>NW_026555229.1:2400000-4800000 GCF_021234165.1 Pteronotus mesoamericanus
TTGTGAGCCTATTTCATTGTTGAATAGCTTGAATTGTTAACTCTCCCGTTCAATTAAAACACATTGTGCTTCTACTCAGGAAAGGCCCGGGGCTAAAAATTAGGAAGGTGCTTCCTTAGGTGGGTCAGGAGTCTGTTCCTTGTAATTTCTTCCATTGGTCCTACACCTGCTTTATAGTGCATAGTAAGGTTCTCCCTGTGTCTTGTGACAGCCCCTTCGCCACTGAAGATGGCTGTCGTGTCTTCCATACCCTCATGATCCCTCCTTAGTCCCTCTTTATCCCAGAGGAAATCTAAGTGTTTTCAGCCATTTCTTAATAGTATTTTGTTTGCAGACCCCTCAACTTTCTTGTTAGCCTCCTGTGGTCATGCCCCAGTTTGTCTAATTCCTCCTAAACTGTGTTGCCCAGTATGCACACAGTACTTCATTTGCGACCGTACTAAGTCAGAGTACAGGTCAACAGAGAGGGGCATTTAGGTTAGTCTTGCAAGGTGAGAAAGAGTTGACAAGGCGCATCAAGGTGTCTTTAAGCAGGGAGAACCTCTGAAAATGTGACCATGACTTTTAGGGGTGGATCATCAAACTCTCATATGGAACAAGTTCTATTATTTTTTATGACTTAACAATTATTCTTAGAATTATAAAAGCTCAGAGGTCCAAAGATTCTTAAAAGGCATGAGCATCCATATAATGACTAAATTGCTGGGCCACAGCATTCCTTGCAAAAGACTGGAGGTCTTGAGTACCTTCTTTAATAGGGAACTTTGTTTTTGAAGGCACGCTGTTCAATTCTTTCACTCCTCTGTTCAAAAGTTTCTCCTTTCCAGTTGAAACCTCCCTCATTACAATGTTGGTCATTTTTCAAAGTTATTGAGTGTTTTATTTGCTCAGCACTGTTCTAGGCATTGTATGTCCCAATAGACATGAGTTCTCCATAGCACCAATCAAAGTGGAGGGACAAGGACAAATTAACTTAGATTTTTCAGATTTTCATTCCCAAGGAAACTATGTTCTGGGGGGGGGCATACAAAAAACAAAACAATTGTTATAACAGAGAATATTGTGGATTTACAGAGGGAGAGGTAGTTACTTCCAATGACAAGAACAATGATGGCTTGTTTTGTGTCTAGACAACAGGCAAAGTTATCTCTTTAAAAACCAAATCAGATCACATTACTCTCTTGCTCAAAGCCCTCTAAGCCTTCCCAACATAATCAGAAATGAACTCAAGGTCTTTACAGTGCCATGTAAGATCCTACATGGCCTGCACCTGGCCACCTTTCATTGCGCCCATAAACTCTTGCACTTCACACTCTTATCACACAGACCTCCTTGCTCTCCTTGAACCTGCCTGGTTCCTATCTTAGGCCTTTTACGCTGTATGCATTTCCTCAGGCCTCCCATGACTTATCCCCTTACTTCATTCAGTCTCTTCTCAAATGTCAGAGAGACCTAAAATCTATCCTCAGCTTCTACTTGTCACTTTTACCCTGCCTTATTTAATAACATTTATTACTACCTGAAGTTATATTTATATTTATTTATTAATTGACAATTTCCCATAGAATGCAAGCTCTATGAAGGCATGGGTTTTATGTTTTGTTCCTGCTGTATCCCAAGTGCCAAAAATAGGGTCCCTAGCATATAATACATACCAAATAAATATTTGTGGACTGAGTGAATGAGTTAACCTTCTTGATAGCCTATTATAGAATTATAGCAAATAGTGACATTTTGTGTACTTCACTATAGTTGGTAGAAACAAGCCAAATTTCTTTGAAAATGAGCCCAAATGTTGTATTTCCTGCTTTCATGATTTCTCAAAGAGTTTGACTGTAGGTCTGAATCTGCAAATTCTTTCAGCTGTCTGGGAGATTTTCCATCTAGGCCCTAGACAAATTGCACACACAGAGGATTCATATCTAGCATAACGTTTACATTCTCAAGTCAGCATTGAAAACTAAAAGTGGCATATCACTGAAATTTTTCTTGAATATCCTTAGCATGGCAACAAATCACTGATTCTTATCTTTGCACCCAAGGATGCTGCACACCTTAGCCTGTTTGCATTAGGAGCCCTGCAGTATGAAAAATGATGGATTTCTGAACCCAAATCACTCTTAGCTGCTTAGATGCTTCTCCTATAAGGGGCGTTTGGGAACTCAATCTTCTGAGGGGGCGTTTGGGAACTCCATCTTGTGAGTACTAAAGCCAGACTGTCTAATTTTGAATCCACTACTTACTTACTGAGTAACTACAGGCAGTTACTCAACCTCTCTATGCTTCAGTTTCTTCATCTGTAAAATGAAATGATAATAGTACCTGCCTCATAGGGTTACATTGAAGACCAAATTCATGAATTCATAAATGTCTTTAGAGTAGCCCCTGGTACATAATAAGAATTCCCATTATTAATTACCAATTATTTTATTACCTCCCATCTCATGTTCACACTGGGGCATATGCTCAGTGGGTGGAAGGCAGGCAGAATGTTCTAGATTACTTAAATTATAATTGCTTGCTCATTCTCTCTCGCTTTCTTTGTTTCTTTCTCCAAATGCCAATAGTTGAATGTGCATGATGTGACCTCCCTGTAAATTGCTTAGGTACTTTCCTTCTGCTGGAATTCTATTCGTTCTTATTTTGATTATCATACAATTTCTAGTTTGAACACCTTTGCAAAGGTTGAAGAAGGTGAGAGAAAATAAACATAGAATAGTTGGACTTCCTTGTCTATGTCATGCACACATTGCCACACTTTTCATGGTGATGTTCTTCTCCAGACACCACTGGCTAGTCCCTTTGGTTGCTTTTACCTTTTCTTGGAGCACTGACTTCTTCTTTAGCTTCAGCTCTTCCCTTTCTTTTAGCACTGAGAAAGAAAAAAAAAAGGAAGAAAGGCAACACTGCAGAAAATGCATGAAATATAGCCAGCAAGCCTTTTTTTTTTTTTTAAAATGTGAAGAACAGAGAAGAGAGAGGAGACCTGAGGAGTTGGCATGAGGAGGAAGGAGCACTTGCTGTTATATACAGCCTAAGCAGCTGTCCTGCCCAAAGTGACGAATTTCCTGACACCAGAATTGCAGGAACATGCAGGGATCTCAGGAGCCATCCGCCTGAGATGCCAGCCTGCTGCTGGAGTACACAAACAACTTTCGACCACATCTGGAAAGTTCAGTTATTACAGGTATTTGTTCTTCTAAGCCCTGGGACAGAAGTCCTTGGTTCTGGGCTGATATTGAGAAAAGTGATGAAAACCTTATAGAAGAACTCGGCAAGTGCCAGATATTATTATCACCACCCTTGGGATCAATACTCCATTCATTCGTTCATTCACTCATTCATTCATTCATTCATTCAACAAATAGTTACTGAGCTCCTATGTTCTGGGTATGATGCAAAACACTGAGGGTAAAAAGATGAAGTAAACACAGTAGCTTATGTCTCGTAAGAATGAGAGGCACAAACAGGTAACTCTCATATAGCAGGGTAAGTGCTACATCTCTGACTGGGTGCCTCAGGAGTGGTCCCCAGGCAGTGATCCCAGAAAGTGCCATGAGAGGAGTGAGAAAATGAGACAGAGAAGGAAAAAAACCAAAACAGGGTGTGTTGATGAGCAGGTTATTGCTGTGGGCAGCTGGAGCTCATCCCCACTGGGGATTGCTCAGAGCTAATGCAGAAGCCATCTCAGTGTCATCTCACGAAGGGTGAGAATCTGAGAATCGCCTAGTAACTCCAAACTTCTGGCCTGTCCTGACCTCTGGCTGAGCACATGTGTGGCCATAGATAGTAGAAAGCCATGGGAATATAGGAAATGATGATGCCAAGTGGATGTAGGTAGAACACTGACAGAGTCTATTGCATGCACTAATAGGAACAAGCGCAGAACATTATGGCCGCCCCAAAGAGGAGCTCCCAGCTGAACCTGGTTGGGCCCAAGGAGTCTTCCTAGAAGAGGTGAGAGTAGTGTCCTAAGGGATACCTTACTCCAGAGCTATTTAGCATTGGCACGGCTGATGTCTGGCCACACTAAAGATTTTGAACCTGAGAGTTTGGCTAAAGTTAAAAGAATTTCTACTTATTACCCTGCCCATATGGTTTGGGAGGTTGAGAGCAGGATAGGAACTCAGGTTGTTGACATCCTCACAGTGCTGTCCTCTGCAGAACTGACACGAGCAAGCAGTGAACTAAATAAGTCCAAGGGCTTTTCTGGGTTCATCCAAAACCTACCCCAGGTTTCTGTCTTTTGTGGGTTAGGTGCTTCCTCAGAACGTCCTTCCTTTGAGCTGCTATCCCACAGCCCTGCCCAGCCCCCAGATGCTCACTGCACTCACTCTTCCTTCATCAGCACCACCTCCCAATTAGACCAAGGATGTGGCAACGGGCTGCCCAGAATTGCTCTCCCCACCTTCAGCTTGCCCCGAGCAGAGTTCAGATTGCACATTTCCCGACACTCAGATAGACCCATTAATATTTAGCATGTTACATTTCCAAAGCACTTTGCTAACACGAATTGATCTTTCCCGCACCCCCTTGTGAGACAGCTCAGTACTGCTGGCCCTACTGGGGACATCAGGCTTTGGAAAAATAAGCTACTTAGGCAAGGGCCACAGCTGGTTGATGGATCCAGTTTAGAATCAAAGGTTGATGACACCCGTTGTCTGATCCTCCAGACAGAACTCCAGAATGGCCCCAACCCCCACTTTTCTACCGAGGATGTCCAGGAAAAAATCCAGCCTTCTGAAGATTTAAATAGAATGGGCTTGTCATCTTTAAGTTTGGACTCCGTACAAACCAGTTTTTGGGACACATTATGTACCTGGAGCTGGGCACTTTACATAGAATATATCATTTAGTTCTCACAAGCCTTGCCCACTTTCTGTGATGTCACTACTGTTGTTATTTAATGCATCAGAAAGCTGAGGCCCAGAAAGATAAAGTAATTTGCTTAAAGTTGTACAGCTAGTAATGAGAAGAGCTGGAATTTAAACCGAAGTTATTCAGCTTCAGTGATCTTTAACTATTATGAACCAACATAAGGGTGGGTAAAGGGAATTACTCTTTGTAAAGTTCTGCCTACTTCCAGGTCATTCATCACATGCTTTGCAAGATTATTTTTGGAGGTCAAGGAATTGGGCGGGGGAGGGGATGCTATCTGCAAAAGTGTTCTTGAGGAATTAGAGTAAACTAAAGTTACTGGTTATTTGATTTCCTCTGATTTTACCTTTGGCTCTCTCATCCCTGCATAAAAGAACAGAGAGAGGACTCGTTCATCCAATAAACAAGTGTGGGGCCCATATGCCATGAATGGTGCTTAGCTATGACACTTGCCCTGGTTGGGTAGAGACACACAAATAATTAAGATTTGGTGAGAGTCTTATAACCAAAGATTATTGGGAGGAGGAGGCAAAAGTGACTTGTTAGTCCAGGGAAGTTAGCGACACTTTGAGAGGTGACATGAGTTGGGTCCCGATGGAGGTGGAGGAAAGAGGGAAAGGGCATTCCAGGCAGAAAGGAGAGCACGTTCGAAAAGGGGGGAGGCGTGAACTAACATGGCAGTTTGGAGATAAACAAGATCTGTCCGCCTTGAATTGGGATTCATGAATTTCTTGAGTTGAGTGGCCTATTTGGGGGCCCATTGCCCAAGGTGAGGGGCTGGGTTATAAATTCTAGGGGATCCCTGAGAATGTGTAGCCAAATTCTTGATGTTCTGTTGAGTAAAAGAGATAATTCTTTAACAAATATTTAGCAATTTTCTACTATATGTAAGTCAATCTGCTAGGTACTTTTTATAAGGGGACATGACATTTTGAGTACAGTGGGGCCATGAGAAGCAGCTGGGAAGGAAACTTTGAAGAAGGGTCACTCTGCCTTTACTACTCTCCTAAGAAAAAAGAATTCGTATTGCAATTTAAAATATATGTTTGTTCCCTACTTATCTCTGTCCCTCACGAGCAAAACTTTTTGTAATGTATGTGCTCTTTTCCTTGTTAGCCCTTTGTAGTTTACTAAACCATTTCTCATCCCTTATATGATTGAATCTTCATGATTACCCAGTGAGGTAGGTGGCCTTGGTTGGTGTCCATTTTTACAGATGAGGAATCCAAAGTTTAGTGAATCACCCAAAGTTATATGATTTATAATAGTAGAAAATTTTCAGCTCCACTTTGCCTTCTAGATCAGTACTCAGCACAGCTTCAGATGCATGCCAGAGGCCCCTGATGGCACCTTGGGGTGAGAGATGTGGCTGGCTGCACATCCTGAGGCAGGTGTTGAGGATGTCAAATCAGGGCAGAGGTGATGCTGTGTTGGAACCCGAAGCCCAGTTCTAGGTATCTAACTTGTATAGTCTGACATGAGCTGTGAGAGTCAGAGTGGCAGAAGTTACTGCACTATTTTTCAGTTATCTCTTTAATATCACCAAGCACTTCCCTCCATGCAGGTGTTAGATAGTTTAGCCATAAATATACTGACATCAAGAGGTGGTTAGAGTGGACATGGTGCAGGAAAGCTAGTTGGGGGGGGGGCGCTATGAGTGGGTATGGTGGTAGCGGTGGCAATGGGGTACTGGCACAGCTCACAGCTGGATAAGAGCATCAGATGCTGTGACTTCACAGCTGAGTCAACCAAAGTAACAGTTGTGTCTGTGCCCTCTTTAAGATAGCTTCAACTAGAGTTGGGCGAGTTTTCTGGCTCCTAACTTAGGCTTGGGGGTCTGGAGTCACTGCTGCTCATGAGTTCTTTCTCCTGCTTTTCCTGGAGTAAATAGGAGGTGTCCATTGATACCCTGCCCGTCTATTATCCTAAAAAATCTTACATTTCCTCCCATTGATACCTAAGACCCATACAATTCTACATAGTAGTACTTTATGTGGGAGGAATCCAAGTACCCAAAAGCTCAATAAAATTTGGATGCTTCTGCACTTGTTGACTGAAAGTCATAAAAGAAATCGCAAGTTAGATGGAACCAATCAGGATCCACATGTCCAAGAGGCAGGCTCATTTAGTCCCTCTCTCCTGATAACATTTTCTCCTCCATCTTCCATGCCATTCGAGTAATTACGGTAATTACATTAGGAGAATATTAAAACTCTGATGAGACTGTGAAATGTCCCCCAGCAGGGTTTTTCTCTTATATATGCCTTGTTCAAATTGTCTACTTTGAAGCTAGGCTGAGATGACCATGCCCTAATCATTGAGGGGACAGATGACATGGAAACCCTAAGAGCCTGAGAACCAGATATCCTCTGTTAATTATCCTACAACTCAAAAGGGTCACACCATTAAAACAGGTGAGCTGACATGAAAAGTGGAATAATTTAGTGGTGAGAGCTCAGGCTCTGGAGCCAGACTGTTTTGGTTCAAATTTCAGATTTGTCACTTGTTAGCTGCATAGCCTTGGGCCTCAGCTTTCTCCAGTGTAAAATGATGGTAATAATAGAGTTGTGCAAGGATTGATTCAGATTACGCATGTAAAGGGCTTAGCACAGTTTTTGGCACACATGAAACACTTGTTAAACACTATTGTTTATTAAAGGGAGACTCTTTTCCTCCTGTAGGGCACTTCTTTCTCTTCCTTATGTCCCTGACTACCATGGTCAGCTGTGCAAAGGAAAAACAGCTTGCACTTGGGCATTCTTTTTTTCTGCATTGTTTATAGCATCCCCTTAGACCAATATACCACAGTTCATTTTTATCCAAGAGCTAAACTCCCTTTAAGCCAGACATTCCTTATTTATACTTTTTTTTAAAGGTCTTTCGGTTTCATGTTCCTTTATTGTATTTTGTAAGGGACTGAGCACATATTGGATACTATGTAAATGTGAAATACTCTAACAATAGTAACTGAGACAGATGAGAAACTCAAGGAAGAAAAGTCACCATTTTGAATTTAGCTTTTTATTGACGGGCTGAGTGATTTGGGAGAGACAATGTGGCTCCAAGTCTAAAGAGCCCATAGGGATTCAGAGGGCAGATTTGAATCTCAGTCACAGCAGTAGGCCCAGTGTCCCCAGGCAGGCAGTGTCCTTCCCCTGGAACTCAAATGTTCCCCATGCATACAGGACTTAATGTCACAAAACTATCTCCCAGGGATTTTAAGCCAGGGCTGCCATATGTGGTTGTGCAGATTGTGCACTGCATAAGGATGCCACTGAAGGAATAAGTGGGGGCAAAATGCTCGCTCATTGATCTGTGCACCTTGGTGATGGGCCATGCCCACCTGGAGAAAGGGGCACTTTTTTCTAATTTGCGTGAAGGTACTATATGGGCTGGAGGAGGCCCTGTATGAATGAAGCAAGGTGACAATGATAGGGCACAGAGTTTAGCACATTGAATGGATACATTTTCTCAACACAGTTATTGAACACCTGCTATGCGTCAGGCTTTATTCTACAGGCTGAAGATATGGAGATGAATATAAACAATTTCTGCCCTTGGGTCCTCTTTCCTTTCCCAGCCAGCCCATTCTCCCCTACATTCAATCATCAACAAGTCCTGTTGGCTCTGCAAAATATTTGTCAAATCCATCGACTTTGTTTTAGCAACAGCACTTTGTGTCGTTATTTCTTACCTAGACTGCTGCAATAAATGGGCTCCCACTTCTACTTTGGTCCTCCAAAAAAAAGCAAGAGTGACTGTATTTAAATGTGGAGCAGATAACACCACCCCCTTCATTGCTCTAGTTTAATCCAGGATTCTCACTGTGGCCTTAAGGCTGTGCACACCTGGCCCTAATTACCTCATGTCATCTGCATCACTTAATTCACACTCTTGCCATCTGTATTAGGATTCTCCAGAGAAACAGAACCAACAGGATATATAGCTCTCCTATATGTATGTATGTATGTATGTATGTATAGGTCTGTCCAGAAAGTATCCAGCCACATACTATGAAAAAGAGACATTTATTGAAGACGATACAAGATACAAGAAACATTGTACATAGTACAATGATGCTTCAGTCCCCTTCAAAGTAGGCATTTCGGGCCCTCACACAGTTCTTCCAATCACCATCAGCTGCCCTGTTGTATTTCCTGAATATCATCAATGGTCTGAAATCTCTTCCCTTTCAAAGATGACTAGTTTTGAGAAAATCCAGAAGTCTCAGGGTACCAAATCTGGGCTGTTGAGGGTCTGAGTCACCTGGGTGACTTGATGGTTCATAAAAAACTCTGCACAAGATGTGTTGCATGAGTGGATGTGTTGTCGTAATGAAGCTGCCAATCACTAGCTGCCCATAGCTGCAGCCTTCTGAATCCTCCCAAATAGTTTCTGTGGAGGAATGTTCAAGCTTAATGCAAAATCTGATGCAGATTCGTTGTTCTACTCACTCAGTCATTTTGAATGCAATGGGCACACAGTAAACATGCTCTCTCAGTGGTGTCTACTGCCCGCACTGACTAGTACAGTGAAGTTGTTGTTCATGCATGTGCATTCCAGTCCACTCTCCTTTGCTGCCAGGTTACACTGAAGTCACACAAACCATTCTCATTATATTAACAATGGTTGGACTTTTTTCAGACAGACCTTATATGTTTACCTGAGTAAGCCATATTATTTTTACATACATGTATATGTATATATATATGCAATTATGGAGTTTCAGGAGTTCAATCTACTGTCTGCAAGCTGAAGGCCCAGGAAAGCTGGTGGTGTAATTCCAGTCTGAGTTCAAAGCCCTGAGAACCAAGGGAGCCAATGGGGTAAATCCCAGTCCAAGGCCAGAAGAAGACCAACAGACAAATGTCCTAGCTCATGTAGACAAGAAAGAAGGGACTGAATCTTCCCTTTTCCTGATTTTTATTCTATTCAGGCCCTCAGTGGATTGAATGCTGACCACCCACATCAGAGAGGAGAGCAATCTACAGTTGACCCTTGAACAACAAGGGCTTAAACTGAACGGGTCCACTGATACACAGATTTAAAAAAATATATATAGAGAGAGTCAGCCTCCTTCCTTATTTCCAGATTTTGTGTCTGCAGACTCAACTAACCCCCATGGATCAGAAACAATATTTTTGATCTGTGATTGGGAATCTGTGGGACGGGGAGCTGATTGTATGCATTATTCTATGCCATTTTATATAAGGGATTTAAGCATCCATAGATTTTGGCATCTGTGGAAGGTCCTGTAATTAATCCCGTGGGGATTCTGAGGAAGATGCCTACAGTTAACTTCTGGGGGAGTCAAAAGCTATACATAGATTTTCCATTGCATGGATTGGTGTCCCTAACCCTTGTGTTCAAGAGTCAACTGTACATTACTGCTTCTACCAATTCAAATGCTGTTCCCAATTGGAAACATCCTCAGACACACCTGAAATAATGTTTAATCTGGGCACCCTGTGGCCCAGTTAAATTGATGCGTAAAATTAATGATCACACCATCCCAGCAAAAGTGGCCATTCTGTCCTTCAAACAACCTAGCTATTCCTTTGTATAGTCAGATCCCTTTGGCTGGAACACTCTTTCCCTGGTTCTCCTCTTGACTATCTTTTTCTAATCCTTTGGTGCTCAGTGGAAAGGTCATCACCTCAGAGAGACCTTCTCTTAAAGTAGTGCCTATCACCACTCATTGCCAGGATGGTCTATCATCACAAAGCAGCCTGGCTCAGTTTGTAAGTATGGAGTTCTTTTTTATTTCCTGTCTTATCTGCTAGATTGTAAGCTCTGTAACAGTAAGGAGCATGCTTCTTTGTACTCCACTATATATCCCTTAAGCATCTTGCTAGTCTCTGGCGCATAGTAATAAATATCAATAAATATTTGCTAAATGAAGTGATTATAAGGAATTCGTCTAATAGGAGATTCATAACCACAAGAGATGGGTGTTATGACAAAGGCAGTGGTGCTCTGATAAATTGACTATAAAAAAAAAAGTCCTAATTTCTCATTTGCTGATTTCCATGTGGTATAAATACTCCCATTACAGCTGATTTCAAGCTACCAATGGTTTAAGAACTGACTTGCAAAATTCCTGGGAGTTTAAATTTCCTTTTTAAAGCTGGTATGAGCTGGCTCTGGCATATCAGTAGAAAGGTCAACATGTGTGCAATGAGTACCCAGGAAAGAGGCAATAGTTCATCCTGGGGGGCTCAGCAAAGTCCTTCTGGAGGAGGTAATACTTGATCTGTTTTGGATGATGGATATGCTCAGACCCTATATCTCCAAACTGGCTAACACAGCCCTGCTTAGTGGCCCACATTCAACTCTTCTTAGCTCATCTACTCAGTTCACCTTTGCTGGGCTGGGAATTATCACTTGACTCAGTCCAATCCTCAGAAAATCTTTCTGAGTTCTATGTTCTACTGGGTTTGCTTTGAATTCAACAGAGAAGAGTAACATAGGGTAAAGTCAGTCAAGGGAGAAAGGGAAGGGTTTTCCAAACAGAGGGACAGCTTGTGCAAAAGTGATAGAGCAAGTGCAATACAGCAGTTTGGTAAATCTAGATGTGTAAGGGAGGAAGTGGAAGATTAGCTCCTGACAGGCTGCATTTGATAGGCTGAGGAGCACAAACCTATTCCTGGGCTGGGGCAGGTGGCAGTGGGAAAGGGAAAGAGACTGATTACTTTTCCTGTATAATTCTTATCACAGCTGGTAATTGTAGGGGTTTTTTTGTTATTATTGGTTTTGTTTTTGGTATAGAGTCATTTGATTAATATCTGTCAATTCCAAGAGACTGTAAACTCCACCAGGGCAAGGATTGCCTTGTTTGCTATTACTTTCTCAGTACCCAGAACATGCCTGGTACCTATATAGTAGGCAGCAAAATACATCCTTGTTGAAAAATTGAATCACCTGGGGAATTTTTTAAAGAAATGCCATGCCTACCAACCTCACAATAAGGTGTGCTATAAATCTCCTTTCTCTGAACCTTCCAACCACAATAAGGGAGGCGGGAGGGCAGTGGGAGTAGTAGGGCTGGCTTCCGTATGTTACAAAAGCCACCCCAAAGGATTCACCTCTATTCCTCTTTCTAAATTTAATCAAATAAGAGACTTTACCCAAAGGGTGACTTGATTAAATTTTTCCTTTGCATAAAGGGGCATGATGGTAGTACGGGGGATTCCATAGAGGTGCCGAGACCAGTGAGGGAGACCATGTAGTAATCAAGTGAGAAACAATGCAGGTCTGAGTTAAATCACTGGCAGTGGGTGTGAAGAAGGAAGAGGTTCAAGGAATACTTGGGAGATAAATTCTACAAGATTTGGTGACTCTTTAGGCATGGGTAGTAGAGAAAGTGAGAGAGGGGGAAGAATCTAGGTTGAAGGTTGTAGTGAAAATGTGAACTTGCTACATTTGAAATGCCTGTGGCCCATGGATGAGGAAGGGTCCGTCTATGAAGTTGGAAATACAAACAATGAACTCAGGAGAAGAGGGGCAGGAGCCCCCCCCCCCCGCCCACTGCAATACACAGGGTCTGGCAGAAGTAATGCCTGCTTGAGCGTGGCTGGTAATATGGATGTAATACTTTATTGTTTTAATTTGTACATTTCACCTAAAATATCATATGGCATGCATGAGTGTAATATTGTTATGTTACAGTTACCTGATAATGATTTTGTAATAAAAGATTTTGTAATAAAAAGGGGGCGCTATTTGTGCCAGACCCTGTATAAGGGGTGGGTTAGAAAAAGAATTCTTGGAGACAGAGAGGAAGAAGGAAAACCCAACCAGAGACAGGAAAGGAGTGACAGAGAATGTCCAACAGCGTCAAATGGCGATTAACGCTTAAGTTAGAAGACGTGAAACTACCTCCCACGAATCTGGCAACAAGGGCATTTTCTGTGGCGGCAGAAACTGCAGCGCAGAGCAGGAAGGAGGAAAGTGGAGATAGCGAGTTTGGACTACCTTTTTCAAGAAACTTGGCTGTGAAGAAGAGGGATGGTATGATTGGGTGGGATGTGAAGGATCTGAGTACCTTTGCAGTTGAGGTGAAGGGAGGAAGGGTCTGGCAGGCCCAGGAGCGTAAACACCTTCCCTACTACTTCGTTTTGCTCGCTCCTCCCCCCACGTGACCAGGAGGCAGCCAGCGCGGCCCAGGACTACAGCTCCCAGAAGGCCCCTCGGCGCTGGCGGGGGGCGGAGTGGAGGCCTGTAGTGCGCCGGGTCGGCGCGAGCGGAAGAGTAAATAGCAAGATCTTCGAGCAGGCGGCGGAAGCGGAGAGTGGCGGCGCCCCCGGTAACTAGCAAGCTGCGTTCTTGTCCCTCCGTCCCTGTTTACCGTTTCCGCGCCCCAAGGTCGTGCTCGTGGAGTTCACTTCTCCGCTCACACCTGAGACAGGAGTTCTCTTTTTGTTTGTTTGTTTGTTACCGGTATTTTTTTTTCCTCACGTGACGCGCGGGGCGGGCCCCCGCCTGGGGCGGAGGTTACTGGGAAGCTCCTGTCCTTCCAGCCCTGAGGGGTTTGCGCTGAGGAGGGGCGCGGGTGGTGTCCCATAGGGGCCTGTTTGCTCTGCCCGGGGCATCGTGCCTACTAAGCGCCCTCGCCCAAAATACTCTCTGGGGAGGGACATTCCTTCCTTGGGTTTCAACAGGTACTGAGCGGGTCCGTGGCGACTCAGGGGTACGGGGCCGTGAGCCGCAGAGGCTGCCTCGAGACGACCCCGGGCCTGCGGGCGATTTCCGGGCCGCGAGTCTTTGGAGTGAGTCCGCTCTGCTGCCCGGGAGCCTGCGGGCAATGGGCTGGGAGTGAGCAGTCCATGCGGGAGAATATACTTCCTGGTTTTCTTCGGAAGTCCTCGGGAAACCCGTCGTCCGATTATTAAAGTGTCCTTATCAGTAAAGCCGCCTCTCAGAGTAGAATAAGGGAAGACTCCAGGATTTGGAGTCTGATGTCTTGGGGCGAAATGTCTCAGGTCTTCCACTTGCTGGACCTCAGGTCTTTCGTACTTCCTTTACCGCAGCGTCGGCTACCCTATATGAAAAATGGGCAAAATGGCCTTTGGCCTGTCTGCCTTGCAGGGTTGTGGGCTTCGGCGTGAGCGATACATGTGAGAAAGCATGTTTCAAATATAAGCTCATCCTTCTGAGTCAAGTCAGGGTTAAAGTCACATCCACGTCTTTAGGAACTTGAGTGTGGTCATGATCTTTATGAAGGTAACTTGAGTTAATGAACGGGGGAAAGTGTCGTTAGAGAAGAACATGGGCCGTACAAATGTTCTTAGGCCCTGTTCCTGGTGAAGAGGTGCTGTCAGGGCACTGCCTATCACCTGTGGAGTCAGTTTTGAATTTCATCAAGATTTTAAGGTCCACCAGAATTTAGACACTTTCCTCCCCGCAACACAGACACTACACAGTATTAGTTAGGTAATCTTAACTTGTATTTATTCTGAAATCATTGGTTGAAAACAGAGAGGTTGACAGTGCAGTGAGTTAGTTGGATGTACAAAATTGAACAAATTTGAGTTCAAATCCTGGTGCTGTGACGTACAGTTTATGACTTTTGGCAAATTACTTGATTTCTAAGACTGTTTACTCATCTCTAAAATTGAGATAATAGCATTTACCTCACAAGGTGTCTATAAAGATGAAATGAGATATGAATATAAACAGCTTAGTGCTTGGAGTAAGTACTCATTACAGTCATACCTCAGTTCTCAAATGTCTCCCATTTCGAACAAATCAGTTCTTGACTAAGCTGTTCATGAAAAAAATGTCTGGGTTGTCAAACAAAACATGGTTCTGGAATGGACAACCCTTTCATACTGATACCTGTGTGATCTATCACAGCGTCTCTCTCGGGTAATAAGGAGATTGAGTTTTCCAACAAATCACTTCTCAAACAGCCTTCTGGAACAAAATAAGTTCGAGAACTGAGTTTTTACTTTTTTCTGTTACTATATATTTGCTGATGATGATAAAAAAAATTTAGGTAAACTGTTTGCTTGAGATTCCATTTTTTTATTTCTAAAATGAGGATAGTTAACCCAGAAACTTAAAATACTGTAACCAGGTTCTCAGATTGCAGGGTTTGTTTTTTTTTTTAAGCAATTGCATTTTATGTAAAGGTTATGTTATGCTGCTTTTGAGTTGTAGAGGTTTCCAGAATGCTATTGTGAAAAGATTGTTAAGATGTGACATTTCATTTATAACCTGTAGTAGGAAGGCAGTTTTCTGTCTGCACATTGTACCTTGTAGCCGAACAATCATCTATGTTTATGACTTTAGATATTGACTATTGGTTGACTAGGACAGAATTTTATAGAACAATTTTTTGTCCTTCCCACACTGCCCTCTTTTTATTTTTTAAGCTAGACTATTTTACTCAAAGTTCAGCCTTTTGAGTAGGGTCCCGAAGACTTGGGTGACCTCCTTTATTATTTATTATATTTTATTTTTTAATATATATTTTATTGATTATGCTATACAGTTGTCCCTTTTTTTTCCTTGCCTTTATTCCCTCCCACCCTGCACTGCCCCTCCCCTCCACATTCCCCCCTTCCCCGCCCCCTTAGTTCATATCCATGGATCCTACATGTAAGTTCTTTGGCTTCTCCATTTCCTACACTATTTTTAACCTCCCCCTGCCTATTTTGTACCTGCTGCTTATTCTCTGCACCTTTCCCCCCAGTCTTCCCCCTCTCCCTCCCTTCTGATCTCCATTTCTGTGATTCTGTTCCTGTTCTAGTTGTTTGCTTAGTTTTCCTTTTTTTTTTTTTTTTTTTTTTTTTAAGGTTCAGTTTTTGGTTGTTGTGAGTTTGTTGTCAGTTTACTGTTCATAGTTGTTTAGCTTATTCTTTTCCTTAGTTAAATCCCTTTAACATTTCATTTAACAAGGGCTTGGTGATGATGAACTTTACCTTATCTGGGAAGCACTTTATCTGCCCTTCCTTTCTAAATGATAGTACTCTTGGGTGTAGGTCCTTGTGTTTCATGACTTTGCATACTTCTTGCCAGCCCCTTCTTGCCTACAAGGTTTCTTTTGAGAAATTAGTCTTTTGGGAACTCCTTTGTAGGTAACCCGGCTCCTTTTCTCTTGCTACTTTTAAGATTCTCTCCTTATCTTTAATTTTGGGTAATGTAATTATGATGTACCTTAATGTGTGCTTCCTTGGGTCCAGTTTCTTTGGGGCTCTCTGAGCTTCCTAGATCTGCTGGAAGTCTATTTCCTTGGCCAGATTGGGGAAGTTCTCCTTCATTATATTTTCAAATAAGTTTTCAATTTCTTGTCCTTCCCGTTCTCCTTCTGGCACCCCTTTGATTTGGATGTTGGAACGTTTAAAGTTGTCCCAGGGGTTCCTAATCCTCTCCTCATTTTTTTGAATTCTCGTTTCTTCATTCTGTTCTGGTTGAATGTTCATCTCTTTCTTCTGCTTCCAGTCATTGATTTGAGTCCTGGTTTCCTTCCCTTTACTGTTGGTTCCCTGTATGTTTTTCTTTCACTTTGCATAGCCTTTACTTCTTCCTCCATTTTATGACCATACTCAACCAATTCAGTGAGCATCCAGATTACCTGTGTTTTGAACTGTGCATCTGATAGGTTAGCTGTGTGTTCATCCCTTAGTTCTATTTTTGGAGCTTTGATGTGTTCTTTCAATTGGGCAACATTTCTTTGTCTCAGCACACCTGTTATGTTGGAAGAGCCTTAGGTATTTACCAGGGTGGAGCAGCCCAGATGGCTGCATTGTGATGTCGGCTTTTAGTCGCTTCCCCCGTTACCCACAAGCAAATTGGGCCCTTCTAGTGCTGATTCCCAGGCGGATGGGTTTGTGTACGTTCTGGGATCCCGTGGGTCTCTCCAGTGGACTTTCCTGAGTCTGGGAGTTTCTCCTGCCGTCGCAACCACCACAGGTTTTTACTGTCAGAAGTTTTGAGGCTTTCTTTTCCTGCATTGGAACCTTGAATTGGACAGTCTGTCTCACTCCCCATCTGCTCCTCCTGGTTTATCCTCACAGAAATAGGGGACCACCGGCCCGCCAGCCACTGCTGTGCAGGTCCTCCAGCCTCCGCCTTGCTGCCAATCCTCTCTGTCCCTACTACCTTTCTCTGCCCCTCCCACCAATCTGGATGAATGTTTCTTCTTTACCTTCTTGGTTGTCGGACTTCCATACATTCCGATTTTCTGGGAGTTCTGGTTATTTTTTGTTTTTAAATTTGTTGTTGTCTTTCTTTTGGTTGTGCGAGGAGGCAAAGCGTATCTACCTACGCCTTCATCTCGGCCAGAAGTCCTCTTTTTTTTTTAAATGTAAAACTCTAAACATTATAATATATTAGTTGGTATACACGTACAATATAGTGATTTGACAATTATATACCTTACAAAATGATCACCATGAAAAGTCCAGTTACCATCTGTCACCTTATAAAGTTACTGTGATATTATTAACTGTATTCTCTCTGCTGTACTTTACTTCCCTGTGACTTACTTACAAGTTTGTACCTCTTTGCCCATGCTGCCACCTCCCTGGCAACTTGATCAGTTTTTCTGTATCTGTGAGTCCTTTGTTCATTTGTTTAGTTTTTTAGATTCCACATATAAGTGAGATAATACGGTATTTGTCTTTCTCTGACTTACTTCACTTAGCATAATACCATGTAGGTCTGTCCATGTTGTTGCAAATGGCAAGATTTCGATCTTTTTCATGGTTGAATTATATTCCTGTGTGTGTATCTATTTCTTTATCCATTCATCTATTGAATTACCTAGGTTGCTTCCATATCATGGTTGTTGTAAATAATTCTGCAGTAAACATAGAGGTGCATATATCTTTCCAAATTAAAGTTTTGTTCAGATAAGCAACCAGAATTGGAATTCCCAGATCCTTCTTTGTCTCTTGTAATAGCCTTTGTTTCAAAGTCTGTTTTGTCTGATAAAAGTATTTCTGTCCCAGCTTTTTTGTTGATACTCTTTCCATTTTCATGAAATATCTTTTTCCATCCCTTTACTTTGTTTGTGTGTTTTTTGATCTGAAGTGAATTACATATAGGCAGCATATATAATGATCTGGTTTTTTTATCCATTCAGGGGTGACCTAAGTTTTTGCAGGTGGAAACTCTTAGTGACTGATGCTGATAGTGGCATTGGTTTGTGTGTATCTGCAAGGAGTGAGAGTTGAATGATACCTAGGAGAAAGCCTAATACAGAAGGTTGACTTATTGGTCAAAGCAGAGTGTTTGGGTTAAGAAATGAAATGTTTAAATTCCTTCAACTTGTTGACTGCAAGAAGTTGGCACTCAGATGTTTAGGAAATGTTTCTTTTACTCCCTTATTTTGATGTGGTATTACCCTGACTGCTTTGTCAGTTTCATTCTTACCATTAGTCATGAATTTTTTTCAATACAGGTTTATATACAGAACTGTAACAGTAATCACTTTTGTTAAAATCTACATTGTGTGCTGTAGTGTGTTTTTTATTCTTTTATGTTGTAAATATTTTTGTTCCTTGATTTTTTTACATAAAAGAAGTTTTTGGAAGGTAGATTCATTCTCAGCTATAGCAGCTAAGTGTGCAAAACGAAGGCTTGGTTTAGTGATGACTGTTTTGAATAGTTCTGAATAAGAATATTTTGTTGATTGTCCTTTGTCCCTAAGTCATGCTCTGGAGAGACAGTATGGTATTGACCAGATTTTATGACTTTGGCTCATATAATCATTCTGAGTTCATTTTCTCATGATCTGTAAAATAGAGATAATACCAACCTGCATGACTAAAGAGATTAGATTGAACTCAGTATATCCTAGCCAGGCTTAGTAAAAGATAGATGGTGGTGGTATTATTACTGTTTCCAATTGTTATTATATTTTTCTGATAATCATGGGTTTTGGCAATACATCTATATTCATTCCTCCACTGCTTCATGTGATCAGTGTACTTTTTTTCATCCAAGGTTAAGGTTATTGATTGTGACCATGGAACCCTGAAACACAGCAAAGCTAATTGGCCAACATGTTTGAATCTGTGACCCTGTCCTCATTAGCTCTGTAAGCAAACTATTCCCAAAATATCTCACCAGAATGAATAAGACTTCTATATTGTTGACTTGGCAGGCACACACTCATTATACTTAATAGTAGTAAATGAACTAGTGCTGAAAGTATAAATTTTTAATTATAAAATTGTATAAATATAAGGCTAGCCCTCACATCATGTATAAAATAACATCATGTTATTATAGGATTATTTTGATGACCACTCACCTGAACTCTAATTTAGACATTTCTTTTAGTTGTTGAACTGTATTTGTTTCAGACTTCCCACCCATAGAAGTGAGCAGAAATGGCATACTCATGTCTTGAAAGAGAACCCTACTCCTAATGCCACCCCCACCACAAAATGTGCTATTAGTAGGGAAAACAGTTCTTCATAAATATGCCCAGCAGGATGGATGAAGCTGGGGTAACTCCAAAGAGCTTATTGAATTACAGAGAAATTCCAGTTATCAGAGCTTTAGATAGAAGAGAAGTTACAGGGTGTTGCTTAGCAGCAGTAAGATTGAATTTGGAGAAGATTTTCCTCTCTTTCAACAAAACATGGACCCGTTGCTCCCAGTCCATGGCATGTATTTTTCATTGTCTCTTGCTAGCCTTCTGTATAGTTTTCCATTTTTCAAAATCGCTCTTCAGTTTTATAAATTCCTGTTGTCCCTTTTGTATCTTTTTTAAAATGTCAAACATGGCTTGTTTCTGACTAGGGATAAAAATAGAGAAGCATTGTTGGAAACAGCAGGTTCTGGTGTCTAGTAAGGTTCCCAAATAACTCAGGCTAACCTGTGAGTATGATGATACGGTTTTCTGGAATAGTCAAGTGACTAATTGTTCAAAACCGTTTAACTTGGATGCAGAGGCAAAAATATGGACAAAAGACGTATGGTGGTGCTTAATATGTGATTTGCCCCTTAGAAAAGAATATGTTTAGTATTACTATTGGCTTGCAGTTGGACAGTTTCTTTTAGGTTCTTTGTCATGGAATTCCATGACGATAGTAAAGGTTCTTTGCCATGGAATTCCAGAAGTGTTTCACAGAAAGAAAGAAGCACTTGGATTTAAATCCTTTCCTAACCTCTTAAATTTGTGCAAGTAGTCCTGTTTGTGTTCCCATAGCATCTGTAAAATAGGGATAAGAATACAAACCCTGCTTATTTATAAAGAATAGTGAGAAAAATTAACAAGAATGTCTTGGAAAAGGGGTGGGTGACAGTTGGTAAGACAGAAAGAAAACAACATACAATAGGGAGAGAGGGAGGGTCAGTTAGAGAGAGCGAGTGACATCAGACAGAAGGCAGTTAAGAGTTAGAAAGGAGTAATCAGAGATGTAGAGGGAAGGGCTGACTTGAAAATGACAGTCAAATTGGAGAGGGAGACAAGAGACAATGAGAGGGGACAGCCAGGAGGGCGTGAGCAAGAGAGATGGAGAGTTTATTGAGTTACTTTTTATCTATTTGAGGAGAACTTGTAAATACTTGTAATTTGCCAGGAAAGGGAAGGAAAGCAGATATTAATAGTAAATTAAGTATGTTTATGTGGTTTTTAATTACACAAAAATTTTTCCTTAAATACTAAATTTATTTTGCAAACACCGAGCCAGCTTATCCGTTACAGAGCTGTTAACTACTGACTGACTCCTTTCAAACTGTAAACACATTTTAAAAAGTGAAATAAAACTATTATTTCCTTATTTGGAAATACTTTCTTCAAAAAATTAATACATGCTTATTGTAGACAACTTGGAAAATACAGGAAACTTTTGTAAGAACAACAACAGAGAAAAACAAAAATCATTCATAACCACAATATAAACACATAACCAGACCTACATTTTTTTCAGGTTTTTTTTCCAATCTTTTTTTCTAGGCATTTGCTAAAACCCTTCTACTTTTCTAAAGGAATCAAAAAGCTCTATTTGTAAGTCCAAATGATTTTATAAATTAACCGTTTGTGGTTGTTAATTTTTACATTTCTATTTTGGCACTCAGGTACTTGAATAAACTATTTGTATATCTATTTTTACTTTGCTCCTCTGTAAATTAGATTAATGTGTCTTAAACATGTAGAAAAGTGTTTTACACACAGAGGGTGGGACAAAAGTAGATCTATAGTTCATACGGAAAATAATACAATAATTAATAAATGATAAGTTTTGTGTATTCATAACTGTAACCCTGCTTTTCCCCACCCTGTATTGTAGGTACTCCAAATATGTTTGAGGTGAATCGTTGAAACTAGTTAGAATCTAGTTAGAAACTGTCTTATTTAAACAGGTCTGCTCAATTTCTCATTTTTTTTCCTTAAAGTCAAGAAAAGCTTAATTTTAGGGTGCACGTGTGTGTTTAATGCGAAGTCCCTGAACTAGGAAAGGGTGCTTTTTCTGGTTAGCTTTTGTAGTGTAGAAAGCCATTCTGAAACTTAGTGATGTAAAGCAACTATTTCATTATGCTAGGGATTCTGTCAGAATTCAGATTGGGAGGTGTGGAGAGGACTTGTCTGGAAAGGCATGAAAACTGATCCTGACTGGGTTGGGAGTTAGAATCTGGAGGTGTCTTCACTTATGTGTTTCATAGTTGATGTTGGCCATCCCCTAGAACACCTACATACCATTTCTCCACACTGACTGATTTGAACTTCTTCACAGCATGTTGGCTGCTTCTGTTTTCTAAGAGTAAATAAGCATCCCAGGAGAACCAAGTGAAAGCTGTGTTGCCTTTTGTGACTTAGCCTTGGAAGTCATGTAGTGACATAAGCTTGCCACATTCAAGGAGAGCAGTGGTTACACTGAACCAACCTCTCATGGAAGTGTCAGTCACATTGTAAAACAAACATCATGGAGGGAATAGGCGCCATCTTTGGGAAAGAGATGGTCTATCAAACGCTGTTACTGAACTGAGAAATAGTAAATTAAAAAATAAGTTAATAAAATAGTATCACTTTTTAAAATTGTACTTTATTGTTTATGCTATTACAGTTGTGTCTGCTTCCTGCTCCCTCACCCACCTTCACCCAACCTTCCCCACCCAAGGCAATCCCAGTAAATTGTCCATTTCCATGGGTCATGCATGCATTGGTATTTTGCTTTGTATCATGCACTCCTGTATAATGTGCAGCCACATATTTGGGCCAAATTTTCAGGAAAAAAAATCTCAATTTTTTAATTCAATTTTTTATTTATATTTAGAAACAAAATCGATTATTGTATTCCAGGGTATTATTTTGCATACAGATGTCATTATTGCCTTCTACAGTTACACTTTTAACACATAAGCATTAATAAAATAATTAAAAACACATATAGATACAGAATTAGTACTACCTATGTATAATGCACATTCTTATTTTTCCATTAAAAATTTGGGCAAAAAAGTTCACATTATACACAGCAAAATGCAGTATGTTCTTTGGCTACCAGTATCACTTTTAGAATGTCAGTGAATAAATATCCTATTTAATGTTAATAACGTTAATGGTGTTTTTATTAGTTAATTTAGTTTAAAAACATTGTATTTGTAAAAACTTTTAACTCAAAGCTATTTTAAATTTTTTTCGTGACTTGGGCTCTGAAAATGATCTTATTTCTCTTTTTAACTTTTCTTTTTTAAATTTTTTTTTTTTTTTTTACTTATTTTTAGAGAGGGAAAAAGAAGGGAGAGAGAGAAACATTGATGTGTGAGAGAAACATCTATCAGTTGCCTCTCGCACGCCCCCAAGTGGGGACCTAGGCCATGACCCAGGCAGGCAAGTGCCCTGACCAGTAATCAAACCAGTGACCTTTTGATTTGCAGGCAGGCGACCAATCCACTGAGCCACACCAGCCAGGGCTTAATTCTCTTTTTAACCCAGTTTGCAAGTTGGTCAATTTCTATACCTGGCTCTGTCCCATCCCCTTTTAAAACTCAACTTATTTTGTAAATAATCTAATACATGTAAATAATACAATAATGTAGGAAAGTTTGGGAATCAGGAAAGAAAATCCACCTATAATTTCACCTCTCAGATGTAACCAGTTTGAGGCCCGTAATTTCTTATCCATGCTTCTTAAATTTAAGCTGTTGTGAAAATGGAAAGTTTTTAAGAAGGTTTGGCAAACTTAGTTGGCAGCAAAGCCCAATATGCACTAATATAAGACTGTAATCTCTATTGTATGTAATACAGTGATTCATACTTTTTTCCCCACAGAAATATTCACATGTTTAATTGCATAGCAGTGCCCCAGACCCTGGTCGGACTATTTTGTAACATGGATTAGGTACCCTATTAATCTTTCTAAAGTCTGAAAAACAAATCCAATTCTGTAGCCTGTTTGTCCCCAAGAGTTCTGGATAAGAGATTTTAGACAGAAATTAATAACCTAGTGTTAGGAAAAAATGAATTTATGGGCCTATTTAATAAGTTCTAAACTTTGTTATCATATGAATCTTACTAGAACTTCTGTGCTTTCATTTCACGTTTTCATTTTGCGTTTTCATTTTAGAGACCCAGAAATAAAAGAAAGAGTCTTGATTTGTTTTATGATCAGTAACTCTCTTCAGCCATCCCAAAAATCTCAAACCCAGTATGATCATCTTTCAATACATTCAGAATTTCCAGTGACTTTTTAGACCTCTTGACCCTTTCAGTGTGAGAACCCATGATGTATTAAGTACTCAAATTGACAAGCCTGGGGAGCCATGTGGCTCTTGGTTTTTGCCACCGATGTTAATGTGACATTGCTGTTCTTTCTCTTTTTGCAGTAGTGTTTCTTTTTTTGTATTGTGCTTGTTCGTTTCCCTGAGTAGCCTGAAACTTTTCTTTGCTTCTGACACTTGAGTTCAAAGACGAGGAATTTATCTTTGACTTCATAATGTCATATAGTTTCAACTTTAAAGTATTTCTTATTACTACTTGTATCATAAATTCAACACATAATCATTTAGAGCATTTAGTAAATATAGCTGTATTTTAACCACCTAAACAATTGGACAAGTTACAGAATCTCTGTGGGCTTCCATTGTGTCAGCTGACAAATGAACTTTCTAAGGTGCTTGACACCACAATCTGATGGAAGTTAACCCTATCCTTAGAAAATCACTCATAAACCAAGTAAGTTCTAGACTGATCAATCTTGAAATTCTTTCATTTCTACTATTGGATCTCTCTGTTGAGGAATGCAAAATATAGCAATGTGTATTATGTGATGTCGCACATATTTGAGGCTTCATGGAAGAGGAGGATCTTGAATGAAGAGATAGAATGCCAATTTAACTGGAGAAGATAGAAGAAAATCCCACATAGAGAGATGAGAAGTTAGAAGCAAAAAGGAGTACAATATGTGAACTGAGGGAGACCAAAAGGGAATGTTAACAGTATTGGAAAACAGAAGGGATGATTTTTACTGATACTGAGTACTAAAGAAATGCGATTTTTTAAATTAGCTTTATGTATGTGGAGAAAGAATTAGTGGAAGGCTTTGAAGGTTAGGCTGAATAACTTAGATCCCATTCTGTAGGTGACAGTAATTCTGTGGAAAGTTATGTGATGAAAATAGTATTTGAGAAAGAATGAAAATAGTATTTGAGAAAGAATGAAAATAGTATTTGAGAAAGATTATCCTGGTAGCTTTGTGGGATAACCTCAAGTAGGGAGAGACTGGAGCAGTTGGAGAGTATTTCAATAGGACAGCCACGAAATAATGTGGCAATAGAAACCATGGTAGTATTTGTGGAGAAAGAACAGTAAGGATGGGATTAAAAGAGCTGGAAGAGTCAGAATACCTCAGTTTGAGCCTGACATATAAAGTACATTGTGGTGTCATTGATGGTGACACTGGGAAAGGATCTCAGATAGGTCTAGAGAGAAAGATAATGAGTTCAGTTGCCAAGATTTAGATATTAGATAATTTGAGTGGTAGTTTGAAACACTGTTGCTTTAAAAATAACTAGTAGTGTAAATGAGTGCCCTGCCTTTTTGAGTAATTTTTTCTTGAGTCTGTGCATTTATTCTGGCAAATAAATAATCTGAAATTTCTCTTTTGGAACTCAACAGAACCAGTAGAGCCATGTAAGAAAACTAATCTCATTACTTGATGGCCATATACTTTGTACCCCAAAGAGTACTGTCTTGCTTGATCGCTCATCTTATTTACCATACTTTTTTCTAAGTGATATTTGGCAGTGTTTAAAAATTAATTTTCAGAGGCATAAAATTTCTTATCATGGTGGATATCTAAATGACTATCATGATTGCTGAGGACAGTCTTAAACTGTCGTTAACTGTGATAGCATCTTTAGAATAAAGTGCTAGTGCACTCTGGTTAAGAAGTGGGTTCTGAAAAGCCTAAGTTTGAATGACCTCTCTAGTACATTAGTTGTGTATCTTAAGCAAGTATTGAACTTGTCTGGTTCTCAGCTTCATTTTTATATTGGGGATAGTGATAATACTCCCTACTTCTTAGGATTACTGTGAGGATGAGCTCTTAGACTTAGAAGGGAAATACTAGGAGCTCAGTAAATATTAGCTATTAATTACCATCCCAGAAACTACTGTTACTGCTACCACCATCATTTTGTCTATTTATCTGTTTTGTTTTAAAAACTACTTATTCCTATGTAATTATGTCTCATGTTAAGTGGAATGGTAGGCAGCTGGAGATAAAATTAGAGCTCAAGTAGAAGATGCCGAGTTACAGTGTTTTAGAATGTTTGGCCTAGAACTTAGTGATATAAGAGCAGAAAAGACCAAGAATGAAATATAAGGGGAATACTCATAGTAAGGGAGTGGGTGGCAGGAAAGGAGTCTGCAAAAGAGCAGCAGGAGATTGTTTAGAGAAAGAAAAAGAACAAGGAGTGTATGTTAGTATAGAGGTTATATTAATATGGATTAGATTTGGTTCCAAGCAAATACAGAGACTGACACATGATGGAATTTTATTTTTCTCAATGTCAGGAATTCCAGAAGTATTCCAGGCCTGGCATGGCCTGTCATAGTTTCATGTTGTTTCTCTACTGTACATGGGTTCTATTCTTTTCCAAAGTCACTTTATTGTCTGAAATAGCTACTGGAGCTCCAGCCATTTCATCCACATTCCACCCAGCAGAAAGGAGGAAGAGAAGAACACATCTCCTTCCCTTTAAGGGTATTTCCTGAAAGTTATATACTATATCATTTTGCTTATATTCCATAGGTGAAACTTAGTCACACAATGAGCCACACTTTCCTACTGAAGAGGTTGGGAAACATAGACTCTTTTGAATGGTCAGTGCCTGGGAATAAAGAACAGGAACAGTGAGGATAATCCAAGGGTATCTGATGAAGACTATAGAGCAGATAGCAGAATTGTGTTTAGGAGAGTTTAATTAATTATTGATAATCCTTGATAGAGTTTCTCTACTCTTTGAAACTGAGAATAAAACTACCCTTAGCAAATTGCATCAAAAATACCTTGTTTTTAGGGTGTAATGCCTTTGTGAATCCTTGTTTAATTAGGATTATCAGTCTCATTAGGAAAAAAAATTATGTATGTGTATGCATGTATGTATACATGTATGCATACACAAGTGCACATGTTTATATGTGTGTGAGTATATATCCTCATTTAACAATACTGTTTGCCCAAATTACTTCATATGGCAACATTGTGCAGTAAATTGATGATAAGTAAGCCTCTGATATCCCTTTGTTGTTTTTAGGCCTATAAGTTTATCCAGCCTTATTCATTCTCCAGTTTGGTGGTTTTGGGCCAGTGTTTTTAATTTGTCTCTGTGCTTTTATATTACTACTCTTTCTCACTGCTGTTAATCATACTTCCCAAAACAGATAAATGAGTAAATTTAATTAAATGTGTTACTTACACTCTCCTGATCATTAATGAATTTGTAAGTAAGGTCGGACCTACAATCTTCCTAGTATTACAATTACTCAATTCTCTCCACTTAATTGGTAATTATTGCTTTTTTTTTTTTTTTTTTTTACTTTTAAAGCATCTGTATTTTGTATGTTTATGTTCTTTCAGTATTAGAAATATGAAGGTCTTCCAACAAAAAAGGATAACTTTTTTCCTAGGATTTTTTATCCCTTTCAATTGAAAATGTGTTTAGGTATTTTTGAATGATGAGCAATATATTTTAAGACTATAAGTTCATATTATCATTATTTATATTTTTTCAATAGACAATATAGTTTAAAATAGATGTAGTTTATAAAGTCAAATTGTTAAAAAAAGGATATACAACAAAATATATTTCTTGTCCCACACCTGCCCATTTTCTTTACTCCCTTCTCTAAAGGTAACCATTACCAGCTCTTTAAGCCGTTTCTTCTAGCATTTATGTATCTATAGTTTAAAATAATATATGTGTAATGCTGATCTTTGATTTACCAATTTATTATAATATTTAGTTAAATCAGTTAATGTTGTGTTTATTATGCCTGTGCAAATTTTGTTTGCTGATAGTATCTTAAATAGTAACCTTTTAGTGCAGTTTTACAAAAGATCAAAGTAATCTGTCAGTTCCAATTTTCTTCCCTTTTTTAAAAAAATTCTTGGAAACTTCCTTTCTGGAGACCTTCATTGTTCTAATAGGCATGCTGTCTCAGCCTGCCACACAGTCTTTTCCTGTGATAATTTCCCTTTGTTGTCATCCTTAGACTTGACTTTCCTTTTGGGTTTGATTCCCAGTGTTGTTGAAACTCTTACCTTCCTCATTCTTCATTTGCCCTTTTCCTTAAGTAGAGCACATCCTCTAGTAGTTATGTCAAATTAAAAAAGATGGTGCTATGGCCAAGAACATGAGGATGACAGCCTTCAACATGCCTGTTTATGTCATATAGCTTCCATCTGGATTGGTTGCTTTCTACTTCTGGTGCACAGTCAGCATCCTGGAATCACCATTCAACAATATTCCTTCACTTGTGTTGAATATCCTGTGTTCCATACCTATGTTTGTCTTTATTTTGATTTATTTCCTCGCTTGGTGTCAAAGGATGGTGAGACTGTGTCATTCGTTATCTAGAGATCAAGCACAGTCTTCCTGAACAGACCAGATTGTTAATCTTACATAGTGTTTTTGAGGAGTATGGAGTTCAGGGATTGGAAAATACAGGGTTGGCCAAAAAGTCCGTTTAGTTTTTTCTGTAAAATAAAAAGACACGGTTTTCATTTTCACCAATAACTTTATTGATTTGGGTATTTTGAGTATGTCAGCTATCTCCTGCATAGTAGAACATCAATGATTGTTCTCAGTGTCTCTGAATTGCTATCCACTTCAGCTGGTCTGCCTGACTGTGGAGAATTGTCCAGGGAGAACTCTCTAATGTGAAACTTTGCAAACCACTTTTTACACATTTGATCAGTCGTAGCATCTTCCCCATACACTGCACAAATCTTTTTTTTTTTTTGCATTTCAGTTGCATTTTTACCTTTCTTGAAATCATAAAGCATAATATGCCGAAAATGTAATCTTTACATTTTCTTCGATCTGTAATATTAAAATGGCCACACAAAAACTCACCAATTTTGATAAGCTTTTTTTTTTCAATGCATGCTGATATGACAGCTGTCACAATACAGTCTGACAAAATTATTTTGAATGAAGTTAAAATCAACTGAATGCTCACTAGAGTCATCTTATGGAAAAAACCAAATTAACTTTTTGGCCAATCCAGTATTAAGAGAGAGAAGTAGATTAACATCATCTATAGATGTATGGTTACTTGGTTGGCATTGTTGATTGGTTGGCACTTGGGTGTATTTTTCTGTCTCTGACTGGTTGGTTTGTAAAAGAGTGCCTGTTGGAAGATGGTGGCATAGGCAGACATGGTTCACCTGTTTGCACAACCACATCAAAATTACAGCTAAAATATAGAACAGCCATCACTCAGGAACATCAGAAATTGAGCTGAGTGGAAGTCTGACAACTATGGAAGTAAAGAAACCACATTCATCCAGACCAGTAGGAGAGGTGCAGATGTGTGGGCAGGTCCCACACCCACATGAATTAAAAATTCAGGAGGGATATCTTGGGAATGAGGTTGCACCCCACATCAGGGCCACCAGCTCAGGAATCCTGTGCCAGGAAGATAAGTCCCCACAACTTATGGCTGCAAAAACCAGTGGGGATTGAGTCAGTGGAAGAAACCTCTGGAGCCCCAAGCAGTTCCTTTTAAAAAACCCACACAGGGACTCACCTACTCAAACTCACTCCCTTTGAACTCCAGTACCGGGGTAGCAGCTTGACAGGGACCAGTGGTATACAGGGAGAAACTGAAGTGTCTATCTTTAAAGTGAGCAGAGGCCATTGTGCCTTTGCTAAACCCTCCTCCCACAGAGCCTATAAGCTGGTGTTGTATCTGAGACTCTATCAACCTGGCTAACACTGTTTGATCTGCCTATGAGATCACCAGAGGCTCTGTTCCCCACCCCCCAACTTATGGGCCCACCCAAGCTGCTTTTCTATACAATGGCTGGTCTTGGCTCCTAAATCCTATCAAATAAGCCACAGCTGGCTTCAGTGAGACCTAGCAGCAGCCAGCTTAGATTCACAGCTTGGCTTTGCCTCAGAATCTCCAAGCCCAGCACAAGTGGTGGCCATCTCAGGTTGCTTTATAGCTCAGGAAGGGTGCCCCAGCAAAACACAGGTAGGGGCTGACCTTGGCCTGCACCACCTAGGAAACCCCAGGGCCAGCGTACCCAGTGGACAGCTACAGACCATGTCAGGGCACCGTCACCCTGCCCCTGCACAGCTGATCCTCCATGGATGGAGGTTGATGGTAAGTGGTCACAGCCAATCCTTGCAGCTGACTGGCCTAGGTAAATCCCTCCCATTGATCTGCCAACAGTAACCAAAGCTCAACTACAAGTGGAGGGTGTACTTAGCCTACAGGAAGGGCATACCTCGAGTACCCAGCTTGGGTGATAGGGGAGGCTGTCCCACTGGCCCCTGCAGGACACCTACTACATTAGGCCACACTACCAAGACATGGAGTCAAAGCAGCTCTACCTAATACACAGAAACAAACACAGGGAGGCTGCCAAAACGAGGAGACAAAGAGACATGGCCCAAATGAAAGAACCGGTCAAAACTCCAGAAAAAGAGCTAAATGAAATAGAGATAAGCAATCTATCAGATGCAGAGTTCCAAACACTGGTTATAAGGATGCTCAAGGAACTTAGTGAGGACCTCAGCAGCATAAAAAAAGACCCAGTCAGTAATGAGGGATACACTAATTGAAATAAAGAACAATTTACAGGGAAACAACTGTAGAGTGGTTGAAGCCAAGAATCGAATGATTTGGAATATAAGGAAGCAAAAAACAACCACGCAGAACAAGAAGAAGGAAAAAGAATAAAAAAAAATGAGGGTAGTATAAACAGCCTCTGGGACAACTTCAAGAGGTCTGACATTTGCATCATAGGTGTACCAGAAGGAGAAGAGAAAGAGTGAGAAATTGGAAATCTATCTGAAAAAAACAGTGAAAGGAAAATTCCCTAATTTTGTGAAGGAAATAGACACAGAAGTCTAGGAAGCACAGAGAGTCCCAATTATGATGGATGCAAAGAAGCCCACTCTAAGACATACTATTAAAAGGCCAAGAGTTAAAGATAAAGAAAGACTTCTAAAAGCAGCAAGAGAAAAGAAGTTAGTTACCAGAAAGTTGCCAGATGAGAGGGTGTGGGGGAGAATGGGTGAAGAAGTGAGGGAATTAAGAAGTACAAATAAATAGTTACAGAATAGCCATGGGCATGTAAACTACAATATAGGAAATGGAGTAGCCATAGAACTTACACACATGATCCACGGATGTGAACAATGGTGGAGGTATTGCCTGAGGGATTATGGGACACTGGGTGGAGGGGGGCAAAGAGGGAAAAATCAGGACAACTGTAGTAGCATAATTAATAAAATATCATTTAAAAAGGAACCCCTGGTTAAGTAAGTTGTCCTTATCAACTGAATGGATTTAAAACTGGTTCTCCAGACAACTTTTTGCTATGGCTACAGTTGGTTTTTTCTCTGATTTTCTAAGAACTTGAAGTTCTCAGTCCTCTAGTAATTTTCTAAGAAAGAGTACATGGGAGGTACTTTTTTGAGCCTTTCCATGTCAAAATGTCTCTTTTTTCTGTCCTCACATTTGATTTGGTTTGGGTAAGTGTAAAATTCTAGGTTGAAAGTATTCTTCAGAATTTGAAAGCATAGTTTTTTCTTGTTTTTTGTTTTCCCTTGTCTTCTCTTGCTGTTTAGAATTCCTAAGTCAACATGAGTAATCTTCTCTTGTCTTTGGATCTTGTTGGACCTCCGCTGTGTCCCTCTCCAGTATTTCGAAATTTCACAATGATGTGCTTTCGTATGGGTCTATGTGTATTTTTATGCTGTCCTGGGTTTTTGTAGGTACTTGGAAGGCCCTTTAGATCTAGAACAGTTTGCATTTTTCTAGAAACTGGTTTGTGGGAATGGGGGCAATAGATCTTGGTGTTTAATATGCTCGCATAATTGTCCAGTTTTAAAGACCTATGTACTTCTAGTCAGTCCCCAAAGCAGAGATAATCTGTTTTACATTCTGCAGAGATAACCAAGTCATCTTTCAGGGATGAGGAGGGGATCAAAGGATCTAACTACTTTTCAAACAGCTTTCACCGGTGTCCCTTTCCCACTTCACTTTCAATTCCAGGGGTGGTGCTGGCAGGGTAGTTCCTGACTCTTGTGCAGATTTCAGTAAACTGAGTTGGGTCTCATCTTTTTCTATGCTGGACTGGGATTTGTCTCTCCAGGACCTGCTCTACAGTTAGCATACATCTGTATATGTTCTGACTTCCAAGGTTTTGTTACTTTTTTCCCTTCTTCTGCTCTTAACTATCCTTGTTAATTTTTGCCTTAAACACTTTACTGTTATTTTAGTAAGATTTTGGAAAGAAGCAAAATTATTTGTATATGTCCATTCCACTCTCTTAATTCCCAAGACTGAAATGATTTAAGAATAATGAATATTTTTATGTGACATAATAATTTTACTGTGTGAAAGGCAAAGTAACACAGAATATGGTTATACAGTAACTTAATACAGGTCTGCTGAGAGGGCATTGTTATGGAAAAGTAATGATGGCATGTGTTTCTTGATTGCGTACTATACCTTCAATTTCTAAAAATAATTTTTGGAAAAAAACAAAAATGATTCATCTTCAGTATAAGAAGGTTCACAAATACCAATAAGTGTGAGGATGAAAACAAGAATTATTTTAATTCCACTGCCCAGAACTAACAACGACTAACTGTTTAGTGTATGTTTTCTATGCATTTACCTATGTATATGTGCAAGTATGTTTAAGTGAAGCATACTGTATGTATTATTTTGCTCCTCCTCCATTTTTTCCCACCATAAAAGAATATGTCTTGAGAATTTTTTTTGTACAGAATCCAGAGATAATATTCTCATTAGCAACATCTAACAGCTATTAATGCAGATTATGTGCCAGGTACTGTGCTAACATCTATTTTTTCCTGTTTAATTTATTTTGACATTATTTCAAACTGTAAAATGTACAAAAATATTCACCCAGATACCTCAGATGTTAACACTTTTTCTGTCTGCCTCTGTGTGTGTGTGTGTGAGAGAGAGGGAGGGAGGGAGGGGGGGAGAGAGAGAGAGAGAGAGAGAGAGAGAGAGTGTGTGTGTGTGTGTGTGTGTGTGTGTGTGTGTGTGTGTGTAATCTTGAAATGTTTGAGGCTAAGGTGCAAACCTATTCCCCTATATACCCTAAGTACATGAGAGTGCATTTTAAAAAACAAGGGCCTTCTCTTATGTAATCAGAGTGAAGTTGTCAAAATCAGGAAATTAACATTAATATTATCATCTAGTCTATATACTTGTTCAAATTGCACCCATTGTCCCAATAACACATTTGTATGACAAAAGAAAATTTTGGATCCTGGAGTGGATTCAGTTGTCATATCTCTTTTGTTTCCTTTAATCTGGAGCGTTTCTGGTCTTTGTTCTTTTTGTGAAATTGACATTTTTGAAGACTGCAGGCCAGTTATTTTGTAGAGTGTCTCTAATTTGGCTTTATCTGATATTTTCTTGTAATTGGTTGGATTCAGGTTATCCATTTCTGTCAGGAGTACCACAGAAGAAATGTTATGATTTCATTAAGGCAGTGTCTCTTAGGTTTTCTAGTGTGAAGTTACCGTTTTTCCTTTTGTAGTTTTTTTGGTGACAAAATATATATAACATAAAATTTACCATTTTAATCATTTTTAGCGGGATTAAATACATTCGAATTTCGTTTCTAGTTTTGAAGTATCTTTGACAAAATACTTGAGACTGTGAATATTCTGTTATTTCCTGAAATTTTCCTCACTAATTTTAGTATCCACCAGTGATTTCTGCTTGAATCCTTTTCATGATGGTTCCTAAATGGTGATTTTCTAATTCTATCATTTCTTCTCTGCTTATTTTATAATACTTTCTTCATTTCATTATTTTTATGCTGTCCCTGATTTGGCCAGTGGGAACCCCTTCAAGCTGATTCCTGTCTCCTTTTGGCTTTCTCTTGTCATTAGAGTACTTCCTCACTTTTTACCACAGCAAGATGTTCCAGACCCATCTCATACTTTCCCAGCCTGAGCCTTGGAATGAGTTTTTACTTCCTTAGTAGGGAATAGCTTTATAAGCCAGAATCTGGACTCTCGATGTCCTCATTGCTGCTGCGTGTTATTGCTTCTAGGCCCTCTCAGCAGGCATCTAGGAAATAGATACATGTGATAGATATGTGTGTATCCACAAACATTCATGTACATCTTTATCTGTCTACTGAAAGGAATGAATTTATATTGATAGCACTGAGTCTAATCCAAAACTACAGAATTTTTTCTATCCTTCATTTTATGTTTATAATTCCCTCTCCTAACAGTGAGAAACCTAGCCCCGTTACTCATGTTTTTACTTATTGGCTCAATTCTAGAATATCAGAAAATAAGTTAAGAATTGCTAACTTATACCACTATTTAAAAGACACCTCATAAGTAGAGTTCAGTATTTGTTGATAGTATTTTTTCCTTTAGCATATAATCTAAATCTCCACTGTCTAATAGGGTGGCTACTAAGCCCATGAATCGAGATGTATCATAGGTATAAAATATATACTGCATTTTGAAAACTTACTATGAAATAAGGAATTAATATTTTAATATTTTAATATTATTTATATGTTGAAATATTTTAGCTGTATCATAAAATAAATTAATAAAATTAATTTTTTACCTATTTTTACTTTATTTTAACACAGCCACTAGAAAATATTAAATTATGTATTTAGTGCTTATTATGTTTCTTTTGGACATCGCTAATATAAAAACCATGTTTAAAAGTTACTTGGATTAGCCCTGGATGGTGTCGCTCAGTGGATTGAATGCCAGCCTGCCAAAGGGTTGCTGGTTTGATTCCCAGTCAGGGCACATGCCTGGGTTGAGGGCCAGGTCCCCAGTAGGGGCCGCACAAGAGGCAACCACACATTGATCCAGTTTCTCACCTTCTCTCTCCCTCCCTTCCTCTCTGTCTAAAAATAAATAAAATCTTTTTTAAAAAGTTATTTGGATTAGTTCACTCTCCCCAGCATTCTTCCTTCCCCTATGTTTTTATGTTATTTATTTGAAGTACAGTTCATTTTATTTGTATTCTAAGTTTTTCTGTTCATCCTAGTTGATCTTACATATTTTTGAGAATGCGAAAGATTAATATTGTTCCAGAAGTTCCATCCTTAGAGCAGTGTCACCCATTTTTTTTAATCCTTTCCTTTCCACCCTGTTTCTACCCACCCTCTATAGGTAACCAGTCTCATTTTCTGAATTATTCTTCCTGTGTGTTTTCCCCCAGAAATGAGGAGATACAGCTATATTTCCTTATTTCCTCTTTCCTCTTTTTTTTTTTTAATACACAAAAGGTAAAATACTATGGATACGCTTCTGTACATCCCTTTTTTCACCTAACAACATGATTTGGAATCCATTCCACATCAGTTTATAGAGTTTGCCCACCTCTCTCCCTCCCTCCCTTTGTCTGTTCCTTCCTCCCACAGTTGCAAAGTGCTCTATTGTGAAGATGTTAACCATTTTCTTAAGCTTTTTCTAGTATTTTGCATTTACAAACAGTGCTGCAGTGACTGATAGTTTTAGTTGTTAGGTTTGGATCCCTGATTCATTTGGAGGTTTTTAAAAATGAATATTGTGTGAATTTACTAATCTTTGTACAAATGCTAATTTGTTGTCTCAGTATATATTCTTTAAAAAGTACAATTTTGCCCCAGTGTTTCGTGATACCACCTTTATCATACATTATTTCAAGTTTATTTCTGGATTTTCTGTTTTTCCTTCTTTACTAGTCTGTATTCCTGCACCATTATCACAGTTTTAATTATATGTATATCAAAGGCTTCTAAAATATTTTACTGTTTTATTGGCTATTACATGTTTATTTTTTTCTATTGAACTTCAGTAACAGCTGTCTCTGTAAAAAAGCTTACTCGTATTAGGATTTTTATTGGGATTATGTTAAAATTATAACTTAATTTAGGGAGAACTGACATCGGTATGATGTTGAGTTGTGAGTTTTCTGTCCAAAAACAAGGAATATCTTTCCATTTACTCAGCTCTACTTTTGTGTCACAGGACTGTTTTAAAGTTTTCTTTTTATCGGTTTTGTACACTTCTTGTTTTTTTCTTGTACACTTCTTGTTAAATTCGCCATTTTTATAAAACTTACTGTATGTTTTATAGATATTTCAATATTTGTAAAGCTACACTATTGTTTTTAATGTCTGTATTGTTTCAGACAATATAGGTATACTGTAATTTATTTACTCTGACCCATGTAGATGGACATTAAAATTGTTTATAATTTTTTATTCTGTATAATTTTTCAGTCTACATTCACCAAAACAGGAACTTACTGCTTTTAAAAAAAATCTTTGCCAGTTTGATGGGCAATAAAGAATATATTTATTTTTCTTTGCTAACTGATGTTAATTTTAATCATCCATCCAAATATCCATTCAGCATACTCTTACTAAGCATCCACCATGTGCCTGTAAGAACTATAGTAATGACTGGAAGTTGAATATCTTTTTGTGTGTGTGATTTTTTTTTGTTTGTTTGTTTCCTAAGAGAAAGGGGAAGGGAGGAAGAGAAACATCAATGCGAGAGAGAAACATCCACTTCTAGGTGCCCTGACCAGGGACCAAACCTGCAACCTAGGCATGTGCCCTGACTGGGAATCAAACCTGCCACCTTTCTCTTTGCTGGACAGTGCCCATCCACCTGAGCCATGCTGGTCAGGTCTCTTTTTGTGTTTTTGATCATTTGTATTTTTTTGTTTCATATCTATCTCTCGTTTTTTTTTTAATGGCAGTTAATAGGAGTTTCTCCCCTTTCAAACTAGTTCTCAGAAGACTGTAGAATGAGAGATGACATTTCTTTACTCTGTTTTGTTGATGAGCTTTAAAATGTACTATTACATGTATGTATTTATTTTCATTGCACAATCTACGATAAATCACTGTGTTAAACTCAATATTCACAAAATGAGTGCGTGAAGTGCACAGTTGTCAAAGAAGTGATAACTACCTGTCTTTATAAAAATAACTTTCATTATTATTATTTTTCAGGTGAGGCTGCTGTGTCTATCAGAAGGGAACTTTGGTACCATTTTCCTTCAGAGTCTATCTGTTCTGGTTTTATTATTCAAAAAATAAATGTTACTTACCTGGTAAGTCAGTTAAGTACACTTATGCATATTTTATAAAAAATACTGTTCATTTACTCTAAATATTTGTTTGCTTATATTTTGTTTCTTCGCTGTCATTATTTTTTATAACTCTCATGTAAAACAAGTTTTAAAATGGCAATTTCCTGAAAGACTTAGGCTCTTTGGAAGATTTTCTTTTCTTCACTGTCTTTCTTAATTTCGTTGTTTGTTGTAAAGAGGGAGGAGGCTGGTTAAAAACTGGAATCAGTTCTCAAAGATGGATTTCTAGTTTTGCCTCCTTCATTCTCTTTCCACTGGAAAAACTGAGAAGTAACATCCTTCTTTTTAAACTGTAGCTTCCCTATAGATCATACAGATGCATTGCAAAGATGCATTGTTACTGTAAGAGTTAAAGAATAGATAATTAAGTCTGGTAAAGCATAATAAAGGAGAATGAATCTATCAAATAACTTGGAAATGAAAAATAGATATTTAGTGAAATTGATTTCAGTTTTTTAATATTATTTTTTAGGTGTTTATTTTCAATTAACATTTTTTTTAAAGAACGTTTATTAAATTGGTGGGACCTACTGTTTTGTAAGATGTTTTTCTGACCTATATCCTCTGATGATCTTTGCTGTCCGTTTCAGCTTCTGACTGTCATGTGTAGACAGTGGTAACTGGGAAGCTGATATGTAGGGTAAAGGTTTCAGTAGTAACAAGAGGGTCAGTCAGAGGAACTGTTAGAAGATAATTGTACTCGTGTGCTGTTTAAGCACGTGGCAAAAAATTGGACAGAAACTATAATGGAATAATATTGGTGATTCACAGAGTTTTCTTTTAAATAATTTTGCATAGCAAGTGAGAAGTAAATGTTGATATTGACAGCTGAGCTTAAAGTATTCCCAGGTGGACTCTAACAATGAGGAGACTTAGACACAGAAAAAAGGGGAAGATGATTCTCTTTTGATATGATTTTTGGTAGTCTCTTTGCTTTTGTTAGCATCAGAAAGCTGATTTCAGATGTTCCTAGATGGTGCGTATGCCTCATATAAGTAGAGGCATGGGATTTCATTGTGCATGACTCTGAAATGGCCCAGATCTCAGAGCAAACCAAAGTGAGTTTTAATCTTGGTTATTTAAAATCTCCTTGTACCTGTCTTATTAGGAGTATTATTTTTTTAAGAGGAAACTAATTTACAACTGGCTATAAAGAATGACATTGTATCCAGGAAAATGCTGTACTAACACGCTGCACTGTCCCACAAGAGTACTTCTCAAGTCCCCTAACGCAGTGCTGACAATCTGTGACAGCCTGTGAATTGTTGTGGAGCAGTTGGGGGAAGATGGGCAGCAGAGCAAGGTGGTTGTGTGTAAATTATAGAGGAGCTGGGAAGGGGATGAAGTGAGAGAAGAGCAAAGCAGTTGGGTTCTGTAGGCAGTTTGAATGGAATCTGTTCTCCTTGTTAGTTGTGCTAACAAGATGAAATAAACAACTCTAGTGTATGTGGGGGTTCAAGGTGTTACTGTTTCATTCTGTCATCAAAACTGTAAGGGTAGATGTTCTTTTGATAAGAGTATGGATTGGATAGATTTAAAAATTTTGAAGAGACTAGAAGTAACACTTCATCCCAGGAAATGAGACTATAAAAGTCAGGGTAATAGGGATTGGGTTTATCTTTTCAAGGCATTATTGCAATGGCAGTAAGACCAGTTACCATATCTAGAGTCAAATGTATATCCTGTTGTTTATTTACTTTTTTAAATTTATGTAACATGTATGTGTATGTGCACATACCACCAGCTGTTATTTTTTCAGAGACTCCCAAATATAACAGTCTTCATCAGATATCAAGGCAAGAGTTTCTGGATATTGTTTGAACCATGGAGTAGAATTTAATGTGGAGCAGATTTTGGTTCAATTCTTTCTCTGATTATGAGAATGGATATACAAAGTGTATTTGATGGTTCTGCGAGGTATTATGTCTAATTCTGAATATGGGATTAGGCTTGGGACACATTGTTTTAGAGCCCACCTCTCCTGTTGATCCTGTTTCTGGTTTTTGGTTAAAATGTTACTGCTTGGTCATTTGATACCATTGGATTAAATAAGCATAAAAGATGTCAGTGTGAAGATTGTGTGCTATTTTATCACCTCTATACTGATGGTCCATATTAAAAGGGATGCCAGGGTAAATGAAAGGGCATATGGAGTAAAGGAAGATATGGAGAAGATCTAGAAATACTGTAATAGTATCATTTCTCTGGAATTATCTGTAAGGTCTAGGCTCAGCTCTCCATTGCCTAGGATATTGAATGCCTAAACTTAGTGTTGAGGTACCTCTTATTGAAAACAGTCTTTCTGGCAGAATCTTCCACTGCTTTCCAACATTGAACTCTCCCTAGGCTAGTTTCTGTATCAGTCTCCAAAGCAACAGTTTTTGACTTACAACCTCTTCATATTGTTTAGGCTGTTCTTTCTGCTTGGAATGTCTCCCTTCAATTCTTTGTCTTCTAAAGGCCTCGTTCCTTACCGTGTAAGGAACATATCGTAAGGTATATAAAAGTCAAATCACTATGTTGTATACCTTCAACTAATATATTATTGTATGCCAACTATACTTTACTTTTTTAATAAAAAGTAAAATAAATTTAATAAATGAAGGTCTGGTTCCAATTCCACCTACTTTATGACATCTTCTTCAACCATTCTACTTAGCGATAGGCTTTCTCTGGGTTTTTATTGTTTACTGCTTTTCTCTTTATTTGACAATTATATACCACCTTAAAATAACTTAAAAAAAATTCTTATCCTCCCAGTTAGGTAGAGACGACTTAAAGGGGAGGGGGGGTATATTATTCACGTGGTTCAAACCATGTTATTACTTGTCCTACATTATTATCTTCATTGTCCCTAACATAGATATTAGTATAATATGTACACTTAATATTTGTTTGCAAGTAATTACCTATTGTTAGCTTTTACCAGTCTTATCTTTCTTTTAACATCATAAGAATAATAGATTAGAATGCAGTTTAAGTACCTTGGCCATGTTTGTTCAGTAGATTATTCTTTCTTGAAAGCTTTCTGTAGCACTCTGTACTGGCTTCCTGATCCTTAAAGGAGCATTGCTCTGAAGATATGGTTGTATTCTAAGGTAATTTATTACTCTTGAAACTCTAATTAGTAAACTTCATTTGCATATAAGAGAAACTCCTCTTTATTAATTATTTAATATTTTCTTTGCCTGATTTAAAGTGAAATTTGCTTTGAAGTCTTTTGGTTTCTCAGTTTCTTACCAGCCACATTTGGCCTTTACACTTGCTAGCATAGCTGCAAGGAGGGAGGATATAGATAGAATTGTAACTATTTCTGACATACAGATTCTACCTCCTTTACAATTATTCTCTTGTTGCTATTGCACTTCAGTGTTTTGTTTTGTTTTTTAATTATGCTATGCTTTACTTTATCCCATTTTTTAGAAGGCATGTATTGTAATTAGTAGTTGTTAAGTGCAGGAATTTTGAAATTCTAACCAACACTAAAGCTGTAACTTAAGTTTCAGATATCTAACCTGTAAAATTGAGATAATTGCTACTACCTGTTAGTATGTAGTTGGGGTATATATAAAATACCATAGATAAGCCTGTGCTTTCAAAATTGACTCAGTGGTTTATTAGCTGTAGTCTGTGTATCCACAATGAGGAAAAAGATCAAGTTTCATGCATGTCAGGTTTGAGGTACAGTCCCCAAAGCCTTATCCATTTCAACTCTTTTACTGTTACTATAGGACATAGGATATTTGTAACCTGGGATAGATCCAGGAGAGTAACTAATTTCAAGTAAGTCTAGAAGCACAGATCAACCTTTAAATGTATAGTGAGGGAAAGAAGTTTTAGAAGGAAGTTTTTAACTTCTCTTTCCATCCTCCCAACCCCTGCCCAAGGTAGATTTACTGAGTAGAAAGAAGACTTTTATCTCTACCTTTCTATTACATATTATATTGTTATTGTTCAGTTATATTAAAGCTTTAATCGGACTGCCTTTTGAGATGGCCTATAATAATAGGTGCTAACATTAAACTTGGTGAACCATGGGGTTACCGTATCAATGGAGTGTGAAAGAGAACTAAGCTGCAGGCTGGTTCCCAGCCTGTAAGCCATGAAATCAGTTGTTGCTGATGCATGACTGTAGTCAGTGGAGTGTAAAATAAGTTGGGGGCATGAATTGTGTTATGTTTTGAGAAAAGCCTTTCCATGCCATAGTTTGTTTATGTCTTTTGGTGCCCCCAAGATCCTACTGGAATCATGTATCCTGTGTTTTTCATTTTGTTGATACTCAGATTTATCATGAAATATTTCTTCCAGTTACATAAGCTGTATTCTTTGTCCAACTGTGTGAAGAGAGACAAATACTATAATGTCCAAGGCAGACTAAAAATAAAATACTACAACTATTATATTCTGCTTAAAATTACATTTGAAAAACCATCTGTAGTAGGCATTTGATGTATAAGTTTCTGGTGTTTTTACATTCAGATTTGAAATTGTGTTCCACATTCCCCTTTAAAGCTTCTTCTAGTCAGAGAACTCTGTTATCAATTTCACTGGTCATTGTTCCCATGCTCACATGTGGCTCTGGAGAAAGGGAAGTGTGTAAAGAAGGACAAAGTTTGGTTGGAGGTGTTCTAATCGGAAGTATAGAGATTATTGTTAAGGGGAGAAGAAGAGAGGGAGTCCTCTCCTGACACCATATGGCTTTGAGGGTGAGGCAAGGTGAATGAGAAAGCTTCAGAGGCAGTAGCAAATTTTTATTGTCAGCACTTTTAAGTCTGGAAGGTTATTGGGAATGGGCAAGTCATGAAATTTCTTTCATTCTAGTTACCATATTTTGCCATATATGAAGTGTACTTTTTTGCCCAAATTTTTGAAGGAAAAATAAATTAGTACTGCACATGAGCATTGCACATGGGTAGTACTAACTCCGTATCTGTATAAATGTTTTTTAATTCTTTTATTTATGCTTGTGTGTTAAAAGTGTAACTCTAGAAAGCAGTAACGATATCTGTATGTAAAATAATACCCTGGAATATGATAATCGGTTTTGTTTCTAACTAAAAAATTAAAATGAATAAATTTTTTTCTTGAAAGTTTGGGCCCAAAATGTGGGTGCACACTATACGTGGCAAAATATGGTAGTTTTTTTGTTTTACTGCAACAGTCTTTGAACTCTCTTTGGTTGCTTTGCATTTATACAAATTGTAATCAAATTGTGAATACTTAGGAAATGAATATACTGTTGTGAGAGACCATCTTGCTGATGGTCAGGCAGTCTAGTATAGTAGTTAAACGCAGGGTCTTTGAAATCCTAACCAGCACTTAGAAGATGTGTGGTATTAGTTACTTAGGCTTCAGATTTCTCATCTGTAAAACTGGTATAATAATAGCCACCTCATAATATTATAGTGGTATCAAATGAGATAATACGTGTAAAATATTTAGCACAGTCTCTGTCATGTTGTAAGCACTCATTAAGTGGTAGCTGGTTATTTTTTCCTCTTTCTCTTCCTCTTCTAATATTGATACTATTCTACCACTAATTCACTTTTGCTTGTAGGGCCTAGACCTTAATGAAACAGAAAACATAATTAGACATGGTTCACAGCAGCAGATTTTGAAAAATATGTCATTGTTCTCTTAGGCATTGTTTAATAGATCTTTCTTAACCAAATAGAAACTCTATAAAAATACTTTTTTTAATGAAAGGAAAGGATTATTGTGTTGGCTTTAGATAGCTTTGCAAATGTGTATAAAAATTGATTATTGTAAAATGTATTTGGCTAATGCAAGTAAAAACAACCTTTTTATGAATTTAGGGTGTATACAGGAATAAAATACGAGTTCAAAGAATTGTCATTCCTTATTATTCACCTAACATGAGTTATTTTTTTCTAGGGAAGTGGTGTTTTTTTTATTTTTGTTTTTGTTTTAATTCTAAGGAGAAATATTTTATCTGGTGTTAAGAATAATCATAATTGAGTCCTTGTCCAGTGTGTGAGGCACATTTTTGTGGGAATGGGATGAAAAAGTCATCCCAATCATTTATACTAATGAAGATGAGCGTTAGTGTGGATAATACATTTGGTTTTTATGTGCATTAAGTGATTATTTTTGCAGCACAATTAACTTTCTGATTAAACTTTGCTCAGCTAGTATATCTTGAACACAAAGTGGGTGGAAAACTGGTTAAGCAGTTATGGTAGTGATAAAACTACTAAGTTACTACTTCAATAACTGTAAGTCTTAGATAAACCCCTCAACCAAAATGAGGTTATTTGACATGATTTTCAGAGGTCTTTTTCAGCTATTAAGTTTATAAAGATTAGTATGGCACTCAGGGAATGAAGCAGTGACACATTTTGGCCACCAGAGGGTGAAGTCCAATCAGTCAACTTGTGCTCTGCCTTTGACCGGAATGTGGCATCCTTGCGAATGAAGAGGACACATTGCTTTTCTATCCATTTAGTTTAAGATGTGGAGACTCTTGCTTTTCTGATTCTACTTGTATCAAATATCTTTCTGCCTTTTTCTTTACATAGCCATCTTTCCTAAGCCATCTAGATAGGACTGGGACAAATACATAAAGAAGGGAAGAGTAGAGGTTTCTAGTTGTCAGGGATTCATTTAATTTTGTTCTCTACTATAGTGAGTAGCTCTCAGATGATCCCATGGGCAACTTTGATGGCAAGCACAATAGTGGGTGGATGACCAAATTTAATTACTTGTGGCCACTTTTCTCCCCCAGAACACATGGGCACACATACAAATGTCACTCTTGCCCCCATTCCCTGTGAAATCTTGAGATGAAAGTGAAATGTCAGAGAAGTGTAATAGAATGAGCACAGCATTTGTAATTGAAATCTAGGTTCCAGTCTTGCTTTGCTACTTAATACCCATCTAACCATGGACACTACAACCTCGGATCCTCAATTTCCTTAATTCAGAAATTTAGGGCATTGAAGTGTGACTTCAGTAATGCAGTTCTAAGATTCTGTAAAAATTTTTTAATGTTTATGTGAAAGGCAGTACTATTGTTGATTTATTATAATTAAGTAGTATGTTGTTTAAATAGTACATATTTCTTTTTAGCTAGGAACAGGGGTATAGGCGTTGTTAAGGAATAAATATTAAAATATTAGCTCTGGTTTGTGTGGCTCAGTGGATTAGCGCCAGCCTGCCAACCAAAGGGTTGCCTGTTCGATTCCCAGTCAGGGCCCATGCCTGGGTTGCAGGCCAGGTCCCCAGTAGGGGGCATGCGAGAGGCAACCACACATTGATGTCTCTCCCTTTCTTTCTCCCTCCCTTCCTCTCTGTCTAAAATAAAATCTTTAAGAAATATATTAAAGTACACTACCATTACAGCAAGAATGACAGTAGCCATTCCACTGATACACTTTTCTGAACCCACAAATGAATACAAACAAATTACCTGAGTATTGGGCTCAGGGTAGCAGCAAAACAGTCAAGAGAGGGTGGATTAGGAGCTAAGCCAAGGTGATTCGCGTTATAGTTGGCTATGAAACATTTAGAGAAGTCATTTGGGGATATGTGAACTAAGAAAAAAGAGGGCATGTGGGTTCTGGGACTCTATCACAAAGCTGGAGTCAGTCCATTTCTTCCATTCACATTAGTGGAAATAACTGTGATACAAAGTCCAGTTATACGAGTCTGAATTGCTGTCTGAGAGCACAGGATAATGTGGAAGGAACAAAGAGGGCATGGAGTCCAAATAGTCAAGCTGAGATGAGTGTTTAGAAGGTGACAGAGCAAATGGATGCTGAAGTGTGCTTGTGGAAACAGGCAAGGATTAGTACTTATGATTTGATATGTACACAAGAAAGTAGAAGCCAAGCAGGCAGATTAGATAGAAACAGCATTTTAGGGTTATGTGCAAAAGACAAAATTTTAATCTGTTCTGGTTTTACTCGCCTTCCTTGATGTTGGTAGTTCACTTGGTATATTCAAGGCTCTACGTGTTTGAGGTTAGTGATTATGTCACTGAAAAACTTTGTGGTTTGTATGGTTCCAATAGCTTCACACTCCACTGGATACACATATTCACAGATCTGCTCACTACTGCTGCAGAGTTCATTTCACAGAACTGGCTAGTAAAAAATTTGGCAGGCAAGCTAGCTTTTCACGTGTTCCTAGGAATGGAGCCCAGCTGTTCCCTTTGGGCTTTGCACTTTGAGCTGTTGGAATTCATTGGGTTAGCAGCTAGAAAGAATGAAACTAACATTTTCAGCGTAGTTCTTGACAGCAAAGCAGAGGTGTTAGAATTTCTGTTTTAGAGGTTTACACTGCAAGTAACCTAACCCGATTGTGTGTCTTAATATTACTGGGCTTCTGACCACTGAAATATGGCCTGGATCGATGGTGGTTTGGAGAAAGTAGAAAGAGGGCTATCCATCATTCAGAGGCTCCATCTGATAATGCTGCTTTCACCATGCAGCCATCTGTCCATCCATCCATCAGTAGGATGAAATGAGATTTAGCGGAACAGGCAGCCGTAACTCTGAGACACTTTCTAACCAACGATTGCAGTCCTGCCCCGAGTCTGACCACAAAGCACAGTGCTGGGGTTTGGCGGGATGTGGTAGCAAGCACAGTCTCATTCCCGTTAGCCTAGAGGGTGTTCAATATGAGGCTGAAGCACAGCCTTATTTCCCATACAAAATTGACTAACTTTGGCATGCCGATCAAACAATTCTCTTTCAGCTCCCTATTGTTTTACAGGTTGAGCAGACCTTTTTGATGGAGAATTTTTTTGTTTGACTTGGAGAAGAAATAGAATTAAGATGTGATTTCATCTTGCTGGAATCCCATCACACAGTTTAGCCTTTAACCTGTATATTATATTGGTAGAATGCTTTGTAAATGGCAATGAATCAGGAAGACCACCTTCTTCTTAAAAGAAGAATTGTGGGTACTTCTGCTGGCAATTCCCAGCTTGTCATGGTAATGAGGGAATGAGGCTAAATTAAATTCAAGGATAATTCAGTGATTTTATTTTGTACAGATTCTTTGTCCTTTTGAATAAATTTTTTACCTAGGTTGTTAGGTAGCAGAAATTGAATTTTCTTTCTTTTCTCTCTACTCTTTATTAGTGCTGCCAATATGAAAGGAAAGAAAATGTGGACAGAAAAATTGGTAAAAGATTAGCAGAAAGAAGCTGGATTATCCTAAAATGGATAGTCAGGCTCTGTTAACTGTTATCTTCCTGGTTCCCCTGCTTTTCCAGGGCACTGAACCTTCAGAGAGCCTCCTGGTCAGTATAGTTCTGTGCTCATGTTGCTACCTGGTACCTTCTCTAATTATGGGCAGCTTCCCTGATGGTTGGTTTTTTTTGTTTTGTTTTTTTGTTTTTGGTGGGGTTTTTTTTGGGTTTTTTTTGCAGTGGTCACTTCAGACCTCAGCTCCTGTTCTTTGTTCTGAAGCCTTGCTTTTCATTTCAGAATGGGGGAGGGGTCCGGGAGCCTAATGTACCGGAGATGCCTCGGAAATGAGTGTCTTGGATGGATTCCTGGGCCTATTGATCCACCGGCAGTTTATGCATCCTGACATTCATAATCTCGGTAGGCTGCTGATGTTCCTGATTAATGGGCCCAGGGGCTGTCCATCCGTCACTTCACATTAATTACTGAAGAGGTGTTTTTCCAGTGATTTACCTGACAGCGGGCTGTGATAAATACCCCTAAGTAGAGTGGGCAGTGATTAATCACAGGGCCACACCCCTCCCCCTGCTTACCCTTCACCCTAACCACAGGCCAGCATTGGGACCTGACCAGAGGGTGCCCCCTCCCCATAAGCTATCTGTCTTCATAATTGTTTGTGGATGCATATTTATTGGGGCATGGGACCTGGCAGATAGCATTCTAGAATTTGTGCCAAAGATGATGAAAAATAAACCTTCCCAGTAGGAAGAGTAACTGGTGTGTTTTTACATGGGGCAGAGAAGTGTTATATAAGCTTCCTTTATGTTACTATAAAGAAATCTGATAGGAATAGTGCCTACCTACTATGCGTGGACTTGACACCATGATAGTTGCTCTGCAAGCCTTAAAGAGAGGAGAAAGCACAGTTTTTGTCTTTGAGGTATTTGTAGTCTATTTAGGGAGATTCTGTTAATAAATATGAAACGTTAGAGGACATTTCAAGGCACTAATATAATCATGGGAGGATTGGGATAGCACTCCAGGATTCCATTTCTTACCTTGTGGCCTTAGAAAATAAAATTAAATTAAACATTTATTTGAGTCTTTTCCATGTGTTATGTCAGGTACTGTATTCCAACTCTGGAAATAAAAAGATAAATGAGATCCAGTGGCAGATCTCAGTGAGCAGAAGTATACTGTCTCTAGCTTAGGTTTATCAAGTTATTAAAATAGGCTTTTCCAGGAAGTTAAGTACAGTAAGTGAATTTAAAATTAATTAAAAATTTAAAGTCATTTAAAATTAATTTAAAATAAAATTCCACATTAATTTTTTTCTCTGAATATTTATTGAGTACCTTTTGTGTTCCTGGGAGTGCATTGGCATGTGAGAAACAGCATCTGCCCTTAGGAAACTATATTATAAAGGATGAGATGACATTTATAAATGAAACATTTAAACAAGAATATAAGGTAGTATATGATGACAAATGAATACTATAGATAATGAATGCACAAGAAACCACAGAAGGGTGAAATCAATGTGTCTTCAAATAGTCAAAGGAAAAAACTGGATTTGAGATAAGCCTTTTGAATAAATAGTGAGTAGGATTGTTTAAACTGAGATAATTCAAAGAGGGCATTTCAGAAGTTGGCATGAACAGACTGTTGAGGCCATCCAGTTGCAGAATGGAGGATTTGTGTCTAAAAGTGCTAGAAACATGATTGAAACAATAGGCTAGCACCAAATTGAGGAGAGCCTTGAATGCCAGGTAAGCTTAGTTTCTATCTTGTAGACTGGGGAGCCACTAAGGTTTTTGAGCAAGGAATTTTGAAAAAGTGTGTTTTAGAAAGAAATTATTATATATGGACATACTTAATGTCATTTGGGCTTGTCAGAACAAAACTTTCCAGATTAAAAATATAGTTTATATAACTGTCTGTGCAATGCAAAGAATTGTGTGGTTTGGTTATGTATGAAGTAGATAGTAGAGTTGATAGTTAAAGGAGACTAAGTTTTACAGTCTTTATTCATGCAAAATTAAATAAAGTCATGGAAGTTTCAAGTAATGACTGCAGAGTTAGGAAAGACTATAGCCTCGAGTTTTAAGAAAGAAATTGATCTTTAGTCTTACTAATGTAACTTCATTACAGTTGCACTAATTACTCACTAGCATTAGGTAGGTATATTTTCAAGCCAAGAATCAGAAATGAGTCAGTGCTGTCAGCTGTATTTTAGTAGGAATTGCTACAGAATGTGAATTTCTTTAAAGAGTGAAGATATAACTTACGTACAGTAAAATTTGTCATTTAAAGAATATATTCTGTGAATTTTGACAAAAGCAACAGTCATGTAACTCCCATATAATTAAAATATAGAACAATTCCATCAAGCCAAAAATTCCTCTGTACCCCTTTGTTGTCAACCCCTACGATTCTGGCAACTATTGATATATTTCCTGTCCTTAAAGTTTTGCCTTTTCTAGAATTTTATATAAATGGAATTGTATTTCTCTAGTGATAAACGACGTTAACAGTTTTTGGTGTGCTTATTTGCCATCTTTATAACTTCTTTGATGAAGTTCAAATTTTTGGCTTTTGGATACTGAGTTTTGAGAGTTTCATTATATATTCTAGATAAAAGCCTTTTATCAGTTATGTGATTTGCAAATATTTTCTCCTATCTGTGGTTTCTTTTCACTCTCTTAACAGTGTCTTTGAAGGGCAGAAGTTCTTAATTTTGCTGACGTCCAGTTTATTGATTTAAACATTTTTTAATTTTATGAATAATGATTTTGGGGTTGTATCTAAGAAATCATTGCCTAACCCAAAGTCACAAAGATTTTCTCTTGTATTTTCTTCTAGTAGTGTTACAGGGCTTTGATTCATTTTGACTTAATTTTTGTATTTACTGTGACATATGGATAGAAATTATCTTCTTCTTGTTATATCAATTTTTTTTAGCACCATTAATTACAAATACTATTCTTTTTTTTCAAATTCCCTTTTTATCTTGTTGAAAATCAGTTGATCATATATGTGAGTCTATTCCTGGTCTCTCTTTTTTTTTTTTTTTTGACAGCCACCCTTTCTGCAGTACCACACTGGTTTGATTACTTTACAGTAAGTTTGAAATCAGATACTGTGAGTTCTCCAACTTTATTTTTTCAGAATTGTTTTGGCTATTGTAGTTCCTTTGCCTCTCTCTGTCTATTTTAGAATCAGCTTGATAATATCTGAAATCTAACACACTTCGGGACGGTCTGTGGAGAAGATTCTGTGAGTGGGTGAGAAATCTCCTTGTTTCTATGCTTTTCAAGGGTTCTATATTCTCATGATAGCCTACATTTAGCCTTTAGCAATTTTTAAAACGTTTCAACTGAGTTCTTGCTGGCATGTATGCTGTCCAGCATTTACTACAGGTAAGGAAGTGAGCCTGTCATCTTTCTTTACATTTTGGGTTAGTTGCTTCTCTGATGAGTTCAAAAAGTTAATGATTTTGCACATTACTCACCTTTTATTTTGTTTTAAGAGTGAAAATGGCATTTTTTACCTTTCTATGAAATAAGCAGAATCCAGAAGTCCCAGTTATTTATATGAGGATGTGATTTTGATATGGGATTTTCGCTGATCAGAATACCATTTAAATTTTTCCCTTTTCAATTTCTATCCCCACATTGTTTTGTTTGTTCATTCTTTCATTTATTCATTCTACAGAACAAACAGCATTGAGTCTGTGCTGTATGCCCAGACACTGTGGTAAAGTATTGGGGATACAATGATGAACAAGAAGACATAATTACCTTTCTAATAAGCAAATAGTATGCTGCGGGTAACTAGACAAAGAAGTAATTATAGTAAAATATAAGAGCTGTAACAGGAGAAGTATATGGCAGAGGTGCCTAGTCTACTCTAGCATGATTATCTCAGAACCTCAGAGAAAAAGCTGTGGTGGAGACCTAAAGGTTATATAGAAATTAGGTAGGTGAAGATGGTTAGGAGGCTGCAGGGGAGTAGGCTAGTTAGAAGGAAGAGACTGTGTAGAGGCTAAGATGAGAAAAACTCCATAAAACAAACAACTTGGAGAGTTCAAGAATCTGAAAGAAGTTTGATGTGGTTGTACAGGGTGTGTCAAAAGTAGGCTTCCAGTTATGTATATGCGAAACACTGAGTTTCTTCTTTCATTATTATTGTATTCTTTATGAACAACTGTAAACGTACTTTTGCCCTACTCTATAGCATATAAGTACAGAAGTGAGAAAAACTAAGAGAAATTGATTATAGTCATGTTAGGAAGAGTTTTGTAAGATATGTTTAAAAAGTTGATCTTATCACAAGAATGATGGGAAGTCATTGAAAGGTTTGGGGGTTGGAGGATGTTTGAGCAGCTAATTGTTTTTAAAAGGGTTATTCTGGAAGCAAGATGAAGATGAATAGAAAGGAAGCAAAACTGACCAAGTTAGATGGGTTTTACAGTAGTTTGGGCAGTTGTGTGTGTTGGTTTAGTCTGGAGTATATTAAAGATAGGGAAACTGGACAGATTAAAGATATACTTACGTGTGAAGATCAGTGGAACTTGCTGAATGAGTGAGGGAGAGGGAAAACTTGAAGTGTGTGCAGTAAAATAAAAATCTTGGTATGTTTCTGTATAACTTCCAAGTTTCCTTTCTTCCTCCCTTGAGAGAGAGAGTAGAAGAAAATATCCTTGGTTTACTTTAATAAATACAACCATTCATGGTCCAAGATTCAAAAGTCATTGAGGTTTTGGGTGGCAGTAAGTCAGAAGCAGGGGAAAAGAAACAATATTTCAATAATAGTTAAGTCATGGCGAATAAAGTTCTCTTCCCTGATTGTTTTTGAGTATTGAGAAAAACAGAAGACAATGATTCCTTCAGTGTTGATGTTTAGCCTCTTGGTATATAAGCAAATAAAATCTTCAAACCAGCTTCCCTGCTCTTTGGGAACAAAAATAACATGTCATTGATCTTCTCAAAGAACTGTTCCATGCAGAGTCAAACTATATTTAATCACATAATTTTCTTGGTTTTCCCAGATGTTTTTATTCAACATTAGTGCAGTGGATAGTATAGAAACCTTTTAGAACTTCTATTACAGAGTTCAAGTTTTCTAAGACTCTAGAGTCACTTGAGGTAGTGACCTCCACTGTTAATAGCTGTGGCAAGTTTTATGCAGAACACAGTGGTGGGTGCCAACAGAGTTTTCAAAGTATTGAGAGGGCAAAGTGTGATTTTCAGAAAAGGGAAAGTTAGTGATAAAAAGCCTATGATTCAAGGTTTCAAAAGTGGTTAAGGTAGGAAGGTGGGTGTGGAGTTCATGAAGGTAAATAATTTTCTTTTACTTCTCAAAATAATGACTTTAAATATGGTACATTATAGTGTTAAACTTAGGCAGTTGTGATTTAGAAAATTTAGAGTTCTTTGCTGAGGATATACTTTGGGTTGTAGAGTTGTGAGCACTGAAGAGCAGGAGTATCAGTCAAAGCTAGGTTTCAGTTCTGGCTCCCACACTTACTAGCTAGATGTATGACCTGAGTGTTAGCTGCCTTATCTGTAAAATGGTAATAATAATTATACAGACCTCAAGGATTTATGATGGTTAAATGAGAAAATATATATGAGCACTTAGTACAGTGCTTCATTCATTAACTTTGTTAGGGTAGTATACATTTAATTTACATTGCCATGTACAGTTTTTTAAATCTAACATACTATAAGGTTTTTATAATCTCAGATACATTTATGATCTTAATGCTTTTCAGCATTTTTCATAATTGGGGTATGTCTGTATATTAACAATATGTAAAAATGGGTAATACTTTTAAAATGTAGAGCATCATTTCTTTGATGGTGGTAGTACATTTTGGTTTTCAAGAGTGAACCAGGTACGGAAGATAGGCCTTTAATCTGGCTCTGGTGTAATCTTGCTCTCACCATTAATTTGCATATATACAAGTTAAAGAGTCTGTGTTAGTAAGAAAATAGCTAATGAATTGAATTAAAAAATAACCATAAAGAATTCTTAATTTTCATCAAGAATACACATACCTTTCATCTGTTCACAGTCTCAAATTAAGGAAAAACATCTGGATTACTGTTGCTTTGTGTTAGGAGCATTTGTTTTTATTTTTGCATATTTACCAGTCATTTATTGAATACCATCCATGTGCCAGGAATGGTGCTGGGCATTGAGGATATAACAACAATAAGGCATTTCTTGCTTTCAGGAAGCTGAAGGTATAATTGAGAGGTAAAGTCGGTTTGTTATAGCAGCAGGGAGTAGAAAATACCTACGCCACATTTACTCAAGGAATATTTATTGACATCTACCACATGCAGTAGGCATTCAGAGACCATTTAAGGCTGCATGTCAAAAGGAACAGTCCTGAACCATCCTTGGCAAGTAGGCCTTCAAATGGCAATGGAGAGTCTTGGATTTAGAGTTACTGAAGGACAGGCACAGTCTAATCATATACAAGGCTAGACCTCTGAAAACTCCCTCATCAGCTTTGCTGACCTACTAGTGTTCCTCTGGCTTTTCATTTTTATGGCTCAGTTACGTCTTTTGGAGCAGCTTTTGAAGAGGTGAAAGGAGGTAGTTAGGATTTCTGATCTCCTAATTGATGCATTTATTCCTGTCTTTCCTGGAGGATGGTCAAAGGTATTAACATGGAGGGCACTAAAACACACTGGTATGTTCATGTTGCCATTAGGCAGTTAGGAGCACAAACATTGGAGGCAGATGATCAAGATTAGAATCAGCCACATTCTAGTTTTTTGGCCTTTGGCATTTTATTTAATATCCTTGTGTCTTGTCTGTACAATTGGACTGGTAGGATCATTTTGTAGGGTTGGGAGGCTTAAATGAAGAAGTTATATTTTGAATGTCACCAAGTAAGCAAATAATATCTGGTAAGGGGCCAAAATAGGTATCACAATGTTCATATATTAAAGTTCATACGCTTTGCTCAAATGAAAAGCATCTCAGATCCTTACTTAGAAGCCTTTTTTTTTTTCCTTATTTTGTATGTAATTTGCACATGCTGGAATTTAACAATACTCATTAGATGGAGAGAGAAAAATGCTTAGAGTAGCAAGAAGTGACAGGTGGGGAAGAGAAAGAAACAATAAAAAGCAGGTACTATGCTTTAAAAAAAACAGTAATTTGGAGGTCGTGACATAGTTGTGTTGTGTGTTGGTGAGAGCAGCCTGTCACAATAAGGCTTCAACCTGTCACTTTGTGCACGGCCAGTTTAGTAGTTTGAATAGAGCTGATTGTCTGCTCATTCTGTTTCCCATTAATTAATGCTTCCTGCATACCTTTGAATAAGGTCTGTGTAAGATCCTCTAAATAATACCTGGTTTAAAATGTTGTTTTCCTGTTAATTTAAATTACAACATGTATCTTATAAACCTGGTTTGAATAGAAGTAAGAATAAACCTCCAAGTAGATGTAGGAATTATTTTGCATTTTTAAGTATGAAATATGTCATGGCATTAACTAGTGCAAGTTCATTTATGGGAGGATGTGTTAAGAAAACTACAGGAGAATCAGTTGTGGTTCATTAGCAGATTTAGAGTTTTTAAAATATGAAGCCATTTCTCTGCTATTCAAGTATACTTTTTCATATTACAAGTGCCTCCGTTGTGCTGGATAAAGTAAAGTATGTTTTAAAGTGAAGCTCTTTTGCAGAAGAAGGACATTTCTTGGTTATTTGCAGAATGTGCTTGACTTTGGGAGGGGAGGATCTTGAAAATGTAGAAATTTAATATATTCCTAACTTTATTATTTTGATAAAGACTCTTGGTTAGGTGGTATAATCTTATATTTTTTACTTAATGTTTTACTTTCCCTTTTATTTTGTTCTACAACCAAAATTCCAAATCATTTAAAATAGAGATTCTTTTTCATTCCTGATATGAAAGTTTCTGATGTTGGATATGCTGTTTTAATATAATGTTTTTAAAACAATCAAATGAAGCAATTTAGTGAAAAAATTTGATTTTAAATGATAAGAATCTAAAATTTTTTAAATTAAATAATGAAATAGATTTAAAAATAACAGTGCAAATGGTAAGTAGTTTATGGAACTTTTTCCCATCACATTATATGTATGAATTTGTACTGTGTCATGACATGTTTTTAAGTGGTGTGCAAAAAATTTTTGAAAAGAACTGGCTTAGTCTTTCTGTATAGGAATCTGTGTTTATAGCAGGTGAGTCTCGTTCACAGAGCTTTTTAAAAAATAGAAAAAGGTCTAGATGCATGTACAGCAAAATGTTAATAGTGGTTATCTTTGTGAAGTGAACATACAGGTTTAATAAAAAGATTTATTGTATAATGCTTTTTTATGTTAGGGAAAATATAGAAATATTCTTTTTTTGGTCTTTATTCTTCATTAATTTTTTTCATAAAACTATCCTCTATTACAGAGCTTTGAGCCATCTATTATCTTTAAAAAGGGTAACCTGTTTAAAGAAATCTTTTTTTTTCCTTTTCTACTTAGATACTTCATTCTTCAGGCAGTAGCCCCCATAGTGACCAAGATAAAGAACTTTGTAATCATTTTGTCATCAGAACACGGAGACCCCTATAGAAGTTTGTAAGTGAATTTAACTGCAACATTCACAAGATCACCCAGTACTCCAAAGATATGCTGTTGGCATTGCTAAAGAAGCAAAATTTGTGTTCCTTAGACTGATTGAATTCAAATGACTGAAGAACTGATTTTGTGCAGGCTTTAATGAATCCTGAACTTCGCTAAAGCAAAAATAACTTTTAAGAAAGATGTTGAATATGTGAGCTTGATTTATGTAAATTCTGAGGCTCAAGGTGCCTTAACTGTCCTGAGGAGAATAATTGAGCAATTCAGAATATCATATTCTACTTAATACTCCTCTTGCATTTCTAATAAAGATATGACAAAGCAGGAATTGATAGACTTTCTAATCTTATAGTTGCTCATTTTTGTTCCAGTATTTGAAACCTATAGGAAATATGCCTTTATTATAGTCCTCCCCATCCTCCATTGGCATTATCAGTTCTTCCCTTCCTATTATATCATTCTTCCTTACCTCAACTTGTTCTCTAACCCATTCCAATGAGGTATTTGTCTCTCTAATCCTGCTGAAATGGTTCTAATATCACCAGCAACCTCTGTCTTGTCAAATTCAGTAGAAAAATTCTCAGTTCTTCCTATTTCATCCTTTACATTTAATACAGATTATTCCTCTTGCCTTTCAAAATATTTTCTTCACATGGCTTCTAGGATGCTACTTGTGTTTTCTTCTTTAGTCTCTTTTGCAGGCCACATTTCATCTTTGTGACCTTTAAGGGTTTAGCTCCCCCATGACCCAATCTCCTTGGCCTTCTGTCTTTATTACTACTAGATGGTCTTATCCTATTCCTTGGCTTGAATTTTTATCTCCAATTTTTATGCTGCCTCTGAGCTTTAAACTTGTATATCCAATTGCTCCCTTAACAACTATATAGGATATCTCCCAGGCATTCAAATATAAAATATCCAAATCATAATTTCTGATTCCTTTTTTTCCATTTCCTTCCCTGGTCTTTCTTTAGTCAGTATAACTGTAATCACTCAGGTCTATCAGACCAAAACTCTCAAGTGACTTGTCTCTTTCCTTCTTCACATCCCATATACTCAGTCCACCAAAATTCTGTCTTTGCCTTCAGAATATATCATTGATCCAACCACTACTTGTTATGTCCACTGTTACTACCCTAGACATCCTGCATGTTTGTTAGTTTGCAGACTTCTTTACAGATTTTCCTCCTCCTACTCTTCCTATAGTCAATACCTCACACTTCTGCCTGATTGCTCTTTAACAGTGGTAAGTCAGGTCACACCATTCTCTTGCTGAAACCTTTCAGTGATGTCCCAGCACGTTCAGAGTAAAAGCTCTTGCCTTGGCCTGCAAACCCCTACTTGTTCTGGCCCTTAGCTATCTTACTGACATCTGTTCCCCTTCTTAGTCTGCTGTTACCACATCTGTTTTCCTGTTATTCTGTGGACTTTTCAACCTGGTCCTGCCTCAGAATTTTTGCTCTTTTTTTTTTTCCTGGAATTCTCTTTTCCATAGATAACTTGTGTGACTCACTGACTCAATTCAAGTATCAGCTCAGGTATTAACTCCTTGGAGTGGTCTTCACCACTTTATCATGTTGTCTTCCCTTCTAAAATAGCCACATACATTGCCATCACATTGATCTCTGTCCCTGCTTCATTTCACTCCATTGCCTTTATCAGTATCAGGCATTGTATGTTTAAATGTATACTTATTTTTTGTCTCCACCGTTACAGAGTAAGCTTCTTGAAGCCAGAGGTTCATTGCTTTGTTCATAGTGCCTGGGTGGGACTTGGTATATAATAATATTCAATAAATGTTTGTGGAATGAATGAATGAATGGGGCTCCCAATCTTAATTGGAGGTTGGGGTGCATCACCTATTGAAAAATCTCACTTGCTGTGATTTAACATTTAGTGCCAAAATCAGTGCTATGGCATTGTAGATACAATGACAAAAAGTAGCCCTAAGTTGAAGAACCTAACAGTTTAGAAGAGAGCTGGACATGCAAACCCATGATTGCAAAGCAGTATGATAATTGCTTTAATGGAGGTAAAATATATAATGGGAACTTACAGGTAGTACCATAATATATCAGGAGGAGTCAGTGACAAAGTTATAGGGGAGATAACCTTTATGGTGAGAATTGAAGGTCAGGTAGAGACTGTCAGGCAGGTATCCAACTGAGAAATAGTATACCTTAAACCACAGAGGTGGAAGAAGGCAGCTGGGCATATTTCTAGTACGACCAGGAATTGGAATTGATGAAATTTAAATTCTGAAATTAGAAGTGGCTGGAGATGTGGCTGGGCAGATAGGCAGTTCTAGTGGTTGCAGTGGAGCTAGACCATGTAGGGCCAAATATGCTATAAGGATACTTTAAGAGCCACTCAAGAATTTTGAACAAGAAAATGACCAAATCTGATTTGTATTTTAGAAAATCACTGGAAGCAGTGTAGAAGTAGAATGAACGGGGCTTGGTAATTTATTGAAATGTCAGGAATAATGACTCCCAGGTATTCTGGCTTGAATAACTGGGTTGTTAGCGATACCATTCACCAAACTATGAAATTAAGGAGAGAAGAATAGTGAATCTTTCTGAGGGGATGTCTAGAATTTAAAAGTATATCATTATCATAGTGCTTAGAAGTTGTTTGTTTACTTGTGTCATGTAATATTTTATATATTACATTTAGTTATAAATATGCTAAGTCTACTTCTCAGATATTTTTATTCCTTTACAGATGGACATATATGCTGCTGAACTACTGAAGGATGTTAGCCTCTCTTAGTTTTGCCTGTTTATCACTAGACCAATAAGAATAAGAATGTTTTTGATAGTATAGTGAAACAAAGGAAGTTATTTTATTAATATGCAAAGAAATGATTCTGAGTCTAGGGCCCTCTGCAGTTTTAAACATATATAAAAAGCCCTCTTTTCAGGAAAAAAAAAGTTAAGTTAGAATAAATGGTCCTAAGTTTGTTGAGGGTAACCTTACCACATACAAATGTTGTCTAATCTGTCTTAGTTTCTGATTGATGAAACATAAGTAGACTCTACTTTTTTGATGCTTTTTTTTTTTTTTGGATCATTTTGAACATATGGAATAAAAAAGTGTTTGTACAGAGAAAAGCTTATTTATACATTATTTTTTTAGTTCATTTCTGGGCCTGGTATATTCCCTTGTCGCTAAAAGTGAAAAAATACGAAACAGGCAAAACAAGCAAAAAAGCAGAGTGTTCATTCTTGTGACATTAAGGTTATGTCACAAGACCAGTGCTGTCCCTTTAGAAGTATAACATGGACCACAAATATGGGCCACATATGTAATTTTAAATTCTCTAGTATCCACATTTAAAAATACAAAAATAAACAGATGACTTAAATGTGTTTGTGTAACCTGTCATATTCAAAATAGTACCATTTCAACAAATAATAAAAAAGTATTAATGAAACCTTTTACTTTTTGGGGTGGTATACCAACTCTTTGAAATCTATGGATATTCTACATGCACAGCACATCTCAATTTAGATTAGCTGCTTTTCAAGTGCTCAGTAGCTATGTGTGGCTAGTGGCTACTGTATTGGACAGTGTAATTCTAAATCATTCTTGACCAAAAAGTAGAGGTTGCTTCAACATTCTACAACATTTGAAGGTGTCTTTCAACATCAGGTAATTTATGTGCTGCTTGTTTTATTGTCTTGTCAAGTATATTAAAGAGGTCACTTTTTTCATTCATCTTTTTCCTAATTATAGTGATTTTGTCCAGTAAAGATCTGTTTTATCAATTTTCATTGCTTTTGCTTTCCACTACAGCAGTTTATAGTAATGGCCTCTTATACTAAAACAATAGCAAATCTTTGAATTTTACTGATTATGTTTTTAATTATGCCGTATTTATGCAAAATTCCCTGGCTGGTGTGGTTCGGTTGGAACGTCAGCCTGTAGAACTAAGAGTTGTGGGTTCAATTTCCAGTCAGGGCACGTGCCTGGGTTGTGGCTTTGGTCCCTTGTTGAGGATTATACAGGAGGCAACCTTTTGCCTCCTGTTTCTCTCTCACGTGCATGTTCTCTTCCCTCCTCTCTCCCTCCTTTCCCCTCTCTCTAAAATCAGTAAGCATGTCCTCGGGTGAGGATGAAAATAATAATAATAATAATAAAAAAATACTACATTTATGGTAACAAATTTCAACAATACTGAGGTATATGTATAAAAAGTTAATTCTTAATTATTTTCCTTTATCTTTTACTCTCCCAGTTTTAACTACTGTTAAGAGTTTAGATAATAGCCTTTCTCCACTTAGGAATACACATTTATGAGAAATTCTTATGAAATGAGAAAATTAGTACTTTGAAAATACTTATTAGAGTGGACCTATTTAAAATGAAGACTAAAGTTTTGTAGTCATTAATGAAAAAAAGATTTGTTAGGGATGATTTTTCTAAAATGAAAGCATTTATTTTACCATATATTTAATAAAATTTATGTTGTAATTACAGCTGTGCTAATTCTTAGAATTAACAAAGAATGATGTACTTTCTTGGTATGATTATTCCTCTAAAATTGTGTGATAGTCTGATAGCGTCCTTCACTTTGTTTGATTTTCTTAGGGTTTATCATATAGATTAGACTAGTGCATCAGTTTTACCAAAACTATGAGAGCTTTAGCAATTTCTCAAGAGATTTTTCTTAATCCCTTGACATTTTCTTCCTTGATTCCTGTTCTGTTATCATCTTTGCTGGATTTTCCCTTCTTCTTCGTGCGCTGGGTTGATTCTGCCAGACCTTTATTCCCCAAGGATCTTGCCGTGAGATGGAGTACTTTTTTCAATATTATTTTCATAGATTTCATGAAATCCTGCACTTTCAAGTTTTGCATTTTCACTTTACAGTTGAGTTGCATTGTGTTTACTTTGTATTATTGGATTTTTAAAACATTAGACTATTATATATTGATGGGCAAAGGCAGGATACATAGTTGAAGTAAATGTTAGTGTCAAGAAGGAATGGATTCTCTATTTTAAGGGCTTTTGATTCCCTCTGCAAGCTTGTAACTTAAGGAACTTAAACAATAGCTAACTTGTACTGAGAGTTTTAGGGAGAATCAAGATGGTGGAAGAGTGAGTGGAAGTCACACTGACCTCCTCCTAGGACCAATCTGGAATTACAGCTAAATTGTGGAGAAATCACCTGGAACAAACAACTAAACAAAAGCAAGGAAGGAGCCTTATAACCTCGGACAGACAGAAGAAGCAGTTTTAGCACAACCTAACTGGTAAGGAGTGAGGTAGAGACTCAAGAAGGTGGGCGGTGCACCTACAGGCAGCAGCACCAGAAGGGTATTGAAATGGCCAGTTGGGTCCTCTGAGAAGAGCGGGGTCTAAACCATAAGTGGGGATCCCCAGTCTACAGCACCAGAGCCCAACAAATACACAGATAACAGCCAGCTGCCAAAAGCGGCAGGGTACTCTTTTCCAGAGACGCAAAGAGCCATTTAAAGGGCCAATGCATAAATTTTTATTTGCAGTCACTTACCCTGATCCCTGGCAAAGGCAGGGGTAGAGTAGGCTAGGGATGCCTGAGGAGAGACTGGGGAAGGAGGCTTTGGGAAGAGAACTGAGAAATTGGCCAGCAGGATCCCGGTGCTGACTCATCACCCATGTGGCAGCAGCCATCCTGCTCAGGCAGACCACTCCCCTGGGTGGCAACAGTGTGAGAGGACACAATAGCCCCGCCCGCAGGAGGGACTTGGCCCTGGCCCAGTAGTACTAAAGCCTGACTGCTGAGTATAGAGTGGCCGGCACAGATAGTAGATCCTGGCTAAAGGGGGTGCAAAGTGGTCTAGAGACACTTGAGGAGAGACTGGAGGTGGAGGCTTTGTGGAGAGAATGGAGAGAGTAGCTGGCAGGATCCCAGTGCTGGCTCCTCCCCTATACAGCAGCAGCTATTTGGCTCAGGCAGACTGTTCTCATGAGTGGCACAATAACCCTGCCCCTAGGAGAGAGACTGCCCCACCCTGTCTAAGCCAGCCTGCTGAGTGCAGAGTGACTAGATTAACAGCTGAAGGAGATAGCCACAAACAGTAGATTCCTGGAAGTCTCGAACAGACTGCCTAAGGTCAGACAGGGTCAACATCTGACATCATCAGAGGGAGATCCAGAAAGAAAAAACAGTGGTCTCCTACCATAGAAGTTCACACCACAAAATCAGGAAATCAAGACAGATCAATTTAAGAAGCAGCAGCAAAAAAGGAGAGTCTCACAAATAATGGGAGGACAAACACCCGCCAGTTGAAGGGAAAGGAGGAATCCCCACAAAGAGAACTAAAGGAAATATAATCAAGTAAACCGTCAGATACTGAGTTCCAAACAGTGGTTCTAAGGAAACTCAGTGAGCTCAGAGAGAATTACCAAAAACTACAGGGAAACTACGAGGAACTTAACTGCAAACTCTATCAGCATGAAAAAGGACATAGAAACTATCAATAAGAGACAAGAGGAAATGAAGAATACAATTTCTGAATTGAAGAACACAGTAGAAGGAATCAAAAGCAGGCTAGATGAAGCAGAGGATCGAATCAGGGAGCTGTAAGACAAGGTAGAAACAAGCTCCCAGAAAGAGCAAGAAAATGAAAAAAGACTCAAAGAGAAAAGAGGCATTTAGGGAAATGCAGGACAACCTGAAACATAATAATATCCATAGAATAGAGATACCAGAAGGAGGAGAAGAGGAGGAAGGGATAGAGAACCTGTTTGAAAAAGTAACAATGGAAAACTTCCCTAATTGGAGGAGAGAAAAAGCCGCACAAGTCCAGGAAGCACAGAGGGTCCCATTCAAGAGGAAGCCAATGAGGCCCACCCCAAGACACGTCATCTTTAAAATGGCAAATATCAAAGACAAACAGAGAATCCTAAAGGAAGCAAGAGAGAAAGAGGTAGGAACATGTAAGAGAGCCCCGGTATGGCTAGCAGCTGACTTCTCTACAGAAACACTAAAAACCAGAAGGAAGTGGTAAGAAATATTCCAAGTCATGAAAAACAAAGGCCTGCAACCAAGACTGCTCTACCCAGCAAGACTCTCAATTAAAATGGAAGGCAAAATAAGGAGTTTCCCAGGCAAAAGAAGGCTAAAAGAATACACCTCCACCAAACCAGCATTTCAAAATATGCTAAGGGGACTGCTTTAAGAAGATGAAGAAAAAGAGTCTATGAATACCCAGTTCCTTTGTCAGTCACCAATACTTGATATCAATATTTTTAAATATGTATTAATCTGATTGTGACAATGATGTGTTATTTTAATTGTTCCTTTATTATTTCTTGAAATTAAACCTGTTTTTGTATATTTCTTGCCTATTTCTATTTTTAGAAAGCTTTAAATGACTTTTTGGTATTCTTTATCCATTTATCGATTAAAGGTTTGTAGAAATTTTTCCTTAAAACAAACTACTAACCCTTTTTTAGATTTGTTGCAAATACTTTCCTATTCTATTACTTGTCCTTAAACTTTTTTTACATGAATATTACTGTGTAGTCTTAAATGTTTAATATAGTCATCTTGTCAATATTTTACTTTATAGCTTCTGGGTTTGAATATTTTACCTCGGTAAGAAAAATAGTATTTTGTGTTTTCTCCTAAAACTCCTTAGATTTTACATATTGATTTCTAACTCACGTGAATATTTTTTTGTATAATGGATGAAATAGGGCTCTGTATTTATTTTATTTCAAGTAATAGCGGTCCATGTACCTTATTTGTTGAATAAATCTTATTTTACCCACTGATTTGATATATCAATTTAATCATGTATTACATTGTTAGATATATATGTTTGATTCTAGAATGCTCATTTTATTTCATTGATCTACTTGATTATTTCTGTGCTGGTGTCATGTTTTAATTGCTGAGGCTTCATAAAGGATTTAAATTTTTTAATATTTATAATGGATTTTGTAGTTTAAAAAACGATTAAAATCAATCTGCACTTAAAAAAAAAGAAAGAAGGAACTCCTACCTTTTGCGACAACATGGATGGAACTGGAGAAATTATGTTAAGTTAAATAAGCCAGTTGGTGAAAGGCAAATACCATATGACCTCACCTATAAGTGGAATCTATTCAACAAAATAAACTAATGAAGAAAATAAACCACAGGCACAGAAACATGGAGCACACTGAAAGTGACCAGAGGGGATGGGGAAGGAGGACAGTGGGGGAAAGAAGGAACTAAATGAAGAACATGTATGAATGACCCATGGACATGGACAACAGAGTGGGAATTGACTGTGGGAGAAGGGGTTGGGATGGGATGGATAGAGGAGAGCAAAAGGGGAAAACCTGAGACAACTATAATAAAATAAACATGATTTAAAAATAAAAATTTTAAAAAAGAATTTTACCATTACTGGCAAATTTCTATACATGCATTATTTTATTTAATCTTTTTAATGTCCCTGTGACATAAATTTGTATAAGAATAAAACTATTTAAAAATATATAAAACCAAGTTGATTAGGGGCAGGGTAGGGGACAAATAAAACCTTAGTGAAATTTAAAAACTGAATGAATGGCTAGGATGAAATACAGAATAGACAAATATGAAGAGAAAACTGGTGATGTTCAAGATGAATCTGAAGATACTGCCCTGAATGACTAGAACTGGTAAAAGACTCAGCTGAAATAATCAAAATAGTGTTGCCCTAGTAGAAAAATAATGCTAAACACATAGTAGACACTTGGGAACACCAAATATTTTAAGAGACTGTCTTGAGAATCATCAGAGAGGAAAGAGAAATACATGGAAAAAGCAATGACAAGTGACAACAGATTTTTTAATAGTAACAATAGACATAAAAATTTATTAAAGGATGGGAGTATTAAAGGATGAAAACTAAGTACATGTGGAAGGGATTGTGAATTAGAAGCATTGTACAGTTGTCTAGGAAACAGATACAAATAATGATTAACTTTAGATATTTAGACACGTACTGATGTTAAAATGCTATCAAGTACTGTGAGCAACTCCTATATCAATAAATTTTAAAACTTAGATCAAAAGACAAATTTTCTAGAGCAGTTTGTGAACTAACTCAAGAAGAAAGGAACCTTCAGTAGACCCTTAACATTTTTTTTAAACATTTTCACCAGAATCACCATCCCCAGACAGTGCTACAGATGAGTTATACCAAACATTAAAAGAGAAATAAGCCCAGACTTATACATAAATTTTTAACTTACATAATGTGTCTTACAGTAACCTTGATAACCCAATCACATAATTCCCAATACTAGGAAGGAAAATGATAGACTGATTTTGCATGAATGTACACACAAAATCCTCAGTAAAGTATTGGCAAGCAATCCAGGTAGTTTTCCTGACATTGGGGATTCCATATTTTTCCATTGATTTCAAGTGCCACATTTGTTAAAAAATGAGTTCCCATATAAGTGTGGGTCCATTTTGAGCAGGGGAGGGTATGTTTATGTGCTTCACCTGTCATCTTGAATTGAAACTTGAATTGTTGAACCTTGCATTTAGGATGTTTGCATAGGCATTTTAATATATACATAAATATTCATGTACATTGAATATTGGTACATGTTCCCTTTCTCCCCCTGTCTAAAAATTAATTAAATAAATCTTTTTTAAAAATGTTGAACTTCAAAGGGCTGTGGGGACATAATTCTCTTTTAAATAACCTTCTCTCAATTTACCTCTATCCATTATCATTACTTTTTGTTGTGAGTACACCTATCAGTTCTGTTAAGTAGATAAAGTAGATAACATTTTACCATCTTATGTACAGAAGTTCATCTTAATGTATTTTGTCACATGTTTGTTAACTGAGATCAAGATACACTATGTCTGTGGCATCTCCTCCAGTGGAATACACATTAGTATTTGTCTTTGAAAAGTAGGTGTTTTTTAAAAATCCTAGCATGGCTTAATGTTAAAGTCTTACTCTTCCACAAATAAAAAAAAAAATAGAAAATCTTTGAAGATTGGTGGGCCAGTTAATTAAGACATCAGAAGAGAAAAGGGACAATAAGAAAACAGGACAGTTGATGGTCAGGGTCATGGTATAGCTGGACTGAAAAGAAAATAGCCTGTGTTACCCTGGCTGGGCAGCTTGATTGGTTGGAGCGTCGTCCCGTACATCAAAAGGTTGCGAGTTTGATTCCTGGTCAGGGCACACACCTAGGTTATGGGGTTGATCCCTGGATGGGACACATATGGGAGGCAATTGATGTTTCTTGCTTTCATCCATGTATCTCTCTCTCTCTCTCTTTCTCTCTCTCTTTCTCTCTCTCTCTCTCTCTCAAAACAATCAGTATATCGGAGGGTGAGGATTAAAAAAAAGAAAAAAAAGGCCTGTGCCATGAGAACAAGAGCTCCTTTACCTGAGGAAGTATGCGTATTCTGTGTCAGGTGAAATTTTGGGGATCAGGAGAAGAGCAGACAGGATTGTTGGCCTTTCTTTTCCTCTTATTGTCTCTTTGAAATGTATGTGGTGAATATTAACAACAGGTAATTTGGAGAGAGTATGGCTATTTTGTGTATGTGTGTGTGTATACCACCTCCTTACTCTTTTTGCTTTGGACAAACTAATACCTACTTCACTTTTTCTGAAGATTAAAAGAATAACTCAGTATGAATTGTGTAGCACATTTCCTTGTATTTTGTAGATAGTAGATAAAGGTTTATTTAACCTTTGTTAAATTTTCCCCCCTTTTAAATTCCATTGAGTAACTATGGTGGAACTTGTCAGGGAGTTTCTAGTGTGAGCTCTGTCATCGCATTCCTTGGCCTCTACCACTGTTCATCCTACCCAGACTTGTTTTATTGCTGCTGGAAGAAAGAAAAATTTATCGTAAGTCATGATTAAATAGTATTAGTAGAATAATGGCTTTCTCTCTCCTGCTACCTATTCCTTTCTAAAAATATTAGTTCAAAAGCAGTTCCTGATTAGTTGCCTTATTTTCTAGCCCACATTCAAGTTATTCCCATTCAAGTTACTCTGAAAATTATATTTATGTATATGTTTGTTGAGCAAATGTGTTCTTAGGGCCCTCCTTGAATATACTCTAATGAAAATTCAGAGCTCCTAGAATATGGAGATGATTATGTTTTTTGAGTACTTGACAGGTGAAAATCACTTTTAATAATCTGTTTTAATTCAGCCTAAGACAAGGTTACTTGTTTAAAAAGTAGACAGCATGTGGGAGGTAGAGATAAATGATTTGGGGACTATGAAGAAAGAGGATACATGGATAAATTTCATGCATGGGCTCATGAATTATTTTGGGATTTACTTTTATTAGTTGCTTATCTGATTGCATGAATTATTTCATGGCATATTTTCTTCTTCAACTTCAGGGTTTCTATAGGATGGATTAGTAGGCCCTCTACTTACTCTTTAAAAATCTCTTGGTTCAATACATTGTAATTAGTTTCTGGTAATTAAATCGGTCACTTTTTCTTGCAGATTGAGGTGGTACCATGCAGCAAGAAGCAGCAAGATGCAGAGTTCGAGCCAAAAGGCCTGACATGGCACTTTATGTACCTAAAGCTCGAAGGGGTGTAGTACTCCTCAAGACAGGGGATGAGGAAAAAAACTGTGGTCTACCTAACTCTACAGTGAAAGAAGAACAAAAAGAAGATCATCTCTCCGAAAAGGAAATCTTCAGAAACAAACCTAAGTCTCAAAGACTAAATATTTGTCCTGATAAAAAGGAGCACAATTGTAGAGAAGGAAAGAAATCTTTAACAAAATTAAGAAAAGACACATGCCTTCAAGGCAACAATAAAGATAGGGTTTGTACTAAGAGGGGAACCACAGAATCCAAAGAAATATTATCACAAGAACATCAGCAAGGAGTGTTAAATTCTGGGACTGTACCTAGTAAATCTTTACAAAGGCATTTTAAGCCAAAGAAGGTGGAATGTTTGGAGGTTGAAACCACAGATGTGACAAGACATGAGAGGTTGCTTCTTCCTCAGTCTTGTTCAGAAATTGGTGAGTCTTCAGTTCTAAACAAGCCACTCCAAAATGTGGAATTCTGGGATTTCAGTGGGCTTGAACTAAATGGGGAAACATTTGAAAACAGAGGTTTAGAAAGCAGAATTGAAACTGATGCCAAGGTTGTAGAGATACAGTCTCAATTTCCTGGAGTTCATAGTTCTGTTTTGAGACCTGAGAGTATGATCACACCATTAAAACTAAGCTGTGATTCTGGAATTGTGCAACAAGGCATGCAAACATCAGGTGGAATGTTAAAGCTCAGCAGTGGAGGCATCATCACTATTCCTGTTCCTGGAAGTCTAGATGGTGTCACTGATCAAACTTCTGTAGACTTCGAGGCTGACGATGTTGGTGATGCAGCCAACAGTACAGATTTCATCTTGGGTCAGAAGGGTATAGATTCCATTCCTGAGACAGTGGGTCACATCTCTGATAAAATGACTTTAGTCAATAAATTAGAGAGCACAAATGGCATTTTTGATCCAACAATGACTAGAGGCTGTGAGGAGAATGATTGCACTGATAATGAGTTACGTGTAAAGTATAAACCTTCTGAATCAGCTGCCCTTGCCCATGAAACAGATACAGGTAATGGGTTTAAGACTATAGGCAACATTACAAATAAGGCATGTATGATGGACATTACAGATACCATATCGGACCAAATAACTGTAGATAACCCTTGTGTCATTGCAGTTGGAATGGGTGATGAAGCTTATAGCAACACAAGTAATTTCTCAGATTATTTAGAAATGAGTTCAGATATAGCCTCTCTTCATGTAGCTAGAAGTGAGAATGGCACTGAAAGTTTCGGCAACCTGACTGCTTGCTCAGATATTTATGCTGAGAGTCTTTCATCTAGCTTCACCAAGTCAACAGGAAAGTTGATAGAGAATTCGTCAGATTGTGCTTCATCCTTGCCTATAAAGAAGATTGCTGGTAGTAACTGTAACACCTTTTTGGACTCTGAACTCAGTGTGTTAAATGGGATGAAAGTATTTTCAGATAGTGCCTTGGGCAGTGATCAAGATTGTACTGGTGATATAACAGAGGCCTTGCATGAACTGAAAACTGCTGAAGAGTTCAAAACAAAAGACGAAGATGACTCAGAGAACATAGAATTTAGTATATCCTTTCCTGATACAGAATCAGTTTCTGTAGAGACATCCATGGAACCAAAAGCTACTGAAACTTCTCACATGGAGGGAAGTGCTGCTACTGAGGAGAGCTGGGAGTCCATGTTTAATGATGATGGTGACTGCCTGGATCCACGCCTGCTACAAGAGGTATGTATAGTGGAAATTGCTTGATGCTTAGATTCATAGAACTTTGGATTTCAGAGGTAATTTTATAGACATTTGTGTACACTCACACATTCACTTTTTTACAGCCAATGTAAGGGTTCCTGCAATAAACTTACAGGATTATAGGTTGAGAAAAGAATATCTTGTAGATCTTTTAAAACTAAAATATACAGAATTGAGCGATATCTGTCACAGCCAAGTCCTGAGTGATCTTAGTGAACAGATTAAAGATGAATTTAGTTGAGTACTAGCTGTCTGTTTAGGAAGTACAGAGGTAAACTTCTTCAAAATGGCTTTTCTGTGTTGACAAGGTATGTTTTATACAAGCTTATTTGAGGGAAGGATAATAATTTTTTATTGTTTATATTTATTTTATTTTTCCAATCAATGTTCAGATATTTTTAGACCTAGTAGAGCAAAAGAAGTAGAGAAGGGAAGAGTAAAATAAATGAAGATGTGGTTGTTTTAAGTAGTTTATGCTGAGTTAAAAAATAAGTGATCATTGAGTCTATAGAAAATGTAAGTGAATAATGACATGCTGACTAGTTAGAGTTCATAAATACAAATTGTTAGATTTTTGAAGACCTTTTTCAAATTACTTAGTTCAGTCTTTTCATTTTCTTAATTTAGACATTCAACATTTAAATTCCTTACTGTAAATAAGAACCACTCCCCTATCATTCCTTATGGTGGGTTTACATAACCTTTGCCTAAAAGGGGGACAGAATTGATTTCCTTATAAAATCTCCAGTTTTATAAATGAGGAAATTAAAGCTTGGTGGTCATACCTTTAGGAAAGGCAGAATTAGGGTTACAGTCTAATTCTGTTTTAATCCAATGTTTATGTTCTTTCTACCAGACCACTTCCTTATCTCAAAAATAGAATTTTGTTTGAGTTATTCCAAAGAGCCTTTTAAATAAGTGATGAGTCTTTTGTTTCTGAGAGATAAATCAGAAGGATGGAAAAATGATTACATGCATGTGAAAGAGACACATGAGACTGAAGATATCAGCCCATTGGACAGAACTGACTTTCCAGTTCCAAGCAGTTCCTCCTCACTCTTAGGAGGTGTTTGCATGCAAACCTACCAGTACCAGCACTTATTATAATCACATCAGGAAACACTGTTCCAAACATTCAGAAAGAAACAGAGAGCAGAAAATTTCTACAAGTGGACATTCATGAACTTGAAAATGCATGAAAATTTTTACACACACACATACACACACACCCACCCACCCACCCACCCACAGTTTTTCATAGCTTTCATCAGATTCTCAAAGGGAATGGTTCCCATAGTATGGTTGCTAGACTAGCAGCATGAGCATCAGTTATATTAGAAATGCAAACTCTAGCCCAGCAGTGTGTATATTTATAAGTTTTCTGAGTGATCCTGATGCACATAAAACAATAATATGCTCAAAGGTAATACCCATACTTAAATATATCAGAAAGTGAGTGTGGTAACCGGAAATGGCTGTCAGCCCATAATTAGAAAAGTGTTACTCAGCAGAGATTTTAGACTCAAATTAGATTCAGAAATACCAATAACGGGAGAAGTTGAATGAATATAGAGAATTTATTAAGGATTCAAGCATTAAGAGAAGACTTTAATCTGAGACAGGAAGTGGTGTTCATAGGAGTTGGGAAAGGGACTGACTGCGTAAGGGGGTAGAAAGCACACGTACCGATAGTGAAAGAACAGTTTTCTACAAAAGGACAAGGGACAGACATCTTTTTACACATGGTAGCACTCTAAATATTCATTGAATGGATATAGGTGATAGGGCATAGTTAGAACTCTCCTTTTAGGATGCCCTCCAGGTGCTTTCAGAACATCATTGCTGCTAGAATTTGGATTCTGTGTGATAGCTTAGGAATATGGCTTTTGTATTGAGGGGGGCAGGGGTTCTGGCAAGTAACTATTCTTTCAAGTCTTAACACTGTTTAGAATAGGTGCAAAAGAATTGAGGAACCACTTAGTATTTTGAGGAGCATAGTACTATAGCCAAAGAGGACAGTAATGTGACCGAAAGCGGGGGATGACGGGAAATGGAATATGTAGTATTTAAAGCTGAATACAGCCAGTGCTTGGGTGTTGTGTTTGGATATCTTTGGAGGTTCTTGGTATAAATTGAGTCTATGTAGGGGGATAAGGATGGATGAAAGCAAGAAAGAAGGATATGGATTGAGAATGTTGAAGGGGATCCAGCTTCAAACTTTGGTCTCGTGGTCTTTGGGTTTTAGAAGCTATAATAATAATGTTACTTTAAAAATGTCACAAATCCAATCATTAATAGTCCCTTTGGTGACTATTAACACTTAATTTATATTACTCCAAACATACTTTATTAAAGGCTAAACCAGAGGGTCTGCCTACCTTGAAAACTTTCCAACCAAAGATTTTTGGATCTTTTCCCAGCTTGCCTGTTTCTTTTTTGACAATGGCTAGACATGTGGAGGTTTGTCTGATACTTCTGATAGGCAGAAAAGTATGCTGTAGAGCTGGGTGTGGCAGCCATTGGCATGTGAAGCAGTTTCCTGTTGTGTTTGAACCTCTAAAAGTAATGAGGGTAGAGAACATAGCTAGGTCATTATTGAAGTCCTAGAACTGCAACTCTATGAGTCTCTGTAGATCACACTTAATCTCCTAAAGCCATGGTATGGGATGCCGAGAGACTTAAAAGTAGGTAAGTGATGCAGAAAAGGATGTTGTCCTGACCTCTTTCAACCCTCTGAGATCTTGGTATAAGGAATCATTATTATTTAAATAAAACTTTGTAGCCCCAGTGCCTCTGCTGATCAGCAAACTTATTGGTAGGATACCAACAATATAACATTGATGTTGATAGACACTGGCATCTGGTCCCTTCACTGGCCATGTCTGGCCTTGATGTGAGTATGTAGATGGGAATAAATACTTAAATAAGAGTCTCTTTTTGGTACTGAATGTATACCATGTGTAACAATATATAACCATGAAAGAGAGAAAAGTAAAGACCACCACCCATGCTTTCTGCTGTGCTCTCCATTTTTAAGTAGGCAATCCAGAATTGAATGGAAATATTCATAATCCATTAAAAACAACCTATATAAAGTAGAAAGGGAGGAAAGTTCTTCATATCCCTCCCTTAGGGACCTTATTACTAGTTGATAACCCATCACTTTGCAGTTAAATAGCAAATATTGAGCACTCGGAGTTTGACAAACTGTAAATTATAAATAGATGTATGAGAAGGTATCCAGCCATGTAATATGAAAAATAGAGACATTTATTGAAGAAGACTCGAGAAACATTGTACATAGGACCATAAAGCCTCAGTCCCCTTCAAAATAGGCACCTTGAGGCCTCAAATCGCCTCAAGCTGCCCTGTCATATTTTCCTGAATCTCATTGGTGGTCTGAAATCTCTGCCCTTTCAAAGGTGATTTTAGTTTTTGGGAAAGCCAGAAGTCTAAAGGCACCAAATCTGGGCTGTATGAGGGCTCAGTCACCTGGGTGATTTGATGTTTTGCCAAAAAACTGCATAAGACTTCATGCATGAGTGGGCATGTTGTCATGATGAAGCTGCCAATCACCAATTGCCCATAATTGTGGCAATCATCTAAATAGTTTCTGCAAAGGAATGTTAAAGCTTAATGCAGAATTTGATGCAGATTCATTGCTCTACTTGCTCTGTCATTTTGAATGTGATGGCCACACAGTACACATGCTCATTCAGTGGTGTCTACCGCCTCCACTGACTAGTACAGTGAAGTAGTCATTGTTCATGAATGTGCATTCCAGTCCACTTGCCTTGGCTGCCAGGTTACATCAGCATCTTATGCAAACCATTCACATTACATTAACAATGGTTGGACTTTTTTGAGACATACCTTATATGTCGTCGTTATCACTACTATGTTAAAGGCAATATGCTACATGCCAGCTTTTTTCTCTACTCTAAAATTGTTTATATTTTATTTGGAGAGACAGGGTATAACCATATGACTAGATATTTGCGTAAAAATCTGAAGAATAATTAATATAAAACAACCATATAAGAGATGCCCTAACACTGAATGTGATTGTCTATGAGTGATCTAGACGGTGGCTTCCAAAGAGGATTTAATCTCTGAGGGCTAACTGGTTAATACTGTTTCATGTTGGTGAGGCCATAGAACTAAATAAGAGATTATAATTCCCCACTTCCATTAGATTATTCTGTGTTTTTAATTTCTGTTTTCTATTCTATTTGTATTTATAATAAATATACTCTTTTTGAGCAATTTTTAGGTTTACAGAAGATAATTGAGTGAAAAGTATAGAGACTTCCCATATACTCTCTCATTCTTCAAATGCTATTTTAATTTGTTTTCACAGTATCTTTTGTTAATAGTTCCAGCTCATGTTAACAGACTTATATTTGATATTTTTTTAAAATGTCTGAACTAATATGTTATTGACTGCCTAAGTGGGGATTTATAGACTTACCTCCCAGATGCTATATATTCTAATGTAGTCACTTGGGACATCCAGAGAAGAATTTGATTGTTTATTGTTCATTTCATCAGTGGATAATGACAAGATCTCTGGTTCACACAGAAAGAGGGAACATCAACTAGAGTCCATTGTACATAGTTTGTGCGGGGTTTTTTAAACCTAGTAACTCCTAAAATTAAAAACCTTCTGAGTTTTGTTAGATTTGTTGCATAATATTTTTTCCCTCTGAATTTATATTCAAACCAGCAGCATTTTAATTTCTGATCCCTTTTCTCAAAACTAAAGAAAGGTATAAACCTTTCTGGGCCTACACTGTCAATAAAAGGAGGGATTCTTGTCTGAAACATCAGAGATTCCTGATGTATTTACTCTGTCCCTGGCAGTATTTTAGTGAAACCCAAGAGATGTGGTATGTGGGGTATGGCTGGCGCAGGTGGAATGGATCAGTGATATAACTCATAATGTTCATTCATTTAATTCATTCACTGTTTAGTGACAGTAGTAAGGAGGAGAAATGGTAGGGTTGGCGAAGAGAACCAGAGTGTATATATCCTACCTTCACCAGGAGAAAAATAGACAACAACTATATCCAAAAGTTAGAAATTTATTTGTGTTAAAATGCCTAGTTAAAGATAGAAACATATCTTTTGGGAGAATTAGATCTCACCCATACTTTGATTTGAATTCATTTAATCATTTGTATCAGAAATTGTAGGGATGCTGGATTACTTCTGGGCATGCTGGGCTTTGGGATGGAGTGCTAAGAAGGAAAGATTGACTCAGCTATAGGCCTGACTGCTGAAGTAGGTAGCCAGCAGTATAAATATATTTAAATTTAGACTTTTTTGTTGTGATGAATTTGGGGTTAGATTGTGGGGAGGTATAAGTTTGCAGTAAGACCTAGATTTGGGACAGGACATTTGTGTTCATCAGCAACCTTATACAGAAAGTATTTTGTGTGGATTGACCAAAGGCTGCGCTTATTAAGGAAAAGCCACAGGGATTACCCAGGCATACTAGATAACTCTGCTTAAAGCACCAAGACTATATTTCTGATCCCTTCAGACGATGGGTCATACTATTATATTGCCTGCCTGGAACAAGAGTGACTCATTTCTTAAACCACGTGAGCCTGAGCCTCCAGTTTGAAGGTTAGAAGTACTTATCTATTCCCTATTGCTGAGAGGGACAGGTAGTCAAGGACTAATAATATATAAAATAATAAATAAGGAATAATTTTGGTGTGGGAGAACAAGCCTGGGTGTGATGCAGAATTTTAAATATCTAAAGGGAGCATTGGAAAAGGGGAGTAAGGGACTAGAGAAATCAAGCAAGAAGTGGAATGACAATGCTAAATTTGCAATTTTTCTTAGGTCCAATGAATAGCCATTGTCACTGACTATCATAGCAATACTAGAGTTAAGTCATCAAGGTTAGTTTGGGAAGCTTCAAACCTCTAGCATCCCCATTTGACTTAGTTTTATTATTTCAGGCTAGTCTAGTCTTACCTTTCTACTTCATCAATAGTGTTTCTCCATCTTGTCTTTCCAGTGATGTTGGGAAGACAAGTAAATACAGATATGTTTCCCTGTCTTTCCAGTCTTTCTCTTGACTATAAATTTAATCTACTACAATGTTTTCACTATTCAGTGGATCTATATACATCTTTCAAGAATGCAGCATCAGTCTGCCATGTTAACCTTTCTGTCCTGTCTGAATATGAGCCAGGTCTGTGTCAATTCAGGATATTCACTTAGTCCCTGTCCATTCATGTGTCATTACATTACCATTTATGGGAGAGAACTAGGCCTTTCAAATTTATCCTCTGGGATTGGGGTCAGTAAATGATCATCTGAACCAATTGCAGGGGCACTTTACATGCCTCTTTGTTGTAGCTTGCTTTCTTCATTTCCTTTCGCCTGTCTCCTTTTCTGCTTGTTTGTTCACTTTGCCCCTTTCTTCTCTTTTAACTATGCCTTAATCTAAAGTTATGACTATGGCTTTCTCACACTGATGATTATCAGTATTGAGATGTTGCTGATAGCTATTCTGGAGAAATGATTAGATGGCACCTCGCATGGCATTCTCCCCATTCATTTTTATAAATGTTTTGAAGCCAGAGTTTGGTTATCTGAATTTGATTATATCTAAGGTATTATCGTTCTATTGTTGAAAAGGACTTAAGCCCAAAGGAGCATAGAAGAGGGCTGGAAGCTATAACTTATGCTACATATTAAACATAGTAGTAGTATTTTTTTTAGGGAACAGTTTTCAGATGTTTTTGAAATTGGGACATGAGAAATTTTAAAAGGCTTTTTATTTTTTAAATAAATAGTTTTACTTCTCTACCTGCCGAAGATGGGAGGTTAGTTGATAAAGCATTCTAACATTCTTACTTTTACTTCATTCACGTTACCATAGACCAATATGAAAAATCATTGGCTGTTATTCTCAATTTTCTGTAGTATTGGAGTACTTTGGATAGAATAAAATTCAGGTCATCAAAAACCTTATTTTTTGTTTATAGCTTAAGCCTGTTCTCCAACCAAATCTTTTAATTTACCAAAGTTTATAGTAAATAATAAAATTTAAAATTGCTTTTCATTAGTAGAAAGTGAGTTAATTAGCAGTTAAGGAGCCACAAGATAACTGGGGAAGAGAAAAAAGTAAAACCAAAAGGCTTGAATAACCTAATCTTCGTAATTGAGAATGGACTATATGGGTTAATTCTATAAATAATTATGTATAGTAGACATTATACTTGTTGGACTTCCATTCAATTTGATTTCTAATGGTTCTGAGTGATGGTCATTCTATATTTTAGTTGTAATTTTGATGTGGTTGTGTGAAGAGGCAAGCCATGTCTACCTACACTGTGATCTTGACTGGAAGTATAATTTCTTAATTAAGTTTTTCTATATGATTTATATAACCAGAAGAATTAAAGTTTGTTGGTAAAGGGAAAGAAAAATGTGTCAATTTCTTTCAAATTTCCAAATGCCTTCCAGAATTATTCTTAAAATATGTTACAAAAATCAAATCCCTATTGATGAGAGGTTTATGTAGATTCAGTCTTGTTAAGCATACATTTGGACAAAGTAATTAACCTGAGGAATGTGCCTTTTTTTTTTTCCACAGATATTTACTGAGTGCTTAGTTTGTGCAAGATAATATGTGTAGTGGGGGAATGCTGGGATAGGTATGACATATCTCTCATAGTCGAATTATAGAATTAGAATGTTGGTTAGGAGACTGAAACCCAGCCTACCTTTCTAGACTGACTCCCTGAATTAGTTTGCTAAGGCTGCCAGAACAAAGTGCTTTCCCAGGCTGGTTTTCTCACAATTTGGGAAGCTAGAATTCCAAGGTAAAAGTGTCAGCAAGGTTGATTTCTTCTGAGACCTTTCTTCTTGGTTTGTAGATGGCTGTGTCTTCTTTGTGTCTGCTCATGGTCTTCCCGTTGTCTCTGTCAAATTTCCTCTTGTAAAGATACCAGTCAGATTAAGGCTTATCCTGATGCCGCTATTTTAACTTTATTATCTCTCTAAAAACCTTATCTCCAAATACAGTCACATTCTAAAGTAGTGGTGGTTAGAACTTGAACATGAATTTTGGGAGGGCAGAGTTAGGCCCATAATACTCCCCTAAGTCCTCACATTATTTGATGTAACCACACTGAACTGTTCTGTGACTACCACACTCCTTGCATGTCTTTGCATGCTTTGTTCCTCCTACCTGTGGTACCTTTCTTTGCATTTTCTATGTATTATTTTTCTATTTGGACAGTGAAGAAGAGTAAGCAAAATTTGTTCTCCTCTATCCACTGGTAACATTTCCTTTATTTTTAGAATTTTATTACATATTAAAGTTCTTTGTTTAAGTTTTTTTCTGACATATGTTCAACATACACTAAATGTTTGTTGAGTGGGTGGTCAGGTGGTCACAATAAGGTTAGAGGAAGAGACAGGTCTAGCTATTTGTGTAATGAGCACATAAAAGTAGTACAGATGTGATAAATGTTATAACTGTATAGAGGAAGAGTAAGATTATACATGCTTGAGGGTATTTAGGAGGAGAATTCATAGTAGAGGTGGTATTTTAGTGTATCCTTGGAGAATGATGTGAAATTTTGAGATGTGCAGACTGACAGGTGTCAGCACTTGGAAAATAATGAGACCAAAGCAATAGGAAGGAAGAAACAAAATGTGTTTAGCCATAGTGAGTATTATTCTTTGGTGGAAATGTAGTATGTTAAAGGAATAACAGGTAAAACAGGAAGGTAGTATATTAGTTTACTATAGCTGCTGCAATAAATTACCAAAACTTGTGTCTTAAAACAACACATATTTATTATTTGAATTTCTGAAGATTATTTGAACTTCCAAAATGGGTCTCACTGGACTAACATTAAGTTGTTGGCAGGCTTCTGTTCCGTTCTTGAGGCTCTAGGGAAGACTCTATTTTCTTGCCTTTTTCATCTTCTAGAGGCTGCCCGCATTCCTGGGCTCATGGCCCCTCTTCCATCTTCAAAGCCAGCAGTGGCCAGTCTTTCTCACATCATATCATTCTGACACTGACTAATGCCTTTGAGCTTTTCTGCTTTTAAGGACCCTTGTGATTACACTGGGCATACCCAGATAATTCAGGATAATCTCCCCATTTTAAAGTCTGATAATTAGTAATCTTAATTCCATCTTCTACCTTAATTCTTTACCATGTAACATATTCACAGGTTAAGGGAATTAGGATATGAACATCTTTGAGAGCCCGTTATTCTGCCTACCATAGGTAGGTTGGGGCTAAATTATAGGAGTTTAAAATATCGCCATTGGGGACTTCCAACCAAGATGGAGGTGTAGGTAGATACACTTTGCTTCCTCACACAACCAGAAGGACAAAAACAAATTTAAAGACAAAAAACAATGAGAACAGCCAGAAAATAGAACTGTATGGAAGTCCTACAAACAAGGAGCTAAAGAAGAAACATTCATCCAGACAGATAGGAGGGGCGGAGATGGGCAGCAGGGGCAGAGAGGACCGGGTGAGGCAGCAGCTGGCGGACCAGGTGGTCCCACATTTGTGTACAGATGAAACGTGAGGAACAGCTGGGCACTGAGACAGACTGCGCAATCCAGGGTTCCAGCCCAGGAAAAGAAAGCCTCAAAACCTCTGACGGTAAAAACCTGTGGTTGTTGTGACAGCAGGAGAAACTCTACCTCGCAGGAAAGTCCTTTGGAGAGATCCATGGGGTCCTAGAATGTACACAAACCCACCCACCTGAGAATCAGCAATAGAAGGGCCCAATTTGCTTATGGATAGCAGGGGAGGGATTGAAAACCAGATGAGAGCTGTGCAAGCAGCATTGTTCCCTCTTGGACCCCTCCCCCACATACAGCGCCATGACGCAGAGACCTAGGTTACCCTGCCCTGGTGAATACCTAAGGCTCCGCCCCTTCCAATGTAACAGGCACGCTGAGACAAAGACATGTGGCCCAAATGAAAGAACAGGTCAAAGCTCTAGAAATAGAACTAAGGGATGAACATGTAGCCAACCTATCAGATGCACAGTTCAAAACACAGGTAATCTGGATGCTCACTGAATTGGTTGAGTATAGTTGTAAAATGGAGGGAAAAGTGAAGGCTATATAAAATGAAATGAAAAATATACAAGGGACTGACAGTGGAGGAAAGGAAACCGTGACTCAAATCAACAATTTGGAGCAGAAGGAAGAAATAAACATTTAGCTAGAACAGAATGAAGAAACAAGAATTCAGAAAAGTGAGGAGAGAATTAGGAACCTCTGGGATAGTTTTAAATGTTCCAACATCCGAATCATAGGGGTGCCAGAAGAAGAGGAAGAGCAAGAAATTGAAAACTTACTTGAAAAAAATAATGAAGGAAAAAATCCCCAATCTGGCCAAGGAAATAGACTTCCAGGAGATCCAGGAAGCTCAGAGAGTGCCAAAGAAGTTAGACCCAAGGAAGCACCCATCAAGGCACATAATTACATTACCCAAGATTAAAGATAAGGAGAGAATCTTAAAAGCAGCAAGAGAAAAGTGGACGGTTACCTACAAAGGAGTTCCCATAAGACCATCAGCCGATCTCTCAAAAGAAACCGTGCTGGCAAGAAGTATTCGAAGTCATGAAACACAAGGACCTACACTCAAGAGTACTATCATTTAGAATGGACGGGCAGATGAAGTGTTCCCCAGATAAGGTAAAGTTAAAGGAGTTCATCACCACCAAGCCCTTATTATATGGAATATTAAAGGGACTTATCTAAGAAAAAGAAGATCAAAAACTATGAACAATAAAGTGACAAACTCACAACTATCAACAACTGAACCTAAAAAAAACAAAAAATAAAAGCAAACAACTAGAACAGGAACAGAAGCACAGAAATGGAGATCAGAGGGGACGGGGAGAGGGAAGAATTGGGGCAAAGGTGCAGGGTATAAGCGGCATAAGTAGTAGGTACAAATAGACGGGGAGATTAAGGATAGTATAGGAAATGGAGAAGCCAAAGAACTTGAATGTACGACCCATGGACATGAACTAAGGGGGAGGGGATGCTGGGAGGAAGGGCACTGAAGGGGGAAAAAAATAAAAATAAAAAATAAAATATAACCATTGAAGATTTTTGATGAAAGGATGACATGATCAAAGCATTGTTTTGCGAGTTTACTCTATAATCTTTTTGCTATTTAGAATAAAGAACTGGGAAGAAATTAGCAACCTGGAGTGGTCTTTCCAGTTTTGCCATTGATCCTCCCTCACTTAGTTCTTCCTTCCCTGTTCCTCCTTTGTTCGTTCGTTCCTTCCTCATAGAATAGTTTACATTCATAAATGTTTAATCAGAGAGAATTAGTTGCTCTAACATTGATATAGACACTATTTTGGATTCTGTTCACTGACCATTTCATTGTGCTACGGAAGGAATACTAGCAGTCAGGAGACCTGTGTTCACACTTTGTCAAGTGAATTGATTTGTAACTTTAGGGTAAATTCTTTTGCCTCTCTGTGATGCAATTTTCCATCTTTGTAATTGGGATAATGATAGCTTATTAGACATGCATATCTGACAGACACATGAAGATACCTGTATTTTAGAATAATGTAACATTTATTTTTTTTTGTCTGAGGAGAATAACTGACTAGTGATTTCAGAACTTTTTGTTTTTCCTTTTGTATCTCGAAAAACCAAGGATCAAACAAAAAGCAATAAAAAAATTAAAAGCTCAATGATCCATGCATTGTCAACTGTATACTGTCTCCAGCCTTTTACCTGTCTACAAATAGGAATCAGGACAATTATATCATAGCAAATCGGGTAATGTGTTACAACCTGTTTTTAAGACCAGACTACTAGGCTATAAGAATCCTAAAACCCTCACTTTGTGGAAGATAATTTTGTGGAGTGTTTTTGTTTATGTGTATGAAGGAATACACAGATTTGATCTGTGCTTTATAAATGGCAAGGTAGACCACTGGTAAAAATCCTAAAATGTTTGTGATTCATAGCTTAAAATTCTTTGCTCTGAGTTGTCTGCAAACTTCCCTTTGGTCTATAATACATAGATAAGAGTGAACCAAATTTTAAACCTCTTCCCTCTATTATTGCTCTATCAAACATTTCTTAGCCATAAAAAAGAAAAAAATATATATGTGGGTCTTGCAATACGAAGGTTTCACATTAATGGTATAGCAAGTGTTGCTTCCATTCACGTGACATAATAAATATTCCAGCTATGTACAATAGAAATAAGCAAGCTACAAATAAATGTGAGCCCTATGTATAATTTAAAATTTTCTAGTATCCATATTTTAAGAAGTAAGAAGAAACAGATGAAATTAATATATTTTAATCCAATTTATCAAATAACATTTCAAATGTAGTCATATAAATTTTTGAGGTGTATTGTTAAAAATCTGTATTAAGCCCTTGAATCCAGTGCATATTTTATACATTAAAAAAACACATCTCAATTCAGGCGAGCCACATTTCAAGTACTCGTGCTAGACAGTACAGGTCTTCTGCAAAGTTATCTACATAATTAATCAGTGCATCAAGTCTTAGAGTCTTTCCTTAAAGGCTATATATTGCCATGACCCCTCCCCCCATAACACACACATATAACCTTGCCCTGGTTCTCCCTTCCAGCTTCATACCAAATTTGTCTCTCTCAGACTTCCCCCTTCTGTGCCACACATTCCTCTCCTTTACTCTGTCAAGGCTCCCTTGCATGTCTTACTGTGATTTTCAGGAGAGAAAACACCATTAACAGTATGGTCTCCTACCTACTACCATATCTCCACAAAAAAATGTTTTACCAGTAGAAAAGTAAGCTGACCCCAGCAATATCCTAAGCTTGGGAAAATGAAACTTTGTTATCTTAGGAAAAGATAGGAAGCACTGAAAACAGTGGAGTGTCAGTGTTAAACTGGCGGGAGTCTGTAGCTTGTAGGCTTTGTATCTATTGTTCCATGAAATAAAGAATAAGAATTGTGTGTTTTGTTAATACTAACACTTTGGTTTTCATTAGTCCTAGAAGCCAAAATGCTTACTAGTTAGCTTAGAAATGGGATATAATTATACAAATTCAATTTTGCTTACTAGGTTAGAGCAAAAGACCTTACCAGATTTTTTTTGCCAGATCATCCTGTCTCTCTTTTCCTTTATATTTATAATCAGTTCTTAGGATTTATATTTCCAAGATATTTTTTATAGTCTTGCATTGTTTACCTCTCACAATGCATTATTTAGCCCCAATTTTTAAATGCATGAACATGCAGTGCTTCCTTTGTTTGTTTGTTTTTCTTTGCAAAGTAGCTCTGAAAGTCAATGAAAGGAATCCAAAAATGAGATGAAGGAAACAATTTCATTTACAGTAACATAAAAAATAGTTAGGATTAAATTTAACAAAAGACATAAAACTTGTACTCTGAAAATTGCAAAACATTGAAAGAAATTAAAGGAGACCTAAGTAAATGGAAAGACATCCCATCTCTTTAATAAAATTAAGATAGTTCTCAAATTGATTTACGTATTCAACACAATCCCAGCTGCTTTCTTTCTTTCTTTTTTTTTTTTTGGAGAAATTGACAAGCTAAATCCTCAAATTCATATGGAATGCAAGGGACCCAGGATAACCAAAGTGATTTTTGAAAAAGAAGTACAGAGTAGGAAGACTCAAACTTCCTCATTTCAAACCTATTATAATAAAACTACAGTCATCAAGATAGTATGGCACTGGCAACAGGATGGACTTGCAAGTGATTAAAGACATCCCTTGTTTTGGGGGCCCCTGAGTCATTCTAAACCAATAATACCAGCACACTCTAGGCTTTTAAGAATTTGTTACACGTTTAGCTGGTAATCTTCTTGCCTGCTTATGTGGTGGCCACTTCTTGCCATGATCTGCCAAAGGCTAACAGTTTATAGATCCCGTTTCTCTTTGGAGGGACTTATCCTGTACATTTTAGTTTTCTTGGTTGTCTTGGATACTTAGCTATCTGTCTAGTGAACTCAAGAAACATTATGATTTTAAATATCAGCTGGTCTTTTTGTTATGGTGAGAGGGATATTCTCTTTCTTTCTGCATCCTAAGAATGGAAATAGTTTGACCTGTAATAGATTCAGCACTCAGTTAAATTTTGTTTAAAGTAGATTGAATTCATTGAATACTTAGGTGCAAAGTAGTATGCTAAGCACTTACTACATGATTTCATTTAATCCACATACCTGTCTATGAGGTATAAGTATTATTATTATTCTTTTTTAGATGTAAAACTGAAGAAAAAGAGCTAGAGGCTCCACAATAAATAAACCTTTTTGTTGATTTCACTTAAATCACCTTTCCCCTTCCCTCCCTCCTTAATAAAATTCCTAAATCTATTTTTTACTTCTCCAAGGAAAGGAGATATATCTTTGGTATTGCAAGTTCACATTTCCCCATTTGATGGGAAAGGAAGGAGGCACAATATAAAAGAGGGAAGGCTTGAAGGGATCTAGTTGGGCTTTTGATTAACAGAAGATACTCAGATCTGAAGGCTTTGGTGGGTCAGTACTAACATCTAGGTTTTGTAATGGGTGAATGACAAAGTGGCTATCGTGGCTTTGTTGCCACTGCAGTTTTCCCTTTCCCTTCTGCTTCCAGTGTAAAATAGTTAATAGCCTTCAGTTTTTTTCATAGCATAGTAGAATTTTAAGGGGCAATTTTGTTTGTTTAGAAAGAAAATAACCAAATTTCATAGATACATATGCTTGGGAACCCTCCATACAAGAGAGAATCAGAGACCCCACATGCACGAGAGGTTCCTAGAATTTTAACTATTTTTTATTACTGTTAATTCCTTTACTAACCTGCTATGTGGGAATTACTTTAGGTAGCTCTCATGCTAGAGACCTTAAATATAATTATTTGTACCACTTAAATTTGCCTTAACAAATTCCATTGTAAGCTACGTTCAATAAAAGGTGAACTAACAAAAAGTGTTTTCATTTTTTAAAATTTGTTTTGTTTTTGTTTACTTCCAAAAAAGAAACTGTGAGATGGGTCTGATCAATAAGCTCAAATGAAACATGTTATTAATTCATCTCTTCAGCTATTTTCTGAAATTTCATTTTCTAAGATGTAACTCACCACATTAATCATTCTGCATTTTGTCACACAGTAGTTGATAGATGCAAGTTAAGTTTCATGCATTGCCTGTCTTTGCTAGAAATTTAGTACCTTTTCAAATATCCCATGTGTATAATGTAAACTGGGTGATAGAACTCTGGTCATTATACTTATGAACAGCATTAATACAGAGACAATGTTAAAGGTTAAGGAATAGGAACATGGAGACAAGGAGGATTGTTTAAATATGGGAGGATATTTTATAATGCTCTGGCTTGATGTGACAGTCACTAATACGCTTTCTCCTTAGTTATCAGGGAATATGAAGACTAGGAAAAGTATCCAGGAACCTAGATTTGATTATTACAACAGTGAAATTCCTGATATTGACCTCAGTGATTGTGAATTTCCACATGTCATTGAAATTTATGACTTTCCCCAAGAATTTCGTACTGAAGACCTCCTACGGGTTTTCTGCAGTTATCAGTAAGTATTTGCAAATGGTTGGGAATGTTAGGGAAGATGGATGAAGTTTTCTTTAAAATGGCTTCTGAAAATCATCTCTTTTGTTTTCATATTCCCTGGTAACTTTAGCATCAAATTTGTTTATTGTCTTTTCCAAGTCTATTAGAAATACTCCGTATCAAACCACTCTTCTTCAGAGTTCCTTAGAAATGCCAAATATTCTTTCTAGACCCATTTTAGCATTTAGGAAGAACAATATTAATGATGACTTCTAAAGCTGTCTTCATGGTGCATTTAGTTCATTTATATTTATTATAAATTATTGATATACAGTTGACCCTTGAACAAGATAGGGAAGGGTTAAGAGTGCCAGCCAACCTACAAAGTCAAAAACTTACATACAACTTTTGACTCTTCGAAAACTTAACTACTACTAGGCTACTGTTGACCAGAAGCCTTTCTATACAATAAACAGTTGATTGATACATATTTTGTATGTTATATGTACAAAATATATATACTGTATTTTTACAATAAAGTAAGCTAGAGAAAAGAAAATGTTATTAAGAAAATCATAAAGGGATAGTACATTTACAGTACCATACTCTATTTATCAATACTGTCATTTTAAAAAAATTCATATATAAGTGAAACTGCAAGTTCAAAGCCATCCATGTTCAGGAGTCAGCTGTATTTGGATGTATGCTTGCCATCTTTTTTTGTGTGTTTACTTGTCCCATCTTTTTCTCCTCTTTCTTGCCTTCTTTTGGATTGATGAGGTATTTTTTTTCTCATTCTATATTTTGGGGAAAATGATATTCTGTTCTGTTTCTTTGGTGGTTACTTCAGAACGTAAAAATGCATGATTAACTTCTCAGCGGCTAACGTTAATATTTTCACACTCTTACCAAACACTGTAAGGGCTTTTAGCTTCATTTCCCAGTTCCATTCTTTATCTCTTTCCCACACCAATTTATATGCTGTTATGAATGAGCATTTTGATTCTTTTTAATTTTTTTCTTTTTCCTTTTAAACTCCATTTGATGCTATTTTATATATTCAGCAATCAGAGTTACCTACTTTCTGTGTTCTTTATTTATGTATTTTTGCATCTCAAACCATCTGAAATCTTTTTCTTTATGTACATCAGGAATGTTTTAGCATTTACTTTAATAATAGTCTGCTAGTAAGAAACTCAGTTGGTTTTTGTTGTTTTTTAATGGGTTTGTTTCAACTTCATTCTTTTTTTATTATTTTAAAATTTTTTTAAATCCTCACTTAAGGATATGTGTATTGATTTTAGAGGGGGTGGGAGGACGGGTGGAGAGAGAGAAACATCTATCAGTTGCCTCCTATACATGCCTTGATTAGGAATTGAACCCTCAACCTTTTTGTGTGTGGGACAGTGCTCCAACCAGGTGAGCAACCCAGCCAGGGCTCACCTTAATTCTTAAAAGACATTTTTCCTGGATATAGGATTCTAGGTTGACAGCTATATTTCTCTTAGAAACTTGAAGATACTGTTCTACTGTTTCCTGTTTTTTTTGTGTGGAGGATGAGAAGTCAGCCGAAAGTCTTAACAACTGTTGCTTCTGAATGTAATTTTTCTTTCTTTCTCTTTGAATGCTCTTATGGCTTTCTCTTTGTCCTTGGTATTTTTCATTTTCCATATGATGTTGGTTTGTTTTTCCTTTTATTTATTCTTTTTGAGATTATTTTGGCATCTTAAATCAGTGAATTAATGTTTTTCATTGGTTTTGGAAAGCAGTCAGGCATTCTCTCTTCAATTATTGCTTCTGTGCCAGTTTCTCTCTTTTACATTCTTTAAGATGCTAAGTATGTGTATATTAGATCTCTCACTTGATTCTCATGTTACCTCTCATATTTTTCATCTCTTTGTTTCATTCTGAGTAATTTCTTGAGCTCTAGTTTCTAGTTCACTAATTTTTCTTCAGTTGTGTTTAATTTGCTATTAAATCTGTTCATTGAATTTTTAGATTTCATTTTACGGTTTTCATTTTTCAGTGTTCTCTATATCTTTTTCAAATTTGTGTGGTCAGTTTCTAGTTTCTTATTTTCTCTAAATATTTTCAAGATTAAAAAAAGAATTGAAGTATATTAAACATAGGCCTTCTATAGTTTGTATCTGGTAAATACTTTACCTGAAGTCTTTTTAGTTCTATTTCTGCAAGTTCTCACTCAGAGTGCATTGCTTTTTTTTGAGATTTAGTTCTTTTTTTACTGTGAGCTGCCCATTTTCCTTGGAATTTTATTTATGGGAATGGAGGTCTACAATGAAAGAAGAGGATTTCTCCTGAAAGGATTTTTTTCCCCCTGCTAAGCACCAAAGGCACTAACAGTCTAAAACACTGTAAATTAAATTATTGATTTGAGATTATTCTGACCACTCAGAAGTAGTCAAGTAGAGAAGATAAAAGATGACTGTTAACATGTATCAACTAGTTTATTTTAACAACACTTACTTATTAAGTATCCATTTACTTGATAGTCTTTGATGTATCAGTGCCAAGGCCTTTTGTAAAAAGTTACTGGTCTATTGGTAGAAGAGTTCTTGTATGTCACCATCGTATATTTCAGTTTCATTTCTTTTAATGGAGTAAGAACTTTAACATACCTTCAGAGTCATCTGAGTGCATGTTGCTAATAGGGTAAAGTGTTTTCTCTTGTTTTTTTATAACTATTTTGCCCAAATACAATTGTTAGTGGTTTCTTAGGGTTTTTTAGTGACTTTACCTTTCTCTGGTCTTCCAAAGCATTTCACTAAGGTTTTATAGATATAGCAAGTCTTTTAGTTCACAAATTTCATTGGTTTAGTTTTGTGCAATTAAATTACGCAGCGAAATGTAAATTAAAACTGATATAAATGGGTTTGAAAACAATTGCACTAACTACGTATGTGCATCATTCCTAAATATATAGGAGAAGGTAAAGAGTCAGAAGTTATACCTCTGTATCTCTAGCTTATAAGGAAAAAAATAAGCTCCAGAAATAAAGAAATAATTGAGAAAGAACTTTATAAAAAGATTTTCAGGATCTGACAGAAACTTAATACCAAGAAAAGAATTACACTTTTACTACACAGTCTTGATAGTAAAAATGAATCAGGTCTATTATCTGATATTACAATTTTAAATTTAAAATTCAATTCATAACCTGTTGAATTCGTAAGATTTTACATCGGTTAGAGGATAGCCTCCAACTTTTTCTTAAAGGGCCAGATAGTAAATATTTTAAACAACTCAGCCATTTGCACAAAAGCTGCCATAGACATACACCAACAAATGAGCATGGCTGTATATAATAAAACTTTATTTATAAAAATAAGTGTCCAGTTTTCCTGCAAAGTTCTAGAACAGGCGAGAAACTAGCTAGCAGCCGTGTACCTCACTTATATTTGGTTGGTGGGGGTGCATCAGTGCTATAAAAGAAAGAAGGGGTGTCTGGATCCTGGAGGATAGTTAACAATCTCTGCCATAGATCTTACTCTAAATATACAGTGTAGGTCATTCAGTCAAATTAATTTCAGTTATGTTAAGACTCAGCATCCAGATCTTGTTCCATGTAAAATGCATAATTGATTTTAAAAGGCAGTCAATGAAATTACATCACAAATTAGAACTATCTTAAATTGTCATTAACAATGATGGCTTTTAAAACCAAAGATCAGTTTTGTTGATGTCTAGGCTTTCCTGAAGATAATTCTAGTGAATTAACTTCCTTGTGATTTGTTTCTTTTTAACCTTACCTGTAATACTTTTTTCAAAATCAAATCCCAAAAATATTCTCAAAAGAGAAGCATTTTAAAGGATTATGCATTCGAAAGTCTAAAAGACCCTCCAGAACCCATCTAGATCTTTTTGTATCCTGTTGTAAACTATCTTAGGATATAGATTTTTACTATTGAATTTTTTCAGTCTCTAACTGGTCATTTTATTCTATGGTTAAACTTTCCCTTACATTTAGGAAATTGTCTAACTAATCATCAAAGCTTCTTTATTCCTTTTCCCTCAGAGGAATTTTTTTCTTCACTGGTTGTTAAAGAGGGAAAATATTTTAGCAGTTGTCTTTTTTTTCTTTCTTTATAAAAATAGAAAAGATCATGGTGCAAAAGTCTGTAATAATGCCTGTGAGTCAAATACTGCAGGCAGCTTTGTGTTTTAATCACCATCTTCATTAATATTAATAATCTTCCTTATGAATATTGCTATTAATAATAAAAAATGAGTGTCATTCATTTACTGAATGCCCAATGAGTGCTCAACAGTGTGTTCTTTGTCTTATGGTGGATGATCTCATTTCCATTTTTACAACTCTGTGAGGAAGTATCCATTTCCTACAGGTGAGCAGACCTAGCTTCAAGAGAGGTTAAACCAGCACAGCACTCAGGATGGATGGCAGCCCCTGAATCCATTTATATCTGACCCTCAAACACACCGTGCTCGTTCCAGGGTACTATATTGAGTCCATGAGCAGTTTTAAGCTCCTAGTTGAAAAATAACTGTCATGTCATCATCCTTATAGTCCTTGTGCTCACTATATAGCTCTGCTCCAAAATAAAGGTATTTTCTAAAGACTAGGTCAGGCTCTCTGTTTACAATTGTACTTTCTTTCCATTACTTGAACTTTTTAAGTCTATTTTTTGCTTAGAATGACCTGTCTCTCTCCTCTGTCTCAGTCTCTGCCCTGGAGCCTGCATATGCATTAAATTCAGGTGACCCACCCTGCAGCCTCCTCCTTTCATATTCTTTTAACCCTCCTCTGCTTCCTCTTTCTACCTCTTTTTGTTCTGTGCATCTCTTGTAAATAGTGTGTTAAATACTTTAGCTTCTCCAGGGACTTGTGAGGATTAATTAGTTGATGTCTGTAAAATAACTGGGAACATAAAATACTCCCAGGTAGTTCTTTATGATGGTATTATTGCTTTTAAAATTCAGTGGCTTCTTTTGTCCTTCAAGCTGTTTTTTGTGTCATTATCCCCATTCCACCTGTGCACTGTTGAGTGTTGCTTTCTTGTCCTGAAATGCTTTATGAGACTCTGTTTGAAAGATGTTTCATAAGGTAAATTTTATGAAATAAAATTGTGGGTTTTTTTGTTGCAGGAAGAAGGGATTTGATATTAAATGGGTGGATGATACACATGCCCTAGGAATATTTTCCAGTCCGATTACAGGTATTACCCAATGGATTTCAGTGTTATTTTTTGTTGTCTATATTCTGCTAGTTGTCCTTAATTTCCCTTTTTTCCAACCAACTGGTATTTTGTTCAGCTAGTATTGGTAATTGGCAGATTGACAGATACAGGTTTTTGAGGCATGGTGTTTTGGTACCCATGTGCTTCCCTTCTCCCTTTTCACCTTAATCCAGTGGTGTTTTGAGAAATAGCTCCTTTCAAGGTTATTTGCTGCATAACTGTCAGTTATGATAGTACATAAACAGATTACAGGTGGAGATTTAAGAAGCCTATATCTTTTATACATATATCGTTGGCCTGGTGATAGATGTGGTACCGAGGCATTCAGAGAAATTAGAGATTTTGGATCCTGTCTCAACCCCCTAGAATAGAGGTCTGCATACTTACTCTCTAAAGGGCCAGATAGTAAATATTTTAGGGCATATGATCTCTGTCACAATTTAACTCTGCTGTTGTAGCAAGAAAGCAGCCATAGATAATATGCAAACAAATGGGCATGGCTCTGTTTCAGTAAAACATTATTTACAATATCAGGTGGTTGGCTGGATATGATCACAGAGCCATTGTTCGTTGACCCTGATATAAAATAATCACTGCCAAGTTGTTACTTACAGATTTCCTAGAGTTTATTTTCTCCTTTGCTTACTATAAAAGAAAAAAGGCGTTAACGCCTGGGGAATACTTCCAAAACTAGCATTAAATTTTCCTTTGCATCTCTTTTCTTCATATCTTCTGCTTCCTTACCTTTATTCTTCTTTGTAGCTCGTGATGCTCTTGGTAGTAAACATACCATGGTGAAGATCCGGCCCTTGTCACAGGCCTCAAGAGCAGCCAAGGCCAAAGCTAGAGCTTATGCTGGTGAGCCTATAATCTCGGGGCAAGGCGGGGAGGGAGGTGTTGGTTCTTGTTGATATTAGTGTTATTTTTTTTTCTGGCACTTGTACAGTGTCCAGAGTTGTAAAGACACACCACTTTTATTTTCAGTGTTAATGGGAATATGTTTTTAACAGAAAAAAGGATATAGAAAAGGCTGTGTAGGATATGTAGCATCTGAGCAGCCACTTGGAGAAATTGGGAGATGCTAACTTCAAGCTACACAGCAGCCATTTTCTGATAACATCCTTATCTAGTCTATCTCTTTGTCTAGCTGTTTGATAAGAGTCACTGGAAGAAATTGTGTTAATACAGGTAAAGAAGCTAGGGTTGTTTGTGCTTTGCCATGTTAATTTCCGCTGTTCATCTATCAGGTCCTATTAATTACTGCTGATGCAGTCATTGGTAGTCTATTTTGTATGTTAATTACTGAGTTAAATCACTTAGAGCTAGAGTGCTTGCTTTCTCTTCCTTATTCCTTCTTACTCCCTCCCTTCCTCCCATTCAGAGTTCCTCCAGCCAGCAAAGGAGCGTCCTGAGACTTCTGCAGCCCTAGCCAGAAGGCTAGTCGTCAGTGCCCTTGGGGTTCGAAGTAAGCAGAGCAAAACTGAACGGGAAGCCGAACTCAAGAAACTGCAAGAAGCCCGAGGTGAGTTGAAGTGATAGTGTTCTTCTCAAGTCCCTTTAGAGCTCACTATAAGGCATGTGTTTAAAAAAAAAAAAGAATGAAGCTCGTTTCATTTTTGTCATTTCCATTTCCTAGATGCCTCCCAAGTATATTGAAATTGTCTGCTTGTTCCACACACCAAGGCATCTTAATCCATTTACCTGCTGTTATTTTCTGAGATAGGTTCAGTCTTCTCAGCTCATCCATAGCATTTTCTATAGTTCTTGCTCCAAATGCTGAGAAAAATTTTCCTGTGAAAACATGATAGTCTTCTAGGTAGAAAATATTATTTGCTTTGGTTTTACTGGGCCATGATTGTCATGGTATTATCAGATGGTTTAGATCTTAGGTAGAAGACAAATTAAGGAAAAGCCAGCTGCTGACATTGATGATGATAACCTTAGCAGGTTTTTTTTTTTTTTTGGTAAAGACAGTCCTGAGTGGCTCCATTAGAGTACATCTAGATTAACCTAGCTTCTGATTATTCTTCAGTACATATGAGTTCCCAGAAAATATTTCAACTGATCCACAAACAGGATTTGTCTTTTGCTATAGTTTGGAGTTGAGGTTAAAATCTCTGTCCCCATGATAGGCTATTGACTTGTTTGTAAAGGCTTGGAACTCTGGCTTTGTTCTTAAGTACTTTTTATCAGCCTTCAGGCTTTTAGACAGTCTCACTGCCTTAGCCTGCAATCTGTGGAATTTGTGAAGGTAATTTATTCTGAAAATTCCACTTACTGAAAAGTATCTTCATTTTTCCATTAAATGAATTGAAGTTTCAAACTCCTTGTTTATTGCCAGTCTAACAAGGCCATTAATACTTTCTGTCCACTCTGCTTTGGTGATAGCAGGCAGCTTGCAGACTCTCAGCTGCATTGGCCAGATAACCAGTGACAGAGTGTGTCATGGCAGGTGCTAGAGTTTCAGAGTAGAACCCAACTAATTTTTGAAACCTTAATGATTATAACAAGGCAGTTTTGATTTTTCCAATGCATGGTTCACTCAGAGGCATCTATAGACAGACTACAGAAGTAGGAGGATTCCAGACTAATCGTCTGCTTTTTACAGATGGCAATAACAGAATTAGATTAAAGGAGAATGTATCATGTCCTAACCCTTTATTAATTGGTTGTCTTTGAAGAAAATGCTTTGTCTATTGATAACCACAATTATCTCAGAGCTTCAATAGAGGGTAATAACAGTGGTCTCTCTAGAAGCATATATGACTTTTTTTTCAGTGTATCATGCCTCCCTGCATATCTCTACAGATTCTGCAGCAACATTTTTGCATGAGTATCATCTGAGTATTCCCCTCTATTTCCCTGTAGGCACATCAGCATGCAGCTTCACTTGAAGTATTTGTTTTAAGTACACAGCTATACAAAGGACATTTCAGTGATGCAATTAAAAACGAGACTGTTGGCTAAATGGGTACTGTGTTACTTTTTAAATGAAGGTCTTTAGTTTTGACTAGAGACCCACTGTGATAAGTTCCTGCTATTTATTGGTGCTGCAGTACAGATCATAGAGAACTCTTTCTTTATTATGCTTCAGAGCTTTCCCATTCTTCATATCTGAGAAAATGCATATGGAAAATTCCTAATTTATCTTTTTCTGGCTTCTTTATTGTATAGAGCAGATACTCTGGTACCTGCCTTTGTGGACCCCAAGGCTTCTCAACTTGGCCGATTTTTTTTTCTGAAAATTAAAAGTACTGTTTAGGTGTTGAGCAGAACAGATATTTTTGTTCTAGACTTCCTTTCACTAGAAGGGGAGGAACGAGTATAGCATAGTGGTTAACACTGTAGACTGCGGTATCAGACTTCCTGGGTCCACATCTTAGCTCTGCTATTTACTGGCTCTGTGACCTTGGGCAAATTAGATACTTTCTGGAGGCCTCTGTATCCTCATCCCTAAAATGGAAATCAAGTGAGATAATACATGGAAGATACTTAGTCATCCTCAAAAACCATAAGAATGCTCTTCCTTCTGTTTCTATAGGGCTGTAACTAATAAGTGACAAATGGTAGCTGCTGCTGTTTTTATTAGTAATAGTCAAAATATTATCTGTTGAATCCAGTGCATATTTTGTATCATTATTCTTTTTATTTTAAATTTCATATAATAGTCTATCTACATTTGACATTCACTGAGCACCTGCCCTGTGTAAAGCATTATGACCTCTATTTAGAAGAATTAGAGATTTTTATTCCTCTCCTTAACACCTACAAGCTAGCAGAGATACCTTAGTAAAGAAGAATACGAACTTGGTATTTTAAGCAATTGTTTCTCCTCTCACTTCAGTTCTGAAGATTTAAGATTAAAAGCCATGGCAAGGTTTTTGTTGATTAAAAGGATTGGAAGGAAACTCCAGGTAATGTAACATGTTATATAACTCTGTGATGGATGGTATTATCTCCAGTTTAGAGGTGGCCCAGAGAAGTAACTGGCTATAGGTCGCCCAGCATTTGAACCTAAGGCTCTCTAATTAAAACCCATGCTCCTTCTATTATACTGTAATCTCTCTTGAAGGACTTTGGGGGAATTAAAATTTTTTTTCCTAGAAAAAAATACTTAGAAAATTTTAAGGCCTTTGGAAAATAAAATAGGACAGCCTTCCTTGTTACCTGTTTCAATGGTTGGCAGGTTTCACTGTCAGAAAATTCTTCCTTAGGTCTAACTTAAATCTTTATGATGTTGGATTGGCCAAAAAGTCCATTTAGTTTTTATGTAAAAGACACATTTTTCATTTTCACCAATAACTTTATTGATTTGGGTATTTTGAGTATGTTGGCTGTCTCCCACATGGTAGTACATTGATTGTTCTCAATTAATGTCTTGATTTGATTGCTATCAAAATTTCAGCTGGTCTTCCTGACCATGGAGCATCATCCAGCGAGAAATCTCTAGCATGAAACTTCACATACTACTTTTGACATGTTCTGCCAGTCATAGCACCTTCTCTACACACTGCACAAATCTTTCTTTTGTGTTTCAGTTGTGTTTTTACCTTTATTGAAATAATAAAGCATAATATGCCAAAAATGTGTATTTTCTTCCATCCTCAATATTAAAATGGCTAGACAAAAAGTCACCAGTTTTGATAAGTTTTTTTTTCAAATGCATGCTGGTATGACAGCTGTCACAACACAATCTAACAAAATTGTTTCAAATGAAGTTAAAGACAACTAAACGCTACTAGAGCCATCTTACTGAAAAAACCTGCAAACCAACTTTTTAGCCAACCCAATAGTTTAATCCAGATTTCTCTCAAGGACAGATCATTTAGGAATGTGGTGTAATAGAGGTTTTGACATTAACCAGCTGTGTGCCATAAGCAAGTCTGTGTGCCTCAGTTTCCAACAAAGTGGCTTACCTAACCCTAAAGAATTTTTTAATACAACATAAGTTAACATGTGTAAAAATGTTTAGAAAAGTACTTTACAAATTCAGGATGCTGTTATTTATGTGATTCTTGGGAAATCAGTGTTCATTATAATAATATGAGCCAGTAATGACAAATATATATTGTACTATGTACTGCTGCTACCCACCCATTAGCCATGACAGATAGTGCAGTTAGTCATGACATTCTTTCTTGGTGAGTTTTGACTTGACCGTTGTTAATTGATCAGAACTAGCAAAGGAACTGAGATCTATGTGCCATCTTCTATAGGTACCTCTATTAATAATACCGTAGAATAAAAAATAATACTAGAGAATAATCTAACCTTTCGTCTTCCAAGAGCTCTGATGTCTGGCACAGTGCCTGGTTTATAAAAAGATGCATATTTATTGACTGAATACATGAATGACATTGGTTACTTTAATTTCTTCATAAATCTTATTTCATTCATGATTCTACTCTGAACCCTGTCAAGTCCTCCAGGTGTTTCTTTATAAAATCCAGAGTTGAACACTTCATCTGGAACTCTTCTAATTAATGTATTTGGGATTTGTAATTTGAAGGTTTAAGTACTTTCCTGCTAAGTTCCTCCACTCTACTTTGGTCTTTTTACCTCTTTTAATGAGAAGTCTATATTGTAGTCCTTAAAAAGGAGGTTCAGAAAAAAACTACTCAGAAAAAACATTGGAAAAAAGAATGCGTTCAATTCATTTTAAGCAAATCGTATATATGTAGAGGATAAGAACTTTTATGTCATAAGCCTTTGAACATGGGGGAAGTATTTTTTAGTCCCGCAGAGTGCCTAACAGATCAGAGCTACACTGAGGTGGGAAATGAAAGCACAGATCATCCTTGAGTGCTTTGGGTTTGGGGTTGGGTTTTTTCCCCCAATTTTTAATTTTATTTTTCAGTTATAGTTGACATACAATATATTAGTTTCAGGTGTACAACATAGGATTAGACATTTATATAACTTACGAAGTGATCACCCCAATAAGTCTAGTACCCATCAGACACCATACATAGTTATTATATTAGTATTGACTATATTCCCTATCCTATACTATTCATCCCTGTGACTGGCAATTTGTACATGTTAATCCCTTCTTTTTTACCCATTACGTCAACCCCCTTCCTACTTGGCACCCATCGAAATGTTTTTACTGCATCCCGTGTGCTTTGTATTTGGCTTAATCATGTGCTTTAACTCAGTGATTCACACTGAGTGATAAAACCACCTTTTAAAGACTAAAGTCAGGAATATGTGTAAAATTTGCAGACATACCACTTACCAAAACACTTGATTCCCACCTGAAATTAGGAACAGATATTATTACTTCTTAGAATAAGCCACCTTCTCATCTTCAAAGCATGCCATTTTATTTCACAACTTAACTCCATTATACTCTTGGGGTTAGGTGATTAACTGGCCAGTCATAGAAGGCCACCTTTAAGTTACAAACCTGAAAGAGTAAGTAGACAAAAATTTAATTCCCTACTTTGATGAATTAAATCACTAAGAATTTCAAAGTAAAATCATCTTTATAGGGTACTTAGTCAATTGTAATATTAAAAAAAGTAATCACGATTGCTACCTACTGAAATCCTTTTCAGGCATTCCATTATTCTGCCTTTAAGGGCAGTGCTGCATTGCTGACTCATAATCTGGGTCTTACGGTATTTTCTTGGTGTCTTCTCTCCCATGATGTGAAGTTCCCTTCATTTCTAACCATATTACCTTTCATTTTAATGTGGTCTTTTTCTCTGAGATGCATTATTTACCCATATTTTTGTTATCACCTGCTGTTTAATAAACTTACATCCCTGGTCTAGATCAGAGGTGAAAATGTTAATCCTAGGACTAACAGACAATTTCAACAACTATTGCTAAATAAATAGCACCTAGTCCTTTGTGATGATACTTATTAATACATGGATAATCAATCCACTCTCCAGAGTTGTATGTCCTCTAGCATTTAGGTAATCCAGATCATTTTCCCAGAATATTAATGATGATATAAATACTTTGTAAGCCATAAAGTTTAAAACCTTGCTAAAATTAAGAGGTTACTTACTCTCCTTGATCTACCACATCTGTCAAACCATAAAAGAAGACAATTAGATTAATTTGACCAGACTTGTACTTCAAGTCTTCATGTTGATTATTACTTTGTAGGTAGATGCAGATAGATTTTGTGATGATTTTCTCCATTATTTTCTTAGATGTAGAAGTAAATTTTGAACATTGTAATTTACATTCTTTTTCTTTATTTTTTTCAAACATGACACCAAACTGGCTCTCTTTTAATCTTCAATCCTTTTTATTCTCTGAATGAGAAGTGGTGATTTCAATCAACTCATTTTATATAATCATTTTTGCCTATTTATTATACTAGGAAAAATGAAGGCTTTCAGGGCTGGTTATGTGAGTGCTCTAGATTAATCATTTCATGATAATAAGTCTTCAGTTCTTCCTTAGTTCCCTGTCCTTATGGCTTCTGTTGAGCCTTCACTCTATTTCATTAACTTTCTTTAATGGTTGGAGGTAAAGTTAAAGATTGCTTTTTTTTTCATACAGCCTATTAGCTCTTATTTGCTTTGCTTTCCATTTAATACAGGGACAGCATGTTTCTTTATCTTTCTGTCAATATGGTTTTTTTTCCCACCCCCCACCCCCTTTCTTTGTAGATCTTTTCAGATATCAGAATAGTGGAAAGTATGCTAGTTTAAGAATTATGGACCTGGGTTCCAACTTCAGTTTTTCACTGATTATGTAATTTTAGGCAAGTCACTCAACACCTCCCGCCCAAGCTTCCAATTACTCTTTAAAATGAAGAAAATACTTTCTTCTCGTCCTACCCTGTATTTTTTTATTCTGTTCATGTTCTATATTTCTAAATTTATACCTCTCATTTTCACTATTTCTTTGTGCTTCCCAATTTGTCTCCCTAATTGTACTGGTTCTTTCATATGGTTTACAACCAGAATTTCTTCTGATAGTTACATTTGGTATTAGAGATCTACAGTCTTTTAGTAGAAAGCATTAGGGTAGGGAGTGTTTCAGAATTTTGAAATTTTCTAATTTTAGAAAGATTATATGGTTATCTTGTTACGTGTTTCATAACACCAAAATCAAACACATTAACACTGATAACAAGTTACCCTAAATAGCATATGTGAAGACTATGAACATTCAGGTTAGATACACCTCCAAATGAGTTTTGGCCCAAACCTTTAAAAAAAAGTTTACAGAACTGCTTTGATTTTAGAATTGTGGATTATGGGCCACTCTTTCCATATTGCCTTTCAGATTTAAGTTTCTGAGTGTATTGAAAACTTTGAGTGCTAATAATCGACTTTTCTTGTTTCTTCCCTTTTTCTTGGAATGCAGAACCAGTGTTTGATTGCTTTCATCTAAGGTTTGTCTTTAGAAACCTTCCTAACTTTACTGTTTGTGAGAATCAGAACTTCAGTGTGTTCTAAGAGATGCACTGTTTCCTGGAGAATCCCAACCCAATTTGACTCTTAAGGCCGAATGACAAGACATTGAAGTTACTTGCCTTCAGTTTGGAATTTGCTGATCCCTGTTTTTGCCATTTTGCTGCTGTATTCTGATCGTGCCACAAGATGGTGCCCAAATAGCAGCAAATTTCTGTCTCACACGTGTACAAAGGCCAGTCAGCTTCCTAACAAAGTTCTTGGCCCTTAAAGTACAGTCAAATGTAGTACAGGAATTTTGTAAGAGATTCTGTTGATTTGAAAAAGATACGTCAAAGTAGTGTTAACTCTAAATTCACCTTGATTTCTGTTATCCACCTGATTTATGACTTGCCAATTTTTACAGACATTATCTGAAATAATACCTGTTGGAAGGAAACATTTAGGCTTCTCATCAACATTTTATGGTATCAGGATAAATGACAAACCATGAAATTAGAACTGGTATTGTGGTACCTAATGAAGTGCTTGGGCCACCAAACCCTGTATCGTATGTATTTTCTCATGTTTTGGTGACAGTGTTAAATGGAAACCAAGCTTTTATGTTAAAAATTGAAAATGGATTGCCCAGATTTGTGCATTTTTTATTTTTAGAAATAGCCATTTGTTTCCCTCCATTATATGTGGTCATTTTTCCACTTTGGAATTGGTATATTCCAGAAGATTTCTGGCTCCTGAAAGTGTTCTGAAAATACTGAAATTCAATTTGCCTCTGAAATATTTTTTCCATAAGATTGTAGTTTCATTTCCACTTAACAAAGCACTTGGAAAGTTAAAGATACAACTCTTGGAATCCAGTTAGAAAAGACCAGGAAATCAGCTGCCTCTTGATTAAAGTTTGCCTTGTAATTTGGATTAAGGAAAAGTCACTGGTTATATGAAGTACACTACCACTTTTAACATTGCCCTAATTTACAGAGAGAAAACGGTTGGAAGCCAAGCAACGAGAAGACATCTGGGAAGGCAGAGACCAATCTGCAGTTTGAACATCAATCAATGAAAGGGATAATTTCATGAATTCAGAAAATATTTCCACAGTCTTCGGATAAGAGGATCCTTCCAGAATTCTGTGTACATGCCGATGTGCTTGTTAATGAAAGAGAGAGATAAAGTGATCAAGACAAGGACTGGCTGGTGTAGAAAGAAGACAAACTCCCACCTGTCTTCATTCCTAAATGCAGTTCTTGGTCATCACCTTAACTATGTTGGGCATAAAGGGGAGCCGTCAGCTGGGAAGAAAACTTGGGAAATGTGACTTCCAGGAATTCTCTGGCCAGGGCAAGTCATGTTAGCGTGGGTCACACTTCCAAGATGTTTTAAGCAAATATGAAACAGAGGATTCAAACTGGTGATGACGGGAGATTTAGGCCCTGCAAAACCAGGGTGTTCTTTAGTACCTCACAAAGCTGAGAACAGCAGTATTGAGGGGGAGGGGAGGGAGCAGCTAGACCAAAGAGACAGAACAGTATCTGGTATACTTGGGATTCACAGAATCTACACTGCCAGTTCCAGAGCTCCAAAATCGGTGACCTACAACAGATGTGGGTATTTGGACTACAGAGTTTGTACTCAGTTAGCTGAGTGCCTGGGGCTGCAGAGCAGCCAGAGACATGCTAACTTCATTCCTCCTAAGAAACCAGTCTTGGGAGCTCTTTGCCGGTTCCAGTTTAAGCAGTACTATCATGTTTTAAGAGGGAGACATTAAAGTCCATTTTATGACCTAGATCACTCTGGTGTTTGTCAGTTTTGTCATTCCCACAAAGAAATTGGAGAGCAACTCTCATCCTCATCCTTCTAATACTGTGCGTGGGTTCAGTGGATCTGTTGATTTTATTGAACCCCACTGAGCAGAGAGCTCATCATCTCTCTGCCCCAGAGCACACCACAAAGGGGCCTCTCCTGGGACTGGTATGTGGCAGCTCCTTTTCCCTTCTTTCCCTCCTTGTGCACCACCATTCCAGCCTCTTACCTTTCCCCATTTCTGTCAAATCTGACATCCTGCAGAAATAATCTGGCACATAGCATGTTCTTGGTATGATTTTCTTAGCCTGTGCCAGGGGTACTTGGCAAGCAGCACCAGACCATCCATTAAAATGGAAAGCAGCCTGACTAAAACAAACACCTCAGGTCAGTGAGAGATTTCCTCCTAAAGGACATGGACAAGGCAGAGCCATCACCACAGGCTTTATCTATTTCATCCCTGCATTCCCAGTGTTTTTGGGAAGTAATTCTGCACTGAAGAAATGATAGTGCTAGACCTTAAGATGCTGAGGTAGCAAGAAACATTGTTTCATTGTGCTTTCAAGTAAGGCAGTAGCCTCATTTTTGTATGATTTAGTGCCTGTGACAATGATGGATTATTAGCATTACCTAGAACATGGTGGAGTGGGGCTTTTTTCAAACATTTCTCAAATGACATTGGCCTTGGGTCTTAGTCCTGACACAACTATCCCTGCTGCTGTTCTGGTCTTGGAGCCCTCTTGGAGTTCCTCAGCATTGTTTTTCTCAGACTTGGTCAGTCCTGAGAGTGTCCCTTGTTCATGTTCAATGCCTCCAATTCAAGTTTGGCGGATTAAATAAGTCCTTCTTTTGACCCTCTGTCCAAGTACTTAGACTAGTGCCCCTGTCTTTGGCTTGCAGCTGCAGAGTTTGTGCTCTCTGTCTTCACAGAACAGACTTCTCTAAGATAGGCAGGTCTGTTGGAACAATGTGGCTGCATTTGAAAGGAAATACAAGGAATTGTAGCCAGGCTTCATACTGAATGGTATACCTTTGAAGTATAGCTTTGCTCTGTGTTGGTCCTTCAAGGCTGAGTGGCCTTGGTTAGTAAAAAAAAAGATGATTGCCCCTATTACTTGCCTTTGAAGGGGCTTTCCCTTTCTGACATTTCAGCTTTTAAGGGCATTATTAATAGTAACATATTGCCCAATGTTTATTGCCCAGTGTTCTTGTAGTCCTCATAATTTCTAGAAGTTACTTTTGTTTTCATTCTAATGCTTTGTACTAGGTAGCTGGTAGCGCGCGTGTGTGCGTGCGTGCATGCATGTGTGTGTGTGTGTGTGTGTGTGTGTCTTTCCAGCTAACAATCAACAACTTCTAATTTTCAGATTTATCCTTAAAATCAGACCCAGAGAAAGAGTTGTTTTTTGCTTTGTTTTGTTTTTCTTCTTTAGCCAGTATTGAAAGCCATGCAGTGCTGCTAACTCCTACCTTTAGTAGAGAATGTACTTTTTAGTTATCTTTTTCTAGTAGTTGGGATTGATGTATACTGGCTGGAGGTAAGAGGGCCTGCCATGGCCCAGGATGGACTACACTGAGCTTTTCCAGATGGAAATCAAATATTTGATCACATCTAAACCATGCCTTCACAAGTGGAGCTAACTGGAGAGTACCCTGTAGCTACCACTGACTCCTTTGTTAGATATTTGAGAAGATGAGAAGACATGATGCACTCTGCTATGCATATATATTGCTTCATATATGTTGAATGTTGGAATCCAGGATTACCTGGAATTTATAGTAGAACGTCTTTGTAGAATAGAAATAAATTAGGCTTCTGAAGAGTAAGCTGAAGTTCCTAGCACTTTAGTTTTACTGAGACTGAAGTATGCAGAGGTAAAAATCTTGACATTTTTGGTTCTGTCTGGAATTTGGTGGTTGGTATTCTGTTAACATTCCTCATCTAGTTACAAGTCATGCCAGCCACCAGTCTTCCTATGCCCTTCCCTTTCAACTCAGAGGTGTAACAGCACAACCCTTGTATAGCTTTTTCTAAGAATTAGAACTGGCTGCTCCTATCAGACATGTGATGTGGGCAGCAAGACTGAGACCAGAGTTGGTAGCCGACTGCCTGGCCTGCTTTTCTGGCCCTCTTGGAAACTGGATCCAGCAAGAAGCTGTGGGTAACCTCCCTGCCTGAATCTAGTCATCAGTCAACACATGCTTCCCCCAATAGCTGCACATTCTTTCACAGACCATTAGCTGCATGTGCAAGTATAATGTTGTTACTGTTTGGGAGATGTTTGCTGGCTCCAACAGGAAATCAGTCCTTCCCTTGTTTACCTAAACTGCTGTGCCAGAATATAATGCTCCCTCTACCTAATGAAGGAGATGAAGGAGTTGAAAGAGAGAAGGTAAAGAGGAAGGAGGAAGAAAGCACTTCTTTTTATTCATAGAACACACCCCAGAGCATGTCCCTTTTTACTAAGGGGGGGGTGCGGTGCTCGTGGTGTGGGGAGGGAGCTCTATTGTAAATCTTCCCCATCTGCTGCCATTCCTTTTGACTTTGCAGCCTTGGTTATAAAAGTTTACAATCCTTGGACTTTATTTTTTGCCTCCTACCTTTCATCCCTTAACCTTTCCAACCTATTCTTCAGCACTGAGCCTGGGGAGGGAATTGGGAAGCAGACAGTCAGTAGGCTACTATCTGATCAGAGAAGTGTAGTGGGGCTGTTGTGGATATTATGTGTGTCTTGTGCATCCTAGTCACCAGCTCAGTGGGAGTGAAAAGGGGCAAAGTTAGTGTGCTGGGAACTGGAAAGAATCAAAGCCAATCTTGTCTTTTTCAGTCCATAGTGAGCAACCTTTATTGGTATTCGGTGACAGACCTGTAAGGATCATTTCTTAAGTGTGTCTAAGTGAAAAAAAGATTAGGAATCATGTCCAAGAAGATCATGGGATTTCATACTGCCTGAGCAAAAGCATATCACAGTCGCATCAAGAAGGGATGGTGGCCTTTCCTAGGTTTAGTCCTTAACAAAATTAAATATTCCCCTACAGTTTACTGTCCCCCACTCTATCAGACCTGTCGTCTTGTTCCTACAGAGATACGTGGCTTGCTTGACCAATGTTCTTTCCATTGCAAAAATTCATTCAATGCAAAGTTCACTTCAGTAACTTGGTTGAGACCTGAAATTTAGGCCAGTCCTGAGATGCACAGTGATTTTGAGGGGATATCTTAGGGCCTGCCAGGTATATGGCACGTTAGCGGGGAGAGGCCTTGTTAGGGGCTGTGGTCTATATTACCCAGCAGTCTGTCTGCTTGACCTTCTCTTGCTGCTCTGCAGAAAGGCCCTATCTGGCCACTTCTGCAAAGTTGCCCCCTCTCAGACACTCAGTAATTGGTGGCATTGGCCCACCAGGAGATATAAAGGGATGCCTGAGGCCTAAGCTTCCAGGGATATTAGAAACACCCATGTGTACAGTAGGATTAAGGTAAGGGCACTACTGAACAGATAAAGAATATGACAGGTGAATTTTAAATGAGGGCAGATCAAGCAAGGGAATGAATTCACAAACTTCTATGCCAGTTGTGACTTTGACACAAGTTGTGTTGCTTCGATCTTGCACAAGGCTAATTCCACCTTCTGTGTATGGGTCCTGTCTTTTACTCCTCCAGGGCCTTTGCAAAGCACCCTTTAGATGGTGGGCTGGGCCATTCATCCCTAAGGAACTGATTGTTCCTGAACCAGAAACTCTGGGGCAAAATCCAAGAAAGATTGGGTCTCCTGAGGGAGAAGAGCTTAGCTGAACAAAGCCCGGAGGTCATAGTCCATAGACCAAAGGCCCTTAGAGGACAGGCCTAGAGCCATCCCAAGGGAGCAGTACCATCCTGGTTTGGTGATCTTGCCATCAGAAGGCTTCCTGAGCAGTTCTTGATGCCCCTTGGCACTGGCCCCTTTCCCTCTGAGTTAGGGTTCTGTAAAGGGCATGGCTCCAGTACGCTGAGGTATCTGATGTGTGGGCAGCAGCTGGGAGTGCAGTGATGGCTTCAGATGAGGTTGTTCCTGAGACGCTGCTCCTGCTCCATGGAGAGCTCTGCATTGGCTCTGTATGAATCCCCTATGGCAAAAAGAAAGCAGGTAAGTAGCCAATCCTACCAATCTCATCCCTTCCCTGACAACTTCACCAAAAAAAAAAAAAAAAGAGAGACACTCTGCTGAGCTTCTTTACATAGGGTCAGCCATGGGCACGGATCCTGACTGGTGTGTAGTTTCAGGGGCATCAGGAAGAATAGGCTATTTGGTGGAAACAGAATAGGGCTATTAGGTGGAAACAGAATAGGCTTATTAGGTACTCTCCTCTGCCCCCTCCAGAATCATTCTCTGCCCTGATTTGTCCTCTTTGTGCCCTGGAGAACTGAACTGTGCCCTAGATTGCATCATGCTGGCTCCTTCATCCTATGGTTTCTGGTTAACTTAGGTCAGTGGGAAGCAACAGCAAGAAATTAGATGGTGGAAGGAGAGAGAGGTTGGGGTATTCTGTTCTGGCATTGATGGTCTACTCTAACCCCAGGCCAGGCTCTCCCTCCTCTACAGCTCTAGCTTTCATCTGGTTCCAGGACACCCTCTGCCCCTTTAAGTCTAAAGGTGAAAACAGTTTCCCACTCTTGCTTATCCCTGGTTGTTTCAACACCTCTTATTTCCTTAATCTCACTTGCATCTCTATAAATAGTCTTTATTAAATAACTCAAACTCTCATCTAAGTGTGCTGTTTCTTTTCTGCAAAGACCCTGACAGGTCAGGACTGCATTGTTTTTCTTTCCCTCCTCACTGTCCTGGATTCCTTGCAGCCTCCTGCCATCGTTATGGAGGGTCTGCTGTCTCCTTATGCACAGCCTCAGATTTCAATTCCTGATTCCTCTCATATTCCTGTCTCATTGCATGACAGCGAAATATACTCAGTCACACAAATTTCTAACCTTAGATTTTTTTCTTCTGCCTCTTCTTATTGTCTCCCATCTGTGCCAAAGTTATCTTTCGAAACATAAATTTCATGTTTTTGCTCCCTTGACTGTAATTTATCAGTGGTTCCCAGAGGACCACAGGATAGAATCTATCCTCTTAGCAAGAACCATCATAACCTCCTCTGCAGACAACCTTAGTGGATTTCAAGTGCAGTAAGAGAAAAATTTTGAGGTTGAGATTTCCTCATTGTATTACAGCTAGGAAGAGGTTGGAATTGAATTTGGAATCCAGTAAAGCCTTTTGAAGTCAAATCCTATGGTCTTTCTCCTTCTCCTTTCTCTTGGTCTCCTTTGAAATCCAGCTCAGATAGCACTTCCTTTGGATGATTGCTTTCTGTCTCTGCTTGCTCAGGATTTAGTTCATCCCATTTGGCGTACTTAGTAGTATTGGGGTTATCCATTTGCATGCCTGCTTACTCTACTAGACAGTGAGTTGTGCAACTCCTGTTTCTGTTCCCACTGCCTGGCTCTGTTCAACACAGAAGTAGGTCTTAATGTTGACTGAATAAACAGGTCTGTCCCTCCCTATATACACCCAAGTGTGGATGTGAACACACATAGCCCACAGCAAATACAAATGTTTTTAAACTTAAAGATGGAGGAATTGCTACCTTTCTTTATAGACAAGTAGAGCAACCACCTCCTTACTCTGCCCCCACTGGATCATTGCTGCCTCTGTTGCCTGATGCTGCCACTCCCACAAGTGTCCTGAGCCCTGTTCTCTATGGACCCCTTCCTGCAAGCAGTAATAACAGCTGGAGACAGCAACACAAATCTGGGGTACTTATACTTCTGCCTATGAGACAGTCAGCTCAAAATGAAGGCAACTAAGAAAGATCATATGAAAGGGAAGGAGAAAATAACAGACTGGACAAGGGAAATCCTGACATGGCTTGAAGTAACAGGAAACTAGGAACAATGGGAAATAATTTACAATCCAAACAGCCTTAAGGACAAAAAGATATAGAAGTGGCAGCTCTTGGGTGAGGCTTAATAGTCTGATCAGTTTGTTCTGGAAATTTTACTGGGAAGATGTTACACCTATCCTTTACACACACCTTCAAGTCACACAGGTGTATATTTAGAGTCTTCCAGCTCCCCAAGCCCATATAGAGCTAGTCCAATAGTGGCTTGCAGTTACCTGTGTGACAGTTGTGCAGCCAGACCCGGTGCCCATCATACTTGCAGCGGCATTGCATCATGTTGTTGGAGAAGTCTGACTCAGCCACCTCATATTTGGGGTTCACAATGACCTGGAGCAAGAGGAGGGGACAACTGAAAACAGGTGATTTGACTTCTGAGTGAGTTGATAGTGACTGTAACCTTTACATTTTGTGTAGTCCTACAAAGCATGTTTCTATTCTTTGCTTCACTGATCCTTATAATCACCCCGGGAGGTAGGCATTGATGTCCCTATTCTAGAGATGGGGGCTGAGAAGCTCTGACTACCTACTGCCCATTCAATCAGGAATCAAACCCAGGTTCTCTGGATCCTGATTCAGTATTCTTTCCCCTATTGTATACATTGTTCCTTCAAGTGCCAGACCTATTGGAGACCCTGACCTTATACTCTTCCCTCATTTGACCTCAGGGAAGTTTTTGGAACATTGGGAGGAAATGGAGTCTGTGGAGATTCCCTGTAAGCCCCCTTACCTGAAAAATATAGTTCCCGGGGCCCACATCTGTGATATCCACCCACTGGCAATCAATGTCATGCCGGTAGGTGTCCCAGCAGCCAACAGTCACTCCCTGCTCTCCAAAGTTGGCACATGCATAGCGCCGCTGCAGTCCTATAAGGAAGAGTACTGAGTTATTGAGGCACTGGTTTAGGTATTCTGGACCAAGAACTCTGCTAGGTCTTTCACGTACTTGATCATTTATTCCTCTCATCAGCCTTACCAATCAGATCTTAGGTACAGTCAGATTAGGGACCTGAGGTTCAGTTACTGTATTTTGTCATGTACAATGTGTACTTTTTGCCCAAATTTTTGAGGGAAAAATATGGATGCATGTTACACGTGGGTATGATGTATGTAACAACAATACATACATCATGGATATATAATTCCATGTAAAATGTGCACAAAAACCTTGGGTGCGCATTATACATGGCAAAATACAATAAATAACCTCCCTCAGTATCAGAGCCAAAATTCCTACTAACCATGAATCCAGCTGTAACAAAACCTGTCTGTAACAGAGATTATTTCTTTGGATGCTCACAGGGGTGTCCAACCTTTTGGCATCTCAGTGCCACACTGGAAGGAGAAGAGTTGTCTTGGGCGACACATTAAATATATTGGGATATATAATCACAAAAAAATCTCACAATGTTTTAAGTAAATTTATGATTTTGTGTTGGGTCACATTCACAGCCATCCTGGGCTGCATGCGGCCCACAGACTGCAGGTTGGGCACCCCTGTTCTAGTGGAAATCCTTGTTGGCCTAGGAAAAGTGACTGGAAGACTCCAGCTCTTTTGTGCTAATACATTTGTCTGTCCATCCACCCATCTAACCCTCTGAGGAACCAGAGTTTACTATGCCATTCCTAAGTAGTAGGAACTGTGGGTGTGCAAATTGGAACCAGACAGTCTATGCCCTCAAAGAATTTAGCAGAGAGAGACAGATCTGCAACTATTATCCGAAATATAGAAGTGTTAAGTGTTTTAAAACGTTCAAAGTGTGTTGGGAATGTAGAGGAAGTATTTAGAGGCCTTCTACCTAAGATCTCAGCAGGTAAGAAATTGGTCTTTTTGCATTGCCCTGAGTGCTGTCAGTTGCCAAGCCAGAGTCTTCAGGTGCCAAGGTTTATTGAGCAGGGTAGAGAGGAACCTGACCCCAAAGGGTGAGGAATATAACATGGGAAGCATATGCTGACAGGAAACGACATACCTGTGGGGCAACTTGTGTCCTCTAGACAGAAACTGGCCTTGTGCCCTTCAGCTACCTTGGAGCCATTGAGAGTGAGCAGGTCATAGTGAGTGAAGACCTCAATGCTGTGATAGTGCCTGCGGAAGAGGCAGGGCTGTCAGTCTGGTGGCAACAAGAGAGGGTCCTCACTGGAGAAGTTGGCAGGGAAGATTGAGGCACTAGGCCCCATCATTACTCAGAGGAGAATGTTATAACAGCAGGGCAGTGCCCTTCTTCCAAACCCAAGATTAGTGACCTGTGGCCTACTTCCTGGCTCCCCTACGCAGCAGCAAGGCACAGCTGCCCTATCACCTAGGGTCTTAACTCAGGTGAGAAGTGAAGGCTCTGTCCTGGTAGCCTCCAGCAGGCTGGTGCCTGGATTCAGGGCCTAAACAGGAGGTGGAAGAAAGGGGCACTTCTAGGGGCCAGCCTAGAAGCTGAGCTGCTGAGGAGGGTCCTTACTCTGCTCTCTGTCAGCGTGGGAAATTGCTACCATTGTTTCCAATTCAGTTCTAATGACAACTCTGTTCATGCTATAGGGAAGGGTGCTTATTATCTCAGCAAGGCCAAGTCCCAGAGTCACTGCCCATTCCTCTCAGCTTTCCCCACCCACAGCTGTGTCCTAAAGAAAAACCACCACTTTTATATTTTGTGTTTGTCATAGGCATTGTCTCTCCTTCTGTTTGGGCTGGGGAGTACTGATAGGAAAGAATGCTCAGTGTCTCCTTTTAGTACCAGTGTTCACGCTCTTCTTTGGGGACCTTGCTTTTGAAGCTGCAGAAACCAGCAAGCTTTTCCTGCAGAGCCAGCATCCTGAAAGTGTTATCTAAAGACAAAGCCTAAGGTTCAACAGAAAAATCCAGTATTGTTCCAACAGAGACTAATTCGGCTGGCATTAACTGCTCTGTTGGATGTTATTCTGGGAAATGGACCTCATGAGCACCATCAGCATGGGTACATCCAGGGTCAATGAAAGAGCAATGGAGAGGGCAAGCCGGTGTTACTGGGATTCCCCATTGCCTCCTGAGTACACACCCCTCCCAGGAAAGTATACTTGAGGCCAGGCAAAAATCGGACTGGTCTGGCCTCTGGACTCTGCATTTTGACCCTGTAGAGCGATGGTATGGATGGGCACTAACCTGTGGCACTGGTGCCAAATCCAGCTGTGGCGTCCTGTCTTGGGACGGAAGTCAGCCCGGCCCAGGTTGTGGATCTGTGAGGAAAAGCGCAATAGGCGCCGGTGTCCATAGGGCCAGTCCATGTGGTCAGCAGACTGGGAGAGGCAGTTCTCTTCGTGGGCACAGTAGAGCAGGCTGAGTGGGCGGTCCTCCAAGTAGGCAGTCTCCTGCACTAGTTGGGCGTTCATCACGAGGTCTGGAGCACCTGGGCCACAGAGGGTATAGTGGAGGTGCAAAGGTTGATAAATTGCTCAGTGCTTCTGCCATTCCCTTCCTGTCACAGTGTTTCTCTTACCCTTCCTCGAAGCCACATGTCTCTACCATTGCTATCCCTCACATGTGATAGTACAGACATGTGGAGATCCCACAGCTGTTGCCACGTGAAGAGAGAAAATTTGCCTTCTCTCAGTGCTTGTCTATGTAAAAACAGGGTTCCAATTCAGGTTTTTGGCAGAGGCATCACACAGGTGAGCCTATGCGCTAACTATGGTTTATTGGATGGGCACTGAGGGTGGGGGTGGGGATATGGCTGGTTTGCTATATAATGCCTGTACTGTCACTAAACATGCTCTTGAAATTCCTGTGGTATATTTTGGAGAGAGCCAGGATTTGCCCACTGACAAACCCTAGAGTTCCCAAAGGAAAGAAAGAGAGCTTTCACAGAGAATGAGAAGAAGAGAGAGTAAAGGAAAGAAATGAGAAAAATCACAGGGAACAAATAGGGATGGCCACAGAGGCAGCACGTCAGTTGTTCTAAGCTGTTGTGAAGCCTCAAATGCGTTCAGGAGCAGAGCTGCCATTCTGGGCAGGACAGAGAGGGGTACTTGATCCCAGGAAGGGGAGTGAGTGGGGAGTAGGCACCCAATGTGCTGTGGGCCTTGGTGTAGGCCCACTCCAATGTCCCATCACCCTGAAGGGCAGAGTGTGCCATAAGGCCCAGAGTTCTTCCAAGGTATGCTGGACAGAGAAAGCCCTAAAGCTCACTGGCAGAGGTTAAGGATGTCTTGGCATTGACACTTGTTTGGGGAAAAGGTCCAAGGGCCACTTGGGTTGGTGCCAGCCTATAGCCTTTGGACTGGGTAGACGTAGTTATCTTAGTACAGACCTGGTTGGCAGATGTCAGAAAGATGCTACTGCCCTAGGAATTGGTGTATGGGACAGACCGATGCCTGAAAATGATCTTGGCCTAAAACGTTTTGGTTAAATTCCACAGTTCAGAAGAATACACAGGAAGCCTTAGGACCTTGTGTCCTCACATTTATGTATCCTCTGTAACAGTTTTCCAACTCTTTCCTCACTACAATCAACAGTGAGAAATATATCTCATGTCATGACCTAGTACACATCTCCATAATTCCAAGAAAAAAAATTACTTTTACTAATATAACTCATTCTGTTGTTTTCTATTCTGTTTCTTTTATTTTTTAACTATAGGTCATGATGTGAAAATTGAAAAATACTGTTGTATATCCTTATATTGTCACATATTCTCTGTTTCAATTCTCACAATAACTCCATGAGATGGGCAGGACAGGTTTTGTATCCCTGTGTGAGCTGTGACTTAGCCACACACAGCTGGTAAATGGCAGGGCTGTTGTTCCAAATCCAGCCCTCTTACTACTCCCCCACCCTGCTATCCTTGATCTGGGATCAGCCCTCAGAGCCCTTCCTGAGGGAGGGAGCTGTAGGCTTGCTTTTGGGGGAGCCCATGCCTGCCTGCCCCACTGTCCCATGGGTCCTCCCGTTACTCACTGTCTGTGCAGGAGACTCCAGCTGAGAATCGCCCCGTGCCATGGGAGCAGTGCACTGGCCCATGCCTTTGACACTGCTGCAGGGCCAGCTCTGTGCCTGAGCAGCGCACCCCACTCATCACCACTTCTCCAGCCCCTGCTGTCCCCTGCCAGTACCAGGTGTCCTGAGAAAACAGCCAGCATCACCCAGTCAGGGTTGAGAGGTATCTTTGGAGTCAGAGGATTCCACCACTTTAGAGTCCTCTGATAGTAGCCATTTCTTCCATGTATTGAGGCAAAAATACACTGCCTGTGGTTTCCACCATCCCATGTGGCTCTGCTCCCATCCCTCTCCCACATGGCAGCCCTCAGCTATTTGAAGAGGAGGGTCCCTTCCTGCCCACCCAGGCGGCCTCTCCTGTTTCCCAACCCCATATGGTCGGTTGTGCTCCAGGTTGGCCCTGGTTCTCCAGGTAAGGTGTGCCCAGCATTGCCCAGTAGGCCAGCAAGGATGCAGTTGAAGAGGTTTGTCCATTGCAGTCATGCCCAAAGTCTCTTGATTTTGCTTCCTTGACATCTTTGACTGTATTTGACTCTATCCACTTATTTCTACCAGGACTGCCACTTGCCTGGTCCTAGCCAGCGTCATTTTCCACCTGAGCTCCTGCAACACTGTATTTCCTGAGTGTGTTTCCCTGTATTCACTTTAGTCCCCACCGCAACTGTTTGCAAAGGACAGGGAAGAAATCTTAAAAATATGCACTGTAGGCTTTAAGGTTTTGCCCCTGCCTCCTGCACCTTGACACTTCACACCCTTGATAGCCACACTCCACCTCTGGTCTCTGATTTCCTCTACTGAGTTGAGCTTTCTCTGGTCATAGGTTTTTGCATGGGCTGTTTATTCCTCCCCCACCTAATTTGCTTAGCTTCTATTAGTCTTTCCTGTAGACACAATCATGTGCCTGTTGTGTAAATGTTGTATTAATGGCTGCCTCCCTCCCTTGACTGACTGTTCTGTGAGGCAGGAACTATGTCTTCATTCACCACAGTATGCTCAGCACCCAGCATTATATTGGCCCAGTTCCACTGAGTAATTAATTGTTGAATACATGAATGAATGAGTGAATGAATGGTTAGCAGCTTTATCACAGGAAATTTTAAAGCAAGACAGAGACCTACCTTGATAGCATGGTTGGCAAAACCCAGGCCGAGCTGTCGGCAGGTCACCATGGCTTCGGTGAGCCCCCAGTGGTCACTGCACACGGCCCCCCAACGTCGGACCCCGTTCACCTCCACCTGTACCTCCACCACACCCTCCTCAGGGTTGCGCCCACCAGCCAAGCGCACCTGCAATGGTCAGAGATGTGTGAGGAATAGGGCGGTCTTAGGAGGGGGGAGCTCAGGATTCCCAGGCCAGCTCACTGTGAGGCCCTGACTTGACACTCCCCTTCTCTGGTCTGCCTCCTTCTATGTAACATGAGGACACTTTACCAGATAGTCTCTAATATCCCTACGTGCTCCACAAATCTGACTCAAAGTGCCTGTTCCCAGGGCTCCTATTCCAGTACTTGCCCTCCTTCTGCCTGAAATCCTACCATTAATGACGCCTTGTCAATTGCAAAGGATTTCCTATCAACTGTCCCATTCACAGTGACTCTGAGTCAATTAACCCCATTTTACAGAAGAGAAAACCAAGATCAGAGACACCAGAGACTTGCCCGCAGCCCACATTAGCATGACACTTGAGCTCTGATCACCCCTTGCAGCCTCTCTAGTGCCACTCTCCAGCTGACAGCCCTGTGGCCCTCTGCCCTAAGCATCTTCTTTCTCAACTTTACAGGGATCCTGAGAAGGTGTAATAGGAGAACCATCCACCTGAAGAGCTCTCATTGCCCTGAGGGGCTGTGGACCAGGCCAGGGGTGATTCAGGAGAGGAGTGGCTTTCCAGGCTGGCTCCAGCTGGGGCTCAGAGCAAAGCACTAGCTGCCTCCCATGAACCCCTCCCACTGGCTCCATGCTGTGTCCCGGGGGCCATCCCAGGGCCTTCCCAGTCCCTAGCCTGAGGCCATGCCCAGACCTGAGCTCACCTGATTCTGGAAGCCCATGTTTGGGACATTGCACCTGACAGCAGCATCATTCTCGTGTCGACAGCCATTAGGGGAGCCTTCCCGGAAGGGGCATTCACTGAGGGTCCGCTCATATCCCTTGCAGCGCACCTCACTTAGGTGGATGAGCCCCAGGCCTAGAGAGGGAGGGAGAGAAATGCCATGTGAGGCTCCATCTCTGTAGTCCCATAGCTGTGGTTTCCCCTCCACAATGGGGGAGAATTTCCACCAAGGGATGGAACAGTGGCACATCAGGCCTCTTCACTCACCTTGGCCCATCTGGGCCCCAAAGAGGGCCTCTCGAGCAGAGCCAAAGCCAAGCTGACGACACACAACGCTGGCAGAGATGAGGTTCCACCCATGATCACAGACTGTACCCCACTGGCGGTTCATGAGCACTTCCACTCGGCCCTCGCCCACCTGGGCCCCCGAGCGGAGGCGCACCCTTGGCTCCTGCTGGGCAAGAACCAGCTTCAGGGAGGGCCAAGGAGCGGGGACAGGGGCTGAGCCACTGTGAGAGGACGGGCCAGGCACCTTCCAGCTGGGCAGAGACACTGACTCTGACTCTTACCCATAACTATTACCTAGAATAAGCTGTTTTTCTCAACCTCCCCTTCTTCAGTGACAAAGAGCCACAACAATATGATAGTAAAGCAACATCCAGCTCTAATGAAAGACTGTGCTTCACAACACTACTGCCTGGTCACCAGGCGAGTCCCTTCCTCTTGCCAAGCCTCTGCTTCCTCTTTGTCCTTGGGGGTTAAACTAGATCAGTTCTTCCCAAAGGGATATGTGAAGCAGTTTTAGACATGCAGGGACATGGTATTAATTAAACTGACTCACATAATAGGAAAACTTATTGCCACTGTATTCTCTTCCACTCCTCCCTATTACATCCAGGAGACATGGGGTGCTGCCCTCTCTGTAACACCTCACCAGCACTTGCTCATTGCTTTTTATAACAAAGGGCCAGGCTCTGGTTCAATACGGGATATAGCTCCAATGTAATTACTGTTTTTACGGTTACCTTCTATTCATAGAAGGTGATGTCAGCTTTCCATTTATGGTTGGGTTATAAATGGTCCCTTTTAAATAAATTCAAGATTCTACCATTCTGTGCGTGCCTCTCTCCTCCCAGTTGCACTGACACCTTCTTGATAGGGGCCACTGTACCTCCTCTCCTGCCTGTCCTGGAGCTCTTCCCCATCAGTCTTTCCCCAAAAGGCAGGGTTCTGCGGAGAGGGAGGCTGTGCCTCCCTGCCAGGGTACAGACACCAGAGAGCCTACCTCTGCCCTGGACTCCTTGCGCCCAGGCTTGGCCTTAGAAGGGTGGAAGCGGGGCCCTGCCACACAGCTGACCACAGTGTGCATGCCACCCAGGCAGGCCGGCTGTAGTTTGCCACGTGCTGGCGCCACCTGCACCTGGCAGCTGGCTATGTGGGGCTCTGTCCCCAGGCAGTTGACCCGGTGGATCCAGAAGGAATTCTTTTGGGTCAGGCTCTTCAGCCTGGAAGACAGGGGAGACTGCGGGTGGGGGAGGGGTTGAGGGAAGCTCAAGACTCAGGAAAGCCAAGGCACTGGGGAGTTGGGAAGGAGGTGCGGGTGGGGAGATGAATGAAGGGGGAGGGAGGGGAGGAAAGGGGTGGGGAGGGAGACCCATCAGCCCAAAGGATCCCTTCACATCCTTCCCCAAGGGTACACTCCTCACCTAGACTTAGGATCCTTCATCTTCAAATCCCAGACTTTCCTGGGTGGGAGAAAAGAGGTGGGGTGTGGAGTGGGTGCAGAAGTCCTACCCAGTCACCCTGGCTCCTCACAGTTGTCCTTGAGTTTGCACCGGACTTCACAGTTTGTAAACTAGTTCACAGATCCTATTTCAGTACTGAGCTTCCCAGCAGCCCTGAGAGGGTGACCACCTCACAGATAACAATGATCTCCATTTTATAGGGAAGGAAAGCAGTACCTAGCAAGCTCCCTTGACTAATCCCAAAGTGGGATCTCTGTTGCCCTGGCCTGTCCCTGGGACAGGCAGCCCCCAGCTTGCCCTCTCCCCATTCCAGATGAAGGGGCACCTTTAGGAAGCACCTTGAAAGAAGGGACCCAGGGGGAGAGGTCCTCTGGGGACAGGTGCAAGTTGAAAGCCTTGCTGGTGGCAGCTGCCCACCCAGAGGCTATAATCAGGGTTGCCTTCCTCATGGGTGGTAAGAGAGTCAGCCAGGCTCAGATGTGCAATTCCAGGGCTGGGGAGTCCAGGACCTCCATGCCCATAACCCTCAAGAGTAGAATGAAGTGGCTGGTCTTCAGGACCAGGGTCATCTAAGTCAGAGACACAGGACAGAGCGACTAAAACTGACTAGGGTGGGCAAGGGTAGATGATGACTCAGATGTACTGCAGAAAGTTTCTCCCTTGATGAGAAACACACAGTCTTCACGGACACAGAGCTGGTAGAGCTGTGCCTGGCTATCCTTGACAGGCTGATGCAATCTTGCGACAGTCCTGTCACATTTTTGACAGAATGCTTTATGTCTTCTCTTCCAAATGCTGCCCTACCCGACACCTTGATTACACACAACCCAACTGAGGCCTGGCTTGGATCGGAGTTGAGGAAATCCACTAGGGCAAAGCTGAGATAATTCCTTATTCCTTAGAGGTTGGGTAGTTGAGGCTCAAGTACCCTATTGAGGCCCTATAGCTAGGTGCTGGCAGAGGTGAGACCAGACTCAGGTTGTCTATTTTTGTTGGCAGCACTGTAGGTATCTTCAGTAAAGCCTGCTTTTTAAATCAGGGACACAATTTTACATTCAGTTGTTATTATTTTCTATGGGGAGTATTCTGTACTATAGCCAACTCTTTTTATCAGTTAGTTTCTGACAATTTCTAGGCATCTCCCAAGGTCTCAACGTTCACGCTCACATTCTTAATTATTCTAGGGGATGCATAACCCAGGTAATTTAGGAACATTGCTCATTTGGGCCTGTATCCCTCCCAGTCCCAACGCCCACTGAATGACCTGCCATGGACACCCAACCCTACCAATCTCACCTCTGCAAGTTCCCACATGTGTCACACACATACACTCACACATGCACACACACAGCCACTGCCCCATGAGCCCCCCACCCCAGTGCCCTCTACCCAGCTGCCCCCCTACCTGTAGTAGTGGCTGTCGACAGGGGCCTCGCTGGGGAAACCCAGCATCCCGCACACCACCCTGCTGTTGTTCCTGGTCCAGCCCTGGTCACACACTTGCCGCCAGTGGCCGTCGTACCTCACCTCCACAGCTCCTTCGGTCACTGGGCTCTGCCGCTTCGCACTGGCAAGGATGGGCTTGAGCCGCACCTCCTCCAGCCGCCGGCCCTGCAGGGTGCATGGTCACTGTGGGCCCTGGGATTCCTGCTCCTGCTGAGCCCACTGCAGGTCTTCATGTGGGAGAGCTGGGGCTCTGAGTACTTGGAGATCACCCCACACAGCTCCCTTATTGGACAGGTCAGGAGACAGGCCCAAATGGGGAGGCATTTACCCAAGGCTATGTGGTGAGCACAAGGCAGAACCTTGGTTTGTTTAGGACCCTTTCCTCAATTAGAGAGAGCCAGGCAGATCTGTACCCTCCCTGGCTTCCACTAGCTATAGAAGGGGTGCTGAAAATGGTCAAATACCAGCTGTTTGAGATTGCCAACAGGTCCTTTGGCCCACACAACCCCCCACCCTAGCCCTGGGGTGACTTAGACCATGTTGAGCTCCCATCCTGGCCTACAGCACTTAGTGGGCCAGGGCCAGCAGTCCTCGTGGACGGTAGGAGCCAGGACTTGCCCTGCCTGCTCCTGTTGTTTGGCTTGGGCTGTTTTTAGCTTGGGGTTGTTTGTGCCGGGAAGAGGCAGCAATTATGGCTGGCCTTGTGGGTGAGACAGCCCCTTGCCCCTCTGCTGCCTCCCTCATGGGGAGCAACTTCAGTGATTCCCAGCAGGCCCAGCCTCTGCTTTCCTGGCCTGCCCTGCCTCAAGCTGGGGTCCTCTGTCCATGCACCTGCTCTAGGCCACCAATAGGAGTCAGAGCCCAGGGACACACCTCAGCCCACGCTCAGTCTCTTTCTTGCTTCCATCTCCAGGTTCATCACCCAGGAGGCTCTCTGTCCCCTGACCCAACACTTAACTCAGGCCAGGGCCTTAAAAGCCTCCTCACCTGGGGCCCGAGGGCATTGGAGACTCTCTCAGTAAGATAGCCACGCTGGCGCTGGGGGTGACACACCACCCCGACGTCCTCTGAGTGGCTGCAGTCACTGACACCCCAGCCATTAGACATGCACTGGTCCAAGGAGCTTTCTGTGCCCAAACAGCGCACATTGTCCAGCCAAATGGGTCCTGAGGGGGAGGGGGAGGTGATGCTCAGGGAAAAACATAGAAAGGCAGGTCATGGGCTTTGCCTTCTGGATGAGACCTCACAGTTATCAACTTTCCTCTTAAGTCCTAAGCAGAAAGTGGGATGAAGAGAAGAGAGGAGTTGGTTCTCCTGGGATCTTGATATCTACAACCCTGCTTACTGTCTCCTCTTGGCATCAGGTCCTGTAGAGTCTGTTTTTAAAAAATGACAAGTAGATCTAGTAATTAGACCAACCTGTTCTCCCATTCATCCATCTATTTATTCATTCAACATTTGCTAAACACCCACTCTGTGCCAGTCACTGTGTTCAAGGAAGTTAGTTGAGTATTTGGTTGTCATAATGGTAATAGTGGTAGCCTTATTGCAAGAACAAATGGAATAGTTGGAGCAGGGGTCATTGACAGCTGAGGCACTCGGGAAATGCCTCATGGAGGAGGTCATTTGAGCTGGGTATTAAAGGACAGGTGGGAGTCTGATGTGTTCTGTTGGAATCTCAATGAGCCTAGCTCCTGAAAGAAGCCCTCGACCATTTCCTTGTCATTTTGCTTGATGGCACCAGTCACTCACCCTCCCCTGGGCCATACTTGGCACTGTGGGCCCAGGTCAGAGCAGTCTCAAAGCCCAGCTGGCGGCAGGCTACTGTGGCCTCCTGGAGAGCGAAGCTGTCATCACACACAGTGCCCCACTGGCCCTGGTGCAGCACCTCCAGGCGGCCCTCCTCTGGCCTGCTTCCTGGGCCCACCAACCGTATCTTCATGGTGCCCAGTGACTGTAACTTGCAGAGAGGGACCTGGCCCAGCAGCAGGAACAGCAGGAGCAGGGAGAAAGTGTCTGGTGGGGACCACATCATGGTGACTTCAAGGGCAGCTGAGGCCAAGGCCACCTGGGGAATGAGTAAACATGACAGTGATTACCACCTCTATCCCTGACCTCAGGCCTCTTTTTCTGGCAGAGACAAAGCATGGCAGGGTCCCTCCAAGTGTGTGTGTTTTGGGGTGGGGGGGTGCTGGCATTGAGTCTGGACTCTAAGGTTAGTCAGTTTGGTTCAGATCTACTATTCGTTGCCATGTGAACTTGAGGAAGTTTAAGGTTACCCTTACTGAGTCTCAATCTCTTTACCTACAAAGTGGGGATAATTCCTGTCTTGCAGTGTTGTTGTGAGTGTTAAATAAAATGCTGTATGTAAAGTACATAGTACAAGCCTACCACATGATAAGTGCTCAGTAAACAGCTATTCTTGATACAGTGTTATATATAAATAGAAGAGGTGACCTATACTTTGAGTCATGGGGAGCCCCCAGGAGTGCCCTCAGGGCCAGAAATATCTACCCCAGTGGAACTGCCCTCATCCTTCTTGTGATGTTCCCAGCACCCTGGCCACCCTCACTATAGAAGGCATATGGAATGCTGGGGTGGAAAGGGTTATTTGAGGGAAGTATAGGCCTCTACCACTCATTTGCTGTGTGGCTTGGGCAAGTCTCCTAAACTCTCTAGGCTCTAATTCTTTATTTTGAAAGTGAGGTAGTTGAACCAAATAAAGGCTGGGGCAAAAGTAGGTTTACAATTATTGGTATGGAAAAATAATACAATAATTAATAAATAATAAATAATAATACAAGAATAAACTCTGTTTCATGTACTCACAACTATAAACCTACTTTTGCCCTACCCGGTATTGTCTAATATCTCCTTCAGCTGGGATAGTCTACGATATCCTCAAGCCCTAGCTCTATGGCCATCTAGGTGTGTGATTTGTACATTGATTCAACAAACATTTGTGGAATACCTGCTTCAGGCCAATTAGGCCAGATGCTGGGACACAGACATGAGGATGGTAAACACTACTCCCTGCCCGCATGAAGCCCAGAGAAGAAGAATTAGGGAAGGCTTTCAGGCAAGAGACACATAATCTGGGCCTTGCCAGATGGGAAAACTCAGCATTCCAGGAAGAGAGAAGAGAATGGGTAAAGAAGGAAAGAGGAGAAGACGTAAGTTTGTGCAAGACCAGGAGGGGACATAAGTGGAGGGTCAGTCTGGGGCCAGATGCTCAAAGGCCTTGTGCACCATGAAGAGTTTGTCCTTCATCCTGTAGGAAGTGAGTGGCCATGGGAGCGTTTTAGGCAGTGATCATCCACCAGAGAGAGGGCTGCTGTCTTCAGGAGGCTGTAATCAGATGCTCCTTGAGTCCTTAAAAGGGATGAGGTTCGGGGTTGATCCTCTCTCATATAGTAGCTTCCCTGGTCCTGGGACCAGGGTTGGGATGGAGCATAGAAGAGCAAGTTATAGCTGATTAGAGCTGTCAGAGTGTCTGTAGCCAACAATGCCGCAGTTCCTCCATTGTCAGGCTCAGCTGAGGCTGCCTGGAGCAGTGGATGGAGAAAGTTGGGTTCTTGGCTGCCTGTTCAGTGCTTGCATCATAAGAAACCATGTTCTCAGGGGGCCCCCTGCCACTCCTTTCCCTACAGGTTGGTGTTTGGCTGAGAATCACTCATTCCTTTCTAAGCCTGGCCCCGCTGCCTTCAGCTGCCAATCCTTCTGCTTTGGCCAGCCCAGGACTGGGTAGAGTGGACTCCTAGAAGTGAACTGGATGGGCTCAGGAATGAAGTTCCACTGAAACAGGGACTTTGTGTTGTGCCCCTATTGCCCAGAATAGAACTAGGTATGTAGGTGGCACCCAGTAAACACCCGTGGTTGCATGGATTTGAGGTGACATAGCACAGCACTTAAGCGTACAGATGGGGAGTCAGACTGCCTGGATTTATAATCCACCTCTGCCAATTTGTTTCTGGGTGGTCTTAGGCAAGTGATTTAATTTCTCAGTGCCACAGTTTCCTCTGTAAAATGTGGATAATAAAAGCACCTACCTCATAGGATTCTTGAAGGTTAAATGAATGCATACACCTTAAACCCTTAGAAAAGCTAGCTCTCAAGTGACAGTTACTATTAGTAACAGCAGCTCTAACATACTATAGAACCATTGGTCTAGGTTGGTTCCAGCTCCTCTTTGGATAAAGAAGGAATGGAAGCCACATCGGAACACAACAGCTAGTTCTTGGTACCCCTCTTTGTGGCATTCTTCAGCTTTGCCTCTTTTACCTCTGAGCCCTAGGTTCTCCTCCACTTCCTGAAGCCCTGTGTTGCCTCTTCCCCTTTCTCAGCACTGAAGCCTTCTCCTGCCTTGACCCCTCCTGTACTTTCTTTCCAGACTTGAACACTGTTATTTTTACTCCCCATGGGGCCCCCAGCTAGCTGTCACCATGAGCAGAGTATTCTCCACTGCTTGGGATGTCCCCATTCCCTCCTCCAGCACCCCTAAGGAGGAGGGAGATAGCTAGGGACTGAGCCAAACCAAAGTCACTGTGCGTAGAGACCTTCCACAGATGACAAGAGAGGACAGGAAGGGTTGGGCTCAGGTTTCTCCTGCTGTTATGACCCAGTGGTTCCCTTGGGCCTGGACTGAGAGTGTACCCTGCTCCCTGTCTCAAGGAGTCAGGATGCTTGTCACTATGCCACCAAATTGTTATGTGACTTGAGTTAGGTGCTTTCCTCTCTCTGAGAGGGGGTGGCCCTAGGGGGTCCCCCTATCTAAGACATGCTGACATGCTCTGATGGACTGTGGAATAGGTTGGGCAGCTCTGCCTGTGTGGCGGTGGCTGATGTCCCACAGCATCATGGAGGTCTTAGAAGCTGTGGACAGTCCTGGACCAACTGGCTCCTCCCCTCCAAGGGGCCTCCCTGGAGGCAGGGGTGGGCTTCTGCTGCAGGACCCTGAGTGCTATGTCAGAGCAGCTCCTTTCCATGAAAGCTGCCCAGGAGGTGGGTGGGCAGTAGGGGGACTGAGAGTCGGGTACAGGGGGAACTCCTCTTCTGAGCCTTCCTGCCCACGGTACCTCTACAGCTTTTTGCTCACACCAAACTTGTCGCCTCACATTCCCCAACATATCCTTCAAGTTCCCAGCTGCCAAGCCTTTGCTCTCACTTGGAGCATCCTTTCCCTCCATTTCAGATTGTTAAATTTCTCCAATACCCAGCTCAAAGGCTACCGTTCCATTAAACCTTCCTAGCACTTGGCCTGTTTGCTTCCTATCTCCATAACCAGTCTGTACAGTGTCTACCCATAGCAGGTCCCCCAGTGCGGAATACAGAAAAAAGGACCAGGCTGAGGACCCCCCTCCCTTTGAGAAGGAAACAGCCTCAAAGTGGCAGCTGTTTTCCCACTTAAACGAGACAGGGTGAGGGGAAGGATGGGGATGGGAGTTAATAATTATTATTACATAATGTAAAAATATGTATTGAATACTTATCTCCGCTTTACAGATGAGAAGATGAAGCCCAGAGATGCTAAGTAATTTGCACAGCCAGGATTCAAACCCAGGCAGACTGACTCCAAAAGCCAGGCTCTCGGCCATGAGAGATGGAGTTTGGAGGAGGAGTGGGGAGGAAGGAAGGGAGGCAGGGAAATGAATGAAATTCCACCCTGTTGCTGGTTGATTTATGACCAGCTATGGTGTGTGGGGACTGGGGTAGGTGCCAGTACTCAGTACAACCAAATGACAGATCCAGGGCCCTGCCAGCTAGAAGCAGAGAGGTACCTGCTCCAGGTGCTGCTACTGGCCCCACTAGGGAGGACTAGAAATGCCCAAAGGTGTTAGGAGGGAGCATTGAGGATGTTGTCCTGGTGAGGAACAGCCTCTGGATCACTCGAAGTTCCTTCTCTACCTCTTTGAGAATGGGGTGGGGCGTCTCCTCTGAGCCCTGATACTCTCCCTGGGATCACCAATTATGGTGACCTGAAGTAGTGCCAGCCAAAGGTCGCTGAGCTCTACCTGTCCAGGCATAGGACTTGGAGTTGAAGCCCTCAGCCCACCCTCCATCCTTTGCCTGCCCTGCCCTTTCTCCTCTCCCCTTCCCTAATCAGCTCTGCTCTTGTTTGTTGGAGAGCCTGGCTCTGCCCTGCTTCTTTGTCCCCCAAGTCACAGGAGTGACATTTGAACCTGCCGCGCACCTTCCCCTGCCTCCTCCCTGGGTGAGAAGGCAGAGAAATGGTTACATTCACACACTCACAAACAAGACACGCAGGCACCCCAAGGCCAGGGCAGTCCTGGGACCAAGCTTCTCAACTTAGTGACTTCTATTAGAAGCAAGCTGGTAAGCAACTGGGAGCTGGTTAACTGTCCATGGGATTCACATCCCTCCCAGCGCCCAGACTTCAGGAACCCTCAGAGGCTTGCAAACCCACAGAGAGACGGAAGTAGACAGACTTACAGGACAGCTACAGAACAGACCCAAGGCCAGAGCCAGGGCCAGGCGGGGGCTCACCAGCTGGAGCACGGGATGGTCCGGGGCTGGGCGGGAGCTGCAGCGAAGCAGCGTTAACGGGCCTCCTAGGGCGCCTGGGGCCCTTTTATCCCGCTGGGCCGCCGGCGCCCCCCACCCAGCAGGGCGTGGAGGAGGCCCTGCAGGCCCCGCCCCCGGCGGCCCTGGAGGAGGCCGGTGCCCCGCCCTGCGGCCCCTCCGCCCTGCGCCCCTAGCCGGGAGGCCGGCCAGGCTGGCTGGGTGCCAGCCCGCAGAGGCTGTGTCCGCGGCCCCATGGGCCTGGGAAATCCCGGGGTCGTTAAGTTGCGGGGGTCAGAGGGGAAGGAGAACTGTCTTCCGTGGAGGAGACTGGCACGCTGCAGCAGGAGGGATGGTGGGAGGGTTTGAGTTCCAGCGAAAGGATAGTGGCTCAGCGCCAGCCAGCTACATCTGCTGAGTGCGACTCTGGCCTTGTGAGCCCCTGTCCGAGGCAGGCGCACTTTCCTCCTCTGACAAAGCAGGTGATAGGCTCACACCCAAAGTTGACATGGAGATTACATTCAGTGGGTCTCAGAAAGGTGCCAGTGGGTTCCCATGAAATGCCAGTCAGTCCTAGGGTACTTGGTTATTTAGGACAAAGCAGACTCCCTTATGGGGATGTGGACAGGAGTTGGGGGCTCCATTCAAATGATCCAGATAGTGTGGTGCAAGTGTGCTCTCTTTGGGGTAACAGGTGGTCCCCTCTGTTGCCCTGGTCCCTCAAAATTCATGGGCTTGAGGCCTCTGTTCTGCCCATTGTACAGTTGAGAACTCTGAGTCCCAAGAGACACGACTTGCTCCCCAAGTCACCAGAACTTAAATCCTCCACTACTATCGTTTATAGAGTGGAATGAGGCAGCCATGGCCCTTGACAGGCCCATGGGGGCGGGCGTGTGTGGAGGGTGGGTTGGGGGGAGGCTATGAAAAGAGATGAAAGTAGAAAAGGCTAAAAGGGCACAGTCCCATCAGCTTAGTTGAGCACCCAGGTGCCAGTCTCTTGCCTCCAAATTCTTTTCCAGAGTCCTGGTCCATCCCAGTGCCTTAGTGCCCCTGTCTGTAAAATGGAGAGTTCTAACCTCCCATCTTCCTCCCTAGGCTCAAATCAGTACAGTCTGGTTTCCCCCTCTCCCGTTACCTGCCTGAGTGTCATTCCAAAGGCTCATTCATTCAGCAAAACTTTATTGATTTTCTCCTACATGCTAGACAGAGTACTGGAGTGCTAGACACTGCAGGAGTGAGTGGGTGGGAGGGGCCTTCCCAGTCTGGTGTGGGAGGCAGATGTGTAAACAGACACCACCACAGACAGAGACGGATTAGAGCTAGGATGGTAAGGTGGACCTTTCTGATCCCTAGGTGACACACTGACTTGGCTGACAGAGGACCACCATCCTCCCCTGGCTGCCCATGTTTTAGATGTTCCCCCCCAGCACCCCTATCCTGCCCCCAAGTGGGTCCAAAGCGTTCTCTGTGATGAATCAACAGGAAAGAATGCTCTCAGCCTTGGGTTAGTAGCAGCAACAGCAGCAGCAGCCCAGCCCCTCCCCCAGGGACAATGAGGCAGCTGTGGGCTGTGGTGCCAGGTATGCCTTGGCCCCCTCCCCATGCCCAGCCACCTCTCATACCCAGCCAGCAACAACACACGGAGGGCTCGGAAACGTGGTGGGCCCCGCCTGCTGCCAATCACCAGCCTGGCCTGGCCGCCAGAGCTAAAAATATCCTGGAAGCCAGGGCTGGCCCGGACTAGAGCCCGGTGAATGAATGGATGTTGCCCGGAAGTTCTTTAACTGCAAAACGTTGGGCAGAGGCTGAGGCTGGAGAGCAGTAGAAGGGGGGATTTTCCAGGGGGTGCCTATGAGCCCCTTTCCTTGAGAAATGAGGGGCTCCAGTCCCAGCCCCAGCCCTGTGACTTACTAGTGGTAGATTGTCTCAACTGAGTGACCATCTCCTCATCCTTAAATGCTACCACTGTGGGGTCAAATGGCACAATTCTGTTCATCTAAATAAGTTTTGACTTGATGGCCTGACTGTACTCATAGCCTCAGCAGCATTGAGACCCTCCGCTGCCCTCTTGATATACTGGTCGGTGTCCACCTTGACTCTGGGAGCACCTCAAATTTCTTACTTATCTCTAAACACAGATTGTCTCACTGTGCTTGGCACATATTAAGCGCTCAATAAGTGCTGGTGGGTTGAATAAATGGGCCTGCTGGTGACATGGACACAAGCCAGATGTGATCCCTATCCTCAGGGAATTTTTAGAGCAGTAGGGGAGACTGACCCACAATCAACCAACTGACAAGGCATTGTAGTTACCGTAATGGCTAGCAGGGTGGAGCAGTTTTCTATGTATTATTTCATTTAAGTTGCTTAAAATCACTATGAACAATGCTTTCATCACCCTGCTTTTACAAATGATGAAACTGGGCCATAGAGAGGTTGAGTGGTTTTTCCAAAGTCACACAGCTGTTACTGGCATAGGGTAGCAAGTAATAAACTAGAATGGAAGCACAGGGCTGTGAGAGTCCAGAGGAGGGAAGTCTGAAGATTGAAGGCTTCATGGAAGAAGCAACTTGAAGAATAAATACGATTCACTAGGTAGAGAGATGGGAAAGTGGGGTTGTCAAGAGTAATGCTTTGGAAGCCATGGAGCACTGTATAGGTATCAGGTCCGCATCTTCCCTCACCCCTCACCCAGGATGCCAGAGTGTAAGCATCACCATTTGCCCACCTGTCCCACCAGGGTGAGGAGCTGAGAGGTTGAACAGTAGCAAACCTGAATCTCTTCCCCATGGGGTATTCCTCAACCCCATCCAAATCAGGGCCTGTGCTTTCTCCCAGGTTGGAAAGTTAGAATCTCCTGCAAAAAGCTGTTACCCAGGATGCTGCCAGAGGCAGCTGGGAAGACCAGTTTAGAGTACCCAGTGCTGTGTCTGCTGGGCAAAACTTCCCCCTCGGCTGCTCTCAAGACTCAGTTCAGTGCCACCTCCTTTGAGTCTCAGTGCGGTGGAAATTATACAGGGGACTGGTAATCAGGAGAATGGAGTTCTAGTTCTGACTATCTGAACTGTGTGGCCTCAGGCAAGTGATATTGCCAAGCCCAAGGTACAGCCTCCTGCATCCATTTGCTTTGCCTTTGTACCCCTGACCCTCTGACACCCAAGGTTCCAGCTGCTTTCCTCTCCTCCCTGCATCTTGGCTGTCCCTGACTTCAGTAAATTCTTCACAGGTTGATCTTCCTAATATGTTGTCATATCCTAGGTCAAGAATAGTCGATGACTCACTATTGCCCACTGATATGGAGACTCTACTGTTGCTCCTTCTGTTCCCTCTACTCCTTTCCTCTTCTGACTTCATTTTCCATATTCTACTTATCCTTCAGGTCTCACTCAGGTTCCAACTGCTCTGTGAATTCATCCATGCAACTTTGCATGAAAGCTCTCAAAGTATAAGGTGCTGGAATAGGAGCCGAACAGGACACCGCCTCTGCCCTGGAGTTGCTCACCGCTTAGTGGGAGAGATGACTCAAAAACACGGCAGTGGTGGGAAGTAGACTGATAACAGAAAGCAGAAAAAGTGGGGAGAGAAGACCCTTTTGACATAGGATGGGCTTTTGCCTTGCTGAGAGCTGTTTAACCAGGCACAGGGCTTTTGTTCAGAGGTAGGGGGTGGGAGGAGGGGAAGATGAGGGGAGTTTGAAGATCTTACAGGTGGGGGAGTGAGGAGGCTGGAGGGGCTAGCCAAGGAGATGGTCCCCGGGAAGAAAGGAGAGATGGGCTGGCTGTAGTAAGGAGAGGAAACTGAGGGGAAGAACAGAGCTGGTTAAATAGAAATGTATGAAGTTTTGCAATGTCACCATCCCTCGTTCCTCTGAAAGCCTCAGAAAAATCTCCAATAGTGTTTGCAGTTGGATGGGCCCACCCCAACATTTGCAGGGCCAGGGCCTGGGCCTGAGTCAGGGGATAACTCATACCGTATGTCTAAGTGTCTAAGAGTTAAAATTCACACTCCTTGTCAAATGAAACATGGTTACTCCTCCTGCCTTGACAAATACACCTTTGGGAAGACCTGGGAAACCAGAACTTTCTACTTCTTGGAGTTCTGTGCAGAGTATGTTATTACAATGAGAGTCTACCCCTGGCCCTGAGCCCCATTTGGCCCACCCTCTGCTCCATCCCTCACAGCAAGGGCCCTTCTGCTGTGACAGGAACACACACTCCAGGCTCTGTCCAGACCTGCACAGCCACTGCCTTTTGTCAACCTTGAGCCTGGGGACACAGCCTGAAGGTAGTGTCCGCACTCAGGAGGAAGGCTGGAAACAGGCTTGGGCCGCTTGGGCCAGGATCACTGGAATACAGGTTTGGAAATGAGCTTAGGGTCCCAGTGGGTACACCCCCTTGGCCCTGTGAACTCCATGCTCTGTAGAGGGGGGCACAATTGGAGAAGGGCTGCAGCAATGCCCCCTAAAGCGCGGGGGACCAGAGTTGGGACCCCTTTGCTGAGGCTTAAGGAAAGTTGTGAGGGTGGGAAAGCAGGAGGTATAACATGAAGGGTGGAATATAGCTTAGAGGTAGGTGGTTTCTGGTGGCTGGGGTGGGGGTGAGGGGTATGAGTCACTCAAATTAAGTTTGGAGAGTGGTGGGCCATTTAGCCCCAGAGCCAGAGGTGAGTGTCGGGGGGAAGGAGGCAATGAAGCTTTCTGAGGAGGGTTGAGGGTGGAAGTTGGGTTTCATTAGAACGGGGCTGTAGGAACCTTAGTCTTTCCTGGTGCTGTCTTGAGTTGGTATTTAATTTTTCATAGATTTATACCTCTCATTGAGAGGGGACCTGAGGAGGGGGATGAACAGGGAGGATTTTTATAACCTGTAAGCTGCTAAAAGGCAGAGAACCTGACTTAGACCCCTGCCCCTAGTCACACTTTTGCCCCTGGGAATCCCCAGTAGAAAGGCCCTAAGTTCACACACAGGTTTGTGTGTTCAATTTGATTTGATATCAGCAGCTTCAGGCTCATCTCTGCCCACAACTTTCCCTCCCACTCCCACCCCACTAGCAGATACAGGCTCTCACCTCATTACTCTGTTTCTCATCTTTCAGTCCTTGCCTAAGAAAGGTCCTTGTCATCATCTCCTCCTTCTTCCTCTAGAACCCGCCCCACGCCCTGCTCTCCCTTGTTCTCTCCCTGCTTGTTTATCAGCCACGCACCCCTTTCTAAAGTTATTTCCAAATCTTCTCCAGGTCACTTGAGAATATCTCCCTTTACCACTCTCCCTCTGCACCCCAATTCCACCTACAAACCCCAAATTTCCTTGTGTCAGAAGCTAAACAGGCACAGTTCCTGGATGCACTTCTGTTCAGGTAAATTAAAATCATCAGTTCTGGGGGAAATGAAATGGATTGAAGTCTCTGTACCACAGCCCTGAAGCCCCCAAGGTCCCTTTAGAAACTCACACAAGTCCACGCTGACCTTCTCACCCACCAGTAATTGAACCTCTTTTTCCTCAAGCAACACCAGACAAGTTAAATTAAAAAACATTTCTTATTCTACACTGTTTTCCTGGATCTTTTAAAACAAATAACACAGTAAGTGCCTTGCTCCTCCCAGTTTCTCATGGCAGATGAGGTCAGCAGGCCTGAGTGGGCTAGCCTGGGAACCCTGCAGACTGCACTTCTCCCCTAGCCCAGGGTCTTTCCTCTTCTTAGTCACTCTAGGGAGATTGTTGACTATTTGGGGGAAGAACCAAACTGGAGGCTAAAGTGTTAGAAGCCACTCCTAGCCTGGGACCTAACATTTGTGAGTGATTTCTGGAATTAATTGAGGCAATCAGGGGGCCGAGGGGTACATGCGACCTAAACGGAGTTTTGGATTCTTTTGCATCAGAGTCTGTTGATTGACAGGTTTGCAAACATCTTAAAGGTTATTTAAATGAGAAACTGATTTTATCTCCCCAGCTAGAATATAAAAGATCATTCAAGGTGGGGACTGACGGGACCCCAAAGGGTTAATTTTCCTGTTGCCAACCAGTGTTCAGCTTCCAGGAACCAGGAGGGGGCAGCAAGGAGCTGTTAGGGTGGGGAATTTTCCTGACCTTGCCTGTTTGCGGGGAGGGAAGGTGGTGGGTGCCAGGGTAGAGTTCCAGGCAAATCTCTGGATAAAGCAGGAGCTGAGCCAAGACCAGGTCCAGAGAGCTGGAGGCAAGATGGGGGATCCATTGGCATCAAAGGCTAAACCAGGGGTGAGGATAGGGGTAGAGGGGAGAGAGACAAGCCCCGCGAAGGCAGGGCTACTCTGATAGGCCTGTTCAGACAATGTCAGACAGGGCAAGAGGCAGGCCTGGCAGTCTTACTCTAGCCCAGCAGTTCTCTGACTGGTGTTTGATCAGCAGCATCAACATCACTTGAGAACCTGTTGAAAATGCCAGTTATCAGGCCCCACCCCAGACCCACTCACTCAGTACCTCAGGGATGGGGCCAAGCATTGTGTTCAACAAGTCCTCCAGATAATTCTAATTCCTGCTAATGTTGGATAACCATCTCTCTAGACCACACCTTTGGAAAATGTTTGCATTGACAGAGTCTGGATCCCTTTTTCCTAAGAGTCCCAGTCCTGTCTGGTGGGCTCAGCCTCCTCAGGGAACCTCTTCTATTATGAGAAGTATCCTCTGTATGTGAAGAACTGAGTCTTTGGGGATCACAGTCTTCTATATCCCAGTTATTCCCAAATAGATTTTCAGTCCCTTCATGGTGGGGTGAGAGGGACATGTTTTCTGTCCTACATAGAGTTCTACAAGGACTTCTATGTCCCCAAGGAATGTATCATGGAGGAGGGGGTAAAGGGAATCCTCATTATTGGCCTCAGGAAGCCCTACCTGTGCTGGGCCAAGATTGGGTGGTCAGGCCAATATCTATACTCTGGAAGGATCTTCTTCCATGACAGGAATTTCACCATCTACCCAACACCACAAAAATCCATACCATTGTGAAGATCGACTGAAGCCTGAGATATTTTGGGAGACAAGTTTAACAGGTTTCTTGACGTTCCCCCAGCTCTAGGCAGACAGAAGAGACCTGGACTGTGCACCAACCGCCTTCTCCTTCCCCAGTAGCTGGTCCTGGCTTTTCACTGCAGGAATAATTCTTAGCCCTGGACCATTCTGGATACACCAGTAGACACAGAAGAGTTAAATAGCTGCAAGGCTGTTGATTTGTTCACAAAGGAAACTGCCTGGAAAGGACAAGAGAAGTTTCATTTCCTAGCCACTGGTTTCATTAACTAAAAACCACTTTTCTTAGGACAGCTTGACCTTTAACATGTTGACTGAACTATCCAGAAAAAATGTAGATAAATGACATCTCTTTTCAGCATTGAGTGCTAGTAAACAAGGTGAAAGAGAAGGAATTCCACCCAGATATCGGCAGAAACTCAACATCTTAGGGGAAATAATTTTCTCTCCTCATTGCCAATGCATGAGCATCAACTTCTGCCCACCAGCACGTTTTGAATTGCTGTCACTGTGGTGAGGTGGTGTGATGGAAACTTGGTGTACTGCCTTATGCCTTTGGCAATGATTTGTAAACCATGGCTAATAGGTGAAAAGCATTTCATTCAAGTTTGGATGTTATCCTGTGATAAATATTGGGCATGGGTCCATGATATTTGTACAGAGAACACTTTGCTAGGCACATTGGGAACACAGAGAGGTAAAGATACAGTTTCTGTCCTCAATGTAAGTCACATAAGTCATAAATTATATTTATATCATTATATGAATTACATCATCCAGTGAAATCTGTTTGTATAGATGATATCATTCGTTTACTTATTTTGTTCAACATGTTTATGAGCACCTATATTATTTATGTAGCCACTTTGGGAAATCTAGAAAAGTAAATATGACCCACATTCCCCAGGCCAGGGTATGCTGGAGTCATACTAATGGTAACAGCCATGTTTTCCAGGTTCTTGTCTCTATTATTCAGGCACCACTTCCTGCACCACCACCAATCCCCATTCAAATTCTCACTCAGTTTACATCCAGTGTTCAGGGGTTGGTCAACATGTACTTTCATAAACCGGGCTGTAAGCTATGGTCAGATTGCAGCATCTTCCATACCCCCAGCTTTGCACCCTCCCTTCCCCACCACTGATGTTCATTACCAGAGATGCTTCTTGAAAAATGTTTCAAGTATGCGTGGCTAGTCCTCAGGGCTTCCAGGACTCCAAAGACACAAATGATGAATATTTGATTTTTTCTTTTTGTTTGTTTATTTATAAAATTTTAAAATCATGTTTATTCTATTATAGTTGTCTCAATTTTTCCCCCTTTACCGTCCTCCACCCATCCGACCCCCACCCCCTGCTCCCACAGTCAATTCCCACTCTGTTGTCCATGTCCATGGGTCATTCATACATGTTCTTTGTCTAGTCCCTTCCCCCTCTTTCCACCATTGTCCTCTTTCCCCATCCCCTCTGGTCACTTTCAGTCTGCTCTATGTTTCCATGCCTGTGGTTTATTTTGTTTGTTAGTTTATTTTGTTGAATAGATTCCACTTATAGGTGAGATCATATGGTATTTGTCTTTCACCAACAGGCTTATTTAACTTAGCATAATATTCTCCTGTTCCATCCACGTTGTTACAAAAGGTAGGAATTCTTTCTTTCTTTCTTTTCTTTCCTTCCTTCCTTTCCTTCCTTCCTTCCTTCCTTCCTTCCTTCCTTCCTTCCTTCCTTCCTTCTTTCTTTCTTTCTTTCTTTCTTTCTTTCTTTCTTTCTTTCTTTCTTTCTTTCTTTCTTTCTTTCTTTCTTTCTTTCTTTCTTTCCTTCTCTCTCTCTCTCTTTCTTTCTTTCTTTCTTTCTTTCTTTCTTTCTTTCTTTCTTTCTTTCTTTCTTTCTTTCTTTCTTTCTTTCTTTCTTTCTTTCCTTTCCTCCCTCCCTCTTTCTTTCTTAAATGCAGATTGATTTTATTTATTTTATTAAATGTCAAAGTCAATTACAAAATATTAAGAAATTTAAAACCATTATAAAGTCTAAGCAATTAAAACATGACACCAGCACAGAAATAATCAAGTAGATTAATGAAATGTAATGAGCATTCTAGAAACAAATGTATGTATCTGTTTAACAATGTAATATATGATTAAATTTATATTTCAAATCAATGGGGAAAATAAGGCTTATTCAACAAATAAGGTGCATGGACCACTATCATTTGAAATAAAACAAATATAGAGCCCTATTTCACACATTATACAAGAAATATTCAGGTGAGTTAACAATCAGTATGTAGAATCTAAGGAGTTTTAGGAGAAAATACAAACTACTATTTTTCTTACCCTGAAGTAACATACTCAAACCCAGGAGCAATAGAGTAAAATATTGATAATATGACCATATTAAACATTTAAGACTATATAGTAATATACATATAAAAAAAATTAAAGGACAAGTAATAGAATGGGAAAGTATTTGCCACACATCTAAAAAAGGGTTAATAGTTGTTGGGTTTTTTTTTAGGGAAAAAAATTCTACAAACATTTAATCGATAAATGGATAAAGAATACCAAAAATTCATTTAAAGCTTTTTTAAAAATAATAGATATAGGCAAGAAATATACAAAAACAGGTTTAGTTTCAAGAAATAATAAAGGAACAATTAAAATAACATCATTATCACAATCAGAGTAATTCATATTAAAAAATATTGGTGATATCGAATATTGGCAACTGTGAAAGGAACTGGGTATTCATAGACCCTTTTTCTTCATCTTCTTAAAGCAGTCCCTTTAGCATATTTTGCAGTGCTGGTTTGCTGGAAGTGTATTCTTTTAACCTTCTTTTGTCTGGGAAACTCCTTATTTTGCCTTCCATTTTAATTGAGAGCCTTGCTGGGTAGAGCAGTCCTGGTTGCAGGCCTTTGCTTTTCATGACTTGGAATATTTCTTACCACTCCCTTCTGGCTTGCAGTGTTTCTGTTGAGATGTCAGCTGAGAGCTGTATCGGGGCTCCCTTATATATTAATACCTGTTTCTCCCTTGCTTCCTTTAGGATTCTCTGTCTTTGATATTTGCCATTTTAATGATGATGTGCCTTGGAGTGAGCCTCACTGGGTTCCTCTTGAATGGGACCTTTTCTGTTTCCTGGACTCGTGTGGCTTTTTCTTTCCTCCAATTAGGGAAGTTTTCCATTGTTACTTTTTTCAAACAGGTTCTCTATCCTTTCCTCATCCTCTTCTCTTTCTGGTATCCCTATTACATGGATATTGTTATATTTCAGGTTGTCCTGAATTTCCATAAATGCCTCTTCATTCTTTTTTAGTATTTTTTTCATTCTCTTGCTCTTTCTGGGAGCGTTTTTTTACCTTGTCCTTCAGCTCCCTGATTCAATCCTTGGCTTCATCCAGCCTGTTTTTTATTCCTTCTATTGTGTTCTTCAATTCAGAAATTGTATTCTTCATTTCCTCTTGTCTCTTATTGATAGTTCCTATGTCTTTTTTCATGCTGATATAGTTTGCAGTGAGTTCCTTGTAGTTTCTCTGTAGTTTTTTGTAATTCTCTCTGAGCTCACTGAGCTAATTGAGCTTCTTTAAAACCATTGTTTGGAACTCAGTATCTGATAGTTTACTTGACTCTATTTCATTTAGCTCTCTTTCTGGGTATTCCTCCTTTCCCTTCGTGTGGGGAGTATTTCTTTGTCTTCCCATTATTTGTGAGACTCTTCTTTTTTGCTGCTGCTTCTTAAATTGATCTGTCTTGATTTCCTCACTTTGTGGTGTGAACTTCTATGGTTAGAGACCACTGTTTTTACTTTCTGGATCTGCCTCTGATGATGTCAGGTGTTGTTCCTGTCTGACCTTAGGCAGTCTGTTCGAGACTTCCAGGAATCTACTGTTTGTGGCTGTCTCCTTCAGCTGTTAATCTAGTCACTCTGCACTTAGCAGGCTGACTTAGACAGCTCAGTGTGGGGCAGAGTCCCTCTTGGGGGCAAGGTTATTGAGTCCTCTCACACTGCTGTCACTCAGAGGAGTGGTCTGCCTGAGCAAGATGGTTGCTGCTGCATGGGGGAGGAGTCAGCACTGGGATCCCGCTAGCTACTCTCTCTGCTCTCTCCCCAAAGCCTCTGTCCCCAGTCTCTCCTCAAGTGTCTCCAGACCACTCTGTGCCCCCTTTATCCAGCGATGTTCTATCTGTGGCTGCCTTTCTGCACTCAGCAGGCAGCTTAGACAGCACGGAGCAGGGCGGAATCCCACCTTGGGGCAGGGCTATTGGGTCCACTGACGCTGCTGCTGCTCAGGGGGAGTGGTCTCTGCCTGAGCAAGATGGCTCCTTCCGCATGGGAGATGAGTCAGCACCGAGAACCCACCAGCTACTCTCTCAGTACTTTCCCCATAGCCTCCTTCCCCAGTCTCTCCTCAGGCCTCTCCAGCCCACTCTGCCCCCTACCTTTGCGGGAAACCTGTGTAAGTGGCTACGAATAAAAATTTATGCATTGGCCCTTTTAACAGCTCTTTGAGTCTCCAGCTGCCTGTGTCTGGCAGAGAGCAACCATGCCATTTTTCACAGCTGGCTGTTTTCTGTGTACTTTTTGGGCTCTGGTGCTGTAGGCTGGAGATCCCCACTTTTGATTTAGACCTCACTCTTTTCAGGGGGATCCGACTGGCCCTTTCAATATCCTGGTGCTGCCACCCGTGGGCACCCTGCCCGCCTTCTCTACTGCACTCCTTACCAGTTAGATTGTGCTAAAGCTGATTCTTCTGTCTCTGAGGTTATAAGGCTCCTTTCTCTCTATTGTTTAGTTATTTGTTCCAGGTGATTTCTCCACAATTTAGTTGTAATTCCAGATTAGTCCTGGGAGGAGGTCAGCATGCTTCCACTCATTCTTCCATCATCTTGGTTCTCCTGATTTTTTCTTATAGTCTGCATTTCCCTGAGGCTTTGTTCATTCTGGGTTTGTTTTTTTTTTAAAGTCTATTGTCACTGTATTATTCATATTAGGTAATACCTATTTTTTCTATTTTTGAATTCACTTTTTCTTTTCCTCTGTCCTCTTCCCTTCTATTCTTAAGTTCATCCATTGAGATTTAAAATTTGGTTATTGTATTTTTCTGTTCTAAAATTTCCTTTTGGCTCTTCTTTATGTCTCCTTTTTTTTTCCTGAGACTTTTTATTTGTTTGCTGAGACTTTATTTTTCCATTTGTTTCAACTTTGTTTTTATTTGCTTGTTGAAGCATTTTTATTTTGGCTGCTTTAAAATCTTTGCTAGATAATTCTAACATCTCTATCATGTTGGCATTGGTATCTCTTGATAGTCTTTTTCATTCAGTTTTATAGCTCCCTTGTTCTCAGTATGATGAGTGATTTTGGATTGAAACTTGGACACTGTGGGTATTATGTTATGACCCTCTGGACCTTGTTTAAAACTTTTGTTAAACTGACCTTTTCTGACAGTGCTTCAGCAGGGGACAAGAGGGTACCACCTGTTACTGCTTGGTCAGAGTACAAGTCCTGGTTCCCCATCCAGCCTCCCTTGACACCTGAGGAGAGGGCTCCTTGTTATAGGTGGGTGAGGTTGGTTGATCTGCTCACTGAGAACCTCCATGGATTTTCCCCTGGCTAAGAGGCCTTGTCACTGCTTCTCACATGGTCTGCACCGACATTGCAGTTGGGGGTGGCCTCGTTATCTCTGGGTGGTGTTGAAAGTCCTGTCTTTCCACCAGGCCTCCTCTGACACCATCCCAGTGGGGAGAGGAAGAGGTGCCTCCTTATTGTTGGACAGGAATGGAGATTCAGGCTCCATTGACCCTGTAGGAGGGGTGGGATGAGGATGGGAAGAGGCTCATTTGACTCAGTGGGATATAAGTCTCAGCTCCGTATTCAACCTTCATGACACTACCCTGCGTGGGGGTGGGAATTGGGTATCTTGTTACAACCTGGAGAGGGTAGAAATCCTGGCTCTCCATTAGGTTTTTGCTGGTGTGTGTGTGTATGTTCTTTAGGTTTGTGCGTGGGCGGGGGGGGGGGGGCGGCGGGACGCGGCGCTGGGGGATGGTGTCAGGGTTTGTGTTTTTTTCCCCTGTGGCTTTTGCTGGAATAGAACAGTGATTTTCTAAAGATTCCTGTCTTGATAGGCTTCCTGGTCCTTTGGCTAGAGAGAGAGAGAGAGAGAGAGAGAGAGAGAAAGCTTTTGTTGGGGCTTTTGTGATCTGTACCTATTGGAACTACCAGGTTTCTGGTTTCCTCAGCAACAAGCCTGAGATATATGAGGCAAAAAGAAAATTCAGGGAATTCACTATTGTGTTGTTCCTTGAGTCCCAAGGTCCTTAGCTGGACTGCCTTCTCCTTTCCGCTTTCCAGAATCTTCTTCTTCTTTTTTTTTAATACAATGTACAAGGTTTTAGTTGTACTTAAACTTGCACTTAGTGGGAGGACTAGGAAAAGTTCTATTTCATCTTCCCAGATGGAGAAATCCATCTCCCTTCCTCTTTAATTTTCTGAAGAATTTCTGTGGAATTGCTATTATATCTTCCTTCAATGTTTGGTAAAATTTCCCAGTGAAAATTTCCATCTGAGCCTGAGGTTTTCTTTGTTGGAAGATTTTTAACTGTGAATGTCTTTAAGAAATCTAGGATTATTTGGGTTATCTACTTCTCATTGAATGAGTTTGGCGGTTTGTGATTTTTAAGAAATGTGTGTTAAATTTCTGTTGGCTTAAGCCAACTGGAGATGGATCATTAAGCTGTTCACCCTAGCCAGTAACTGGAGCTCTATTTACTGGGGACCCTCCTTGGAGGGATGGATGCACCTGAGGATTCTACTCCCAAAGGATGAGAGGCTGGGACTTTTATTTACCAACTCTTGTCCACTTGTGTCCTCTATTGTGAGGTTGCCTTTGGGGCATTAACCACCCCAGGGGAAGATGAAATGGTGCAGGAGAAGATTCTACTCTATTGCTGTGCAGTGAGCATGGAATCTGGTTGTGCTGACAGCCAGACCCATAGTCCTTGACCTACTGCATGTTTTGATCTTGTGGCATGCTCCCATCACTGTGCCAAGGTTTCTCCTAACCTGATACTAACTCTGCTGGCCTTTTAGTCAACCAGCCTTCCTCTAGTGCTGGCTCTTATGAGATACAACCTACTTTTTGGGGTGTTGATACCCTGTGCAGCTCTGATGGGGGGGTATAGGTAAGCAGGAATAGACAGAGGCTGCATTCCATTCACAGATACCAGCTCTAGTGTGTTGAATAGTGGCCCTAAATAAGGGATGTCCAAATCCTAATTCCTGGAATCTACTAAAGTGACCTTATTTGGAAAATGGGTCTCTGCAGATGCAGTCAAGTTAAAAATCTAGAGATGAAATCATCTTGGAATTAGGATGGGGCTTAAATCCAATGACTGGTATCTTTATAAGTAAAAAGACAGGGAAATTTGAGATCTACGCACACAGGGGAGAAGTCCACATAAAAATGAAATAGGAGATTGGAGTTATGCTGCCACAAGTCAAGGAACTGCTAGGGCCACCAGAAGCTGGAAGAGGCATGGAAGGATTTTCTCCTGGAGAGTTCAGAGGGATTACAGCCCTGCCAACACCTTAATTTTGAACCTCTGGCCTCTAGACGGTAAGAGAATAAATTTCTCTTTCACTATTAGTGAAATAGTGAGGTTGTTTTAAGCCACCTCATTTGTAGTAATTTGTTAAGGCAACCACAGGAAGCTAGCGCATCAGCCACAGACTGAAGGATGGAGCAGCTGCCCCATTTCTGTGTCTGGGTTCTGAGAAGTGGCCCCTCCACAGCCTGCGGGTCTCATGGACCTCATCCCTATAAGGCTGAACTTGGCCATACCTGCAGTCTTGGCACCCATGCCATATGGCCTTGACCTGCATGGTGCCTGCACTTAGACTAGCCCTGGAGTAGCTTAGTCACCTGGGGCCTGCCCTAACAGAAAACATGTGATACAGCCTCTTATCTATCATTCCTCGGAACTTTCTGAGCAGGGAACTTGGTTGACATGGATCAGTTAGCGTGTGTTTCCAGGGGGAAAAAATAGATGCCAACTAATTTAAACAAAAATAGAATGTATAGGAAGGATACAGGAAAAGCTGGAAAAGCTGGGCTGATTAAAGGCAACCTAACCACTGTTTATTAGCCGGAACAAAAGGGCATTGCTTCAAGTTGCATCCAGTGGAGTGACCTTAGGTCATCTCACTCAAGTTTAAATTCAACCAGAGAAGGTCTGATTGGGAAAGATGATGTTCTGTGCCAGACGTGGTTCAGGAGTAAGGAGGTAGGCATAGGAAGAGGGCATTTTGACAGTCCTACCAAGGCATCACAGAATAAGGGCGGTGAGTTCCTTAAAGAGAAAGTGAAAGGACACTGAGCAGACAGGAGCCCCAGCTGTCCAGACAAGAGGAAAGAGCCCTGACTGTTCCTCTTCGTGCCCCAAGTCCCCCTGCCACAATCTCTACTTCTTCCTGCTCAGTTCCTCAGAAGGAACTGGGAGAAGCCACAGATTGCTTTTATAATTTTAAAGGATAACTTGAGTCAGTGATGAGTGATAATTAGACTGTGATTGTTCTATTTAAGCACTTCACTTAATCAATTACAATTGCCTAGGCTGTGTTCATGTATTGATTACAGAGTCCCACGTTCTGGAAATCTTAAAGCACGCTCCGGGGATATTCCCACTGACACTATGATTCTCCTAGGCATGTGAACATCCTGTGCTGAAGCCAAGCTTTCCATGTGGCTACTTGAGACACTTTTTCATCTTAATTGTTTCTGGAGACAGGACAGAATAGCAGCTCCTTCTATTGCTAATCTGAATCTTAGTGGGAAGGAGCGGCCTAGTTAATGGGGCATACAGCTGTGCCCAGGTGGGAAGGATGGGGTTGACTGGTCCGGACGCCCTCTCAGAGGGGACACGGGATACGGCCTAGAGACTGGCTGTGAACCCTTGTGAGGGGCATAACTGAGGAGCGGTGACCCTGGACAGACACTAAACCACCCCCTTCACCCACAATCATCATGGCAGGCTCAGGACTGGCCAGGGACCCCACTGAACAGAAGATACTTGAGACACCTAAGGTCCAGGCAGTGTGGAAAAGGGAGGAGGGGCTAGGTCAAAGCAGGGAGGCAATTTGCATGGTTTTCAGCCTGCCTGCACATTAAAAAAGGACCCATGTCTTGGTCCTACCCAAGCGATGTGGTAGTAGTGGGATCCTCCTGGGCATCAGTCTCCTGTTGACACTTTATTGTGCAGTAAGGGCTGAGAATCACTGAGTTATAGAAGGGTCCTTGGCCTGAGGTCTGTGGTGGAATTTGTAGGGATCTGTCACGTCCCCTGAACTTGTACACAAAATTGTATATATGCTTTTTTAGGAACATGAGTCCATGGCTTTCCTCAGACTCTCAAAGTGGCCTGTGACCCTCCAAAGGACACAAAACACTGAAATAAGGGTGATAAAGGGTGTGAGCCAGGACAGAGGAGGGGGGATTTGTGTTATGGTGATTCTGACACCCATGGTCTCTTGGAGCAAGCACTCCTGTCACAACCCCGCAGAACTGCCCTCCTGCCCTTAGCTCAGCAGCCAGGCAGCAGGCCACCATCCCTGCTGTGTAAGTTCCCCACCAGCTGTGTGAAATCAGCTGCAAAAAGAGAAAGATAAGATTTGAAGGTGGAAGTGAAGTAACAGTATTTGCATCAGGCTCATCTGACCTAAAATTAAGCAGCAGGAACAAATTTCAAACACTGTAAGGCAGTGGCTCTCTAAGGGTAGTCCCAGCCAGCAGCCTCGACATCACCAGGGAACTCACTAGAATTGCCAGTTGTCAGTCCCACCCCAGACATTCTGGATCAGTCACTCTGGCGAGGCCCAGCATCTGTCTTAACAACTTGCCACCCTGCAACTGTCCTACAGGGAGAAGCCAAGCTCCACTTCTGTGTGGGAGTGAGCGCCTCCTCGTTTGTTGATGAACTGTTCTGGGTAAGCTGATCCAGCAGGTAGAAAGCTGTCAGTACCACAGCTGAGAAGGGCTCAGCAAAGGCTCAGAAGTGAAATGCTTCCAGTGCCTGCAGCTGGGTGAGAGGAAGGACGGGCTGCCATGCTCATTTGCTGAATTTGAGAATAGCCTCTGATGTCCACAGCCCGGGAGCAATCCTTGCCCTTGAGGAGCTTACAGTCCAGCTGGGAAGAGGAGGAAATGTGCACACAGGAAGGAGTTGTAACACTACTTGGAATGAAGAATTTCAACAGAGGAGAGGGGCATCTGAGTGTTGGGGGAGCACAAAGGAGAGAGGAGTAAGCCCAGAGGGGTTCTCATGGGGGTGTGAGCCCTGTGTGGGGTTTGAGGAAAAGGTAGGTTATCCACAGGAATACACACTGCGGGGGTGGGGGGGGGGTGGAAAGCATCCCCCACAGTCTCCTACATGGACTTAGAGAACAGAGACTCCAGCCCACTGGAGCATAAGATCAACGGCAGAGCCCAAAGAGGATCATGCTGGAAAGACGGGCCCAGTGCTGGATTGGAGGGAGCACAAACAGCCTGGCTAAGAGTCAGGTGGCTGCCTGGGGTTTCAGGTTCAGTGGGGGAAATGATACATCCCATGGTAGGTAAGAAAGGGCAGTCTGGTAGCACAAGCTGGAGACGGTGTGGGGGCAGGGGAGGATAGCTGGAAGCTTATCTCAGGGATGCAGCGATAAGCATCCTCAGTTCAGGTAAAGGCAAATTAGTGAGAGAAGCTAATGTTCCAGTGAATGGCCAGGTAATTGTTTGAAGGCTTTTCATTGAAGTGTGGAGGCTCAGCAGAGTGCAGCCTACCCTGCCAGTAGCAAGCCCCTGGGGCCATCTGCTTCCTTCCTTGCCTAGGCCTGGGGAAGTGTCCATAAATAGACTGTGAATGAACCCAAGGACTTATGCAAAGAAACATGGTTAGTAATCAGAGGAAAAAAAAAATGGGAGGGGGTGTTTAGACATTCCTTCCTGGGGGCGTGATTAAAGAACCCGAGGCACACCGCTGTTACAAAATAAGGTTCAGGAGAGAAAAGGAATGAGGCAGATCTACACACACTAGCGTGGAATTGTTGCCTGGTGTTTTGTAAAATGAAAAAAGCAAGTTCCTTCCCAATGTATTAGAATGATGCCATTTATATAAACCCTAAGAACTTCAAAGTTTACATGAGTATGCAAACAACATTTTTTAAAAGATCTAGGAAGATCATAGCCAATGATTGACAGGGACTACCTGTAGGGAAGGAAGGATGGGCGTATCGAATGGGTGTGAGGAGTGCCTACATTCATTTTCTTTGTAGTCATGGGAACGGCAGTGGCCTGTTATGCATGGCAAGGATGGGGGTGAGATGAGAAGAACCGCCACTGCAAGGTTTCTCACACTTTGTGTGCATGACAATGACCAAGATGCCAGTCAAAATGCAGTTTCCTAGGCCCTATCCCAGTCATACTGAAGTAGGATGTCAGGGTGAGGCCCAGACCTCTGCATTTTAACCAGTTCCCCTTAATTCTGATACCAGTGGTTCCCTGTTGAAGCACTTCTGTGATAACTGCATGTAACTACCTTTGCTCCCTTAGCTCAGCAGACAGGTAATCAGCCACCAGCCTTGGTGGATAACTGAGCAGGGTGACTCCTCCTTCAGAGGTGGGAGGGCTGGGGGAGTGCTGTGTGGGGCAGCCCTTCCTTCAGAACGCAGTCTTAAGTGGGATACACACCATCCTTAACCATCACCACCTGTCACTGAGCTCAGAGCTCGTGCTTAAACTTTATGTTGCTGACTTCTCTGGGACCTTCATTACTGGAGGGCCATGTAACCACTCAGGCTTTCCTAGGCAGTTTTTAAGAGACCCGAGCTACCCAAATTATCCTTCCCAAATTCACTTTGAATTCAAAGCAAGTAGGGAAAACTGGCATTAATTAAATATTTAATTGATGTCCATTAAGGTTAGAATATTGGTTTTAGCTCAAATGTATGAAACAGTTGTATTTTTTTAATTCTCACCCAAGCATATGTTTATTGATTTCAGAGAGAGAGGATGACAGAGAGAAAGAGAGAGATGGGAGAGAGAAACATCCATCAGTTGCCTCTCTTATGCACTCTGACCAGAGATTGAACCTGCAGCCTAGGATGTGCCCTGACTAGTAACTGAACCCTCAACATTTTGGTGTATGTACAGGATGATGCTCTAACCAGCTGAGCAACCTGGCCAGGGGAGACACAGTTATATCTTTTATAGCTGCACATATATTGTATATAGCCCATTGGTTCACTTTATGTAAGGAGTGTTCAGTGTATTCATGCCCATTTTATAGGACTTGGAGCATAACTGGAGTATTGTAGTAGAGACACACATTATGTTTTTGATGTTGTTGGTGGCTATCAATAATGAATTTGCTGTTGAGTCACCACTGATCAGACCAGTAACCACTGGTTACAGTCTTGGCTCTCTGGAAAATGTGGGCTGCTTTACAACAATTCATTATATTATGCAGCTTATAGGTACCTGTTGAGGCAAAATGGAGTCTGGGATGGGATTGGAGTAGTAGAACATCCCCTCACCTCATGTGACCAAGACACAGTCCAGGAGCAAATGTCTGTGACTTAAACATGAGTTGGGAAATTCACTGCAGAACAGAGAGGGGTGCGAGTGATGGTATGCAGGTAGAGGAGGAACACATAGGTTTCCTCTTGCTCTTTTGTTCAGCCTCCAGAAGCCCTTGACCTAGGCCTCTGCCCTCTTAGGCCTGACTTTTTCCACCAGCGATGAGGAGCTCGAGAATTTCTGGTCTTCTACAACCAGCAAAAGTGATGCCAAGTCAGTTTGGGTTCAGGGGTAAAAACTGAGCCAAACTGGCCCTTCTTCTGGAATAGTCCTTGTTTCCAGTAAATCAGTATTGCACAGCTTGAAATTTCTACAATGGATTAGGTAGGCACCACTCTGTTTTACTGAACACAAGAGCTGAGTGAGAGTTTGCAGATCTGTGGTCCAGCATCCTTCTTTGAAGTTTAAAAAGCAATTACAACAAAGTAACAAAAAAACCTAATAGTTCTTGACAATACACTGTGTGCCGTGTGCCAGACCAACTCTAAGGATTTGCGCAAGTGTTGCCTCATTTGATCCTCAGAACAACCTTAGGCGGGAGATACTCTTATAACGCTCTTTACAGACAAGGAGAGTGAGGCCAGTAACTTGTTCACGGTCACCCAGCTGGAAAGTGGCTCAGCTTTGAACTAGGTCTCCCTGGTTCAATTCCAAGCTCTCAACCTTTTGCTTTGGGAACTCGTTGTTGAGTGAGGGACTAGAGGTTTTCATTCTAGAGATCCAAACCTAGGGAGGTGAAGAAGGGCAGAGCAAGGCGTAGTCCAGAGAGAAAGTTTGGACACAACCACAAATGTATTCGCCACTTTTGCCAGATGGATTTCTACCCTCTGGATCAGATCTGTTCTCTGGATCCTAAGTCTGAGAACAGTTCCCGTTACTACCAGAAGCTTCTTGGTTGTGAAGCACAGATGTTGCATGGCTACAAAGTAGCTTTTCCTCAATATTTCAGGAGGGGGTTCTTTCCTCTTGTATGGCTTGGAGGTCAGCCACACATGGGGTCTAAGCACTTATGCCGTCCTGATGCTAACCACAAAGACTGACCCTGTCATAACTGAAACACCCTTATCAAACCTGCAAGAATGAACCCCAATAAACCGAGGTTCAGAGAGGTCAAGAAGCCTGCCCACAGGCACACAGTGGAGTCCAGGCTAAGACCCAGCTCTCCTGAGGTCCACCAGAAACCTCAGCTTGAGGTGTTTTCATCTTAAACACACCTTGTGTTTTAGGGAAAGACCCAAATGGCTCACAATCAGTCTGGCCCATCATGTAATTTATTCTTGGACCTCTCCCTTCTTCCGCATTGACAGGGGAGGACAGAGAGACCAACTCCCAGTCATTCCACTGCTACTGGAAAAGTCCCCTGGAATAGAATTAACCTGGATTGGCCAACCAAGCCAGGAGCCCAGGGCACGCAGGCATGGATGACCCAAGGATCCAGGGAAGAGCTCCAGGATAGTGACATTGATGTTGACAGTGTCTTCCAGCCCCGTCTGGGCTGGGACACATTTTTGAGGCTGGAGTTCTGTGGATGACCCTCGTACCACAGGACCAAATGAGGAAGCGTGAGGAGAAAAAGGTTGGTGGCTATCACCAGTTGTGGTTCCAAGAGGGGGTTCTCTGAGTGGCAGCTCGCAGCATGAGTGACTGGCCAGGCCTGGGCACCGAGCCGGGTGATCCCAGACGGGATAGGGGCTGCTGGCCTCAGCTGCCAGTACTTTTCCTCACTTACTCATCAGACTCAAAAACAACCCCACCCACTTGTGGTGAATGCTGCCCTGCATTTTTCACCTTTGGGCTATCATTCTGGGGAAGAAATATCAGCCTGGGAGGGAAGTTTTGGCCAAGTTCAAAGAGAAGCCTTGGGGAATGGAAAGTCCTTTGAAACTTCACTTGATGGCGACTGCCTGACCCAGATTTTCCTTTTTCAAAAGTATGCACAGAGCTCAAAGGCCCAGGTGTCATGTAGATACGGGTGTGACAGAGTGGCAGGGAAAACAAACTGACCAAAATGCAGCTGCACCCTCTCTCAGAGAAACCTCAGCCTGAGCGTCAGGCCAGACTCCAGAGGCAGCTGGCTGTGGGCGCTTCCTGTGGGGGCCCCTGGAAACACAGATGGAGAGGCTCGAGCCCACAGCTTTGTCCCTAGCTGGGTTCGCTCCTGGGGCCAGCTTCTGTCTGGACATGAAGTCCCTCTCCCTTCTCCCCTGGGTGTCTTAGTACCCCAGAAATGGATGCTGAGATGCAGGAGGTGATCCCAGAAAGGCTGCTGTGAGAATGCATAGGAGGCCTGGAAGGAAGGAGAGGATTACCACGTGAGTTACTACTGAGGACATCTGGAGTTTAATTCTGCTTAGAAATAGTGTATAATGGGCAACTCAGACTTAGCCCACCTGGGAGCAAGGGAATTGGGGTACTTGTACCCCATCAGGCACTGATGAGGGTTGCTAATTCCATCATTCCATGTACCCAGGCAGAGCAGGCTGTGGGCTGGCAGTGGGAGGTTGGGTCACCAGTTCTGAGGTAGTAGGGTGAGGGACAGTGGCTTGGCACGGTGTGGCTGCTCCATTGGGCTCCATTTCTGCCCCTGGTCTATGCAGATTGGTGCTTCCCAGAATTGTCATTCCTGCAATGATGTACGATAGTTAGTGAAAATGGGCCCATGTTATTTTACATCTGCCTCGCCCCCACCCCTCCATCCTCCTACCCCCATGCGTGGCAGATATCTCTAGGACATAGAAAGAGTCCTTACTCTTTTTCCTTCCAGCCCAGTGAGTGGGTCTGACCAGCAAGGACAATGTCCGGTGGAGAAGTAGGCAGTGCCTGGGGATGGGTTCTGAGAGATTTCCCTGGACTGAGGGGTTTGGTCTTCTCCTTCCACATCTGCATTGTGGAGTTAGTTCCTCACAATTTGTTTCCCCTCCTCCCAGAAAGGAAAGAAGGAGAGAAAATACTGAGACTGAAAGTGATGAGCCTGCAAGCCAACCATTTCTTGGTTTCCTGTCTCCAGAGTGGGGTTGTTTAGCCCTGAACTACTGGGGAACCAACGGGGAGCCTACTGCCACTCTAAGCTCAGGTCTCACCCCAAACCTGGCTACTGGAGCTCTCGCAGTTCCCATGGGTCCCAGAGCACCATCAAATCTTTAGCTTAGATTTTACACTGCATCCTTGGGCCTCCATAATTCTCCTGCACCTGCCTGGACCTCATAGCTGCTGAACAGACTGCCAGATACGGTTTCTCAGTCTGAACTCATTCTTCTATGTGATGCTTTGTGGTGCCCAGGCTGAGAGTCTGCAAACCATAGGTTTGCTTTGCCAGCCAGTCCCTGGTCGCTTCTGCTTTGGGAAGGCCAGAGGGAGACAAGAAGGCCAGAGGAGGAGAGAGCTGGGACTTGCTTTTTCTGGATTTGGTTCTTATTCTGTCAAGCTCACTCCAAAGATGGTTCTTCATCATGGCAGCAGAAGTCAGTTCTGGTTATTAGCTTTTCTTGAACACTTCTAGAAGGAGTATCATTGTACATTGTGGCCACTCAGACACTCCAGCTAGGCAGCACCCCTCCTCAGAAGTCCTGGTTCCAGCTGCACCCCCTGCAGTCCCTCCTCCAGGTCTGGGTTCTAACAACCCCAACTCTTCCTTTGTTCCTGCTTTGGGAGTGGCAGCTGCTTTTGCATTATTCACTATGTTTTTTTCAATGTGTCCCCCATCTCCTTTTTTTTTCCTTTTCAGTCATCCAATGCCTCTTTAACCAGTTCTCTAGATTAAATTCTCTCTGTTAAAGTAACTGCCGTGATTTCTGTTTTCTGAACCAGACACTGACAGATATGGACCCCATAGTTGCCAAACAAACTGCAGGGAGAAGCTGTAATTCACCATGTGGTTTTCATCCATCAGAGGCGTGGGTGGCTGCCAGATTACCCAGTTACCCACTGCACTGAGGCCATTCTAACGCCAAGCTAAACAAAAACAAAAACAAAACCTGATACCATGATTAGGCCGTATGACCTGATCATGAGTAGAATTGCAGTTTCCTGCCTCTCTTGAGGTGCAGTGCGACTTCTTTGCAGGGTTCCATAAGATCCCTGGGGGAGGTATGGGGAGACAAGACCACATGGGAGCCTGGGTCTGGCCTTGGGTTTCCTTATCCTTGCAGATGCCTCTGCCCCTCAGATGGCTCTGACACCCCTCCAGGCTCCCAACTTCACGGCTCTACCTAGGTAGCCCTTCTCTCTCGGTGCCCAACTGTCTTCTCTATTCACCATCGTGGCTCTGAGCATAAAGTGCCCAGACAGGAAATGAGGAGGAGATTCCAGCACATGTGGCAGCTGGGAGTTGAGCATTCCCCAAACTGTGGCAACATTGTCCACAGTCTTAGAGTTGGAGATCACCTGTTCCCACCCTACCATTTTACTAATCGAAAAACCGAGACCCAGGTTTAGGCAACTTGTCCAAGGTCACACAGCTTGTTAAAGGCAAGTCCTTAGCTAAGGCCAAATTCTCTGTCTCGAGAGCTCTGAGCTCTTCCCATGAGCTACACTGAGATTACTCAGTATACAAGTCTCTGCAGGCCAGCTGAGGTCTCTCTGCCCAATATCCTTAGCATTTTCTATCTAATTCTCTGCTTCCCATGGCTTAGCCCTGAGTTTTCTCTGAGCTTCTCTGTCCTCCAAAGCTCTCTTATTCTGTCTTTTTGGTTCAGCTCCCCTGATTCTCTGCTGGTCCTAACTGCCCTCTGCCTCCCATCCCCAAAACCTCTCTGCCCCTCTTAGGGGCTCTTACTTCCTCATTAAAAATTAACCCTTAGCAATTAGTCCTGGCTGTTGGGTTATGTAAACAGTGGCTTGTGCAGAGTATAACCCTGTAATCACAGGCACATCCCTGCCCCATTGCCCAATAGGCATTGATTTAGCCATCTTTCACCAAAGCACCACTGTCCTCAAATTGCAGGCCTGTGGGTTCTTTCCCAGAACCATTCTTCTGAGATTTCTGGAGAAGATGGGGAAACACCCTTAAGAGTTCAGACACAATCCTCTGTTGATCAGCTTGGAGTGCTCCCAAGACATTGGGCTCTGGTGAGCTTGCCAGTGCAGAAGAAAGGAAAGCCATCATTTCCCTTTGAGAAGTGAAACAGAGGCTGTTCTTAGAAATCACATCTTAGAAATCACATCCAGTGTCTGTACCCCGAGGCACAGCACAATAGAGACTCAACTTATGTTTATGCTGGAAGACTATTTACCTTAGTTCAGGGCTTTCCAGTATGATGCACATTCAAATCACAGAGGAAACTGTTTAAAAAATAAGTTCCTGCATCTATCCATGGGGTTTCAAAACAGTTCCTGAAAAGGAGGGTGGCAGTCTAAGGATTTTTAATATTTTGAACACTCTCTAAATGATTCTGATATTCATCCAAGTTGAGAAGCGCCATCAAGACAGGTAATAGAGACTGCTGTAAGGCTGTCAGAGGGAAGGGTCTGAAGAGCATGGAGACTGAGGTCATGCATTCAGCCCTTTGAGGCTGAATATTTATCCTGGAATAGTCTGTGGGGAGTGGATTCTAGACTCATCTCTCTATATGTGGTCAGTCCTTGGCCAGGAGTGTCTCCTTCAGGGTCACATTGCCTCTGGTACACAGAATGAGAAACTAAGAGGCCTGGCTGCTCTGACATCCTTCCCTTCCAAGGACAGGATGACTCTGGGACTGTGCACGCCTTTGAGGGCTTCAGTGCAAATGTGGTGCCTGCAGCATTTCCCACTGTGGTCCCCACAGTGAAAGGTATCAAATGGCATTGGTAAGTCCCACTTTGACACAGACCATTTGCTTTTTTTTCTGCATGAGCCTAGTGACAAGAAAAATATACTTTAAAACTAGGTACTGAAGTACCTTTGTCTCTATCACTTCTAAAGTTCTATCTGTCGATCTACCTATCGATCAATCTATCGTCTATGGTACAACAAACCAACTCTTGAAAGTGGTTTGTACTGGAAATCCAAGTGGCTCTACTGGGGGTGTGTTCACCTTGTCTCCCCTAGGAATGGCTTTCCCAGACCTGCCCCCAGTCTGGCTGATTTGTATCAAGGGTCATTCCAAACAGTGCCCATCATATTTTCTCCCCAATAAATTGGAATTGGGACTGAGAAAATGGAACTAGCCTAGTCCAGTGTCTATTTTAGACCTACAATGTGAATACTCATGAACTACAGAGGGTGTATTCTGCCACATAGATGAAAGAAGTGAGACCACTGTCCCGTAGGTAGAATAAGGAGACACCAGACAGAGGAGCAGATGGGAGATGATGAAGGTGCTGGTGACCTCACTGCTCCCAGTTCACAGCTCTGCTGAGGTGCCATGTATTTGGGCTTTTGGCTTCCATTAAATTCCACCATGTCCTCATAATGCACCTCCACTTTTTTTTTTTTTTTTACATAAGCCCATGCCCCTTCTTTGTTACTTGCGACCACTGAGTTCTAACTTATGCAAGGGAAAGGGGTCGCCAGCCTAGGGCTTGACAGGTCGGCAGAGCAGCCTAAGCCTAGCACCAAGGGGGACACAGATGATAATGTAGGTATTTGTTATTGAGCACCTGCTATATGCCAGACACAAGGTAAGTATTTTATAGTGAGTCACCAACTTTAAAAATCTTTACAACAACCCCAAAAAGGCAAATGTTACTGTCTCATCTTACAAAAAAGGAAGCTGCAGATCAGGAGGAGAGACAACTTTCCTAACTTACAAAATGAATAGCAAAACCAAGATTTGAACCCGTATCTGTGTGGCTGGGAAATCTAGCCTCTTTCCACTACACCGCGTTGCCTTTTTAAGTAGTATAAGACCGAGGAGGATGTGGACGCTGGCAGGCTGTTCATACTAGGTGTCATTGATATCTGGAGGGCAAAATCCAGAAAGGCAGAGGCAGCAGACCCAGCCCTAGGCCTGAGGGCCCACTAGGTCACAAACAGTTTAGAGCAGAGCTGTCAGGACCCTGGAGAGCTCCCAAAGAGCCTCAAAGGCTAAACTAACCCCTCCTCCTGCCTGGTAGCTCAGCCCCAACCTTGAACCTCTGGAGCGGAAGACTGTTCACAGGTATACACAGGGAAGGCTTCTCCCCTGTGACCCCAGGGATCGCCCTGGGTCTTCTCTTGAACTCCCCAAGCGCACCATCAGTTTTTCTTGGCGTTGGTTCTTGGGAGAGAATGCTAATTTCGGGAGCTCTTATTTCCGTGTCCCAAAAGTTGAAAATAAACAATCTCTTTTGAGCCAATCTACCTTTTTATAGATGCAGTGACTGGCAAATATGATCTGTTAATCATGCAGAACCTCCTTTGTCCATGTAAAACCAAACTGCCTGCTTCACATAATGAAAGGTTAAAATTATGAGCCATACAGGGAACAAATAAAGCTTGATCATTCAGGCTCGAAATTTGTGACTCGACATCTTTGCACTTGCCTTTCACATTTGCTCCATCATCATGTGTCTGCCCTCCAATATGACTGTTTACTTTTAATCCACATTTCCCCAAAATAGATAATAATAATTTTCCTGCAGCTTCTCTGGCAGTACCAGAGCAACAATATTTCTTTGCCCATAGGCATTTGGGGTTTTCTTTGACACCGTAAATGGATTTTTTGCTTGGTATTTAAGTTGGCTCTTTGTGGGAAGCATTGGCCAGTTGAAACTTCCTTAATAAGTTCTTCATGACTGCATTTGCGATGACGTTAATGAAATGATTCTGAATATCAGTGGGCAGATAATGAGCCCAGAGGCTGTGACCAGGGTGAGGGCCCAGATGGAGGGATGTGTGGGGTGAGTGGGGGGAGTGAGAGCTAAGCTGTTTCTCTGGCCCCTAAGGGAATGTGAAAATGAATCCAAAATATCCAGGGTCTAACTTTTCTCTTCCCATTTTGAGAGATTTTGTTGGAAACTATCCAGGAGCTTAATAGTTCTGCCCCCCGACTGTGTAGGAGAATGAGCCCCAGGAGCCTGCTCCGCCAGTCCTCCCCTCTCATGCTCTCCCTTTGGAGATGTTAGCTAGGGGTTTCCTTCCCCAGCTTAGAGGGAGTCCACAGAGGGAGTGTCTCACTGCTTCCTGGATGCATTTGGCCTTGTGTCCTGATCCTTGTTCCTCCTATAGACCCCCATGCTGGCTTTCACCCCTATACCCCATCAGCAGCCCCTATCTACACTGCCAGGAGCAGCTCCCAGCCTCCTGCCCCACCCCTTTCCCTTCCAAGGGGATGTTGGCTCCTATATCTGCCCTGGGACCTCTGGCCATTTCTTGTGCTGAGGAGGGTGGAAGATGCACTTTGGTCTCAGCACAGGGATCCATTAACCTGCTCTCTGGTCACCATAGGCTGAGCCAACTGTTGCGGGAATGAAAGGGGAGAATCAGAGGCCTCAATGGACCCATTTGGGGAGGATATGGGATAAAAGGCAGAGCAGCACCATCAGCCCAAGCCACCACACACCATGTACAGGTGATCCATCACACAACCCTGGAGCCCCATTCATATCGTATACATTGCAGATCTGTAGGATAATTGACAGTTTCCTGGCAATCAGGTATCTTGTGCTAACAAAATCAATATATTACAACACTTTTTCAACAATTGGGAGTAAAATGCATTGTAGAAGGGGGACCTTTTTCTGTTTTACACAAATGTGTCTAGGCTGAAGTAGCCCTCTGTTTGGAAAACCCATAAACTTTGAGGGTTTTTTTTTTTATTCTATGTGCATCACACATATAATAAATCTTATTCTACCTGCTGTGCCTGGTCCCAGGAACATGGAACTAAACTGGTTTTTAAAACTTCCATTCAGTGGAGGAAGAGTTGTAGCCATTGACTGGCCTGCTCACTTGACTGGTTGAATGTCAGCTGATCATCTATAGACTGTGGTGGTTGTAAAGGCCGTTGACCTTAACCTCCAAGGGGTGTTGGGAGGCACAGGCATGAAAATGATGCACACATGCTTTGAAACCTGGGATTTGGTGTAGTTTCAAAACTCTGATCCCATAATATACACAGAGCCGAAGCTAGCCAGATCACTCCCCACCTTGCAAACAGCAGTTTCATTTCATCCTTCTAGACATTCCAGAGCTGCTGGAATAACAGTCTGCTCCTCAGAAGGGCCATTCAATGCCTGTGGCCCTGCCCGGCCCCTCTGGCTCTTTCCGTAAAAAAAACAAACAGAAAGGCAATACTGGCAGTAAACAGAGTGGGACCAGGGGCCAACCAGCTGGCTGGAGAGGGGCGCTGGTCCAGCCAGGTGTGGAACTGTTACTCTGGGCAACAGATGACCCAGCTTAGCAACCGAGCCAGCAAGTCCCCCAGGGAGGGCACTGTGAGGCCAGATGCTGTGGCTTTGCCTACTTGAACTCTGAGTGCCTGCCCCCTCTGGGCCTTAATTCCCAGTTATTCAGTGGAGGGCTTGGAAGAGATGATCTCTGAGGTCCTGGCCAACTCCAATAGGTGTGGTTCCGGGCAGCTCACTTCCTGACATGTCTTGTAGTTGCCAGGTAAGGTTTCACATGTGGGTTCATGTCCATTTTGGCCCTGTCCCTGCAGCTCTCAGGCCACCCCCAAGCAATTGGGTTGGAAGAAAATGCATTCCTCTCCCATCAGGGGGCCTGGCAGCCCTCAACTGAGCTCCAAGGCCTGAGCACCCAGACATCTAGTCCCGCAGCTGGAGCAGACAAAGGCACCCGGGAGCAGCAGAACACTCACGAAGTTGATTTCTGAGAGAGGCATGGAGGTTAGGTTTTTCTATTTTTCCCACTGGAGAAGCTATTCCCTAAAGCCAAACATCTCAGCTCAAGGGAGTACAAAGCTGATAAAAATAGATTTTAGCCAGAGGAGCAGATATGGGAGGAGGGGACAGTTCAGACCCTTTCCTTCCTGAGAATTGGGCACAGGCCATATGCTCCACCCTGGGGGAGAGGACAATGGTTCTTGGGACAGTTGCTCCCTGCCATCTCTCTTCTCCCGAACCACCACAGGACAGTGCCTGCACCAGTGTTCTCCCTCGGGGAGGGGCAGCAAGGGAGAAGAAGCTCTTGTGAGGAGGAAGGTTCCTGTCATCACTTAAAAAATGAGAACTTAGTTGTCAAGCAAATCATACCTGGCCAGGAATAATAATCGTAATCAGGATAATAATAGCAACAGCAGCTAACATTTATTGAGTGCCAGCTATATACTGTGTACTGTTAAATGTATCATTGCTTTTCATCCTCATAGCAAAAGTGTAAGATAGCTATTATTAGCTCCATGTCCCAGAAAAGAAGTGGATGCTCATGAAGAATGAGAAATGTGCCTGAAGTCACACAGCTGGTCTATAACAATGCCAGAATTCAAATGCAGGCCTGTCCCACCATAAAGCCCATGTGCTTGGCCATGGGGCCAGGTGGGGACTAGACCTGCCTGTGGGCTTGTAAATCCCTAGCTGACCAACCAGGACCCTGGGGAGGAAGACACAATGACAGATAGGTCTTGGTGGCTCAGATAGATATTCAGCACTGGGAGCGTGTCCTGTCAGAAATAATTGGGAGCATAGACCTGGCAGATGTGCCTCCGCTGCCTGGAGTCTGGGAAACTAGGGAACCCTGGGCAGCTAGTTTATGTTTGAGCATATGGTAGGAGGGCAAAGCAGGTAATTCAGCAAGCAGGGGTCAGGCCTGGGGAAGGAGGCCAGGAGAAGGAGGCCCCAGCCTCACACCTAGGGTTCTGAAGCCTCCAGGAGCTTCTACACTACCCAGTCAGCCTCTTTTGGGAGTTGGATTTGCACAGAACAAGCCCCAATCTCAGAGAAAATGGGCTGCAGGGCAAGTAGTCAAGGCTGGAGCTTGAGCACCAGCACACAATATGGTGTCTCTCTCTCTCTCTCTCTATCTATCTCTATCTCTATCTCTCTCTGTTGTGCTATAATTACTCAAGCTCTCTGTCTTCCTCCTTTTCTCTTTCATTTCCTCCCTCATCCCTCCCTATCACTCCCATCTCTTGGTTCTTTTCTCTATATGGAGACCTCATTCTCTTTTGAACGTTTTTTCTATGTGGTAGGGAATATGAACACTGTCAAATCCAGGTTTATCACATCATTGGTCAGTATTCATGCAGGATAAAACCTCTCTCCTGTTGTCTTTATATCAAATCTCATGAAAGCACCCTGATTGACCCTGCTTGGGTCACATGCCTAGCCTTTTGACTAATCTCTGTGAATGGGGGGAGGATTATGAGGCTTTGGTTGCATGCTGATTTCTTCAGCCAGGGCATAGGCCATTGTGATTGGCAGCCTCACTAGAGTCACATGACTAGAGGAGGAGGAGTTTGCCAAAAAAAAAAAAGAGAGAGAGAGAGAGACATGGAAAAGGGGTACTGGGAGATAAGCTAAAGGAAGTTTACTAAAATATCTTATGATGTCTTCTATTTCTAAAGTGTCTATGTGTTAGACATGGTGCGAGACATTTTCCATGTGCTATTTCTAATCTTTTTAATAACCAATCAAGATGAGTATCGTGTACCCTATTTTTGAAGTTTTGGAAACTAAATTCAGAGAGATTAAGTAACTTGCCCAAGCCACACAACTAATAAGTAGCTAGTTCAGGATTCAGACATAGGTGTATTTGTCCTCAACACTTAAGCCCCACCCAGTGCTCTATTTTTCCTAGCAATAAATAGTCTCACATATTCCCACTTAGGAATTGTGTCAGTCAGGATAGGCTTTGTTAAGATACAATAACAAACAAACCCCTAATCTCAGGGGATTAACACAATTTTCTTTCTTGCTCAGCCAACATGTGCCTTAGGGGTCAACAGAAGTGCTGTGCTCATCGTGGTGCCTCATAGGGCCAGGCTGATGGAACAGCCACCATCTCAAATGTTGCAAGTCACAGTGCCAGAGGGAAAAGGAATTTTGGAGGGTCTAGAATCTTCCACTTTCAACTAATTGGCTAGAAGTAGGCACACAATCTCACCCAATCACCGGGGTCCTAAAAAGTACAAATATACCAATGGACCCAGAAAGAGAAAAACCAAAAAAATTTAGAGAACAACACTAATGAATTTTTAAAAATAGTTTTGTAATTTTTCTGTGGTATGTAAGAGTGGGATTTTTAAAGGTAATTTTGTAATTTTTAGATCAGTGTATTATTAAAGATTATATTATGAAGTTTATTTTAATCACTCTATAATTATCTCCATAATGTTTAAAGATGAATTTGGGCCTTTCCCCCATTGAATAAGTAATAAATGTTGCTTAATTTACTTTAAATTAATTAGGCCAAAAGGTAATTTGTTGACAAATTTTAACTTGATATGTTTTAATTGGGGACCAAATAGATTTTAAAATGCAGGTTGTAATTATAAGTTGTAGCATAAAAACTGTTTTTAGGTCCTTTTATTTGTAGTTATTAAAATTTTTGTGTTTTGAAAAATCAGAGTCTTTTTAATGTAAAGCTCCTTCTTTTTCTGGATATTGAGATTAAAGAGAAAGTTTGACACTGCTATTTGCAAGCACTTCTCAAAAATACATTACAGGAGTGGATCATCTCTATTCTTAGTAAATAAAAAGCCAACTTGTAGTTGCCACCATGTGTTTTCCCATTTTAGCTTTGGTTTATGGAGTATGAGGAAAATTTTAAGAATTATTCTGTTTGTTGTTTTTAATGTTCCTCCTTAACTTGATATTGTATTTCCACCTCAGGGTTCCTTATGCTTCTTGTCTTAAACCAATGGTCCTTTGTGGGTGTAAATTAAACTGAGTATGACTAAACATAAAAGGAATTTAATACTGCCTGATAGTAAAAGCCATCAGGATGGTTTTGTCGATGAGCTGAGTGATGAGCCAATAGGCTGGAGACTGAGTCATGGGCAAACATCTGATCTCAGCTTACTCAGGGTGAGCACACTCTTGTGGCATGCCTTCAGAAAACTCACACCATCCCCCTTAAAAAGTAAATATTTTATTATTGATTTAGAAAAAGAATGAGAACATAGTATCATTTCCTTTAATCTTGTGGATTTCCTGCACTACATGCATGAACCCTTGAGATCACACCCAGCCATCAGGAAACGCTTCACACCAGCTTCCACCAGACTGTAGGGCCTGAGGGCACGTCCCATAAGTCGATCATCTCTGCAGGTTGCAGAGGAGCCAGCCCAGGGTATTTCCCATAGGCTGAGATGCTTGGTATTTGTATTGGAGGGAGCAAAGAAGAAAAGGAGGGAAAGATCAATGACCCCTGCTTGAGTATATTCTTTTTTTTTTTTTTTTAATCCTCACCTAAGGACATGCTCATTGATATTTTTCTTTTTAGAGAGAGGGGAAGGTAAGGAGAGAGAGAGAGAGAGAAACATTGGTACCAGAGGAAACATTGATCAGTTCGTTGTCTCTTGTAAGCACCCTGACTGAGGACTGAACCTGCAACCTAGGCATGTGCCCTGACTGGGATTTGAACCTGCGACCTTTCAGCTTCTGGGATGATGCTCCAGCCAACTGAGCCACACTGGCCATGGCATCCTCCTTGAGTATATTCTACTTCTCACGTTACAAGGGGTCAACAGCACTGCCCACGTCTGCAGCACAGCTACACAGCCAGGGAGAAAGGACAGTTGGGGCAGAAGGATGTAGGCAGGGCTAGAAAGAGGGGCAGACATCTCCCAGTAACCAATGTGCAAACTCCTGGGCCGTGCTCTCCCTTGCCATGAAGAGCTGAGATAATGAAGATAAAACAAGTTCAGAGAAGGGCAGCAGAAGCCATCCAGAAGACATGACTTACGGGAGGAGAGTTTAATTGGTTTAGCCTAAAAAGCCTGTTATGCTCTCTGATGGATATGGTCATGCTATAAATATCAGCAAGGTGACAACAGGGAGAGGATGGAATCCATCTCACTGGGTACAATGTTAAGACTGGAGGCTTGGACAGAGTCAGAGCCTGCTGAGGGTTTCATCCCACATGTAGGGCTAGAGGCTTTCTTACACTCAGGAAGAATCCCTGGTTCAAACAAAAGCATGCATGGAGTTCTGATGCATGAAACAAGTGCTCAGCAAAGCCTCTTTTGTTGCAATGGAGGAGGGACTCAGGGTGCCTTTCCACCCCACTGCATACAGGTGCTCCCTCAGGCACCTCCCCAGGTCCCCAGGGCTTTTTTGGAAAACCTACATTTTGGGTGCTTTGAAGCCCCTCTTGCTGACATGCTAGGGAGAGACTATGTCCCAGCAGGAGCTGGGGAGGGGGACACAAAAGACAGGAGAATGAGATGCAGCTTGAAACAGGGCCACTGGGTAGAGGGAGAGACAGAGGGCAAAAGGAGTGTGGACTGGCAGCAGAGAGGCCCTGGGGAGGCTGCAGGTATTAGCACGTGGTCCCAAAGGACTCTCTCCACTAAAGGTGAGAGAGCCCCGATCCATAACCACACTCGCACGTCAGTCCATAAACATATATCTACCCACGCTGGCCACTGCATGCAGGTTAATGCAGACTGTCCCTCACCTTCTTTTATGTGAACTTTGCTATTAACGTCTCCCAATTTGCCAAAAGAGGACATGAGGCACTGAAAGGTTAGTTAACACATCTAGTCTCACACAGCCAGGAAGTGGTTCAGGCCTGACTGACATAGTCCAGTCCTTGCCATGGCTTTTGTACCCAGAGGGCAGTGTTAGCCTTGCTCCTCCTCCCTTCCCGGTCTCCTTCCCACAACCTATCCCCACGGAGACTCCAGGCCCCAGAGCGCTCCAGAGCCCCTGCTGCAGGCCGGGCCAGCACCTGGCTGAGGCTGCCATGCAGGCCCATACCCAGCCCTCTCCTGCCCTCTTATGGCCACCCCTGAACCAGCCTCTGCTACAGAGCTCCCCAGAGCCCCCAAGGCCTTTGAGTTCTGGGCTCTCCAGTGACCCTGGCTCTTAGAGAGAGAGGGAGAGGGCTCATATGCACCCTCAGAGAGGGGAGCTAGGGGAACACTTTCCCTAAGGGATCATCTGGGGAACACAGACAGCTCCAAGTGTCAACCCCCCTCTCAGAAACACAGCTGTCTGCTACCTGGAAATCAAAGAAAAGCACCCAGTGGTGGCGGGGAGGGGGTACGGAGGTGGGGGGCTCTTCTCAGCTCTGGTTCCCTCTGTCTCCTTCCTCCCAATTTTCTTCCTCATCCTCTGGGCTCCATTTAACACTCTGGACTTGACAGTCCCAGATCTCTGCTCAGTTAGTCCCTTTACCTGCAAATGCTGGCTCCTGCCCCCAGCATCTCCTACCCTACCCGGGAAATCCTGCTTTCACTGCACTCCCCAAACAGTGGGCATGCGCTCCCTTCCCCTCCCAGCCTCCCTTAGGAGACAATTAATTGATGTTAAAACCAACCTAAAGCTCCATGACTCACATCTGGTTTTTCATCATCATTTTCTTCTGTTGCTACCAAATCCTTATAATAACAATTCACTGGTGGCCTGATTCATCATCATATAGACTGAGAGTTCTCAATCTGGGTTTAGGAGTATCTAAGTGATGACATCCAACTGCTCATTCAGTCACAGAAAATCTGCTTTTATCTTTTCCATGGCCTCATTTTCATTCTTGTTGTCATTGTAATACACCGGGACTCCTGGAAGGATTTTATTTGGAAAAAAAAATTGGACTTTAAAACACTTAAAAATCACAGAGGTAGATCAACAGATATGTATATAGCCAAATGGGTGATTTCAAAGAAACATTTTATGCCTGTAGACTCTTCTTCTTTTAAAATGACTTCCTGGGCATTTTTCCTCTCCTGCTTGGCATTGTGGTCCTCTGGGAAGTGCATTTGCCTCATCCCTTCCATTAGAACAGGGCTCCTAAGGGTCAGGGGCTGGATCCTGATCATCCCAAAGCCTGGCCAAGTGCCTTGTATACTGTAGGTACTCACTTAGCACTTGTGGAGTTGAACGTGAAAGGAAAGGTTGCTCCACGGGGGAACTGTGCCTAGGTTGGACTATGAGAAGAATTTCTCTCAGTCCAATTTCTCAGTATGTCAGGGGATAACACAGGTTCTCTGAGTAAAATTTCATTGGCAGGGCAGGGCCAAGACTAGCACCCCTACCCAGGCTCAAGGGGTCTCAGAGAGTGGTGTCCTGGGAGGGGAGTTGTAATGAGCACCAGGGTGAAGCAGGCCACAGTGACACCCCTCTAGGGTGTCAGAGGGAGTGCAACTCCCTCTGGAGTTGTGTGGATGTTGTCCTCCTCCAGATCTGTTCCTATGTTCCCCACTGCTGCATCTCAGAAGACGCCTCTCTAATAGAACGCTTCCATGAAACCCATTTGGTTGTATTCTTACTGGACATAGCTGCCAAGGGCCCAGGTCCTGCTGGTGTCTGTTCAGTAAAAGGGTAGCACGGTGCAGAGGGTGACAATGCTCTGGGCTTGGAAGCAGGAGCTCTGGTTTGAATTCCAGCTTTACCAACTGAGCTGTGTGACTTTGGGCAAATCACTCCTCCGAGCCGCTGTTTTCTCCAAAATAAAGGAAGATACCACAGCTCACCCCACCGGGATCAGTGACGCAGTCAGAGCTTACTAGAGTAAGGCATTTGAGGGCTTAAATGGTTCCATCTCTCTTCTTTCCTCTTTCCTTTCCTTGGCAATTTCCTATCTAATCTTCACTTCTATTCTCTCACCAAGTAGTAATTGACACCCACCTCTATTCCTGGTGAACACTGATCACTTTTCTTTGTTTGCCACTTTCCCTTTCCCAATGTGGTCTCAGAGTCTTAGTCTCCCTAATTGTAAATTGGAGATACAATTTTGTAACTCACTGGGCTGTAAGAGAACAGGATAGCTGCATGACCACTTGAATTCAATGAAGGAAGGGAACATACCCAGGTTGTAGGGGTGCTGGGCTGGAAGTCAGTGAACTCTCCAGGGAAGAGGCCACAGGTGAGCTGCCCCTGGAAGGGTGGCCAGAAGCAGGTATAGGGCATACAGAAAGGACTTTTATTCCACACAAGTAACCTGGGAGTGCCTGCCTGGTCCCTGGCCTCCACCAGCCAAGTCCTGGAAAAAGCCCACCAAGGACATTTGAGTCCCACCAGGCACATTCATCAGGTCCATGTCCTTCACTGCACCTGCATGTCCTGCAGGGGAGGCGCAGCATCCATCAGCCCTGCTCAGAAGGGAGGGACAGTCTTGGCCCCATCTTTTGTGGTGGCTCTCCAGTCATGCCCACAAGTTGGGAGCATTGGCCAGCCCCCAGCAGGGACATGGTGAATCAGAACATCAAAGGGATTTAACAGTCTGGCCAACACCCTCATTTATTGATGGCTTAATGGGGGCACAGACAAGTGAAGGCAAACCCTAAGGTCCCACACTCCTTCACTGGCATCATAGTGCCAACAGTGAGTAGCTTCTTGTCTAACAGGAATCTTCTCTCTTGTTGACATTCCTTCATTTTCCTATGAGGAGTTGGGCTGGGAGCTGTCATCTGAACCTTTGAGAGCAAAACGGAGATTTATTTATAACTATATGGGAACAACAGGTGTAAACCAGGCAAACTGAGCTGTATGTAAGTTTCCATGAGTCCTAAGCTGTAGGTGAAGACTATACAAATGGGGTGTAGGTACCACAAGCACTGCAAAGCTCACCTCCCAGGCACCCCGTGGGTTGCTTGCTCACAGGTACAGTGGCACAGTTAGTGATGCCAAAGTCCACAGGCCTGCTCCTCCCTCCTCCTGCTTCCTGCTCCACTTTTGTCACAGGATCCAGAGACATGACTCTTCACACTGGGTAGTCTGTGTGACACATCAGGTGCTCTGGGCATGTCACTGGGCATCTTCTAAGAAACAGCATCATAACAGCTTCCCTATGAATGGCAGAACACTGTGTAGTTTAGGAAGTCCTTCATTTTTCTCTAGCTCACTTAATCCTTGTAGTAAACACTTTCAGGAGGTTACCATCATCATTCCCATTTTATAGGTGAGAACACTGAGCCTCACAGTCCACCCAGCTACCAAGCGGCCGAGTGGGCTCCCCAGGCCAGGTATATCCACCCCTGCATGCTGGCTGTGATCTGCAGACTGCACAGCCTAAGCTTAAATGCTCTGAATGGGAAACTGAGTTTGGTATGGGGGTTATGGATTATTTGCTTAAACCTCAGGCTAAGTACCAGGCATTCTGTGGTTTTGACTAAGTGTAAATGCCTTCCCTCAAGTAGAGGGTGTCTGGAAGCTGGGCCAGCCCAGCCGGGAATCCACTCCTGAGGCTGGAGATATGTATAACTTCACTGTTTGTGTAGTCAACATTCCTGAGCTCTTCCTTGGCATTTGTAATAACTGTCAGTTGAAGGTTTGCCTCCTTCCTCTCTACAAGGGTCCTTCTATACCTTTTAGGCTGAACTTGTCTCTATAACTTAGGGAGGCTTTCCTAAGTGTGACAAGGAAAAGAATGAATATGGAGGAAGGCCTACTATGTGCTGAATATATCACTTCATTCGCTCATTAAGTCTTCAGTGTGAACCTAGGAGGTTATAAGTTCATGTCTCAGAGAAAGGAGTCTGCGCCTTTGCCAAGGCCACCCACCAGGGAAGGGAGGCGCTGGCTATTGAACTTGGGTGGCTGGTTGCTTTTCTCTTGCCTCTGAGGGTCAGGGTTCCCAGGTGGGGGCGGCTGGAGGTCTCAGGAGCCAGGAACATCCTGGGCAGGGCTATAAGCTGCATTTAACTGCGACAAAAGTGGAGACTGTTTCAAGTTATCAAGGACACTCGGGAGCATTAAAATCCCTTTGGAGAATTCCAAGGACAAAGACCCTAGAAAGCTGCTGACAAACAGCTTTAGAATTAAAGGGGCTTTAGAATTCAATTAAACTCAACGAACTTTTATTACTGCCTTGTATAGGCCAGGTGTTGTGCCAGGTGCTTTAGGGGAAGCAAAGATGATGGAGGTGGATCCTTGCCATTATGGAGTTGTCCAGATGGGGAGAGGGACACTTCTGGCCTTACCACCTTGGATGACTCCATGCCTTAGGGGTGGAGAATGAAGAGCCCTCTGGTGATGGTTTTCAAATACGGTTGGGAAGCATTGTATTCTGGACCCTTCTCCTCTGGCTCATCAGCTCAGCATTTCTAAAGGTGTGAGTAGGAAAGGCCCTGGTTTAACTTTCTTTCATCCAGAGTTTCCCAAAGTTATTTGACAATGAAGCCCTTTCCTCTCTCCCAATGCCCTTTTGCCCCTGGTAGACCATTAACATCCTTGGAATATTCCACGGAGCACATTTTGGGGCCCAGTGGCCTGGAGCAGATTGTGGTGGGGCTGGGAGGCTAATAAACACATTCATTCTTCTAGAATAAACCAGAAGGCTCTCTGCTTGGAGATATCAGTATTTCTCACTCCTTGCTGTTTTGGGTAGAAGAAATGTCTGCCAATGCTGGGGTTTGGCTTTGGCTGCTTTCTTAAAAGGGTGTCTTTTGAAATTGGGGGATTACTCAGGCCTTTGATCCTTTTAGCTAAAGGGATCCCTTGGGTCAGCAGACAAGTGTTTAGGGAACATGAGTAAGGTGACAGCTTTCATAACATATGCAAGGACACAATTTCCAACAGGGGACTGACGCAGTCTGCATTTTAATAGGGAGAACACACTAGAAAACAACAGAGAAGGGGCCCTTGCCTGCAGCTTGGGGGCTGTGGTCAACAGGGCTCTGCTTTCATCTGTACTGAGGTCATCCTGCCCCTGGCCAGACTCCAAGCATTTATTTGCAGGATGAAAATGGGTGGGCAACCGTTTCCAGCAGGTTGACATCCGGGCCTTGGCCTTATACCAGTGGCCTCTTCACAGAGGTGACACGTAGCAGAGCTGTTTACCCAGCAGAGCCTGTGCAAAGTGACTTAGATCCCCAAGGCTGTAACAAAATTAAATGCCTTCAAGGGTGTGGTGACATTTTTCCTTGGTTGGGAAACAGCCTGGCACTGTGATTAAAAGGATGCTCTCTAGTGTTACACAGGCTTGGCCCTGCTTGGGGCCTGTGATGTGATCTTTCTGAGCCTTGGGTTCTTTTGTCAAACAGGGATAATTCCTACCTTGGAATGTTTAGCTCTTGATGAATTTGAAGGCCCCCTGGAGTCTTCCATCATGATTGGGTTGTCAAGGGAGATAATGTATATGAAAATGATTTATACACTGTAAAGCACTGCACAAATGGAAAGGTCTATGACTAAATTTCACAAAGTGCCCAGTATATGCCAGGGACTGTTCTAAATGAGTTAGGTGCTTCATTTCATTGAAGCCTCACAGTAACCCTATGAGAGAGAATACTATGATTCTTCCCTTTTTACAGATGAGAAAACTGAGACTCAGAGAGGTTAAGTAACTAGCTTAGGGTTACATGTAATGGACCTGAGATTCCCACCCAGGTCTGTCTCTGCAGAGCCCCAGACCTTAGTTTCTGAGTCCGTGCTAGGGCAGATGTGCTCTCCTATAGGGGGACAGGGGATGGAGGACAGGGGACTCAGATATTCTGAGAGAGCACACAGGGTTCTGAGGGTTCCAAATTCTTTCCGGGGGTCTTTTATGTGAGGTGCCTCCAGACAGAAGAGTGGGGAAGAAGGAGAGGCCTTCTCACCCTGCAGGTGACAGTACTTTCCTGTCTCCTGGTGATGAGGTGGGGGTTATGATTAAGACACTGCTGTGGCTGCTTCCGTGACTTTACCAAAAACAGGAACATTTATGGAACCCTCTGCTTCATTTCCCCCTTACAACTGTGATGGAGGGACAGTTGAATACCTCATTTTATAGCTGGGGAAACTGAGGCCCAGAGAAAAGTTGTATAGTCATGCAGCTAGTAATCTGCAGAGTTGAGCCCCCCATCTGCCTCTGGGGCCTGTGCACCTAACTACCATTCTGTGTAATGCTGGTGTGTCAGATCCGCTGGAAGGGCAGAAGGGGAGTGACTAGCCCGGGCTCAGGAGGAACCAGGTAGGCCCTTTACACATTCATATTTTATTAATCCTCACAATTAAGGGAGGCCAAACTCTCCTGCTTTCATGGATGAGGAAATGCAAGCTATGAGAGTTCAGGGATTTGTCCAAGGCCACCCAGCTAGGAAGCAAGTGCCAGGTCTGCCTGACTCCAAAGCCTACCTTGTCCTTCCATATCCTGGTCACCCATAATGGCCCTCTGCTCTCTGAGGCTCTGATTCCTTGAAAGATCCTGGTACTCTGGACCCTTATCCATGGGGCTCCTGGGGGACCAGGACTCTCTCATATCGGCCTTGTGCTTCTTTCCTCAGCAGCCAAAAACCAAGGACAGATGGTAAAAAAAAAAAAAAGAAAACAAAAAGGTTGGGGGGCGGTAACCATAAAGGAAGAAGAGTGTTGATGGGGTAAACAGAATAATCCTCCTTACATGTGGGATGGCCTTACCCCTAGTCTCCAGCAGAGAATTTAGGCTTCTCCTTCCTCTCATCCTCTGGACATTTCACTGTGCAGAGCCATGACCAGCTATTCTCCCTCAGAACCACGTGCTCTCACTGGTACCGTGTAACAACACGGAAGGCACCAGCCCAGGTCCTCCCCGCAGAAATCAGGGCGCAGCTCTGAGGCATGGTTGCAGGAGCCAGGCCTCAGGGTCCCTCCACTGGGAAGAGCTGATGGAGTGTGAGGGATTCTCACCTGGCCCAAGCAGGAGAAGAAGGGAGAAGACATTCATTTATCCACTGGCTCCTTTCACCACACTTTATTAAACGCCTGCTGTGTGACAGGCACTGTAGCTGGTGCTGGGGTTAAGATCAGGGGCTTTGGAGTTCATTGGATTGCATTTGAATTCCAGCCTCAGCCCTGGGCCAGTCACTTAGCCTCTCTGTGCCTCGGCATCCTCATCTCCACAATGAGGAGAGTGGAGCCCCCAGCTCACTGAGCTGGAATGAGGATTAGATGAGGTTATGTATATGAACTACTTGGAACAGTGCATGGCACATAGTAAGAGCTGAATAAAAGGTGGCTATTAGTGCTATTATTATATCTGTCCTTGGGAGTTCACAGTCTGGTGAGACACAGACAATAAAAGAAACATAATTTTCTAATAACTCGAGCAAGGAAGTGATGCTGAGTTCTACCAAGTAGTGGTATTGGAATTTCCTGCTTCCCTGTTCTCTGTGAAATGCACTGAGCTCATCTTCTGTGCTTAGCTCTAGAGGTGAGTCCATCTGCAGGCACTCCTGCCACACTGAGCCCATGGGGTGTGTGGGTTCCAGGACCTGGGACCTTGCCACTTGGCCTTTGTTCAGGTTTCACCTTCTGAGAGAAGAAAACTGGGTAGGGATTGGAGAGCATTGTGAGGGCTTCTTCACAATTCTGCCCTGCAGACAAAAGACAATGAGATGGAAAATTCAAATGGCCAAAATGAATATATAAGAGCAAGAAGTTTAATGGCCTGGTGCAAGCAGCACATGAAATGATAATCTGCTGGCAGAAGAGAAGCGTTTCGGAAGCGATGAAGCAGGAAAGTATTAGTGGGGTGAAGCTGGGGACCCTCACTTCCCCCGTTCCTCCAGGGGTGGGCTCTGGGCAGCTGTCTAGACTGGCAGGGACTTCATTTTTCCATTTTGCTGCACCTGGAAGAATCACTCAGAGGTGAAACTCTGTTTTCAAGTATCACCTGCTTTAATATATTCAAAATGTTGAGGACAATATTTCCTGTAAATTCTCAGCTTTAATCAGACCTGTGATAATCGTGCTTTCCAATCCTAACTGTAGAAACTAAACAATTCTAAGTTTTTAATTTATTGTCAACTTTGAGCTAGCTTTAAAACATTTTAATTATTTTAAAAATAATGTATTATTTTGGAATACATCACAATCTATATGGAAAATCTACTTCCTTTTAGGAAGTCACGTGTGCTGGTCTTCGGATGAGATGGGACTGAAGCAAAATGCAACTATTAGGGCTGCCTGCTGGTAGGACTGTCCATTTCCTAGGGCAGCTGCTAAATGGATCTAGGCATGATCTAGGCCTTACAATAATGTTAAGCTGGGGCTGTGGACAAGCAAGGGATGAAGAAGCAGACTGGGGGAAAGGGAACCCACAGAGGAGAGATATATGGGTGAACTAGCACCATGCCTGGCAATGAGATTTCCCACAGGGGTGATCTTGTTCTGATGGGTTTGGGTTGAATGATGCCTCCCTCAGAGATATGTCTACACCTTAATCCCCAGAACCTATGACTGTGACCTTATTTGGAAAATGGGTCTTTGTAGATGTGATTGAATTAAGGATCTTGAGGTGAAACCATCCTGGATTATCTGGGTGGGTCCTAAATCCTTAAAAGAGATGGAAGAGAAGAAGACCAAGTGAAGACAGAGATAGAGATTGGAGCCAACCACAAGCCAAGGAATGCTTACAACCACCAGAAGCTGGAAGAGCAGGGATTCTCCCCTAGAGCCTTCAGAGGGTCCACAGCCCTGCCGACACCTTGATTTTGACCCCGTGATATTTATTTTGGACTTCTGGCCTCCAGAACCATGAGACAGTAAATCTCTGCTATTTGAAGACCCCAACTTGGTGGTAATTTGTAGAGCACAAAGTGGTGAGGACATTGGTTGAAGACAGGAACCCATGAGGACTGTGGCTCCAAACAGGGAGGACCTTTAGAGGCCATGGACCCCAGGGCACGGGTTGCTGTGGGAAAGAAGGGAACAGAGGTCAAGAACCTCTTTCCTCTTGGGCAGCACAAGCTCAGGCCCAGGGTGAGACATCCTGGGTTATCTGGGTGGGACCGCTCCCTGGTGACATGGATGATCAGGTGCTGACTTCCCTTTGATTCCTGCTTCTCCATCCTTCCACCTGGTTTGTCATGGTCACAAGGACAAGAATGGCTCTGGTGACTTAAGGGTGCATGAGAACATGAAGTGGCAGGGACATCATCTCAGCAGCAGCCAACTGGCACTGGAATCCAGTGCTTCTGCCAGATGTCTCAGCTGCTCTGGGGCTTCTGGATAGTGCTGGGGTTGCCTGAGCCCTGGGGCATGTCTGGTAGCAGGGCCCCATGTGTGGGCAGCTGGAAGGGGCTTTCTGACCCTTATGGGCCAGATTCATGCTCAAATCTGCTCAGTCTTCTCACCCCCGATCCTTGCTTTTTTTTTTCTTTAAAGATTTTATATATTTATTTTTAGAGAGAGAGGAAAGGAGGGAGAAGGAGACAGAGGGAAACATCAATGTGTGGTTGCCTCTCGTGCACTCCCCACTGGGGACTTAGCCTGCAACCCAGGCATGTGCCCTGACTGAAATTGAACCGGCTACCCCTTAATTCACAGGTCGGCACTCAATTCATTGAGCCACACCGGCCAGGGCAGATTTTTTTCTTTTTTTCTTAAAGCTTTGGTACCTGCTGCTGCTTGACTATTGGTAGCCACAGGAGGAGATAATAGCATGAATGAACAAGCAGCACACAGATACAAAAGAGAAACTGCACACACAGCCAATCTGAGCTTGGCAGCTATTTTTTCTCCTTCTAGGACATGTGTGTTTGTGGTTGCGATATTATATTGCACACATTAATATAGTCATATTTTCTGCTAGTAAAATTGTTGCTGGCACATAGAATGGCATTAAGTACCGCAGTATTTCATGGTGTTCCGCAAAAAGCCCCATAACTTCCAGGTGCTCAGCCACATGGACAAGTTTGAGAACCGCTGATCTATAATAAAGGGTAAAATCATTGAACACATAAGTAAGCAGGATGTTTGAAAGAAGCCATTTGTCACTGATCCGGCAGCATTCTGGGAGGTAGGAACTGTATCAAGTACAAGCAAACTGATAAATCTAAGTTATTTAAATTTTTCAAAATCATTTGATTAGACATCATGTCTAATAGAATTGATAGGAAACACTCCTGATGACCTCTTTTGGCCTTCAGAGCCAAACTAGACAGCCAGCTTCATTATTGCATGAATCAAACAGAGCCTCGTTACTTCCTGGCTACACACGGATATGTCTTTCCTAGACTGTCCATGCAAATGCATGCTAAATGTTTAAAAGCCACATCACAGATGTTGGTCCCAGGCCCCAGAGACCATGCACCCACCTCTCAATCAGGTGACTTGGAAAGCACCCTCTGGAGGAGGGAATACCTTGGGGCCAGGGCCATTGTTTTTGACCTGACTTGCATCCTACTGAGCTATTAAACAAAACCCCTGGACACTGCCTGGCCTCCTGCCAGAAAACATTGTTCTGCCTCTGAACTCAGCAGTGGATGAGCCACAGTGGAGTGTGGAATGCATCTTGGTCACTGGCCCCCCCCCCCAAATCAGAGACAGTTCAGAGAAATTTCCAGAAGGCCAAGGAGGTATTGATTTGGGATGAGGAAAAATAAAAATAGAGCATACAATAATAACAAAATTCTTCTAATAATAATATCACAGGCAAGCAAGAGATATATTTTAGACCTGGAAAGGATGTCTTCAAATAAAAAAAGCAAACAAAATTTCTTTGTAAAATGGAGTATATTACAAGAAAGCATACACAGAAAACAGCTGGAGGGAAAAAAAGAACAAAATCCTTCTTTGATGGATTTACAACTGGCTCTTTAAAAAAAATCATAAATTTGGGGCATGTTATTCATTCAGTGATCATGTATTCAGTCCCTGCCATGTGTCAGGTCCTGTGCTAGGCCCTGGGGAAATAGCCATGCTGAAGACAGACACTGTCTGCCCTTTGAGGAATGAACTCTTTGGTTCATTCTGGGGGAATTCCAGAAGGAAGGTGGTAATCACAACATCAGGAGTAATGTGGGAAGGGTCATGATGGAAGGCCCAGTACCTGAACAAAAGAGGGGCATCTCCCCTAGACCGGAGGAGTAGGAGCATCGCTGTGGTCACTGGTAGAGATGGAACCCTGGCTGACTGAGCCCTGGGTAGCATTTCTCAGGTGGGGCCAAACCCTGCCCCTCGGAGAGGAGCTACCATGAGCACAAATGGTTGTGAGAGCATTTTAATGAGAAGACCCATTCATAAAACAGCTGCTGCAGACCCAGAAGCTCAGACAACGGTAGCCTGGTGAGTCTACCCTATTATAAATATTTGATGTTCTAAAATGGTATTACCGTAAATATTATTTGCTGCCCTGAAAACTTTCAAGCTCATAGTTTTAATTTCCCACATTAGGAGTCTAATGAAGAGGATTTCAAAGGGCCTCTCCAGGGACAGGCTTTCCTGGCAGGTTCCAGGCTAGGCCCTAGGTGGGAGGGGGCAGTTAAATTTGGATGATGCGCTGCCTGCAAAGGAGATGGCAATTGCTTCAGGTGTGAATGGACAAGGTGGTGCTGGGGGCCCGAGGAGACAGAGACTCCTTGTGGAGTCCCGGGGGAAGCGGGGCAGGCTACACCTCAACCAGGCTTCCAGAGAGATGGTCAAGCATCGTGGTAAGGAGCTTGGGCCTGGAGCCAGCTGTTTCTGAGTCACAGGGTGGCCTCAGATGAGGTACAAGGTCATCTCATCTGCAAAATGCAGATAAGAACTGACCTGCCTTCCTTCTAGGGTGACTGCTTAGGCGAAGGTGTAGTAACCCCGTGCCTGGCACATCGGGTCAGCACTGCTGCTCTTCCCTTGAGCATAAGGAAGCTCCTGCAAGAGCCCATGCTGCTGCTGCCCTTCTAACCATGACCCTCAGGTTAGAAGCCAGCCCCCTGAGCATGGCTCTCAAGGCCCCCAAGAGCACACCTATCCTCTCCCCATCCTGACCTCCTCACAGCCAATTCAGGCCCAGGCCCCAGCCAGTCACCTTGCAGCTGCCCATCACTCTCACATCATTGCCTTGTCCTCCTCCTTGCCCTGCTCCTCTTTCCGCTGGAGCACTTGCCTCTAGGCCTCGCTGGCCTGGCCCTGGTTAACCCCTTCTAGCTGTCAAGCTTTCATTGCTCATGCCTCCTCCACAAAGCCTCCCTGACATTCAGGCACACCTGCTGGTCTTCTCGGGCCACCACACCCCATCCCTGTGAGGAACTTAAGGACTGCCCACTTCTTCACATAGCTGGGAGCACCTGGCGAGGGTGGAGACATGTTCACCTTTCTCTCTCTCAAGGCCCACCTGTCTCCCCAGAGTGCTTGCTTTGTGATGTTCAGTAAACGTTGAACAAATGAATGGATGACACAGATATTTATAACTTCTAAAGGCTTTCTGTATCTGGTGTACTATTCCACCAGATTCCCTGGGAGCATTATGATGCTTCTCAGCAGCTCAGAGAGGTTAAGTGACTTGTCTGGAGTTACTTAGTAAGTTAGGAGCATGATTGCAACCTTGGCTCATCTCTATCTTGGAACCCAGAGTATCTCTGAATGATTGTTGAGTTTACCAGGGTCTGAGCCATCTAAGCTTGGGTCAGGATCCCTTTTTCTGCCTCTGGCTGATTAGGGGTTGAGGGCTCCTCAGAAACTTTAGTCCTGGGATTCCCGCAGTTCCAAGTCATTGTGGGGTGAGGTGGGAGAGGAGGGGTTCTTCCTGGAACTGAAAGCCATCCAGAGGCCCCTAGTCATTAGAACCTATAACTTGAACCCCATGAATTCCCAAGGCATTCTCTTTCAAGTCCTTGTAACCCCACCTACGGAAGAGGAAACTGAGGTGCAGTTCTGTCCCCTGCTCAAAGTCACACAGTTGGTAAGTGGCAGAAGTTGGCAAGAAACCAAGCTCTTAACCACTGCTCATTTCCCTGGGTCTTTGAAACAGAAATCACGCCAGGGCCTAAAACAAATCTAGCCCCCAGGATGGCTGGTGCTGATGATTTAAAGGGCCGAGCAATGCTTAATCTTCCTGCTGGGCTCCCTCATTTTAGTAAATGCAAAGATTTAAGAGCTCATAAAACTGAGCTATAACATTGCTGTGCCAAGAGCTCTGCATGGGCTCTCTATCCTGGGCCGCACCTGGCCTGGCGGTCCCAGGCTTGTCCCAAGTCACCCTGAGTGAGTTCTGCAGCCAATTAAAGCTGCCAGGCTCCTCCAGGCCTCAAGAGGCCCATCAGGTTGTTTACGTGCTTACCAGGGCCAGATTGACATGCGGTGTGACAATGTGCACAGTGACTGACTGAACTCGTAAATTGTTCAGGATTCTGGCAGTAGCAGCAGCAGCAGCAATGCTGAGTGGGCATCAGGGTTCAGTCTGGTCACACAAGCAAATGAGCACAGGCAGATCATCTGCACGGGGACCATCTTGCTATGGCCACAGTGAAACAGAAGCTACTCATGCTGTGGAAATGACTCTGTGGCCACCAGCAGCCCTCTGTTTAATCTGCCCCAATAGTATGTTTCTTCTGGTTGAAACAGACTTCCAAAGTATCAGGTTCATGACACCAGCATACACATCCTCAGCCATGCCTCTAACACCTAGCATGATCCTGTGCTAATGTAGATATCAAGTCAGTGTGCGTTGCATGGAAGGATGGATGGGTGAATGGAAGGAAGGAAGGAAAGAGGGAAGGAAGAAAGAAGGGAGGGAGGGAGAGAGGAGGGAAGGAGTAAATTGTTTATGAAGTGTTCACAGTTTTTCATATCTCCCTATAGCCTCACCTTTTGCAATGTGACTTTTCAGGTCTTCATGTGAATAGGTAGAGGTTTTTTCTTCCCCATCCCTTAAATCTGGGCTGGCCTTGTCACTTCCCTTGGCTAATGGAATGCAGTGGAAATGAAAATGGGCCACTTCCAAGCCAAGATCTCAAGACATTTTGTGCACTTCAATTGTTTCTCTTGGGACTCTGTGGAGCTGCCAAGTAGATAAGCATGAACTAAGTGACTTGCTAGATGATGAGTGATGCAAGGGCCAGCCAGCAAGGGCCAGCCACCCCATCATCTCGGCCTACAGCCAGCCGGCCTCCCGCTGACCCTCCAGCTGATCACAGATGCAAGATTTGGTCCAGTCAAGGTCAGCCAAGCCTGGTTTAGATCTGCCCAGTTGACTCATAGTCTCATGAGAGAAGTTAATGCTCATTGCTTGTAAGTCATTTAGCCATGGAGTGGCTAGTTATGTAGTGATAACTGATCTGGTTGTAGAAGCCTTGGGAAATGGTGTCTTTAGGTTCCACATAGCCCCAGCTTTTCAACTTCCTTTCCCCTTTTATGCTAAGCCCTCCTCTCCCATCACACCCTAGTCAGAGCATGCCATATTTGGATGTTCTTCTAAGTCTGTGTCTAAGATGCTGGGTATGCTTCTTCGATTCAATTCAGCCACCAACTCCTAGGGAGCACTTGCTGTGGAAAAGGCATCATGCCAGCTACTACGGAGATAGAGAAAAACAACCTTAGGCTTTTGCCCTCCATGCAATGTAGGGGGTAACACAGCAGTTTGGATTCAGGATCAGTTATTAGTTAGTGCCTATTGTATATGCAGTACCATGGTAGATGCTGGTGAAAGAGAAATAAATGATGCAGGGTCAGGATAAAGATTCAGTCTTCTCTGAGTGCTGGAATGGTTTAGTCCCTTCCCTCCCTTTTCATGTGTCCCTGCTTGGAGAGGAACAAATATGCTGAGGCAAAGACTGCAAGGAACACATGTAAAGTTCCACATTTGCACTCAAAAAAATCAGTTTTGCAAGAGCAGGTTAGGGGAGCCATGGCTCAGCATCAGTCCTAGTGAAGAGGATATGAAGAAGTTTTAGTCACCAAAGCTACAGCTGAAAAGCCCATTCAAATCTGATATTACAGGAGAAGTGTAAATTCATTATAGTATCAGGGAATAGGGTGTGAGAGCTGCTGGGCTGGTCAGACTGCATCGAGGAGAAGGTGTTCCTGCAGGGCTCTACATCCTAAGGACCATATTAATAGACCAGGGTGTGGCCGGAGCCAGGAAAATGGGACTGGGATGTTTGAGGGAATTTGTGTTATTTAGCCTGGAGAAGAGGAGGCTAAAGAAAGATGGGAGGGCTGATTCAAATGTTTGAAAATCCTGTTGTGTTAAAAACGGCTGGTCTTTTCCAGTGTTGTCCAAGAGGGTACAAGGTGATGAACTGCAAAGAGACAACTCTCAGTTCAACTTAAGAAACAGTTGTCTAACATCTTGAATCGTCTGTTCACTGATGGGCCAGCTCTTCCTCTGTGGAGATCTGCAGATGCCATGATTAATGGTTGCTAGGAAAGGGATTTCTGCGCGTGGTACGAATTTGGGTTCAATGACATCCAAGGTTCTTCCCACCTCTGAGTTCCTGTGAAGGGCTCTATGAAATGGATTCTAAGCTGCCATGGTTCTGCAATGCTCTTTTTATAAAGACAGCTAAAGGGAAGGTCAATATGGAACAATGCTCCATCAGTCGCATTGGACTCTGGTGACTGCCAAGAACATTTGAGACACAGTCTATGTCAGGAGAATGTGCATTAGCCTTTCTATAGGGGCCTATATAAATGTTTTATTTATATAAAGATTCATATGTACATGTTGTAAAAATATTGGCCATAATTTATATAAATATGGCATCTATAGAAATGTGTAATTTACAATTCTGCTTTGAAAAGGTGGGAGAAAATCCTGGGCCTGTCTTTTCATTGTGACAAGTGTCTCATCTCCTCCCATTAAAGGGTGCAAGAAAAAATGAAGCCACTGTGTTAACCAGAGGGAACTGGAGAGGAAGGCAGGCAAGGGAGGGAACTAACAAGAAACACCAAATCAAAGAGGTGCTCAGAATAACAGGGCTGCAGTGAACATAGGGGTGCATATATCTTTACAAATTAGTGTTTTGAATTTCTTTAGATAAATACCCAGAGGAGGAATTGCTAGGTCATAGTTTTATTTTTAATTTTTGAGGAACCTCCACACTGTTTTTCCATAGTGGCCGCACTAGTCTGCATTCCCACCAACAGTGAATGAAAGTTCCCCTTTCTCCATCCACATCCTCATCAGCACTTTTTGTTGGTGATTTATTGGTAATCACCATTCTGATAGGTATGAGGTGATATTTCATTGTGGTTTTAATTTGTGCTTCCCTGGTGATTAGTGATGTTGAACATTTTTTCATATGTTTGTTGGCCTTCTTTATGTCCTCTCGGGAAAAATGTGTATTCAGTCCTCTGTCCAATTTTTAATCAGATTGTTTGTTTGTTTGTTTAGTGTTAAGTTGTATGAGTTCCTTATATATTTTGGACATTAAACCCTTATTGAATGTATCATCGGCAAATATCTACTTCCATTCGGTTTTGTTTTGTTGATGGTTTCCTTTGCTGTGCAAAATACTTTTTAGTTTGATGTGGTACATTTGTTTAACTTTTTCTTTTGTTTGTCCAAGCAGACACATCAAAAAAGATGTTGCTAAAAGCAGTATTAAAGAGTTTATTGCCTATGTTTTTTTCTAGGAGTTTTATGGTTTCAGGTCTTATATTTAAGTCTTTAATCCATTAACTGCACATTATTTATAATAGCCAATATAGGGAAGCAACTTAAGTGTCCATCAATAGATGAATGAATAAAGATGGGATACATATATAAAATAGAATATTACTAACTCATAAAAAATGAAATCTTGCCATTAGCATCAAATGAATGGATCTAGAGGGTATTATGCTAAGTGAAATAAGCCCAACAGAGGAAGAAATGCCAGATGACTTCACTGCTATGTAGAATCTAAAAAACAAAATAACCAACCAAACAAAACAGAAACAAATTCAGATACAGAGAACAAATTGACTGTCACTAGATGAGAGGGGTTTGGGGGTTTACCGTAATAATAGTCATGGGATATAAAATACAGGATAGGGAATATAGTCAATAATATTATAATAACTAGACTTATTGAGGTGATCACTTTGTAAGGTATACAATTGTCTGATCATTATGCTGTACACCTGAAACTAATATAATAATGTATGTCAATCATAACTAAATAATTGAAAAAGAAGTTAAAAAAGAATAACAGTGCTCCATTGTAAAGACTAAGCAGCTGGGTGAAGGGATGTGAAGGAGCAGTGTTCACTGTTTCCGGACATGCTGCTTTGAGACAATGATGCTGTTGATGATAATAATAGTAATAATAATTAACATTTACTGAGCACTTGCTATAAGCCAGGGAATATGCTTTATACACTGTATCTCACTTAAACCTCACAACAATCCAGTGTGGTAGTGCTCTTATTATCTTTATTTTGCAGAAGAGCAATTGAAGCACAGAGACCTTAAGTAACTTGTCCAAGGTCACACAGCCAGGAAGTAACAGAACTTACATTTTAACCTAGATCCTTTGACTAGAACCTGTACTTTTAGCCTCTTCCCAGTCACATCTTGTTTGTCTGTCTTGGTAGTGCTTATAGGGGGCCATCTGTCTGTCTTTCAGTCATCTGCAGTCCCCAGGGCATGATGAGATGGCGTCAAGAAACATTTCAAGAGCCCTGAGTGATCCCACCACCTCAATATATTGATTCTTCCTCTGGAAGGAGACAGGCAAGAAAGATGAGTTCTGCCTGTTGGCATAAATTAGCAGTGTGCCCTTGCGGTTTTGTCTCACCTTGCCGCCTCCTTGCCATTCAGGTGGCAGGCCCGCCTGCAGCAGAGCTGTTTCTTCAGAGCAATTCACGACCAGCACATGGCAAATGCCAGGACAACAGCTTCCACGCTGAGCCTGGACAAATGGCAGAGCAGAGCAGAGGGCAGTGCAATTTACAAGGAATCTTAGCAACCAGGCAACAGGCAATAAACCAGAAAATCACGGAGGAAACTCAGCAGAGCATGAACTAAACGAATTGCAGGATTTGTGAACCAATTTACACCCGTCAGAGGAAGGGAGAGAGAGGCACTGGGAGGCTCTGAAAGCCACAGCCAGAGATCTGCAGGCTGTCACCTCCGGCAAACCTATGGAAGGGCAGTAAGGACACACAGTCCCTGCTGGGGACAGCTGAGCGGTGGCCTCTGGGGACATGGCTGGGTGGATCTTGGGCATCCTTCTCTGAGACAGATCTGGGTGTGTTAACAGCCCACTGGGAAGGATGGATGTCAGGTGCAAGGGGTAGAGGTGTGAGTGAAGTGAGTCTCCCTTTTCCTCATGCCCAGAAAATCGATTAGAGACAGATGAAGTGTTCTCAGCCAGAAACAGAGCCCACCTTTGGTCTCCATTCTAAGAGGTAAGTCTCTTGGGAAGCAAGCATCATCTCTCAGGTGAGACACCTCATTGTGAGGTCAGAAGCAGACTTGTGAGGATGTGGAAAATAAGCAAAGTAGGGAAGGGCCCCTTCTTTTCAGGATGACATTGGCACCTGATGCTCAGAACACATTCCATCCTGAGAGACCTCTGGGAAGATCAAATCTGTCTGTCCTGGAGCCTGTGGAGTGGGGAGAGGACAGGTTTTCATGACATAAATATACCTACCTGGCTAAACAAGACAACCAAAGAAAACACTACCTTCAATTGCACAGGGCCCAGAAGGGTGTCTGCTTTGTGGCAGTGCAGAATATTCAAGTCTCAGCTGAATAAATTACACACTAATAGTAATACATGGACACGATGCAGCATTAGGATTAAGGGATATAATCTCAAGTTAAAGACAAAGGCTTATAATGAGTCCTAATAAGGGGTCCGCTGTGCTGCCCCAACAGTGTAATTCTTGCTGGTGCTCCTGGGGAGTGAGTGAGGTACTGCATTGTAGAGACAGGGGCCTCAGTTGCCCCATTGGTAACCAAAGTTTTCTAGGGCCATTTCCCGCTCTGCTTGCTGTAGTGATTTTCAGCAGTTCACGTATTTTCAGCAGGGGGTTCACGTATTGCCTTAGGAGAACAAGTGTGACCCCAATTTCCCAAAGCCCCATAGAACTCCTCCTTGCAGCTTCTGGCATGCCTCCCTGACTACCCATTCTTCTCTTGCCTCTGAGTTCTCCCGCCTCCACTGGCCACGGAATGGCTCCCCAAGGCTTTGCTACTGCTCAGCAGGACACAGCACAGGGGGTCCTGCACAGGATCTCCGCAGGCCTCTGCCACAACTCCTGGCTAGGGGACCACCTGCAGTTGGGTTGGAGGGTTGGGGGAGGGAGTAATGACAAGGATGGCAGCTACCCAAACCCAGGACCTGGCCCTTCACTGGGTTTTCTGGCCCTGAGTATGATGGAGATTGTTTGTCTGCCAACCTAGGTGGTGGTGCACAGAGTAATTCACACAATTTAGATTTTAAAAAAAGGTAACAGTATGGTGTAGACTCTGGAGTTAGACATCAGTGAGGTTGAGTTCTCCCTCCACATGGTCATGAGACTTGGGCAAGTTACTTTCCCCTGAATGCATCAGTCTCCTCGTGGGTACTAATACTATTATTAAAGATAATAATCCCTGCCACATAATTCTGAGGAATACCTGAAATAACACACATAGGCCCTTAGTGCACTTTGTTAGCACATGCTCAGTAAGAGTTAGCTATTTTTAGAACCCAAATTCCAGGGACCAAAATGCATACATTCTACACCTACTCATTGTTAGGACATCCCAGAGAATCCAAGCAGCAGCCCCAGGACTCTGAGCTGCAGTGAGGTGCTTGGGACAGGCTGAGAATACACATAGGAGTGAAGTCTAATTTCCAGGGGACTTGAAACTTAACTGAATGGTCAAGAATCAGGCCAAGAAAATAAGATCAAGAACAAGAACCAGATCTTCCCAGAAAGATCTATCATAAAATGTATCTGTCAGCTTTTGCTGCATAACAAACAAGATAACATCTCAGTGGCATAAAATAATAAGCATTTATTTTGTTCATCTGGGGATGCTCTGCTTTGTATGGATCCCAGGCTGAAGGAAGCTATTCCCATGACTACAACAGAAGCACATGGAGCAAGTGCAAGCTCACCAGGCCTTTTAAGGCTTAGGCTTAAGGCTGAGGTTCACATTTCTGCCCATTCTATTGACCAAAGCAAGTTGCAGAGCCAAACCAAGGTCAAGGACGGGGGAAATGCACTGTGCCCACACTGAGACCATGGCAAGGGCATTGTTACAAGGAAGGGTGAGGAATTTAACATAAAGAGTGGGTCTTGATGTGGGAGGAGGAAGTGAATATAGGAGATGGAGTTTGCCAAGGTCACATATGCCAAAATGGGGAGACATACACCAAAGGAGATCCATGGTAGGGCTTAAGGGGAGAAAGGAATGTTAAGTGACAGAGCTGGTTCAGGCAGAAGCAATAGTGTCTCCTCACATGGGTCCCAGAGCACTGAGAAACCTCTCTCCATTTTGCTTTATCAGTCACTAAGTGAGCTGGCATGAGTGTAGTGGCTGTAATCTTTGCAGGGAAATATCCTGCTGTTATACCAGTGAGAGGCTGTATTTGATCAGAGAGGCTTACCAGGACTTAGTTATATAGGAAAATGGCTAAGTGAAACTAATATATAATATCTCATTTCTAAAAATTCCTATTCTTCTCAGTCAGGCATAATGTATCCAAACTGCTTCTTCTAATAGCTCCATGGGTGCAGTTGCCTGGAAATACCAGGAAGGAGTTTGGAATTAATGAAGGGAGTTATTAATTACAAATGCAGATATGACTTTAAAGCAAAGGCCTAGGGATACAGATTATTGTTTATTTATTTATGATTTGTGTTCCTACTAACTTCCAAACAAATTTGAGATGACTGACTATTAAAAATAGAGGCCCCAGGACAATGAGATTAAAGATGAAATATCCAAAGTCATATGGATGAAGGGAGGAAATGATTAAACCAGAAACCTAGCAGAAGATAGTTACTGCAATTGCGCATTAAATTGAGCTAAAGCGAAAGGGGAAATGTGATGAGTTATTGGATAAAAGGAAGTATAGCCATTTGTCAGAAGAGGCAAACTTTTCCCTGACACTCATTGTGAGCACAAATTTATCATGAGAATCTCAAATAAGGACAGCAAGGCACATAATAAACGCTCTCTTCAAAGACTTCTGTGGAAAATGCAGAAACATTCTTCAGATGGTCGTTTATTATATCGACCCCGGATAAAAGCTGAGGTCTTAGGGATGAACCCTTCTAGATTTAATATTGCCCCAGCTAATGGCTTATAGATTGTGGCAGAGGCAGGTCCAGTTAAGAGTGTTTAGAAACCCAGGGCTGGAGCCAGAGGTCAAAGGCTTGGGAGAGATGTGTGGCTTTCCTCCTGGAGGCTTCGCGGGGAAAGCACTCCCCACTGACAGACACTTGTCCCCCCAAAATCGTGAGAGATAAGCAAGGCAGCCTCCTTCTGAGTGTGGGAAGGTCAGGAAAGTCCCTTGGTAGAGAACAAAACATGAACAATCAGACTACAGAATGGAATGTGTTGTCACGCACACAAATAGAACACTAAAGAAAACAGACTTAAAGGAAATCCGCTGAAATGTTCATGGTGCTATATTTTGGGCTGTGACAATTTGGGGCATTCTTTTTTAAAATATAATTTTATTTCCTTTTCAAATATTCCAGATGGAGCTTGTTAACTTTTGTAAAGAGACAAAAGAAAGAAAAAGGTTTCTTTTGTAAATCCTGATTTTTTTCTTCTGACTTTTCTTGTCTTTCTTTTTTACATTAATTTATTTTATTTGTTAATTATAGTTGACATTCAATTTTTTTATATTAGTTTCAGGTATACAGCACAGTAGTTAAACATTCAAATAATTTATGAAGTGATTCGCCCCCCATAATTCTAGTACCCACCTGGTACCACAGATAGTTATTACAATGATATTGACTATATTCTCTAAGCTTTAGAGCTTAGTCTAAAGTCTCTGTACTTTAAATCTCCATGATTATTTTGTGATTACCAATTAGAGCTCCTTAATCCCTTCACCTTTTTTCACCTGGCCCCCACGCCCCTCCCCTCTGGCAACCATCAGTGTGTTCTCTATATTTAGAAATTTGTTTCTGTGTTGCTTGTTTATTTTGTTCTTTAGATTCCACATATAAGTGAAATTATATGGTGGTTGTTTTTCTCTGTCTGACTTATTTCACTTAGCATAATACCCTCTATGTCTATCCATGCTGATGCAAATGGTAAGCTTTCATTCTTTTTTATGGCCAAGTAATAGTCCATTGTATATATGTACCACAACTCTTTAAAAAAAAACTATTTATTTTTAGCGAGAGAGGAAGTGAGGGAGAAGGATAGGGAGAGAAACATCAATGTGTGAGAGAAACATTGACCAATCCGTTCAGCTGGGGACCTGGCCAGCAGCAACCCAGGCATGCGCCCAGACCTGGAATCAAACTGGTGACCTTCCAGTTTGCAGGACGACACCCAACCCACTGAGCCACACCAGTCAGGGTAGTATCACAGCTTTTTTATCTACTCATCTATTGATAGGCATTTGGGCTGCTTCCATATCTTGGCTATTGTAAATAATACCACAATGCACATAGGGGTGCATATATCTTTTCAAATTAGTGTTTGGATTTCTTTGGATGAATACCCAGAAATAGAATTGCTGGGTCATAAAGTAGTTCTATTTTAAATTGTGAGGAACCTCCATACTGTTTTTGACAGTGGCTGCACCAATGTGCAATCCCACCAACAGTGCAGAAGGGTTCCCTTTTTCCACATCCTCAACAACACTTGTTTATTGATTTATTGATGGTATCCATTCGGCAGGTGTGAAGTGATGCCTCATTGTGGTTTTAGTTTGCATTTCACTGAAGAGTGGTGATGTTGAGCATCTCTTCATATGCCTATTTGCCATCTGTATGTCTTCTTTGGAGAAATGTCTGTTTGGGTCCTCTGCTCACTTTTTAATTGGATTGTTTGTTGTTTTGGTATTAAATTGTATGAATTCTTTATAAATTTTGGATATTAACCCCTTATCAGATGTATCATTGGCAAATCTGTGTTTTCTTGAACAGGTGCTTTTCTGAGTGTGTGCGAACAAGCACTCTCAGAGCTATGGCTGCTCATTCCTGTTTCTGCTTCTCTCACAAGCTACTAACCTAACTCCACCCATTCAAATAGTTTATGTAAATCACAAGCCTTAGTTTCATGATGGGGTAAAGGAGATAATGAAAGAATTTGGTAGCTGCAATTCCCTGAAAGTCAGAATGTATTATTTCATAGGTAAAACTTCTCTGGTAAGAAAAGTGGCAATATATGGCAAAAGTCTTAAAAATCTGCATACTATTGCTATACTAATTTTACCTGTAGGAATTTATTACAGGTAATTACAGGAATTACCTGTAGGAATTCTCGGGAAATAGTCATGGCTACAAGTGATAAAATGTGGGGAACAACCTAAATATTTACCATTACTTAGTTAAATAAATTGTGATCCTAAAGAGCACAACTCAACCATCAAAAAAAACAGCTTGGAAGGATTCTTAATGGCAAGGGCTGATGCTTTGTGATTCACTAGTAAATAAAAAGTACAGGTAACAAAAGATCATGTGGAGGACCACTGTATTTTTGAAAAAGGGAAAAAATGTATGTATCAATAGGGTTATAGGTAATTGTCCTCCCTCCCCCTTATTTTTGGCTTTTCTGTATTTACTAATATTTCTGTTATGACTATTTCTTTTTAAAAAATTTAATTCTATTTTATTGACTATGCTACTACAGTTGTCCTGATTTTTCTACCTTTGCACCCCTCCACCCAGCACCCTCCACTCCCTCAGGCCATCCTGTCACCATTGTTCATGTACATGAGTCACGCGTATGTTATTTTGCTACTCCATTTCCTATACTGTAATTTACATGCCCATGGCTATTCTGTAACTACCTATTTGTACTTCTGAATCCCCTCACCTCTTCACCCATTCCCCACAGCCCCCTCCCATCTGGCAACCTTCCGGTAACTAACTTCTTTTCTCTTGCTTTTAAGAGTCTCTCTTGCGCTGGCTTCGGCAGCACAAATACTAAAGTTGGAACAATACAGAGAAGATTAGCATGGCCCCTGCACAAGGATGACACACAAATTTGTGAAGTGTTCCATATTTAAAGAACAAAAAAGAGTCTCTCTTTTTCTTTAACCTTTGGTCTTTTAATGAAGATGTGTCTTGGTGCGGGCCTCTTTGCATCCATCATAACTGGGTCTCTCTGTGCTTCCTGGACTTACATGTCTATTTCCTTCACCAAATTAGAGAAGTTTTCTTTCACTATTTTTTCAGATGGATTTCCAATTTTTTGCTCTTTCTCTTCCCCTTCAGGCACCCCTATGAAGTGGATGTTGGATCTCTTACAGTTGTCCCAGAAGCTGTTTACACTATCCTCATTTTTTTGGATTCTTTTTTTCTTCTTGTTCTGCGTGGTTGTTTTTTTGCTTCCTTCTGTTCCAAATCAGTGTTTTGGTTCTTGGCTTCATCCACTCTACTGTTGTTTCCCGGTAAAGTGTTCTTTATTTCAATTAATGCATCCTTCACTTTTGACTGGGTCTTTTTCATGCTGTTGAGGCCTTCACTAAGTTCCCTGAGCATTCTTATAAAAATGGTGTTTTGAACTCTGTACCTGATTAGATTGCTTATCTCCATTTTGTTTAGCTCTTTTTCTGGAGTTTTGCTCTGTTCTTTCATCTGAATCATATTTCTTTGTCTCCTTGTTTTGGCCGCCTCCCTGTGTTTGTTTCTATTTATTGGGTAGAGCTGCTTTGACTCTGTGTCTTATTAGTGTGGTCTAATATATTAGGTGTCCTGTAGGGGCCTGTGGCACAGCTTCCCCTATTACCCAAGCTGGGTACTCAAGGTGTACCCTTCGTGTGGGCCGAGTACTCCCTCCTCTTGTAGTTGAGCTCTGGTTGCTATTGGCAGATCAATGGGAGGGATTTACCTAGGCCAATGAGCTGTAAGGACTGGTTGTGACCCCTGACCATCAACCTCCACCATTCATAGAGGATCTGCTGTGCAATAACAAGGTAGTGGTGCTCCAATGTGGTCTGTAGCTGTCCACTGAGTGTGTTGGCCCTGGGGATTCCTGGGTGGTGCAGACCAAGGTCAGCCCCCACTTGTGTGTTTCCTGAAGCACCCTGCCTGAACTGAGATGACTGCTACTTGTGCTGGGCTTGGAGAATCTCAGGTGAAGCCAAGCTGTGTCTCTAATCTGGCTGCAGCTAGGGCTCACTGAAACCAGCTGTTGCTTGTTTGATAGGATTTAGGAGCCAAGACCAGCCATTCATGTGCAAATGCAGCTTAGGTGGATGAGGTAGAGCCTCTTTGGATCTCCAAGGGGGATCAAACAGTGTTAGCCAGGTTGACGGAGTCTCAGATATGGCACCAGCCTACAGGCTCTGTCAGGGGAGGGCTCAGCAAAGGAACAATGGCCTCTGCTCACTCTGGTGCCAGGCACTTCAGTTCCTCCCTATATACCACTGGTGCCCTTCAAGCTGACACCCCCGTGCTGGAGCTCAGAGGGAGTAAGTCTCAGTAGGTAAGTCCATATGTAGGTTCTCCAAGAGGAACTGCTTGGGGCTCCAGCAGCCTCCTCCTCCTCAGTCCCCACTGGTTTTGCAGTCAGAAGTTATGGGGACGTATCTTCCTGGCACTGGAACCCTGGGCTGAGGGGCCTGGTGTGGGGCTGGGATTCCTTGCTCCCCATATATCCCTCCCAAATTTTTATCCATGTGGGTGTGGGAACAGCCCTTTCCATATCTGAACCCCTCTTACCAGTCTGGATGGATGTGGTTTCCTTAATTCCATAGTTGTGAGATTTCCATTCAACTCAATTTCTGATTTCCTGAGTGATGGTTGTTCTATATTTTAGTTGTAATTTTGATGTGGCTATACAAAGAGGTGAGCCATGTCTGTCTATGTGGCCATCTTGACCAGAGCCATGACTATTTCTTTAGTAAGAATAAAAAAGGGGGAAAGCATTTTTTTCCAAAGCAGTACTATTTCTGGAGGAAACTTGAGGACCATCCCTCACGGTGGGATGCTCTTTAAAAGGCGCATTTGGAACGGGCTTTCCCATTTGTCACCGCCCCTGCCCCCTCATTCCTTTTTGTCCCTCCTGGGTTTGAAGCAATTTGTGTGAGAGCCTAAAGGTCCAGTAGGTCTATCCTTTTCTCCTCCCACTCTCATCCCAATGGACGTGATGGTAAAGGATTAGGTAGGAGGTGATTATGAGGCTTGTCCTAAAACCTCAGCTACCAGGCGATGCTCTCTCCTGAATGTGAAAAACAATGGGAGGCAAAAACAAGCACAATTGCTGACCCTGACATTAGGCTGGCTTTTAAATGATGACCCATTCTCAGAATAAACCAGCTTCTAAGAGACAAGGACCCAAAGCAGTGCCCCTGGGTCTTGCGGACACACTCCTTGAGATTTATTTGGCCTTTTGCTATTAAGTTCAGCCCTTTGAAATCCATCTCAGTCCAATTTCTTACCATGTTGCTTCTCTTTGCAGACAGGCTAAGACAGATGAACATTTTCCCTCTTGGTTTCCGTTGCTCATAAGCCATGCCAGTGAAAGGAAATGTCTTTGAGGGAAAAGAATAAATTTGACCATGTCAAAGTGTTGCCTGGACTTTGTGCTGGGAGATGAAGGGTTGTCTTGTGGAAATAAAGACAAGCCAAAAAATAAAATGCCACTAGGGTAAAGACAAGAAATCACAGGCTACAGGGGTCCTAGGCTTGGAGAGACATGAATGAAACTGGCAAAGTGCCTCATTGTCTGTTGAGATGGTTCTTAAAGTATGGCCTGGGATCCTGGAGGGCCTTGGAATTCTTCCATGTGTTTCAGAGAGAGCAAGGAAGCAGGTATTTATTGAGGGTCTTGCAAATGCAGGACGTGTTGCAAGTGAGACCTTATGAAGCGCCACTACCACCGTAGCAGGTAGCTGTTGTTATCCACCCCCTACAGTGACAAGACCAAGGTTCGGAAGGGCTGATTAACTTGCCTGAAGGCACATAGCTAAAAAGCAGAGGAGTGTGAATTTGAACCCAGTCATGTCTGACTCCTAAGCATGAACTCTTAATGCCCTACCATACGATCTCCTTCACTGTTAAGAATTTATTTATAATATGACAAAAGTAGATGGAAATTTTAGGACAATGCTTTGCTTTGGCACTGATTAACTCTGTTTGTCAGAGGCGCTTATTTTTAAAAATGTTAAATGCTTTCTATTTCTGGCATGAATCAGTTGTTTGCTTTTGAGATTGTAAACAAAGGGTTACTTCAGAGTGTCCTACCAGAGCAATACCAGCTTCTTATTTACTCTCGTGAGAGCTCTTTAAATTTGTTATATTTTGTTTTGGTGTTTTGCACTGGTCAGCATAAGAGGGGATTGTTCTTGCTTCACCTCAGTGGATAAAGGTGAGAGCTTTTTAAGAGGTTCTGCTCACCACAGTGAGGAAGAGCGCTCCTTTACTTTATCAAGGGTCTAGGGTACATGGATTGCAACCTCAGGACTTGTTTTGTGAATACATTTTTATAATTTATTTTGAAGTACTTGCAAACTTACAGGAATGTTGCAAGAAGAATACGAAGAATTTCTAATGCCCCTTTACCTCAATTCTCCATTTGTTTACAAGTAACCCATTCACTCCATACTTTCTCTCTTTATATATATATATATATATGTCTTTCCATTCTCATTATTGCTTTTTCTAAAGTATTTGAGAACAAGTTGCAGACATGATCCCTCCCCCACTACATACTTCAGTATATACTGAATCAAAGACACTCTCCTATAAAACAACCACAAATCCTCTGAATCAAGACATTGTTACAACAGATTTCACCCAGAATTTGCCAGCTGCCCCAACAACATTTCTTTTTATTTTTTGGTTCATGACCAATCTGAGAGCACGTGTTGCTTTGGGTTGTCACCTTTCTTTATTTCCTTTCAATGTGGAACATTTGCCCTTCTTTTCCCTTGACCTTGACAGTATAGAAAGAATACAGTTCTTTCATTGGGTTTTTCCAAAGTTTCCTCATGCGTAGACTCAGGCCAAGCATTTTGACAGGAAACCCACAGAAATGAGCCTGGGCTCTTCTCTGTGCACCTCTCTGGGGTCTCATGATGCTGACCGTCACACCACTGATGGACCCTCAATCATCTATCCAGTCAGGGTGGTGTCTGCCAGGCTTCTGTGCTGTAAATGCACCATTTTCCCCTTTGTGGTTGATAGGTATTTTGTGGGGAGATATTCTAAGGCTACTCGAACATCACATCTACTCAACCTTAGTGTCTGTTGGTGCCCCTATCAACAACCCCTATGATGGTTGCCAAACAATGATAACTGATTTCCATCATTCCTTCTACATTTGTTTGTTGACCTCGTGTGGTAAAGAAGAGCTACCTCTTCTGATTTACTTGTCTGTTTATCTATCTATCTATCTAAAGTTTACATCAAAACTTCTAACTACAGTCTATCACTTCAGAATTCTATCTTTCCCTGATCCGTCTGTATTTGTAAATCCCATCTTCAACAGTAAAAAAAAAAAACTAGGCTCTAATTAGCCTCAATATATTTACTTCTCCACTTACTCCTTCTTACTTAGTGAAGCTTCTGATGATGCCTGCAGCCTCTGGGTTTCTTGCCCTGCCCCTACCATCTCGGCCCTTGGCTGCCCCCTTGGCCCTGTTGCCTCTCAGCTCCTGGCCATACTGCCACCTCCAAGGGAAGGAAAGAGAGAGAAAGAGGGAGAACAGGAAGTGAGGACTTGATCATTTTCTTCAGGGTCTTCCTTCTGTGGCTAACACAATCTGAGGCGACCTTCTTTGGGAATCATTGTCATTCATAGGCTATGCTGAAGGGATGAACGTATTTCTCTACCGAAGGATTCCCACCCCTCCACTCTTCCAAGCGATTGGGTAAGAAAGAGTCAAGGCAGGTGGCTGGGCAATAACTGGTGAGATTCTTTCCAGGACTTGAGCTGAAGGTGGCAGGGACTCTAGCCGATGAGACTGGGCCTTGCTGAATGATGGGTACAGACTGGCCTGAGGCTGCCACTTCAGCCACCGCGCACAGGTGTGTGGGTCAGCAGAGAGGACTGAGGCATGGAGCACAAAAACGGGTCCAGCTTTTGCAGGGTCCAAAGCTTATACCACTTTAAGAACAAATTCCTTAAGAAACATTCTTTAAGAAAAAATATGGCGATGAGTATGTAAACCTGAGGCCTCTAGATGCCCCTTACTTTTTCCATAACTGTTTTATTTAAATTAGCCCAAGTGGCTTTCTGCTTCTTGCACCAAGAAGCCAAAAGTCTGAGTATTAAGGTACTGACAACAAGCAAACACTAGCTGATTTTTCTTCTTTCAATTGTGAAGGCAAACTCAGTTCCACATTTTTGTCCATGAAAAATGTCCCTCTTAACTAGACCAGTGAATTGCCAGATAAGATTTGGGATTTGCAGCAGTAAATAAAGAGGAATCAGAAGTTATAGTTTTGGCATTGCTGTCCCAAATTTTTAGTCTGGTTCACAAAGATGCCTTCTAAATCAAATGTCTGAGTGTCCTTCAGGATTGCTGTTGATTCAAGATTACCAGGGATGCTTTATATCCAGTTTCAAATAACTTCAGAGTTCATATCAGAAAAAAAGCTTTCAGACTTGCTAGCAGAATATACTTGTGAAAGTGGAAAATTAACCCTTTTTGCAGGAAGCAGTGAACCTCAGTGAACAGAAGTGAACTGCAAATTAAGGAAACTACTCAGGTTTAGCCCACTCGCCAACAGGGGGCAATGTACTACAGGGGCGGTCCCTCCTGTCCCTTCTCTTCTTCTTCCATCCCCCCATGACAAACCAAGAGTCGTAACCGATTTGTGAGACCTTGTAAGAAGGATATTGCAGATTTAACATTGCTGATGTCAAAAAGAAGAAAAACCACCTAGTGTTAGCGTGTGAAGACCTTTTTATCATCTATGCAATTCCTGGGTCAGGTCTAGCTTGCACTCACTAGCTAAGCAAGTTACTCATTTTTCTTGAACGTTGGGTCCCTCTTCTCTAACATGGGTGCAATATTAACACCTACAGCTCTTTGTAAGTGGCAGAGTAAACAGCAAGCACTCAAACATAGCTAACAGTGGTGTACTGTGTGTTAGACTCTGTCGTGGCTGCTCAACTTCCATCATTTCATTCAAGCCTTACATCAGTCATATGACTAACCATATGACATAAAACAGCTCTTTTTATTCCCATTTTACAGATGAAGAAAATGAGGCACAAAGGGGTTAGATGATTTGCCGAATGTCCTTTAACTAGTTAATTGCTATATTTTATGGCACCTGAAGAAACTGGTGTAAGGAAGACTGAGATGACTTGCTCAAGCTGATGGCATCAGTCTGATGAAGGAATACCTCTTTAGTTTCACAGGAAATTGGGTTTTTTTCCTACTCAGTGGGGAAAGCTGAGACTTGGAGAACACGAGGAGACTTGTGAGCCTGAAACCCAGGGAGAGAGAAAGTAAAGCTTCTCAGGCCTCCTCCAGCCAGGGTGGAGCACCTGCGTGGCTCAGAGACTCTGGTACTTCCTCCTCTGGTCAGGGAAGGAGCAGCCATCTGTCTATGGGCTCAGGAGTCGCCATCAGCAGTGCTGACGATGTGGATCACCTGTTACCTCTGCAGCTCCAGAGAGGTGTCCATGAGGGACTTTTACTTAGGGGCCAAAGTAACCCACCATCCTTTAAAAGTAGAGAGCTAAAAGTCAAATGCACATTGACGTTTTAAACATAGCAACTCCTGCATTCACTTTGCCACATTATAATTAAATGGCATCAGGCAGGTTTTTATTTAAGACTTTGACTCATTTGGGGGATAATTTGGTGATCCCTCAAAAAGAAAGTCTTATTATAGAGAGATATTGCGTAAAGGGCACTCAGGCCTTCAAAGGGACATTAAACAGCCATGCGACCCAACTTGGTCACATGGCTGTTCAGTGGCAGAGCCAGGACTAAATACTTCCTTGGAATTAAGGCTTAGGCTGTGGAGTCATTTTGACATGGGTCCAATCCCAGCAAGCTCCTCACTGGGAATCTGAGCAGATTCCTTCTTGTCTCCAAACCTGATTTTCCTTCCAGGGCTGTTTTGAGAATTATATAAGATGATGTAAGTAAACACTTAGCAGAGACTAATATGAACTATTATTGTAGTCTAATGTTCTTACAGCTCAAGAATAATACTGCATGTCTAATTCTTTTGCAGTATTCCCTCTTTCCCTCAGCTTTTTGGAAGTATAAGGAACACACAATAAACTGCACATACTTAAAGTGTACAATTTCAGAAACTTTCTGGGGTGATGGCTATGTCCACTATCAAGATAATGAACATAGCCATCACCCCAGGAAGTTTCTTTGTGTCCTTTTATAACTCATCTCTCCTCTCCCTCCCGGTCTCTGAGCAAATGCTGATCTGCTTTCTTTCACTATAGTTTGCATTTTCTAGAATTTTCATAAATAAAACCCTACCATATGCACTTTTTGTTGGTTTTTTTTTTTTTTTTGCCTGACTCCTTTTACTCAGTGCAGTTATTTTGAGAATCATCCAATCTATTATTGGCTTGTTTTTTGGAGGACGTCCTTTTCTCTCACAAGCAGCTGACAAACTGTTTCCAAGTGAGAGACAGGGGCCAGGGGAGCGCTGCCTCAGGGTCTCAGCTGCGGCTTCCAGGCGTGGATGCAGATGCCTGGGGTTTCCAATGCTCCCGTCTTAAGTGCTCGGGCGCTCCCCTGTCCCAGGAGCATGCAAGTGCAGGTGGTTCAAAAGCAGGAGGACCTGAAGGGTTCCCACCAGGCAGCCTTTCACATTACACGTGCACAGACGCCACCCCCAGGCGCTCATAGGTCTGGTGGGTAGAATGGTGGAAAACCACTTTTCTAAAGTGATGCCACGAATTTCCAAAAGTCACTTGGGCAGTGAACATTAAAGCAAAAGGAAGGGAATTCAGATAGCACCCGGTGGTAAGAATCACATTTCACAGAAAAAGTGGGATGCTCTGTGGTCTCCAAAATACATTGTTAAGACATCCATGGGCCATCACGAATGATGTGGCACCTACAGTGTTTGTGACCACATGTGAAAATAAGCCTGCCCCCTGGGTTCATTTCAGCATTCTAAACCTGTGTGACCAGAGAGCCATCGTGTGTTGTGTGGACCAGGAAATAAACAAGGGTGGTGCCATCACCTGCTCCACATGCGATGCCAGAAAACCACGCTCGAGAGGACACGGAAATCAATATCGAAAATGAGACACTCGAGTTACCGCAAAGAGCTATTTTTGCTTTTTCCAAATTGCTCTGTTTCTCTAAGAAGCTATTTTCATGGCAAAGCCAGCCTCTTCCTCGGCTATGTATAGGGACAATTCAGCAATTTAAAAACAAGTGGGAAGAGAAAAGAAATTGGCAAATAGGCTCACACCCCAGGAATAAATCTGGGGCAATTCAAAAGGCAGTGTGAGTTGGTTATTTTTCCAAATATCCGGCCTCTTCAAATTCCACCCTGGGGGTTGGAAACCATCAAGAAATAAATATACATGCACGTTGGAGGGTCACTTTCTAGTAAGCACTCAGTGTTTAAAAATAGGGATTGAAATGGAAAAGTCTCCTCCATGTCTGGTGGTGACAGTCCCCTGTGCTGTCGTTTGCTCCGCTATCCAGGGACAGTGTTTAGATGGCAGGTGAGGGGAAGTGTGGGTCTATTTTTAAAGCTCTCTGGTTTTCTGACTGTTGCCAGGGAGAAGGTTGACAAAAGAGGAGCACAGCAAAAGGAAGGTCACCTCAAACATTGGTTCAGTGAGTCACTGGACAATTATTTACTGGTTCAACTGCCCTGAAATACACAGAATCTGCCCACTTGGCTCCATCTCCTGAGCCGCTGTATTTGTCCGGCAACCATTATTTTTCCTCTTCACTAAGAGGACTTCTGTTTTCTCTTGAGGCTTCTCCAGTAATCTGCTTTCCACCCAGAAGCTTTTAAAAAGTGGAATCACAACCTTGATTGATAGAAATGCATGGTAAAAAGTCTGGAAGAATAGCCAGCAAACTGTTCAAAGTGGGTATCCCTGGTGAAGGGATGGGGGGAGACCCAAATGTTTTTACTATGTGGTTTGAATTTTATACCGTGGACTGTATTTCTTTCATAATTTTAAAAGGATCTCAAACATTTAACTTGGTCCCTATACTCTAGGAGCTCTTAATCTTGCATTAGATTCCCAGACACTGAAAATTCTAGGAATTAAGCTTGTTCGTTATGATCTCAGGGGACAGAGGCTACTGTGGGGTGGGCCTGACTGAGAAACTGAACATCAGGGGAAGCGTGCTAATCAGCAGAGCTGCCTGAGAAAGATCCGCAGGCCAGCCAGCATCGGGGCGAAGGCCAGGGCAGGTGTTTGGGCTGAGGCTGGGGGCCCTCTGCTGGAAGCGGTGTCCAGGACTTACGTGTCACCTTTCCCTACAGTTCCATGACTCCATGGGCTGTCCCAGAAGGCACATTTTTTTGAGCCAGACTGCTAAAGGGATATTCTCCAGGGGGTCCCGTTACTGTCTGCTTTTTTCATTTCTGCCTCCAATTTCTGCCAGACAAATACATTCCTAGCAGCCTTAGTTGCATGTGCCAGGTATGGATAGGGTCCTTCTACGAGATAAAAAGAACACACAAGACGCATGGGAAGCCAAGTTGCATACTAGAAGCGGAAAGGGGAAGGAACTCCTGGAAAGGAGATGAAGGAGAAGCAAACAGCACAAGCGTCCCTGCTCAGCTTTGCCTTCAACCCTGCGCTATAACTCCACCCTAGCCATGCCCACCGCTGCCGCCCAGTGGCTGGCTTCCAGGTCACCCAGGTTGCTTCCCTCAGGCACAGCACCATTTCTCCAAGCAGCTCATTGTTTGGCTCCTGGAGCAGAAGTCAGTCATACTGCTGTTCAAAGCGATGACCTATCCTTTGAGATGTCATTATTCTTGCTCTGGAATGAATAGAGATATTAGTCTGATTGGACAAGCGCTTTATGGAGCCTTCCTTGCTCCCTGTAGACTCTTAGACTGTTACAAATCGGTTGAACCATGTTTTTATTTTTTCCACCACCTCAAGGCCATACCATTTTTCTTTTTAATATACAGACCATGCCTTGCACAGAGTAAGTGCTCAATAAATATTTGTTGAATTGATTTTCTTGTTCTGAGAAATGGCAGAAAGACCCCCTTGCTTTATGCGCATAATTCTTTCATGCGGCTATTGTTGAATTCTTTTCCCACACCAGGGTAAGTCTCAGGGTCTGAACTGCATCTTGGCTGGATCAACAAAACAAATGTGACCGGAGACGGAGGACAGGTTCTGGTGGGAAAGGGAGCCCCGAGGTGGTAAAAGGAGAATAATTCCAATCCCATGTGGGCAGGGGACAAATATGAACCATAGGCTGAGAGTGTATGTGAAGAAGAACAGATGATGGGAGGGAGAACAAAGCAGGGTGCTGTGACGGGCTCAGGAGCCAGACAGTGACAGATGAGGGTGGCTCAGCCAGACACCCTGGGTTTGCCTCCTGGTTCTGTGACACGTGTCACTCTGGACAACTCATTTAATTCCGTCCACAGAACCACCACAGCATTGGGGAAATGAGGCAACTCTGTCAGTGTGAGGATTTAATGAGGGAGCTAATATATGCGGCAACACTGTAAACTGTGAAATGTGATGCAAAGAGAAGATGAATTAGCAAGATTTGAAAACATTTCATGTCCTTGAAGAATCCTTTTTAAAAATTTTTATTTATCTAAAATATTTTAAAAAATTTCAATTACTGTTGACATTCTACATTGTATTAGTTTCAGACATACAACATAGTGGTGAGACATTTATATAACTTATGAAGTGATCCCCCATAATTCTAGTACCCCCTGACACTGTATATAGTTATTGGCTATATTCCTTATGTTGTGCTTTACATTCCCTTGACTACTTCTTTTAATCCTCACCCAAGAATATGTTTATTGATTTTAGAGAGATAGGAAGGTGTGTGTGGGGAGAGAGAGAGAGAAACATCAATGTAAGAGAGGAATAATAATTGGTTGCTTCCTGTATACACCCTGACTAGGGCTCAAACCCACAATCTAGGTATGTGCCCTGAAGGGGAGTCAACCCTGTAACCTTTTGGTGTGCAAGATGACGCGCCAACCAACTGAACCATCCAGCCAGGGCCCCTTGACTATTTTGTAAGAACCAATTTTGACTTCTCAATCCCTTCATCTCCCTTTCTTTAAAGATTTTATTTAGTTAGTTTTTTAGAGAGGGGAAGGGAGGGAGAAAGAGAGAGGGAGAGAAACATCAATGTGTGGTTATATCTTGCACACCACGTGCTGGGGACCTGACCTGCAACCTAGGCATGTGCCCTATACTGGGAATTGAACCAGCAGCCATCTGGTTCGCAGGCCGGTGCTCAATCTACTGAGCCACACCAGTTAGGGCCTAATCCCTTCATCCTCTTAAAGAGCCCTTTACAAGTGTTCTTTTGCCTTCTCTTTCCTTCTATAATTTTATTCATGGGGACCCAGTATCTCCAAGCTTGAAGGGATCTTAGAGTTCATATGACCCATTCCTGTCATGTTCTGGACTTAGTAATAGACTCAGAAAGATTCAGTCACACACCATCAAACCCATCAAAGTTGTCTGGATTGGACTCTCCTCATTTAAACTTCACTTTGTTCTCTACTCCCCTAGTTGACACTTCCCTTTTTCCTCACATGTCATGTTAAGGACAACCCATGCTGCTCAGTACAAACAGTGGGTCTAACTACTGAGTGCGGGGCGGGGAATCTCACCCCACAGCTGCTAGGCCCTACAGCCATAATTACCGTAGGACTCTGCAGCTATGGCCAGGCTGTTTTGGAAAGGATGGTTTTCTGTGGGCTCAGGATTCCATTGGTCAAGGTGGGATGGGAAAAGATGAGGCCTCTGCACCCTTGTATCCTGAGCATCCTCATACTCTCTCGCTCCCAAGATTGACTTCCTTTGATTCTCTTTGGTTTCTGTGCACACCTTGCAATGTGTCACCCCTCCATTTTAGCTCATGTCTTTGATGCAGCCCTTTCCCTCCTCAGTGGCACACTCGTGAATGTCCCTGTTTGGTGCCTGGTCTATCTTCCTGACCAATACAAACACCGGGGATTTGATATCTATCCGTAGGCATGTGTATCACAGAGAGGTCACATGGCAGAATGATTAAAGAACCAATCAGAGAACAAATAAGATCAGTCCTGTGTATTTACAAAAAAAAAAAAAGATTAATAGTGAGAAACCCCAAGAAAGATGAGTGCTTTCTGTTTTGTGTCATCCCTTCCTGAGAGAGCAGAAGGAGGAATGAGGGGCTGACAGTCCCAGGTAAGGCAGGCTGTTGAGCAAGGGAGCCAGAAGCCTTTTTTGCCACCTCATTTAGCAGCCTTCCAAATGCAGCCGCCTTCTCAATCGTTGGGATACTTTTCCTTCTGCTGTCCTCTGTAGCCTCCACAAACTGCTGGCCCAGCTCAATTGCCCCCCTGCAGCTGTGCACCGGTGACCTGCCTGCGTGGAGCTTCTGACCTGCCCCTGAGTCCTGCCTGTTGAATGAATGGCCACTTGACCTCCCCCAGATGTCTCACCTTGCACTTCCTGATGCGGAAACCAGCCTCCCGCTCTGCGGTGAAGTCTCTTGATCCTGGCAAGCCTCTTCCTGGCTCCCCACATTAATGTCCTCCCTACAAAGACTAATGATGACAGTAAGATGGAAGATATATTTTCCAAACCACCAAAGGCATCACATAAATATATGAATGCATGCATTTGTCAAATACTGGCATACAATACTGCTAATGACTGAATTAGAGCTGGCTTGGGAAACAAGGATAAGCTATCAGCAAACCCGCCAATTTGTGGGAGCCAGATACTGGGAAGAGTGTGCGGTGTGAGTTCTCACACACTCACCGGTAGTTACGCTGCTGCTAAAATAAGTCTCCCTTTCCTCATTTGCAAAATGGGCCTAATAATCAAAATAGTGCCCATCCTATTTGCTTTGCAAAGTTCTTGTGAGGATCAAAGAGCATAAAACTCTATGAAACTTTTTTAAAAACCCTATACTTACATACAAGATTATTAGTTCCATAATTAGCAGAGTGCCTTGCCCAAACCAAGTGCTTACTAGACTTTAAACTGCAGTTTGGTTGTGAAAGGAAATGTCACTACTTTGTGACATTTCCAACCTGGCATTCTTATTTGCTTGCTTATTCCTGGTCTCCCCTATTAGACTCAAAGCTCAATAAGGGTAGGAATTCTGGCCATCTTACACTGAGCTTTGTCCTTGTGCCTTGGGTGGCCTTGGCATGGAGATAATGCTCACTGAGCAGTTTTGGAGTGCGTGACTTACAATGTAGGGAGTAGGTAAATTGGGCTTAATTCTGGGGACCTCTTGCTTATTTAACTAGAATTTGATGCTGGTGTAGAAATAAAACATACCTTAGAAAGTGACTGGTTCATCTTAGAAATGGAAATATGGATGGCAACACTGAGCATGAAGAATAGGTTAGGGACCGTGAATTTTGAGTAGAATGAGAAGATGTGTTCCAAATGTCTTCTAAAGTGCTGACATCATTCGTGTTGCTCCAGGAGGTAGATGCAAGACCTCAAGTGAGATGGGGTTTGTTTCAGTTAAAGGTATTTGAAAATGAGTTGGCTCAGGAGGTGTGAATTTCTTGTCAAGGGAGGTATTCAAGAAGAGGCTGGATGAATTTGTGGCATCAATGTTGTAGGTAGATGAGTTACTATGATACTAGACAAGATATAAGATGGCCTTCATCTGGTCTTGCCTATAGGGCTCTACAAAGTCCAAACTAAATAATTAATATAAAATAGCAGGAAAAAGGTTAAGAACGGGAATGGGGAAGAGGAAGAAATGGGTACCCCTGCTATTTTGCTTCTTTGAGAATCCTTTCCACCCCCAATCTGAGGCCCCCTTTGGGGAACCTCAGACATGACTCACAGCCATCTCAGAACAACCAGTGGTCACATGCCCCTTCTTCAGCCAGACCCATGTCTCTTACAGGGACACATGGCCTGGGTATAGCCCTCAACTCCCATCACCCCCATTCTTAGTCACCCCTTTTACCAGACCTGCCTACATATAGCTCTCCACCTGTTCTTTAGTATAAGCAGACAACAGTTTACTTCATGCTGAGCTGGATAATGGCTTTTCAGACATGACCTCAATACACTCATGTCAGGTGGGAATTGGTGGGCCTCAGTTGTGGATTACATGTTTATGCCCCCTCCCCGCCCCACTTTCATGTACTGAAGCCCTAATCCCCAGTGTGGCTATATTTGGAGATGGGGCCTCTAAGAAAGTGACTAAGGTTAAGAGAGGTCATAAGGGTGGGCCATGATTTGATAAGCAGGAAGAGTATCCCCACCAGCAACTGTATCTGCCAACACCCTGATCTTGCATTTCCCACCTTCCAGAACTGTGAGAAATGAAACACCCAGTCTGTGATAAAGTCACCCAGGCTGTGATATTTTGTTAGAACAGAGCCAGCATACCTTATAAATATAAATATACCTTCCTACAGATTAATATACCTTCTTTGTAAAGTAGCTTCAAGAAGAAGGCATGATTTGAGCCTCTTTCCTGCCACTTCTAGCTGAGGGGCCTTGGCCACATTATTCCTCTTCTCTCTAAGCCTCAGTGTAGCCATTACTGAGATGAGGGCTGCAACAGCTCTCGCTCAGGGCTACGGTGAGGATTAAGTGAGGAGTCTTATGTTGGGTATCTGGTACAAGGTAAAATTTAACTTAGAAAGTATTAAATTTAGTGAAAGATGCTATCATCTTGAGACAAGAACCCCTCTTAATATAAGCGCTTGGAAGGAAAAAAAACCAATAGCCATAACATAAAGCACAAGCCCCTAGAGAGGCTGCCTCATCTGGACTTTGAACTTGAAGTTCCCACTTGTTTGACAGTTATCTTTTGGATTTATCATCTACCAACACCAGCCTCTCTTGGGTCTCTAACATTTACATCCAAGAACTCTGCTGGAACATTTAAGTTCTCCTGCCCTGCTGAGACCTGCAGACATAGGCAACAATTCCATGTGCGAAATTTCCAAGCAATGATCATGGTCCTGGGACCATAATTCATTCCTTGAGTCCACCCCCTGGAGGAAGGCTGGAGGTACCCCACTGGGGGCCAACCTACCCAATTGTTCCATGAGCCTTGGCAGCTTTTTAGATCAAATCGGATGCAGGGAGAGATTTATAGCTTCTCTCAGAATACCCTCAACAACAATGTCTATGTCAATTCCAGATGAGCAGCAGGAGAAGGTTCTTGGTGCCAAATTACAGGCCTTGCTTCTGAAAGCAGCTGCCCTGAGTGTTAGCCTTGAACACTTCTCAGTGTGCTATCTCTCCAGAGTGTGCACATCTGGACTTGAAACTAAGAGTAAGAACTATACATTTTCCTTGCTGCTGAAGTATGGCTCCCTGGGGACCCAGCAGGTCTGGCCAACACAGTCACTTCCTACATCCTGACCTCCAATAAGCCCACATTCTCCAAGATAACAGAAAAATCTTCCAAATCTGCAAGCTGCTGTCAGCTAAGAATTCAGGCATCCTTGCCTTGTGCTGCGAGGAGGCTCTTAAACATATCACTGCCTGGGCTGAGTTTAGTGGAGAAGGAAGCAGAAAATGTGATTAACAAGTAACTATAAAATCTTGCAGTCATTTGAAAAAAAAAAAAGGAAGAAGGGAAAGAAGTTAAGCGTAAGTAATGGCCACATCAAGCCATTTCCAAAAGCTCCATCTCACTAAATGGCAGTCATCTTGCTTGCCAAGTAGAAACCACCTTAAGGCATTTCAAAATTAGTGACATTCTGCCAGAAGCCACACTAGCTGGCTGCACAGAGATCTGACCACTGTCAGCTTGCTGGAGTCTCAGACATCCTGACAATTGACTTAAAAACATATGATTCCTCCTGCAGGATGAATGATGGGGATTGGTCGGTCCTCAACGACAGTGTCATGATCAGGTGTGATATGTTACAACTTTTGGGTCTCAGAGGTAAGGTAGACATGCTATGAAAGGATAGAAAAATGTTTTGAGATTTCTACTTAATAAACTTCATCATCTCACTTATATTTTGAAGTAATTTCCTGAGTGAAAGAAAAGTTGTTAAAGGAAAAACAAAGACCACAGCAGGGATGAACTAGGTGGGAGCAGAGGTGATCTGGCTGCCCTGGGAGGGAACTTGCACTGTGGAGGGCATTCCTCAAGTGGCTGTAGGATGGCAAATAGCCTGGATTTTTTTAAAATTCATACCCAAGGACATTTTTTCATTGATTTTTAGAGAGAGAGGAAGAGAGAGAGAGAAACATAGATTAGTTGCCTCCCATACATGCCCCAGCTGGGTATCAAACCTACAACTCAGTCATGTGCTCTGACCAAGAATTGAACCGACAACCTTTCAGTGCACAGAACAACACTCCAACTTAGCCACGTTGGGATTTTTTTGTTCTAGAAAATGAAGTTTCAGTGTTGTTATGCCAATTAAAGTTTGAAGCTTACAGCCTGGTTAGGATGGGATAAATCCATAAGTCTATATGTGTGAATTCACATCTGTACTAACAATCCATGAGTCCACGTGTCATGAATCTACAAGTCCATACCATGAACCCATGAATCTATACTATGAAATATATGTTGAATCCATCCATAAACTTGTACCTAATGAGTTAAAACAAATCCCACTTTCCACTGTGAGGTCCAGCACTCTGGGATTGCTCACAGGCCATGGTCCTTCATCAGTTTTTCTTGGTTAGAACCAGTAAGGGTGAAACACAGCATCCAGTCTTGATATCTGCAAGGCAAATGATGCAAGTGGAAGTTCTTCTTTTACAGAATGGAGTGGTTGAGGCAGGAGTTGACCAAGTACCGCAAGAGCATGCTCTGAACAGCGTTGCTGCTGTGGTGGCAGGGAAGAGATTGAAATTTGTAGGACTGTGTGTATGTTTCTACAGCCCCTGCCTGAGCCCGCATTCCAGGTGCTGCAGCTCTTCCATCCTTGCCCCAGAGATTTTTGACTTTCCTTCTCTTTGAACCTCTGGATCATACCTCTTCTTAGGTTTACCCTACCTTGCTATCCTAGAGAAAGTGTTCTTGCTCAATTTTGTTTTTACAAATTCATTCTTTTGTTTAGGGTTGATATTTCAAACTTCTCCTTGAATTATGTGTTCTTCTATTATCTGTTACAATCTACTTTCTACACTAACTGTTTGTTAGTGTGGACCAGAAGAGCATCATGTTTTGGTGAAGAAGTCAGACAAGGTAGATAGATGCAAGGATGATGTTCTCCTCAGTCCCTGGGTCCAAAGTGTCCAGCCCAGCCTGATAGTCAACAGACTCAGACTAAAAGGGGCCTCCTGACTTAGGTCCCGAGGATGTACAACATAGTTGGCTATGTGATAGGGACACGAAAACCACATAAAAGGGACCCCAGAGAGCTCCCTCATCCCTTCCACCATGTGAGTACACAGTGAAAAGATGGTCTTTTACCAAAAAAGAAGTGGGCCCTGACACTTAGTCTTGATCTTGAACTTCTAGCCTTCAGAACTGTGAGAAAAAGATGTTGGCTGTTTATGCCACCCAGTCTATGGTAATTTTGTTGTAGCAGCCAAAATGGACTAAGTAGGTACTGTTGTTACCCATAGGCTGTGGATTATAGGGATGGGCCAAACTCTTAAGGAAAGGTCAAGAAAAAAGTTCTTTGTCTGAAAGATGTGGTACCTGGAGCTGTGGAATTCTGTTACATTGAGGATGGAAAAATGCCCATGTCTGTTCCAATCAAGAAAAAAATCATTAATTATGAAGAATTTAAAACTTGTCAGTGTGTTCCATGATAAGAGCTAGGGCTAGAGTTCAGAGAGTGAAGTGACCTGGAGCCAGGTTTATGCTCAGGAGGGAGAGAGGAGGGGAACAAGCACCAGCAAGGTTCCTAAGGATGTTTAAGCTCAAGTCAGGTGTGTATGGAACTTCCACGTCAACCTGGCACAAAACATTTGAAGAGTTCAGAAAGGAAAAGTGGACTGTCTGTGGCAACCTGTAAATTCAGGGGGCAGATGCCACCTGCCTAGAAGACACCTCTGGATTTTGATCAGTTGAAGGAGTGTGGGGCAGCTGCCAGGGGAAGCCCGCCTGGAGATGGGGACTTTGGTGACACACAAACATAAGGAGGGCTCTGGCCTCCATCTTTCCTCTTGTTTTTTCTCAGAAAGCAGAGAAGGCCTGGAGCCCAGGAACTTAGGATAAAGAAGGGCAGATAACAGTTGGCCAAGATTTTACCCTTTTGAGGTTGCTGAGGACATGAGGAGACACACTTGCGCACCATGATGGGGTGGACAGGGAACAATCATTTTGGAATTCAGTTTGGTAAATCCACACACGTCTACAACTAGCCTCTCCTGGAGTAAGAGTGTATCTTGCATTCCGGGGCTTTTGCTGGTGAAGACTAACAAAATGCAGGAGCAAAAGCATTCGAATTGCGGGCATCTGCTTTGTACTTCCCACAATGCCCCTCACCAGTGTTGCAACTGTGGAGAGTCTGTTTCACCTGCTTCAAAATAGTCATGGGGTTGCTGGGAGGGTGACACAGGAACAGGCTTTGAAAATTATAACTTGCCTCTCAAATGTCAGTGAATATTGCTGTTATGGCACGTGAAGAAGTGGAGCTTTGGAGTTTGGGGGGCTTTTTCTGAGAGAGGGAAGAGGTAAAAGGCTAGGAAAGTATGTCTTGCTCTGGATGCCTGGAATTGCTGTGCAGGAGTTAAAATCACAGCAAAAGAAATAACTATGAAAATGAGCTTTGGACACAAGATAAGCTTTGGACAGAAGTTCAGGAAACTCAGGAAGTGCCCGTGAAAGTACGCAAAGAGCAAAGATGAAAAACGGCAAGTATGTCTGTCAGGCTACGGAGATCTACGATTAAAGAAGAAAAGAAAGAATGAATAATGAGAATTAAAGTTCTGCAGACAAAAAAGGGAGAAGGAGGAAGCAACTCCTGCTCTTCCTGAAATACATCCTTCATCACTCCATGCGAAGGAGGCGGGGGTGGTGTAGAGCTTTGAAGGACAAAACGGGCAAGTCAAAACCAAAGCGCTAATGAGATAATGAGAGGTTAATAAGAGCAATTTCCAGATCTGTCAGAAAACATGGGTGTGACTAAGACTCAAACATGATTTGGGGGTCCCCTCTAAGATGCTACTGACAGAGGGGGAAATAGGGGATTTCAAGAACATAAGCACTGGAGGGGAAGGACCACTTCTGGGACAGATGGGTTTATTAAAGAACCTTTTCCCAGCAGAGGTGCCTCACCATCCAGAGAGGGAGAGAGCTGGAGAGGGAGCACATGCTGGATGAGCCTGCAGGGGTGGGTGTGACCCATACTTGCCTCCTGTGTCAGTGCCCCTGCCTGCTCCCCTTGTAGCCTGGAAGTCCAGGTCCCCATCTGTACCACGTTATATTTGCAAGGACTTTATTACTACCAGGGCTGTACTATTAGTGGTGAAAACTGATGGAGTGATTCAAGGCACAAGAATGTTCTCTGAAGACTGGTAGGAAACATGAGACATGGAAAATCATGGTTGTGACAGTCTAAGTAAGTCACATGGGGCTTCTGATCCCAGTGCCACGACCTGATAACCTTATCTCCCTGGAAAGGGACTCAACTACGCAGTTGACTTGCTGAATCTCAGTTTGCTCAGCTACAAAATGGGAATGACAGTCCCAGCCTCAGAGAATGACAATGAAGATCCCCTTAGATAACAGGTGTGGCACCGAATTATCCTCAGTGCTGTGCTCAAGAAAGCGTTTCCTTTCCTGTGCATTCAGAGAAGCCCAGGTGCCTGGATGTACAAATAGAATCTTAGTGTGCAGCTGCCCAGAAAGCACCTAACACCGTCATTTAGACATTGATGCAAGCTCACATCATGTCCCTTTGTCCTTATCTTGTCTTTTCAAGCCCAGGGGTGTCTTCTAAAAAATGGGAAAGCCTAAATCCTTTAAAAGAAATACCAGTGCCAGGCAAATGCCATGGTGCATGGGTAGACATCTCAGCCTTCCCTGAGATCCACTTTCGGGCCTTATTGCTGGCCTGTCTGTTCCAGACCCAACCCTCTGTTTGCTCCTCTGTGGCCTGGTGCCTTCTTTCCTAGTTTCACCTGCTCTGTTTGTCCTGGACTTAATATTCGCCCATTCCTTCTGGTTGAAGCTTTCCCTTTCTGACCTATTCTCCAGTGTCCCGCTTTTACAGTCCCAGAAAATGTCCCAAGTCTTCTGTCTAACTCCAGCCTAGTAGTTGGCACTAATTTACACTGAGGGGTAAGTGAGGCTTAACTCAGGGATATATTTGCAGCCCAGGAGGACAGAAGGTTTGAGGGACAGAAGTCCCTGGGTGGGGCGTGGCAGTGGATATGCAGTCGGCAGGGCACATGCCTTCAGGAGTGTGATTGCTCCTTGCCCAAGAGAAGCCCCTCTTCGCCCCACAGACCTGCTCCACAGGTTCCCAGGAGAAGGGGTGAAGCACTGAATGTGAGACTCAGCTGGGCCCCTGGTCTTTGGTGGCCTTCACCTTTTAGCTGAGATCGAGAGTATAGTCCCTGTGGTGCAGCTGTGCAGGCCACCGACCTAGCCAAGTGCCCCGCCCCACCCCTGCACCCCGCGCTGTGCTGGGGCACAGGCTCCTCACCTGACCCATGTGACTAAGACCTGTGAGCAGTGAGCTCGGTGTTTTGCCCCCTGCTCTGCCCCCTCTGACACACAGTATTTGAGCTGCAAGATCCCATTAGCTCTCCTCTGACCCCGGGGCTTTGCGTTTTCCATTGAATTTATTTTAACCAACATTTATTGACTGTGTGCAAAGCTCTGGGCTCAGCATAGGAAGAAAAAGAAGGGTGAGCTCAGCGAGCTCATGACAGGAACAAATCTGTGAGCCCAGGCTGCTAGAAGAGGGCCGCACACAGGGCTGGTGAGTGAGTATGCGGGAGGGCAAGGGGCTGGAGAATTCATTCCGCAGGGTCAGGGGCCAGGGCAGCGGGTGTGCTGCTGGTGCGTGAGGACTTCAGAGAGCGGGGAAGATTTGAGGTAGGCCTTCTTAGGAAATGGTCTTCAGGCAGGGGACGCCATGACTAGAGGCACGGAGGACTGGGCCTGGGCAGAGCCTGAGGCAGCTGGTGGGAAGAAGCTGGAGAGGGTGGTGGGGCCAGGCCACCAAAGGCATTGCTTAACTCTGGAACCTGAGGCCAGAAGTGTCAGGGTGTCTGGGGTCTGTGTGATCTCCTGGCTGCATGGAAATACCTGAGTAGATAGCATTTTAAAAGAGGATTGTTTATACATTTCATCAGGATCTCAGCGGGATCTAGAGCCATTACTGCTGACATAGACTATGGGGTATATATCAGAATATTTTTAAAAAATTAAAAACATCACTATAGAGGTTTTCCAAACATACCAGAAATGGGGGGAGTAATATAATGGGCTTGATGTCCCACCTCCAACGATGACCAGCTCAGGGCCAGTCCTATTTCAGTGTATCTTCACCTCTTCCCGCTTTCCTGGGTTAATTTGACGCTAATCCCAGACATCATATTGCCTCAACTGTAAATATTCAGTTTGTGTTTCTAAAAGATAAGGACTCCTTTAAAAAGTTTTTTTTTAACATAAGCACGATACCATTAAGTCATCTACAATGACAATATTTCCTTAATATCATCAAATGTCCAGTTAGGTGTTCCTATTTCCCTCTTTTGTTTTTGTTTTCTTTTAACAGTTTGCTTATTAGATTCAGGAGCCATTTAAAGCCCGTATATTGCTTTTTAAAATCTCTTTTAATTCACAGGCTCCCATTTGATGTCTTTTTTTCCCTGACAGTTTTTTTTTGTTGTTGGAGACATCTGTCCTGTAGAGTTTCCCGGTCTGTTTTGCAGGCTGCCTGCCCGTGGTGTCACATAACACGTGCCCCTCTCTGTGCGTTTCCTACAAACTGGGAGAGCTGGAGATGTCATCAGATTCAAGCTTGATTCTTTCCTTTCATTCTTTTTGTTTTGAGATGACTTCAAGAGGTTCATAACGCCTGCTCGTCTCCCTTCCAGCCAGCAGTGTGACAAGCTGGGGAGGGAAGTGCCAGGCGTTTCAGAAAGGACTCTCTGTGGAGTGGGGTCTGGGCAGAGGCAGGGAGACCTGGAGGTGGGAAGGCCAGTTAGAAGGCTCCTGCAGAGGCCGCGGAGATGCTGCCTTCCAGCCTCACAGATGATTTCCAGGAGACAAGGGGTGCCTTCGCTCTGCATTTGCAGGAGGCCCCCTGGAGCTGCGGGCGTCTCTCTGAAGCTCAGGCTTGTTTTTGTGACTGGGAGGAACTTGAGAGCCACTGGAGGGCCAGAAAGCAACTAAATACAGCTAAATAAATGAGCCAGTTTTATAGATATGTTTGCTTATTCTGTGTCAGCCTGCAGCTTTGCTAGGTGAATTAGATTTCCAACGTGTGGCCCCTCCCCAGAAACACAAAATCCCCAGAGGTTAGGTGGTGGGATGGAAGTGACTGGAGCACAAGGAGAGCTCCGGCCTGTGGTTTGGGGTGTGTTCCAAAGGAGAAAAACAACAGCTGTTTTATTATGGTAAATGCTTAAATGGTGAAAAAAACCCAGATTGCAGGATCTACTCTTCCCCAAAAGGTACAAGGAACCTAATGTTTGAAAGTGGTTTTAAATTGGGGGGTGGGGCGGGGCAAAATATTCTCGTTGTCCCTATGCCCATCAGTTAGGTCTCCGAGTCTTCTGAATGTGTGTGGGGTAGGAGGAGACTATCCCACCTCCTTCTGGAATGGGTACACAGAAAAGTATCCATTAGTATAATTTTTGAATGTGTAACTAGGCTTATTTTCTGATAGTCTTGAGTCATAAAATCAGACATTCATTTTAGAAAACATTTTGATTCCAAGACGTAATAAAATCATATTGAATGCTGTGAAACATATTACAGTATGTTTTTAAAGGAAAATAATACACTTTGGATCACTATTAAGGAGCTCAGCTATTCCAAACAGACTTTAAACTGCAAATAAAAATGTACTTGGATTATATTTTGAATTTTGGCATGATACCTTAGAGACCTGCTGTAGCGACAAGGCCAGACACTGCAGGGCCTATCAACCACCACAACTCCCTCTCCCCAAACCCTGCAGCTTGACCCAGTGCGAAGTAAAGCTGATGGCTCCTCAGTGGGTCCATTTCTGAGTGTGTTGAGGAGGCTGATTCAAAGAATGACCAGGTTGTTGTGGCATGGAGAGAGCAGAGAAGCCGAGAAGCCCAGCCCTGATCCAGGAGAGTTTTGGGCAGTAGTTGAAACAAGGTAAAGGAAGGATCTTGAAAGTCAATGAGCCAAGGTTTTAGAACTTGATTACCACTTCCTGATTGGGTGACCTGGGACATGTTATTTAACTTCTCTTTTGGTTCCTTCATGAATCCATAGGTATAAAAATTCCTTGTTTCTAATACCCAATAAGTGGGAATTAGAAATAATGAGTAGGGAAATTGGGTATATGCCTGGAACTAAGTAGTTGCTCAAGAAATGATAGCTCTTATTACCAGGACACACAAGAAAGTATATCTTTAATAAAGGAATAAATTAGTTGTCACTTATAGATGAGGGGATAGTTTGTGATCTCCTTTTATTATTCAGTAAAGGTAATATGAAGGAATTTCCCTGATTTATAAATATTGAGAGTCTGTTGTGTGGTAACCAGCTTCCAAGACAATGCCACGATTATCCTGGTCTTCACGAACAGAAGGGGATGTGCAGTCCCTTTCCACATTGTATCAGGATTGGCTTGTGTGGCCAATCCAATATGGAGAAATAATAGGAAATCATTTTTTGAGATTTGGTCATAATATCTATTGTGTCCACATGCAATGAATGAAGTTGGATCCTTATCTCATACCCTATGCAAGAATTTATTCAAAACAGATCAGAGACCTGAATATAAGGGCTAGAACTATAAAACTCTTACAGGAAACCAGAGGAAAAAAAATCATTATGGCCTCAAATTAGGCAATAGTTTCTTAGATATGACATCAAAAGCACAAAGAGCTAATGAAAACACAGATAAACTGGACAGCATCAAAATTAAGACTTTTGTGTCTCAAGACCAAAGTTGATCAAGAAAGTGAGAAGAAAACCCACAGAATGAGAGAAAAATGTTGCCAATTATATTTGATAAGGGCCTTGTACCTAGAATATATAAAAGACTCTGACAACTCAATATTAAAAAGACAATGCAACTGAGAAATGGACAAAAGATCTGAATAGACACTTTTCCAAAGAAAATATACAAATGGTCAACAAACAAAAGAAAAGATGCTCAAGTTCATTGGTGATGAGGGAAATGCAAATCAAAACCCCAAGACACCACTTCACACTCACTAGGATGGCTATAATAAAAAAGATAGGTGATAACAAGTGTTGGAGTGGGTGTGGAGAAATTAGAACCCTGATATTACATTGCTGGTGGGAATGTAAAATAGTGCATCTACTTTGAGAAATAGTCTAGCAGTTCTCAAAATGTTAAATACAGAGTTACCATATGACCCAGCAATTCCACTTATCAGTATATACCCAAGAGAAATAAAAACATGTCAGCTCAAAAACTTACACATGAATGTTCATATTAACCAAAATGTGGAAACAACCCAAATGTCTATTAATTAATACTAAAAATATTCACATACCATATACTCAAGTATTTATCAGCCAGCTTAAAAAAATAGAATATTACTCTTCTATGCCCTTCCCAGTGGAACTCCCCTCCCTCTTCCAAAAGGAAATTCTGATTTTTATGTTAATTGTTCCCTTAGTTTTCTTTCCATCTACTGTCTTCTAAGTGTTCTGTTTGTTGGCTCATTTGCCCATCCTGGCTGACACATTTTCAGTTGGAAGGATTCTAGACCAAACCAACCAATTTCTCAGGTTTTTGGATGAGAAATTCTGACAGGAAAAATATTATACAGGTCTCCTTTCTCTCATGACCACCCTAAGTAACATGAGAGTGGGTGCGATGTCTGTATCTTAGCAAAGGGACTCTAAATACCATCTACGCCGGAGATGAAGAAGGAGGGCAGGACGCTGCAATCCCTGCTCTCATGCAGTCATCACTAGTCAATCATGGCATTCTGTCATATTGATCCCAGGCCAAACAGTTTTTTGTTGTTAAATTATAACAAGTCCTCATGGTCTAACTCAAGTTTTTCTTCTCCAGATATCCATATAGAACAATTCAACTCCCAATTATTTCTCTACTAACTGCTCAGAACATACTTTCCTGGATCTGGTTGGCTTGGCCCCCAGGAGGTAACTTGTAAGCTGCCTCCGGGCCGGGGTCTTAGCCTGATCTTACAGCCTTCAGGGTACCTAGCCCAGCCTCAGGTTATAGTTGGCACTTCATTAATGCCCACTCATTGACCTGCTGAGATCATGTTCAGCCAATCCTTGGGGGGGGTCTCTGGTGATCTGGAAGCCAGAGACCAAATGCTCCAGGGCTGTGCTGTTGGAGGAGTGGCCAGTTCACTCATAGTATCCATAGGTCTTGTCCTGCAACTATTTATGGCAACCTACCTGGCTTTCTTACTTTCCCAGTGTTCCTGACTTTCCCATACTTTGACCCGATGGCCTGTCTCCCTGCTGCTGGCCTTCTTTTGCCCCAGCAGCCCTAGCATGACTACTGTGACTTGGATGTGTACCCTGAATATTCCTCTTGGCCGGGGCTTCCATTTCTGCCCTGGACGACTGCCTCGTTTGGCCCAGTCTGTCTCTCCTGGGCTGGGCCCCACAGTATTTGCTTGGCAAACTAGACATCAGGGGACTTTCCTCTCCATGCTCCATTGAATTGTTCTGGAGCATGAATTTAACCCATTTCCCAAAAGGTTTCCCTCAAAACACCACTTTTTGCCATGATTTTGAGGTACTTGAGAAGCAAATCTACAGGATATAAGACAACTGAATAAAAGTTTAAATGTTGAGTCAGTCACCTTGTTGTTTCAAAGGCTTCTAACATGGACAAAGCTTTGGGACCGATAAGAAACTGACCCTTCAATCCTGCACACTCAAGGGATCACAGACAGTTTGAAGTAAATTGTCAAATGACTTTTGTCTGTGTCAGCTGAGGCTGGCTGCTGACTGCTGGACCACCTCTGTCACCTCCCCATGGTCTCTCATCCTCCGCCATCCTGCTAGGGCCTAGCACATGCCAGCGCTTCCCAAGTCTGTCACATTTGCTACTGTCCATGGCCACACTTAGAGCCAGCATGGAGGGCCACTTCCACAGGGAGTGAAGACAGGGGACAAATTGAGCCTGTTAGTGCCATCAACCAACTATAGAAAGGTAAGTAACACTTTTATGCACTTACAAAATGCCAGGGACCATGCCAGAGGCTAGTGTCCCCACTTAAGAATGGGGAGGTATCACTCTGAGACACTGAGTTGCTTGCCCACAAAGTTAACAATATGGAGAGAGATTCAAACCTGTGCTGCTGGAGAGCTGGGTGGGACTGGACCTCTGAGAGAAATATAAGTTAATCACAGTGAGGATGTGCCATGAAGCCACAAGGAAGTCCTCCTGAATCAAGCCCCTGAATGAAGCTCCCAAAGTAGACCCTGCTCCTCACCTTAAAAAGCATAGCCTTTCCCCCAGCAGACGCTGGTCACAGGCAGTGATTTCTGTTGGTGCCCATGGCTCTCTATCCCTCACCAGTGGAGGTGAAGAGAAAAAGGTGGAGAGAAAGGAAGCAATGTGTCCTTTAGGGCTGGCATCCCAGAGCTGATGGCCTCAGCAAAGGGGCATCTGAGGACCTCTTCTCTCTTGTGTAGGTCTAATGCCAGGCTTTACTCTCTGAGGGCTCAGTGGTCACCAAAACTCTTTTCTATATTTTCAGACAAATCTTTTTGTTTTTCTGTTTTGTTTTTTTTTTTTTAACAATTTTGGAAGTGTTAGGTTAAAGACAAGACTGTAGATGGGCCACAGAGAAGGCCTCATTCAGACAGCTCCCATTTGATATAAAATCCTAGTAAGCCCATGGATGGGGCTCAAACTGTCGTGCTCACATGGCACATGCATCTGAACACGCATCTGAACAGTAACACAAATCACTTGACGGAATAGTGATCCGAAGTGAACTCGGGCTCAGGACAGAGGAGCAGGTTAGGGCCCCCTAATGGAACCTCCGTCATTCTGCCTTTGAGGGCTATTGCAAGCTGCGTGGAGTCATGCCAAAGAACAAAAAGTTTTTGAAAAATGCTGTTTTCAAATTCAGTGGAAATAGTCTCAGACGAAAGGAGGCACAGTGAAGAGCACAGAACTCGCGCTGCTTACAGCAATCAAAACAGGCAGGAATGACTCCAGAGCAGCCCTGGGGCTCTGCCTCCACATTTCAAAAGTCTGAGTCAAGCCCTGATCGTTTAGCCCCCCTGGTGACTTCCTGAAGCCTAATTACAGTTCAGGGACCAACACGCCCCTCTGGGTAACACACAGAGGCCTGCACGCAGCCCTGATGACCCCTCTTTGCACACACGGGGTGAAACAGGAGACAGATGAACAACAGGAAAGAGTTGTTCGGCCCCAAACACACCACCTGACTCGGAGCCAGCTTGACGTAGCCGGAATTTCCGACTTCACCTTAACCCACCCTCAGCAAGTTCACAAACTCACTGCCCTCTTTATCCCCAATGAAAGGGGACAGTTGTCTTGCTCTGTGCCCAGGATGCCGGTGTGTTTACTCTTCTTTGTGGGGAGTATTTCTGGGTCTGTCCTCTTCCTCACAATGTAGGACAAAGCTCCCCTCACAGATCAAGGAGGAACTGGGGATCCTGTTCTAGTTCCATTTTCTTACCCCAGGATAAACAACTTTACCCTCAGCTTTATGAATTTCTTCCTTATTCTTATATGTCAGAAATTTTCTTAAAAAATTGACCTGATATCTCATGATCTGTTGACAAAAGCACCATTACACATGCCCCAGTTGTATGTAATTCACTTGCTGTTCTAGCTGAGGCCTTGGTAGAGGCTGGATTCAAACTCAGGTTTTTAACTTTGATTCCAAGGCTCTTTCCTTTATGTGATTATGCATCCCTTAAGAGGGAGACAGAGGAGAAAGAGGACACAGGGAATAGGAGAGAAATAGAGTTGATCAACTATTACCTGGTTCCAAGCAGCAGAAACTGCTTCCAGCTGGCTCGGATGGCAAAGGGCAGGTGGCCTTCAGAATCCAATGGAGTGTAGGAGGCCTGGGCTTGGAAAGAGTCAAGAACCAGAGTGTTCTAGGGCCTGGTAGGAGAAGCAAATTTACAGCTTCCTTGGGGCTCTGCCCCTGGGATAAATTTGCTCTAGTGGTTTCTGTCTCACTCTGTCAGGGTCCCAGGAGAAAGGCTGATTGGTTGTGTGAGGGCTACGTGTGTGCCCCTAACCCTGGGGGGAGAAGAGACGACACACAATGCGGGAGAGACTTCTAGCTCTGCAAATGCTGTTAGCAAATAAAGGAGACGTGGGGGCTGAGTGCCCACAGAGCATATCATTACTATGTCAGAACTTCCTAGGTTTGGGGGACTAAGATACTAGCCTCCCCAATCTGGATCAGGGCTTCAGCTGGATGCTCCAGGTTGAGTCCTACTCAGTTCTTCTAGAAATAAAATGAGAAGAGCTAGCTAGAAAAGGTATGATGTAACTATAAGTGATTGTGATCGCATTTGGCGTAACTCACAAACTAACACTTCTTTTTCTAGCACCACTTACCACACAAGACTCTGAGGAAATACCTATCTCTTCTCTGTGCCTCAGTTTGTTAGGCTGTAAAATGGGAGGATAATCACGTGTGCCTATTCTGTTTCTGTCCCCATGTTGTTCCAGCAAATAAAATAAAAATTGTCAGAAGTTTGTAAGCTGTGGGTTACATACAAATAAATACAGGGAGGCAGTGTTATAATTTTCATTATTATCCAGGGAGGCCAGGCTGCTCAGAGTAAGTAGATGGAGTCAGGAAAAGCAGCTGCGAAACAGTGACAGAGAGGCTGGTGGAGGAGTGGAGGGTGGAGACCTGGAGGATGCAATGGTTTAGGCTTTCAGATTCTTCTCGGCTTCTCAGCTTCAAGCACTGTGAATAGAGGAGGCTCCTCTAGATTCCTTCACCCATCCCCAGGTCAAATGGCCTGAGGGCAGAGTTATAAATTCCACCAGTGATTTTCAAAGCTCCGATATAAGCTTTACCTCCTTTACTGAGAACACAACCGCTAAACCCTTCCTGGCAAGTAAGCTCCTTGAAGCAGAGCTTTAACAAAGCTGGGTTGCCTCCAAGCTTCCCCTCTTTGCCTTTCATGGGTTGGCATCATACAAGGATGGATCCTGATGAAATACATCCTCTTCCATCCCTGCCCGTTCCTCGTTGGCCGCCCTTCCTGCAGCTGTGCTCCAAGATGAGCGTTTCAATCGTCGCTAACTCATAGCTCCACCTCCCTCTACTCCAGAAGGACGGGAGTGCCTCTCCTTGCTTACAGGCCCCACTTCAAGCCATCTGCATGTACTACAGGGCACTTGCCACCTGACATCTTGATGTCCAAAACCACCCACATCCTCCGGATTCTCATCAGTTGTGCTATTTATGCCCCTGAAACACAAAATAGAAAGACCAGCCTTCTCATGTCTTTATTCTCAGTGTTTCATACAGGTTCCATGGAGCTGGCCCATCACAATATGGTGTTCTATCAGTCTTTTTACTAACTCCTCATTGTCTTCCTTATCCTTGACCCTCACAGATTATTCTAGACCTTTTCTTAAACCCGATTCCCACTCATGCCTTTATTGCTTATTTACTTCCTGGAGGTTTCTTGAGGTTATGGACTCTGTTTTTTTGTTTTTTGGTTTTTTTTTTTCTGCTGTATCCCCAGCACCTAGCACAGTGGCTGCTCATTATAGGTGCTCAGTAAATGCTTGTGACAAGAATGGATGACCGCATGCGTGAGCCCTCCGAAGCTGCTGCAACGTGTAGTAATCCCCTCCAAACTAAGCATTATTGCGCAGCATGCCGGAAAGGCTTCTCTTTACCTGGTCTCCTCACTTTGGGAATTGAAATCTCTTTTGCTACAGTCACTTGGGGGGCCTTCCAGAACAGATTTACAATATAGGGTCTGGCAGAAGTAATGCCTGCTTGAGTGTGGTTGGTAGGTTAATTATATGGTTGTAATAATTTATAGTTTTACAATGAACATTTCACCTAAAATGTCATATAGTGTGCTTGAGTGTGATATTGTTATGTCCCAGAATCACATGCTTAGGATTTTGTAATCAAAAGGGAGCATTATTTGTGCTGGACCCTGTATAATAATATCCAGTCAAGTTTTTACTGCAGGACTTCTAAAAACAGCAGCGGAATTGTCTGAGACTACCTAAACCTACACTACAGAATGAGAATTAAAGACAGTTGACTGTAAAGTAAACTTAAGCATAATTATACATTGTGAACCACAGATCCACAGCGGAATTCTAATATTAATTTCCAGTCACTCCTCACCAAGGGTGGTGGAAATCCTCAGCCAAGTGTGGTTCAGGAAGTGGCTCTGTTATCACCTGGTTTAGGTTTATCCCCTACTTGCCTTGAATCCTCTCACTCCAGCTTCCGGTATGTTCCTGCCCCACACTGGTCGTCCCTCACCAGGATCCCTCACGTCAGAGCCTACGTATTGCATGGACTTCTTATGTTCTGCTTGCAACTCTACACAGTTTAGATTTTAAATTAAAAGGGTGAAAGCAGAAAGGTGTGAATAAAAGTTCACAGAACATCAGTGTTAGAAGAAACGTTCAACATTATTGAGTCCAGGGATGACACAGTTTTCTGTCTCAGGTGACGTGCCAATCAATGCTGGAAAAAAATACAATTACCATTTGGTAGCTTGGCCTCAGGCAAGGGATGAGGGGTGGCCTGGCTCATGCCACACACTTGCCTCCTTGCAGAAAGGCAGGGATGTCATATGGATGAAGGGAGGGCAGGATTTAACTTGCAAACAGCACAGGTATTTTAGGAAACTGGAGGCCTGGTGGCAGTAGTGTTCTTTTACTCAGTATCAGTTGATATTCAAGGTCACTATCAATCCAATAAGGCTAGTAGCCAAGTGAAAAATAGTATCTTACATGCCTGACTGGTATGAGGCAAAATTTTAAATTATAATTTAAAACATTGTAATTTAAAGAAAAGCAGACAACACTGTGATGACACATAAAGACATATATATGTATGACAGAGTTATAAAATAAGATATTGCTCATTAACAAATATACACCTATGGGATTAAAAGAGATAATAGAATGTGTAAGTTACCTGGCTCTCTGAATTTCAGTGCTAGAAGTAAAACTCAAAGTCTCTAATTTTGAAATTTCAAACCTGAAACTAAAATGTCCAATTGTGGTGACTAAGTCATTGAAGGTTTATATATGTCATGGATTGTTATACACCTCTCCAACATCATGATTATTATAAAAGAAGGGCTTGGAGCGCCATGGGGAAAGGCTTGTTCTGACTCCAAGTGAAACCTCAATTTTGTAAAATGAGGATGATCACAACTAGGGAAAAACATTGCTCCACAGGAAAAAAAGCCCTCTTCATTTCTCTCTGTGGTAAGAAAGGGTTAATGTTATGTATTATATATAGTTCTGTCATTATAGCTCTCTTGGTGTTTTAATCTATTTCTGAGGCATCAAAATATTAACAGCATTTGTACTCAAGAGCTGTCATCTCATGGGTGATTTTTTTGCTAGTTTTATTAACATCATCCCTTTTTGTTTAATGTGGCAATGGTAGGGAAGAAAAAGAAAAAAAAAAAAACAATGACAATTTTACCCTGATAAATGACATTTTGGTGATATCTTTCCAGGTATTTTAATAGACACGTAAGTACATTTATTTTATAAAATTAGGATCACATTCCTCGTCCAGGGAACACTTACAACCCCTGAACTTGCCTGGGCTGTGGGGAAGCTTACTGTCTCCTCCAGGTGGAAGGTCACGGGCAGTCATGTCACAGAGTCGTCTGTAACTCAACCAAGTCTGCATGGTGCATCTATAAGGAGACTTTAAATATAAAAGCAAGATAATGTGCAACCTTCTCCATTTCTGCAGAGCAGTCCTTCTCAGACAATCTGATGAGCTCTGTGCTTTTGTCCTAGGAAAAAAGCAGTGAAGGGCAGGACGGCTCATGGAACCTCTTGCCCTTTGCCAAATGGGGTGTGGAGAGGGAAATGTCAAGTGGTCCGGCTGGAGGCACTTGGCCAAGGACATCATCCTCAGGGAGAAGGGGAGGGGTGCCCACCAGGGCCGCCGCACCCATGTGGGGCCCAGACAGAGGCCCTGTGATCATGGCCCCTCTCCGTGCCCACACTCTGTGCCCGCCCCGGGGAGGAGGCCCCCAGGCTCACTGATGCTGCTGCCGAAGAGACAGGAAGGACACAGCGAAGACACTATTGAGGAGCTGCCTCTCCTCTTTTATTCCCAGCCAGAAGGAAGACCCTCTCACACCTGGGGACTGTGAGCCACTTAGGGGCCCTTCATTAGTTTCCTGGGGCTGTTGTAGGTAAGTTCCACAAAGTGGGCAGCTTAAAATAACAAAAAATTTATTCTCTCACAGTTCTAAAGGCTCAAACTCCAAACCAAAGGTGAACAGGGCCCTGCTCACTCTGAAGCCTCCAGGGGAGGACCCATCTGGGCCTCTTCCAGCATTGGGGAGCCCCAGGTTCCTTGGCTTGTAGTCCCATACTCAGATCTCTGCCTTCACCCTCACGTGGACACCCTCCCTCTGTGTCTGTGTGCTCACATGGTGTTCATGTGTGTGTGTGTTTATTTCCCTCTTCTTATATGGACACCAGGCATTGGCTTAGGCTCACCCTAATGACCTCATTTTAACCTGATTTTATCTGCAAAGACCCTGTGTCCCAATAAGGTTGCATTCAAGGATAATGGGGGTAGAAACTTCAACATTTATTTTTTGGGGCCAACTGAATTAACCCTCTTTCACTACTTCAGAAGTATTTGGAGGGGGTGACTAAGTAGGACAGGCTAAATATCTAAAAATCCTACAACTTTCCCTCCTAACACACCCCTAAAACACTAAAAATATATTGGGGGGTCTTCCTGACAGTGGTAGCTTTGTTAAAGTCCTTTAACTTCCACGGGCCTTGGTTTTCTCATTCACTAAGTGAACTAACGCAGTGACTTGCATGGCACTGGCCTCGACGCCTTGGTGAGAACCAGGTGTCATGCTGATGGCTGGACCGACCAAGGAATGCAGACCTTCCTTTGCTCCTGCAGGTGACTCACACGCATTCCATGGACTTTCCTTTTCACGCACAATTAAAGGCTCCTTGCCAGTAACCCACCAACATTTGGTATTCATAAACTAAAATTAGCATCTGCATGGTTTACTAAGGACTCAATTTTGTTATTCCACACCTACTTCACATAGGTGGATTTTCTCCAGTTTTTGGAAGGATGTTTTTTAGTCAGTTCTTCAGGAGTTGTTATGAGCCGTTGTGGTTTCTGATTGCTGTTATTCATACTTCTTATTTATAAATTACTATTGGTTTTGTGCCCTCATTATCCATTTTAGTCCGATGAGAGAGTTTGGTTTGTCGTGCGTGGGTATTTTTGGCCTATAAATTATCCACTGTCTCCATGTTATATACAAATGAATTGCAGTTCAATAAGTAGTCACTCACACGGCCCTGCTGCTGAAGGTGTAACCCCTTACCGTCTGCTGCTATGGCAGAGGGAGCTGCTGCGCTAGTTTGCTCAGAACTGAGGATTTTGCCAAGATGCAGAACTTTCAGTACTAAAACCAGGAAAATCTGGGCAACCTGACATGAATGGTCACCACACTATTTAGGGACAATTTTATTGGTGGCTTGCTTGCCTGTGCTATTCTAATAACTGTCATCTTACAAGCAAGAGTAGTATAATAAAATTAGTAAGATTATTTTCGAGACCACAGGCCACTCATTTATAATATAAAATCAAGTGTATAATTTGAAGATCTCTTTTAACATTAAATAGAAAGCCATGTGTTTTGCATGTTCAAGTTCAGTGTGACATATTCATTGGATTCCTCTGCAATTCTCATCCCCTTCCTTTAAACCCCATCCCCCTAATGATCAGACTCAGGAGAAATGGAACAGACTGGACGTGGTGGTTCTTTGGCCTCACCCAAGTGGGCATCGTCAGGAAAGTTTAGGGGTCCCTGGGTAAAGGATTCCTAAGGATGTTCCTCCTGCCACCAGCCCCCTGCAGCCTATGGTTACAAGTCCACTTGAACTTAGATCAAGATTCTAAAATGCAGAGTGAGAATCAGCCTGGTGAAGCACCTTGGAGGTTCTCACCAAGAAACATCTAAAGGGTGGGTAATTCTGCTCCCCTTAGGGAGATTTTGATACTGATACGGCCTCCTCTGAAGAGAGTCCAATGTGGATTCTTTCATTTGGCTCCACTGTTTTCCAGGAAGGGGGAGGGGAGGCCAAGCAGCTGTCATTTACTCATACATTCGTCTCCAGCAGGTTAGAACTTGGACTAGGGGCTTTGGCTTTAATTTAATTTCGTCCTCACAACAACTCTATGAAGTATGACTGATCCTGTTTTGCATGTCGAATTCAGGCTGGCCCTCCTGGGCCTGCCTTTGCTCAAACCCGGTCTCCCGACCACGCCCCAAAGCCTCTGCGGTCCCAAAGGCCCCAGCACTCCACTTACCTGAACAGAGGTCACTTTCAGATTGTGAAAGTGACAGAAGCCTTAAAAAGCTCAAACAAACAAACAAGAGGCTAACAATTTAAAAATAAAACCAATACGCACTCAGCCTGGAATGGAAGCTTCCAATGGGTTCATCCGTAGAACTCATTGCTCCCAATTTACCACACATCCTGGGCAACCCCTCCCCCACCATTCAGGAGGCATTTAGGGCTTTGTTTGCTCATGTGGTATTGTGGCCACCATAAAAGGTGGCTGAACCATCAGTGACAGGCAGCTTTGCCCCCACATGTCATCTCCTTTTGAGTCTTCAGTGGGTAAAAGCAAACATTTTTCTGCCTTATATTTCTAGAAGAATTGTTTTTAAGAGTGGGTAGGCAACTATGTTGTGACCTGATTCTTGCTCAGCCATTAGATTTTTCTGTCCCCTGCCAAGGGGACAAACATTCAGCATTCCAGACAGGGTTAGTGGTGGGACTGCTATTTATTTTACTGCTAATCCCACTTATGTGAAATTAATTTACTCTTCTATTATAACTCTCCTTGCTTCCTGCCCTGATGGGCTCCTATAATTTACACCTGACTGCTCCATTATGCTCCTGCTTCCTGGGCTAAGGGTTGGGAGCTAGGGCTTGGGTGACTCACTTTAGAAGGTCATTTATACAGAAGAGAGGTTTTCTCATTATAGACTGAGCAGGGTTACTATAAAAGCAGCGGTGGTGTTTCGTTTTTCTCTGTCCCCCCTCCCCCTTCTTAATAGCAAGTTCCCCTTAGGCCAAGCCTTTCCAAGGAAGTTTGTTTACTATTATTAAACTTCTTCCTAGCTCCGAATACAGGCTGCTACAGTTTATACAGCGTGCAAATGAGTCTCTGGCTTCTCAAGTGGAAACCAGCCCCGGGTCCTCACCTGCCTCCGTCATTGATGAAATGCAGGTCGGCGGCAGGGTCCCAAAGCAGGTGCTCACAGGAAAAGTGTCTGAACTGCTCTTGGAATAAAAGGCTCGAGGGGCCATTACTTACAACGTTTTACAAATATCTCTGATGGAAAGCAGAGACTGCCCACTAAAGCTTCCCGAATCTGGGTCCCATAGCCAGGGTCTCTCTCCTTTCTTGCAGCAACAGTGAACAATGAGCCACTGGCATTGTGGCTGCTGGTGACTGGGCTCTTCTATGGAGACCAGGTGGGGCCACGCTGACCTCCAGGGACACCCTCACGGTGAGCTCTTGGCTGGGGCAGGCAGTGGGGTGTGATGGTCTAAAGATCTGGTTCTAGCCTCCTGGAGACAGTGTCCCATTCCTGACTCACGTCTGTCCCCGAACAGCTCATCTGAGTACCTTGAGAGAGTGCCAGGAGGGGGTGACGGCCACTCGAAAGCTTGCCTTGGGTGGTCTCTTCCAACACGGTGTACTGACCTCTTAAGCAAGTAAAGGAACTGGACATCCTCCAACTTGTGTAAAATTCCCAAAGTCTTCTCAGATTCCACGTTGGCTGCGGAGTGAAACCCGCCTTTAACCGGGCATTAGGGTTCTCGGTAGCCTCCCACCCATTTCGCATCATTGCTTTTCACAAATGCCCTTCCCGTCCAGCTGTGCACTCTGCTCTCTCCACCCATGTCCACCTCCTGGCCTTTGCCACATGCCCCCTGGAGGAACTAGAATACCCCCCTTATCCTGGTCACTCATCAAGTCTTTTTACCCATTGAGTCTAGAGTGATCTCACCCTAGCTCAAGACCCCTCGCTGGAAGAACTACTCTCTGATTCTCCCCATTCATAGGTAGCTTGTCTTTCCATCAAATTCTACTGTGTTTTCTGCAGATTCATATGGCGCTACAGGTGTTAATAATTTATATATGCATGTTTTTGTCCCCCCACCCCAACTAGACTAGATGCTTTGGGGTTAGGGACCATGGATTGCTTCACTTTTGTGTGTAGCCCTAACATAAAGAGAACCACAATTAGCAGGATTTGTGGTGATACAACCACTTGTCTACTAGTGGGATCCAGGGTGTAGCTTCTGATCATGACTTTTGGTATCAGAAAGACTTCAGTTCAAACCTTGACTGTGCCCACTCCCAGCTCTGCGACCTTGGCTTAGGCAAGCTGTTTAACTTCAGTGGGCTTGTTTCCTCATCTGTGAATGAGACTCTGTGTAGACGGTTCCTGGGTTTGTTGTGAATTTAAAGTGAAGTAGTGCATGTGAAATGCTTGGTTGGTGCTGTGCTTGGCACAGTGTCAGGACTCCATAAACAGCAGCTGTTATTATTACTACCTGAGCCTGTTTTGGGCCTGTGCCCAGGTACCTCCACTGCAGCAAGACTCAACAAGTAGCAAATTAATGGAGACGTTGGTTTTAGGAGAGGCATCCTAGAGAGAATGTTGAAGTGAGTTATGGAAATCCAGCAAGGAGAACAATCGAAGGTTAGCCCAGTCCTATTTCTCCCAATTTTTCAATACCCTGCAGACAGACTATCTTTAGCGGATTCTCCAGATACTACAGAGCTTTTCCCAGAGGCAGGTGAAGAGAGAATGTGTACAAGTCTGAAAACCTGTGCTTGTCACCTGACCTTGAACGTAACAAACTGCCAGGTAGGAAGGGAGCTCCAATTACAGTCATGGAGTTGGAGGAGCTCTTTCAAGGCAGATTGATTTATTGGGCCAGAAATACAGCTCACCAGCCCACACACAGATTCCACCTTTGGCAAACTTCCCTGCCTGCTTCTTTCTCTCTTGCCCTGACATATTGATCTATGTGTGGGTGAGTTGGTGTAGTTGATTATAGAAGTGCATGTGGCTGCTGCTGCCCTAGGATGGAAGCTCCTAGCTTGGGGGCCCGCTCTCTGAGAGATCTTCAAACCTGAAATTGAAAGGAATCTTGTTCCATTTCTTGATGTGGTGGCTTGAATTTCATTCCTCTGCTTCATGTGAGCCCAGAATGTTCCAGAGTGCCTCTCACCTTGCCTGAACCCTCTGAATGCAGTAACATGTCACTTTGTAAGGAAGAAAACTATTTTTTGTCATGTGCCTCATGCTAGGCAAAAAAATCACTATCCCCATTAGTCAAAAGCAACCAACACTCAGAAGAGTTAAGGAACTTTCCCAAGGTCAAATGGTAGTAGAACCAGCATCCAAACCCCAGTGTCTCTGACTAACGACCACAGTGATGGCTGACTCCAGGCTTACCCCGCTGGGGACAGGTGGCCAACCATCATGGGAGAGGCGTCCAGATCACAGGGCCATTTTAGATGGAAATACTTTGAAATCTAGGAGCACAATTTGAATTGAAATCATCAGGTATAATGTATGTATGCATTTATACAATATGTATGTTATATATATATTCCTCGCATCTCTTCTGTGAGGAAGGCACCCACAGTGCCTGTGTGCACAGCAGCATCGGAGCCAGACCTACACTTCTTCCACAGGTCCTGGAAGAGCAAGCAGGAGGAAAGGCCAACTGACACAGTGGGGAAGGTAGGTCTGGCTCCAATGCCTTTTCACTATTGACAATGCTATTACTTCTTCTTAAGAGACCCATTGTTTTGGAAGATGTCTGCATACCATGCTACCAAGCAAATGTCCTTTGCTCAGTGTCATTTCATTCATCTTGCAATTTCTTTATTAGTCAAAGACATATCTCACCATAGAGTTGTTGATCTGACAACAAGCATAACATAACTGAAATAATTTCAGATAAATCGAAAGAAAGTTCTCGGTTGGGGTCACCTCTGTAGCATCCAGTACTAGAACACAGGACTTCTGTTGGGCGGTTGAACACTGGCAATGTGCTGCCTGTCCCCTCTGTGGTGGCGATGGAGACCGCCCACCCCCACTAAGGAAATCTGAGACCCAGACGTGTTGGAAATTCACAGGCTTATGATCAGTACATTCGTGCACAAGTAATAAGTTATTTGGACCAGGCCTTGACCATCATTTTCAACAGTTTCAAAGTCCTATCCATTTACTTTGGATTTGTTCCTAAGTTAAAATAGGTTATATGAAGGCAGTAAGGAGGATTTTCCAAACTGCCATCAAGTGGCAGAAAGACTTCAGGCTACTGCTAACATTTGGGTGCACTTGTTTCTTTCCCATTTGTCTCTCTGTTCTCCATGTCTCTCTTTCTGTGTCTGTATGTATATATATGGTAAGTATATCATACATATATCTCTAATATATAAAAATATATACATACATGTCTATATTAGAGACAGCTATATACTTTTATCTTTACAAATCAAATTGGGATCCCACTGTCTTACATTTTATCAGCATTTTTTCATGTTATTAAAAAAAGTAATTTCAAAATGTGATTTTTTAAAAAACATTGCCATTTGATCATCCATTCCATGCAGTACCATGATTAATTTAACTAATTCTCTATTTTGAGACATTTCAGCTGTTTTCAAATAACACTGCATGAATATGCTTGTACTTCTAGCCTTGGGGACAGCTCTGATATTTTCCTTAGGCTAAATGACAAGCTGTTGAATAACCCACCAAATGGGGTGACTTTTGGATGTTGTCTTTTGAGTCTCATTATCAAATACAAATCTATGCCTTTGCCAACAGCATATGAGAATATCTTTTTCTGCCTACACTGGTCATTTTCTACTACAAATAATTTTTCTTAATTTTATAGTTAAAACACAATAGTTTGGTTTTAATTGAATTTACTTGATTACTAGTGAGGTTAAGTTTTGTTTTATTTTGTTTTTTTAGGTGTGCTGGCCATTTGCTTTTCCTTATTTTGCATTTTCCCCCCTGCATTTGGCTTCAGTGAAGTATTTTGCATTTTGTGTTCCTTTTTATTCCACATGTTTTGCCCTCCTCCACAGAACGCCCTGATGTGCTTGGGCAGGTCTCTGTCTTTGCTGCTTCTCTTCCTTTACCACAGGGGGTGGGGTGGGGAGGGGTAACATCAATATCCCACAAAAGGACTCAGTGCTGTCAAATGCTTTGCAAACAGAACACGCGTCAGGAAGATGCACACTCACAGGACTGCAGGTGGCTTGGCCAGCCACATTTGTCACCCCTCCAACTAGGATGCCTGGATTCCTCCCAGACTGTAAACCTCACATCTCACCCAGACTCGGGACACCGTCACCCAGGGGCCATCAGGGCCAGCGGGGCTGGCCACGTTACCTAACAACTTTGCCAGGTCAAGTTCACAAGCCTGTCGGGGTTTTTATACAATTGTGCCGCAGAGGAAGTGACTCCCCGCTGCTTTGGGGAAACGGACAAGTGTAAATCAGGTAACGATATGCTGCTTATTTATCCTTGTAAGGGCTTTATGTTCTGGAGTCAGCAAGGGACCCATGGCCTGATCCGTGGCCAATCCCACTTCTCAGCTGGCTGGCATGTGCTGGGGGCTGGTAGGAGCCAAGGCGCCCCGTAGGGCAAAGGCCCGGTGGTGAACCAAATGCGTCTTCCAGAGCCCTGAGAACAGACAGAAAGCCACCAAACAGTGGGAAATTCTTTCTCTCGCTGCTGAAGCTGCTCTTTGGCCTCTCCTTGGACTTCTCTGAGTTCCTCCCCCTTTGGAGGGAATGTTTGCCTGGACAGCAGCTGCATCCTGGTGGACGGGACCATGAGTCATTCAAGTAGGAGCAGATGTGGTAAAGGAGTAGCTTTCCTACCTTTGGCTGGAGCTGATCAGCAATCAAGTCCAAGGCTGAACTCAGTGTCCCAGAATAAATGATGGTACACCTCACAAGAGACTATCAGACAGCTATCAAAACTAGTGTTTTCAAAGAATTTTTTTAACACTGAAAAATGCTCATGACACAAAGTAAAAGAAAAATATAAAACTCACATATAGAATATAGGATGTGATCTAAATTATCTAAAAGACTAGCTAGAAATATTGTAAAATGGTAACTATGATTATTTCTTCAGGTAAGACTATGTTTGAGTTGTATGCTCTTTCTCATTATATTTTTAAAATTTCTTGAATTAGGCGTTTTTGACTTTTATTTACCAGAAAAGTCCCAACTATTAATATTTTGAAAGACCAAGTCAGAAGCCCCAGGCCTCTGAAGATTTTACAAATTTGTATTTGTTCTCAATTCTGTTCTCTTTATGTGACAGAAAGGGCTGAGCTGTGACACCAGGGTGATGAGAACAAGGCAACTTCACAGAGAAAGAAGACACATCTCACACCAGATATCAGCCAGCACTTGCCCTCATTTCACATTCTCCGTTTTCCCTCCCTCCCTCCTTCCCTTCTGCAGAGTACAAAAATGACAGCAACATCTCCACCAACAGTATTAGCAGCAAGACCGCCACCATGCACTGAATACGCACCATGTGCCAGATGCTGGACTGAAAACATGACCTTCTGTCTTGATCTTTAAATTGCAATGCCTTTGCAGATGAGAAACCTGAGTTCAGCGAGGTTAAGTAATGAGGTGGGTATATCAATCTGTCTAAACTTGCCTGGGGAAAGGAGGGATGAGATGCCCCAGGGGATCTTCCGCCTCCTCTGCCCATGGGGCCGACTGGGCCTGTGGCCCTGGATCTGGGATTGGAGAAGCTGGCTGGGAGGGTGTGTTACCACACACGCGTTTGCGTGAATCTTTCTAACCAAGAGTGACAACCCACTCTCTAATAGCATGTTTGTGTGGAGAGATTTTAGTGATGCGACAAGTATGTCTCACTTACAGGAAGTAAGAGGTGGAATGCTCTAGAGGCAGGAATGTGGGCTCCCAGCTGGCCCACACCTGCACCTACCTTGCATTCACCCTCGATGGCTGTCTGCTGACTGGTAATTTTGACAGTTTGAGATACCAAGCATTGTTCAGGCCTGTGGCCCCAGTGGATGACTGGTGGGTCTCTGGGGAGCTGGGTCGTATTTGCCTGGACTGTAGATTGGGTAGATTGGGCCGTAGCAGGCGGTCATCCGATCTGACGGTCGTGGGGGCCCAGCCGCAAGATGGGGATGCTTGCTGGCCACATGGGCTGTTTGGAGCTGGTGTTGTGAGAATGGTGGGTATTCTAGATGAGCAGACCCCACCTGCTGTCACACAGACATACGGTTACATAATCCCACATTACCTATTCTACTAATACATAGAACAGCGCAAACTACCTGTATAAAACATTTTTTTAGATTATTTTTATTTATTTTTAGACAGAGGGGAAGGGAGGGAGAAAGAGAGGGAGAGAAACATCAATGTGTGGTTGCCTCTCGTGTGCCTCCTACTGGGGACCTGGCCTGCAACCCAGGATTGTGCCCTGACTGTTAACCGAACCAGTGACCTTTTGGTTCACAGGCCAGTGTTCAATCCACTGAGCCACAACAGCAAGGGTTAAGACATTATTTTTAATAAAATAAAAGCAGTTCATTCCTGAAGGCACAGCTACAAGGGTAATCAGTACCAAATGCAACTTGAATATTTTTTCTAAAATAGTCACTTCAGCCTTGAGGACTGGTCTGCCTCCAGCCATAGCCTGTGAAGATGACCCAATGGGGCTTTAAAAGCTCAAGGGTGGATTCTTCTTCCTGGGTTAGGGTCACATGCTTTTGAGGTCCCCAAAAACAACGTGGGCTGCATTACGTCCAGTGGCTCCCATGACACCTCCTCCTGGAAGGGAATCTCCCATGAACCAAAGCTGCACTCATCCCGAAACCCAGGGAGGGGGCAGGGCCAGGGCTTGCAGGGGACCTGCGGCCAAACAGAGTGGGGATGCCCGAGAGAGGCAATCGGGCCATGGGCAGGGCCACCCTGATGACCGTGAAGACAGATTCTGGCCCCCTGAGGGTTTCCTGCCGCAAGAGTCCTGGGGAGGGGCCCGGGCACACAGTCCAAGGAGGTGTCCCCTGTCAGCCTGAGAGCTGATGTGCTTAGATGGTGAGGCTCTCACTCAGCACATGAAAGACTGAGGGCTTGAGGGGGAGGATGTGGAAGCACAGAGCCTTTACGGGAGGCTGAAGGCTGCTCAGTGCAGAGAAAGTGTCAAAACAAAGTGGCGGCCTCAGTGAAGTCAGCTAAGTCTGGGACAGGTGCAAGGAAGAATTTGTACATTGAGAAACTTTGTCTTACTAGATCCTTATTGGCCTAAACCCTGGAAGGGGAATTTAGGGACATGGGTCTCCCAGTCCTAAACTGGAATTTGGAGAGGTGCCTCTGGGACATACCCTCAGACCTCAACAGGTGGCAGTGTGAGCGGGCTGAACCGTGGGCTGTGGCCGGCCTGGCAGCGGCCCCTATGTTTCCCCAAGAATTCTGAGAGTTCTGAATGTGGGGGATGGCTCGTTCCTGTGGCAGTCCCATGGCCCCGCCCTCTCTCCCTGCCTCCCTCGCTGCTTATCCGGGTCCCCTGTCTGCATGCCTCTGATGTCTGGCCAGCCCTTGCCACCCACACAGGTGGTAGGACTGCAGGTCACTCACCAGGATGGGCCCCGCTTCCACAGAGGTACAGGCCCCGGAGAGGGCAGCGGTAGTTGGCATGCAGGGGCACAGGGCGGGCAAAGTAGAGCTGGTCCAGTGTCATGGCGCCGTGGAATATGTTCTGCGGGAGGGAGGGTCACAGTGGTTACCTGGGGAGTATGATGATCTTTGCAAGTTTCTCCCCCTCCCCTGTTCTCTGAGGAAGGGTCTCCTCCCGTGATGTTTCCTTGGTTCTTACAATGCATAAAGGGGAGGGGAAGAGAGAGAAGGTGCGTGTCCTGGGGCTGGGGACGTGGTTCTCCAGAGGCATCTTTTCAGGAAGAAAGAAGGGCGGGGACTGTCTTCAGGGTGCGAGGAAACCGCATGGGAAATTTTAGACCGGGAATCTAAATGCTTTGCTGCAGGCTGTGAATCCTGCTCACTGTTTGAACATAGAGGAATTTGACTTATTTTAGCCGCTGGCACATGTTTCTTTGATCAAGACACACATCCAAGCCTGGGCCCCGGGCCCTATGCTCCAGCCAGCCACAATAAGTGGCAGACAAAGGGCATGGGGGTCCAAGCTCAGTTCTGCTCCGATGGCCTGGGTTGGACCAGCCTCGGAGGGAGGCAGTGTGGACGAGTGAAGGTCGGGCTCATGGGGCAGGTCTGGATGAGAAGACCAACATCTGCAGGACGTCACCACAGGGATGTCCTTCGAGCCAGCGTGCTCAACGTGTCCCCAACTGAGCTTATCCTTGTCCCACAAGTCTGCGCTCTCCCATCTTCCCTGCCTCAGGAGACGACACCGCGGCCTCCAGCCTGGATCCCCCACGTCTGCCACCTGCACCTGACCTCTGCGTGCACATTGTCAGCAAGGCTTCTAACTTCCGCCTGCCCCATGCCTTCCACGCCCGCCACTCCTTCCCTTCCCACTGCCTGGCCTCCTTTATTCTATAGCTGGGCCACTGCAGCCTAATGAAAACATAGCATGAGCCACAGATGTTTTATTTTCTAGTAGCCACATTAAAACTTTAAAAGGGGACTGGTGAAATGAATGTCAATATATATTTCATTTAACCCAGGAGATCCAAAATATTACCATTTCAATATGGGAATATGGGATTAATATAACAATATTTAATGAGACTCTTCACATTTTTCTCACACTAAGTATTCGCAGTTTGGTGCGCCTTTTACACTTGCAACCCATCTCATTTTGGCTCAGACACACCGAAGCGATCAATAGCCACATGGGCCTAGTGGCTCTTCCATTGGAACTGGTCTCCTACCTGGTCTCCCGGCCTCCAGCCTCAGTAAGTTTTGGATGCATGGACTAGAAGTCCAGAGATACGCTGCCTTAAGGAAGGGAGCGCCCTCTAAAGAAATTCAAATGGGGTAGGCTGACGTGGATGTCTAGGCGGAAGGGCCACCTTCTCAGCAGCCGCCGCCTCCTATCCACACTCTTCCCCCAGCTCCCTGGATCTGCCCCGTCCTTGCCATGGTCTCTGCCACTGTCCTCCCTTCCAATGAAGGCTGGGTGTGGAGCAGGGTTGCAGAGAGAAGAATGTGATGAGCAACCCTCAGGCGTGTTCTTACCCCTCCAGGAAGCCCGAAGATTCTCTCCAGATCAGGTGGTACGAGGATGTCTCTGCCCACCACGGAGCCCTTGAAGCCAGGGGCGTAGGCCTCGATGCAGTCGAACACTGGCACCAGACAGCAGGGACAGGGGTGGTGGGAGGAGGAAGAGGGGTTACTGCTCACGATGTGGCAAATTGACTATAGTTCATGAAACTATACACTTAAAATGGCTTTATTTTAGAATATGCATATTATATCTCAATAAGCAAAACAATAACAAAATTAGTCCCTAGGCAAATAAATAATCCAGCACAAAGGCCTATGGGTCTCAGGCTGGTCCAGCCCTTCACTCTTTCTCACCTTCTCACCCTGACCCTAAACACGAAGTCATCTGCCTCCCTTTGACTGTGCAAGGCGTTCTTCACCTTATTGCTTAGTTCAACCTGTCTCTTTTGCTTGGAATGCCCTTTGCTGCCAGGCTCACTCCTATTCGTCCTGTAAGGCCCAGCCCAAATGGCCCCCCTCTTTGGAAAGCTCTCCTTGTCTCCTTGGCTCATCGTTTCCTCCTTTGGTTCACACGGTGCCTTGCACTGTAACGTGTTTCTTTATTACTTGACGTGTCAGCAACCTGAGGCCAGGAACTGTCTTTCTGACTTTCTTGGCCCAGTGCCTGACCCTAGAAGACATTCACTACATCGACTTAGATTCCCTTGGGGACTTCTCTCCCCATTGGGATAGAATCGGAAGCTGTTAATCCCGAATGGAGTGGTCAGAAGGAGAGGGGTCCATTTGGACCGTAGCGCCCCCTGGTGCTCTGGAGGCAGCAAAGGCCGGCCCTCTTTACCTCTGTCCACATAAGCATTTTTCTCTTGCTCGTCCCAGACTTTGCCTCCGGCCAGAGTGTAGGGAGTGTACTGAGTGAAGAGGGAGACCACGTGGCAGCCGGGGGGAGCCAGGGTGGGGTCCAGCGAGGAAGGTATGCATAGCTCAATCATGGGCCTGTGACAAGAGGAGAGACTGACAGATCTGAAGGGGCAGTTGCCCGAAGGGAAGGGGCTGGGGGCCACTCTGAGATGACAGGGGACAAAATGTAGATATGGGGCAAGATGACACCAAGGCTGGGCTGATTGTCACTCTAAGGCCATGGTGGCTGGTCACCAGCACGGGGTCAGTGGCCACTAGGAGATTCCAGATGACCCCTGAGGAGGTCCCCCAGCCCTGAAGGCGTGGCCTGTCCCTGCCTTCCTCCACCTCACAGCCTGTAGAACACTGGATCTCAAATGTCCCCAGGGTCCAGACAGAAAACATGGATAAGTGAGGAACGAGGCTAGGACAGCAAGTGCTTGGGCAGCCAAATTTCAACCACGCTCACCCCTGCCTGGTGACCTTTCCTGAGCAGGCCCAGCAAAACAGCTGCTGGGCAGCCTGACACCCAGAAGAAGCGGAGACTGCTTCCTGCCCCTCCCTGTTCACAGCACCTGCTCTACCTGAAGCACATTCTTCCTCTGGCCTCCAGATAGGACCACCCTTAAGGCCAGGTGACAGGCCCCTTCTCCCCACACTTGCAGCATTTCCTCCGGACTCGGTTGTCCCCCAGGCCTCTCCAAAGCAACTTGTCCAAACCCAAATGCCTGGTATCCCCTACCACCTGCTGCTCCCTGAACACATCATCTTCCCCCCTTTCAACAAAAAGAAACACCATCTTCCCATGGCTTCTCTTTCTCACTCACGCCCTATTTCCTGTCCAACAGCAAATCCTAGCAGCTTTACCTTCAAACAGGGTGGTATGTGGCCACTTCTCATCACTCCCACTGCCCCTACCCTGGTCCAAGCCACCATCCTTTCTCTCTTAGACTCTGTAATAGCAGCCAATCACGACAGATGCCCTTTTTCTCCACAGAGTGGACACAGTGGCCCTTCTAAAATGTAAGTCAGGCTCTGCACCAACTTCCCTGGAGTAAAATCCGAGAGCGGTCGACATGGCCCCACAGATGTAGCAGCTGCAGCTCAGACCCTGCCTCCTGCCCTTCACTCCCAGGTTCTTTCTCCAGCCACCGCAGCCTCATTCCTGTGCCACCAGCACAGCACCACCCTCCTGCCCCAGGGCCTTTGCACCTGACTTTCTCTCTGTCTGGCTGTTCTTCCTCAGGTGCCCACAAGACCTGTATTCCCATTTTCTTCAGGTCTCTGCTCAGATGTCCTGTTATCAGAGAAGCCTTTTCTGACCTCCTAATAAAGACAACACCTCTCCATCCCCTGACCTACTTTTCTTCATCTCATCAGTGCATGCTTGTTGCCTGTCTTGTCTCCCACCATAAAATGCCAGTGACCTGAGGGCAGAGGCCTTGCTGACTCTTCTTGCTGCTTTGCGCCCAGGTCCCTAGACTGAGCCTGGCACAGAGTAGGGGCCCCGAAAGATTTATGAATGGATAAGTGGGCTGTGCCCTCTACCCTTCTCTCAGGGCGCACATCCTCTTTACCTCATGCTATAAATAGCTGTGTGCCTGTCTTATGATAAACTTTGTGTTTGTGTCCCCTGTTCTCCTAACCAATGACTATGCAGTACCCAGCACAGAATAAGTTTTCAGCACGTTTTGGTGGACGGTTGACAGTATGCAAAGATGCTTGCTCCTGCAACATCCCTGCCTGTTCCTAGAAGCATGGAGACACAGCTGGGGTGCGGTGGGAGGTAGGAAATGCCTTTACTTCCTACCTCCCATTTTTGCATTGAGGCAGCTTCTCAGAGGTAAAAGGAAATATAGAATCAAGTGAGTGTGTGCCTTTGGTTGGGTTGCTGAACTAGAGAACCACCTTTTCTCTTCCAGAAAATGTTTCTCCAGTTCTTCTCAAACGCCAGCACTGGCCCCTCTGCAGTCTTTTGCCCCTTCTGCTAACCTGTGACACTTGGCCGAACGTGTTTGACTCTTCACTTCTTACCTGCCTGGGCCCACAGATTTCTTGCCTGGGGTGCATTTCCAAGTCTTAAAATCTAAGTATGGATTTAGGCAGGTCCTACGTCATTGTGAACATCTAATGCCAGGCGGAAGAGGCGATCCCGGCTGCGTCCGGACAGTCCCCCCACCTCACCAGGGCCCTGTGTGAGAACACCGCAGGGGACGCAAAGCCCCGGGACCACCCACCTGTGGGAGGGCCGGCCATCCATAGCATCTTCAAAGGCCTGATGGAGCAGGCGGGTGTCCTCACAGTTCAGGTGGATGGAGCACTGGTGATGGGGCAGCGGCTGGCCCCTGGGAGTGTTGGGGGCTGCCAGGAAGTCAGGCAGCCTGTTGACAGCCACTGAGGAACCAAAGCAGAGGAGGGATCAGGGCCCAAAGGCCTGTGTCCTCAGCCCCCCGGCACCCTCCCTCTCTGCCCATCACCCAAGTGTTAGGCTAGGAAGAGAAAGCATGAAAAAGTGTTTCACTTTCAAACTGGGGGGCAGGCTGGGGGTTGGGGATAGACATGATGACGTAGGCCCGTTTTCCCCAGACCCGGCCATGGCTTACTCAGATCGCCTCAATGAGACGGCTCCACAACAGGGCGCGCCTCTTACCGTTGATCTTGGTGACAGGTGACTGGGTGTCCAGCTGAGAGATCCTCTGCACGAACTCTTCAGGAAGCCACTCCTGGAAGCAGAAGTTCCCATAACAGGTCTGGGAATCGTGGAGGCCCCAAAGCGGCTGCCTTCTCAGACTGGTCTCTTAACCTCTATCTCCAGAAATCCTCTCCACCTTTCAGAGATCAGCCAAAACACCTCCTCCGAGAAGCCCCCCTGCTCCTGCTCAGCACAAACCACTTCTCCCTGTGTGATCTGCCAGCAGTCCTGGCTGTAAATGGCCCACACTTTTTGGTGAACAGGGAGGGGCAGGAAGCAGTCTCCGCTTCTTCTGGGTGTCAGGCTGCCCAGCAGCTGTTTTGCTGGGCCTGCTCAGGAAAGGTCACCAGGCAGGGGTGAGCGTGGTTGAAATTTGGCTGCGCAAATATCTAACTCCTGTGTTAGATATGGCCAGTGGTCTGCGGGCCTCTTTTGCCTCCAGTCCGTAAGCTCCTGGAAATCTCGATGATCTCAGAAGTGCCTTAGCAAGATGCTTTTTAACTAATGTTTGTTGGATTTTATTAGTAGAATCACTCAGAAAAAGTGGTGCATGCCCCAGGAGTAGTCCCCAGAACGGGTGGAGGCTCCATGTGCGCACACATAGTATCATCTATTTTAGGGACGGGGAGTTGTGGTCAGCTGCAAAAATCACTCCAAATCCTCCCCCCTCCCTGAATGCACGCCGCTTTGTCACGTTCTCCTGTTCTGACTCTGGGGTTGGCCATGAGGCTAGACCAGTGTTAGTAAATAGGATGCAAACAAAAGCCTGCAAAGCACTTGCATGGTTGGGTTTGCTTGCTTTTGACTTCTGCCAGATGCTGGTAATATGCTAGAGGATGAAAGAGAGGTGGAGCACAGCCAAGTCACCCGGTCATTCCGGCAGAGACCACGCAGCACAAGCCACAGCCCACTGCCCCCGGCATGGGAGCAAGCCCAGCTGAGATCAGCAGGGCCCACTAGTCAGCTCGTAGCGGGCGGAGGTGGACGAGCAAGCGACATCAGCTGAACTCAACGAATATCAACTGATTTCTCCAGCTCGCTATGCTAAATCAGTATTTCTTGTGCTGTGCCTCAAAGTCACATGGGTGGTTGTTACACGCCATTCAAATGGAAACCGGTCATGGACACAGACGGGAACTGGGGTTGGTTAGGAGGGCGCAATCAGCATGACAGGGGAGTTGTATAAATAACTCTGGATTGAAAGTCAGACCTGGGGTCCAGCTCTGGCTCTGTCCCTTGCCACCTGCATGCCCTAGGGCACCTCACCTCTCTGGACACCTCTCAGAGAGTGTGTGACTTCTTTCCTGTTGCCTACCTGCCTGCTAGGTAAGAAACAGAAGGACTGGCTTCCCTCAATGTGCATAGACTTGGCACTTGCATCTCCCACCCTGGTGCAGTCCAGCCTCCCTGATCACCCCATTTTTTTAGCTCCTGTCTTGGCAGACACCTTCACCTCCATTCCCCAGGCCTCACCTGTGGTGTCAGCTTCAGGAAGGTGATCTGCGGTGATGCGTTGGACAGCACCACTTTGCTCCTCACCTCTGAGCCGTCTTGTAGCACGACGCCTTGAACGCGCCCTCCACTGCTCACCTGCACCTTAGCCACTGGCTAGACCCCACAGGAACAAGGCCCCGGAAACCCCCAGGAAGGAAAACTAGGTTAGATCTTGAAGGATGTCCGTCATCTCTGCTGCTCCTAGACATTCACAGCTTCCCCATCTGAATCCACCCTGCCGAGCTCTGCAGCTCCTCGGTGAAGCCTCAGCCGTCCCCTCCAGCTGGAAGGCGCAGCCCGGGTGTGGATTAGCGGTGGGGAATTCAAAGGCGGCAGAAAAGCTGGGACCTGGTTGACCCCTGCTCAGCTACTAACAAGCTGTATAACCTGAGCCCCTGGATGCTGAGCCCCGCCTCAACCATTGGTAAAACGAGGGAACTTCCAAATCGGAGATTTTGCTCTACCTTAGGCTCCTACCCAGTAATCTGAACAGGGAGTATAGGGGCCATTCACCTTTTCAGTGAAGATACTTGCTCCATGTGCGGCGGCTGAGCTGGCGATGGCACCAGAGAGGGCACCCATGCCACCCTGGACGTAGCCCCAGGCTCCCTGCACCCCCTCCAGGCCCCCCATCATGTGATGCAGCAGCACATACCTGAGGGCAGATCATTGGAATCAGTTGGGATTTAATCTCCCCAGAGTTCAAGGTGCAAATACTCCATCCTCTCGCGTACCTTCGGCCTCTCCCTTCCCCACCCAACCCTGCCCCACTAGCCTTTCAATGGGATCTAGGTTCTCCTTAGAGTCCTTGGCTTCCCCATCTTACATTCCCTCCCCATGCAAGTGTGTCTGCGTGCAGCTTTGGTATCAACAACAAGGCGATGATGCCCACACCCACAGCCCCAGCTCTGTCCTGCGCTCCAGCCCATTTGTCCACAGGTATCTCCAGTTGGACGGTTTCTTGGCAGGCACCTAAACCCGCCCCTTTCCCACATTCCCCAGCCTCTTTCTCCTTCAGTCTTCGCCATCCTGGTAAATGGCATCTTTGGCTTCCAGAAGAAACCTGGGTGCCTCCTACTTGTCTCCCACTGCCTACATCCAATCACGGGCTGTAACTGCCTCCTAATGAGCTGCCCCACGCCCCTGCTCCCTGCTGTGGCTTCCCTGTCCAGGCCCCTCTCTCCTCTTCCACAAACCACTGCGGTAAGTTCTCCCCGACTGGCCCACCTTCTCCTGCTCTTTCTTCCTGCGGACCTTTCTCCACGCAGAACCTGGAGCCTGATCTCAACACCCAGCTATGTTCCCATCTCTTCTCTCCTTTCAAGCCTTCACTGGCTTGTTGCTCTTAGCAGCATGGCCAGACTCTGAAAAGGGCCCCCAGGCTCCTGCCTGCTTGTCAGCCTCGTCCTTGCTGTGTACCCCCTGCACCCCTTCCAAACCGCACCTCTTCCAGTTTCTTGAATAGGCCACACGGCTTCTCAACTCCCAACCTTTGCACACGCTGTTCTCACAGCCTGCGGCCCCCTTCCTCCCTCATCTTTTACTTAATTAATTCCTCCTGTCCTTAGATCACAGACTAAACACCTCTTTCTCGTGGTGGGCTTCTCTGACTCCTGAGCACATGGTTCCCCGGCTTTGTTTCCCCGATCACGGTGCTCACAACACTCCACTGTCATTACTTGCTCTGAGTCTACCTCTCACCCACAGGATTTCAGCTCCGTGTACCACTATGCTAGCCCCAGCACCCAGCATAGGCAAGTGCTCCATCAATATTTATTGAAAGAATTAATGAAGAAACAAATTACTTGAAGGCACATTTTACAACCTGGGAAGTAGCTAATCCTCCTGGAGACCCACAGAAAAAGGGAGAGGAGGCCCCAGCTGAAAGGTCCAACTTGGCTGTCTGGTCACAGAGTTTGGCCAAGGTGTGGCAAGTGCTGCCAATCCCCCTCTGCCACGGCCCTGGGGAACCTGGGGCCGGCTTAATGCAGGCTGGAAACCACTTCCAAAGGGCGCTCTCCTCCCTTGAGAGAAAAGCCACATTGACAGCTTCTAGCTGCATCTTCTGGCGCATTGGACAGGGCCCAACACCTGGCAGCATCCTCCATCCCAACACACACACACACCCTCCCTTCCTGCTCTTATGAGGCTCACTGAGTCCTACACAACTAAGGACTCCACTGTGTCTGACTGCCCCCTCTCGGACCAGCCTGTCAGCACAACCCACTCACAGAGCGAAAGGCAGCTTCCCACGCTCACAACGGTGCCTGGGTGTGACCATGCCCTGGGACCCAGGGAAAGGATCAGAGGGAGGTGGAGGGACAGCCGGGCTTCCTGGGAGAGGAAGAGATAGGAAGAGAAGTGAGTGAGGGAAAGAAGAGGAGAAAAAGTGGGAAGACGGTATGTGCATGTGATCTACCCCAGTGGGAGGCAGTGAGGGGCTTTTCTTAGTGAAGAACAGAGAGTAGTGGCTAAGAAGGAGGGTTTTGGGGAGGAAGGTCAGATAATTTGGGCTGCAAATCAGCTCTACCACTTACTAACTGTGTGACTTTGGGCAAGATATTTTCCCTCTCTGAACCACGGCTCTTAGATGTTAACTTGGGGGTTAGAAGGATTGTGTATGAAGTGCGTGGCTCCATGCCTGGTTCGCGGGGTGAGCTCAGTGAATGATAGTTATCACTTTTGGGGACGAATTCACTCCTCTCCTACTACCCCCCCTTGTCTCCTGCACTCACCCACTTCCTGGAGTGCGGGGACTTGTCATGGCTCCGATCACAGCGTCCGTTGCTAGAGTGGCTTTTAGAGGCTCAGACTCAAACCACTGATCCAGCACCTGGGACAGCAAAACGTTAGGGAAAGGAGGGGGAGGCTCAGGGACCTCAGGAGATGGGAATGTCACACTGCGAGGTGCAGCCTGAGGCCGGGGAGCCCCTCACCTTCGTCATTGGAGCTGTGAGCACCTGGTAATACTGGGGCAGCCGGGCTCCCAGGATGCGGCCTAGAAGAGGAAACCCAGAAAACATAAACTGAGACAGGCAAGAAGGAAATGCTCTGATCTGCAATATCTCTGCACTTGCTCCTTTGTCTGTAAAATGGGAGTAATATATCATACACCCAAGACCTATTGTGAGGATTCGATGAAGGTGTAAATGTCTGCAAGGCCATAGGCACTTAATACATTTTTGCTGCTGGAATTATTCTGGGAGAATTTTAACTTGTGCCTTATTCCCTGAAGTTGAACTCTGTAAGTCCTGTGTCCTGGGAGGTAGCCGGTTTGGCTAGTCCACTCCTCGGATACTGATTCAGAGCATCTCAGAGAGTGACTGGGTAGTAAGGCTGTGAGGACAGGGTCTTGATCTCTAGCTATTGGAGCCCCCATGCTTAGGTCAGTGGGGCACATAGTAGTTGCTCAATGAATGTTCATTACATGAACATTTCAGCATGAAGCTCTTTGGACGGGTAATCTGAGAGATGATGTCTACTTTTGGAGTGTGTGATAGATACCACTGGCTCCAATCCTTCTCCTCCCCACCCCCATCCACATACTTGGTCCTGTAACTCTGCAGTGCCTCCCACCCTAGCTGAGTTGCTCCTGCCCAACTCCTTGATTCTAGACTCATCCACATGGTTTGTTTGGCCAATGAAATGTCTGAAGATGTGATGCGAACAGCAGCTTGAAATTGGCCTGCCCATCAGGGCTTCCCTCTGAGCTTCTGCCATTGCTGCCAGAAGGCCATGCCTGGACTAGCCTGCAGCTTCCAAGGGAAGAATGAGAGGCACCTGGAGCAGAGTTCTGCCTCAGGCACAAACATATATGTGAGACCAGACCAGATTAGCTGAGCCTAGGTGCACGAATCTGAGAATTCATGAGAAATAAATTTTTATTTTTAATGCCACTGGAGTTTTATGGCTTTATGCAGCAATTTTGTGACCATAGCTAACTATTTCAGTGTTTTTCTAAAATATAGATGCCAAACTGGTCTTTATAACCTAGAGGAGTAGTACAAAGACCTATGCTTGCTTGCTTGGCCAAACTTCCCTTCTCATAACCATGGCAGACATCACTAATTGATCACAGAATTTTTTTCTTGATGAGCCCAAATCTAGCATCTTCTTCAGATGGGGCACCTCTTCAAATCTCTTATTCCAACTGGCTGTGGTGACAAGCTTCACGCAGACTTCCATCAGCGTCATACAGTGCAGCTCACAGCATCTCACCTCACACCTGTAGGATGTGCCTCTTCATTTCTGCCTTGGGGCCTCTCTGGCACCATGACAGGGTACCCACAAGTAACTACTTGGCACCCAGGAATGCACAGCCCTGTGTGGGAATTAATACCCCATGGGGCCACCTTTGCTCAGTGGGAGGCAGAACCCGATGGAGAAGTGGTTCCCCTTTATTCTCTTGGGAATGGTCTCGTGCATTTCATAAGTCTTCCAGAGGGTCCTCACGGGATCCTCACTCTGTCACCCACATGGTGGCCAGCAAGCAGCACACCCCAGTATCGAGTCCCCGTCTTTCCAGTTTCAGTCCGCCATTCTCTGGGTCGCCTTTCAAAATGCACTACTCACATGTAAGCCTTTGTGTCAGGCTCTGGTTTTAGGGCAGGCCAAGCTACGACCTCCTCCCTCACACGCTCCAGGCCACCCCCAGAAGTGGACGGCAGCAGGCAGGCTGCCTTGGAGGTTCAGGCTTATGTCTGGTAACAGAGAGAATGGGCTCCACTCCCTGAAGGTCGCACGTCGTGCCCTGATGCCAGCCCTGTGGACTTACCTGCCTGTAGCAAGGGGCTGAGGGTGGACAGCGACTTGAGCCTTTGCAGCAGGGAGCCCCGCCGGAAGGCCTCCATGTCCACGGGGGGTGCGTCCAGCAGAGGGTCAATGGCTAATGCCAAGCGATTCATGAAGTCCTCATATTGGGGAAAAGCCTAGAACAGAGCCCCAAGTCAAGGCCCCATTGCCCAGAAGGGACATGGTCCCCATGCCTGCCCTCCATGCTGCCCCCTGCAGCCTGCTGCCCCGGGGCCGAGCCTCTGCGGTTCCTCGGGCCTGGCGCGGAGCCAGCTGAGCGTGGCTGTGCTGAGCTCCTCCCTGTTCTAGGTCTATGTGCTGCTCTAGGTCCCTCAGGGGAGGTCAGAGGGAGCCTGGGCAGCCGGAGGGCCCTCAGGCGGCGGCAGGAACAAGGGACTCATGCTGGCCCAGACCAGTCGTCAGCCACAGAAAACCGGCAAGCACCAAGGGTGTGGTCTCTGTGACAAACCAAAAACCATTTAAAAGTTTCTTTTTTCTCTCTTGTTTGTCCACATATTGCTGATAAAAGTAAGAGCTCTTTCCTTGATCCCAGCAGGCCAACTGTGCTTTCCTGGTCTGCAAATCTCCCACGGCCTCTCTTCATAAGCAGGCACAGTAGTCTCTTCGCTTCGCCCCACAAACTCCCATGACAGAGTCCACTTTGACACCCACCCGTCCTTCACTGTGTCACTGGAGGCCTTATCTTCATTTTCAGCCCAGAGGCTTTAATTTTTGTTTCATCTAGACACACAGCTATACCCATGGAATTTTAATAATTGTTACATAAGAAAAGTTCTGTGTTGAAGTGCATTTGAGAAGTCTTGATAAATGTGAAGCTGAACAGCTTTCTCCGCAGCAGGTCTTTAATATGACAATGCACAAAGACAAAGGCGCAATTTGGGCCCCGTACCTTCCACGGTGGATGTACCCCCTCCTCCAGCTTCGGAGGCTGGCAGCACTTGAGGCCACAGCTGCTGTCCCACAGGCCCAGGGACCAGCCCTGCCCGGAACCCTCTTTAGTGCATCTGAGATGCGCAGGATCCGGAGAACAGGGTGCAGGTAGGCAGCGGTCCCCAACCCAAGTGCATGGAAGAGTCACTTTGAAAAAAAAGCAAAGCTCCCTCCGTGACTCTGACTGTCAGCCAGGTTTGGAAATTGCTCGTTGAAGAGATGTACTGTGCGTCTGTGGTCCTCTTGGTTTTACCCAATACTAGGTTAACACAACCAAAAGCAACACACGTTGACTGTATTAACCTAGGTTTTTCTTATAAAAATGTCTCCACCGAGATATTAGTTAATGCTATGCCTTCAGCTTATCTCTAGGCTTAGTACAAAAAACAGCCACTTAAGGACTCTTTTAATAACTGCAAAACCAATCACACCAGGCCCACTACATTCAATAACTCTTTAGACAAAGCTACACAACAACTCCCTTCTAATGCGAGCCTCAGGAAAAAGCGTGCACTCCCCACCAGGTGTGGCGCTTCCCTCCATCAGCCCCGCCTGCCAGTGCGGACGGTTTCTTGCCTTGGGCTGCCAGGGGATGGATGCCAAATCGAATGAATATTTATTACAACTCTCTTGTCCTCTATTCCTGATCCAGTCCATTCTCTCCTTAATCGTCTCTGATCCATCCTTAATCCTTCCTTTTGGCCTTCCTGTGCTTTAATATTGATAACCACTTACAGTTTTGCCAGAAGCAGGGGAGACAGAAAACCCGTGCGGTGTGAGTCATAGGAGTGGGTTCCCTTTTGAACCTCAGCAGGCAGAGGCCACTGACCAGAGGCCTCGGACTGGACACACACGGGCTCGGGGGGCTCCAGTGTCCACTGGTCTTGGCCACTGGCCTCCATCCCCTTCTCTTTGCAGTGCCCAAGATCAAAGGCTGGCACAGGCTGGAACCCTCCTGGGGCAGGTGGGATGGCTGTGCGAGCGCCTGCGGCCCTTGGACACGGGCGCCAGGCCAGCGCCAGCCAGCCCCGGCTCCTCTCACGGGCTGCCTGCGGCCTGGACAGGGAGGGAGAGGTCAGCCGCCGGTCACTTTCCCCACCTGGGCATCCTTCCGGGAGAACTGGGCGATCTGCTTCTGGTTTTCCGCCATGTCTGTGCCCAAAAGCAGGGACCGGGGCACCTTGCTCCCTGTGCCTTCTTCCAGCATGGGGGTGAAGGAGCGGGGGTTTCGAAGATGAAGCCTCAGCCCATGTTTCTGCAGAACACAGAGCAAGCGACACTTGAAGAAATTCGGGGCCTCTGCCCTTGACCCTTCTCTGATTGTGTTTATGACCATGTATGTACCTGTATGCAGGCTCCCGAGGCCCTGATTCCTATTTTTAATATACGTATATAAAATCCCCCTTGCCCAAGTACTCTGTGGCAGATCATATCATACCATGCCACACCATGTCATAGCACATCATACCACACCACAACATACAATGCCACACCATGTTATGTCATACACATCATGCCACAGCGCACCATGTGGTCATGTACACCATGCAACAGCACGCTACCCTGTGTCAGGGACTGTACCAGGGCTTCCAATGGTCACCTTACAACAACCCTACATCTTTACTGTACGTATGCAACAACAGAGGCTCAGAGACGCTAACTTGTCCAAGGTCACATGGGGAGGTGGATCTGGGTCTCAAAACCACATCTCTGTGACTCCAGAGCCCTGGCTCACTCTCAGCACTAGCCTGTAGCTTCCCCTACTCCAGAGATAAATAATTAAAATTTAGAAAGACACAATAAAGCAACAATTATGTGAAAATCCATATTTACAAGGGAGATAAATTATTCACATCAAAAAAATTTTATTTACTTTGCAGACTCATTTACTCCAGGGTCACCTTAAATGGAAGCTCCCTTGATGCATTTAAAATATGATTTGCTTTACAAATATTTGAGTAGCACATGGAACTTTTCAGGAGCACATTAAAAAAAATAAAGTGAATAATCATGAGAAAGTTTCTATTCTGTGATTCTTAGTTTTTAGAAGCTAGATTTTCCAAAAGAAGGGGCTACCCACGCACCTGCTGCCCCACACCCGCCACTGTGCGTAACTGCTCCGCACTGCCTCCCGCTGCAGCCGGCTAGGGACAGAGGGCCCGAGACCCACGTCCAGTCCTTGGCTAGATTTCACCCGGTCCCAGCTGGCGATAGGCTCATTCTCTCTTCCCTCTTCCCTCTTCCCTCTTCCTTCTCTCTTTCTGTCTTTGTCTCTCTCTTCCTCTCTGTTTTTGCCTCTCTTTCTCTGAAGGGCTCAAAGGCTCATTTTTTCATGGGTTTCTGTAGTTACTGAGTTTGGAGAGCTTCTCTGTGTGAAAGAGTTCAAGGCGCCAAAGAGCTGTGAACAGTGGCTCAACGTCTTATTAATTTCAAACTTTTAATTTAGAGCCCAAGGCTGTGCTAAAAGTGCATGGCAGCTTCCTGTACAGATGGCAAAGGACATTTTTCTCTCGAGTGACAGAGGCACCAAGCAGGTAGAAGCTAGTGGGCTCAGGGACGAGGCGACCAGAGATTATAAAAGAGGCACCGTTGGCCAAGCCCGTGGACTAAGGTTAAGGGAAGGCAACAGGGGCAGACTGAGGGGCCTCCGACCCCCTCACAGCAGCCCAGGGGCCAGAGAGGGTGAGAGTCCCTCCGGCTTCCCGCTCAGGCTGCTGAGGATGGTAACAGGATCTAAGGTTTAATCAGCCTCATGTCCTAAGACAGCTTTGCAAACCTGGGGGCTCAAAGGCTCAGCTAGGTCCGCGGGGTGGGGGGCAGACAAGATGCCGGAGAGCGATGGACCGGGGAGGGCAGGGCTGGGGCCCCGCCCCACGCGGGGGTCAGAGCGCTGCGCGGAGGAGCACCGGTCTGCTGTTGTCACAGCTCGTCCATCAAAAGAAGTTTCATTTTTATGTGAAATTTCCTGATTTTTAAGACATTGGGTGGGCTGGACAAAACCCATCTGTAGGGACGTACCAAGGAGACCGTGTGGGATGGACAAGCTCTCGGATGGAAGAGGGACCTGGGGTTCAGGGAAACATCATGGGCGCAAGACAGGGAGCCTTCACCCCAGAGGGAAGATGGAACTGACCACCCCGCCTCCGCCCAGGGGCTGCAGGGCAGGAGCTGTACCTTCAGCTCCAGCTCAGTGTAAATCTGGGGCCTCAGCAGGCTGAGAAGGTAGGATGCTCGGGAGAATTTAAACCCTGAAACCAGATAAGATGAAGCCGTTACCAGTGGTCACCGATGGTTCCCGCTGCCGCCGGTTCCCGCACCAGCTCTCCGGCTCACCTGGAACGATCTCCTCCGTCACAGCTGCGCCCCCGATCACGTGGCGCCTCTCAAAGACGGCCGTGCTCACCCCCAGTCTCTGTAGGTAGGCCGCCTGGAGAGACACACGGGGGGGGGGCCCCTTCATCGCCGGGGACCAGCCTGCAGTCTCAGGGCCCTCACCTCAGGGCCAGCCTGCCACCCCTCAGCTCCTGCTGTTCCCGCCTCCAGGAAAGCCACGCCCCTTGTTTCTCCTGTAAACTCGCACTTTCCCAAAAGTCTTCCAGGATCCCACCTGCTGGCTCCTGCCCCGGTACGTCCTAGCTGAAGCTCACCTCCCCTAGTGCCAGGCCCAGGTGCCTATGAACTCAGGTCCCTCTCCTCCAGGTGGCGCGACCTCAGCCCTCCTCACAGGGCCTGAGAGGCGACACAGTGACCCTGCTGGTGGGCGCTGAGCCAGCTTTGACTCTCCCGCTTCTAGTCCTCTCTCTTTCCGCCAGGGCAGCCCCGACCCCCAGTCTGCCAGGCCTCCATTTGCTCACGTGCAAAGGTGGGGCCCCTGAGAGCGATACCCGCGCCACCTGTTTTCGCCGCCGCTGGAGGATTCGCGGAGCTGGGCCCTGGCGCACAGACCGTGCCGGATGAACGAAGCTAGGGCTCTAGTACAACTTTATTTGGAGGAACAGATGATGGAGGGGTTTATTCATTTTTCTCTACCACTTAGTTGGAACTCAATAAATATCTGCTGATTAGAATTCCTTGGGCTTTGGGTCTATGCTGGTCCTTCACCACCACCAAGGTGACAACAGGGGCATGTAGCTCACAACTCAGACTTTTTAAAAACAGTTCACTTGGCACCTACTAGGTGCCAGACACTGGACTGGATCATGTTATCAATCCAGTGCCCTCAAGGTAGGACTCTAGTTCTTCCCATTTCACAGGTGAGGAAACCGAGGCTCAGCGAGGTGACTCGCTTTCCTCAGGCTCACGGAGCTGATGAGTAGAGGACCTGGGAATTGAACCCAGCTGGTCTGGAGCCAGGGCTACACCCCCAGCACATCCCAACGAGAAAGGAGAAAGAGCGGCGCCGACCGTGGGAAGCTGGCCTGGCTCTCCCTGAGAAAGGCCGCCTTGGACCAGGGTAGCCCCAGAGCACAGAGACGGAGACAGAGCAAGCCCCCTCCACAATTCTGTCCAAGCACAAACAGAAAAGGGGCTCTGGGCCACCTGAAAATACCAAAGGCTCCCTTTCTGGGCTGAGTGACTGCTGCTTCTTCACCAGTTCCCGTTCTCCTCCCTCTCCCTGCAGACCAGAGTCATCGAGGTGCCCAGTCAGAGCGGTCCCGCTTTCTGACAGTGTCCATCGAGAGCAAGCGCCTGCTTCCTCGGATCTCCCTCAAGTCATCCAAGCAAAGCACCTCCTAACGACCTCTCACTGAGTCGCCCCGGCCTTCCCTGCCTGCCCCCCACCCCCACACCCTGGGTGCTGTCTCCTGGCTGCAAAGGGTCACCACCCAACTCGGTGAGCAGGGAGGGTGCCTGGGGGCCCCTGGGCCAGAGACCTCCAGCAGTGAGCCACCAGCCTTTGCCTGTGCCGGGCCCTGGGACACGTCACCTGCTCCTTTTACAGCAACTCCGTGAGGCTGGGCGTCCCTGCCCTGGTTTCACCGTGGCTGCAAGAGCTGGAGTGACCTGCCTTGCCCTCCGCAGGTAGGACATGGCAGAGCTGGGGGGCGAGCCCAGGTTTATAGCCATACAAAACTGATGTTTTAAATTACTGATTGCTTGAATTACAGAATGCCCCCTGTAAAATGTTCAACTAAGATTGCTTTGTCAGGGAAAGCATTGAGATTTAATGCATGGTTCACCCCTCCCCGGCGTTGCTAAGTCCCCTCTATTGATATTCTAGAGCTGCCACTGCTTCAGAAAGATGTTCTACGTTTGCCTTGTGTCCTGAACACCCACTGGCACACCGTGCCCTCCTAGCCGCACACGGACTCAGGTCTGAGAGGCACAGCCACAGGGTAGCCCTGGCCCAGCTCAGAGTGGCAGGCCCCTCCTCTGCTGCACTGGCTTCCATGCCACCTCCAGGGTGCACGTGGGACCATGTGGCTGCTGTGTGCTCCCCGCCGGGCCTAGGCCTGGCGGGGAGCACAGGGCTGTGCACCCAGGACTGCCCATAACCGGAGCAGAGGGCCCCACCCAGCTCTGGGGACCTGACCCCCAGACTCCAGCACATCTCCCAGGCTGTGCCGGTTACACACTTCCCCAGCTTCTCATCTCTCACCTCTGGACGTTCCCCGACTCTCCCAAGGTCAAGGAGAAATCCACATGCATTAAGGAGAGAAGAAAGGGAGCCCCTGATGTCCTTTTTAACTACTGCAGGTGTCTGTCCCACCTGGCCACGGGTCAGCACCAGGGAGGGGGACAAGCCTGCCTTTCCTTCTCTCCCAGGGCTACTGAGAGCCACACACCCAGGGGCCAGTGGAGTGGGGCAGAGGGGGAGGTACTCACAGCCACCAGCCCGTTGTGACCTGCAATGATACAAGGGAGAGGGGAGGAAAGCAATTCCGGTCAGTAGGCATACAGACACATTCCTTGAGTAATGTGGTCACCCATCCCTGTCCCCATGTCTGTGAAGATGCTGGAGAGGTAGCAGAGTCTTGGGGGACCCCCTAAACCTGTATCTGGATGTTGGAACAGCCTCTAGCTTGATGCCTTAAAACACCTGGTCTTTGGACAGTCAGAAAACTCTGGTTCTTCCCCTGGCTCGAAAGATGTCCTTTCACCCTGGCTTGGCCAGGGGCTCCATGCTGCCGGGAGGGGCAAGGAGAGATCTGTGGCCATCAGATGGAAGCTGAGCTTCCGTCACTTGGGGATGAGTGGGTGACTCTTGGGGGAAGCACCACAGTTTACTTGGCAGGGAAGAGAAGGGAACGTGGCTGGATCGCTGAGGTTGGAGGTTTCTGTCCAGGATAGAATCAGTGGCCAACCAGGTAAGTGTTGGTCGTGTGGACGGTTGCGGTCAAGCCTGGCTGGTTTTGCCAAGTGTGGTTCACACACTAGTGCTCTGGAAGTCTTCAGGCACATGGGTTTGTCTGTCAATCCCCAGCGCCCCCAAAATAAACTAAGTACCATCCAATAGGGAGTCATAAACGTAGATAGATTCCATGTGTGCTAGAGTAGCTAGTACGTTTCAGGGGTGCCAGGATTTTGGGCAAACTTACCTATCTTACATGCAAAGTTTCTTTCTAAAAATCTTAGGATGGCTGCCTTGGGTTTAGGAGCCCTGCACTTGGTTCAGGATCCCATGTTCTGCACCAAGCCCACTGCTAGCAGATGCCTCTCCAGCTTTAAGAAGCTTCAGGATCACCTGGGAACTCGTGCAAATGCTGAGACTCCCAAGTCTCTCCTCAGAGTCCAGCGGGCTGTTGGCGGGGCCTGGGATGGGCTTTCTCCCAGGTTGTCTGACACAGGGGGGTCCCTGGGGCTGAGAGGCTCCCTCTTTCTTTACTTTTAGGAGAAGGTGCAGCTGTCCATGGATCCTCCATGGACAGAGAACAGGCCCCAGTAATGTTTGGGGAAAGAGGCGGAGCTTAGTCTGGACTGCCTGGCATGTGTCTGTCCCTGGTGATAAAAGGTCATCCTGCGTCTTCAGAGATGTTAGATGACTGTGTTCTCTGAGCATCAACTCAAATGCTGTGTTGACTCAAATAAAATGCTCAACTGATAACTTCACAAACATCCATAAATAGGGGAACAGCAATGACCCATGTGATGGATTTCTTCACAGCTGAGCTGATTTTGTTTTAAATTTTCCACATAGCAACTCCCAGAGTTTTAGAGGTCATTGAGCCAGCCTCTCACCCACTGGAGGAATCTCTAGCACAGTTTCCAAACCCCTCCAACACCGATCCAGGGGAAGGAAAGCACCCGCACTGCGGCCTGGCACGGCCTGCACACGCAGGTGCACTGCACAGAAACAGGTTTCGTGAACTGATATTAACTCTTATCATGGGATCAGCAGGCGATGATCTATTTGACAATATATTATTTTTTTACTTGCTGGTGGATATACTATTTTTACATACTTTTGAAAATTCTCTTAAGAAAGTTTGAAAAATATTGTTGGGTGGACTCATGAATGGGTTGCATCCTGCAGTTTGAAAAACCCTGCTCTCAAATACACACAGCTTAAAGGCCAGCTGCCCCGAGCGCAGCCGGGTTCTGCTATTTACCAGGCATGGCCCTGAGAGAGTCCGTTTAAAGGCCAGGAGCCTCACGCTTCTTCGTATGTAAAACAGAGACAATGCTGGGGACCTTGCAGTGTCCGCGGAGAGAATAACCAATAATGTATGTAAAGCCCTGGCCTTTAGCAGACCCACAATAAATGGTAGCTATTGGTCCTTTAATTAGTGCTGATTATAAATCTTGGAAAACTAATAAAGGCTTCCAGGCAACTGGGTTCCAGTTCAATCATCACAGATAAGCCCACAAATGCACAAACACACCTCAAATGACAAAGGTCGAGAATCTCTCCCCCCTCCACCCCCTCCCTCTGAGTCCTGGCTGAACCCGCCTGTGGCTTCTGGTGACCTCTGAAGTGGCCTTAAGTTGCAGGCTCAGCTAATCTCCAGGCCTGACCCTGCGATCCTCAGGCAGCGGGCACCAGGCCTCTCCAGGGAAGCTGCTCGGAGCAAGGGTTCCTGAACCTTCGGGCTGCCGCCGCCTTTATCGGATCCACTCAAAGGGCTGGTTAGACATGCTGACCTCCCGAGTCACCTTCAGTCCTGAGAATCCTAATCACCAGGTTGAGGGCCTGGGAAACCCAATTTTCACAAGTTCCTGGGTCATTCTTAGGCACATTGAGTCAGATGACTAAGTGAGAGTCATCTTCGAGGTGGCTCCCCGGTACGGGCATGACTTCGGGGATGCGGAGATAAGGCTCATCGGTGTGTGTGTCTGTAGCTGAAACATTGTGAATAGCACAGAGAACGGAGGAAAGGGCCTTCCCGATTTCAAAAACTATCATCTGATTGAGGAAAGCGTGTCCCATTGCTGAAGGAGCGAAGTTCAAGTATAAATCTTCTTTGTTTCACTTATTTCACTTTTGTTCTACTCTTTAAAGTGAATAAAAATATCAAACATTTTTGGGGGGAACTATCCACATTTGTCAATTGCAACCATAGATTGGCTACTGAGTTTGGCAAAAATCACAGGAATTCGGAGAGAGTCATTTGGTTGGCTGGGGTTTAGCACACCGTCATTTTATCTGTAAAGCTGTGTGCCACGCCACTTTTAGATGCAGCTTTAAAGCTGTGTGATGGACATGTTCGCTCAGTCCTGTCATTCTCTCTCTCTGTAAACCCAGTTGGAAATAATGTCAAAAGCTGAAATTCAGGCCCTTCGTGCGCGTGAATGGCAGGTCCCGAGGAAGGCCAGCCTGGTCCCGGCCAGCAGCCTCGCCCTCACCGGGTAGCATCCTGTGCTCCGCAGCCCGCGGGCCAGCGGGCTGTAGCGGGACCACTGTTGCAGATTCCACACCCCACATGTGCAAGGTGGTGGGGGCTGTCACTCTCTGCGGACACGCACTAGGATCTCTGGGACTCATTTCTATTTCTCCCTAGCTCCCCTATAGGAAACAATTCCAGTTTCCTCTGGGGACGGGTGACCTTAGTGATGAGGTTGTGGTGACCAGAACTCAGGGCACCTGGGGTGGCTGGGTTTCACGGGTCTGCTGTCCCAGGGCTCTTTCTTTCTAACCCTTATATACCATTTGCTTTTCAAGAATGTGATGGCAACCAGCAAACTTCACAGGAGATGGAATGACCTAGTTCCCCATCGTCATTCTAGATGGGAAGATGCAAGCCCAGAGAGGGAACGAATCTGCGCCAGACCACACAGCAAGCAGAGGGCAGAGCTACCCCAGAACCCCAGTGTCTGCTTGCAGACTGGTGGGCTTTCCACCGCAGCCCCTGCTGTCACTTGCCCCAACTCCTGGCCAGTTTGTGCCCAGAAAACAGGGGAGGTTGGGAAGGAGGCCCTCCCCGGCAGCCCGCTTTACCTGCTCCTATTATCACCGCATCGTACTCAGGCTTCAGGCGCGCCTTGGCTTCCCAGTGAGCTTGTCTCCAGTCAGGGCTGGGAGAGGCACGCAGGGCCCTGGAGAGGCCTCGGCCACCTGCAGCCATTTCTGCCCAGTGCCAAACCAGGAATTTGCCTGCAATCAGCGTTTGCCCTCCTCAAGCAGGGGGGAGGGGCAGGGCGGGCGCAGGAAGAGAGGAGGAGCTGCGGTCCCGCGGCCCTTGGGCCACGACTGCACGAGGAAGCGAGCTGCACACGCCCCCGCGGAGTCCACACAGGACAGCGTCCTGGGAGGTCGCCTGCGATCCCGGCAGGAGAGGTGCGGCCTCCAGGGCTCCGGAGAGGCATGTCTGTGCTGCTAACTCCCTAGGGCTTGCGCGTGCCCGGTGCTGTGAGGACCCCGGGGCTCCCGTTTTACAGACGAGGGCCCAGAAGCTCAGAGAAGGATGTGCGGCAGTGCGTGTGCACCGCGCGCGTCCTGCTTCTCATTAAGGAATAAATGTCTGGGATGGGCTGAGTGGGAAATTTGAGACTCAGGTTCGACTGTGCTTCACGTCCCCTGTGCTGCTGGCCTGTGGGGCGGTGAACCCCGCAGGGAACCCAGGCCCTCAGCAAAACTGCGGGGAGGGCACGTCTGTCTCTGCCCACAGCGCCCCACCACCGGCCCCCCGCCCCCAAAAGCGGCGCGGTCCCGGGTTCTCTCCCAATTGCTTAACCTCCGTGAGCTCAACAGGCTGCTGCAGGTGCCTGAGGGCCTTGGGGCCAGTTCACGCACCTGTAATTCTCGGGGTTCACCTTTTTTTCTTTTTAAAAAGATATTTTCAGGGAGAGGGGAGGGGTGGGAGAGGAGAGAAACATTGCTAAGTTGTCTCTCCCACACCCCGAGCCGGGACCTGGCCTGCTACCCAGGCATGTGCCCTGACCAGGAATCGAACCAGAGACCTTTTGGCTTGTGTGTTGATACCCAACCCACTGAGCCACACCACTCAGGGTCATCTTTCTCTTTCGTTGGCCTGGCGTCTTCTGGCACCTTCCCCAAGAATCCTCAGGGATTAAAGATCACATCTACGAGTATCTTGTGCTAAAGTGCCTTCTTACTACCCGCTGGCCTGTCTTGAACTAGGAGCCCTTGTTGTCAGCCCGGTAGTTCGCAGGCCACTCCCCTTGTAGGAAGAAAACACCCCCGCGGCTGGAAGCGTCCATGCTGCTCTGACATCTGCTCCAGAAACCCGCTGTTTGAAACTCATCTCCAAGTTGGGAGGACACAGAGAAAAAGCGCTTCTGCGTAAGGGGGCGTTCCGAGGACCGTCTCCTCTCGACACCTCTCCACTCACCATGGAAGTTCGCCCCCCTGCGGAGCTCTGCGGAAATCCCACCCAGGACGCTCGATTGGTGTTACTAGAATATTGAAAGGTAAACCAAATATGTCACCGCATGCAGCTGATAAAATTTAAGGGGACAAAGTGGGGACCCTTAAACAGTGGAGGGTGGGGGGCTTCCAGACTTAGTTTCCCCTTTGTGCTGTTCTGTATTTTCCACAATAGATATTTTTAAATTTCTGTCCATTAAATTCTATCAAGGAGTGCAGTCCCAATTACCTCAGGTGACTCTGTCCCTGTCACCTTCTGAGCACTTTAGCCTGGGATGTGATTCTAGTTCCTTTCTCTGCCCCGCTGGGCTGTTCTCTTACTGGGAAAGGGCAGCCTTAGTGGCACGAGTTTGGGCTGGACTGTGGACACAGAGGGCCCGGCTGTCCGCGTGTCATAACCGGACCCAAAGCTCTGCAGCGCTGGGTGCCGCCTGCTGCCGCAGCACCTCTGCCCAGGCCCAGCGCTCCAGCGGCCTGCCATCCTTGTGTCCATCCTGGGGTGGGAACTCCTAGGTTGGGGGCTGCACCCCTTGGGCAGTGGACCTCAGTCCCCGGCACACCAGGGTCGCCTGGGATCCATGGCTGGAGGACGTGGTCTCTAGGGGGGGCTTGGGCAGGACTCGAGCACTGTGTGGGGCACCAAGCGGCCGGGAGTGTCCAGGGGCCCGGGTGTGTCTGACTTGGACAATATCAATACCCGCACCAGTATTTATTGAGCACCTGTCCCGTGTCCAGCAGGCCCCACACACCTGGAAAGGGAGGCGTTGTCACTCTGTGTGTGGGGAGACAGGCTTAGTTTGGAAAACCTGCCCAGAGCTGCAGATGGGAAGTGGAAGAGTTGGAATTCAACCCTGGCCAGCGGAGCAGCGTCCGCGTGGGGTGGGACGGGGCAGGTGTCTTCAGACACAGCAGACACTGGGGATTTGCTCCGTCTCCTGGGGATAAATGGAGAGGCAGCCCTGAACCTCACAGCCACTGCTGTTTTAGGGAGACCGAAGCAACCTCCCGGTCGCCCTCCTCCACAAGACGGAGGAGTCTCGGGGCTTGGTCACTGCCTGGAGTAGAGGCTGTTCTAGGTGAAGTTCCTTTAAGAAATGCTAAAGGGAGGGAACAGAAGAAAACAAAAAAGAAAAGAAAAATTTTGGGCTGCCCTGGGGACTGTCCCATCCTCAGGTGGCCTCCACGGACAGAAAGAGGCTCTTGCCATGAGGAACGCCTGCAAGTGAGCGTGGGTCTGCAGACCCGGGGTGCACAGGTTCGTGGCACGGCCTAGAGCAGAGGCACACGGGAGGCCTCCCACAGGCGCCGGGCCAGCTCGCCCGCCTGCTGCACCAGCACGTCTACGGGGATGACTGACAGGTGGAGGGCCAGCAGCTCGTGGCACCTGACAGTCTCGGCCGGGTGGCCCTTGCTGTAGTAGCGCAGGAGCTTCCTGTGGGGGAAAAGGGAGGGCAGGTTTCAGGAGCGAGGCCCTGACCTCCCCCGCCCCGCCCCTGGCCAGCGACCTCCTCCGCAGCTCACAAGCACCGGCGCCGCCCCAGCTCCCAGCACCAGGGCCAGCAAGGGATGCCCGGCCCCCGCTGACCTGACCGTGCAAGGCTCAGCCCCGGGCTGCCACAGTCCATCCCCATGGGTTCTCAGTCCTGTGTGGGGCCTGCTCGCCACACGTCCCAGCTAAGACGCCACAGAGCCAGCAGGGAAGTCCTGGGGCTCCCACACAGATGTTTGCAAAGGCTGCCAAGGGGGTGCCAACAGTGGGATGGGCAGAAACCCCAGTGCGCTCCACTTGCTTCTCTCACTGCAGCCGGGCTGGGCCGGGCCAGGCCAAGGAGCCTCTATGAGGGTTTCTAGCTTCTTTGGGTGGTGGCGGGGGGGGGGGGGCATCCTGAAGGAGGAACTGCCACGTATCACCCAACGTCTGTGCACCCGTAGCCCCATCAGCCTTCCGAAGGGGTGTCACCTGTAGTAGTCTCCGCCCAGCATGCCCACGGGGGCCGAGTCATCGGAAAGGACGGGCACCTCGATTATCTGGAGTTTGTACCCCTGAGGAGGGAGAAAGAGGATCGTGACTGGGGAGGCGGTGGGTGCGGCGGGAAGAACATGACTGTGGGTCAGACGCACCAGGTCCGGGGCTGGCTCAGCCCTGCCTGGTACGGGCTTTGGTGCTGGGAAAACCCGTGGACCTTTTACCTTGCTTTCTCATCTGTGAATTGGGAATAACAATAATTCCCAGCGAACACTGGGGATAATGTGTATACAGGCCTGACCATTGTGCCTGGCAGATGGTAGCTCCCACTGCCATCGATGAATGGACCTGGGTCAGCATGCGCAGGAGGGCTGCTGGGACAGTGACCCGGGCAGGTGTCATGAGGAGCGAGGCATTATCAAAAGGCCCGTCTCTCTTTGAAAACACTGGGAACTCACAGGGTAGGATCTGGAGGGGAAGGGAACCAAGATCCCCTGGGCACCTGCTGTGAGCCAGGCCCAGTCACGGGGCTCCTCAGAGAGCTTGTGCGGCACCGCGGGGCCCGCCCTGCAGATGGGGAGCTGGGCTCGGCTGCAGTAAGTGGCCACTCACGGTGGCGCAGGTGCGGCCAGACTTCACACGGGGCTCCCTACCCCACAGCTTTTACTTTAGCCTACCCCACAGCTTTACTGTGGGGCCAACCAAGCACACAAAGCTGTGTCTCGCTCTAGAAGTTCTGAGGACACAGAGCAAAGATGGGAGCAGCCTACAGGTCAAAAGAGCTGAGCCTTTTGAACCTGGCTTCATCACCTATGGCCTCAGTGACCCCAGCCATGGTGCCTGATCTCCAGATCACCAGTTTCTCCAACGTGTAGAATGCGGTCAGTGATACCTGCCCTGACTGTTGCGCGGGGTTGTGTGGATGTGGGGTTACGAGAACCGGGGTGAGAGACTCTAATATCTGCACCGTGGAAAGGGATGGCCATCACCTCAGGGACCCTTCTTGCCCAGAGCAGAGAGAGAGTAGGGCATGGGGGGGAGGGGACAGGGGAATGGGGACCAAGGGCATTTGGGGGGTAGAAGAAACAACCCTTAGAGAGTAGAAATAATGACTAATGGTGACAAGGGAGAAGAAAACAAAGAGAAGTGGAAAAGGAAGAGGAGTGGGGAGGGAGGGAAGAAGGCAGGACATGGGCGGGGAGAGAGAGGGAGAGGAAGAGGGGGCATGGGGACGGCACAGGCAATAAATTCCCAGGCCGTGCGCGGACACTGCAGTGACAGTGAGGCCTAGAGACGCACTGTCGGCTTCCCCCTGGGCAGGCTGTTGACTGCTCTGGGCCTCGGCGCATCCAGCTCTGCTGTGGGAACGAGTGTGCCATGCTTCCTAAGTGCAGTGGGTGGCAATGAGGCACCGCTGAGGCAGCACGTGATCTGGGCGGCCTCCCTCACAGGAGCGTGCGTCCCTCTGTTCACACACTGCCTTGAACAACAGCATGAGTTTTTGAGACCACTGGGTGGAAGGGTCAGAGAGCCGGTGTGAAAATGAGACCTCTGAGTTCTTGGTCCCCACCCGCCTGACTTGTCCGTCGGCTCCACCAGGGACAAGAAGAGATGAAGAGACAGGCTGAACACAGCCCACAAGCAGCAGCCAAGAGTTGCAGCAAAGGAGAGTCACACCCACCATCTCGTTCTGGAACCAGAGGAAGTAGGAGCAGTAGAAGTCGCCCTCCTGGAAGAGCAGCGTAGTGTAGCCCTTCTGCAGGTATCGGCGTGCCAGCCGGATCAGAGACCAGACCTGGGGCAAGAGGAGAGAGCGCTCAGCCCCGCCCGGCAGCGCGCCAGCCGCAGGGCCGCCGGCTACCCCTGGCCGGGGCGGAACTCGGGCTCTCGCCTCCAGGGGCGGAAGCACCAGAGGAAGAGCTCCATGGAGGCCAGGGCCATCCTGCTCATCGCGTCCCTGAGTGCCCAGCCACAGCCGTGGCTCAGAGCCAGAGCTCAGGGACACATCCACAGGGGATGGACAAGGGGCTGCCCCTCCAGTTACCATGACAATAAAATATATGTAAAAACACTTTACATAACTTTGCTCTACACACTAGCTATAGATTAGTAAACACCCTTCAGGTCAGAAACCAGCCAAGGATGATGTTAATGGCCATGGTAGGACACAAGGGGGCGCCGCCTAGAAAGCCTTCCCGCTCCCTGGGGCCAGCCACTCACCGGCCACCTTCTGCTGGGAACCCTGGGCACACCTAGGTTCTAGGCCTGGAAGGTGCAGGTAAGGTGCTCGGAAACGCAGGGCGCCCTGATCCCAGCAGGTCCCCTGCTGCAGGGGTGAGGTCCAAACTAGGCTCACCAAGGGGCCTGACAGAAACACGGGGCTCGAGGACTAGTGACTTAGATGCCTTCTGCCATGTTCTCTGCCCTAATTCAAGGACTTCCGGACGCTGCCTGCGCACCGTCTGTGGGCAGCTGCGAGGACGGCTTGACTGCCCTGTTCCCAGGGCTGGGAAAGGCCTGAGGAGCCTTCTCACCAAGGAGCTGAGTGGAAGGCACGCACGATTGACTCAAACCTGCCCACGATGTAATGTCTAATTACATCTGCAAACAAATACATGGATTTGCTATGTTTTCAGGAAAGCAATCTGACAACATGTATCAATAACCTTAAAAACATTCCTCCCATTTGACTTAGTAATTCCATTTCTGGGAACGCACAGTGAGAAAAATCATCAGAGATGAGGACAAAGACAGATGCACACAGGTGTGTGCTGTGGAATTATTTATAATAGCAAAAGCCTGGAAGTAATCTTCATGTTCAACATCGGGGAAATGGCTAAGTAAATTATGTTGCATTCGCATGATGGACTGTTGTGGAGCTGTTAAAGATCATGTTTATAAAGAATTAATGACGTGAGGAAATGCACCCGGTAGAAAGTAAAGTGAAAATGTGGTAAACACAACTGCAGGCAGAAAGAGCTCAACCACAGCGACCTGCACAGAAAAATAACGGGAGAAGTGCACCAGGAGAAGGCAGCTGTCTCTGCAAAGAGGGACAGAGCTGGAGGACGGAGAGGAGGAGCGGGGAGGAGGGGGAGGGGGAGGAGGGTACGAGTAAATACTCAGGAAGTTCTGTCTCTAGGCTGTGCCACAGATGGTGCTGAATGCCATGCGCGCACCGCTCCGTGTGTGCGCTCCCCACAAGAGCGCTGCGCTGTCGCTAGTGCCGCCATCCTCTTTCACACATGAGGAAGCTGAATTTGCACTAAGTAACACCCCAGCCTTGTGGCTACTGAGAGCCAGGGCAGGATTTCCAGCGCACACCTTGTCACCCATCTGCTTTTAACCATTAGGATACACAAAAAGGGGGTGGGGGGAGAGAGTGAGTGTGTGTGTGTACACGTACACACACATAAAAGTGGAGGAGGGTCCGCCCTCCTCGTCATCAAAAATACTAGTTTGCCAGGAAGAAGAGTCAGTCAAAGAGGAAAAGAGAATCCTCAGGGAATGTTTCCTTAGTAGAAATGACCTAGTTTGAAGTCCTGATAGTCAAATTAAGCTTTGTTTCTTCTTTCTTTTTTAATTCAGCAAACACTTATGGGGCATTTATTGATGCCAGCACTATGGCGGGCTCTGGCCATTTCTCCCTCTGACCTGGCTGCCCAGTCTCTGCTAATCCAGGACATCAGCAAACACCCTGGCACTGACCGAGGCCCACGTGGCCCTGGTGCCGACCTGGGCCCGAGGGCGACAGAGACAGGCCACTATCCTTCGGAGCCTGCAGAGCTGGGCAGGGGCCGGGCCAGCATCCCGTCTGAGGGGCAGTGCAGCGTCCGGGCCGGCGGTGGTTACCTTGGTTCTGATGAAGGCAGCCAGGGGCCCCCTGCCCAGCTCCGATGAGGTCCTTTCACTGCTGCTGAGGGAAGGGGCCACCATCTGGCCGGTCGTGCGGTCCACGTAGATGAAGTGCACCAAGCCTGGGAAGTCTTCCAGGTAGGTTAAGGTCTGAGTTAAGGCGCTCGTTGACCAGAAACGAGGAGGGCGCTTCTCTGTCCCTGACCTAGGCTCCGGCAAGGCTAAGCAGTGGGGCCAGAGGCTGCGCCTGCTGCGCCCGCCGCTCCCGCAGGTTAGCGTTTCAGCCAACACTTCGGGTCCCCCCTCCCAGATCTCCCTCTACTTCTGAACCCCTCACCTGAGAATTTCTAAGATGCAAGTACAATGGATCCCTGACATTAGCACATTTAACACACGGAGTTCTGGATGCAACAGGAACAAGGGTCCCGGTTTTACGACATTCATGACGGATGCATTTAAATTCTCCCCCCCACCCCCACATGGCGAGGCTGGTGGAGAGGAGAGCCATGTAGGTGATGAGTGCGCCGAGCAGGCTGCCCAATGCTCACTCCTCACTGACTTTGTTCACCACTACACTTCACCTCGAGAGGTTGGGAGGCTGGGAACAGACGCCCGTGGAGCGCAGTGGCTGGTGGCTCTGCCACCCCTTTCACCTGCACCCTGGAGACAGAGGTTTCAAGGGACTGGAGACCAGACCCTTCAGAGACCTTAACATAGGCAAAGTTGCTTTATGTAACACTCCAGGGAAAATCAGTGTTCAATAAAACTCCTGTTCCACAGTGAAAGGGTCTTGTAAGTCCGGGGCATGGTTTCTTAAACAGGGATAAAGATATTCTGTGCAGGCCTTTCCCGAGCCTTCACGTTCTGCTGTGAACTGTGACCTGTAAGCTGGAGGACACAGCTGTCGGACCAACCCGTCCCCAGAACTTCCGCCCCCTCTGCAGTGCCCATCAGCGATTTTCTGGCTGGGCAACGCCAACATGAATGAATTCTGAGGCTTTTACAAAGCAGCTTTGGGACCCAGGGAACCTGGCTCCATCCCTGGAGCGCTCCAGCAGACAGGCACTGAGGACACTGTTTCTTATCATTGCTGCTCAGGGAAAAGGAGCCGAGGCGATGGGGTATATATTCTCCCATCCCAGCCACAGTCCTTCCGAGGGGGCCAGTGGAGGGGCAGGCGGGCACGAGGGCCTTTTCTGGGCCGGCTTGGGGCTCAGACAGCAGGATATGACACCATGGTGACGTTCCTCCTGCTCTTCACCAGCAAAAAGTCCTTCCAGTCCATCAGCTTCTCTCTGCCAGGGAAGCAGGGGCATGGAGAGGCAAGCCCCACCCGCCCTGGCCCTTGGGGGTCGCCCCCACACTCACTGCATGAGCGCCTGGACCTGGTCCTGCAGGTGCTGGGGCAGCTGGGGGCCGCCCCGGCCCGGAGCTGTGGCCAGGAAGCTCAGACGGTAGATGGCGCAAAGCTGCCGCTTTAGCTTCCCACACGCCTGGACCAGCCTGGGCACCGGGAGAAGAGTGTCAGAGTGGGAAGGGCCCTTGGAGAAAGCCTCGTCCCCTGAGGGGTCACCCTTGCCCTTGCACTGATGACGGACACAGCTGACGAAGTGCACCTCACCCTCGTGACCTGGAGGCAGCTCCCCAGTCCCCCCCCCGCGTGGTGCTCCATGCACTTGGATGAGGTTCATGGGATCCTGTCCAACTCCATGGTTTATTTTTACCAATAAATGGGGGGAAGTGACGTGTTCGAGGTTGCACTGAACCAGTGCTGGAGCTGGGCTGTCCCCAGTGTTGGGTACTCACAGCCCAGCTCCTCGGCCTCTGGCCCCTCTGCTTCCCGACCTCCCTCCAGCGTCCTTGGGCTGGACCCCACTCTCCCAGGACCCCTCTCCCCTCAGAAGCGCCTTCCTGAACATGCTCTCCCTCTTGGGCTGGAGGCAGCTTCCCTACCCCCGCACCCTCGCCACAGTGGGCCCACCACTCACTCCCAGGACGATCCGGGTTCACTTTTGGAGAAGGCCTTGGTCTTGAACTCCTGCCAGGTGCTCTGCAGGACAGGGGACAGGCCAGTTTCTGGCAGTGTAGCCACAGTGAGGTCCAGGGGAGACCCTCGGATGTCAGCCTCCTGAGGGCATATGCAGGCCCAGCACCCGTGTGTCCTTGCACAGCCAGAGTGAAGATCTCAGCCAGGCCCCCAGAGCCCTGCACCCACTGTCCACCACGCTCTACTCTCTTGGCAGGTGTCTATTTAAAAAGCAGTGTCTGTGTGCTAAGTGCTGGGCTCACGGCCTGGATGGCACAGCCCTGTGAACAAATGCTGTCAGTGACTCGAGGGAGGGTGGACACAGGGCGGGCGCTGGGAAGGAGCCCTGGCCGCCTGCTTAGGGGGGAACTTGGCATTCTGACAGCCGCCCCTGCGAAGCCCTGAAACATGGCCCTCGGCTGCTCTGAGCGCTGGGACCCCAGGTCTCCCAGGGTCTGGCCTCCACTGGCTTGCCCTGCCTCCCCTAGTACTCCTGCTCGTTTCAGACCGGCGGCGCTGCGGCCACAGCGACTCTTGCTGGGCTCCTCACGCGGACCCAGGCTCCGCCAGCTCTCATCCCGAGCACTCTACCCGGCATTCCTTCTAGGCTCCCGGCTCCGCTGTGCCCTGCTTCCTACTGCTCACGCGCTGCCCTCGGACACTGTCCTTGTCTGTTTGCCTCATCTCCCCACCAGGGCTCTAAGCCCTCCGGGGGTGGGAGTGGGAGTGGCTTCTCTGTGAGACCTGCCACGCTGTGACTGCGTCAGGGGCAGACCCAGGCTTTTACTGAGTCCTGGAGTCAGGCTTTGGCTCCCCTGAGTAATCCTGGACAAGTCGCATTCTAAGTCCCAGTTTCCCCTTGTAAAAAAAAGGGAATTACAACTTGTGTTCTGCCAAACTTGCAAAAAGATGTTCTGAAAATGTCAAGTGCCATTTTAAGTTTTTGCCACAATTTCTTAACGGAGAAACAAAGCTGTGGTGGGCAGAGGTGGCGCCTGCAGCTGCTGGCACTCGCTGGTGTGGACTGAACGGGCCGCCTCCTCCCCCAGAGGTGGGCACAGTGAGGACTGGGCCTCACCTGAATCTCTTGCCCCTTGTAATTCTTGACAAACTTGTCCATCCTCTGGCGCAGGTCCCCCAGGAGCGGGAGGGACCGCAGCGAGCTCCGCCCCTCCTGTCCCTCCTTCAGCTTCTTCTCCAGCAGGGAAAGCCCGTCCAGCAGCTGGTACACGACCAGGGCCAGGGGTGCGCTGGGGCTCTAAGGGAAGAAGCAGAGGGCAGGGGTCAGGCAGCCGTAGCGAGGCGTGCAGGCCGCCGCGTCGCCGGGGCAGGCGGGGCTCATACCTTGGTCAGGAGCACCATGCTGATGCCCGGCCACAGGGGCAGGCAGTACATGGTGTGGGGCACCATGGGGCAGTAGCTGTCTTTCACACTGGCATCCAGGAAAATCCTTCTGGGGCAGGAAGGTGCTGGGGAGTCAGGGATCAGCGTTTGCAGGGTGTCTTCGGCTATCTGCGGAGGGAGAGGCGCCATCAAGGGAGGAGGCGGGGGACCCGTCTGACCCCCTCCCCACACCGGATCCACCCACGGCTGTCATCCCCCGCCCTCACTGTGAACCACGGGAGCAAACATTTTAGCTCCAAGAAATCCCAGCGCTTCGCTCCCACACTCTGCGGACACTGCTATAGCAGCTCCAGTTCTAATGTCTGCCTCTCTCAGCTCCTGGGCTTTTCCACCCAGAGTCAGGACGGGATGCCAAGTCGGGGTGGCGGGTGGTAGAGAGGAAACGAAAAAGGCAGGAGAAACAGACGGGTGGAACAAGGGCGAGCAGTTCTCCCTCCACGTCTTCAACATAAATGAAGGCATTTAAAGCAATACTCTATCACTTCAACCACCCTCAGAACATCATGACGGCCATTCTAAGGGGGAAACGGAGGCATAAAGTGACTAAAGGAGCAAGTCCCCAGTCTTGCAGAAGGCTCTGAGTAAGCCAGCCTTCAGAGGGCAAAAGTAGAGAATGAAGGGACTCATTAGAGATGCCACCAAGACTTCTCTGTGAGGTGGTCGTTGCAGCCTTATGATAAAAGCAAAACGCTGGATACAATATACCAGTTGTTCTGGGGATTTGCCAAATAAATAATAACACACATAGAATGGCCTCTTGAACAGCCATTAACCACGCTGCTGAGGAGGCCTAATGAATGAGAAAATGCTTAAGGAAAAAGCATCGTGATGTACACTAGGGTTCAAATTTGATAAAAGAAAAAATATACATGTAGTACGTGTGTGTAGAGATTTGTATTCCTTTTCCATACTTTCATATTTCCCAATTTTTCTACAATGACTATATTTACATTTTCATTTTTAAAAAATACATTAAAAATTAAGTTAGACTCTCATTCCCAAGACCAGTGAGGAGAGGAGGGGTTTCTCTGGCGCTGGGGTCTCCTCTCACCCCCCACCCCGGCCCCTGCCTCTGGGCCGAGCTGTCCCCTGCACTGCTGGCCCTGAGGTGGAGGAAGTTACTCAGAGAAGCCTCAGAGTCCCCAGCACTCACTGCGGCAGCTCAGGTGAGCTAGTGCCTGGCACACCCCTCCCCCGACGGGGGCTCACCTGGATCTCGGAAGCATCTGTGGGTGGGGTTCCCCCGTCCAGCCAGACGGTGCTACCTACAGGCCACAGGTGATAAAATAACACAAATAATTGGAAAATAGAAATAAGAGCCCGAGAGTGTGTTAGAGGGGGAGGGTGGAACAGGGACGGCCCCGCCCCATCTGCTGTCGGGACCGGGCACCCAGCACTGGGCACCCAGCACAGGCTGAGCAGCGCTGCCCTTCCCCCCGCCTCCCCCGGGGCCAGGCTGCAGGCACAGGCAAGCCCTGCGACACCAGCGCTAGAGCAGCTGGGCTGGGAAGAGAAGCTCCCCCCAGAGCTGGTGCTGGCAGCATGCACCTGAGGGTGCGCCTGGCAATGTGGGGGCATGTACCTCAGCCCCCTCCTCGCCCCCTTAAGCCTTTCCTTGCTTAGGCCCTTTCCACCCCTTTAGGCCCGGGCCGGGCTGTAACAGAGTCTCTTCCACAGGAGGCAGCGTTTCCCCAGTCAATCAACACACTTTTACTGAGCACCTACTATGTGCTGGGAATTGAGCTAGATTTCCCCTCCTAGCATAGCTCACAAAAACCTCCTGAGCCCATTACATGTTGCAAATGTTATATGTTTGTAATAATAGTGTTCCCTCATAGTTTATTGCAAATAACTATCATTTATAACCATGTTTCTCTGGGGAAAGTCTGTTCCTACATCTCAAACACCCGATTTACAAATGGATGAGTGCAACTCAGGCCATTTATTTATAAGCTGTGAGTTCTGTGCACTGTGGAATGGCACTGTTTACAGCTCTGAGACATAAAAAACTAACCACTGAGAGAAAGGTGCACGGGGGAGGACTGCGGTGAATGAGGGGAGGGGGCAGAAAGAAGCGACCACCCCAGGCGGTGCTTCTCACTGTGTCCCGGCTCATGTGGAAGCTCAGAGAACAGCGATGGGTCCTGGCCTCAGAGAACATACATGCGTGAATGAGCTGCCACACGGCCTCAGGGCACCAGGCTCCTGCCCTCTGTCCAAGGGCCTAACATTAAGAACTTCTAACACAGTGGTTTTCAACTGTGGCTGCACACGAGACCTTTTAAAAATCCTGATGCTGAGGCCCTGGCCAGGTTGCTCAGTTGGTTAGAGTGCGGTCCCAAGGTTGTAGGTTCGATCCCCAGCCAGGGCACATGCAACAATCAACCAATGAATGCATAAATAAGTGGACCAACAAATGGATGCTCACTACCCCCCTTATCTTTCTCCAAAAAAAAAAAAAAAGAAAAAAAAAAGAAAAAAAAAGAGTCCTGATGCCTAGGCCACACGCCAGGCCAATTACGTCAGCGTCTCTGGCACAGGCCCAGCTTCAGCAGTTTCTGAAGACCCCCAGTGAGCCCACTGTGCAGTCATGGGCGAGAACCACTGCTCTAACCTAAATCTGTGCATACCAGAGGTTCTCGCCGGGCGGCTCACGGGCCTCGCGGGGAAATTTCTGGAAGTACTCACATCTGGACTCCAGCCCTGGGACTACAGCTTAAGTAGTCTGGCTGAAGCTGCCTAGGCCATTCCACTGCCCAGCCAGGGTCAAGAACCAGGGTCTAAGGAAATCACACAGCATATTCCTTTCAGAGCCGAGTCACTGAGGAGTTTCCCTCATGAAACCCTGGCCTTTTTCCTCCCATCAGAAGATGTCAGCGTTCCCTTTTCCCCAAGAACTTCAGAGAAAACACGTGATTCCGAGCCACAATGACAATAGTCTAGATTTTGGCTTATCTATTTCTCTAAGCAATGCTGCCTTTTTTGTTTTGTTAATAGCATTTAGAATACTTTTAGATTATTTTTGCTGTTTACCCACATTTTTTGAAAAAACAGGTAAGGTATAAACTATAGAGACCGAATAGTTATACTTTAATTCACTGTACTTGAAATCAAATGATTACTACTAATTTTAACTACCTGATTACTTAATTATGAAAAAAGAAAGAGAAAGCAGTAAACACACATGTGAGAGGTGGATTTTTAAATGGAATCACCTTGTCATAAAAACTTTTAGTGACCATTTGAGTGACCGCTTGGGTGGCCTTCACATCCTTGAATCCAGGCTGGAGCTGGCAGGGCAGGTAGCACTGGCTGCAGACCCTGCACTGTGCCCTTACACGCAGGGGCCCCCTGAACCCTAAGACGGACTCCCTAGGGCTGCCACTTGGCATCTGCCTCCTTCCCCCCGACCACCCCCCTGACCCCAGGTCTCACCTGAACCTGAACTCTGCTCCCCTGGGGAAGGAGCTGGGGTGAAGTACTCCTCAGGGAGGGAGAAGCGGTCAGTCTCCTGTGGGGAGAAGGGGGCCGCACGCGGTGAGGGCTCAACCCTGGCCCTGCTGGCCTAGCAGGGGCAAGACCTCCCCGGCCCTCCCATCCTGTCTTGTCCCCTCCCCTCCCTGCAGGCACACAGCACTTACAGTCCCTGCAGAGCTCCGGGCTGGGGCCGAGGACCGAGGGCTCCGGGCCTGCTGCAAGGGGATGTTCTGGCTGCTCTGCCGCCTCCACCTCCGTAGGGAAGGCTGCGGCAGGCACGGGAGACCGTCAGAGGCGCGTGAGCGGCTCTGCCACCAGCCCTCCACCTCCCCGCACTTCCCAGCACAGCCCTCCAAGCAGAGGCACCCACATGAAGCCCTGGCGTGTGCCCTCACTCTCCAGGATGTTTCAATTCTAGGTGGTCTAGTCTTTCTTCAGAACCACTGACATTCCATCACGCTGATACCAAACCACCACTGAAGACAATGAGGTTGGCTACGCTGGCGGCCAGCACTTCCTGAGGGTTCCGTACGCCCCAGGCGTTGCTGGGCTCCAGGCAACTGTTTCCCTTATTCCTCAAAACCCTGAGCGGTGGCTGCCATCGCTGTCCCACTGCACATATCAGGCAATTGAGGCTCAGAAGGGGCAAGGACTTGCACAGTTCACATAGCTAACTGGCAAAGCAGAGACTATCTGCCTCCAAAAATCTGTACTTTTAACCACATGCATTCTAGAATTCTCCCCTATCTGAAAGCAGCAGGAAAAGCGTCCCACCCAGCCGTGTGCCCTGTGACCCCGGAAGGACGGCCTCCCCAGCTGCCTGGCCGGCACCCTCTGGGCTGTTTTCTGGGCCGTCTCCCAGATGGCCTCCTGCGGCCCCAAGAGTTGCAGAGACCTGAGTGTCGTTGTCATTGTCGCTGTCGTCCTCTGCTGTGCTCTCGCTGGGGTATAGGTCCTGAACCAGGAGGATGAGGGCGAGGAGGTCGGCTGGGCGCAGGGAGCTGGCACTGTGGCTGCAGAGAGAATGGGCAGCTGGTCGGCACGTGCCCGGTGCCCTGGGTGGCAGTGGGCGGGGACAGTCGGTTAAGGAAATCTGGAGCATGGTCCCTGTCCTCAAGGAGTTTACGAATGTGCCAGCTGATTTCATCCTTTTTGGAGGAAGGGAAGATAGATATAAAACTAACTCATCAATTTTAAACTAAAACTTGGTAGTGTTAAAAAGAAAAAAAGATTACCAATGGGAAACCACCAGGGACCAGGGTAGCCTATCAGGACGCTGAGAGTATTGCAGGGAGAAATAATTCAGAGAGGGGCGTGAGCTGAGAGGGGCTGAAGAACAAAGACTCTGAGAAGGCTCCACGGAAGAAGTGGGTCTTGCAGGTTTTCTCAGCCGGGGAAGTGGAGCTCCTCAGCTGGGTGCGGGCAAGGGGCCAGGGCCCGTGGGCTCACCTGGAGTAGAAGGCCAGCAGCTTGGAGTGCACGAGCAGGAAGGCGTGTAGAGCCTCCTCGCCGGCCCGGGCGGGGCTGGAGTTCACAGCCTGGATGACGTGCCGCTCCAGCGCCTCTATGCACAGCTTGCAGAGCTGAGGGTGAACCAGCCGCTCCACAGCCTGGCCACACGTGGGCAGGGCGAGGAAGCCATGTCATCCGCCACCCTCCCCAGCTCCAGGCCCTGGCTCGTGGGGACATTCACTCAGTCCACACTGAGCACAGACTAGGTGCCAGGCACGAGGGAACAGGGAGACTCAGGCCAGCACCGTCCCTGCCTTCCTGGGGCTTTCAGTCTGCTCACTGGAATCTAGTGGGTGATTCAGACAACGTGCAAGGAAACAGACAAACTAAGTGCCATGTAAGAAACGTACAGTGCTGGACTAGAGAAAGTAGGGAGACCTACATGGGTCAGGTATACGAAGAAAGGTCACTTGAGGAGGGGACCTTTAAATTGAAAGAAACCAGTTTAAGAACAAGAAATCCTGTCAGAGAAAGGGGGTGGAGAGGGTGCTGCAAACAGAGGAAAGAGCACACGCAAAGGCCCAGAGGCGGCGTGAGTGTCAGGCAGTGTTGTCCCACTAATACGTAAGGCAAGCCCTAAGCACAATTAACAATTTTCTGGTAACTACATTAAAAAGAAAGGTAAAATTAATTTTAATAATTTGTTTTACCCAATATATCTAAAATAGTTTTGACATAGAATATAAAATGATTAATGAAATGCTTGACATTCTTTTTTTTTGTACTAAGTCTTCAGAATCCAGGGTATACTTTACAGCATAAGTCAATTTAAACTACATTTCAAATGTTCAATAGTGCTGTGTAGCTAATGGCTACCATGCTGGACAGAATAAAACACAGAGTCCACCTGAAATGGAAAGACGTCCCAGGCGGCCAGTGCACAGAGAGTGAGGACAAGAGAGGCATGAGATGAGGCTGGGGCAAGACAGGTGGTGGCAGACCATACAGGGCCTGGTAGGCCTGGGAAGAAGTTAAATTTTATTTTAATTGCATTATATCACCTACAAAGAGCCCTTCCTAATGTCTCAGAAAGAGGTGGCCACAACACCCTTTGTACTGCCATGGATTTTGATGAGAAATCCAAAGCGACAACACCCCAGCTACTTTGTTGTATATTTTAGCATATATGTATGGCTGATTTCCCCTCAAGGGCAGGCAGGGATTGTGTCTTTCTTTCTCTCTGTGCTCCCAGGGCCTGGCACACCTCTTAGCATAGAGTAGGCACTATATGTTTATTGTTTGAGTGAATGAGTGGGCTACGAAAATTAGTTCCTTCAGATCTATTTTCCCATTCACTAATCTTCTTTCTAGCTATGTCTCACCTATTATTTAACCCATCTCATGAGGTTTTCATTTTAACAACTATATTTTCATTTCTAAAATATCTACATGGTTCCTTTTTAGCTCTTATGTTTTTAAATATTTCATAGTTACTTTATTTTAAGTACCTAATAATTCCAGTATATCAAACTCCTTGGGTTCTAACCCAAATGGTTATTGACTCCCTTGACTCCCATTCATGGGGACTTATTTTCTTATGAATCTGACAGTTAATTGTGAGCTCACATTGTTTCCTCTTAATCTGTCATCTACAGCAGTAAAGCAGTGGCTTTGAAAGTGTAGTTCCTGGACCAGCATAATCAGCATCACCTGGGAACCTGTTAGAAATGCAAATTCTAGAGTATCCCACCCCCACTGAATGAGAAAAGTGAGGCCCAGACACCTGTATCTAATAAGCCTCCAGGTGATTTGGATGCACAGTGGGGTGTGCAAACTCCTGATGCAGAAAGAATTTTTGTCTCTCTGTACAGGGGTCAGGGAGTACAGTGGTCACGTTAGCACCTCAGGCCTGGGCTCAGGATTCTGGTTGTAGAGTTGGTATCATTTTTTGCACTTGACCACCTTGTTTTTGGTGCTGCTTATTTTTCACTACTTTCCACTCTACCTTCAGCTCAATGTAATTTTTTGGGGGGGGGTCAGAGTTGAGAGGGGCTATCTGCAGAGATTCTTATAATTTACTATGAGCCCCAAAGCTGCAATAAAAAGTCTTTCTTATGCAGGAGCTAGCTGTTTTGTTGTAGACAGGTCCATCAGATGCCAACCCCATGGTCAGAAAATTATGTGGCCAGAAGAGCACCTCTAAATGCATGAGTTTGGGGGGCTTCCTGTGCCCTCATTCACCAGAGGGTTCAAAGCACGGTCTGAAAGCTGCACGGCCCTTCTGAGCGGACACCCCCACGACCCGAGGGCTCTTGCACCCGGCAGTCACCTCCACAGCGAAACACTGCTCCCGCTCCCGCAGGCGGCCGTAGGTACACAGCAGGCCCTGGAAGCGCTCCCACGCCTGGATGCGCTGCAGCACGTCTGGGGGCCGCAGCCTCGGGGAAGAACAGGACAGAGCCATGAGCAAGCTGGTTGCCCCCAACTTCAACCAAAAGAGCACAGTCCTATATCCCTGCTGAGGCTGGAAGAGCTCATGTGACCTGACCCAATAACTGGGAGCCCACGAAGCACAGAGCGGGCCGTGTTCGGGCTGAGCCTAGTTGTGGAGTAGGAAGGGCAGGGAAAGGGAGCCAGGCGCCTGAGAAAATCGCTGCACTTCTCAGTCTCTCTCACACACAGATATGTGACACAAAGCCAGCTAGAGGCCCAGGAAGGTGCCAGGGGAGAAGCAGGGGCAGAAAATGGGTGGGCAGCTGCCCAGAGGCTGAGTACACACTGCCTGGCCTCAAGAAGCTGCTTAGCAAAGGATCCGGAGGGGACCAGCCATGAAGACTCACTCCTTTCGGATGAGCTGGCAGTCCACAGTGACCAGCCCGAAGTGCAACTCGAACAGGTACTTGAGCACACGCAGCTTCTGCCGCAGGTCCCCCTCGCCCTCACTGTGGTCTCCGTTGATGGCGACGAACAGGCATTCCCCGAACTGTAGGCACAGCAGGCTGATTCTCAGCCGGCCCCGGGGTCTCCCCTCACCTGCCCTGATCCCTGGGACAGTGAGAGGAGGACCATGTCCCAGGGGATTGCCACAAGCCTCAACTTCTGCCTCCTAAAGGAGTCTGAGGTCCCGGATAAGGGAGAGGCAAGTGGACTGCCCAAGGACTCGTGGGTGGAGGAACACGGGCCCCAGAGCCACGCACTCACCAGGTGAAGGACGTAGAGATAGTCGCCATTTTCTGTTGAGAAGCAGGTGTACGTGTCTGAGAGCTTCTCCAGCATCGTCATGGAGGAGATGATGACCGGGGCCAGGAGGGTGCTGAGCTGGTCCTCCAGGGCAGGCAGCTGCAAGAGGGGCAGAAAACAACACTGTTTGAGCATGCCAGACACTGAGGACAAAGAAATGGACAAGATCCAGGCCTTGCTGCCAAGGGTCTCCCTAGTTTAAGATCTGCTGGGAGGATATCACTGTTTTGACAGAGGGACACAGAATGATGTTGCCTCCAAACGCTGGGTGGCAGTTAGGAAGGCCGGAAAGGGGTGGCCAACTAATTGTGCTGTTTAGGCCCTGAAGGTAGAAGGGAACAATAAGGAACGAGGCCACATTTCCACAGAGGAATGCTCGGGGCATTTAGTGGAGAGCTGGCCAACTCTAAGAACATTCATTGCGTGTGACAAAGTCCAAGCTCTTTGCAGCAGAAGGTCTACTGTGGGGGAAACGCATCCCAAGGAAGATGATCAGACAGAGGCGAAGACACATGTACAAAGATGTTCACTAAGGCAGGGGTCCCCAACCCCGGGGCGCAGGCCACTACCGGTCTGTGGCCTGTTAGGAACCAGGCTGCACAGCAGGAGGTGAGCAGTGGGCGAGTGAGCGACGCGTTGCTCACATTACTGCCTGGGCTCCACCTCTTGTACAGCTCTCCCCCCACCAACAGTTCCCCCACAGAAAAATTGTCTTCCACCAAGCTGGTCCCTGGTGCCAAAAACGTGGGGGACCGCTGCACTACAGCATCATTTATAGTAGCAAGCCACTGGAAAAAATGTGGATGTCTAGTACCAGGGGAATAGTTAAATATATAACAGTCCGTGATGCAAGAATAGAGTGTTTCAGTGACATGGAACATTCCTGTGATACAATGTTATGTTTTTGAAAAATGGTGTGAATGCTCTGTATATTAAACTGCATAAAAAGCACTGAAAAATATTGAGTCAACATGGTTAAACGTATTACTTCTGGATAGACTGATTGTGAGTGATCTTCCCTCCTACTTTTTATATATTTCTGTACTTTCCCTATTTCCATAAGCATACTTTTACTTTTACAAGCTCTTCCCCCATCCATCCTCTCTGCTCTCCAAAATAAGGAACACAAAAAATAAAACCAAAAAGAGACTGGACAAATAAGTTGAAAATCTGCGAATAAAATGGGATAAAGCCAGTGGAAAGGTCAGAGCTCAAATTCACAGTACTGGAATGAAAAGAAGAACAGCAGACCTCCTCCAAGCTGATTTCGGGAGACTGGACTGAAATAGACAGAAAGCAGAGTCCAAACGCTGGGCTGGTGAAATCTATCTCAATACAAGGAGCTCAGTAAGACCTTGCCTTGAAAAGCAAGACAGGCAGCCAGCCAGCAGCCATGAGCAGCATTTAAAACGCGAGCAGAACGCAGCACCGTGCGGCTTCTTTTCCCCCAACGTTCTCAGCGTTCAGGGACTGCGGCCTGTGTCCGGCTGCTGCCAAAGCGTCAGTGAACCTTCAACACTGGTTGCTCCTCATCACTCAGGTCCCAGCTCAGAGGGCCCCTCCCTGACCGCCCTCAGGCCACCCTGCCCCAGTCACCCCTTGTCCCCTACCTGGGTTACCATTCCCTGACTTCATGGTGTCTATTTGGTTCATTGCATGTCATCCCTCCTTAGCCTCTAATCCCATGGGAGTAGCGTCATAGTCCCTGCTTCACCCTCAGAGACCGGCACAGAGTGGGTCCTCAATTAATACTTGTTGATTGAATATCCCTCCAGAAAGGCAAATGCTTGTTGCATTATTCACATATAACTATTTTCTGGAGCTGTCATGAATGAATTATACTAATAGAAAAGTCACTTAAAAATCTAGATTGTGTACAGCAACTCACCTTAAAAGGAGTGACTTTTTTGGCAGGTATAGCAGGGATGTTTTTTGGTGAGAGGAGATGAAAATATCTGGTGCAGGCAGAGTGTAAAGGGACAGTCTTGTATACTAGCTGGTGGAATTATAAAATGGTACAGTATCTTTGAATGGCTTTTGAATTGATGTTTCTATTTTTAGGAATTTATCCTAAGAAGAAGTGAGATGTTACGTAAACTTCAAGCACAAATGTTTCCTACAGCAACAGTTACAGAAAACTAGAAGTGCTATACATGTCCAATATTGAGGAAATGGTTAAAGACATTGGAATATGTTTCCATTAACATATATGCTTAAAAATTTTTTTAATTTTTAAAAAATATTTATTTATTTTTAAGAGATGGGGAAGGGACGGAGAAAGAGAGGGAAAGAAACATCAATGTGTGACTCCCTCTTGTTTGCCCCCTTCTGGGAACCTGGCCCATAACCCAGGCATATGCCCTGACTGGGAATCGAACTGGCAACCCTTTTGGTTCACAGGCCCACACTCAATCCACTGAGCCACACCAGGCAGGGCAACATTTATGCTTCTAAGAATAACAAAACAGAACAACACTTCAGATATAATGGCAAGTGAAAAAAAACAGGAAACAAAACTTTCAAAACGGAATGATCCCAACCATCTAAAAAATGAAAGACCCAAAGTACATATGTTAGAAAGCTAATAGCTATGGGTAGTAAAATTATGGGTCATTTAAAAACGATTTTTCTCTGCTTCCAAATTTTCTATAGTTAATTCACATTATCTACAGAATGAGGAAAAAGTGTGTTATACACATTAAACAAACAAAACTTTAAAGACCAGTCTCTGCTGGTCAAAAGGTTTAAAGACCCTTTTTTATACTAGTCATGTAGAAACTGAAAAATCAGGAGTTCATCAGTTTGTTCCCTTGCCAGGTTATCATTAAAGAGGAAGAGAAACAGCATCAAAGGGCCAGTTAAAAGAACACTTAAACATTCACAACTTAAAAATTCGATGTGTTGACTACTAAAATGTAAGAGCCAAAGATAGACCTCTTTTTTAGTTTCATTACAACCAGTTAAATGCCCATGACCTTGGCTATTTTGCTTTATTCCTAAAGGCTGTAACAGGAATATCAGCACTTTGAGGAGAATCGCTTGAGGTCGAGGTGCCGCCGGTCAGGCCCAGGCGCAGGCAGGGCCTGAGGGACGACCAGGCCCTGCTGCTGCAGAAATGCAAGGACTTCTCGACTGCATCCCCCACTGATTTTTTTTTTTAATCCAAAATTAATCTGGAAAAAATTCTCAAATACGTGACTCCTTTAAAATGTAGAGTGGAAATTATATGAGTGAAAATGACAATGATCTCTGAGTTGTTATATTAAAGTGTTCAACTGGATGTCCACATGCAAAAAAAAAATTAACTTTCTAACTCATATCTGACACCATATAAAAAATTCAAAATGGATCATTTGATCTAATATAAACCTAGAACTATAAAATTTCAAGAAAATATAGGGAGAACTCTGTGACCTCGGGTTGGGCAAAGATTTCTTAGAAATGGCATCAAAAGCATAATCTATAAAAGCAAAGAAAAAAGGATAAATTGAAATGATCAAGATTATAAACTTCTGCTCTTTGAAAGACGCTGTTAGGTGGATGCAAAGATTTAAGACACAGGCTTGAAGAAAATACTTTTAAAAAAAGTGTATCTCCTTGAACTTATATCCAAAATACATAAGAAACTCTTGAAACTTGATAAAAATAAGAAACAATAAATTGGCAAAAGATTTGAATAGACGCTTCATTAAAGAAGATATAAGAATGGCAAATAAGCACATGAAAAGATGCTCAAAATCATTAGTCATTAAGGAAATGAAAATTAAAATACAATGGGATTCTGTTGTGAACAAATTATATTAATAGAAAAGTCACTTTCTATTAGATACCTCTCAGAGTGACTAAATTTATAAAGCTTGACCATAGCAAGTGTTAGTCAGGCTACTGAGGAAATGGAAGTCTCATGTACTACTGGTGGAATATAAAATGATACAACCTCTTTGGAAAAGTTGGGCAGTTTCTTAAAAAGTTTAGCATACACTGACATGATCCAGCCATGTTACCCTAGGGATTTCTCTGAAAAGCGAAAACCAATGTTCATACAGAGAAAGGCCTGCATGCAAACGTTCACAACTGCTTTACGTGTAAGTAAAAGCTGGAAACAACTGATGTTATTACCATCAACAGGTAAGTGGATGGACAAATCGGGGTGTACTGTTAGAACAGACTACCGCTCACAATGCCGGGGAATGAGGTACCCACGTGGTGCAAGAGGCATGCCTCCCCATCAGGTTGCGTGAAAGAAGCTAGAGCGAACCAAAACCAAAGCCACCCAGAGGACCGCTGTACGGTTTCATCATATATAAGTCTAAACAATAGACTCATCCATTGTGACAGAAAGCAGAGCTGTGGGGGGAGGTGAAGGAGGACCACAAATCCGGGGGATGGTGGGGATGTTCATCTTATTGACTGTGATGATCGCAGGTACTTGCACATATTAAAGCGTATCAGACTGCACACTCTGAGTATGTTCAGGTTTTAGTCTGCCAATTACACCTTAATATGGCTGTCATAAAAAGTAATGTGTTAAGCTTATGCTAAACTGTTTAGGTAAAGAAATGGGTGACATTAAGTTTCTTTGCTGTGTGATTAAAATTCTATTAGGCTGGCCAAAAAATTCGTCTAGTTTTTTCTGTACGATGGCTCTAGCAGTGCTTAGTTGTCTTTAACTTCATTCAAAACAATTTTGCTAGATTGTATTGTGACAGCTGTCATATCAGCATATATTTAAAATAAAATTTACCAGTAGTGGTAAATTTTTGTGTAGCCATTTTAATATTGAAGATGGAAGAAAACATGGAACATTTTCAGCATATTATGCTTTATTATTTCAAGAAAGGTAAAAACACAACTGAAATGCAAAAAAAGATTTGTGCAGTGTATGGAGAAGGCACTGTGACTGATCGAACATGTCAAAAGTGGTTTGCGAAGTTTCTTGGCACTATTGACAATTCGGCCAAATAACTCTTTGCTGTGAGGCTGTCTCATGCACTGGAAGATGTTTAGCAGCACCCCTGGTCTCCACCCACTAGAAGCCAATAGCGGGAGACAGCCGACATGCTCAAAATATCCAAATCAATAAAGTTATTGGTGAAAATGAAAAATGTGTCTTCTATTTTACGGAAAAAACTTAACGGGCTTTTTGGCCAACCCGATACCTCTTCTTGCCCTCATGTAGCCCAGCGGGCCCCTGGGGTGTACCATGCGGTCACTGCGCCCCACGCGGCATCCCAGAGCATCAAGAGGCCAGCGCTGAGGATCGGGGTGGGGGTGAGGGACCCGGCACCGCACACACTGCCCTGTTAATTCCATGGGCTGGGCAGGAGCGGGTGGCCGGGTTCTCTTGCCTCCTGGCCTTCTGGTGGTTCTGTGCTGCCCCCTCCTGCCCACCTCCTGTCCCACACTCACCTCTTCTCCCTCATTCTCTGACTGCCTGAACTTCAGCCGCAGACTCTCTTCAAACTCCTTGTCTGTCCAGTAAAAGAGGACCTCTGCGCCCTTCGTGGCCACCAAGACACACTTCATCTGCCAGGGAGAAGCAAGGTCAAGGTCACCTCCCAGCCCCACATCCTTAAGCCTGGCCTGAGTAACGACGTGGACCGCAATCCCAGCAATCCCAGCAAACATCTCCCGAGTCCCTACCGTGTGCCGGGCACCACCCCAGGCCTCCTGGTGTTATTCTGTCACACCCTCACAACCACCTGATAAAACAGGAACTTTCACTTCCTCCCACTTTATAGGGCACGATGTGGCACAGCTTGGTGAGGCCAGGGAGTGGAGGTCTGATCCTCACTAGCATTCCGAGGTCTCGGACTCATTTACACTCTTTAGGATCCCCCACAAGACCAGCTTAGCGGTACTTACTGAATTCCCCCCAAATATCCCGTTGCTTTATCAACTCTAACTCAGTGCACATGGCCTCACGGTGTTTCCAGCACAGTGACAAAAAGAGAATGGAGCCTATTCCTGTAGCATTGCTATGCACAGGCAGAGACTGGGAGAGTAGTGAAGGGTGAAGAGGTTGCTGGATGAGCGCAGGTGGACCTGGAGGAGGCTCTGGGACTCCCACGCAAGAGCGGCACAGCTGGGGACTAGAGGGACCAGCCTGATGGGAAGGGAGGGTGGGCTTGGGGCATGGTGGGTATGGAATGGAGGCTGTGGTCAACAGCAGGAAGCCCGTGTGGGCTGGGAAGGGTGTGGCCATAGATGGGTGAGGTCAGGTTAGGGAGGTAGATCATTCACGTGTGGGATAATGAGGGCTCACACTCTGCTCCTTGGTTGAGGCCAGGAGAAAAAGTGTAGCGTAGAGACACTGCAGGCCTTGATGACTACCTGGATGCAAGGGAGGAAGGGCAGAGCAGGCAAAGATGACATCAGGGTACAGAACTGAGCAGGGGGTGAGGAGAGGGCTCTGCAGGCCTGGGGAGAGCCCAGTCCACGGCCTGCCTCACTCTGTCCACCTCCCACAGCCCCGGAGCGGGTGCTGCCCGCCTCGGTCTGCCCCAGGTAGGGGAGACTCATCTACCTTGGCAAGGAGCACTGCAGAGCTTCCAGGTCGCTAGAGGTTCAGAACAGGCTGCAGTGGACAGACTTGGGGACCAGCTCATGCAGAATAGCATAGCATCCTGGGCCCTGCAAACGCTTAAAACAGAGAGGTCATGAGAGCACAAAGTTGACTGTTCCCAACCCCGCTCTCAAACAATTAGAACAGGAACCCAGCAACACAGTCATTTGGATATAGCAAGTGCCTGCAAACATTAATTCCCACCTACTGTTTCCTCCTGAGCGTTCCCATTTCACTGTGGGTCACTCAGCACCCTGGTGTGGTTGGCAAACCCACCCTGAGCAGCCCCAGGGAACGTGCTATAACTGACTGTGGGGACAGCTTGGCAGTCAGATGGACAGGGAGGCAGTCCCAGAAGAGAGTGGGTGTCACTGGAGGACCCGGTGAATGGCAACAAACCAATAAAAAAGGAAGCTGACACCTGGTTCAGTTTTGGCTTTGCCAAGGCACATAAACCTCTCTGGGCCTCAAACTCCTGCTGGGAAAAGGAGGAAAAATCCTCTGCTCTACCTCCCTGTAAGGTTATAGAGTCAGGGAGTAACCAGGCAGGACTGCCCTTAGCAAAATGCTTTCTTACATAAAGGGGGTGTGTGCGGCGGGGGCGGGAGGGGGGGGTGGACGACGACGAGGACGGGGTCCTGATTCTTATTTCCCAAGTGCCCTTCCATCAAATCACAAAAACTGGTTCCAGATCATTCACATTTTGATAAAAGACGGGAATAATATAAAGCTTTAGCTTAATTAGGAAACCAGAAATTGTAAGCAAATTAGAGGCAAGAAAGGGCTCTTAGGGGCTCTGCATTTTTCTGCAATGTAACTGAGACTTGCTACATCACCGGCATGACTCGCCTTAATGCCATATTCCGAGGAAAATGGAAATGCTTCCTAGTGAACATTAGGTTCTACTTTTCTTATTCCAAAAGGCTGACAAGAGAAACTCATCGGTGTTATTCCCCGTTCTCTCTATCCTGCGCTCAGGCGGAAACACGGGACCCATGGGAGGATGGGGCCGGCCAAACCGGTGGTGGGGCGGGCCGGTGCCCCTTTACCCCATTCTGCCCAGCAAACCACCCCTGCGGCCGGCCGCCGCTCCTGCCTCCGGGCAGCTCCTCCTGGGGCCCGCTCGCTTAGACCTCGGCCCGGCCCCCGCTGGGCTGTCCGATTCAGAAGGGACAATCGGCGGGGTGCAAGGAGCAGCTTGCCGCCGCGGGGCTCCCTACCCCTGGCAGCCTTCCCGTTTGCCCCGCACTCTCCAGTTTCCGCAGCAGTTTCACCCCCACATCCCCTCCGACCTCACAACTACCAAGGGAAGAAGGCCCGGCTCGCGGAAGCCGCCCCACTCCGTATCTGCAGAAACTTTGGTTCCAAGAAGTGAAGCGACGGGCATCTGTCCACACAGGCGGGGCGGGTGAGGCCGCGGGGGTGGAGCCCGCTCCCGCACTTCCGGGAGAGCCGGGCCGGGGACGGGAGGAAGCTCTGCCGCCCGCCGAGGGGGCAGCCGAGGGCCGCGCCCCGACAGTCCCAAAGGTCCACAAACCGGATCGCTGCCCGTCCTAGCCCGGCCCCCGGCGCGCTTCCTGGTGGGGCCACGTGACTTCCCACGTGACCACCCCTGCCCGGCTTCGTCTCCATCGGGGTTGTAGTTGACTCCGGCTCGGCTGCCTGGCGAGGGGGACTCGGACTCCTGCAGTCCTGTGCTCACCTTCCTGTTGCCGTCGAGGAGAGCGCCGAGGTTCAAGGGACCGGGGGCCTTGCCCACAGCCGTCAGGGGCAACTGCTGCGTCCCGCACTGTACTAGGCCTTCCCCTTGCCTTAGTTAAAGTGATTCCCCATTGAGGCACTAGGATAGTCCCCATTTAGCCTCATTCTACAGAAGAGGAAACTGAGGACCGAAGAGAAGTGACTTGCTGAGGAGGCCCCATTAGGAAGAGAATCCAGGTCTTCTGGGGCAACTGATGCGGGCGTCCCTGGCCTCCAGGGGAGGCCGCAGCATTCAGGAGGGCCCAGTTGCCCCCAGAGTGCCGACACTGGCATTTCTTCAAAAGTATTCTTAGTCCATTGTGTGTGTGTTTGAGGGGCTGGGGAGGGAGTGGCGGGAGAGCTGTACATTAGGGACTTTGTTTTTAACTCGTGTTTGCAACATTTTCTTAAATTGTGTATTTGTAGTGGCTGAAGGTGGGAGAGCTGATAAAGGTCATGGAAGGGACTAAATCTCCATCCCTGTCACCCCTCAGTGCCCTGGAGTCTCCGGGGAGCCTTGAGCACAGCCCAGTAGGGGATGACTTTCAGGGGCTGTCTGGGATACTGCGGGTTGAGCGCTCCCCCACCTGCCACTCCGATGGAAGGCGGGGGCCAAGAATTAATGCCTCTGTCACCTGCAGACAAAGCAAGCATCACTTCCCCTTCTCTTCCCCCATTCACTGTTCAGTCCTCGCAGTGCCCAAACCTTCCAACTCCGCTTCTACAGCACATCGCCTCACCGCAGGCATCTCCCTCACCCATAGTTGAGATCTGGCTGTGCACTCTTTATCCTGTTATTTCCACCACCATGTTTCTGTCTTGTGTCAAACTCTTCATAAGCATGAATTTCAGTGGTTGGATAAATTCCATCAAGAGGATATGCTGCTATTCATTCCCCCTACTAATCCATTTCCCATCAGCAATGTATGAGGGTCCTATTTTCTCCATATTTTCACCATCACTTTTTGCCTATTTTAACTCAGATGTCCTCATTGGTGTGAAGTGGTATCTTGTGATTTTGATTTGCATTTCTCTAATGACTAATGATGTTCAGCATATTCTCATGTGCCTTGCAGCTAATTGTATATCTTCTTTGGAGAAATGTCCATTCAAATTTGTTGCCCATTTTAAAATTAAGTTAATTATCTTTTTAATTATTGAATTGTAAGAGTTCTTTATATATTCTGGATACAAGTCCCTAATTAGATATATGATTTGCAAAAACATTCTCCCATTGTGTGTTTTGTTTTTCACTTATCACGTGTAGCACAAATGTTTTCAATTTTGATATAATCCAATTTATCTCTTTGTAATTATGTCCAGGTTTTTGTGTCAACATAAGGTTTTATTTCACTTGGGTAAATAAATACCTAGGAGTGGGATGGCTAGGCTGTATGCAAAGTGTATGTTTAAGTTTTTATTAAGCTGTTGAACTGTTTTCCAAAGTGCATGCACCATTTTACATTCCCCCTAGCAATACTGAGAGTTTTAGTTGCTCTGTAGCCTCCTTAGCATTTGATATTATCTTTTTATAACGTTTGCAATTCTAATAGGTATGTAGTGGTTTTTACATATGTATCTCATTGTGGTTTTAATTTCCATTTTCCTAATGACTAATGATGTTAAACTTCTTTTCATGTGCTTATATACCATTTATATCCTCTTCTCTGATAAAGTATTCAAATCATTTGCCCATTTTTGAATTGGATTACCCTGCTTCTTATTATTTATATGATTTCTTTATATATTTGGATACAAATCTTTTTATCAGATGTCTGTTTCACATGTTCTTCCAGTCTGTGGCTTTGTCTTTTCATTTTCTTTACAGTGATTTTCAAAGAATAGAATTCACATACTGTCTAAAAAATCTTTGCCTATGCCAGGGTCACAGAGAGTTCCTCCTGTGTTTCCTTCCAGAAGCTTTATAGTTTCAAGTTGATTTTTGTAGATAGTGTGGCAGAAGGGTTCATTATTTTGCATATAGAGATTTAATTTTCCTAACTCCATTTGTTGATAATATATCCTTTATCCACTGAATTACTTTGACACATTTATCTCGTATCAGTTGACCATATATGTTTGGATCTACTTCTGGACTCTATTTTGTTCAATAAATTTGGAAGGATTCAGGTCACATTAAGGAATTTATTGATTTTTTTCTCAAACAGCTTTTGGTGTCACCAATTTTCGCTGGTTTTCATTTCAACAATTTCTCTACTGTTATTTACTATCTCCTTTCTTCTGTTTCTTTTGGATTTAATTTGCTTTTTTTATAACCTCTTAAGGTAGAAACTGACCTGATTTGAGACCCTTTGTCTCTTCTAACAGTGAAGTTTGGTGCTATAAACTTCTCTCAAAGTACTGCTTTATCAGCACCTACGACTTTTGATATGTTGTATTTTAATTTTCAATTCGTTCAAAATACTTTCTAACATTTCTTTTGATTTTTTTTTGACCCATGGGTTATTTAGAAATGTGTAACTCATTTCCAAGTATTTGGAGGTTTCCCGGGTATCTAGATTTCTATTTCAATTCCGTTTGGTCAGAGAACAGCTTTGTGTGACTCGAATCCTTTTAAATTTACTAGTGGCCTAGGGTATGCATTTTGGGTGATGCCCATAGCAGTCTTAGAGGTTAAGTGCTGAAGGTGGTGGAGAACCCAATTAGCCTGGATTCCTAAAGGACCACATGGAACAGAACCGCTGCCCACCTTAGCCCCATTACTACCAGCTGAATTTTTCATGAAGTATGAGCAAGAAATAAACTTAAATTGTGTTAAGCCATTGAGATTCTGGGGCTTACCTGTTATTGTAGATAATAGTTACTTAAACTAAGACAATGACCTCTAACATGAATAATAAAATTTAATTTCCATTTAGAGTACTTGATGCAAAGCTTGTGGGGTTGGGGGGCGAGCGCAGCACACCATGAAATCAAGGATCCCCAGCATGTGTTAGTTTGTCAGGCAACCAGTCTTAAGGTCAAGGTGTAGCACTGACAACAGTCACCGCCCTTTCCCCACAGAACACCCTGAGAACAGAAAGTTAGAGCATTCACATTTTATTACTTACAAAACATTACCTCAATATATAAACTACCTCATGAACCCAAACTGTCTGCAATCATCAGGCTCATATAATCCTTAATACAATCTGTTTTCTGGAAGAAAATATTAACACCTGTTAAAATCCCCTGCACAGAGAGGAAGCTTTCCCTGGGAGGTGTTCCTGCTCTCATTTTGCCAACTTCCAATCAATAAAACTAAGGTTTCTTTTTGCTTCTTCCAAAAATATAATTTATTACATAACATTTACAGCGGGATCCTAGGTTTTCATGAATAATAATTAGAAGAGTAATATTAGTGACATAGGCTGCAAGGAAGGGCCCCCTTTTCTCTGCTGGGTGCTTAGGACAGCGGGGTTTATTCACGAGCCAGTCATTTGGAACTTGGTCCGCTCCCCGCAAATACTCCCAGGGTTCTCGGGCTGCTCTGGTGTTTGGAATGAAATAGGTGCCAAAGCACTTGATTTGCTGTCTTTTGATATTTTGGCTTTCTTGTTTTAGAATGATGTTTGCAAATACTACCCATATGGCAATGATTAATGGGTTTTGTTATATAGTTGGGGAGGGTGAAGAGAAACTTCCAAAATTCTGGGCGGTGGCGGGAGGAGGAGCAGCGCTGGCAGAAGCAGGGCATGCGAGGGTGCCAACTGGCTGTGTCACTTAGTGCCGGGATCTAGAATATCAAGATTTGTCACCTGCGGTGGGTGGTCATGGGGGGAGTGGCCTTTTAAATTGCTCTACAGGAAACATAGAGGGAGAGGAGCAGACCAGAAGGGCCACTGGTGGGCCAAGATGATCCCTAATTCAAAATCCTACAGCCAAGGCTGGTCATGGCCCAACTCACTACCCATTGGAGTTGTTGGCTTCCCCAAGCCCGGGATCAACTGTCCTGGGTGAAGGCACTACTGGGGTTCTCTGTAGATATGCAGAGGGTGTTAAGAAAGCTAACTGTGGATATCACAGGGATGCAAATAAGTTGGCCATAACCAGTCCAACGAGGGAGAGAGTACAATGTAATGAGAGCAGGCTTTGGAATCCAGCGGACCTGGGTTCAAGTCCCAATCCTGCCACTCTGCTTATCTGGATGGCCTTGGATAAAATACTTCTCTGATCCTCCCCAAATACTTACTACCCAGGACTGAGATAGGAAGGCAGTTACAGAAGCCTTTGTATTCCTCCCAGTGGAACTGAGAGGCAGTGATTAGCATGTTCCAGTTGTTTGGGCCTTATAATAACTGTTTCTACAACCAAAATTTAATTCCCTCTCAGTACAGCAGATTTCCCTGGGCTCCATGTGGAGGACAGAGTGACTGGCAGAGGTGAGGCTGTGGAACTAGAGTGTAAGTGACTAGAAGAGAGCAATCAGGAGTGTCCGGGCTGGGAAAGTGGTGCTGAGGTTGGGGTCAAGGGGAAGCAGAAGCAGCCATGCTGCATGAATGTTTATGCCCATTCCTCCCTTGCCTTCTCCAAGTCATTTATCTCTATTATTTTTGGTTGCTCTATTGATATTTCAAATTTTTGAAGTCCTTTCCTGTTCCAACGTTTTCATCCACCTGGTTTGCCTTTGCTTCTACAGAGATTAAACACTTCCCTTTTGTTTCAGATATAAAACCGCTCTCAAGGGATTTCCAAGGTGAATCCTGCAGCTGCATCCACCCCAAACACAGGGACCTGGAGTGCACGCGGTGGAGCACACCTGCAGAGGCTGGGCCTGGCCCGGGCCCCCGGGAGCTCAGCACTTCACAGTCCTGCAGGGTGCCCCCCGCCCCAGCGGCCTCACCCCGGAGGCCCCAGAGCACCGGTGAGGCTTCTCAGGCGGATTCCACCAACAACCTGTGCCCTGTCAGAGGTGCAGGGCTTGGGGGCATCTGCCGGGGGAGAGGCTGGGGCTGCAGAGGGCAAGTGGGCCTCTGGGGATTGTGGTTCTGGGAGTCCCAGGCCTGTGTCCCACTGTAGCTCAGTTCTGGTATTTTCAAACTTTTCTCCATTTGGAGATAATGCTGACATCTCACAGTTGCAGCTTTTTCACGGCACTGGAAGAATTGGGACACTCTCTCCAAATAACAATGAGAATTTGTTCTGAGCCTTTGCGATAAGAAAGGAGAAAGAAAATCATTCCTAGAGGCAGAAGGAGCAGAAAATCTTCTCAACAAAAGACACAGACTTCTCATTACACATTATCAGGCTTCAAATAAGCACTTTAGAAGCCCATTCTCTGGTTTAAAATAAAGTGGTTCTTAAGCCTTAGATTACCTCAGCCGTGTCTTGTTTTAGGAGGAAGTATCCGATCTGGGAGGCTGGTGGATGAGCTCTTTTGTCCTGGGGTCCAGCCTGCCACGCAGCTCCCCTGAAGTGGATGACTATGCTGAATTTTGCCACAGGGTGTCTTTTGCAGGAAGTGTGATAGGGGACTCCATTGTAAGGAGCCATCCCCACTGATTTAGTCGTTACCCCCACCCAAAATGAAAAATCCAAGATACATGCTCTGTACTAAAATCTCTGTGGGATGTGATTTTTATACTGAGTTTCTCGGTTCCCTTTGACAATGCAAATACTTCTTCCATGAGACAGTTGCAAAGTTAGAATTTAGGACTCTGAAGATAAATGCCAGTGATTCCCTTCTCCTTTTTTATTTACTAAAAACCAAAACAAACCTCTTAAGAGCAGCATTTAGTACAAAGACACAAGAAGCAGAAACTGCCTATATTCTGCACACGTGGAGACTTAGTGAAGAATCGACACTTACAGAAAGTGTGTCTGAGTGGAGCTCTGGAGGTCGTGGCTGTACTGAATTAGCGGGACCTATGAATTGGTGAAGGGGTGAGTCTGCGAACTGGGCAGTCACTGAGTGTGGGAGTGAAATAAACAGGCTCTCGCTTATTCTGAGCTCTGCAGCCCATCGCCCTGGGTGACCCTGGGAACGCTCCGGGCCCTCTGCATGCCTTCCAGGAAGAGCAGGGGCTACTGTGTGTGTGAAGCTAACTTGCAGAGGCCAGGCCTGCAGGGACCTCAGGCTGCTCTAGTTATTATCAGGGGCCCTGCAGCAGTGTCGGCACCAGTGTGTAGAAGAGATTTTGGTATCTGCACAAAATTTTAAAAGTGTGGGGAAATGACTTTTGGGCTCTCATTTGTCTTTTTCGCTTGGGCCCGGTCCTCTGTCACTTCTTTCTTGCCCTTTCTCTCTCCATCCCTTTCAGGGCTGAGCGTCAGTGGGAGGTGCCTGCTCCAGAGGAGAGGGGGACCCACTGACCTCAGGGTCGCTCCTCCCTCTCTCCCACTGCGTCCAGGCTGAGCCTCCCGCTGACTGGGTCCAGCCTGTCCCCGGTCTTTTCTTTCTTGCTGCACCTCCAGTGTGCTGTTCCTTCTGTACTAATAATGAGCCTGTCAAAACCGTGTCCACTCTCTTCCTTAAACATAAACAGCCTGTTGGCTTCCCTCTCCCCAACTCCCAGTTCTCCAAGCGGAGAACCTTCTACCTCCTCTCCTGTTTAACCTTCCTCCTGCCTCTCACCTTCCATCACTTTGCAGGCTTTGCCCTGGTCCTTATTCACCTCCCTGGCCGCCTTGGCAGGCTCCCTGGTGTCTGCCTTCGGCAGTCCTGCCCCCAACCCCCATTTCTGTCCCTTCCTCACAACAGCAGAACTTGGAGCCCTCCTTTAGTTGGAATCCTGTGATATTGTCAACTATCCCCTCCTTTAAAAAAGCATCTATCATGTCATTCATCCTGAGAAAGAAAATCACATCTGCAGGAAAGGAAGTCATTTCAGTTGCAGATTGTTTGCAAAGACCCCATAGCCTGCCCAGAAGGTCCTCACAATAAACTTTAACTCCCCCAACTTGCCCCCACCCCACCAGCAGCTTCTCACCTCCCATCCCACAGTTTCCTCATCAGTCCTGTCTCCAGATGCCACCTCCCCAGGGTGGCTAACTGAAAGCTTCGGTTGCCACTCAAATAAGCTGGTCTGGGACAGGCGGACCTGGTCATCTTCAATGACCAGATTAGATTTCTGCCTAGTGAGTGCACTGTGAAGAGGCAGAAAGATTACAGTCAGCTGTGTCTTTCAGTGAGGACCTTTGATTTATGCCTCTTTTTTTTTTTTTAAATGGTTTTGGTCAACCAAATCATTAAGGGCTTGCCTTTAATAAATATTCTTTCAAGTTTGAGGCAGGTCTAATTATTTGCTTTGTTGTTGTTGTTATTGTGTGGAAGTGTGGTGGTGGTTTGTTGTGCTTTCTCTTTATACTAAAGCTCTTCCCCTCACAGCCACATGATGGATGGCGATCGCCTTTCATGGTGCCTAATGCATTGCTGTCCACTCAATGAATATTGTTACCTGACTCCCATTTCAGCCCTGGGGGAATGTGGATTCACAGAGGAATAGAACCTTCTTATAAAATCTGGAGTATGATTACAATTTTACTTTCGAAGCCCCTGCTTCCCAGAGGAATAGCCGGTGATGGATGCCACTGTCAGAAGCCCAGATGTACACACTCATACATCAGCCAGGAAATTACATAAAGAGCTCACCCAGCAGCCAGTGCTGACTCACCCACTTGCTCCCCGCTGGGAAGAGAGCTGATAGGAAGCCCAGGGCAACAGCAGGGAGCAGACAAAGGGAAGGAGTTGGAAGAGGGCGGGGCTCTCGAAAAGCCCACCAGGTTTTTTTCCTTGCTCATCTTCCTCTGAGGGCAGGAGCGCAGGCTAAGGTCTGTAGTGCCACGGCCTTGTGACCAGAGACAAAGGGAGTTGTTTCGTTAGTCTGGGGCGTGTGCTTTAGCTTGGTTTCACGGTACACGTACAAGGATACATACAGCCCGACACACATACTTTCATCCTTCTGTAGGTACAGACGATGCCCACATTTTCCTTTGGGGTGGATGTGACCTACCTAGGCTAAGCTCATGCTATCTCGGGAGAGCAAGTCTATGTTGATCCCAGCAGGATGGGGCAGCAGAGACTGGTTTGTTGCTAAGATGTCTGAAAAATGTGGATACTATCGGGGCGGAAGAGTGGAAAGCAGCCCAGCGGGCCCGCTGGCACTGTGTGAGTGTGAGGGCGGTTTATCGGTAGCGGCAGGCCAAAGCGTTGACATTCTTGACCACATAAAAGCCCATGGTGACTGGAGGGATGACCAATGTCCTGCCGGCCCGCAGGGGGCGGGGCTTCAATTCAGGGAGGGTCCCATCGTCCACCATCACCAAGGGCTGGCCGTTCAGCTGCACTGACCTGCAGTGAAGAAAGACACAGGGAACTCGTTAATAAGGCATCGCGAGGGAGCCCTCGCAGCAAAGCCTGGGTGGCTCCTCCGGCCGCCTGCCTGATGCGTGCACGGCCGTCACGTACCCTTTCCATGCCCAGGTTCTCTCCCATGGGCCTTATTTTAATAACACATTCGGACATCTCAGCAACACTCTGAGGAAGAAACTGTCATTATTGCCATGCTGCCCTGGAGGGGTTAAGTGACTTGCTCAAGATCATACAGCTTGTAGATCTGGGAGCCAGGATTTGAACATGTCATCTAGTTCCATAGACACATCATTTAGACAAGTGACAAGTCTCTGTGATGCAGAAGCTGAAACGTATCTCATGCTTAGGTTTTTAAAAATCACAGTAGCACTTTAGTTAGGCCTGTGGAATGGTGCACAGGCTTAAAATGATTGTAGAAATCTCCTATTTAGCTCAAAATTTTCATTCATTTATTTGACAGCTTAGAGAATTGACATCATATTACTTGTACAGGATTATTTTAAAGGACAGAGATACAGCTAACAATTCTCCTTTTTCTAATCTGAGAATGAGTTTTCATATCTAATATTTAATGAATGTTTCCATTTTTCTAGCAACACAATGAAGTATAAGGTGATAGAAGCAGGCATTTGCGATCGTAATTCCCCCATCTGGTCTGCTTTTATTCTCCCTGGGTAGCGCCTCCTCCGTTCCTGAGACGGCCCGCATACACAGTGCTCCTAGAGAGCAGAGGGAAACGGATCGCCCATTCCTGGCCTGAGGTACAGAGTCCAGACAACTCCCAGCTGTTCCTGACTGCGGAGTGACTTGTACGGCCATGTACCCAGGCTGAAGCTCAGTTTTATGGGTCAGTAGAAAAGGCCAGAGTCAAGCCACCAGCTGGGAACATGGCTGTGAGCTACCCTCAGAAAATCAACATTGCGTAGTGATGACTGTTTCTGGGACTTGCCCAGGCTTCCATGTGATAACATTGCAGTGATATCATCTGAGCTATAAAGAGAATAAAATGTTAGTAATTGATGTAAAGGTCTTTTGTTTAGTGTTCCTTCTGTGCTGTGAGTGATAGACAGGTTTAGAGAGAGATAATCAAACCCATGCCCAACAGAGCAGTGAGTTCCCAGAGATAAGTGTGTTGTAAATTGCTCCCAATGGAGAGGGAGGCAGAGAAGCAGGTCTGAGTCTGGCCCCACATGAGTAAGTTGGCACCCAGTCCAGATCTGACAGACCAGAGGGGCAGCTCCGCCCTTCTCGTTGGTATGACTAAGGAGTGAATGAGCGAGGAGGAGACCCCTGTGTAGAGGGCCAGGCCTGACTCTAGAAGGGATGGGGATGGGAGGAAAGAGATCTGAAGATGCGCACTGACCTCATCAAATAGGCAAGGAGCTCTTGCTCTGAATTTGAGTGATTCTCTGGTGAAGACGGGCTACTCATTGGAATGGGAGGCAGGCTGCAGAGAGGTGTTTCTTTTGCAAAAAAAACCCCTCAAACAATAACAAACAATATCCCTCTCCCCCAAAACCCAGACAGGTCTTCACAGTGTGTTTTTATCATTTTGTTTCAGGTGGTGTGACTATCCAGCAACCAGACCTATGCATTGTCAAATACAAGTTCAACAATATTGATTAATCTTTCCAAGGCATACTCAAATGTACATCACTCTCTACTTGAAAACCTTTACCTTCCCTCTTGCAGAATTAGGTGCAAGCCCTTTCCTAGAGGAATTGCCTATTGCCTTTGCCGATTCAGATGATCCCAGCATACTGCCATCTTTGGCTGTTAGGTAGTGCAAAACCAAGTGTGTTAGGCGAGGCTTTTAATTTCTGTGCTAATAGTGAGTAGTTATTCTGGAACAGGCCCCATTCTGATTTCCTCATTCGTTGGTTAAAAAGCTAACTTGGAGTGGCTGGAAGCAGGAAGCGTAGTCAAGACTCTGGGCTGGTCTCTAATTCGAGGAGCTGGGCTACTGACTTGCTAGATGGCTAAGGCAAGTCTCCTCACCTCACTCTCTGCACTTTGTGCATCTGTAAGAATGCTGCATAGGCCGTAGTGTGAATGCAATGAAATAAAAATAAGAAGGTGCTTTGAAAGCATAATGAGCCATATAAGTGGAAAATGGTGTTTTTGTTATTCTTTTCATTGCCATTTTGGATACATAAACTTTTTGGTCCATCTACTTGCCTGCTCTGTGGAACTGACAAGTTTTCATGGCTCCCTGTCTTCTCTTCTGTTGCCTCCCATGTTCTTGTTCTCTCTCTCTCACTCTCTGTCTCTGTCTCTTGGTTTTCGTTCTTCATTTCCCTTTCAGAGGGACTGTTCTCTCCTACTGCCTCTCAGAGGTTGGGGTTCCCAGTCTTTGCTTTTGGACCTCTCCTTTTCTACACTCCATATTCCCCCCTTGTGCCATTACCCACACCCAGAACTTTGATTATTATCCACATACTGATGCTTCCTAGACCTGCATCTCTAGCCTCGATCCTTTGAACTTATATATCCCCACTTAGCTGTCCCACAGAAACGTCAAAGTCTCCATGTCTAAAGTAAAATCTATTCAAACCCTGTCCTTTGCTCTGTCTTTTTATCTGTGGGCTGGTACCACCATCTGTCCAATTACCTAAGCCAGAAACCTGGGAGTCATCTGATATTTCTCCCCCAGTTCCTATATCTAAGGTCCCTAAGTCCAATCAATTCTGCCTTTTAATATTTTTCATTTTTGCTCCTTACTCTCCATTGACTGCTGTTATTTTAGTTCAGTGCCTGCCCCACACTTGCCACATTGTTGACCCAGTGATCTGTTGCTGTTTCTGCTTCAAGCTCTCCAGTAAGTCCCCATCCGTTCCATTTGCATTTGGACAATGAAGCCTAGTTCAGCTCCCTCTCCCGTCTCAGGTCGTGCCAGTACCCTTACTCCAATGCTAACCATGGATCACAGACCTCTGGGCAGGTGCGGGGGATGAGTTGGCAGTTACTACAACAATTTCATCAACATATGCATGAACAAAGATTGTTTTGCAATGAAAAACTAGTAAGTCTAGCACATAGATAAGATAATATTTCTTAAATGAAAATGTCAGTAGATACTGTTGGGATTAAAATACACAAGTTCATTTAGAAGTATAGTAAATATTTTTCAAATGTGAATGCCATTAGATGCTGTTAGAATCAATAAGACACAAGTTGGTATAAAACAGTAAGGAAATTCCCAACAGGATTTTTTGGGAGGATGAGGGCATCATGCATCTTTTTTTTTTTTTTAAACAAGAGTTTTTAAAAGACAATCACTGCAGTGTCAACACTGCAAAGGAAGCCGCCTACTCCCCCAAGTCCCGCACCCTTGCCTCAGCAGGGCCGAGCTGAATGGCGTGCAGTTCGGCTCCTGGGTTGTTGCGAAGACGCTCTCTCTGTTAGACTGCCTGCTTGGGCAATTGCAGAGCTTGCTCAGGTGTTGCTCCCTCGGGGGATCCTTCTCTGACCCCTGCAGTAGGAGCCCCACCTCTGGGCTCTCTTGTACCCCGAATTTATCTGTTACCACCTCACCGAATTGTTGTGATTTATTTGCTTGATCCCTTACTGGATGGTAAACTTGGTGCGAAAAGTGAACGTGTCTTTTGTTCTTAAATCTTAGGTGCCTAAAAAGATGCTTGGCACAGGGTAGGGACAAAATGTTTTCTGAACAAGTGAATGAATTTCTGAGACTCTTTTGCATTATTTCTGGTCCTCCAGGTTGAGTTTCTCCAGTTGTAAGGGGGCTCCTTGGAGCTCGCTAAGTGTCTACAGATTTCATTAACACAGTGATTTTCAACCTTTTTCATCTCATGGCACATAAAACATTACTAAAATTCTGAAGCACATCAAAAATAATTTTTTTTTCTGATCTGACAATAAATATAGGTATAATTTTGGTTCATTCACACAGGACTGCTATTGTTGTGTTGGCTGTTGTCATTTTTTAAATGACAATCTAAAGGAAAAAAGGTCAGTGCGCCTGACTCAATAGGTATTGCATGTTTTAAAAATTCTGGTGGCATGCCAGGTGAAAATCGCTGCATTAACATACCAATTACTCTGGCTCTCAGTGTCTCTCGAGATGTTAGATAGGCCCCAATTCTCAGTCACCCACTAGAGAACTTCATCCCAACCTGAAACAAAGTCACTGATCATTGGGAGTGCTTTTCATCCTTAAAAAAGATCTGTAAGACCATCTCTTAGTTAAGCCAACATGAGTTAATTTCGTGAGAACTTGAGTCCTCATACATCCTGATCTACAAGAATTGCTCACTATAAACATGGCCCATGTGCTTAACCACCTCCATTCTATTTTTCCTTACATTTTTCTTTTAATATTTATCCTGTTATCCAGTGACATCATATCATTTCATTTTTATGCATTGAACAATTTGCAAATTTGCAAACATAATCATGTTAAGGATAAAAATCACTGATTATTGAGCACTGTCCGTGCAAAAGGCACTATACTATGATTTACTTGGACTATTGCATTTGTCCTTACAACTACCAACTGAGGCAGGTGTTAGCATCCCAGTATTTCAGATGAGAAACACCAAAGCTTAGAGGGGTCTAAAACTCATCTAAGTCACTCAGCCAGTGAGTGGCTGGGCTGAGGCTGCAACGCTGCCCTTCACCACAGTCCTACCTGGCCTTCCTTGTGATTGCTAAAGAGCCCTGTGAAGTACGCTGGGCAAGTATTGTTATTATTATTGTGACTTTACTATTGAGATGAGGTCAGGGAGGTTAAGTGGTCTGGGCAGGGTCATGTAGCTAATAGGTAGCTAAGCGAGGTCTCCAATTCAGGCCTCCTGACACCTCTTTCAACTATTTCATGTTTTTCTTCAATTCCAGATGGCACTCACCAGGATCGTGTTTCTTTCTTTGAAAACCATTCTTATTATATTTTCATCATATTCTGGATCTCCTTACTGCCCATGACTTTTCAAACCAAATACTAACTGACCAGCCTATGTGGAACTATTTCTCTTAATTCCCCTAGCTGTTAAGGGCATTTAAAGTGTCCAAATATTAGAACAACTGGGTTTTATCACCATCTGTTTTTACTAAGTCTGAGTTACTTTGCAATTCCTAAAGTTGTTTTCTTTATTTTGGATGCTAATGGGATTCAATGTCTCAATTTGGAGTCAAGCCCTCTGCTCCCCAGGCCTCTAAGGGAGCCTCTTGGCCTGGTCACCCTCCTGCCCTTCCCCCACCACCTGTCTATAATCTCTGGTCTTCATGTATGACCATGGTTCTTGCTAGCAATGGACGCTGAAGCAAGTTTTAGCGGAGTCAACTGTCCTGAGGGCTCAAATGCAGGTCTAGTGAGCATGCCCTTTGACAGTCTTGAAGATAATTTGCTGGACTCTGACCTGGCCCCAGGTGGACTTTTGCAGGGGTGGAGACAGGGCAAGCCTGTGTATTATTGAGAGTAGCCTTAACATTCCTTCTGGCTTGAACATTTTTCAGGTAGGTGGCCCACACCCTAGCAGCAGGCCTGAGGCAGAGCTGAAAGTGAAATTCAGACTGATCCTGCCCAAACAGAAATCTGACCATGACATCTACCTACCCAACCTTGGAACGTTGTCCAAAATGTCCTTACAAGAGCCCATCAGCAAGGCCCTCTACACACTCCTCCAGCCCGTCAGAGGCTCACTGGAGCCCCTGCCCATTCCAGCTCCCCACTACCCATCACCTCCTTTCATTCTGTGCTGCAGTTTCTCCAGCCACAGCTTCTCTAATCTCAGGGGTTTTGTACCTGTTCTCTCTGTTCAAAACCTTCTCCCTGCTTCCAGCTTCCTCTCCTGGCTAACTCTTGGCTGTCCTTCCGCCAGGCGCCCCTCCAAAGCGCTCGCACATTACCCAGGGTCTTGAGTGGCCCTCATCATCACACAGTGTCGGGATTGCTGACTGCGAGTCAACCTCTCCAGCAGGCAGGGAGACCATGTTTCTGTCCTCCTCATCCTGCACGCTCCTGTCCCCCAACTCACAAAGCAGATTCTCGAGAAAAGGACTGGATATAAACATGTGGGGAGCAGAAAAGACACTGGACTGGAAGCTGGAGGCTGGAGTTTCAGTCCAGACTCTGAGAATGACACGTGCGGGTCTAGGCATGTATGTTGTCTGCAGTCTCAGCTTCCAGATTGTTAAATGATAAGGGAGAGGGAGGGAGGCAAGGAAGAAGTGGGGATTGGGCGAGAAGGAGAGAAAAGAGAATGAGTAAGAGACTGAGTGTGTGTGTGACCGGGGTGGAGGTGGAGGGGAGGGAGTGTACGGACGTGGGGTCCGGCAGGTATCAGCTTCCTTTGCTCCCCAATGATCCGCACACCTCCTAGTTCTGACGCTGTTCCCGTGTGCTTCCCATGAGCCGCTAGAGGTCACTCTTGTTCTACACAACACTTTCGGGGAGCTCGACTGGGTGGTGACTCCCAGGAAGCCGGGGCGCGTGGGCCAGCCTGCCCCACAGACCGCTGCCTCGTCCCCGGAAGGCCGGGAGGTGAGCCCTGCGCTTGTTCTCCCAGAGGATCAGACCACAGGCTCAGTCAAATCACAGCAAAACTTCGTTGGGGTCCGCTTGGCAGGGGGTCCACCTGGAATGGGGCTCATGTTTAAGCATACGTGCAAACCTGGGCTGAGATTCCTGCCGGGGGTGCGGGATTTCGGGCCAGTGTGCGGAGAGGGGGTCTGCGCAGGTGCGGGCCTGGCGGTGCCTGCGCGACTCCGCGCCCGGCTCTCCAGGCCCCGGTCCCAGGCGCCCCAGCCCACTCGCCAGCTGCGCACCTGTGTGCGTTTTACAGGGCCCCGAGGCCTGAGCTGTCCCCCCCTGAGGCCCCCTGCCTGAGTTAGAAAGTTGGTATGTGCAGCTGCCCTGCCCTTTTCCAGGTCAGGGGCAGGTTAGGGTCGCAGGGAGCGCGGCCAGGTTTGAGGAGAGACCTTGTTCCCTCCCCTGCTCTGGGAGGGGCTGTGCATCTGGGGTCGCTTAGAGAGGAAGTTCTTTGAAACAGCCATGAGTGATGGCGACTCCTCCGAGAGGGCTGCTGAGGAGCGGCCACTGCAGCCTGGTGTCCCTGGTCCCACGTGCCCAGCTGGAGCAAAGGCTGTGTGTTTATGACCCTCTCTGGGGGCGCTCCTACTCCGCAGGGGACGTGGGGAGGATGACTTCCTCCCAAGTGTGCCCTTAAGTTTTTCTCCCATGTGCTTTTTGCTCTGTTTGGAATCTGGTACAATCTGTCAAAAAGCAAGCTCTTCCCTCCAGGCCCCATCGGATGTGGCCCCCTCCACAGGGGCCTTATCTGAGAGCCCCAGCTGGAGGAGAGGCACGTTCCCTGCCCCCCTTTTAGCACGCACCCTTCTCCGCTTTATTTCATCCATGTGCAGGAGTCATTTGGCCTGCTAAACAGAACTGTTTTCATTTCTTAATTTTCAGCCCCATGTGGTTCAGTGCGTTCTTGCCTATGATAGTTCAAATTAATGCTTGTCGAGTTCTGCTCCACCCCTCTAGGCATTCTCATGTGGCTGGTTAGACACTCCAACCCCTTCTGTTGTTAAAGAGAGGAGGCCTAATGAGAGAAAAAATGGAGATAAACACTTTCTGTTCCCCCCATCCCTGCAAAAGCTCACATCATAAGTGAAGTTCCTGGCCGCTGAGACACTGGGGGGCTGCTGAGATCATCAGCCTTCACCCTACTCTTTGAGTGCATATCGACACAATGAGGAGTATCCGTCAAGTTTCAGTATCATGGAGGAAACACTAGGACTCCTCTACACAAGCAGAGCTGGGGGTTTTACAGGCAAGTTGTTAGGAATGTAGGCTTTTCCTATATGCAGTTAGGTTTGGGAGGTCCTGATTTGATCTGTGTTCTATCTAAGTCTGTGTAATAATTGTCCAAGTCATAGTGAAATTCTACCATGCACTTCTAAAGGCTTAAAGTAACTTAGCACATTTGGCAGACAAGATGAGAGTCCAGCTAAGGAACCTGAACTTACGCCGATATTAACTCCCAACAGAGGAGGGAATCATCTAGGGGCAGTTTGGGAAGAATATTTGACTCTGCGACCATCTGAAAGCTCCATGTCATAGGCATATCACACTCATACCACAGGACCCAATGGGAACCAGCTGTCAAGCTTATGGAGGCTCGAATATGTGGTTTGCTCTGTTCCCTTCCCATTGTAAAGGTTCAGTGCCATGACCACCAACATTCATAAATAGTGTGTAAAAGGCGTTACTCATATTCCTACTGTTCTTAGTGTTGTACAGATTTAATGATAACAAATGTAGTCCTTACCCACTAAGGCAGAAAACACAGAGACATGCAAATGTGTGGTCAGACACACTGTAATTAACACATTACACAAGGAGACAGAAAGAAAATCAACTTCCTGGCTGGGATTTCCAGGCCTTCTGAATCCTGGCACTCATATACTTTTGTGGCCTTTCCCCTTCACCCCACAAAGCATCCTATACGCCAGTCCTGGAGGTGATGTGCCACACCCCCAAGCAAAATGGCCTTTGAACTTCTGTACTCCCAAATGTTTACTAAACATGCCTTCCCTCCAGCATTTCCTAGACACATGGCTCATCCGTCCAGCTTCTCCTGGTCCATGGCCCTGAGCCCTGAGGATTTCCCAGAGTTCCAGGTCAGAATCCATCTCTCCCTTCCTTACACGGCCCCTCTCCTATATTTTCCATCATGTGGTTTGCCTTGTCTTAAAGTATCCCCTGCGGGGAGGGACCAGGTTTCCCCAGCCCTCATTGTGGGAGGCTGGAAGGGGCAGTCAGGGGGTTGGGGGAGGGCCAGGAGCACCCCTTCACAGGCAGTCCGTGGGTGAGGTGGAGAGAGCCAGGGGATAGGGGGGAGGAGGGGTGGGTGTGGGTGTGTACGCAGGCGCACATGTGCACAGACAGGTTTTCCCACATGTAACAGTATGAGGTAGAGTCTGTAAGCCATGCCCCAAATTAGTTCCATTACTATAAGGTCATGGCTCCCTGGATATCTATTCAAATATGTTAAATCAAAGGGATATATATCTCAGTTTTATTGGATTTTGACAGTGTTCCTTATAATATCAAATGCACTGGTATATCCTAAATAGGAAAAGATAAGGTGTCCCAAGTGGTACAGTTTCTATTCCAGGATCCACAGATGTCTAAGTGCAAAAGTGTGGTTCTCTGAGTCATTCTTGTGAGGATGAGCAGGAGAGAGGTAGTCTGCTAAGTGACAGTGATGTTGGCTGCTGGTTCACAGTCTGGTGCTCCAGCCCCGGGTTGGGAAAGAACCACAGCCTCGCCCTGCTATGGGGACGGGGTGGGCTAGGACCTTTCAGTTCCCTGGACCTTATATTTGTCCATCACCCAAGCTACAGCCTCTAGAGGCTATGGAGAAAGGAGAAGACAGGGACCACATCTTTTTAGCATACCAGAATTGCCTACATGTCCTGCTCGCCACACCTCAGTTCAGATCAACTGCTTGGAAACGTCAGCTTTGCTCTAACATGAGCATTTACCACTGCTTCATCTGAGTCACCTGGAACAGAATGGAAATCTCTGCAATAAGGGTCCCCAAGTGAGTGGAGGTGGGGAGGGGAGACCACAGCCTTGACGGACAGCTATGCAGAGATTCCAGCTGCTGGGAGTAAGCTGGAAGAAAATGCACTCTGTAGCTGAAAACAAATGGAAAACCCTCAGGAAGTAACAGTGAAAACTCTGGACTCCTAAACATTTTGGTTTAAGATGTAAAGTCATCGTAAAATATAAAAGCATTTTATAATCCTCTAATCTGCACAGTGATCTGACCATTACTAATCCGGGAGTTGAAACAAACAAGAAAACCTTTGAGGAGTCATACATTTGGTCACAAAGAACTCACGGGGGCGGGGGTGGGGGTGGCTCAAGGTACCTTCACACCTTTGGCTACATGGCTGAGTTACTGAACGAAGAACAGAATCTGGGTGAAATCAAAGATGCAAATCAGCAGGGATCTTGTTCCAGTGTTTTCTAGAGGGACAATGGTTCTCCACCTTTGCCACATATTTGAATCACCTGGGGAGCTTTAAAAAATACTGGTGCCTGGGTCTGAGCCCAGAGATTTTGGTTTAATTGGTCTGGGTGAGGTGTGGGCATTGGGGTTTTTTAAACTCCCCAGTGATTCAAAGTGCAGGCACAATGGAGTGCGAGGGGCAGGGACGTGCGGCAGCGAGCCTGCAGCGAGGGGGTGGGACCAGGAGGCTTTCTAACCGCGCCATTCTGAATTTATTTTGAAGAAAACAAGCATTTTTTTTTTTTTACTCTTTTAGAGTACATGTTAGGAGGTCACATTTTTAAACCTGAAAGGAAGATGTGGACTTTTAAAAGACATGCTTTTTGTTGAATAGTCTGAAATGAGCATTTTTGCTATTTCAGTAGACCTGCTTTATTAAGGTTTCTCCTGTACACTACACTAGTTTTAAGGTTTCTTCATGTACACTAGTGAGATGAGCTTGCTCCTCAACACGTACCGGGCAAGTGTGTGTGTGTAGTACTTTACGGGATGGATGAGGAGTGGAGTCAGATGAAGCATTCCCACAGACAACGAACTCAGGCATTTCTTTAGCACTGAAGGGGAAAACTTTGTCCTTTCCTTGAATTGCAACTTCTATAAAGCCATGTAGAGTCCTCTCACGCTGATCACAGAGCGCTCCCTACAGACAAGCTCTTTAGGCAAGGGGAACTATGGGGATTAAATATATCATTCAGTACCCTCACTGTATTTTCTAGATACATATGTAATTATTTACTTAGGTAATGCTATACACATTTGTTAGAACTCATCTCTTTCTTAGGCACAAACACCTCAAAGGAGCACAAGGATTCTTTTAACAAGAGTTAAAAGAATCTAAACTCCTCCAAGGTTCAGTGAGAAAGCTTACATTGACTAAAAATGTGTAAGACCCATTTCTCTATGTATTTACTTCTCTTTTTTTTGTCTATAGACTGACTCAGCCTTATGCATAAGTACTCTTATAAATATATAGGCTCATATATATTTACACTTCTACCTTCACAGTGTCTACTTCAGACTTTCTGAACTGGAACGGGAACTGAGGTGTTGCTGGTTAGAGTGAGCACCGCCTCCCTGCTCCCTCCTGGCTGCTCCGAGTCCTCTCCCGAGTCCTCTCCCGCAGACATCTCTCCTGCCACTGAACACATCTCTCAGCCGCAGCAGCTTATCTCGCCTCCCCGGGGGTTCCGAGTGGCCTTTCAAAAGGGCTGCAGATGATGTGGTTGCATCTGCGCCAGTAGGGCCGTTTCCTCCAGTAGGGCCTCTACTCGAACGCTTACTTTTAAAAAAAATGACATTTTTAACCAGCACTTGAAGCCCTGCATGAGTTAACAGGTTTCTTCACAGCCCTCAGCTTGAAGGGCACAACTGTCGATGTTTTTTACCTCTTACAGGACTTCAAAACAAATTCCAAATTCATTAAAGAAACTGATAGAAAAACAAAACAAAAAAGAAACTAGGAAGAAAATAAAGATACATATTTATCTTATTTCAGAAATATAAATACATAAGAAATATAAGTGGAATAGAAGAAGTCACACAAAAAATATAGATTTAACTATATAAAAAGGAAACACTTCTGAATGTCAAGATAATACCCTAAAAATGAAATAGTTGGAAAATAGCAAATAAAATACTGGAGAAAATATTTCAACACATATGATAGATAGCAAAGGGGAAATTGCCTTATATTAGAAAAAACTTACAAATCATTCATAAAACAGATAACACCCCAGTAGAAAAATAAGCACAGGACATAGAAAATTCATGACAACCATACAGTACTAATAAAAATAAAAAATTCAACCTCACTAATACTCAAATAATACAAATTAAATAAGAATACTATATTTCATTATTAATTTGGCAAAGATTAAAAAATATTACTATTCTGTGTTGATGAGGTAGATTGTAATAACGTAATGTTCACATTTCTTACTTCTTAGACCTCTAAAACTAAGCTTATCTGAGGTAAGGAAATTGAACTGTTAATCATATGAGATAAGGTTCTAAAACTCAGTGGATTCCAACGCAAAGGGGATAGTGAGCAACCTCTACATCAGGCTACCTGAAGAATGGTTGAAAGAGCTGAGAGTATTTATCTTGGAGACTAGAGTTCTAAGGGGAAATATATTGAAAAATTGTGAAGAAGAAGGTATAGATTTACTCTGCTTTTTTTTTTTTTTCAGCAAGGGAAGAATGGGAAGAAAACGCCCTTTGGCCACATATAAAAAGGGTCTTTCCCACAATCAGAGCCGTGTAGCCCTAGACTGGGCCAACCCATGAGATGAGCAGCCTCATCGAACAGAAGCTGACAGGCTTCCTCTCAGGGATCTTATGGAAGAACATCTTGATCTGTAAGAGTACCTCCATTTTTTTTCCTGTATAAAGTTATCTTTTAACAAGTGCAGAACTTTTATAGAGTGGTTTATTTAAAAGAGTGACTAATTTAAATTATCTCAGACAAATGAAGATAATGGAAACCTGCAGGGAATACATCCGGTAGACCAGAGTTCAAAAACTCCAGGTACCAACTAAGATCAGCAGCACAGAAGTTAAACACTTAGACGTCTCGAGTCCGCTGAGATAAATGGAGTAACGGCCCTTTGGTCCCAGAAAACAGGTCTTCAGACTTTGTGGTTGAGTGAGTAAAAAACCTGCTTATAGAATTGTTAGGGTTGCGGTTTTTCCCGAAGCTCCTTTTGCCATGTCTGTCTAGGTCCCAAAATAAATGCAGTGCTTCCAGTTATCACCAGAGAGAGATTGTGGTGGCTCAGGTGGTGGCCATTTCAGACCTCAGGACTTTTCACACCAGCCAAGCTCTGAATCTGGAAATGAACTATCAGAATGTGGTCTGTTTCAACATGGACATGAAGTTATTTTTAAAGTCTTAGCCCCTGGGAGTTACTTCAGTATTTTCACAACCAATCTGTTTGGCTAATATTGAATGACACCTCACAAAAGGTATGCAGCTAGATGCCAATGTTCTTCTTTGATATAGAATTTAAAGGGGGTAAAATTAAAGCAAAAATGTGTTAAAAAAATCTAGCAAGATGGGGATCTGGAGCAGTATGTAGAATAAGGGGAAAAATTCATTTCTTCCCAGAATAGGCGATAAGATTCTTGTTTCATAGCACCCTTGAGATTTTTTTCAGCTAAAATCATGGCAGCTGAAGGAGAGCCTCATGCAGATATGAAATTCAAGCATTTAATAAGGAACCCATTACCCCCAAAGCTGAAGAGCCCTGCACCTCTCTCCTGGTACCATCCACAGGCTGCTTCCTGCTAGTTATTTGTTTCTCATAACAGAGATGAGCTCCTTCAGGGCAGAGACCTGAGAATCACCATCCTCCCTCCCCCAAATATGCCACATTAAATAGCTTTTGATGGCCAGGTGCTGACATGGCCTGCCATTAAGTTGATCAAGAGACTTTCTGATCTGAAGTATTCACATTAAACTTTATATTCAGACTTTCCCCCTAATTTGTCACTTGGGATTCCTGAGTTCTTATATACGAGGATATAGATATGACTACACTTCATTTAAAATCTTAGCTAGATTAATTGCTACTGCAAGTTAGACTGCTGAAGAGGAAAAAAGTTATGTCTGGTACAGAGTATGACCTCAATAAAAGTTGATGAATGGTTGATATATCCTCTCCAGTTTCCCTGGGAACCCTTCCCGGCCAGCACCTCCCCTCAGAGATGGGCCTCTGAGCGGGGCTTGTGAGGCGGAGGGTAGCGGGCAGCGTCTGTGTGTGGGGTCACAACAGAATACGTTGAGATTGATTTTTAGAGACCGCAAAGTAAGCCAATTTACAATCACTCCTGGTATTTAATAACCCCTTTGGTTGAGAAGAGCACAGAAGAAATAGGAGGGAACCACCCAATTTTGCCGAGAAAAAAATTTGCTCTTACTAAAATTCTGTGATTAGGAAGCAGAATCTTAGAAGCAGCTCAGAGAGGAAGTTTTAAGAAGGATCTGAAATTAGGGCTTGTGAAGAAAAGTTAATGAAACTGGGATGAGTTTAGCCCAAAGGAGAGAACATTGCTGAGTAAACTACTATCTTAAAAATATATTCATTATGTAAAGAGCCTAAGATGAAATTAATCCAGAGAGTATCATGACAGAGTTCAGTTATCCATACTGTATATTTGTCATTATGTCATTATAATTTCATATTACTGGACTCTGGGGGTAGTACAGTGGTGAAGAAAGTACACTGGATTCGGGGTAGGAGAGCTGAATGCTAGGTATTTTCCAGCTCTATCACCTAAAAGTTGTGTGACTCAGGAGTAAGTCACTTAATGATCTGAGAATCACCTTCTTCAACTCTAAAAGGGGAGAGAGGCAGGAATTGCTGTACTTGCTTCACAGTGCTGTTCACAAGGTTAAACGAGATAATGGCTATGAGAGCTGTTTATTATCTATACAGTCCCAGCCACAGCCACGGCAGGCCCCCGTGTGCTCATATAATTAAGAATTCTTATGCAATTCAGACAGAATGGAAACTGTGGGCACTCCTTCCCCAGAGGTCTTTAAACACAGAACATCTTCTGGTCCAGATGTCCTAGCCGCAGACTGTCTGCAGGCAGGGGAATGAACCGGAACACCTCGAAATGTCATTCCACTCCAGGATCTTAGCATCTGCTGATTCCCTCAGGTCAGTGTGTCGGAATAAAACAGCCAATGTGAGAAAAGTTGTTTTCTTCTTTTCTAATTTTTGGATAGTTTTCCCTCCAAATGGAAATGAACCAGACACATAGGGAAGAACACTGGGATCTAAACAAACACCTGCTCTTGGTTTGAGTTTTCTCCCCAAAAGTGAGTCCTTCTGCTTTCTGATGTAAGTTGACTTGTTTGGCCTGACTTCATGTTGCTTCTCTGTTGAAAGACATTGAAGATATTTATGTCTGGGGTAGAAGTAATTCCCTGCCCCTCCTAGAGGACGTTTATTGATTTGTGATTGTGTGAAGCAGTGGACAGATTCTCTCCTTTGTAGACAGTAGAGCTGCCCCCAAAGGTGCTCTCTGACTTAGCCAGAAGGGGAACTATTATTGTCTTGGGAGCGAATGGTCAGTCTCCCTCACGGAAAGGCAAGAAATCAAGTACATGTCAGAAAGGGACCTGAAGCTGGAGATTTTTTGGAGAGAAGCTAGCCTCATATGACCACCACTCCCTCCTGTAGCACAGTCTCTTCGTTTGGACTTTCAGTGGCTTGAAGAAGCGATTCAGCTGGTGAGCATGCAGACAGAAGGCCCCACAAGTGAAGTGGGGGTGGGGGAAAGGGAGTGGAAGAAAAGAACAGAACTTCTGAGTTTGGTGGGAAGCAGTAATCTTTTACCTCAACCTTCCACTGTGGAGGAGTCTCTGATTGATAGGCTACCTCTTGAGAGAGCCTACCTTGCCCTTGGTCAGACCAGGGAAGCCTTGGGAAAATGAGCTCACGTTGTGGTGAAATCTCTCTCTTTTAAATGGTACTCCCTGGTTTTCTATCATTTTAGAGGATTCTAGGCCAAATCTGTTCTCTTTCCTTTAGCAGTCCTTTGATTATCTGAAGAATGTCTTTGCGACTTACCTTATTTTTCTTCTCTGGATTAAATCTGCTCATTTCCTTCAGCCATCCTTGAAGAATATGTAATCCAGATACAGGACACCCTTCCCTTATACACACTGAAGTTTTGTCAGAGTTTCTCTTTTCCTATCCTGGAGGGTATAGAGCACCCTCCTTTTGTCTGGTTCCTAGAATGAGAACTATCTCTTATGAGACTTGGGTGGTGGGTCTTATGACTTGTCCACTAACTGAGATGAGAAACAGGAACCTTCACTGTAGACCTGGATGCTTGGACTCTGCATGATTATTGTCCTTAAAGGTGCTTCTTGTGCAGTAACACCTGACATACCTGAGCCTGGAGTTCACATGGAGAAACCCTTTCAGAGATTTCAAATATTTCCATCCCTGATGGCAATTTTGAGAGAAGGCAAATTATGACATGTTTTCTACTAATCGAAAACGCTTGCCAATGTCCCCCTCCTCCTGAAACCCCAGGCCAGAATGCCCAACTGGTGGACTGAATGGTGCACTGACTTGCTCTATATCCTCTTCCAGGTTCCTCCAGACAGGAGCAATTATAGGTTCTCCTGTTTCCAGAGCTTTCCATCTGCTTCTGAGCTAACATGGCTTCAGGCTGCAGCTAGGAATTAGCAGACACAGAACACAGAATCTGGCCCCAGAGGCTTATAAAAGAGAGGAGGAGACACCAAAGGCTGAAATCACTTCCTAGCATTTCCTTTCATCCTTTCCTGCAGAGTCTGCTGCATCGAAACCATGCCCTTCCTGTGAGACCCCCAGCCCAGCACTGCTGAGGGCTCTTGCTGTTAGTAGTTACTTTGCAGAGTGCTGGATGGGGCACTGAACATGTACGTGGAAGTCCCTATCTGGCAGCTTATAGTCCAAAAAGCCACAGTTCAAGGCCAGAGCCACCAAGGTCTACAGTGGGAGAGGTGTTAAATTAGCAGTAGTTTATAGGAGAGAAACAAGTTTAGAGAAGTGAGCAAAGGGCTCAAAATTCCATAGTGGAGTAGATGCAGGGTTCCAGCTGGAATCTCTGTTGACTTCCAATCCAAAACTCTCTTAAGTATAATGTATGCAAAATCATATGTGTTGCCTGTCTTTATACTTACATATGTATGTGTGTGCATGGGTGTGTAAGATTTTCATTTGTAGGAGGTTTCATTTCACTCGTGTGTTCTAATTTGATTCTCACAATAACCCCATCTGACAGACCAGGGAGCTGAGGTTTGGTCACACACGCAAATGGTAGCAACTGGATTCATATCCAGGCCTTCTGATTCCAGCTCCCTCTGCTTCCAATTGTGTGACATTGTTATTTGATCTTAGTAGGTATTATCAAATCTCTCTTCAAGACCTCTATGGAATGACTAAGTATTTTGTGAGTTCCTTCCATGTGGTACACATGGTCTTCCTGATTCTGGGCAGGCCCAGCTCCTAATCTCTTTCATTACAGAAGACCCAGAGCTGTCACAGTCACTGCTAAAGAGTCATCCCCTCTGTCAGACATGACTTTTAGGTCAATATTAATGGCAGTGGGAGAAGACTTCCAGTCAAGATGGTGGCATAGGTAAACATGGCTCCTTGCACAACTGCATCAAAATTACAACTAAATTATAGAACAACCATACTCAGAACCATCAGAAATTGAGCTGAATGGAAGCCTGACAACTATGGAATTAAAGAAACCACATCCATCCAGAGTGGTAGGAGGGGCAGAGATGCAGAACAGGCTGGTCCCACATCCACATGTGGTAGATGAAAATTTGTGAGGGATATCTTGGGAGTGAGGAGTTCTAGCCCCACACCAGGCCCCCTTAGCCCAGGGCTCCAGTGCCAGGAAGATAAGTCCCCATGTCTTCTGGCTGCAAAAACAAGCTGAGATTGAGTCGGTGGAAGAAACTACTGGAGTCCCAAGTAATTCCCTTAAAGAACCCACACATAGACTTACCCAGGCTCACTCCCTCTAAGCTCTAGCACCAGAGGAGCAGCTTGAAAGGCATACAGGGAGGAACTGAAGTGTCTGGCATCAAGGTGAGGGCTAGGGGACAGCTTTCTCCCAGACAGAAAGGCAGGCAGAGACCATTGTCCCTTTTCTGAACCCTCCTCTGAAAGAGCCACAGACCTGGTAGGTGAGTGCCATATCTGAGACTCCATCAACCTGGTTAACACTGTTTTCCCCACCCTGGAGATCTCCTGAGGCTCCATCCCATCGAACTTTCAGCTGTTAACAGTGACTTTTCCATATGAATGGCTGGTCTTGGCTCATGCTTCACAGCTTCCCAAATCCTATCAAACAAACAACAGCTGGCCTCAGTGACCCCCAGGCCCAGCACTAGCAGCATCCAGACTAGATTCACAGTTTGGCTTTGCCTGGGACTCTCCAACTCCAGCACAAGTAGCAGCCCTCTCAGATTGCTCTATACTTCAGGCAGGGTGCCCCAGGCAAAACACAGGTAGGGGCTGACCTTGGCCTGTAACACTTGGGAAACCTCAGGGCCTGCTCACCCAGTGGATAGTTACAGACCACACTGGAGCACCACCACCCTGCCCCTGCACAGCAGATCTTCCATGGGGGTGGAGGTTGATAGTCAGTGGTCACAGCCAGTCCTTGCAGCTGACTGGCCTGGGTAAATCCCTCCACTGACCTGCCAACAGCAATCAAGGCTCAGCTAACCCAAATGAAGAGCACACCTTGAGTACCCAGCTTAAGTGATCAGGGAGGCTGTGCCACGGGATCCTATAGTACTTACTACATTAGGCCACACTACCAAGCAGGGAGTCTTAGCAGCTCTACCTAAAACATAGAAACAAACACAGGGAGGCTGCCAAAATAAGCCGACAAAGAAATATGGCCCAAATGAGAACAGATCAGAACTCCAGAGAAAGAGCTAAACAAAATGAAGATAAGCAATCTATCAGAGGCAGAGTTCAAAACACTGGTTATAAGGATGCTCAAGGAACTTAGTGAGGACCCCAGCAGCATTAAAAAAGATTTAGTCAGAAACAAAGGATACACTAATTGAAATAAAGAACAATTTATAGGGAAACAACAGTAGAGTGAATGAAGCTGGGAATCAAATCGATGATTTGGAACATAAGGAAGAAAAAAACAACCAGTCAGAACAAGACAAAAAAAGAATAAAAAGAAATGAGGATAATGTAAGCAGCCTCTGGGAAAACTGTAAGAGGTCAAACATTCACATCATAGGGGTACCAGAAGGAGAAGAGAAGGAGCAAGAAATTGAAAACTTATTTGAAAACATAATGAAAGAAACCTTCCCTAATTTGATGAAGGAAGTAGATATGCAAGTCCAGGAAGCGCAGAGAGTCCCAAAACAGATGGAAGCAAACAGGTCCATACCAAGACACATCATAATTAAAATGCCAAAGGTTAAATATAAAGAGAGAATCTTAAAAGCAGCAAGAGAAAAGAAGTTAGTTACTTACTAGAGAGTTCCCATGAGACTGTCAGCTGATTTCTCAAAAGAAAGTTTGCAGGCAAGAAGGGACTGGCAAGAAATAGTCAAAGTCATGAAAAGTAGGGACTTACATCCAAGGTTGCAGTACCCAGAAAAGCTATCATTTAGATTGAAGGGCAGATAAAGAGCTCCCTAGACAAAGAAAAATTAAAGGAGTTCATCATCACCAAACCATTATTATATGAAATGTTAAAGGAACTTATTTAAGAAAAAGGAGAAGATCAAAACTATGAACAATAAAATGGAAATAAATATATATCTTTCTGCAGTTGAACCTAAAAAACAAGCTAAGCAAATAAGAACAGAGACAGAATCATGGACATGGAGATGGATTTGACGGTTGCCAGATGACAGGGGTCGTGTAGGTGAATGGGCAAAGAGGTGATGGGATTAAATACAAATAGGTAGTTACAGAATAGCCATGGGGATGTAAAGTTCAGCATAGGAAATGGCTACTGCCATTTTGGCTACTGCCAAAGAACTTATATGCATGACCCATGGGCATCGTGTGGGGATTGCCTGAGGGAGTGGGGGATGCTGGGTGGTGGGGGGGTGGGGCAAAGGAGGAAAAATTAGGACACCTGTAATTGCATAATCAATAAAATGTAGTTTAAAAAATAAAGGACTAGTAACACACACACAAAAATAGCAGTCAGAGACTTAAACTCATGGTCCTCAGAAAATTAGACCAACGATGAGAATTTTAGAGCTGGAAGGGATCTTAGTGAAAATATAGTAATCCTTGAATTTTGCAGATTAGGAAATTGAGTCCTAGGATTAGGATTAAAGGATTTGCCCAGGTCACAGATTCTTTAGGAAACCAGAACCAAGCCTCCTGCCTCAGATGAAGCCCAGGGATTCAGCATACCAGTCGTGAGCTACTTGGGAGTTGAGGGAGAGGGGATAAAACACTCAAGAGTTCTGCTGATACAGGTAGGATTGAGAGGAAAGAAAAGTATAAGCAGTGTACATGTAGCCAGAAAACAGAGCCAGAAGGTGAACCAAGACTGAAAGTACAATTCTAGGGTGGGCTAAAAAACTCCATAAGTGACTTCCCAGATTGTGTTTTGTTCCCATTGCATATACAGTTGGAAGCCAAATGCAAGCCACCAAGGTTGCAGTACAACAGCGAATAATTAAAGCACAAATAGTTGTGGGCAGCTGTGGGAGTGCAAGCCACCTGCTCCAAGTTTACAGCTTTGTTAAACTTGGTAAACATTAAAAATGGAGTGGGAATGCTCCCAGTCCGCACAACCTCCCATACCCTTCCTGGGAGGCCTCACTTGGGGAACTGAGGTGGCTTTGCCCTTGACCAGGCCCTTGTCACTGGGGCAGAGAGCTGCTCTCTGCTGATAGAAGTCAGTGTTGTCAACAGTCTCTAGTAAAAACTGAGAAAGTAAGGAGTATTGCAGAATAATGTATTTATAGAGTTTGAAGGGACCACAAAGCCTCCAGAATATAATTTCTTTATTGTTGTTCAGAGAAAAAAATTGAGATCTAGACAGGTGATGTGCTCAAAGTTACTAGGTTAGGGGCAGAGCTGACTTTGAGGTCTGCATTTCTGATCCTTTGTTCCGTTCTCCTTCCTTGAAGCCCCGCGTTTATAAATGATGACAGAGTCACAGCATTACAAAATGTTATGGCTGAAAGGGATGTGGTTCTCAGCTACCAGTGTTTTAGCTTGTCACATGACTAGGGGGTGCTATGGGCATTTAATGGGCAGGGGCCAAGGGTGCTAAATAGTTTGATCATCCTGCATCATGAAGAATTGTCTTGCCCAGATACCAAGAGTGACCTTGTTGAGAAATATTTCATCCACTGTTTCATTACAGTTGAGAGATCCAAGCCTAGAGACAGGGAAATGACTGACTCCCAAAGGGAGTCAGTAGTCCCCTGACTCCATCCCGCTGAGCCCCTGAGTTAATTAACAGTGCCATTGATGACTTCAGCAAAGGTGTGACTCTTGCCCCCTCCCCACCCAGCTTCTGCTGCCCTTGCACCTGAGCGATGTCCAGGCCAGCACTTACCTGGACTTCAGGCCCTCCTGTCCGTAGGGCTGCAGCAGGTACTGGTGCACAAGCTTGTCCCTGAGAGTCCCAGCCAGTTTGATTTTCTTTCTTGATCTGTGCAGGTTGATGATAAAAAGTGTGATGGACCCCCGAACATAGTTGTGGCTGAGATTCAGAGAGAGAGAGAGAGAAGGAAAAGATGGAAACAAAGTTGGTCAGTTAAATGCATCTAAATAATTTACAGACCACAGGAAGCAGGACTCCACCAGCATAGGGTACTTATTTTATGGTTCTTGGCCACCTTCAAAAACAGAAAGGCCTTGTTGTGGTGATTTCCTGCAAAGAAGATGGTCGCTTCTCAACATCCTCCTTTTGTTTTTGGTTAAGTGTATTGTAATGGTTTGAGAGAATAAAATATCTTTCTTTAAGTATGGAAATAAAACATGTTGACTACCTAAATAAATAAATAAATATAGATAAACACAAAAAGAAAATTCCCAGAATTCAACATGTCGAGATACAACAACATTTCCATAAACATCCTTCCAGTTTTTTTAGTTTACCAATTTGACAAGTGTTTACTGAGTATGTGACGTATTTCCCAGTTTTTACATAATTGGGATCAAGTTGTTTACACAGTGTTTTCAGTTCATGAACATCTTAAACATGTTCCCATGTTATTATATGATATATTGTACTTATAAAAGAATGCTAAATTCTTCTGTCATAGAACTGTAACATAATTTATTTAACTAACACCTTACTTTTGGGGACTTAGGTTGTTTTCAATTGTTTGCCATTATAAATTATGTGATGAAGCACTGGACTGTACATAAACTTTTTGCACATCATGATTATTTCTGATGGATGAAGTCTTTGAAGTCGGAAACATTAGGTCAGGGGAATGACATTGTACAATGCCTCACCAAAACTTCTGGTTTGTTCCTGGTGGTGCCCCTCCCTGTGGAGTATTTTATGTCCCTGCTCTGCTGAAACCAGTGAAATGTGGGTGAGCATGATAAAACCTCCGGCCAGAAGCTTTAAGAGCCGACCCATGTTTTGTCCCTTTTCTCCCTGCTGGAAGACTGGCAGCATTCTTATCAGAAGGTGAGGTACCTTGCTGACCAGTAGCCTGGATGGAGACAATGTGAAGCAGAGGTACAGCTGAGCCATGACAGACAAGGGTTGGGAATGAGAAATCCATTTTCTCCTTGAAAGCCATGGATATCTGAAGGCCTTTTGTTATCAGAGCATAATTTCACCAATCCTGACTGATAACACACATTTTGATAATATCGATATTAACGCTCTAGAAAATCTGTACGGATTTGCTCTGATTGACTCTGTACAAGATCACACTTTTCCTCATACTCTTAACAACACTGGATATTAAGCTTTCTCAACCTGAGAGGTGATAATGGGGTTTCAATATTATATTAATTTCTAATTTTAAAAAACTCATACCAAAGTGCAGTTAGCCATTTCACTTCTTTTGTAAACTGACCATGCCTTTTGCCCATTTTCTGTTGGTTTATAAAACTATTTATTTACTAAAGATAGTGAGCCTTTGCCTTCATGTATGTTACAAAATTTCCCCCAGTCTTCTTTAACCAAATTCAGTTCGCTTACATTGTATTTGATGTGTAAAAGTTAAAACCTTTATGTAGTCAAATTTATTGATCTCTTTGATTTCTGCTTTAGCTGTTTTACCTACCCTGAGATTATAAAACTGTTTAACATTTTGGAATCCTTTTAAACTACTACAGGATGTTCAGAAGCCTGGGAGAACTATATGCCTACATGGCCTTTCAGTATGTATCAACAAAGCTATAATGATTTCCTTCTCTCTTGTAGGAAAAAAGATTTTGTTTCTAAGGGGTCCCTTAAGGCCCCATCTGGATGGGTTAATGAGAGGAAACAGAAAAAATGACCTGATCCAGCCTTCAAAGGGGGAGCTCAGAGAAACTCTACATCAACTTTGCCCAGAGGAAAATACCATTCCCTGCAGTAACAGCCCCCTCAGCCCCTGGGTCACTCATCTCTTCCAAAGGTGATAATTAAGGGGTGAGTGACCAAGGGTAGGTCAATGTGATAGCTTGGGTTGTTTATTTGTTTTTAGTAATATAGTTTCCAGGGCTAATGCCTGGATTTTTTTATTCAACCCATTTGTGATGAGGGCTTGGAAATCTATAATAAAAAAATATCTTTCTGGGATATTTGGCAGAAGAGTTGGGTTTGGGAACCCTTAGTGGGATGGCTCTAGCCACCCCACTAAGGTCATGAGAAGTGTATCCCACTGGCTCTGTGTCATGGTTTTTCTTGCATGTGTAGGAGGGCACCTTACTGTGTTCAATGCTTTCTGTGTGCTTATATGATATTCTGATAAATTATTAGATGACTTTTCCATCTGGTCCCTTCTCCCCTGGTCCTTCTTCTCAATCCCCTGAAACATGTGAACTAGCTATTGGAGCCAAATGAACTCGGTCAGAAGAGATGCCGACTTATTTGAGCAGACTTGTGTCACCAGAGCTCTGGAGAAAGATGCTGCTAGTCTGTGTCAGCATTTACCATCACTGAAGGACACCAACTATATTCCATTGGCAGGCCTTAAGCTTAACTTACTGGTGTATGAAACTGAGGAAGACAGCATGAACTACTGCTGCTCTGGGCTCCAGAGTGTGAACGAAAGTAGGCATGCATGGATACCAACTTTGCCAACTACAGTAATCCCTTCTGTTAACAGTCATCCAACAACCTTCTCAAAGGCCAGCAGTGGAGGAGGAGAGAGGTTGGTGCTTGCATTTATGAGTTTCTCTTCTGCAGAGCCACGGCATAATGAGGCCTCAGAGACTGGAGAGGAGAGGGTGGGAGGTGGGGAGTGGTAGGTGGGAGGCAGACCTGAAATCACAGCATTGCTCCAGGGAGAGCTGTCTTTTCAACTGCCTGGCAAAGACCTGATTTTCATTTACATAGTTCCCCTGAGGGAGACAAACCAGTACTGAAAACCAGCCCAGAGACCAAGGCTCAGAGGCTCTCATAGAACTCCTAGAGCCTCCTGTCGGGTAGGATCTGCCTCTGCCAGGCCTTCCCTGCTCGGCTGATGGGCAAGGGCATGAAGCAGAGGTCTTGCCGTGAAGACGTATTTTTGGCTGGGCAGTACAGCACCATCCTGAAAGTACGGTGTTGAGAATCCAGATTCCTGAAGAATGCATATTCTCTGCCCACAGAAAACTAATCTTGGAATGGTATCTGTTCCCTTGGAAAATGGGGTCTGATTGAAGGTGTGGCCTGCAGGCAATTAGTCCAGGTGGTTTTTGGTTTTCTTAATGAATGTCCCTTTTTGTCTGGTAGAACATCTGTCTTGCTCTATGTCTCACTCATGGTGACATTTTTACCACCAGCGGAGAATCCTGCACGTATCTGGACTTCATCTTTCTGGCTGTTCTTTTGCTGCCTAACATCTTCTCTGTGTTGCTATGGGAGGAGGAGGAAGTGAGTCAGAAAAGGGAGGCTGGAACTGGAATATCTTGGACGTAAGAGGTGGGGAATGTCATATGGGGAGGTGCATCTTGACTTCCAGATAAAAAACAGTCACCATCCTAGAAGCTGTCTCTAGTGAAGCTGGGAGACTAGGAAAGGGAAGGAAGGGTGGGTGATACTTTGGAATCACAGTCATTCTCAGGGAAAGTCAATGAGCTTGAAAACTAGGTTGGTCCATTGTCTCCAAATCTAATTCAAAGTTTTTGGGTTCGGTAAAAGTCAGGCCATGTTTTGCCAAACATTTTTTCCCCCTAATTTCAAAGCCCCTGTGTATTTTAAGGGAAATTTAATCCACATGTTTCTGATTCATTTACACTTAACTCATCAAAATATTGTTTTGTAAGAGCCATTTGATGTCCAAGAAGCCTCAGGAACCTTTTTTATGAGCCTTTAAAAAAACTTCTTCTGAAAAACAGGAAGTCATGTTTTGCCAATAATAAATGAACTTGAACCCCAAAAGGATCAGTTTTGCTTCAATATCCACCAGGTTCCAATTGGTTCTGAACTTGGCTAAGGACCTCTGTGCCTCCCCAGAAACATACATTCTCAGCAAATGGTGTAGAAAATGGTTTTTCCCAGTCAAAACGTATTTGTTCTCTGAACAAGAAGACCAAAGGTGAGACCTCCCATGCTGCAAGTGTCCTAATTTGCTAACTCTAGGACAGGAAGCAGAAGACCATCTGCTGGTGTTGGTATGGGCATCTGACTTTTGCTCTTAAGTCTATCATAAAAGACAATGCCCTCCAAGGTCAGAAATGACCCACAATGCAAGAGACTGCCATGAGAGACACAGAGGTATTCAGGTAGCGGTTGCCTAACCGTCAGGGAGAGTGTAAAAGGCACTGCTGTGTTGTATAGGACACGAGGGCCAAAAGATCTCTAAGGGTTCTGTCCAACTGTAAAGTGGTTTGCATTATTAATGGTGTTATTGCATATACAAGGGTGATGCCACAGAACTGTGGAATTCAGTATAACATAAGTGCAAATTACTGGCAAGGTGGCTGGCATATAGCAAGTGTTCAATACACATTGGAGTGCAGGAGCAGTGTTAATAGACACTTTCTCTGGGTTCTTCTAAGGTAAGTTTATACTTTTTCACCCAATCCTTGATTTGACCAAGGATATATAATATATTTTCAGAGTACTGGTCAAGGCTGAATTGTGTGCCGCCAACATGCCCACTCTGGCACATTTTGTGACCTGGGCCTTGTTGGCCACAAATAAATTAAGTGAATCAGCAGTGTTTCCTCAGGACTGTTGTGGAGGATGAGGGCATACAGACAGGGTGTGTGGCTTCCCAGAGAGATGGAGCAGAGGCACCTCTCTCCTTGTGCCTACCTGTCTGGGGTGCCTGACACCCAGTGACATGGAGGAGACCTGCAATCTCAGCCCGTGCAGTACATCCACTGAGGGCTTTCTTTTCTACAGGAACAAAAAGGCCTTTACCCCAACTACTACCATTAGAGTCATGTGTAGAATGGATTAGTAAAGTTTTTCCTTCCTTCCTCCCTTCCTTCTTCTTTTAATAGGGAGAAGGAAGAATGGCCCTGAGAGAAGCACAGTGGCACCATTTCCCCAGAGAAGTTCTGGAGTGACTGATGCCCCCCAGAGAGCAGAGGAGAGCTGGTGACATAGAAAGAACATTGACTCTGGATGATCTGAGTGACTTGTTGGAGGCCTCGTGCTAGTGAGTGTCGAATTCTTAGCCACTCTACCACAGCTTCTCCTTCTGGCTGATGTTGTGGTATCAAAGCAGAAGGGAGCTAGAACTCTACATCAGAAATAATGTCTTAATGCCTGTTTCTGCATTCACTCATTTATTCATCAAATATTTACTGAGAACTTCTTTAGGCCAGTCACTGTATTAGACACCAAGAATACAAAAACAAATGAGACACTGAGTTCATGGTATACTCAGAATATTAGTGACAAGTTCAGTGAGAATGTGGAAGAACGGCAGCATCAACGTTGGGAAGAGGCTAGGTGAGGGGCCCTCTGTGAAGACACTCAAGTTCTGCTCAGCCTGTGCTATTGACATTTCCCCCCTCGAGTCCTCAGACAGATGGTATGAAGGCCACAAACTGATGTGCTTCCCAAAAGGGACGAAAGGTGCCAAGAATAATTTTTCTCTCTTGAAGCTTGGGGTCCACCTTTTGGGTGGTTACTTCGGGGTGGAGACAAGGAGCACAGTGTTTCCTTGTGTGGTGATCAGATAACTCCCGGCCAAGGCCGTAAAGCAGTCACTCTCTGTCAGGTATTGGACTGAGCTTCCTGCTGAGCAAAAGGGATGTTGAAAACCTCTGGCCTCTGCCCAAACCAGACTCCACTCATCCACAATAGGTACTTGTATCTAAAGACAAGACAACTGGCCCCTGGCTGCCTTTGCTCAGAGTGATTCTTTGAAAAACCTTATCATGAGAAATTAATTGGCTTGGCTCCTCTCTCATCAAGGAAGGGGAAGGAGCGCCTGTTGTAACCTGACCACGGGGCCCTTTGTGCTGTCTATTGCCCGTGATCGGCCCCTGACAGGCCTGCTGGAATGAAGGCCTGGCTGGGGACACTGCCCCCAACCCCCCCACACCCCCTTTCTTTGCATTAAGAGAAGGAATTCTCTTTTCCAGGGCTGCCTACTCTGTTCCTTAAACAGGAAATGATGTAAGAAAGACATTTATGGTCTGAGGGGTTTTGCTTTAGGCTCAGTTTTAAAGTTTCACTTTATGATTCTCATGTTTTAAAATATTTTATCTGCCAAACTTTACTTACTGATAACTATTTTTCCTGTTTGTTTTAAAGACAACTTGAACAACAATTAGTGCCCCAGATCACAAAGAGGGGGACAGCTGTAGGTCACCATGCTGGGTTGCTGTAGGTCCAGCCCCCTAAAACGGATTTTGTTTAACTTTTTAACCCTTAAAGTAGCTGAAAAGATTATTGAAGTACTGAAAGTGGCTCTAAAGCTGACATGACTCCTTTGGGTACACCTTCTCTCACACCAGTTTGGGACACACTGGTGTGGGGCTAAGTGTTAGCATGTAGCTTTCCAGCATCTGTCAGAAATGTCAAATTATTTCCTTAAGCTCTGCTGGTGGATCACAGGAACAGATTTTATACCTCGCCTTGGTTTAGCCAGAGGCGTACAAAAAAGCCTCGGGCATTACATCAACTGGCACAGAGAAAAGGCTTAATAAAAATTTGTTGGATGAAGAAGTAAATGAACAAATAGCATGTATTTTTATGAATGTTTTATGAATAAATCCTCTAAGTGTGAGAAAGGGGTTTACTTGGGGAAAAGTTATTTATCAGAGATCATTTGAAATCCACAAAGAGCAAGTAGAATGAGTAATTCCAGAGGCAGTGTTCAAGAAGTCTTAAAGGGGTCCCAAAAGGCATGGAATTCTAAGAGGGCCCAAAGCCTGAAGCCCCTCAGGCAGCCTTCTGTGACACCTCTCTAAAGACTTACTTGTGGTGGTTTGTGCAGTGAGCATAAATTCTCAGTTTGTCCCGGATCACTCGGCCTGGCCGCGGCTTCCTTTGGAGCCCAGCCACGTGCACGGCCAAGACCTTGGGGCCGATCAAGCGCTTGTACAGGAGAGACAGCCAGTAGTCCTGAGGAGAACACACAAGCAAAGAGTCAGGGGAGGACACATATTCAGGTGTTCTGAGTACACATGACAAACACACAGGCCAGAGAGTCCTTCTGAGCAGGAGTACATCCTGACCCATGCAACTGACCCTGTAAGCGTGGTCACCCAGAGGAAGCGCTCACCCTGGGTTGATAGTAAAGTCAGCACTATCTGAAGTGGCTTTTCAACTGACCTAAGGGGTTAATGTAAATGGAGGTGACTCAGAGCCACATGCACACACATGAATCAAAGTTTCATTGGAAATAAAAGTTTCATGTGACATAACAACTAGTTGGGGCCTTAAAGTTTCAACTTTACTTTCCTATGAGTGTACTTTTATATTGGTTTATGGCTTCTGTTTAATTGTAGAAGGGAAGATTTACAATCTTTAGAATTGCCACCAATATGAGAATCCAAAATGTCATTCTCCAAATATCGTCGCTGAAGACAACTAGTGTGGTGTGAGAGAGCTGAGGTTTCTCCAGGTAGGAGACCAGAAGCCTTGATTCCAGGGTCAGAAACAAAAACAGAAAAATGTTTGCAAACCATGGTGCTAATTCTGGGTCATCCCCAATAATTCTAAAATAAAAAGAATAATTATAAACTAAAAAGAACATGATATTTTAAAAACTATTCCAGGGTCTATTTGGAACTGATAAATATTCAATTTGTAACCCACACATGTACTTGAACTTTGAAAAGCCTGTTCATCAACACCTTAATTTGTATTATATTTGCTATTACCATATTTTGTGTTTGTATTTGATACAAACATACAATTGCATTTGCATTGTGTACGCGTTTACTCCCTGGTGCGGGGTAATGACTCAGTGTTTGCAACACAGGGCTTCCTAATTTGCCTACGGGCTTCTCCCACCACTTCAGTCCTGTTATTCAGTGAACAGACTATTCGGTGCCTGCCATTCGAGGTCTTAAAGATGTCAACCATGTCTTCTCAGCCATCATCTTTCCAGGCAGAAGCTCTTAATAATCTTTTTATCTTCTCTTGTGTAGCCATCTTAACATCAGCTGCTTAAAAATGCCTGATGAGTTGCATAAATCAGAACAGAGTCTCAAAGCCCCTTTGCCACCAGGAAAAAATCTGAATTGGTCCTGAGTAGTGGACTCTAAACCTTGCCGGATCATCTACCTGAATTAACTTCAAGTGGTCTTAGGATGACTATTAAATATAGTCTCCTATTATTTAAAAAGGCAAATATTTCATCAATGTCAGTCTTACAGATACAAAATCTCATTGGTTTAATCTGCTCTCATTTGATTACAGTTTCTGTGTTGTTGAGTGTAATGTGTTTATTATAGTCACCCATATTTCCAATGAGATGTCTACCTTTTACTTACCATTCTGTAACATAGCTTTTAATATGATTAGTAAGAATCCTTTAGAATGTATGTGGGCAAATGTTCTGTCCAAGTTTGTAATTTTCCTTTTATTACCTTTTTAAAAATTTTTTGATATGAAGAATTTAAAAAACTTTTACAGGAAAAGATGTCAATCTTTTTCTTTCCATTTCTTTTATTCTTAGAAAGTCTTTTCTCACACAAGAATCAGACAAATCTTCACTTATGTTTTTCTAGTTCTTATTATAATATCATTTAAAAATTTAACTTTTTAGTTGATTGAACAACATATTGGTTGTGTGATAGTAGCCTTATTATTTTCTGAATAATTTATTGGTTGTTGTACCATCATATAGTGAATAATCTATCCTTAAGTCCATCTTTATTACATACTAACTATATAGAAATATAAATAGTATTATAAATAGAATAATTCTATCATAAATGGAATAATTCTATACATTAGTAATTATATATGATATAGTTTAATATATTACCTTTACATATTTATTTATCTATGTATTATATTATGATATAGTGTATAATACAAATTAAATATATGTAGATATAGGAATACATCACGTATTTTATGAATTTTGTATCATGACATACTGATAAGAAATGTTATATATAATTCTGCATCCAGATTTTCTATTCTCTTCCACTGAACTCTCCATTTCATTATCAGTTTCACATCATTTTAATGATTAAAATTTACATTTTCATATCTACAGATTTAAGTCTATTTCATTATAATTTTTTCTTATCAAACTTTTCTTAATTAGTCATATCCATTTACTTTTCCAAATAAACCGTGAAATAACTTTTTATAGTGTTTGTTGTTCCAGAGAAGTTCGAGGCTAGCATGAATTTTATTCTATGTTTGGCTAGCCTGTTTATTTTCTATCTTTTATGTTCTGCCACGATGCTTGTAGGAGTCTTGTTTTATCCTTGATATTTGAACTTTTACCAGGAATGTGTCAATGTGGGCTTCTGCATTAATTTGCTGGTATTCGGGAGTGCTTGTGATAAGAAAGACTAAGTAAGGCCTTTCTTCAACCTGTGAGAATGTTCTTTAGATACAGCCTTAATCTTATTTCTTTCTGCTTGCTGCAGTCTCTGTTTCGGGAGTCTGTTAGACCTCCATCCTCAATTCTGCACGAGCATCATCTCTTTTCTCATTTTTAAAATCTTCTGTTTTCTCTCTACAAGAAGAGGCCTCAAATTTGTCATCACACTGAATATCTATTTCCCCTAGGATCTTTTCTGTCATTTATTACAGTATTAGTTTCTTTGTAATCTTTTTTTGTCTCAGTTTACCTGATCAGCACTCGTTTAATATTTTTTCCCATTTTATGTGTACTATGTATATTTTCCATTTACAGGAGAATATATGATTTTTACATGAAAGTTCTGAAGCATATGAGAACCCATCATCCACCTTAAAAGCTACAGTAATACCCACACTGTTGCGACTAGTTATACGATTCTTCCCTTTCCTGTTTTTGTGCTTTTCATTCCTTTGGTTCATATTTTAACTTTACCCTGAGCAATATATTATGTAATTTATTAGCTTTTAAAAAGCGACATCATGCTGTATGTAATTTTCTATGTCTTTTTTTTCTCTTCACATTATGCTTCTAGGATTCATCCAGGTTGTTACACCTACATACAGTTCATTCATTTTCAGTGTTGTGTACTTCACTGTGTGAACATACTTCAATTTATTTATCCATTCTTTTGCTGATGGCTGTTTGGGTTGCGTCCAGATTGTTGCTATTATGAACAATGTGGCTTTCAACATTCTTGTTTCTACTTCCTAAGACACAGAAGAAATCTGGAGAAGCACTTCTCCAGTTGTGATTGGAAACCAGCAGCAGCCTCATCGCTTACATGCTTCATAGAAACACAAATTTACAGACTTTATCCCAGACCTATTGCATCAGAATCCCCAGAGGTGGGACCTCCAGATTGCATGGCTGCGCAGGTGATTCTGCTGCTCATTAAAGTTAAAGAAGCACCATAGCACTGTTCTAGAGTAATACCTAAGAGTGGAATTGCTGTGTCCTACACAGATATACAAACATTCACTTTATAGGATAAAGCTAAATTGTTTTTCCAAAATGATTCCAATTATCCCAATTTATACTTCCTGCAAACAGTGCCTGTTTGATTCCCTTTGATCCACATCCTTGCCAACACTTGTTATTTTCAGACTTCTTCATTTTTGCCAACCTAGTGGGCATATAATATTTAGCTTTTTTGTATGTTAGTAAGTCCTTCCTCATGCCTAGTTCATAAAGATATTTTATATTTTCTTTTAAAACTTTCATTTTTTTCATAGTTATGGCTTTAATCAATCTAGAATTGATCTGGGGTATGCGGTGAGATAAGTATCTAGTTTTATATTTTTCCATATGAATAGTCAATTATACCAGCATCATTTATTCAATGGTCTCTCATTTCTTTAGTGACCTACAACCCCCTCTGTGTCAGATATTAAACTTCCATATATTCATGGGTCTGTTTTCTGGGCTCTTTGTTTTGTTCCATTTTTCTGTCCTGCACTCTTTTAATTGTCGTGGTTTTATATATAACTTAAAATCTGGTAAAGCAAGTCCTCCTGCCTTATTCTTTGGTAATGGCTTTGCTAATCTTGGGACTTTACTCAGTCATAGACATTTCAGAATCAGATTATCAAGTATCTACACAAAATCTCCTGTGACTTTGGAATTTCATTGAATTTATAGATCAAATGAAGATAATTTATATTTTTATGATGTTGAGCCTTCTTATCAATAAACATGAAAGGAACAGAAAAAAACTCCTTCCACTCAGGGGTCTTTCTTCCCTCCCTCCTTTCCTTTCTCCCTCCTTCCTTTCTTTCCTTCATTCCTTTGAGGGTGAAGGCTCATAATCATCTATTTTTTTTCTATTTAGAAGGTATCTTAGATCTTTCAAAATGAAAGCAAATCTTGAAAGAAGAAGAAAACATGGAAAACTTTTCAATTCAGAGACTGAAATCAGAACACATTTTATTTTTAAAAGTTTTCTATTCACCATTTAGCAGTAAGCAAGCAATAAAGAGAATTCAGTGTTAAGCCCCAAGTTTGCTCTATTGGCAGATTCATTGAGTTTCCATTTATAGATAAGGTACTTTCCAAGTGCTTCTACATTTCTTTTCTCTCTGCCTATCCTTTTGGTAATATATGAAAAATATTTGCTATGGATCTCTTTCACTTCCAAAAGTGTAAGTCAACGGACAAAAAGCCTTGGTTTCCCTGCTCCTACTTCACCCCACCTCCCAGAATTCAAGGATAGTGCACTCAGGTAAAGCGTGGTCTTGGCAATAGCTCTGTGTTTCTTGTACGGTGTAGACAAATGTTTGCTTTTTGTTTTTTTAAAAATATGTGTTCATGCCCTGGGTGGTATGGCTCCTTGGACTGAGTGCCAGCATGAGAACCAAAAGGTTGCTCGTTCTATTCCCAGTCAGGGCACATGCCTGGGTTGTGGGCCAGGTTCCCAGTTGGGGATGTGGAAGAGGCAACCAATTGATGTATCTCTCACACATCGATGATTCTATCCCTCTCTTTGTCCCTCCCTGTCCCTCTCTCTAAAAATAAATAAATAAAATCTTTAAAAAAAGAATCTTTTTGGTCATACATGTTGTTTAAGCACACATACATTTGTAATAAAATTGTGTGTATAGGTATATAAGCAATAGGCTGATAAACACAAAATTTGGGATAACAGTTACCTTAAGTAGATCAAGAGGAATCAGGAAAATGGCATATGAGAGAATTATATTTTGATGAGACTTATCAGCAATGTTTTAGTTTTGGGTTTCGGTGGTGGATTCACAGGTGCTGATTGTATTAGTTTGCTTTAAAAGTAACATGCAGGTATGGATACTCTTTTGAATGTGTCAAATGACATATTAAAAAGATAGTAAAGAATAATTAGGGCTGCATTTGTTAATCAGAGCTTCCTGTCTGAAGATGACATCAAGACCCATCCATAGGCTGGCATCTCTGAATTGTTTTACCCAAGGAGAGATGGTTTATGGTCACTTGCTCTTAGGTTATCATCTCTCCCCTCCAGGGAATGGGGGATTTTGGTTGATGAGTCAGCTGACAGTAGGTTAAACACCAAGGTGAATGTGAAATTTTCATTTATACTTAGCTCCATTCACCATTTTTAGTCTTTTCTTTCACCTGTGTTCTTTTCTCAATTCCCTATTTATCTTCCTCTTCCTCCTCCTCCTTCTTCTTATAATCTCCACCCTCTCCCTCACTGTCCTTAGCTCTCATAAACTAACAGATGACTCAAATTGTATTTCCTTCCTTCCTCCCTCTCTGCCTTTGTCCCTCTCTGTCTCTTTTCTCACTTTCTTTCTTTTGTTTTACTGTCAATATGTGCCATTTATATAATCATAAATAAAATAAACAAATAATACAATCTCTAAATATATCTTTTAAGGTAATGACATGAAAAAGCAGAAATTATCTTTATGAACAAACAGGAAAGAAAGAAGAATGCATACACACATCTCTAACAACAACAAAAAAGAACGTAGTAAGAAAGATGGAATATAATGAGAAGTTTTCAGACAATAAAAGTCATCAAGAAGGAAGGCAAATATATTGGCTTTTTATGTCAACAATAAAAAAATCCACAGCAAGGAATGCATTGCAATTTTCAAGGGACAAAGAGAGACACAAACAGACATTCTTTAAATGTATCAGACATGAGAGGGGACTGAAGAAAAATAGTGTCCATTTATTAGTTGGAGAGGAAAACTAATAACAGATGACACTGAAAAGACAGAGGTTTTAAATCTTTCCCTTTTCTTGAGTATTTGTCAAAAAAGTCAATTGTCTGAATGCTAGACAATGAAGTATATGGAGTAAGTTGAACCAAAATAAATGGGAAAAGAGAAATAAACCGACAAGAGGGTTGCAGAATTTACTGGATTTATCGCTGAACCATGTGTTCATCCAGTCTGAGATTATTTACCCATTCCTACAGTCCACACTGAGGAGAGCACCTGGCTTATAGGAGGTGCTAGAATTCGCTGATGGAATGTGGACCATGTTTAAGGCTCTGTGCTAGGCATTAGGGAAACTGTGGTGAATAAGGCACATACAGTTCTTGCTATTGTGAAGCTCATAATCTAGCAAGAAAGAAAGTCCTTAAGCCAATGAGTTAGATAGTGAATTAATTTTAATGGTACTAATGGTAATGGAGGAATCTATGAGACTGTGAAATAGAAAATGTGACCCAGTTTGGGGGTAGGAGGCAGTCAGGGAAGGAGTCTGTCATGGAGTGACATTTAAGGAAGAGAAGGGAGGGGATAGAAAGTGTCTCAGGCAAAAGAAAGCTTATGCGAGAGCTCTGGCATGGGAAGGAGTTTAGAAAGTTTGAGAATCTGAAAAGAGACCAATTCAGTTTGGAGCTCAGCAAGTGAATACCAGATGAGGATGGTAGGTCCAGGTTTGATAATAGACTTCAGGATTTTAGAATCTGCCTTAAAATAAATGGGAAGCCACTGCAGAATTTTAAGAGGTAAAGTGACATTATTCAATTTACATTTAGCAAGTTGACTTTCACAGCTGTGCAGAAAATGGATTGAAGAAAACCATTTAGGAGGTTAGTTAGAAGAAAGATGACGATCGTTTAAGGTGAGGAAATTAAATTAGAGAGAAGATGAGGGATTTGAGAAATATTTAGGAGATAAAATTGATTGGACATGGTGATTGATTGGATATAGAGAATGAGCATTAAGCAGGATTCGCAGCTTTTTAAATGCTCAAATCCTTGATTGCAGAGGGTGGGATGGCTCCCGGCAGCCCAGCAACAAGAGCTGTATTTCCCATCTGTCCTCAGCACCACCTCCTCCTTCCCCAACCCAGCCCACTTAAACTCAGTGGGATCAAGTTCAGCCAGGGATAAGTAAAGAACATACCTAAAAGGAAACAGAATCAAAGACCGTAACAGTAATAACTAACAAATGTGCACTGGTTAAATCTTTCCTAACGTGCCCCTGAACTTTAGTTCTGAAGTTTGTTTTGTCATTTTTAGTACATATAAATCCAGTGCATATTTTTGAAATGTTTTGTCTTTATTCCACTTCACTCATTATTTCTCGCATTTGCTATTCCCATCAGTTTAGAGCCGAGCAAGCGGGCTCTTGCTTTAGAGAGCCAAATTCTGGTCTGCCGTCAGCTGCACCCCTTCCCGTGGGGTAAGATGTCCGCAGAGCCAAGGGCCCATGCCTCTTTGGGGATCATGTTGTGAGTCCCCATGATCCCAGAATTCTCTGCTCAGATGGTCCCTTGCTTGTTGCCAGAACCTGCGTGGACCTCAACCTGGATTCTGACTTCCTGAGAGTTTGCACAACCAGCTTGGAAAGGTGGTAAAAGGAAGCTATGCCTGGAGCCTTGAGCAGGGCTTGCGCTTGCCGCACCTCATGGCCATCAGACCCTTGATGATACATTATAGAACTAGGGCTGGGAAGGGGGTGCTGGGCGGGGGCCCGAGGCTCTGACCAACCCAGTGAGAGCTGTGAATACATTCTTTTATTCTATAAGCATTTCATGAGCACATATTAGTGGTATGCGAGGTATTCTGTTCAGCCTGGGTGATACAAAGATGAACAAGACATCTTCCTGTCCTCAAGGAACTTAGGGGCCAAGATACATGTAAACAACTCTGTAAAATGAGGCTCACCAAAGTAAACACCACACGAGCAGGAACCACTTGCACTCTGGGAATTCAGAAGAGGAAACAATTAATTATGACTGGGGGACTTGGGGAATGCTTCACAGAAACAAAAGTGGAGAAATAATTTGCTTACAGTTGAAAGATATATACTCAAACCCTGGAAAGTTATTTATTGTATCCAAACCCGAGTTTCTTCACAGGGGCTTAATGAGATGATGCACCTGGAAACAGCTACCATAATGCCTGGTATATAAAAGTATTTGGTAAGTGTTGTTTATCCTTCTCTTTACTCCTTGAAAGATCTTTTTTTAGCCTCATTTGAACAGTTATTTTATAGTATGTATGCAGTTATGCTTCAAGTTGCCCCAAAATGTAAACTTAACTAGTGTGTGCGAGTGTGCGCATGTGCTTTGGAAAGTTTAACGATGGCTGGAAGGAAGCTCCTTGAGATCAGGGCTTACCTTTGCATCCCTAGTGCCCGTGAACAATAATGTTGGTATTCAGGAGGTGTCCTTTGATTGAATGAATTATTCAATCTGAATTATTCATCTGAAGCTGATGGGAGGGCTTCCAGGGCTGACTGTGAGTGAAATGGTAACTTTGCAAGGTCGTGGTTTTCCCGAGCACTGGTAAGCCTTCCTGTAGGTGCCTCAACTTGTATATTTTCAACATTTTCTGCTTCTGGGAAGTATACATGTACTGAAGTGTGTAAGCAAAAAGGCAAATATTTTTCCTTTATAGAGCCTCTTGTCTGACTTCTAAAGTTACAAAAACCTGACTGACTCATTTATTAGATGGAGTACAAATGTTACATCAGTAGCTACTCTTCATCTAGGAGAAACGAAGAGGAACGCCACCATGGATGTCTGCCCCAGATGTGCTGGTGTGCTCGAGCTCACATGGAAGGGAGAGGACCCTGCTGCTCTAGCCTCCTCCAGAGAGGGCACTGCAGGGCACATCCAGAAAGTTTCTGTGGGACTATAGCATCTTCGGACAACTAAAAGCTATAATTTTCCCTGTTACTCTTTCTAGAGGGAATGATATCCCTCCATCCCATGGTTTGACCACCTTACTTAAAATTGTCAAATAGCTTCGCATTTCTTGCAAACAAGAGGCTGAGACCAGTGGTTTTAACACAAATAGGGCCCTAAGTGCCTTGCCTATCATGCTCAAGGACATTGATTTTTTTTTCCCCTCCCACATGGGCAGGGCCTTCTTGTTTCTGTAATTACATCCCACTCCCATCCCACATACCCCTCTCCAGCGTGCGCGCGCACACACACACACACACACACACACACACAGTTAACTCTTAGATGCTAGCTTAGGGTCATTTTCCCACGGAAGACTTCCTGGACGCCCCCGACCCCCGTCCCCTGCCTGAGCTAAATCACATTTCTGTGTTACATGCTCTCAAAGAACCATTTCTTTCTCTTAGGACACTTGATTCAATTTGTACTTGCACATTTATCCGTAGAATTTCTGATTCATATATCTCTTCCCTTCTGTCCGTTATGAGTTTCATGATGATGGGACTGAGTTTTCTCATTGCTGTATTCCCAGAGCCAAACCCAGCATCTGTTTTCCCTTTGGTCTGGTCTCCTGTCCCTTGGTTCTCTTACCCATCTCTAGAGGGACTTCAGATGATCTACTTGAAACAAAATTACAGAATTTTTCTCTACTGAGCCTCATCAATCCCAGAGCTAAATAAGGGTGAGGGGTGTAGGTTCAGTTGGAGCTCTGTGGAGCAGCCAGTGAGGAACTCCTAGCCCAATACAATGGAATGATGCACAGAGAACTGACTGGAATCGTAGCCCAGGAAGCCTCCAGTTTAGAAATGCAGGCCAAAGGGTCATCCCACAAGAGGCACCAGAGACACTGGTGTATGCAGCCAGAATTCCAGGCATATTGCAAGTGAAAGCAGCCACAAGTTTGCACAAAGAATTTATAAAGGCTCACATTCATCTGCTCACTGTGACAGTGATGTTGTCTGGCTTCAAAATGCCAGGGGCATAACTGATAAGTTTGTTGTAAAAAATGTCATACTATCTGATTTTAATAAGAGTTATTTTTGGAAAAAATGCATTTGAACCATTCTTGGTTCAATAATTTGGATAGTTAGATCATAATGGTCTAGCATGCCAATGGAGCATTTCCTAGTGTTTAGTATCAAGAATGAATTGACAGATGGTGCAGTCACCGTGGGAAAGTTTGGCAGTTCCTCGCAGTTAAATAGAATCACCACATGATCCAGTAATTCCACTCCTGGTACATACCCCAAGAAAGGAAAACAGGCGCTCAAATGACATTACAACATTATTCACAATAGCCAGAAGGTAGAAATACTCAGGTGTCCATCAGCAGATGGATGGTTAAATACAACGTGGTCTATACATACAATGGAATAGTATTCAGCCATAAAAAAGAATAACATTCTGATATATGCTACGGCATGAATGAACTTTAAAATCATTATGATGAGTGAAATAAGCCAGACACAAAATGACAAATATTGTATGATTTCACTTATATGAAATACTTAGAATAGGTAAATTCATAGAGCCAGAAAGTAGAATAGAGGTTACCAAGGCTGGGGGATAGTTATTGCCTAATGGGTACAGAGTTTCTATTAGGAGTGATAAAAAATTTTGGAAATAGATAGTGATGATAGTTGCACAACATTGCGTATATACACCATGATATTGAATTGTATACTTAAAAATGGTTAAGTTGGCAAATTTTATGTTATATATATTTTATCACAATAAAAAAGGGAAAAAAAGAATAAATCACCAGAAATAAACTTTCTTGAGAATAACTTGGCAATATGCATCAAAAGGCCTTAAATCACTACATACTCTTTGGCCTAATAATTCCAATTCATAATTTATTCCAAAGGAATAATGATAGATATGTGCAAAGACATATCCGTAAGATGGTTGTAGTGGCCATTGTTGGTTTTGTGTCCTAGTATCAATTCGTCCCCCTCTGATTACAGCATCTGGATTTTCTTTGGGGAATGATTCAGCCATGATTGTTTACTATTTTTCAAGAATCCCTGAGCTCCTTTGAGAAGACTAAATGTTCACGTTACGTTAATTGAACTTTCTCTTGGGGAAGCTGGAAACCGAACAGTGTGCCCACACCCACTCAGAGTGGTTGAAGTGGATTTCTTCTATGGAGCAGCACCTTAAAAAGACTAAAGTCATTGGTGCTGCACCTGGATTCCATGTTGCCCTGAATCCCATCCTGCCCAAGATGGGTGCTTCAGCTTTTGAGTACCTTACTTCTCTGAAGTCCTTTATTTTTTTAAAATTTTTTCTAGCATGTTTAATTAATATTACTTGAAGAGTAGATTTATATAGCCTCTGATTTACAGTATTAGGCAGGGGAATGTTCCCTAGTGAACACAGTATTTATTTCAACAATACAATCAGGTAAACGAGAGGTAATCGCTTCACATTAAGCCTGCTCAAAATATGCCAATTTGCCTACAAGTTTTACCTTAATTCCATCAACTCTTACATTCTCAACTACGGCCTCCACTAGGAATTTATCCACAGGTTTGGGTTTATATATTTTATTGGTTATGCTATTACAGTTGTCCCATTTTTTTCTCCCCTTTATTTCCCTTCACCCTGCACCCGCCCCCGCAACCAGCATTCCCTCTCACCCCCTAGTTCATGTCTATAGGTCATACAGCTAAGTTCTTTTGCTTCTCCTTTTCCTATACTACTCTTAACCTCCCCCTTCCTATTTTGTACCTACCATTTATTTTATTCCCTGTACCTTTTACTCCATTCTTCCCCTTCCCCTTCCCCATCCCCTCTGATCTCCATTTCTGTGATCCTGTTCCTGTTCTAGTTGTTTGCTTAGTTTGTTTTTGTCTTTGTTTTTTAGGTTCAACTGTTGATAGTTGGGAGTTTGTTGTCATTTTCCTGTTCATAGTTTTTAATCTTCTTTTTCTTAGATAAGTCCCTTTAACATTTCATATAATAAGGGTTTGGTGGTGATGAACTCCTTTAAATTTACCTTAGCTGGGAAGCACTTTATCTGCACTTCCGTTCTAAATGATAGCTTTGCTGGATAGAGTAATCTTGGATGTAGGTCCTTGCCTTTCATGACTTTGAATACTTCTTTCCAGCCCCTTCTTGCCTGCAAGGTTTCTTTTGAGAAATTAGTTGAGAGTCTTATGGGAACTCCTTTGTAGGTAACTGTCTCCTTTTCTCTTGTTGCTTTTAAGATTCTCTCTTTATCTTTAACCTTGGGTAATGCAATTATGATGTGCCTTGGTGTGTGCTCCCTTGGGTCCAACTTCTTTGGCACTCTCTGAGCTTCCTGGATCTCCTGGAAGTCTATTTCCTTAGCCAGATTGGGGAAATTCTCCTTCATTATTTTTTCAAATAAGCTTTCAATTTCTTGCTCTTCCTCTTCTCCTTCTGGCACCCCTATGATTCAGATGTTGGAATGTTTAAAGTTGTCCCAGAGGTTCCTAAGCCTCTCTTCACTTTTTTTAATTGCTTCTTCATTCTGCTCTTGTTGAATGTTTATCTCTTCCTTCTGCTCCAAATTGTTGAGTTGAGTCCCAGTTTCCTTCCCTTTACTGTTGGTTCCCTGTATATTTTTCTTTATTTCATTTTGCAAAGCCTTCAGTTCTTCCTCTATTTTGTGTCTATAGTCAATCATTTCTATGAGCATCCTGATTACCAGTGTTTTGAACTGTGCATCTGATAGGTTGGCTATCTCTTCATAGCTTAGTTCTACTTTGGGGGTTTTGATCTGTTCTTTCATTTGGGCCATATTTCTCTGTCTCAGCGTGCCTGTTACATCGGAAGGGGCGGAGCTTTAGGTATTCACTGGGGCAGGGCAACCCAGGTCTCTGTGTTGTGGCACTGTATGTGGGGGAGGAGTCCAAGAGGGAACAGTGCTGTTTGCTCAGCTTTTATCTGGCTTTCAGTCACTTCTCCCACTACCTACAAGCAAATTGTGGCCTTCTGTGCTGACTCCGGTGTGGGTGATCTGTGTACATACTAGGACCCTGTGGATCTCTCCAATAAACTCTCCTGTGAGGCTGGGAGTTTCTGCTGCCATGACACCCCCCACAGGTTTTTATAGCCAGAGGTTTTGGGGCTTTTCCTGCACTTGATTGTGTAGTCTGTCTCACTCCCCAGCTGTTCTTCCCAGTTTACCTGCATGCAAATGTGGGACCACCCCATCCTTCAGCCACTGCCTTGCCCACCTGGTCCGCCAGCTGCAGCCTTGCTGTGCATCCTCTCCACCCCGGCTGCCCATCTCTGCCCCTCCTACTGGTCTGGATGAATGTTTCTTCTTTAATTTCTTGGTCGTTGGACTTCCATACATTCTGATTTTCTGGCAGTTCTGGTTATTTTTTGTTTTTAAATTTGTTGTTGTCCTTCTTTTGGTTGTACGAGGAGGCAAAATGTATCTACCTGCACCTCCATCTTTCTGTCTAAGTCCTTTATATTTCTTCCCTTCTTTTTTCCCTTGTGACCAAAGAATTGTAATTGGTTCAACAGCAATCACAGCATTATTTTTAAATTAAAAAAAAAAAAACTGTTGACATAAAACTGAAAACTGTTAATTAAATAAATTAACGGATAAACAAATTATGCTAGACCAACTATTAAAATTTTGCAATCACTAAAAATTATATTTGAGAGGAATATTTAATGATGTCAAAAGATGTTCATTATAGTGTATAGAAAAAGAGCAGCCTCTAAAATTGGGTGATCTTATTTTTGAAGGGAAATAAGTGTTTCCCTGTGCTGTGAAACTTGAAGGATATAAACCCAAATGATAGCAGGAGTTATCTCCGAGTAGCGCTGCTCTCCTCCCAGTTCCTTGAAAACCCACTTCTCTCACACCTCTGGGCCCTGAGAAATGCTGCTCCCTTTGTCTGGAGTACTTCCACCCATGCTCTGCATGGTTAATGCTTGTTCTTTGTGTTTCTGCCTAAATGAAACTTCCTCTGAGAAGCCTCCTGAAGTCCCTAGCCTGGGTTAGGGTTTCTCTTGTATGTGATCTTGTGGACCCTGTGGTTCCTCTTTCAGAGCAGTTTTCATACTGTATGCTAATTGCCTGTTTACTCATATGTATTCACCACTGGATCTTTCAGTGAGATCAGGGTCCATGTTTGTTCATAACGATGTCGAGGAACAAATACTTCTTGAGTGTTTACTATGTGCTTCACATGTATCATCTCACTGAATTCATGAAACAATCTTGTGAGGAGGCACTATTATTTTCCCTCTTTGCTGGTGAGAATACTGAAGCTAAGAGATGTACCTAAGTGAAAGAGCTGAAGCTCCAGCACCTAGCACGATGCCTAGGTGTATAGTAGGTGCTTAATAAATATTTCTTGAGTTAGTGAATGAATGTACTAAAATTGTGTAGATAAATCTCACCATTGCAGTTCTCTGAATATATAATTTAAAAGTGTTGCTAGAATTAAAAGTGCCAGCCTGATCCTTTGGATAATACTTCAGTGTGCAGCCAAAGGGGGAAAACATCTTATCTCACTCATGAATGAATTCACAGTGAAGTTCCCATAAAAATTCAGAGCCACCACTGCCTGGAGATAAAAATCTGCCCCATTCCCTCTGCTCCTCTGAATGCTTCTGTGAGAATGAATGTAATAGAGGCCACACTTCACTGGCTGAATTAGACCCAGGGAAAGGCAAGAGGAAGGCATCCTTGCAGAATGCCCTGTACCCCACTTTGTTGCACTTTGAAGGCCTAAGAAGAGCCCAAGTTCCAAGAGTGAGGGTCATTGTCCAGACCCTCACACTGGGAAAAAGGTCCTGGAATATGAAGAACAAACCTGGGGCAAACGTAATAATCAATTGAGCACTGCAATGTAAAGAAAAGGAATAAGCTGCTAAAATCTCCATTTTTAGTGGAGGAAAATTCACTGATTTCTCCCTGATTGTCTGAGAGATTCTATAAAATTTCTATGTATGTATATACATACACACATACACGTGTATGTATATAGATATATCCATCTGTCTCTACCCTCAGTTCCTGCTTCTACCTGGTTTGACCCCAGTTCCTGACACAGAGCTCTGAAGTCCCTTGGAAGTCCCTGGGAGTTAGGAGCAGCTTTTGTTCACCCAAGGCCACTCCTGCTGGCTTCCTGGATCACAAAGACAGAGCATGACTAGAAGCTTGGAGCTTTCGATCTTCCCTACCCATTCTCTAAAGAGGGGAAAGGCCCTGGAAATCGAGTCAATAATTGATTGTGGCTGCATGATACAGACTCCATAAAAATCACAAAAGTACAGCATTTGGACAGCTTTTGGGGTGGTGAACACAACTCTGTGCCAGGAGAGTGGTGCACCCCAGCTGCTCAGTGACAGAAGCTCCTGTGCTCGAGACTCTTCTGGACCTCACCTTCTGTATCTCCTCACCTGGCTGTTGAATCTGTATCCTTTATCATATTCTCTATTACATAATAAACCAACAAACATAAATAAATGTTTCCCTGGGTTCTGCTCTAGCGAATTATCAGATCTAAGAAGGGGGTGGGTCATGGGAAAACTGATTTATAGCAGGCCGTTGGTTGGAGTGCCGGTGGGACTGCACCCTGAAGCTGTGGGATCTGACACGAGCTCCAGGCAGTTAGTTTGAGACCGAAATTGACTTGTAGGACAACCAGTTGGTGTTGGAAAATTGGTTGGTAGGGGAAAAACCCGACACATCTGGTGTTAGAAGTGTTGTGAGTGTGGCAGCGGTGTGAGAGTAAAGGAAAAAACAGATTTTTTCTTAGGTAGATTCCTGTTTTCAAGCATAGTTACTTTTTCATCCAGGATGCAGGGAAATATACTAGGATCAATTCCTTCTCTAGAATCACAGGAACCTAGAGAAAAAGTATACCATTCCCCTGATTCTAAAACCTTGGGCAGGGCCTTTTAGCCTTGGCACTATTGGTAGCTTGGGCCTGTGGCAGGCTGTCCTGTGCAGTGTGGGATATTTAGCAGCATCCTTAGCCTGCAACTACCAGATGCCAGTAGCTCACCCTTCCTCCATTTGTGACAACCAACCATATCCCTAGACATTGCCAAATCTCCTCTAGGGGACTAAATCACCTCTCCTTGTTTGGAGAATCACTGCCCTAGAGTGTGGCAAGTGGAAAACATTGGTGCATTACTCTTCCACACTTCATAGGATATCTTACAAATAATACATGTGGACATATCTGTTTTGTTTATTTATGTGAGGTAGAAGTAAATAGTATCCCATTAAGCTAACATTCTATGCTTGATAGTGATATGTAAGAATGTCTAACATCTGCCTTGGCTGGTGCGGCTCGGTGGATTGAGTGCCAGCCTGCAAACCAAAGTGTTGCGGGTCGATTCCCAGTCAAGGCACATGCCTGGGTTGTGGGCCAGACCCACAGTGGGGGTTGTGTGAGAGGCAACCACACATTGATATTTCTCTCCCTCCCCATCTCCTTCCCTTTCTTTCTCTAAAAATAAATAAAGTCTTAAAAAAAAAGAATGTCTAATATCTTGTTAATAGTAATTTAAAAATTTCCTTCCAGTCACTCCAGTCAACTAATGTTTTTGAGCGTGGGAAACTTGTATTAAAATCTTTGCCTTTGCAATGGAGCCATCTTCCTGGCTCATTTTGGATTTCTGGACACTTGTGTAGGCCCCTAGCAGAAGCAGAAAGGCATGGGTTTTGGAGATCGGCAACCTGGACTGGAATTCCAGTTCAAACCCATTTCTCTGTGTCCATTGCAAGTCAGACAACTGCGCTAAGCTGCAGGTTCCTCAACCGTAAAAAACTTCCTTGCTTGAATATGGTGAACATGAAATGAGATGAGGCCTGGTAAAGTGCCTGGCCCAGCCAATCCTGGCAGGTAGAATCAGTTGCTGCTCACAAATTTTTTTTCCTTTGTTGCTTGATTATTACCCAGGAAGTAAGAGAAAGCTTCCCTCCCAGTATCTAGAGCCCCAGAATATTCCTTCAGCTCTTCTCAAAACATAGTGAGGGCAAGTGGCAAAGTCAAGCTGCCAACTATAAGGGAAGGATCCTGAGTGGACGGCACAGCTTTCCCCTGGAGTTTGTTGGAAGCAACTTGGGAGGCAGTAAGTACTGGTCTTGAGTGGATAGAGCTTTGTCAGGGAGAGGCCTCCCAGGCTGAGAGGACTGCGGGCACAGAGGTTTTGTTTCGCTCAGGAGACCTCTTGAATGTCATTTTGCAAGTTGTGTGTGGTTGGCAGTAATGGAAGTCAGACAGGCTCCAGTGACACTTCACCACTGCCTGGGTGAGACTCCCATCGTGGGCAAGTTACTTTCCCCCTGTGTCTCAGGACTGTCATCTATAAAATAGGATAATATTGTGCCTACCTCATGAGGCGGTTGTGAGGATTAACGAGATAGTAAAGGAAAGGGGTTAGGCAGTGCCTGGTGAACAGTAGGCACTGAGAAATATCAGCTGATGTTAGTGTTAATAATCATCTTCTGTAAATGCCTGCACTTCTATGTGTTGTATGTGAATACATTAAAAAAAATTAATGATAAGAAAAACAAGATCTAACGTAGATAAGACAGAACGCAAACAACTAACCAATCAAAAGAAAATAAGCAGAAGATAAACTATATATCGGAAAAATGCAGGAGTAAAATAGAAGGTGAAAGTAGGCAAAAAGGATAAAAGTTAGAAGTGGATAGTGGCATTTTTATGTAAAAGCTGAGGGCAGTTACAAGGGTGCTACAAAGTTAGAGAATTGAGCCAGGGACAAGGACAGAGAAGCGTCCTGCCTTCACTAGAAATGAAAGGATAGTAGAAGGACTTTTTGTCTACATAGCATCATTGCCATAAGTTAGCACTTGCTGAGCACCTGTGATGCACTGAATAAATGGAAATAACTAAGACAGTCTCATATTTTGAGAAGGTCATAGTTTAGCTGGCGAAAAACAGTATGGTCTCTCAGTAGAGCTTTTGAGCTAAATCTGAGGTCCCACATCTTCTTCCTTAATCAACTCATCCTTTGGGTGTTGGTGGGTAGACAGGTGTAAGCCCCTATAGGTTTGAGTAGATCCTCTTTCTCTCCAAATTTGTCCTCTTTTACCAAAGCTTTTCTGTACCAAAAGTATCTGTGCAAATTGTGAAAGTTAAGTGCACATGAGCTACCGAGAGAAGAGGCTTTGTAATAATGCAGTTCTGGGTAGGCTACAGAAGCCGACCTAGTGGAGAGATTTCTGGAAGGGCTTTTGGAGAGAAACTGATTTATTCCTTTGTCCATGGTGGCAAAATGCTAGCAACTTTCTGACTACAAAGAATAGAACTGAGTCTGTGAAGTCAGCCACAGACAACCATAGCTTTAACGGGCCAAGCAAGGTCAATGAACCCCAGAGGAGCCATTTTCCTCTGATGAGCTCAAGGGATTCATAACACAAAAGTGAAGGTGGTCTCCACCCAGGCAGCTCCAGGAAAGCCTCCGGAACGTTGCATTGCCCACAAGCTACTTTGCAGCTGCTTCAATTAAAGAATTAAACTGTATCTGAGCAGCAGCAACATCCACAAGAGCCAAATTGGATTTCTCCTTGGAAAACTAGCTGCAGACCACATCTTTATTGTGTAGACACTCATTAACAAATATGTAAAAAAAAAAAAATACCAGTCAGAGAAAGATGTTTTCCTGCTTTGGAGGCTTTCTATTTTAATTTATTTTATTTTTTATTGACTATACTGGAGTGACATTGGTTAATAAAATTATATAAGTTTCAGGTGTACAATTCTATAAAATATCATCTGTATATTGTATTGTGTGTTCACCACCCCAAGTCAAGTTTCCTTCCATCACAATTTATCCTCCCTTTACTCTCTCTACCTCCTCCCACACCCTTTTCCCTTTGGAAATCACAATACCATTGTCTGTATCTATAAGGTTTGTTTGTTTGTTTGTTTGTTTGCTTAATTCCTTCAGCTTTTTTCACCAAGCCCCCCAACCTCCTCCACTGTGAGGGTTATCAGTCTATTCTTTGTATCTATGTCTGTTACTATTTTATTTGTTGGTTTATTTTGTTCATTAGATTCCATATATAGCTGAAATCACATGGTATGTGTTCTTCTCTGACTGAGTTATTTCACTTAGCATAATATTCTCCAGGTTTATCCATGCTGTCGCAAAAGGTAAGAATTCTTCCTTTTTACATCTGAGTAGCATTCCATTGTATAACTGTACCAGAGTTGTCTTTTTTTTTTAATCCTCACCAGATGATATGTTTATTGATTTTAAAGAGAGAGGAAAGGAAAAAGAGAGAGAAACATTAATGTGAGAGAGAAACATCAATAGGTTGCTTACACATGTGCCTCAACTGGGGATTGAACCTCCAGCCTAGGCATGAGCAATGACTTGGAATAAAACCCAAAACCATTTGGTGTATGGGATGACACTCCAACTGAGCACCTGGCCAGGGTGAAAATTAAAATGTTAAATATTTAGCATGAACTTTGCCATCCAACCTTATATTGCACATGTGAGGCTTAAATGCTAATATAAGGGCATTTAACTTTTATGCAAATCACCAAAATTATACAATCTGCATTCATAGGTTTATATGCATATGCATTTTGTTCTTGCCAGAACAATGGAAACACTGCACAAAACTAACTCAACTATTTTTATTTTACTCCTGATATGTGCACATTCTACCAATACTCTCTACCTTTGGGTTACTGACAAGTAAGTAAGGACTGAAAGAAAAAGGACTATGCATTTCCCTAACTTTCCCTTCCCTTCTGCTGCCACTTTCACCAAAGTCGTTGTCTAATTCAGGAAAGTAACATGAGTAGGAAAAGATATGATAAGGTTCTTCTATATTTTTTGGAATGAGATTGCCATCTTCCTGTGTTCAAAACAAGTCCAGTGTGAACAGAAAGCATCGCCTCTTAAGGCCGTTAGCCCCTTCACTCCCCACTTACACACACTCACCCTGCACTCACATGGAGCCTCACTGAACTGCCACGCAGTGTGGGTCGCCAGAATCCTGTGCTCATGGGCATCACAGACACTGTACGTCAACTGGATAGCAAAGAAGTACAGACCTGCATGTTGTGCATACCCCCTCTGGTCAGTGCGTGCTCCTTTGTCTCTCTAGACTTCAGTTACAAAACAGAAGTTCAACAGCAAAATTATTAAGAATTACAAGATGGCAACAGTAGAGCATCAAGCCAATTGCTGTTTTCCTGCTTTGGAGGCTTTTAATTAATTTAATTCATTCTGGAACACATGGCTGAACCTGAAATGGCTACAATATGTAACTGATGGGAAAGCATGACCAATGCAGTTTTGTCTATTAACCCACCATCTGCAGGACAAACATGCCCAGAACTCAACTAGGGTTAGGAGAAGGGGCAAGCTCCACTTACTTTTCCTGAAGACTGGACAGGGGCATTCTATGCTTGAGGCGCTTAAGTTCAGGATCTTGCCCGAAGAAAAGAAATACTGGCTGCAAAGAACTAGGTTAATCTCTCCATCTCTCCTTATTCCTGAGCAGAATCTGAATGTCTGGTCAGGACACAGCTAATGAATCCTAGAACCATGTACAGGGAGGATTTAAAAATTAATTTTCAGGAAATATTCCCAAATAACCTCACATTTTACTGTTTTAAGTATAGAATATAGAATATGTGTCTTTTATGCGGCCCATTAAGTTGTCTGGACCCCTAACCCTGCTCTACAGGGCCCATATGCAGGTGGATCTAGGCCTTCCAGTAAAACGGACTTCAAGATGTAAGGTACAATCCATCCCTTAAGAGGGAACTGTATAGGAGAATCAAGATGGTAGCAGAGTGAGTAGAAGTCACACCGACCTCCTCCCAGGACCAATTTGGAATTACAACTAAATTGGGGAGAAATCGCCTGAAACAAACAACTGAACAATAGCAAGAGAGGAGCCTTATAACCTCGGACAGACAGAAGAATCAGCTTTAACACAACTGAGCTGCTACTTACCCTGGTCTCTGGCAAAGGCGGGGGCAGAGTGGGCTAGAGATGCCTGAAGAGAGACTGGGGAAGGAGGCTTTGGGGAGAGAACTGAGAGAGTAGCTGGGAGGATACTGGTGCTGGCTCATCCCCCATACAGCAGCAGCCATCTGGCTCAGGCAAGACCACTCCCCTGAGCCATGAGAGGACCCAATAACCCTGCCCCTAGGAGGAACTCTGCCCAACCCGGGGGTGTCTAAGCTGGTCTGCAGAGTGCAGAGTGACTAGATTAACAGCTGAAGGAGACAGCCACAGACACTAGATTCCTAGAAGTCTTGACCAGGCTGCCAAAGGTCAGACAGGGTCAACATCTGACATCATCAGAGGCAGACCCAGAAAGAAAAAACAGTGGTGTCCTACCATAGAAGTTCACTTCACAAAGTCGGGAAATCAAGACAGACCAATTTAAGAAGCAGAAGCAAAAAAAGAAGAGTTTCACAAACAATGGGAAGACAAAGAAACACCCCACAATCAGAGGGAAAGGAGGAATCCCCAGAAAGAGAACTAAATGAAATAGAGGCAAGTAAACTATCAGATACTGAGTTCAAGCAATGGTTCTAAGGAAGTTCAATGAGCTCAGAGAGAATTACCAAAAAATACAGGGAAACTACGAGGAACTTACTGCAAAGTCAATCAGCATGAAAAAGGACATAAGAACTATCAATAAAAGACAAGAGGAAATGAAGAATACAATTTCTGAATTGAAGGACATAGTAGAAGGAATTAAAAACAGGCTAGATGAAGCAGAGGATCTAATCAGCAAGCTGGAGGACAAGGTAGAAGAAAGCTCCCAGAAAGAGCAAGAAAATGAAAAAAGACTAAAAAAGAATGAAGAGGTGTTGAAGGAAATGCAGGACAACCTGAAACGTAATAATACCTGTATAATAGGGACACCAGAAGGAGATGAACAGGAGGAAGGGAAAGAGAATCTGTTTGAAAAAGTAACAATGGAAAACTTCTCTAATTGGAGGAGAGAAAAAGTCACCCAAGTCCAGGAAGCAAAGAGGGTCCCAGGCAACAGGAACCCAATGAGGCCCACTCCAAGTCACATCATCATTAAAATGGCAAATAGCAAAGACAAACAGAGAATCCTAAAAGAAGCAAGGGAGAAAGAGTTAGTAACATACAAGGGAGCCCTGGTACAGCTAGCAGCTGACTTCTCAACAGAAACATGACAAGCCAGAAGGGAATGGCAAGAAATATTCCAAGTCATGAAAAGCAAAGGCCTGAAACCAAGACTGCTCTTCCCAGCAAGGCTCTCAATTAAAATGGAAGGTGAAATAAGGAGTTTCCAACAAACCAACACTGCAAAATATGCCAAAGGGACTGCTTCAAGAAGATGAAGAAAAAGAGTCTATGAGTACCCAGTTCCTTTCAAAGTCACCAATACTTGATATAACCAATATTTTTAATATTTATTAATCTGATTGTGACAATGATGTGTTATTTTAATTGTTCCTTTATTATTTGTTGAAACTAAACCTGCTTTTGTATATTCCTATTATTTTTAAAAAGCTTTAAATAACTTTTTGGTATTCTTCATCCATTTTTTGATTAAATGTTTGTAGAATTTTTTCCCTAAAAAAACCCCTATTAACCCTTGTTTTAGATGTGTTGCAAATACCTTTCTATTCTATTACTTGTCCTTTAACTTTTTAAAAATATATATTACTATGTAGTCTTAAATGTTTAATATAGGCATATTGTCAGTATTTTACTTTATAGCTTCTGGGTTTGAATATTTTACCTCGGGGTAAGAAAAATATTATTTTGTGTTTTCTCCTAAAACTCCTTAGATTCTACATATTGATTTTTAACTCACCTGCATATTTTTTGTCTAATGTGTGAAATAGGGCTCTATATTTGTTTTATTTCAAGTAATAGTGGTCCATGTACCTTATTTGTTGAATAAGCTTTTTTTCCCCAATTGATTTGAAATATCAATTTAATCATATGTTATATTGTTAGACAGATATATATGTTTGTTTCTAGAATGGTCATTTTATTTCATTGATGTACTTGATTGTTTCTGTGCTGGTGTCATGTTATTTTAATTGCTGAGACTTTATAATGGATTTAGATTTGTTAATATTTTATAATGGATTTTGACATTAAAAAAATAAATAAATAAAATCAATCTGCATTTAAAAAGAAAGAAAGAAGGAACTCCTACCTTTTGTGACAACATGGATGGAACTGGAGAATATTATGCTAAGTGAAATAAGCCAGTTGGTGAAAGACGAATACTGTATGATTGCACCTATAAGTGGAATCTATTCAACAAAATAAACTAACGAACAAAATAAACCACAGGCATGGAAACATGGAGCAGACTGAAAGTGACCAGAAGGGATGGGGAAGGAGGACAACGGTGGAAAGAAGGAGAAGGGAGTAAATAAACAACACATATGAATGACCCATGGACACGGATAACAGAGTGAGAATTGATTGTGGGGCGGGTGGGAAGGGTGGAGGAGGGCAAAGGGGGAAAAACTGAGACAATTGTAATAGAATAAACATGATTTAAAAATAAAAAATTAAAAAAAGAAGGAACTGTATACATAGTGGCTTTTAGGGTATGTTCATTGATATCAGGCTTTATGTGATTTTCAAATTACAGTTAATTTTGCAGTCAGTGCACCCCAAAACCAGGGCATTCCTGTAAAGAATCAAGCTGGGGAGTAATCTGTCCCCCTCCATATCCTGTAACAGAAGCTGGTAGGGATTGGACTTTGCTGTTTATAAAAAGCACGGAGGTGTATGAGGTGTGCAAGTCATTTCTAGGTTGTGTGTGGAAATAGATCTTGAGTGGAATAAACCCCATCTCCATCAGGGCATCTCGAGAGGAGGAGCCAGAGGCAGTAGAGGGAAAAGGCAGAGGACAGCAGAGGACCTGCATCTCTCCCGGGCCTTGAGTCGAGCTTTTATTACAGTGACCATTTCTGTTGACACCAAGTGAAGAGGAGCATTGACAATTAAGTGGCAAAACCACACTGCCAAACAGAACTATTCCAAAAGAAACTACATGAGAAACAAAATTAACCGAAGTGCTCATCCACACAGCAGGATTTTTCTGGCTTGTGGCTCAGTTTTTCCTATGTGGATGCTGCCCTATGGCCAGGGCAACACGTAGTTCTCTTGGCTGGGCCTGGCACAGAGCCACTGGGAAAGGCCTGTACTTTTAGCATTACCTCATCCTTCCTATTCAGAGAGTAATTGAGGGTGAGTGACAGGAACACTTTGGAGCAGGTTCTTTGCCAATATTATGTTCTTATTCTTAATAAGTGCAAATGGGAAGCCACAGTACAAACTCAGAAATATCTTTGATACTTTTATACATAATTTCCACATATTGGAAATCAATCATTACAAATCCGAAGAGCTTCATCTGTGGGGTTTTACAGACTTTGCACAAGGAAATATTAGTTGATGGAGAAGCTGGAGAGAACAGCAACCTTGGTATGGAAATTCGGTATGAAATAGAATATGGACTCTTTGAAATGCATAACATTTTTTAAAATTCAAAGTAAAGTCTAATACCATAAAACTTCCAGCTGGAAAATAGATTATTGTGCCTCACACGGAGACATTATAAATCTCATTACAGAATTTGTTAATTCTGATATTTGCAAAAGCACATTGACCTAAGTCTTGATTTGCACAAAGTCAAATCCTCCATACAAAAGAAGCTGATGGAAAATTTTATCCTAATTTTTTGATGATTACCTTTTGTTAGTTTTAAGTGACAGTGGTGGTTGCTTTAATAGTTTAAGTGGGGCACTGAGAATGCATTTTTAAATTTCCCTTCTGTTAGGAATTAAATTTTGTTTCATACAGGTTCACCGCCTGTTCTCTCAGTTTTCTTGTCAACTAGAATGAAAAAATTGGCCGTGCTCCTTTCTAGCCTCTCTACCCCCTTAGCCAAAAATGTAAACAAAATTTTCAGATGTCCTTGAAAGAAATTGGACTAGAAAGTCCAATAGGTTTGGGGCCTTTCATTTTATAACAAGGGATTTCTTTTGGCAGAGTCAGGATTCTGTTCCACCTGTTTTTTTCCCCAACTACCCAATCCTATAATCCATATTCAGGGCCCAGGTGGGCTTTATGGGCATGCAACCTGTGCAACTATACTGGACCCGGTGCGCAGAAGCCTCTGGGAAACAAGGGAAATGTCAACTCTGTGAGTATGATGATTACAAGTAAGGTCTAGATAGAATCTTTGTCTTTTACTGTGAGTCATTTGCAAGGATGATAGAGAAAGTTATTGACTTTCTATCAAAGTCAATTCTTACAAAGAAAACTACAGCTTTGGTGTGGTTGTGAAATAGAAATGTGCATAAGTCATTTATACAAATGTCATTTCTCTCATAGCATAATAACAATCACATGTATCAGATGTATCAGATCAGCTCTGATGTTTTATTTTGATTATAACACTAACTCCAATGTTAAATTAAATCCTATGGTATGAAGTTTAGCACTAGTCATGGGGAACCAGTCTCATTCCAAAATCACATTTCCTTGGTTCAGATTTCAGTGCCTCTACTCATGCAGCATGGCCATCTGTTCACAACTTCAAAATAAATACAGAGAACATTGTTTCTAAAGGACCTGGATGCTAAAATACAGAACATGGTCATCATTAAGTTTGCAGATGACACTGTTGGAAAGAAAGGAGGGTTAGGAATTCCAAACAGGAATTAATGCAGGGTACAGGGTTGGAGAGAAAAATCATAGAAGGGAGCGATGGTGAAGGATCGCCTGTGGTCATGACTAGATTAGGATCAGGGTTCACTGGGGATGGGGAGATAAAGCTGGTAGAAATTTCTGGGGTCTAGCAGTCTGGAATAAGACCTAGCATCAAACTAGGCTAATATCAATTTAGGTTCCTTGCAAAGATTTTCAGCCAGTCTACCTTTGCTTGGAGTGCTCAAATCAGGGTTTGTACAGTGTTGGTGTGATTTAGGATTTAGAATATAATAGAAATGTTTTCTCTCTTATCCTTACTCCTTCCCACCCAGTCCGCCAGCAGCATATCCTTTCATTTCCACCTCCGACTATATCTCTCAGCTGTCCCCTCTGCCCTCTTCATTGCTATTACCCTATTCTGGGCCATCACTGTTTCTCATCTTGTCTGCAACAGCTTTCTCTCTAGGCTCCCTGCCTTCACTCTTTACAATTCATTTTCCACAGAGCAATTACAGTCATTCTCCTCAAACTCACATCAGATCATATCATTTCCTTGTTAAATCCCTTCACCAACTGCCCCTCGCTCTTAGACTAAAATCCAAGATCTTCATGGTGATCTGCACCCTCTGCATGATCTGGCTCCCGCTCAGCTCTCCAGCTCAATTTCAAATCACTTCTCTCCTCGCTCACTGCTCCTAGCCTTCTTCTCTGTTCTGTGAATCCTACAGCCGCTCTCCCTTCAAAGGCCTCTGCATGAAAGGTCTTCTCCCAGCTTTGCTGGAGGCCATTTTATTCTCATCTTTCAAGTCTCCTTCACCAGGTTTCTCCAAACCTTCAATGCATTTCTCACGATCTGTAATTATCCTATTTATCAAGTTACTTATCATTTGCCTCTCCTCTAGAAAGACTTTGCTTCTTGAGAGCAAGAGGCCATACCTATTTCCGCATAGCTCTATTCCCAGAACCTAACACAATGTGCAAGGCTGGTGCTCAATAAATATGTATTGAGTAACTAAACTTGTCTCCTGTCACAGGGTAACTGCCATGCCCAACATATCTTAAAACTGGACCTCTGAATCTATGGTCATTCCTGGGGAAGGTAACTGCAGCCACAGAGCTGAGGAATGTACCTGGACAGTGAAATTAATCATATTTTCCAGCTCCCAAGTTGCTTATCTGAGGCCCTTCATGGGTGGGAGAAACTCTGTGAATCTCTGAACCTTCTATTATAGCAGTAGTAGCTTTGAAAAAACCATTTTCTTTCTTTTGTGCACTTTCCACTTATATTTTCTAAGATATATAGAAAGTGCTTTGGAGAATGCCTCCAATTTAGTATCACCTACATTCTCATTACGGTGGCTTTAACATCTGCCTTCTAGATCAAGAGGGATGATGAGAGAGACAACAATTAAACGGTTCCTCATCCCTGACAGCCTCACAGCAGGCATTCCTCTGTTCAGCCCAGAGTCACTCATCACTCTCCTGCATTTGCCTCCCCCAGTCAGCTTTAGTTCATTCGACTGGCTTCGATTCAACACACTTAAGTTTTGAAAGCTGAGTTTATGAGATATAATTCCAGATACTTACATTCTCTGAGTCATGTCATTTTATCAAAAAAGCATATGATGCAAGTTTTAGAGGGCATTTCCAGAGGCACAGCTGGAACTTGGGGGAAAAAAAAAGAAAGAGTCGGAGAGCAAGGGGATGAACGGTACTTTGATCAACACTCATTCCCCAGGCCACATGGTGATTCCATCAGAGGACCTAAGTGTGTGCAGATCAAACCGTGAGAGCCAGTGGAGGACAGACACCCAATTAGTTATAATAACCTTTGACTGGTAAGTGAAAGGAGGGACCTATGGAAACGTGGACACCCAGAAGGAATTATGGGACAAAAACACTCTGAGTTTCCCATCTGATGTGTCAGCCGGAAGTGCAATCCCTCTGAGTGATATGCTGTGCATTCATTAGAACGCAGGGAGCCAAGTGATTGGGAAGCAATAGCTCCAAATGAGCTTTACAGTTACTGCAAATGAACAAAGGAAGGCCATATATTTTTAAGAGAAAAAGCCATATAAATCTGACAGCTCCACCCCACTCAGCAAATCCCCATCATCTCTAGCCAAACCACTCTATTTTCCTGACAGACTTGAACAGTGGGAAGACATCGTGAAAAATAAGTGGTAAAAACCACAAACCTCTTATGGTACATGCTAGGCTCAGTTACAATGTCTTTGGGTTCATCCAGGGCAAGGTAGGTCACTTTCCATTTTTAAACGCCACCCCCAATCCATTACTCAACCAACACACATGCAGGAACAGTCTCATACAACACAAGATGAATTATGCAAGTAAATATTTTGCTTCTTTTCTTAAATTGCATTAAACTTTTCTGCTTGTTTTGAAACTTCTGAGTTATTGGTCTTAATAATACTATTACTCAGGTAAGGCTTTTGTTTTTGTTGTGTTAAAAGAGACTAACAGGGATGAAAACAGTGTTTTAAAAAAGTTTCCAGCAAAATCTGCAATATAATGATAGAAAGTTATATCTATCCACATTTAATACCCTTGAACAAGTAATTTTATTTCTAGGTATGTTTACTGAAGACTTACAACAATACACACAGACATGCACAATGACTCATTTTCTCCATTTTTGTACCCAAGCAGCTGAATGTAGCTGGAGAAAAGCACACAACAGGCAGACAGGCTTCATTTTAAATATGATCCCGTACCTCAGATGTGCTCTAGTGTTACCTATGATGTAATCCTATGATGCTTCTCTATCTTCTTCATCAAGCTTGCTTTGCTATTCTCTGAGATAATTATTTTGTACATTTGCTTTCTGCTCAAATCCTCATCTCCATTCACCCCTCTCCTTCTCAGTTAATAACATTGCCTTATGCTTCAAGCAATATGAGAAGTGCCTTGGTTTAGAAGTGCCTTTTCTTCCAGTCTTCCAATCTCTGCACGGCTACCTTTGTGGCCTACACTTTCTTCCTGAGCAAGTCAGAAATGTCAGTTAGAAAAGGTTAGTGTTTATTATCTTTCATCCTGTTTTCTCCTTAATAGTCAATACTCATACTCTCACCTGGCTTTAAACATATTGACAAATTTATATCATCAGTCCAAACATCTCCTTTGAACTCCAGACTTGCGACTAATCTGCATACTCAATACTCCACTTGGATGTCTCCTAAGCATCAAAAAATTAATATGTTCAAAGTGTACATTTGATTCATCCTTTCCTATAAATGTATTCTTTCCCCAGTCTTCCTAATGCAGTGAATGGTTCCACTACTCAATAGCTGTCCAGGTTTTTCTTCTTCAATCCCCACATCCATCCCTGTTATGCATGTCAATTTTACTTTTTAAAAGATATCTTGAATTTCTCTATTTCTATAGCCACTAGTCTGACCCAAACCATCCATCATCATCTTGTCTATACTGCTGAAATGGTAAGCTTTTTGGTTTCATCCTTATCCCATTAAAATCTATTCTCCACAGAGTACCTAAGTGGTCTTTTATATATCTCTATCTCTAACTATATCTGTATCTACATATCTATGTATCTATCTATATCTATCCTTTATCATCTATCTATTTCTAATCACATTACTCGCCTGAATAAAATTCTCTAGTGGCTTCCCATAACATTTTGGAATTTCAAATATATTATGATTGGTGTTTGCTTACCTCTCCAATGTTATTTCATGCCACTCTCTCACATCCATCACCTTTTAGCTACATTGGCTTCTTTTCAATTCCTTTAAAATGCCAAGTTCCTTTCTATCCAGGGCTTTGTAATGCTCTTCCCTATGCCTACAATGTTCTGTCATTTCTGAGTTTCAATTTAAATGTCAACTTCTCAGAAAGTCCTTCCTGGCTCTGCTGTTAAGGTAAGTGCTCCCTGTTAACTTTACAATAGCATGCCTTATTTCCCTCAGCACTTATCACAACTTGTAATTACATTATAACCGCTGCCAGACTGTAAGCTACACAAGGCAAAGGATATTATTTAGATATGAATACCTAGCCCTTCCCACAGAGAGTGGTCAATAAATATTGATGAATATTTGAGTAAATGATTGAATACACAAATGTTAGTTATAGCATTGTTACAATTGCAAAAGTATACACAACTTATATGTCTATTAATAAGTGAAAAATTATATAAAGGATGATGACATAACCGTAGAATAAGGATAGAACGATTTGCACAGAGATAGAAATCTACCCAAGATACAGTAAGTGAAAAAATAAAACTGCAGCACATCATATTTAAAAAGGTTTGTGCCATGCATAAATATATTATTGCATATGCATGCAAAATTTCTAAAACTAGCATGAGAAGCTGTTATATGGATAGTTGATATTTCTGTTTAGAGGGAATCCTTTATACCTCCAATATAACTTGAATTTCTTCATAATTATGTTACTTTTATAATTTAAAAGTTTTTAAAATAAAAATATAAACATATTAATTAACAAAACTTAACCAAATATTGAGTTCCTGCTGCAAGGGCTACTAGGCCTTTCTTGCTAGGGGTTACTGAGATAAAGGATGCATGCGTAAGTAACTATTTTCATTCATTGATGGAGACCTGCTGTGCTTCATTCCAAAGAAATAACTCAAGGTGGCTAAAAATAACTATGCTTAAAGTGACAGTTAGAAAACTTGAATTTGTAAGCAGATCAGGGAGGACCTTCTATGCAGAGCAAGAGGTCTGCACTTAACTGGACAGGATCTAGGGGGTCATAGAAGACTTTGAACTTCAAGAAGTTCAATATGGGCAGCTAGAAGGCTAATCTACCAGGGTAAATTTAATCTCTTAATAACATTTTATGATTTAAAAACCACAAACCAGGTAACACTCTCATTACTCCTCTGCTAACAGTAATAAGATGGAGTTGCCTCCAGTTTTAAAGTGCTTAGGTGATTAGAGTCATCCCTGATTCCTCTAGGTCAGATCTCCATGATCCTCACCGATTGTCAGGGCTGCATCTTCTTTGAAAAATCTGCTGACCACATTGGTGCCCACTGGCTCTTTCTGGCTGCTTCATTTGTATTTATGGACAGACATAATACTGCAGGGGTGTGTGTACTTGGTAGGGTGAACCATTTTCTCACTCTTGCTCAAAGATACCTAGTCCAGCCAGACTTACTTTGGCTCACTTGTGTGCCCCGTCCCTCACTTGGAGGGCTTTAAAGCCTCTGGCGGTTGTCAAACTTTAGCGTGCAGAAGGAATCACTTGGAGGGCTTGTGAGAATCCAGATTCCTGGGCCGCAGCCCCAGAGATTTTGATTCAGTAAGACAAGAATTGTCCCGAGAAGTTACATTTTTAACAAGTCTCCAGGTGTTGTTGATGGTCTGGGGACTCTATGCTGAGGGTCACTGCTTTAGTGGTGTACCCCTGACCCTCCTTTCTCCCTGCACAGGGATCCTGAGACACATGACATGACACCACACAGGAGAGCACTCACCCTTTTTGTTAGTGTGCAGTCTTGACTTTGCTGCCTGAGAAGCTCACAGCAATCTTTGCTTTTAGGGATTCTCCCTAAGTCTAGTCACCAGATTTTAGCCTATCATTTTACCTTTCAGAGAGGGTGGAACAATAGCCTTCTTTCTCTCTCTGGGATTCAAAGAACAGACTGCAGATTCTGGGAAAGCTCCCCTTGTCTATTCTGACCCCTATTTCTTCTGGTCTTGTTGATTTTCAAGGACAAGGGCTGACCTGGTTCTTTCTCTTCCATGGGTCTGAGTCCATTTTCATATCTGCAGATGCTTTGGACTTACTCTAATCTTTGGTATCTTGATATCCACTGAGGACCTATGACCAGATATGCCCCCTTCGTGGAGCCTCAATATTTTCAATTGCAGGGACTGGATGATCTCTAAGGTCCCTTCTAATTCCAGTGTTCAATGAGTCTGTAGATCTCTCCTGGTACTCCCATTCACTGGATGTTTGGCTCTGACTGCTATAAAGCCAGATGCATTCGGGGGCAGTGCAGGCAACAAAGATCTCAGCCAATGGGCTAGACCTCAAATGAAGCAGCTGTGATGTCAAGAAGCATTGCCATAATCTGAGGCTCAAACAATGTAAAGTAGAATTTTATAGAAGAAGGTAGGTTTTGAGAGGTATTTATGGGAGTCACAATGGGACATTTTGAAGATATAATAATGCCTTAATACAAAATTTCCTGGCTTTCTTTTGAGTCACTGGAACACAGTGTTTATGTTTCGTAATGTTAATCACATGCAATTCTTCTAAATCTGGGATCTAATGGATGCAAAAATTGGTCCAAATGTCAATTTTAAACATATGTTTTTATATTGAATGGACCTGTATGGTTCCAAACACCGGTTAACTCTTTGATGAAATTAGGGTCTGATTTTTCAGAGGTGGCTCTGATTGGTATTCAAGATGGGAGAAGTCCTTAGATCACTCCATCGACAGGGGCAGCAGAGGAACTGGGAAAGCACTCCCTGAAGCACAGCCTGAAGGCCTGTGATGGCTCAGTGGACACGGCTCACTCTGGGAAATGGAAGAAATTAGGAAGCTGTCCGGCAGACTTTGGTAGGATGTGGAAATTTCAAAATTGGACAGAACAATGAAAGCCAATGTGAGAAGCCTTTCATGGGGACTTTAAATGCAGATGGAGAACATACTGATTTTGTTGGTCATTAATAGTTATTCTGAATTTCAAAATGACCATTTTCATTTTTTTCTAATGATGTGAAACAGTTTCACTTGGTCCTCAGAGAGCAATTAACCATATTTTTTGTTGGTGTCCAACAACCGTGTGTGTTGTTTTGTCTCTAGAAAAGGAGGCTGGGAGATGACTTAGCTTTTTGGGACAATAAGAAATTTATAATTTAAAAAGTAACAGAAATAAGGGGTAGACATAGGATTAGACATCACAATTAGAATTGGCAAAAGCCATGACACTGAGTGATAGGTGGCATCTGCTCTGATGCCAAAACTACCCTGTTGTGTCCTACTGAGAGACTAAGGACACTTTGATTCTTAAAGCTGGACACCAACTTGGTCATATGATGCTTTAAATAATACTGCCATGACTCACGAACATTTGGATAATTGAATTGTATTGCCTTTTGAGCCAGTAAAAGTCATGGAAGAAATCTGCTTCACAGTCATAACCTGGGATTTTTTTTTCTACCTCCAGTAAAATTTCTCAGTTAAATTATCCATTCTATTCATTAGTCTTCACTCAAAATAACAATTATTTCAGAAAATCAAACCCACTATCAACCCAAGATCAACCATGAATAAGATATCAAAGGATGTGCCATAAACTCAGAAAGGAATTTCTAAAGAGATGTTTCAGCAAAGACAGTATCAGTAAAGGAACTGTAGAGCCTTGCAAAGTGACTATTTCTGAAGAGAGATGTCTTTATTTGGGTACGTAAGTTCTGGAAGTTTTGATAAAAAAATCAGCATGTTATCTCCTAACTTTGCTTTATATGTAAGGTAGTTACTCCTTCCTCCATTCCCACACTACATTAGATTTTAAGAATGAAAGTAAAGTGGTTTATACTTGGAAGGGTTCAACTTGGTGGGGTGCCCAAGAAAACTTTACACTTTTCTTTTTTTACTACTGCCGTTCTTTTTTGTTTAGTATTATTTATTTATTTTTATTGTTCAATACATTTGTCTCCATTTTCCCGCCACTACTACTGCCTTTCAAATGCACTGTCCTAAATGTCATCTCAAAGCTGACTTCTTAGCTTTTGGATGTTAATGAAAGTTTTCATTGTCAAGTATTAAAAAGTCCAAAGCAATCTTCTATCAAAAATTCAGTTTTTCATCCAGTTCCATTTACATCATGACCAGTTTAGGCTTGATATTCAAATCAGAAAATTAGTGAAAGAAGGGAACAAATATTTCACTTGTTAGTTTTTTATTTAATCCTCTTTTCTACCAATTCCTGAAGGTGTAGAGGGAAAGAATGAAGGTGATTGGGGGCAAAAATGCCTTATTGACTGGTGTTATTGCAGTCTGGCTTTGGTGCACCCTCTGAGGGAGATGCTCAAGCCATTGACTCTTCTTGTGGGACACACAGCAAGTCCTCCCAAGAACTCTCCTGGCGCTCCTCCATTAGTGCTTCTGGAGCTGAGGAGCCAGAGATGTTTATGAAGTTAGCAATTAAAACAGTGGGCTTGCCATCCCAAACTAATGGATACCTGGTCTGTTCTCTTATTATCTCAATCCTACCCTCCTGGGTGCATTTTAAAATGACCATGAATTAGGCAAGTCCATGTGGCCTCACTATTTGAAGAAAACCAAAAAGAAATGAGCAATGATAACTACATGGAGTAACTTGTCCTGATGCTCCAGCCTGTGCATTGTCACTGAAAGTCACCACCCATCTCCAAAATCCTCAACTGTCATTTTAATGGTTACTAATAAAGCTAAATGTTGTCATATTTGGGAGGAAAGCAGAAGTGGCTTTCAGGAGTTCCTGACATATTCTGGATGCTACCAGGAGCTATTTTATAGTTTAACATGGATGCTGATATCCAATGGATATGGAACATTAGCAAGAACAGCTGAATAGAAAGGAATGCAATAAGAGCAAATCACAGAATGACAAGAGTCAGGCATAATGCTCAGATATTGCATCCGGTCAAAAATGCCAATGATGGTGATTCTTGCATTTTCTCTAAAACATTTAAAAGTCATGGCCAGCTACTCTTTTTTCTTTCTAGGGAGTAGAGGTTATTCGATTCACTTATGGGAGGACATACTGAAATTTGCCTAGCTCTCTTTAATGTTTCCTAAAAGAATGTCCCAGTTTGTACATTTATGTGGAAACTTTCTTTCTCAAAGGTTGCTATCCTTTCATGTAAAAATAATTATGAAATATGTTGCTGTTTTAAACACATAAAGCCCATGAAACATGCTTTTCTCTAATGCATATTTATTCTTAGTTTAAATGTTTGTAAGTACTGAAAGGTCTATGGTATGATTTATAAAGGTAAATGGGCTAAAACATACAGCGAGATGGGCAGCCACCTGTGGTGCCATAAAACCCGGACCCAGAAAAGTGGCCTGTTTGTTTCTGCATTGGCCCAATAGTGCTCACATAGGACAGCAGGATACTATTAGAACAGTAATGATATCAGAGAAATGGCATAATACTTTTAAATAAGTAACTATAGGTATTGATATAGTTTTAATAAAAGGTAATATAATCATGGTGATGACTGAAAATATTATTTCTTTGGTGCCTGAAATGAAGGCCATTTTTACTCTGGCTTAATATAAATTAAGATTCACTTTTATCCAATATGACTTGTTTGGGAAATAGCCAAGAAATAATTCAATATTATGAAACATGCAACACAGAAGGTAGGCCTTTATTTAGGGTATGGTTCCTAAGCTCTGAGTTTAAGCACCAGCAAATTTGCAAAAACAATTTGGGGTAAAGAGGAAGAACCTTCTTCCTCTCCCTACTGCTGGGCCGATAAAACTCTATTCAGACACAAACACAATCTTCCCTTCATTAACTACTCACCCCCTTCTTGCATGTAGACAGGAAATGGGCAAACCCTATTTGGTTTGGGTCCAGAACTGATTTGGGAAGTCCTGCATGGGTGGTATAGTGTGGCACTTTATACCCATTGACCTCAGCTTTGGGATCTCAGTTGAAATAGACAAAGAAATGTCCAATTTGTTATAAAAGTAAAGGCTCAATGAGAATCAAAGCCAAGTCTAGTAGAAAGGACAGTCTCAGTTAAACATTAAAAAATAATTTCATACGTAAGTATTTATTACATTATTTTGGATTGGTGAAGAACCCAAACAAAACTGCTAAAGCAGCAGGACTGGAGGAAATCATTAAGGTGATGCTGAAAAGAGAGAGTGCTTCTGATGTGAGCAGTGAATAGCTATGTCCTTCCTACTGAACTATTAAGGCAGAGTTAAGCAGAGGTGGACCTAGTTACCAGAGAGGGGAAAGAAAGGGGAAGGTCAGGGTTGCTGGTGATACATCAGGGAGTAAGGCCAAGAGCATAAGAGGCAAGAGGTAAAAAAAAAAAAAAATCAACAACAACACCACCAAAAGCAACAAAACACCCAAAGATCAGAGTCGGATAGGGCAAGAGAAGGATTACTGGCCTGTATCAATAGATCAGTGCTGGTGAATTAGTTCATTATGAGGGAGAAGAACATCTAAGGCTCTGGGTGCTGAAACCATATTCAGTCTCTCATGCACACACACTCACAGGACACAGTGCTCCTTGGGTCCATACTCTGTACCAGGTACTGTGGTGGGGACTGAGATTGCGGCAATGAACACAACAGAGTTTACCCATAGATAAGGAAGAAAGAAACCACCTTGAAGGGACTAAAAGAAATTCAATTTGGCTGAAGCACAGAGTACAAGTAGAAGAGTGGCAGGAGATGGGGCTGGAGCTGTAGGTAGAGACCAAATCATGTACCCTGTGCACAATTTTAATGAATCTGAATTTTATTCCATAGGCAATAAACTAAGGGTTTTAAGCAGGTGTTAATAAGCATCGTGTTTTAGGAGGTCACTTTGGCTTTAGTACAGAAAATAGATTGAGGAGAAGCACTGAAGAAGGGCAGAGACAAATTAAGGAGGCAGGATTGAGGTGAAGAGGTAAATCAACATTTGTAGCTTAGGCAATTGGGTGGATGGTGGTGCCAATCATTTAAATATGACACAGGAGGACCCTCCAACTTACGGCAAGGGAGTGGAAAGGGATGGGAATTGAGATGTTGAGTTTGCACTTAGGCATGTCTATGAAGCACCTAGACAGACATATCCAGTAGGCAGCTCAAAGTCAGGAGAGAGAAATGGGATAGGTATGTACATTTATGAATGACAGATATGTGAGTGGATGAGCTTACACAGGGTATATGTTGAATAAAAAAAGAAGTAAGCCTAGGACAGAACCCTAAAGAATATTAATATTTATAGGATGGGTAGAGGAAGAGTAACTTGGAAAGAGAAATTGTCTCAAATGAAGAATGGTGTCTCAAAGTCAAGCATCCATCAGCCTCCTCCCCCCATTGGGCTTTCTTCATCTTCCTGCATTCCTGACCGTTATGAAGCTTCCTTAAACTTGGTTTACCTAATCTTACCAGTAAATTTGGTAATATATTTATTAGTGATTTACATTAGTTTCTTAGGGCATCTGAGAGAGAATAGGCAGATTATTCTCTAGGACTCTGTATTGTCCCCCAGCACATCTCATTAAGAAGACCCAGGTCAATTGTTCTGAACTTTGGCTGTATGCTGGAATCATCTGGGAGCTTTAAAAATACTGATAAATGTGTCCTATCTCCGCCCCAAAACTCTGATTTAATTGGTCTAGAATGTTGCCTAAAAATTGAACTTTTAAAAAGCTCCCCAAGTGATTCTAAATGTGTAGCCAAGATTAAGAACAACTGACCTTAATTAAGATGGCTTATGATCTTGCATCCATGTTTCCTAAAAAAGGGCATACATTCATCTCCAGAGAACTGCTTGGTTTAACTTAATGGAAGAAGTGAAAAGTTTGAGCGGGCTCTTGAGGAATGCAAATGAATGGAGTGAGCATGCCCATCTGTGAGGACAGCGAAGGCTTTGGAGGGGGCCACAGCAGATGGTTTCTTATGTATTGTCAGTTACTTTGACAAATTTTGTCTAAATTGTCCATAGTTGGCCAGTGACAGAGCCTGCTTTTTATAGTAGCACCAAACAGGGAACCCGAATATCACACTCCAGAATTACTGACCCATTGCACCAGGAAAGCAATATGATTGCTTAATACTAGGCTTAGGAAGCTGTGAAGAGGTCGAAATCTGTTTTTGGCTCTCTTGTCAATCCATTTAATCAACAAATCAACTCCACAATATTTAACAGCCTGGTAATTGCAAAACATGATGCTTACCCTTCCTTAAAAGGTATGTTAAGAAATGTTAAGAAAGCTGTTTGTGATCCTACTTTAAACATTTTACTCATATTTTTAGAAGGGTGAGGGTGATATTCTACTTCAGCAGCTTTCCCACTTGCATCTTTCTTGTATCTCTGCATTTCCTTCTTTCTTTGTTCCCGGCTCTCTCTGCCCCCCACCACACCTCTCTTCTTCAGTTTCTCTCCACTTCATTCTCTTTTCTTTTTTCCCTCTCACATGGCTCCTTCTTTCAGTTTCTTGGCAAACTGCTCTACATGCTTTGACTTTTTTTCTCTTTTAATATCCGTATTCATTCCTGGTTTTACCCACTGTTAAGCACACCTTTCTTAGTTTTGTCTCCCACAGTTCTCCCTGTACCCTTGAACAGTCTCCCTACCTCTTTAAGAGAAAGCATTATGGGAGAAAAGCCCTTAAATGGAGAAGTTTGAAATCTGGACTTTGGGCTCCACCCCAATGATTGTGTTACCTAGAATAAGCCAGTTAAACACTGAAAACCTCAGTTTCCTCATCTGAAAATAAAGTTGGTGCGGGTCAGTGCTCCTCAACCCTGACTGCATTAGGGTAGAATCATCTGGAAAGTTTTTTTAAGAATTCCAGTGTCAGGATCCGATTCCAGGTCAATGCAATCAGAATATGTGCTGAGGGAACAGTTGCAAGGTCCACTTTCTCTGTCACTGTGGGGTATAAGGAGACTGCTCTATTCTCCAAAATTCTGTCCCATCTTCTTTTTGCCATATCAAATCTGGCTCTGCTTCGGACAATCCATTTTTGTAATTCCAAGGTCCTAGGTTTTTAAGGCTGAGTTAAAACAAATGTGAAGGAGCAAATAGCACTCAGGGTTCAGTTTGAAAGAAATCGGAAAGGATTGGTTGGGTCACATTTATTTTAACCATATCAACAATGACTGTGTGAGGCAAATATCACACAGGATGGAGTATAGATGTGTGCATGGAAAATCTCAATGAGAGAAGGTAAAGCACTAATCTAAGCGCCAACCAGAAAAGTTACCATGAATAAAAAGATTAAAATGTTAAATAAAAACCAAGGATTTCAGTTTTATAGAATTATTGATACAGAGGCCTTGGAAGAACTATGGATTGTCTAATTCAGCAGATTTCAAAATACTCCTCCCTTTTCCAACTACAAATCTGTATAAGTACAGATTTTCTTCATATAATTCAACCAAAACAATTTATTGTAAAAAATTGAATGCTGAAACAGATGAAAATTCAGCTATCTTCTGTTAAAATAGACATGAAAGAGAAGTGTGAAACTATAAAACAATGCCATTCTTTTCAATTACTTTCTTGTTTTGGAAAATAGAGTTATTTTTATGAGATGTGTTATTTATGTTAATATAAATGGGATTTATATTAATACATAAATATTTAAAAATTTTTCTCAGCTTTAATTTCTATCAGGTAAATACTGATAGATATAACCCACGTAACTTTGGTTTCTTCAATAATTTTAAAGAGTGAACAGGGGATCTGAGACCAGAAGTTTGAGACCTGCTGGTCTAATATGACAAGCTATTGGAGGACAGGGAATGTGTCTGTTTTCCTTCTCACATCACACTCAGCCCTAGGGGCCTAGTACAGTATTATGTATGAGCTTTATGATAGAGTAGGAAAAAAACCCTAAACAGCCAATCATCCATTGTTTGATTCAACAAATGTTTACTATTCTAGGCATTGGGAATACATTGGTGAAGAAAACAGATGAAAATGTCTTTCTTGTGGGGATTTCCTTCTGGGTTTTAGTTCTGATCTTGTCCCCAACTCACTGTGTAACTTGGGTAAATCATTTGATCTTCCTAGGGCTTAGTTTTCCCACATGTGAAAAGAAGAACTTGGAAAGAATGATATCTAAGGGCTTCCTTGAATTCTGTGCTTTTATAACTTTGGGCTTCTTGATGTGACCCTACTGATTCACCTGAAATGCTGCCCCTCATTATCACCTAGCCAACTCTTCATTTATAACATCTTATTTTAAATGCCATTTCTTCAAGGAGACTTAAGGACACTAATTGGATGGGTAGTTGCCTGTTCAATACCTGTCTTACCCACTGAACTGTGAGCTCCCCGAAGGCAGGGGGTGTCTGCCTTTTCACCATATGAATGAGACACAGCTGGTGCCCATAAGATATGCACAGAGATGCCGCTCTGTTTAAAACTTTACCCTTCTATCTAATATTTCCTAACCACCTTGCTTGCTTTTTAAAAAGTCCTTGGCATTTATCTCTTTCTCAGTTATCATGTTTATTATCAATGGTGGGGATGGAGATCTACAATAATGAAAATCCCAAAAGAGTACACGCAACGTAGGAAGAAGTCAATAATTTTTTGTTGAATAAATGAATAAATGTTCCTTGAATATGTCATCAAAGGTAGAGCACATACATTGAACAATTTTTTTAGCAGTGGAGTTGGATTTATTTGTATATGTTTTCCCCTAGTTTCTCTTGTGCTTAAAAATATATATATATTTATGTGAATTTTGAACAAGGTCGTGAGCAAGGTCTGTGATCTGTAAATGATGCAAAATAAACTGACCCATGTGGTAAAGGGCTTGTGACTGACTATGGTTGTAGCAGGACCATGAAGATGTAGTGACCAAATGCAATTATAGTTGGCTTTCCCATCCTCTAAAATCATTTAAAAGTGTGTCTTAAACACATTTTTGAGGAAATCAAGCACATATGAAGGAAGCAAAAGAAGCATTTTTTAAAAATAGAGAACAGAGTCCACAGGATCTTAGAACAATAAATCAAAGACACAAAACATAAGCTCCTTCACAAGCATAACTGAAATAGATAATGTTCTCGAAAATACAGTTTGCAAGATTGAGGGAAAGTTAAACAGCAAGAAAATTAAATAAGCAAAAGCAACTAAATCATAGCACATTAAGACTCGGATTCCAGTTAGGAAACAGCAAGTTTGGAAAACACAGACAGTTCAAATGCATCCACCATCATATAATTGGATTCTAGATGTAAAAATTTTTTTAAAAAGTAAGGATAATTAAATTTAAGGTTGTATAGACTTAAGGACTATAATATAAGTTGTATCAAATTATAAAGGGGAAGCAAGAACAATGTGAAGAAGAGAAATAGCTGGGTTTCTTTAGGGATAATCTTTACTTAGAGCTCAGATGACTCATTAGACAGATGATTCTTAATCAATTATCTTTATATAACTTTAAAAACCAAGGTTCTCCTATAATAATTTAGTGTGCAATAAATGTTTAGAGCCATTGTAGTTAGAAAAACAGTTTTCTACATCAGAGTTTAATTTTTGAAATTTAATTTTTTCAAAGTTAAACTTTACTTCCTTGAAATGTGCTGCATACATCAAATTCTGAAACACACAGAAGTATTATATTTATCAAAATATTGCAATGGTCTCCACAAATTACATAAAAAAAAAGTAAAGTAAGGATATTGGAACTGGCTTGTCCATGTGAAAGAATTCATTTAAATTCAAAATTATTTGAACTAGACATAATTTTCAAGTTGGGCAAGAGATCTTTCTCTCCTAACAATAATTTAATTTAAAGACTTATTATGCACTTAAGAGATTCCAGTTCTGGAAGTACAAATATGGATAACACATAGTCCCTGCCTTCCAAGCTGATGGTCTCAGAGGGGACAAAAACACCCACAGATAACTGTAATATAATTAAATTTATACATTTCATAAGAGGACAAAGCATGAAGGTCACAAAGATCACAAAGATGTATCACTCACATCTAATAGTTTTATTTTTAAATTTTTATTTATTGATTTTAGAGAGAAGAAGGGAGAGAGAAAGAGAAAGAGAAATATCAATTTGTTGTTCCACTTATTTATGGATTCATTGGCTGATTTTTGTATGTGTCCTGACTGGAGATCAAACCTGAAACTTTGGCATAACAGGACACTCTAACCAACTGAGCTACCAGGCCAGGGTCCTATCTAATAGCTCTTATAAAACTTTGGCCATGATCTTGATTCTCTGATGACTTAGAGCATGGTGTTGACAAAAAAAAAAAAATACAAAAAAAACAACATTGTTAATAATGGGTGGACAAATTCCCTTTCCCTCTATCTTCCTATATGACTTTAGAGATTCAGGTGAGGGGGTACTTGGCTCCTTTGAACACTGACATAGGCAAACTACTGTAGGAATCCCGTTTAGCACACTGAGAAGCTAATATATTAGGACCATTCCCCCACCCCATAATTCTACAATCAAATAGTTCAGCATCTGGATCCATCTTGAAAGGGTCAAGAAAAATAAGCACAAAATTAATCTTACTGTGATACTCATATTTCTCCCACTGTGGCAGGTAAGAAGGATAGGGTTTTTTGATTTGCTTCTTACTAGATCCTTATTGAATTTCTTACAGAATATTCCCAAATCACCTCTGTTCCTACAGAATCCCCAACTTCACCTTCTTCTGTCCACTTGCAGCAGATGACCTCAACTTGTATTTAATTGTAGTGTTAAGTCATCTGACACATGTATCCTAAACTCCCGTTCTAGCAACCTGGAAATCTTGATAATCTTATAGTGTATGCTGGTTTAGAGTGGAAATTTTGGAATCAATTTACCTGGAATTAAATCTTGCTTACACAACTTACTGGCTTTGAGATTTCAGACAGGCTATTGAAAACTCTGAGACTCATTTTCTCGTAAAATGAGAAATATAATAGTACTTACCTTATAGAATTTTGATAAGATTAAACACATAAACTATTTAGAATAGTTCCTGATATTTAGCAAAAGACCAAAATAATACTGCTATTATTATTATTATCCTTCCCCTGCAGAGAATGAAGTGTCATACTTGTTAAAAGTCCCTCTTTCTTCAGATTTCCTCCAGAAGTCAACTCCTTTGATTATCTACATCTTATATCTTGACTTACATTAAGTCTCTGCCCTCACTACTTCAAAATTCTATTAAAAAATCTATTTCTTCATTCCTGTGGCTCTTCCTGAAAGACCAATCTTGAAAAAACATCTGCAACTCCTGCTTTCTTTTAAAATCACCTACCCACTATTTTCTTCTAATCAGTCTGATGCAACTGTTTTTTCTCATCGCCAGTGAGCTTCTCATTACTGAACGTGAGGGTTTTACTTAGCCATTTTTCTTCTCTACTGCTGCATGTAACATTGGCAAAGTTTGCATTGACCAACAACATCCTTCTTGAAGCTCTCTGCTTTCTGTGAGCCTCGATAGTTTCAGTCTTCCTACCTCAGACTGGGCCATCTCCTCTAACTTTATTAGACACGGGTTTTCCTTAAGTTGTCCTTAGCTTGCTTCTACTAGATCCCTTCCTCAGCAATATCACCTACTCCCACAGCTGAGCTCTGCATCTGACTCCCAGATAAAGATCCCTGGCCTGATATCTGCCCAGGTCTACACACTAGTGTTTCCAACTAAATGTAGGATATTTGCACCTGCAGTTAAAACCTTAACTGGTCCAAGTTTAAATATTTTCCTTCCAAAAGAAATTTTCTCTCATCCAAGTACTAACCAGGCCTGGCCCTGCTTGGAAATTTTCTCTTTTCTTTTTTTAATCCCTGTTGGTGTTGGTTACAGACTGAATGTTTGTATCCCCCTCAAATCAATATGTTGAGGCCCTAATCCCTCAATGTGACGGTATTTCAATGTGTGGCTCTTTGGAGGTAATTAGGTTTAGGTGAGGTCATGAGAGTGGGGCCCCATAATGGGATTAGTGTCCTTACAAGAAGAAGAGGAGAGGTCAGAGATTTCTCCCTTGATTATATGAGGACACAGAGAGAAGGCAGGGCTGTATAAGCCAGGAAGAGGGTTCTCACCAGGAACCAAATCTGCTGGAACCTTGATTTTGGACTTCTCAGCTTCCAGAACTGTGAGAAATAAATTTCTGTTGTCCAAGCTACCCACTCTGTGGTATTTTATTATAGCAGCCTGCATAAAAACAATGATTTTTCCTATCTTTTAAAACCTTCCTTCTCTCAGTTTCCATCCCCACTTAGTTGACAAGTATTGTAGATTCAAGTCCTATGGATTTGCAATGTCTCATGCCCATTTTTTCTAGTTTTGCTGTCTAGAAACTGTATGTCCTTGGGCAATTTACTTAACTTCTATATATAATGGTGAAGAAAAAGAAGATGACGATGGTACTTATTCATAGGGTTTTTTATGGCACTTAACATAAAACAGAATGCTGCCTGGCACAAGATAGTTACATAAGCATTAAATAAATGAATGAAATAAAGATAAGTAAATGAATAACCTTCCTTCATAATGAATGGATGTAACATAAATGAATGCAATAAATGAATGAAATGTGTAACATAAATGAATGAAATAAAATTGGATAGAAGGGTCTGAATTTAATGGGAGAAATTCTTGCAGGAGATAAAGATTTGTGAGTTATGATTCTAGAGGGAATGATTGAAGTCATGTGAATGATCAAAGAAAGTATGTAGTATATAAAAAACAGAAGGACCCCTGCTTGGTGGGCTTTTTCTCTTATTTCAACCTGTCAAAATTCTTCAATTACCACATTTCATCAATTCTAGACTTATTTTTTCACATTTTAAACATCTCTAGGATGTGGATTTCTCTTACAATTAATGACATGTCATAGTTTAATTATCATAGTTCTTTTTTTCTTAGTGGTGCATGAAATAAAGTTCTGTCTTTAACCGATAGCATTTTAGATTTGATTAGATACGAGAAGTATGATCTCTTTTCTTTGAACCTCTAAGACATCCTACATAAGTTTCACCTATAACATTTACTTTAGTCTGCCTATATGAGTGATGCCTGTCAACCACTACATTGTAAAGTCCTCAAGGGTCAAGACAGCCTCTGAGTCTCCTCTTTGTTTCTCTTGGAAACATATTGAACAGTTCTGCCTGCAGAAGACATCAATAAAAATTTTTTGAATTAAATTGGATTCCAAAGTAGGATATCAATTTTTAGAATTTCTGATATTTTGCAATTAGCCTCATTGCTGTTCCCATCTCTCTGTTAATTTGACATGCATAAACACACACTTGTTTTCAGATTACTAACATTACACCTGATTCAAAGCATCTGTCATATGAATTCCATGTGACATGAATTCATGTGATCACTTCCACATGAATTCTTGTGGAACTGATTGCATGAACTATTTCAAGAAAACATATTCCTGGCATTCCTGGGAATATTTAAAAGTTATATTGAGAACAGAGAATACTAGTCACATACATATTAATTAGGAATAAACTATGGAATTGCAGTAGATGGTTTTTCTTTCTGAGTTATCTAGGTTTGTATTGTCTGTTCTTCCTATGTGTTAATAAGTATTCCTTTTTCTGTTGACACGTAGGACTTTGGATGGCCCTTACCTGTGTGTACAGTCTACCAGGATCCTCAGGGGTCAACCACATGCTCAGACATGCATCCTTATTCAAGTAAAAGGCTCGCCTCTTCCCCAAGTCTCCCCTTTGTACAAAGGATACCACCTTGGTAACAGCCAGGTGACTCTCCTGGTTTGCCCCAACTGATCTTTCTGCCACCCTTTTCTCCACCATTTCTAGACCTGCCATCCATTGCTCAAGCCCTAATTTCACCTCTTAATTTCTGGATCCTCAGATCACACAGAGTCATTAGCTTTCCCTCTTTCCAAGGCCATTGGTTGCTGAAACCTCTGCAGAGTCACAACAGGAAAGAGCAACTTAGTTGTCCTCACCAAAGATTGCTGTTTGGTGTCTCTCCTTTGTATGGCTCTTCTTGTGCTGGTTGAGGAGTCACTTTTCATTCCCATTGAAACTCCTTTCTTCCAGGAGGATGGTCAGCTCTGTCTCTGTCTTGTTGATCCTCTAACCCCTGTTTATTTTTATAATATAATCTCGCATCACGATACTGTTCATTAGTGCTCTCTCCTCCTCGGAGCTCACTGCGGACTCAGGGTACTCAGTGTTAAGTAATTAGAGATATAACCACGTAATAGTCACTATGGGAACACGTGATCCCTTAGTCCCATTTTCCTTTTTCCATCATTTAGAAAGTAAAATTCAAATTCCTTGGCACTGCCTCCAATGCCACCAAGACTCAGACTCATCCCACCCTTGAAGCCTTACTTCTCAGAACACCTTACTCCACTAACTAGACCTCCAGCCAAATCAGATTATTCACTGTTATCCAAACTCATTAAATGCTCAGGCATCTATCAGTCTTTGTTCCTGCTGTTTACCTGAGCCTGAAATGTTCTTCCTTCCTTCCTTTTTTCCTTCAATTTATTTTATTATGGTGGAATATATATAATACAACATTTACAGTTTTAAGTGTCTTTAAGTGTACAGTTCAGTAGTACTAAGTACATTCAAAGTGTTGTACAACCATTACCACCATCTATCTGCAGAACTCTTTGTTTTGCAAAATAGAAACTCTATACCCATTAAACTAAACTCCCTATTGCCTGCTGCCCCCAGCCCCTGGCAACCACTATGTACTTTCTGACTCCAAGATTTTAACTTTTCAAAGTACCTTATATAAGTGGATTCATACAGTATTTGTCTTTTTATGACTCGTTTACTTCACTTAGTATGTATGAGAATTTCCTTCCTTCCTAAGACTGAATAATAGTCCATACTACGCATATACCACACTTCATTAATTCATTCACTTATTGATGCAATTTGGGTTGCCTTCACATTTGCTGATGTGAATAATGCTGCTATGAATATGGGTGGACAGACATCTTTCTGAAACCATCTCTCCCTTTTTGCCCACTGAAATCCTATTCATTCATCCAGGCCAAACTCAAGTAGCACCTTCTTCATGAAGTCTCTCAGTCTCCACCTAGAAATAGTTGTTTCTTCATCTCATACAAGTCTTTCCTTGTATTGTTATATCTACATATACTTTATTGTGTCTTGAATAACTATTTGTACATAAACATATAATTCCTCATAAAATTTAAGTTCTCTGTGGTCAAGGACCCCTTCTTCTTATCTCAGCATTCCTTACATCACTCCCCACAGTGCTCTGTGATGTTTACTGAATGAATGACTACATCAAGTCAGAGAATTTGTTTGCAGTTACACAAGTATCATAAAGTGGGCAGCCAAAAGAATAAGTTGAATACCCAGAAACTTTTCCAATTCTGAATTCCCTCAAGTTAACTAGGAAATCTTATCAATTGCAAAGAAAATGTGCTGGTCTTGGAATTAAGAGGCTCTGGTATTTGTCTTGGTTCTGCCAGGGATGGTATCTTTTTTCTGCCTTAGTTTCTTCTTAGTTGAGATGAGGGAGGCGCGCTAGATCAATATGTCCCAAATCTTTTTTTGTGTGTGCAAAATCTGCACAATACCTGTGCTTTATTTGCACAATAGTTTTCTTTAAATCAACCTAAGCTTAACATTACTATTAAGGTTATCCTTGTCCTAAAATAAAGTATCTGTGAAATTATGGTTTCAATGTGTTAGCTGTAATTCTTTTCTAACACAAAATAAAATAAATGCAACTATTACAGTAAAACAATCTATGTACTATTAAAATAACTGTCTAGGCTAGTAGTGGCACATGGACCACTACTTTGGGAGGTATTGGCCTAGACTCTCCTAAGGTCTCTTCCAGCAATAACAGCTCCGTCTTCTCTGGGGAAGTCATGTCCCCTCTTGAGCCATTTAGCAAAATGCATTAAATGAGTCTTTAACTGGGAATGATTTAGCATTAGCCCCAGGGAATGGAGTGCAACTTAATAAGCCTTCCAGCACCTCTAATGCCTGGGATTCCACCCTCTTTATGCCTCCCTTCTGAGCGGTGCTGTTTGCACATTCTGCCTTTTCTGCAGCCGCTGCTTTCCTTCAGGGCCTTGTCTGTGTTTGCCTGCCCAGATCTCCCCTCTGAGGGCTGTTTATGTTTGCACACTCGGCTTGTCTTGTGGACTTGTCTAACTAAATTCCCCTTTGAGGGCTGTATATTTTGGCACAGCCTGGCTCTCTAAGGGATTCTTTTGTCCATTAACACCTCTTGTCTTGCAGTTATACCAAAGTCTTTGCTGCTCTTGCCTCAAGCAAATAAGTCCACACCATTCTGTTAACAATTTTTCTGTGTACTTCTATTTATTTTCTATACTTCTACAATAAGCATGTATAAAATTTGTAATAAAACCCTAACATTTTAGCTTTTAAAAATGTAAAGGGGACATCTGGTTGCAAATGATGCAATAAAGGCATTTTAACTTCATTCCCCTCCTTAAAAACCCACTGACAAAAACAAAAAGAATGGAAAGCAGCAATAAGAAGGTCCATTATCAATGAAATAAGGAAACAACCCCAATATATGATAATTAGCGCCCTTACCAAGTGTTAGGCTTGCTTGCTTGAGGTAGAATAAAAAGCCACACTTCTGAAAGCTTGTTAGCACTATGAGATCTAAGGGCATAGGTGGAATACCAGAGAAATGGAGAATATTCCCATTTGATACTCATCTGCCTACCACAAAAAAGATGGAATTGAATAAGAAACCATGTTGACCTCCCACTTTCATTGTTTACCACCTGCACCTGTAGCCAAAAGAGACTGGTGGTAATAATGGGAGGGGTAAGCTCACTAGACTGTAATAGAGGGTCTCTCTCTAGATGCACAGAACAGAGGAGGAGCATACTTCCAGAGCGAAGGAAATATGAACTTAGTGGAAGGATGTATGAACAACAAATCCCAATACAAATGGTAGATTACCCTGGTGAACATACTTCTTCAGCAAATGGCCCCAATCAAAGATAAATAATATCAGAATAGGAAAAATAAAACTGTTATTATTGACTGACAATATTATGTGTATGTAGAAAATCCAAAGAATCTACAAACTTAGAATTAAGTGAATTTAGCAAAATCACCACCTATAAGGTCAACATACATAGAAAATAAAATTTTAAAAAGGTATAATTCCAACAAATATCAAATACCTAGGAATATATCTAATGAAAAGTGGGTTAGACCTCTATCCTGAAAACTATAAAATATTATTCAGAGAAACTGAGAAGTCTAATAAATGAAGAAATTTACCATATTCACAGAATGGAAGACTTGCTGTTGTAAAGATGTTAATTCTCCCTAACTTAAAGTACAGATTTAATGCAAACTCTATCAAAATTGCAGCAGGTTCTTTTGCAGAAATTAGAAGGTGGTTCTAAAATTCATATAGAAATACAAAATGCCAAAAATATCCAATGTAATCTTGAAGAAAAAAAACAAAGCTGGAAGAGACTTACTCCACCTATAGTAATTAAGACACTGAGATTTTGGTACAAGAATAAACAAACTAACAAATAAAATGTCAACCAGAGTCCACAAACAGATTCTTACATACATGATTACCTGCTTTATGATAAAGACAACACTGCCGAATCCTGGGGAAAGGATAATCTTTTTCAATAAATGGTGTTGAGACAATTGGATCTCCACATGGAAAAATGTTTATTGACCCTACTTTCTACCATACAATGAAACAATCCCAGATGGACTGCAAAGCTAAATATGAAAAGTAAAACAATAAATCTTTTAGAGAAAACATAGAACATCTTTGAGACTGTGGAGTATGCAAATATTTTTAAAACATGATAGAGAATGCTGATCATAAAGAGAAAATTGATAAATTGGACAGTGTTTATCAAAAGACACCATTAAAGGAGTGAAAAAGCAGGTGACTGAGTAGAAGAAGATATTCATAGTATACATGTATATTTTAAAGAATTCATATTCAGAATATATAAAGAAAAGGATAGATAATGCAATAGAAAAGTGAGAAAATAACTCATCACCTCATAAAAGAAGCAATCTAAATGGCCAATGAACATAAGCCAATGAACAACATCATTCATCACGGCAATGTAAATCAAAATCACAATGCAATACCAATACATATCCATGAGAATGGCTAAAATGAAAAAAAAAATTAGTGTTGACAAGGTTGTGGAGAGACTGGAACTTCCATACACTGCTTGTGGGAATGTAAATCTGTACATACATATCAGCAGTACCTATTAAAGCTGAATATATACATATTTATTATCCTGCTTCTTCATTTGTAGGTATATTTGTATACTCGAAAGAAATGTAGACATATGATCACCAAAAGATGTTCCTAGAAGCACTATCTGTAATAGTTAAAATACTGGAACTAAATGTCCTACAACAGTAGAATGGACATATAAATCATGGTGTATTCACACAGTGGAATATATATAGTAGTGAGGATGAACAATCCACAACTACATCTAACAGTGTGAATATTTCTCATGAGCATAATGTTCAGTGAAAAAACTCAGACACAAAAATTAAACACTACATGGTTCCATTTATATAGACTACACAAATGGCACAATTATTTTATGGTATTAGAAGTGAAGATAGTGGACAGAGGTTACTACTGAGACAGTAAGAACTGGAAGGGAGTACATGGGAGCTGCTTCTGAATTGATAATATTCTGGTACTTGATCAAGGTACTTGTTGCATGGATGTGTTTAACTTGTGAAAATTCACTTACAATATGTGTACATTTCTGTATACATTATGTTTCTTTTTTAAAAATTGATTTGAGAGGGGGGAGGAAGTGGGGGGGGAGAGAGAGATCAAGATCGATTTGTTGTTCCACTTATTGATGCATTCACTGGATGCTTCTTGTATGAGCCCTGACTGGAGATCAAACCTGCAACCTTAGTGTATCAGGACAATGCTCTAACAAACTGAGCTACCCGGCCAGGGCATCTATTACTTTTCAATAAAGAATTTAAAAAACCCAATTAGTTTCAAAAACTTCACAAATGGGAGATTTTACCAAAAAACACATATTTCTGGATTTTCTTAAAAACATATCAAGATCCATCCATGGTGGCTCACATCTGAGACTCCATGGGAGCTGAGAAAAGGCTCTCTAGCCTTCAGAAGATATGCTCTAGTCCCTGCTCACGTCACCCACTGATCCTCCCTATCTAGCCCCACAGGAATCTGTCTGTTGATTCTTTAGCTCACCTCTGAGTCCCCAGGATAGAGCTCACTCTTTGCCTTGTATACTCCCTTCCCCTCTGCCCACTCTTGCCCACTCGCACCAATCTCCACTCCCATCTGATCCTACCTTAGCTCATCTTTAGTCATCTCACCCTAAAGCCTTCTCTCCTGGTCTGCACTGGCACTTGCCTGATTATGTCTGTCCTCACATCCTCCAATCCTTCCTCCCCTTTTACACATCTTTATTCCATTAATTCATCCACCCACTGATTCAACAAATATTTATTGACTACTTATTATGTACCAGACTCTATATCAGAGGCAGGTGAATTAAGGGACAACCTTGCCCCTGAGAAGCTTGTACTCTGAGAGAGGCAAAGACAAACTGTAAAAGTCACTATCCAGGTAAATAACTATATGTATTTTGGCAAGTCTGAGAATAATTCTGTATGGAAAGAAGGACGTAGGGGTTCTGGAGAGTCCTTGTGGAAGAAGTGGGTTGTAAGCTGGGCTTTGAAGACATGGCAGTTATTTGGATACACAGAATAAAAAAAAGTATATCCAGACATGGGCTGGATTCTGGTTCCATTTGGGAGAAATTAAATACTTCAGTGTGGTTGGATACAATGAAGAGGAGCAGTGGGAAGTAAGGTTGGAAAATAAGTAGGGGCCAGACGGTGGAGGGCAATGGATATCTCACTATGGACTTAATTTTATAGGTAGTACAGGCTATTGAATTGTTTTAAAAAATGGAATGCAGAGTTGGGGTTATAAAGAGGCAGTTTCATCCATGATCACCTCTCCCATTCTCTCTAAGTCCCTGGGTCTCCTCCTTAAGCTCTACGTTTCATGACTACCAATCGCATCCCCAAATCTCCTTGAAAAATCTCCTCTCCCCACCACCACAGCAATCCTAGGTACTGGCAAAGATGGTCACGGCCTGCTTCTTTCTCCCTAATTCCTTAAAATGTAACTGCAAGTGTTGCCTTATTCTTCCAATCAGATTTAATTGAAACAAAGAGCAACTAGAAGAAGGGGCAAAGCCACACAGGACTTTTCTCTGCCCTGAGAGGCACCTTCCGAATGGCCCTGGGCCTTGCCCCTTCCTTTGTGGTTTACTGTTGAACCCTGAGCAGCCTGAGACCAAAGCCTACTTCTGTCCCCCATAGGCCCCAGTTTCCTCTTTGCCTCTCAGGCCTTTTCTTCTCTACTTAGTGTATTTTTTTTGTTCATCTCAGGAGGACTTCCCTTCCCTGATCACTTCTACTACAAGTCATTCAAAATTGAACACCCAGTTAAGTGTATAAATTGCTCGATTCCATTAGAGCCTCAAGGACACACTTCAGAGAGCCTGGAAAGGCAGGGATTAGGTCTTCTGACTTCAAATCCATTGGTCCTGTCTTCTATATAAGGCACTCAAACAGTATTAGTGGTATGAACAGACAGATAATTCAATGAACATCTCTCTCTCTCATGAGGATTAGTTTCTTATTTTTTTTCTATTTTTCTCTTTCTTATTTGGATGATTTGATTTTATAAGGGGCTTGACATGGAACATTTAATTTTAAGATAATCTTCCATGTTCCAACTGTCATGTAAGTGGTTCCTGGTGCCCTGGCTTAAAAAAAAACTTTAAGAAAAGGTACATGTGTTTCTCAAAAGGATACACATAGAGTTATCATATGACCCAGTATTTCTACTCCTTTATATACCTAACAGAAATAAAAACTTATGTGTACACAAACACATGAATGTTCATAATAACCCAAAAGTAGACACAACTCAAGCATTCATCAACTGATAGAAGGATAAATAACATGTTATATATCCATGTAATGAAATATTATTTGGCAAGAAAGAGAAATAAGGTAGAAATATATGTTATAACATGGATGAACCTTTAAGCATATGTTGAGTGAAGAAGAATGAACTGAAGACCACATATTGTATAATTTGATTTATGTGAAATGTCCAGAATAGGTAATTCTATAGAGACAGAAAGCAGATTAGTGATTCCTTAGGTCTGAAAGGATTGGTGGCAGACAGGGAGTGGCTGCTAATGATTATGGGGCTTCTTTTTCAGGTGATGAACATGTTTGAAAACTGACTGTGGTGATGGAGGGTTGTACAACTCTGATGATACTAAAAATCATTGAATTGTATACTTCAACGGGTGAAGTATATGGCATGTAAATTATATCTCAATAAAGCTGCTATAACAAAGGCATTCATTGAGTAAAACTTAGAAAATATAGAAATATATACTGAAGAAATAAATTCCCCTTTCATATACTACACAGAAATAATCACCCTTGACATTTCTGCTGTACTTCCTTCTTATGCTTTTCCAATGGGCACACATACACAATTACAGTCATTCTCTAAATTCAGGTTTGCAGCCTGCGTGTTTGGCTTAATAGTGATCACAGGCACCCTCTACAGATGCTAAGGACAGGGGACCCAAGATCAGACAGGATTTCTGAGTCAGAATCTTGCTTTTGTCCTCGACTTACCATGAGCAAACTCTTTAACCTCTCTAAAGCCTCACTTTCCTTAACTGTGAAATGAAAATGATGACACCTACTTTCCATGGGTTGAATATAAAGTTCTATAAATGCTATTTTTCTTCATTCAGTGCCCAGTAAGGATCAGTTTGTTTCCCTCAATTGCAAGACAGACTGCTCTCACCAGTGGCCAGCTCAGAGAAACAAGAAACCAGGTGGTGCTACTGTCCTCACTTCAATTAAACTAAATGTTCTTTTTCTGGGGGGAGCAGTTGCCACAGTGGCAGAAAGCATAGGTTCTGGATCCAAATAGGCTGGCAGATATTGTGACTCTGCCATTAACTTTGAGCAAGTTTTTTAACTTTCTGTCATTCAGTTTTCTCTAGTACTAAATTCCTAGGGTTTTTTTTTTTTTTGAGAATGAAATGTATTATTAGTATCTATACAGTACCTGGCACATAGTTACTTGTTGTTACAATGTTCTTACCCAAGTAGTAGTCTACATTCTTATTTCAACCTTTTAGTTGCCCAATAATTCTTAACTTCCAAACCTACAACATTTCTTTCCTACCATCTGAGTCATAATGTACTGGCTCTAAATTCATAATGGTTGCTCATCCACATCCACTAGCCCACAGCACAAAGCAATTTTTGTTTGGCAAACTGAGTAGTTAAGAATATTGTTTCCATTAATTTTACTACCTACGTACCTCCTGGAGGCAGGGCAAGGCAGTTTAGTTAAACCAAACCAAACAAAGCATTTAGAGGCTTATAAATGAGTACTTATTTGCAGTTGTTCATCCCAGCCAGATGGGCATGTTTTAAATATTTCCAAAGGAGAGATTTCACAAGCTCTCTTAGAAACCTGTCTTAATGCTTCCAGCCCACATTGGAACTCGTCTGAAAATCTAATGTCTGGGGCGACTCAACAATTTATTATCCAAACTGGGACATTTTTAAGAGTACTAATAATTACCACAGGAACAAAGTGAGGCAATTTTGGGCCACTGTTGGGACATACTGTCACCCACTAATGGCAGCCTTTCCTGTTGCGAGTGCTGCCCACGTCATTCTCCTTGGTACTCAGTGGAGAAGAACAGCTGGCTTTCATGGTCTCTGTAACAACCTTATACACTTAAGCTTTTACTTTTTTTGTTAATTTGTGGAATGGAAACAAAAGAAGTGGAAGGCCAAAACTTGAAGGCAAACTTGAAGAACTTTTTTCCTTGCCCTCTTCCAGCTCGATGGTAATATTAATGATGGTGATGATGATGATGATGCTTACAGAGAACTTAACATGTACCAGGTACTCTTGTGAATGCTTTCTTTCTGTGTATGATTTTATTTAATCTTCACAAAAACTTATACTATCATCATCATCATTATCATCCTTTTTTTGTAGATGAAGAACTGAGTCACAGAGAGAGGGAGCATCTTGACAAATTTGTATACAGCCAGGACCTGCCTCAGCAGGAGACCAGAGGCTGGGCTTTTACCTGAAGTGCCCAACAAAGGCCTTCTGCATGACCCTGGGAGGCCACAACCTTTTACCTCGGTGCCCTGCCCTGACTAACAACACCAGTCTAGTGGGTGGATTCAGTTCTCTGCTTTCTGAGGACTGACACACAAGGGTCTGAGCTACAGGATCTCCAATGGCAGGGAGATGACTTAGTCCCTGTGGCTCCAGAGGGAAGAGGAAATAATGGAAGAAAAGTAGATGAGAATTATAGATGGTAAAATTCAACCCAGTAAAAGAATTCTTTCCCTCCATTATAATCATCTTGCATTAGACTTTGCCCAGGAAGCAGTGGGTTCTACATGACAATGTACTCAAACAGGGGTAGATGGTTTGTATCTTGGGGCAGTCACAAGGGAGTCTGCTGTTCAGAAACACCTACTGGTAAGCTTGTAAAATGCAGATTCTGAGGCCATGTCCTTATAATGCTGACCCCAGGAATCTGTATTTTTAACAAGTTCCCTTGCTGACTCTGACTCAGGTAGCCCAAGCAACACTGCTGTAAAGAAATTCCTGCTTGGGGTGTGAGATGAGATGAGGTGGAAGGCAGGGTAAAGGGATAGAGAGACGGGCTGACACATCCTTTCTGAGCTGAACCATATGGTTTGCGTGAACTTTACTCTTTTAGTCTCTCTAATATTAATCTTCTTTTTGGATGTTTATTCCTTGGTTTCCTGACAGAGAATGCTTGAGTGACATATGAGGTGAGAGATCTGGGGTGTAATAATACCATGTCATGGAAACACTCATAAAGCCATGACCCTATGGCATATGAATTCTACGTGGGGTTTGCACAGGTATTAAATGTTCTGTGGTTGGCTTTTGGAAGCCTGCTCTATCCTGACACCAGGATTTCTAAGCTGGCCTGGAGAAAAGCAAGCCTGCAGCTTCCTGGTGTTTGGAGCAGATGGGGAAAGAGTCTGAAATATTCCTTGTCATCACCTCCAGCTGACAGACCACAGGCAAAGGAGGCAACAGGGAGAAGTTAGACCAGTTGAGCTGGGAGAAAAGAGAAATCAATGGTGATGCCTTGTGAATATTTCCTTCTACGCGTTCCTCTGGATGGTGTGTGTGTGTGTGTGTGTGTGTGTGCGCGTGCGCGCACGCACACACACACCAAATTGTGTAGCACTTGTCTCTGGCTAGAGACAGTAATAAATCAGGGGCTACAAAACCACCACTAGCCACCTCCTGCAGGCCCTGTCAAAGAAACAGGCCTTCTTGAGCATAGCTGAACCAGCAGGATCCCTAGTACTGCAGCCCCACTGGATAGGATAAAAATCACACATCTGGGGTCTAGTGTACCAGATGTGCAAAGGGCTAACACAGAAAAGACCCTGCTGGGAAGACCACATCGGTCTCAAAAACATTAGTGAAGGATTCAAAGATTTTTATAACCTTGCTCGCCATTGTGCTTTTTTTAGGCTTGGATAGTAGACTTTTTCTTATGCTTTGATTCTCTGTCCTGGGGTGTCAAGAAGGATGCAGAAGGGTGTTGATCTCACTGAAGCAGTGAGAGTGAAGATCTAAAAGCTAAAGGAGTACTCGTTGGAGTCTTGGGTTTGAAATCAACTCATGCACTTACCAGGTGTTTGACCCTGAGCAAGTTACTTTAACTCTGTGAGTTTTAGTTTGTTAATCTCTAGGCGGGGGTGGGTCAGCCTCACTCAGCAGTGGCACCAGGCCCTCCTGAGGTACCTGGTCCAGGGTTGACCTTCCAAAGACCTGGTCAGCAGTTCAATCCCTGTTAGGTACTGAGAACACACCTAAGAAATAATGAGAAACAATCTAGAGAGAACCTAAAAACTGTACTTTTAGAATTAGGTTTAATTGAACAACAATTAAAAAATTATATAATGAAGAAAAAAAAAGAATTAGCTTTAGTGATTCTCATGTTTTTTGTGTTTCTTTCCTAAGATGTTAGGATATTTTTAGAACTCATATATTAGGCCTGTCATTTTTGTTAAACATTTGGAAGTGTTTTTAATAAATTTGCAACCCACATTTAAAAAAAAGAGTGATAGCCATACCTACCCCATTGGGCTGTGGTAGAGATTAAAGTACCTCTGTGGGTAACCCTGAGAATAACCCTAGCTAAGGTACAGTACTTAGCAGCACTATGGCAGAAAGGGGGAGATAAGCATGCTCAACCACTCCAGGAGAATGGGTAGAAAAAGGGAAATAACTTCCTGCTCAGTCATTCCCGAAGTTGTGTGGGGACAGAGCAGTTGTTCAATTGTCCTGTAAGAGTCTCGCACTACTAGGGATGCTGGGAGAAGTGCTGACTTCTTACCTGATCCACAGCCCTGGCCCTGGTTGGTTTCTCTTTTCCTTGGAGCCCAACAGCTTTCTTTCTCTCCCTTGGGATTTTCCTATAACTCATTCCTTTCTGGGATCCACCCCCTGCAGCCTAGCCACATCAGGATATTTTTCTGTAGAGCAACAGTGACGTGGGACTTGAAGATTAATGAGAGTCATTCAAGGTTCCTACCCAGCTAAGACAGACAAAGAATTCCTGGCAATCAGAGCCTCCATTTTCATGCATTTGTGAGTTCAAAGTTAAAAATTGGATTTCTTTTGGGGGTGATGAAAGTGTTCTAAAATCAGAGAGTGGTGATGGTTGCACAACTCTGTGAAGATATTGAAAACCACTGAATTGTATATTTTAAATGTGTGAATTTTATGGTATGTGAGTTATATCTCATTAAATCTGTTGCAAATAAAATAGGTTAGACTAGTTAGATTTCCATTCTTCTGCCTTCTCTAGTTTTAATTGAAATATAAATTGTCATTGAATTGTTAATTTAAATTATTAAATATAAATTCAATTAAACTATAAAGAGCTATAACATACCATATAGCTTTAAGAATCAAGATTAAATACCACCTCTACCACAAATCTACATGCCTTCTCATTCTCTTCCCTCCTCAAGAAATTTTGTACCTGTCAAAATTCAATTCATCTTTCCAGGTTTATCCTACAAAACCTTTCCGGGTCCCCACCAGCAAGACTCTCTCTAACCATTATCAAACCAGTGCTTAGTTACTCCTGCCCATTCTCCATGGAACCAGACTCCAAGGAGCAGAGATGAGGAGGTGAAGAAGAACACTGACAGGACCACTCTTGGGGACTCTTCCACCCAGAGGCCTCTCCCATTCACCTCTTCTGGGAAAGCTCCCCAATCTCTGACTCAGACCAGGAATGACACCTCAAAGACCTTCTTGCCTCCTGGATCCTCCCATTCCACTGACTCCCAAAGAGTTGGACAAAAGAAATGTCCTCACATGCCAGTTCCATTTATTTTCCTCTCCTAATTAAGAACCCAACATGATCCATTTGCATATTGAGTTCGTCCAACTAAGTGCTAAAAGGCCTTCTCTGCACCAGCTGTTTTATATCTCACTGGCATCTCCAGCACTTGTCAACATGCCCACTGTCTCTGTAAGTTCTTCCCGGCAGATGGAATCCTCTCCCCAAGCCACTCCTTCCTTGTCCCTCACCTCTTTCCAAAGCCAGGCCCAAACCTCCACCTCTTTGAAGGCAGACCTCCCCTAAGGAGCCTATGCTGCAGTTACCTGATTTTTTTTCCTTCAGCTTACGGACCATTCTTTTGCACTTACGGGTATTATTTGCAGGCATGGCTTCTATCACTCTATGCCCTCACCACACAATACAGTACACTGCACCCAGCACGTACTCAAATAAATTCATTTGCTGACTTGACTTTTCTTCTTTAAGAAGAAACTCCTTGTTTTGTTTTTAACAATAAACAGTTAATTAATTAATTAATTAATTATTAATCGTCCATGTGGGAACTATTTCCTTTCTTTTCTGACCTGGTCAGAATAGGCAAACCAGCATGTAGTGGTGACCTGGTAGTTAGATTCATTGTTCTGTCTGCTCAGCTCCTATTTATTAATTCCCTTAGTTTTTCATGTAAAGCAGAACCATCAGATGGTTAACCCCAGAAGCATCCCCTTGTACAATGTGACCCTGTAGCCACAGATGAGGGGTCCGGGGTGGACAACTGACTAGGATAAATCAACTGGAGTCCCTTCTTTCAAACTGCACCTTGCACATTCTGACTCTAAGTTTGAGGTTTGAAATAATCCATCATGCCCAATTTTTAAAATACTGTTCCTTTCCCACATTCTGTTTTCAACTGTATAGTGTTAATTATTGTATGTTTGAAGTTCTAGTCCTGTACAGTGTAAAATCTCAAGTGTATAAATCTAATGAAATATGCTTGTTGTGGCCTTGCTGAGGGCAGTGGGGCTGCACAACTTTCTTTTTAAAATATAATTCAGGCAAATAAAGGTATTAAGTTATACTAGTGCAATGGAAGATTTATTATCTAAACTTGGAAAAGTCAGGCAATTTCAGAGTTGGATTCCAGGAGAGATATTTCTAGAAAGGAAAGTAGGAAAGACCTAATGCATGTCAGTATTTGGTCCATTTATTGCCTGGTACAATAATCTTGTGGATTAACCATGGGGATCACGTTGCACAAACTCTAGCCTGTACCTTACACAAAGGAGACCTGTATTTAATGAATGATTGTTGAATGGGTTTCAAAGGAATTAAATAATTTTACATTTTGAAAAAGTATTTATCCTAAAAGAACTGACCAATAAAACTACATTATCTCTATTACAAAAGGAAAAATTGAGAAACAGAAAAATGAAGTAACTGACTTAGGTCTCCTAACGTGTCCATAGTAGACCTAGGACTGAATTCAAGATTCCCCCACTCTGTGGACTGGACTCAAATTTTGATATTGCAATGTTCATGGACTGCTGACTTATTTCATGAGATGAAGAAATGAGCAGAATGGAGGGCATTCAAGGCTGCTTCCAAAACAAAGTTCCAAACAAATCTCACTCAAAATAATTGTCAGGCAAGCAGGGGTCTTTAAGCCCAGGCTGATTCATTTCAGGCACTAACAGCTGGAACAGGCTCATTTTCACAGCTGTCCATCTCACAGGGACTTTTATTTTTTCCAGCTTCGGCTCCCAGTCCTAGGGTTCTAATGCAGAGGAAGAGAACTCCTCTATTTCCTTTCCATTTGTAACTAGCCTTACATCTAATTTCAAAATAAAAATTGCTTTTCAAGTACAGTATCTCCTTTCCATTGAAGCAAGATGCTATAGTTGATGATCTATATTGTGTGTGTGTCTGTGTATCTAGATATAGCGTCTGTGTGTTCCAGAGGTCACTTTGCTTGTTTCTATGAACATGTAACCATATCTCCATGTGCCCTTTTCTGTTTTGGTCACTGCTCTAATTTTCTCTTTCCTAATCTGATCCACACATGCTCATGTGCACGAGGGATAACTGGAATTGGGTTCCTTCCTTCTGAAGGCACCTTGTTAACTCTTGTACCTGTCATTTGTATACTGCCAACTGCATCCTCCCCAACTCTCCACTTTTCTGCTTTTTTGAGAATGAATGTACCTTCCATGACTAATGCAATCTGTAAGCAGCCTTCATGCTGATTCCACAGATTTTAATTTCCTAACATTTCCCTTTAGACTCTTCCTAACATCCCATTTTTAAAAAGAAAATCCCCATCTTGGAGTTAGTCAGAGGATCCACATGGCCTCCTGTGTGAACCTGCCACAGGCAGCTCAGACACCTCAGGCGGTATGTGGCCATGTTCAGGCAAGATCTGCACAGATGAACTAAAGCAGAGGGCTCTAAGAATGCATTTCTACCAACATGTACTAGGAACCAACTGTGTGCTGAGCACCCAGCTAGGATTGGCGAACAAGACAGAAATTACTGAGTAAGGCCTCTGGCCTCAAGGATCCCTCAGGTTGTTAGCGTAATAGTCAAGGCTAAAATACATAGAAGACAGCATGATGCAGCATAAAGGGCATTGGTTTTGGGGCAACAGATCTGCATGACTGTGGGCTAGTTATTGTGCTTAACCTTATTTTCCTCAATTATAAAAGGAGATGACACCTTTCTTATAGGGCTTGTGAGGATTTATGCAAGTGGCTAGGCAGACAACATGGTGACTAATTATTTGTAGTTATTGTTTCTTAATATAACAGCAGCATTTACTATTAGGGCCCTAGAGCCAGAAATACAGAATATGAAACTCACCTCTAGTGTAGAGAAGTATTCAGAGATGCCTTTAGTTCAGAGAAGAAAGGAATTGTTCCAGCTCACCAGTGAGCCTTACATCTGAGGCCAGAATATGGAACTTCTTTCTACTCCCAAAAAAGAGGTCTATTTTTTACCATGAAGCAACTGGAGAGGGATTCTTTGAAGACCCCACTCTAGGAAGTGTTCATTGTTCAGATACACAGATGAAAAGGCAAACACTGCATTTGCCGTCCTCCATTCTAGAACCACAGTGAAAGGGCATGAGAGCAAGTTTCTTGCTTGATTCCAGCTCTGAGGATAGATGATGGGAACCACTAGGAACTCTGCACTGCTAAGCTCCTGTACACTTTGCCCCTTACTTTTTTCACAAAGGTTACAGGTCACACAGATCATGGCTCAAACCTAAAAAAACATTTCAGCTGCTAGGGAAACTAGGCTTGTCACAAAATACACTACCTGTGTAGATGAGGAGCTGAGGTTAAAAACCACCAGGGCTATTAAAGGGTTCCTAGAGATGACCTTTAATTTAATTAGTCCCAATGAAGCCAACCTAATGAGATTATTTCTATATTTATTTTTCTTTTATACAGCTTTATTGAGATATAGTTCACATACCATATAATTCATCCATTATATGTACAATTCAATGGCTTTTAGTACATTCACAGAATTGTGCATCTATCACCACAATCAATTTTAGAATATTTTCTTATTCTAAAAAGAAACCCTGTACACTTCAGTCATCACCCCCCAACATTATTCTCCCCTCCCATCCCCAGCTCAGGAAACCACTAATCTACTTTCTGTCTCTATAGATTTGCCTATTTTGGAAATTTCATATAAATGCTATCATATAATATGTGGTCCTTTGTGACTGGCTTCTTTCATTTAGCACTTCTATATTTCTTGAAGGAAGGTAGCCTCAATGTTTGTCAAAGGGGAATAGCTAAAGCAGAGTGCAGTCAAACTGTGGATTACTACAATACTTAAAAAATTAGGTAGATGTACATATACTAATAAAGGTCTCTAATACATGCAAACAAATACATGTGAATCTGGAAGAACACACATCAAAATGATAAAAGTGGAGACCTGGAGACCTCCATGTAGGGGTAAAGAGGAATAACAGGGTGGATGGAATACAAAGAATATTCTCCTTATTTGGAATATGTTAATTTTTCAAGGATAATTTATTCATGTATTACTTAAAATTTAAAAATTAATTAAAATGATAACATGAGACTTCTGGTTTCCAGTTCTGCATGTAAAAAGCCTGGGGATAGCCCCTTCATCCTAACAATAAGTAAAAACCTGAACAGACTTGAAAAATCAACGACTCTTCTTGGATCCATATGAAAAGGAAGGATGCAGTACAACCCATTGGCCCCAAGACTGGAGAGTCAGTTGGGTGAAAACAGGTCATCACTGCTAACAGGGGCAAAAACTTAGGATCAGAAACTGCCATGGGGACCAGTGCCCAGGTAGGGAAACCTGAACTATAATTTAGTTAAAAACTCCAGGGAGGTCCATTTATGGGTATTCCCCGTAGTTTACCTCTAGGAGCTTGATCAGGTTCCCACAGCAGATTCGGAGAGAAATGCCCTTGAGCTGCTGGCAGGGGAGGGGCAAAGGCACTGGAGTGCTCTGCCCTTCAGTAAGAACTGCCCTCAGGGGAAATTAGTTAACCAGAGCCTAACCTGCTGGGGTTTTATCAGCACCTACTGACCTGGGGAAGAAAAACACTCAACTCCAGCTCACTCTAGCCACGCTGCCCCACCTAAGGGAAGGAGAAAAAAAACTGAGACACAATTTGAGTTCTCAGTGGAGAGGCATAGCCTTACTGAAAGACAGATGCGAATATAGAGCCCCTCTCCCCTCCCTACCCTGCACCACCACATTACTAAAGGCCTGTTTATGGCAGTTCCTTTTACCCAGTACATCATGCCCATATAGCATGGAAATATTACAAGGCATACCAAAATCAAAAAACCCCTCCCACAATTTGAAGAGACAGAGCAAGTACCTGACACGGATGTTGGTATTATTAGACTGGGAATTTAAAACACCTATGATTAATGTAGTCCAATGAATAAAGTAGACAACACGCAAGAACAGATTGGCAATATAAGCAGTGAGATGGAAACCTTAAGAAAGAACTAAAAAAAATGCTAAAGAAATAAAAAAAAAAAAAGCCACTACGGAAATGAAGAATGCCTTTGATGGATTTAATAGTAGACTGGACACTAATGAGGAAAAAAAAAGTCTGAGCTAGCGGATATGGTGATTGAATCCTTGGAAACCAAAAAGCAAAGATAACAAAGATTGAAAAAGAGTATATCAGAAATGATAAAGAGAAGCAGGAGTTTTCTTTGGAAAGCCCCTGCTGAAGGAAGCTAGACAGGAAGTATTAGGTGCCTTGACATCTCTTGAAGAACTTGAAGCCTTTCAGATATGAGCTTTTATGTCATCACAGACACACTCAATTGACCCAATGTGCAGACAAACTCCTTGGATGAGATTCAGGCCCAAGTCAAAGACCAGGAAGGGATGATTCCCTTTGTCCACAGGAGTAGAAACAAGCTCAGCTTCTACCACGGGACAATGCCAAGTTGTCCTAAGCTTCCTATTCATTTAAAGGAAAGTGGACAACTGGGACTATGAACACCGAGACTGTCAAGAGCTGGAAATATAAGGGATGTAGGAACTACAATACAGGATGGTTATCCAGGATGGTTACACAAAGAACAGGATCCAACTTGTAGAACCTTGGGAACTACCTCAACCTCAGTAGACTCCACACACATTAGTATCTCCACAAACTAGTTTTTTGTTTCCATCCCTCCCCACCACCTCTAAAATTTTCTGGGATAGCAGGAAAGAGAGGGGCTAGGCAGGCTGATTCTGTGGCCAGTCACTGAAGGGGAAGATCCCTAAGAAAATGGGTGAAGCGGCCTTGACAAGGAAAAGACATCAGATAGGATCCTGGGTTTAAGCAACTAATTATGGATTGTGAGAAGAATTTAGGTTCATTTTTATTAGACTCCGATATTTCTTAAGATCTAAGTATGATGGAATTTGCTTATATAATGACCATAGAAGGGATACCAGCTATACGTATGGAGGGAAAGAATACAAGTCACCACCAAGCTGTGGTGGTCCGTGGTAGATCTTAGGTGGAAGAAAGGCGAATTGGAGATAACAGAGTTAAGATAGAACTCATCTATTCTGGTGTGCCCAAATAGGTAAAGTCACTTCCCAATTGTGAATTTGTAGTAGCAATAGTCATAGAAACACTGAAGATAAAATATTTAATATTTACTATGTGACAAATACTATGCTCAGCATTTCATTTATTATTTCAATTAACCCTCACAACAGCCTTATGATGTTATCATTATTCCCATTTTATGGTTAACGAAATAGGATCTCAGAGAGATAAAGAAATTTGCTTAAGTCGAACAGTTAGTCAGAGGCTAGAACTCCATCCACTTCATGTCTCCTGATTCCAGTCTAATATTACTGCCACACTGTGATGTCAATACTTTCTTGCCCTAGGCCTCTTACAATCACCAAAATCTTTAATTCCCTATAGCTTCCAAATTTAAGACAGGCTACTTAATCTTTTCTTGTCATTTGAAATTGTATATCTGAGCTAAATTCATCTGATAAAGACAAGGGATTATTTTAGTAAATAATTATTCACTAAGATTTTGCTAATCCTGTGTGAACCTCCAGTTAGTATTTTCATATGCTAACACCTCTAATCTAAGTGTTTATTTTCACTGTTTACCTAAAAATTGAAATAGACTGTTGAGTTTCTAAGTGAAATGAAACCCTTGCTTCACTTTTTAGTAGAAGAAATATATGTGAAGGTCAAAAATGAATTCAGAATAATCTGAGTATTATAAACTAAACTACAAAGTGACCAACCTATAATATCACAGATAAAACCTAGAGCAGGTTAAAATAATCAAAGGTGTTGTAGAAGAGCACAAATCACCAGGGAAACAATAAAAATTCTGGCATATGAGAAGGTGGATTACATTTACCCAAGGGAATAGTGTAGGCTGAGGGGGAGGGGCAAGTGTTTGAAGACCACTTACCCACAGAATGAAGTCAACTGAGGACCACAGAGAAATAAAAAGCAACTCAATTTGGTTTAATATTCTTTTCATGAGAAACAGAAACTGTTTAACTCATCTGCTTTTTCAATTATGAACAGGAAACATAAAACTATAGTCAATAAATACACTGAAAATTGTAATAAAGATTACTCCAGGCCCATGTTACAGCCAGTGAAAGAGGAAAAGGAGCAGTCAAGAAAGAGGGAATGTAGGGAGAGAATGGAGGATGCTCAGCAGGGTCCCAGGCACCTCTGTACCTGTCCCTGCCAGGCCTCTTTTGCTCTTACAGAGTGCCCTCCTCAGAGCTATCCTGTTTCTGTTCTCCTGGTGCCTGCCTACATTTCTAGAATTCTCCTTTAGCTTCCAATCTCTCCCCCTCTCCCGGGGTCTCCACTTAGAGAAAAGTTGATGATGATCAATGACCCCTTCTCTAAGGAAGCCCTTACTTTCTTGAATCTTTCTACCAAGCTTTCAATTACTAATTAGCCCTTCTTTATTCTTTTTTTAATTACTAAAGTCATATTTATTCACATGGCTAAAAATAATACCAAAAGGCTTATCATATAATAAAGCGTGCTGCCCTCCCACCAAACATACTATTTATTAATGATCAACTTTAGAATTTTCCCTGATTTTCTGATATGTAGGATGAGGATTTTAGCTCTTTAAAAGCCCAGGCCCTTTATTCCTTCTCCCAATGGAATTAAATTATATTCTAGCTTCCTCTACTGTTCACCTCTGTAATTTCAAACAACATATTCAAACCAGTAATTCTTTTGTCAGCAACCACATGCAATTACTTAGTGATACTCCACGGAAAAAGGAAAACAGCTACTGTCTTTATTATTTCACTGTTTTCATCAATATGATTTTCTTATTTCAGGAAGCTCTTGACCAGAAAGGTACAACCTGAAAATAAATTTATTGTTTGTTTTAGGAACTTCATGAAAACCTATTTAAACAACATTAAACTGCTCAAGTTTTCTATAGATCGCATTAAATGACTGTTCACTCTCTAAGACTCTGCAACTGTCAAAATTAATGACTGTGACTTTCACCAAGAAAGGAATAGGAGGGCCTGTCGGCAGAGTTCTCATACTCTATGTTGGTCAGGATAGCCCTACAGGAAACACCCCATATACTTCCTCTTCTTGCTTATAAACATACTTCCTCTTCTTTGTTTTGCTGGACTTGCACATGGCTCAACATGTCTGCATATACCTGATTACGATCCTTCCTTTTTCCCAAAATAAATCTTTTAGCTGAAGGAATACCCGGTCAACTTTTTGTTTGCGGTCAACAAAACCCTGCCCTCAAAACTCAAAATTATGGCATGATATTGTACTTAGGCAACCCTAATTAAGGCTGCACGTTGAAAGGCCTACTTTAAATCAGAATTCAAAAAAGCCTCATAAATATCCTTACTTTATCTGTGCCATTCTGAGATGTTGCTCACGTGGTAAAGGTTATTTTCTCTGACTACATGAAGCAATAAACTCAGTTTTCCTTTATCAACAGGTTAGTCTGGTGATATTTTGGGGCCAACATTCAACAGCTTTGGCCGTCCTGCCAAGGTCCAGCTGAGACTTCTTCACCAACAGGACCCAGGGTTCTCAGTTCAAAACCAGTGCTCCCAGGGCTCCTCGCCCCCTACTGGGGCATCTTTGACACTGCTGCTGGGGTTACTAAGGCCTGCATTGGGCCTGGCTCTAATTTATTTTTTATTTTATTTCCTTGAGCTCCTCAAATGCTGAGTTTATTTTGGGTCCCAGGATTAAGAAACCCATTTTAGGAATCCTTTGATTAGTTAAAACACTACTATTTGTTTCTGACTGTCCTTCCCCCTCCTTATTGTGCATCTTTAGGATGAAAAGGAGAGGACAAAGACTCAGTGTCTATTCCTCAAGCTGGTCCCAAGGTCTGAGAATTTCAGGAGGTTTTGTCAGGGAGGAAAATTTTCCTCTAGCTTCTAAGGTCTCTGGCTGAAAGTTAAACTAAGACAGATTAACCAGAAAAAAAGCAAACAAATTTATTAACGTTTTACATTAATACACAATGAGGTGGGAGCCTTTAAAAAGAAATGAAGACCCAAAGAAATGTTGAAACCTTAGTATACTTATGCAGGTTTGATAAAGAGCGGACAGCTGTGGAGACTTGTGATGAGTCAAAGGGCATGAGGTGAGTGTAGTAAACCGGGGAAACTTAGGAAGGCCCGTTTGTTTGGCCTCCCCACTTCAGGAGTAAAGGTGGGGGGTGGGGAGAAAGTACACTTCTGCTGTTGTCTCAAACTCCTCCAGCTTCAAATATTCAGTATGCCAAGGTGCTGTTTTGGGGGGCAGTGTGTCCTGAATCCTGTCAGTTTCTTCTTGGGTAGCATCCTTTGGAAAACTGTTTCAGGTAAGTTTTCGAAATTTTATGAAAGCTTGTCTCACACTTGCTGTTTTGTCTGTGAGACTGATTCTTAGGAGAGTTCTCCTCTCCAAACTTCTGTCCCATGGGAAGTTCAAGTTTTCTAATGGTGACAACCCAGCCATTTGGACAGGTACCTAAGTTATGAGGTACAGTGACACCCTCAACCATTCCCAGCCTCTCAGGGGTTTGTCTCAGTCTAAATCTAATGATTCAAACTTCTGGGCTATAGTCCTGCTTCTTACATGTACATATAAAAAGCCCAAATTCATTAACTTACTTTCTAAATGGCATAATTATACCAAGGATAATTTAGAATTGCAGAATTTTTACATGAACAAAAAATGTTCATATGCGAAACATCTTCAAACGAAAAGGAAGTAAATATTAAATGGTCTGCATTTTTTGATTGGTACAAAGAGCATCTAAAAGAAATTCAAATTCCAAAATTGTTTCCTTAAGCAATTCCTTGGCCAAGCCAAAAGAAAAATGTGAAACACTCAAAATTATCTTTTAGGTGCCCCCACAACTCACAACTCAAAACAATTGGCCCTCACTTTACTATTTTTGCTCTCCCATCCTATGTTATTCCTTTTGCTCTGCTTCTATCTCTTCTTTACCCACTCTCTTTCTGTCATAGATGGCCAGAAACCCTCAAAGCCCAGTTACCTCTTAAAACTAAACCCCTTTCAGAATAGGGCTTTTAACTCCTGGTCTCGACCTGAGCTGAGGGCCATTGAAAAAAGACTTTTCAAAGCCTACGCAAGATATAGTGAAATTTGCAGAGAAACTTAGAATAGTTTTAGGATAGTTGTGCATCATCCAGGGCTCCCAAATCCACACCCTTTAGTTCATAGCTTAGTGGGAACCTCAGGTGCAAAAATTCGGATAAGAAGACAGAAAGGGAAGACCCTGAGAATCACTTAAAGTATCCAGAATTGCATCAGGAGCTCCTATTCAGTCCTGTAAGTACAGAAAGAATGAATCTACATAAGACTTTGATGATAAGCTCTTTAACACTGTTAGAAAGCATTCTGAACAGATCCTGAAGCAGAGGGACTCTAGCTCTCTTCTCACTTCCTGTGAATGGCCTTGAGCCAGAAATAGGGGATTTACTATGCAAGGAAAATCTAAAATGAGCAAGAGTCCTATTGGCAGACCATCAATGCCTCACTGTATATTTTAAAAGAGTCTGAGAACAAAAGTAGAATAAGGTTTGCCAAGGCAGTGAGTGCTCTCCATTGCTGCAGTAAGTGATAACATTCACCTTTGGCCCATTTAACAAGACTACTTGGGTGCACTCAACTCCACTTTGAAAAAGAAGGTCTTTGGTTTTCCCATCTTTTCCCATACCTCTCCTCTCATCTTCCACCTCCCAACTTCTGTCAGTGTGCCCTTACTTTTACACTTTTCCAAGGCTGACAGTATTTATGGTCTATTCTATAACCATGACTATCTTCCATTATTTGTCTAAAGGGGTATTCTAAATATTGAAAAACATCTGCTGAAAATCTTATCAACTTTTAATTTGTTCTCATTTGAGTCACGATTTTCTTATTTCGTTTTCTCCTTCATTCTCACTCTTCTTGTCCACCTCAGAGTTTGTAAAAGGCCTTTCTTTTATTCTTGAACTCTATGTCTTTATCATTTTCTGTTTTTCTTAAAATCTCCGATATACTTCCTGTTTCATCAAATTGCCCCTTTTCTCTCTTAAAACCTTCTGCCTGGAGTCCTCCATCTTCCTGTTGCAGTTTGGGGTGTCTGCTCTATAAATGTGCTGCGCAACTGGTGCTTTTGGATTTTCATGTGTAAAAATTTTTGAATTTGCCCTTACATTTGATTGAAAGTTAGATGAGGTGTAGATTTTTGCAATAAAAACTAACTTTTCTTAGAGCTTTGAAGATATTATTCCATTGTATTTTAGCCTCCCCTGTTTTTGATGAGAAATTTGATGCCAATCTAATCCTTGTTCCCTTTTCCTTCGGAAGCTTTTAGTATCTTCTACTGAATTTTAAAAAATTTTTACAATAATGTGTATATATGTAGGTCATTTTCTTTCATTCTGCTCAGAATTTGCTAGGTTCTTAAAAATATCAAAACATTTATCTCCTTTCAGTTCTGGGATGTTTCTTTGCAGTATTTCCTTGATCACCTTCTCTCTTCTGTTTCCTTTGTTCTCTTTTCCAGGATGCTTACTAGTGAAATTGTGTGTCCTACTAGTTCTCTCTACTTGATAAATCTTAGCTCATAGTTCATCTCTTTGTTTTTCTTTCTGTTCTAATTTTGGTGAGTCCTCTACTTTTCAATGTTATTGTTACTATTTTTAGAAATAATATTTTCAGTTTCTTAGAGGTCCTTATTTCTTAAATCATTCCCTTTTTAATACATAATAATATAGCCTGCTCTTCTGGTTTTTAATGTAACACAGTAGACACTGTTTCAGCTGACTTCCACCAGCCACTTACTGGACACATTCCCTCCCATCTGAGAACCACAATAGTGGTACTCAGGACTTACTGCATGCTCACAGCTGTTAGGCTACTCACTGGTTTGCTCACAATCCTACTTCCATCAGTCAAATTAAATACCTGTCAAGAAGAGATGTGCTTTTCCCCCAAATCTGTTATGCTAATGGTGGTTGATTTTCATGAATATATGAAAAGTAATGAAATGTGAAGATAGATGTTATTGCTGTTTATTTAGATGTAGACCAGAACTGAAGAAAACAATAAAACTATATCAGAATGCTGGTCTCAGATTTTTCTCAAATATCTTAAAATATAGCACAACTTTAAAGAAAGCGAAACTGGAAAAGATCAAAAGGAGTTACATACATTTTTGTAGTAGCAAACTTTTGTATTCTATTTTCAGTTGTATCACTACTGAAACTACAAAAATGACAGGCAAATACACTTTGACATGCCATTTTGCAGAAGGGAATGCCAAAATGTTTTGAGACTTTCAAACTTTTAAGTCCTAAAGCTCTAACTATGACTAATATAAGCTTTTAAAAAGATCCTGAGTTTAATTTAGGGCTTAATAGATAATTCATGTTATTTTAGTGCTTAAATAGATAATTCATGTTATTATGGTTCTATAACATTTTATTCATATAAACAAGGAATAATTTTACAGAGCTGCAAATGGTTATTTCATAAAATGATATACTATTTAGTAAATTCAGGTGGTTAAAAAGGTCAATTGAGTAAACCATGTGAAATTCTCCTAATGACGCATTGGTGAAATAAGAACAGAAGCTTTAAGCTTCTGACCTTTAGAGCTAACTTGGTTCCACTAAAACCTGAATGAAATAGTACTGGAATTGGAGTGGACCCAGTTCTACTGGATGGAGTAGACCCAGGGATCATCTTAGCCACGTGGCTTTAGGCAAGTCAAAGCCTTTTTTGAGGCTCAGTTTCTTCATTTGTAAAATGGGGATAAATATCGAATGCTTACATGTCTAATAAGATCTTTAAGACAGTGAAAAAAATCACTAGTTTTTTAAAAATATATTTTGAAACTATTAGTGATTCTTAGGAAGTTGCAAAGATAATACAGACTGGTCTCATGTATCCTTTGCCAAGTTTCCAGTAATGGTTATACCTTCTTAACTAACTTATAACACAATATCAAAATTAGGAACTTGAGATAGGTATACTGTGTATACAGCTGTATGCCATTTTACCGCATGTGTATATTTGTGCAAATACCACCACAATCGAGATATAGAACCATTCACCAAACAGATCTCCCTCAGGTTAACCCTTCATAGTCTTGTCCACCTCACAAGCACCCACCATTTCAAATCCCTGTCAACTATAAAGCTGTTCTCCATCTCTATAATTTTGTTATTTCAAGAATGTTATGTAAATAGAATCATACATTATTTGACTTTCTGGCTTTTCTTACTCAGAATACTGCCCTTGAAATCCATCCAAGTTGTTGTATGTGTCAATAGTTCATTTCTTTTTATTGCCGAGTAACACTTCACAGTATGAATGTGCCACAATTTAACCATTCACCTATTGAGAGACATTTTGGTTATAAACACATTGCTGATTATTTCTCATGAAGCTTCTATGATTAGTAATGTATATGTTTTTATGTAGACCAAGTTTTCTCTGGAAAAAATGCTTAGGTGTATGATGACTCGTTTGTAGGGTATGCATTTAGTTTTCAAGAAACTGCTACACTTTCCTCCCTGCGTGGCCCTACAGTTTCAGTGTGTGAGTGATCCTTTCTCTGCAGCCCAATCAACAGTCAAAAGCATGTGAAACAGCAAAAGGTACACAAACTTGAGGTATGTTGGCATGTTCACACAATGCAGAAGTGTCAATTTTTCTCTCTTCTAAGCTCTTGAAATTTCCATATATTGGGCCATTTTCCATTTGACTGACAGGAAAAATAGAATGATAGGAGACTGTGTGGTTATGTTGAAGCCAGGTGGAAAATGGGACCACATGTCCTGCTGAGAAGAGTAAGGAAGTGGGAGGTGACGAAGAATGTTCAGTTCAAACCCTGGGGGACAGTCTGTCAGACGAGGTTACCTTAAATCACTCACATTAGATTCCATTTGCAGTTTGAAGACACTCAGCCATGATGAAAGCATTATAATCTCAGGAGCGGGCAGAAGGGCTACACTAGCTCCCCCCGCCCCAAGCTATGAACAGGGAAGGCATGAAGAAAAGAATTTACTTGAACGCTCTCCATGTGGTCTTTCTGTATAGGCTAGTTTGTGCTTCCTCACCGTATGGAGGTTGGGATACAAGAGTAATTATCCTGAGAGGACAGAGGAGAGTGCATAATGTTTTATTTTTATTTTTATTTTTTTCCGTTTTTAAAAAATTTTATTTTATTTTTTCAAATACATTTGTCTCTGCCTCCCCCCACCACTTTCCCTTGCCCCCTCCCTCCTTCCCTCCCTCAGCTCTTCCCCTTTGGTTTTGTCCATGAGTCCTTGCTATATGTTCCTTGACTTTCCCCTTCCCTTCCTTTTCCCCACCCCACCTCCCTCCTTCCCTCTTGTCTCTGTTGATTTCTTTTCCTTTCAGTGTTGCTGGTCTTACTTTCCTTGCATCTTTGCATTGTTGGTTAGGTTCTGCTTATAGGTGAGATCATATGCTATTTGTCTTTCACCCCCTGGCTTATTTCGCTTAGCATAATGCTCTCCAGTTCCATCCATGCTGTTGCGAAGTTTAGTAGTTCTTTTTTTCTTTCTGCTGCATAGTATTCCATTGTGTATATGTACCATAACTTTTTGATCCAATCATCTACTGATGAAGAATGAGTAATGTTTTAATGAACTAGTCTTAGAAGTCATGTAGTATATCTTCTACTGTGCTCTATTAGTGGATGTAGTCATAGTGCTGTGCCCCAGATTCAAGGAGAGGGAATACAGCACTTTCTGCTTTATAGGAGGAGTGTCAGGTCACAATGTAAGAAGAGCATGTGAAGTGGAAGATATAGTTGTGGGAGTTTTAGAAAAGAAGGCATAAGCATACTTCTGGGGTTCTAGTTTAGTGAATTTTCATGTATTTCAGTCTAAGTGGGGGTAGCCCTATTTCTGAAAAGAAGCAGCTCTTCTTTCTCAATAGTCTGATTTTGCTGTCTTTGGGAACTTCAGGCGCTGGCAAGGTAGCCTTTGGATAGGCCTGACAGCATTTCTTCCAGTGAGGCTGAGCACACCTCGCGCCACATGGAAACAGCTTTCTGAGGAAAGGAAATGCAAGGGGTGGGTGTGAAGGGTGGGGGATGGGTTGGGCTTCCCTAACTGTCTTCTCAAGACAAACACCCAGGGTAAATATGTTTCATACACCAAGTTATGGCCTATTAGAATTAATAGGACCTCTTAAACCTGAAAGATGGAGATGAGAAAAAAATTATAAAGTACTGCTTGCCCAAAGTCACTCTTGCATGGAGTTGAACAGGGAGAAAAGAAGATTTTGGGGTAAGAATTCAAGTTTGTGAAAGTCCTATTTAAGTGAACTTGACAACATGTTCTATAAAATCAATTAATGATTTGTAAGCCATCAATAATCCAGGAATTCCTATTAGTTGAATGCTGCATATATGAGCTGTTCAGTAAAACATTGAGGATAAGTTTTTAAATTACTTCAATTTAAACTGAGGAACACTAGAAGAAGAAAGTGAAACAAGTCTTAGACTCTGACTGCAGACTGTGTCCCCTCTGTGCCAGCACCACCTCCCACCGCACATATGTCCCCCGCCACCCAAACTCCTTCTTAGCCCGTAAAGCTCAGTTTGACGCCACCTGCTGGCCAGAGGTTCTCTCTGCCCACATGGAGCTAATTACCTCTTCCTCCTTGCTCCCGTAGCTCTCTGTACACTCTTACACTGCAGCACCAACCACGCTGAGTTATAATAAGTTGTTTATGTGTCTGTCTTTGCCACCAGACTGAGAGATTGTTGAAGGCAGAAATGGTAACATTCATCTTTGCAATACACAAATTACAAATTACACAGTACCTGGGATAGAAGGGGAACTGAATAAATGAAGAATTAAAACAGTGGAAAGTAAAGAGGGTAGAGAGCCAGTCGCGGAGGAAAGAAAATGGATGGATAGACTGATGGAGTATTTTAGTTCTCCAAACTTTAGATCTCAAATATGTGAGCAGATTTTATACGGAGTCTCCAGAATTCTTAGTGATTCAGGGTTAGGGTCAATTGTTTCCCTTATATATTCAATATGTTTTTCTTATAGTTCATACCATCATCCTGTTGACAGTGGGGTGAATCCGGATAATATGACAAGTTGTAGTATTAAATGTTTTTATTTAGTATTGTTATAATTATTTGCTTATTATTATTCTTACTCTTTTCATGTCCTTTTTAAAAAAATATTAATGAGTGGATCGAAAAATATCATACATTTATACAATGGAATACTACACAGCAGAAAGAAAGAAGGAGCTCCTACCCTTCATGACAGTATGGATGGAACTGGAAGGCATTATGCTAAGTGAAGTAAGCCAGGTGGTGAAAGACAAATACCATATGATCTCACCTATAAGTGGAACCTAATCAACAAAACAAACAAGCAAAATATAACTAGAGATATTGAAATAAAAAACAAACTTATGGTAAACAGAGGGGAGGGAGAAAGGGGAGAAGGGGGGAAGAAGGGGAAGGGTCGTCAAGGAACATGTATAAAGGACCCATGGACAAAGCCAAAGTGGGGTAGGAATGAGGGTGGGAGGTGGGGGTCGATGGGGTGGGGGAAAATGGAGACAACTGTACTTGAATAACAATTAAAAAAAAAAAAAGAGTTTCAACATTTAAAAACAAAATATGTGTTGGGTGTCCCGAGATCACAACATCCAGCTGTAAGTAATTTGTAAAAATCAGTCCTTTCTTCTTCATGAAGAAAATTGATTTTTACCTTGAGAAAGTCATTTTAACTTACTACGACAGTGTGGGTTTTATAGCCTTTATGAACTCAGAGGTTTTGTAAAGATTAACCTTTTAATTACAGTGCTAGGATTATATAGTGGACTTACAGCAAATTTATATTTAAATTACACAATTTTTTACTCTTTGGTTAATATAGTTTATTCACAGTCACTATAGTTGTTAGAAAATGTAAGCCATCACTTACCACGACTATGCCCATTGACATCAGTGTGTTTCACAGGCATCGCGATAGGCGAGCCGGCCCTAGATACAGGCATTGACAGCGGGCGCATTATGTACAGAGATTTCAAAAACAATAATGAAACCGACTAAAAGTCAGTCTGCTTTTTATTATCACCATGTGCCAACAATTCTAAATATTGCCAGTGATAGAATACTCCTCCCTGAAAAAGTCTTTTGTTGGTCTTTGAAACAAACTACAGTGGTTACTGTTAAGTTTTAATCGTGTATCAGTAAGCTTCAACTTAGTACATTTTAATAATTTGTTTGTTCGTAAACATTGTATTCTACATGGAAGTTAATTCAGAGAACTGGCTTCTTCAGTGAGTCCCCTACCCACATGGAGTTGGCAACGCCTCCTCCTTCCGAGACCCAGCCTGTACCGGCAAGGAGCTGCGCGGGGTGGTGCCCGCCCTCCGCCAGCCAGGACTTCCCCCTCTCGCTCCTGTGGCAACACGCAGTCCTGGAATTAAACTGGGGCTTCTGCAGAAACAGGGACTGCTCCATTATCTTAAAGATGAAAAAACAGAATGAGTGATATTTCAATTCTGTCACTTTATGTGACCACTTGAAGATTTTGTGTTTAAAATTTAAACAGTACAAGAGCTGTGAGGAGTACTGTTCTTATCTGACAAATGCAATTTTCATTTACACTAAAATCATTTACTGAATTTGAACAATCTCTACATAAAAATATCTTTAAAATAGATATGTATTTACTTTAAAAATTTTTCAACTGTTTAATACTAAAAAAGGAATCAAGAAAATGATGTTATTACTGATTATCAATGCAAATAATTGTCACACTGAAGAGATCCCCGGCGTACTGAGCGGGCCCCTGTGTGACCTGGCCCCTGGGACCAGCGCAGGCAGTGCGTGCACCAGGCGAGGTCAGCTGTGCCAGTTCCTCTGCTCCACTTCCTCCTCCAGGGCCTGTTCCTTCTCAGTCCCCGCCCACTGTTGACCAATCCAAGATTCCTTTTCTGAAGTTTTGCTCTCAGCAATCAGTTAATGGATTCTTTTATAGCTTGACCCTCACTAAAGTGTATTTACATTTTATGGGAACCTTTAAAAAAAGGTTTATTTTATTCTTATGAGAGAGTGAGAAGGGGAGGGGGAGGAATGGAGTGGAGGAGAGAGAGAGAGAGAAGGAAAAACTGATGAGAGAGAGAAACACCGATTGGCTGCCTCCTGCACAAACGCCAGCTGGGGACTGAGCCCGGAACATGGCCATATGCCCCGACTGGGAATCAAACTGACAACCTTCTGGGCAATTTCTTGCGCAGAAATGAAAGAAGTTGGAAATAATTTAATTGTGCATTCCATGCCTGGAAGACTTGTTAACCCATCAATAGAAAACAGCAAAAAACAGTTTATACCCCAAGACTCCTTTGAACCCTCACCTTAAAATCCTCCACTGAAGCCAGCATGCAACAGTGGATATTTGTGAAAGGAAGCCAGAAACCCTAAATGTATATGTAGACAGGTGCCTTATCTTTCTACCTGAAAGGTCAGACCCGCCTCGGAATGAGCGGTAACAGGCTCCTTCCTGTATTACTAAGGAGAGTGGGAAATATGTGACAAAATACTATGGTAGTAGAATGAGAAAAGCAAAGACAGAAAACAAAATTGAAATTTTCTATAAGGATACAAGTTCTACTAGAGGTTTCCAATAATTTAATGGCTCAATAACTCAAAAAACAAACACAAACACTTTGCAGTTTGGACTGAGGCTACCAGGTGGTGATAGTGTGACAAAGCCATGACTAAAATGCCTTAGGTCACATGGTTTGCCCTGAATTTTGGGTTAGTTGCTACATGGAAAGTTACCATTAGCAAGAAATATGCCGGATTATACTGTTAAGCACTTCTCTGTTTTTAAAAGTTGTTCTAAAGCAGGATCTTTTAAAAGGAACAATCACCTGGTATTTATTTGATGTTGAATGATTTATATTAAAGAGGTATATTTTTCACAAATGACAATTTGTCAATGATTAGAGGAGGAAGGCAGAAGCTGCCACCACCCTGGGATAAACACATACCTCTGCCTTGAGCTTGCTTTCCTTCTTTTTCTTTTTCATTTTTCTTTCTTTTTTTCCCTTTTTTATCCCCCCCCCCCCCACTAGGGCTGGCTCAGAAATGGCATGTAAGAATATTGTTATTTATGGATTTTGCTATATTTCTTTATTCACTTCATCTAGGATGTTTGAATTAAATCATAAGAAGGCCTCAATTCTCTTTCCTACCTCTCTACTTTCAAAAATCTTCATTCTTTTCTGTGCAAATCATAGATGAGAGAGAGCGCATGCAAAACAGGGCAGGCCGTTGGGTTCAGGGAGTGCAATGGTCTCTCAGGCTTTGCTTTCTACATAAGAAGGTTTAACTGTCATCAAACTCTTTTTTTTTCCTTTCGCAAAAATTACCTAACTTATTTTGTTAGAAGTGAGTATAACTTACTTTGCATGTAAGTTCTCATACATTTCTTTTACTATTATTTCATTTGAAATAACTGAAGGTAGAGGATTGGAAAAAGTCAGAAATTTTCCTAAAACTGCATTTCCTCAAAGAGGTGGGCATACCTCACTTATGGAAGCATATTTTGCAACCTAAAAATAACCTCCTTGTTTGCCCACATTCCATTCTGAAAAATTTATGATAGGCCTTATTTGCTTAACAGGCAATTGTAGGGGAGGAAAAATTTTACCCTCTTAGGTTCAGCATGGCATCTGGGGTCTGTGAATTAGACAGACAGAAGACAGATTAACTGGAGGAAGGCATACACATTTTCTTTGATGTTAATATTTTAACTTTTACATGCATTGAGTTCTTCATAGAAAAAAATACCCAAAGAAGCAGTTAGACTCAGGTTTTATAATATTTTGACAAAGGGTGATGTATTTGTGAAGAAGTGGCAAGACTAAGGAAAAGAATCTTGGGCTTCCAGGAGCAGTAAGCTGTGGGAAGGTAAATCCAAGGTATATAGTGGAAACTCAGGTATCTAATAGAAGACAAGGGTTATTGAAGGTTTGTGTATGCACGCCCATCTTGATGCTGACTTTCTGCTTCCAGTGATAAGCATTGTTTTTCCTCCTCCTGGTATGTGAGAGGTGAGGGTGAAGACCTTTACAAACAGGAATTTATGTTCTGCTTTGAGGCCAACACATTATTCTTTCTGCATTTATTTGTTGCCTCTTAACTGTCTTAAAAAAATCCTTATGTCAAAGTGGCATATTTTGGGGATGGCATATTCTGATTCTCTTCATCTTCATCTCTTGCCTACTTTCACAAAATGAAACTTTTCTAATTTTTAATCAAGGTTATGGTAGTTCCTTATGAAAAGGAAAGAAGAGTTCACAATGGGCAACAAAAGAGACAAAGATCCTATTTAATATCAGTCTCTTCTTTATTATAAATTATAAGGTAAAGGATTCATGTATACTAATAACATTGCCTGTTACATGTCTCAAGAGCCACCAAGCATATCTTAGCTCCCCAAACAGTTTACTGTTTCCAAATACACCATATGTTGATAAGCTTCTCATTTTATGAGTCCCTTCCTCTCCTTGCAGTGCTTTTCCTTTCCCCACCAGCAGCTATTGTCCACTATCACTGTTTATCTAGTGAGATCCTATTCAGTAAAGTACAGTGCCTTTGTGTCCCAAAGGTCACTCATGTAGGCCACTATCACATATTCATCATCTATCTCCACTGATATTCCCCCAATATTTAATAAAAATACTTTTTAACTTAAATAAATGTATAAACTGGAAAGTTATCAAATCAAATCATATCAAATTATGTGAAATTTTATGTTTTAAAAATTAATTTATTGATTGATTTTAGGGAGAGAGGAAGGGAGACAGAGAGACACACTGATTAGTTGTTCCACTTACTGATGCATGCATTGGTTGATTCTTGTATGTGCCCTGACCAGGGGGTCAAACCTGCAACCTTAGTGTATACGGTTCATGTTCTAACCAACTGAGCTACCTGACCAGTCCCTCAAATTATGTAAACTTTTAAAAAGCACCATTTTCCATAACTAGAAAGTTAGCCATAAACAATAAGTGCTATGAAAAAATGCATTATTAAATTCTAGTGAGAACGCTGCCAAGTGCTCTGAGCCCGAGGCTCTTTGTAAAATGGGAGATTGGCAAGATTGAAGATGTGTAAAAACATTCCATCACACTGAAACTTCCTCTCATACTTTAACAGAAAAATGAAACGGCAGTAATTCCCCCACTATGGGATTCAGTGTTATGCAATGCTGTGTCATGTGTCGCCTAATCTCATTCACAGGACACCAAGGTTCCTCTCCCCTATGGGAGTGTGGAGGTGGTGCTGGTCCCACACTTTGGAAACACTGGTGCAGGAGAATGATGGTGGGCTTTGGAGCCAGATTGTTCCAGGCTCAAATCTGAGCTCTGCCATTTATAAATTTGGTGTTGGACAGGTCACAGAACCTCTGTGAGCTTCACTTGTTACTTCTTCTGAAGTAACTAAGATCTATCCCCGTGGATGCTGTAGACAGAACGTTTATGTCTCCCCTCAAAATCTCTATGTTGAAACCTAATCCCCAATGTGAAGGTATTAGGCAGGAGGGCCTTTCCAAGATTGATTGAAGCTCTCATGAATGGAATCAAGGCCCTTACCAGAAACTCCAGAGAGATCCTTCAATCCTTTCACCATGTGAAGACACACAGAAAAGACAGCCAGCTATGAACAGGCAGAAGGCCATCATCAGAAGCCGAGGAGGCTGGCACCTTGGTCTTAGACCTCCCAGCTTACAGAAATGTGAGAAACAAATTTCTGTTGTTTAAAAGCTACCTAATCTATAGTATTTTTGGTACAGCAGGCCAAATGGACTAAGTGGGACATTTTGAGGATTTAAGATAATGTATATATAAAGTGGCTAGCACATGATAGGTCTTAATAAATAGAAACCTATATTAATATTAAGTTTATCATCATTATCATTACCATTCTTCAATATGTAAATTGAATGTCAAGCTTATCTGCAAAAATGCAACTTTTCCCCCATGAATTTCACAGTACTTTGAACATATTTTCATTTTGATAGAATAATCCGTGTCTGCCTCATCTGTTGTTTGCTGAGTTTTTCAATGACAGGGCCTGTTTTCAGCCCAGCAAAGCAGACAGTGATTGAAATTTCACTGTATTCAAGAACTTCCAGCCAAGATGGAGGTGCAGGAAGATATACTTTGCTTCCTTGCACAACCAAAAGAAGGATGACAACAAATTTAAAAACAAAAAAAACCCCAACCAGAGCGTCCAGAAAATTGAACTGTGTGGAAGTCTGATAATCAAGGAGTTAAAGAAGAAGCATTCATCCAGAGTGTGCCACAATGCAGCAAGGTGGGCTGCCCTGCCGTGGCCAATATCTGAGGCTCCACCCCTTATAACTTAACAGATATGCCATGACAGAGAAATATAGCCCAAATGAAAGGACAGATCAAAACTCTAGAAAAAGAACTAAGCTATGAGGCAATAGTCAACCTATCAGATGCAGAGTTCAAAACACTGGTAATCAGGATGCTCATAGAAATGATTGAGTCAGACACAAAATAGAGGAAGAACTGAAGGCTTTGGAAAGTGAAATAAAGAAAAATATACAGGGAACCAACAATAAAGGGAAGGAAACCAGGACTCAAATCAATGATTTGGAACGGAAGGAAGAAATAAACATTCAACCAGAATAGAATTAAGAAGCAAGAATTTAAAAAAATGAGGAGAGGCCTAAGAACCTCAGGGACAACTTTAAATGTTCCAACAGCCGAATCATAGGGGTTCCAGAAGGAGAAGAGGAAAAGCAAGAAATCGAAAACTTATTTGAAAAAATAATGATGGAGAACTTCCCCAGCCTGATGAAGGAAATAGACTTCCAGGAAGTCCAGGAAGCGCAGAGAACCCCAAAGAAACTGGACCCAAGGAAGAACACATGAAGGTACATCATAATTAAATTATGCAAGATTAAAGATAAGGAGAGGATCTTAAAAGCAACAAGAGAAAAGGAGACAGTTACCTACAAAGGAGTTCCCATAAGACTGTAAGCTGATTTCTCAAAAGAGACCTTGCAGGCAAGAAGGGGATGGAAAGAAGTATTCAAAGTCATGACAGACAGGGACCTACATCCAAGATTACTCTATCTAGCGACTACTATCATTTAGAATGGAAGGGCAGATAAAGTGTTTCCCAGATAAGGTCAAGTTAAAAGAGTTCATCATCACCAAGCCCTTATTATATGAAATGTTAAAGAGACTTATCTAAGAAAAAGAGGATCAAAAACTATGAAGAGCAAAATGACAACAAACTCACAACTATCAACAACTGAATCTAAAAAAGAAAAACAAAATAAGCAAACAACCAGAACAGGAACACAATTGCAGAAGTGGAGATCAGAGGAAATGGGGAGAGGGGAGAGTGGGGGAAAAGAATAAGAAGCATAAATAGTAGGTACAAAATAGACAGGGAGAGGTTAAGAATAGTATAGGAAATGGAAAAGCCAAAGAACTTATATGTATGACCCATGGACATGAACTAAGGGGGGGAAATGCTGGTGGGAAGGGGGGTACAGGGCAGAGGGGGATAGAGGGGAGAAAAAAAACTGGGACAACTGTAATAGCATAATAAAAAAATATGCTTAAAAAGATTTTAGATTAAAAAAAAAGGAAAGCCTACTGTATTCAAAGGTTTTTGAGCCATAATTTGGAAAAATTTGCAAATTCAGTTATCAAGACAAAGAGTACTCTAGGTGGGTTATGGCCACATTGTTAGAACAGTTGCTCAGAAAATAGCCTATTGCATACTGGACAGAGACACCGGAGTATTTTTCCACTTTATAAATTAAGAGACACTTAAGGCCAGAGAATTTTCCACTATGTCCTTAGCATGTCCTTGCTCCCACAGCTGTTCCTCTCTACTCTTAATAAAATTTGAATTGCCCAAACAGTGGCTGCTAATTCACAAGTACAATTCCTCCCTCTTCTGAGAACTGTCTTGATCCAACTATTCCCGAAACTAGCTGAACTTCAGCTAACCCCTCCTGCTAAAGTCCTGTTAAAAAATTCTGCCCTCTTTCCCCAAGTTACCTTCTTTCTCCTGGCATTTTTGAATAAAGGAGTATGCTAATATACTCCAGGTGATTTTCTTTGGAGAAGGCAGTAAAGTATACTGAGAGTGATACTTTGAGATCTAAAACCAATGTATTTAAATTTTTAAAAATCATAAGAATAAAAAGAATATATAACCAAATGTCCTTTCATTCTCTGTAAATCTTATGGCCCTTCAACTCTTTATATAGTGTATCAAGTACATTCAAGCTTCTTTAGAAGATCAGATACCACTTACAGCAGAAGAATTAGGGCTCAGCTTTGATTTTCAAATTTGCCTCAAAAAACTTAGTGAGGCAAAATTTTAGAAAGTAGATTTTATTAAGTACCCCCTCCCAATTCTTAAAGCTTTTCTTAACATAGCAACGCTAAGAGGTCTGAACATCAAGTTGCACTGGAAGCCCTTCTGTAGAGAGGATTGAGGATAGGATTGACAGAGGGAAGATTTGGAGGGGATAAGACCAGGGTTAGGAAGTTACCTGGATCACAGAAAAGAGATGCAGCATTCATCCCCCTATTTCTCAGGCCAGGAAGAAGGAGAAATTGAAAGAAGAGTGTATATGTGTCCTACTTTTCATATGAAACTCAAGGTCAGGGGAGACAGCATATAACAACCAAGGGCAGATAAAATGGCACAGAAATGGTGGCTGGCTTGGTGTGATTCCGCAAAGGGAGAGTCTGAGTCAGTGCTTCCCATCTGCCAGGGCCTTTGCGTTCCTGAAGGAGATCCACAAGTTCCCATGTGCTCTGCAAGCCCACAGAGAACTGCTGTTTTAGAAGAATCTTGGTGACAGTACAAGAAGTCCCAGAGTATGGGAGCTCAACATGGAGCAATAGTAATGCCCGTGCCCAATAGAAGGTGCCAACATTAAGCCCAAAGACTTGGCAGCACTGGCCTCACTTAAGTAAATACCAGGGCAGTGCACCAAGTAGAAAGAAGGAAGAAAAGAAGGAAAAAGAGGTGGAAACTCTGAAAAGCCTGCAAAATGATTAGGAAGAAAAGACTCAGTTACCTTTAATTGGCAAGTTGGTTTTTGTTGTTGTGTTTTGTTATTCTCAAGCAAGGATAGGGGCTCAGAAGCAATGAGTTAAAGTTTGTTTCCTAAAGATCTGAGTTGTAGAGTATAAATTCATGTCCTCTTGTAAAATAACCTAATGGTTAAGATGAAGTGTTCTCAGATCAGACTTGGGCTTTGAATACTGGCTCATCACTTTTAGCAAGGATTACAGTCCTCCTTTTACCTTCCACTCGAGGCACATTTCTGTGCCTTACAAGAAATCTATGCCCTGTAGAAGGAATCTAAACTCTTTTATAAATGATAGCCTCTCACATGTCACAAGACGACCTTCACATCATCTATGAGGTTGCCCTTCTATAGCCTAAATTCCCCAGGACTTTCAACCCATACTTACGTCTTTGATTCAGTTCCTTCACTATCCAGGTTGCTCTCTCTAGAAGCATTTGCAAATTGTCTGTTTTCCCTTCACACTCATTCCACACTGATGTAAGACTTTCAAACATCCCACACTGCTTCATAAGACTTCAGTTTTATCCTCAGTCTTGATCGGAATGATTCTTTTCATTCCCTTGAATCCTCATTTTTGACTCAAACTCCTCATGGAATTACTACAAAATTTAGTCAGCATATCGGAAGAAAGGCCTCTGTCAGCTGTGACTCTTCTATCTATATGTTCACAGTATTTTCTACCTTGTCTCAATTAAGTTAGTAGATTTAAATAAAGATAAGCTGAATTAAAATGTTGACTCTTGAGTCCAAGCCCCCTCATCATTACTTCTCTACAAAGCAGTGAGAGAAAATATTAGACAGGCATGTCTGCTTATACCTACACCAAACCTCAAAGCCCACTGTCCTTTCTCCTAATGAAAAAGATAATTTTTCATTCTCCACACACCCCATTAAGAAGAAGCAACCATCCTGCCAATGAGAACCTCCGGTTACGCTTATAGGGGTCATATCATTTAAAAATTGTTCTGTTTAAATATCACACCTTATTATTTCACTTTGGAATTCTCCTGTCTATTCAGGATGGTGGCTAAGAAAAGAGTTACATATCTAGGCTGGAGACACAGTGTGCCACCTGCTGATAGGTATGTCACTTCAGCTTTTCTCCAGTATAAAAACATGCCATTGATTAAAATCTGTACCCCAGGTTTACATACACCCAGGATTAGATGCCAACTTTATTCTGATAGAGATTTCCTCTCACCACAGGAAATTACATTTATGATAAAGTAGTTTCCAAATAGAGTACAATGTAGTCGCTAGAGAATGAGTCCTGGAGACAGACTGCCTGGTTTTGAATTCTAGCTGCTTCACTAACTAGCCAGTAGATAAGTCATTTAATCCCTCTGAACTCTACCCTCTTTCTCTACCTTAAAGTGAGAGTAATAAGGTCTACATCACAGTATTGTGGACATTAAATGAGTTAATATAGTAAAATGCTTAGACCATACAATCAATCCAATCAACAAGGGATTTGCATTATGTAGAGAGACTTTCAACAAGCCATGGGAACCTTCTTCCCAACAGAGTCATATGGATAAGCTAAAATCACTTAAATATAGGAAGAATACTGAATCAGGGGTCAAAAGAACATGATTCGAGTGCCTAACACTGCCACTTGCTCCAAATTATTTGTCATCTCTGTGCTTCAGTGCTTCATTATCTTCATCTGTAAAAATGAGATAGTAATATTGCCAGGCAGTTACTGGGAAGTTTAAGGAACAATTTGTATAGAGTACCATGTAAATGGCAAAACATTATACAAATGTAAAAGACTGCTATTGTAATTGACCATTACTAGTTTTCTCACACTTCACTGGGTATACAGAAACTTTCATAATATCAGGATATCCTACCTCTCAGAGAGTAATAGGTTATTTCCTTCAATTCTCTTTTCTAGACTCAAAGAAAAACTTTTTATATCTTTGGTATTGGGACATTTGGCCTTCATACCAATGTACTTGATAACACTGCAAAACATGGCCCAATTTCCAAGATCAGAAGTTATCTATAAAGATTGAACTTTAGTTTGGCCTGTTTAGATGGATGGCTGACCTCTTCAGAAAGTATTTTCAAATGACAAGGAAGGATAAAACACTTATAGAAAGGGTCTCTGTGGATGGTCCATAGTGCACTTATGACTTCAAACAAAGACTGTTCTTCCCTTGGAAAGGTATCCATTTGGGCTTGAGTGTCAGTGTCTCTTGCTTGAGAATTCAGACTCCATTTTGCCTCTGGACTCTATGCTCAAAGATTATGATCTTGGCTTTGGTTATTTATTTTCTTGAGTTGCCTGGAAAAGTTAGTTTAATTTTAGCCAAACCTTTCTTCTACCAAGTAAAGATTGATATAACCAAAGGCAAAGGCTTTGCTTACATTCTGTGGGCAATAAATAGCATTTCATATCAATAGTCCAGGGCCTTTTATCTTGCATCCTCAGGATAAGAATGACCAGCCTTCTATCACATGGGCCAGGCCAACTAGAAATCACCCTTAATGTCTTGTAGTCTTCATAACTTTCTTGGGTTCTCCCTAAAACAAAATCGCTCTGTTTCTGATTATTTTGCCCCAGATGTACCTGGAGCAAACTTTCAAGCTGAATCTCATTTTCTTATTTCCTGTCCGTATTTCTAACCTCCCCAGACCCCCTGGATAATTTATCTATTGCACTAATATTTGCAGTTAAAGAAGTATAGACCTGCTCCTTCTTAGTTTTTGGGCTCAGGAAATATCTCCAATCATTTTTCAATCATTTGTGGTCCACAGAGAGCCAAAACATGCCTTTTCTGGGGAAATATAATCCACATGTTTATGATTAATTTATATGTAAGTCATTAAATTGGTGTTTCTAGGACATTTCATTTGGCAAGCTACCTCTCTCTCACCCTTCTAGTCCCTTCTCAAGTCTTATTTGAGTTGGTATGGAACCACTGCACCAGGTGCTTTTCAGAGCTGGCAAAACACTCAGAAAAGTAGTCCTGAATGCATCTGAGATTCCATTATATCCATGTTGCAGTTGATAAACAACTGCCTGAATGGTGGGTGTGTCACAGTATAGAGAATGAGTAAAGAATTTAAAATCAGTGTCCCTTCAGGCAGTAACTCTTCCTCAGAGTGGGGCATGGCTTCCTATGCTGAGTCACCCAAAATTCAAGTTCATTTCAATATAATTCCAGCCAACTTTATAAGCTTTCCTTATGTACCTATTATGTGCTAGGCATAAATTATAATATTCCCTGCCTTCAATTTTCTCATTTTCTAAAAGGTGAGACTGACCTGTGTATTTATAAATATGATAGACAGCATTGTATAGTGTGAACCAAGAATAACATATAATCAAAATGCTGTGAGAAAACCAGAGTGAAGGATTTCTATCAGGGACATTAGAGAAGGTGGCACTTGGGATGGGCTTTGGAGAAAAGCATGAAATTGGAGTAATAAAGGGTCAGTGATTTCAGTGGAAGACATGTAACTTGGGAGTGACTGGTTGGAAATAGGACTTAGAATGGCAGAACAAATCCAAATTATGGAAGATCTTGAGTGCAATGTTAGGAATCAGGGGAATTATGTAGGCAATGAGGTTTTTGAAGAAGGGGAATGACATGACCACATCTCTGATACTGTGGAAGATTTATTGGAAGTCACTGTGATGATTAGATAAGAGCTAAAGAAGCTCTCTGTGATTACAGAGACTAGAGTAATGATGGTTTTGCTTTAAGAGATAATTGCTGAGATGAAATGTGTAGGGCTTAGAGATGAGCAAGGTATGAAGATGAGGTAGGTTGTGATCTCTGGGTAAAGAACCTAAATGCTCTGGGCCTCCATTTCCTCAACAGTAGATTAAACATAATATCTCCAGTAATTTTAAGGATTAAAAAAATGTGGTATGAAATGACCTACTTCCTGGCATATAGCAGGCTCTCATTTCATGGCAGCTAAAAGATGAAGGTGATACTGAGGTGTATAGACTAGGATTTTAGAACAACCCAACACCCTTGTTATTTGGGTCTCTGAACATTTTGTTATTCTACTCACAGGTCTTTCACATGTATGCTCTCTTAAACATCTAGTTATTGGATCATTTTAAAGGCAACCAATCATTACAGAGGTGTATGGTAGTTAAAGTGGTCATTAACATAAAGGCCATGCTTTCTAAAAGGGACTCTGAACTGCTAACTAATAATCAGAAACACCTTTAAGGTGGGCTGTGTGTAATTAGCACATTTGCATCAGTGACTCTGTACCCTAGCTTGAGACAGCCCAATTCAGGGGACAATTTTTTAGTGTCTATTAGGTACTGACTCTGTACTTGATACTAGAGGAGATACAGGAGTCAGTATACCAAGTCCCTACATTCAAGGAATTTATAATCTAGGAAGGGAAATATGACCAGTTTGCAAAAGACTAAAAATATTTATAGATAACACCATACATACTAAATGCATAAAAGAATACAGATGCAATGCTAATGAAATTTAGAAGCTGGAGAAAAAAACGTTGTCTCAAGAAAATTCGAGAAAAATTGTAAGAAAGAGTCAATCTGTGTGAAATATAGCTAGGGGTTTTCTTTGTTGTTGTTGAATGGAGATATTAGGGAAGGCAATTATGGGGAACTGAAGAAATTCCATCATGCATTCACACACCCAATCCCATTGTCATTCAACAAACCTTTACTAAATACCTACTATGTTTGAGGATAAAAGTTTATTAAAATAAAGTCTCAGCACCCACAGTTTCATGGTCACTTTCAACTCAAGTGATTCTTCCCCTCATGGCAGAGGAGGAGAAAGAGAGATGAATGGATGCATTGCAATACAATCTGGGCAGTATTTTATAGAAGTCCTGTAGATAGTGGCCTTATTAAATGGCATCTGTATTAGTTAGGGTTCTCTAGAGAAACAGAATCGATAACCAACAGGATATGTGTGCTTATATTTCTATCTATCTATCTATCTATCTATCTATCTATCTATCTATCTATCATCTATCCATCCATCCATCCATCCATCCATCCATCCATCCATCCATCCATCCATCCGATTGATTTTCAGTAGTTGGCTCACACGGTTACAGAAGCTAGCAAGTTCAACATTGGCAGGGCAGACCAGCATCTAGAGGCCCAGGGAAGAGTTATGATGTACTTAGAGTCTAAAGGTGATCTGCTGGCAGAATTCCTTCTAGCTCAGGGGTCAGTCTTGTTTCAAGTCTTCAACTGGGTGAGGTCCACCAGTATTATGGAGGATAATCTGCTTTACTCAACTACTGATTAAAATGTTAATCTAATCTTTAAAAAATACCTTTGTTTAAATGTCAAAAATATTGTTTAACTAAGTACATGGCCTAGCAAGATTGACACATAAAATTAATCATTATGCTGTATGAGACAAATGCAACAAATCTGGTCCCAGACTCTGTCAGTCAGATTCATCAGATTAGTTGACAGAGTGGCACACTGGAACACTCAGGTATAACCCTATATGCCAACGACATATAGGGTTAAGGAGTAGATTGTTGGGAAAGGCAGCTGGCCACCAATCCTGATTGTTCCTGCATGTTCTTGGTGGGTGTACCAGACTGTAAGGCTTAACTATCTTTTGATAAAAAGCAGTTACTCACACAGGCAACTAAGTAGATCAAAGTGACCACAGTGAGACTACCATTACACTGCTCCCCCTGAGTGGAGCAAGACTATCTTGTTTGCTGCTTGCTACAATGTTTGCTGCTTGCTTAAAAAGTGCTGCAACTCAAACCAACAGTCTGTGCAACATTCATTCGGGTCCATTGCATTGCTCCAATGTAATATGGTCCCCAGAAGAACCAATGGAAATATGCTAATGCTCATACTTCTTCCGGTGCATGGATATATAAAGTCTTTTGTCTCTGACCCAGGAGTATTGTATCTTTGGCCTACATCTATGAAGCAGCAAAAGCTAACATATTAGCTTGTAAGTAAGGTAAAATCTTAGGCCCTTCACAGTTCTTGACAGCTTTGGTGAAAAGGATGGGATGTTGACAGTGACATGACTTTCTGGATAAGGAAGGACAAGTAACAGAAGGAAAAATAAGTACAAGAAAAGATGCTCAACATTATTAGACATTAGGGAAATGCAAATCAAAACCATAACAAGATGTCACTTCACACCCACTAGGATGGCTATAACCAAAAGTCAGAAAATAAGAAGTGCTGATGAGGATGTGGAGAAATTGGAATCTTTGTATATTGCTGGTGGAAATATAAAATGATTAAGTCACTATGGAAAACAGTTTGGCAATTCTTCAAAAAACTAAACAGGTGGCCCAGCAATTCCTCTCCAAGATATATATCCAAGAGAAATGAAAACATATGCCACATGAAAACTTGTACATGAATGTTTACTAGTGGCATTTTTGATAATAGACAAAAAGTAGAAAGAGCTGTAATACCTATTAATTTATGAATATATAAAGTGTGGTATATCTAAATTATGGAATATTTTTCAGCCATAGAAGAGAATGAAATATTAATACATATTATAATATGGACGAATCTTGAAAACATGCTAAGTGAAAGAAGCCAGTCACAAAAGGCCACATATTGTGTGATTCCACATTATGAAATATCCAGAATAGGCAAATCTATAGAGGTGGAAAGTAGATTAGTGGTTTCCAGGGGCTGGAGGAAAAGGAAAATGGAGAGTAACTGCTAACAGGTATGGGGTTTCCTTCTCAGGTGATATTCTAAAATAAATTGTGGTAATGGTTGCACAACTCTATGAATATACTAAAAACAATTGAACTGTACACTTTTAAAGGATGGATTTTGTGGTAGGTGAATTTTACCTCAATAAGGCTTATTTGAAAAGAAACCCTAAATTAATGTAAATGCAAAAAACAGAATAACTTCATTTGTTCCATCTCTATTTTAAAATACTTCTGCTTTTATTTAAAAAAAACAACAAAAACATAGTTGAGTTAGAAAAAACATAATGTATTCTCTTTGGCTCTTGGGTTCACTTCTATGAGAGGCCTATTTGTTAATTCCTAACCATGATAACCAGACATCATTGTGCCCTTAGTATCTGCAAATATTTAAAAAGAAATAACCTTAAGTTTGTCATATTATGGCACTTATAAAAGATCTTTCCAACCCATCACAGAGCATTCCAGATTATTTTTAGATTACTTTCTAGTGTTTTAGGTGAGCCAGTGGGGGTAGGAGAGAAGAGGCTTCTCATTTCCAGAGCTGGTCTTGCCACTCTATCATCTGTAGGTGGCTTCAAGAATAGCACACTATACTCCTAAAGTCAAATGCAGTGAGGCTATAATTGCTTCTTCTCCTTAATTTATTTAGGTTGCTGCACAATTTGCTATAGCTGTAATCCCTCAGTACTGCAATCTGGGAACAATATAAATGGTTGATGGCAGAGTAAGAATTTCAATTGTTGCTTCCCAATGATTCACATAATGTGCTGTCATTAGCACTGATGTTACATATCAAGGTTTTCAGGGCTTATTGGGCCATTTATAAAAACCAAATGAAGGTGTTAGAGCTAGTATTGCAGTGTGGTTACTGTCTTAATTGCCTTCACTGGGAAAGGCTGGCAGCATATTCTCTGGAGGAAAATAAAATATAATTTTAAGTTTGTCTTTAACCATTTTCTGTCAGTTCCTCTCAAGTACAAGAATCACAGCTTTCCTTTTTTGTTCTTCTAATTTTCTAGTAATAGAATTTTTATAAAAAAGATCTACTTTTCATATATTAGTTATAACTTGATTTCCAGATATCTGTACAGAGTCAAATGGATATTATCTAACCACAGTTACATTCACATTACAAATAATAATTATTCCTGTGACTATAGAATTTTATATTTTACAATGTGACTTTTAGCAGCTAACATTTATTGAGTACTTACCATGTAGTAAAAGTTATATATGCATGGGCTCAAGTAATCCTTTCCAGCTACCCTCTGAGACAGACACTGTTATTGTCTCCATTTTAAGAAGGGAAGTTGAAGTTTATTAAGGTTTAGTAATCTGCCCAGGGACACAGAACTTGTGATTGGTAGAGCTGGACTGGAAACTCAGGTCAGTCTGATTCCAAAGCCAATCCTACTTTTAAGCACAACATTGAAATACTCCCCAGCCCAACCCCAGCACAGTTATCCCCATTTTACAAAACTGGAAATTCAGATTCAAGCAACTGGTGCATTGCAGTGCTGCACTTTGAGCCTGCATTGCCTGGTTTCAGGTGCAGAGCTCTTTCTTCTTCAGAGGCATCTCCCATCAGGGTGAGCTGTTACAACTGCTAATGTCTGTCGCTGACATCCCACACATACAACTCAGGCTGATAAATAAGCAAAGGATGAGGACTGTAGTAAAAAAAAATCAGAGGGGCTTCTATTTAAAGCATTAGGAGCCAAAGAGCTGCCCACCTTTTCAGACAATGCAGGCGCAGGCTCTGATCTGAGGAGCCCGGGTTTGGAGGCACCGAGGAGGAGAGAAGCAAGTCATGTTCACTGGGCATGCAGCCCAGGCGCTTCAGCCACTAACGTGGTGGTGGCCTGAGCCCCAGCAATTGATCTTGCAGCCCAGGACACCCTTCTCTCAGCAACAGGTTTCCACAAAGGGAGGCTGTGCATGGAGAAGGTTTTGTCAGGGCCTCTAATGGGAGGATTGGGTTTCACATCACAGCTACCCCTAAACAGGTACACTCTTTTTCTTTCATCTTCCTAAGGGCTCCCACGGGAAAGAAAACGAGAAAGGAAGCTGCAGCAAGAAACAGGTCACAGGCTGGTTTGGCTGAGTTTTGTACCTCCCTGCCTCACCACCTCCAGCTTTGAAATTCTTTAATTTTCACTCAGTCTGTGTGGCCACTCAGCTTGTCTAAGTAATTTTTCATAATTCATCTACCATGACTCTCTGGAAAATTAACACCTCTGTAACTTTGCAGATGCTATTGCCTTTCTTTGGGAGATTTTCTTCAGACCCCAAATTTTTCTTCCTATGGTTGACTTGCTCTTCCCCTTCAAGATCCAGCTCAAATGGTGTCTCCTCCAGAAAGACTTTCTTGATGCCTCATGCCTGCGGGCAAGGGCTGGCTTCCGTCCCTCTTCTGTTCTGACCAAGCGCTTCTGCCGCAGCCCCTGCTGACTCATCTGTCTCCCATCCACACCATAAGCTCCTTGAGGACCAGATAGTGACTCCAGTCTCCAGCATGTATCTGTCTAGCATGTAGTATGAGTGTGATAAGTGTTTACGAATGAATGACTCAATGAATGATAAATGAACTAGGTGAGGATAGTATTTGGTCAACTCTTTAAAGCACTTAATCTTTTCAAAATACTCTGGTATTACTTTTAAAAATAGCCTTTTTTTCAGATTTAAAAACAGTAATGCTGATTGTAGCAAAATTTTATACACCAAAAAATCCACAAAGAAAAAAATAAATACTATCTGTAATCCTACTACATAAAGAAAACCACTTTTAACATTTAGATGCAGGCTTTTCCAGTAAATTTTTGATGTATACATGTATATACACAAAATCAGAATCCTATTGTCATATCTAATTTTCTCAAGAAGTGTAACAGTATCTTTCGTAGGCAGATAGAGCAGACATTTTTATCACAATTTAAATGATGAGAAAATTGGAATCTAAAGATACATATCTAATTAATGGCAGAGCTAGGACTAGAATTGTGAATCATTTCATTATACCAGGCTTCTGCTACTTCCCTTGCCCCCTAATTAGGTGGTCTTCTTAAAGAAGAAATTGTGCATCCATCCAGCATCAATAGAACATGGGTTTGTAACTGGCTGTTCTTCTTCAAGGAAAGGGACAGATTTAAGCTGATCCTATGTCTGTATCATGGCTGGGCAGTGCATAAGGGGCACTATCTAACCTTTTGAAGGGAAACAAGAATGGAGCACCTGGGACCTTAGCCCTGTGACAGGCTAGCTACTGAAGTTAGGCAGGCACCATTAAGATTCAATTTTTTTCCGATGGCCAAATGACATCTGATCAGTGGTGGCTTGGCTCAGATGCTGTTGCTATGGGAACCATAGCCATAGGTTTCATCCCACCATAGACTAGTGAGTTGTACTACAATCCATGACCCCTTGACTGTATTCCAGAACAATGTACACAGCAAGTGTTCAATAAGTATGCACTGGGCTGAACTGAATATTTATTATTATTCAGCAAGAGCAGTCAGCAAAAAAGAATGCTGGTAAAAAGTATAAAAATTCCACCACTATGCTCAATATAGAAAAGGCAACCCAATATAAACTAGTTTTCTATTTTTTTCTAAATAGAGGACTAAATTGTAATCCCTCAAATACAAACACACACCAGATTGTTAGCTTTGTGGATGAGGGAACAGTATCTTATTTATCTGCATGTCCCCAGAATACCTAGCACAGAACTAGACACACTTGAAGTGTTAATGTTTTTGTAATTGAATTATATTTGCTAGGCTGGAGTGGGAGTTAGGAAGATGCTGAATAGTAATTCACCAGTCCTTTCCCTGAGAGTTCTGTAAATCAAGCTCTAAAAAAAAAGCAACAAGCTAAATTCCCAAACCCTCTCTTAGGAGAATGTCCACAACTGGTGGGGTCTGGACTATGTCCACTGAATGTGCAGATCTCTTATGCATGAACATCACTTACTCCCAAGGGAGCCCATGACTGGCTGACTGGCTGCGGAGGCTCACGCGTTCCCTCTTTCCCAATGGCACGGGGGTCAGGGGAAAAGGGTGGGAGTTGACTGATGAAGCACTGCTGAACTAAATGTTCTCTTCCCAGGAGAAGGAAAATCTCCCAATAGGAGGAGAGTTGGCACTTCTCTGGAGGAAGAACCATAAAGAACATGGATATCATCGAAAATGACCTTTTCTGAAGACAAGCTTTCTCTCTTACCTTAGACTGGAATGGTGCTATTGAAATGGCCTTGTCAGAGCTGGGCTGGAATTCTACAGACTGGGGTCAAAGCAGACTGAGTCCGTGAAGGGTAATACAAGATATGGGTTGAGGAGCCATTAGGCCATGATCCTAACTTTTAAAAAATTTATTCTAGAACATTAACAAAACAAAAACAAAATGGCATTTTCTAATAAAAACCTTTCCTGAAATGTACTGAGCTAGGTTTGAAGGAGCTGGAATAGAAAATACTGATTTTTCTGGGAGGCAACCAAAACACTACTCAGTAATCCCCTAAGCTCTTAACAAATTCTCTTGAAGATTTAATCACAATATAAAATCTGCAAGTTTTTATTGGCAGTGTTTGGTTATCAGCTGTACAACTCTCTGAAGTGGCATCCCATACAATTCCCAGGTGTATCTCCATTACACATTCCAGGGGGTTGCTGGCAAGGACTGTCAGATTGGTGCCCTGATCCCGTATAGGAAATTCTTTCCAGGGGACTTAGGACACACTCTCCCAGCTGCCAAGTTCTCTGCTTATAAGGTGAAGAATTTATTAGTGCAAAGATAAAAAGAAAGGCTGCTACCTTTTTAACTGTTTTTACATACAGTTTCTTTATTGGAGCTTGGTGTGTTTCCAGAAAAACAGCTGTCCAGCTCATTTGTGCTAAATCAGTGGGATTTGTTTTAGCTTCCTATGAACTTCCGCGAGCTCTGCTACCACCACTTACCAACCCAGGTCTCTTGTGCCATGCTTTCAAAGGAAGTCACTTGCAGCAATGTTCATTTGAGAAAACCACGCCAGGAAGATTTGCATCTTTAACTGGTACATGGCCCTGCTCTGGAATTCAGGTTTGTCCAGTTCTAGAAATCAAGTCTATCTAAGTCACCCAAAGACCATCTTTTTGTAGTCTAGGTTTTCTTTTCTCAAGTCCCTTAAAATGCCTATATCCATCTCCAGACCCAAATCCGAGGCAAACATTGACCTAAAACCATACTGCAGACTCAACAGAGAGAACTGCATGAAATAGTGCAGCGTGAGTTAAAAATAGGATTTGGAAGCGAGGAACCCTGAGAGTTCCTGCTCTTCTACTTTTCTGACCTTAGATAAGTCACTTAATAACCTTAGTTTCTCTTTAGCAAAATAAATATAGTCATACTTATCAGACTACCTTCAGAGCAATTATGACAGTGTAACTATTTTATCTGCATGTTTATTTATTTTCCATTTTCTCAGTATGCCTCACTATGTTATAAGCTTCAAGAGTTCCTTGTCTCTAGAGACAAAAAGAACAATTCAGAGGATCAACCAATCCAGAAGCTGGTTCTTTGAAAAGATTAATAAAGTTGACAAGCCTTTAAGCAGACTCATCAAAAAAAAAAGGGAGAGGACCCAAATTAATAATATCAGAAATGAAAGAGGAGAAATAACAACTGATACCACAGAAATACAAATGATCATCAGAAACTATTATGAACAATTATATGCCAAGAAATTTGAAAATCTTGATGAAATGGACAAATTTTTAGAAAAGTATAATCTTCCAACACTGAAGGAGGAAGAAACAGAAAGCTTGAACAGACCACTAACAGCTGGGGAAATTGAAGCAGTCATCAAGAAACTCCCAGCACACAAAAGCCCAGGGCCAGACGGTTTCCCAGGAAAATTTTACAAAACATTTAAGGAAGAGCTAACCCCTGTCCTTCTCAGACTATTCCAAATAATCCAAGAGGAGGGAAGACTCCCAGACTCCTTCTATGAGGCCAGCATCACCCTGATCCCAAAACCAGATAAAGACCCTACAAAGAAAGAAAATGACAGGCCAATTTCGCTGATGAACATAGATGCTAAAATCCTGAACAAAATATTGGCAAACTGCATCCAGCAATACATTCAAAAGATTATCCATCACGATCAAGTGGGATTCATCCCAGGGATGCAGGGATGGTTCAATATACACAAATCAGTAAACATGATACATCACATAAATAAAAGAAAAGACAAAAACCACATGATCATCTCGATCGATGCAGAAAAAGCATTTGACAAGGTACAGCACCCATTTATGATCAAAACACTCAGCAAAATGGGAATAAATGGGGCATTCCTCAACGTAATAAAGGCCATATATGAAAAACCTATAGCCAATATCATACTCAATGGGCAAAAACTGAAAGCTTTCCCACTAAGATAGGGAACACGACAAGGATGTCCGCTCTCACCACTTCTTTTCAACATCATATTGGAAGTCCTAGCCACAGTGGTCAGACAAGAGAAAGAGACAAAAGGCATCCAAATAGGAAAGGAGGAAGTAAAACTATCATTGTTTGCAGATGACATGATAGTGTACATAGAGAACCCTGTAGACTCTACCAAAAAACTCCTCAACCTAATAACTGAATTTGGCAAAACAGCAGGATACAAAGTCAACATTCAGAAATCAAAGGCGTTTTTGTACACCAGCAATGCAATAGAAGAAGAAGAAATCAGAAAAAATATACCATTCGATATACCATGAAAAAAGATAAAGTACCTAGGGATAAATTTAACCAAAGACACAAAAGACTTGTAAGCAGAAAACTATACAACATTGAAAAAAGAAATTAAGGAAGACACAAATAAATGGAAGCATATACTGTGCTCATGGATTGGAAGAATTAATATCCTCAAAATGTCCATACTACCAAAAGCAATTTATAGATTCAACGCAATCCCTATTAAGATACCAATGACGTATTTCACAGAAATAGAACAGACATTTCAAAAATTTATATGGAACCATAAACGACCCTGAATACCCGCAGCAATTTTGAGAAAGAAACACAAAGTAGGAGGGATCACAATACCGGACATCAAACTCTACTACAAAGCCACCATACTCAAAACAATCTGGTACTGGCACAAGAACTGACCCATAGACCAGTGGAACAGAATAGAAAGCCCAGAAATAAACCCAGGTCTCTATGGACATCTAATATTCGACAAAGGGGGCAGAAGCATAAAATGGAGCAATAACAGCCTCTTCAACAAATGGTGTTGGGAGAGCTGGACGGCTACATGCAAAAAATTGAAATTGGATCATCAGCTGACACCATACACAAAAATAAACTCAAGATGGATAAAAGACTTAAATATAAGTCGCAACACCATCAAAGTCCTCGAGGAGAACATTGGCAGGAAACTCTCAGATATCCCATGCAGCAATTTTTTCACTGATATGTCTCCTAAAGCAAGGGACATAAAGGAAAGAATAAACAAGTGGGACCTCATCAAAATAAGAAGCTTCCGCACGGCTAAAGAAAACATCTGCAAAATGAAAAGGGAGCCAACCGTATGGGAAAATATATTTGCTAATGATACATCAGATAGAGGTTTGATCTCCAAGATATACAAAGAACTCACTCGACTCTACTCCAAGAAGACAAACGATCCAATCAAAAAATGGGCAAAGGACCTGGGCAGATGCTTTTCTAAGGAGGAGATACAGAGGGCCCAGAAGCATTTGAAAGAATGCTCGGCATCACGAGCCATCAGAGAAATGCAGATCAAAACCACCATGAGGTACCACCTCACACCGGTCAGAATGGCCGTCATAAACAGATCCACAAACAACAGGTGCTGGCGAGGCTGTGGAGAAAAAGGAACCCTAGTACACTGTTGGTGGGAATGCAGACTGGTGCAGCCACTATGGAAAGCAGTGTGGAATTTCCTCAGAAAGCTGAAAATGGAACTGCCTTTTCCCCTGCTGGGACTATACCCTGAGAACACCAAAACGCCAATACAAAAGAACCTATGCACTCCAATGTTCATAGCAGCACAATTTACAATAGCCAAGTGTTGGAAGCAACCTAAATGCCCATCAGTAGATGATTGGATCAAAAAGTGATGGTACATATACACAATGGAATACTACGCAGCAGAAAGAAAAAAAGAAGTACTAAACTTTGCGACAGCATGGATGGAACTGGAGAGCATCATGCTAAGCGAAATAAGCCAGGGGGCGAAAGACAAATACCATATGATCTCACCTATAAGCGGAACCTAACCAACAATGCAAAGAAGCAAGGAAAATATGACCAGCAACACTGAAAGGAAAAGAAATCAACAGAGACAAGAGGGAAGCGGGGGGCAGGGAAAGGGAAGGGAAGGGGAAAATCAAGGAACATATAGCAAGGACTCTGGACAAAACCGAAGGGGAAGAGCTGAGGGAGGGAAAGAGGGAGGGGGCAAGGGAAAGAGGTGGGGGGAAGGCAGAGACAAATGTATTTAAAAAGTAAATAAATTAATAAAAAAAAAAAAGAGTTCCTTGTCTCTTTGATTCATCACAGTGGCCCATTGCACATGATAAAAAGAGTGAATAAAATTTGAATGAGCGAAGGAAGAAATAGAGCAAGAAGGAAAGAAAGGAAAAAGGAAAGAGAGGGAAGACAGGGTGTTCAGAACATTATTGATGTACCATATATGAAAGTGGTCTGTAAACTAAATATTATCCACATTATTAAAAAAAATTATTACATACATTTGGTGCATTAATTACACCAGGGTGATCTTTTAAAAATGTTACTTCCCTGCATAAAACCATCCAATGTCTTTTCATACTACTTACCGTAAAAGTTGAACTCCTTTTCGCTCAGAGAGCCCTATGGGAGCTGACTCCGCGGGCCTCCTGCCCAGTCAGCCTTTGCTGCCCTGCTAGGCCCCCATCAGTCTGCTGTTCTTGTGATCCCTCTACCATGCCTGCTGTGAAGCCTTCGCTAGCCTCTTCCTCTCCCTGGAAGCTATCCTGCTGAATCTGAATAGCTCGCTCCTTGTCATTTGAATCTTAAGCTTAAATGTCACCTCAGAGAAGACTTCCTTGTGTGTGTACTGTAAAGGAGCCTTGCTGAACCCCCTTATAGTGTTCTATCAGTTAAAGGTCTGCTTATCTATTACTAATCTCCTTAATACCTGATGATTAAGTAGTTTCACATGATATTATATCTGTTTAAGATATTTTTCCAATTTTTATTTTGTTTATCTCCACAGGTTTATGTGCTCAAAACAAACACAAAACCCTATGGTTCCAAACTGAAATTTCCCTTTCCACCCCTCCATACCCAGCCCCTGAATACATTTTGAGAGAGGTATCTGGGCCCTGTGAATAAAAGCAACTGTGCCATTCACTTTTAGTATTGTGATTTAATTAAAGTGATGGGCAATCACTGATACAGTAATTATTCAGAAGTCTGACTAGAGGGATTGTTTGGAGACATGGAAATGGTGCTGTTGGGTGCCAAGCTGTTCTCGGTTCTAGGCTCGGAGGCCTCCTGGTTCAGGGCTGGGAATAGGCAGAGGGAAGCGAACGGCAGAAACACTCACTGGTTCCATTGGGTTTGTTTACTGTTTACTGTGGACCCCGGAGGAGCAGTACTTCTATAGAAAGAGCACTGGGCCAGGGCACAGGGGACACAGGTTCTCAGGCTGGCTCTACCTGCCCTATTTTCCCCTACCCTGGGCTGTTGGTCCCTCTGTTACATGAGGTAGAACTGGATCATCTTGAAGAGAAGTCCTAGACCTGACATTGTAGGGTTAATGAGAGGAGTCTGACCTTGCATCATGACCAAGACGTCTGTGAAAAGGATGGACCATGTAATATTTCTGATAAGCACAGCTTTTCTGGATTAAGTGGGATTTCTCTGACAGGTCTGTCACTGGACAAACCCAGATCTCTGCTTTAGCCGTTCATGTTTAGCTTTCTGTTTCCTTTGTTTTGCCAGGGAAACCGTTGCTCTCGGCAAGGCTCCTCATTGCCACACAGGGATCAACATCTCACTGTACATAAACTTCTTCAGCCACTCTCCAAGAGATGGGTTCCTACTGTATCTGATCTTGGCCAGCACTCTCCCATCTGCTTTCAACATGCTACATCTGACATTAACTAATGTCTCCTATTAGCATTAAAGAAAACAATCTGGAAAAATTCACTCTCTAGCAGAGTTCAAACAGGCCACAAGTAGATGTGGAATCTCAATTGCACAAGGCCTCTTAAAATATAGTAGTAAATAAATACATAAATATATTATATATAAATGCATATATATGTATGTGCATATATTGTGTGTATGCATACATGCCCATATAGAGGTGTGTGTAGGCAGTGGGTGGTGAAGCCAAAAGTCTGCAAAATGGGTCAAGAATGCTTCTGTCCAATTTATGAAATTAACTAGTAACAGAAGAAGAAAAATTCTCTCAGCATGGAACAAGGCACGATCAAAAGAACTGAATGACATGGGAAAAGAGCTGGGAATCTTTATCTCACACTTACTGGTAATGGGTTAAAATTCTGGTCCACGAGGTGATTGTATCCATGGTCAAAAAATGAGTGGCGTATCACAACATCAATGCCCTGATTGGCCAGCATTCCTAAAGTGTTCAACCATCTAAAAAGCAGGGGGAGAAAGCTACATCAATACATTTAAAAATGGCATATAATATGCTTTACAGAGACTGGCTAACACACTAACCCCCGCCACCAAATTTACCTCATACTTTAAAGGAGAAGATTATTTTAAGCATTGAATAAACAGCTGGAAGAGATTTTAGAGATTATCAAATCTAACCTCTCATTTTGTAGGAAAAGAAACAGAAGTCCAGGAGAATAAAATGAATTGCCCTTGATCATAAAATAGCTTGCTGATAATGACTTATATCTTATTTCTGTAATATTCAAAAATAAAATGAACACCCTAGCCACTTGTAAGCCTTATTATTGCCCCTGGCCATGGGATATACAATCACAGAAGCACACACATTATACACTTTGTCACTTAAACTGCTTACATTCTATCACTGTACATGTACCTTTCATCATGTGTCTCTAACTCAAACACTTCTATGACCTGTGCAAGAGTGGTCCAATCATTTGTATTGCTCATATATTGCCATCAGCAATCGATACAATAATAATTGTCCATGACACTGAAGCTAACTATACAGGGATTTGAGTAGGCTGCTATCACATATATGTCACTGTGGAGGACCTGCATTGCTCAAACACATTGTATACCCCATTATGCCAAATACCTACTTTCCAGGGCATGCCATCCTTCAAAAATACTGTTCTCTTGGTTCTTCCAACACCCATGCTAACTCCACCTTCATTATTTACAAATTCAGTTCATTCATTCATTCATAAATTCATTTACTTTTTCTCCTTGTATTCCTACTTTTGAAACTTAGGGAATTGTAATAATATATGTGTTAGAAGAACTTCAGTGTTCTCAGTAGAGAAGATAAGGCATTTCACAATCTTTCCTGAGCATATGTGTCTAGCTTCATCTTCACCTCTTCCTTCCCTTTTTCTCACCCTAAATTATATTCCCTAGGTTCTAAGCCACATAAAACTACTCTTGGCTGCCCTGATATACCATGCTTTCACATGTTTACTTGAGGCTTTATATATATTTTACCTTCTGCTCAGTATTCACTTTCTGTCTTCCTCTAATCTACCTCATCTAGCAAATTTCTCTCCATCTGTTAATCTCCAAGTTAACCATCACCTTCTTCTAACTTCTTCTGCCCCAGGCAACAGTAATACCTTCCTCCTCTGTACTTCATGAAACTCTTATTCATCCCTTTGCCAGCCTGTTAAATGATAATCAATTGCTTACTTCTCTGCTGTCTCCCAGTCGGTTATAAACTCATCAGGAACAGACATATGTCTTAGCTTTGTACCCAAAACATCCCACCACAGTTCCTAGTACACTATAGATGCTCAACCCTCTTTATTATGTTGAAATTGATCTGGATCAAATTAGATTCAAGGAACTTTAAGAATCACCATTCAGCATACTAGGGACAAATTATGCATAGTTATGATTTCCCCAAACTCAAACCATATGGAGCTCCAAACTAGTGACCTATAGAATTAAGATTTTCCCTTACTGCAATAAAGAACATTGCTAATTTTTATATTATAAATACCTATCATTAATATTTTCAAATATTTTTCACATTGAAAATTATTATTTTATTCTTATAAAAACTAGCAAAATATTTGCTTATAATTATAGTTACAAACATAAAACAAAACAAACCACAGAAATAAAAGTTTTAAATGAAAAAGAAAATGTAACAATAATATAATAGAACTTTTTCTGTTATTGTTCTGATTGGAAAGTTGCAATGTAGGGAATTAAAATTATTTTTGGAATATCACATGGTTAAGCTACTTGCTTTAAGATTTTTATTAATTTAGCAACCTTGTGCAATCAGGATAACAGGTTTAGCTTTTCCTTTGAGACACAGTATTAAATGTCTTGTGGTAGAACTGTAACATGAATTTTGGGCAGATACCTCCTAAAGTGTTCTTTGAATGAGAAAATAGCACAAATACAGTATAGTCTATATCTAACAAGTATTTACCTATAAAAAGAAGTGTGTCTTATTCTCCTTTTTATCTCTCTCCTTGTTGGAAGAATGAAAAAACAGAATGATGAGTAAATATGTAATCACATGTATGTGAGTCCCTTTACAGCATCTGGTCAAAACGAGACCATATTTTGGTATTTTTATATATAAAAAACCCCTGCTTATTCATTTATTCTTTGTTCAAGAGTATTAATCAATCAACTGTAAATGCTAGGCCTTGTTCTCAGCATTGGGGACAGGTTAAAAAAAATGCTTGTGTGACCACGTAAGTCATTTATAAAATGTTCCAGGTATGTAAATAGCCTGTATATATATATATACACATTTATAGGAATGGTACCAAGTTACTATTTGTCACCTCTGCAGAGCCTAGCACAATCATCTGTAAAGACTGTGTGTGTGTGTGTGTATGTGTGTGCGTGTGTACATATATAATTAATTAACAAATAAATGTTAATTAGTAAATCTGCTATTTTTGCTAGTATATAGGGAGTTTTTTAAGGAACTCTAACATGAAAGGGAAGTATATGCTTCTTCCTCTCTGAACCCACATCCTATATGGTATGCACATCTTTGCAGTGTGCAAAAATGACTATGACCAGAACTCCTGCTTCCCCAGGCTTTTCAGAATGGATGGTTAGTAGTGAAGTTATTGTCATCTTCCTGTAATAACAAGCCCTGAGAAGGAGAAATGAATGATATTCCAAGTCTCCCTTTTCTGCTCAAGCAGAGAAGGTGGTAAGCTGGTTGAAATCTTCCACCAAGGTTGCTACCATATCTATTATTTTCCATTCCCTCAAAGTGTACTGAATATCTGCAATGTGCCAGGTACTACTAGAAGCTGGAGGCATAGTAGTATGCCAAGGGTATATTGAAGTGCACCAAAGAATTGCAAAGTGCTGATGGGAAAATTACCCTGGAATACTTGGCTGTAAAGAATTCTGATTCATGATTTCATGGGTATGTGTACTAGTAAGCTCATAGTTATGCCATATATTGAAAAAAGGCTAAAAAATGCCTTCTTTCCAATTTCTTGCTTTCTGGAACTTCCTATCATACTTTACTTTTTTTTTCCTAGGAAGCAATGTATGGCCCTTGAAGACAAGTGAACTCAAAGGGCACAATGCTGGATAGCTGCCGGTGGAGTTAAGAGCAAATGGGTGATAATAACATAAGAAAGAAGACCAGGAGCAGAATAAACTACTTTTCACATGATCTGTGCCAACTAAGCAATGGGTATCTGACTTAAAACTAAAATCTAAACAACTATACTCATCTGTGTTCTGCAAAATGATGAGAGGTCTACAGATATTTGGCCTCATGGTGCTCATGAGAAAACAGGTGTCTCTCTAGCTCCCTCCATGAAGGTCTGTGGTATTTCTCTTTTCACATCACCCCCCAAATGGGACAATGCTCATAAAAACACTCAGTGCAACTGGGTTGCTTGCTGGGCCCTGCAGCAGAGATCTTTTGCAGTAGCTATGTGAAAGCCATTCCACTGCGGTAACCTTTGTCCCCGGGGCTCCCAGGGAAACCCAGTGGGAGTGTATTTTGGAAAAAAGACTGTCAGTAACAGGGTAGCAAATGATGACTCACTCCATTTCATTCATCTGAACCACGCTCCTTAACAACTGCTCTGTGCCACTCAATGTTAGAGGCCAAGGACACATGGATGGAAGACCCAAGGTATCACAGTGTATTAACAGCATTGACTCATTATCTTCATCTGCACTTGTGGGATTTCACCGTAAAGGCAATCTACTTGACTGGCCTGATTTGTTCTCCACAAAGATATCAAAGAAGCTTCTTAGGAGGATCTTGCTCAGTCAAAAAGCCAGGATCTTGGGACTAGACTAGACCAGGTTAATTTGTGGTCCTGAGTGGTTTGTCCTTGCTATATAACACTGACAGGACAGTCAGAAGCCCTTATTCTTCTGGCTTAAATTGTTCTTCAGACAACTGCAGTAGCCTTCAAATTCATTTTCCCATCTCTTGCCTCTCCAAACTCTTGAGTGTACTGTTGCCAAAGCCAACATTTTAAAATACAGGTCAGATGGTTTCTCGTAGCCATCCCTCTAGCCCCCTCCCCACCCCCCTGGAATCTTCACTGGCTTGCCACTGAGTACAGAACAAGGCTGCATTTCCTCTGCTGGGTTTTTAAAGCCCTCCATGATTTGATGGTAGACCTCCTCCCTAGTCTCAGCCCTTCTCCATCCCTGCAGATGCTGAGGCTTTGGTCACACTCATCCTTCTCCCTCCCCCATTCCTTCAGTTGAGAATGCTCCCCGTGCCATCTCCACCATCTCCACCAACAGCAAGTGGAGTAATCGCTCTAGGTCCCACCCAAATGCCACTCTTTCCATGAAGCATTTCCTGATCCTCTCAGTGAGAGAATTCTTGATTCCTTGCATGTCTACCACTTTTCCTGTATAGACAGACCCTGTGAAGCAGAAAGAAAGGTAGTCTGATGTAGTGGCAAGGAGGCTGGACTCTGGAACCTGCTGCCTGGGCTCCAGTCCAGTCTCTGCAACTAACTAATAATAGCATCTATTTCACTGGCTTGTTATAAAGTAATAGTATCTGTTTTGCTGGTTGTTAAATTCTTAATTACATATAAAGCACTATAGATGGTGCTTGGCACATAGAAAGCACTATAGAGTTAAAACTATTATCATTGTGGCATTTATCTTCTCTGACTTTACTTATTTACCTTGTCTCCCTTCCTCCAATGTTAAGATTTTGGAGGGCAAAAACCCTGTGTTATCCTTACCTAGCCTATCTCCCATGATTGTGGTGAAAATTAGATGAGAAAATGTATGTTGTCAGCACTACAGTTTGCACTGGTGACATTAAATAAACTTCTTATTACTTTTATGACTATTGCTGCTATTATCTTGTTCTGATGCCTGTGTCTGACATTTTAGTATCTAAAAAAGTCCCTAATCACTGTCTTTTTAATGGTAAAATGCATTCACAAATAAATGGATGAAGAATTTTCAACAAGAAATGGACTCCCCCCTCTCATGGGCCGAATACTTAGCAACTGCCCAGTTTCACTGTCCTTTCCTCAAAGCGCCTGGGAATAAACTTTCAAGTGTTACTCACAGGAATCCTGCAGCGTAGGAATCTGAGAGGTTGTTTGTGCCTCCAGCTGAGGTGGTTACCACACCTTCAAGCCAAATCTTCTTTCCTGGGGTGTATGTATTAACCACCTGTTCACACATCAAGAGCAGAAGGGGAGAGTGAGATATTTAAAAAGCTATTCCAAAAATAAGAAAAAAACACCTATTTCCTTAAGGAAATTCCTCCAATCCCTTGCTCCCAGGTGGTAATGACCTGTGCTTTTTTTATGTTGATGCAACCCACACACCAGCATTAATATTAATATATATTCTTTCAAAAAAATAACCATTTTTTCCAAAGTAAATTCAATGTGACAAGAGAACAAGTGCATATTCCAGGACACAAACTGCAAGCAATACCCTTCACAGGAAAATATAATTCTATGATATTTCCACATTAAAAAGCAAGGAGAAGCAAATTTTATTAATACCCTGTTACAGTACACGGTCCTGGATGAGTGCACCATCCATGCATTGGAAGTCATGAATCATGAGAGAGGATGGAGGTCAGTTTTGGGGAAAAGTATTTTATAATTATGAGGGCATATATACATATTGCAACCACACTTTGAAATAGCTGCAGCAAATATAAAAAGAAAATTCACCGTTCCCCAGTGAAAGGTCCTATACAGGGAGCAGTCTCCTAAGTAAAGGCAAAGCCTCTTGTCAAAGGTGGCCTTCTGGAGTTTGAAATGGCCCAGTTTCTTCTGACCCACAAGCTGGAGATTGGTCAAACTATCCCAGTCAGAGCTGAGATCCTTTGGAAAGCAATCTGGCAGTACTTAGGGATAATGTCGTACACTGCGTAAGCTCTGGAAGCAGAGCCTGAGACAAAGACCTGTATATAGGTAGTTCATTTGGGAAGTAATAACGGCAGGAATGAGGAACTCGGGGACTGAAATAGGGAAGAAGGGAAAACTAGCACAGGAAGTATTTTTAAGGTGGCATCAAATGCTGGCAACTTGTACTCAATCCCACAAGGATCTTGGTAAGAGCCTTATGAACTGTGTCTCAAAACTGTCACCTAAAAGGGAACAAGGGGAAGTATTTATCCCTTGGCTTGTATTCTCCAAAGGTCAAGAGCAGCCTTGTGACTGTCAACCCCCTCTCCCCATGACCCCATTTCATTGTGCAGGCATGAGAGCTGAGCAGGTTCCCTGTGTTCCATATCTTTGCCTTAAAGAAGTCCCCACACAGGAAATGTAGGGTGAGGCCCTACTCTACCACATCAGCACCACGCTGGTTGCAGCCTGTGCACCTGCTTAGTTCTGGTCTTGGCAGAGATGGCTAGAGCAGCAGGTGGGACTGCAGGGAATTTGGTAATGCACAAGAGGCACTGGATAAATACAATAATGTATTTAGGTAGGTCCTATGGCCCACCAATTCTTCTGTACGTATAGACCAAATCAATTTTCCCTTAGGTCTCTAAGGAGACAAGTATTAGAATGTTGACTATGTCACTGTTTGTAGCAGATGCCCATTGCTAGAGGAACAAAAGTGAAATGTGGTGGATATATACTACCACAGCAATACATTCAACGTAAAGCCAGTAACATGAACAGGTTTTGAAGGTTTAGTGGTAAGTTAAAAAATAGCAATGGGATAAGATTTATGGCACAATATTGTTTATATAATTACTCATTCACATCCAATACCACTAAATAATACAAAAAGATATGTCTCTTAAAGACATATCAAACACATAAGGAAGACATGTATTTGAGGGAGGTATGCGTGAGTGGGGATTAGAAATGAAGGTGAAAATGAAAACAAAGTAGGTCTTTGCATGAACTGATAATAACTTGCTGTATTTCAGGAATATGATTTTAATTAATTCTCTGCACCTCAGATACAAAAATATGAGTCTATATGGTGTAGCATATATGTCAGAACTTTCCTTTTCCCAAACCCATGGGCAGACACCAGCAGATTACTTATTTTATTTCTTCCGAGGTATAGCTCCTGCCCTTTCTGCCATCTACTAGAGAATTTTTGTTATATGAGACCTATTTTAAAATAAGATTTGGCAAATTGCTTGACTCTTTTGGGAATAACAGTATAAAAATATTTCAAAAATTTCAGATGAAATTAAGATAGTAATCAAGAATGGGAGAAAAACCCTGGGAACTAATAGTGGAGGTCAAATGATAATGTTGCTAGAGATTAAATAAGAGTTCCCCTTGCACCCAGAAGGAGAAGAGTCATTGAGGACACCACAGGTAGTACTGTCTGCACTCTCAACACTACTCACAGTGCCTAACCCAAGCGGAATTGAAAATAGTATAACTAAGAAAGCCAGAAAAACACCTTAAATAATCAGAAGACAGAGCCAAAGGGTGAAATTAAAGGACTACATCAATGTTTCCCCTTAAAATACACCTGTGCTAGGAGAATACCTGTGCTCTCGATGAACTTTGTACTTCTTTTATGACTAACTAGAGCTTAGTAACATAATGGTGTTTTTCATTTTGTCTTTGGCTTCTAGGATATTCAGAATTTAATTTTTGCTCAAAGACAGATATTGAAATGAGGCAGTTAGAGAAGGGGGTTGGTTAAACAAAACAAAACATAAAGGTAAATACTACAGTATGATGAACCTTGAAATCATTAAACTAAGTGAAAGAAGCCAGACAAAAAAGGGCACATATATGATTCCAATGTATGAAATACCCAGAATAGACAAGTCTGTAGAGACAGAAAGCAGATGAGTGATTCCTTGATTTCCTTGGGCTGGAGAAGGAGAGGGAGAAGTAGAGAGGCAAGAGGACAGGGAGTGACTACAAATAGGTGTGAGGTTTCTTTTGGGGAGGATGAACATGTTCTAAAATTAAATAGTGGTGATGGTTTCACAATTCTGTGAATATAGTAAAAGTCACTGAATTGCATACTTTTAAAGGGTGAATCTTATGGTATGTGAATTATATCTCAATAAAGTTGTGTGTGTGCTTTTTTTGATATTTAAATTACCTAATAATTATGAAACATTTGGAAAAGTATCTGGTTTACAGTAAGCTCTTGAAGTGCAAATCAAAATTACCTAGACCAAGGTTCTTCAACCTTGAGGTCACAGAGCAGTGCTGGTCCAGGCCTGTTAGGAACCAGGCCACACAGCAAGAGGTGAGCTTGCAGGTAACGTGCTTGAATCATCTAGGCACCATCCTGCCCACCTCAGTCCGTGGAAAAATTGTCTGCCACAAAACAGTCCATGGTGCCAAAAAGGTTGGAGACTGTTGACCTAGATCACTCTCCTTATCCAAAGTAAACATGATAATATTTGGATCAATCTAACATTAAAACTGGTTGCTTTTCTTATGGACACAACGCTTGTAGAGGTAGGTAACAGGCCAGATATATGCTAAGTAGCAGAGGAAGGCCTGTTTAAAATTTAAAATGTACATTAACATAATTAGCATTCAGAGAAGTTCATTTATCCACTCTCAGCACAAGAGCAACTCCTGTCTTTTTAAAGAGAAGTCACACAAACAAAAAAAACACACAGTGAGGTAGAACTTTGAAAGAAAACCTAAATGAGTTATATGAAATGTTTTGTGGAAAAGAGATTCCTAGAAAGTACTCATGTTCAAGATTCTGCAAGTAGGTATGGATCAGCAAGGACTTTCTGAGCATTTACTCTTTGTAACAAGACGAGAGTCTTGGTGAGCAGCATGTCTACCATGAGCAAAGACCATGACGATGACATGGTGGCAAGGTGCTGAGGCTGGGTGCTGGTTGGGCTGGGGGTGGGGGGAAAATCCGTATGGGCAGGATAGGAGAGAAAAAAAATCAGGAAAACCAGATTAAACCACCTGCAAAATTCCCTTAGAAAGTGAAACTCTAAGAAACTGAGGGCTATAGTTCAACCCTGTGGTTTTCTGCATAAATATGATTCTCCCTGTGCTGGAAGAGAGAAAATTGCAGGACTGGAAAAAACGAGGGTACGTTCCTGGTGAGAAATGACGTGCCAATGAAGGTTATTTTAAGGAACACCCTGTCTGAGGAGGGAGAAAACTACAAATGCTGAGATTACTGATAGAAGGGTAGAGGGAGGTCCAGTGGCTGGCTCTCTTTCAGCAGCCTTTTATTCCTAAATAGACTTCAGCCATCGGGCACACGCAGACAAGGGAGTTTTGAAGCACCCACACTGATCAGAATCCTTGGGCCTGCAGTGTGCAGCGTGGTGTGAAGGGAAGCCCAGCTCCCTGCCCTCACATTTCGGGGTTGAGGGAGTCAGGACTATTTCATGTGGCTATGCTGAAGGAGGAGGGGTGAGAATGGAAGAGAGAGGTTAGGAAAAACAGCAATAATTTTTTTAAAGTTTTATTTTCTCTACCACTTTGAATTTTTTTAAAAGAAAAAACAGTAAAAATAGAAAAATAACCATTTAAATGGCACGTTTTCAAAACTGGACTTTCTTTTCCTGTTTCTCCAAAACTGTGACCTAAGTCTTTAAAAAAGGCTCCTGAGAGCCTGGTCTCAGCCACTGGCTGTGCAAGAGATGGTAGCCTTGTTGCAGCAGACTTGTTGTTTATGGTTATCCAAACCCAACACCTTCCTTAATGAGAAAGGAAGCAATAAAACAGGAAGAGTGGACAGGCCAGCTGGGCTAATCAGCCCTGGCAGGAGGCCCACCTCCAAAAGAAGCTGGAGTCCATTATTTCCAGCATCTCATCTACTTAGAAATCAACCTTACCCAGGACCTCAGGAAGAGTAGTAGCCCTTTAAGAAACTAGAATTGGTCCCCTGTATCATCGGTTCAAAGCTTTAGGAAGCTTCTTAAACCTTATTTATGCACAGAGTGTCTCTGCCTCTCTGTTCTGTATTATGTTTATAAGAGGTCCTGGTCTGGTAATGTTCCTATGTTTATTTTCATCCTTCTTGCGTGTTTTTGGCTCTAACCTACCTTCCATATTAGAACAACAAGGGATCATTCCATTCTGCCATCTCCTTCCCCACAGCCCCTTTGCTGAGTGTTAGATCTTCCCATTTTTCCCTTGGTCTTCCTGCCAAGTCCATCCTCCTCTAGTCCACCCTCCACACTGCTGTGTGTGGTCACAGAGGTGTGTGTGGCCACAGGGAGAGGTCTGTGTGATTAGTTAGGAAATATGCTATGAGAAACTGGTTACTAATGAATTTAAAAGCAATGATCTGGGGAATGATTTACAAAAAGAGAGAGAGAGAGAGGATTCAAAGTTGTCACAGTAACATTATCTTCATTTACCAGAATTATGAAATGTTTTTTTTTTTTAACTGAGAAAAAAACTAAGGAGCCAAAAACTGCATACAACCCATGGTCTATTTTATCCATTTGTCCATGGGAGCACGTTAGACAACAGGAAATGACAGTGAGAACAACTGACCCATACAAATATGATGCCAACTACTTTAATTAACTTGGTATCTAAGATCTTTCGTAAACCCTTTAGCTACCTCTTCTGCCATCCCTCCCCACAGCACCTATGGCTTATAACACAGAATGGACTCATTATTTTCAACTGCACAATCTTCATTCAGGTATTCACTGATCACCTTCTCCCCTATCCATTCCTCACCCACGTTGTCTGATTTTTTTTCCCCCATGGCTTAATTCACACTACCTCCTCTGTGAAACTTTACTTAAACTTTCAGAAAATTATTCCTCTCCTCTGGGCCCCAAGTTCTTTGAACCTGTCTCTGACCTTAACCTTATTATACTGAGTTGTAATTTTCTGTTTGCCTATCTATTTTAGCTCCTACACTATATGAAGCTTGAGAAAGCCACATTTTTTCCCTTTTTGCATATCTTATAGAATGCCTATTAAATACTTATAAAATAATGGGATAATGAAATAACTTATGTGTTAATAAATGAGATAACACTTTACTGATGAGAAGTCTGAGTTTTAGAGAAGAGAGCCTCAAAAACTGAACAGCAAACATGAAATCATTACAGTTGCAGCTCAGGGCTATGTTCACTTTTCTACTTGAATTTTTCTGTTTGAGGAAACACAGAAGCTTTTAGTAGACTAAACTGCTTCCCTATTTAATGTCCTTCTTAGGTTAGACAAGCAGGGCTATTTTGAGCTCAGCCATTCCAATATCTCATCACATTCTTCTTGATTTATTTCTTCTGTCTAATGTACTTTCTGTCAGTTTCATTAATTTTTTTCTGAATAATTTCTTTTTATCATCTCCCTGTTCTGGAGAACCACATTTGCCCATTTTCTTTTGGTATTAGATCAATTTTTAATTTGCGGCTTCTGTGTCATTTTTAGGATTTAAAATTGCATTCTCTGCTCCTGTTATCTCAAACCACAGAAAAAGCAATTGAATGTAATTGCAAAACTACATAAAATTAAAATAAGACATACACAGAAAAGTCACTGGGGAGGCAAGGAAATTATGAGCTTGTGCAAGAAAATAAAGAAGAAAGTTTCTCAGCATCCCAAAGCATGTTCAAAGATAAATATTGGTGGAGGAAGAGATTGGACAGCAGCTACTTGCACATAAATCAATCATTCTTCCTTTTCCAGCCTTTTCTGTGACTAACCAACCCTCACTTTTACTAGACAGTCTACCCATTGACAAATGATAAGTTCCACTAGCCTCAGTGATAATTTCCTCTCACTTAGGACAAACCCTATAATCTCCCCATATCCATTGGTAAATCCCCTCAAGCTGCTTCTTCCTTCTGAAGATTTTTGCCCTGAACAGAAATTTGTTCCCAGGGCTGTTCCTCCAATATCCATGGGCAGCACATAGCTCTATATTGTTACTGCCTTGCACATAACAGGACCAAAAGCCTATACACATGAAATATATAAACAGAGTCCAGGAAAGGAATGCAAATCACTCCCTGAAAAGCTTTGTCCTCTTGCGCTACCTAATTTTGTGGTAACATTAGATATGATCTAATATTGTGGTTCCAACTTTCATTCAATCCTGATTTCTAAGACACCCACCCCAGACTATATCAACTGATTTGGGGATTAAATTGATGTTCTTTTACCAGGACAATTCAATATTCTTCTTTGAGAGGCTCCCTAATGTTGGGTGGTTAGGAATATAAATATTGCATGTATTACAAAATAAATGGTTAACAAGTATGAGATGCAGATAGCGTATTGGATAACAGTGTAGGCTCTGGAGTTAGGTGGGCCTGAGTTTGAATTCTAATTTTACTACTTAGCAAGTGTGACCTTGAGCAAATCAGTGGTTTCCTCAATAGGTTAGTAATATGTGATCACTTAATAAATGACATTTAAAATCTAAAAGGTAATACAATTATATTCCTAGAAGTGAATGGTGCATTTTTCCCATTTTAATTGTTTTGAAATCAGAATGTTTTTCATAATCAGAATCAAAAGAAACTTATCAGCTGTTTACTCTCTCCCCCAGCTGTTATTAATGATGGTATATTTTATAATTATTAGTGCATAAGAATCAAGAAAATATGGTTTATGTAATGACAATAACCTCAACTTTGGAGCTCTTTCATGGTAAACATACCTTTCCAGTTAGAGTACCGATTTGTCATTAGTGTCTCATATATGAAAGCGTAGAACCACAGTTTCTCTTGGGTCATATTCTCCAATTTGCAGATGCACAGCCAAGTGGAGTCACGGAGGCTAATTTACTGGGAAGTTCTTGAAGTTTACACTCCAGCTCTGCACTTCCACAGTCCTCTACCAACATCTTACAAGGGCCTAGTAATGCATTCATTTGGTCAGCTATATTTCTAAAACATGAAAATTTGTTTTGTTTCTTTTCTTTAAGGAGGCCCCCATTGTATAAGCTTCTGGCCACATAAAATTCAGAATCACCCAGGGATGTTGCCCAAGGTATTAGAATGACATACTAACAAAATACATAGTTTGCATTTAGGATCCTCTGCTTCCCCTGAATACTTCCTTGGGCTGTGTTTCTTTTCCCCTCAATCAAAACCTGCTCTTGGGAAAAGCCTTCTATTTGATATTAGCACCATAGCATGACTTTAAACCTGTGTATTTTACTTTTTCTTGGGATATTTACATTTTTATATCCTTATTCTACTGTAGAATGAAATATTACTTTTGTAAAATGAAATATTCAACATTAGTAGAGTGCAGTGTTATTTTGCATCACAAAGAGATCTTTCCTTCATTCCCAAACACATGCCCAGAAGACTATCTCCAACTATGCCTACATATAGCCATAGTCCATTTACGGCTGCCTAAATCAATTTCTACCTATTTAACACTATATTACAAACTTAGCAGCAGATTAGATTCTTCTGCAACTAGATCCAAATGTGAATGAGACAAAGATATTAGTTGACTTCTACACTTCCATTATTTGATTCTGCTCATTCACCTTCCCCTCTGGCCTGCCTTCCTCCCTCTAACATTTATTGAGCACCTGCCAAATGATAAGCACTATGGTAGGCACTAGAACATTGAAATAAGCATTCAACATGATTGAATGAATGAGTGGATGAATGAATGAATAAATTAAATACTGACTTTTGTGGTGATAATACTGTTCTTAATCTAGTGATGTGTTTTCATTTTGCAGTTTGTTTCATTAGAGAAGGTTAACAATGTCATTGTCCTCATTTTTCCTTATGAGTCCAGTTATTTTATGATCCTGAAGCAACTGTTATCCTAAAAAAAAAACACTGATTTACCCTCTTCCCTCTTGATATACTAATAGGCTCAAATAAGTAGGTAAATCAGAAGATTGGTTGAGAACAAAGGTTCTTTATTTGAACTATTAATTACTTTAAAAGAATTAAGTATTCCTCTGCCTTACATACTTCCATAATCCTGCAACTAAGATATACTGGAAAAAGTGGCATAATGTTACTGTGTTTGCTTAAATTTCAAGAGTTAATCTTTATCAAATATTATCAGCAATCATAAGCAATGATAATATTAGCAAAAGAATGATCATGGTTATATCATGAACCATATAAACCATACCCTCTACCATATACACCCACAAGCAGGAGTCCTCTGCTCACACCTTAGGAAGAACTGTATAAATAACAACTTGTCTATCCTTTAAGTGTTAGCCTGAATGTTACTTCCTTTGGGAGGATTTTTTATATTTCTCTTCCTTCAGAAGGTAGCTATTTCCCACTGTGGGCACCCATAGCACCCTATATGTTCCTATTATAGGAGACAGTGCATCTCACTCTCATTGTTTGCTTCATTAACTATTTTCCCACTAGACCATAGGTCTATGAACACAACTACCATATCAGTCTTGCTTACCATTTTATCCTCAGGGTCTGAAAAATACTAAGAATGTTATAACCAGCTGAAAAATGAAGGAAGAGAAGAAAGAAGGAAGGAAAGAGGAAGAAGGAACTTTTCAACTATTAGGGAAGCCAATTGTCAGCTTATTTAGTATTTAAAATGCAATCATATAGTCAGTATTCTTGGAAATTCTTCCCTTGTGACTGGGATTTCACCAACTCCTTCCTGTACTTATTGAATTGCTGAAAATAATAACAAAAAGTGTTATTTCCTCCTCTGATTCCTCTAGGAGATGAAGACACAAATCACTGAATCCAAGTGACTCAAGCCAAAGTGGTTCTTCTTGGTCCTTACGTCATTGTTCTGGAGTCAGCCCAGCTATCCACACTATACCATCTGTACGGTATCCTAAACATCTCTTGCTTTCCCAACTGACCCTTGCCTGCATTGTTAGATTCTCAACTGTTTTCCCTTGACTCATCTCCCAAAGTACAGATGATTATCCTCAATTCTAATGGAAGGGAGAGAGAGTGTGGATCAGCCAAAGTGGGTTGTCCAAACACTGTCTCTGTTTAGCTTTCAAAAGCATCATGTAAATTTTCATATTACAGGAATTCACCCACTTCTCAGAAAACTGACAATTCTTATAAGTGGCAGTCCAAATTTGGAAACCACAGCTGTTTTTAGCAATTGAGTTATTGCGTTTCAGGTGCCAAAAATATCACCTATCATACTCTCCAGGGTTCAAAGAAAGAGAAAGAGAAAAGAAGCAAAAAAATTGAGGATAAAGGTAGCATGAAGCTTCTTCAGTTACATAAATTATTAAAAATAACTACAATAACTGAAACCACAATAATAATAACATAAAGAATCAGCATTCAATAGCAGTGAACAAAAAGAAAGGGCTTTACATACCCTTCCTAATCTTCCCAAGAAGGAAGGTAGTGTTCTTAGCATCTTAATTTTACAGATAAAGAAAGAGAATCAGAGAAATTAAATAATGTCCCAAGGTCACACCACTAAGCCTGAACTCCAACCCAAGCCACGAGACTTCAAATCCTGTATCCTATTTCTTATTCAAACAGGCTCACCACTGATTTACCTAACCAATCCCATAAAAATCCATTTTGGAGGCAAATTGACCCTTTTTCTGTCACTGTGGGCCTGCGGGGAGGGGGAGAAGGATGTTATTAGGACTGCTCTGAACTTCCCAAAGTACAGAAAAAAGCAAAGATTTCATTTCCAGCTTTTGGATGTGGGTTCCACGTAATATTAAAATCTTACTTGGCTCATGTCCAAACTGATTTTGGGAACTCGCAAGAAAGCAGTTTGGTCACTCTGCCCTGGTTTGCACCTTGGACTCTAAGTTTCTATACTCCCTTCCTACCCACAGGGGACTTCAGGAACAGGAAAAGCACCTTTTCCACTGGCAAAGCTTGGTGACCCTTCTCTAGTCTTCTACCAGCCCTCATCTCCCCAGGGCAGGCCAGTACTTAGCACATCCTGGGCTGTGGTGAGAGACCTCATCCTGAAGACCCTAACAACTGGGTCCAGGCTGCTGCAGTCAATGGAGAGCCTACCCTGTACATCAAGTCTCAGGAAGTCTGTGATCAGGTAATACCTCCAGCAGATACCCATGTAAGGCAAAATCTGGCAGCAGCTTTGTGAGAGAAAGCTGGAAAAAGAAAACTAGGAGGGAAATAACTGAAAGGGCTACTAAATGAAACATGGATGATAGAACTTTGGCAGACAGTATTTTCCAAAAATAACTGCAAAAATATTTCTGGTCCTATACACTCTTCTTGAATCCTGTCACTCCCCCACCAAGCAGAGTTTATTTCCTTTCCCCTTGACCGTCTATCAGTCTTGAAGTGTCTCAATAAATTATTGTTGAAGCGATGCCCTGTAACTTCTGAGAGTAGGTTAGAAAAGGTGATACAGTTTCCACCTGGCTCTCTTGGGTTTCCGGCTTTAGAACCTTGGGAGGAAGCCCAGGCTACAGAAAGAGCTCAGATGTAGGTATCCAGTTATCAGTCCCACAAAGGTGCTAGTTGACAGCTGGCATCAACTAACTGCCACATGCCTGAATCCACAAGCTTTATAATGATTCCTTTTGAGTCACAACAGCCTTTGAGTCTTCCAGTGAAAGCTTCAGACATGATAGAAGAAAAATAAGTCATCCCACAGTTCTCTCTGGGAATTCCTTACCCATAGAACCCACGGGCATAGTCAATGGTTGTTTTAAGCCACTAAGTTTTGGGGTTATTTGTTATGCAGCAAGACACGATCAGAACAGGAACTGAAGCCTGAAGGGACTTCTGGGTATGTTCTATTTGCAATAGCAAAAGGTAACTCCGGGCCCTAATGCAAATTCTAGCTGTCGCCTGCCATGTGCCTTCTACATGTAGGTCATTTGTTTCTCTTATAAGTTCCATTCTTTCTCCCTGCAACTGCACTTTGCCCTCCTCATCCAAGAGACATGTTTTTAAAGCTCTGAATCTTAACTGCGCACACAGAGTTTGAGCCTTTTTTCCTTTGGCCATGCCTACTACACAAACCAGGTGATAAGCTTAGCTTATTAATTTCAGTCTTTGAACATTCTCTGATGGTTAAGGAGTATGCAGTAGTGGAGGGTAATGGGTTGTGGGAAGAAAGGAAAGAATCTAACTCCTGACACCTTTGCCTTAGTTCTGACTTGGAGCTTTTTGTTCTACTTAAAAAATTATACGACTACAGCTAGAACCTTCACTGTCAGTGCCATGATACCACTGAATCATTTTATTTCCACTTTGACTAGGTCAAGACCAGAAAAGTAAAAAATACAGGGACTTGTCTATTTTGTACAATGTTGTAATACAAATGCTTGGAATGGCGCCTGGAACACAGTAAGCACTCAATAAATATCTACTGAATGGAAGAATGAATGAATAAATAAATGAGATCTATTTACCCCCTCCATTTAGAGAGAGCATTACTTAACATTGGATTAGCATAATATGCTTAGAAAACTGTAATGTTCAATAGGTTGGCATTGTGTAGCATTAGGTAGTGTTTCTCAACCCCTCAAAGTAAGCATTAAACCTTAAGCTATGAGTTCCTCAAGAGCAGACATCATGTTTTTTTCATTTTGTATCCCAGAACCTGGAACTTTGGTACTTGCTAAGTGCTCAGTAAATATTAAATATTTAAATATTAAAAACTAAATAAATGTCAAACACTGACAGATATTTCAAGTCATTTAGTTCTCCTAGGCTGTGCCCAGTAGATGGCAGTGACAGATGAGAGTACTGGCCAATACACCTGATTCTCAGAGAGGTCAGACAGGGATGCACATGTCCAGAAGTCCTGAGGCTTACCAGTCTCTATAACCTTTTAATAATAAGAGGACTCAAAAGGATATTTGTAATCTGAGTATAACATTTGTATGAATGCAAAAAAGGTTACAGACTTCCACTTTAACAATCAAAAGTGGTTATCTATGATTGCTGTTATTTACACAGGATTTTATTTCACAGCTAATTTTATATACAAGTCATTCATTTATTTGTCTGTTCACTTATTTATTCATCCCATATTAATGGCAGCTGATCTGTTGCTATTTTTCTGCAAAGATTTATTTAATCTGCTCAAGAGATAGTTGAGTGTTCAAAAGGTCCCCATTCCCTGGAGAAGGGCCTGATTAGGTAACAAAAGATGTGAGATCACCATTTTGAAGGGGCAGATGGAAATTGTAGATATAAGATCCTCATGATTCAGAATTAACTAATCCAGTATATTTCAAAATGTGATCTGCATTGGGTAGAGTCACTTAACAGATGACTATTAAATATGGAGATGTCTGGGATCCACTCTAGGCATACTAAGTTGTAATATCAGAAGTGAGATTGGAAACTTTATGCGCAAGCTCTGGTGATTTTGACTCTACTCAAGTTTGAGAACTATTGATCAAAGGTGTCTTGTTAATAGGACCTACATGCAATTGCTTAATATGGCTTTCCTCACATCTCTACTTGTTATCTGGCTGATTCTACAACATCTAGAAATACTATAAATATGGTTCCCAATTGCCAATTCCACAGGTCAAAATTTCACTGAAAAAATGTAATAATTTTCTTCTTCAGCTAATCCAAAATCAACTCCTGCAAAAAAGAAAACAGAGTAAACCTATCCTTAAGAAACTCACAATTTAGAAGCAAAATATTACAAAATATTTGTTACAAAGAACATGTATGAATGACCCACAGACATGGACAACAGTGTGGGAATTGACTGTGGGAGTGGGAGGATGGGACAGGCAGAGGAGAGCAAAGGGGGGAAAATAGGGACAACTGTAATAGAATAACAATAAAAAATGATTAAATAAAAAATAGAGAATCTTTTAAACCTTGGTGTATAACATTCCAACCCTTCTCAATTTGAAAAACAATAAACAATCACCAACTATGAGAGGGAGCTCTGGACCATGCAAATCTGGACTACACTATTTTTCTACCCTGCTTCCCACAGTGCTGACGTCCATCTACGCCCCTGTGACCTTTGCCTTGCCTTACCCCCAGACTGTCTTCTCCTCTTCCCAGGAGGCTTTTACTCACTTTCTGAATTTTCCTAATCTGGTCAGAGAGTGTATCTAACAGGCGAGTTTTCAGGAAGTCCATCACCTTGACCACCCGGCCATCAATGTAGCAACTGGAATAAAAATAAAATAAAAATCAGACAAAATTTTGAGTAGGAGACTACATATACTTCACTAGCCAGAGGTCTCTGTTGCCTGAGAAAAGAGCCCAGGATTCACCTGGGTTCTTATATCCTAAAACGTTTGATCCTGAGTACTTTTCAAGTAAATAATATACTTTTCTCCTTCTTTTTAAAAATTTTATTAAATTTATTGGGGTGACATTGGTTAATAAAATTATATAGGTTTCAGGTGAACAATTCTGTAATACATCATCTGCATATTGCATTGTATGTTTATCATCCAAACTTCAGTCTTCTTCCATCTCCATGTGTGGGCTAATAGTGTGATTTTTTTTTTCAGTCTTTGTCACATGAAACTGCATTGCTTGCTCTATAGGAATAGATAGGAATCTGTAAAACAAATTGGGTAATGGAGAAAAGCTTCTATTTCCACCCTAGGGGGAAAAAATCAACACCTATCCCATACCATCCCTATTTAGACCTTAAAGTAATAAAGGTATGTGAGAGGTTTGAAAGAATACTCAAACATTTTTATAGGTTTCCACACCTTTATATAAGAAAACAAACACCAACCACAAAAATCTGATTTAGTGTACAGTGAGTGGGTCTCAAAAGATTTTACCTCCCTGGACGAAATACCTTATAGTCAACCTTCTTTTACTATCTCCAAAGTAAATGAATGGTGAATGAATGAATAAACAAATAAGTGAGTTGGATATATTAAAGTGCAGGAGCCTTCTCCTAAAACAATAAGAAGGCACTCGTAGGTGGCTGGTGAACAGGTTTTGTTAGGTACCTTCAGTGAAAAATCAAGTTGTCCTGATACTATGCTGTGAGCATTTAACTCACAGTTCCTGCTTCTTGAGGACCCTCTTTGTGAATTCTTACTCTTAAATTCTAAGCTGAGACTGGCCCAGGGTTAGGTGACTCAACCCTTCCCATCCCCATCTTCGCAAAATTCCAAATTAGATCAACTAAACCAATGCTTATGAGTCCCAGGTATCTTTTCCAGCCCACTTAGGTCTCATTGATTGATGGCTAACAATAGATTATTTCATTTTTAACAACACCAACCAATCAGTACACATTATAGAACAATGTGAAAATTCTTTTTTAATGTCAAATTCCCATACCAGTATATGATGTAGTAGAATGGTTAACTTTTTTTAATTGTAAAGCACATGCTCTGGTTGAAGGGAGGGTGGGAGATGACCCCCCCCCGCCCCATTCAGCCTTCCCTTTGGCCTCCCTCACTACCTCAGACACCTCCACAGAATCCAACATTGGTATGTTGCAGAGAGTATGGGTTTTGGAGCCAGAGATTTTTGAGTTCAAATTCCAAATCAGGTATTTCCTATCTATGTGATCTTGCACAAGAGAGTTGGCCTCTATCAGCCTTAATTTTCTTATTCTTAAAAGAGAGGTAACATATTAACTTCTCAGTATTAACTAAAGTTTAAGCATATAAACCTAAAGTGTCTGGCACGCAGTAGGAACTAACTCATTTTTTTTCTAATTTCTCTAATTTTCAGCTTACAAAGATGGGGCCATAAACAATATGGGACTGATTAAATTAGTTTGAGTATAGAATTCTAAAAGTGGAGCACTTAGGGAAAAAAAGGTGGTGGAGGAGTGAATGGGAGTCATGCTGACCTCCTCCCCCCAAGACCAAACTGGAAGTGCGACTAAATAGTGGATAAATCACCTGGAAAACAATGGAACGACAGTGGGAGAGGAGCCTTGGAGACATGGACAGACAGTGGATTCGATCTCACACATCCCAACGGGTGAGGAGTGTGGTGGAGGCTTGAGAGGGTGGGCTGGGTGCCCACGGGCACTAGCACCAGAGGGACATTGAAATGGCCAGTTAGCTCCCCCTGAGAAGAATGGGGTCTGAATCATAAACAGGGACCTCTAAACCACAGCAGCTAAAACCAAGAAAATACAGACAAAACGCAACCCTGAAAAGTTTAGGGGCGCTCTCTGCCAGAGACAGGTGGCTGGGGATGCAAAGAGACATTTAAAGGGCCAACACAAAAATTGCAGTGGCAGCCACCCTCCTTGATCTCTGGGTAGAGGCGGCAGTAGGGTGGGCTGGTTCCTGGGAAAAGACTGGTGAGGAAAACTTTGTGAGGAGAACTGAGACGGCGGCCAGTGGAGCCCTGGTGATAACGCACCTCCCACTCTGCCGCTACCATCTCGCTCAGGCATAAGGGAATCAATTAACCTGCCTTTTGTGCACTCCGCACACAGCTTGTGCATGTGAGCTGGAGGGCTGAGTGCAGACTGGCTGGGAGAGCCTTGAAGAGAGACTGGAGACGGAGGCATTAGGGAAAGAACGGGAGGAGGAACCGGGGAGTCCGGACTCCCTACTCATTCTGTAGTCTCCCTTGTGGGCTGGAAAGGCGTGCCCCCAAAGAGGCAGAAGCGGGGCACGCATGAACCAGACTATCTGCGATTGAAACGCAGTCCACACAGGTGGTGGATCCTTGGCCGAAGGGGTCACGGAACTGCCCGGAGGCCCCTGAGGAGAGACTGGAAATGGAGGCATTGGGGAAAGAACGGGAGGAGGAACCGGGGAGTCCCGACTCCTTCTCCTTCCCGTAGTCTCCATTGTGTGGGAAGAGTTCACACACTCAAAGAGCCAAAAACCAAAAACGACACAATAGACACCCCAAAATCACCCAGTGCAGGCATGCACACTTGTGCTAAGTGGCCGGTGAGGGTTGGCGGGCGTGTGTATGGACCTGCGTGGGCTGGCAAGGACTCCCACAGATTGGCACCGATATGGCCTGTGAGGGAGTGCGTAGAGCAGCGAGGGCAGGTGTAAATTGACCCGTGCAACCCGCGATTGCGGAGTGGCTGACAGAATTAGTAGATCCCGGGCCGAAGGGGTCACAGAGCTGCCCAGAATCTGTGGAGACTGGAGACAGGATTAACCAGAATCCTAGAGCTGACTTCCTCCCATTTCCATAGTCTCCATTTGGTGAGGGCAAGAAACTCACCCAAAGAGCCAAAAGCGGGGAAAGGACAAAATAGAAGACCCTAAACTGACCAGTGCCAGGGTGCCCGCCGGCCAGGGAGGCCAGACGAGTACGCGAGGTCGCGAATAAGCCCCCTGGGCTTGGGTAAGCATGCGCGAACCCAGGCGGGCAGGGAATCCGGCCGCGCCGGGGAGTGCGCTCAAGGAGACGGAGTCAGAGTGCAGAGCGATCCAAAGAAATAGACCATCGCTGACCGAAGGGGTCACAGAGCTGCCCAAAGCAGGAGTCAGAAACAGACAGAAGACTCCTGGAAGGCTCAAACAAACGACCCAAGGTCATATAGGGTCAACAACTGACATCATCAGAGGCAGGCCCAGAAAGAAAAATAAAGGGATAAATAAATAAATAAATAAATAAATAAATAAAAAGACCCACCTACTATCATAGAAGTTTAATCCACAAAGTCAGGAAATCTAGATGGCCCAATTGAAGCAGAAGCAAAAATAAATAAATAAATAAATTACTTAACAGACTCTCACAAAAATGGGAAGAAAAAGAAGTTCCCCCCACATGAATGGAAAAGGGGAATCCCCACATAGAGAGCTAAATGAAATAGAGGCAAGGGAACTATCAGACACTGAATTCAAAACAATGGTTCAAAGGAAGTTCAACGAGCTCAGCCAGCTCAAAGAGAACTATGAGAAACTGCAGAGAAACTATCAGGATCTTACAACAAACTATATCAACCTGGAAAAGGTCATAGAAACTATCAAGAAGACATAAGAGGATATGAAGAATATCATTTCTGAATTGAAGAACACAGTAGAAGGAATCCAGAGCAGGCTGGATGAAGCCGAGGATCGAATCAGTGAGATGGAGGATAAGGTAGAAAAAAAGCTCCCAGAAAGAACAAGAAATGGAAAAAAGACTCAAAAAGAATGAAGAGGCATTTAGGGAAATGCAGGACAACCTGAAACGCAATAATATCCGTATAATAGGGATCCCAGAAGGAGAAGAAGAGGAGCGAGGGATAGAGAACCTCCTCAAAAAAGTAATGATGGAAAATTTCCCTAATTTGAGGAGAGAAGGACTCTCATGGATCCAGGAGGCACAGAGGACCCCACTCAAGAGGGACTCAAGGAGGTCCACTCCAAGACACATCATCATTAAAATGGCAAATGTCAAAGACAAAGAGAGAATCCTCAAGGCAGCAAGGGAGGAGGAGAAAGTAACATAGAAGGGGGCCCCGATACGCCTAGGAGCTGACTTCTCAACAGAAACACTACAAGCCAGAAGGGAATGGCAACAAATATTCCAAGCCATGAAAAGCAAGGGCCTACAGCCAAGGCTGCTCTACCCAGCAAGGCTCTCAATTAAAATAGAAGGAGAAATAAGGAGTATTCCAGACAAGAGACGACTAAAAGAATACATCTGTACCAAACCAGCACTCCAAGATATGCTAAGGGGACTGGTTTAAGCAGATGAAGGAAAAGAATGAGAAAGAGAGGAACACAGGTACAAAGAGAAAAGATGGGTAAGTTTCTATCAGTAATATCTCTCAATGTGAATGGACTAAATGCCCCAATCAAAAGACACAGGGTAGCTGAATAGATAAGAAAACATGACCCACACATATGCTGCCTACAAGAGACCCACCTCAGAGCAAGAGACCTACACAGATTGAAAGTAAAGGGATGGAAAAAAATATTCCAAGCAAATGGGCAAGAGAAAAGGGCCGGGGTTGCCATACTTGTATCAGACAAAGTAGATTTCAAAACAAAAGCCATAAAGAGAGACCCAGAGGGGCACTTTATAATACTTAAAGGAAGAATCTATCAAGAAGACATCAACATTGTAAACTTATAAGCTCCCAAAATAGGAGCCCCCAAGTTTATAAGGAAATTGTTGGACAACTTCAAAAAAGATATAGACAGCAACACACTGATAGTAGGGGATTTCAACACCCCACTGTCAAAAATGGACAGATCTTCCAAACAAAACATTAATAAACATATTGTGGCGCTGAAAGACACACTGAATCAAAGAGACTTAACTGACATATATAGAACCTTACATCCAAAAGAAGAAAAATACACATTCTTTTCAAATGCTCATGGCAGTTTTTCAAAGATAGACCACATGATAGCACACAAAGCAAACCTCAGCAAATTCAGGAAAATCGAAATAATACCAAACTTTTTCTCAGACCACAAAGGCTTGAAACTGGAAATCAACATCAAAGAGAAATTTCAAAAACTTGCAAACTCATGGAGACTGAGCACTAGACTATTAAACAATGAATGGGTCAATAATGAGATAAGAGAAGAAATCAAAAAATTTCTGGAAACAAATGAAAATGAACAGACAACAGGCCAAAACCTATGGGACACAGCAAAGGCGGTCCTGAGAGGGAAGTTCATAGCAATACAGGCTTACCTAAAAAAGATAGAAACATTTCAAATAAAAGACCTAACACTACAACTTCAGGAATTGGAGAAACAACAACAAATAAATCCCAGAGCAAGTAGAAGGAAAGAAATAGTCAAGATTAGAGCAGAACTGAATGACATAGAGACAAAAAAAACAATTCAAAGGACCAACCAATCCAGAAGCTGGTTCTTTGAAAAGATAAATAAAATCGACAAGCCTTTAAGCAGACTCATCAAGAAAAAAAAGGGAGAGGACCCAAATTAATAATATCAGAAACGAAAAAGGAGAAATAACAACTGATACCACAGAAATACAAAGGATTGTCAGAAACTACTATAAACAATTATATGCCCAGAAATTTGAAAACCTGGATGAAATGGACACATTTTTAGAAAATTATAATCTTCCAACACTGAAGGAGGAAGAAACAGAAAGCTTGAACAAACCGATAACAGCTGGGGAAATTGAAGCAGTCATCAAGAAACTCCCGGCACACAAAAGCCCAGGGCTGGACGGTTTCACAGGAGAATTTTACAAAACATTTAAGGAAGAGCTAACCTCTGTTCTTCTCAGACTATTCCAAATAATCCAAGAGGAGGGAAGACTCCCAGACTCTTTCTATGAGGCCAGCATCACCCTCATCCCAAAACCAGATAAAGACCCTACAAAGAAAGAAAACGACAGGCCAATTTTGCTGATGAAGATAAATGCTAAAATCCTGAACAAAATATTGGCAAACCGCATCCAGCAATACATTAAAAAGATTATCCACCACGATCAAGTGGTATTCATCCCAGGAATGCAGGGATGGTTCAATATACGCAAGTCAATAAACATAATACATAACATAAATAAAAGACAAAAACCACATGATCATCTCGATAGACGCAGAAAAAGCATTCAATAAGGTACAGCACCCATTTATGATCAAAACACTCAGCAAAATGGGAATAAATGGGGCAACATAATAAAGGCCATATATGAAAAACCTACAGCCAATACCATACTCAATGGGCAAAAACTGAAAGCTTTCCCACTAAGATCAGGAACACGATAAGGATGTCCACTTTCACCGTTTCTTTTCAACATCGTATTGGAAGTCCTAGCCAGAGCGGTCAGACAAGAAAAAGAAATAAAAGGCATCCAAATAGGAAAGGAGGAAGTAAAGCTATCCTTGTTTGCAGATGACATGATAGTGTACATAGAAAACCCTGTAGACTCTACCAAAAAACTCCTCAACCTAATAAGTGAATTTGGCAAAACAGTGGGATACAAAGTCAATATTCAGAAATCAAAGGCATTTTTGTACACCAGTAATGAAATACAAGAAGAAGAAATCAGAAAAAAAATACCATTCGATATAGCAAGAAGAAAAATAAAGTACATAGGCATAAATTTGACCAAAGACGTAAAAGACCTGTAAGCAGAAAACTATACAACATTGAAAAAAGAAATTAAGGAAGACACAAATAAATGGAAGCATATACTGTGCTCATGGAATGGAAGAATTAATATCATCAAAATGTCCATACTACCCAAAGCAATTTATAGACTCAACGCAATCCCTATTAAGAAACCAATGACATATTTCACAGAAATAGAACAGACATTTCAAAAATTTATATGGAACCATAAATGACCCTGAATAGCCGCAGCAATTTTGAGAAAGAAAAACAAAGTAGGGGGGATCACAATACCGAACATCAAACTCTACTACAAAGCCACTATACTCAAAACAATCTGGTACTGGCACAAGAACAGACCCATAGACCAGTGGAACAGAATAGAAAGCCCAGAAATAAGCCCAGGTCTCTATGAGCATCTAATATTTGACAAAGGGGGCAGAAGCATAAAATGGAGCAATAATAGCCTTTTCAACAAATGGTGTTGGGAAAGCTGGACGGCTACATGCAAAAAATTGAAATTGGATCATCAGCTGACACCATACACAAAAATAAACTCAAGATGGATAAAAGACTTAAATATAAGTCGTAACATCATCAAAGTCCTAGAGAACATTGGCAGGAAACTCTCAGATATCCCATGCAGCAATTTTTCACTGATATGTCTCCTAAAGCAAGGGACATAAAGGAAAGAATAAACAAGTGGGACCTCATCAAAATAAGAAGCTTCTGCGCAGCGAAAGAAAACATCAGCAAAATGAAAAGGGAGCCAACCGTATGGGAAAATATACTCGCTAATGATACATCACATAGAAGTTTGGTCTCCAAGATACATAAAGAACTCACTCAACTTCACTCTAAGAAGACAAACGATCCAATCAAAACATGGGCAAAGGACCTGGGCAGATGCTTTTCTAAGGAGGAGATACAGAGGGCCCAGAAGCATTTGAAAGAATGCTCGGCATCACGAGCCATCAGAGAAATGCAGATCAAAACCACCATGAGGTACCACCTCACACCGGTCAGAATGGCCATCATAAACAGATCCACAAACAACAGGTGCTGGCGAGGCTGTGGAGAAAAAGGAACCCTAGTACACTGTTGGTGAGAATGCAGACTGGTGCAGCCACTGTGGAAAGCAGTGTGGAATTTCCTCAGAAAGCTGAAAATGGAACTGCCTTTTGATCCAGTGATTCCCCTGCTGGGACTATACCCTAAGAATCCCTAAATGCAAATTCAAAAGAACCTATGCACCCCAATGTTCATAGTAGCACAATTGAATAGCCAAGTGTTGGAAGCAACCTAAATGCCCATCAGTAGCTTATTGGATCAAAAAGTGATGGTACATATACACAATGGAATACTACGCAGCAGAAAGAAAAAAAGAACTACTAAACTTCGTGATAGCATGGATGGAACTAGAGAGCATTATGCTACGCGAAATAAGCCAGGGAGTGAAAGACAAATACCATATGATCTCACCTATAAGTGGAACCTAACCAACAATACAAAGATGCAAGGAAAATAAGACCAGCAACACTGAAAGGAAAAGAAACCAACAGAGACAAGAAGGAAGGAGGGAGGTGGGGCGGGGAAAAGGAAGGGAAGGGGAAAGTCAAGGAACATATAGCAAGGACTCATGGACAAAACCAAAGGGGAAGAGCTGAGGGAGGGAAAGAGGGAGGGGGCAAGGGAAAGTGGTGGGGGGTAGGCAGAGACAAATGTATTTAAAAAAAAAAGAATTCTAAAAGTGGAATTGTATCAAAGGGTATATGCTTTTGAAAATTTTCGTGGTTACTTGTAGTAGGGAATAAAACAAAACAATGACATGAACTTTCACCTCATTCCTGGTACAAATGCTAGACTCAGATACAGTAAACATTTATTATGTGCAACCCAGAGTGGTAGGCATGTCCACGTCCATTACCTCCTATTAGTACTTCAATATTAGTACCTCTGGTTTTTAAAAAAAGTTGTGATTAGACAGCATACTACATGAAAGCTAGACATATTAACACATAGTGTTAAAATTGAAAACAATTCATGCAATGTTAATCTAACACACATTAAAAGACATGAATACTTGTTACTATTTTACATGATGATTAGGCATATGCTAAAAATGCACTGCAATTAGTGTTCTGTTATGTTTTAATCAAATATATTACAGTCTTCTCTTTGTTAGCGCCTAGTAACTATTTTACACATCAGAGTTTATATATTTTGCTGGCAACCCATACAGTTAAATACTTACCAAGATGAAAAATGCTAGGTGCACTTTTTCTATATGTAGAATTCCCTATGAACACCCTTCCTATCTCACAAATCCATGGTCCAGGGCTGAGGTACCCTTCACTCTTACCCTCCTTCCTTTTGTTTCTTTTCTCAAGTACACAGAATGTAGAGTTAGAAAACTTTGGTTCAATGCCAGCTTTGACACTTATTACTGATATGATAATTGGGTTTCCCCTTATTTAAAATTGAATTAAAAAGAAAATATAGTATTTTCACAGGGTTACTGTACCAGTCAAATCAGAAAAAAAAAAATTCTGGGCTCAGAACCTAGCACATAAAAGGAGTTCAATAACCACATCTAGCCTCCAAGGTGGGCTCTTAAGTAACCTGGACTAAAAAGTCATGGGATGAAGTGAGCAGGGGAGCACCTGTCTGGGGAAGGAAAGCACGTTCATCAACTGTAGGATTGGGAATGAGGGAAGTATCAAGCAGCAAGAGCAGACAGTACCGGTTGGTGGGAGGCAGAGGGAGGGTTGGAGAGGGCTGTGATTATGTTGCAAAATATGGAGCTTGAAAATACCTTTACAGTCAAGCAGGTAAGCTTGCTACGTCATCCTTGAGAAATGACTATCTAGCACAGGGAACCAGCTTTCATATACTAGCACTCTTCCACTGGACGACAGCTTAAAGCCATGGAAGGTGCTTCTAATATGGGTTTAAAATTTGCTCCCTTTTACTGTCCACTCAATAGCTGCTTTCTTAGACCCAAGAAATAGTCCAATGTCTCCTTCATTTAACATGTAGAGGGAGAATTCCTATAAAAACTTTGGCTTAAGCTTTTTAAAGCCTGTTCCTGGCCCCACATTTAACCTGGTAAGCTGGAATCAATCATTCTCAGTTGATCTCAGGCTATTTCTCTGGGCTGTGAATTACACTGGAGCAGGGCAGAGTTCCAGGCAGGAAGCAAGTGTGACAAGGTTATCTTATCTCAATAGTGTAGGTAAGAAGGAATCTGGGGCTATGCAGGGAGCTCATGGAAAGAAGTAAAAGCGAGAGTCTGTGAAGAAAAAACTAAAATAAAATAAAGCTCCGTGGAGTGTAAGAAAGAGGAAGGGAATGAGTGATGACTACAAATGAATGAGAGAGAATGTTTCGGAGAACACCCTGCCAAGGACATGCAGGCCACTGAGACTAGGTTGTAGGCTTGTCAAAGAAGATGAATAACTCTGTGTGAAATATCAAGGATGCAGAGAATACCAAAAAGGAAATATACAACAGGTAGTTGGAGATTTAAGGAGGATGTACAGAGAAAAGTTGAGACAGGTAATGTTGACCTGGGTGTCTTTTTCAGTTTGTAGGAAATAAATAAAGCCATGGCTGTAGAGAAGTTCTCTGAGAGAATAAGGGAAATTAAGAGAGAGGTCAGACACCCACAAAAATGTTTCTCAGCTATGGCCCTGGGCATGGCCTCAACCTTTGGCTCAGTTAAGAATCCTTTCCTTCCCCAACCTGACGGACAATGGTGTCTTTTTAATAACCTCAGTCTGAGTCAAATTCACATTGGGATGTCAGAGGAAGCCCCATATTATACAGAGACGTTTTAATAACTTTCATTTGCAATCTTAAACCCACATTTGTTTTGTACTGAGGAAGTAGGAACTTTGGTCCTCCAGGAATTTAGTATCACTTTTAAGAGGGGATAATTTAACCACAGGTATGAATCTGATAAATACCTAAGCCCTTTTCTTGGGGACCCTTGAACACTTAGCTTTCTCTACTTAACCCTTCAGAAGCTGCTAAGAAAACATTGAACATCAACAATCTGTGGTTATTTTAAAAGTCCCTGCCTATTACAGAGCATTCTTTCTCTGACAATGGCTGCCTGTAGTGAGGGGCCCAGCACATCTCTTAGATTTGGATATGGAGGAGGTGGGGTAGCCTGCGGTAACCATTTGGTAAGAGTCAATTGTTAAAAATGAGGATGACGGTGATGCCTCACTAAGACTAGGTAAAAGAAGTAGAATCAGATTCCAACTGACTATCCAGTGACCTGGGGGCAACGGTCTGCTTTTCTCTGCCTTTCTCACTGGAATTGATAAAGATGATTCTTAGCTACCAACCAGTCTCTCCAGAAGAGTTAATTCATTTCATAATGGCTACAAAGGTGCCAGGAGTCTAAATAAATCAGAGAGAGAAGGAAGGATTGAGGGAAGGAAAGAAAGAAGGGAGAGAGAAAGGAAATTCATCATTTAGAGGTACTTCCACATAAACCCTGGCAGAATGGTTGGTTCTAGAAACACTAATACTGATATATTTAGGTAAGTCATAGTCCTCCTCCAAGCTCTCTTGAAATTGCAGCATCTCTTAGGATCACACCATAGTGGCTGAGCTATTCAACTAAGAGTTGAAGCCAGGAGAGACTGTGCAGAAATGTTGAAACCTTTCTGTGCAGAAAAATAGTCTGTCTGGCTCAATACCAACAACGTTCAACCCTTCTTCTGCTGGTCTGTAGATTGGCAGATAATATCAAGCACACATCTGGGGAGGTAGCAAAGATGACAGAATATACAAAATGAATGGGACCATTTACCAATTCATTCACCAACTCTCCTGCCCTCCACAGTTTTAAATTTTATTTCCAGTTTAATATATTTCATCTTATTTAAAGTTTTACCCTTTATATGGAAAATGGTGTGGGGATTGACTAAGGAAAAAGGGGGGCTGGAGGAAGAGGGCAAAAGGGGGAAATTGGGACAACTGTTATAACATAAACAATAAAAAACTTTAAAGAAAATGCATACAAAAATTAAAATATAAGAATGAACAATCACTGAGAAGCCCAACACCAAGAGAGACCCCTTGTTAAAATTTTGCTGTATACCCTTTCAGAGTTTTTCATAGTAAACACACATAAAATTGCTCACAATTAGTTATTTTTAATAACTTACTCCAGATCCTATTCTACAAGCATATAAACTTAAAACTGTCCCACGCTAGACTCCCAAGCCCATCTCACTGGGATACTGACAGAAACGTTAGAGACGCTAGGCTTCAGGTCATCTTACTCTGACTTTAATTCTGCTCTGTCCATTTAGGGATCCTCTGCCAGGGGCAGGTCTCATCTCCTTTCTGTCTCTGCCAGCCAGGTTTTAGCCTGGGCTCCCCTTCCCGCTTCTCCAGGTCCCTAGATCCAGCCCTCAGCATTGTATGTACTACAATTAGCCACTTATGCCCATTAGCCTCTTAAAACATTTAATGAGGAGAGTTTGTTGGCTCCAGTGGCAGCTGGTTTTGTTTACCTGGCTCTTTACTTTAAAAGGAAAAACCTTTGCCCCTTATTATCTGACCCCTTCTTTTATTTCAGGTAATTGCATTAGTGCTGGCTTCCCCACACTCAGGAATTTCCGGACCTATTTTGCTGCCTGCTGCTTTTAGGGAGGAGGGGCAGTCTGCTCAGAATTCTAACACCCAGCCTGCTGACTGGGCAGGTAATTCCATAAAACTGAGGCCTTCCCCACTGAAGGGGGAAAAGGTTGGATAATCATTAGAACAACCCTGTTGACCTATAAAACCTATTCTGACACCTTGAAGCCAAACACTGGAGAGGCTGACTGGAGTTTCTCTAAAGCTCTGTAAATTGTATTTGTCCCTCCTCCAAAGGACCTCACTCTGGTTTCCTGCTGAGCACATTCTTCACACTTGCCTTTAGGTTGTCTTTCTGAGACTACATTATTCTTGCTCTTCTTTGCAATGGGTCAACCCTCCTATCTTGTGCTCAAAGTTACTTTGGGCAAGTAAAGCTTGGAAGAAATGAATACTATTACAAAAAATTTTTTTAAGAATACTACTAAATATTGCTGTTTCTTTGAATTTCTTAAACCAGTTCCGGTAAGTCCACACAGGAGTCACCCCGCTGATTACAAAGTTGAGGTTCAGGAATTTCCAAGAGTTAGTACTCTGAAAAGATGTTGTCATTGAAAAATGGTATAAGTAGAGCTCAGGGTTGTGGGTAAGTCCACAGGCACATAATGGGTGCTCAAAGAATACATTTAATGAAACCATGACTGCCTGAATGATCAAACCCATAATAAGTCAAAAGGGTGGCCCTGAGGCTTAAGAGCTGTTCTAAGAGCCCCAGTTTTCTTGCTCTTTTTTTCTCTCCTAATTCCTTGCACACTTTTGGTCCTGAGGCCAGGTCCTTCTCCCTCATGAACCCAGTGTATGTGGAGTGACACTGTCTCCTGGCAGAGGCTCAAACTGCTGACCCTCCTTGTAGTGCTGAGGAGAGCTCTACAAGCAGCACATAAGGACAGGGGTGGAAAAGCCACCTGCAGCTCCAGCCACTGGAGTGGACTCTGAGGAGGGCACCCCTGGGCATTTTCAGTCACAGCAAGTGATGGCATCCAAAGTATGGACAGGAGTGGATCCATGTGTTTTGGGGCTGAAACTTAAACAAATTGTGGGACCCTCTTTATGAAAAAGGAATCAAAAGTACAAAACACAAGATTAGTTACAAAAGTAAATATTTATTTAGAATGGCAAAATAAATCACAGCTCCCAGAATCAAGCCCCTTACCCATTTTGTTTTCTCAGAGCTCTTCAGGCAATTTACAGGAAATGCTCACAGAACAATGCTTCCTGATAGCATCTGCCTCTACCCCTTAACACCTAGCTAGGGTGTCCAGGTTCCAAGATGAGACAGATGTCTGAAAAAAATTTGCCCCTCTGAGTAATCTCAAGGGATACTTCCTGATTTCATTATATTCTTCAGAAAAGGGCAGAAATATGAGCAAATATTGTCATGCTCCCCATAATGACATTTTGTTCAATGGAACCTATATATGGTTGCAGTTGTAACATTATATAGCACATTATAGTACTCATGTGTTTGTGGTGCTGCTGGTATAAACAAACCTACTGCACTACCAGTCTTATAAAAGTATAGCACATACAATTATGTACAGTACATAATAATAATAAATGACTATGTTATTGATTTAGGTACTTATTATACTACACTATGTTTTTATCATTATTTTAGAGCATACTCTTTCTACTTACAAAAAAGAGTTTGCTGTAAAACAGTATGTAACAGTATGCCACGTTACTGTGGTAGCAACCTCTCACATTTCATGTTTACCTAGTTCCTTGATTGCATCATTTTCTCTTGTGCTTGATTTAATCTTCTGTTGTTTTGTACAGTAAGTAACATGCTGTATAGACTTGTAGCCTAGGAACGGTGTGATATAACATATAGTGTAGGTGTGTAGTAGGCTATACCATCTAGGTGTGTGTAAGTACACTCTGTGATGTTCATATAATCATGAAATTGCCTAATGACATAATTCCTTGTTGTTAATGGTACATGCTGTACTTCATATCCTTATCCCCTGTAGGTAAAATGTTTTTCTCCTGACTTCTTTCAAGGTTTTCTCTTTTTCTTTGGATTTTGGCAGTTTGAACATGATATTTCTTGGTGTAGTTTCTTAGTATTTACACTACTTGGTATCTATGAGCTTCCTGGGTCTATGTATGATATTTTGCCTTTCATTAATTTTGGAAACTTTTGCCATTATTACTGATTTACTTCAATTAGAACAATATTACTTCATTGTTCTTCTGTTGTGTTCTCTCTTTTTTCTCCTTCATATATTCATCTTCCAATTACATGGTACACACTTTTCAAATGTCCCATGGTTCTTGAATGTTCTGTTGTATTGTTTGTTTTTTTCATTTTTCATTTCAGTCTGAAAAATTCCTATTGACCTATTCTCAAGTTCACTGATTCCTTAGATGTGTCTGATCTCCTGACGAGCCCATCGAAGAGATTCTTCATTTCTGTTACAGTGTTTTTGATTTCTAGTATTTGCTTTTGGCCATTTTGTAGCATTTACATCTCTCTGCTTACATTATCCACCCATTATTATATATTGTGTACTTCTTCTATTAGAGCCCTGAACATATTACTCACAGTCACCATATTTTGTTGTGTATAATGCACATATTTTTGCCCAAATTTTTGAGGGAAAAATAAGGATGTGTATTATACATGGGGAGTACTAATTCTGTATCTATATAATTCTTTTATTTCTTAATTCTTTTATTTAGGCTTATGCATTAAAAGTATAACTCTAGAAAGCAATAATAATATTCATATGAAAATAATAACCTGGAATATGATAATCAGTTTGTTTCTAAATATAAATAAATGAATAATTGAATTAAAAAATTAAAATGAAAGATTTTTTTCCTGACAGTTTGAGCCAAAAATGTGGGTGCACATTATACACAGGAGTGCATTATAAATGGCAAAATACAATATTTTTAAGTCCCCGTCTAATAATTCCAACATCTGTGTCATATCTAACTCTAGTTCTGAGGCTTCTTTTGTTTGTTCAGACTGTGTGTTTTTTCCTGCTTTTTGGTATACCTTGTAATTTTTTGTTGAAAGCCAACATGCTGAATTGGGTAATGGAAACTGAGATAAACAGACATTTACTGTGAGGGTTTGGGCTAAAAGTTGGGCTATATTATGTGTTTGTTGTAGTTGTAGGTACCAGAGGCCTGAGATTTCCCTAATGTCTTGTTTGTGAGTCCTCTCTTGACTTTAGGCTTCCCTAATTACTCCTCCTCAGGGAGAGTCTGTGTGTTGCAGTTCTTTTAGCTAGAATTCACTGTTACTATATTAGCACCCTGTTGATACTGTGGTTGAGTATAGAAGAAGGATATTGTTCCCTAATTTTATGATTCAGTCTGTTTTTTACCAGGTCTGCACCTCTTGGATATGCGTGTCACTTTTTAAGTTATTCTTTCTTAGATGAGACAGGAAAGCTAGGGAAGTTAGAGTGAGAGGAATGCCTTCCTACAAAAGGGATAAGGCTCTGGTTATAACTTTTCCCTTAGAGAGCTGGCATTTGTTGAAGGGAATGCTCTGATTATATTCCACAATGATAACTCCTACTTTCCCCTGGCCAGAGCTACTAGGTGATTTTTCTTGGATTCCACAAAAGCGGAGGGTGAGGGGCTAAGACTGAAGCTTCCAGGAGTTCCTCACTTTCAAGCCAGTCCACACTAAATCTCTCTTTTGAAAGTCATTAAAAATACTTCTTAAGTGTTCCTACCAGTTTCTGGTAGTTTAAGTTTAAGTATCTTCTGTTTCAAGTAAGCAAATTTTGGTCGACTCTGGATTAACCTGTCTTTCCAGATTTCACAGTGTTGGTTTGCCCTGCAATCATAATTCTCCAAGAAAAGTTGTTCATTTTCAGATTGTTTATCTTGTTTGCATTGAATAAATAAGGATAACAACTTACTCTTTATACGTTGCGGCTAAAACCAGAAGTCCACCAAAAGAATTCTTATGCATTCCAGTACCAACCTTTTGACAATACTTGCGTTGTGTCGTGTCAAGAAATAGCCTTATCTCCAATGTTCATTGTCAATTAGTGTATTAATGTGATCAGTTAGTAATGTCTGCCATGGTAATGGGAATAAGAAATGAAGGCACGTGTGCCACATACTTGCCATTTTTGACCAAAATGATTTTAAAGCCCTTTCTGGATCCAAGGCTCAAGGTCTCCTCTTTGACACAGAGTCAAATGATACCATTGAGTGTCCCCTCAACACATATGAGAATCCTATATTTTAGTTGATATTAATTAAATTGCTTTTGCATATAATGTCATCCAACAAATGCACACAGGAATATATACAAAGAGGAAAGCAAAACAAAATGACTTGCCCAAAAGTCTCATACAAGTTTCCTATTCGAGTTTTATTTTCCACACTGTCATTTATATACAAGGTTGAGAAATTACTTCTGTTTTGTACTTCCTCTGTCCATATGCCATACCTTTCCTTAACGTGGATTTTGCATCCATGTCTTTGAAAGAATAGGATAGGCAAAAACTGTCTATATTACATGTATGTGTGTGTGTGAAATAGCATCCATGTCATCATACAGGAGTAGACTTTTCAGAGGACCCACCAGAAAAATGGGTCCTATTATCAGAAAAATGATATTTCTCATAAAAATTACTCTTGTTTTTGACTTACAGACACTAGATTTTGATTTCCATTTTGCTTTGGCTACTTGGAAACAGAATGGAATTTATAGTCCATCTCTAACAAGAGAATAAAACAAGCTTATAAACATTTTGGTGATAACATTTCTCACTGCTTTATTGTTCTTCTAACACTATTTTCCATTTACTCTTACCTCCTCACTTATTTTTATATCATTTTTCTACTGGACATAAAAGTGGCCAGATGGAAGGTTGAGACAAATAGTGGGGAAAAAGAAGGCACTCAGTTATTCACAAACTGTATAATTACCCCTCTATATATACAAGGCAAAGCCAAGCACCTTTGTCTTATTTCCTCCTTTATTTTCTTTTCTCCAATATCAATCTTTTATCTTATTAATATTTGGGAAAGCTTCAGTAAGTCATATTTTCTTAGAGAGTTTAAAAACACTCTTTTCTTTGTCAGATCAAATGTTTTATTTGATACAATATAGTATGAGGTTGAATTATGAATCTATTAACCTTTAGTTTATCATAAATATATTTCCTCTTCTAAAAATCTTTAGACATTTTTATGTTTCCATAGGACTAGATTGGTCCTCCTAAGTGGCACCAAGATTTGATAAGGATTGAATTAATATAATCAGAGCAACCTGATATTTCCAGAATATATTTCTTCCAAGATTACAGTACTTCACAGATAAGCTTAAAGGATCTTTCTGAATGAGAACAGGGCAATTTTGCTTTCTTCTTTCATAATGAAGAACAGTAGTCCAGGGCTTCACTATAGGACAGTGTGTGTGTGTGTGTGTGTGTGTGTGTGTGTGTGTGTGTGTGTGTGTGTGTGTGTGTGGGTGCGAGAGGGAACTAAAGAAGTGGAAGCAGCCTTGGTGTTATGGGGAGACTGATAGGCCTACACTAAGGTAAAGGCCTATAGGCTTGCCCAGTCATCTGCAAACATGACTGAGGACTATGTGGTCACCGTTCACCATTACAACTTCTTAACTCTGCTATTGTAATGCAAAACAGCCATAGACAATTTATAAATTGATAAGCCTGGTTGTATTCCAATAAAACCTTTTTTATGGAATTTCATAAAATTTTCACATCACAAAATATTATTCTTTTGATTTTTTCAACCATTTACAGATGCAAATAACATTTTGTAGGTTTGCTGACCTACAAAACCCATCATAGGCTGGGTTTGGCCTGTGGACCCCAGGTTGCTAGTACCTGCCACACTAGACAATTAAAATTCTCTACAGCTACAAAAGTACAAGCTATCCCTTTGAATTAAGTATTATCAGCAATATTTCCCAGAATTGAATATACAACTCCTGCTGGTAGGGTGAATATATCTATCTCTGGTATATATCTGTAATAATTTCACACTTTAGCATATGAATTGCCATCATAGAAAATATGTTAAATGTTTTCAATTCCCTGGCCATATGTAGAATCCTTAAATCTACATTTTTAATCAGCATCTCAGGTAATATAATTTGTCAGTAGATCCAGACTTTGAGAATCACTGAATTACTGTACATTACTAGATCTTTGGCTTATACAAAACAAACAAACAAAAAGCCCACCAGGTCCCTAGTGACAAGTGCTCAAAATAAGTTCAACAGAAAAGAAGGTGCTAAAAGCACACTAGGTCTTCCAACATTGGTTTCCAACAATTGTATAAATCTCCAGATCCCTCTGTTTCACTCTTCCTAGTCTAAATAGCTTCCTTCTCTGTGAACCCTTCTAATCTACTGTGCCCACAATGATTTATAGTAATATAAAGTCATGAATCCAGAAACAATCCAGGGCCATATCACCCACTCTAATCTGAACTGACTTCATAAAAATGGAATTTGGACTTAAGTCAACACATATGACTAAGTAGATGCTAGGAATCCCCCATCCAATCTTAAACATGTAGAAATGTTACACAAATGGGAGAAAGAAAGAATATTAGTTAAACTTGAAATGAAGGTAAATCTCCAGATAGAAGAAATAAATAGAGCTTCAAAATCAGAATGGTAACTAGGAGCTATGACTTACACAACAAGTCTCAGAGGGCTGCTCCATACATGAAAAAGGCAGTTTGTGAAGCACATTGTCATTTTTTTTTTGTCCTTGTTAAGATAAAATTCCATCTTCTCTTACTAACTAGCAGGAATATTTTATATATTCTAGATGCAAACCATTTGTTGTATAATCTCATATAAGGCCAATATCCTGTCTCAGTTTATGACTTTCCACTCTTCATGGTATTTTTAAAAATGTTTAATAAACAGATATTGCTAATTGAAATGCGCTCCAATTCATCAATCCTTTTTTCAGGTTTGGTGATTTTTATGTTCTATTTAACACATGTCTGGGTTGCAGGCTGGTACTTCAGTAGGGGGCAGATGAGTGGAAAACATACATTGATGTTTGTCTCCACTCTTTCTCCCTCCTTACCCCTCTCTCTAAACACAATGAAGTAAAATCTTGAAAAAAAAATTCTATCCTTTAAAAAAAAAACACTTTACAAAGCCAAAGTGGGGAAGGATTGAGGGAGGGAAGTGGGGCAGAGGAAAGTGGTGGCAGGAAAATGGAGACAAATGTATTTGAACAATAAAAAAAATTTTAAAGAAAGGAAATATTTGCCTACTTCCAGGTCATGAGAACACACTATGTTTTCTTCTGAAGCTTTTTAGTTTTACCTTTCACATTTAGGCCTGTGATCTATCTTCAATTAACATTTTCATCTATGGTGTAAGATGCAGATTAAGTGAATATCTAAAAGGAGCCAAAGAAACAAAGACTTTGCTTTCAAAGAAGTGACCACATTACTTACATTCAACTTATCCACACAAACTATGGAAGCTAGGAGATAATAAAATGACATTTTTTCAACTGCTGATTTCGTTCTCTAGCAGTATGAAAATAATTCATCTAAATGTGGTTTTCTTTGTACGTATTCTTACTGTAATTTGCTGAGCTTCTTCTCTATATGTTTTTCAACTGATAGACAACTGCATAACATGAAATAAATCATTTTAAAGTTCACAATTCAGTGGCATTTAGTTTATTCACAACATTGTGCAACCATCATTGTTATCTAATTCTGAAACAGTTTCTCCCAAAAATGAAACCCTATATACCCATTAAGCAGTCTCTCCCCATTCACCATTCTACCAGACCCTGAATCACTGATCTTTCTGTCCCTATAGGTTTATCTATCCTGGGCATTCCACATAAATGAAATAATATAACAAATGGTCCTTTGCGACTGGCTTCTTTTACTTAGCATAATGTTTTTGAAGTCCATCTATGTTGTATCATATATCAGAACTTATTTCACCCCATAGATATACCACATTTTGTTTAAACATTCATTCATTCATGCACATTTGAACTGTTTCTATCTTTTGGCTATTGTCGATAGTGCTGCTATGGACTTTCAAGTTCAAGTATTTGTTTTTAAGAACACTCATTTTCAATTTAAAGTACACTTGTTTCAATTATTTGGGATATATAACTAGCAGTAGAATTGCTGAATCACATGGTGAAGCTAGGTTTAACTTTATGAGGATGTGAGCTTCATGAATTTGTGGCATTTTCTTGGCCATTTTGTCTTGAAAAAATTGGTTTTGTTGCATTCTCTCCTTTATATTTTTTTGGTACTCCAATTTCAGATACAATAAAAATCGACTATATCCCACATGTTCCATGTACTCATCCTCTGCACCCCCCCAGGCTTCATTTTGGATATTTCCTAGGAACTTGTCCATGAGTCAATTAATCTTATTTTTGGCTCTATCCTGTCTGCTGTTAAACACACCAAGAGATAGTTTTGGCACTTCTAGACTGTTCATTTAATTTTTGTAAAATAGATTCCAATTCTCTGTTAAAATCCTCTATTTTTCACCATTTATTCATATTTTCCTGAACATACTTATCAGACTTATTTAAAATTATTTGTCTGATAACTCCAATGGCATGATCACCTGAGTGTGCACATGTGGGTATATGTGTTTCTCCTTTCTTAGCTTCTGGCCACTTAGTTCTGTTTTTTACTATGTCTCACAATCTGCAAGTGGATATGGACATTGTGAATGAAAAATTTTAAAGACAATGGATGATTTGCCATTCTCCAAAGATGGTTATATTTTCTTCTGGAAAGAATACAGAATACCAACAGATCACCTTGATTCTACTAAAGCTTGGTTTAAGGCAGTGGTATGTTTAGTCTATTTCAAGTTTGTCCTTACTCCTGAGATACTGTCTTTACTTCTAGAGCATGGTCATTACTTCTAGAGTATGAGGCTTGCAGACTCTCCACTGAAAACCAGGAGAGTTTATTAAAGCACCTAGACATTACCAGGACTTGAGTTCTGATCTCTGTCTCTATATTACCACGTGTTTGCTGAAATCTTTTTGTAGCACTTCAGCCTCTCAGCTGCTTTCTTCTGCTTGGTTTCTAGGGGTCTAATTACTTGTATATGAGGTTGAGGATTTGGCCAATGCCTGTGAGAAATTTGTATTCACGTTTTTGGGTTCCTTCTCTGTGCTTTGCTTTTGTCTAGAATTTTACCCTTTAATATCAGCCACTTTGGCAGCCCCGAATTCTGACTCTGTCACCGAAGCCCAATAAGAACATTATTTCTGCTTAAACTCTACTCCTCTAGGTTGCAGTCTGGAAAATGTCCTTTGGAAAATAATCTAGGGATGATGTTTATATGGGGTTCACTTCACGAATTTCTCTTCTTTTAAGGATCCTAGCCCCTCAACACTCTCTGTGTTGGTTATGCTCCAATGCTTTAGAGAGGTTACTTTATTTGATTAGCTTTTAGAGTTGTTTTTTGTTGGAGGATCAGTCCAACACAAACTACTTCATCATGACCAGACTAGACGCTCTCTACAAACAAGTTTAATGAATAATACCTATATTAAATACTTTGTTGCAAACAATAGGCAAAGAAGGAAAACTGTTCAAATCATTGTATGGTGATAGTAGAACTCCTACTCTGATGGCAGTAAAGAATAGTACAAGAAAACAAAATTATAGAATCATCTCACTTATATATATGGAAACAAAAATCTTAAAATATTAATGAATAGAATACAGCAACATATTAAAAAATACTATAGTCTAGACATTTATCCCATAAATGAAAGGATTGTTCAATACCAAAAACTCTGTCTATGTAATACACTTTCTTAACAGTAAAGGAGAAAAGCCATATGATTATTTTGATAGATACAGAAAAGGAGTTGGATTAAAAACTGATACTTTAAAAAATAATAAAACTACTCTTTAACAGGCCAGGAAAACAAGATCTTCTTAACCTGACCAGGGCTATCTATCAATAATCCAGAGAAAACATCATACATTATGGTGAAAATTAAGTCATTCCTATTCAAGTCAAGAACAGACAAAAATGCCTTCCATCACCCTTAGCATTAAACACTGTACTGAAGATCCTAACTAGTTAAAAAAAAATTTAATGGCACATAATTATTAGAATGAACCTAATTTATCATTATTTGCAATTAATATATTGATCTATAGAAAAGCTAAAGAAACTACAGAAAATTTTGAGAACTGTTAAAAAAGTTTATCATGGTAGTTACTTAAAAGATGAACATATAAAACCTACAGTGTTCCTAAGTACTAAAAACAACTAATTAGAAACTATTAAAAATATGACATTTAGCAAACCTGTATGATTCTTGGGAATAAATCTGTCCCAATGTGCAGGAACTATATGAAGAAAATTATAAAATCAGATTTCTAATTCACATCTATAAATGAAAATATATTCCAGATGGAACAAGACTTAAGTATTAAAAAAAAAGAACCTTTAAAACTCTAAGTAAAAATGGAGAATACTTTTATGCTCTTACATAGGAAATGTTTTTCATTATACTATATAGCAGAAAAAATAAATAAAATAAATTTATGAAAGTATATATATATATATATATAGACCTTAAAAACATGTAGAGTAAATAGAGCAATTTGTAGAATATGAGTGTTATCACTCTATTTTATGCAATTTTATATAATTTTCAATTACATAACTTATGTAAATGTTTACAGCATACAAAGCAATACAGTAGCTAGTTTATAGATTATCATGGCTTTAGTAAAAATATAAAAATAATTATAGACAGGAGTATGCAATATTAAATTATGTAAATGGTTATCTCTGGAAAATAATGGGACTAGTTGACTAGTAATACTAGTTGTTCAACTAGTAGAACAAGTTGACTTGTTCTTCCAATAATGGGAAGAACAAGTAGACTTCAATTTTATATCAATGATGTTTTGTTTTATATAAAATATAATAAGCAAAACTTTAAAAATTAATACTTACTAATTATGAGCTAGATACATGAATGTTTTCATATAATTCTTTCTGCTGCCATTTCTGACCTTTTGTAAACCAAGGCATTGGGAATGTCTTATGGATAGTTCTTTTCATTTTTTGTTTTTTTTAAACAAAATATCCAAAATTTATTTTCCATTAGTCAGCATCAGCAGGTACAACTACAGGGTTCTCTCCATACATGACACATTCACAAGGTGCAACAGTGAGGAAGGTTCTGGTGTGTCCTCTGTAATAGCAACTGCTTCACAGTGTGAACAGACACTTCCACTGTGTTCACTTAAAACCCCAGGAAGAAAGGCACAACTTGGCAAAACAAAAAAAAAATGTTTCTGGATCCTAAAGTCAGGTGCAATCACTCAGAGACCAGCTTTTGATATTCTTGATCTACATTTTCACATTGAGGGGGAAAAGACTCCTCCATGCAGAAATTAGGGTCTTTCCTTCTTCCTCGTTAAATCGTTAAAAGCAACGTTTTATCATTTGCTTAATGTTACATACACAGAAAAGGGATTAAAAAGAGTCACAAAAACATCTTGAATGTCCAGCTGCTCCCACCAATACATCAACTCTTAGGTTTAAGACAGGGACTAGGAACACTTTCAGCAGTCATAAAATAGGAAAAGAGAGACTAAGGCTACAAAAATAAAAAATAAATGAGGTAGATAAATTAAAGCTTTCATACTCAGGACTTGCCTGTTCCAACTTCATAGCCTTCATGCAACAATACTCAAGGGGGGAAAAAATCTTCATAATTACTTGGCATATGTCACATCAAGGAAATTTTTATAAAAATTAGTATGTGAACCTCTAATAAGAAACATGTCCTTCCATGAATTTCTTAAAGAATGAAAAACCCATTTATTTGACAGAATAGGCACTGGTGAACTAAGTTAAGTCACCTGAGGCCCCCTGCTCAGGTACCCACCTGGCTTGGTGTTCAGGAACAATGTGGCATCTAGAAAGCACAGGGAATACATTGGCACTCTTAGGGCTCTACCCGAACTGTACTTCAATAAGCAGCAATACACATGGACTCACCCTTTCCCCTTGGAGTCCTCTGAGCAAATTTAAATGCAGAAAACTTTAAAAGGTAAAACAAACAAAACCCAGGCCTAAGTGAAACTTAAATTTTACAGGAAAATGGGTCCAGTTGTAGAGGTGGAAAGGAGAGCTGACAAGGGATGCTAAGAGTGTTAGTATTTTCCTCCCTGGGAGCGAGGTGTGGTCAACTTCACAGAGTGCTTGTGAAGCATTAATGGGCTAAGAACAGAAAAATTATGAGTCTTTGTTCAAGTAAAATTTGGTTGCACCATCATTAAAATTAAGCTGTTCCACCTGCTACTAATTTCATTCTTGGCTACTAGGCTCGTTATTTGTTTGTCTGAATGAAGAGAGGAAGTGCTGCTGGTAGGGCAGATCAAACTGAAGTACACATGAGAGGGAAAAATGGTCATGTGTTAATGGACAAGAATGCTGATCTGGAGTGCTTCTCACTGCAAATTTATGGTCTAAATTTGATGACAGTTTGAATGCAGAATTACACAAATGCCTGGGATTTCTATCTTTCTTTTCCCAGTTTTGCTCGGTAGTTTTCTTACTTGGAATTGGAAGGGGCTAGGTCCTAAGGACCTTTTCATTTACAGACTTGGAAACTGAGACCCAGAGAGATGAAATCATTGGTCCAAGGTCATGCAACTCATTACTGGCCCATTTCCAATGCCTCTGAAAATAATTCCATGTTCTACTTCTAAAATTATTCCACTCTGAATAAAAAGGCAGCTTTTGAAAGGCACCCTTTACACACCGTAACACCTCTTGGCCAGAGGAAAGACCTTGGCAAAGGGCTGGCAAGTGAGTCCACTTGGACAGGGGAGGTAATTTCTGACTGTGTCTCTGAACTTCAGCTTCCCCATAATGTCTTTTATACATTCAGGGTAAGGTTCCAGAGCTTGAAGAAGATATGGCCCCTTTCTGCTTCCTTTATGAGGGATGGTGGCGCAGCAACCAGGAACAATGCTGCTTGTCATTTTAGTGGATGCACCTGGAGCAATTTACTCTCCAACAGCAAATCCCTCTCTTCCACATATATGGAACCCACTGCATTTGCCAAGTACATTTTCATCTATAATCTCATTTGAGCCTCAAAACCTCCCTGATACAAGTAAATTATCCTTATTTTTCCAAAGGAGAAAGCTGAAATGCAAGAGGGGAGTATGCTAAATTGGCACCAGAGGCCAGGGCCCATCTCAGGATGTCCATCTTGAATCTGGGCTGCTGGCCATTCCTTGGCCCCTCCTTGTCCTGAAACAGCCTTCCTCTCAGGTTGCAGTAAGCTTGACAGACACAAGGTAACCATAACTGGTGCTCCCCTGGGAATCGCAAGCCTAATTAGGGCTGAGAGGTTGAAGAGGCAGGAGAAAGGAGAGGGACGTGATGATCTCTTTCAAAGGATGCAGAAGGGAGGTCACTGGAGGTAGCATGGGACAAAACTTGCACTAATAAAGTTTTAGAGGATTCTGGCCTAGGAGGACAACATACAGTCCAGTGTTTTCCAACTCCCCGATTCATTAGAATTACCTTAAACTGTTTTTTATTTCTTTACTTTTTGTTTGTGAAAGGTAATAGATTCACAAGGTTCAGGAATTAAAAGAAACAAATGTCTCCCTCCCACCTCTATGTCCTAGTGACTCTACTCTCCTTTTTGGAGGCAGAACATGCTAACAATGACATTAAGGTCATATAATCAAAGCATATATCCCCTCTCAACATACATTTTTACATAAAAGGTAATATACTACACATTGTTCTCAGCTTTCTTTTTTTCACCTAAATAATTTATTTTGGAGATTGTATCATACAAGTACACAAAAAGCCTCCTCTTTCTTTTTTAAGCTGCATAGTATTCTTTTATGTGCATAAACCATGAATTTTATTTAACAAATTCCATATTAATAAATTATTAGGTGGTTTTCAATTTTTTGCTATTGCAAAGCTGTAATAAGTAACTTTGTACAATGGGTGTGTAAGAAAACTGAGTTTAAGTCTAAGCTCTAATGCAATGAATGCACCTTTTGGGAAGTCAGTCAGGATTTTGACCTATCAGAAATGGAAAGAATCTTAAAGACCTTTTGGTCTGGCATTGTCCCAATGCATATGCATGGAATAGTCCCAAAGGATGTACACCTTGGAAATTGATAGTATATATAAGACTTCAAGAAGACCACTGTGAAAAAACATTAATTAACCCAGGGTTTCTCAAAATTATTTAATAATGGGGTCATTTTCTTCAGAGATTGTGATGGTTAATTTTATGTGTCAACTTGGAGTATATTTGGATGAGATTAATATTCAAATCTGTGAACTCTGAGTAAGCAGACCACCCCCCCCTAATGTGGGTGGGCCTCAACCAATCAGCTGAAAGCATGAATAGAACAAAAAACTGGCCTCTCCACAGGTCAAGAGGCAGTCCAGCAGATGCCTTTGTATTTCATCTGCACCATCAGCTTCACTAGGTCTGAGCCTGCTGACACGCACTGCAGATTTGTACTTGACAGTCTCCATAATCATGAGTCAATTGCTTATCATAAAATTTCTTTATGTATATGTATAGAGATCCTATTGGTTTTGTTTCTCTTGAGAACCTAATACAAGGACCAACTATTAACATGTTATGGAATTAATGTTCCTTAAAACCCTTAAAATTTAGAGAGGGAGATTTAATATGGGCCACAGAGGATGAGCAGATTCAACAGCTGAGGTATGAGGGTCAGACATTCCAAGAATCAAGAATACACAAGACATGTTCCAAGTATAATGGAATCCAGTTTGATTAGGCCTGCAGTCTTTGCTAATAATCCTTTACTTCTCTCATTCAACAATTCATTATTGAGCACCTACTACATACCAGGTATCATTTTAGTGACTGGAAATAGAGCAGTGAATAAGACTGACAATGTCTCTGCTCTAATGGAATGTATATTCTAAGAAGGAGAGAAAAATAAAAATAAACTATTAAGTGTGTCAGACTGGGGATATATGCTATGAAGAAAAAAATAAAGCAGAATGAAGGGGTTACAAACCTGGGAGAAATCACTTTTTTACAAAAGTGACCAGAAAAGGCCACTTTGGTTAGGTGACATTAGAGCAGAGTCCTAAAAGAGAAAGAGAGAGAGAGAGAGAGAGAGAGAGAGAGAGTCATGCATATTTCTGGAGGAAGAATATTCTAAGCAAAGGGAAAAGCAAACGCAAGGGTCATGTTCAAGGAAGGAGCAGGCAGGAGTAGAGTTGGACGGGGATAGAAGGGTGGTAACAGGAGATGAGTTCAGAGAACCAGTTACTGTAGGGCCTATAGGACAACTTAAGGGCTTAGGTTCTTATTTTAAGTCAGATGAAGAGATAGTGAAGGATTTTGAGTAGAGGAATGATAGGATCATTCTAGTTGCCTGTTGAAAATAGGCTATAGGTGAGAGCAAGGAGATCAGTTAGGAAGGTATTTCAACAGCCTGAGGAAGAAATAAAAATTGTTTTGAGTTTTGATGGCAGTAGTGAAAATGGTTAGAAGTGTTTGGAATGTATGATTTTATTTATTTATTTTTAGAGAGAGGTACAGGGAGGGAGGAGGAGAAAGAGAAATATCTATGTGAGAGAGAAACATCGATCAGTTGCCTCTTGTATGCACTTGTAACCAGGACTGAACCTAAAACCCAGGCATGTGCCCTGACCAAGAATTGAACTGGTGACTTTTCACTTTGCAGGATGATGCCCAACTGAGCTACACCAGTCTGGGTGAGTCTGGATATACTTTGAAGGTAGAACTAACAGGGTTTTCTGATAGGTTGCCTGATAGTAATGTAGGACAGAGAGTTCTGCTCAGGAAAAATCCTGGGTTCTGGTCTCTCTTGCAACTATTTGATTATGCAACTTTGAGCGAGCATATAACCTCTTAGGGTCTTACTTACCTATCTGTAAAATGGGGTCATTAACTTCTTGCTTGGAGCTAGGGGGGCCAAGTCAAATAGTCTCATTAAGTGCCTTCACTTGATCTATAAATTTGGATTACTCTATGTCTCAAAAATAACACTCTATCATCTGCTCTTTTGTATTGCTGGCCGTAGTTTCATGTAAAAAACTGTATCTTCCCCACTACACTGCACATTTCTTGGATGTTGGGACATTGTCTATTAGGTGTCTTATCCCTACATATCATCCAGTATTTATCAACTGATTGAGAAAAATCAAGTGTCAAAAAATAACCCTAGGTGAATTATAGTGCTGTATTCAGTTGCTAATGGATTTTGCAGTTCTTCATCCCCCACTAGTTATTCTACTTTTCTTGTAAGTCTTGAAATTTAGTGCAGAAGAACCCCAGTTTCAGAGAGGAAGAAAGGGAAAAGAGGAAGGAAATTCTAATTCAATAGTTGCTATGCTGAGGTAGGTAGGTTAGTTAAGAAAGGCTCAGTGAAGATGTTGAAAGTTTGTCATGGGAGCTCAACTTTAAAGAAGAGGTAAAATTTTTTAAGTCAAGAAGGGAAAGAAAGGCATTACAGGGAGAAGAAATAGCACTAGCCTGAAAGTGCATGCTGTGGAAAAAGAACCACTGCCTCAGTGGAAGCACAGCATGCCCAGGGGTGAGGGAGGTAGAATGAACAGGGATAAAATTGGAATGATAAGTGTCATGCTGATTATGATAAGCCCTACCTGTTGTTCTAAAGTATTGCTATTACCAAGGGAAAAAAAAAAATGGGAAGTTATCTTTAGAATGTAATCACCATGATAGCAAGTACTTATGACTATCTTGTTCTTCACTGTATTCCTAGTGTCTATTGTAGGGATTCAGTTAGTAGGTACTGGGTGAATCATTGTTTTTAAATAGGAGAAGTATATAATCAGATGCATGTTTAAGAAAAATAACTGGTGATAGTGATGAGAAGGGACTGAAAGAGAGGTAACAAGAGGTAGGAAGACCTCAGTTAGCTGATTACTGACATTCTAGGTGAGACTAAATAGGTCAGTTATACAATGGTCCTTATTATAATCAACAGGAATTTTGTTAAATAAAATTTAAACAACTGAATGCTAATAACTGTATTTTCTTTAAAACTATTAGCAATGGGAATTCAATAAATATTTGTAAAATTAGTGTAGAAAATGTTAATTAATTCTACATTATCTAATATGCTTTGTTTTCTGAGAGGCCAATCACTACGTAATGATAATATCAAAATTGCTATAACTGACTAGTTTATTTTAGAGAATATTTTCTATCATGCAAACAAAATAGTTACTGCTTTTCTGCAGTGATGGCTGGTTTATATAATTTTTATTTATAAGATGATATCAAAGTTATAAAATGGCAAAAGGCAAAGGGATTATTTGTGAAAAGGTTAAAAATATGGGAGAATTTATTTACAATAAAACAGAATTTTTAATAGGACTACCAAACGAGGGAAAAAGGGAAGTCCAGGTCTAGAAGGAGTAAGAATTGAGGGAAAAAGAAAGGAGGATATTGGAGAAGAGAGGAGATAAAGACAGAGGAAAAGAAAGAGGAAGTGTCCTTCAATAGATGATTGGGTAAAGAAGATGAGGTACATATAAACAATGGACTACTACTTATCCATTAGAAAAGATGAAATACTGCCATTTGTGACAACATGGATTGATCTTGAGAATGTCATGCTAAGTGAAATAAGTCAGACAGGATAAATTAAGAAACATATTATTTCACTCATATGTGGGATATAAAACTGAAAGCAACAAATGACCAAACAAATAAAAACTCATAGACATAGACAACTGTACAGTGGTTGGGGGAAGGAGGATGGAGGTATAATAAAGGATAAAGGGGGTCAAATAGATGGTGATAGAAGAAGATTTGACTTTAGGTGGTGGGCACACAATGCAATATACAGATGATGTATCATGAAATTGTACACTTGACACCTATGTAATCTTATGAACCAATATCACCTCAATAAATTTAATTAAAACTTTTTTTAAAAAGAGGTAAGGATTGAAAGATATTTAGAGAAAATTAAAATGGACCTAAATATTGATCTTACATTAAAAAGGGATCTTTGTGTAAGTGGGGAACAGATGCTGATGATGCAAACAAATAAACACACAAATAATAGACAGACCTAGCTTGAAGTACTGAGAAAATTAGTAAAGCCCTCTGAACCTTGCCTTTGTCATCATAAAAAAGGTATAACAATACCAACTTTCCATGCTTGTTGTGAGGATTAAATGAGATAGTGCACATAAAGTGTAAGATACATAACTGTGTGACAAGTATAGCTATGAATTCCATCAAAGAGAAAATGAAGGGCTAGTTCTGTAGTAAAAAGGACTTGGGAAAGGTTAACCTGAGGTAACAGTCAGGAAGGGGAATTTTAGTATCTGACATTTTGGAAGCACAGCAGAACCACACTGAATCATGCTATTCACTTCTTATACCTTCATGCCCCTTACTGCATCAGGTTAGATAGGTATTTGATCATCTTCCCAACAAAGCCAAGCATTTTCATTACAATTTTAAAACAGAAAAAACACCTAAAAGTGATTATAAGGAATCAGGACTGGATCCATAATTTGTGGGGTCCAGTGCAAGAATGCAAAAGCCCTTGTTTAAAAATCATTAAGAATTTCAAGATAGTGAGAGCAGAGCATTAAACCAAGTACAAGGTTGTTCTGAGCATGGAACCCTGTGTTACTGCACAGGTCATACAACCATGAAGCCAGCCCTGCAAAGAATAAACTACATTGGCATTCAAGTGGTGAAGTTCATGTTTTAATGCTCTAAAAGTACAAGCATGGGTCTGTCCTTGGCAGTGAGTATCTAGGGTCACAGTCACAGGGCCATTTGGCCCTGAAATGGAAGTTGAAGGGAAACTGACATTAGAAGGTTGGCACTAACTAACTGCTTTTGAAGCCTATGTGAAATATAATCATTCCCTGCCTCCTCAATTTCTTACATTTTAGTTAATTAAATTACCACCTGAAGATAGAAAATAACCCACTGATGTAAAAAAAAAAAAAAAAAAAAAAAACAAAACCCAAAAAACTCTTCTAGGACATGCAAAATTTTTATGTTGGACCACTTGAGATGGGTGCATTTCTGACTCATCTGAGGGAGGTGGATATTTCTCCCCAAATCCAACATCTCCTAATATGCACATTAAGGTAGGCCCAGCCTTGGGAAACTGGTAACATTTTAAATTTGTTTTTATCTCTCTTTAACTGTCCTCCTGGTAAATGTTTAAAAATAGAGGGGAATCAAGATGGTGGAGGAGTGAGTGGAAGTCACACTAACCTCCTCCAAGGACCAACCTGGAATTAATACTAAATTGTGGAGAAACCACATGGAACAAACAACTGAACAATAGTGAGAGAGGAGCCTTATAACCTCGGACAGACAGAAGAATCAGCTTCAGCACAACCTAACTGGTAAGGAGTGTGATAGAGACTAGAGAAGGTGGGCAGGGCACCCATGGGCGGCAACACCACAAGGATATTGAAACGGCCAGTTGGATCCCCCTGAGAAGAGTGGGGTCTAAACCATAAGTGGGGATCTCCAGTCTACAGCATGAGAGCCCAAAAAGGACACTGATAACAGCCAGCTGCGAAAAGCGGCAGGGTGCTCTCTGCCAGACACAGGGGGCTGGAGACACAAAGAGCCGTTTTAAGAGCGAACACAAAAATTTGTATTTGCAGCCACTTACCCTGCACTTCAGCAAAGGCAGGGGCAGAGTAGGCTAGAGACATCTGAGGAAAGACTGGGGAAGGAGGCTTTGGGGAAGGAACTGAGAGAGTAGCCGGCAGGATTCTGGTACTGACTCCTCCCCCATGTGGCAGCAGCAATCTAGCTCAGGCAGACCACATCCCTGAGTTGGAGCAGAGACAGGACCCAATAACCCTGCCCCCATGAGGGACTCTACCCTGCCCTGTGGTGTCTAAGCTGGCCTGCTAAGTGCAGAGTGACTAGATTAACAGCTAAATGAGACAGCCACAGACAATAGATTCCTGGAAGTCTCAAACAGACTGCCAAAAGTCAGACAGGGGCAACATCTGACCTCATCAGAGGCAGACCCAGAATGAAAAAACAGCAGTCTCCTACCACAGAAGTTCACAACACAAAGTTAGGAAATCAAGACAGGTCAATTTAAGAGGGAGAATCAAAACAGAAGAGTCTCACAAATAATGGGAAGACAAAGAACCACCACCTAGTCAAAGGGAAAGGAGGAATCCCCAGAAAGAGGACTAAATGAAATAGAGGCAAGTAAACTATCAGATACTGAGTTCAAAGCAATGGTTCTAAGGAAGCTCAATGAGCTCAGTGAGCTCAGAGAGAATTACCAAAACTACAGGGAAACTATGAGGAACTTAACTGCAAACTATATCAGCATGAAAAAGGATAGGAACTATCAATAAGAGACAAGAGGAAATGAAGAATACAACTTCTGAATTGAAGCACACAGTAGAAGGAATAAAAAGAAGGCTAGATGAAGCAGAGGATCGAATTAGCAAGCTGGATGACAAGGTAGAAAAAAGCTCCCAGAAAGAGCAAGAAAATGAAGAAAGACTCAAAAAGAATGAAGGGGCATTGAGGGAAATGCAGGACAACCTGAAACATAATAATACCTGTATAATAGGGACACCAGAAGGAGAAGAAGAGGAGGAAGGGATAGAGAACATGTTTGAAAAAGTAACAATGGAAAACTTCCCTAATTGTAGGAGACAAAAAGTCACCCAAGTCCAGGAAGCAAAGAGGGTCCCAGGCAACAGGAACCCAATGAGGCCCACTCCAACACATCATCATTAAAATGGCAACTAGCAAAGACAAAGAGAGAATCCTAAAGGAAGCAAGGGAGAAAGAGGTAGTAACATGTAAGGGAGCCCCGGAATGACTAGCAGCTGACTTTTCAACAGAAGCACTACAAGCCAGAAGGGAATGGCAAGAAATATACCAAGTAATGAAAAGCAAAGACCTGAAACCAAGACTGCTCTACCTAGCAAGGCTCTCAATTAAAATGGAAGGTGAAATAAGGAGTTTCCAAGACAAAAGAAGGCTAAAAGAACACATCTCCACCAAAACAGCACTGCAAAATATGCTAAAGAGACTGCTTTAAGATCAAGAAAAAGAGTCTATGGATACCCAGTTCCTTTCACAGTAGCCTATACTTGATATAACCGATATTTTTAATACTTATTAATCTGATTGTGACAATGATGTGTTATTTTAATTCTTCCTTTATTATTTGTTGAAACTAAACCTGTTTTTGTATATTTCTTGACTATATTACTTTTAAAAAAGGTTTAACTGACTTTTTGGTATTCTTTATTCATTTATTGATTAAAGGTTTGTAGAATTTCTTTTCCTAAAAAACCCCTCAAAAAACTATTAACCTTTTTTCAGATGTATTGCAAATACTTTCCTATTCTATTACTTGTCCTTCAGCTTTTCTTTATATATATATTACCATATAGTCTTAAATGTTTAATATAGTCATATTGTCAATATTTTACTTTATAGCTTCTGGGATTGAATATTTTACTTCAGGGTAAGAAAAATATTATTTTGTATTTTCTCCTAAAACTCCTTAGATTCTACATACTGATTTTTAACTCACCTGAATATTTCTTGTATAATGAGTGAAATAGGGGTCTATATTTGTTTTATTTCAAGTAAAGTAGTCCCTGCACCTTATTTGTTGAATAAGGTTTACTTTCCCCATTGATTTGAAATATCAATTTAATCATATATTACATTGTTAGATATATATGTTTGGTTTTAGAATGTTCATTTTATTTCATTGATCTACTTGAATATTTCTGTTCTGGTGTCATGTTGTTTTAATTGCTGAGACTTTGGAATAGATTTAAATTTTTTAATATTTTATAATGAATTTTGACATTTAAAAAAGTAAATAAAATCAATCAGCATTGTAAAAAGAAAGAAAGAAGGAACTTCTACCTTTTGCAACAACATGGATGGAACTGGAGAATATTATGCTAAGTGAAATAAGCCAGTCAGTGAAAGACAAATATCATATGATCTCACCTATAAGTGGACTCTGTTCAATGAAATAAACAAACAAAATAAACCACAGGCATGGAAACATGGAGCAGACTGAAAGTGACCAGAGGGGATGGGGAAAGAGGACAATGGTGGAAAGAAGGGGAAGGGAGTAGACAAAGAACATGAATGAATGACCCATGGGCATGGACAACAGAGTGGGAATTGACTGTGGGGAGGGGGGTTGGAGGTGGGATGGGTGGAGGGGGTAAAGGGGGAAAAATTGACACAACTGTAGTAGAATAAACATGATTTAAAAATTAAAAAATAGAAAATCCTTTTTCGAAAAAGTACAATTAGTCATATTAACTAAATAGATTAGTTGATTAATTATCATACTATCATAAAAATAAATTGATTACATTATTTGACTTTTCTCAATCTCTCTTTCATCATCTACAAAATAGAATGTTTTCATGAAAATCACAGTTCCAGGAACAATGTTCTTAACACATGTGCAATAACATAATTTTTATTAATTAAATAACAATATAATTTTGGCAAGACTGTTGGAGGGTTAAAAAGCACTGTATTTAAGGTTAATCTTTTCTGGAGGGCCTAAAAACTATCTTGCTATCTAACTCTATGTACTTGAAACTTTTTGTACCTTATCCTCAGGGGCAGGCTGCGACACAGAGTTAGACCTGAGCCATCTCCCCACAGCACTGTTAAGAGTGTTCTTCAGGAATAAAACATGTATTTTACAGCCTGATAAGGAAAGGCATCTGAAAAACAACCTTGTAATTATCATTGTTTCACTTCTGTCTCTTTTGCCTCAGATTCAGATGTAACTTTTATTGACTGTCTCCCACATGTGAGCAGAAAGCAATTGTTAATTGAATAGTTTCCAGAAAATGATGTACTTGAATAATCAGCAGCTTTTTGCAATCTGTTCATTAAATATCTGCTATATCAGTTGAGCATTATTTACTGTTGATTATAATTCTTAGTACAATTGTAGTAAAAATGCTTGTCCTTACAGATGTTGCAAGAAGTGCTGGAAAGAATGTGCCAATTAGTAATATTCCATGAATCTACGAGGCAGGAATTCAAAAGCTGTATGGATCATAGTATTATACAAACATTTCACTGCCTTGTTTTTCTCTTACACCAAAACTCTGGCAAATATCAGTCCAGGAAAAATAAGATAAACTAAAGTGTTTTCAGATAGTCATATGTGTCTTTTCTGTGTGTCATCTCCATTTCTATCTACAGTGATTTAATGAACATTAATCATATATATAAAACTTCGAGGGCAGTAATGAATGGGAGACTAAGAAAGAGTTCTTTCTCTTGTTACCCACAGCCCCCATCTCTTGTTACATAATAATAATTTAATTTACATTAAGATTTTTGGGACTTTATATATTCTACTTCAAAGGAATTTTAAAAGAGGACTTGGGGGCATAGGAGTTAGTCAAGCGGTTACGAGGGCAGGAGGAAGCAATCTCACATCTAGTTCTTAACATAGGGTCTCAGGATTCCTTATGAGGTTTGTGGATGGGCTCTAGGGGAATCCATAAAAGCCTTGAACTCTTATGTAAAAATGTGTGTGTGTGTGTATTTCTGCACATACACATGCGTTTTTCTAAGAAAAATCATTTTCATCAGAATCGGAAAAGAATTGATTACTTTGAGAAGTGCCTTAAACCCAAAGAAATAGCAGTGAAGATTTGGCTCCTGAGTTAAGTAGATAAGGATCTGCAAAATCTCTTAAGACCTGGAGGTCCTTCATGGGATTCTGAGTCCCAGCAGCCCATAGTCTGCACACTCAATAGGCTAGTTTTCTCAAGCAGTGAACTATTACTACTGCTGGTGATGCTACCATTTCCTCCCTGTCTGGAACAAGTGCTTTCTGCTCTCCTTATGGCCAAACTTGGCTCTTCATGAAATAAAAATGCCCCCTGTGCCACAGGGAAATAATCATTTCTTCACTCAGGGCATACCAAATATCCAAAAAGGAAGGGCTTTCTCCAGCTCTCTGTCACCCTCCCAGCCTGATAGGGTAACACCAAATTTACAAAATTATTCACACAGAACAGGATATGCAAATGTTAAAGCACTCATAAATTTCAACCACATTTTTCATGTGATTCACATTAAAGCAACTTATGTAAAAGTTGGACAAATATTGAAAAACTATACTAATTATACATAATGTAAATGAATTTTTAAAATTATAGAAAATTTGAATTTCTTGATTTCTACAGGTCAAGTGTACAACTTAAGTGGTCATGGATGGTGGTTCTTTTGTTACCCTTAACTTTGTTTCTTTTTATTTATACAAAATGAAGTGGGAAGAGAGGGGAAAAAAAGGGGGGGAGAAATGACGGGAAACAGCTATCCACCTCTGCACCAAATGCCAGCAAAAACCACAGTTATGCCACCATCTAACAACAATACATTCTGTTTAGGAAACAGCCATGTAACCCTAGACAATGATGAAATTACATCCTGTACATGCTCAAAATCATCCTCCATAGCTTCTAACGACATATATTTTATTTCTCTTTGCTTTCTTGAATTCTCTGAGATTTTGTTCCTTAGAAAGGAGCCCACTATGACTTTCAGAGAAGCTGGTAGTGGTGGTGATGATGGTGGTGGGTACAGATGTGGTAATTTAAGTTTAACAGGACATCCAGTTTCAGCTGCCGTAGTTTGGGAACTCGGATAAGAGGGCCTGATCATTTCTTACCAAAGAGAGAAGAAAGCAGCCACCTTTCTGAAGGGGAACAAATGTTTGTCAGGGTCAGTCATTAAGAGCACTCAGCCCTTTCTCATGTGACAGTTGTTGGGCTCACTCTCAATTTGTCATCAAAAGACAAGTTATTTTTTAAATTGAACTTATTGGGGTTACACTGGTTAATACAATTCTATAGGTTTAAGGTGTATAACTCTGTAATACGTCATCTGCATATTGTATTGTGTTCACCACCCCAAGTTTTGTCTCTTTTTATCACCATTTATCCCCCCTTTACCCTCTCCTGCTTCCCCTGTCACCATTTCCCTCTGGTAGTAACCATACTGTTGTCTATGAAGTTTTTTGTTTGTTTGTATCTGTTAGTTTATTTTGTTCATTAGATTCACATATGAAAGGGGATCCAACCCCCCCCCTGGAATTTATAAAAACTTACGTATTTATTCTCACATGTTTAAACTTCAGTCACCTGTAAAGTACTCTCCATTTGATGCAATACATCTCCTGAGATTTTTTTCTACTCCTCAAAACAGTATTTGAACTCATTGATTTTGATGCCTTTTAGTGCTTCTGCCACTTTTTGTTTCACTTCTTCCCATCAGCAAAATGTTTCCCTTTGAGGACTTTTTTAATTCAGGGAAACAAACAAACAAAAAGTCACTCAGAGTGAGATTGGGTGAATAGGGAGGTCATGCTGTTTTTGGTTCCAAACTGTTGAACACTCAGCACAGTATGGGTAGTTGTGCTTGTAAATTGCCCATCACAAAATGGGCAAATGGGTTGAAAGAGTCTTCAAAACAATTTCACTCAAGCCAAATGCAGTCTCTCACAATAATGCCAGCTGGTCCATTGATACAGATGGGTTCCTAGAACACTCCTCTAGCAGGGGAAGCCTGTACTACAAAGGGCCCACCCTCCAGAAGATAATTCCAGTTTTTCTGGGTTTTGCACCTCATGTAAATGAAATCATATGGTATTTGTCTTTCTCTGGCTGGCTTATTTCACTTAGCATAATACTCTCACTCATGCTGTCCCAAAAGGTAATACTGCCTTCTTTTTAATGACTCAGGAGTATTCCATTGTGTAAATATACCACAGCTCTTTTATTCACTCCCCTGCTGAGGGGCACTTGGGCTGCTTCCAAGTCTTGGCGATTGTAAATAATGCTGCAGTGAACACAGGGGTGCAAATATTCTTTCAAATTAGTGTTCTGGGTTTCTTCAGATAAATTCCCAGAAGTGGATTTGCTGGGTCATAAGGCAGTCCCATTTTTAATTTTTTGGTGAAACTCCATACTACTTTCCACAGTGGCTGCACCAATTTGAATTTCTACCCACCGTGCATGGGGGCTCCCTTTTCTCCACCTCATCGCCAACACTTGTTGTTTGTTGATTTATTGAAGATGGCCATTCTGACAGGTGTGAGGTGGTATCTCATTGTGGTTTAATCTTCATTTCTCTGATGATTAGTGATGTTGAACATCTTTTCATATGCCTATTGGACATACGTATGCCATCTTTGGAGAATCAGGTCCTTTGCCCATTTTTTAATTGGATTGTTTATGTTTTTGGTGTTGAGTTTTATAAATTCTTTATAAATTTTGGAAATTAATGCCTTATCAGAAGTATCATTGGTGAATATGTTCTCCTATGCAGTAGGTTGTATTTCATTTTGTTGATGATGTCATTTCCTGTGCAAAGACTTTTTAGTTTGATGTAGTCTCATTTGTTTATTTTTTCTTTTGTTTCCCTTGCCTGAGTAAACATATATTGCTATGAGGAATGTCCAAGATTTTACTTCCTATGTTTTTTTGCTAGGATTTTTATGGTTTGAAGTCTAATATTTAAGTCTTTTACCCATTTACAGTTTATTCTTGTGTATGGTGTAAGAAGGTAGTCTAGTTTAATTTTTTTGCACCTATCTGTCCAATTTTCCCAACACCATTTATAAAATAGATTCTCTTTACTTCATTGTACATTCTTGTCTCTCATTGAATATTAATTGACCATAAAGCATGGGTTTATTTCTGTGCTCTCCATTCTTTTTCTAGTGATCTCTATATCTGTTTTTATACCAGTTCTGTGCTGTTTTGATTACTATAGCATTGTAATGTAGTTTGCTATCAGGCATTGTGATTTCTCCAACTTTGCTATTTTTTCTCAAGATTGCTATGGCTATTCAGGGTGTTTTACATCCATATAAATTTTTATTCTAGTTCTGTGAAATATGCCATTGGTATCTTGACAGGAATTGCATTGAATATATAGATTACTTTAAGTACTCTAAACTTCTAAGAGGAAATATTTAGCTGCTTTTGAAATCACACAAGTGTATCGATTTTACTTTGCAAACCTTCAAATGGTGAGTGTCTCTTGCTTAATTTTTTCAAGAAAAAGATAATACTGAATAATAAAAACAATAACTTTTGTACTGAGATCAAGTTTGAAAAGCGTTGTTTACAAAGACCACCTGAGATGATAATGTGGAATATATTACCATAAATTGAAAATTGAAGATGACTTTGAATATCTGTATAGTTTTCTCAGATGCTATCGAGTATGGTTTAGTCCTAGAAACCAGAACTCTGATGGTGGTAATATAATGATGGGTCTATGAGAGCCTAGGATCCAGTCATCTGTGAGGTTCTATGTTCTGTAATCCTAGAATCCAAACTCCCAAATGAATATAATCAGCATTTCATGTAATTTGAGGAACACAATCAAACAGTACTCACTGCACAAAGTAAGCCTGAAAGTCAAACATCCACACTGAGATAATACAGCTCTCCAAGGGATCAAATGACACCAGAGACAACTGTATCGAGTTGTTTTGCAACTGATCCAAAGTGCGGTCCAGCTGTTCCCAGTCTGTTTTCCCAACATCAGAGGCTATTCGCTCAAGGCAAACCATAAAAATACCTCCTTACTCATAAAAATAGACATTCCCTGATTTGTACACCAGGCTGTTCATCTCCTCAGGCTATTGTCTGCTGTTATCCATTCGTTCTTGTGTTGTGCTCCTCAGAGTAAGATTTGGGGAGAATCCTGCCACAATTACACTTGGATTCCCTAGTTCAACAGAAAGGCAGGTTATCTTAGAAGAACAGGGGAGCATATGACATCCACCCACAGCCACAGACAAATTCAAGTATCATGTTCTAGACCTGCTTTTTTGGTCCAGGTGTTTACCCTCAGCCTGTCTGGGCAAATGCTTTCAAAGTACATTCGAGCAGAAGCTGACCTATTTCTTTTTTTCCTCTATAAAATAGATTATGAAATATGTCTATTAAAAATACTGTGAGGGAAATAGTATAATGGAAAGAATACACACTCATCTCTGTGAACAGATCTCAGTTAAATCCAGGATCACCACTTACTTGCTGTGAGTAATTATACAAGTTAACTGCTCTTTCTGAAACTTACTTTCCTCATCTGAGGTAGATGATAATAATATTTGTTTTTTCAGGGCAGTACTTCTCAGACTTAATGTGCATATGAAACACCTGGGATGTTATTAGACTGCAGATTCTGACCCAGTAACTGGTCTAGGGCAAAGCCCAAGATCTGCATTTCTAACAATTCCCAGGCAGTGCTGATGCTGCGGGTTTGGCCCATACATGTGTAGCCTGGTGGTCAGGTCTTTCAAGGATTTAATTTTACGTACAGTAACTACAACAGTATTTGGTGAATGTAGAGCTTTCACACAATACATTACATTGTTAGTACTATGTATAAAGAGCTTCAGATCCTCCAAGGATTTGCAATTAAAGAAAACCAAAATAGAATTTTGATAACATAAAATCTCATGCTTTTTTCAAAACTGAAAAGAAACATGGAAATGAAAGCTGTTAGATTGTCTGGGGATACTGGAAAGTCTTCTCTAGCGGTGGCTATGCTTTTGATTGTAGTAGCCTTTTAGATAATAACCACCAGGAGATTTATAAGGCAACTGAAGACCTGGGAACAGTGGTCACATCTCCAATTTAGCCTCAAAAATTTTTTAATATAACACAGTTTACATCTTTTTCATGACTCTTGTCAAGGAAGAAAAGTATTCAGAGATAATAAATGTATTTTTATCTCAAAGTAGTATGTATAAAAGTCAAGGATATTATAACGGGCCACAGCCAGGGCCCCCCAAAGGGTACTTGTAACGGGGCCCAGAAATTGGGATGTCCAAGAAAAATATATTCTCCCCACCCCAAGGCAGGCAGCCCTGGGGGATGGGAAACCTGGAGCAGGGCCATTGAGAGTTACTTTGTGTATGGGTGGTAACAGGCCATCTTCCTACCTGAGGTGGAGCAGGACCACTGAGAGTCATTTTGCATGTCAATAACAGGATAGCTTCAGACCTCATATGCAAAGAGGGTTATTTTGCATCTCAACAAGGCTAACCAGGAAGGTCTGAAAGACTTAATGTGGAAGGTAACTGAGAGAGAAAAGATAGAGAGAGGGCCAGCGGGAGAGACAAAGGGACACAGGCTCTGGGGAACAATATGAAGTCCCTGTGGGAAGAAAGAGGGGAGAAAGGACTCTTGCTAGTGGGCCAGGAGAAGGTGCAACACGGTTTTGGATTAATAACTGGAGATCGCGGCAACACTGCAGATGGTGCTGAGAACCGCGAGAGGCCTGCCCAGCGAAGCCCCGGACTTCTATTCTTTCTCTTCTGAGGGATGGTGCCCCTGACTGGCCTAACTGGGCAAAGCGGGGAAGGCAGGACTGTGTGTGTTGGCGGGTGTTTTAAAGGGATTTTGAGATTTAAGGGCAACATTTAGCCATTAATCAAACCTGTATAACTTTTGAATAAATAGTTCCTTTCCTTTTCACCAAACTCTGGCATTGAGAGCCATAATTCCAAGGGCGGGGGGCAAAGGACCTACAACCGAGGGACTCCGAGGAAGGGGGCGGGGCGGGGGGCGTTGTTTTGGTAATAGCAGCTGGGCACCCCACCATGGGTCCATTGTTTGGTAACAAAATGTGTTATCTGTAAAAATGATAGTAATCATAATCAAACCTTACTAAACACTCATAAGTATTAAGTACTACGCTTAATGCTTTAAATGCATCATCTCCTTTATCCTCACAATCCTATGTGGTGGGAACTAATACAACACCTAAGACCCACTCCTGTCTTGGAGCCTTTGATCTCGCTGTTCCCTCTGCCTGTAACACACTTGCACAAGGTATCTGTGTAGCTAAATCCCCTACCACCTAGTTACATCTTGGCTCAATCTCACCTTTTCAAAGTTAACTCCATTTAATACTGCAGTCTGCCCTCTTCCATTCAACATTGCCTTTATTCCAACGTCTGACCTTCTACCATATCATATCATTTTATTATATTTATTGTTTATTGTCTTTATCCACCCTTCTTCCCACCGAACCCCATCACACTCTCCCAGAATGTAAATTCCATAAAGGCAGGGATTTTTGTCTGTTTTGTTCACTAATCTACTCCAAGCACCTGGAACATTGTCACAGAATAGATACTCCATTAATGTGCTTTGAATGAATGACTACCTATTTTACAGATGCAAAAACCAAGATTCAGTCGAGTTAAATGACTTGTGCAAGTTTAGTAAGCTTTTAGAGCCAGAATTCAAAACCAGACTAGTCTGACTCCAGACTACTGCAATACTTGTTTCACAGAGGAATAAAGAAAGTGAGGACCAGGAATTTCTAAGTCTAAACTCACATCCAGACCCTTTGATATCTCATGACGTAACAAGATGGATAGCTATAATCAACCAACACCTCTCCAGGGTGGGCTCCAGGGCAATTAAAACAAGGACAGTCAAGACCTGGCATATTCTTGGTATTTCAAGTATAGCAAGTCTCTAAAAGCTGCCCCATTAATATCCATACATTTTGTCAGATGCCTTTGATACAATGTGCTTGCGCAACTTTAATTAATGGCAGATGTTATTAGCTATGTATAAGGCCCCAGATCTGTGTTTCTCAAACTTGCCCTCCTTAGGCAGAGGAGACGCCTGTGGAAATCTGGAGATAATGGCAGATTGGGCCTTTGGGGTTTTGTGTGTGTATATTCACTGTAAGATGGGAAAGGAGTTGCTCACTCTCTCTCAGGTCAAGGGGAGACAGATAGCTTCCATGGGAATGAATGAGGTAAAGGGAGCTACTAATGAGATTACTCAGCCTTCCAGAATAATCAGACTGAGAGGAAAGCTACAAGCATCTCTTGGGCCAATGGTAAGGAGCCTACCACCTGTGTCACAAAGAAGGCATTGAAGCTCAATTAGGTGTGAGTAACTTGCCTCAGGTCACACAGACAATATGTGTTGAAGACCTGAACTCAGCCTGTTAGCAAAACCCATGCTGTCACTTCTATACAGAACTTAGCACAGAGCTTGATCCCAGAAAATGCTCAATTAAAATATGTATAATACATATATACACATGAAGGTGTGTGTAGATAGTCTTCTTCTTAAAGAGCTCTTTGATTCTTCTATTCACTTTTAGACAGTTCTCTTTTTCTTTCTTTCCTTTTTTTCTAATTTTTTTTTTTCAGCCAAGCTCCATGAATCACTTATGGCTCCCTTCCCTCCTTATCCTTTCTTCCCTTTTTAAATCCTCTGCAGCAGATAGATGTCTAGGCATGGCTCTCTCTGGGGCCCACAAGGGTTTTCTTCTGATTGTGATCCTTACTTCCTCCATCAGGAGCACCTCTCCTTTCCCACCTTCACTTTGGGAAGAAGGGGAATAAGCACGGCCTGCAGAAATGATCACAAGAGGGATAAACTCCTTGCTAACTAGGAGCCCATTGAGTTCCCCAGAAAGGATCTTATCTTTTTCTAAGTAGCCTATCTAAAACATCTAGCAAAATGTCTGAACATATTTATTGGGGCTCAATAAATAACCTTTGAATGAATTAATAAATAAAACACAATAGGGTTACCTCAAAGAACCACCCAGTTTCCTCCTTGGGCTGAAAGACCATAAACAAAAGCCTTGAAGCATCTGCAGATTACTACAAAAATGTTCAGTAATGGAATATGTGCTAAACATCTGTTTATTCCATAGTGAGACACTTTCATAAACAGAGATGGGGGAGGATCACAGAAAAAAGGAGAAAGAATAAAACACAGTTTGTGAGGACTCAATATATAGTATGTAGTACTGTGAGAAGTGATTTTCCTGCATTACCTCTTTCAGTCTTCACAACAGTTCTGTGAGGTAGGCATTAACCATACTTTGTAGGTGGGAAAACTAAGCTCTGAAGGAAGCACTTTTTCCCCAAGGCCCCAAATCTGCTAAAGATCAGAGGAATTCTGTCCAGGCATATTTGACTTCAAAGCCCTTTTTCTTTCTATCAAACCATAATGCATAGCTCTACAGGTTCTTTACTTCCAAAATAATGTTTTAAATATTTTATGATTCTTGTGAATTACTTACATTGTTAAATCGATTCTCCAATTTTTTACAAACAAGGTCCACGAGCTTGAATTCTTTTCTCTAAAATTGAGTATCCATATGATGAATTCCTTCAGCTTTCCCTTTAAAGCAGAATCTCTGCTTAACAAGTCATTCTAATATCCCATTACCCCTGGCAATGTTCATGAATTTCCAACAGATGCTTGTCTCAGAGTCATTTGCTCACATTTACTTATATTACAGGCAAATACATAGCTGCTCTTGCAATGACTTTTTAAAAATGTTCATTTTTATGCTTGTAAATGTAGCTAAAATTCTAAATTATAAAATTGATTTCTTGAAGCCTATGGCTGTAGTATACCACCATATTTCACTTTTCTGCAACAAGAGAAGTGAGGGATGATGTATATAAGTGCAGACTAAGACCAAAGAGATGAAAGTGCTGACTTTTACATGAGAAAAACTTATTGAAAATTAGATGACTTGAAGCTTTGACTCTGATTACAAAGGGCAAGGAATTTTCTGAAGGCCGATTCCCAGGACAATTTTCCTTAAATCTTTTCTCCTCTCCACATGTCAATAAAAAAGCTACTGAAGAAAGTTTAATGCCACAAAACACGGTAATGAGTGTATTCGTAGAAATAAGACCCAGGCAGTCATCTATGGCTGTGGTTCTCAAGCTGTAGAACACATCAAAATCACGGGGAGAGAGTGTTAGATCACAGATTGTTGGATCCTGACTCCGTGGGTCTGTGATGGGGCTTGAGAATTTGCATTTCTAACAAGTTCCTGGTGATGCTACTGCTGCTGGTCGAGAAGCCACAGGCTGAGTGTGCTCTTTGGAGTTTAAGTGCCCAGCAGTTACTGATGTTCAATCAGAAGGCTGCAGGGCAGTAGTTCTCAATCCTCACTAAACATCAGAATCACCTAATGAACTTTAAAATACGGATGTCTGGGCCACACAGTCATAGTTTTTATTCTGTCTCTGGTGGGGCTCAGGCATTGGGAACACCTGGGTTTGCCTAACTTGATAAATATTAAAAATGAATTTTATATTTTGGGGAAGTAATTTTTAAATTTAGTCTTATTAAAAGTAAGCCTAGAAGAAATAAAAAAGCAGACAGCAGGATTTCAGATTAAATATAGTGGTTTAAAAACAGCCATTTACACCCTGGCTGGACTCAGTGGACTAAGCACCAGACTGAAGCAAAGGGTCGCCAGTTTGATTCCTAGTCAGGGCACATGCTTGGGTTGCAGGCCAGGTCCCCAGTGTCGGGGGTACATGAGAGGCAACTGCTCTTTGATGTTTCTCTCCCTCTCTTTCTCCTTCCCTTCCCCTCTTTAAAAAAAATAAAATAAAATCTTTTTTAAAAAGCAGCCATTTACTAAGCTCCCTCTCAAAACCCCACTAAAAGAATTCTAATGAACCAAAAAAAAAAAAAAAAAAAGGCATTACCTTACAAGGTCTAAAAGGACAAGAAAACACCATAAATAAAGTACTGATATTAGAAAACAGTAGGAAGAGGGTAACTGATTTAGCTGACCAGAGAAGGCTGAATTCTACATCTGTGGATTATTTTAGGGAAGCCTAAAAGCAGGCAGCATGCTTCTTGCTGTGGAACCCTAAAAAGTCTCAGGAGCCGGAAGCACAAGGTACCTCTGAGAGTGGGGTGAATAGGTGGACTGACACAGGGGACTGCGAAGTAACTAGACCCTGAGGTTCCCTGCCCCCATTCTACATCAGCGGTTATTAGAGTATGGTCCAGAAACTCCTGGGAGGCTCCAAGACCTTTTCATGGGTCCATGAGATCAAAACTATTTTCATTATAACACTAAGACACTTATTTGCCATTTTCACTCTCATTCTCTCGTAAGTGTACAGTGGGGTTTTCCAGAGCCCATATGATATGTGACAATGTCATTGCTCAGTCAACTAATGGAATGTAAGGTTGTAAATTCTTGTTTTCTAGACTCTTCTAAGGTATGGTTTTGGGACATAAATATGTATGATTTCAAAGGTTAACTCAGTTTGTCAAGATTTTTTCTATTATACCTGCTATAATCTGTGTAACCCCATAACCATCCAATAATTTATTTTGAACTTCTAATGTTTTTCTTACGCCTATATGGAAATAAGGACATTTTGTTATCTTATTTTGCAATAACATTTTAACATTATTTTTAAGGTTATTATACTTAAAAGAGCAGGTTATCATACGATATTGGCTAGAAAGATGCATGATGTAGCTGACAGACTATAAGAGCAGGTGACACTGATGGATGACTGCTGGATGAAAACTCAGCCAAATCAGTAAAAAAAATCACCCCATTGCCACTTCCCAACAATACAGTAACTTGTTAACTTAAAGGTTTAGCTACAAACATGAAGACAGTGTTAGTATTTCAGGATATTAATATCTGGGTAAATCTACAGATGTGCCTTTTTTCCTTGCTTTCATCTAACATCAATACCAATTAAGCATTGATAAAGATTGTTTACATAAATGGTACTAAAATAACTTGGTGTATTGGCACTAAAATAACTTGGCTTATCAGCACTAAATACAAATGGTGATGAGATATATAAAGTGTTAAATAATTGATTTGACTCTCAGATTGTACTGGAAAAACTATGCTGACATTTAGGCTAATGGTACAAAAGCAGCAGTGAGTCAAATTGCTGGCAGCTTAGTACAAGTCAAATCAGGGGCATCAAACTGTACTCGTGATCATTGTCACACACTTGCAGTAAAATAAAAATGTCAGTTTTATCTAATAATTCTCCTGATAAAATAATAAAAATTATTAGTTTTATTACATTTTAATCCCTAAGCACACACTTAAAAAATAATCTGTATGACTAAATGAAAAATATACATAAAAGACTCCACCTTCACTGCAAAGTATGATGGTTGTCTTGAGGACAAACACTTGTATGATTGTTAAAATTGTAAATGGAAATGGTCATTCTTTTTATGGAACATTTTTACTTGAAATAATGACTGAGACAAATTGTGATTATTCAGATTTGGATATTTAAAGGGCATTTTTTCCAAAAATGAACACAGTAAGCCTGTCATCTCAAGGAAAACAATTGACAGACTTATTACTGATTATAAATTTTGAACTGTTAAGTAAAAGTTAGGATTTTATTTTATAATTTTTTTATACTATAATAATTGTTACAATTTTTCCCTCTGTGTCCCTCTCTACCTAAGTCCCTGACACCCTCAGGCAATCCCCACACCATTGTCCATATCCATGGGTCAGGCATATATGTTCTTTGGCTACTCTATTCCCTATGCTGTACGTTACATACTCATAGCTATTCTGTAACTACCAATTTGTACTTCTTAATACCTTCATCTCCTAACCCATTCCCCCACACCCCACAACCATCAAAATGTTCTCTGTTTCTTCATTTCTGTTTCTACTCTGCTTGTTTATTTTGCTTTTTAGAAACAATTGCTGATTGATATTTATTTATTGCCATATTATTGTTCATATTTTTTATCTTCTCAAAGAAGACCCTTTAACATTTCATTTAATATTGGTTTAATGGTAATGAACTCCTCTAGTTTTTTCTTGCCTGGGAAGATCTTTATCTGTCCTTTATTCTAAATGATAGCTTTGCTGGGTAGAGTAATTTTAGTTGTAGGTCCATGTTTTTATCACTTTGAATATTTCTTGCAATGTCCTTCTGGTCTGCAAAATTTCTTTTGAGAAATCAGCTGAAATTTTATGGGAACTCCCTTATAGGTAACTAACTGCTTTTCTGTTGCTGCTTTTAAGATTCTCTTTGTCTTTAACCTTTGGCATTTTAATTATGATGTGTCTTGGTGTGGGCCTCTTTGCATTCATTTTGTTTGGGACTCTATCAACTTCTTGGACTTGTATGTCTATCTCTTTCATCAAGTTAGGGACATTTTCTGTCATTTTTTTTTCAAATAGGTTTCCAATTTTTGCTCTCTTCTCCTTCTGGCACCTCCATGATGGGAATGTTGGTATGCTTGAAGTTGTCCCAGAGGTTCCTTACACTATCCTCATTTTTGGGGGGTTCTTTTTCTTCTGATTGGTTGTTTTTTGTTTCCTTGTATTCCAAATTGCTGATTTGATTCTTGGCTTCATCTACTGTTCTGTTGATTACCTGTAAATTGTTCTTTATTTCAATTAGTGTATCCTTTGTTTCCTATTGGATTTTTTAATGCTCTGAGGTCTTCACTAAGTTCCTTGAGCATCCTTATAACCATTGCTTTAAACTCTGATTCTAGTAGATTGGTCATCTCCATTTTCTTTAGTTCTTTTTCTGGAGTTTTGTTCTGTTCTTTAATTTGCATCATGTTTCTTTGTCTCTTTAATTTGGCAGCCTCCCTGTGTTTGTTTCTATCTATTAGGTAGAGCTGCTATGTCTCCCAGGCTTGGTAGAGAGGGCTAATGTAGTAGGTGTCCAGTGGCAGAGCCTTCCCTATCACCCACGCTGGGTACTTGAGGTGCACCCTCCATGTGAGCTGAGTACACCCTCCTCTTGCAGTTCAGCCTTGATTGTTGTTGGAGTGTCCAAGGTCAGCCACTGCCTGTGTTCTCTCTGGGGTCACACAGAATAAGCTACAGAGCAGTCTGCACATGGCTGCAGCTTGTGCTCAGCTTGGAGGTGCCTAGGTGAGGTCAAGCTGTGAACCAAGGCTAGTTGAGGCTGGTGCTGGGCTGGGGCAACTCAGTAAGAGGTATGGGGCTCTCTGAAGCCAGGTGCTGCTTGTTCAAGAGAATTGAGGAAAATCTGAAGCATGGGCCAAAAGAAGATATTCTTATGGAATAGCCACTGAGAACAGTTTGGGTGAGTCTGAAAGTTAGATGGGGCCAGGACTCAGGAAATCACCAGTGTAGGGGACAAACAGAATGAGCCAGGTTGACAGAGTTTCAGGTATGATGCTTGCCTATTGGCTCTGTGGCTCTGTGGGGAGAGGGCTTAGAAAAAGAACAATGGCCTCTGCCAGCACTTCTGTCTGGGAGAAAGCTGCCCCCCAGCTCTCACCCTGATGCCAGACAATTCAGTTGCTCCCTGTTTTTATCTGATGCCTTTCAATCTGCTCCCCTCATGATGGAACTCAGAGGAAGTGAGTCCAAGGCTGTACATGGGCCCTATAAGAGGAACTGCCTGAGACTCTGGCAGGTTCTGTCTTTCACAGCCTCAATCCCTGCTGGTTTTTACAGTCAGAAGTTATGGGGATTTCTCTTTCTGGCACTGAAGCCCTGGGCTTAGGGGTCTGGTATGGGGCTGGGACCCCTTGTTCTTCACATACTCCTCCTGATTTTTATCCACCACACATGGGTGTGGGACCAGCCCATTCCTCGTCTCCACCCCTCCTACCAGTCTCTGAGTGGTTTCTTCTTTAATTCTGTAGTTGTGAGACTTCCATTCAGCTTGATTTCTGATGATTCAGAATAATAGTTGTTTTGGAGCTTAGCTGTGATTTTGATGTGGTTGCATGAGGAGGCAAGTTGTGTTTACCTATACCACCATCTTGACTAGAAGTCCAAAAGTGCTCTGTCTTTATCTCAAAAATTAGGATTTTGGAATACTTGTATCTGTTACCATGAGCTTGTCAGATTCCCAAAACTTAAAGACTTTCTGATTAAGTCAGTTATGATAATAAATGTGCTTTTTTATGATGTACTATAATGAAATGTGTCTACATTTGGAAGACCTGTATAATTCACAACTTAGTAAAACAATATTTTCCAAATGATCAATGCATGATGTTACAAAGTCATGCATGGGTAAAAGATACATTCAAAATATAAGACTAATAGATTTTAATGCATCAGAGTATGAAGAGTTCATTGATATGGCTTCATATTCCACATTGCAACAAATCTTTAAGAAACTATCATCTGATGCATTTTGGTGCAGTATCTGACAAAAATAGCCAACAGAAATCTGAAAAAGCCTATTCAAATAATCCTCTATTTTGTAGCTATATATATTTGTGAGGGCAAATTTTCTTCACACTCTTAAACCAGAACAACACATTGCCACAGAATATAAATGATAATTTGAGAATCCACATATCTTCAGTTGAGCAACAAACAGATATGGACAATTAGGAGGCCCATAATGTAGTAACCCAGCTAGATTGCCCTACATAAACCCCCACTAGTTGATAAGAAATGTCCATGAACAAAATAATTCCAATCAGCTTTTCAAGCCTCTCTCTTAAATATTAGTGGAGATCCAAGGATCATTTGACATTTAGAAAAATCTTTAATATGAAAGAGAGAAACTAAAATAAAGAAATGGGTAAGGAAGGAAGGACATGGAGGACAAAATGTTTAATTTAGAAACTGTAAGAAAACTATGAGAGAGAGAGAGGGAGGGAGGGAGGGAAAGGAGAGAAAAGAACAAACAAAATTAAATAAACAAAGTTGATATCCTCAGAGAAACGAGAACCTATAAGAAGTCATTATAAAGGAAGTTTTGAGGAATAACAAGAGCTTTTGGAAATTAGAAATATGATAACAGAAAAGAAAATTTCAACAGAAAATTTAGATGATTAAAGGAATTTATGAGAAAACAAGAAAAAAATAAGGGAGAGAAAATACATAAACATTAGAGTACTGTTTGAGGAGTTCTAATATCTGACTAAAAGAAGTTCCAGAAAGAGACAGCACAGAAAATAAAAATAAGAAAATTATCCAAGGAAAAAAATTCATAAAAATTTTTCTAAATTGAAGGTCATGAATTTCAGATTGACAGGGTCTACCACAAACCTACTGAACAGAATAAAAAAAGGATCACATGAAGGATCACTTGAAACAAGATCTTAAAAGTACCAAAATAGAAAAAACTGAAAATAAAAGGACTAGAAATTAAAAAGGCATTAGATTTCTCAATAGTTAGAAGGAAAGCTAGAGCAAAATAGAGGAAAACATCAAAATTTGAGGGAAATCTTTATGGATCCAAAATATAAATCAAACTCTAATACACGGTCTCAACATATTTACCTCTCATTTATCTTTTCTCAGGAATTTCCTGGAAAAAAATGTTCCACCAAAATGAGGGAGTAAACCTCAAAAAAAAAAAAAAGGGCATGGATCCAACAAATAAGAGAGTCAAAGGAATCCCCAGGATGATGGTGAAGGGAGATCCCAGGACAACAGCTGTGCAGGAAGGACAGAGATCAACCAGTCCAGGTGGGACCAGAGAGGGCCTGCTCCAGGAGAATCTCCAAGGACAAGGTGAAACTGATGGCTACCTGGGGTGTTTGCAGAGAGAGATATTTACCCCTCTGGTACAGAGGTAGGGATAGATTAACAGGAACTAGGCGAATGAAAAGACTGTTATTAATTCCAGGGAAAGCAAAAAGTTGTGAAGGAAAAAAAATGTAATCATAGCACAGCACATTCTCTGCCAGGAATCATATTTATATAGTAATAAAAATGTGAGCACTGAATTCTGATCTCACCAATACTGAAGATGTAAAATATTGGAGGACAGGCAAAGGTAAGTATGTTTCACTGTGTGAGGAGTTAGGGAAATGAGAGAGCTAAATTCTCATCTTCCATATTAGGAAATTAATAGATAATATTTGAATTGGGAAAAATCAAGAAACAGCAGCATTAGACTGTTATTTAGAAATATGAAAACAAACATCAGAAGTGGCTAAAAATGATTATTCCTTCTAGAGAGGGGGAATTGGATGCGGGAAGGGTGGAGCTGGGTACTGATGGTTTCTATTATAAAGAAAAATGCATTACATGCTTATCGCAGAAAAATCAGAAACTACAGAAAAGTAAAAAGGGGAGAAAAATGGGACAACTGTAATAGCATAATCCATAAAATATATATTTTTAAAAAAAGAATGAGTCCCTATAGTCTATACATGTAAAGATTAACACTTTGCATGTATGTATAAAAGGCACTATGAATCTATTAGTGCCTTTTCTTTGAGTTTATGTGCATTTTGTATTATTGAGGTATGACTTGTATATTTTATATTTTACCTTATTCATTTGACAAAAGCATTTTCCCATTTATATTTTTCATAAATATTTTCATAGCAATATATTACTTCATAATGAATAATATTATTTATTTAGGTGTCACAATTTAGGCCTGTTTCTTAATACTTTGTTATGAAAAACTTCAAACACAGACAAGTGGGAAAGAATTATATAGTGAAAACCATATATCTACCACCATGGTTCTACAATTACTACTTTGCTATACATTCTCTATCACACATTTATCAATCTAGCTATCCCTCTATCCATTCATAGATCTGTTTCATGTGTTGAGGAATTTCCAAGCAAGTTGCAGACTTTGGTATACTTTACCCTAATCACTTCATCAGGCATACCATTAACTGGAGTTCAGTATCTGTTTATGGTTATTTTTCTTAAGTAAGTTTTATGTACTGTGATATGCACAAATAGTAAACGTATCATTTGATAAATTTTGACAAGTGCAAACTCCTGTGTGCCCCACATTATAATTACCCCAGAATATTCCTTTATTCACCTTTCCCTCTCAATCCATAACTCTATCCTTTAAACCCAAAGGGACACAGTCAGTGTTCTAATTTTAAAAATCTATTCCAGAACTTCATGTAAATGGAATAATACAAATGTGCTTTTTTTTTTTTTTTTAAATATAAGGCTTTTTGCACTTGGCATAATGATTTTGAGATGCATTCATTTGTGGAATGTGTCATTAGCCTGTTCTTGTGATATTCCTTATTTTGAAGTCTACTTTCTCTGATTTTAAGGTAGCTTCACCAGCTTTTTATGATAACTGCTTGCATAGCATGTCATTCCCATCCTTTTATTTTCAGTTTATCTGTGGCTTTATATTTGAAGTTTGTTTGTTATAAGCAGAGTATAATTGGGTCTTTTATATGACCTAGACAGACAATCTTTATGTTTATGTTATTTAGAACAATTACACTTAATATAATTATTGATATGGTTGTGGTCAGGTCCACCATTTTGCTATTTGATTTCTTTTTCCAATTTATTTTTTTTTTGTTCCTCTGTTCTTCCTTTCTTGCTTTTTTGAAGTTAATTCAATATTTCTTATAATTCCATTTTAATTCCAGTATGGCTTTTTAGCTATACCTTTGGTTATCTCTCAAGTGATTGCTCTCGGACTACACTTTTCACTCTTATCACAATCTTCTTAGAGTAAATATTATACTACTTTACATAAAAAATCTTGCAACAGTATAATTCCATTTACTGCCTCCTCCTTTCCTCATCTTTTGTGGTATTATTGCCATGTATTTTTATATCTATGTATGTTATATACTCCATAATACAATATTATATTTTTTGCATTAGAGTCAATTACTTTTGAAGAAATTAAGAGGAAAAATGTAGTCTTTTATATTTATCCACAAGTTTAACATTCCTTATACATTTTATTATTTTCCTTTTGTGATTCAAGTTTCTTTCTGCTGTTACTGTTGTCTGAAGACTTCCTTTAGTATTTCTTGTAGCATAGGTCCATTGGTTTTCATTTATCAAAAACGTCTTTATTTCAGCTCCATTAAAAACAAGACTTTTGCTAGATATAGAATTCTGGTTTGACTTTTTTTTCTTCAGTACTTTAAAGATATTCTATTGCTCCAGTTCTCCATTGCTTCTGATGTCAAGTTAGCCATCATCTGTGTCTTTGCTCTGAGTGTCATTTTTGTCTGAATACTTGGAAGAATTCCTCCTTAACTTCTTTCCTCAGCAGTTTGACTACGATATGCCCAGGCACGATTTTTCTTATATTTATCCTTCTTAGGGTTTGCCTAACTTCTTGGGTCTATAAGTTAATATTTTTCACCAAATTTGGGAGAAGTTCAGCTTTTGTTTCTTTAAAGACAAAATTATGCTGCTCCATTTTCTCTCTCTTGTCCTCTGGTCTCTAATTACACACATAGCAGACCAGTTGATATTGGCAATGAGGTCGCCAAAACTTCATTTTTCCACAATATTTTTCCTCTGTTCTTAATTATATTATTTTTATGGATCTGTATGGAAGTTCACCCACCCTTTCTTCTGTAGTTTCTAATCTCCTGTTAAACCTATCCAGTGAGGTTTTCATTTCACTAACTGTTTTTATTTCTTTAAGAATTTCATTTGGTTCTTCTTTTAAACATATACTGTTTCCATTTTACTGCTGATATATTGAAATGCTGCTGATATTTCCCCATGTAGTCACTCAATATAGGTATTTTTCCTATAATTATTTGAATATATTTGCAATACCTCCTTTAAAATCCTTGTCAGCTAATTCTATTATCTGGGTCATTGCAGGATTTCTATTTATTGGTCATTCTCTTGGCCAAGGGTCACATTTTCCTGTTTTCTTTGCAAGTCTAGTAATCTTTTAATTGTATAATGAAAGTGTGGATTATATATTTTAGAGACAGAAAAATGCTGCTTTTGGATCTAGCAGGAGGTTGGGTGAATGGCTAATCATCGTTTTCTTGTAGCAGCTTCAGTCTACACATTTTTAGGGTAAGTCTGTTTTGGTTGTACATTATACTTAGAGCAAATCCGTAGTCCTGGGACACAGGCTGTACTCTTGAGGCATAACTCTTTTGGTTTTCACTGGAAAGCACAAGGTGTTTATCAAGCTCCTCTTAATTTATAAGATTCAAAATACAATCGTAGTCCCTCCTGTGACAGCAATTGAAATGTCTGTTTAACTTTTTCAGGTGTTCAGCTGTTGCTTTTTACCAGGCTTCTTTGAATCTCCCTTGAAAATGCACATTTCAGTGATCAAAGATTTGAGGCAAATTCTTATGCATATTTGGCATTTTGCCCCACAGCTCCTTCTTTCTGAGATTTCCATCTTTTCACTCCTTCTTCTAAAACCTCAAACCAACATAACCATGTATTCCATTTGGATTTTAGTCATCTCATACTGCATGGCTTGTTAAGTAACCACAGGTCTCATCAGTACCATTCAATTCTTTCAAGGACTGAAGAACTTCTTCTAGTATTTGCTTTCTTTTTGTCACTCTTCAGTGTGTGTGTTTTGTACAGATTTCTCACTGATGTCTGATAGAAGCTACTCCACTATTTCTGTAATTGCAACTTCATCTCACTAACTCTTGCTGGTTTTTCTGCATGGTTTTGTGGACCAATCATTAAGTCATGTATCTTGGTCTTCAAAATTTAAAAGCCTGAATTTTCAAATAAAAATAGTCTAACTATATAGATATGTTTATTTATGGGTTTGGACTCAGAGTTCTGATTGTTCAATCTCCAAGATGAGTACCTCAGTATTGAATTCATTCTTTTGCATATCTATATATAGGTATATAAGAGAGGGGGACCCAAAAACCTGGAATTTATTTATAAAAATTGTATATTTATTGTTATGTTTAAACTTCAGTTACCTTCAAAGTACTTTCCATATGATGCAGTACACCTATTGAGATTTTTTTTTCCCCCACTGCTCAAAATAGTTTTTGAACTCATCAATTTTGATGACTTTCAGTGTTTCTGCTGTTTTTTATTTCACCTCTTCCATATTGGCAAACCATTTCCCTTTGAGGACTTTTTTTCGTCCAGGGAAGCAAAAACCAAAAAATCACTCAGGGCAAAGTTGGATGAAACGGGAGGGTGGGGCATAGCGGTTATGCTACTTTGGATCAAAAACTGCTGAACACTCAACACAGTGTAGGCAGGTGCGCTCATAAATCACCCATGATAAAGTGGGCAAATGGATTGAATCTTCAAAAAAAAATTCACTGAAGCCAAACACAGCCTCTCACAACAATGCCAACTGGTACACTGATACAGATGAGTTCCTAGAACACTCACCTAGTCGGGGAAGCCTGTACTACAAGGGGCCCACCCTCTGGAAGATAATTCCCTTTTTTGGGTTCCCCTCATATTGACAATTTTATCTTAATTCATTTTTTTTCTGAAAACGACTCTTGATTTTCTTTACACGATTAAGAAATTTTCACCTCAGCACTTTTTAGGATTAGAGTCCTCCTGGTCAGGATTTTTTTGAACTGTTCCATGATTATTCCAAGTCTTGACTGGAAGCTGTAGCTGGAAGGAAAAAATGGCAGATTCCAGGGGCTACTTGTTGTCCTCAAATGAGTACTGATCCTGGAGTCAAAAACCAAACCTATTGCCTGCTTCGGGGGAATTTTTAGAGTAGTTGCAAACCTAGGATCTTTATCTTGAGAGAAGTTAAGCAGCTAATAAACAAAACCTATTTATAAACAGTGTATTTCTCCATTATTAAAAAAAATACCGTGTTTACTTCATTTCATTTGCACTATAAAGAGTGCTGCACTAAGGAATAGAAGTGTTCTCTGATCCCTCCCTTTCAGCCATGATAATTAAGCAAGACTTATTCTTACCCATTAGTATTTGTATATTTATCTCACTATATCTCCCTGCAAACACTAGAGATTCTTCAAGTTTCATTCTTTATGCTACATTATCCAGACAGCCTTTGGTGAGGACACTGAAAACGATTTGAAGTCCCACTAGAATGTAATACTTTCAGTAAAGGATCATTTCTTGTTATCAAAACATTAATAGCTAAGAGAATAGCCCTTCAAGTGAGATAAATCTAAACTTCAGGTCCAAAATCTGCCACTCCCTGTGCAATCTTTGGATTTTCTACAATTTTCTCTAAGTTGTAGATAAATAGAGATAAAAATAGTCCCTACCTCATTCAGTTATTGTGAGGATCAGATATGGTAAGGCATACAAAAGATTGTGACAGTCTCTGCTGTACTGTTATTATTATTATCATCATTGTTGTTATTTCCCTCCAAAGTAAATGCCCAATAAACAATTGCCAAAATGGGGGACTGGGTGAAAAAGGTGAAAGGATTAAGAAATACAAATTGGTAGTTACAAAATAGTCATGGGGATGTAAAGTACAGCATAGGAAATATAGTCATGATAATGTAATTACTAAGTATGGTGCCAGGTGGGTACTTAAAATATTTGTGGGATCACTTTGTAAATCATATGATTGTCTAATCACTATGTTTTACACCTGAAATTAATATAAAATAACACTGAGTGTCAACCATAATTGAAAAATAAAATTTTAACAAGAGCAGAACTGAGTTTTATAAAGATTTGCAAAGCTGACAGAGATAATACTTAAAAGAACTGTGATTCAAACCCAGGCCTCCTGACAATGATGCCCATGTGTTCAACCGTTACACCATATGGATGTCTGGTTCTAATATGCCACTTTTAATTTAAGTAATTAATAAAATGAAAGTATTGTCTTAAAACAAAAACAATTGCCTATACAAGCACTTGTTGAATTAAATAAGTGCTATTTTGATGGAAGAGAAAAACACGCAAATTACAAAAACAAGTTAGAAGGAAAAGTAGTAATTGTAAATTATAATAAACACGATGAGTAAAAGAGCTAAGAAAGAGAATCAGTGAGGAACCTGGTTTAGATAGGGAAGGCCTCTTGAAATAGATGACATGTAAGGTGAATCTTAAGAGATGAGAAGGAGCCAGTTACACAAAAAATGGGGAGAACAGCATTCCAGGCAGAGGAATAGCATGTACAAAGCTCCTGAGGCAGACATGCATGTGAACCTTCTATGGACCAGAAGACCACCAGTGTGCTGGGACAGAATAAATAAGGGCAGAGTGGCACCAGGTGCCCTCAGATGTAGCAGAGGCCAAACACAAAGGGCCTTATCGACTAGAGGATGAAGTTTGGCTTTTGATCTAAGTGCAAAGGGAAGACATTGAAAGGTTTTAAGCTAAAGAATGGCAAGATCTTCATATTTACTAAATCCATGACTTGCAAAAACAATTTGAAGGAGGATAAGAATATCTGAAAATATTTGGAGCTTGTTGAGATAAACTAAGAGTATGCATGTAGAATAAAATATTTTCTATTATGATTGAAGTTATTGATTGCCAAGAACCTAAAAATCCTTTTGGGACACTTAATAAAGATTTCATTCACTTAGCTCTCTTTCACATGTCATGAATATGTAAGGAATACTGTGACCCACTTAAAACAGAAGAAGACAAGTTATGAGCTAGGGAGAAAAGGTTAGAGTAACTGAGAAAGATGGCCAGAGTTGACAGCTATGAGGGCACATATGAGAGCAAATATCTAAGCTATGAAGACCACATTAGATGAGAGATGATTTGGAAGATGCTATGGTATAGATTTCTTACAAAAAGGAAAGGCAGGATTCCAGTATAAAATTGTGAGATGTTGTAAGATGTTTGACATTCCAGCACAAATGCCATAAGGAAACTTAGAGAAAATGTAAATTTATATAGCAGATAATTACCTTTACAAGTCAATCTCCCTTTGGGGTAATATATCTTTGCCATTGCAAGCTTATTCCTGGAATGCTAGGGTTTATTCTCTGTTGAGGCTGCTTCATTCTCTTCATATTTTTTTTTAAACTTGCTTCATATTAGTGACTCTCTTGGCACTAATTAAGACCACTGCCATTAATATAATGAAGTGTTTCTATTTTCACATGATATATTGAGTAATCCTCAATATTTCCTCTCTTAAGGAAATTTATTCCTAAGCAAAAGCTTATGGGGAAATGGTGACATGTTCAGATTTCCATTACCTGCTCACTGATGACAGATTGATTTAAGAGAGTACATAATAGTTGAGCTTTCCCAAATGTGTCAGTGTTGTTGTTGTTTTTAAATTGTATTACTAAGAGATAGTATGTGTCATAAGAACAACTCTGGAGTTAGTCTCAACTTTTTTCCTGGAGGCTGAAGAATAGCTTATTAAGTGTCAGCTATAAACTTCATGACAAAAACTTTCATTTCACAGCAGCTGATAATAAGAGCAAAAACAGTGAATACCTACTGTTGCCAGGTAACTGCATCCACTGTGCTTCCTGCCACCTTCATGAATCTGTAAGGAAAACAAAGAGCAAAGATATTGCAGCTTGAAGTAAACCATGTCCCCAGGGTTAATATGAAGGAAGGTAAGAGGCACAGATCAGACCCATCCCTGGGCAGCTGTGCTTTCAGAGAGGGTCCACAGCCACAAACGTGGCCAACCCACAGCTATTAGAAGTGAAACTGTACAGAAGGTGAAAGTAACTATACTTTCAGCTCTCCACATATCCTTCACTACCTGGAACTAAGACCCAAGAGGACATTCTACCTATGTCTGTCTGTCTTAAACCCATGCCTGATTGTTCCCAAATTGCTTCCCCTATGATCAAAACTTATCTGTTCCATTTTGTGTTCTCTAAGGACACTGAGATCTAAGAGAAAACAAATAAAGGATAACATTTCCCAAGGATGGCAGTACAACAGATGCCTTTGAAAAAATCTCAAACCTCTCTTTTGAAGAGAGCCTGGGAAAACCCGATTTACTTATACAAATATAAAGCACTATCAGACATATCTCAGTGATGGGCTGTTATACCAGTCTGATTATAGAAACCGGAGCACCATACAGAGAAATCTAACCATTTCTGGAGAAGCTAAGTAGAGAAGTGAGTGTCACCTGAAAAGCATGCTCAGCTAAAAGGGAAATCAGACCTGTTTGTCTGCAAAGCACACATTAAAGTCTTGTTAGAAATTCCCCACCTTCCTGTGCTTTTGGAGGTTCCACCAGAACCACAAGGCCAGGAGGAAGCATCTGAGGCCTCCCAGATGCCACAGGGTATCGTAAGTTTAAGTCTGAGAGTAACTCTTACCTACCTGCCTCTTTCTCCCCATCCACATGTCCTGAGAATGTGTGCTGACATGGCTATGGTTATTATTTGAGAGAATTACCACCCAGACACAGGAAATCCAAAGGAACATCTCAGTTCGTTAAAATACTCCTTTCAACCCTGAGGCCCTGAAGGAGAACTTCCCTTCAGATAGAAACAATCTTCACTCAGTACTTCATAATTAAAGAATTCTTCCACTAGGAAGGGAGGTGGTATTTTACCAGGAAGGCCCTATCCCTGCGGTACCCCAGCATAACCTTGCCAGGTGAACACGTGCTGTTGGGGGGAGAAAGGGAAGGAAGAGGAAGAGAGGAAAGAGGAGCAGGAGGAGGAGGAGAAAAGGCTTATGTATTCTCTTTTCCACCCTGCCATGTGCTACCTCTGAGTCAATAAGCATGCAATCAGCTACATGCTTGAATAGAAAAGAGAAAAATGGAAAAATACAGGGAGATTAAACACAGATTAGCATCCAAAATACTACTCCTGCCAAAGATATAGGCTAAGCGATGGAGGCCCGATAATAATCTTACAAGTAATATCAACCAAAAATAAAGAGGGGGAGATGGAATTGTGCATTCCTCCTCAGGATATATTTTTTTTAATCCTTACTTGAGAACATGTTTATTGATTTTAGACAGGAAGGGGGAAAGAGAGAGAGAAAGGGAGAACAAGAGAAGAGAAGAAGAGAAAGGAGAAGAGAAAAGAGGAGGAGGGAGAGAAACATTATCAGTTGTTTCCTGTAAGTGCCCCAACCGGGGTTCGAACCTGCAACCTAGGTATGTGCCCTGACCGAGAATTGCACAGGCAACATTTTGGTATACAGCATGATGTTCCAACCAACTGAGCAACCTGTCCAGGGCACCTGCAGGGCATTTTAAAATTATAAAACCTAGACAAACTTAGATACAGGTATCATTTTTTAAAAAAGAAATAAAATACTTAAAATATATTTACATGTGCTTTACTCCTCCAAAATAATTTCTAATATTTCTGAAACAAAAATACTTTTTTATATAGAACTATCTCCAGTTACATATAAAAATAACCATAATGAAAATAACACTGACATTTATAGTGCTTTCTCATTTTAAAAAATTGTTCAGTTTTTTATGTGTATAATTTCACATAACCCTGAAAATAAACCTGGTTGGCAGATATTCCTAATTTATAGTGGAGGAGGCTAAGTTTTAGAATTATATGGCTTTCTCAAATTCATAGAGCTAGTACAGCGTTAACCCAGGTTCTCTGATTCCAAAGCCTACTCTCCTTCTCGGGTCCTATACTCCATCCAAGCTGTTTTCACTGAGGCCAAGAAGGACAGTACAACTCTTAGATGCAAAAAATAAGTTGAATTTTTGCCTTGAGAAAATACTGTCATATTTATCAGGAAAAGCAAAAAGGCCTGAGCCCCTTCTTTGCTTGTTGGCTTCCTCTCACAGACTTGAGCGTTTCTGTACCTATTTGTAAGACAAGGCACTAAAGCAGGTATCAAAAGATGACTGACTTAGGGTCTCTGCTATAAGACAATCACAATAAAGCCAACAAAACAGACACCTAGACAATTAGCTATCAGAGTCTCCATGTGCACACTACTGGTACAAACTAAATGCTGTGGGAGAGCAGTCAGCTCTACCTTCTATGGTGTTAGAAGAAGGATAAGCATTAAGAAAAGCTTCTCATTGCACATGACATTCCATCTGGCTTTGAAAGAAGGGTAGGATTTAGCCATGAAAAGCAGACAGGGCATAGAAACAGTTTGAGCAAAGCAAGGAAGACTCAGGGTAAGTGTATTCTCAGGAGTCCACTGCGGCTGGATATCAGGGGACAGGTAAGGGAGTGGCAGGTCAGACCACCCTGTGATGCTAACATGTCTGGTTTTTATCCTGTAACAACAAAGTACAAGTCCATGTCCTATTTATTTCTGTATGACTAGCACTCAGTCTATTACTTATAGAATATAGCTAGCTTGTCCCTCATGTGTAGTTCTTGGATTTATCCTGTGTTTAAACAAGAGAGTGTCATGATCAGATTTGAGTTTTAGGAAGCTCACTCTGTCTATGGTAAAGGTGAAAGGTACTGGTGTGGGCAAACTGGCAGGAGATGAAATGTAGAAGTTGTGAGACTGAAACCTACTAATGAAAAAAGACACAATTGAGAAACACTGTTGGAGCACTCAATAGGATTTATCAGGTGTGTTTAAGTGGGGGAGAATGTGTAAGAAAGGACCGTGAAGTTTTTAAAAACATTTAAAAAAATTTTTCAATTACAGTTTACATTCAGTATGGTTTTATATTAGTTTCAGGTGTACAGCATAGTAGTTTAACAATCATATTCTTTATAAAATGTTCTCCCAATATTGCCAGTACTGGTATTGTAAATAGTTATAACAGCATTATTAACTAGACTATATTCCCTATGCTCTACTTTACATCCTTGTGACTATTTTGTAACTACAAATTTATACTTCTTAATCCCTTACCTTTTTCACCAAGTCCCCCAACCGCTCTACCCTCTGGCAACCAGACCCTGAAGTTTTAATTGAAGTAATGCCACTGCCCATATGGGCAATCCAGGAACAGACTTTTGAAGCTGATGTTGATGAATATATTCTAATATTCCTGAATATGCTGCAAAGAACTTGAAGTAAATAGTTATTGATGATAAGTTATGCATTCACAGAAAATTAGGAGGAAAGCATAATCAACAATGCTTTGTTTGGCTAAAAGGTTCTGGGCAGGCAATTAAGAATTAAGAAACATCTAACTTGGCATTTTATTTTATTTTTTAAAGGTTTTATTTATTTATTTTTAGAGAGAGAGGAAGGGAAGGAGAAAGAGAGGGACAAAAACAGTGATGTGCGAGATACATTGATTGGTTGCCTCTCACACGTCCCCAGCTGGGGAACTGGCCTACCTCCCAGGAATGCATCTGGCAACTTTTTGGTCCACAAGCCAGTGCTCAGTCCACTAAGCCACACTAGCCAGGGCTAATTTGGCATTTTAGAAGTTGGAAAATGGTTCTTCATGGTACTATAATCTGAAGATCCTCATATGCATTGGATAGTTTGTTCTGCTATAGGTTGATAATTAAGTTCTTAAATAATCTTTCATTTTCAAATGTAGCATTATAAAAAGAATGGGAAAACTTGGAATCTTATAAACAAAATGAACTAACAAACAGAATAGAGACAGACTCATAGGTAGAGAGCAGGCTCCCAGCTGCTGAGGGTGGGGGACAGTTGAAGGGTGAGAGGGTAGAGGGATTGAGCAAAAAAGCAAAAAGAGGAAAAATTCATGGACACAGACAACAGTGTGGTGATTGCTGGCCAGACATGGGAGAGAGTACAGGGAGGGTAAATGTTGATGGAAGCAAACTTGACTTTGGGTGGAGATGGTGTGTTGTGGAACTGTACACCTGAAACCTGTATAATTTTGTTAACCAGTGTCACCCCAATAAACTCAATAAAAAGGAAAAAAAGAATGAAAAAACTAGAGTGAAGGAACCTAGTTTTAAGAGTACTGCTAATGTTTTCTCACCAAACCAGTGCCCCACACCCCTCAAAGAAAATATATAATGTCTATAACTAAAAATAAAATTTAGTGGACCCATATATAGAATATTATATAGTTTAAAGAAAAATACTTTAAAATTGAAATGATCCCAGACAGGAAAAATCAATTATTCTTCTTTAATTTTTGGATTTAATAAAATTCTAATTAAAAAATCTCAGCAGATATTTTTGAAACTTTATAAAATCATTTCAACATTCATCTGATGAAGCCAAGAAAATTCTGAAAAACTGGAATAATGAACATTTATTTAATCTATCATCTATTAAAATATACCATAAAAGTTGCAATGATTACAACATTTCTAGCTCAGAAATCAGAAAGGAGATCTATGGAACAAAAAAAAAATTATATTTATGTATAAGAATTTATTACAAGAAAAAAATTAGTATATGAAAAGCCAAGCCATTTTTTAATGTGGATTTCTGGCTATTTGAAAAACAAATTAAAGTCAGATCCTCACCTAAGATCTTATTTTGTATAAGAAATCAAAATAGTAAAATATAGTTTTATTACATTTAAAAAAGTACTTCAATCACAACTTAATATTTTTAAACAAATGATATTATCTTCTTAACTTTAGTAGTATATTGAAGAAGTAGAAAAACTATTTTCGCTAACTTTGAGAAAACACCATTTGATGTGTTCACATGAAAATTGCTACAAAGTTTTTTTCTTTTTTCCTCTTAGCAAAGTGATAAGACCAACTTCAAACATATGGAAGCATTTCTACACTTATTTTGAGGAGGAAAAAATATAATTTGCAAATAATGTCAAACAAAATATGCATTTCCAAATATTACCAGGATGGCCAAACATACCATTTTTCTTGAGATGTATAAAAAGTCATCTAAAATGGAGCAAATGTTTTGTTTTCAGATGTCTTTGAATGATACTTTAAAAACCCTAGACATACAAAACCAACCACAGAAACATGACATAAAAACAAGTGATCAGATGAAACTCTAAGGAATGGATATCACAGCCAAAGAGTTTAGAGAATTCCCCCCATTACCATCCTCCCTTCCTAAGAATTAGGGCTCTCTATAGCTACCCTGTATCTATATTGTTTCTATACTCTGTTTTTTAAAAAATTTTGATTCAAGTCTGGTTGGCATACAATATTATATTAGTTTCAGGTGTTTTCATATCTATATTGGCACTCTGGAGGAAAAGTGCAAAAAAGATCATTTTCTTTGTTCAGATCTAACACTGATGGATTCTTCTGCTCTCTAGTTCTGCCTGTTTCTCAGAAACTGGCCCAAACCACATAAATGAATAACTTCAACACAGCTGCATAATGCTCAGCAGCAGTAATATTAGAGGTGGAATAACATGCACACAGACTCCTGCTGTCAGGAGTGAAATACCACTGGGGCAGTGAAATTCTATTTAGTGTCTGGTATTATCCAAGGATTTTCCACCATCCACTTCCATTCCAATCCCTAGATTTAGGTGTATGAACATACAAATAAAAGATGACCCAGGATATGAATAATGACAAGAGGGAAAGATGGTGGTTTTCCAAGGTTGGATGTCTCCATACCTGACTTATGAAGACAGAAGTTCTGGATGATTATCTCAGAGAACAGGAGCCCTCATGCTGACATCTAGTCATTCAAAGAAGGATAAGAGACAGAAGAAACAGGGACCTGTATCAAAGGAAATTGACCAGTGCCAGGCCGACCTTTCAGTATTGGGAAAGCTTTCCCATTGGAGTCAATCTGCTGCTTGGAAAAAAACAAAATATCCCCTTTCATTGTGAGAGTTCCTTTCCTCCCTCAAGAGACCCAAAATCTGGGAGAATTTCTTTCCTTTGTTATCCACCTGCACATATGACGTATCTAAAATATTGTTGAGCCTTCTCTCCCAGGGCATATCACAGCTCTCTCTTATAATAAGGCACATCTTTATTCATGGTCTTTGGGGTTTGATTTCTACTTTCTGGACCACAAAGTGTAACCCTAAAAACTGGATTCTAAATTTTTCTCCCAGGAAAGAGGATAAATCCTTCACAAAGAAATAGGTATCTGCAGGAGTACAAACTTCAATAAGAGTGGGCAGCCTGATCTTTCTTCCTTTGTCTACAAAAATAATCTTTGGTTATGTAACTAAAATGAATAAGATGTGACAGTCACTCCATGCAAAACCCTAGAAGAAACTTGTGAGGAAATTATTCATTTTGAGTTTCAGCAAACCAGGCATATTCCATTTGGTCCAAAGCCAGTTACTTTTCCATGGCTAATTATATATTGAGCTCTACCAGCTACTACACTGAACAAATATATGGATACCTTTCCCTTGTTCTCCTTCTTTTCCTCTCCCTCCTTTCAAGCTTTGCTTCCTTTCTCTCAGGCTCTCCCCTTCCTTTTCTCTCCCTATCCCTATTTATATATGATAGTCCACTAGCAGTAGGTTGATTGGCTTCCCTTATAGCTTAAAATTCCCTTAATTTTATAGATTTATAAAGTTGTTAATATATAGTGACTAGAGATGGGTGAAATTCTTCAATCTCTCTTGGCCAGTAAGTTACACCCATCAAGTTTAATTTAAGTAGGTTCTTGAATGAAGAAAGAAAAAGTAAGTTAGCTACTTTTACTGATTGACACACACTTGGTACGCAGTTTATGTAATGTAAAATCCTGTAAGTTTGGTATCACTTTCATTGTATAGATGAAGAAACTGTGCTCAAGATCACCCAGGTAATAAGTTTCAGAGTTGAGATTCAAACCCAATTCTGATTCTGAAGTGCTTGTTTAAACCATACAGAGATGGCAAATTTGTGATATGCGTGGTGCTGCTCTCTTTTTCTAAGCCTACAGTAGATATTGGTAATACCCTCTCACTAATCTCATAATTGGCCTAAGATCTTTCTCAAGACAGGGTTCCAAGTACTTTTACCTGGAACTGGCCCCTAAGATGAAACTTAATTGCTGATAATGGGGGGTGGTTAGGAGGAAGGACGCTATATAGGACAATGGAGGCAGATGTGAGGCAATAATACATAAAGGATAAAACAGGTTTGCTTGATTAGAATAAAGACAAATGGCAGGGATGTAGGGTATGATGAGAGAAGACATTGAAGCAAATCTGGAAGGCTATGGCTGAGGCTGGAAGGTGCTGGTTAGGGGAATATTTTGACAGACATCTTTTGACAGCTGCTGAGACAGTCATAAAGACTTGAAGCAAGCAAAGAAGGCTATAACTGATATAATACGATTTGCCCTGGCTGTGGAGCATGGTAAGAAGGAGGAAAAATGCCTCAAGATGTTATGATGAATTTCACACAAAAAAGCAAACTTTCCAAAGGCTCAAGCCCTGGAATGAAGCTGAGTCTAAAAGAGTGAACACTGTGGAACTAAGGTGAAGAAGGATTATATTTTTGTAGTACGCTAGACTGTGTGGCTCCATTCAAGGATGAAGATTCAGGAAAACATCACCACGTGGGCCCAGGAATCAGATGGATATATAATTTAAGACCTGACTCCATAGCTTTTTAGCCATGTGAAGATGTTTAACCTCCCTGAACCACTTCAAATAGACAGAACGGCAACTACTTCTCAAAGGTTTTGTGACGATTATCAAGATAACATACATAGAGGAACAAGGGTAATTCCCGGTATACAGCTGGTACTCAGTAAATGTAAGTTTGGTAAATAATTTAACATCTGTGCACCTCCATTCCTTGATCTGTAAAATAAAGATAATAAAACCTGCTCTGGGTATCAAAAGGTGGCAGTGGAGTAGGAAAATACATTGCACACCTCCTACCAGAACCAAACTGGAACTAAAACTAAAGAGGAGAATAGTTCCCTGAAATAAACTGAAAACTACCCAGAAAAGAGGCTTTTAACCAAGGATGGGCAAAAACCACCATTAGGTTTTTTTTGAGAGCAGCACCACGCATATCACAAATTTGCCATCTCTACATGGTTTAAACAAGCACTTCAGAATCAGAATTGGGTTTGAATTTCAGCTTTGAAACTCAGCTCTGAGACCAATAGGAAGGGTGAGGTTGTTAAAGAAGCCAGCCCGGTTCACATGGGTGGTGGGCTGAGGGAGCCAGCTGTGGGAGCTTCCCCTTGAAAGGAAAGAAGGTGGGACCACAAATCAGGCTCCCAAGTGCAGAGCACCAGTGCCAGGATCAGACAGTACATAGTGTCCAGCGGTGAAAAGCCGCAGGGTTTTCCTCCGCTGGGAAGAGCCAAGTCCGCTGGAGACAAAGCCACAATTTTTTTTTTTCTTAATTCTTAAAGGGGTCAAAGCACAGATTTTGTGCTTGCAAACACTCACCTTGGGCCCCCGTGAAGAGAGGGCAGCATGGACTAGAGTCATGTGAGGAGAGTCTGGAATCAGAAGCACTGGGAAGAGAGAAACTTCCCCACTCTGGCCAAGGAAATAGACCTCCATGAAGTCCAGGAAGCTCAGAGAGTCCCAAAGAAATTGGACCCAAGAAGGAACACACCAAAACACATCATAATTAAATTATGCAAGATTGAAGATAAGGAGAGAATCTTGAAAGCAACAAAAGAAAAGGAGAGTTACCTACGAAGGAATTCCCATAAGACTACTAGCTGATTTCTCAAAAGAAACCTTACAAGCAATAAGGGGCTGGAAAGAAGGATTCAAAGTCATGAAAGGCAAGGACCTACACCTAAAATTACTCTATCCAGCAATGCTATCATTTAGAATAGAAGGGCAGATAAAGTGCTTCCCAGCTAAGATAAAGTTAAAGGAGTTCATCATCACCAAGCCCTTGTTATATGAAATGTTAAAGGGACTTACCTAAGAAAAAGAAGAAGATCAAAAACTATGAACAGTAAAATGACAACAAACTCACAACTATCAACAACTGAACCTAAAAAAGCCCCTAAAACAAAAACAAGCTAAGCAACCAACTAGAACAGGAACAGGAGCACAGAAAAGGAGACCACATGGAAGATCAGCAGGGAGTGGGGAGAATGGGGGAAAAGGAACAGAGAATAGGTACAAAATAGACAGGGGGAAGTTAAGAATAGTATAAGAAATGGAGAAGCCAAAGAACTTATATGTATGACCCATGGACATGAACTAAGGGGCGGGGGATGTTGGTGGGAGGGGGGTGCAGGATGGAGAAGGATAAAGGGAAGAGAAAAAATGGGACAACTGTAATAGCATAATCAATAAAATATACTTTTTAAAAAATCCTTAATCATAATGGCAATAGCTGATAACCTTGGGCTTGGGTAAGGAATTAGGCTATTTCTCTAATTGGGAAAGAAATCCTTTCCAGGGGAAAAATGTATAAATGAAAGCATGTTTAGAAGTAAGTAGTCATTAACACAATTCTCAGCGAGAAAGTAAACCTTTCCAGTAGCCAGTGCGTCTTTCTTAATAAGCACTGAACAGCTGCTGGGAGACCTTGCCTCTCTCTAGAGGCAGGGATGAAAACTCTCTTTCTATGAACTAAAATAAATTGTTCTCTTCTCCTGTAGTTTGGCCAAGTCATATTACCTTCACAGTTGATATAAAACAGAACAATTATTAGGTATAACATTGTAATAATTACTCTGTGCATCAAACTGTCCCCAGTTGTACATTTTTCCACTACAAACTAGAATGCGGTGTAAGCAAGTTTCTAGGCAGGAGATAGAGTTGTGATCACACTCATTATACTGGCATGTTATTGTAGCTAATCTTTCTAGTTCCCACCCTCACTCAGCTCTGTGAACTGCTTAGAAGACTATATTGAGTCATATTCAAAAAAGCAGTCAGAAAAAAAATCTGCCTTTTCATCTTTGAAATACATTTGTTACTCTTAACAATTACGGCTGACATTTCTTTAAGTGTCAACTGTACCAGGCCTTGTGCTAAGTTCTTTAAATTCATTATCTCATTTAACATCACAAGTCTAAGAAATAGGAAATTTCATTAGTCCCATTTTACAGACGAGGTTTCAGAGAGATTACATAATTCCTCAAGATGACCTAGCTGGTGGCAAACCTGTGTTTCCTCTAATTCCAAAGGGCATGTTCTTCACCACCCTGCCTTTTTTTCCTCCCCCAATCCGGCTATGTTGACTCTTTAAATAGAAAACAGAAAGCTGTTGTTTTTAAATGTCTTTATGAGACCTATGAAGGAAAAAAATGCCTATGGCCTACAAAAGTCATAAGGAGAGCCTGTGTTAGGAACATAATGAAGTGTTGATCCTTATCCACCCATAAAACCTTCATTATTATCTATGCTTTAGGTATAAGTGTAGTCTATAAATCAGTTTCAGGCATTTAGTAGAAGTATTGGTAATTAGACATAACTAAATATTGAAATTCTGGATATAAAAAGGCATTTTTTTTCTGCTTCTGGTTTTTAGACAATTAAGCATATAGCATAATACAGCATGTGATCTGGTGTAATGGAAAAGATCATTGTTTGCTTTCTAATTCTTTTCTGCTTTTATCCTCTTTGCCAAAATTAGAATGCTTTCCACAACACTCTGGGCCATCATGGGAGCTAAAAGCCCTGTCTAGCTTTCTGTTCTAACACAGTTTCAGCTTAGAATATTCCACTACCAACTCTGTAGAATGCTATAACTCTTATTCTTTCTTTCATTCAACAAATAGGAGCAGCTACTATGTAGTAGGCTTTTTGCTAGCACTGTATCTACATTGGTTATTACAACAGACATACTTCCCAACAAATAAATATGTAGTTACAATTTGTGATAAATGTCATAAAGAGAACTGACCGAATGAGTTGATAGAAAATTACTTAGATAGGTTACTCAAGGAAGGCCTGGTGGATGAAGAGAAACCTGGCATGTGGCAAGTGGAGAGAACACTCTAGGTAGAAAGAGCATATATTAACAGCCCTCCAAATTGCAGTGAAGATTAGCACATGCCAGGCCAATGAGGCCTGAGTGAAGAAGGACAAGGGAAAGCTGGAGAAGGTAAGAATGAATAGCTGGGCAGCAGCCAGGTAATTCATTGTGGAGCCCTGTCAGATGTGAGTAAGGAGATTAAGTTTTATTCTAAAAGCAATGAAAAGTTATTAAAACGTATTTAGCAGTGACTGGCATTATGTAAATTATGTTTATAAAAGATTTTCTGGCAACTGAGTGACAAATAGATTGACGAGGACAAGAATGGAAACAAAAACAAACAAACAAAAAACAGTAACAAGGCTATTGAAGTGGCCCAGGTTCTGAGTTCTCCAAACTGTAATTCTTTGTTGTCTGCTCTACCGTCATCCCTCACTTAAAGCAGGCTCATATTTCAAATCAATGTGATCCAAACATGTTAGTAAAACAATGGTTCTTCAAGATGGTCTCTGGTCAAATAAACTTAAGAAATTCTGCATCCTGCCCTGGCTGGGTAGCTCAGTTGGTTAGAGTATCATCACGATACACAATGATTGTGGGTTCAATCCCTGGTCAGGGCACATATAAGAATCAACCAATGAACGCATAAATAAGTAGAACAAAAAAAAAATCAATGTTTCTTTCTCTCTCTAAAAAAAAAATCAATAAAACTAAAAAAAAAAATGCATTCTAAATCTCCTCCTTAGAGATTCAGAATGTAAACTAATGTATTAAAGGTTCTGGGAAGCATTTCCATAAATTTGTGTATCCCAGTATTTCTCAAACCTACTTGGAACTTCTTATTTTTTCCCCCTCCACATAGTGTTAATATCCTGCCATCTGATGTTCTCCAGAGTGCATTGAAGGAAATGATATCATAAGTTACTCTAACCAAGATTTACCTCCATATGCTTCGTTTACTGGGCCCCCTCTTCTCCACCTCTTTATTTATTATTTCAGTGAGTCAGACAATATTTTCTGACTCTACCTATGTTACATGAGGATATCAGCCTTTTGATGTCTTATTTCTTCTCTTCATTTCTACCATCTATTTTCTGTCAACTGTTCCTTTACTTTTACATTATAAAGGTTGACAAAGTTTTTTCTCCTTTCTATGACCATACTTTTCTTCCTTGTTTCTGGATCTGGATCTGTTGCATATCCTGAATTAATCCTGTATATCAGTAATATTTTATCTCAAATTTTCTCTCTCTATCTAAGCTCTGTGTATGGTTTATTTCCTTGATTTTATCCTCCAATTCTTTTATTAGACTTTTTCTTTTAAAGGCATTTTGGAGATATAATTTAATACCATATAATCTACCCATTTAAGTGTACAATTCAATTTTTTTATTATATTTACAGAGTTGTGCAACCCTCAATATAATGTAATTCTAGAATATTTAATTTCAAAGAGAAAGCCTGTATCCACGAGCAGCCACTCTCCATCTCCCCACCATCTCTACCAGCCCTAAGCAACCACTAATCTATTTTTTGTCTCTATTTTTTGCCTATTCTGGACATTTCATGTAAAAAGAATCATAAAATAGTTGGCCTTCTTTCAGTAAGCATGCTGTTTTCAAGGTTTGTCTGTGTTGTAACATATATTGGTATTTCATTTATTTTTATTGTCAAATAATACTCTATTGTAGGATACACCATGTTTCATTTATCCATTCATCAGTTAATGGACACTTGAGTTGTTTCTATGTTTTGGCTATTATGAATAATGCCACTATGAATATTTGTATACAAGTTTTTATGTGGACATATGTTTTTGTTTATCTTTGGTATACACCAAGGAGTGGAATTGCTGATTCACATGATAACTCTATGTTTAACATTTTGAGTAACTACTAGAGTATTCTAAAGCTGTTGCACCAGCAGTGTATGAGGGTTCACCTCCTCTCCAGTATTGTTCTAGTATGTATTTTGATTATGGCCATTCTAGTGAATGTGTAGTGGTATCTCGTGATTTTGATTTACGGTTCCCCAATAACTAATGATACTGAGCATCTATTCATGTGCTGATTGGTCACATGTATGTCTTCTTTGGAGAAATGTCTACTCAATCCCTTTTTGCTCATTTTAAAAATAGATTGTCTTTTTATTGCTGAGTTGTAAGAGTTCTTTATATATATATTCTGGATGCAAGTTCCTTATCAGTTTTATGACTTGCAAATAGTTTTTCCCATTCTGTGTGTCTATTCACATTCTTTTTAAAAAATTTTTTATTTGTTGATTTGAGAGAGAGAGGAAGTAGGGGTGGTGGAGGGAGGGAGAGAGAGAGAGAAAAACATCAATTTGTTGGTTAACTCTTGTATGTGCCCTGACTGTGGATTGAATCTGCAACCTTGGCATGCTGGGATGGTGCTCTAACCAACCGAGCTACTTGTCCAGGGCCTTCACATTCTTGATGATACCATTCAGTGCATAAAAGTTCTTAATTCTGATGAGGTCAATGAATCAATGTTTTCTTTTATCATTTAAGCTTTAAGTGTTGTAGCTAAGAAATCACTGCCTAACCTTTATTGGACATAATTTCAGCAATTACATGTCTAGTTTAAAAAGTATTTTTTTGTTCTAATTGTACCTTTTTCATAGAAATATGTTTTTACTGTAGAAGTACAATATCTTACTATATCCTTATGAGGATTCCAATTCCCGGTTTTTATTCTTAAAAATCTGATCTTGCCCTGGCTGGTGTGGCTCGGTGGATTGAGTGCCGGCCTGCGAACCAAATGCTCACTGGTTCAATTCCCAGTGCAGGGCACATGCCTCGGTTGCAGGCCTGGTCCCCGGTAGGGGGTGTGGGAGATGCAACCACACATTGATGTTTCTCTCCCTCTCTCCCTTCCTTCCCCTCTTTAAAAATAAATAAATGAAGTTTTAAAAAAAAAAAATCTGATCTTGAGTTATAATCTTCTTAGGTCAATTTTTAAAATTTATATATGTTGGTTTTTCTATTCCATGCTATTGGTTTCCTTCTTATGCCTTGTGATCTTTGACTAGCAATTCATATTTAAAAGTTGAGGACTAAGTAGACTCTTTCAAGTATCAGATGCAGATTTTTCTCAGCTATTGAATATGTGGGCTTTTTAGATAAGTCTCTCCTTTCATTGGATTGTCTATTTTGTGAGCAAATTTTATTGACCAACACATTTCACTTTAGAGAGGGAGGAGGGAGAGTGCATACACAGACTTTGGTATGGGTATCCCACAATGCTTTATTCAGTGGTTTATTTGTTATGTAAGAGCAACTCTATTTTAGCAATACCAGCTCATCCCCAGGCTATTCCTTCAGTTTCTTTGATGAAGGCTCCTGAGATTTGGTTTGGCATTTGCTTGGAGAAAACCAACTGAGCTGTCTTTGCTCTACATGGGTTGGGTAGGGCATTTAAAATGATGGAGGAGGAGTTGAGCTGTAGGTGTAGTCCCTCTGCAGACAGACTTTCATATAAACACCTTGGCTTTGTCCTCTTTTCTCAGGACTCTGAGCCTATCTGCTAGGCAGATTGACTATCTTTTCCCAGAGCCCATTTCTCTGGGTTGCCATTTCCTTACTCTGCTTAATCGGTTGACAGGCTTCCACCTGTTCATCTTTCTCACAGAAATCTGCTGATGATCCCTCTTTTGTGTGTTTACTATTACAGATTTGTTCTTTATAATTTTTTAATAGGAGTTTGAATGGTGGTTCCATGAGAAAGTGGAGGAGCTTGGGCTTAGATCACTATCCTGAGCTTGAAGGACACCCATTATATTTTAAAGTCATCTTTTGTTGCTTCAGAATATTATGTCCTGAGTATAAATGTGTGCTCAATTTGGTGTAACTTCTTTTTGAAAAGCTCTTTTTATTTTCCTGCATGTGATTGCACTTGAAAGAGAGATACTAACTATTCAAAAGGTGGAAGTCATCCTTTATTAATTCCTCCCCACTCTCTCACTCTCACTTTGCTGAGATATCCATTAACAAATCATTTCTACCCTAACTTTTTGCCATCCCCTTTGCCATTTATCTTAACCCAGTCCAACATCATCTCATAGGGAAACAGACTGCTTATCAAGCTCTTTTGATTTCTTACTTTTGACTTCAAAATCTACTTGGTACACAGACTAGGGTAAGCAGACTCCAGTACATGTTGCTGCCCTTATAAAACCTTGCTGGGACTATACGCTAAGAATCCCAAAACACCCATTCAAAAGAACCTATGCACCCCAATGTTCATAGCAGCACAATTTACAATAGCCAAGTGTTGGAAGCAACCTAAATGCCCATCAGTAGATGACTGGATCAAAAAATTATGGTACATTTACACAATGGAACACTACACAGCAGAAAGGAAAAAAGAACTACTACCCTTCGTGACAGCATGGATGGAATTAGAGAGCATTATGCTAAGCAAAATAAGCCAGGGGGCGAAGGACAAATACCATATGATCTCACCTATAAGTGGAATCTAACCAACAAAACAAAGATGCAAGGAAAATAAGACCAGCAACACTGAAAGAAAAAAGAAACCAACAGAGACAAGAGGGAAAGAGGGAGAGGTGGGCGGGGAAAAGGAAGGGAAGGGTCAAGTCAAGGAACATACAGCAAGGACTCATGGACGAAGACAAAGTGGAGAAGGATGGAGGGGGGCAGGTGGAAACAAATGTATTTGGAAAATAAATAAATAAATAAAGTGTAGAAAGAGAAAAAAAAAACCAGTTATGGTTTTCCATGGTTCATAGAATAAAATGTGGTCTCTTTATTGTGGTCCAGTAATGATCTGGTCCTTGCCTGTCTGTGCATTTTTATTTCCTACCATTCTCCTTTTGCTCATAATATTGCCTGTCTTTCTCTTCCTTATATGCCTTAAGCTTGTTTCTGATTGAGGACATTGATAAACAAAACTTAGAACCTCTACCTAAAACTTTATTCCTTTGATTCTTTGTACAGCTGGCTCTTTCATTCTTTTGTTCTAGACTCAAATAAATTGTTCCTCAGAAAACTCTTCTCTGTTCACCTTGTCCAAATAGCTCCCCTAACCCCAGGTATCTTGATCATTTCTTTCATGGAATTACATGCAATTTGCAGTAATTTATTTTTCTTATGTAATGTGACCCTCTCTTGACTTTACTCATCAACATATACCCAGAATTAAGCAAGGATCAAACACAAAATAGATGTTCAATAAATATTTATTGAAAGGAAATTTAGTACTTATTGCCCTATGATTTAGGCCTCTTTAAAAACCTCAAAGAGAGCCTAAAGAAACATGCTTTCAACAAATATCTGCTTTTCTTGACACTATTGCATCACCAAAAAATAGGCTAGGTCCACTCTATAGTAGACATAGCAATAAACTCCAAATAAGTTAGAAGAGCTTAACATTAAAAATTTATAAATCTAGATGAAAAGAAATTAATGACTTTATCTGAACTATGGAAGGAAGAAACAAAAAAGACTTATCAATAAGAAAGTAGACAAGATAATTATAAAATAAACTTCTGAAACAATAAAAACAGGTTTCAAAGTAATAAAAAAGCAATGGATTAAGATAAAATTGTCATTACATAGATGATGTATAAAAGTTTATAAAATATTAACAGGAAATTGATATAATCCTGAAGAACAATTCTTCATGCCTTTAGATAAAAATCAATACTAAGACTAGCCAGTTCCCAAATGAGGAAATGAAAATAATAAAACAAGCACTTCATTAAATACTTCCCATATTCTAGACAACACACTAGTCCCTGAAGATATAAACATGAAGATTCTCTCTCTGTTCTAGTGGAGTTTGTATCTTAACTTGAAAGTTAGTCCTGTTTAGCCTGTAACTACCTAAGTTAAAAAACTTAAAAATTAGTTTGGCTTTATATAACTAAAGCTAAACATTATGATTTATATAAATCACCATAATTTATTTAAATCACTATTTATACAATGCTTTAAAATGCTTCACAACCACATTTAACTACATTGGAATGCAAAAATGCATTCCATTTTTGGATCATACGAAATTAGAGCCAATTGTTGAATAAGACACCTATTGCAGTCCTAGGTTCTGAAGCTACAGAATGAATAAAACATAGGCTGGGTCCTGATCCTAGCCGCAATTTATTAGGGGAGGCAAGCTGTGTAAATAAATAAGTTATCATCAATTTGGTAAGTGGTATAGTAGAAAAATAAAGTGCCATACAAGGACAGAGGAGGTGATAAGAAAACCTGCCTAAAAAATGTGGGAGATCTACTGGAAAGAAGTAAAATTAGGGGAGAGAGTGGTATTCCAATGAAAATGCCACAAAATAAAAAGATTCAAAGGCAAAAAGTATATGGCATCTTCCAAAATTCACGTATACTTTGATAGCTAAGGGCAGGTTGTGCAAGGGGATATAGCTATCTGCAAAATGAGGCAGGCACTTGACCCTAAAGCCCAGGGGTGCATGTGGAAGGGCTTGGATTTCAAGCAAGAATGATTTGAGCACATGTTACATTTTTTTAAAAAAAAACACTCAGAAATCTATATGAAGCAATTATTAGAGTCTGAAACTAGATATGGAGAAATCATTTAGGAGGAAAAATGATAAGGTTAAAAATGAAAAGGAGACAGAATATGAGTGATACCAAAATGTCAGAAATAATAGAACTTAATAGTAACTGGTAGAGTATGTGAACAAAGGATGGGAATGAATATAAAATGGCCTCCCGGTCTGTGCTTGAGGCAAAATTGTATTGCCATTAACCAAACCTGGGATGGGAGAATGGAGACTACATAAAGACTTGGAAAATGTTCAGTTCTTTTCATAGTTAACAGCATTCAAATTTAAAAAACCAAAGGGAATCTTGCATCAATTAAAATAGAGTAGAGTAAATTAACTAAAATGACAATACTCGTTGTGGGGTATTGAGGGAAAGGATTCACTAATACATTGCTGCCCTGCAACCTAGTACAACTGTTCTAAAAAGAAATCTGGCATCAAATATATGAGCCATAAACATTATCATATACATACTGTGTCCCAGAAACCCAACTTTTTGGAATACAGCCCAAGGATGTAATTCAAAAGAAATAAAAAAACCTATTTGTATAAAGATGTTTATAGCTGCGCTGTATATTATAGACAACAACTGGAAACAGTCCAAATGCCCAGCAGTGAGGGAAGGCATTGGTATATTAATGCAATGGAATGTTTTATTGCTATTAAGAATGACAAATATGAGAACTATGTAGAAATAAAGAAAGGGCAATATAAAGCAATGGGTAAAACATGCAGAACTCAAACTGATACCTACACAATGATCACAACTATGTAAAATGATATCTATATCACCAGGATAATTGGAAAAGACTACAGAGCTGGTAATTTAGAGTGCTGACATTTTTGTTATTGTTGGTTGAGTTGCTGGGAATGTTTATGTGTTTCAAGTTATATTACACTGTATATTTAGAACATGTACATTGAGAAAGATAACTCTCCATTTCCTGGTATATAAAAGAAAAAAAGTGCTCGCCAGCACCTTTCCTTGCCCTAAGTGATTTTCTCTAGTCTCCTAAGTCCTGTTAGTTTTTGGATGCATAGGGAAGTAAACCCCACCATTTGCTACCATAGAATTCAGTTACATGCACATTTCTTTTATCTTGTCACTTACTATTATATCCAAGTTTCCTGACTTTTTCTTAACAAACCAGCATCTATGTGCTTACATTTACAGCATGTACACACACTGGGATGCCCTAACTACACCTATGTACCTGGTGGAAGTGTCTCTTCAAAATGACTTTTTAATCTCTGAAATGGAGAAATAATTTGATTTTTACCTTCTGTTACCCTGGTGGAATTACCCCTCCACTTAATGAAGGCTGATCCCTCTGGATGCCATTTCTTCTAATTGTAAAGAACTCCTTACTTTGGTTATATCTTTGATCTCTTGTATCATCTAGCTCTTCTTTCCTGGATAAGACTCATCAGACCTGTTCTAGTGTCTTCCAGAAGAAAAACAGCATCACTTTCCTTGATCTCCATATTAGTTTTTTGCTCTCCTTCACAGTAAAAATTCTCTTAAAGATTGTTGTCCATATTATTGTTTCCAGTCCCTCAACCCCCATTTACTCTTCAAGCTATTGTGATCTGCCTTCTGTTCCCACCATTCCACTGAACTGTGTTATTCAAAGTCACCCACAATGTGCATGTTGGCAAATCCAATGTCCCTTTCCTACCTTCCTGTTACTTGACCTCCTGGCCTCCTAGCAGCACTCCTCCTTATTTAAAACTCTCTTTTCTCAGCTCCTGTAACACTTCAATCTCTCTCTTTTCTCTTACTTCTGAGGTCATTCCTCTTTTTTCCCTCTAAATGTGAGAGTTCCTCTGGCTCTTTCCTAAGCCTCTGTCTCTTTCCACCTTCTCTAAAAGATCTCCTTTATTCCCATAGCCTTAAATCCTTTTTGCATGCTAATGACACAAAATTAATCTCTCTAGCAGAGATCTTCATCCCTTAACTCATTCAATGATATTCTTGACATCTTCATTTAGATTCAAGCATAATAAATATAATATGAAAACTGAAGTCATAATTTTCTTCCTGGACCAGTTACTCCTCCAAGTCTTCCCATCTCTGTAAATGGAAATACCACATACCCAGTTGCTTATACATCCCTATGTCACATCACCATGCATTTACCCACTATATCAAGACTTTTGGATTCTATCTTCAACAATACATTCCATGCGACCTTCTTAGTGTAGGCTCCCATCATTCTTTCTGTCTCTGCTTCAGCAGCCCACTTACTGCTTCCTCTCCAATCTATTTTCATAGAGTAGACACAGCATACTTTCTGTTTAATAAATCAAATTATTTCCCTCCTTAGCTTAAAACATTCACTCTATTTCCCACTGGACTTAGAAGAAATTCTAAATCCTTCTCTATGCCTGTAAGTCCCTATATATTATAATACTTAATTACTTCTCTAGCTATGCTTTTCTTTAGCCAACCTGGACCTTTTTTCATCCTCAGTGTCTTTGCACGTGCTTTTCTTTCTGCCAAGAACACTGATATTGTTCATTGTTCACTTTTTTTAGTTAACACCTACTTATCATTTAGATTACACTTTAAATCTTTCTCTCTTATATGTGACTTTGTTAAGGGAATATTTCCATGACCTGCTACTCAGTCAAATCCAAACCCTTTTGGTCATTATAGTACCATGCACCTTTACTTGGTATTGTGTTAGTTTTAAGATCAGTTGATTAATGTCAATGTCTTTCCTCCTATATTATATACTTCACGAAGGCTGAGAAAGTACTTGGCACATATCAGTTACCCAAGAAACATTTCCAGGATGAACAAATAATTGATACAGAATCATGCTACTGAGAAGACACTGTCAGCCCCATGAGAATACATTAATCAAATCATTAAAGAAAAAGATAATCCAAAAGCATAAATACATGGATGCAAATGATGGAGTTATTGGCTTTGCTTGATTATGTATTATGAATTGAGGATAAAGTTCTACACATGTGATTCTTATCCACTAATTATAACATGTAAAGTGAACCCAACTTCATCTCATACACACACATACACAAGCATACATATATACAGTCATTTCAAAGTTCAGTGAAAGTCTGCAAAGGGAGACACAGAGCTGCATTTTTAGGCTAGGGCCAAGGTCATGAAATTGTTCTGCAAGAAAAAGGGGATTAGCTCCTGAGAAAAAACAAAAGGGTAAGAAAAGGACAGGAATTGAAGCAAGGGCTTTGGGATTCTTTGTAAGGAAGAAAATGTCTAAAACTAAATTTCAGGTTGTTAATATAGTTACAGTATAAGTCTTTCTGCCTTCCCAAACCTTCAGTAATATCTACGATGGTAATTAGCATAGATCAAGACTAAGTTGCCACAAAAGGGAACGGGGAGAGCCACAAAAGCACTCAAGCCACAAGGCTCATCTGGGAGGATGGCCAAAGGTTTCCCTCTCCTCAGATATCTCCACTTGTAATCACATGGCATTTATCTAACCTAATGTGGGGTAGTGCACCTCATTGGAAAATGTCTTACTTATCTCTGAATTAGCAGGAATAAATATATCTATCAGAGTGTATAACAAGATGCCAAATAAAAAGAGTGCCTTTATGCTTACTCTGTTCCAGATGAAGTCCTCACTCTCCCAATTTCATTGTTCCCACCCTTCCAGCTCCAGTTACATCTCTACTTTGGGTCTTGAATTCAACATACAACTTCAGTCTTCCTTGTGTTATTCCCTCTGCCATTGTATAACTGGAGCAAGCTGGCACAGATGGGTTATATGCACTATTCGATCTAAGTCTAGCCTACCAGCAGGACTGGGGCAGAAAGCATTTAACATAGTGCCTTGTCTCTAACCAATGCTTTAAAAATGATTATTAGATTCAGTCAAAATCAAAGAAGTCACATGACAGCAATTCTCCAGGATACCTGCTAATCTACTGGTTAAGTTTTGCTTTAATCTGAAAGCATTTGTAGTGTTTCTTAACTTTTTTAACCCAGTTCCCTTGGTCAAGATTTTCTCAAGCTTTACTTTCTGTAAAAGGATGCAAGAATAGATAATATTTTTAAAAATATATATAATGATGCTATATAATGCTGCAATCTTAAATGTGCTTTTTAAAACAATGCATACCTTCCCATCTGTCCTGGAAATGGTGATGTCCCACCCCACACCCACCACCTTCTGCTGACTGTAGGAAGTCTGGGGAGATGAAAGGTTATTCCACTGCTTGATGGAGAATTCCTGATTTAGCGTGGGGAAAATCACTATGGAAAGACTCTCTCTGTTCTTCTTAAGAACAAAATAACCAGGAAAAAACCAAATACATTAATTCATTACATTTAATAAACAATATTATAAGAACAGCTAAATAATCTGACCTACCCATCTAGGAGGGCGATGACATTCTTCCTGGGCCGCCCAATATTAGGGCCATATAAGCTGGCTCTGGAGTAAATCCGGATGGGCTGCAATAGCCGCTTCAGCTGGATGTAATCCTTTCCCAACTGGCTGCCATTTACTGCCCGGCCATGCATGGTCCGATAGTTATTTGGCTCTAGATTAAAAGAAGACATGCAAGTCAAAGTTGAGAAGGATAAAGCTCTGCCAACCCTTTCCTGTCCACAGAGCCTCTGCCTTTCTCTAAACAATGTGAATAAAATAACCAAAAGAGGATGTGAGCTGGATTAACTTGAGAATCAACCCCAACAAAAAAAAGTCAAATGTCATCCTATCATTCTATTCATTTTCAAACCAATCTTCACAAAAGATTACCTATCCCACAACAGAAAGAACATAGTGATTTTCAGGTAATATTTTATAATTAGTGAAATACAGGGTTGAATAATGTCCCCCTAAATTTATGTATACCTGAAACTTCAGATGTGACCTTATTTGGAAATAGGGTCTTAGAAGGCATTAAGAGGAAGTGAAATGGGATTAGGGTGTGCCTTAAATGCAATAACCAATGCCTTTATGACAGAAAGGAGAGGGAGATTCAGGTACACAAACACACAGGGAAGAAGCCCATGTGTCAGGGGAAGCAAAGATTGAAGGGATGCTGCCGTGCAAAGGACTGCTGGCAGCTGCCAGAAGCTAGGAGAAAGGTATGGAATAGATTTTTCCTCAGAGCTTCCGGAAGTAATCAGCCTTGACAATGCTTTGATTTCAAGACTTCTGGTCTCTTGAACTGTGAGAGAATGAATTTCTGTTGTTTTATACCACCAAGCTCATGGAAATTTGTTATGACAGGCAAAAAACCAAAACCAAACAAATAAACAAACAAAAAACCCTAATACAAATAGTAAAAAAGGAAAGCTTGAAAAATATGGTCATTGTATCAAAAAGTTATAAAAACTTAATGTTTGATAATAACAAAATAGCTGAGTGAAATAATTTACAGTAAAACACTGTCTCCCAGTTTTTCTTGACTTAGCAGTTCTAAAGGGCAATGAAAGTCCTTAATACCAGCAGCTCCACTGCTGGAAAGGGCTAACTTGATATGGAGTGAAGCACATGCTCCAAGAGATATTTATGTGGGCTTGAGGTTTTGACACTTGTAGGGGCAAGAAATAGACCAGAAATTTAAAAGGGAGATCTGGAGAAGAAGACAGTCACAGTCAGCCTTGATAAGCTCACATATACTCTGTGTAGTCTGGAAGGCCGTGAGTGTTCAGAAGACACTAGAGAAGGCATTAGCTATCTATGCTTTCCCAGATGAATGTGAAACCTTGTACATTCATAAAGAAGACATGTCAGACAGTAAAACTCAGTCAGATTTGTAAAATAACTAAATTTTAATGTGTTCTCCAGCTTACCCACAGCTCCACTAGCAAAGGGTGGAAGCCTTACTGGCTCAATGTAAGTACAACCTTTGTTGAATCATTGTCTCACCATTAAGGGATATTGACTCAGGGCAACCCCCAGCAAGTAGGCCAAAAATAAAAAAAATAATTAAAAAATTAAAGAAAAAGCCTTAAGAGACAGATTCTACAGAATTAGTCCAAACAAACAAACAAACAAACAACAACAAATAACCTCTGGGATGGAGGATTTGGAATTCACGGTTGCTCCAACATATCTAAAATGTATAGTTTTCAACAATAACAACAAAAAGTTATGACATGCAAAGAAATAGAAAAGTGTGGTTATAAACAAGAAAAAAAAGCAGTAAATAGAAACTCTGGGGGAGCAAATGTTAGACTTCACAGATAAGGACTAAAAACTGCTATTAGTTTGTGGAAATTTCTTATGTGGTTAAGTGGCCCTTTGCAGAGAAATGGAGCTGGTAGAAACCAGCCTCTTTTTTGCTGGATAAAAATGAAATATTAACAAGGAAGTTTTCTTCTGAAGATTAACATAAGTTACAAATAAAAATAGAAAATAAAAACTGCTACTGTAAATATGGTCAAAGAACTAAAAGGAAAAATAAAAATGAAAGGAAAGTATAAATTTATTAACTGGTCTAATATGGAGAGAGCAATTATAAAAAATGATCAAATGGAAATCTTGGTACTGAAATGACTCTTTACGTACAGAAAAAGAGAGTGAAATTAACAGCTGAATTTTTTTTACCACAATTAATGGACATCGGAAGACAGCAGGATGATATATTTAAAATGTTACAGGAGACATTTCTAAAATGGTGGAAGAGTAAGGGGAAGCTACATTAAACTCCTCACAGGACCAATCTGGAGTTACAACTAAATTGTAGAGAAATCATCCAGAATATCCAACTTCGGAATATCCACTAGCTGGAGAGAAGCCTTAGGACCAAAGACAGACAGAAGAAATTACTTCACTACAATGAGTCTGGTAGGGAGTACACAGTAGGCACAAGAGGGCTGGCTGGGCTTCCACAGGTGGCACCTGAAGTTACAGAGAGATATTTCAGTGGCCAGGGAGTTCCCCTTGAGAAGTGTGGGGTCTAAAGCCCAAGCTGGGCTCCCAAGCCTACAACACCAGAGCTGGAAAGGAACTCAGATAATACCCAGCTGTGAAAACAGGAGGTTTTTGTCTGCCAGGGAGAGATGACTGGAGACATAGAGAGCATCTTAAAAGGTCAATGCACAAAATTTTGTTTACAGCTACTTACCCTGGGCTCCAGCAGAAGCAGGGCAGAGTGGACTAGAGACAATTGAGGAGAGCCTAGAGTTGGTGGCTCTGGGGAGAGAACTGAAGGAACAGCTGTCAGGATCCCTGTGCTGAATCATTTCCTATACTGTAGAAGCCATCTTTCTCATGCAGAGCAGTCCTCTCCAAGTGGCATCCTGAGGGGAAGCAATAGCCCTGCCTTCAGGAATTACTCTGCCCCACACTGTGGTGCTTGAGCCTGACTTCTGATTACAGCTTGAGGTTATATCATTGATTAGTTTAACATCTAAGGTAAAAAATACAAAGAAGCAGCCAAAATGGGAAGACAAAGAAACAGACCCCAAATGAAAGAACAAGATAATTCTCCAGAAGAACTAGATGAAATGTAGGCAAGTAATTTATCAGACAAAGAGGTCAGAGTAATGATGATAAGAATACTCAAAAGCATAAAAAAAGACATAAAAACCATAAAAAAGGACCAGTCAGAAATAAAGAATGCAATATCTGAAATAAATAATACACTGGAAGGAATAAACAGTAAGTTAAATGAAGCAGATAATCAAATCAGTGATTTGGAAGACAAGGTAGAGAAAAACAAGCATACAGGGCAGCAAAAAGAAAAAAGAATTTTAAAAAATGAGGAAAGCTTAAGAAACATTTCAGACAACATGAACTGTAACAACATTCGCAGCATGGGACTACCAGAAGGAGAAGAGAGCAAGCAAGGGATTGAGAATCTATTTGAGGAAATAATGACCAAAAACTTCCTTAATCTGGTGAAGGAAAAAGACACACAAGTTCAGGAAGCTCAGAGAATCCCAAACAAGTTGGACCTGAAGGCCTACACTGGGACACATCATAATTAAAATGACAAGGCTTAAAGACAAGGAGAGAATCCTAAAAGCCACAAGAGAAAAGCAAGGAGTTGCCTACAAGGGAGCACCAATTAAACTGTCATCTAATTTCTCAGTAGAAATATTTCAGGCCAGAAGGGAGTGGCATAAAATATTCAAGCTGATGAAGAGCAAGGACCTACAACCAAGGCTATTTTACTCAGGAAGGCTATCATTTAAAATTGAAGGAGAATAAGGAGTTTCTCAGACAAGAAAAAGCTAATAGAGTTTGTTAACACCAAACCAGTACTGTAACAAATATTAAAAGGCTTGCTTTAAGGAGAAGGAGAAAAAGAAGAAGGAGGGGGGAGAGAGGAAAACAGTCTAAGAATAAAATGGCACTAAATACGTATCTGTCAATAATAACCTTAAATGTAAATGGCTTAAATGCTCTGGCCAAGAGACATACGGTACCTGAATGGATAAAAAAACAAGACCCATATATATGCTGCCTCCAAGAGACCCACCTCAGGTTGAAAGATACACACAGACTAAAAGTAAAGGGATGGAAACAGACATTTCATGCAAATGGAGAGGAAAAAAAATCTGGGGCAGCAGTATGTATATCTGACAAAATAGACTTTAAAATAAAGGCTACAGTAAGAGAAAAAGAACACTACATAATGATAAAGGGGACAATCCAACAAGAGGTTATAACCCTTGTAAACATTTACACACCCAACATAGGAGCACCTAAATGCGTGAAGCAAATATTGACAGGTATAAAGGGAGAGATCAACAGAAATAGTCATAGTCGGGGATTTTAACATCCCATTGACTACAATGGATAGATCTTACAGACCGAAAATCAACAAGGAGACAGCGGCCTTACATGACACATTAGATCAAATGGATTTAATTTTTATCTTCAGAGCATTTCATCCCAAAGCAGCAAGATATACATGGAATATACATGGAATATGCATTCCAAAGTGCACATGGAATGTTTTCTAGGACAGACCACATGTTAGGACACAAAATAAGTCTCAATACATTTAAGAAGACTGAAATCATATCAAGCATCTTCTCTGACCACAATGCTATGAAACTAGAAATGAAGCACAAGAAGAACACTGAAAAGTACACAAAGACATGGAAGCTAAATAACATGTTATTAAACAATAAGTGGGTCAACAACAAGATCAAGAAAGAAATCAAAGGATACATTGAAACAAATCAAAATGAGGGCACAACAATCCAAAATCTGAGAGATACTGGGAAAGCAATCCTAACAGGGAAATTCATAGCATTATAGGCCTACATCAAAAAATGAGAAAAAGCTCAAATAAACAATTTAACTTCACACTTAAAGGAGCTTGAAAAAGAACAACAAACAAAGCCCAGAGTGATGAGAAGGAAGGAAATAATAAAGATTAGAACAGAAATAAATGAAATAGAGTCTAAAAAAATCATACAAAAGATCAGCAAATCCAAGGTGGTTCTTTGAAAAGATAAACAAGATTGACAAAGATAAAACAGATAAAGATAAAAAAGATAAACAAGATCTTGTTTAATGAGATTCATCAGGAAAAAAAGGGTACCCAAATAAATAAAATCAGAAATGAAAGAGGAGAAATGACAACTGACATCAAAGAAATACAAAGGAGTGTAAGAAAATATTATGAGCAATTATATGCCAACAAACTGGACAACCTAAACAAAGTGGATAAATTCCTAGAAATATACAATCTTCTAACACTAAATCAGGAAGAATCAGAGAATCTGAATAGGCAGATTGCACCTAGTAAAATTGAAGCAGTAATCAAAACACTCCCAACAAACTAAAGTCCTGGAACAGATGGCTTCACAGGTGAATTTTACCAAACATTCCAAGAAGAATTAACACTTCTCCTTCTCAGACTGTTTCATAAAATTCAAAAGAAGGGAAGGCTCTCAAACTCATTGTAGGAGGCCAGCATTATCCTAATTCCAAAACCAGATCAAAACACAACAAAGAAAGAAAATTATAGGCCAATATTCCTGATGAACATAGATGCTAAAATCCTCAACAAAATATTAGGAGACCAAATACAACAATGCATCAAAAAGATCATGCACCATGATCAAGTGGGATTTATTTTGGGAATGCAAGGTTGGTACAACACTCACAAATCAATAAATGTGATTCACCACATAAACGAAAAGAAAAAAAACTACATGATCATATCAACAGATGCAGAAAAAGCATTTGATAAAATCCAGCACCCATTGCTGATAAAATCTCAACGGAGTGGAATTAGAGGGAACATACCTAAACATAATAAAGGCCATAAATGATAAACCCACTGGCAGCATCATACTCAATGGGCAAAAACTACAAGCATTCCCCTTAAGATCAGAACAATACAGGGATGTTGCTTTCATCTCTCTTATTCAACATAGTACTAGAAGTCCTAGCCACAGCGATCAGACAAGAAGAAATAAAAGGCATCCAAGTTGGAAAGGAAGACATAAAACTGTCATTATTTGCAGATGACATGATACTTTACATACAGGACCCCAAAAATTCCACCAAGAAACTATGAGAACTGATAAATGAATTCAGAAAAGTAGCAGGATACAAAATTAATATCCAGTAATAAGTTGTATTTTTACATGCTAATAATGAACTAACAGAAAGGGAAATAAAGAAAACAATCCCATTCACATTGCTTCAAAAAGAATAAAATACCTAGGAATAAATTTAACCAAAGAAGTAAAAGATCTGAACTTGCAAAATTAGAAGACACTGAGGAAAGAAATTGAAAAAGATACAAATAAGTGGAAGCATATACCATGTTCAGGGATAGGAAGCATTAACATCATTAACATGTCCATAGTACCCAAAGCAATCTATAGACTCAATGCAATTTCTATTAAGTTTCCCAATGATATATTTGACAGAACTAGAACAAGTATTTCAAAAATTTATATGGAACCACAAAAGGTTCCACATAACAGCAATCTTGAGAAGGAAGGACAAAGTTGGAGGAATCATGCTACCCAATACCAAGGCCATACTAATCAAAATAGCATGGTACTGGCATAAAAACAGACCCATAGATCAATGGAACAGAACAAAGAGCCCAGAAATAAACCCACACCTTTACAGTCAATTAATATTTGACAGAGGAAGCAAGCACATACAATTGGCTAAAGGTAGTTTATTCAATAAATGATGTTGGGGAAATTGGACAGATAATGTGCAGAAAAATGAAACTAGACAACCTTCTTACACCACACACAAGAATGAATTCAAAATGGCTCAAAGACTTAAATGTTAGACCCAAAACCATAAAAATCATAGAAGAGATCATAGGCAGCAAAATCTCGGATACTGCTCACAGCAATATTTTATTGTATATATCTCCCCAGGAAGGGAAACAAATGAAAAAAATAAACAAATGGGACTACATCAAACTAAAAAGTTTTTGCACAGCAAAGGAAGTCATCAAAAAGATAAAAATACAGCCCTCAGAATAGGAGAATATATTTGCCAATACATCTATCTGATAAGAGCTTAATATCCAAAATTAGTAAAGAACTTATAAAACTCAACATCAAAAAAATCCCCAAACAACCTAATTAAAAAATGGGCAAATGACATGAATAGACACTTCTCCAAAGAGGACATACAGATGGCCAAGAGACATATGAAAAGATGCTCAGTGTCACTAATCATCAGAGAAATACAAATTAAAACCACAGTGAGATATCACCCCTGTCAGAATGGCTATCATCAATAAATCAACAAAGAGCAAGTGCTGGTGAGGATGTGGAGAAAGGGGAACCCTTGTGCACTGTTGGCGGGAATGCAGATTGGTGCAGCCACTATGGAAAGCACTATGGAGGTACCTCAAAAAATTAAAAAGGGTATGCCCTTTGACCCAGTGATCTCACTTCTGGGAATATATCTGAAGGAAACCAAAACACTAATTCAAAAGAACATAAGCACGCCTATGTTCATTGCAGCATTATTTACAATTGCCAGGATATGGAAGAATCCCAAGTGTCCATCAGTAGATGAATGGTTAAAACAACTATGGGACATTTACACAACGGAATATTACTTAGCCATAAAAAAGAAGAAAATTCTAGACCTGGAGAACACTATGCTAAGTGAAATAGGCTAGTCAGAGAAAAACAAATACCATATGATTTCACTCATATGTGGAATCTAATAAACAAACTGAACTAATAAGCAAAATGGGAACAGACTCATAGATGGAGAGCAGGATAACAGCTGGTTGTGGGGGAGGTGAGGGGATGGAGGGATTCAGCAAAAAGGAAAAAAAGGACTCATATACATGAACAACAGTGTGGTGATTGCTGGGAGAAGGGAGATATAGGGGGACTAAATAGTAATGGGAAAAAATACAATAAAGATGAAATCAAAATAAATAAATAAAATGTTAAAGAAAAAACTGTCAACCAAGAATTCTATATGCAGCAGTCAATCCTTCAAAACTTAAAGCAAAATTTAGACCTTCTCAGGAAAACAAAGGAAAGAATTTGTTGTGAGAAAATCTGCCTTACATGAAACAAAAAAGGAAGTCTTTTAGGTTGAAAGGAAATGAAACCAGGTGGTGACTGAGAACCACACAAAGAAAGAGAGAACACCAATAAAGGTAATTACATAGGTAAATATAAAAACAGTTAAAAATAGTCATTACTCTTAACTAATTTAAATGAATTATTTAAAATAAAAACTAGAAAACTGTATTGTTGGGCTTATGACATATGATATTTAGAGTAATAATGCTACAAAGGAGGTGGAAATAGGGCTTTATTAGAGTTAAGTTTGTATATTTAACTGGAATTATATTACTCTAAAGTACATTATAGTAAGTTAAAATGTATTATAATAAGTACATGAACAAAAAATAAGTACATGAGCAACAACAACAACAAAGAAATGCATATAGCCCTACAGAAAATGGGGCAATATATCTTCCTTTTGATAGTGCTTTTTAAATAAAACTATGGTCAAGTGTTCTCTGCTTTCTGCTTCTAAAACCTATACACTATCCAGCTGACATAACTCTGATATGTCTTTATTACTTTAAATAAGTAAAACAATTCCACAAATCCAACCTTATTTTTATTTGAACCTCTCCTTGATTACTACAACACACTCAGTTATGACCTAGAGAAACATGATTGGTTATTTAACTGAACTGTGAAAGAATTCCAACAGTAATGTACATGAAACTGATATTTTTCTATGTAATACTTAAGATTTTCAACACCCACAGGAAGTTAATGCTGTGCATAATTCTTCCTTTATTTAAGTGATTAACTCTCCTAAAGTATATAAGACATAAAATATACTAAAATAATTGAAATAAAATGAGATTCAAACAAAAAAAATATTTTTTGCCTTTTGGGGAATTTACCTATATGAAAAAAATTCACCTTGTGTACATCACCCATCATTTACCAGTATTTTTTTTAATCTTCATCTGAGAACAGGCTTATTGACTTTAGAGAGAGAGGAAATGAGGGGGAGAGAAACATCAATGTGAGAGAGAAATATTGATTAGTTGCCTCTCGTACACACCCCAAGCGGGAACTGAACCGGTAACCTAGATATGTGCCCTGAATGGGAATCAAACCTACACCCTTTCGGTTTAAGGGATGACACCACAATGAACTGAGCTATGCTGGCCAGTGCAATTACTCATTTTCTGAAAGCATTTTAAGAATGCCACCATATATGTTGCATCATATATGTTGGGAAATGCCCCACCAGGTTTCAGTGATTGTAGCATTGCCAATAGGCAAGAGGGCCCCAAGGCTGGAGCTAATCAAGGAGGCCTTGGGAAAACAGGCCACTAAGGAGCCGAAACCTGTCCCTCTGGCAGGGGTGCAGCCCCTGCCCCTTCACCTCACCTGCTTGGCCCTGTGATGGTCAGTTGTTGATGATGGGTACATTCTTTTGTGAAGGGAGACGATCTAAGACAGACATCAGTGGTATGGGGAGCAGACAAGGATTTGGGGGACATGGAGAAAGGGCAAAAAGGCCTGCACCCCTAGGCTTGGTGTCAATGTGGCCAGAGTTCTCATTCTACCTGAAAGAAGTCTCCTTATCTCTTGATGGCTCTGCCCCGCCTGCCTGGCTCAGGCTTGAAACAATACTAAAGGCAGGTACAGCCCTAAACTGGATAAGGCTGTTCCTGGGGACAATCAGGCCTAAAAGTAAGTTCCTCTAAGCATGCTTTGTTCTTCCCTCAAAAGGGATGATAACTGACTCATACTGGGAAGGAGACTTACATTATTCATAGACCCTGACCTGAAGCAGATCTCTTGTGTTCCTCCAATTGTTATCCAAGATCTCTGCTTTCTGTAAACATAGCCTTTGACATTGATAGATGAGCTTTGCATCCATACCCCTGTGCATATGGTTCTCAATAAAAGCCTTTGGACATGGGGGTTCGGGGCCTTCTCCCTTAGAGGGAAGAGCCATGTCCCCTCTCCTGGCAAACAGAGTAGAGTTTGTGACTGCTCGTGTTTATTCCCCACATCCACAACAACCCCGGGATGGGCTCTGCGGGATTCAGAGCCCCGCTCCCTCCTCAGCTGGCTCCAGACAGTAACCCTCAAATCCAGGAGCTCCACGTTCCACGGGGCACTCCCTACAACACGTCGCTCCCTGCGACACACATGAAACTTCCAAACATTCCAAAATTCCAATAATTCAAAAACGTAATCATGAATTTTGGGGGTTTGTAGAGACCTTGAAAATCATTGAGTCCATTTGTTAAATTCTCAGAAGGATATGGGAAATGTTGCTTATTTTTTTAAATTGAGCTTTCCACAACTCCCTTTCAAAAATCTTACAGTTTGCATTGAAGAAGATAAAATGTACTATAATAAGAAACTACCACAAAAACAACCAAAACAAAACAAAGAAATTAAAATAATACCTTAAACAATGTCTGTTTTGCATTAAAAGGCTGTAAAGGAGAAACAGAAGATCAAAAAAGGAAAATAGCAAGCTGACAGAAATTCAACTACAATATATCAAAAATTACATTAAATGTAAATGAATTAAACACTCCAATTATAAACAGAAATTGTCAGGCTAAAAATAAAAAAAAGAAGATCCAACTTAAGAGACACACTTTAAAGTCAAAGGCTCAAATAACTTGAAAGTTAAAGGATGAAATAGATTTACCATGTAAACAGTAATCGTGAGAGAGCTGGAATGACTATACTAGTATCAAACAAAACAGTGTTTAAGACAAACATGTTACTAGAGACAATGTGGGGAATTTTTATAATAATAAGAGTCAATTTATGAGAAAGATATAACAATTATAAATATATACATACCAACAAAAGTACATCAAAATACATGAAATAAAATTGAAAAATTTGAAGAAAAAGTAGAAAATTCAACAATAATAGAAGGCTATTTTAATATTACATTCTCAATAAAGGAAAGAGCAACTAGATAGTAAATCAGCCAGGATATGGAAAACTTGACCAACAGAATAAGCTAACTTCACCTGATTGGTATCTACAGAACACTCCACCCAATGGCAGGATACACATTATTTTCTAGTATATATATAACATTCTTCAGGACAGGCCATATGCTAGGCTGTCCAGTAAGTCTCATATACTCAAAGGGATTAAATCACATAATGCATGTGCCCTGACTGCAACAGAATTAAACTAGAATTCAATAACAAAAAGAAATTGGAGAAATCTATAAATATTTGGAACATAAATAATCCATGAGTCAAAGAAGAAATCACACGGGGAATTAGAAACTATTTTTAATGGAATGAAAACAAAACAAACAAACAAACAAAAAAAACCATATGGGATGACACCAAAGGCACATTCCATGAAAGAAATAATAATCTGGACTTCATGAAAATTAAAAACTTCTGTTCTGCAAAAGACAATGTTAGGAGAATGAGAGGACAAGTCACAGACTGGGAGAAAATACTTGCAGAAGACATATCTGCTAAAGGGTTGTTATCTAAAATATACAAAGAACTCAAACATAACAAACAAACTGATTAAAATATGTGCCAATGACTTTAACAGACATCTCACCAAAGAAGATACACAGATGGCAAACAACTATATGAAGAGATGCTTCATATTATACATTATAAAAGAAATGCAGATTAAAACAACAATGAAGTATCAGTAATACCTATTAAAATGGTCAAAATGTGTAACAGTGACAACACTGAACACTAGCTAAAATGTGGAGCATCAGGAACTTGCACTCATTGCTGATGGAAATGCAAAATGATAGTCACTTGGGAACAATTTGGTGGTTTCTTACAAAACAAAGCATACTCTTACATAAGATCCAACAATCATGCTCTTTGTTATTTACCTAAAGTGGCTGAAAACTTACATCCACACTTTTTTTGCATGTGGATTTATAGTAGCTGTATTCATAATTGCTAAAACTTGGAGGCAACCAAGATGTCTTTCAGTAGGTCAATGTATAAATAAACTGTGGAGTAGTATTCAGCACTAAAGAAAATGAGCTATCAAGCCATGAAAAAACATGGATCTTAAATGCATATCACTAAGTAAAAGAAGCCAATCTGAAAAGGCCACATATTGTGATTCCAACTATATGACATTATGGAAAAGGCAAAACTATGGAGATAGTAAAAAAAGCAGTAGTTTCCAGGGTGGGAAGAGGAGGGAGGGGTGAATAGGTAGAACACAGGGCAATGAAAAGTACTCTATATGGTACCATAATGATAGCTACCTGTCATTCTACATTTGTCCGAACTCACAGTATGTGCACATGAATGGTGAACCATAATGAAAACTATGGATTTTGAATGATTATGATGTATTAATCTGGTTCATCAATTGTAACAAATGTACAGCTGTGAAACTAAAATTCCTCTGAAAATATTTTTAAAATAAGGAAATTTGGATGTACATAGAGACACTAGGATTGCACACACACAGAGAAGGCCATGTGAGGATGCAGAGAGAAGATGGACACCAGCAAACCAAGGAGAGAGGCCTCAGGAGAAACCAGATCTGTTGATACCTTGATCCTACACTTCTAGCTTCCATTAACGGTGAGAAAATAAATTTTTGTTGTTTAGCGAAAAAAAGTAATACTTATACAGAAATTCATAGCTTAGATACCTATATTAGAAAAGAAGAAAGATCTCAAATCAATAATTTAAGCTTCTATATCAAGAAAGGAGAAAAAGAAGCCCTGACTGGGACACTCAGGTGGTTGGAGCATCATCCTGGGCACCAAAAGGTTGCAGGTTTGACTCCCAGTCAGGTCATATACCTAGATTGCAGGTTTGATCTTCAGTTGGGATGGGTACAAGAGGCAGCCAATTGATGTTTCTTTCTCACAGTGATGTTTCTATCTCCCTCCCTCTTTCTCTAAAATCAATAAATATGTCTTCAGGTAAGGATTTAAAAAAAAGAAAAGAAAAGAGAAAACGAAGAGAAAATTAAACACGAAGCAAGAAAAAGAAATGAAATTTAAAAATTTGATTGGAAATCAGTGATACGAAAAATAGAGAAAATCAACAAAAACAAATATTGGTTCTTCAAAAAGATCAACAAAATTGAAACACTTTTTGCTAGAGTGACCAAGGAAAAAGACAGCAGAGATTAACAAAATTAGGAATGAAAGAGTGAACACCACTAAGGATGTCACCCTAATAAAAAGGATGTGAGATGACTATTAACAATTTTATGCCAATAATTTATACAAATTAAATGAATTGAAAAACTTTCAAGAAAGACACAACTTGCTAAAACTGACTCAAAAAAAAATAGAAAAAATGTAAACAGATCTATAACAACAAAAGACATTGTATTAGTGATTAAAAATATTTTCACAAAGCACAGACCCAGATGAAGTCATTGGTTATTTCTATTAAATATTTAAATAAGAAATAAAACAATCATTCACAAACTCTTCCAGAAAATGGGATGAGAGAGAACACTTACCAGGTCACTTTATAAGGCTACCATTCCCCTGATACCAAAGCTAGAAAAAGACACATCACAAGAAAACTACAGATGAATGTCCCTCATAAATATAGAATCAAAAGTTCCCAACAAAATATTTACAAATTGAACCAGAAATATATAAAAGTATTATAAACCATGACCAAGTGGGGTTTATACTAGGAATGCAAGGTTGATTTAACGTCAAAATCCAACTAATATAAAATACCATATTAATAGAAAAGAGACCAAAACCACATTATTGTTCTCAATACATGCAAAAAAAAAAGCATTCGACAAAAATCCAACACCCATTCCTGATAAATACTCTCAACAAATTGTGAATAAAAAGGAAGTTCCTCAATCTTACAAAAAATACCTAAGGAAAACCTACTTACTTAATGGTGATATGCTGAATGATTTATGGTAAAACATCATAGTTAATGGTGAAATATTGAATGTTTCCCTCCTAAGGTTGGGAACAAGGCAAGAATACGTGCTCTTGCCACTTATATTCAACATTTGTATTAGACTAGAGGTTCTAACCAGTGCAATCAGACAAGAAAAAGAAATAAAAAGCATCTAAACTAGAAAGGAAGAAGTAAAATTATCTTTGTTTTGACACAACTTAGCCTTTATATTATACAGAAAATCCTATAGAATTCACACATGAGGGGAAAATACAAGATCTAAAAAAAACAAGTTAAGCAAATCTTGACAATAAAAGATCAACATATAAAATCAATTGTATTTCTAACTACTAGCAATGCACAATGCAAATATGAAATTAAAAATAATTCTATTCACAGCTGCATCAAGAAGAATAAAATATTTAAGAATAAACTTAACAAAAGATTGCCAAACTCATACACTGAAAACTGTAAAACATTTTAAGAAAAATTAAATAAATGGGGAGATAATCTATGTTCATGAATAGGAAGATTCATAATTGCTAAGGTGGCAATTCTCCCCAAACTGATCAATAGATTTCAATGCTATTTCTACTAAAATGCCAGCAGGTTTTACTGAAGAAATTATAAGCTGATCCTAAAATTTATATACAAATGCAAATACCTAGAATAGCCAAAACAATTCTGGAAAAAAAAAGGAACAGAGTTGAAGTATTTCTACTTTATAATTTCAAAACTGATTATAAAGCTATTATAATCAATTAGCATTATGCTAAGTGAAATAAGCCAGGCAGTGAAAGACAAATACCACATGATCTCACCTATAAGTGGAACCTAATCAATAAAACAAACAAGCAAGCAAAATATAGCCAGAGACATTGAAATAAAGAACAAGCTTACGGAAACCAGAGAGGAGGGAGGAAGGGGAAAAAGGGGAGAGAAGGGGAGGGGTCGTCAAGGAACATGTATAAAGGACCCATGGACAAAGCCAAAGAGAAGTAGGAATGAGGGTAGGAAGTGTGAGGTGATGGGACAGGGGAGAATGGTGGAGGGAAAATGGAGACAACTGTACTTGAACAATAAAAAATATATATTGTAATCAAGATAATGTAGTCCTAGTATAAGAAGACATACGGGTCAGTGAAACAGAATTGAGTCCAACCCAGATTATAGTCAACTGATTTTTGACGAAAGTTTCAAGAGCATTAAATAGGGAAAGGACAGTCTTTTAAATAAACAATGCTGGAACAAGTTTAGCTCCACCTGCAAAAACCTGAATTTAGACCCCTGTTTTATACCATACCCAAAAATTAACTCATAATGGATCACTTGCCCAAAAGTAAGAACAAAAACTATAAAACTTTTAGAAGAAAGTATGGGAAAATTGACCTTGGGTTAGGCAAAGATATAATGCCAAAAGCAAGATCCATAAAGTAAAAAATTGATAAATTGAACTTTATCAAAGTTCAAAATTCCTGTACTTTAAAAGATGACACAAAGGAAATGAAAAGATAAGCTATGGACTAGAAAAGAAATTACAAATAACTTACTTAATAAAGAATTTGTTGTATTTTTTACAAACCAGACCGTGACTCCTTCTGTTCTCTCTTTCCAGCCGGCGCCAAGCCATGGGCATTTCTCGGGACAACTGGCACAAGCGCCGCAAGACTGGGGGCAAAAGGAAGCCCTACCACAAGAAGTGAAAATACGAGCTGGGACGCCCTGCTGCCAACACTAAGATTGGCCCCTGCCGCATACACACAGTTCGTGTGCGAGGAGGCAACAAGAAGTACTAAGCCTTGAGGCTGGATGTGGCAACTTCTCCTGGCGCTCAGAGTGTTGTACACGCAAAACAAGAATTATCGATGTTGTCTACAATGCATCCAACAACGAACTGGTCCGTACCAAGACCTTAGTAAAGAACTGCATCGTGCTCATTGACAGCACACCATAAGGACAGTGGTACGAATCCCACTATGCACTGCCCCTGGGCCGCAAGAAGGGGGCCAAGCTGACTCCTGAAGAGGAAGAGATTTTAAACAAAAAACGATCAAAGAGAATTCAGAAGAAATATGATGAAAGGAAAAAGAATGCCAAAATCAGCAGTCTTCTGGAGGAGCAGTTCCATCAGGGCAAGCTTCTCGCATGCATCGCTTCAAGACTGGGCCAGTGTGGCTGAGCAGACGGCTGTGTGCTAGAAGGCAAGGAGCTGGAGTTCTATCTGAGGAAAATTAAGGCCCGGAAAGGCAAATAAATCTTCCCTCCTTTGTTTAAAGCTCACGATAAAAAAACAACAAAAGGCTTGTGTAATAAAGGTGTTCATTCTTGGGTTTAAAAAAAAAAAAAAAAAAGAATTTGTATCCAGAATGTATTTAAAACTCTTACAATTCAATAAGATAACCCAATTAAAAGGGCAAAAGATTTCAAGACATTTTACCGAATGAAAAGATGTTCAACATCATTTATTTCTAGTGAAGTGCTAATAAGAGCCATATTAAGATATTACTTGGAACTCACTAGGATGACTATCTAAAAATAAAACAGAACAACAACAAAAAACCAGACTCATAGAAACAGAGACCAAAGGGATGGTTACTGGAGGGAGGGAGTGATGGGGTGAGTGGAAAGGGGAAGAGAAATATAGTCAATAACATTGTGATATGTTTACATGGTGACAAATGATTATAAGAATTAGTGGGATCATCACATTGTAAATATAAAAATGTCAAAATACTATGTTGTACAACTGAAACTAATATAACCAATATAAGATTGTATACCAACCATACATAAAATATGGATTTAAATTTATTTAAAAAAAATAAATTTAAAAAAATAAAGTCATTATAAAGTGTCTCCAAGGATATAGAAAAAATGGAAACTCTCATACATCATTGATAAAAATATAAAATGGTACAGCTACTTTGGAAAATACTTTGGCAGTTTGTTAAAAAGAAACATAAACTTACCATACAAACTAACAATGCCACTCACCTTCGATATATCTCCCTAAGAGAAATGAAAGCATTATTTATCATAGGCAAAAAGTATAAACAATACAAATGACCATCATGTAGTGAATAGAAAAGCAAAATGTGATATGCATTACATTCATAAATTGGAACACTATTTATCGATGAAAAAGAAAGAACTACTTTTACTTTCTGCAACATGGATGAACCTGAAAACATGCTGAGTGAAAGAAGTCAGATATAATATATTACATATTGTATGTTTCCAGTTTTATGAAATGTCAAAAAAGAAAAATCTATAAAGACAGAAATTAGTGTTTCCTGGGATTGGGAATGGTTACAGGAATTGCCTGAAAACTGGCATGAGGGAGCTTTTTGGAGTGATGGAAATGTTTTAAAATTGGAGTTTGAAGATTGTTGTACAAATCTGTAAATTTACTAAGAATTAGTGAATTGTAAAATGAACAAGGAGAAAGGGAGGAATAGAGGAAGGGATACATTTATTCATTGTTAGAGAAGCATAACATCATGTTGAATATTTCAATTTGAATTACTAAGGTAAAAAGTGTGAGAGAGAGGATAATGATAAGCTGGTTTCAAATCTTATTTACTACCTATCTCTTCTACTAAGATATAGGAAGGGATATTTACTGTTTTATCTCTTAAAACTAGTACAGTATCTTTGGCACACACCAGGCAATCAAATATTGGTTAAATGGAAGTTGAATAAAATGAAGAAAGCCAAGAAATTTTAATATCATTAAAAAAATAGGGTAGTAAGAAAAGAACCTCCTTTTCAGTTACAAGTTTAGTTCCTGATGTAGATTTAGCATTTACCACTGCCTTTAGCAATTTGTTTGACCTTTCCAATATGTTTCCTCACCTGCACAATTATTTACTTATTTAGCATTTGGAGGGAGGTCCAGAGAAAAGAGTGTTAGGAAATGCTATGTAAACTAAATAATAAGCAAATATCAGTTGACAATATTACTCATAATTACAAATGTAAGCCTCCTAAGGAAGTAACTATTTTATCACCAACCAATGGCAGAGAATATGCATTGCCTTTAAAATAAAAAAGATAAACATACCATATTCTCTTTTTCTTGGTAGCAGCAGTATTGAGATATAGTTTGTATACTATATAATTCACCAAGTTAATGTCTATAATTCAATGGTTTTAAAGTTTACTCACAGAGTTGTGCAACCATCACCCCAGCAAATTTTAGAACATTTCATCAACTGAAAAAATAAATCTCATGCCCCTTAGCAGTTGCCACTCATCCCCGAAATCGCCCGTAAGGATAGGTTAAAATTGATCTACTTTCTGCTTATTTAGACTTGCCATTCTGGACATTTCATACAAAGAGAATTACACCGTGTGGTTTTTTGCAATAGGGTTCTTTCATTTAGCATTATCTTGTCAAGGCTCATCCATGTCGTAGCATATATCAATACTCCATCCATTCCTTTTTATGGACAAATAATATTTCATTGTATGGCCATAACCTATTCTTTTTATTCACTCATCAGTTGATGGACATTGGGTTGTTTCTGGGTTTGTTTTGGTTTTATTTGGTTACTACGGATATTTGTATACTGCTATGAATATTTGTATACAAGTTTTTGTGCAGACGTATGTTTGCATTTCTCATAGCCATAAACCTAGGAGTGGAATTGCTAGGTCATATGTAACTGTAATTCTATTTAACTTTTTGAAGAAATGCCAAACTGTTTTCCAAAGTGGCTATATCACTTTATATTCTCATCAGCAATGTGGGAGTCCAATTTTTCTGCATCTTTGCCAAGAGTTGTCATTTTCCTTTTTTATTATTATGGCCATCCTAGTGGATGGGAAGCACTATTTCATTGTGGTTTGGTATGTTTTTCTTTGATGGCTAATGGTATTGAGCATCTTTTCATGTGTTTAATTATCTTTCACATTTCTTCTTTGGAAAATCCTTTGCCCAGTAGGATTCTTTGAATTGATCCTTGTGTTGTCCTTAGTATGAAATGAAACAGCACAACAAGTAAAATTCATAGTCTACACTGGGGCTCATAGTCTTTTTTTTGTAATTAATTGACTTTATTTTTATCTTTTAGAGCAATTTTCAGTTTACAGAAAATTGCATAGGTAGTACCAACAGTTCCTGTATACCCCATCTATCCTCTCTACACACACAATTTTCCCTATTATTAACATCTTGCCTTGGTGTGGCACATTTGCTACAACTAATGAACCAATAGTGATATGTTATTGTAACTCAAGTCTATGGTTTACTTTAGGATTTACTCTTTGTGTTCTAAGGCTGTATGGGTTTTGATAAATGCATAATGTCATGTATCCTTCATTACAGTATGACACAGAATAAGTTTGCCTTCCCAAATCTTATATTACATCTATTCATCCTTTTCTCCATCTCCCTGAACTCCTGAAAACCATTGATCTGTTCACTCTCTATAGCTCTACCTTTTCCTGAATACATGGTAGTTGAAATCGTGGCTCACAGTCTTTTAAATGCAATGTGCAGTTGGTCTTATATGCTGTGAACAGTCACTGGTGGTGCATGCCCAGTACCCATAGCCAAAAAGTGACCAAAGGAGGTTGTCTGTCCCTTGTCAACCTAATATGGACAGGGAAGTTACTGGTGTGTCAATGAGTGAGAACAACAGATTCCACTTTAGCTTTCACAAGTTTCAGAAGGGATTTAAAGTATTTAAGAACAGCAGGCAAGAGAGAGATTGGACCATGTCAGTCAGATGGTTCTCTTTTGTAGTATCTTGACCTAAACAAAAAAAGGTACCTGTTCAAGAAATGCATAAAAGGTGATGATTATTTTCTCTGTTTCTTAAAGAGTCAGTTGCACCTCAACGGTGGATCATACCAATGATAACAATAAAACAAATGATCTTGGTCATATCAATGATTCATCCCACATCTACACATGTAACAGCTACCCCACAAATTCTTTCTTCAACTAACTGGGACAATAAACAGTTAAACACTGTAAACTTTAACACGAAACCATGTGCATGAGATACCATGGTTCTCCACTATGACAATAAACTCAAATGAAGAATTGATGTAATTCAAACATCATTACATTCCCTTCATAATCAAATGATATAGTTAAGTGCTTATAAATGTAAGCTATGAATTTATCAACCTTTTGTGCATTATCTATATTTTTATCCCACATTATTTGTAGGTTTAACAACTTCTCTGATTTATTCTATACTCCTTTCTAACTGTGAAGATTCATTCCAATTCTAATATATGAGGGTTTAAACATTCAATAGTTTTAAGTTTATCCTGCCTTTATCTTTAGATAATAAGCTCCTACAGCCTAGGAATTCTTTGTTGTATATATTTACTCTCCACCACAGTATGTTCTACCAAAAGATACCATAGTGGGCAGAGAAAGACTTTAAGGTTGTTCTCCAATTCCATCTCCAGTACTTGGCATATTTTGCATAGCAGGTGCTCAGTAGCACATACATATTAAATGCAGGAGTGAATAAAGAGCATAAAATTATATATGTGAGTGGGTGTGTGCAGAGAAATAATTGAGATAATGAAGGTGGTGAAGGGGAGGAGCATACAGGGAGAAGAAAAAGGAGGAAAGTAAGTAGGTAAAGAAACTATCAATACATATGACTTTTCATCTTCCTCTCTCCTCCTCCTTTATCCTCCTTTCTGTCCCTAACTATTAAAACTTATATACTATGGAAGTTAGGAAGATAGCGGGGGAGTGAATGGGAGTCACGCTGACCTCCTCCCAAAACCAAACTGGAATTGCAACTAAATAATGGAGTAATCACCTGGAAAGCAGTGGAGCGATACTGGGAGAGGAGCCTTGGTGCCGCGGACAGCGGATTCTACTCTCACACATTCCAACGGGTGAGAATTGAGGTGGAGGCTCGAGAGGGTGGGCTGGGTGCCCACAGGCACTGGCACCAGAGGGACATTGAAATGGCCATTTAGCTCCCCCCAAGAAGAACGGGGTCTGAATCATAAACAGGAACCCCTAAACTACAGCAGCTTAAGCCAAGAAAATACAGACAAAACGCAACCCCAAAAAGCTTAGGGGCGCTCTCTGCCAGAGACAGGTGGCTGGGGATGCAAAAAGACATTTAAAGGGCAAACGCAAAAGTTGCAGCGGCAGCCACCCTCCTTGATCGCTGGGTAGAGACGGCAGCAGGGTGGGCTGGTGTCTGGGAAAAGAATGGTGAGGAAAACTTTGTGAAGAGAACTGACACGGCGACTGGTGGAGCCCGGGTGATAACGCACTTCCCACTCTGCAGCTACCATCTCGCTCAGGCATACAGGAATCAATTAACCTGCCTTTTGCCCGCTCTGCACACAGTTTGTGCATGTGAGCTGCGGGACTGAGTGCAGACTGGATGGGAGAGCCTTGAGGAGAGAATGAAGACGGAGACGTTGGGGAAAGAACGGAGGAGGAACCGGGAAGTCCCAACTCTTTCCCCGTTCGGTAGTCTCCATTGTGGCCTGGAAAGGCGCGACCCCAAAGAGGCAGAAGCGGGGCGCTCATGAACCAGACTGCCTGCGATTGAAACGCAGTCTGCACAGGGGGTGGATCCTTGGCCGAAGGGGTTACAGAACTGCCCAGAGGCCCCTGAGGGGAGACTAGAAACGGAGGCATTGGGGAAAGAACGGGAGTCCCGACTCCTTCTCCTTGCCGTAGTCTCCATTGTGTGGGAAGAGGCCACACCCCCAAAAAGCCAAAAGCCGAAAAGCACACACAGACACCCCCAAAACACCCAGACAGGCGCGCACACTTGTGCCCAGTGACCGGCGAGGGTTGGCGAGCGTGTGTGTGACCCACGCGGGCTGGCGAACGCTTGCACCAGCCGGCAAGGCCTCACACGGACTGGCACCCAAACGGCCTGCGAGGGAGTGCGCAGAGCAGCAAGGGCAGGCGTAAATTGACCTGCCCACTGCGATTGTGGAGCGGCCCACAAAATTAGCAGAGCTGCCCAGAGTCCCTGGAGGAGAGACCAGAAACAGGAATAACCGGAGAGTCCTAGAGCTGATTTCCTCCCATTTCCGTAGTCCCCATTTGGAGAGGGCAAGCAACGCACCCAAAGAGCCAAAAGCGGGGAAAATACACAATAGAAGACCCTAAACTGACCAGTGCCGCGAAGCTCGGGTGCCAGGGAGGCCAGATGAGTACGCGAGGTCACGAATAAGTCCCCGGTCTGGGGCAAGCACATGCGAGCCCAGGCAGGTGGGGGACCCTGCCGCGCTGGGAACGCGCTCAAGGAGCCCACGTGAGAGCGCAGAGAGATCCCAAAAAATAGCCCAGCGCTGACCGAAGAGGTCACAGAGCTGCTCCAAGCAGGAGTCAGACACAGGCATTAGACTCCTGAAAGGCTCAAACAAACAACCCAAGTCCCTATAGGGTGAACAACTGACATCATTAGAGGCAAGCCCAGAAAGAAAAGTAAAGGACAAAAATACTTAACAGACTCTCACAAAAATGGGAAGAAAAAGAAGTTCCCCCCAAATGAGTGGAAAAGGGGACTCCCCACAAAGAGAGCTAAATGAAATAGAGGCAAGGGAACTATCAGATATGGAATTTAAAACAATGGTTCTAAGGAAGCTCAATGAGCTCAGCCAGCTCAAAGAGAACTATGAGAAACTGCAGAGAAACTATCAGGATCTTACAGCAAACTATATCAACCTGGAAAAGGACATAGAAACTATCAAGAAGACACAAGAGGATATGAAGAATACCATTTCTGAATTGAAGAACACAGTAGAAGGAATCCAAAGCAGGCTGGATGAAGCCGAGGATCGAATCAGTGAGATGGAGGACAATGTAGAAAAAAAGCTCCCAGAAAGAACAAGAAATGGAAAAATGGCTCAAAAAGAATGAAGAGGCATTTAGGGAAATGCAGGACAACCTGAAACGCAGTAATATCCGTATAATAGGGATCCCAGAAGGAGAAGAAGAGGAGCAAGGAATAGAGAACCTCCTCGAAAAAGTAATGATGGAAAATTTCCCTAATTTGAGGAGAGAAAGGCTCTCATGGATCCAGGAGGCACAGAGGACCCCACTCAAGAGGGACCCAAGGAGGTCCACTCCAAGACACATCATCATTAAAATGGCAAATGTCACAGACAAAGAGAGAATCCTCAAGGCAGCAAGGGAGAAGGAGAAAGTAACATACAAGGGGGCCCCAATACGCCTAGGAGCTGACTTCTCAACAGAAACACTACAAGCCAGAAGGGAATGGCAACAAATATTCCAAGCCATGAAAAGCAAGGGCCTACAGCCAAGGTTGATCTACCCAGCAAGGCTCTCCATTAAAATAGAAGGAGAAATACGGAGTTTCCCAGACAAAAGAAGGCTAAAAGAATACATCTCTACCAAACCAGCACTCCAAGATATGCTAAGGGGACTGGTTTAAGCAGATGAAGGAAAAGAATGAGACAGAGAGGAACACAGGTACAAGAGAAAAGATGAGTAAGTTTCTATCAGTAATATCTCTCAATGTGAATGGACTAAATGCCCCAATCAAAAGACACAGGGTAGCTGAATAGATAAGAAAACATGACCCACACATATGCTGCCTACAAGAGACCCACCTCAGAGCAAGAGACCTACACAGATCGAAAGTAAAGGGATGGAAAATAATATTCCAAGCAAATGGACATGAGAAAAAGGCTGGCGTTGCCATAGTTGTATCAGACAAAGTAGATTTCAAAACAAAGGCCATAAAGAGAGACCCAGAAGGGCACTTTATCATACTTAAAGGAAGAATCTATCAAGAAGACATCAACATTGTAAACTTATATGCTCCCAATATAGGAACCCCCAAGTTTATAAGGAAATTGTTGGATGACTTCAAAAAAGATATAGACAGCAACACACTGATAGTAGGGGATTTCAACACCCCACTGTCAAAAATGGACAGATCTTCCAAACAAAACATTAATAAACATATCGTGGCGCTGAAAGACACACTGAATCAAAGAGACTTAACTGATATATATAGAACCTTACATCCCAAAGAAGAAAAATATACATTCTTTTCAAATGCTCATGGCAGTTTTTCAAAGATAGACCACATGATAGGACACAAAGCAAGCCTCAGCAAATTCAGGAAAATTGAAATAATACCAAACTTTTTCTCGGACCACAAGGCCTTGAAACTCGAAATCAACCTCAAAGAGAAACGTCAAAAACTTGCAAACTCATGGAGACTGAACAGTACACTATTAAACAATGAATGGGTCAATAATGAGATAAGAGAAGAAATCAAAAAATTTCTGGAAACAAATGAAAATGAACAGACAACTGGCCAAAACCTATGGGACACAACAAAGGTGGTCCTGAGAGGGAAGTTCATAGCAATACAGGCTTACCTAAAAAAGATAGAAACATTTCAAATAAAAGACCTAACACTACAACTTCAAGAACTGGAGAAACAACAACAAATAAATCCCAGAGCAAGTAGAAGGAAGGAAATAGTCAAGATTAGAGCAGAACTGAATGACTTAGAGACAAAAAGAACAATTCAGAGGATTAACCAGTCCAGAAGCTGGTTCTTTGAAAAGATAAATAAAATCGACAAGTCTTTAAGCAGACTCAAGAAAAAAAGGGAGAGGACCCAAATAAATAATATCAGAAATGAAAAAGGAGAAATAACAACTGATACCACAGAAACACAAATGATCATCAGAAACTATTGTGAACAATTAAATGCCAAGAAATTTTAAAATCTTGATGAAATGGACAAATTTTTAGAAAAGTATAATCTTCCAACACTGAAGGAGGAAGAAACAGAAAGCTTGAACAGACCACTAACAGCTGGGGAAATTGAAGCAGTAATCAAGAAACTCCCAGCACACAAAAGCCCAGGGCCAGACGGTTTCCCAGGAGAATTTTACAAAACATTAAGGAAGAGCTAACCCATGTCCTTCTCAGATTATTCCAAAAAATCCAAGAGGAGGGAAGACTCCCAGACTCCTTCTATGAGGCCAGTATCACCCTGATCCCAAAACCAGATAAAGACCATACAAAGAAAGAAAACTACAGGCCAATTTTGCTGATGAACATAGATGCTAAAATCCTCAACAAAATATTGGCAAACTGCATCCAGCAATACATTCAAAAGATTATCCACCATGATCAAGTGGGATTCATCCCAGGGATGCAGGGATGGTTCAATATACGCAAATCAGTAAACGTGATACATCACAGAAATCAAAGAAAAGACAAAAACCACATGAATATCTCGATAGACACAGAAAAAGCATTTGATAAGGTACAGCACCCATTTATGATCAAAACACTCAGCAAAATAGGAATAAATGGGGCATTCCTCAACGTAATAAAGGCCATATATGAAAAACCTACAGCTAATATCATACTCAACGGGCAAAAACTGAAAGCTTTCCCACTAAGATCGGGAACACGACAAGGATGTCCGCTCTCACCGCTTCTTTTCAACATCGTATTGGAAGTCCTAGCCACAGTAGTCAGACAAGAGAAAGAGATAAAAGGCATCCAAATAGGAAAGGAGGAAGTAAAACTATCATTGTTTGCAGATGACATGATAGTGTACATAGAGAACCCTGTAGACTCTACCAAAAAACTCCTCAACCTAATAAGTGAATTTGGCAAAACAGCAGGATACAAAGTCAACATTCAGAAATCAAAGGTGTTTTTGTATACCAGCAATGCAATAGAAGAAGAAGAAATCAGAAAAAAAATACCATTCAATATAGCAAGAAAAAATATAAAGTATCTAGGCATAAATTTAACCAAAGACACAAAAGACCTGTATGCAGAAAACTATACAACATTGAAAAAAGAAATTAAGGAAGACACAAATAAATGGAAGCATATACCGTGCTCATGGATTGGAAGAATTAATATCCTCAAAATGTCCATACTACCCAAAGCAATTTATAGATTCAATGCAACCCCTATTAAGATACCAATGACGTATTTCACAGAAATAGAACAAACATTTCAAAAATTTATATGGCACCATAAATGACCCCAAATAGCCACAGAAATTTTGAGAAAGAAACACAAAGTAGGAGGGATCACAATACCGGACATCAAACTCTACTACAAAGCTACTATACTCAAAACAATCTGGTACTGGCACAAGAACAGACCCATAGACCAGTGGAACAGAATAGAAAGCCCAGAAATAAGCCCAGGTCTCTATGGACATCTAATATTTGACAAAGGGGGCAGAAGCATAAAATGGAGCAATAACAGCCTCTTCAACAAATGGTGTTGGGAGAGCTGGATGGCTACATGCAAAAAATTGAAATTGGATCATCAGCTGACACCATACACAAAAATAAACTCAAGATGGATAAAAGACTTAAATATAAGTCGCAACACCATCGAAGTCCTAGAGGAGAACATTGGCAGGAAACTCTCAGATATCCCATGCAGCAATTTTTTCACTGATATGTCTCCTAAAGCAAGGGACATAAAGGAAAGAATAAACAAGTGGGACCTCATCAAAATAAGAAGCTTCTGCACGGCTAAAGAAAACATCAGCAAAATGAAAAGGGAGCCAACTCTATGGGAAAATATATTTGCTAATGACACATCAGATAGAGGTTTGATCTCCAAGATATACAAAGAACTCACTCGACTCCACTCCAAGAAGACAAATGATCCAATAAAAAAATGGGCAAAGGACCTGGGCAGATGCTTTTCCAAGGAGGAGATACAGAGGGCCCAGAGGCACTTGAAAGGATGCTCAGCATCACTATCCATCAGAGAAATGCAGATCAAAACCACCATGAGGTACCACCTCACACCGGTCAGAATGGCCATCATAAACAGATCAAACAGCAGGTGCTGGCGAGGCTGTGGAGAAAAGGGAACCCTAGTCCACTGTTGGTGGGAATGCAGACTGGTGCAGCCACTATGGAAAGCAGTGTGGAATATCCTCAGAAAGCTGAAAATGGAACTGCCTTTTAATCCTGTGATTCCCCTGCTGGGACTATACCCTAGGAACACCAAAATGCCAATACAAAAGAACCTATGCACCCCAATGTTCATAGTAGCACGATTTATAATAGCCAAGTGTTGGAAGCAACCTAAATGCCCATCAGTAGACGATTGGATCAAAAAATATGGTACATATACACAATGGAATACTACGCAGCAGAAAGAAAAAAAGAACTACTAAACTTTGTGACAGCATGGATGGAACTGGAGAGCATAATGCTAAGCGAAATAAGCCAGGGGGCGAAAGACAAATACCATATGATCTCACCTATAAGCGGAACCTAACCAACAATGCAAAGATGCAAGGAAAATATGACCAGCAACACTGAAAGGAAAAGAAATCAACAGAGACAAGAGGGAAGTGGGGGGGGGCAGGGAAAGGGAAGGGAAGGGGAAAGTCAAGGAACATATAGCAAGGACTCATGGACAAAACCAAAGGGGAAGAGCTGAGGGAGGGAAGGAGGGAGGGGGCAAGGGAAAGTGGTGGGGGGGGAGGCAGAGACAAATGTATTTAAAAAGTAAATAAATAAACAAAAAGGAAAAAAAAATAAAACTTATATACTATGAAAATATAGTTCCCTAAAGTGCTGGGCTATGACTTAGCCTCATAAGCAATTGGCGATGTGTTTGAAGACAATGGCTCAACCATGTTTGGCCTTTCCAATGTTGTAACTGTTATATATACACAGATATATACAATTGAAATATATAAATGGTTACATATAAGTACATCATGCATTAATTCACATAATCACAAAATGAAAGGTTAATAATTACACGAGTGAATAAATGACTAAATAAAACTGAATTTCCAGAATAATCATCTCTAAGGAGCTAAATTTTATAAGATCAGAAATCTGATTTTATGAACTAACTCAGTAGACATCGGATTCCAGGGAACTCAATCATAGAACTAAAATCGTAAGAGAATAATTGGTACGTATATAGGTCAGGTGAATATATGACACTAATTAAGTAATTATAGTAGCTTTTATTTGATCACAGAAGTGGGAAGATTTATTTAGGGAATGTACTTAATTTGGGGAGCAATTTATAATGTACAACTCAGTTAGAGATGCTGCATTATTTTTCAGAGGATTTTTGTTAAGAATGACCTTCTAAACAACAAACACCATGGCACCATGTCCCTGGAACACTGTTGGACTAAAGTGTACTTCCAATGTCCGATTATCAGCTTCCAAATCCCTCCAGTTCTTTCTTAATTTAGATTCACCAGTGATTAATAGAAATGCAAATAATTACAATAATCACCTGGCATTAAGAAAATACAGAGTTTACAATTTATGACTCTTAAGAAAACATTTTATACCTACAAAATGTAGTTAAAAACCTTGTATTAAAAAGTAATTCTTTCACAGATTTTGACGTCCTAAACTTTTGTAATTTTTACCTCTACATACAGGGTATATCTTGCTCTTGTGGTCTACAGGGTACACCATACATTGATTTCAAAAAAGGGAAAAACAAAAAGTTACCCACTTTAAGTTTTGCTATTTTCAGAGAAATAACCAAAGAAATGTCTGCTTTGGCTTTTCTAGTACTAGATTTGCTCTACAGATAAATTATTTGTTAATAGGATGTGGTTATATGGGAGGATGAGTAATAAAAGGACTGACAAGTTCTACTGCCTCTCCCTAAATCTGGGTATAATGATTAAACTATTACCTCTGTCCAAAAAAGATAAGTTTACAAAGAAGAAAATAGGTAGAAGTTTGGAGAGACTATTCCAGGCCAAGAGGATGTCCACACAGATAATTTTTTAGGGGGAAGGCTCTGAATATACAACACAACAGTTGAGAGCAGACTACACAAGATATCTTAAGAGATATAATTCTAGCACAAGAAAAACTATCAGTAGTTTTTGTGATTGCTGGGGGAGGGAGGTATAAGGGGAGTAAATGGTAATGGAAAAAATATAATAAGAGCCATTAAAATAGAATGGCTCTTCATGGACCCAAACTTGAATCACTGCTAAATGAATCTAGGTTACTATCACTTTCTTTTTTGTGTGTGTGAATATATTAAAGTAACAACTTTGGCATGGTTTGGGGAGGTTAGATTTACTGGAAATATATTCATACTGTGAATTGTGATCTGATGGTTAAAAAAATTGACAAGATCGTCAAGCATTCCATATTAACAGTGGATGCAGAAAAATTTTTCAGATGGATAAAATGTATATGGTATAGATGTAAAGTTTTCTATGTAAAAAATTCTGTACAACTTTCTGTACAATATTGATTCTCATCTGGCATCCTCTAATTAGGTTATAGATTAATAACGTTTTTGGATTATTTTTTAAAAAGTATATAATAAAGGTGAAAAATAAAATGAATTAGAAGAAGCAGCAAAATAAATCTTCCTCAAACCCTAAAAGGTATACTGAGTTTGGCAGACTATTTATTAGTCATGTCAAAAAAACAGAAATGCAGTTTTTAAAATAAAGGGAAAGGGGAAGGACCAAGTCTAGTCTTGACTAGAGACTCAAAATCATCTATATCTACCTGGATAGAAATGTTCATAAAAAGATTACCAAATATTTTCTACTTCATTGAATTTTAAAATTCATAGATTTGGTTATTCTTTATCTATTCTTATCTATATACTTATTTATTTTCTTGTCTGTCACTGTGCCTTTTCTCCTCATAAATGATTCTTTGTTTTTGTTAACCCTTAAGAGACATTTAGAAAGATGATGATGGGAATCAAAAATTGTGTGGCTAAAATGACTAAATAACATTTTAAAATGTAATTAGCTGCATCTCCAAACTATTTAGTATAATTGGGGGAAGGAGGTGGATGAGAAGGCAGGCTCTCAGTTGTCTGGAACAGATGGGTATATATAGAAAGATGCATATACTCTCTTTACCTGCTCACCCCTACCACCAAATCTCCCCAGTTATCCCAATTAAAGATTGATTTGTTTTAGCAAGCTCCAAAAAACCCTGGAGGGATTATGCCCATCAATCACTTGTAAGTTTTAAGTGCTTTGGTTTTATCTACAACTAGCTGAGATTTTTTACAAACCGATTTTATTTAGGTACCACAATATTTTAAAGAGACAACAAATAAATAGAGCCTTTTTAAAGCAGAGCCTATATTCTTCAGTTCACCAGAGGCCCTATCTCTCCTTACTGTCTTATACTCACCCACTTTAAGTATTATTTGTAATTGGTCCTTCATGACAGTTGTAATGCGTTGTTTGGGAAATGCACTGTTTAAAGAATATTTTGCTCTGGGGAAGAGAGCTAAGCTGTGTGGAGTCTGATATTGCAGTAGGGTTACTTTAGATGAGTAGTCATGAGTAGACAGCATAAAATACCAAAGAACATCAAGGAGTATGAAATAGAAGATGGGAAGGGGAGAGATCAGTAAAAGGCTTTGCCTACTACGTACTAATTTTCCTAGTTTAAAGCTCACCACACCACTCTTGCTTTTGTCATAGAATGTATGATTGATACCCAGGCAGTCTGGGAAGATGAAAAGCCTCAGGCTACCCCAATACTTCACCCTACAGCAAAGGCATCTTCAGTTCAGCTCAGTGGGTCTCCATCTGGTCCCTAACTCTCCCTAAATTTCTCCCATTCCTGGTTAGGCAGAGAGAAAAGAAGAGTAAGAGAGCTACATTCCAGCTAATAGCAACAGGACACATTCTCATAAGGCCCTCATTCCTTCCAGTCTTATTATGAGGACTTCAAATTCTAGTGTTCAATAAATTCACAAGAGCATATGTATGTGTGCACACTCCAAACAGATGTGGGTTGGCTATGGATATACAATGCCATGGACAAAAATGCTGATATCAGTTTGTTACAGTAATTTTAAGAGAAGTCTTGGTTTGTTCGACTCAATTTTCTTGTTCTAAGGTTTATCAAAATGTCTTTTAATTAGAGAATCAGAATATTTTCAAATTGATACTATCCATAATTTTAACTAAAACCTGTATTAATTGCCTCAATAATATTAGAGTCATGGAATCTACAGAATATCATCTATATACCATATATACATATATATCATTAGGAAGAACAGTTGAATTTAGGCAATATTTCTCTAAAGTGTGTTCCATGGAATATTGTTGCATGGGATGATAACAGATCACACACACACACACACACACACACACACACACACTTCGATGACTAAATAAGACTGAGCTCTGTAAAAAATGAAAATGTGGGTCCTCTTAAAAATTGAGAATTTCAAGACAGCAGGGGCAGAGCATTAAACCAAGCATGGGTCTCTTCTCAGCATGGGACCTATGTGATCTATGTGTTGTGCATCCCTGAGAGAAATCCTAGTTAAATGGCTTAAGAAATGCTGGGTTAAAAAATGTTATACAGATTACATTGCAGCAGGACTTCTCAGAGTCTTTTATATGATAATGTGAATTGTGAACCTCCAAGAGGTACATATTGTAAAGAAGTCCCCAAATATATTTCACCAAGTTTTTTGAATTATTATAAAGACCATCTTGTAGGACCAGTGTGCCACACACTGTAAAATACAGCATAGGCTGTGCAGACAGGTTGTATGTGGTTTAGCATCAATTTGTTAGATACAAGTCACATATGACACTTTCCCTGGATTCAGAATAGGTAAGTAGAGATAAGTACAACTATAGATGCAAATGGTGTGGATTCCCTAAATCTGCTGCTCTTCACTATTTGGTCTTTTACTATTTGAAAAATCAACTCAGTGGCTAAATACCCCAAGTGTTTTCTGAGCTAGTATACTAGAGATGGTCAGATTGAGACTATTATCCCACACTAATATTTCTCCCTTTATCTTGTCAATTAGAGGAAATAACATCCTTACTTACCATTACCAAGTTCCCAAGAAATGTTGTACTTTTTGCTGGCACTGTACTTCAACAGACTCAAGGCACTAGAACTGTTCCAGGAGTTATTGGGATTACGACGCAGTGCATTTAGAGCAAATATCAGGTGGAGTCCAGAGCAATCAGCAAAGTTATAAAGTTTGTCTAGAGACCTGGCTGGGAAGAAGCAGAGAAAGGCTTGTAACTCTCAAATCAACATTCCAACAAAAGGAAAATATTAGCTACCACAAAAAGCCTTTCTATGAGCTTCCTAATAGGAATTACACAGAGGGGCTTCTAAAGGAGGCTAGTACCTTTTGGCTCAGGATACATTTCAAGGTGATTGTAGACAGCAGCACACACAACTGCAGACAGAGGCTGCAAATTAGCAAACAATTCCAGTCCACAGTGTGTTTTGTTAACCAAAAAAGTGAGTTGTTAATATTTAAAATGGAAACATATCATAAAGTACCTAGATTTCTAGCTTTTCTTAAAAAGACCTGACACTGCTAGGTCTGTATTCCTTTATGAAATGATAGGAACACTGTCAGAAGACAAGACCAGGAAAGGGCTGGCTGTTGAGTCTCAGAAAAAAGCTCAGCCTAGCAGCACTTAAAAAAAAATCACCCAATTCCACATTTTTAATCTCTCTGAGAATGGAAGTACCATAACCATTAGTGGAAATATGCTCATTATCAGGTTGATACCAAACACCATCAACTCTATTCACCATGTGTTCCATACTCATCCCATTTCTTCATTTATGCTACCACAATTCTAGTTCTGGCTCTCATTTCCACTTGCATAAGTTACCACAATATCTGTACTTGCATGTCTACATCTAGATTCTTCCCACCCTGCCAGATTCATCTTCTCTCAATCAATTTCATCAGTTTGACTCACCTCTCAAAATCTTAGTGGATATTCAAGACCATTTTCTTCCACAGTTCCCTTCCCCTAAATTCAGGCCTCCATGGTGTCAATGAATTCTTTATTGGTGTCAGCCAGTTCTACTTTTTAGAGAATCCCCTACCCTACTGGCCTTTGCTCTAATTATCTTCCTCATTTGGTATTCCCTTTTTCCTCTTTTAAACATATCCAGACCTTACTTGTCCTTTAGGCAGTATTCCCCAAGGTATGAGTGACATGAATTTAGGTGGTATTCAGACTGAAAAAATTTAGGTTAATAATTTTGCATAGAGGTTCACATTATTTTAGTCCCTAGAGCAGGATTTCTCAAATGGGGTTCTGTGGAACACTAGGGAGGTAGGTCTACAAGATGTCTCTAGGATGCTCCACAAATATGATGCAGAGTGACCGAGCTGTCCCATTAGTAACTGTTATAGGTCTTTTGGTTGTATAAAGTGAGGCCATGATCATTTTGTTGAGTCCATTATCTATTTTTAAAGTGGGATATACAGGGGTTGCCATTTTCATCATATTTATATGAGGAAGTATTTTTAAAGAAGAATCAAGAACATGAACTCTATAAATAAACTCTATTTTTAGTGTCAAATCAATTGAAATTAAAATTCATTTATAAGTCTACTAAAGTCATCATGAAACCAACACACATATATTAATTTTATAATTATCTATGTGAGCCTGACTATGTTACTCAGTAAAAAAATAACTTCTTTCAAAGTTTTATATACAATTTTGTCTTGGGCTATAATTTTATTCATATTGCTTTGACATAAGAAAATTTTAATAACTTTATTATTCAACATTTTAAATTTATTTTCATATTGAAAACAACATTAATTAAAGTAAATTCATAAACTTTCTTTAAGTAAACCTAACAAGCCTATCTTTGGAAAAACTATATCCCATTTTGGCTTAAATCAGTTACTTATCAAAAACATATTATGTTTGCCTTATAAGTCTACAAATTCACAAAAAGGAAGGAAAGGGATTAATTTTAAAAAACAAAGTTAACTACTGTCTTTGTTTTCTTTTCAAGAAAGGGTGTCAATAAAGTCACTTTTAGTTTTAAATAGGAGGGGAAAATCTATCCTTGAACTTACCATAAACCATACTTTATACTTCAATAGCATTTATATAATAGAAATATGTGATAAGACTTTTAGCCCTACTTGGGTAAAGTATCAAAAAATCAAGTAATAAATTTTAAAAAGGAAAACCTGAAGTTTCTTTTACCTATACTACTGACCTACATTAGAGGTGGTATCTTTTGTGGAGAGAGGGGTCCTACAGAAGAATAGGCTAAGAAGTTGGTCAAACTAAAGAGTGTTCTTCAGTATAAAAATTTCAGAAGGCTGTCCTAGACTTCAAGAATGCATAGGAAAACAAGAGTCATCCTAACACCAAAATATTCACTGTTGAATTGAGAACTGACTTAAGTAATCCTTCCACTTTACAATATCCTCACTAATCAAATCAATAATGTTTTCAATTTCTCCAATATAAGGCAAAATCAGTATAAATCTATTGGAAAGCCAAGTTACAAATCTGAGCAAAAGAAGCAGAATTTCATGAGACTAAAAAAAAGGTCTGAAAACTGCTCAGATCACATGAAAATCCACTAACAAGGATTTAAAAGAATTAGATAGTTAACTAAACAAGAGAAAACTCACAAGGATGATAACTAAATAGGTTGCTCATAAAATAATTTGAATATTAAAAGGTCAAGAGAGGTCTATTTTGAAGTCTTTTACTATTTATGATTGTGCCACTAAAGTTAAATTATTTTATCAAAAAATAGTATTCAATTAAATAATATTTTGTTCATTCAAATTGTTCTTAGTTGCAATAGCATATAATTTGTTAAGTATACAATGAAATACTTTTTTTCATAACTTTTAGTTTCATATGCAAACTAAAATCATAATCAAGCTTTTATATCAAAAGTTAATATAAATGACTGATTCTCTTTTTAGATAGATTGATTCCCTTTACATGGTCTTTCTGTCAATAACGTCATTTTGTTCAATGTCATTTTATTATAACATTGATGAGATGCCTTAGGTATTTAACTCTTGTTTAAATAAACTAGCCTATGGTAAGACTGGTTTCATTATACATAGTTTCTCTTCAAGTCACAGACTCTATCAATGATTAAGTGAGGACATACTGTAATTATCTCCATATAATGAGGACTTCCTTTGTTTCATATATATATTAGAGAAACAAATATATAGCAAACACAGAAGCTCATTAAATCTGTGATTTCCTGGATTGAGACAGTGGTGTCCAACTTGTGGCCCACAGGCCACATGCAGCCTAGGATGGCTATGAATGTGGCCCAACACAAAATCATAAATTTACTTAAAAAAAAATATATATATATTTTGCCCATCAGTTTTCATTACTTTTTATGTATTTAATGTGTGGCCAAAGACAACTCATATTCTTCCAGTGTGGCCCAGAGCCACCAAAAGTTTGGACACTCCTGATTTAGACAAAGCAAAATACATTTACCAAAAAGAAGTATCAATGTAAAGCATGAAGAAATAACAATACAGATGGTTTTCTTAACATGGTAAAAATGAGAACTAGAGTTCTAGAAATTTTGGAAATACTTTTCCAAAGATAAATTGAAGCCCTGCCTTCTTCATGAAGTCATTCTTGAACATATCAACATCCCTACAGTAAATTCAACCTTCTCTACACTCAGGATCTATTCAATTTATTGGAATCCAAGTGCCTAATGACATCTCCTATGACATTGCTATACCTTGGGATTTACCTCTTCCCCAGAGCACATGACTTGTTTCCCAGTTAAACTGTTAAGTTCCTTAAGGCTGATTCTGTATTTCATTATATCCTTCACAACATCTATCAGAGAGCAATTTCCTGCCTTAAAATCATGCTGAAGAGTTCTTATAACCCAAATCCTGTTAGTTGCAAATAAATGGTCTAGTAAGAAATTGACAGGTCCCAAAGAGAGATCTAATAGATAGTATTGCTAGCTCAAGAGATGTACTATAGAGTTTATTAGAAAATTGCATATGTTTGAACAGAGAGCATTTAGTAGATGTTCAACAAATGCATCTTCATTGCAACATCTGCTGTCAGGTCCCATCTTTAAGCAAGCAGATACTTAAAAATGACTTTCTACTCTCTCCACCAGAGGGTGCCAATGCCCCTAGTGTCCTATAGTCAGGCTCCCTGGCATCTCATAGATATGATTCAAAGGAGCCTTGTCTAGAGAGCAGCTGAAGATGAAGAACTGGTGCTTGGGATGTAAGAGAGAGCAGGCTTGAGAGTCATGTACAGGGTGGGACAAAAGTAGGTTTACAGCTATGAGTACATGAAACACAGAGTTTATTCTTGTATTACCACTTATTAATTTATCATTTTCCATACAAACAACTGTAAACCTACTTTTGCCCCACCCTGTACAATATACTGAGCTGATAGTTGATGCTGTAAAAACTCTTGAGGCTTCTTAAGGACAAACCTTAAGAAATGTCTATAAATAAATGTCAAAAGGAAAAGGGGTTGCAGAGAAGGAGAACTCAGAAATGTAGTCTTAAGTAACCAAGAATAAGAGTTTCAAAGAGATGCTGATCAATGAAAGCAGGTGTTGGTGAGAAATTGAGGAGAAAAAGGTCAGAGGAAAAAAAAGGCCATTACAGTTAATCAAAAAGTAAGTTTAGAAACTAGATTTACAGTAAGGGTGTGAACTTAGAAAATGAGTGGTAGAGAAAAAGGAATAGACTCTGATAGATTCAATTTAACTTGCTGAAGCTCTGCAACAATACCAGGAAGAAAAGAAACAAAATAGTTACAAGAGAAACACCAAAGATAAGTTAAGAAAAACCAAGACCCACCCTGTCCGGATAGCTCAGGTCTCATCCTTTGGGATAGTCTCATCCCAAAACGTCAAGGTTGCTCGTTTGATAACTGGTCAGGACACATACAAGAATCAACTAATGAATGCGTAAATGGCAAGAACAACAAATTGGTTTCTCTCCCTCTCTCCCCCACCTTCCTCTCTCTCTCTCTAAAATCAACAGTAAAAAAAAGAAATCAAGGTCCAAAACCTCATTTTGTCAAAAAAATCTTTCTTCAATGAGACTAATCTCAGCTTTAAATTATAAATAGATAATATCATTGAATTAACACTAAGATATAAATGACAGTCATTTCCCTTAGTTTCCTAACTACTTGGCATTTTAAAAACAAAATAGACAAACAACAACATAACAGACAAAAAATAAATAGCATCCTTCTTAATCTAAGCACCTGGTGGCTAGAATTTCTAGGATTCATTCATTTACAACAAATATTTACTAAGCACCTACTATGCCAGGCAATATTATACACTCTAGGTTATGGCAATGAACAAAACAGAAAACAGGCCCTAGCCCTAATGGAGTTTACGTTTAGTGTAACTGTGGTGGAGGTCAATGGGGGAGATAGGCAGGGTAGAGGATAATAGAACCAATGGGTGTGGTATGCTTTTTAAATAAGCCTCACCAAAAAGGTAACATTTGAGCAGAGGGAGGTAGAGAGAAATCAATGGATAACCATGGGAAAAAAAATCCAGGTACAGGGTACAGTAAAGGCAAAGGCCCAAGACAGGTCTGAAACTGATGAATGTGAAGAACAGCGATGGGGCCTGTGTGGCTGCCCCTGAATGAGCAAAAGGGAAAGCAGTTAGGACATGAGGTCAGAGTGGAGCAGGGCCAGCCAGATTACATAGGGCTCTATTGGCCACTGTAAGGACTTTGGTTTTTACCCTGAATTTCAGAGAAAACCACTAGATGGTTCTGATTATGACCCAATTCACTTTTTAAAAGCATCACTCTAGCTACTGAGCTAAAAAGAAACTAGAGGGAAGAAAAGGGCAAAGGTGAAAGCAAGGAAAGTAGGTAGAAGTAGATAGTAATCATTGAGGCAAAGGATTATAGCAATGTGGATGAGGGTTGTAGCAGCAGAGTGGTGGGAGTGGTTGGGCTTCTGGGGTATTTCAAAGGTAGAGCTGACAGGATTTGCTGATGGATTGGATATGGAGAGGGGATAAAAAGGCTAAGTTTTTAGCTTGAGCACAGAAAGACAAACGATGTTGAAGAAGGAAGTATGGAAGAATGGGAGAAGGGAAGAGAGGAGGGGAAGGCAAAGCTTAGAATTTGATTTGGGGCACGATAAGCTTGAAATGACATACAAGACATATAAGCAAAGACTCTGAGTGGACAGAATATATATATCCAGAGTCAAGGGAAAGCTATCATCTGAAGCCATAATTCCAAGTAAAACATTTTGAAAGGCTGGGAGAGACACAGAGCTGTAAAGGGGGGTGAGTGGCTGACACAGGATTTTCTGGGTTCCAGATACCAATGTGCTCAAAGCAACCTTCCAGCCCTTCTTCCTGCTCTCTTTGTTGCTTAGCACTTATACATTTTGATTCTCACCTTCTTTGACTCCTTCTCCAGGACTAGCATCTCCCTCTTTCATCCTGTTTCTGTATATTTCCCCCCAAATAATGGTTGCCCTACTCCCCCCTCCCATTTTTTAATGGGGACAACCAACATTTTCTTAATCTTATGTAAAGTGCTATACAAACAAGGCTTATAGACATGGTCCTATCCCTCACTTTCCAAACTGATAGCCACCTCTAAGTTGAGTCACCTGGGCATTCAATGGTGATTTGTTGGGTAATTTTGGCTTCTACTTGTGCTTCCCCAGAGTTCTATCATGATAAGTCATTAAAACTTTTCATAACTTAGTATCGAGGAAGTCATCCCATTATTAACCCTCCCCCAAACCAGCGCCTTTCCATTACATTTTGCCTCCTTGAGTTGGGGTCTGGGGCAGTTGCCTCAGAAGACTGACACCACAGTATTAGCTGAGCTCTGATCAAGTGTGACTAATCTCTACATTCTGTTGTTCATGTGATTTTATAATTTGTTCATATTCTCATGTGCCCACAATTAGAATAAAGTCAGCACCAATTTTCCTTTTTGGAGTCACTGGTAGTATCCTCCAAGAGGTAAGAGTAAGGATCATGTGCCTGAGTCCTTAGCCACACAGAAAAAAAAAGCACATTTTTTTTTCAAAAAAAAAAACAAAAACAACCCACAGTAGTCACAAGGGGGGCATTTAGCCTTTTTTGCCAGTTTAGAAATCAATAAAATCAGATCGAATCCTTAAAACAAATATACCATGTTTTCTGTATGATACCTGCTTATACAAGAGTTTCTCAAATACTAGTCTGATCAACTTTAGGCCACATTAGAGCTCCCCATCATTCCCTGACAACCACATTATTCCATGGCTCTGTTATTTTGAGTTTTTAATCTTTGTCTGGAATACCCTTCTTCCTCTTTTCTTCATTCTTCATAGCCTAGATCAATGGCCTCCTTTCTGAGGTCTTCACTGACTCCTTAAAGTAAAGACATTGGGGCTCCCCCTTCTCTGGTCTCTCCCAGCTATTAGGTAACTCCTGTAACAGCAATAGACAACCATGCTATCATCATTTAGCTCTGCCTCCTGCTCAAATGGCAGACTGGAGCAATTGTCAAAGAGAAGGAACCATGTCTGCTTTTTTAGAATCCATTTCAGTGGATTCTAAATCCACTGAATACACAATAAGCTTTGATAAATGTTTAACTCTGCAGGTATTATATAAGCCCATTCACTGCCACTTACAATCTGTACCCTAAATGCTTAGCCTCAATTATCATTATTTATTGTAGCAAATTCCCTATAGATTATGTCTATTACTTTATGCTGTTAAATACATTCAAATAATATCCTCATTGCTTTAAGTGTTCAGTTTAGAATGAATAATACAAGGGAGAGATAGGTTATTATCCACTAGAGACTGTAATAACAGAGGAATTTCTAGTGGAAGCCAGAAAAGAAATGTAAGAGTGAAATAGAGTAAGGCAAACTCTGAACCAACTCTGCCTCTTATAATTCAGAGAGAAATGATCATCAGTTAATGGGGAACTATTTGAATTACTGAGTACAACCAATAAGAGGAGGGGCACTTTAATTGTTGCTATTAACAAGAACAGTCTGAAAACTGCCTAGGAGGAAAACACAGCCATTTTGCAAAGAGTGAAGATGTCTCTAAGCTAAGAGCAGATTTTAATATAAAGAGAAATATCCCCAGTTTAGTCAGGGCAATGAAACTTTAACTAGGTTATAAAGAAATCAGCATAAATGTCTACCATTTGACTAAAGCTGTTGAAGGATAATGAGACTGGAGAAATGTCTATGAATAAAAATTACAACAATGTTGGAAGACTCTGGGCTGGAGAATAATGACTGCATTAATCAATGTAACCAGATTAAAGCAAAAACTAAAAACCAGTGAGTATAGTGGGACCTCTGGATCCCATCAGAAGTACATCTTAATGGTGACAGGAAAAAGTTAAAGAGCTAATGACATTAGCAAACAGGCTAGGATTGCTTTCAAGAAACATACACTTAAGAAAATAATTTTAAAAGATGCAAACAGTATTCTAGAGGATAGTTTAGAAATAGCTATAAAAATCTTAAATGTTCATTTTCTTAGACCAAGAAACCCATTGCTAGACATATTTTCATATATATATACATATATGTATATATATACACACACACATACAATCTCTTTAAGATATATGTACAAATATTATCACTACAATACTCTTTTTAACAGCCAACAACTAAAAGCAATCCAAATGCCTATCAAATGAGGATTGGTTAAACAAATTATAAAGAATTTATGTTTTATGTTACGAAAAGTGATTCCAATAAGAAAAGGGAGAGGTTAGAATAAACCTTGTGGAACTGGATTAGAATTGGAGGTATTAATATAACACATGTTTTAAAATATATGTACAGATGGATAGATATAGAAATATATATATATGGGTGATATATGCATCCATAGATAAAATATAATACTGTCTACTTAGCAGACCTGGAAGCAATGGCACTCCAGTATTAATGAGCACTCAGATCTTGGTTTCTAAATGCCATTCTCTAATAAAAGGAATCAGGGCTCTTTGGAGAAATGCCAGAGGCAGATCAGAAACCCCCCCCCCCCCCGACACACACACAGGATGAGTCCAGAACATCTGGTACCAGAAAGTAAGGAAGTGCTCAAAAAATTAGAGGCATGTCAGGAGAACATAGGAGCCAACCTGAAGGAGCTCCCAAAAGCCAAAGCTGAGACAATTTGAACAAAAGAAATAATGGTAGCATTGGATTATAACCCACAGAATAAAATAAGTATCCAGAAGTCATCTTATACAAATAAATAATTGCCTAAATAAATCCATGGGAGAGAAGGAACAGCCTGTTCCTCACAGAATAACAATTCATAAATGTAGAAGAATAGACATAGAAAACTGCCATTAGGCAACACCTCAGTAGTAATTGTAGTTAAGACAATTGATGGATGCTAAAATTATCATGTGAGAGTATGATAACAGAAAAAGGTGTTTGGATCACCTCAAATTATTTCCAAAAAGACATTCATTAGTTACAAAGACAAAAGTAGAAACTTTTACAAAGAAGAAACCTGGCAGGCACCATTTTATCTTTGTTATCAAAATTAACATTAGTTTCATTTAGCATGACTTTCTCAAGATCCATCCATGTGTAGGGGTAGTGAAGGGCAAAGAGGGGTCAAATGGTGACACAAGATTTAATTTTGGATGGTGGGCACACAATGTAATATACAGATGAAGTATCATAGAACTGTACACTTGAAACATACATCATCTTATTAACCAATGTCACCCCAGTAAATTGAATTTTAAAAATTTTTAAAAATGAACCTTAGTAGATGTATTAACATAAGGTATCAGATATAAAGCCCTGAGGAAAATACACCATTTTTGTGATATTTTGACGGAATACATAAAACTTCAATTTAATTACTGGAAAACATCAGAGAAACCCAATTTAAGGGACAGCCTATATGATAACTGGTCTGGGCCCTTCAAAAGTGTCCAGGTCATGAAAAAGAACAAAAGACTTAGGAACAATAACAGATTGAAGGAGACATGACAATTAAATGCAATCAATGTAGTGTCCCAAATGTAACCGTAGGACAGAAAAAGGACAACAGTGGGAAAATTGGCCAAATTTTAAAAAGCCCTATTGGTTAATTAATAGTATTCTATCAATGTTAATTTTCTTTTTAAAATAATTTTATTTTTATTGTTTGTTATTATAGTTGTTCCTCTTTTTCTCCCTTTGCTCACCTCCACACAGCTCTACCCACACCCCTCCCTCAGTCAATCCCCATACTGTCATTCATGTCCATGGGTCATACATAAAAGTTCTTTGGCTAATCCCTTGACCTTCTTTCATCCAGCCTCCCCCACCCCTCTGGCAGCTGTGAATCTGTTTCATGTACCTATGCTTCTGTTTCTATTTTGTTCGTTAGTTTATTGTGTTCATTAGATTCCACATACAAGTGAGGTCGTATGGTATTTGTCTTTCATTGACTGGCTTATTTCACTTGGCATAATATTCTCCAGGTCCATCCATGCTCTTGCAAAACCTAACAGTTCCTTCTCTTTTACTGCTGCATAGTACTCCATTGTAATAATGTACCACAGCCTTTTTATCCACTCATCTACTGATGGGCATTTATGCTGTTTCCAACCTTGTCTATTGTAAATAGTGCTGCTATAAATATAGGGGTGTATATGTTTTTTTGTATTGGTGTTTTGTGATTCTTAGGATATATTCCCAGAAGTGGAATCACTGGGCCAAAAGGAGTTCTATTTTAATTTTTTCAGGATACTCCACACTGTTTTCCACATTGGCTGCACCAGTAGGCATTACCACCAGCAATGCAATGCAGGGTTCCCTTTTCTGCACATCCTCGCCAACACTTGCTGTGTGTTGACTTATTGATGGTAGCCATTCTGACAGATGTTAAGTGGTATCTCATTGTGGTTTTAATTTGCATCTCTCTAATGATTAGTGACGTTGAGCATTTTTTCATATGTCTATGAGCCATCTGTATGTCTCCCTTGAAAAAATGTCTATTTAAGTCCTTTCCTCATTTTTTAATTGGATTGTTTTTCTTCCTGGTGTTGAGCTGTATTAATCTTTGTATATTTTAAAGTTTAAGCCCTTATCAGATGTATCATTGGCAAATATGTTCTCCCACACAGTGGGTTCCATTTTCATCTTGCTGATGGTTTCTTTAGCTGTGAATAAAATTTTTAATTTGATGCACTCCCATTTGTTTTCTCCTTTGCTTCCCTAGCCCTAGGAGGTGTATTGGCAAAAATATTACTACATGATATATGAGATTTTACTGCCTATGTTTTCTTCTAGGATTTTTATGGTTTCTTGACTTACATTTAGGTCTTTTACCCATTTTGAGTTTATTCTTGTGTATGATGTAAGTTGGTGGTCTACTTTCATTTTTTTGCAAGTGCCAGTCCAGTTTGCCCAGTACCATTTATTGAAGAGATTGTCTTTGCTCCATTGAATGCTCTTGCCTTCTTTGTCAAATATTTATTAACCATAAAGGTGTGGGTTTATTTCTGGGCTCTCTGTTCTGTTCCATTGATTTATATGTCTGTTCTTATGCCAGTACCATGGTGTTTTGATTACAGTATAGTATAGTTTGATATCAGGTATTGTGATACCTGCAACTTTGTTCTTCTTTCTCAGGATTGCTTATGCTATTCAGGGTCTTTTTTGGGTCCCCTATAAATTTTTGGAATATTTGTTCTAGATCTGTGAAATATGCCATTCGTATTTTATTGCATTGAACATACAGACTGCTTTGGATAGTGTGGATGTTTTAATGATGTTAATTCTCCTAATTCATGAACATAGTATATGTTTCCACTTATTTGTATCTTCCTCAATTTCTTTCTTCAATGTCCTTTCCCTAGCACAGGACTTTTACCTCCTCCATTAAATTTATTCCTAGGTACCTTATTTTTTGTTGTTGCAATAGTAAATAGGATTTTTTTTTTTTTTTAGTTTCTGTTTTTGATAGCTCTTACTGGTGTATAAAAATACCATCAATTGCTGACTATTGATTTTGTGTCCTGCTATCTTGCCAAATTCATTCATTAAGTCTAGTAGGTTTTTTGTGGAGTCTTTAGGATTTTCTATGTACAAAATCATGTCATCTGTGAATAATGACACTTCTACTTCCTCCTTTCCAATTTGGATGCCTTTTATTTCTTTTTCTTGTCTGATGCTGTGACTAGGTCTTCCACTACTACGTTAAATAATATGGTGAAAGCAGACTTCTTGTCTTGGTCTTGATCTTAAGGGAAATGCTTTTAGTTTTTGTCCACTGAGAAGGATGTTGGTTGTAGGATTTCCATATATGGCTTTTATTATGTTGAGGTATAATCTCTCTAGTCCCACTTTGCTAAGAGCTTTTATCATAAATCGATGCTGGATTTTATCAAATGCTTTTTCTGCATCTATTAATACGGTCATGTGATTTTTATCTGTCTTTTTGTTTATGTGATGTATCATATTTGTTGATATGAGAATATTGTACCAACCTTGCATCCCTGGGATAAATCCAACTTGATCATGGTGTGTTATCTTTTTAGTGCATTGCTGTATCTGGTTTGCTAATATTTTGTTGAGGATTTTAGCATCTATGGTTATCAGTTATAATGGCCTATAATTTTCTTTTGTTGTTGTATCTTTATCTGGTTTTGAAGTTAGAAATACTGGCCTTGTAAAAAGAGCTTGAAAGTTTTCCCTTCTCTTGAATTTGTTGGAAAAGTTTGAGAAGGAGAGGTGTTAGTTCTTTTTTTGAATGATTAGTAAAATTTGTCTGTGAAGCCATCTAGTCTAGAACTTTTGTTTGCTGGGAGTTTTTTTTGGATACAGCTTCAACTTCATTAGTTGTTGTCAGTCTCTTCAAGTTTTCTGATTCTTCCTGGTTCAGTTTTGAAAGGTTTTATGTTTCTAGAAATTTATCCATTTTGCCCATGTTGTCCAATTTCTTGGAGTGTAATTATTCATAATAATTTCTTACAATCCCTTGTATTTCTGTGATATCAGTTGTTACTTTGCTTCTTTCATTTCTAAATTTATTTATTTGGATATTCTTTTTTTGTTGTTTTTGTTTTTGATGAATCTGGTTACAGGCTAGTCAATCTTGTTTATCCTTTCAAAGAACCAGCTCCTGGTTTCATTTATCTTCTGTATTTTTTAAAAGTCTCTATGTCATTTATTTCTGTTCTGATCTTGATTATTTCCTTCCTTCTTCTTGCTCTGGGCTTTGTTTGTTGATTTCCTAATTCTTTTAGGTGTAGGGTTAGATTGTTTATTTGAGATATTCTTGCATCTTGAGGTAGAACCATAATGCTATGAACTTACCTCTCAGGACTGCTGTCCCTGTGCCCCATAGATCTGGTGTTGTTGTGTGTTAATTTTCATTTGTTTCCAGGTAATTTTTAATTTCTTCCTTGATCTCACTGATAACCCATTAATTATTTAATAACATGTTATTTAGCCTCCGTGTATTTGAGTGTTTTTGAGTCTTTTTATTGAGATTGATTTCTAATTGCATGACATTGTGATCCAAGAAAATGCATGATATGATTTCAACCTCTTTGAATGTGTTAAAACTTGTTTTTCAACCTAACATGTGGTCTGTCTTTGAGAATTATCCAGGTGCACTTGAGAAGAATGTATATTCTTCTCCTTTGGGATGAAATGTTCTGTAAAAATCATTTAAATCCATTTGATCCAGTGTATCATTTAATGTCACTATTTCCTCACTGATTTTTTTGTTTGGAAAATCTATCCATTGATGACAGTGAGGTGTTAAAATCCCCTACTATGACTATATTGCTGTCAATCTCTTCCTTAAAGTCCACTAATATTTTCCTATATATTTAGGTGCTCCTGTATTGGATGTATACATGTTTACAAGGGTTATATTTGCTTCTTGGATTGATCACTTTAGTATTATGTAGTGACCTTCTTTGTCTCTTGTTTTGGCTTTTGTTTTGAAGTCTATTTTGTCTGATATAAGTATTGCTACTCCAGCTTTTGTTTTTCTTTTCCATTTGCATAGAATATTTTCCTCCATCCCTTTACTCTCAGGCTGTGGAAATCTTTTGTTCTGAGGTGGGTCTCTTGTAGAGAGTATATATATATGGGTCATGTTTTCTTATCCATTCGGGTACCCTTTGTCCTTTGATTGGAGCATTTAATTCATTTACATTTAAGGTTTATATAGATAGATACCTATTTATTGCCATATTTTAAATTGTACCTATGTCTGGGAAGCTCTTTCCTTTGGCCTTCAATTTTAAATGATAGCCTTGCTAGGTAGATTAATCTCAGTTGCATATTCTTAAATTCCACCACTTTGAATACTTCCTGCCTATTCCTTCTAGCCTGAAGTGTTTCTGTTGAGAAATCAGCTGGCAGCCTTATGGTTACTCCCTTGTATGTAACTGACTCTCTCTCTTGCTACCTTTAAAATTCTTTCTTTGTATTGACCTTTTGCCATTTTCATTATGGTATGTCTTCATGTGGGTCTCTTTGAGATCATTTTGTTTGGGACTCTCTGTGCTTACTGCACTTGTGTGACCTATTCCTTTACCAGGTTGGATACGTTTTCTGCCATTATTTCTTCAAATAGGTTCTTTATCCCTTACTCACTCTCTTCTTCTTTGAAAATCCTATAGTGTTATGCTTGATGTTGTCCTGAAGGTCCCTAAGACTTTTCTTTTTTCTCTTAGGTCTCTTTTCTTTTTCATTTTCTCTTTGGGTGGATGCTGTTATCTTGTCCTCTAATTCACTGATTTAATCCTCTTTTTCATCTAATCTACTGTTCATTCCTTCATGTAAGTTCATTTCAGATATTGTAATCTTCATTTCCTACTGATTCTTGCTTATTGTTTCTATATCCTTTTTAATGCTTACTAGCTATTTAAGTTCTCACTGAGATTATCCATTCTTTGCCTAAGGTCCTTGAGCATCTTGGTAATCATAATTTTAAACTCTGCATCTGGTATTTGGGTTGCTTCCACTTCATCTATCTTTTCATTCTTTTCATGGGGTTTTCTATTGTTCTTTTGTTTGGGACATTTTTCTTTGTCACCCCATTTGAGCTCTATTTGTTAGGTAGATGTGTTATGGCTCCCACATTTGCTTTGATGGTTTTATGATGAAGTTGTCTTTTTGGAATTGGTGGCACAATCTTTCCTAACCCCTGAGCTCCAAAACCTCAGGAGGTGGTTAAGCTCTTTGTCCCATTCCCAAGGAATAGCCTCTGAGGGTCTTGTATTTTGAAAGTCCCTGTCCTGAGCTGCTCTTCTTTTACCCCATGGAAGTGTAGCCAGTGGGAGAATCCAGTAATTGGCAGGTTTTATTGAGAAGGGCAATATAGTAAATATTTTAGGTTTATGAGCCACAGACCATCTCTTTCACATACTTTTCCTCTTCTTTTTTTAAAATAACACTTTAAAAATGTAACAATCATTCTTATCATATACTGAGTTTCCAAACTAAGGGCCATGACAAGTTATAGACATTATTCGATTTCTAGGATGAATAAATCATGTATGTCATACACATATTTACTGATACTCTTTGAATAGTATTTACATTCAAAACAAGTATTACTGAAAACAAATTATTTTTTAAGCATATTGAATTCATAATAACTTCCTGTTCTTATTAATTTTCTCAATCACTGAATACCAAAACTGCAACTGCTCTTATTTGGAGTGTCCGTTGAATGCCTAGATATTAAAAAGAAGTCCTCACACAGGAACTCAGAAACAGTAACTTCCATGCATTCACCTTCCTAATGGAATTATTTAAGGTTTCAATTCAAACAGAAAAGGAAGCCACAGGATCCAGAGAAAGTAGATCAAACTCAGAGAGCAATAATGAAAAGTCTAAGAATGAGACTCATGTAGACAACCTAGAGGAGGAAGAGCTTACATTAGATAGAAAAGTTTAAAAAATTGTGTGACTGTGATGAAGAAATTTAAAAACTTGGACACAAAAAAAGCTGAATAAGAAACTCAAGTCCAAATATGAAGTAATCTGAAATATAAAATGGTCTTAAGCAGTTAAAGGAGTATAAAGGAAAAATTGTTTAACCTTAAAGGTAAGAAAATTCTTCCTTGAATGACCTAGGAGTTGTGACATTAAATTACAATGTAGAAAATATCACTGTAGCTTAGATCCTGTCACAACAGTAATGACTTTGATATGTCATAATTATGTAAATCTTCTTTATTGCTTTTCAATATTCAGATACTTTCTATAGTAAAGCATAGAGGATTCAGGTGGAATTGCAGAACAAAATATAAATAACATCAATGATAAGGTTACTGAAAATGGTAGAGCCTTAAAAGGGGAAGTAGATAAAAGGGTAGCACTATTAACATCTTCATTTTACAGAGCAGAGCATCAAGAAATACTGTCAAAAGTTGACAGAACAAAACATGGAAGTTAAAATGTACTATTTAAAGTTACAATGATAATAAATAGATATTCTAAAATATTTATATTGAAATATATTTATTAATAATTATAAGTTTATGTAATTGATGAATATGAATATAATACATATCAGTTATCAAATATATTTATGTCATAAAGCAATCAAGTACCTGAAAGAGTAGAGGGGAGAAGTTAGTTATATAAGCTAAATCCTCATCTTTCTCAGCAAAAGTTAATAGAGCTAAAGTTATTAAATAAATAAAAGAGGGGATGAGCACATTGTCTAATCATAAGAAGATAAATTTTGAAAGATTTAAAAAATAGAAAATCACACTATATCATAGCCTTATTCTTTGAAAAACTAATAAAATTATCAAATTTCTAATAAGACAGATAAAAGAGAAAGACAGAAGAAAAAGAAAAAATGGAGAAAAAGTACAGAAAAATAATTTCAGCCAAGAAAAAAGCAATATAGCTATTGTTAAAGCAAGTATTTTTATATGCTGACAATACATATAAATAACATTATGCAACTGAAGTTGAAATGGACAATTTTACTTTTGAGCAATAACTAATTAGAAAAATGCAAAACAAAAAACAAACAAAAATCTTACCATTTATGAAAATGGCATATTATGAATATGTTGTAATATACATGTATCTGCAGGAACCCAGGCACATATACAACAAAAATGTTCATTACCCTTATGGAGAAAGTTACAAAACCTTATTGACAGACCTAAAAGAAGGTGTAAAAAATAGAAAATTATGCCTTATTTGGGGGTAAGAAGAAGTCTTGATTTTTTTAAAAAATGCCAATTCTCTGTATATTAATGTATTACATAATTCCAACAAAACTTTCACCAAAGATACCATAGAACTTGACAAAGTGATTTAAAATTAATATGGAAGAGTAAGACAAAGAATTTCACAGAATAAGGAGCCCATCTGAGGGTAGCTGATGATTGCCACCCATTTTATTTTATGGTGACATTTGCCAGTTCTGGATTATCTTGAGAATCTAAAGGTCTAATATATGTGTAACTGAGTCTCAGAAGAGAGGAGAAAGGGAATAAGAAGCACGAAATATTTGAAGAGATAATAGCCAAGAATTTTCCAAACAATGATAAAAATAAATTCAAATATTTAAGAAGCCCAGAAAATCCCATGTTAAAAACATACAAAGAAAATCTAGAAAGATCACAGATAAATTGCTAAAAATCAAAGCTAAGGGAACAACTTAAAAAAGAATTCACAGTGGGGGAAAGGCATATTATCTTCAAACAATAATAAGATTGACAGCTCACTTTCCAGTAAATACTATGTGTGTTCACCACCCCAAGTTGTACATCTGACATCTATGTAATTTTATTAACCAATGACACCCCAAAATTTTTTTAAAACGATGTATGTTAGCTGTCAATGAATAGCATCTTTAAAGTTTTAAAAGTAAAAAATTTCAATGTAAAATTATTTACCTGGAAGAAAATACGTTCCAAGAATGAGGGTAAGACTTTGAAGACTTCATCGGTCTCAATCAAGACGGGGTAAAAACTCTCACAATGATTACAACTAAAATCTCTGGATAGAATACAAAGACAACCACCTATACACTCTGAAAAGTAAATATTAGCAAGCAGACTGTGGACTGAATTTAAAATCTGGACAATAATCTGTAATGAGCTGAATTTTATGGTCTTATTTTCTTCCTTCACCTCCAGACTTTGACTGAGGGAAGGCCCAGCTGGCAGAATCGTGCCATGGGTGTCAAAAGCAAATATTCTCAGAAATAAAATATTGTTTCTAGCCACGGAACCAGGAAAAGGATAGACAGTGTGTAGAGAAATACCCATTTCTTTCAACATTTTCCTTCTTTCTCTTTCTCCCCCAGCTCTATTTGTAGGACTAGCCAGTGGAGACTTTTATGGATGTGGCAGTGATGGCACAAGTACCTAAAACCCTGACAAAAGACTCACCTCTCTTGACAAAGAATTGGGAAATGGGCCTCCATTGCCCAAATAATGTGGAGGAATTCTCTAGTATTTTTTCACCTTCTTTCTTACAAGTTGTCCCTAAGGTGGCCCCAGTGTCATAGAACTTCATGCAAATATAGGAGGATAAAACCCTGAGGAAAAAAACATCGTTTGGGATAAAAGTCCTGAGGAAAAGAATCTCTTACGTCGTGTGTGTGTGTGTGTGTGTGTGTGTGTGTGTGAGAGAGAGAGAGAGAGAGAGAGAGAGAGAGAGAGAGAGATTCCCAGAGAGGAGAGGGTTACAAAAAAAGATACACCTAGTCCAGGATTACCCTTGAGTCGCACATATACCAAAGAGGCCCAGAGAAGCATAGTAAATTATTTAAGAATAAAATATGATAGAAATCATGGCCCAAGTCCAAAATAATCTCTAATAGCAGATGCTCTGGGCAGACCCAAATACCATAGCAGCAGCTTTGAAAACTAAACTGACATTAAAACCACTACTCATAGAAGATAAGGTAGAAATTACAGTCTGAATACAACCAGGTTGACTGCCTGCCAAACAAAACAAAACAAAACAAAATAAAAAATAACAGAAACCAGTGTCTCACAATATAATGCTCAAAATATCTAGAATACACTTTAAGTTAATCAAACATGGGAGGGAAACCCCAAAAATCAAAATAAGGAGAAAAAATCTGACCAATTCTCAAGAGAACAGACAATCAACAGATGGCAATCCTGACATACCCACACAGTGAAATTATTAGAGAAAGACTTGAATGCAGCTATTATAGCCATCATCAGTATGGTAATGACGAGCATGCGTGAACCGAACAAAAAGACAGGAGTTCTAAGTAGAGAAATAGAAATTATAAAGGAGACCCAAATAAAAATTTTAGTTCGGAAAAAAATACAATATTCAAAATTAAAATTTCACTCTATGAACCCAACAGCAGAATGGGGATGAGAGAGGAAAGAGTAAATTAATTTGAAGATAAAACAGAAGAAATATACAATATAAAGACTGAAAGCAAAAACAATGCATGGACACAGAGTCAGGCAATTGTGAGACAATGTCAATGCTTCTAACATTCATGTAGCTGACATCCCAGAACCAGAAAGAAGAAGTATAAAAAAAAATTGATGAAAGAATAGTCTAAAACCTCTGAATCTGATAAAAAAGAAATAATAAACTTAACAGATTCAAAGTACTCTGTGAATCCCAAGCAATGTAAAGTAAAAAAATAAAACAAAACTACCACACCAATAATACCCACAGTCCGTCCTTTTCCAGGATCTGTCAGTAACTATTAAAAAAAATCTTACATCCATATATGTGTCTTGAAGGCTCTGGATATGGTTTATTGTTCTGGTGGGATGGAGGTCGGGGTGGTGGTTATTTTATTTTGGCTAGGGACATTATGGAACTGGCTTCTTTAGACATAAAGACATTTTCTTAGGAAGAAATTTCTTAAGATGCCATGATGACACACTAACCAGTTTTTTAGCAAGTCCCACTGATCCAGTGATAAATCTTACTGTATGGGAGTAAGAAGTATAACATTTCTTTCTTGACTTAAAGACATTGTGGCTCTAGGACAGATCCAGCTCTCCCCTGAGTGAGGCTGGTGGGTACTACATAATGAAGGGAAGAGAAATGATTTTACAGAGACATGGGGCATCTCTCTAAAGATTGCGATTATAATGGCAAACAACAAAGAGCTGGTCCAGGGAAGGCAGGAGAGGATTAGGGAAAGAAGTCACTAAATACTTACTGACACTGCATTAGTCACTTGGGTATTGAGTGTAATCCAAGGTAAGACATGATCCTTGCTTCCAAGGTCTTTATAGACTGAGATACAGTAACATGGATACAACTAGCAGATTATCAACAGAGAACAGAATAATGAGACAGAAACATATGCACTAGTCAAGATGGTTACATACAAAAAACACACTTTCATATTACATTTTTTTTTTGGATGTGGAGGTGAAATGTTGTTGCTCAGCTTGAAGAGTATCTGTCTAGAAAGGGCATGGATAAAGAAGCCCCTTTGTCAAAACCACTGAAACAGTGATCGAATGCATACTTGGTGTTTTGTATCACAAAATGCCCAGGAGGACTCCAACTGGCCTCTCATGTCTACAGGGAGTTCTCAGTTTATAATTCTGTTGTATTCCCAAGACTTATCAACAAGCTGTGGGAAACTTGGTATATATTGTCACATAGAAATAAAGATAGGAATGGGGGTCATTTCTTTAGACTGGCCAAGAAAGTTTGTACAAACCCATCCTAAATAAGAAATAATAATACTATTGGTATGGTAGAGTCTGATCCCTAAGTATACTCTGTGTGTGTGTATTTGTATATTTTTGAATTTGAATTGCAGATGCCAGAATCCCTTTTCCCTGGATATAGCCCCTCAGACACTCTCATATGCTAGTACTGAACATGAAGATTTACTGATCTTAAGCAATGACTCTGTGTGTGCATGTGCACATGTATGCTATGAAATACTTCTGTGTGCTAACAGAAATCCTGATATGGGTTCTCGCTGACACCTTTCTGCATTCACCACCGTGGTTATGCTGAGGCCACACTTCCCATGAGCTGTTCCCAATCAGTGGCCAAAAGTCCTAAGATAAGTTCAGTCCAGTAGGTTTCAGGACTCCTACAGACAAATTTGGCTTGAAGACTCCCTATCAACTTGAAAGAAACTTTTTGGAACCATGCTGTAGTCTAAGACTCCTCCTAACCTATTATTTCTTTCCTCTCTCTACAGACATTAGACTCGTCTGAAGTCTTTCACTTTTGCCAACTCCTCCAGCTCCAGTCAATCTCTGGCACATTTAATCCTATCTTTGTGTCTGCTTCTTGGCATACTTAAACTACTGCAAATGATAGTGAGAATGGTCCAAGGACTCAGGCAGTAAAATGAAGAACTGGGACTGGCTCACTCACCACCAAGTGGGCAAAAAGGATACCATCTTGAGTGGGACGAGTGAGAGAGTGAGTGAGTGCTAAAGATTTCAATGGTGGCAACTTGAGAAAACAGCCAGGAATAGGGATGCAGCTGCAGTAATTTAAAAGATGTGGTGGCAGGGGTATTTTACAAAGACAGCATAGTTTCAGACTATTGCAAAAAAATGTATTGAGGCTCTAATGAAAAATAATGAGAAATTGAGGGCTGTTAAGTAACTAATGGCTAAGTGTTAGAGCCAGAGGCCTTCTCTGGTTATTTGTAAAGGTGCCATTATATCCTGTAGTGGAAGAGCACACACAAATACGTAGAAGACTGAAGATCTGACAGTTACAGGGCTTCAGGGACATTTGAATGCTCAATCAATAAAGATCTATTATGGTAATACGAGGCTCTAGTTGGAAAGACCTAGTAACCTGAAAAATGGGATAGGGACATCTGGATGGATGCCATAGATGTTGTAGCTGAAGACCCCTTCCCTTAACCCCTGTTCTTCCCCTAGTAAGAGGTAGCTCTTGCCCTGTGTTGGAAAACCCTGCAGAGCCTCTTCCTGCAAGACAGGTGCCATCCCCCCAGGAGCTGCCCCACCTCCTCTCCTGGCTACCAGGCTAATATCCAGCATTAAAGTTCATAATTACCCAGTTTAGGAAATAGAGAGACTATGTATTCAAGGAGTTGGGAGAAGTAGCTAGCATGTATCTGTAGAAGCAGGGGAAGTACTCCTGGAATCTGATTTTGAAGGTGCCTGATCAAGGCAGACAGGATGTAAAATTAGATAATCAAGAATTCATTGACTTGGGGTTGCTTTCTTGGGAAATGGGATTTCACATCCTGGGAAGGATCCCAGGGGATGGGGCAAACTCACTGCTAGGATGACATTAGAATCCTAGAAAAAGTAATGGCCATAGTGAACAAAGTAGAAATGCCTGAGTTGTCCTGGAAGATGGTTGAAGGAGGGATAAAAGAGACTGAGGGAAGTGGTCATACTAAAATGGATATATTAATAAGGCCAGGAAACTCACCAGAGGGTTATGGTCCAGGGGAGAACCCAAATGAGACCATTCCACCAAGGCCATTAGGACTCTCCTGGTGATAGGGGAACTGCATTGGTAAGAAGTTCAGTGGTGGCTCTAATCTGCAGCCAGGTCTGGGCTTGTCAATAACCACTAGGATGGCATGATAGGGGCCAAAGCAATAGATCCCAGCAGCAATGCTTAACTCTGATAAGCCAGAAGGTTGCAATTACCATAACGGTCAGCAAAATTAGAGGGGCAGCCAAGGGGGCTTGATCAGCAGGGAGTTGTGGAGGTGGTTAATGGAGCATAACATCCCTAGGGCAAACAGATTGGCAGCCACAGGAGTATTACTCGGTATCTGCAACCACAAAAAGACAAAATGGATGAGCGGGAGGCTGAGAATGGCTGTTCCAAAGAAAAGTCATAATCTCTTGTTCGTTTTTGTTCCTGAGCCAATTTTCAAATCCACAACCCATTGACAGAAGCCATGGCCAGGTCTTTAGGAGGAACACTGTAGCATTATATATTGTAATAATTCTCATTCTCCAAAGGGCCCTATAGTCATTTAGTCAGAGACTGCACACCCAGGAAAAGGGAACATCCAGATATTTTGAGGAATATTTAGCACTAGGACTGGAGGGAAAATGATACCTGGAGACCCAAAGTGTCAGTGTGACCTTAATATTAGAGTGAAAATTATAAAGGCCATATAATAAATGGAGTCCCAGAATTGTGACTAATGTAGATTAGATGTGTACTATTTGTTGATTGATTTGATTTATTGCAAGAATGGCTATGTAAAATAACAAAAAGTGTCCTATCCATTGGACATAGCTACAGAAAGTAATCTTCCATGTATAAGCATTCTAAAGACAAAAATATCATTAGAAAAAAGTGTTAAGTATGAGAATTGCTGCTTGGAGGCTGGAACTCTGAATAGAAATTTATTAAACAACAGAGGTTTCTAGGGAAGATAAGAACTGAAAAAACAGTTCTTCCATTAGGCTGCAGTAAGTTAATGAGACCAACAAAGAATTATGATTGATTAGGAAAGATCTACCTCCTCTTCTTGTGAAGACCCTTAACTTCTACTTTGCCTGCTCTCCTTTTGAAAGCTCATGATGGCCTATTTCCAAGGTCCTAGCCAGAGTTATATGAACCTGTACCCAGCAGTCAAGGGTATTCTGTAGATTGGAATTATTTAATTCAGTGGACAAAGCAAGTATCTATTCTTTTACAGTTTAATTATTTTCTACAGTAATAGTATCTCCTTATATATTTTTGGATTTTTTATGATACCCTAGGCTTTTAGTATTCTGTATCTCAGACACTATGAATTCATTTAGACATGAGCACTACATATGCATCAATGAGTACACCATCAACAGAGAATCAGAGGCCTAACTCTCAGGTTAGCTGTCTCTCTGAGTCCATCCAGAGGAACAGAGAGGACTTACTCTTGCAGTCTTCAATGACAACTATCCCAATTGTTATGGATGAGATACTTTCAGAATATACAGTAATGACCTCCCTCGTAATGTGTAATCCCCCTCTCTAAACCCCAATCTGTTTATGGAAATTTCAGATTATATAATCCTTATAAAATTTTAACAGCTCCTCTGGAAAGAAACATTTTGGCAAAAGATATTAAAAACTTTAAAACTGCATATTCCCTTGGACTTAAAAAATCCACTTCTAAAAATTTTCTCTGAGGGAATATACAGAACTGGATGCAAAAGTACCTAGAATGTTCAACATAGCTTTATTTAATGGCAGAGAGAGAAGAGAGAGAGACTAACTTTCCAACAATAGGGGAGTGAATAAATAAACCCATAGTATGGATTCAATAAATACACTATAGAAAATATTTTTTGACATGGAAAAATATTAATATACTGCTAAGTGAAAAATAGCAGTCTGTAAGACATTAAATATAGCTTTGTTGTTTAAAAACCATTAAGCAAATATTTCTGTGCTTTTAAAGTGTTCTGCATTGGCTGTAATTTTGAACTTTTGTCTCATTCCAGCCTTAATACAGAACTTTCAGATTAAAATTAACATCAGGAAATCTAGGTCATCTTTTGGAGATATGTACACACACACACATACACACTCAGAACTGTAAATCGACTTTTGCCCACCCTGTATACATAAGTTGGTTTATAGTTGTGAATACGTGAAATGCAGAGTTTATTCTTGTATTATTTATTGTATTATTTCAAATATGAACAACTGTAAACCTACTTTGCCCACCTCTGTACCTACATACACACATAGTCTATTCTGATCCTTAAGCCTTCTCAGCCTTCATTGTATCTATTTGGATATATACATATGTACATATGTACCTATGTACACAAAAAATTACAGTGATGGCAAAGAAGACATTAAGGATCAAAGTAGAAAAAAACAAGATAACTGAACATGAGTGCCCTCATCAACTTTTATAGTTCTCCTATTGGCAAAGTTAATATAATATTTAAAAGAAAAATAACTCTCTGCTTCATATATTGAGCAATGTTGGTGATTAAATATAGCAGAAGCTAGAGAGCTATTATCAAACCATTAAAACAACAATTAAACCAGCAATACCTACAGCAACCAAAACAAAATACAGCATAATGTTGAAATGATTGTGTTAGCTCTCTATCTTGCTTCTTGGTACTTGACTACATTATTACTGTGTGTTAGTGTGCGGGAGAAATGTTCTGAATCAGCTGCACAATCAGATCAGAACCCTCAAGAGCTTCCCACTCATCCCAACCCCCACTCACTGCTAATTGCATCCTCCTTTCTTTTAGCCTTCATGGGTCTGGCTGGTGAGGCGTGGGCCTGGTCAGGGGAAAGAAGTAGGGCAGATGATGCAGTTTTAAGTGAAATCAGGTGTTGCCTGCCCTGATGTGAGATCTGGAAAATGTCAGTCCTTAAGTAACAGGTATTGGCAACTGAATACTCAGCCTTCCCTTTTCCTCTTATATCGTCAAGCTCCTTCATCTCCTTTTTAGAGACCATTGAATAAGAGTTTCCATTTTGTAGATATCCACCTGACATGAGTCTAAGCATTCTGGGAATAGGAAGGTTTCTGGTAATGTAATATTACAGTTTCAATAAAGCACTACCTAGTGTTGTTAGTGACTCAGGCTTCCACCTGGGAGGGACATATAAAAGATTTCTTGGAGGAATGGGGAGGAAGGACTGGCTCTCTTTTCTCTGGATGCTGAGAGCTACAGGCAAAAACACAGCACACAAGTTTGATAAAGTCAAAGCATTACATGGGGCTGGGAAAACATTCTTTGGGTTTCCTCTCTTTTTCTTCTTCTAGGTCAGTCTGGAACTATTTCATCACAAAATTGCAATCCAGATTGCAGAAACATACATGTGCACATGCACAGCTGATGTATGATCATCTTTATTGTGATTGGTTGATCTGCATAACATGCCTCAGCACGTTGTTACTTGGGTTGAACCAAGCAACAATGGGGGAGCCTCCCCTCAGTCCCATCTCCATACTAAAGTCCCACGTTAAATAGGGTATGGCTCCTTTGGGAGAGACAGCCCCATATCTCCCCAGGGTATTTGGATGAAACATGGATCATTTTGAGTGTGGGGTCAGTACCAGTGATTCTCTAATCTATTGGGACAAATGCAATCTGTGATGAGAGCTAACAGTTATGAATTTAGTTGGTGACTAAAGACCAAATCAGTGGAACAACCTTAAAACTTAAAATGCTGAAAAACTAAACAAGAACTCCAGGGAAAGAGCACTGGTCTAGGAGCCATGGCTAAATCTTAACTATGAATGCTCTATCACCTCAGCATTCTTCACCTCGTATTCTTTCTAGGCAAACTGATCTGTTTCTATGGCTTTAATCCTATTATATGCTAATATTTTAGTCCCCAATTTAAATCTCCTGTCCAGGATTTGTCTTCTGAACTGCAGTTCATATCAATCATCTCTATCTAAATGATGCACGAGCATTTCAAATGATACACGTGAAAAATAAGCTCATCAGCCACCCCAATTAAATTACTTTTCTCATATTATCTGAAATGATGAATGACAAAGTAGTTTTTTCAGTAACCCTGAGAATTATCTTAGGTTCCTCCCTCTCTATTGCCTAGTACAACCAAAGCTCATCAAGTCCATTTCCTAAACCTTTGCCAGATTTTCCTGCCTCAGTTCCCACCACCTCTTCTCTAATTCAGGCCACCGTATCATTCACCCAAAAAACTGCCACAGCCTCCCCGAGGTTTGCCTGTTCTCTTCTCACTGTCCATGAATCTATGATGTTGCTCTAGAGAAATCACAATGGAATTTGTGTAATAGATTCTGGTACAGAAGAAGTTTTCCTCCTTTTAAGAGAAATCATCTCAGTGAAGTTGTGAAAGTCAAATAAAGGATAAAGTTCCAAACAGCCAAGTTTAATGGACTTCACTAATGATGTAACCAAAATCTAAAACATGTCATCTGTGAGATTTATATCAAATTACATATGAAAATTTAAATAATATGGTGAGACAGATGTTAAGTGAGACATTAATTTTAAGCTGCAGAATGAAATTTAGCCCTATTTTGTTACCAGGCAGAAAACAGGATCAGGAGCAGAGAGTCTATGTAAATGAGGTTATATGAATGTATCCCACGAAGGAGAAAAATTCTCTTCTTAGTGACTTGTTTTCCCTCATCTGTTAGATGCAAAAACAAGTTATAAAAAGCTCTGAGGATGATCAGTGCCTGAAATCACTAACAGAGGAATACCTTGAAATTATTCAATCTCTCCCTCTCTCTTTCTTCCAAAGACTCAGAGCTCTTTCCACACATTGAAACTGACATGTAGGTGGTGTGAAATAACTGTAATAAAGCTAGAGGAAGAAGCACTTCAGCATTATTCCACTCACTCAACATGGGCAGTAGAAGCGCAAATGAGAGAAGGTACTGTTTTTTCACAATTCCACTGTTTTATTCAGGGGGAATCTTTATGCAAGTGGTAACACTTAAAAAAGTTTATGTTTAAACATACAGTGGGCTCCGCTCTACACAATTAAGCTCTAATCAGGAATTATCTTGAGAACCGAAAAATTAATATGTATTGTTCAAAACCTTTTATTTTAAAATGTGTTTTAGGTTCAGAAATAAACTAGCAAGAATCTTTTAGAAGATTCTAGTATTCATTCATTAATTCATTCAACATTTATTAACTACCTAGTCATGGCATATACTGAGTGAAGTTAAGAGAATACAAAATAAATAAGGCAGAGTCCCTAATCTCGAAAATCTCGCAAACCAGAAACCAGTCCTAATACTGTCAATATCTTTAAGGACATTATCTTCAAGTCTAAACCATTGGAGTTAGCTTTAAAGATTTTTATCAAGAGGCTGACATCAAAGGGTAAGGACTTGCTTCATTTGGCAGACACTTGCTAGAGAGCCAAACATTGGTTGCAAGAATGGGAGTCTTCATAATATATTTCTTCCTCCTTCAAGCCAGAATTCTTTGAGCAAATTTTTTAAAAAATTACATTTAATTAAAATTGTTTCTCTTATAGTACTAGGTTTCCCCACTATAAAGCTAGCTTTCCTGTTTCTCAAAGCTCCTTGTGGGGAGTTATTAATAGGAGATTTGTCTTTTCATCCATAGTTATTTGTTTATTAAATAATTTATATCAATATAGAAAAAAATGTTTCTTCTATAAGAACATGAGTGGGAAGTGAGGGAGGCTGAAAGAGGGGGAAATAGTACATGCAGGGAGGCAGAATTATAAAGGAGGTTCTGAGAGCTATTAACAAAGTGACATTTTTCTGATTAATCATAGGCAGAGAGTTTAAGGGCTGAGGGAAACTTGCAAAGTGCTGACTTTAAAAATGGAAACATAGTTAAACACAAAACATAGAAAATCTCTAGTCTTCTGCCACCACAGAGGGCAGGGTGCTGTGAGGGGATTGCAGGGGAGCTATCTGGGCCTGGGCGCCAGCTACCCTGGAAGCTGTGATCGAGAAGTGGAAGTGTGCCTGGCGCAGTGATAGCCGGCAGTGTGACCTGGAGGGTGTCGAGGAGGAGTCACGAGACGGGAAGATGGCGGAGGAGTGAATGGGAGTCACGCTGACCTCCTCCCAAGACCAAACTGGAATTGCGACTAAATAGTGGATAAATCACCTGGAAAACAATGGAAAAATAGAGGGAGAGGAAACTTGGAGCCACGGACAGACAGTGGATTCAACTCTCATACATCCCAATGGGTGAGAAGTGCGGTCGAGGCTTGAGAGGGTGGGCTGGGCGCCCACGGGCACTAGCACCAAAGGGACATTGAAATGGCCAGTTGTACCCCCCTGAGAAGAACAGGGTCTGAACCATAAACAGGGACCCCTAGACTACAGCAGGTAAAACCAGGAAAACACAGAGACAAAACGCAACCCCGAAAAGCTTAGGGGAGGTCTCTGCCAGAGACAGGCAGCTGGGGATGCAAAGAGACATTTAAAGGGCTAACGCAAAAATTTGCAGTGGCAGCCACCCTCCTTGATCTCTGGGTAGAGGTGGCAGCAGAGTGGGCTGGTGCCTGGGAAAAAATTGGTGAGGAAAACTATGTGAAGAGAACTGAGACTGTGGCCAGTGGAGCCCCGGTGATAACTCACCTCCCACTCTGCAGCTACCATCTCACTCAGGCATAAGGGAATCAATTAACCTGCCTTTTGTGCACTCCACACACAGCTTGTGCGCATGTGAGCTGGGGGGCTAAGTGCAGACAAGCTGGAAGAAACAGAAGATCCCTGGCCAAAGGGGTCACACAGCTGCATAGAGAGCCTTGAGGAGAGACTGGAGACGGAGGCGTTGGGGAAAGAACGGAAAGAGGAACCGAGGAGTCCTGACTCTCTCCCCATTCTGTAGTCTCCATTTTGCACAGGCAGGAAGCGCCCCCAAAGAGGCAGAAGTGGGGCGCAGATGAGCCAGACGGCCTGCGATTATAATGCGGTCTGCAGAAATAGTGGATCCCTGGTCAAAGGGGTTACAGAACTGCCCAGAAACCCCTGAGGAAAGACTGGAGACCAGAGGCCTTGGGGAAAGAATGGGAGGAGGAACCCGGGAATCCCAACTCCTTCTCCTTTCCTTAGTCTCCATTTTGTGCGGGCAGGCCACACCCCCAAAGAGCCAAAAGCTGAAAAGCACACAATAGACGGCCCAAAACCACCCAGTGCAGGAGCGTGCACACACACACAGAGTGGCCGGTGAGGGTTGGTGAGCACATGTGCGGACCTGCGCGGGCTGGTGAGGGCTTCCGCGGGTTGGTGCCCACGGGGCGTGGGAGGGAGTGCACAGATCTGTGAGGGTAGGCATAAACCGACCACTGCGGGCCATGGGTGCAGAGCGGTCCGCAGAAATAGTGGATCCTGACCAAAGGGGTCACAGAGCTGCCCAGAGACCCTGGAGGAGAGACTGGAGACAGAATTAACCAGAGAGTCCTGGAGCTGACTTCCTCCCATTTCCGTAGTCTCCATTTTGGCAGACAGGTGACACCCCCAAAGAGCCAAAAGCGAGGAAAGCACACAATAGAAGACCCTAAGCTGACCAGTGCCAGGGTGCCCGCTGGCAGGGGGCCAGACGAGTGTGTGAGGTTGCGAATAAGTGCCCCTGGGCTGGGACAAGTGTGCGCAAGCCCAGCTGGTTGGGGATCCTGCCTGGTGGGGAGCGCGCTCAAGGAGCCGGGGTGAGAGTGCAGAGCAATCCAAAGAAATAGTCCATCCCTGGCCGAAGTGGTCACAGAGCTGCCCAAAGCAGGAGTCAGACACAAACAGTAGACTCCTGGAAGGCTCAAACAAACGACCCAAGGTCATATAGGGTCAACAACTGACATCATCAGAGGCAGGCACAGAGAGAAAAGTAAGTAAGTAAGTAAGTAAATAAATAAATTAAAAGACCTGCCTACTACCATAGAAGTTTAATCCACAAAGTCAGGAAATCTAGACGGCCCAATTGAAGCAGAAGCATAAATAAATAAATAAATAAATAAATAAATAACTTACTTAATAGACTCTCACAAATATTGGAAGAAAAAGAAGTTCCCCCCACATGAGTGGAAAAGGGGAATCCCCACAGAGAGAGCTAAATGAAATAGAGGCAAGGGAACTATCAGATATGGAATTCTAAACAGTGGCTCTAAGGGAGCTCAATGAGCTCAGCCAGCTCAAAGAGAACTATGAGAAACTGCAGAGAAACTATCAGGATCTTACAACAAACTATATCAACCTGGAAAAGGACATAGAAACTATCAAGAAGACACAAGAGGATATGAAGAATACCATTTCTGAATTGAAGAACACAGTAGAAGGAATACAGAGCAGGCTGGATGAAGCCAAGGATTGAATCAGTGAGATGGAGGACAAGGTAGAAAAAAGCTCCCAGAAAGAACAAGAAATGGAAAAAAGACTCAAAAAGAATGAAGAGGCATTTAGGGAAATGCAGGACAACCTGAAACGCAATAATATCCGTATAATAGGGATACCAGAAGGAGAAGAAGAGGAGCAAGGAATAGAGAACCTCCTCGAAAAAGTAATGATGGAAAATTTCCCTAATTTGAGGAGAGAAAGGCTCTCATGGATCCAGAAGGCACAGAGGACCCCACTCAAGAGGGACCCAAGGAGGTCCACTCCAAGACACATCATCATTAAAATGGCAAATGTCAAAGACAAAGAGAGAATCCTCAAGGCAGCAAGGGAGGAGAAAGTAACATACAAGGGGGCCCCGATACGCCTAGGAGCTGACTTCTCAAAGTAACACTACAAGCCAGAAGGGAATGGCAACAAATATTCGAAGTCATGAAAAGCAAGGGCCTACAGCCAAGGCTGCTCTACCCAGCAAGGCTCTCAATTAAAATAGAAGGAGAAATAAGGAGTTTCCCAGACAAAAGAAGGCTAAAAGAATACATCTCTACCAAACCAGCACTCCAAGATATGCTAGAGGGATTGGTTTAAGAAGATGAAGGAAAAGAGTGAGATAGAGAAAAACACAGGTACAAAGAGAAAAAATGAATAAGTTTCTATCAGTAATAACTCTCAATGTAAATGGACTAAATGCCCCAATCAAAAGACACAAGGTAGCTGAATGGATAAGAAAACATGACCCACACATATGCTGCCTACAAGAGACCCACCTCAGAGCAAGAGACCTACACAGATTGAAAGTAAAGGGAAGGAAAAAAATATTCCAAGCAAATGGGCAAGAGAAGAAGGCAGGATTTGCAATACTTATATCAAACAAAATAGATTTCAAAACAAAGGCCATAAAAAGAGACCCAGAGGGGCACTTTATAATTCTTAAAGAAAGAATCTATCAAGAAGACATAAACACTGTAAAATTACATGCACCCAACATAGGGGCACCCAAGTATATAAGGAAAATCTTGGACGACTTCAATAAAAAGATATAGACAGCAACACACTGATAGTAGGGGATTTCAACACCCCACTGTCAAAAATGGACAGATCTTCCAAACAAAACATTAATAAACATATCGTGGCGCCGAAAGACACACTGAATCAAAGAGACTTAACTGATATATATAGAACCTCCATCCCAAAGAAGAAAATACACATTCTTTTCAAATGCTCATGGCAGTTTTTCAAAGATAGACCACATGATAGGACACAAAGCAAATCTCAGCAAATTCAGGAAAATTGAAATAATACCAAACTTTTTCTCGGACCACAAGGCCTTGAAACTCGAAATCAACCTCAAAGAGAAACTTCAAAAACTTGCAAACTCATGGAGACTGAACAGTACACTATTAAACAATGAATGGGTCAATAATGAGATAAGAGAAGAAATCAAAAAATTTCTGGAAACAAATGAAAATGAACAGACAACTGGCCAAAACCTATGGGACACAGCAAAGGCGGTCCTGAGAGGGAAGTTCATAGCAATACAGGCTTACCTAAAAAAGACAGAAACATTTCAAATAAAAGACCTAACACTACAACTTCAAGACTGGAGAAACAACAACAAATAAATCCCAGAGCAAGTAGAGGGAAGGAAATAGTCAAGATTAGAGAAGAACTGAATGACTTAGAGACTAAAAGAACAGTTTAAAGGATCAACCAATCCAGAAGCTGGTTCTTTGAAAAGATAAATAAAATTGACAAGCCTTTAAGCAGACTCATCAAGACAAAAAGGGAGAGGACCCAAATAAATAATATCAGAAACAAAAGAGGAGAAATAACAACTGATACCACAGAAATACAAAGGATTGTCAGAAACTATAATGAACAATTATATGCCAAGAAATTTGAAAACCTGGATGAAATGGACAAATTTCTAGAAAAGTATAATCTTCCAACACTGAAGGAGGAAGAAAGAGAAAGATAGAACAGACCGATAACAGCTGGGGCAATTGAAGCAGTAACCAAGAAACTCCCAGCACACAAAAGCCCAGGGCTGAACGGTTTCACAGGAGAATTTTACAAAACATTTAAGGAAGAACTAATCCCTGTCCTTCTCAGACTATTCCAAAAAATCCAAGAGGAGGGAAGACTCCCAGACTCTTTTTATGAGGCCAGCATCACCCTAATCCCAAAACCAGATAAAGACCTTACAAAAAAAGAAAACGACAGGCAATTTCACTGATGAACATAGATGCTAAAATCCTGAACAAAATATTGGCAAACTGCATCCAGCAATACATTAAAAAGATTATCCACCAAGATCAAGTGGGATTCATCCCAGGGATGCAGGGATGGTTCAATATACGCAAATCAGTAAACGAGATATATCACATAAATCAAAGAAAAGACAAAAACCACATGATCATCTTGATAGACACAGAAAAAGCATTTGATAAGGTACAGCACCCATTTATGATCAAAACACTCAGCAAAATAGGAATAAATGGGGCATTCCTCAATGTAATAAAGGCCATATATGAAAAACCTACAGCCAACATCATACTCAACGGGCAAAAACCGAAAGCTTTCCCACTAAGATCGGGAACACGACAAGGATGTCCACTTTCACCACTTATTTTCAACATTGTATTGGAAGTCCTAGCCACAGCGGTCAGACAAGAAAAAGATATAAAAGGCATCCAAATAGGAAAGGAGGAAGTAAAACTATCATTGTTTGCAGATGTCATGATAATGTACATAGAAAACCCTGTAGACTCTACCAAAAAACTCCTCAACCTAATAAGTGAATTTGGCAAAACAGCAGGATACAAAGTCAATATTCAGAAATCAAAGGCATTTTTGTATACCAGCAATGAAATAGAAGAAGAAGAAATCAGAAAAAAAATACCATTCAATATAGCAAGAAGAAAAATAAAGTATCTAGGAATAAATTTATCCAAAGAGGTAAAAGACCTGTAGGCAGAAAACTATACAACATTGAAGAAATAAATTAAGGAAGACACAAATAAATGGAAGCATATACCATGCGCATGGATTAGAAGAATTAATATCATCAAAATGTCCATACTACCCAAAGCAATTTATAGATTCAATGCAATCCCTATAAAGATACCACTGACATATTTCACAGAAATAGGACAGACATTTCAAGAACTTATATGGAACCATAAACGACCTGAAATAGCTGCAGCAATTTTGAGAAAGACACACAAAGTAGGAGGGATCACAATACCGGACATCAAACTTTACTACAAAGCCGCTATACTCAAAACAATCTGATACTGGCACAAGGACAGACCCATAGACCAGTGGAACAGAATAGAAAGCCCAGAAATAAGCCCAGGTCTAATGGGCAACTAATATTTGACAAAGGGGGCAGAAGCATAAAATGGAGCAATAATAGCCTCTTCAACAAATGGTGTTGGGAGAGCTGGATGGCTACATGCAAAAAATTGAAATTGGATCATCAGCTGACACCATACACAAAAATAAACTCAAGATGGATAAAAGACTTAAGTATAAGTCGCAACACCATCGAAGTCCTAGAGGAGAACATTGGCAGGAAACTCTCAGATATCCCACGCAGCAATTTTTTCACTGATATGTCTCCTAAAGCAAGGGACATAAAGGAAAGAATAAACAAGTGGGACCTCATAAAAATAAGAAGCTTCTGCGCAGCGAAAGAAAACATCAGCAAAATGAAAGGGAGCCAACCATATGGGAAAATATATTCGCTAATGATACATCAGATAGAGGTTTGATCTTCAAAATAGATAAAGAACTCACTTGACTCCACTCCCAGTAGACAAATGATCCAATAAAAAAATGGGCAAAGGACCTGGGCAGATGCTTTTCCAAGGAAGAGGTACAGAGGGCCCAGAGACATTTGAAAGAATGCTCGGCATCACGAGCCATCAGAGAAATGCAGATCAAAACCACCATGAGGTACCACCTCACACCGGTCAGAATGGCCATCAAAAACAGATCAACAAACAACAGGTGCTGGCGAGGCTGTGGAGAAAAGGAAACCCTAGTCCACTGTTGGTGGGAATGCAGACTGGTGCAGCCACTGTGGAAAGCAGTGTGGAATTTCCTCAAAAAGCTGAAAATGGAACTGCCTTTTGATTCTGTGATTCCCCTGCTGGGACTATACCCTAAGAATCTCAAAACGCCAATACAAAAGAACCTATGCACCCCAATGTTCATAGCAGCACAATTGACAATAGCCAAGTGTTGGAAGCAACCAATGCCCATCAGTAGATGACTGGATCAAAAAATATGATACATTTACACAATGGAATACTATGCAGCAGAAAGAAAAAAAGAACTACTAAACTTTGTGACAGCATGGATGGAAATAGAGAGCATTATGCTAAGCGAAATAAGCCAGGGGGCGAAAGACAAATACCATATGATCTCACCTAGAAGTGGAACCTAACCAACAATACAAAGATGCAAGGAAAATAAGACCAGCAACACTGGAAGGAAAAGAAACGAACAGAGACAAGAGGGATGGGGGGTGGGGATGGGGGAAAAGGAAGGGAAGGGGAGGGTTGGGGAACATGTAGCAAGGTCTCATGGACAAAACCAAAGGGGAAGGATTGAGGGAGGGAGGGGGGAGGGGGAGGGGAATGTGGTCGGGGGAAGGCAGAGACAAATATATTTGAAAAAATAAAAAAAAATTCACTTCAAAAAAAAATAAAAGAAAAAAAAGAAAATCTCTAATTCTTAGAATTTTTTTTTAACCTATTGGTAATGATGAATAACTAGCTAGATTTTTATCAGGAAGTTCATTTGTATTTAAGCATTTTTTTAAAAACTTACTCTGTTATAACTTTAAGACATGTAATAATAGTAATTAGTGGGAAAGTCACTCATGCATGGTTACAATTGGGTATCTTCTTTCATTTTTACAATATTTTTAAAGGGAAAAGCATCTATGAACAGGATTGTTGCTTTAGAACTTTCACTTCAGCTGTGTCATGAGAGGTGAATCAGGGGCAGGAGAGTGGGAAATGGCTATATATAGAAATAGACTATATAAGATTATTACAATAATATAGACAATAGTTAGACTTTGGTTAGACAGAGAAAAGAACACAAGATAACCACATATTTTTAATAAGAAAGGAATTGTGAGTGATAATGTATTTGAAACAAGTAGATCTTAAAATAGAGCAAAAATTCTGAGAAAATTCCTTTAGGTCTTAAAGTGTCACTTTTTCTGTGAAGCCTTGGTGGCAGGGAGCAAAAATGGTACGACCACCGCACCATTTCCTTTTCTTAGGCAGACAGGAGGGCATTTCCTGGATTTCCGTGTAGTTAAGAGCGGGAGCATGTGACTTACTTTTGGCAAATAGGAGTGATACATTACTTCCAGGCCAAGGCACCTATTGACTACTAATCTATCCCCAGCTCTCTCTTCCCTTAGAAACGATATATCAAAGTAGCACCATCAAAACATGAAGGAAGCCTAGAATCCTGAATTGCTGGATGGAGTAATGAACCACCTATATGAGATTTCTTATGAATAAAAACTAAAATTTTGTTGGGCTAAACCACTGATATCTAGATTTATTACTATGACATAGCATAGCCAATTTTGATTAATACACTTTTCCAGACCAATATATCCAAAATTTCCTTTGGCCCATCTCCCCACAAAAAACCCAAATACACAATTCCTATACTTGTTTCTTGCTCCTTATTTTTAAGTGCTTGGCACTCTATAACTTATTATGCATTTCATCTACTTATCTTGTTTATCACCTGTCTTTCCCAGTAGACTGTTTTCCATATGGCCAGGGATTTGTGTGTGTTTCATTCATTGTTATAATCCAAGTGATACAGTGCTTAAAAGATGATAAGCACTGAAAAGATATTTGTGGGGCCTTAGCCAGTGTGGCTCAGTTGGTTGGAGCATCCTCCCATTACAGAAAGGTTGCGGATTTGATCCCTGGTCCAGGCAACCTATGATCCCCAATCTGGGTGCATACAGGAGGCAACCAATTGGTGCTTCACTCTCACACAGATGGTTCTCTCTATCCCTTCCTCTCTCTCTAAAAGCAATGAAAAAAAAATGCCCTTTGGTGAGGGGAAATAAAAGAATGAATAAAAAGAGAATTTTATGTCTGTCTGGAAAACATTCAAACCTTCAAGTGGAGAGGTCCTACCAGCAGTAGTGAATTCAAGTATAAGGGACACATGGACACATGTTTGGGACACATCAACATAGTTGGAGGGGTCATAGTTAAAGTCATAGGAATGAGTTCTTTCAGGGGATGAGTTTTGCAGGTTTGGTTCTTCTAAAGCAGAAGCTGGGACAAAATCTGGATGTTTATTAAGGACCAATGCCTTTGAAAAAAGGGAAGAAAGTGGACTGGATAGAGGAACAAGTCATACTGCAATGCAGGTTGAAAATGCCTTGGCCAATCTGATGGTGAGCTCTAGAGCAAATACTGTCTGACAGAGTTGCCCTACATCAGATCATAATGGTTGGGGCTTGTGCCACCACTTCATTCAGTCATTGACTGAGAAGGGCTGACTTCGGGTGAGAAAATACCTGAAGGAGTTGATAGCCAGAGACTGCCTGCTGACCTCAATCCCCACTGCTGGGCAATCCCTTCTTTGAAGGCAAATCTGAGCAATACATCTCCACATATACTGCAAATAAGGAAAGAAGAGAAGGCTAATGGCTAGGTTTAACAAATACAAATAAAGCTATTTGTTGTTTATCTGAAATTCAAATTTAAGTGGGTTTCCTGTATTTTATCTGGCAAGTCTACTAAGGGCTAAGTCTTAGAATAAAGCCACAGTTGTCAGGAAAGAAGTGGAATTGTCAAGAGATAAGAGGAAGTCATAGAATGATCTAAAACCCAAGATGAAATAATAGCAATGAGATCCAATGATGGAGGTGATTTTTTAAATAATGTAAAATAAATGATCATTGAAAAGTGAAGAAGATAAAGAATGAGAATTACTGCAGAGACTCAGACTAGGGATAAAAAAAATCTTCTAAAAGTAATGGATTCCAATGTCGAATGACACAGACAGGCAGAGCACAGTTAAAAAATTGGAGTGGGGCAAGCGGTGATGGAAATGCTTGTTGTATGTCATATTTAAATGTGGTAGGGCATGCCTTGCCACAAGATGGCACTCATAGTTCCTTTTTTTCTGAGTTTCTATCAATAAATATTCTGTGCATTTTTTATTGTCATAGAACAAAGAGAACATCTTATGTTCTTATATTACATAGAGCGTTGTGTTCCGTGTTCTATCATTTCCCACAGCTTATGATTGGTTTCTTTTTAGAATATGGAGACATAGTAAATGTTGGACTAGATTGTGGGGTGAGGGCAGGCATTAGAACCTGGCAGAGGGAGCAATTGTAATACTACTGCAGATACTCAGTATAAAGACTAAACAAGAAGCCATTGAATTTGGCCATTGGATGATGATGGATGAGCTTCAAGAAAACTAATACTGTTGGAAATGAAAGCCAGACTGCCTGGTATTGAGAAATGAAAATGTGCTGAGGAAGTGTAGACTATATGTTTGTACACGCGCTGTGAATGATAGGAGGGTTACCAGGTAGATTTTTTCCTTATAAGGAATCCTTTCCCAAATATTGATTTGTGTGCCTTATTCCTAAGTTTCAAATATTTGACCAAAATGCCTATTAGCCCTGGCTGGTTTGGCTCAGTAGACTGAGTGCCGGCCTGTGAACCGAAGGGTCATTTGTTCAATTCCCAGTCAGGACACATGCCTGGGTTGCAGGCCAGGTCCCCAGTAAAGGGTGTGCAAGAGGCAACCACACATCGATGTTTCTCTCCATCTCTTTCTCCCTCCCTTCCCCTCTTTCTAAAAATAAATAAAATCTTTAAAAATGCCCATTAAATGGAAGTTGACCTCACATAAAAATATCTCTACAAAACAAATGCAATTGTGTTCTAGAGATACTTCTACTTGATTAACACCTTTAGTTCCCCAATAGTATAGCACTTATATCTTTTCAAAATAATTTCATACCTATTTCTTATATTATACTGCTTAGAGAATGAACGTTTGAATGTCTAGAAAGAACACAAGATTTGCCTAAGATTACACAGATAGACAGAAACATAGCCATGGGCCAAAGTTTTCTGATGCTTAATTCCACACCCTTTCTACTGAATTATTCTTTGTGTCACTTAATTCCTAATTCGAGTTTTCCACTTATTTAATTTTATTTTTCTGGCATGCATAAAATGATAATGACTCTTTGAAATTACACTGTTTTGAATATTTTTCCATGGTATCTCAGATATGAAACTGTTAAAAATTGCCTGTCTCCAAAAGAATATGGGTAAATATGTTCATTGTCAGCTCTGCCTCTTACAAAACCAAGCATAACCATGAGGTGAACTTAAAATAAGAAATTATAAATTAATGTACCATTAGAGAGGTAAAATCCTGTGCCTGTCTTTTCAGGTGCATAAATACTTCTGCTAGAATACAATCCCACCACACAATCAAAACAGTTTTCTTTTTAACCAATAAATCCAATCATTAGCCATTTATTTTTATCTTTCTTAATCAAGGTAAAAATAGTATTGGTGTCCAATTTGTGTAAAAATCTTTTTGATCTCTTTAAATACACATGCAAAAAAGTGTAAAATTAAGACAACTTTAGCTTTGTTTCTCCCCCACCCCTAATATAGAAAAAAGGGGTAGAGGGACTTCTATAGTTAGTTCATCAACAACTCCATACAAGCTAAACAAAAGAAATCTTCAAACTTCCTTTGTGGCTAGGCCTCTATGGGGAACAGCCTTTTTACTGAGTTGGAGAGAATAAAGGGTATTTTTGAACTTACAAGTGTCTGAAAATATCATGTCTGCAAAGTGTGGTTAACATTTGTATGCATTTTAAAAGAGTCTAATGAAGCCCAGCTCCTTACAGATTCTTACAAAAAAAATGAAGAATGAGAAATGGTGCCTGCCACCCAGGGGTCAGAGTAGTGGTTATTGCTGTAACCAACTGTACAGAGGAGACCTGTCACTTAGAGATTGCATTAGCAAGAACATCATGAAGACTGGCCCTTACCCAAAGAATTTACTGAGAGAGACATTTAATATGGAGGAAATAGAGCCTCAAAGAGAACAGCTTTGAAGAAGGGCTTTGAAAAAGTCAGAAGAAGATGAAATGAGGAATGTTGTTACTTAGTGCTGATTAAACAAATGCCTGCCTTCGTTTTTCTCCAGCACATCTCAAAATGTGGCAAATAGCATGCGCATTCACAGGCAAAAATATAACTTGGAATGTGAAATTTTTCATTAGGATGGGCCCTTGGGACAATGAGTTGTTATCAAAATGTGTGAATGCCCTAATTCTACCTGCCTAATTCTACAATCGCTCCTCTCTCAGGGACATACCTACTCTTCCGTGAACACTCCAGGATCTCAGATGGTCTCCCCTTATTTTCATACCAGTTAAGATTGGAAACTCTGTTCTCCCTAATCTTTAAACCATGTCCTATCCCCTCAGGCCCTGGCTCTAGGTAGAGAGTAATCCATCACTGCCATTACAACATACAGCACTTTAGGTGTTAACCCTTTTGGAGTCATTGCCACTTTCTACTATAAAAATCAACTGACTCATGGAGTTGAATATAATTTTTTAGTTATCTAAAACACCTCTACAAATGATTTTTTTCTGCTGCTATTTATCTCTAGTCTTTGTATTCATAAACGCATTCATCCTCCAACAAATGTAGCTGCGTACCTACTATGTGCCAGGTATTATTCCAGACAATGGGCTTATAAGCAGTCATGAAGACAGGCCCCTGCTTTCATGAATCTATATTCTAACTATGTAAGAAAGGAAGAATGGGAGTGAGGGAGGTGACAGGCAAAGAATAAACAAGATAAATTCAGAGATGGTAGCTCCAAGAAGACAAGAAAACAGGTTAGTAATTGTGTGGAGAACTATTTTTGTTTGAGTAGTCAGAGACTGCCGCCCTGAGGTGAGGTGCTGAGTGCCACATTGGAGCCAGGGTCTAACAATGACAATAAGTCAACCATGCACATAACTGGAAGGAGTATGTTGTAGGCTCAGAAAATAGAAAGTACAAAAGGTTTCAAGGCAGACCAAGCATAGAATGTTTGAAGAACTAAAGAAGGCCACGGCTGTCGAATTCCAATGAAAAGAAATAGGTAGGACATGAGTTCTGAGAGATCCAAGAGATGGGCTGGGGCTGCTAAATGATGAAGATGTTATATATGGGGGATCTCAAGAGCTGTGAAGATTTTATTAACTCCGAAATATTTCAGCATATTTTCCCTAAGATTGAGGATAATTATGAAAGTACAGGATCCAAGATGGTGGAGGAGTAAGTGAAAGTTACATTAACCTCCTCCCAGGACCAGTCGGGAATTACAGTTAAATTGTAGAGAAACCACCCTGAATAATGAACTGAACACTACCTGGAGAGAAGCCTTTCAACCATGGACAGACAGAAGGAATCACTTCAGCACAATATGACTGGTAGGCAGTGCAGAAGAGGCATGAGAGGGCTGGCTGGGCTCCCATAGACAGCAACTGAAGCACCAGGGGAATATTTTAGTGGCTGGGGGCTTCCCCCTGAGAAGTGTGGATTCTAAACCCCAAGCTGGGCTCTCCAGCCTATAGCACCAGAGCCAGAAAGGAACCCAGATAATATCCAGCCGTGAAAAGCAACAGGGGTTCTCTCTGCCAGGGAGAGATAGCTGGAGACACAGAGATCCTTTTAAAGGGCCAAAGCACAAAATTTTGCTTATAGCTACTTATCTTGGGTGCCAGCACAGGGAGGGCAGAGTGGACTAGAGATGCTTGAGCAAAGCCTGGGGCTGGTGGCTCTTGGGAGAGAACTGAGGGAGCAGCTTTCAGGATCCATGTGCTGAATCATTCCCCATATTGCAGGAGCAATCTCTTCAGGCAGAGCAGTCCTCTCTGAATGGCATCAGCTTGAGGAGAAACAATAGCCCTGCCTGCAGGAATTACTCAGTTGTGGTGGGGTGGGGGTAGTGGTTATGGGGTGGAGGGATTGAGCAAAAAGGAAAAAGGTTCATGGACATGGACAGCAGTGTGGTCATTGTTAGGGTGGGGGGTATAAGGGGGCTAAATGGTAACGGAAAAAATATAATAAAGAGTATATATTTAAACTAAAAAAAGTAAAATTATCAAAATCAGGAAATTTCCACTAATATAATTTGAATATAATTATAAAAATCAAAAAATAATATTAAAACATTATTATAATTATCTCTCAATTTAAAATATTATTTAATTTATAATAGACCTTAAATTTTTAAAAGATTTTTAAAATGTCCTTTATAGAAATTTTATTATTCCAACCCAGAATTGCACATTGCACTTAATTTTCATACCTCTTTAGCCTCCTTTAATCTGGAACTGTTCTTTATTCTTTATCTTTCACAACATTAATTTTTTTTAAAGTACTGACCATTTGTTTTGTAATACATCCTTAAATTGGAGTTTGTCTGATGTCTCCTTGAGATTAGATTCAAGTTATACAGGTTATAAAAAGTTTATCCTTTTCGATATAGAATATAAGGAGGTATACAATATCAGTTTGTTTCATTACTAAATAAGATAGGGAGGGTGGAAAGGAAAAAGTATGTATTAGGTTGGCCAAAAAGTTCATTTAATTTTTTCCATACAATGGTTCTAGTAGTGTTTATTTGTCTTTAACTTCATTCAAAACAGTTTTGCTAGATTGTATTATGACAGCAGTCATATCAGTGTGCATTTTAAAAAAATCAAAATTGGTGAATTTTTGTATAGCCATTTTAATATTGAAGGTGGAAGAAAATAAGCAACATTTTTGGCATAGTATGCTTTATTACTTCAAGAAAGGCAAAAACTCAACTGAAATGAACAGTGTGTGGAGAAGGTACTGTAACTGATCAAACATGTCAAAAATGATTTGCTAAGTTTCTTGGTACTATTGACAATTCTTTGCTGTGGGGCTGTCTTATGCACTGGAACATGTTTAGCAGCACCTGTGGCCTCTACCCACTAGAAGCAAGAGATAGCAAACATCTCAAATATCTAAATCAATAAAGTTATTCATGAAGATGGAAAGTATAACTTATTTTACAGAAAACAACTTAACCAACTTTTTGGTCAACCCAATGTTTTGCTAGATAGAGATCAATGTATGTTTATGCTTTAGATGGTAACAAAAATATAATGTTAATTCTAAAATTAGAAGTATAATATGGACAAATTCCTATGAATTAAATGCAAATGCAAGAGGCTTTCTTTACTTATTCAAAACTGTGACTACAGGACTTCAGAAAAATCTCAAGGGTCACTAAAAAGGTAAAGAAGTAAGAGAGAGATAACAGAAGGTAAGTTATTAATAGGAACAAAGATATGCTTATAAACTTCCAACAAATACAAATAACTGTGATTTTGAATATAAATTTATATAGCTTAAATAAAATATACTAAATATTTAAATAAATAAGCTGTTTTTACATAGGAAAAGGAATTGTTGAGCATTTATGAAATTGAACTAATTTAGATACCCAGTGACAATCACAAGGGTCTCCACTGCAGTGAAACTTCCCTTGAACTGTTAGTATAGCTTATTTTGCCACAAATACTAGCTAAATGCAAAAAAACCAAACTTGAAACATATAGTTGGAAATTTTGTCACTAGGAATAATAAATAAGGAACAGACCAGAAAATCCAAAGTCTATATAGAAAATACAAAGAATGAGAGTGGGTAGAGGTTGAGCAAAATGTTCTGTAACATGAACATAACCAGACCATTGGATAAGGGCCTTGAGGGCACAGTTGTTCTCTGGTTACAGGTTTTTTGTTTTTGGTTTTTGGTTTTTTTTTAAATCAATGCCTATCTTCATATATGGTATTCAGAAATCAAATTAAAACTCTATAAATAACCTAGGACATCCAACAGGACTGCTGCTTCCCTTTCATTTCTATACCTCTATTAGTGCCTAACTTACAACTATTGAATCTAATCTGCAGAATTTAAGAGATAAAGAACCAAGGCTGTCATTTAGTTCAGTTTCCTTGGTTTCAAATGAGAAAAATGAAGTAATTAAAGTTAACTGACTTGCCCAAAGTTACCCAACAGTGACACTTCTAGTGTTCTGACAGCTCAGACTTGGAGGCCCAGAACACTGGTAAAGATGTCGTAAAGGCATCACTATCAAATAAAACCACCCAGGGAGTACAGGGGGCAGAGCACTGGACTTGTAGTCAGAAAACTTATTAAAACTGTAGGCCTGCCTTTTACTTTCTATGAGACCATGGGCAATCGCTATAACTCTCTGTAAAAAAGAGTAAGACCTACCTCATAAAAATTTTATATATATGCAATGCAAAAGTGCTTTGTAAAAAGCAATTAATATTAAAATTATTAGGATGTATCATTTTGATGATGATCTTCTAGTCAAAATTTGGTTAACAGATGTAATATTTTTCAAGTAAGACTGTTACATGGATATTGTATAACAGGTAATTTATATATTCAATTTTCATGCTTCAGAAAAGATGAGGCATACGTTTAAATTTGCCTTTAAAGAATCTTAATTTTTACTTGATTGTGGAAAATTTCAAACATATATAAACAAAAGAGAATATAACAAATTGCCACGTACTTATTACCCAGCTTCAATATTTTCAAAATTCTGCCATTCTTGTTTTTTATTGTGGTAAAATACACATGACAAAATTTACAATTTTAACCATTCTTAAGTGTGCAGTTCAGCGGCAGTAAGTACATTCACAGGTTGTGTCTGACATTCTTATATCATCTAAATCTCCACCCATCCCCCACTTATTTGCTCCATGATTATGAGAATCTCACTTATTAAATCACACAGTTAACACTTCAGTTTCCATCCAAATTCACATGCAACTTCTTTTGCTCTAAATCCTCAGATCCCCCTTCATGAGAATCATAACTCCTCTCTCTCAGAGTTGCTGTAAATATTTAAAAATGCACTGTAATACAACATAGCAGGTACTCAATCACTGTTAGCTCACTGCTGACGCCATTCATGTGCTCTGACTGTTCCCAGAGAAGCTGTGCTGATAACACAGTGAATTCAGTTTCACTGATGTGATGACTCTCTGGTTTTAAAGTATTTTCTTGACATTTCATTGTTCCCTTGTACCTTATCTAGGTGGACATATAAACCTAATTAAGTTTCCAATTGGATCACTGTCTTTGTAGAAAAGTAATGAAGAAGTTCTCTATATCTTTGTGATAGTATTTAATGATAAAAGAAATAAAATAAACTCCAGTAGCCGAAGTGAGGAGTTTCTCAAGTCATTGCAGCCACTTATTCAAATGTATTGTTGGGCACATCAAAACCAGTTTTGACTTGAGTCACTGTGGAGGACATAGGAAAGCACTGACTGCCCTCTTCCTGGTCACTGCTCTTACTAGGCTCTCTCATCACTCTGACAGAGTCTTCTCAGCCGCATTTTATCTTTCTGCACTAAATGGGAAGATATTCTAAGACATATTCCTAAGCCTTGCATTTTTTTTTACAAGCTCTCATAGACAACCCATTTATATGATCTCAGCCTACATTTCTACATGAGCTACTCTGCAATCAGCATCTCCAGCCTATAATCCTCTGACTCCAAGAATCCTCTGAACACATCATCATTCCTCTGAACTCTTTTTCCCTCCCAGAAATCCTGTTTCTGTTGATGGTACATCACCTTCCTGGTCTTTCTGTCTTAATCTAGAGCCTCATCCTTACATTTTTAAATCCCTATCTCTTATACCCAATTCAACTCCAAAGAAGAGCGAATACTCCTTAGAAATATCTGTTATTTGCTCCACTCTTTTCCCAAGTCCACTAATTGGGGACATTACAATTTCAAAACCTAATTAATGCAATAGCTCATGTGGTCAATCAAATACAATTTCTTGCATACAATGCTTAATCAAAAAAGCATAATACTGTTTTTAGGAGTTGTAAGAGTCATGCCTCAACATTCCTTCATTTAACACTTAGGGGAGTTTAAAAAGACACAAATCCTTTTTCTGAGCCAGGAAAAAACCCAAAGTTTTCCTTATTGGTAAAGCATGTTATTTTATAACTAGGTCTGAATAATGCAAACATCTGATAACCTTCAGAGAAATCACACCAACAAAATCTGAGTGTAATCTGGGCCCTCTTAAATACAGCTCACATTTCCCTAATTTTATAGTCTCTATATAAAAACTTATACTCCTATTATTACATTTAGAGAGCCCTTCAAAAGTGTCATAAAGTTCCAGTCTTGATAGCCTCCAATTAGTGCCCTACTTACATAGCTCTGAAGTTCCAGTTTACTACCTTAACCTGCAAGCTAGAGCTTATCTTAACTGAGAACATTTATCTCTAATGACTGGTTTCCATGCCAAGTCCCCAACTATACAAAACAGCTAATTTCCAGACTTTAGTTTTCTTGTTAGTTTTTCTTTTACAATTTAGTAGAGTCCAGACGTTTACCTTCCCTTGTGAGACTTCCATCAGAGTATACTCCAATTGACACTCACTCCAGTGCTCAAAGCTTTGATAATATGCATGCACAGATACATTTACAAATATATTCATTATAGTTTCATTTATTTAGTAAAATCTTAGATATAACCTTTGTGTCTTCTCATAAGTGGGTAGGAGAGTGGTTGACCGTACAGGTAAAACACAACTGCCATGAGTTGTTAATTCTTGAAATCAAGTGATGGGTTCATTATACAATTCTCACTTATTTTTTCCTATATTTAATTTTTTCCCATAAATTTTAAAAATTAAGGTACACACACCCTATGAATACAGGGTGGGGCAAAAGTAGGTTTACAGTTGTTCATATGGAAAATAACACAATAATCAAAAAATAATACAAGAATAAACTGTTTCATGTATTCACAACTGTCAACCTGCTTTTGCCAACCCTGTACAAAGTAACACCAGAAACAGTTAATATGATCTATCTGTACTCACAGAAATGGACTACAATATGCTGTTAAGTGAAGAAGAACAACAGTAAGAATAGTATGGCTCCATTTGGGAGTTTTGAAAGCTCTGTGTGTTTATGAATGTGTATGTTTGCATATCCAGAGATAAAAGGCTGGACAGAGACCCACCAAACTGACAGCTAATTCTGGGAATTAGAAGGGATAAGAGTGGATGATCATATCTTACTCTATATAATGCAAAAAGGTTTGAAGTTTTACCAGCACCTGTAAATTTAAAAAAATAAAGAAAATAATAATATTAATGACTAAAATCCTTAGTGCTACAGAGACCTGGAGGCTATATTCTTGGGAGCATTAAGTACTAAAAAATCCACCTTTACTTCAAAGCATATTGAAAGTAAAACCCATTTATCTGACCTACTACTCTCTCAAGGCATTGACTTTTCCTACCAACCTTATCTGGGACTGCCTTCTGTTATGTCCTGGCAAGGTTTTACGCAATTCTTTTAGGCAGAACAGGTGGAGGTAAACTCTAAAAGATTTTCTTGCTCTTTAGTCAGGTCCAAATTCAGAATTTTCTTCAAAAGCATGATCAGAGTAAATTTGTGTTTCCATGGCAACCAGTAGCCACTAACTTTGACCCAAAGGCACTCCTACTAGTTCCCTATTTGTACTATGGGATCTGCACCTCTCCTTGATCTACCAATTCTTATGACTTTCAGGTACTAGTTTCCCTGCCTTTCACTACCTCCCCACCCATGTCTGGGTCTGGTGCCGTCTTCTATCATAGCACTTGTCATATTATACTATAATTGCTTACTTATCTGATTCCCCTGTAAGACTGCAAGAGGACTGCAACCAGGGGTGGATCCAAGTTTTGTGGGACCTGAAAATAATACAACTTAGGAAGTCTTCTTTTAAAAAAGAATATAAATTATGAATACAAATTTGTATATAAACACATATGTTTATTTATAAAGTGAAAAGAAATCACAACAGATTACTGAAGCTTCAAAGATTAAGATCTTTCTCTTCTGAGATTTCTTTAGGCAGTTTAACAGAAATAGGAGTGTATCCTAATTGCAACCTGGCTTTCCTTTCTCATTACTAGTACTCATAAAGCCTGTGCAAATGGTGAGACCTAAAATCTAAACTTCATTAGCTTCATCATAAATCTATGTCTGGCTTCTTTATTGCTGAATTCTCAGCAATCAGCTTAGTTTATTGCATATATTAGGTCTTCAAAATATAGCTGTGATGAATAAAAGCAGGGGTGTATGGATTAATCCTCCCTTTACTAAGTCCCTGCTATAAACCTTTTGATGGCTTCCCATTACTTTTAAAATGAAATACTACTGCATAATCTACCCCTTGCCCTCTTCTCCAATGGCCTCTTGAATTTCTCTTTTTTACTGTATATACCCAGCTACACTGGCCTTCTCTAACCACCTCAAGTCCTGTCTATAGGCAGTTCCTTCTGTCTAGCCCCCTCTTCCTACCCCCTTACCTCAGTTTTAATGCTACTTTGTCAAGGAAGTCTTTTAGCCTTGGTTAAATCCACCAGTTATCTCACTCTGTATTTCCTACTTGTTTAAAAACACTTGAGACTATTGTAATTACAGAATTTTACAAAGTAATTTGCTATCTATTTCACTACTGGAATGAAAACCTCCTGAAAGTAGGGGTCAGTGTGTTTATTTATTTATTGTTTCCCCAGTTTACCTCAATGTTGTATACAGAGGAGGTGCCCAATAATTATTTGCAGAATGAATGAAGAAATGAATGAATGAGGGTGACTGCCAAAGAGGATACAATTCTGGATATATATTAAAGGATATGCAGTATCTAAGATCAAAGACCTCCACTGGCCAAAGGAAGAAATGCATAATAGCAGCTAATATTTATTGCTTACTATATGCTAGATTTTGTAGTAAACTCTTTATATATAATTATTTTATCATCAGAGCAACCTTATAAGCAAGTAGATGTTAGAATCAGCTTGTTAAAGTCTACAAAACGTTCTATTGGATTTTGATTGGGATTGCTTTCACTCTACACATCATTCTAAAGATCATATTGACATCTTAATAGTAAGTATTGCAAACCATGAACACTGCAAGTATTGTTATTTATTCAGATACTATATTACTTATCAGTGTTTTGTAGTTTTCAAACATGCAGATCTTATACATATTTTGTTAGATCTATATTCAATTGTTACATGGTTTGAAGTGCTACTGTAAAAAATACTATTTTTAAAATATTAATTTCTAATTGTTCTTCATTGGGATATAGAAATACAATTTTTAGGAGAATCAAGATGGCAGAGGAGTGAGTAAAAGTCACAGTGACCTCCTCCCAGGACCAATCTGGAATTACAACTAAATTGTGGAGAAATCACCTGGAACAAACAACTGAACAATAGTGAGAGAGGGGCCTTAAACCTCGGGCAGACAGAAGAATCAGCTTTATACAACCAAACTGGTAAGGAATGTGGCAGAGACTCGAGAAGATGGGCAAGGTGCCCATGGGTGGCAGCACCAGAAGGATATTGAAACAGCCAGTTGGATCCCATTGAGAAGAGTGGGATCTAAACCACAAGCAGGGATCTCCAGCCTACAGCACCAGAGCCCAAAAAGCACACAGAAAATAGCCAGCTGCAAAAAGCAACAGGATTGCTCTTTGCAAGAGACAGGTGGCCAGAGGTGCAAAGAGCCATTTAAAGGGCCAACACATACATTTTTATTTGCAGCCACTTACCCTGGTCTCCAGCAAAACTGGGGGGTAGAGTGTGCTAGAGATGCCTGAGGAGAGACTGAGGAAGGAGGCTTTGGGAGAGAACCGAGAGAATGGCCAGTGGGATCCTGGTGCTGACTCATCCCCCATATGGCAGCAGCCATCTTGCTCAGGCAGAGCACTCCCCTGAGTGGCAAGAGTGTGAAAGGACACAATAGCACTGCCCCCAGGAGGGACTTGGCCCTAGCCCAGTAGTACTAAAACCTGACTGCTGAGGACAGAGTGGCAGCTAGATCCCTGGCTAAAAAGGACGCACAGTGGTCTAGAGACACTTCAGTAGAGACTGAAGGCAGAGTGGTCTAGAGACACTTGAGGAGAGACTGTACACGGAGGCTTTAGGGAGAGAATGAAGAGAGTAGCGGCGGGGAGGATCCCAGTGCTGACTTCTCCCACATATGGCAGCAGCCATCTGGCTCAGGAAGAACACACCCCTGAAGGCAGCAGCTTGAAAGCACCCAATAACCCCACCCCGAGAAGGGACTCTCCCCCACCCTGTGCTGTCTAAGCAGGCCTGCTGAGAGCAGAGCGACTACATTAACAGCTGAAGGAGACAGCCACAGACAGGATACCTGGAAGTCTCGAATAGACTGTCTAAGGTCAGACAGGGACAACATCTGACATCATCAGAAGCAGATCCAGAAGAAAAAAAACAGTGGTCTCCTACCATAGAAGATCACAGCACAAAGTCAGGAAATCAAGACAGATCAATTTAAGAAGCAGAAGCAAAAAAGAAGAATCTCACAAATAATGGGAATATTACTACAAAGGTAGTAATATGTAAGGGAGCCCTGGTACAGCTAGCAGCTGACTTCTCAACAGAAACATTACAAGCCAGAAGGGAATGGCAAGAAATATTCCAAGTCATGAAAAGCAAAGACCCGCAACCAAGACTGCTCTACCCAATAAGGCTCTCAGTTAAAATGGAAGGTGAAATAAGGAGTTTCCCAGACAAAAAATGCTAAAAGAATACGCCTCCACCAAACTAGCACTGCAAAATATGCTAAAAGGACTGGTTTAAGAAGATGAAGAAAAAGAGTCTATGAATACCCAGTTCCTTTCAGAGTTGCCAATATTTGATATTACCAATATTTTTAATACTTTTTAATCTGATTGTGACAATGTGTTATTTTAATTGTTCCTTTATTATTTGTTGAAACTAAACCTGTTTTTGAATATTTCTTGCCTATTTCTATTATTTTTAAAAAGCTTTAACTGACTTTTTAGTATTCTTTATCCATTTTTTGATTAAATGTTTGTAGAACTTTTTCCCTAAAAAAACCCCCCAAAACTATTAACCCTTGTTTTAAATGTGTTGCAAATACCTTCCCACTCTATTCCTTGTCCTTTAACTTTTTTCATATGTATATTACTACATAGTCTTAAATATTTAATATAGTCATACTGTCAATATTTTACTTTATAGCTTCTGGGTGTGAATATTTTACTTCAGTATAAGAAAAATATTGTTTTATATTCCACCTAAAACTCCTTAGATTTTACACATTGATTTTTAACTCACCTGAATATATTTTGTATAATGTGTGAAATAGGGCTCTAAATTTTTTTATTTCAAGTAATAGTGGTCCATGCACTTTATTTGTTGAATAAGCCTTATTTTACCCATTGATTTTAAATATCAATTTAATCATATATTACATTGTTATACAGATATATACATTTGTTTCTAGAATGCTCATTTTATTTCATTGATCTACTTGAATATTTCTGTGCTGGTGTCATGTTTTAATTGCTGAGACTTTATAATGGATTTAAATTTTTTAATATTTTATAATTGATTTTGACATTTTAAATAAATACATAAATAAATAAATAAAATTTAAAAAACTGCATTTTTTTTAAAAAAGGAAGAAACAAAGAACTCCTACCTTTTGTGACAACATGGATGGAACTGGAGAATATTATGCTAAGTGAAATAAGCCAGTCAGCGAAAGACAAATACGATATGATCTCACCTATAAATGGAATCTATTCAACAAAATAAACTAATGAACAAAATAAACCACAGGGATAGAAACATGGAGCAGACTGAAAGTGACCAGAGAGGATGGGGAAGGAGGACAATGGTGGAAAGGAGGAGAAGGGACTAAACAAAGAACACGTATGAATGACCCATGGGCATGGACAACAGAGTGGGAATTGACTGTTGGAGCGGGGGGCAGGGTGGGATTGGTGTAGGAGGGCAAAGGGGGAAAAATTGAGACAACTGTAACAGATTAAACATGATATAAAAATAAAAAAATTTAAACAAGAACATAGAAATACAATTTTTGTGTTAACCTTGTATCATGCAACCTTGCTAAACACACTTATAATTTCCAGTGGTATTTTTCTAGATTCTTTAAAATTTTCTATACAATCATGTTGTTTGTGAAAAAGGCAATTTTACTTATTCCTTTCTAATCTGAATGTCTTTTATTTCGCTTTCTTGCCTATTGTCCTGCTGAATACAGGTGGTTAAAGCGGACATCTTTGCTGTGTTCTTTATTCAGAAAACACATTTAGTCTTCCAGGATTAAGCATTACAGGTGGGTTTTATGAATGCTCTTTATGAGGTTGAAAAAAAATTCCTTTGTATTCCTAGCTCACTGAGAGTTTTCATCATTAATGGATGTTGAATTTTGTGAAATGCTTTTTCTGAATCTATTGAGATGATCATATAGTTTTTCTGATTATAGTTGTCTGAGGAAAATTGCTTTTTGAATGTAGAACCAGCCTTGCACTCTTGGGATAAATGGCACTTGATCCTTTTTTCATGTAGTTGGATTCAGTTTAACATTTTGGTAAGGGTTTCTGATTCTATGTTCATGAGGGATATGGATGGGTCTGTAGTTTTCTTTTTTGGCAATGACATCTGATTTTGACATTAGGTTAATATTAGCTTCACAAAATGAGTTGGGAAGTGTTTCCTCTTCTTCCATTTTCTTGAAGACTTGGTATATAATTGGTATAATTTCTTCCTTATGTGTCTGGTAGAATTTACCAATGCTGCAATATGGGACCAGAGGATCTATTTTTTGCTTGAGTGAAATGTTGGTAGCTCAGGTCTTTCCAGGAATTTGTCTATGTCATCTAAGTTCTTGAATTTGGGGGCATAAAATATGTTTCTTGTTTCTTTTATTAATTTCTTGGTGAATCTGGCTAGAGGTTTGTCAGTTGTGTTTATCTTTTCAAAGAACCAGCCTTTGTTTCATTGATTTTCTCTCTTGTTATTGTTTTCAATTTCACTGATGTCTGTTCTTATCTTTACTATTTCCCTTCTTCTACTTGCTTTGGACTTAAATTTGTCTTCTTTTTTATAGTTTCAAAATGTTTAAGCTTAGATCATTGATATTTACATAAGCATTTAATGCTACAAATTTCCCTCAAAACACTGTTTTATCTGTATCCCACAAATCTTAATATCGTGTATTTTTATATTTATTCTATTTTAAACATTTTAAAATTTCCTTTGTGACTTCCTTTTGATCTGTGGATTATTTATATATGTGTGATTTAATTTACAAATATTTGAGAAGCTTCAAAATAATTGGAGAATTTTCCAGATTTTTCTGTAATTGGTTTCTAGTTTATTCTAGTCAGAGAACATACTTTATTTGATTTCAGTCCTTTTAAGTTTATTAAGATTTGGCTTGGATTTATGGCCAGAATATGGTCTATATTGGTGAATATACTCTGTGCACTTGAAAAGAGCGTGATTTTGTTGCTGTTGGTTTGAGTGTTCCATAAATGTCAATCAATTAAAGCTGGGAGATACTGTTGTCAGGTCTTTGATACCCTCATTGACTTTCTGTCCACTTAATCATTGTGAAAAGAGTACTGAAGTCACCAAATAGAAATGTGAATTTGTCTATTTCTCCTTTCAATTCTCTCTGGTTTTGCTTTATGTACATTGTATCTGTGTTGTTATATTCATATACATTTAGGAATATTCTGTCTTTTTGATGAATCAACCCCTTTACCATTATGTAGTATTCTTCTTTACTTCTGACAATAATTGTTTTTCTGAGGTCTACTTTGTCTCTTTTTAATAAAACCATTTCAGTTTTCATTTGATTACTATGGCTTTCTCATAAACCTATCCAGCATTAACCAAGGAAAATGCTACATTAATATCAGACAATCTTCTTGAGGGTAACTCTTGTTCTATCCTCAATCCACAACAAGTATCATTCAGGGAGGATTTAGTTAGTCATTGAAGATTACCTGGCAGTAATCTGAATTGCTCTAACTCCTACGATTTATAAATGGAAGAAAAACCCATAAAAGACTTCTCCAGGAATTTTCAAACTTTACTCTGCACAGGAATCACCTATGAATACCTATTAAAAATACACATAAATATGGCCCACCTTCTGAGATTCCTGTGCTAGTATCCAGGAATCTGTCATTTTGATCAGCCACTCCAGGTGAGTCTGATGCAGGTGGTCCATGAACCATATTTGAGAAATACTCATTTATTCTGCATTCTATAAAGCAGCACTTTCCAGAAAAACAAATGTCATAAAACCACATATGTAATTTAAAATTTTTTGGTAGACTCATTAAAACTAAAAATAGAAAAAAGATAAAATTAATTTCAATAATGCATTTTTAGCCCATATCCAAAATATTATCATTTTGACATATGGTACTGGCCATATCTCAAATACTCAATAGCCATTGTAGCTGGTGTATGAAATAGCATAGATTTAAAGCAATGTTTCTCAATTTCTTGGATGAGGACAATCACCTTGAATATTTTATCCTTTTCTCTTTGAATGTTTAATAAGATTCTCCCTTGATAATTTTAATTCAGTAAATTTGGGTAGGGAACCCCAAGAATGTGTGTCACTTTGGGTGATTCTTATTTTCAGGGAAGTCTGGGACTCACGGCAAGAGAACATGGACCACAGCTTCTGTGGGCTCTCAAAACAAATATTTTCTATGAACTAGATGAGGTCAAACACAAGAAAAAGAGATCCCAGATTATAAAAGAACTGGTGGTTAATCCTGGTTTTCTCTAGCCTCCCAAGTCTGTTTACTTCTCCTTACCTCATTATGTGCAATGACCTCACTTTCTTCCTCTCAGAAATGTAGCTTTTTGATCTACCATTCCTATCAAGAAATAAACAACTAATAACAAGTGTCACTCACCATAAGACTTGAGCCACTTAAACACGAACCTAGATCAAAGACTCATGAGCAGGACTTCAGCTATTTTCTTCCTACAAATCGTGAAAAGGCCCAGAAATTCTAGCATTTTTTTGATCTCTAAACAAAATCCACTAGCTAGAATCAGGGTGTCTCTTGTTGGCAACGTTCCAGACATTAGCTTAAATATGGTCACCTTAATATGAATCTTCAATTCATTAGCTCCAAAGCCTTATGAAATTAAAGAAGGGGGATTGTTGACCTGAGAATCTCTAAAATCACTTTCTTTTCTATCAAAGTATAAAAGTGGCCCTATCCAAAGAGTCAAATAGAACTAGGTCAATTAAAGGACTGCTATGCAAGAGTAAAATATAATGTTTTAAGGCATAGATTCTGGAATCAATCACATGGAACTGGGTCCCAACTCCGCTGTACACCAGCTATAGCCTAAGCTAATTTGCTTTATTTCTCTAAGCCTCATTTTTATCAGTTGAAAAATTCTTCATAGGATTGTTAAGAGATGATGCATAGAAATATATATAAATTATTATTTAGAGTTCAGCCAAGATGGAGGAATAGGGAGAAATACTTCACTTCTTCACACAACCAAAAGGATAACAATCAATTTAAAAACAATAAACAACCAGAAGAGCCAGAAAATCAAACTGCATGGAAGTCCAACCCCCAAGGACTTAAAGAAACATGCATCAAGACTGGTAGGAGGGGTGGAGATGGGGTGGGGCAGAGAAGGTGGGGTGTACAGGGAGGAGAGGGATAAAGGGGAGAAAAAAACTGGGACAACTGTAATAGCATAATCAATAAAATAAATTTAAAATGTATTTATTTTATGTTTATGAATAACAATATATTACATGTATTTATATAATAGTAATCATATAAATATTATATATAAAGTATGAATTACATTTATATTATTTATAAACTATAAAATCTCTTTGTATAATTATATTTATTTAATTGTAAATGGTAAATTTATCATATATAAATATGTTATGAGTATTAAATTATTTATGTTAATTTTAGTTAATTACTTACATATTTGTATAAATTATACATACACACACATATATATCTATAAAATATATAACTATAGCTACCATATATTGAGGGTTCTCATAATCACCAGTCTAGAAGAAACCAGATGATCTACTGATGTATCAACCTACTGCAAGTTCTCTTACATCTGGTCCTGTGCTCGTGCTGCATTTCATAATCAGCTTTCCTGAAAATGACTACTAATTAAAAATACATCAGGCACTTTGGGACATAATGCTACAATAATATGCTTTTGCATTAAGCTTGATGCTCTATGAATCTGATAGAGTTAAAAGATGTAAAAAATCATCATTTCTCCGAAAGAGTAACAGATGCCCTAAAATAATTAAATTAATTATATTAGATATTGTTATTAAAATAGAAAATCCTTTACTTTATCTTATGAGTTCCAAATTATTATCTCTCTATAAATAACCTTCTTTATTGCTATCAGCATTTATAGGGTAGTATTTTCCATAGGACAATTCCCTGGCCTTTGTTTTGTGAATTAATTAATTAACTCATTATATGCTCATTATATTTTTAATGGCATTTTTTTATTTCAATATGTGCTTGCTTTAATCAACCAAGAAGTATCTGAAAAAGTTAAGATAACTGATTTGGGCATGTTTGAAATAAAACATTTTAAATTCATAGGTAGAATATGGTTCCTGCATTGTTATGCAAAAAGGAGAAAGACCACTAGTTTATTAAGCACCTGCTTATATATGAACTAATTTCAACTCCTTAAGGTAATTCTTAGTATCCTAATTTTAAAAAAATGGGGGAAACAGAAATCTAGAGAGGCTACATTATTGTCTAAGTTTTCTCTGCTAGTCATCAGTAGAGCCAGGGTTTGAATTTGTTTAACCCAAAAGGTCTTGTACATGTTAATTAAAATGTTTTATGTTAATTTTCACAGATCCAATTTATCAAATGTATTACTAAGTACTTTTTGATGCTATTACAAGTGGTATTTTTAGAAGTTTTATATTCCAGTTTTTGGTGGCCAAAATGTAGAAATATAATTGATTTTTTATATTTCTGACCATATAGCTTATAAATCTGTTAAATTCACTTAGTACTACCTGTATTTTTATAAATTATACAGATCCAATCAATATAAACATAACTGTATGTTTATTACTTTGTTCTATGTCAACTTAAAATAACCACATGGATGTTCATAAATTTAGAGTTAAACAATAAATTTTTGGGTTAAACGGATTCAAACCCTAGCTCTACTGATGACTAGGAGAGAAAACTTAGACAATAATGTAGCCTCTCTAGATTTCTGTTTCCCCCTTTTTTTAAAAATTAGAATACTAAGAATTACCTTAAGGAGTTGAAATTAGTTCATATATAAGCAGGAGCTTAATAAACTAGTGGTCTTTCTCCTTTTTGCATAACAATGCAGGAACCATGTTCTACCTATGAATTTAAAATCACATGACTTGTGATTTGGCTAATAGTCTACCCAAGAACAACTAAAGGGAAAGGTTTCACTTATTAAAATACCAGAAACAGAGAAAACAACCAATTAAGGAACATATTAACTGCAAACATACCAAGCTGCAATTAATGACCTGCTTTTCATTGGGCAACTCTATGTATTATGATGCTCAATAGTGAAAAGCAGCAGAGATTTACTTACTTAACTATGTTAAACAATGTTCTTCAGCAATAGGGAAGTCAACCAGTAAAACAGCCATTATTTATTGTTTTTAAATGTTGTCTTTGCTCCTTCCGCTTTATCACCCAATATAACTTTTTATTGTGTTATATATTTGTGGCTGATTAATTTTAAAATAACTCTGAGGTTTCAATCTCGTTTATGAAGAGTCATGCTGCATATTACCTTCCTTTTGCTAGAAAAACTGAATTTTAAAAATCAGTTTGAAGGCATTAGAGAGCTACGAAGATGGGCATGACCTAAGATGCAGATCTATGAAAAAAAAAAGGATAGCTTACTGAAGTTAACTGAATGTTTCCACGATCTTCTCAAAGCATTTGCTGATTCCTATGCAGTGCAGAGCCAAGAAGCTGCATAGTCAGGGAGAAAACAGCATCTAAAGGACTGAGGCACTGAGCAGTTTCCAACAGTCTCACAGTGCTGGGATATATGATTTGTTCCAAACTTTCTGTTGGGACACTGAAAGGATGCATGCTAAGAGTTAGAACAAACAAGAAATAGAATTCCTCACAAAAACCTGAGACAAGTTTTAAGTCAGCTCAATGCTAAATGGATTAAGGTAATTGGCCCCCTACTCTGTCTGATAGAAACAAAAGTAAATACTTTCTGGAGGAAAATAACGTCTAGAGTGTGATGATTTGTGTTGTTAGCTTAGTGAAGTTGGGAACATTTCCCCAAACCTCTTCCCCATATAGTTCTGGATTAGAATTGGCCAAAAAAGGAATTTATGGGGGATTGGAAAGGCAGGAAATAAGCAACAGCCATTTCACTCTAAAGGATTTTTTTCATGGTCAAAATTTATTATCAATAATGCAAAGGTGCCTAGTTGAGTGCTAGTTGAGTGAGCATGTGTACTGCATGGCAGTCGGATTCAAAATGACTGAGCAAGTAGAGCAATTAATCTGTATCAGATTTTGCATTAAACTTAAACATCCTCCATCCTCCATGGAAACTATTCAGATGATTCAGAAGTCTTTAGCTATGGGCAATTGGTGATTGGCAGCTTCATCATGACAACGCACCTGCTCATACATCATGTCTCATGCAGGGTGTTTTGGTGAAACATCAAATCACCCAGGTGATTCAATCCCCCTACAGCCCAGATCTGTTGCCCTGTGACCTCTGGCTTTTCCCAAAACTAAAATTACCTTTGAAAAGAAAGAGATTTCAGACCATCAATGAGATTCCGGAAAATACAGCGGAGCAGCTAATGGCAATTGGGAGAACTGTGTTAGCTCCCAAGGTGCTTACTTTGTAGGGGACTGAGGCGTCATTGCCCTAAGCACAGTTTTTGTATCTTGTAGTTTCTTCAATAAATGTCTCTACCTTTCATAGTACATGGCTGGATATATTCTGGACAGACCTCGTATTCCTACAAGTAGAATTGCTGGGTCAAAAGGCAGTTCCATTTTTAATTTTTTGAGGAAATTCCATACTGTTTTCCACAGTGGATACACCAGTCTGCATTCCCACCAAGACTGCACTAGGGTTCCCTTTTCTCCACATCCTCTCCAGCACAGTGAGGTGATATCTCACTTTGGTTTTAATTTGCATCTCTCTGAAGGCTAGTGATGTTGAACATTTTTTCATATGTCTATGGATCATTTGTATATCCTCCCTGAAGAAGTGTCTAATCAGGCCCTTTGCCCATTTTTCAATTGTATTTTTTGTCTTCCTGTTGCTGAGTTGTATAAGTTCTTTATAAATTTTGGAGATTAAACCCATATCTGATGTATTGTTGGCAAATACTTATGTAAAAATCCTAAGTATAATCTTAGTCAATAAAATCTAGCAATATATTAAAAGGATAATACATCAAAACCAAACTGAATTTTCCCAGGAATGCAAATACTTTCTGCATTTAGTTTAATATTAAAAAATAAATGTAATTCACCAGGTAGGAAAAACAATTACATGATCATCTGAATTGAGTATAGAAAAGCATTAGATAGAAATAAAAATCCATTTACAATAAAAATTCTGAACAAAAAAGGATTAAAATAAACATCCTTAATATAATAACAGGTATCTACAAATAATCTAAAACAAACTTCATACTTCAAAATGTAGAAAAGTGACAGATTTCTCCCTAAATAAATGGGGCATTCCTCAACATAATAAAGGCCATATATGAACCCCTACAGCCAATATCATACTCAAAGGGCAAAAACTGAAAGCTTATCCACTAAGATCGGGAACAAGACAAGGATGTCCGCTTTCACCGCTTCTTTTCAACATCATATTGGAAGTCCTAGCCACAGTGGTCAGACAAGAGAAAGAGATAAAAGGCATCCAAATAGGAAAGGAAGAAGTAAAGCTATCATTGTTTGCAGATGACATGATAGTGTACATAGAGAACCCTGTAGGCTCTACCAAAAAACTCTTCAAGCTAATAAGTGAATTTGGCAAAACAGCAGGATATAAAGTCAATATTCAGAAATCAAAGGCATTTCTGTACACCAGTAATGAAATAGAAGAAGAAATCAGAAAAAAAATACCATTCGATAGAGCAAGAAGAAAAATAAAGTACCTAGGAATAAATTTAACCAAAGAGGTAAAAGACCTGTAGGCAGAAAACTATACAACATTGAAGAAATAAATTAAGGAAGACACAAATAAATGGAAGCATATACCATGCTCATGGATTGGAAGAATTAATATCATCAAAATGTCCATACTACCCAAAGCAATTTATAGATTCAACGCAATCCCTATAAAGATACCACTGACATATTTCACAGAAATAGGACAGACATTTCAAAAATTTATATGGAACCATAAACGACCCGAAATAGCTGCAGCAATTTTGAGAAAGAAAAACAAAGTAGGAGGGATCACAATACCGAACATCAAACTCTACTACAAAGCCACTATACTCAAAACAATCTGGTACTGGCACAAGAGCAGACCCATAGACCAGTGGAACTGAATAGAAAGCCCAGAAATAAGCCCAGGTCTCTATGGGCATCTAATATTTGACAAAGGGGGCAGAAGCATAAAATGGAGCAATAACAGCCTCTTCAACAAATGGTGTTGGGAGAGCTGGACAGCTACATGCAAAAAATTGAAATTGGATCATCAGCTGACACCATACACAAAAATAAACTCAAGATGGATAAAAGACTTAAATATAAGTCGCAACACCATCAAAGTCCTAGAGGAGAACATTGGCAGGAAACTCTCAGATATCCCATGCAGCAATTTTTTCACTGATATGTCTCCTAAAGCAAGGGACATAAAGAAAAGAATAAACAAGTGGGACCTCATCAAAATAAGAAGCTTCTGCGCAGTGAAAGAAAACATCAGCAACATGAAAAGGGAGCCAACCATATGGGAAAATATATTCGCTAATGATACATCAGATAGAGGTTTGATCTCTAAGACATATAAAGAACTCACTTGACTCCACTCCCAGAAGACAAACAATCCAATAAAAAAATGGGCAAGGACCTGGGCAGATGCTTTTCCAAGGAGATACAGAGGGTCCAGAGACATTTGAAAGGATGCTCAGCATCACTAGCCATCAGAGAAATGCAGATCAAAACCACCATGAGGTACCACCTCACACTGGTCAGAATGGCTATCATAAACAGATCGACAAACAACAGGTGCTGGCGAGGCTGTGGAGAAAAGGGAACCCTAGTCCACTGTTGGTGGGAATGCAGGCTGGTGCAGCCACTGTGGAAAGCAGTGTGGAATTTCCTCAAAAAGCTGAAAATGGAACTGCCTTTTCCCCTGTTGGGACTATACCCTAAGAATACCAAAACGCCAATACAAAAGAACCTATGCACTCCAATGTTCATAGCAGCACAATTTATAATAGCCAAGTGTTGGAAGCAACCTAAATGCCCATCAGTAGATGATTGGATCAAAAAGTGATGGTACATATACACAATGGAATACTACGCAGCAGAAAGAAAAAAAGAACTACTAAACTTTGTGACAGCATGGATGGAACTGGAGAGCATTATGCTAAGCGAAATAAGCCAGGGGCGAAAGACAAATACCATATGATCTCACCTATATGTGGAACCTAACCAACAATACAAAGATGCAAGGAAAATAAGACCAGCAACACTGAAAGGAAAAGAAATCAACAGAGAGAAGAGGGAAGGAGGGAGGGGCGGCGGGGAAAAGGAAGGGAAAGGGAAAGTCAAGGAACATATAGCAAGGACTCATGGACAAAACCAAAGGGGAAGAGCTGAGGGAGGGAGGGAGGGAGGGGGCAAGGGAAAGTGGTGGGGGGTCGGCAGAGACAAATGTATTTGAAAATATAAATTAAAATAAAATTAAAAAAAAAGATTTCTCCTTAATATTAGTAATGAGATAAGGATGCCCATTAGTACCACTTTTTTTTTTCAGCTTTGTTCTGGAAGTCCTCACCAACTAATAAGCCAAGAATTAATAATGAAGGCATAAGAAATGGAAAGGAAGTAGTAAAATTGCCGTTGTTTGTAGATGGCATGATTGTATACATTAAAAATACCAAAAACGTGCAGATTAGATTTTATAGTGAATAAGTAAATTAAGCAAGGTCACAAGATACATGTTAACATATAAAAAAAATCAATTGTATTTCTGTATTTCATCAACAAATAATGAGATAATGAAATTAGAAATGTGAGATTATCTCCAATAACATAATGCATATGAAACCAGATTGCTTTGAATAAATTTGAATAAATTTAAAGATGTATAAAACATCTACCCAGAAATCTATGATATATTGCTTAAAGTAAGAGATAAATATATGAATGGACATACCGTCTTCATGACTGGAAAACCCAATATTGGTTTTCCCCAACTGATTTATAGATTAAATACATTCCCAAGCAATCACAAAAAGCTTTTTGTAAAAGTTGATTAGCTAATGCTAAAATTCATACTGTAACGTGAAGGCCAGAAATTGCCAAGGCAATGAAGAAAAATAAAGTTGGAGAATTTATTCCACCAGATATCAAGACTTATAATCTTCACTAATTAAGAATGTGATATCAGTATAAGGATAGACAATAGGCCAATAAAACAGAACAGAGAGTCCAAAAGTATACTTATACCCATCTTATCTGGACTCTTGCTTTATAATAAGGGCTACACTGCAGACAGGCAGGGAAAGGATAATCTTTTTTAAAAAATGGTGCTTGGTCAACCAGATATGCAAATAAAAAGAATTTTAACCTACCCTTTCATTCCCACCTCATCTATAGGATAATCAATTCAATGGATATTGCAGGTCTAAATGTAAAGAGTAAAACAATAAAGATTATCTAAAGTAACACAGAATATCTTCATTACATGGAGTAAACAATAATTTCTTGAACAAAAAATCACTACCAGAAAGGAAAAAGATTGACAAGTTGAGCTACAATAAAATTAAGAACTTCTTTTAATCAAAAGATACCACTAAGCCAGTGAACAGAACACAGAGTCGGTGAGGATATTTGTAATACATACAATCAACAAAGCAATCATATTCAGAATGTATAAAGACAGAACACTTATTCAATAAGGAAAAGACAGTTAATAGAAAATGGGTACACTTGAAACGGCATTTCAAAAAAGAGGATTACCAATAGTTAATAAACATTTGCAAAGGTGCTTGACTTCACTAAGTCATCTGGAAAATGCAGTGAGATAACACTATGTACCCACCAGAATGGCTAAAATGAGACTGTCAATACTAAGTGTAATGTAGGAAAACTGGATGAGCCAATGGGTGTGTAACCACTGTGGGAACTGGTTGGGCAATATGTTATCTGGTAACCTACCAATTTCACTCCTAGGCATATACCCGATACTCTTTTTAATAGCCCCCAAACTGGAGAAAACATAAATGTTCATCAATAATAGACATATTAAATAAACCTGGTATGCATGAATAATAGGATACTATGTAGCAATGATAATGAACCAACTATAGCTACATGGAATGTGAAGTCACAAAAATAATGTTGAGTGAAAGAAGCCAAACAAAATCAGTATATACTCTGTTTCCATACATATAAACTTCAAAACCAGGCAAAACTAACCAATGGTGTTTAAAGTTAGAATAGCTGTTATGTTCAAAAAGAAGATTAAGGTTAAGGAGAGTGGCCATGGTGAGATCAGTGCTAGCAATGATCTACTTCCTGATCTGGGTGGTCATTATTCAGTGTGCTCACTGTAAAAATGCATCTAGCTATTCACTAATGCTGTGTGCACTTTTCTGCATGTATGTTTTAATTAAACAAATATATTTTGTTTATTTAAATACCTCAAAATATATTCCATCATTTTTACTTCCTGTAGCATTGAAAAGATTTTGTGTATGTGCTAATGTCTCCTACCACAACAGACACCTGACTAGATTAACAAAGTGATGTTTAAAATGAAGGAGTTAATCATTAGATGACTTCAGATATCCATCTCATTTCTAATCTTTTATGATTCTATAAACCAGGGGGAAAGATTCAGCCACATTTTGATTCTCATGCTAAAATTATTTTATTCCTTTAAGCTATTTAGATGGCCATCTGAAGACAGAATTAAGTGATGGGTATTGCCTAGAATACCAAATCCACTTCATGAGTCAGTTATGTTTTCAAAAAAATCCTTCAGGCAGAGTTAGTTATTGCTGTTTTTTTCCCCTTAAAACCCTTTTAATATATTACTTCTAATATAGCTTCTAGCAGGCTGCATTGAAATTGTTGGCTTATTTTTCCATCTTCCTTAGTAGCCTGTATGTTTCTTAAGGGTAGGAATTCTTCCCATACCTCCCTTCCTTTTATTCATTCAACAAATATTATGGAACATTATGTGTGGCATTGAGCCAACAATATTATATTAGGAATATGATATTGAGAAAAATGAGTATATCTATGTTCTGACATCCCTTTCAAAGATGTGGTGCAAGTCCCACACACTACTCAAGTTATCATTCTCAAAATCTCTGCTGTAATAATTACAACAAAAGAGAGGTACATATATCTTACAAAAAATGCAGTTCTTTAGGCTTTATCAGTCCAAGAAGGTTCAGTCCAGTGTTTGGATGTATGTGATATGGGTAGAAGCACAGAAGGTTTTCCTGAAACCTTCAGCAATGCTTGAGATGAGCTTTCCTAAAGAAAAAATAATTATCAGCCCATGTCTTTATGGTCAATTAATATTTGACAGAGAAGGCAAGCGCATACAATGAAGTAAAGACAGTCTCTTCAAAAAATGGTGTTGGGAGAACTGGACTGGTACGTGCAAAAAAATGAAACTAGACCACCATCTTATACCATACAGCAGAATAAACTCAAAATGGATTCAAGACTTAAATACATGATACCATAAAAATCCTAGAGGAAAACATAGGTAGTAAAATTTCAGATATCTCATGTAGCAGTATTTTTGCTGATAGATCTTCTAAGGGTAAGGGAAATAAAAGAAAAAATAAACAAATGGGACTACATCAAATGAAAAATCTGCACAGCTAAAGAAACCATAATCAAAATGTAACCAACTATAAGGGAGAATATATTTGCCAATAAAACATTGGACAAGGGATTAATCTCCAAAATATATAAAGAACTTGAATGACAATACCAGGAAGACAAAAAATGGGCAAAGGACTTGATTAGACACTTCTTCAAAGAGATCATACAGATGATCTATAGACATAGGAAGAGATGCTCAACATCACTAACCATCAAAAAGATGCAAATTAAAACCACAGTGAGTTGTCACCTCACACCTGCCATAAAGGCTGTCATTAATAAATCAACAAACAACAAGTGCTGGTGAGGATGTGGAGAAAAGGGAACCCTAGTGCAGTCTTGGTGGGAATGCAGACTGGTGTATTCACTATGGAAAACAGTATAAAATTTCCTCAAAAAATTAGAAATGGAACTGCCTTTTGACCCAGCAATTCCACTGCTGGGAATATACCCTAAGAATACGAAAACACGAATTTGAAACAACTTATGCACCACTATGTTCATAGCAGTGCTATTTACAACAGTGAAGATCTGGACACAGCTTAAGTGCCCATGAGTAGATGAGTGGATAAAAATACTATAGTACATTTACACAATGAAATATCATGTGGCAGTAAACACAAAGGAACTCTTACCTTTTGCAACAGCATAGTTGGAACTGGAGACTATTATGCTAAGTGAAATAAGCCAGTCAGAGAAAGACTGATACCACATGAAGCAGAGATGAGCATTCTCTGTCAAGCACTGAACGAATATCATAGGATCTCACTTATAAATGAAATTTAATGAACAAAATAAACAAATGAGAAAAATAGAACCAGAGGTATAGATACCCGGGATATACTGACAACTATGAGAGGGGAGAGGGAAGGGGGGACTGACTGAAAGAAGGTGAAGGGACTAGTCAAAAAACATATATAAATGACATATGGACATGGACAATGGTGTGGGGATTAATTATGGGAGTGGGGAACACTGGGTAGAGGGGGGGCAAAAAGAAAAATTAGGACAACTATAATAGCATAAACAATAAAATATTTAATAAAAATTTAAAAACTAAAAAGAAAATAAAAAAAGAAAAGAAAATTCCATTTACATAATGGAATACTATGCAACAGAAAGAAAAAAAAGAGCTACTGCCCTTCATGACAGCATGGATGGAACTAGAGAGCATTATGCTAAGTAAAATAAACCAGGAGGCGAAAGACAAATACCATGTGATTTCATCTATAAGTAGAACCTAACCAACAAAACAAACAAGCAAGGAAAATATAATCAGCAACTTTGAAAAAAAAGAAACCAATAGAATCAAGAGGGAAGGAGGATAGTGGGGGGGCATGGCAGGGAAAAGGAAGGGAAGAGTCAAGTCAAGGAACATGTATAAAGGACCCATGGACAAAGCCAAAGTGGGAAAGGATTGAGGAAGGGAGGTGGGGGAGGAGGACAGGGGAAAGTGGATACAAATGTATTTGAAAAATAAATAAATAAATAAATAAATAAATAAATAGGAAAAAAGGAAAGAATAAAAGAAAATATAGGTAGTATATTACTCCAATGAAAGAAAGGGGAGCATACAGCCACTAGGAAGGGCATAAGCAAGGGCTGAAATGGATATGTGCATAATTATTCAAGGAAAGGCTGGAGAATTACTAAAAGGCCAATTTCATAGTTCCTTAAAAGTTTCCTTTTCCTCAAGCAAGGCTGGCTTCTTACTGTCATTCAGATTTCAGCTTCATTGTCATCTCTTCAAGAAATGCCTTTCCCAACCTTCTAAATCAAAATTTAGTTGCTGAAGTTAAAGCCAATTTCCCCTTCTTTGTTAACAAAACTCAAATTTTATTTACCCTTCCCCTGAGCAGACAGTGCTTATGGGGAGACAGACGCCATCCCAGGGGATGAATCCTATTGTCTAAGTCAGTTACGGTGGCCCCAATACCATTACTAGGATTGGTTTAAGCATGAGCATGTGACACAGCAACTCTAGCCAACAAGACATGAAGGAAACCTACCTCTGGGAAAATTTCCCTCACTTACGAGAAAGAAAAAGAGAGAAGATGTGCATACACATCCCCTCTATTTATCTCTTTGTCATGGGACACAGTCATGAATGCACATGATGCCAGAACAGCTGCGTCATTTTATGACTCTGAGAGGGGAAAGATGGAAAGCACCTGGGTTCTTGATGTTGTCTCTGACCACTAAATTAACCAACCAAAACCACCCTACTTCCAGACTCATTATTTAAACTATTCTTAATTAATTGCAGCTGTTACTTGCAGCTGAAAACATTCATTTTTAGTCATGTTATCACATAATTGCAGTTCAATTCTCTGAATATTATCTAAAATCATTAGGTTATCATGTATTTGTTTCCCCACTAAAATGTACATGCCAAAGAAGCCAAAGACCTTGTCTCTGTTGTTCACCATTGTGTTACAAGTGTTTAGAATAGTGCCAAATACATAGTAGATGCTCAGTAAATATCTATTGAATGAATACATGAGAACACTCTGAAGGATATTAAGTGTGTTGTATAGAAGCAAAAAAAAAAAACCCCAAACTGACCCTATTTCTAATATTTTTAATACTCATTTTACTGTACTTTAAATTTTTAAATTTAAAACAGAAAATCTTTAAAGAGGGTGAAGACACAAAATTGAGATTAATGGAAGTATCTTTCTGGCAGGTTTTAAACTTGGCCTCAAGTTTTTTGACACCCCTTCCACTGAAAGGTGGAGTGTATGTCTCCTGTCCTTGAATCTGGACTCTGTGACTATTTGACCAATAGAATTCTCCAGAAGTGATAATGTATGGGTTTTTAGGACCAGGCCTTTTAGGAAACTTCCTATCTCTTAGACTGCTCACTCTAGGTACTGGCCATCATGCCATGAGAAAGACAAACAGCCCATGTAAAGATCCATGTGGGTAGAAACTGAGACCTCTAGCCCTCAGCTCCAGCAGGCATTGTGCTAGCTCCAACTTACTAGCCATGTGAATCAACAGGGCTGGAATTGGATCCACCAGCCACCACAACAAGCTATCCAGTTGGCTGCTACCACATGAAGCAGAGAGGAGCGTTCTCTGCCAAGCACTGAACAAATTGAAAACTTAAGAGGAATAATTATTGTTGTAAACCACTAGTTTTGGGAGTAGTCTATTATTATAAAGCAATAGGTAACTATAATAGCCTTCAACAGTAAAAAGAAAAAAGATACTTAGAGAAGAGCAGCTTAAATTTGGTTACAAATGTAAAATAATAATGGTAGTTTTAAGAATGGGAGTTAAAGGACAGGGAAATGAAAGGTTGAATGAATTACATATTTTATCATGTGGCAAAAGTTAATAGTTAAAAGCTGCTTTAAGATTGTTAGGGCAGTGGTGTTACCAAGGAATCTATCTTTCCCACTGTATCACCATGTGATGATTAATTTTATGTGTCAACTTTGCTAGGTCATGGTATCCAGGTAATAGGTCACATACTGTTCTAGATGTTTCTTTTTTAAAAAATTATTTTTAACTTTAGAGAGAGGGGAAGCGAAGGACAAAGAGGGAGAGAAACATCAATTGGCTGCTTTCCTTACATGCCCCAACTGGGGAGAGAACTTGCAACCTAGGCATGTGACCTGACCAGGAATCAAACTGGCAATCTTTCGATTTGAGGGATGATGACCAACCAACTGAGCCACAACAGTCAGGATTATTCCAGATATTTTTGTAAGGATATTTTTTTGACGAGACTGACATTTAAATCAGTAGACTTTGAGTAAAACAGATTACCCTCTATAATGTGGATGGGTCTCATCTAATCATTTGAAGGCCTTAAAAGAAAGAAAAGATGGACCACTCCAGAGAAAAAAAAATTCTGCCTGTAGTCTAACTTTGGACCTGAACCGGAACTCTTCCATGAGTCTTTAGCCTGCAAGCCTATTCTGCAGATTATGGACTAGCCAACTTCCACAAGAGTAAGAACCAATTTCTTAAAATTGTCTCTGCCTCTTTGTCTTTCCCTCTCTGTGTGTCTTTGTCCCTGTCTCTCTCTCCACACACACACACACACACACACACACACACACTTACTTCACTGTTTTTTTTTCTCTGAAGAATCCTAGCAAATACACAATGCTTCCTCTTTGTGTAAAGCTTTGTAGTTTTCAAAACTATTCATATGTATTTTCTTTTGGATACCCACAATCTTGAAAGGTAAGAAGAGTGAAATTATCAAGGATGCTGAAGCTTGGAAAGAATAAATAATTTGGAACAAAATCACAAGGGTGCTAAGTGGTAGAGCCTGGGATAGAACCCATAATCATGTGAATCTTGGTACAGATTATTGGTGCTATATCATCCTGCCCTCTTTTTGAACTTTGACACATTCTCATGAAGAAAACTTCATGCACTCCTACAACTCAACAATGAAAAACAAATAATACAATTCAAGAAAGGGCAAAGGGCTTGAATAGACATTTCTCAAAAAAGGATATACAAATGACTAATAAGCACATGAAAAGATGCTAAACATCACTAATCATTAGGGAATCCAACTCAAAGCCTCAGTAAGATATCACTTCCTACCCGTTAGATGCCATTATTAAAAAAAAAAGTATAAGTGCTGGCAAGAACGTGGGCAAATTGGTACCCTGTGCAGTGCTGGTGGGAATGTACAATGGTATAGCCACTATGGAAAACACTATAGAGGTTCCTCAAAGATTAAAAACAAGAATTATCATATGATCCAGCATTCTACTTCTGGAAATATACCCAAAAGAATTAAATGCAGGGACACATGTTTGTATACCCATATTTACAGCAGCTTTATTCACAATAGCCAAAATGTGAAAGCAACCTAAGTGTCCATCAACAGATTAATGGATAAACGAAATGTGGTATATACATACATACAAAGGAAGGGCATTCTAATGAATATAATAACATGAATAAACTTTTAGGACATTATGTTAAAATGAAATAAGCCAGTCACAAAGGACAACTATATGAGATATTTATTCAAATTCATAAAGACAGAAAGAAGAATGAATGAAGGCTGTTATTGTTTAATGGGTACAGATTGCAGTTTTGCAAGGTGAAAAAAATTCTGGAAATGGATGGTGGTGATGGCTGTACAATAATGTGAATGTATTTAATGCAACTGAACTGTACATGTAAGTGATTAAAATGCTAAATTTTAGATTATATATATTTGCCACAATTAAAAATGGATTCTAAAAAAATGAATATCCATCCAAAAAAAACCCCAAAAACACATTCAACCTTTAATATAAGGGTGTGGCTTGCATTTTCAAAGTGATTTCAACACTACCTTGAATTGTGAAATTTTTACCACTCAATTATTTTCCAATATCACTGGGAATTTTAAGTTACTGGTTTCTGGCTATTCTCATTCATTCATTTAATTAGGCAGTCTTTCAGCTACTCAGTAAACATTATTTTCTACTATATGCTTGATTCAAAAGAAACTTCAGTGAATAAGGCAGATGCAGTTCCTGTCCTAATGGAAATTACATTCTAGCAGGGAAGATAGAAAATTATAATAATAAGTGTAATGGAGAAGTAGAAAAGGAGAGGGAGGGGAATCAGGAGGAGGAGGAGGAGATGAAGAAAAAGAAAATATCAGGGTAAGGACTAGAACTTAATGAAGATACTATTTTTACCTCTCACCATTCTCAGGTCATGCCTTCCTCTACTTAATGGGCAAATGAGCAAAGGGCACCTATGATTCAGAAACAAAAGGCTTCAGTCTGAAAATAGTAGGTTCAATGACAACCCTGAACCCTGAACCTCAGAACCTACAACCCCACAGGGGAAAGGGAGAAGGATTTATGAAAATTATTCTTGACACTTCCTAAATCTAGCTCTAAAGTAAAAGTGCTCACGTAGACACTTATTAACAAAACTTCTAACAAAATGAGAATTTTTTTTCACTAACCAAGAAGTTTAAAAAATAAACAGCCATCTTGTGTGTGGGAAAAAGACTTGATGGTTTAAAATATTCTTTAACTTAATATCCTTTGGTTAAAAGCAAACACACATTTCAGCCCTAGAGAGCATTATTCTCCCCTCAGAATCAATGGGAAAGTGGGGCCATGCATTTTCAATAGTGGACATAAAATTCAATTTGATTCACAATAGTCCATGAAGATTTTTTCCCAAGTTATTTTTTATATTAAGACATGCTTGAAAAATTTCAACCCAGATTTAAGTTTAAGTTTCCCAGACTTAGTAAGTAATTGCTGCAGTAATGAGTTCTTATGTCTTAATTTGGTCTGCTCCAGATGTTAACATCTAGATTGTTTGTTTTTCATTCTCCATCCCCCTCTGCATTTCTTTATAAAAGAGTACATTTGTTAATGTTCTGATTTTTATATGTAGAGTGTTGGGAGGGGGGCATTGCACAAGAAAGCAGGGAGAAATAGGGTGAGCAAGAAATTTAGAATCTCAGCTGTTATGCCAATTTGACCAGCTTGTCTGCTGCAGAGAAGCTGGGGAGGACCAGCCAGTTTTTATCTTCATGGAAGCTATATTGGCCTTTCTATCTTTGGAGGATGGTGTGGTGCTAAGGCACCTACATTCAGAGATGATGATATGCTTCCCTCAAGGCAAGGTACTATATTGGTGGTCCTCTCTGAGTGGGAAATAAAATCCCTGTGGAAGAGTTGGCTGAGCTATACCACAACTCAACTTACTTCCCTCCTCCCATATTTATTGAACCAGGGGAATGAGTCCCATCCTATAAACCAGCGCAACTGAATAACAGGAAAAACTTGGCTTATACATCCAAGCTAATAAAGTAATGTACTGATAGAATATATTAATAAGAACCTGCATTTTAGACCAGCTGGTGAGCAGCTGGATGGCAGCTGGGATATCTGGGATTGTTCTCCAACAGATAAGGGAGACCCTTGCTCAAGGGCAGTGGTTCTCAAATGTAGTGCGCATATGAATCAGCTAGAGTGCTTTCTGAAAATGCAGATTCCGTGGTCACAGGCCTAAGGATTCTGAGCCAGAAGAACTTGGATAGGACCCAGATATATGCCTTTGCAATAAGCAGCCTCAGGTGATTCTGATGCAGGTGGTGGAAAACCACATTTTGAGAAGTTCTGCTCCTTGAAGCTACTAATAGTATCATTCAAGATCTTTAGCAGCTGAAAAAGAAAAATAGAGCTTTCAACCAATCTTTCTGCTTGGTTTTTGACAGCCGAGTCCAATCCACAGCTGGTATAGAGGTTGGATAATGACCATAGATAGGCTTGATTCCTCAGGATAGAATGCTTAAAATGGTTTGGGGACCTCTGTTTCTCCCCCATCAATAGGGGGGTTGGAAGGCGGCCACAGACTGGGCTCGAAATCCAGCTGGCACAAAACTTGGAAGACAATCCTCAGTGAGGTCTGGGTTCAATATCTAACTGCTAAAGAGCTTGGCTGTCCGCCTTGTGGTGTGCAGTCAATCTTCAATCGATATAGTACTTGGTAACATATGAACATCATGGGTTAAATCCAGAAACTATAAAGAACTTAGATAAAAGTCCTAAGACCTAAAGTTTGGTCCCCAAATGGCATGGAGCTTGGACAATATTTGGGAATGAATTTAATCCTCAAATGGTAAGAGTTTTGGATGTCAGGAATGAGGTCTGCGTTCAATCTCTTGTCATTAAAAAGCTTGGAAGACCAGCTTGGGGTCTGGTTTCAATCGTCAGATGGTAAAGAGTTCAAATGACAACAATGGTTTCTAGGTTCAACTGAAAGCTGACAAACAGCTTGAAATAAACTGCAAGATCTGGGTTCAATCTCAAAATGTTAAGGGTTTAGATAATTGTCATGAGGAATGAGTTCAGCTTGGAGGATTCTAAAAGTCTAGGTGAGGTAGCTAAGAATCTGCACCAGATGATTAGAGACAACTTGTGGTCATGATCCATGTGGGAAAGGATTTAGATAGTGGCTACTCTTTTCAGATTACAAGAAGAGAGGGTGCCCAGACAACACTGATCTAGGGCTTCATATTTAGATAATGTAGAAAGAAGCTTGAATTCCAGCCATGGGGTAAGAAAATGTGTATACAAGTACTAGGTCATGGGTTAATTTTGCAAGAGAATATTATGAGACATCTCTATACCCATAACTATGGAGATGTAAGGCACCAGGCCTGAGAATGTGATTCCTGAAATAATGGAGCTCTTTTGCCAGGACTTTTGCTGACAAGATGACTGTTTTATATGGCTAAGAGAGCAGATGTCTGAAAAGCACTGAAATCTATGATGTGTGTTCCTAAGTGGGATGACAGCTGGCACCATTGCATAAAATCTTGTTCCTACTTTTACAGTTTCACTAATACTCTTCTTTCTGATTTTTCTGATTTATCAACAAACAGCACTTTCTGGAACCTTTTAAAAGCATACTCAAATAGTCAAGAGGCAGACATCTCTCTAAACACCTAACAATCCATGAGGCTCTTAGAGAGACAAAAATGGAACCAGATCCCTTAGGGAAGAAGCAAAAATCAAGCCATGACTACTAACTAGTTTTCTTCCTGGAGATCTTTATTCTTTGACCTGACAATTCAAGGTGAATTCAAAAAAGATGGCTTCATTAGGGGACTGGTTTAGAGCATGAATATATCTGCCAAAACTTTCTCTGCTTCTTGAATCTGAGCATGTTCTGAAAAATACCTTTTAAGGAATAACCATACTTCAGACTTCTGGAACATATTAGGCATTTGTTTTAAGACATTGCAATTGAAAAAATTGCTATTAATAGGTAACATTTATTGAGCATTTATTATATGTCAGGTACTATATGAAATATTTTATATGTAATAACATATTTAAGCCTGAACATAACCCTATAAAGGAGGTTTTGTTATTATCCTCATATTATAGATAAGGAAACTGAGATCCAGATGTTAAGCAAGTTACCTAATATTACAGAAGCACTGCTGTGTTCATCATATCACTTTTTCCTAAGCACAAAGGAAGACTACCTTTTCTAGCATTTAGCATCCCTTGCAATTAACTTGCAACCATGGGATTAAATTCAGCCAAAGAGGAATGTGGGTAGAAGTGTTACCTACCAATACGGGGCCTAAACTTTTAAAGCATTCAATACAATCCTCAGGTTTTTATAACCCTGCCACAGTAAGCTTAGAGGCCAGTATTTCAGATAATATAACAAGATGGAAGATGGACAAGGGCTGCTAACATGCCTCAATCAGACTTTAAGTAAGAAATCAACCTTAATTGTGTTAAAGTACTTCAACAAATCTAAGATGCTACTGATGATATTGTCCAACAAATAAAACATGATGCAACAGATTGAATGCAAAAGCAGATATGATAATCCAGTTGTCTCCTATTAAACCGGACATTAAAGGGATTTGCAAAAAATGTAAAACAATGTCATTCTTCTGAGAAAAACTTTTTCATTTTGTAAAATATAGTTATTTATGATTTAAAATGTTATTTATGTTAACTTGTAATAGGTTTATTTTAAATAAATTATTACATAAATATTTTTAAATTTATCAGATTTAATTTCTAATTTGTAAAATACTGATAAACATGATTCAAATAAGCAAAAGCTTTTGATGGGGAGGGGCTTCAAAAATTTTTAAGAAATAAAGAAATCCTGAAATTAAAATGTTTGAGAACTGTTGGTCTTGCCCAAAACATCAAATCTGAGTCTGATTAAGCCTCTGGACTCAGCTGTCAATTCTCAGGAAATACAGAGGACACAGGAACATGTTGAACTGCAACATAAGTATGTAATCAGCACAGCTCAGACTGTGGGAAAATCTATAGGTCAAATGTCCTGGATTCTTCCACAAACTGTTATGGAACAAAAAAGAATGAAGGAAGAACTTAATAAAAGAGACTTTGAAAACATGAATTTTTTAAAAATGGGCAAGACCAAACTATAGTGTTTGGGATACACACTTGAGTGATAAAAGTATACAGAAACATAAGAAATTGATTCCTATAGTAGTTACTTTGGAGAGAGGGACAGTGTTAATTGGAGAGGGCACTCTAAGGGATTTGGGGTAGCTAAAAAAGTTTCATTCTTAACCTCAGTGGTGGTTATAAAGGTTTTAGCCTTATAATAAGTCATCAAGTCTAAAGAGTCCATATTACAATTAATAAGATATGGTAAGTCTCCATTGCACTCAATCTTTTCCAATGCAGGAATGGGTGGCAAGCCTATCTGCATAATCATTTTGTCATACTGATGGATGTGTTACAACTTGAAAAGATCACTCTTCAGCTACATATTTAAAAGAAGATTAGATATTAGCTATATGCCTCTTAGGTTCTTGGGTCTGTAATTCTAATCATGGGTTCTCAATACCTTTTCTTTAGAATCTACAACCATCTTTGAAAACGAAGTATAGTCATGCACCACTTATTCTAAGAAAGTAATAGGGATACACTCTGAGGAATGTGTTGTTTGGTGATTCTATCATTGTATGCACATCACAGAGTGTACTTATACAAACCTAGATGGTAGAGCCTACTACATAGGCAATAGGTATAATCTATTGCTCCTAGGCTAAAAACCGGCATAGCATGTTACTGTACTGAATACCGTAAGCAATTTTATAACACAATGGTAGGTATTTGTGTGTCTGAACATAGAAAAGTTTCAGTAAAAATACAGTATAATTTTTACTGTATGATTGAAAAAATGGTACATGACTATAGGGCTCTTAACCATGAATGGAGTTTGCAGGACTGGAAGTTGCTCTGGGTTAGTCAGTGAGCTGTGAGTGAATGTGAAGGCCTGGGACATTACTGTACATTACTGTAGACTTCATAAACACTGTACATTTAGGTTAGACTAAATTTATAAAACAACGCTATTAAATCAACCTCAAGAGAAAATGATACAGTCAAGAGATGTAGTAAACAGATGTATGAGGCTGCTGTTAGAGTGACACAACACACTCCTTTATAGCAAATTTTTTTATAAGTAGGAAAAGTATGCTTTAAAAGAATGATTAAAAGTATAGTAAATACACAAACCAGTAACAGTCACTTATAATTATTAAGTGTTATGTACTGTACATAATTGTATTCCTTTTATACATCTAGCAGGGCATGAGATTTGTTTAGACCAGCACCACCACAAACACATGTATAATACATTATGTGATGACATTACAAGGACTATAATGTCACTAGGCAATGGGAATTTTTCAGCTCCATTATAATTTTATGAAACCAACATTGCATATATGCAGTCTATCATTAAATGAAATGTTGTTACATAGTACATAATATTTCACATGTTTAGCCAGTAGCCTGAGATATAAAATGATCTCCTGCCTCCTTCAGCCATTTGAAGTACCCCATGCAAATCTCTAGTGCAGAACCTGGAATGTTTTGCTGTCTCTATCCATTTGCAATCTACCTGCCTCCTTGAAATAGACTGGCACAAAGCAGGTTCACACAAACCAATTATGTAAGATCTGACAAACTTAAAGTGACTCCATGTAAGAATTCACAGAATTTTTAGCTAGAAGCACAAGGATTTATGCCACTTACTCTGTTCCTCCAACCTTCACTTAGAGCCTATCTATTCTTACCTCATGTCTTGTCTGGTTTATAAATTTATAGTATGTTAGAAGTGACAAATTAAAAATGGATAATAATGGTTCAACTCAGCAAATGTATTCTGTACCTATTATGTGCAATACACTATAAAACAATGGAAGAAAAAAATAGCCTCAAAGTGAGAGAGGAGATAGAGAAACAACTCAAAATAATAATTTTTGAACAATTGTACAATAATAACATACTTAACATAAAAAAGGAAGGGAGAGAAGGAGGGAAGGAAGGAAGGAAGGAAAACCCTATCATATTTTTTCAATATAATATACAGGGTTTGGCAGAATTAATGCCATTGAGGGTGGTTGGCAGTGTACATGAGTATCTCCCATGACATGGACAGCAATTTGAACATTTCACCTAAAATGTCATATGGTGTGCTTGAGTGTGGCATTGTTATGTTACAGAATTACATGCTTATAATTTTGTAATAAAGATTTTTATGTAATAAACAAGGGACATTATTTGTGCCAGACTCTGTATCAGTCAGAGTTCAATCACAGAAACAGAACCAGTATGAGATAGGTAGGTAGGTAGGTAGGTAGATAGATAGATACATATATACATAGATACATAGATTTATTGATAATTATTAAAAAGGTTTATGCAATTGCAGGGTCTGGTTAGCAAGTCTGAAATGTATAGGAAAAGCATCAGTAAGGACAGGCTGAAACTTATAAGCACAGACTAAGGCTGCTGTCCGTGAGCAGAATTTCTTCTCTCAGGAAGTCTCCACCTTGCTTTTATAGGACTTTCATCTGATTAAATCTGACCCACTCTGATTATGTAGGACAATCTCCCTTAAATAAAGTCAACAAATTATGAACTTTAATCACAACTACAAATACTTTCACAGCAACTCCTAATTTAGTGTTTGATTAACTAGCTGGGGACATAGTTTAGTCCATTAACATCAAGAAATGTATGCATTAGTCTCAGTCAGGGTTGACTCAAGAATTTTTGCATTGAGAAGCTTAGAGTTTGGTTAGAATAAAAGCTTAAACAGCACTTGCACTGTACTTTACAAAAGGTAGAGAAATTATAGTTGTCTATTTCAAAGAATGGGGCAGGTACCAAAAAATGATGAGTGAGTATAAGGCAGAGCCACTCCTACTCTATTTTCTTGCTTAGGAGTAAGAAATATCAAAATCAGAATAGCTGTCACCTCATGAGAGAGAAGAAACTGGATCTAGGAAAGTATATATAAGGTTTTGTTTTAAAAAGTCTGAAACAAATTTGATAAAATACTAATATGTGACAAATGTTGGTACTAGTTACATGGATATTCATTCTATTATTCTCTACATTATCCTGTATGCTTGAACTATGTAATTTTTAAAAACATCAGAAAAGTATGCCTATCAAAAATAATTGAAATGATCCCCAAAACTGCAAGTTGGAAGTTTTTTCTCTCTCTCTAATATCCCACAGTAGTTTGTACTTCTCACCTATGGTTCAAATCCTACTGTAATTGTCTTTCAAGTCTGACAGACCTGGGTTTAAATTGCAGCTCCATAGCTTACTAGTTCAGTGACCACACACAAATTACTTTATTCTTTTGAGCTTCAGTTTTCTCATCTGTAAAGCAGAGATACTAGTGTGTATCTCACCCTTTTATTGTAAATATTATATAAATTAAAATATAATAATGTGCATAGAGCTTGGCACATACAAGCTGAATTTATTGTATTATTGCTGTCTACCTTGTAACATAATCATATTTTTACATTTTCATCCTCTCTTTTAGAGAAGGATCCATGCCTGATGAATTTTTATGTTCCCCACAGCACCTAGCACAGGTCTAGATGTTCAAGTGATTATGAAGGATGTGGGAAGGTGTGCATTCCTTCCTGGGCTCCTAAGCCCTTAGCTGACCTGGTGAGGCAGAGCCCTCCTAACAATGGCAAAGGGGTACATCTGTGGACCCTTTACACAGTCTTCACCCAGCTACAGGATTTATAATCTAGTCTATATTTAAAATTCACAAACTATCTAGAGAAGTTAATATAAAATGTAATAGATCAGTTCTAGAAATCGGCCAGTAAAATATATGTGATTCACATTTTACTAGAGTATGCCTTTACTAATGTAGGTAATGAGCCATACAAAGAACACTCATTTCTTTCATCTAGACATAATTAAAATACATAAACTTTATAAATTAAAGGCCAAGTCAGAGCCATGTAACATTAAGGCTGACAATCTGAATGCAGAAGTTAGGAGAGATAATTTTCTCATGTTATTGATGTCTTGTAACTGTTGAGAGTACTGCTGTTGCATTTGATATTGGTTATGAGACTCTAAACTCATCAGATTCAAACCCTTCCCAAAACCTCACCAGCACTCTATTCCTGAAAGGTGAGATGGAGATTAGAAAAATAAATGTATTATAAAAAAATGAGTAATACTTTCGTAATCATGAATTCAAATTCATCATTCAATCATTAAGTATAATAGAACATCCACAATGTTTAAGACATCGTATTAAGTTCAAGGAGGTGCATACAAAGATGAAATAAAAGATCAGGAACTCAGTCCTCCAGATCCTTATAATTTAGTAGAAGACATAGGGCATACACATAAATAATTATAATAAAAGGTATGCATTAAAAGTGACCCAAGTAGGTATGGTAAAAGTGCTACTGGGTTCATAAAAAGGAAGACTTAACTTTCAGTTAAAGAAAGGGGTGATGATTTCAAATTAAAATTTCTGAATGGCATTTAATATCACCTTTGGAAAGCAGAAGTAGGAAGAACTAATAACATTTTAAAATATTTTACTAAGCATCTTAAAAATATATAGTCACATTTAAAAACATATGTTCTCATTTAAACCTTATGACAATCTTCATTTGTATTTCATTTTCTGCATATAAGGACATTGGGGCTTGGAGGACTGCAGTAATTTGTCCAAGCTCCTATAGCTGGTAAATTTAAACTCAAGTTGTTTTATTTTATGTACACTGTTTATTTCAGTCAACAAGTTATCCCTTAATTAAGAAAACCTCCTACCTGTCAGGATAGGGTAGGAAATCATTTACAAGGAAAAGCGAATTTATAGTTCAATTGATGAATTATATAATGGGTAAAGAAGAAAAGTAAAAATATATGGTTGAAAATAGGCATAAGCAGATGGCAGGTCTGAAAGAGCAAGCTACTTAGAGTTATATCCTTAGATGTTAAAAAGTTCTGAGCAAAAGCATGCCATGAAATATGAAAGTATGAAGGGAGAATAAATCTGAGAGCACATGGAAAATGGATGGGGAGGTAATAGGCTAGAAAGAGACAGTAGTTGGTAGTTTACTCAATATTGTAGGAGAAACCTAACAAGGGCTTGGAGCTAGAATGATGTCAGTGGAAACAGAGAACAGGAGGGCAGGGATAGACTCTACAGGACTTGAAACTGATTAGACTGGGGAAGAGACAAAAGGAAAAATAGGCTTCAGAGATTACTCCAAATATTCAAGCCTGAGTGGCTCGGAGGAGGAGAATGTCATCAACAGAGTCATGAAATCCAGAGGAAAAATATTTGGGAAAAAGAAAAGTCAACATTGTATCATACCAAGATATGTGAGAATGGTTAAAAAAATTAACATGTTTAGCCTGGACTAAGAAAATGAAAGGAAGTCATGACAGCCGTGTTTATTTAAAGGTCTGCCACTTTAAGATGGAATATTATTCTAATCTACTGTACACAGGATTGAATTAGTCATAATTCTTCATTCATGACACGCTCCAATTATTGTTTAGTTAACTAATATTAACACATATGAACTTGACATCCAAAAGAGAAGTGTAATACTGATAAAAACATACACTCGTCTGCATGACCCTTCCCTATTCCTTCCCTCCACCTCTCTGACAACAGTTACTCTGAGGTAACTACTACTCTAATCTCTTGTTTATACTTCCCTTAGCTTTGAAAAATATACATAGGTTGAATACACACACACACAGAGCGAGAGAGTGCTAAAAATTATTTTTAGTTTTAGTTATATTTAGCTTTATAAAAAAGATCCCATGAGTTTTTTAAGTTATATTTTATTGTTTATGCTATTACATTTGTCTCAGTTTCTCCCCCTTTGCCTCCCTTCACCCAGCCACCACTCCCCTCAGGCAATCCCCACACCATTGTCCATGTCCACGTGTCATACATACATGTTCTTTGGCTACTATATTCCTTGTGCAGTATTTTACACCCCAATGGCTATTCTGTAACAACCTATTTGTACTTCTTAATCCCTTCACCTTTTTGCCCATTCCCCTGAATGCCCTCCCATCTGGAAACCATCAAAAAGTTCTCTGTATCTTTGATTCTGTTTCTGTTCTGCTTGTTTGTTTATTGTTTTTTATATTCAACTGATAGATATGTACTTATTGCCATTTTATTGTTCGTATTTTTTATCTTTTTCTTCTTCTTAATGAATACCCTTTAACATTTCACATATTACCAATTTGGTGGTGATGAGCTCCTTTAGCTTTTTCTTGTCTGGGAAATTCTTTATCTGTCCTTCAATTCTAAGTGATAGCTTTGCTGGGCCAAGTAATCTTGGTTGTAGGTCCTGGCTTTTCTTTTTTTTTTTTTTTTTTGAGTTGTATACTTCATATTATTTTTAATTTTTAAATCATGTTTATTCTATTACAGTTGTCTCAATTTTTCCCCCTTTACCCTCCACCACCCATCCCACCCCCACCCCCCACTCCCACAGTCAATTCCCACTCTGCTGTCTATGTCCATGGGTCATTCATACATGTTCTTTGTCTACTCTCTTCTCCTTCTTTCCACCAGTGTCCTCTTTCCCCATCCCCTCTGTTCAGTTTCAGTCTGCTCCATGTTTCCATACCAGTGGTTTACTTTGTTCATTAGTTTATTTTGTTGAGTACATTCCACGTATATGTGAGATCATATATTATTTGTCTTTCACCAACTGGCTTATTTCACTTAGCATAATATTCTCCAGTTCCATCCATGTTGTTGCAAGAGGTAGGAGTTCTTTCTTTCTCTCTGTCAACCTCTTTTTCTTTCTTAAAATCAGATTGATTTTATTTATTTTATTAAATGTCAAAGTCAATTACAAAATATTAAAAAATTTAAAACCATTATAGATTCTAAGCAATTAAAACATGATACCAGCACAGGAGTAATCAAGTAAATCAATTAAATAAAATGAGCATTCTAGAAACAAACATATATATCTGTAATATATGATTAAATTGATATTTCAAGTCAATGGGGAAAATAAAGCTTATTCAACAAATAAGGTGCATGGACCACTATTACTTGAAATAAAACAAATATAGGGCTCTATTTCACACATTGTACAAGAAATATTCAGGTGAGTTAAGAATCAATATGTAGAATCTAAGGAGTTTTAGCAGAAAATACAAAATAATATTTTTCTTACCCTGAATAAAAATATTCAAATCTAGAAGCAATAAAGTAAAATACTGACAATATGACTATATTAAACATTTAAGACTATATAGTAATATACATATGAAAAAAGCTAAAGGACAAGGAATAGAATGGGAAAGTATTTGCCACACATCTAAAAAAGGGTTAACAGTTGTTTTTTGGGGAGGTTTTTTTGGGGGAAAAAATTCTACAAACCTTTAATCAATAAATGAATAAAGAATACCAAAAAGTCATTTAAAGCTTTTTAAAAATAATAGAAATAGGCAAGAAATATACAAAAACAGGTTTCAACAAATAATAAAGGAACAATTAAAATAACACATCATTGTCACAATCAGATTAATCAGTATTAAAAATATTGGTAATATCAAGTACTGGCAACTCTGAAAGGAACTGGGTATTCATAGACTCTTTTTTTTCATCTTCTTAAAGCAGTCCCTTTAGCATATTTTGCAGTGCTGGTTTGGTGGAGATGTGTTCTTTTAGTTTTTTTGTCTGGGAAACTCCTTATTTCACCTTCTCTTTTAATTGAGAGCCTTGCTGGGTAGAGCAGTCTTGGTTGCAGGTCTTTGCTTTTCATGACTTGGAATATTTCTTGCTAATAAGTCAGCTGCTAGCCATACCGGGGCTCCCTTATATGTTACTACCTCTTTCTCTCTTGCTTCCTTTAGGATTCTCTATTTGTCTTTGATATTTGTCATTTTAATGATCATGTGTCTTGGAGTGGGCCTCATTGGATTCCTCTTGAATAGGACTCTCTGTGCTTCCTGGACTTGTGTGATATTTTCTCTCCTCCAATGAGGGAAGTTTTCCATCATTACTTTTCCAAACAGGTTCTCTATCCCTTCCTCCTCTGCTTCTCCTTCTGGTATTCCTATTATACAGATATTATAACATTTCATGTTGTCCTGCATTTCCCTAAATGTCTCTTCATTCTTTTTGAGTCTTTTTTCATTTTCTTGCTCTTTCTGGGAGCTTTTTTTCTACCTTATCCTCTAGTTCGCTGATTTGGTCCTCAGTTTCATCTAGCCTGCTTTTGATTCCTTCCTCTGTGTTCTTCACTTCAGAAATTGTATTCTTCATTTCCTCTTGTCTCTTATTGATAGTTTCTATGTCTTTTTTCATGATGATATAGTTTGCAGTTAAGTTCTTCGTAGTTTCTCTGTAGTTTTTTTGTAATTCTCAATGAGCTCCCTTAAAACAGTTGTTTGGATCTCAATATTTGATAGTTTACTTACCTCTATTTCATTTAGTTCCCTTTCTGGGGATTCCTACTTTCCCATGAGTGGGGACTATTTCTTTGTCTTCCCATTATTTGAGAGACTCTTCTTTTTTGCTCTTGCTTCTTAAATTGATGTGTCTTGATTTCCTGACTTTGTGGTGTGATCTTCTATGGTAGGAGGCCACTGTTTTTACTTTCTGGATCTGCCTCTGATGATGTCAGATGTTGTCCCTGTCTGACTTTAGGCAGTCTGTTTGAGATTTCCAGGGATCTACTGTCTGTGGCTGTCTTGTTCAGCTGTTAATCAAGTCACTCTGCACTAAGCAGGCCTGCTTAGACAGCTCACGGCAGGACAGAGTCTCTCCTGGGGGCAGGGTTATTGGGTCCTCTAGCACTGCTGCCACTTAGGGGAGTGGTCCCTGCCGGAGCAAGATGGCTGCTGCCATATGGTGGGGGAGTCAGCACCAGGATCCCACCTGCTACTCTCTCCTTTGTCTCCCCAAAGCCTCCATCCCCAGTCTCTCCTGAAGTGTCTCCAGAACACTGTGACCCCTTTAGCCGGGGATCTACTATCTATGGCTGCCACTCTGCACTCAGCAGGCATCTTAGACAGCACAGGACTGGTCGGAATCTCATCTGGTGGTGGGGCTATTGGGTCCTCTGATGCTGCTACCACTCCAGGGAGTGGTCTCTGCCTGAGCAAGATGGCTGCTGCCACATGGGGGATGAGTCAGCACCAGGATCCCGCTGGCCACCTCTCTCAGTTCTCTCCCCAAAGCCTCCTTCCCCAGTCTCTCCTCAGGTGTCTCCAGCCCACTCTGCCCCTACCTTTGATGGAGACCAGGGTAAGTGGCTGGAAATAAAAATTTATGCATTGGCCTTTTAAACGGCTCTTTGTGTCTCCAGCCCCCTGTCTCTGGCAGCAAGCAACCCTGCCGCTTTTTGCAGCTGGCTGTTTTCTGTGTACTCTTGGGCTCTGGTGCTGTAGGCTGGAGATCACCGCTTTTGATTTAGACCCCAGTCTTCTCAGGGGCATCCAACTGACCCTTTCAACATCCTTCTGGTGCTGCCACCCGTGGGTGCCCCACCTGTCTTCTTGAGTCTTTGCCGCACTCCTTACCAGTTAGATTGCGTTAAAGCTGACTCTTCTATCTCCAAGATTATAAGGTTCCTCTCTCGTTATTGTTCAGTTGTTTGTTCCAGGTGATTTCTCCCCAATTTAGTTGTAATTCCAGATTAGTCCTGGGAGGAAGTCAGTGTGACTTCCACTCACTCTTCTGCCATCTTGATTCTCCTGAAATGAGGTCGCTTTTCTTGCCACTCCCTTCTGGCCTGCCAAATTTCTTTTGAGAAATCAGCTGGCAGTCTTATGGGAGCTCCCTTGTAGGTAACTAACCACTTTTCTCTTGCTGCTTTTAAAGATTTTCTTTGTCCTTAACCTTCAGAATTTTAATTATGATGGTCTTGGTGTGGGACTCTTTTGAGTTCATCTTATTTGGGACCATTTCCTGGATATATATGTCTATTTCCCTCACCAAGTTAGGGAGGATTTCTGCCATTACTTTTTCAAATAGGTTTCCAATTTCTTGCACTTTCTATTCCCTTTCCAGCACCCCCAAGGTGTGAATGGTGGTATGCTTGAAGTTTTCCCAGAGGCTCTTTAAACTATCCTTATGTTTTTGGATTCTTTTTTTTTTCCTTGCTGTTTTGATTAGGTGTTTTTTGCTTCTTATGTTTCAGATCGCTAATTTGATTCTCAGCTTCATCTACTCTACTGTTGATTCCCTGTAAATTGTTTTTTATTTCAATTGGTGTATTCTTTATTTATGACTGGATCTTTTTTATGATGCTGAGGTCTTCACTAAGTTCATTGGGAATTTTTATAACCAGCATTTTAAACTCCGCATCTAGCAGATTGCTTGTCTCAGTCTTGTTTAGTTCTTTTTCTAGAGTTTTGTTCTGTTTTGTTTTGTTTTTTCATTTAGGCCATTTTTTTTGTCTCCTCATTTTGGCAGCCTCCCTGTGTATGTTTCTATGTGTTAGGTAGAGCTGCTGCATCTCCCAGGTTTGGTAGAGTGGCCTAATGTAGTAGGTGTCTTGTACTATTCAGTTACACAGCCTCCCCTATCACACAAGCTGGGTACTCAAAGTGTGCCCACTGGGTATGCTATGTACACCCTCCTGTTGTAGTTGAGACTTGATTGCTGTTGGAATGTCCAAGGTCAGCCACTGCCTGTGTTCTCTCTGGGGCCACCCAATATAAGCTACAAAGCCATCTGCAGATGGTTTCTACTTGTGCTGGGCTTAGAGGTGCCCAGGCAAGGCCAAGCTGTGAACCAAGGCCAGTTGTTGTTAGTGCCAGGCCTGGGGCCACTTAGCCAGAGGTATGGGGCTTGCTGAGGCCAGATGCTGCTTGTTTGAGAAAATTTAGGAAAATTTGAAGCATGATCAAGCCATTTGTATGGAAAAGCAACTGGAAACATCTTGGGTGAGCCTGAAAGTTGAGTGGGGCCAGGCTGCAGAGAATCACCAGGGTGGAACAGTGTGTGTCACGCTGATGGAGTCTCAGATATGGTGCCCGCCTGCCAGCTCTGTGGGAGTAAGGCTCAGAAAAGGAACAACAGCCTCTGCCAGTTCTTCTGCCTGGGATAAAGCTGTGCCACCAGCTCTTGCCCTGCTGCCAGACAATTCAATTCCTTCCCATATGTCCCGTATGGTGTCTTTTAAGCTGCTGCTCTCAACCTGGAGCTTAGAGCGAGTGAGCCCAGGTAAGTCTGTACATGGCAACTCTCTGAAATTCCAGAAATATCTGTCTTCCACAGCCTCAGTTTCCGCTGGTTTTTACAGCCAGAAGATATGGGGACTTCTCTCCCTGGCACTGAAATCCTGGAGTTAGGGGCCAGTTGCAGGGCTGGGACTGCGTCGCTCCTGAGATATCCCTACCAATTTTTATCCACCACATGTGGGTATAAGACCATCTGTTTCACATCATCATCTCTCCTACCAGTCTCAATGTGGTTTCTTCTTTAATTCCATAGTTGTAGGACTTCCATTCAGCCCAATTTCTGGTGGTTCTGAATTATGGTTTTTCTGCAGTTTAGTTGTAATTTTAAATGTAGTTGTGTGAGGAAGTGAGCCATGTTTATCTACACAGCCATCTTGACTGGAAGTCTAATACCATGAATTTCTACACTCATGATGTAAGTAATCTTCTGGAACTCACTTTTCACTCAATAGTATTGCAAAGATCCATTCTTATTTCTATGTAGCTATAAAGCATCTGTGGAATCATATTCAGTCTTACCCCCAGAATTGTAACTGTGAGTGAAATAGGGGCTCAAGCACTCCCCCTTAGCATGTTCTCCATAAGGACTGTTTTTTTCAATAGTTCCCATGGAATATGCTAACAGGAGAGTTGTTAAGGATATGACAAAAAGTATATAGTCTTCCCCCAGTAGAATGTAAATTTCATGATATTGTTGGTCAGGGATTAGTTTTCCTTATTTACTGCTGCACCTCCTTGCCTGACTCATAATAGATACTTAAAAATATTTACTTCTATACATTGAAGCAATGGTATCTAATATATAGAAACATTACTGGTCTAAAGACAGAGTGGGTCATTAGAAATACTGTCTTTATATGTGTTTACTTAGTTGCAACAACCAATGGAGACTCCAAGTTCATTATGGCTATGGTATCTGCCTCCATTAGTCTAGTAATTTGAGGCACAGCATCCATTTGCATTAGCTGATTCTGATTCAGTTTGTCAAACTATTTTCTTCATTATTTTATAGTCATGTCAATGATGCTAGGTTGGCTTCATTGGGATTTAACATCTCTTCTATAAAATTTATAAAATTTAAGCTATTTAAAATTCTATGTTGGAATATAAAGAAATCGTTTATACTAGAAAAGAGAATCCAGTAGAGAGCATAACACATTCTCATTTATAATAAAATTGAAATGAAACAATGATATAGCTAATTCAAAAGTTATTTGTATTTGGCTTTACATTTGGACACCTATGTTTGAACATAAAGAGTTTTTTGGAACTAGAATATATAGTTTTAATAATTAAATCAAACCATAATATAAAGACCAATGGAAAAAAGAAATAAGTCCTTCAAATTTCCTAACCTACTTTCTGCTAACAGCTATTTCCATCCCTATTCTCACTGCTGGAAGTTAATATAACATTACCTCTCATGAAAAACTAACATTTTACAACAAATGTACAAATAATAAGTCTCCCTTTCTTACTAAACATTTATATTTGTATATTATTCCTTTCCAGGCTGGGGAAAGTATCTTCAAATGGTTTGGTTCTAAAGCCTCTGAGTGATGTGTTTACTGCCTGGTGAGCAAAGGTAAATAAAATCCTGAGTCTTCTGATGTAATTTTAGATACATGTATTTCTTCTATTTTCAGAAAATGTTATTACCTAAATTATAATTCTGGCTAACAACAGGCTCTCTTTCATTCCTAAGATGATAGTTTCATTGGAAGACTAGAATTCCTTGTTGCTTCTAAGGAGCTACCAACAACAGGAGCTTATTTAAATTGCACATTAATTGATCTTGTTCTACTTCTAAGTTATGTGATGCTAGGCAAATCATTTTCCCTCTCTGAGCCTAAACTCTCTCATCTGTAAACTGAGAAAGTAAGACTAGATGACTGTTGAGGTCTCTTCCAGCTCTGATATTCTCTGGGCTGATAAATATAAAAGGGGAGAGGAACTTCCTAGAAGGCTTCTGCAAGGTTAAAGCTCCCAGCAAGAGCAGATAAATGTGTATGAAGTGATCAGTCTCTAGACTTCAAGAATCTTCACTTAGAACTTCTTATACTTTGGAGCTGTAGGCTATGCTTGAATTTACAATATTGAGTTATTCATACTCTTATGTGGTTTTGATAATTATTTAAATGATATCAGTATATTCAAGTCATTTCTATAGAACTAGACAGTAGATTAAAGAATTTAGACATTTGTCAAGTTTTGACCTGTATACCAGACAAAGTTTCAAAGACAAAGAGAAAGATTAATATTATGAAATGAAAAGTCAGAACCATGGATTAGCTGTAATCACAGATTCAACAGGCCAGGCCATCATTCAGCCATATGACCTTGAGAAAGTCACTTGGCCTCTGAGAACTTCAGCATTTACTTTTAATAATAATAGCTAGTGTGTGTGTGTGTGTGTGTGTGTGTGTTATCATGTTCTAGGCATGTGTAAGTTTTTATTACATATATATTTTTAATATTTAATTTTAACAAATCCTGAAAAGTAGGTGTTAATATTCCCATGGTACCACAGCCTGTGCAGAGTGGTGGTCCCTGAGTGGGGGTAACGAGAGATTGAGAAAGGACAACACAATACAAAGACACAACACAAGACAGTTTAGAGGAAAGTGGGGGCCTGGTTGGGCATTGTCCTCTGATGGAGAGACAATGACAATGACCACGGTCTCTGCATTTATATTATAGGGGTTGGTTAGATAAAACTCAAGGGAGTTTTGCAGACTTAAGGGAATGCTGTGGGCACAGATTGTTCCATCCTCAAGCTATCTATATGATAAAACTTTCTTCTGCAAAGGTTGCAGTTGTCTTCAGCTGAAGTTTGCAGTTACCTATTTGCTCTCTTCTCAACCCCTACATCCCCCCACCCCCTGCCAGGCTCCAGCTGCCGCCAGTTGCCAGCTTGCTCTGCCTTGCAGATACAAGCAGTAGAGGGTGGCCTTGCCAAGCGCTTAACCTGGCTTTTGATGTCAGCCCTCACTGTCCCCCATACCATGATACTGATGAAGAATCTTAAAGACAGAGTGGTAACAGAACTTGAGAACTCCAAGATTCTAACCCTGGCCTTCCAAATGAAAACCCACCTTCTTCCAGTGCACTCCTCCATTAGCAAATTACATCAAATCAAGAATATTTCTATTGCCCTGACCAGATTGCTCAGTTGGTTAGAGCATCCAGATACACCAAGGTTGTAGATTTGATTCCCCAGTCAGGGCACATATAAGAAGTAACCAATGAATGCATAAATAAGTGGAATAACAAATAAGTCTGTCTCTCTGTCTCTCTGTCTCGCTCTCTTGCTCTCTCTTTTTCCCCCCCACTCCCAATTCTCATTCTCTCTCTCTCTGAAGTCAATAAATAAAAAAAATTTTAAATGATATTTCTATTATGTGCAAGGCAAGGTAGTTTTAAAACGCTATTAAGATTTAATTTCCTGGCTGAAGGCACTGCCGAGTGTGACACAAATGAAATGGAAGTAACTCCTAAAGTTGTGGCTGGGAGGGAAAAGGTAGTAAGGGATAGTTAGGAACAAGGGAGCTGCCTCTGAACTAGGCAGGAATAAAGACTTGGAGAGAGGGGAAAATAAAAAGCAATTTGTCAAAGTTAGGAGCATGGGGTCAGGGCAGGAGAGCTCTCACTGCACTCAAATCAGTGTTGCAGTGCTGAAGACTGGGTGAGTGGCCTAAAGATGACTTTCAACATCAGTTTCTCATCTCCTTTTCCTGTTTCTAATGGGTGGTTCATGTCAATGATGGTATCTCTGGTGGTATTTACCTTCTCTCTGGACCCTTCCTCGGAGTACCAGATCTATTTTGGTTAAAAGACCAACATGTGAGTATAAAGAAAAGAACAAATTTCTTGAGAAGATCATAGTCTCTAAAGGCCTGCTCAAGGAGACATTCTAAAAGTGTTATGAGCAATGGCAGCATTTTATGTTTTCCGTGGTGACCACTTTGAGGAACAATCCTCAATTGGATGCGTAAATCCTGTTCTTGGTCCAGTTGTCATGTTTTGTTTCTGAGTGAACCTCATTACTTTCCAGTCACACCTGGTGTGTGTCTCTGATGTGGCTGCAAGCAGGCTGGACAAGGGACTTCCCGTCTACTCTCCAGTGTGTCCTGGCCAGTGCACAGGTGTGTTGTGGACTAGCATAGGTTGGGAACTGGGTCATTTGCAGGCTGAAGGCAGCTGGAGTCTTTAGCACACAAGCTCCTACTGATTGTCTTGGGACTGCTCAGTAAAGGAATCAGAGATTTTAATTACCAGTAGTGTATATCCCAACCAATAAGAATGCTTTTCCATTCCAAGTATTTCCCCCTTGAACAGATGCAAAATAAGGGGCCTTGGGTCTGGCATGTGGTGTGGGATTTCTGTTTCCTATCAAGCAAGATAACTTTACAGATTCTCTTTACTGCATGGGGTTTTGTAATGGCTGATTCTGCAGAGAAATATACTATTATAAACTTACTAATAGAATTTTTATTTTGTCTTTATACAGCTTAAGAAAATAAGCTGGGTTAAAAGCCTCTATCACCATTTGAGAATTTGAAAAAAGAAGCAAGTTGAAGTTGAAGTTTTTAGTGGCTATATAATCTCTGGATGCCTACCTCTTAGAATGACTATACAAATCTATTTATCTGAAAGTGCTTTGAAAAGCAAAATGTTCTGTTTAGATCCAACATATAATCACTAGGCTATGAAGAAAATTAAACCTAATGAATATTGTGCATGGTCATATATGAGTTATTTTAAGTTTTCACAGTTAAGTTTTATGAGTTATTTTAAGTATTTTTTTCAAGTTTTTACTAGGAAATATTGAATTAAGACTTTCCAACCCTTTCAAATAAAACATTCTTTGGCATTAGTTAGAAATTTAAAGGTGTGATTGACATTTTGTTTTCAGATTTCATGTTTTGGAATTTTGAAATAGAAAACATAAAGCATTATTTTAAGGGATATTCTTGAAAAAACTTTGAAATGGCAATAGGTATATTACTTTAAAATGATGACAAAATTAACAAATAATTTTTAAAAACTTTAACAGTTCAAGGAGCAGAGACTAGAGAGTAAGGGTAGAAGGGTATTGCTATTAACTACCTCCTAGAAACCAGAAATTGTGTTATATTCACATTTGAACATGCCAGTTTTAACAGATTCCAGCATCTCTTACATGGCAAATAAATGGAGAAGAGGTGTGAGATACCTGAAGAGTTTTGCTTTTTAATGTTTTTAACATATGTCCTACCGACCATAGAGAGTTTTTTGACTTTTAGTTTCTATAATTTTATTTATGGAATGATATACTTTTTGTTTTCAAACATACCATTAAATATCAAATATACTTTTAGGATCCAGGGCTTCTAGATCTGTTAGTTATGTTTTGATACTTCTTACATTTGATTATATTTCTTCTTTATCATGACCTACGTTTTGAAATTCATGATTAGGTGAAAAGGAACCTGAAAATACAACACAAGGCTGTATGTGAGCGTGCTGAGCCTGGAGACATGCCTTGCTACATATCTCCTGCACACATTTTTTTCTTGTTGTCTGGGAAACCAGGAATGGGGCAGCAGCTGTTGAAGATATGTCTGGGATAACTGATGCAAAATTCAAACATCTTCATCATTAAGGAAAAAATTTTCAGTTAAATCTGAAAAACTAATAGTTACTAAAACTCAAGTCAACAAGGAAAAAAACAGATTAAAATAACAAATAAAGAAATGCTGTTTTAAAATGAGCTTCCCTGAGGCAGCTGCCAAACTGCTGTAATGGCACATTGTTTTTAATAACAAGGTTCACATGAGGAGTAGAGGAGATGAATTCCATAATATTCCACGCAAGTCAGAGAACATGTACCTACAGATACAAAGAAACCTAGAGAAACTTCAGGCAAGTATAAAATATAGTGGAAAAATACTGATGGCTGAGGTTAGCTCGAGCATACATCTTTGCCAGTCTGGCACAGTCATTTCTTCAGTTCACCATCCACCTTCAGATTAAATAACATCTGACAGGAAACACAAACTCCAAGGTACTAAGAGATTTCCTGGAGCTATTTAGAAGGTATTTTAAAAGTAGAATCAACCTCCCCTTGTCTCTCAGTCAGAGATGGGTCATACTACCAACCGAAATGTATTTGGTAACTCTTTTAATTCTAATCGTAACGGCATCTACCATTTATTGAACACACATTATGTGTCCGGCATTTTCAGTACTTCGTAGTATCTCATTTAATACTTATAACAACCCCAGGAGGTATTTTTTATTATCCCCATTGAGCAAATTGAGGCCAAAAGAGGTTACACAGCTAATAAATGTTTGAGCTTAGACTGAACCCAAATTTGCCTAAGCACTAAAGCCTGTGGTTTTAACCACTAATCCAAGCATGGCTATTGGATTTCACTTTATATGCCAGTTTGCTTGGATTGGAAATACATTCCTAGATTCTTAGGCAAACTGTGACCTCAGTGGGAATAAGAATTGTGATCATTTATTGATGTCTGCTATGTGTAAGGGATGAAAAGTGGTAGCAGTGACATATACATCAAGTCTTTGCCAGCTCTGCCCTAGATAATAAATACTTCCTCTATGAAGTATTATTCTCTCTCTATATATGATATCTCTTTGGTAGATCAGTTTATGTCATATTTATGTGACCATATTTTGCCAGACTAATATCAGAATATTTAAACAGAATTTCCTTAATTAGCACTCTATTAGACTATCCAGGCTGTATGGTCACTGCATTATTTCTGAGTAACACGAGCCAGCCTTGAGTTTTCCATGAGAAACTGATGGCTCAACTGGGGTGACAGAACAGTAGGAATCAGCATATCAGTTTTTGAAATGTTAACAAGACTTTATGCTCTAGCTAGATGTTTTATATGCATATCATTCATAAAATAATTCAGGTGAAAAACAGTCTAAAAAAGATTAAGACTAAGATGAAGCAGACTTGTGCACAGCCAAGGAAGTTAATTCAGGATTTGAGAGTAAAAAATAAGACATATTTAGCAGGAGGTGAGTAAAGAAATTAAAAACTAAGAAATGCCAAAGGGCAACAAGGTTAGACAAAAAGAGAATCAGATCAAAGCTGGAAACACATAAAAGCCAGGCCCTACTATAATGAAAGGATTATTTACTTACTGTCTATGTTTCGGTAATTTTTATCACTACACTAAAACAGATGTGCCAAACTTAGTCTTGTGGATGGATATAAAGAATGGAACATACATTTCAGAAGCCATGGAAATTTGAGAGTGTCCTAAGACAATGGCAGGGAAGTAAAGCTGTTAGCACTCCTTTAGGTGCAACAGTCTCTCTTTCTAAACTCAACTAAGATGACAAAGTACCAAACATACTGAAGACTTTTACTCCACCTTCCCGCTTTCCTGTGTTCCTCTCTGTCCTTCGCCCTTGTTGCCCTTCCTCCCCTCTTTACTCTCTCCTTTCATTACTCTCATAAGACATTGTTGAAGGCCAATTCCAAGTGCATTGAGTTTACATAAGTGAATCAGATTTACTCTCTACCATTTCATTGCCCCACAACCTAGAATCTATTATAATTTTATAGCACTTTATAAAGAACATTCTCACACAGGGCAGGGAATTATTACCTCCATTTATAAGTAAAGAAACTGAAGCCCAAAGAGGTTAAGCAAATTGTCCAATATCAACACTCTAGTATATAATATGGGTTTCTCTCCATGTTAATTAAGTTTCACCATCAGCTGCATAATTAATATACATATACTTTGGCATATGTGTATACACACAGATACAAAGTGTGTACAAAATAATACTAGATATCTATTAAAGAAAGTACTCTGCACCCTGCAAAGGCTAAGCAAATTTAAATTAGCACATTATGCAGAATCAGAGTAAATAAGGAAAAGAATAAGCTAAGCTTGAAATATCTGACAACCATTCTTCTGCTTGCAAAAGGCAATACATTTCAAAGTTCAGGATGAACCATTCAAGAAACCTAGCTGGGCTGAAGAGGTATAAATAAATAAATAAATAAATAAATAAATAAATATACCAAGGTATAAAGGTATGGATTCATCATCAAGAAGTTAAGGAACAGAGTAACCAAAGGCTTTGGAATTCAAAGTCAAAGCTTTAATATAGCCATAAAATCTTCTAAAAGTAAAGGAAATATGAGAACTAGAAAAGTTGGAAGACTATTCTTTCTCATATATGAGTAAATATAAAGAAGTGATAATTAGCTATATGAGTTAGCTTTATAAAGTAAAAATTAAAAAAACTGATTTCAAAAATATTTGTTCTTCAAACTGAACGAACAAGAAAAATGGAGACAGATCTAAAGATGGAGAACAGATAACAGCTGGTTGTTGGGGTAGGTGAAAGCGTGAAGGGATTGAGCAAAAAAGGAGAAAGGACTCATGGACATGGACAACAGTGTGGTGATTGCTGGGGGGAAGAGGGTATAAGGAAACTAAATAGTAATGGAAAAAATACAATAAAGATTAAATTTAAAAAAATTTGTTCTTCTATGATATATGAATTCAAATATGCCAATGAGATCACTTTTGTAAGAGCTAGTTCTATTCACCTAATGAGAGAGAAGTTTCCTGATAGAAAAGGCCTCTCTGTACCACACAAATTATCCCATATGGAGTGGATGGCACATTCGATGTTGATTTCACATTGTTCAAGAGACATCCCAAGTCCTTACATAACAGAGAAATAAAGCTTAGAAGTGATGAGGAGAGAATACAAACAGTTCTGCCAACTTTAGAAGTAACTAAACAAAACAAATCAGTAGACCCAAATGCTTACTGGGGTCAAGGTATTATGCTAAATGAGTTAGCGTTACTACTTTAATCCTCCTGACAAGCCTGCAAAGTGGATATCCTTATTGTCATTTTATAGGTGAGAAGATGTCAGAGAGATTAAATAACCTTTCTAGACAAAACAATGTAGATGCTGCTTTTCCTTTTCTTATCTTCCAAGATGCTGAGAGAAATAGATGTTTAATTAGCAGATGAACCAGAAAAGAACATTAGAAATGACTCTAAAATTTAGGATTTATTCTGAATCCATGTCAACTGAATTGACAATATGACTAAAATTAAACATCTGAAACTAACATAGTCTACATTTTGAGACTGTTTACACAGTAACAATATGACAAATAGCCAACCATACATGTTGAGTAGATGTAAGTTTGGAAAGGAAGAGGTACCTAAGGAGAGATATTATGTGATCTGGTTCTTATAAAGTCTTTGGAAGTGAAATCTCAAAAGGTTTTGATGACAGAGGCAGGAAGTTACCTGAGACTTAGAGAGCCTGGTGTAAGAGAGGAAGCCTTGAATTTGAGTGATGCTATAGGTCCTGCTATTTCTCTCTGGAAAGCTTCAATGTACTACCCCCCACCCCCCGCCTTCTTACTTGTCCTTAAACTCCTACTGCACAGCTTTTTACAAAGTGAAAAGGTTTTAATTTGGTTTGGCATAAGGCCAGGAAGGTATTCCTCAAGAAAATATGTCCCATAATGAACTCATGCCTCTTTCCAGATCATTCTGCTCTTCTTTCTGAAAGAAGCAAATTTCCCTGATATGATAAAATCCTTCCTATCTGTAGTTTCCCCCTGGCTTTTCACAAGTTGGATCTTCTCTCCCAGATTCCTTCACATTTTTAGGAATTCTTTCTTTTAAAAGACCCTAATCTTACACTTACCTTCCTTAACATTGAGCTAGAATGCTGAATTCTTGTGGTCACTAAGACTAGTGTTAATTTAATTGTACTATAAATAAGCTTACTTCTACCTCCAAGAAAACTTCTGTATGGATTCAGACCAATTATTTCTGGAGTTCTTTTCTCTGCAGCTACATGTCCTAAGTAACCAGAGTCATCTAAAATCAGCTAGACAAATCCAGGTTGGTAATGCTTTTCTTTTACCTTGTCTTCTAAGAAAGCTTAGAGAAATAGATGCTATAATTAGGAGGTAAACCAGAATGGGAGACTAAAATGACTCAAAATTTAGGGTTTATCATGAAACCCACCATGTCAGCAAGACTATCCAACTATAGTAGCCTCCACTTTCACTTATATTTGAAGAAATAATCCTCTTCAGATGAAGATTTCACAAAATTTATAACCCAGTATCGTATGTAACAACATATAAACTGAATGAAGAAACTAAAGAAAGAAACTGGGAAGAGCAAGATGGGCTTTTCTCCCTACCTGCCACCAGAAAGCTGTTGACTTCCTTGAACAAGAACTGAAAAGTTTCCTATATGCATATAACATTCGTTGGATCACTTACTTATTTGTTTACACAGTTTCAAGGCCCTCTGCTGGGCTATATATTATCTGGCTGAGCTCCAAAACACAAGTTTTAAAATGTAAATTAAATACAAATGGCAAAAGCCACATATCTGAATAGTTACAAATGAAAGTCACAGAGGCATTTTCATAAATATCTTTGTCATTAATCTTCTTTAAAAAATTCTTATGCAATAGGCAATTTATGAAAGGCCAAACCATTTTATTCTCACGGCTAAATGAGGAGGAATAGCAAAACTTCCCCTGAGCATTTATAGAGAGTTTCTAAACACACGCACGCACGCGCGCGTGCACGAAATGCTTTCCCTCTAATGTCTTCCATAAACCAAATAATGCATTGAGGCAATTTCTTCCAATCTTCTCCACAGAAGCAAGGTGCTTCAGCAAACAAAACTCCCCAAGAATAGAGTTCTAATCCAAGTTCTCCCAGTCAGTGTTATTGCCTTGATACTGACAGGAGGCAGAAAGAAAAATAGAGCTTCCTATCTTTATCCTTTTTCATTCACTTTTGTGTCTTCTGTTTCTTCTCTCATCTCCTTATCATCTCTTTTATCTCCTGTTCACACATACCAATAGGAAAAATGTTTTGACATAGTGCGGTGGTGTGGTTTAGAGTAAAATGGCCAAAAAAAATAAAAGTGCTGTCTCCCACATTAGCTCCACCCACCCACAATAATCTCTTCCTCGGCACCAACTATCCACACATGAATGAATATATATACGAGTCCTAACAAAAACAGAGCAATTAGAAAGAAGCAATTTGTGATGTTAAGCTAGAATATATGATCCAACTCGCTACTTCTCACTAACCGCATTACTTTGGGACACTCCTGTCTCTATTCTGAACTTCAGTTACTTTATCTGTAAAATGGAACTAAAGATCTTACCTAACCATCTTACACATGAGGTATGTGAAATTGCTTTGTAAACTATAAAGGGCTAGACAAAGAAAAGGGAATATTATTATTTTCTTCTTCTCTCTGGTCTTTTCTCTAATTCTAAGTAGGTTAACAAAAAAAATCAAGACAATAGCAACACTTGTGTAGCTCAATAATTTTTTAAAAAATATATTAAAATATGGAATAATATCATAAGAAAAAGTTCCTCCCTTTTCCTTTACTGTGGGAATTGAAAGCTTAATGGCAAAAATGAGGATTTAAAAGTGAAAGTTTCTTGATGTCCTCTGCTCTGTTAATTTCCTTTAGACTGGTTTCCTTATATTATACATTTCATGCACAATTTGCATCATAATGACTATTTTATGAGTTGATAATTCTTTTATAAGAAATGGTTTTCTGTGTAATCAAGCAGTGAGAGAACTGTCTCAAGGTTCACTTACAAGAAATTCAATTATGAATTACTAAATGTACTGCTCACAGAGAAGATTGAAACCTGTTTGTTTTGTTTTGTTTTGTTTTGTTGTAATGTATCATTAGGTATTAATGTCAGCATTTTTTTGCTTATCAAGGCCAATTCATGACATTTTAACTTTACATTCCAAAGTTATGACTCTAAGGAATGAAATAACTCTAAAGACTGGGTAGTCTAATGATCTATAATTAAGAGAACTAGATTAAATAACATTCTTTACTTTGAATTTAGCAGAATGTATAAACTTACTGCTACACGTATGCTATGGTGAGGCAGGGAAAGACAAATGTAAATAACAAATATAACTGCTGCCCACAAGGAGCTGAAATTCTAATGGGTAGAAAAGGGAAGGATATACAACATGTAAGGAGCACGCTGAGGAACACATGAAAGTTAGGGATTCACAGACACTAAAGAGAGAGTGGCACCTATTACTAGTGAGGAGCAAGAAAACCAAGCTGTCTATTCTAAACCACTAGGTTCTTTATAGATAATACTCACTTATTATAACCAATAAAGCTAACAAATAGAAAATTGTCTATTCAATATCTTTAAAAATTGTGCTGTCAATTCTCTGGTATTTTGATGTCTTCTTATAATAATAGAAGAAGCTTCACTTCCCACCCTAAAGATGGGAAAAAGCCAGACAATCTACCAAATTATTTCTTGAACCTCTCAGTTCAAAAATCTTGGGGCAACCAACTAGCTTGAATTCTAAGGAAAAAGACACTTTCAATGAGTGTGGGATGCCTGCACTTGCTTGCCTGGGGCAGAACATGAGAGTAAGAACTCAAAAAATTTTTCAACAAATTGCAAAAGGCAGAGTGTGGACTGGCATGAAAGCATAGACCCCTCAGGGAATCTGAGATACAAAAATTCAAAGGAAGTTTGGCATCCACTTGCAGGCTATTCTTTCTGGATCTCATTGGGCATGCATTAAAATGATTGGGTGTGGTGGCAGGGAGGGTGGGGCAGGAGACCAAGGAGCACTCTAGTTGGTGGTTCAGGCCTGGGAGAGGCGAGGCATGGGGAGAAGAGTGACAGTCATTCTGGAAAAGGCACAAAGTCTGTCAAGATCCTTCTTCCCTGCCTTCTGTAAGGTACAAAATCTCTAAGCTGCTAAAGAGCACAGCTGAAAACCAATTGTAATTGAGGGTTGGGATGAGAAAAAACCCCACTACCCCTTTGGTTGAGGCACGAAACAGACCTAGATTCAGACCATCAGAGATTCTCCATCATCCAGGATGAGGCAGGATCACCAATAAGAAAGTCCACCTCTGAGATCCAAGGACACAGTATCTATTTAAGATTACGGCTGAACCAGGATAACAGAATGAATCCCCTGCCCCTTGCCTTTCCCAACTAAGCAAGTACAGTCATCCCACATGTAGCAATTTTTGTCTCCAGTAAAATTTAGAAACATTGTGATAGGAACTACTTTACTATTATTCCCACAAGAGAACCCTTGCTACTTAAGGAAGCCAAGTATGGCCAAGTCTCAATGACCCAGCAATAAGACTACTGCTTTTCCACAATACACATAGATAATGTCTCCTTCCTCTCTCTCTCTCACTCTCACATTCAGCTTCTCAGTAACTCTTACCTCCAGACAATATCCATCAAGTCTTGATCACAAAAAGTTATAATTAGTAGAGTCACTCAGACACATCATCTTTCAGGAAACACCAAACCAAGTATGTGCAGTCAGCTCCCTTTTTGGGATTTTGTACCAATTTATCCTCTCAATCTTGGACCTTCTCTTCACCTAACTATGTTGATCAGTCCTTCCTATATATTCCAGAATCATCTCTTTTACTTACAGTCCCCTTTGAGTACCTTAATTGCATCAATAGGGAGGATTCCCTATCTGTACTTTGTAGCCAGGCATATATGTAACAGAAAAATAAAACATGTTTATATCTTTGTATAAGCTAAGAAATAATAGCTCACTACAATGTGATGGCAATTCAGCCCTCCAATCACTAGAGGGAGAGGGAACAGTATAATCTTTCTGGAGCAACAGATATTTCTTTATTGGTTGAAAACACTAAATACCATAATTTTAAGTCATTCCCCAAAGTATATTAATATAAATACAATATTTACAAAAGAAAAGGAAGTTTTGAAATACAGAATAGTAAACATATATACATACATGCACACATACACCAAATCAAGTTTCAAAGACAAAAAAAAAAATCTACAGCATAGATCTCAATGGAGGTACACTAGAAAGAGAATTGTATTAATGACCAGAATCTAATGAGAGTTAAACATACATGACTTTTAGTAAAGATGTATTAATAATGAAGTTTCTCAGGGATCCTATCTATGATAGTTTTACTTAGCATTTTTATGCATAATCTGAAACAGGGAGTGAAGAGTGGAAACTTCACATTTGTGGAGTACAGAATCTATTCTAAATTATAAGATGTCAAAGTAACAAGAAGAAAACACAATATGGCATATTATGTTACATTGTGTTTTCACAATGTAATATGATTTCACAAAACATTGTGAGTAGAAAAAATTGTGGAGACTGAGCTATTTGAGAGAGAGTTTATAAAAAATACAATACTGGTCTTAAAGAAAAATAATAATAGTTATCAAATATTAATCATGGATATTAATAGTTATCAGGTATCATACATCATCTCATTTAATCTTTAACAATCCTTCACGATAGCTATTCTTCCTATTTTATAGACAAGCTAACAGGCTCAGAAAGTTTAAGTAGTTTGCCCAATGCTGCAACAATGGTTGTTGAATGCAACCTGTAAAAAACAAAACAAAACAAAACGTGATGCATGATTATTAAGCTTTGATTCCTTAACAACTTTAAATATCTAAGATATTTTTAGGGCAAGTAATAGAAAACCAAATTTGACAATAGGAATTTCATTCCTGTACTTGTTAGACTGGCTTCCGTGCTCTTAAAGCCACAACTTTCATTAATAAATCGGCAGGAAGTTAGAGAATAGTTAAGTTTGGAGAAAGAATAGTGGTCTGTACCAGAGACTGAAAGCTAAAGATGGAAAGTTTGCTAAAAAAGCCTATTTGGGATTGTATGGAAGAATGCCAAACTCTATGTTACTAGTAAATGTGAGCTGGTATTGCAAATTATTGCAAAGGGAATGAATTTCTGAGAAATCTATTCACAATGTATCTGTGCATAAAGTCAACCAGCAGAGGGGGCTGCTAAAATAAGATACAGTAGAGGCTACTTAGCCCCTACCTTAGTCACAGGTTGTTTTACAAAAGCCTGTTTCTAAGCCAATTGTTTAGAATGCAGAATTCATTTCACCAAGGGAACAATGTTCCAAATCTGGGATCAGCACTATGGCCCTCAAGCCAAATCCAGCCCACCACCTGTTTTTGAATGGCCCATAAGCTAAGAATGGTTTTCACATTTTTATAAGGTTGAAAAAAATTAAAAGATGACTAATATTTCATGACACATGAAAATTACATGAAATTCAATTTTCAGTGTCCATAGATAAAGTTTTATTGGAATACGGCCACACTCATTTGTTTATGTATTGTCTATAGTTGCTTTCACATATGACAGCAGACTTGAGACAGAGACCATATGGCTCACAAAGACTAAAACACATGCGCACACACTATGTGGCCCTCTACAAAAGAAATTTGCCAGTTTTCATTACAAATGATTATTACACGCCTGGACTGTATGGCAAAAAATGGTATCATTTAAAATGTGGTTGTGCTGTAGTGTTAATAGCATCCCCAAGTCTATGCCTAGAGCTCTTTGGAGAACTCCAGTGGCATTCCAGCTGTGGATGCAGTGAATATCAAAGCAAATCTTTCAAAATCATACATTTTTTTTACCTTTATGTATACTATCCAATCAACATGGAATATCCTTCCCCCAACAAAAAAACAATAAAAATAGCTACGATTCATGAGTTAACCCAATTGAGCATTCTCCATGTTTTGAGTATTTTACATGCATTGTCCTATTTAATTCTCAGAACTAAATGCAACAGTTGCTATTAATATGCCCATTTACAGATGGAATAACTGAGACCAAAAGAAATTAAATAACTTGCTGTAAGTAACACTTCTAGTAATTGCTGGAGTCAGGATATAAACCCTGGCAATCTAGAACAAACTTGGATATTGTGCCATTTATCCACTAATCACAAAGCAATATTTTTTTCAACTTTTGAAAGCTCTTTCAAATTTTAAGACTTGATTCAAATGCCATCTTCTTCATAAAGCCTTGTTCCCAGATTTCCTATGCCCATAGGTTCAAAATAATTACATTAGACTGCAGCTATATCAGAGGGCTACTACATAACCCAAAGATAATAACCCTGGGCACTATCAAGAGGGGGATGCAGAAAAATAAAGGACTCAGAGGGCCACATCTCAACATTGCAGCAGGGTGACCCTGGTATCACTAGTGGTAAGGAATGTGATATTGCTCCTTACCACTCCAAGATGTCTCATGATTTAAATATCACCTGGAGGGGGTGAAACTTTTAAATGCAGTATTTGTAGAAATAATGAATTGCCTGGTATGATACCAAGGTGAAAATCCATGCTTAAACTGAAAAATATTAATTATGTGCTCCTAATTAAATACTGGTTAACAGATATATCAAGAAAGTATTTCATTTTATTCCATAACAAGGGTACTTGCTGGGATGAAGTTAAGACTCATATACATATACCATTATATGGACCTAGGTAACACAGCTCCAAGAGTATTGGAGATCAGACCCACAGGATGAGAACTCAAGCAAAGAGGCAGAAAGCTAGCTTCTAAAAAGAGAAAAACAGAGAATGAGGGAATTAAAGGAACAGAGAGAGGGAGGGATGTAAAAAAATTGAAAATAATGAAATATTATTAAAACTTTTCACATTTGAAGAGAACCATAGTTTTAAAAAAATTCAAGAAGTTCAAAGAATCCCAGCATAAGAAGCAATAAAAAGGGGAAAAAAACCCTCCAAGGAATATCATGATCAAATAGCTCAAAAAAAATAATAAAGAGAAAATTTTACAAGCAACCAAAGGAAGAAAAATACATGCTATATACAGAAGAGTAAAGATAACTCAAACTTCAGATGTCGCATTGGAACCAAAGCAAATGAGAAGACAGGAGCAACACTTTTGAAGTACTTAAAAAATAATTTAAAAAAATGAAGACCATCAACCCTGTCAACTTAGAATTCTATAGTTGCAAAATGTCTTTTAAAAAATGAAGGCCATTATTGAGAGCACTGAAAAACTACTAGAACTGATCAATGAATTCAGTGAAATAGCAGAATACAAAATAAATATTCAAAAATGGGTTGCATTTTTACACACTAATAATGAGCTATCAGAAAAGTTATCAGAGAAGCTAAGAAAACAATCCCATTTATAAGTCCATAAAAAATACCTAGGGATAAATATAACCAATAAGGTAAAAGACCTGTATATAAAAAATTATGACATTGAAGAAGGAAACAGAAGAATATACCAATAAATGAAAGCATATACTGTGTTCATGGATGGGAGAAATTAACATGGTTAAAATGTCCATATTACCCAAAGCAATCCATAGAATACAATTCCTACCAAAATACCAGTGGCTATTTTCACAGAAATTGAACAAATAATCCAAAAACAAGTATGGAAACACAAAAGACCCCGAACAGCAACAGCTATCTTGAAAAAGAACAAAATGGGAGGCATTATACTACCTGATATCAAAACTAAAGTAATCAAAACAGTATGGTACTGGCATGAAAAACAGACACATAGATGAAAGGAACAGAATAAAGAGCCCAGAATTAAACCCACACCTATATGGTCAATTAATCTATTACAATGGGGTACAGACAGTCTATTCAATAAATAGTGTTGGAAAATTGGACAGATAAGTGAAAAAAATGAAACTAGGCCAAAATGAATAAACTTAAAATGATTAATGACTTAAATGTAAAACCTGAAACCACATAACTCCTAGAAGAAAACATAGACAGTATAATCTTGGACATTTGTCAATATACAGGGTCTGGCACATAAAAATATTTTATTACAAAATCATAAGCATGCATTTCTGTAATATAACAATATCACACTCAAGCACACTGTATGACATTTTAGGTTAAATGTTCAAATTGCTGTCCATCTTGTGCAAGACATTCACATACCTTACCAACCACATTCTATGGCATTACTTTTGCCAGACCCTGTATTTTCTGATATGTCTTCTGGGATAAGAGAAACAAAATAATGATAAAGAAATGGGACTACATCAAACTAAAAAGTTTTTGCACAGCAAAAGAAACCATTAACAAAATGAAAAAAACAGCCTACTGAATGGGAGAAGATATTCACCAATGATATATCCAATAAGGTGTTAATACCCAAAATTTATTTGAAAACTCATACTGTTTAACACCAAGAAAAACAAATAATCCAATTAAAAAGCGGGCAGAGAACTTGAACTGACACTTTTCCAAAGAGGACATCCATATGGTCAATAGACATATGAAAAGATGCTCAATGTTACTAACCATCAGAGAAATACAAATTAAAACCATAATGAGATATCACCTCATACCTGTCAGGATGGCTAACAATAAACCAAGAAACAGTAAGTGTTGGCAAGGATGTGGAGATAAGGGAGCCCTTGGGCACTGTCGTTGGGAATGCAGATCAGTGCAACCACTATGGAAAACAGTGTGGAAGTTCCTCAGAAAATTATATATGGAACTGCCTAATGACCCAGAGAGTCCATTTCTGAGCATATATCTGAAGGAACCCAAAACACTAATTTGAAAGCATGGATGTACCCTCATGTTCAATGTAGCATTATTTACAATAGCCAACATATGAAAACAACCCAAGTGCCCATCAATGGACAAGTTGATAAAGAAAATATGGTAGAGTTATACAGTGAAATATTACTCGGCTATAAAAAAGAATGAAATTCTGCCTTGACTGAATGGCTTGGTTGGAGTATTGTCCCATACATCAAATGATTGCCAGTTTGATTCCCAGTCAGGGCACATACCTAGGTTGCAGGTTTGATCCCTGGTCAGGCATATACAGGAGGCAATCAATCAATGTTTCTCTCTTTCTCGCTCCTTCTCTCTCTCTCTTCCTCCCTCCCTCCCACCTCTTCTCTCTCTAAAATCAATGAGTATATATGCATATCTTCTGGTGAGGATTTAAAAAACAAAAACAACAAACTGTGGCTGAGTGAGACAGAGGATTCCTAGAGTCCTAGGCATTCCTCCTAGAGGGCCCACACATGGAATTACTCAGACTCACTAGCACTGAGTTCCAGCACCAGGGAAGCAGCTCAAAAGGCACCAGAGATGCAAGGGGAGAACTGAATTGTTTGACTTCTGGGCAAGGGCTGGAGGGGCAGCTCTCCCCCAGATAAAAGTGCCGGCAGAGGTGATTTTTCCTTTGCTGAGCCTCCCCCCACAGAGACAGGCACCATATCTGAGTTTCCATCAACCTGGTATATATACTGTTCACCGCACTCTGGTGACTCCCTGAGAACCTACCCCACCCAACTTGCAGGTCCACCCGAACTGTTTCCAATGGCTTTTCCATACCAACAACCTCTCTTGGCTCATGCTTCAGGCTTTTTCTGGAGCCACAAACGAGTAGCATCTGGCCTCTGCATAACCCATACCTCTTGCTAAGTGGTCCCAGGCCCGGCACTAGTGGCAGCCAGCCTCGGTCTATAGCTTGGTCTCTCCCAGGCAGCTCCAAGCCCAGTATGAGCAGCAGTCAATTTCAGACCACTCTGTTGTTCCTTCCAGGTAACCCTGATCAGAGTACAGGCAGTAGCTGACCTTGTCTTGTACCTCCTGGTAGGACCCAGAGCTAGTGCACCCGGTAGACCAGGCCAATTACAACTCAACCACCTCCTCAAGTGACACACTCAAGGGGTGGACTTGGGGGAACCAAAGCCCCACTGAAGCAAGTCCTACTCCATGAGGTCAGCTCTTGCACAGCAGCTACTTCACTGTAGTCACAGCTGGTCCTTGCAGCTGCCTGGCCTGGAGGTCAGTCCCTCCCAGTGATGTGTCAACAGCAATCAGGGCTCAACTACAAAAGAACAGTGCACAAAGACTATACAGAGACAACATCTGGAGCATGAAGCTCCAGTTACTGTGAAGACTGTGCAACTGGGCCCTACAGGACATCCACTACATAAAGCCACTCTACCAAGACCAGGAGATGTAGCAGCTCTACCTAATACATAGAAACAAACACAGAGAAGCAGACAAAATGAAGCAGCCCAAATGAAAGAACAGGAGAAATCCCAAGAAGAACAAAATGAAATCGAGGCAAGCAAATGACCAGATACAGAGTTCAAAACAATGGTTATAAGGATGCTCAAGGAACTTAGTGAGAATTTCAACAGCATAAGAAAGGAAATGGAAACCATAAAAAAAATAAATAACCAGTCATAAATGAATAACATACTAGCTGAAATGAAGAATACATTACAGGGAATCAAGAGTAGTGTAGGTAAAGCAGAGGATCAAATCAGCGATTTGGAATATAAGGAAGCAGAAAAGGCCCAATGAGAACAGGGGGGAAAAATCCAAAATCATAAGGATAATGTAAGGAGCCTCTAGGACAATGTCAGGCATAACATTTGCATCATGGTGGTATAGGACAGAGAAAAGAAAGAGCAAGAAATTAAAAACCTATTTCAAAATAATGACAGAAAACTTCCCCAGCATGATGAAGGAAACTGACATACAAGTCCAGCAAGTGCAGAGAATCCCAAACAAGATGAACCCAAATAGGACCATATCAAGTCACATCATAATTAAAATGGTAAAGAGAGAATCTTAAAAGCAGCAAGAGAAAAGCAGTTAATTACCTATAAGGGAGCTCCCATAAGATTGTCAGCTGATTTCTCAATAGAAACTTTGCAGGTCAGAAGGGATTCACACAAAATATTCAAAGTGATAAAAAACAAGGATCCACAACTAAGATTACTCTACTCAACAAAGCTATCATTTAGACTCGAAAGACAGACAAAGAGTTTCCCAGACAAGTAAAAGCTGAAGACGTTCATCACCACCAAACCAGTATTACAAGAAATATTAAAGGATTTGCTTTGAGGAAAAAAAAAAAGATAAAAAATCTGAATATTAAAATGGCAATAAATAATCACTTGAAATACAAATGGATTACCATCAAAAGACATATGGTGATTGAATGAATAACAAAACAAGACCCTTACATATGCTCGAGAAGAGACTCACTTCAGATCAAAAGAAACACACAGACTGAAAGTAAAGGGATGGGAAAAAGACATTTCATAAAAATGGAAACCAAAACAAGCTGGAGTAGCAATACTTATACCAGAAAAAATAGGCTTTAAAACAAAGGCTATAAGAAGAGACAAAGAAGGACCCATCAACTCTGCTTCTTGGTATTTATTTGAAGAAACCCAAAATACTAAATCAAAAAGACATATGTTTATTGCAGCATTATTTACAATAACCAAGATATGGAAGCAATTGAAGTGTTCATCAATAGATGAATGGACAAAGGAGAAGGAGTGCACATACACAATGAAATATCACTCAGCCATAAAAAAGATTGAAATCTTGACATCTGCAGCAACATGGATAGACCTAGAGGTTATTATGCTAAGTGAAATAAGTCAGACAGAGAAAGACAAATGCCAGATGATTTCCTTTATATGTGGAATATTAAAGAAAAATGAAAAAGCAGAAGAAAAACAGACTCATAGAGAGAACAATTTGAAGGTTGCCGGATGGGAAGCAAGTTGGGAATAGGCAAAAAAGGTGAAGGGATATATAAGTACTAAATGGTAATTATAGAATAGTCACAGGGATATAAAATAAAGCATAAGGAACATAGTTAATAATATTGTAATAACTATATATGGTGTCAGATGGATATAGATTTATCAGGGTGATCACTTTCTAAGTTATATAAATGTCTAATTATAGGGTTATACATCTGAAAGTAATATAATTATATGTCAACTGTAATTTAAAAATAGTAAATAAAAAAGAAAGAAAGCTTCAATTTATGTGCAAAATTTGGGGGGAAAAGTAAAAAAAAATGTACAATTTCACATCTGGCAAGCCAAGTGAATTATAAACAGTTTATATTTGCCTATTAGTGGTGCCATTTAAGCTGATAAACAGAATAGCCACTGATGTCAGCACGGTGAGATTTATACTATTCATGTACATTAAAATTTGGGTGAGATGTTTTGGTAACTACTATGCAGTTATTTTAACAGTGGCCATCCTTGCAATTTGAAATAATTTTTGCTTATAACAATACTGTCCCATCACTCATTCAGTAGTAGAAGTGTTTGCAAGTAAACTCAGGAAAATTAAATCTGATAAAATGCCATGAAGAATGCTAGACAACCACCATGGTTTGTCATGCTTCTAATTTAGGAAAGTGCAGTTTCTCCTTTGTTACTTCATCTTGTGATAAAGTCAAAAGAACAAAAGCACCATTAAAGACAAAGTTTTTCTGTAATGATTATAAGACCTTACATTTATTTCTATGTGAACATACATCATTAATTTTATGATTTTAAATATATCAAGACTTCAGGAAACCATCTTTCTCATAATTTGTTGTAAGAAGCACATTTTTTTGTGATGGACCATGCCACTTAACCATATAGCAAGACATATCTGCTCAAAGAAAGTAATATTTCTACTCTAACCAACACCTTCAGCACAGAAGGTTCAAATACTATTATACTGGCTGGTCTCTTGACTCTCTTCTGAAAAATATGAAGTGTAAGATGGTGCTTTTGTATCCACCTAGAACTTTTGTGTCTTGTGACACTCTCTGACTTTTAGCTGACAGCCTATGTTATGTAATAGACTGCAATTGTAGAAAGGTCAAGTGGTATCAACACAGGGAAGACATTACCATGTGACCTTGTTAACAAATTTCAGTTTATCACATCACAGAACATTCTGGTGGGCAAGAAAGAATCCCAGGAGAATCTGGAGTATGCTACCAGACAATCATTTTAGCATATTTTCATGTTAAAAAATATTCTTGAGAACTTGAAGCAGGTAGTAGAAACTTAGCACACTATTTTATCATGAGTTTTTATTTTAATTTTCACTTTAAACTTTAAAGTTTGACACAAAATCCAATGGAGAAGACAAAGAGCAGAGGAAGGCAGGAGATGAAGAAAGATCCGTACATATTACCTAGAAAGACACACAATCACACCTTGTTTTGCACACCTGGTGGGTGTAGATAGGTTTTATTTAAACACACACACACGTGTGTGCGCACAGTGTAAATTTTGGATGCACAAAGTTATTTTTATTTTTCAAAATAAGCAAACAATAAATCTTTAAATTCTTCATATTTAATATATAGAATCACAGACTATCAGAGTCAAGTTTAAAGTCTTTAGAGAGTATCTAACCTCAAATCACCCATTTTACATGAGAGGAAAACTGAGCTCCAGAGGGAGACAAGAACATAAGTTAGTAACTTTAAAGAACTGAACTTCAATGAATTGTCTTTATACCTCACTGTCATAAATAACCCATGTCTAAATTATCTGTTGCACACATCTGGAATATTACAGAATGGGGCACAGCTGACTCAGAGCATGACATAAGATTCTTAATTATTAGCGAGTGCTAAAATTTCTAGCCATTTTAAACATTGGAAAACTCTAATTTATTACTGCTGGTAAAGTTTTTATTAACTGAGGATGAATACCCACTTTTAGAACAATTTACATTTTTCATATAATTACAGGATTTTTGGCTGGGAGGATTCTTAAAGTCTCAATTCTCTTTCAAGCTAACCTAATTCTCTAGAACAGGAACCTTCTATTGGAATCTTCTCTATAACATCCATGCCCAGTGGTCATTTGGGTATCTGTTTGGATACATTCCACCTTTAAGAACTTTTGGCTGTGAAAGGGATTTTCTTTAATTGTGCCAAAATGTATATTCCTTTGATCTCTCTATCCATTACCCCTATCAAGGGTACTACATTTTGACAACACATAAAACGTATCTTATCTCTCTCTTCCATTTGATAGCTGTTCAGAGCTATGAGGATGGTGAACATATGGCTTCTCCTCTCCAAGCAAAGCAGCTCTGTTTCCTTTAGATATTGTTCATATGACATGTCTGGGAGAAGGGAAATCATAGTGGTAAAGAGTACAGTCTTTGGCATCACACTCTGAAGATTCAAATCCCATAACCACAACCTGCTGGCTGTTATATTTGGATACTGAATATGCTCTCTGTATCAGTTTCCTCCCTCTACCAAAGAGAAATAGTAATGGTATTGATTCCATAGATTGTGGTAAAGAATAAAATAAATTATTTGTGGAGCATTGGGGTAGATGGGATGATTATTGTTCCCAATTTTTCATATCCTCCCTGTATTAGAAGTATGCACTCACATTCTTTGCCATGTTTGCAGAGCTACTATGTGTGGAGCATACTTTCCTGTTCCAGTGATGTTGGATTTAGACAAATGACTGGCTTTAGCCAATATAATGTTAGCAGAAGTGATATAATCAGAAACTTTAAACATGCTGGCACGTGCTGTGATGAACTTCGATCAGAATGTGCCCTCAGAGAGCGATCACACGAAGCCAACTTAAACCCAATCTGCATTTTGAAGCCAAGCTTAGCCTATCTCAAACGAGTCCAGCAGAGCCACAACTGATTTCACAGATTTTTGAGAAAAAAAATTTTTGTTGTAGAAAAAAAAATTTTTTGTTGTAAGCCATTGAGACTTTAAGGCTGTCAACTATTGCCACTGCTGTATAACAAGCTACCCCCCCCCCAACTCAGTGTACAACAATAAGCACTTATTTCTAGCTCTCTTGCCAGACTGTCTGGAGTTCAGCAGAGTGATGCTGGTCTGGGCTGATTCATTCCAAAAGCTGCAGATTGGGTCTGGGTTTGCACCTAATATGTCCTATCCCCCTCAGACCAGAAGCTATCTAAGACATGTTCATCTTATGGTGAACAGGAAGAGTGTAAGGGGGCAAACCCAGCTGAAAAAAACTTACAAAGGGCAAAAGCTGTGCTTTAGTCTATCACATCAGCTAGCTTACCATTAGTCAAAGAAAATTATTTGCCCAAGTCTGAAGTCAAGTGGGGAAAGCAAACTCTGTGGACCTTGAGTCCAAAGCAATCACAGAGCCATGCTCAACATTAATGGGGTGGAAAATTTTACTATTCTAACAGATTTGGGGAGAGAGAGGAGTGAATATTTAACTAAATAATAACCTAATATGCCACAACTATGTAGCAAAAACTAATACAAGCTCTTAACAGAATATTTGGGACATAGAAACTGGTAAACTCTACCTATCATAATTAAACATCATCACAATAATTAGGGTTCTTGTCTATTTCTGTTATTCTCCTATAATTGCCATTTGTTATTATACCTATCAAAAATAGATGTTGATACAGAAAGCAATGGTTATATATGGTCTGACTGGTTATATATGGTCTGAATGGTAATATATGGTTAGACTATATATCATAGTTCTAATTCTAGGTGCTTTTCTTATTTTAAAATGACCTAAACATTAAAGTTTTTGGAAGTCCATTCCTCTCACCTAAAATCAGACCTTTCTTCCATATAGACTGATGCTTAAACATGGCTTCCCATTAAGCAAAAGGTCATTTAGCTGTATGTATAATTAAGTCCATCTTGTTATATTTAATTTAGTTGCAGCCTATTCAGATATTTTGGGGCCCTGATTTTATCACCTTCTTGTCATTCATGTATACTCTATCTTCATCCAAGTCATTGAGAAAAATGTTTCACTGACAACATAGGAGGAAAGGATTCAACTGGACCATGTCTACCCAGAGAAGCTGTGGAATCCCTACCCATAAAAACAGGGCTGACAGCTTTCGGCAAAAGCAGACCTCCTGAAAACCCTGACAGTTCTCTGAGTTAATTCTTTCTGTGTTCCTCCTGAGCAGCTGCTTGCAGCCTGTGCTGAGGCCATGAATCTGTGGGGAGAGGAGTATGAAGAGCCAAATCTGGAAGCAAAGAAAGCTATGCTTCTGGGCAGGAACAGTGGGTCCTGTGAAGCTGTCCCTGAATAAAGGAGCAATGCTATGGGGTAGAGATGGGGAACACATATTTTGCTGGAATGGCAGATTTTTCATTGACAGTAAAGACTGACTGCTTAGACTGGGAAGGCAATCTTAGAAATATCTGAAAAGACAAACACCAAGAACAGGTAAAATTTTTCACAATTCACAAGATAGAGGCTTGCTGGTTTTTAAAAAGTAATACTTGAACAGGGAAAAATGTGATGATACAAAAGGATACACAGTGAAAAATAAGTCTCACTCTTACCTCTGGCCAACCCCTAAGGGCAACAATTGTTGCTCAGGCTCTGTCATAGTTTTGAAGAGTTATTTCAATGTAATTATAAGCATACTTATACATAGAGCATTTAATAATCAAAAGGAAGCAGAGCATATAAACCCATTTAATTCTGAATATTCATTTTGTACCTGCCAAGAGCAGAACATCCAAGTTACATGAAGTTCCTGAGGTTCACAAAAGCTAATTGATTTGTACAAGTCCTAAGTCTATTAAGATGAAAAAGCAAGTATCTGATCTGAAAAGCCAGGCCTGGAGTAAGACTTAAGCATAACAGGCATGAGTTTAAATAAAGGAAAAACAGCCACCATACTATTTAGGGAAGGTTTTCCAAATCTGCAAATAGGCTGTAGCCATTTAAAGGGGCAATAAAGAGTTGTTTGGTTGTGACTGTGACCCAAATCCATGCCCTACAACATTAGCCACACCATGGCAGCTTAAAACAGTGACTGATGATTTCTCTTTTTGCACTTTGTGAGTTGGGGATCTGGTATTTCTCAAAAACCTAAAATATTCTAACTGAAAACTGTCCTAAGAAAAAGGAAATGTTTCAATTTGAAATCTTTAATTAAAACCACATTCATAATTCTAAGTATTTAAAAAGAAAGTTAAAGAAGAAATTTACTTTTGCACATCACAGAGATTAAAATAAACACAGAACCTTGCCAAAAGACATGTCTCCAGCTGCACTGAAGAAACATCAGAGTAGACCAGCACTGCAGCTTTTGCAAGAGAAAGACTGAAGGCAAAGTCATGTACAGAAAGGCAAACAACCATAATGTAAAACTGATGTTCCCTGCTGGAATAGAACTCTGCAGAAATGCATCTTACACACACACACACACACACACACACACACACACACACACACACACTCAGAGTACCACAGTTTTCCCCCAGTATTAACTCAATAACTATCAGCTCTAACTCTATTTCCTTGAGGACCACCAAGGCCACAGATGTTTGCTCCATAAAAACATTGTCACTTTGGGGACAAGTTCAATGAACTTGTGCCTGAAAATAATTCACTTGAGTCTTTACACTGCAGAGCTCATTACTTCAGGGATTTCCCAGGGCCCTACATTCCTGGCTGCCTGATCCAATAAGGGGAATGCGTGTTTGTTTTGCCAGGATACACATTATGGTAGAAGAAAAATCCTTCAAAATTCCTGTAATTCCTAAGAAATCTATTGCCTCAAATATGGAATGATATACCTATTAAAGAGAAAAGTGGGTCCATATCAGTCACCAGAATAATGCTTCCTGATACCTCTATCAAAAATGTTTACTGTGCATGCACTTTTTATAGAAGTTTACACCAGAAGCTTGGAAGAAGCAGAAGCACTCTAAAAGAAACCAAAGACTAAAAGCATCTTTTACAGAACACAGATGTGTGAAACACCTTAAAGCATCTACTAACCATAGAGAGAAGTAACACCACCACCAAAAAAGCTTGGGGACAGGGATACTTTTACCAACATCTATAGCTTCTATTACTACCTACATGGTGAAGCGTCCCAAATCTTGCTGGCACTCCCTCTTCTGTTCTAGACCTGTGTTTTCACTACTTTGACAACTTCACATGCTATTTCATAGGCATCTCAAATGCAATGTGTCCAAAGTTGAGCTTATCTTGTCCTCTCCCAAATATGTTCCTTTTTCAGAACTGTCTCTTCAGTGAAGAAAAACATTCTCCCAGTTGCTCAACACAGAAACAGGGAAGTCACCCCCTTCTCTCTCTTCATTTCCCTCTTCCCCTGGTATTTAATTTATCACCCAGTCTACCTCACTCATCTACTTCTTTCCATTGCATTGTCATGCTGCAATCCAGTCTCTACAACCACCCACTGGGGCATCTGCATTAGCCTAACTGATCTCCCTGCCTCCTGCCCATTCCAATTCATTCTTGACTTGGAGTCAGAGTGATCTTTTAATAACACAAAAGTGATTCAATCTCTATTTTGCTTAAAAAAAAATCAGTGGTTTCCAATTACTACTGGGATGAAGCATCATAATCTTCACATGGCCTACCACCCTCTGCCATTCTCTGATCTCTGCAGCATTCTCCAGCTTCATCATAGCTCCTCACATGCCCACTCCCTCTATTTCCATTCTAATAAAACTAAATGTTAAATCAATTGGACATACTAGTATCTCTCACTTCTGGGTCATTGAACTTTCTCTTTCTTCAGTTTGGAACACCCAATCACTTTTAACTACCTTGTCCTGTTTATCTCTTATTTATCCACCAGGAAAAAAAAGTCCATGAGAACCAGTTACCCACCTTGTTTGTCTTGCTCAGCTCTGCCACTTTAGTGACTAGAACAATGCATGTATATGGTAGATTCTCAATAAATATTTGTTGAATTAATAAGTGAATCTTTTAGGTCTCAGCATAAATACCACTTCCTCAAAGAGGCCTTCTATGACTCCCAGAAAAAACAATTAGATCCCTTAACTATACACTCCTATAGCATCCTGTACATGGGCTATGATTTAGGAGCTACTTCCAACCAGTAAGTTAGAGCTGTTTGTTTCCCTTTTCTCAGTGATCACAGTCCTGTGCTGCCTAGTATCCAAGATCTGAAACCTGTCTACAGTTTATCCACCTTTTTAGTTGTTTAAGCCAAGAGCATAATTCCAGTTCCTGTTATTCCATTTTTGCCAGAAGTGAACATTTCAGGTCAGTTTTAAAGACTAGAACTCACATACTTTGCTTTGTAATTTCTATATATTAGCATTCTCTGTGGTTTAGAGTCTATTCTTCCCTGAAGCTAGCCAGACTTTTCCTCTTGATAGCCTCTTGAACCGACATGCTAATTTCCTTTGAGCTGGGGTTTTATTTTGTTTATTTCTGAATATTTCTGAATCCCCAGAGCCCAGAGCAGCCCAGCATGTAGACATTAAATAAATTAGAAGTTCAATGCAAACGGCCCCAAAATACCCTCATTCATTGCATATATGTTACCCAGTCTAAAGTAGGACATAGGCCTTAGTAAATCAATCCTACAAATAACTGGTTCATTGATTTTGGAAGTGAAAATATTCACATTGAACTTTTAACTAGTTCAATTCCTTATAACTTATTCTTCGTAATAATTAAATTCTACTTATTTATCACATTTTCTACTTTTGAAAAACAACTTTCATTTATTTTGTTATGATCTGCAGCCACTATACCAAGCATTAACTTATTTAATCCTTTCAACAAACTTATGAGATGGAGTCTATTATTATTCCCAATCAATTGATGAGAAAAATGAGGTACAGAAATGTTAAGTGAAATATCAAGATAACATAGCTGGTACACAATGGAGCCAGGATCTGAATGCAGTGTAAGTATGTATGTTTTATTACTGCTGAAACTGCCTCTTACTACTTTCTACTTCCAAATAGGATTATGGATGGCTTAAAATAAAAGACATATACAAAACACTTAATTAAAGTAGAAATTTAAAATAAATTCAGTCATAGTGATTGGAAGCACATATTTCCTTTAAAATCTAGGTTAATATATGTTACTCTAAAAGAACATTAATTTTAGTTCCAAGCTTCACATCACTTAGGAGTATAAGGGAAACCCAACAAATAAATTTTGTTTTGTAATAAAAGAAAGGATGATAATTCATTTTCTAAAAGGAATGTATGCAGTAAGTTCTTACATGATAGATATTTGGTCAGTCAAAAAGTCCATATGGTTTTTTTCCATAAAATAAAAGACATTTTTCATTTTCACCAATAACTTTATTGATTTGGATATTTTGAGTATATTGGCTATCTCCCACGGGGTATAACAGTGATTGTTCTCAATTAATGTCTCAATTTGATTGCAATCAACTTCAACTGGTCTACCCAGTCTTGGAGCATTGTCCAGTGAGAAATCTCCAGCACGAAACTTTGCAAACCACTTTGAACATGTTCAGTTACAGCACCTTCTCCATACACTGCACAAATCTCTTTTTTTGCCTTTTGGCTGTGTTTTCACCTTTCTTGAAATAATAAAACATAATATGCTGAAAATGTTGCATATTTTCTTCCATCTTCAATATTAAAATGGCAATACAAAAATTCACCAATTTTGATATTTTTTTAAATGCATGCTGATATGATAGCTGTCATAATACAATTTAACAAAATTGTTTTAAATGAAGTTAAAGACAACTAAGCACTAACTAGAGCCATCTTATGGGAAAAAAACCAATTGAACTTTTTGGCCAACCCGATATTTCACAATAAAATAAACGATGTTTTTGAGGATGGCTGCATAAAATATTCAATAGCATTCCCTACAGTAAAGCCATGTCCAATTAACTCCAGAGGTATAACATACAAAAACTCAATAAAAGCATATATGCAGGATAAGAAGTAATGAGATTCAGGTAAATATTCATCTGTTGTTTTATCTGGTCTGAAAATAGAACTTGAAATTCATAGAAGGGTAGAAAACATTCCTTTGCCCATCTTTAATTCTTAATGATCTCAGCCAAGACTGTGGCAACATCTGTGTAAGTGACATTGCAGGAAAAGCTCTCCAGTGAGAGTCTGAAGTGAAGATATTCTATTGCTGCTGCTTGCAAGAAAATCCATATGCTTTGAATGTTAATGTACAGATGACAAAGTTGCTATTGTGTTATGAAAATAGCTAGAAAAACCCACCTTCAACATGCTTAGAAATGGGCTAAAGGGTAGCTGAAAAGAGGCTTAACATTTTCCTCAACAAGTAAAACAGAAAAGGTGAGTTTTAGCCAAGGAAATTCTAGTAGCCTATGTACCAGTCATCTGCATTCATTCATTCCTCAACAAATATTTATAGAGTTCTTGTTATGTGCCAGGCTAAGTGCTAAATCCACTGGTCACAAATAATCTTTGGAGTAGTTTCATGAAATATTTGATTTGGGAAAAACTGCCTCTTGGTGGTTCTGTAAAAACTGGCTAACTCACTTGTAACTCCAAGCATAGTACTTTTCGAAGTTTAGTCATCTACCTTTATGATTTTAGCTATAGCCTCCTAATATCTATGCTAGTATTTACTGAATAATTTTTCTATGTTGACCACTTTTTTAATTCTCAAATTTCATTTTAATGTAAATTTAATTTCTTACTATAAGGAAAATTATTATCACTTGTCAAAAATAAATACAATAGCTAACACTTAATGAGTATTTGTTAGTATGTGGTACTATTTTAAGTGCTTTACATATAGAAGCTCTTTTGATCTTCACATGAACCTCAGGAAGTACCACCATTAGATCCATTTACAGTTAAGAGCAAAAAAAAAAAAACACACACAGAAAAAAAACAAAACACACACACACAGAGAGAAATAAACTACCTAAGACCTCAAAGCTAGTAGGTAGCAGACCTGCTATTTCTAATCCAGACTGAGTAACTTCAAAGCCTGTCTGCCTAACCACTATAATACACTTCTCTGTAAACACAGATACAAATGGAAAACACAACAATGCTATTAAAATCTAATTACATATCACTGTCTTTTGAATTATTTGAGATATTCAGCTAGTGCCAAACTAAGAAAGTATACTTGAATAAACAGAATTAAAGGAGGCTTGAAATAAGAGTAACTTCCTCACTATGCGATTCAAATTTCATTCAATTCCATGTCCATGAACCATGTTAAATCAATTCATATACCACATAAAAGTGTCCTATATTTTGGTAAACAAAACTCCAGAATTAAGTGAGATTAGATAGGGACTCCTTTGACCATGATGGTACTAAGATAACTAAATGCGGTTAAATTTAACCTTTTTTGGTTAACCTACACAGAACAAGCTGCTTGGTGTACCTTCAATGGAAACCACATTTTGAAATTTTCTGGGTAAATAAGAAGAAGTAAACATATCGTTGAGTCTTCAATTATCGATAAGTTCATTTATAAAAGTTTGTTGAAAACCTATCACATGCCAGAAACTGTTATAGGTACTGGGTGACAGCAATGAACAAGATAGCTTCATACTCTAACATGATAACAAATAATATCTACAACTTGTTGTAGTTTTCCTGGTACTTCTCAGATACCATCTCCTTAGATATTCCAGTCAGCAATGTCAAGGTACCATGGTGAGTTGAAATTATCACTGCTAAAAATGTATGCATAATGTTGGTGGCTCATGAGAAGATTCTGGGTAGTAGATAGGCAAACTTTTTAATGTTACTTTGAATTTAAAAATATAATAGCATAGCAAACCTCATATTCTACAAATATATTTACCTTAGGTGAGGTAAATGTAAGTATTTAAGTAAAAAGTGTAAGTTGCTATAAAGAAAAACAAAGTCAAAGATTGAACAGATGGTGAATAAATACGGCAAAAATCATGAAGATGGTATAAATAACTGAAGTTTGGGTAACTCTAGCTTAGGCTAATACTGGGATTGTATATCTCATGTTGACCACTAGAAATGGGCCTAGTCAACTCTCTATAACAGAAAGGAAAAGCAGATGTTCATTCTACCCATAGGGCTGGACATAAAGTAAAGCAAGGTGCCCTTGCCACTTCAGTACTTTTAGAGGAATCTGTATTTCATTTTTCAGTGGGGAAGAAAATCTTTCTGAAAACAGTTCTTCCTTGGCATCCAGGCTGCATACTTTTTTCCTAAATAGTCTTTAATTCTTGCCCATAGGATGGAACCTAAACAAAATGCCTAAATAGTTGATATAATGGTAGAGAGAAGAGAAAAATAATTCATCTTAGGTTTTTAATTTTTCTCTCTTGTATATAGATAGGAGAATAAAGACAGAGAAGCAGATTGGTAGATTTTTATTGTTTTTGCATTTGCCATTTTGCATCTTCAATGAGTTCCTATCTAAATTGTCAGGTTTTCAACTTCCATAGCTGAGGTTATTTCCAAAATAAAAATAGTCTCTAACTTTACTAATCAGGTGCAGTGGATTACTGCTCATAGAGGTGTCAACTCTATCAAAGATTGGCAACACTTTACCTGCTTGGAGACAGCAGCCAGTTTTCTGGAATCCTTTTCTCAGGTTGTTTTTCTGCTTGGAATGGCCTGCCTTACTAAATCTGCATGTCTAAATCTTTCCTTCAGGATGCTGATTAAATGTTACAGTTCCATGTTTTCAGCATGAATTTAATAAATATTTGTTTAATCAATGAATAATTGATCTTAAATAAGAATAAAATTATATAACATAATTATCTTATCTTTGAAATACTTGCTATTAGATGTCATTAAATTATAAATAATATTATATACTATTAAGTTATTCTAACATATCTAAGAATCTAAGTTATTTTAACTAAAAAGTGCTCAGGGTTTTCTTTTTCTTTTTTGAAGACCAAGACCCAGTGATACGACCATTGATGTGAATGTAGGGAAGACAAGTATCTGGTTCTGTATAACCCTGCTGTGAGAGGGTCAAGGACCTCATTTGGGTACAGCTCCTGACTGCTTTCCATATCAACAATGTTGGGGTTATGCCAAGAGGATTATATTTAACCTGTCCTTAACCACTACTGGGGGTGCATAGAGTTAGATTTCCATGACTCCCAAAATATAACCCAGGTATATAATCAAGATCTCATTTATTGAGAGTCTATGCTTTGCACACACTTCATCATGTCAAGATTACAAAGTAGGTAGAATTGTTCCCATCACATGGATATAGAAGCTATGGTTGAAAGAAGTGAGATCAGTTTCCCAAGGCAACTGAACTTTAAGAGTTAGGGCCAGAGTGTAAATCTAGATCACATCAGACTCTGAAACCTGTACTTTCTCCACTACTATTTCCTGCTTCTGAGAGGTTCTCAGGGAAACTCTGGCTTCATCCCTGGCTCCTGCTGAATAGGTATTCTGAGAGCCACCCCCTATCTTCTATGAGGGCATCTCCGCTGCCTTGGTGGCCAATTAAATTATACATTCAACTTTGGGTTCTGATCACTGAAAGGCAACGTAACAAAAAAAGACAACACTGGGTTCCTGAGTTCTACTTCAGGTTCATTCAAATTCACAATTAACCATTTATTTACTGGATAGTTCATTCTTTTCTGACAGCCTTTTACATAACACAATACCTGTTCTTAGCTATACAATTTAGACCCACTTCTAATAAAATGCTAGTTGCAAGAAGTTATTTTTTCCAAATTTGAAGTTAAAATTTAAGTTTACAGATTAAAAAATAAACAAGAGTATATCATAAAATCATACTGTTAATTAACATTTATACTCTCTTTTTCCCGTCTTGAAGCTCCAACCAAGTTGCCTCGGCTCCTGACTTTCAGAGACTATTTGATTTTCTACTGTCATCATTGATAATATCCCCTCAATATACTAAAGAAGGAAATTGAGGCCAAGAAGAAAAGAAAAATGACTTGCCCAAGACCACACAAGTATTTAGAAAATGGTATATTTATTCCAAATTTGCTACCATTGATTTTCCTTGGACTTCTGAGCCCGTGGCACATTATTTTATTTTTTCTTTATTTTTATTGTTGACACTATTGCACATTATTTTAAATAAACACTCTTACAGGTGATAAAAGCAATTTGGAGCAAGTTAGTAATGAAAGTTTGTGACTAAACTACCTAATTACATTTGTAGTAAAAAAACATTCTTAATTACAATAGAGTGGAATTAATTTTCTTCTGATGAGGTCTTAACATAACTGTCTGAAAGCTAATTCCTCTTAACAAAAATGTTTAGCATGATAAAAATAACTGCTATAGTATGTGTCTGACCTCTAGTAAGAACTACTTTAAAAAAATGAAAACTTATTTGGACATTGGAGTTCTAATGTATTTGTTTTTAAAACATTATTGTTTATCATTTTAGTTTGGTATCTAATAAAATTTACAAGAATAATAAATAAAAATAAAATAGCCAGACATTGCCCTAATATCTGTTTTCTTATTTAATACTCTTAACAGGAATTCCTCTGTAACACCTAGTACTTTGGACAAAAATTCTAGAAGATTTTTGTGTATCTTTCCATTTCCAATGAATATATTCCAAAATATGTTCAATTTAAGCCAACCTTATTGGAGAGACTAAACATAACAACAATACAGGGAATTGTTTATTCTCTTAGAAAATGATAAGACAGCTTCTTTTGGGGACAGAACAGAACTTAATTGAAATAATATTTTATGTGCTTAGAGTTTGGAGCAAGACCCCTTAAGTAATAAAGAAAATCATGCCTCCTACAACACAGATCCTACTAAGGGTCCTTTGGTGTTTGTTTATTTGTTTGTTTGTTTTACTGAGCCTTGTGATTGAGTTAGATATGTAAGTTTGCAAGTAGGAGTTAGAACTAACTTCAATAACTTTGCATAGTAAGGTATGAGAAATGGAGAATTTCTCATAGAACACCTAGTAGATAAAGGAGCCCAGAAAGCTGAGTAGTGCACAGGAAAAAAATATGTATATAAAGGAAGAAAATTCTTGATAGTTGCATGGCTAACGAGAAACTTTAAATGGTAGTAGTATCTCACAGGGCTTTTGAAGGAGCTGACTGTAGAATGAATGATATAAACTCTCTCCTCTGCTTCTTCAGAATATCTACAACAAAATCAACATTTTTTGCTGGTGCTATAGGGAAAGTGAATTTAGGAGAGGTTATGAGAAGGTTTCAATGGGTGCTAAATTCTACATCCATAACTATTCAGAGATGCAAATGTGGAATAGCTGATTTGGGGGTACTCCAGGAAGAAAAGGGTGGTATTGGATATTTTTAAAAAGTAAACATGTTGGCAGAGCAGGAGTAGAAATTTTTGCCGTGGTGCCTCAAAGTACATGAAGGAAACAATAGAAGGTAAATCCATGACTTAGAAACTGTTTGCTCAATTTGTTAGGGGAAAAGAAACTAAAATATGTAGAATAGGGGCTAAAAAATATGCTTTGGTATGGACAGAGCTAAGGCCTTAGGGGGACTGGAAATGCCTACTCAGTTCCAGAGTTTATTAATCTAAAGAATATGTAGGGTTTTTTTTAAATTTTTGTTTTTGTGTTTCCATTTAAAGTATCAAAATTATTTAAACTTCTGGGATCATGGAGAAACTTGAAGACAGAGAATACAACCTGAAAGATGTTGAAAGTTTAGATGAAAGACCAGCTATAGAAAAATAAATATCCTCTTATGATGTGAAAAAAGCATAATCAATTTATGAGGGTCTTATTAAAACTTTATAATAAAAAGAAACTGAAAAGTTTCTTCTGAGGTATCAATATTAAGATATACAAAATAAAGAATTTTATAAAGACATTTATAGATGAATTTATTCCTTCTAAGACTATTTTTGCCATAAGTTCTTATATATCTTGATCATATCCTCCCCCATGGTTTTTCAAAAACAAGACTGAGGAAGAAATACTATAAATATTTGTATATTCTATACATAATTTTATACACAGATACATGCAAAACACATAAGGCAAAACCTCATTTGCTTGGACTAAAAAAAGGCATGACAATCTAATTTAGAATATATTTAATAAAGATTTATTACTTTCACATATGCCCAATTCCATATAAATTTATAGAGCATCTATTATGTATAATGCCTTAAGACAGAGAAATACATAATTTCTAGCCAGAGGCAGTGAAAGGTCTATTAGGGAACAGAAGAGACACATGCTAGTGACTCAGACACAAGGCCTACTACTAAGAGAAGAGTACTATAGGGAAGCTCCTGCACAGTTAAGTTTCAAAGGAGAGATAAAAGGATTCATTAGGCAGGTTTTTGAGATTTATCCATTCAGCAAAGAGTTAAACGAACTTGAGTTCCTAACATAACCCCAGGTTAGTGCTAGACATTGGAATGGCGTGATGAGTAGATTTATCAAGAATGGAGATTAGGGAGAAGGAACTGGTTAAATGATCAGAAAAGCACAAGATGGACATATTTAATGAAGAGCCAGCCGGGTATAGCTGCTAGTATACTTCCTTATTTCCGTAGAGAATGCAAAGCCAATTTTGTTTTTTAAGCAGGGAGTGATAGCCTTAATCGTGAATTTGGAAGATATAACTGTATAACTAGCTGCTTAAAACCAGTTTCCAAATCTCAAGGGGTCTAATTTACAATTAGTCATGTGCACATAAAACAAACAATATGGTCATATCCTTCCCAAACTTCTGTTTTCCAAAGAAGGCAAAGCAGAGACCATGGTTTGGAGTTCTCTGTAAACTTATAGTGATAACATAAAGGAATGCATCAATACTGGCTATAAAAAAGTCACAAATTTCAAATGATTACAATGCTAAATGAGTTTTCCTGTGTCACAAAATGTACAAAATGACTTCTGATAATGCTCTATACAATACAAAAATACAATATGAGTAATTTTTTTAGGTCAAAGATAGGAATCATAATGTCAGCTTTAATGCTGCATGAATTCCAAGGCTGGATCTCAATTTACCTCACTTTCTTCAAATCATTAGCCCACTCTGTTTCTGTGGTGGAAAAAAAATTGATATTATCCGCTAGCTCAGTTGTTGTATGAAAGAACTAAATAACATGGGTAAAGAGGTCCAAGACATGGAAAGTGCTAAATTTAATTATTTATTATTAGCATCTCCTCCCCATGCAGATGTTTCTGGTTTAAAAAATGTGAACCATGTGGACAACACAGGATCAGGGAGTCTAGTAAACGGGGATCAAGAAAAATAGACAGAGGCATTATGAAAGCCATAGGGTCAGGGAAGAAAGCATCTGAGGTGCGGCAGGAGTTCAAAAGTAAATTAGGATCAACCCAGAAATATTCACAGGGATGAGTTTAAAGAAAACAATTCAGCAAACCAGAAATGAACAAAAAAAAGTAAAAAGGGAGGAGGGGCATAAATTATGCAATCTTAAAGACCTAAAAGGAGAACCTACCATAGGAAGAATAAGAGAAGCTGCATGGAAGAGAAATAAAAGACAAGCATTTGCCAAACTTGGTGCAAATGAATCCTTTGGAAAACACAAAATATAAGCCATGGTGAAAACAATCTGATGCCAGGAAGATATATTTAAAGCAATTTACAAAGGAAAATGTGAACACACACAAAAGACTAGTTGCAGAAATTAATGGAAACAGGCTTTTAAACACACACACATACAAGCACACACAGACACATAAACATTAAGATAAGTTCCAAAGAAAGCCCAGCAGTGCATAGTAATGAGCCCTGAAAGAAATTTAATAAATAGGTTCATCTTTCCATTATCTCTACATTTATTCTCCATTGAAGTCTGTTGAAGTCTAATCACAAAATCTCATAGTTAAGAAAATTGTTTCAAAATAACTCTTGGAATCACTGTTCAGAAATCACCTTTTCTAAAGTTAGAAATGAACAAATATTTTTGTCTACTTATTTAAAAATGGTCATTGTAATTGACTATTCCAATTTTCATACTAGGAAGTTAAGGGAAAATATTAGTGAGCTTCAATGACAAAAGAAGCCATAGTGGAAATGAGGCAGATACCACCTCACCTCTCAATTATCTGTCGTGACCTTGAATAAGTAGTAAAATTCTCTTAGCTTCAGTTTTCTCACATGTAAAGGGGAGAAACATCCTCTGTTTGAGGATTATATAAGTGAAGGTATGTTAAACACAAAGCGGGCACATATTAAGTTCTCAATTATCCTCTCCTTTCCCCTCCTCAAAGTGACTGGCATAAACACACTGAAACAATCAAATGGATTGTTTCTCTAAAATCCATAAAGCCTTAGTAAACCTCTTGTTAACTATGAACAAGGCATTTCTTCAACAAAAACAAGGAATTGTGGGAAGCCAATTAAATTTGATACTTCTTTTGATCTGGAATTGCTTAAAAGATATGTGAAAACTAATCATTTAATTGATTAATCATTAACTCTTCTGAAACAACAAGGCTTTTTGGTTTAATTTGTTTTCTCTTGCCCCTTTCCCAATAAAAATGAACTGGAAATGAGGTTGACTCAGTCATACAGTTGGACTTGTCTTGGTTCTTAAATTTTTATTCTGCAGTTTACTCTGCAACATTATTGGCATCTGGGGGCAAGGACTAAATGAAAACAAGAAAGGGAACACAAAAGGAAGACACAAACAGCTGGATGGCAGCAAAGGCACTACCCCTGGGAATCGAGTATCCCAAGTTGGTCTTGAGCAAATTACTTCACTCCTTTGAACCTTACTTTGGTAATCAATAAAACAATATTCCTGGAGTTCCCTTCCAGCTCCAAAATTTTAGATTAACTATGGGGTGTGTTTTGCTTTTATTCAATTAACAATGCTGAGAGGATTACTTCACTCCTTTGAACCTTACTTTGGTAATCAATAAAACAATATTCCTGGAATTCCCTTCCAGCTCCAAAATTTTAGATTAACTATGAGGTGTGTTTTGCTTTTATTCAATTAACAATGCTGAGAGGACGGTGCAGTGAGGAGAGCAGGAAAAGAATGCAGAACCTTTTCTAAGGGTCACAGCTTCGCTGGGTGGACAGCACAAGGTAGAGAACTGCTTACAAATTAATATACATCCAGAACCTGAGACTCACATAGTGTTCAAATTTGCAGTCTCTAGTTTCAGACTGGCAGATTTTCAATGCCCATTTAGTAAGGTTGTTTAACACAGTTATCCATTCTGTAAAATAAAGATAATAACGTAGCGGTCTGATGGGGTTTTGTAAAGATTACAGTAAATTCAGGTAAACACCTTCTCCAATCACAACCTGACACATAAGAAGAACTGAAGACATATAAACTATTATTTTTATTAATGTTTCAACCCAGTAGCCTCATTTCTGGGGATATATTTGGATAAACTGAGTTATCCTGTTTTTTTCTTTTTAAAAACTTTTTTTCATATTAGTGTGGCATTGTTAGGCAATGTAATTAAAAATTAATTTAGTAGATAAAAAGAAACAAATGAAACAAAAGAAAAAAACCTCCAGGAAAAGAATAATGTTAAGAAATGATGGTTCTAGCTCATTTGGGTTTTAAAAGGGACATCAATCCTAGGGCATCCTAATAGCTAGGACATTTATCTGCTGTGTACACAGGGTGATTAGAGAGTATGATTTTGACATGGCTATTTTACTAATAGGACTACATTTAAAATTCTTCTGGTCACCCCATCAAAGTATTTACTCTAAATACCAATTGAGCTAAAAAAAGAAACAAACAAAAAAAAAGAGAACCATATCCAAATGAACCTCAATAGCCAAAATAGCCTGCTATTTTGAATAGCAGGTCATCAAAATTTCAAAATGATCCCATAAGCAAGGAAGGGTTAAAACTAAACTGAATAAATAATTCAATCTTTATTTTTTATCCTCACCCAAGACATTTTTTCACTGCTTTTAGAGAGAGAGGAAGGGAGAGAGAGAAACACTGATGTGAGACAAACATCAATTGGTTGTTTTCCATACGTGCCTGAAAGGGGGATAGTACATGTCCAGACCAGAGGTCAAAACCACAGCCTAGGTATGTGCCCTGATAGGGAATCAAATCCACAACCATTTGGTTAAGGGACAACACTCCAACAAAGTAAGCCACACTAGCCAGGGCAATAACTTACATTCTTAAATTGAGAGTGTGGGAAAAGATTTTTATTTTCTGGCATTTGGTCACAAATCTTTCAGACATAAAACTAGGGATGGGAAACATAAAATAAAGATGAGCAAAAAGTTGAAAAATATTCTCAAAATAAAGTGAAAGGAAAGAAAAGGAAGAAAAACTTAAGTAAATAAATGTTATTAGAAAATGAGAGGGCCCTCCAGGATTAGGCACATTGTATCTCTGTCACATTATCTGAATACTTGACTGTCAAAAGGTCATGACCTAATATTACAATCAAGGTCCATTACAATCCCAAAGATCCTAACTGAACTTTGGAACAAATATGGAATAAAATTATTCAATATATCCTGATACCACTAAATCCATCTTTTATTTAATTCAGCAAATATTTACTAAGTGTTTATCATGTGCAAGGCATGGGAGTACAGAAAATCTACCAGACATAAACAAAAATGAACATTTTTCTTATTCTCCCAACTTGTGAACTCTCAGATATTTCTTGAGCAACAACAACAAAAAAAATCCTCTATTATCCTTTACAGATCAATATAGGAAAAAACAAGATATTCACAACTGAATTGAATTTCAGTCCCAACTTCTAAAAACCACAAGCTAATTCATCAACCAGTTAACTGACAAAGAAAATAAATTGCCTTATGACAAGTCTCTTGTTCCCCTGAATGATTTTAATTATCCCTGAAGCCAAGAATTGTGGCTAATTTCTGTAACAGAAGTGAGAAGTACATTGTTGAAAATGCCATCAACACTTTTATTTTTGTTGGTAAGCCTTGTACAGCTGTCATCTCTCCTGGAACAGGGAAGAGGTGAGTAGCTAACCTGAGTACTTAACAAATGCAATACACTGGTCTAAGTGCTTTATGTACATTATCTTATTTAATTCTTGTGATCAATACTATGAAGTAGATATCATTATCACCCTCATTTATAGAATAAGACTTAAAAAGATTAAGTAGCTGCCACACAGTCACAAAGTTACTAAAGATATCCCTTTACCTGAAATAAAAGGGTATGCATTCCATGCAAACATCTGCATATGGAGTCAAACCACAAAATTCATGAACTAGAATATTAAATATTAAAAGAAAATGCCTGAAATGCATTTCTAATCAGACAGCAAATTACAATACATACCCTGGGCATTACTTAACTTGCATAAAAAGTTAAATTCTGAATAAAATGTAAAAATATCTTGTAAAATTACTGAGCTGGCAAGAAAGTAAGAGAAATCAAAGAAGGTAGAAATTAGGGAATCTAGAGATTTGGAATGATACAAAACACAGCATTGTCAGACTGGCTTCTTTCATTTAGCAATATGCATTCAAGATGCATCCATGTGTTTTGTGGCTTAATAACATTTATTTTTATCACTGAATAATATTCTACTGAATGGATGTGCCATATTCATTTACATGTTCACCTACTGGAGGGCATCTTGGTTGCTTCCAGTTTTGAGCAATTATGAATAAAGCGGCTACACACATACATATGCAGGGTTTATTTTTTATTTTTTTGGACATAAAAGGTCATATCAGTTGGGTAAATACCTATAAGTGTGATTGTTGAATTGTACGGTAAGACTATGCCTAGCTTTCTAATAGCTGTCAAACTGTCTTCCAAGGAGAAAATACGTTTTGTATTCCTCTTCAATACCCTAATAACAAATGACAAATGATGTTGAGTGTTCAGTGTCATTTCATATGAGTATTTACACCTGTATATTCTCTTTGATGAGGTTTCTGTTCATATCTATTGCTTATTGTTTAGCTAGGCTGGGATTCTTCTTCTTTTAAGAAAAAATTCCAACTTGATTTACAGCCAGACCCCTAACACCCTTCCCACCCCAGCTCCTTGGCTTAGCTCTGGGGGAGGAGCTGGGTTTTCTATTTTTCTTATTGTTGACTTTTAAGAGTTCTGTGTATATTTTGAGTATAATTCCCTTATCAGATATATGCTTTGCAAATCTTTCCTTCCAATCTGTGGCTTTTCATTCTCTTAACAGAATCTTTGCCAAGCAAATTTTCTTAATTTCAATGAAGTCTTACATCAATTTTTTCTTTCATGAATCAGGCTTTTGGTGTAATATCTAAAACTTATCACCAAACTAAGGTCTCATAGGTATTTCTCTTATGTTTTCTTCTGAAGTTACATAGTTAGCATTTTACATTAAAATATATGATCCATACAGAGCAGTGAAATCAAGTGGTATTGAATTATAACCCGAAGTATAAAATAAATATCCAAAAGTCCATACTGATATAAATAAATGATTGAATAAATAATAAATATGGAGAAGAGACAGATCTCTCCTTCAGAAGAATTCCACATAATTTATAAAAATATTCCATCCTCATGGAGGTAGAGCATAACTCCTCACTCTTTAAATGTGGGCTATAATGAATAACTTCTTTCCAAAGAACACAATATGAACAAGAGGGGAGGGTTAGTAACTTTACAGTGGAGAAACCTGACGAATGTCACCTCAGCCAGGTGATCAAGATCAACAACAAGGATAAGTCATATTGATGGCATATATCCTTAATATTATGTGATGAAAATGGCACTTTACCTCTATGGTCTTCTTGTTAGAAGCACACTCTAATCATGAGAATAATACCAAGCAGACCCCAAATTAGGGACATTCTAAAAAATACTTGACTGCTGTTAAGGTCATCAGAAACAAGGGAAGTCTGAGAAATGTATAGCCAAGAGCCAAAGGAAACATGACAACTGAATGCAATGTGGTATTGTGGTATCCTAGATAGGATTCTTGTACAGAAAAAGAGCATTAGGTAAAACCTGAGGAAATGTGAACAAAGCATGGACTTTAGCTAATAATATAATAATTTATCAGTATTGGTTCATTAATTGTAACAAATATACTAATGTAAGATATTAATAGTAAGAGAAACTGGTTGTGATGCATGTGGGAATTTTCAATACTGTCTTTGCTATTTTTCTGTAAATCTTAAACTGTCTAAAATAAAGTTTATTTTGAAGAAATGTGTTCAGGCCATGTAAAACAAAGAAGAATTGAGACTTTACCAACTAAAGGAGACTAAGAAGAATTAATAAATAAATATAATATTGACTCTTGGATAGGGTTCTGGAACAGAAAAATAACATTAATAGAAATACTGGTAACATTTGAATTGTATAAAAATTAATTAAAATTAATCTCTTGGTTTTGATAATTGTACTTCAGTTATGTAAGATGTTAAAATAAGAGGAAGCTGGGTGAGGGGTATTCAAAATTGTATTATTTTGGCAGCTTTATTTATAAGTCTAAAATTTGTTCATAATTTTAAATAAAAGAACACCACTTGGTCATATTCATATGAGTCTACTTCTGGGTTACCTATTATGTCCCATTAATCTATGTGTTTATCCTTCTGTCAAGAGTGCACATTCTTGATTACTGTAGTGATATAATTAAACTTTAAGTTATGTAGACTAATTCCCCTCAATTTATTATTCTTTCCGAAATGGATAACTATCCTCTGTCTTTTGCCTTACCAAATAAATTTTTAGAAAACAATCTTTTTTTTTTTATCTTGCTGGGATTTTGGTAGCAACTGTATTAAACCTGTGTATCAGCAATAATACAATATCTGGGAAACTCTCAAATTACATGGAAATTAAACAACACATTTCTAAATAATTTGTGAGTAAAAGAAGGAAAGGAAAGCATAAATACAAAATATTTTGTACTGAATGAAAGAGGAGACAGAACATGCATATAGGGTGGCCCTTAAGAGAAATTTATGAACCTTAAATGCTTTTATCAGAGAAAGAAAAAGGTATAAAATCAATGATATAAGGTTGTATCTTAAGGTGCTAAAAAGAAAGGAACAAATTAAACCACAAGGAAGCTAGAAATCAAAATAACAGCAGAAATGAATGAAATTTTTAAAAAGAGAAAAAACCATAAATATATTAATTAAACCAAAATTTGGTTCATTGAAAATATAAATAAATGAAATTCTTAAATAGACAACATAAAAAAGAAAAAAGACACATGTTATATCAGGAATAAAAGAAGAATCATCACTAATATTGTAGCTATAAGAAAAGAGTAAGAAGGGAATATTATAAATAATTTTATGCCAATTTGGCAATGTAGATGAAATGAAAAATTCTTTGAAAAAATTGTCAAAATCCACTCAAGAAGAAATTAGAAATCTGAATAGCTCTACATATATATTAAACCAATTTAGAATTTAAAACTTTCTTACAAGAAAAATTCCAGCAGTATATAAAACAATAATACATAATGACCAAATGAGGTATATCCCAGGAGTACAAGGTTGTTTCAATATTTGAAAAACAATCAAATGTATTTAAACATATCAACAGATCAAGAAAAAAACCATAAAGTCAGTAACTGCAGAAGTACCTTAAGAAAATTCAACACCCATTCATGAAAAACACTCATAGCAAAATAGGAATGGAAACATTCTCAATTTGATTAAAAGTATCTATAAGTAATCATGCAAACATTGTGCTTAATAGTAAACTATAAATGCTTTCCCCCTAGGATTCAGAGCAAGAAAAGGCTGTCCATTCTTACCGCTACATCCAACAACGGATTGGAGGTCCCAGCCAGTCAATGCACCAAAAAAAGGCAGCATTCAGATTGGAAAAGAAACACTCCTTTTTCTTAGATGACATCATTGTTTACATAGAAAATCCAATGAAGCCCTGGCTGGTGTGGCTTAGTGGACTGAGCATTGGCCTGCAACCGAGAGGTCACCTGCCAGGTCATGTGCCTGGGGGTTGCAGGTCAGGTCCCCAGTTGGGGGCGTGTGAGATGCAACCTACCAATATATCTTGCGCACATCGATGTTTGTTTCTTTCTCCCTCCCCCTCTCTCTAAAAAAGTTAATAAATTCTTTAAAAAAAAAGAAAAGAAAAGCCAATGAAATCTATTTTTAAAAAAGCTACTAGGTTGCAAGATGTAAGATAAATATACAACAATCAATAGTATTTCCATATACTAGCATGTAAAATTAAAAATTAAAAATTGAAAAATACCATTTACAATGCCATCAAATACTGAAACACTTAAGAATAAATATGACAATAGTAGTGAAAGATTTTGCACTGAAAACAATAAAACATTACTGAGAATTATGAAAATCCTGAATAACTAGAGAATATACCATGTTTATGGGTTGAAAGACTTAATATTGTTAAGATGTCCAAAATTTGATCATTAAATTCAATATAATTCCAATAAAAATATCAATAGGCTTTAAAAAAAAAAAAGAAATGAGTAAATACAAAGGACCTAAAATATTTAAACATTTTTGAAAAAGAAGAAAAAAGCGTAGGACTAATACTATCTGATTTCAAGACTTATTTTAAAACTAAAGATAAAAATCAGAAGAGTATGGGATTGCTGTAAAGATTGACAAATGAATAGATGGAGCACAACAGAAGGCCCAGAAATAAACTGAAATATATATGGAAAACTGCTTTTGAAAAAGTGTAAAGGCAATTCAGTGGAGAAAGAATGGTCTTTGCAACAAACTTTGCAGGAACATATGTCCATACGTAAAACAACAAATTTCAATCCACATTTCCACTCATAAAAAACAAAAACAAAAACAAAACCCTCAAAAGTGGATCATGCGCCTAAATGTAAAATCTAAAATTATAAAACTTGTACAAGAAAGCACAAGTGAAAAACTCTGTGCCATGTTAGACAACCTTTTCTCTTTGTAGATAAAAGGCAGGAGAGTAACTATTTATTTTAGACTCTGTGGGCCATGTGCTTATTGTTACAAATAAGTCAACCCTGATGGTGAAGCTTGAAAGCAGTCCTAGACAATATGTAAACAAGTAGTAGTAGTCATGGCTATATGCCCAAAGATCTTTATTGCCAAAAACAGGAAAGAGGCCAGATTTGGTGTATGGGCTCTAAATAAAATGCCAAAAGCACAATCTATTTTAAGAATTTGATAAATTGGATTTCATCAAACTTAAAACTTTTGCTTGTTGAAAGACTCCATAAAGATAATGAAATTACAAGTCACATATAGGGAGAAAAATATTTACAAACCATTTATCTAATAAAGGACTTGTGTCCAGAATATATAAAGAACTCTGAAAACTCACTCACTAATAAGAAAACAAAGAACCAGATTTTAAAGTGGGCAAAACATCTGAAGAAACATTTCACCAAAGAAGATATGATATATTGATGGCAAATAATGACATGAAAATGTATTAAACATCATTAGTCACTAGGAAAATAAAAGGGAAACCATAACCAAGTACCAAAAGACACCTATTTGAAGGGCTAAAAATGAAAGGCTGACTATACCAGGTTCTGTTGAAGATATAAAGGAATGGAACCTCTCATACATAGGTGGCAGGAATGTAAAATAGTGCATTTGGAAAGCATTTTGGCAGTTTTTTAAAAAATTAAACATAAATTTACCATGTGATCTAGACATTGTATTTCTAGGTATTTACCCAAAAGGAATACAAGCATATGTCCAAATAAAGACATGTACAAAAATATTCATAGCAGTTTTTATTTGTAATAGTAAAAAACTAGGAAAAATCCAATGTCCATCAATAGACAAAAAGATAAACAGGCTGTTGTAGGACCATACAATGAAATAATACTGGCAATAAATAAGAATACTATGACATGAATCAATATCAAAATAATTATGCTGAGTAGAAGAAGCCAAAAAACAATGTACACTCTAATATTCTATTTATACTCAATTCTAGAAAATGAAAATTAACCTAAGTAATTAAAAGAAGATCATGTTACTTGGGAACAGAGTAGAAGGCAGGGGGGGAAAAGCAGAAGTTGCAGAGGAGCATGAGGTAATTTTTCAGGATAATGGATATATCTTGGTTGTGAGGATGGTTGTAAAAGTGAACGTGTGTGTCAAAATGTATCAAACTGAATATTTTAAATAGGTAGTTCATTGAAGGTCAACTAAATTCTTAAAAGCTTTTTTTAAAATCACATATAATGAAGTACGACTACATGTCCATCAAAATAAGCAAAATTAACAGACTGACAATACCAAATGCTGGTGAAGATGTGGACCAAGGAGAACTCTCATACATTACTGGTGGGGATATAAAATGGTACAACCACCTTGGAAAACAGTTTGGCAGGTACTTATATTTACCATATAACCCATGAATTCCACTTCCAGTATTAGTTGAAGAGAAGTAAAAACATATGTCTATTTAAAAATATGGACATAAATATTCATAGGAGTTTTATTCATAGTAGCCAAAAACTGGAAACAACTCAAACATCAATCAACAGGGGAGTGACTAAAGAAATTATGGTATATTCATACAAAGGAATACTACCTGGCAATAAAAAGGAATGAGCCACTGATACATGCAAGAACGTGAATGAATCTCAGAAACACTATGCTGAACAAAAAAAGCCAAACCAACATCCAGTATGATTCTATTCATATTAAACTCCAGAAAAGACACATCTAATAATCTATGGTGAGAGAAATAGATTAGTGTTTGCTGAAGCTGGGGATGGAGGGGGTCTTAACTCAGGAGAAGCACAAGGGCACTCTGGAGGCTTATTGAAATGTTTTCTATTTTGATTTTGGTGGTGTTTATATGGTTGTTTAAATTGGTCAAAAATGTGAAGTTAAAATGGGTACATTTTATTGTATGTTAATTTTACCTCAATAAAGTTGATTTGGAAAAAAAATCCTGCAAGTGATTCCATTATTGGGGAAATCAATAAATGCAACCTCCACCTGCATGCAGATATTTTCTCTACAGCAGCCACCTAGCCCTCCCTACCTTCATGTCTGAAGCTTGTTGCTATACAAAGCTGCCTTGTCTACTTTTTGGGCTGTTGGAAAAACTCCCCATGCTGTGTCTAAATATACTTCCCTCTAATGGCCATATTTGGTCCAAATTCTGACCTCAGCAGCTGCCCTAAAATATAATCTTTCTTGACAGCCTTTGAATATTCCAAGATACCTGTTTTGGAGACAGCATAACAGAGTTGTCGTAACATGGACTCTGGACTCTGACAGGTCTGGAATTTAATTCTGGACATATCATTTGCGAGTGATTTTGTTATTTAACCTTTCTAGGCCTCAGTTTCCTCAGCTGTTAAATATTCATAATAATAGCACTTTGAGGATTATGAGGATTAAGGAGATAATGCAGGTAAAGGACTTCACATAATGCCTGACATATGGCACATCCTGTTATTATTACCAGCTTTCTTTATTTTTCTTAGCCAGGTTAATCAACACTGGGTACCTCAGTCTCTAAGACTTTAATTCCAGAGAACTTGACACCTAGGTTGCCTGAAAATGCTACAATTTATTAATGTAAATGAAAAGCCACACAGCCATCCATTAGTTCTTTCATCATTAAAGATATCTTAGTATCTCCATTCACAATTACAAAATACTGAATTAAGAGGTAATAATTACATGAGACAAATAATAAGGGGATAAATGTATAAAAGAGATGTGGAATAGTTTGTGAATATGATTTTGTAGTACTTAAATATAATTTTGCAAACTAGGGAGTATATGAATAAAGGTGTGTTTGAAGAAAGAAGTGAGAATCTAACTTATGATCATGACTAGACTTCTCAGTGTCTTAACTTATTTTTTTCCATGAAGTTCTCTGAAAGGAAACTTTATTATTTGACATATAAAGTCATGCTTCACTTAAGCCTATGTACAATAAGCATGAATTAAAACTTAAGATTATTGCTATGTTAGGAGGCTGTCTATGAATCATAGTAACCTCAGTACCTAAGGTCTAGATGACAATGTGAGTAAAAGCATGCTAAGCTGATGGTGTGTATATGTGTGTGTGTGTGTGTGTGTGTGTGTGTGTATGGTTGTTCAAGCACAGTTATCTCCATTCTCCCCCTACTACTCCTCGCCACCCCACCCATCCCTGCCTCCCACCCTCAAACCTACCCCCTTTGCTTTGTCCATGTTCTTCTCTTGATTTTGAACAACTTATCCCCTTCCCCTCTCTGGATATCAGTTTTTCCTATGTGTAAATGGGAGGGAGGAGTCTGTAACGATTTTCAAGGTCTTTTGTAACTTAAGACCCTATAACCTGAGCTACATGTGTGTATATATTTGTTAAGACTCAGTGAATACATCCTATTACTTGTTCATTGCATTGTATGCAAATTTTGTGTGAAATGAATAAACACTATATGCAAATAATAAACTTTAAATAATGATGTGCATGCTAAAACATTTAGGGATAAAGTATGCTGATTTCTGCAATTTATGTTCAACTGTACCAAAATAAGATGAACAAATGTGTGGATAGATGGATAGAAAGATGATAAAGCAACTATATAGAAATGTTAGTGGTAGAATGTGCCTGGTGAGTATATGTGTTCAATGTAAAATTCTGTCAATCTGGATGCATGTTTGATATTTTCATAATAAAATATTGAAGAAAATAGCAATTAAGGAATTTTTTAAGTATCAAAAAAAAATACTCTGCAGTCTTTTTCTTCTTACATATTCAAATAACATTGATCCTATACCCCTGCCCCAGTGCATAGGAAGATTCTTTTCCATAATCTTTTCAGCAATGCTCCTTGGTCCTTCCCTTATATAAAAAACAAGTCTCAAAAAAAGATGACAATAACAAACACTGGCAAGGATATGAAGAAACTGGAACCCTCATGCACTGCTGGTAGAAATGTAAAATAGTGTGCCCCTTTGGAATAGTCTCACAGTTACTCAAATGGTTGAACATAGCATAACTATGCGATCTGAAAATTTCACTCCTAAGTATGTACCCAAGAAAAATAAAAACATATAAAAACCGGAACACAATGTCTATAATAGGATTGTTCACAGTAGCCAAAGTGTAGAAACAACGTTTAAATGTTCATCAACTGATAAACTAAATGGATAAGCAAATGTGGCATGTCCACACAATGGACAATTATTTAGCCATAAAAAGGAATGAAGTATTGATACATGCTACAACATGGATAACTTGAATACATTAGGCTGAATAAATAAAAGACAGTTATTCAGAAGTATATTGTATAATTTCATTTAAATGAAACATCCAGAATCAGTAAGTCTTGACAGGCAGAAAGTAGGCTTGTAGTTCCCTAGGGGTAAAGGTTTGGGGGTAATGGCTAATGAGTGTGAGTTTTCTTTTTGGTTAGTAAAAATGTTCTAAAATTAATTGTGGTTATAGATGTACATCTTTATAATTACACTACAAGTTATTGAATTGTACAGCTTAAGTGGGTACATTGTATAGTATATGAATTATACCTCAATAAAACTGTTAAAAAATTAAAAGTCAAGTCAAAAAACTTGTTACATCTCTCTCTAGTCTCTTTTCCACCCTATGCCTCTTTCCTACTATGATCAAAGAGCAGTTTCACTGACTCTTTTTCTCATTTGTTTTAGAGGCATTTAAAATTTTCTTACTTATCCCTGGAAAACTGCCTCTCAAATTTTCTTTTGGAGTTTTATTTCACGTGTGTTCTTGGACTACAATAATTTGTGAGACTATCCTTGACAAATTTATAGAGTAATTATGTCATGTCAGACACCCTACTAAGCAACTAAGGTATAAAGTCAAATAAGATCTGATGTCTGCCCTCAAAAAGTTTACAGTCTATTAAGGGAGGCAGATACAAAAACCCATAATTAAGACATAAATGACCACATACCATCACTGAAGTATGTAAAAGTGCTAATGTTATCTTATAACAGTCCATTGGAACACTGGAAAGCCTCCACCATAGGCTAAGATGGCGGTGACAGGGAGTGGTTCCCACACTGAGTATGTGAAAAGCTAGCAAGATATTTGGATAGAAAAAAAGCCCTTTCCCTACCCCTCCCTGTACCAGATTGGGGGTGGGGCCAGGGAAAAGCAGGTATATGCACCATAAAAGTCAAAATGGTGCAGGGGGAGGTGCTGGATGAAAGAGGCATGGCACTCTAGCCTGCAGAAAGAAGGGATTGGTTGGGAGGTGGACCCACCTGAAGTACACAGAAGTTTGGAGAGTTGATTGGTCATTTTGAGAAAACACCTGGTCCGTCCCACACCCAAGCAAATATAATCCCAGAGGACAAAGAAACTACCTCTCTCTCTTGCTCATCACCTGCACTCACACAGTGCACTCACCTGTTCTCTCCATGGCCATGTGGCTGCTAAGGCACATGGCCCATGGCCTCCAGGACGGACTCTGAAATGGACAGCAGCCAAGAACAAGCTAAGCTACCTGGATGGGGACTAAGACCACCTAGCAGCCACTGTGGGCTCCAAAGGACTATTCTTTAAAATGAGACAGAAACTCTGGACACTAGCTTTTGTCTTGGCCTCACTGAGGACATGGTTGGACTTTTTCCATGGCAGAAAGAAGAGATAGCCTTGAGACAGGAGTCTACCATTCTTCCAGGCTGCACTGCTTCTGAATAAAACCTCTTTCTTTTTGTACCAGCAGCTGCCTCACAAGTTTGTTTTCTATGGCGACAGGCAGCTGAGCCCCCATTTTTGTTCACTTACACTAAGGGAGAAGTGACTTTGACATTAGACTTAGACTTGAAAAATGTGGGTTAAATAAAGTAGGTTTAATAGCTTTGTGACCTTAAACACATTATTTAATTACCTTGAGTCCCAGTTTTTAAACTGTAAAATATAAAAAATAGTCACCCACTGGGTTATTGTAATAATTAAATGAAACATAATATGAAACTAAACTGTGTATTATAGTACATTATGATATATTAATGTTTTAGAAAGAATTGTTGCTTTACCTACTTTCTTTGTAAATTAGTGAGAATAAAGTTAGTAATATGTTCTAAGATCTGAAAAAATAATAAATACAATATTTTTATTCTTGTAACTGAGAGTAACAGATGGAATTTTAATAGTTTCTGGAAGAAAACAGCTTGAAATGTAATAATTTCAAGACTGACTGAGGAGATGGAGAGTAACATGGAAGAAGGGTTAGATCATGGTTGGAAGAGAAAAAGGCCAACTGGATAGTAAGCTCGAACAGAACACAGGTGTGCTAAAAATCATGCTATTGAAGGCAGAGCTTTGAAGGTGAGGAGGAATTTTAGTGAGAGCTATAAGCTTGCCATACCCTTATCAATCATATGTATTTTCTTTTAAAAGGTGAAAATGAAATTATCTCATTGAGGACCATATCCCCTCCCAGAATAATTTAAACAAGAAGTTCTCCTGTAGTTCAAATCTCCTGCAAATGAGGACCTGGGCAGCTACACACAGAGACATAAATAACAGCATGTTTCCTAGTTGGTTTAATATTTGCTTGTCTGTACAATAATGGCTTTTAGAAAAAAAACTGTGGATTATCTGCATATTCCATACCCTTATGTATCTTTATAAAAAAAAGCCACCAAGGAATTTATAAGCTAAAAAACAAGTTAATCAATAAATCCATATAAATTCAAGAAATTAAAAAAAATTGTAAAAGGTGGCTCTATGGACTGATTGTCTATATTAACGATAGGCAAACAATTTAAATTATACTCTTAAATAATACTCAGTATAACATAGAAGATTTAATAGTACTATTTGACATTTAATATTTCAATTTCCAACTCTTGTATACATATAATTATTATTTTATTTTTTATTTATTGATTTTAGAGACAGAGGAATGGGGGCAAGAGAGAAAAACATCAATTTGTTGTTCCACTTATTTATGTACCCACTGATTGCTTCTTGATGTGCCCTGACTGGAGATTGAACCTACAACTTTGGCATATCAGGATGATACTCTAACCAGCTGAGCTACTTGGCCAGGGCCATGTATGCATATATTTCAATCTTAATGACATATAAGTTTAAGATAGTTTTTTAAATGTTTAACATCTAATACATTATTGCCAGTTCTCACTATCTGGGCATAGTAAGAGGCAGAAGTAATAGAGAGATCACAGGTAACATCAATCATATATATGGGTTATATGTTTGCTCTTATTGTTATATAATATTTATGGTTACTAACAAGTACTTCTCCCCGCCCCCCCCCCCGTACCCCCGTGGTAAGTTTTTCTTATTTACTTATTTATTTATTTTTTCAAATACATTTGTCTCCGCCCTCCCACCACCACTTTCCCCTGCCCCCTCCCCCCTCTCCCTCCCTCAATCCTTCCCCACTTTGGCTTTGTCCATGAGTCCTTGCTACATGTTCCTTGACTTGACCCTTCCCTTTCTTTTCCCTGCCCACTCCTCCCTCCTTCCCTCTTGTTTCTGTTGGTTTCTTTTTTCTTTCAGTGTTGCTGGTCTTATTTTCCTTGCATCTTTGTTTTGTTGGTTAGGTTCCAGTTATAGGTGAGATCATATGGTATTTGTCCTTCACTCCCTGGCTTATTTCGCTTAGCATAATGCTCTCTAATTCCATCCATGCTATCGTGAAGTGTAGTAGTTCTTTTTTTCCCTTCTGCTGCGTAGTATTCCATTGTGTAAATGTACCATAATTTTTTGATTCAGTCATCTACTGATAGGCATTTAGGTTGCCCTTCACTTGCCTAACACTTGGCTATTGTAAGCTGTGCTGCTATCAACACTGGGGTGCATAGGTTCTTTTGATTGGAGCCCAGAAGTGACAGATGAAAGGGGGTAGAAAACTAAACTAAGATTAGGAAAAGGGAAGCATCTTAAGAGGAATACTTAAATGTTCAGGCCCCAATGACTCCTATCCATCCAGTCTCTCAGTATGGAGGCAGCAATGATTACCCATTGCATTTTGGTGGCCCTCCCTTCTAGATTAGCATTAGAAACAACTCAACTGGTTATAAAGTTTTTTTTTCATGAGTTGCTATAAATAGCACCAACAGGGTACTATTCGGTACTATTCAATAAAAGCTGGAAAGGAGTAGGTTAAGAGTTACTGGCCCTGGATGGAAAAGCCCTTTGTTGTGTTCAGACTTTAAATTCTGAGGCAAGACCAGAAGAACACAATTGGAAACTAAAAGAATGTTGCTCAACAGAGAAAATGGAATACAATGCCCTTTGGGGTTAGGAGAAACAACTGCTCAAAACAAGTGATAGAGAATGCTGTGTTGCCCCTACCAGATCCTTCTTCAGGATTAAATGACTCAGTTATCCAACTGCTGGGAGTGCTGCCAGTTGACAACGCTCAACTGACAGCCGCCTCTAGGAATTGTTGCTGGCTGAAGCAGGCTGCTTCTTCCAAAGTGATGCAGCGTCCATCCAATAATTGGCTGATGCCTGGGTATGAAGGACTGACTTCCTCATCTCCACTCTGAAAGGCCATCCCAGCTCCAGAGCTTTGGCTGAATTTCCTGAGCCCTTGTTTGAAATGTAACACAGATCAAATTCCGCCTTTGCCCAGTTTTACCTCCTTCCGTTTTCACAAAAATGTTGATCCTGAGAGCACTCTCCCAAAAACACTCCCTCTGTGCTAATCTCTGCTGCAGAATCACTTTCTAGGAAACCAAACCGGTAAGCCAAGGAGATGCTGGAACACTGCCATGCAGTTTCATTGTGAAGAAATTATAACATTAGGAACATCATGGGTCTCTAGGTAATCCAGGACACTAGCAGTTCATTGCATTCTTGCTTAGCTATGCTGTTCAACTCAGTACTTGACAACTGAATAAGCTACAGAAAACCTGAAGAATCAGAGTTAGAGGTGCCAAAGGAACATCAGAGGAAAAGTGCAGGAACTGGAATTATTTCAGAGACCAGTTAAGGGAGAAAACCGATAGTATATGAATATAGAGTAAAATTTTAGTATAAAGGATATAGGTTAAAAATCTGCCAATAATTAAAACTGTTAGAATATTACAACTTAATAATGAAGGTAATTTATTCATTTAATATTTGTAATAATAATGATTTCAAATTTACTCTATGTTAAGCATGTCATATACCGTATTTAAGTATTTAATTCTTGCAACAATGTTATGAGGAAGTACTATTATTATGCCTATTTTATAGATAAAAAAATTAAAGTTTTCAAAGATAAAGTAACTTGTCTAGAGTTACACAGCCAGAAAATGGTGAAGTAATGACTCAAAGCCAGTTCTTTCTGACTCTAAAACTCATGCCCTAAACTACTGCTTCCTTGTGTATACATACTTATACTGTCTTAGAATCTGAGAAGATGAAAAGATCTGCTTAATTTTCCTTAACCCAGAGGAAAGAATGACTAGTGTACATAGATTTTGACAAATCATAGAATCTTTTGCAGCCTCTGTTATTATCATGTTAAATAGAGATAATGGTACCTTTTTTGCATTTGGAAAAACAAATGATTGTCTGAGGCTCCTCTTATCAATAAAATCTAAGATTTTATCATTTTTGTTGAATAAAGTAAATTTTTTCTGTATGTTATATACCTTTAAGAAACTAAACTATTAATCACTTACAGGAACCTGCTGTGAGGGATTTCAGAAAACCTGGGGGCAGAAATAACATCCTTATATGCAGTCCGTTTAAAAGGCAAGTCTTATACTTCTGAAGATCAGAGTTGATTAAAAGAGTAGGATTCTGAAAACATAGTAAGTAAGGATTAAGCAATAGGATGTGAAAATTCCCAGAAAGAATGGTACCTTGAGATAAAGATGAATATTGCAGGGCTGGTAGAATCAGAATAGGTGTAAGTAATACTGCAGGTCATTCAAGCAAAACAAATTAGCATTAACATGATCAATAATAGGCATGGCATGTCTATGAAGATAAGTCTTTGAAAAAGAAAGAATTCTCATCCATATGGAATAACTTAATACCATCTTTTTATGAAGGCTGGGGAATAGCTCAGATCAGTATTTCACAAAGTTTGTCATTTCAAGGCACAAGTTAAGTGTAAATTTTCCATTTGCCATGGCACACACCTGGAGGGTTAAGAGACCACTGTATTGCCATTTAAAAAAAATATATTGTATGCACTGACAAGTTAGGATAGCCACAATGTATTGTGGAGTTGGAAAAAACTGTAGCTATATATTTATATGTGTATATATATGTGTGTGTGTGTGTGTGTATTTGTGTGTAAAAGGCTTGTAAACTTTCATCTAGACACTTTTAAAGATATGTACACACATATACAGAAACATGTATATATATATATATGCATATATTCTACAACTATTGAATATGTGGTTTTGAAATGCATGGGTCCACATATATATGGATTTTTTTCAATAAATACTGTTAATGAATTTTCTTCTTTCTCTAGCTTATTTCATGGTACAAATACAGTATACAATACATATAGAGAATACATGTTCATTGACTGTTTATGTTATTGGTAAGACTTCTGGTCAACAGAAGGCTATCAGTAGTTAAGCTTTAGGGGAGTCAAAATTTATATGTGAAATTTTTACTTCAGGGGTGTCAGTGCCTCAACCCTGGCATTGTTCAAGGGTCAATCGTATATTACTTTAAACATTTCTCATATGCATGAATTACTCATATAATTTTAAATATAAAAAAATTAGAATGTGAAAATAACTTAAAAAGCACTATTGTTTCAGTTCCCTTTCTAAATAAGGAAACAGACAGAGGAAGGTTAATCTGGGACTAAAAGTTAAGATTCCATAGTCCAGGGCTAGTGTTCATCCCATTATGTCAGAAACCTCATTGTCTCTGTGAGGGTTTTTTTTCATAAATTTATCTGCCAGAAGTAATCTAGATCAAGTGTCAGCAAAATATTTTTCTGTAAAAACAAAGTAAGTATTTTTAGCTCTCAGGATATGTCATGTTTTCTTTTCTGCCTCCCAACTCTTTAAAAATGTAAAAAATATTCTTAGCTCTCAGGACAGTGCTAAACCAGGCCACAGACCAGATCTGGTCCACTAACTGGCCTACATGAAGTAGGGGGGAAAAAAAGGACCAGAGGTAAGGATATCTGTTAGAAGCTATTACAGCAGTCCATAGCAAAGATATAGAGATCTCACTGGAGTGGTTATGAGTATAACTGCAGGAAAATTGACAAGACTGGATATGGGAAAGAAGCTTAAATAATAATTATGCTCAGACCTCCCCTAGTTTCTGTATCAATCTGGATGGTATTTTAAATGGACAGCAAGATAAGTAATTAATACATAAAATTTTCAGGGGAAGCTGGATTTTTGTTTTGATATATATTCATACCTGTGGTCTCAGGGCGGGGTGGCCAATACACCTGCAAGGAGGTGCAATGCTCTACTTTGTTTTTAATACTAGTACATTGTTTAAATCCTTGTAAACTAAGTTAAGAGCTCCTTCTAGTTCTTAATTAAGAAGTCTAAAGAGAAAAAAGTGAATGCAGTAAAGAAGCAGCTCTCAACCTTAAAAGATTTTCACACAAGCTTCAGGTCTTTTGGCCGGTGCATAACAATAGACACTGTAATTGCTCTGACACTTCTTGGCCTAAAAACTGCACATTATTCCATATTAACATACCACAAGTGCAACAAAGAAAACAGAATAAATAGGGGGCATCATGGAACAGTAGAGAGACTTCGATGGAAGACAGATCAGGGTTTAAATTCTGAACCTACTATTTATTAGCAGTTGTGAACACAGATTAATGACCAGAACCTCACTTTTCTTATCCAATCAATCTGGAGAACAATACCTACTTCACAAGGTTCCAGGGAGATACATTAGATATGGTACAAAAATACAAAACAGTATCTGACATACAGTAAGTGTTCAACAAACTATAATTTCCTTTCCCTCCCTGCATCCCCAACAACCATTCACTGCTGTATTTAAGCTTATTTTATAGAGGTTACCCTATTTTGTGAATCAAAATTACTTAAAAGTGCTTAGAACACTCAATATCAAACACCGAGGTATGCAAAAACATATATAAGATACCAAAATAAAGGCAAAAAACTGATAGTGGGCTTGGGGATGTCAAGCCTCTTCATACAATAAGTAATAATAGACAACATTTGCTGAGCACTTACTCTGTGATAAACACTACTCTAACATCTACCTGCACTAAGTTGTTAAATATTCACTACAACCATATAAGGTAGGTAGATGAGGAAAACAAGGCCAAAAGAGGATAAACAAGAAGTGAAACAATAAAGAACCACACAAGTCACTTTAATACAGGGCTGGTATCACATTTTTGAAAAACAATTTGGCATTATACATCAAGAACTTCAAAAGTATTCAAAACTAGAATAGCTAATAACATAAAAATGTTCCTAAGATGTTAGGCAATAAATAATGTATATAATATACATATGCAAAGTAATTGCTACTTTATTTGATATTCAGTATATGTACATAAAAACAATAAAAGTAAATATGTCAGCTTACTCTCTTAGTTCATTCAGCCTGCTATAAAAAAATACACTATAAACTCTGTGGTTTATAAACAATAGAAATTTATTTCTCACCGTTCTGGAGGATGAAAGTCCAAGATAAAGTGTCAGCCTGGTTGGATTCTGGTGAATGCCCTCTTCTATATTACAGACTGTGGGCTTCTCTTTGCATCCTCACATGGTGGAAAGGGCGAGGCATTTCTCTAGTCCCTTTTATAAGGGCAGTAATCCCATTAATCTGCCCTCATGACCTACTCGGTTCCCAAAAGCCACATGTCTGAATGCTTTCACACTGGGCATTAGGTTTTCAATGTATGAAATGGGGATTGGGGAGCACAATCAGACCATAGAACACACTAACAGGTTACTTCCAGGAGACAGAATTGTGGTTAATATGCTAAAAATAATGCTGTATGTTGTTGAAGCCATTTCATTTTCCTCCTGGTATAAAAAGAGAAGTGTTCTGCCCTCAACACCCGTTTCTTTACAGGCTTGTAGCTCCCTTGGCCAGGTAACTGAATTCAGGCAATGGAAGGTGGGTGGGAGTGAGATATTCTAATTCCAGGCCTGGATCTGTGTGTGGTCTTCTGCCTTCTCTTTCCCCTGTGAGTCAGCTGTGACACCCAAATGACTTTGGAGCCAGAAAGAGAAGTATTCTCAGTCCCTGATGCTTGAAAGAGTCACACAGGAGAGGCCTGACCCACCTTTCTCTAAGAGAGGAGTAAGCTACTAATGCGATAAACCACTGTCATTTCAGGGGTTATTTGTTACTTCAGTAACTGATACAGGTAATTTTTTAATCTTCTTTGTTCCTTTCCTGTATTTTCCAAAAAGCCAATAAGTAACATGTATAAAAATTCTACAATTAGGAAAAAAAGTTAGATTTTGAAACACATGCCTTTTAACTCAAAACATTAAGTTTGGGGAATTCAGCCAAAGCTAATACATTGAAATTCAGACAAAAATGTATATACAAAGATGTTTACTGAAATATTACTTATAAACATTAAACAATAAAAACACAAATTAAATATCATTCATAAGAGAGTGGTTTGGTAAACTATAGCCATGTGATAGAATCCCAGACAACTATTAAGATAATTTTAATGAAGAATTTTAATGACATGTGCCAACACCTATAATATCACATTAAATGAAAAAAGCAAGATTAAAAACTGTTCAAATAGAGAAAAATAGTCAAGAGAAATATAAGCTAACTCTGCATGATTACTTAATACTCTTATCTATACTTTATTCCAAATTTTCCAAAAAGAGCATAATACTTTTATAAGAAGAAGAATGTATTCATGAAGATACATTTAATTATTCTGGGGTGAAAAAGGAACCAGCAAGATCACTGATACAATGGGCCCAGTAGGAGGAGCTTTTAGGGGCCACCTGCCTACCTTCCCAACAATAGAGGAAAGAAACTGACAGTTTTGAGGGAGAGGAGTGGTGGCTTGATGGCCAAGGAAGAGCTGAGACAATGAGATGAAGCTGCTTTTTTAGACAAAGCTCTCCCCTGTCAGATGCCCTCACTGTCTTCAGTACAGCATCAGGCCCAAGAAGAATTCTGAGTTACCGGGAAAGAAAAGTTTCAACTGAGGGGGATAAAGAGACCATTAATAAAAATTTGAAAAATCAACCACAGGACTCATAAGATAAGGGTGGGGAGGGTCAGGGAGTGCCAGCAATGCTCTGTAACTTAATAGTTACATGGGGTTTCATGTAAAACTACTTGTTAAACTCTACATATATGTCTTATGCACATTTTAGGTTGAATGCTATATTTAATAACAAAGTGTAAAAGAAAAAAACCCAGCTGCTGTATCTTCATAGATGAGACAGAAGAAGGCTTTAGAAGAAGGAAGGAGGGGACAATGCTTAATGTAGACCTAAGGACAGGCCCAGAGGAACAGTAGTCCCTCAATGTCAGTGTATTACTTTGTAGTTTTCAAAGTGCTTCTGCAATGCATACCGCATTTAAGACTCAGAATGATCCAGAACAGAGACCTTGAACCCAGGTCAGCTGATCATATCCAGTAATCTTTCTACTAGACCAGATTCATTGCAAAACACACTTGTGGATTAAAAATGCTGTTGAAGATCTTAAGACATGAGTTTTCAGTCTTCCTTTAAGACCTTGATTAACTAAAAATAATTGAATTTTTGCCTCATCAGCTTTACCTGGCCACCCTCCAATATTAACGCCTGCCCTAGCTGGTACTAAAATTATGTGGGTTTAAGAAATTAATAATGTTTTTTATTTTGTTTGCCTCTTATTCTTGTTGAATAAATCAAACTAGATCTCTCTCATTTTTACCTACTAAAATGTCATTTCCCTCAATGATCAGTTTTCAGTCTTCCTTTAAGACCTTGATTAACTAAAAATAATTGAATTTTTGCCTCATCAGCTTTACCTGGCCACCCTCCAATATTAACACCTGCCCTAACTGGTACTAAAATTATGTGGGTTTAAGAAATTAATAATGTTTTTTATTTTGTTTGCCTCTTATTCTTGTTGAATAAATCAAACTAGATCTCTCTCATTTTTACCTACTAAAATGTCATTTCCCTCAATGATCACATTGGAAAGAGAAACACACATACACATATTAGCTTTTTATTCCTCTCAATTATTTGTGGATTTGAGGCTCCACTAGTCATTCTGAAAAAACTTCTATCTCAACAGGAAAATGCAGAATATTAAGGATCAGAAAAGGAAGGCAATTAAACCAGAAGAAAAGCAAAAAAAGCTTAGCCAAGAAAGCCATGGAAAGAGGAGACAGTATTGGGGAGTGATAAGAAAAAAGTCTAGTGGGTATAGAAGAAGCGGTGTGGAGGGCAAGGAAGACTTTAACAAATGTTGCTCTTGTCTTTGGATTGTACTTCTTTGACCAAGATAAAATGTTGATTACCAGTGTTCTAGGAGTAGCACATTAATTGATACCCATAGCCAGACTATTGGCTAGGAGCAACAAGAGACAATACAAAGACTAAGACTTGGCTCCTAATCTTAAGGAGCTCACAGGCTTGTGAAGGGGAACAGACACAAACTGCTAAAGCACTTGACATGTGTAGTAGAAGTAAGGGTCATAGTGACCAACTGCCTGGCAAAGCTGGGAAAGGCCTCACAAGGGAAATAACACCGGGGCTGATCTAGGAAGATAAAGAAGTGTTCACAAACTAAGAAGAGTCGGTCAGAGTAAATTCTAGGCAACTGAAATAGCCACAGAAATGTTAAAGAGTAGGAAACATTCAGATAATGCCAACAAATCTGAAGCATAAACAGGTGAAGCATAAGTAGCCAGGAGGTAGAAAGACAGGGGATGGGTTGGAGAGTAGTCAGAGATGAGGAAGGGATCCAGCTATGATCCATTTGAAACAAGCCTAGATGTTTAGACTTCACTGTTTAGGAAATTGAGGGCACAATGATGTTTGCATATTTTAATGTTAACATAGCTTTACTACAAAAAAAGAAAAGAAGGGAGCTAGAAATTAGATGGAGGTGGTGGTAGGAAAATTAGAAGGATATTGCAAATAGAACAGGGAATGGATGAATTCATTTCAGAGGCAGATGGATACGGGTTTAAAAAGTTATACATTGTTTAACCTTGTAAAATCACATAGTCTTCCCAACCCTATTCCCTTTCCTGTAAGATACAAACAGTAATGCCTTTGCAGAACTGTTAATGTGGTATGTGTCTAAATATGATAATGTAATATCTAGCTACAAATTAAGTAATAAATGTAACAAATACATTGATAGTGCAATAGCATTGATGATAAGGATTACTGTGAATGGGATTTAGGCACTCATTGGATATGGAATTTAAGGAAGATGTAAAAAGAGGGAAAAGTCCTGTACTTAGCAACTGACTTTGTTCTCTGTAATAAACATCTCTAATATCAACCCAGAGAATTGCTAACATATGTCTCAGCTAGACTCCATGGCCAGTTGAACATAATTCTCTGCAATGCCATTTGGTATAAGTTTAAGTTTCTCTTCTTTCTTATATTTCCAGCTACTTAATTAGCTAAAGTTAAGATTCTCTATTCAAAGATTTCAGATATTCTAGAGAAATGTATTAAAGAATTATACAAATAATATATATCCAAAGTAGAAGTTATAATCTAATTAGCAAAAACATCAGTTGCAAAATGTTAAAAGAATCCCATCTCTTTATACTGAAACCGTGAGTAGCCTGCAGAGGTCCAATAACTAAATTGAGATGACTGAAGTCACTGCTCCTAAAGCTTGTGTATTACACATACTGGAAGTCAATCAACATTTTAAATTATCTGATTTGCTTTAATTGCAAAACTGTTAAATGAGCCATAGGACAGAGATAATTTGTAATCTATCTTCATGTAATTAAGTAAATTTTGTGTAAATCACCATAATCTCTTATGGTTTCATTAGTTAGCACACAGTAGAGGCAAAGCAGGGCCCAGAAATACTTGCAAAAAGAATTGGCCTCAGAGAAGACAAATATTCCTGGCTTTTATTTCCTTCTAAAATACAGAACATACCATCATAAAAATACCTCATTTGTGAGAAAAATTGGTCTAAAATTTTCCCAAACAAGCAGCACAAATGCCACAGGGCCCAGCAATATGAAACACTGAGTGCCTACCATGGCTTGGAAATGCCTGAATCAGAGCAAATAAAATGAAATTAAAGCTTTCACTTGGGGCATGTAAGATGAATCTTCAAAAATTTTAAAACCAATTTCTTGAACAGAAATACTTTAAGAACTTAAAAAGAAGGGGATGATTCCTTAGTTAAAAAAAAAAAAAAAAGCAAACAAAATACCATACCAAATGGCTGATGGAGCCTCAAATCCACATATAACTGAGGAAATTAAGTAAACAGTTAATTTTTTTTCCTTTTCATAAGATCAGTGAGGGAAATGAAATTTTAGTAGGTGAAAATGGAGAACTTTAGCATTATAAGACCTAGTGCTGTATCTTCAATAAAAATTAGAGGCAAAACAAAACAAAACAAAAAACACAGTAATTTCTCAAACCCACACAACTTAGTGTCAGAGCATTAATCTTCCTGGAAGGAACCATAAAATAAAAATTAATACTGCTCCAATATGTTGCCTAAAGGCCAAACAGCAAACATTTCTTAATCCAGGGCAGCCACATTTAGTAACCTGCTATGGTAACATCAGATGTATATCTGATGTAGTATCTTCTTACATAGAGAATGAATGTTTAATAAGAAAAGTTACACAAGTCTAATGAAAAAAATCATCCTAATGGAAGCTAAGAAATCTGAACTGTGGCAGCACTAAGATACCTGCCCTCTACATTCAAGGGCAAAGGGAGAATAGTATAGAAGATGGACATCCAATTACTACCAAACTGAAGCCAATTTTATCACATTCCAGATGCCCTGCTGGCTAAACATTCAAAGAATAATGGAAGGAAGCTAGAAGGTAGACTTTACCTCAAGGCCAGGCCCCTACATCAAAGAGCAATTAAAGAAAATAAAATTATAAAATTTTCCAAACTTAAAAAAAAATCCAAAAATGTATACACAGTATAATCTCAACAATATAGAAAATATTATGCACTAAAACAGATTTAAAGGAAATATGACATCATTCATTGTTTTTATCTTTGATGGCAAGATTATTTTTTCTTCTACCTACTTCTATATACCTAACTAAACTTTGATACTTTGATACAATTTTTGAGTATTTTTCTTTATACTTTTCTAAATTTTTCATATTTTCTATAATGATACATTAATAGTTTTACAGCAAGAAAATAAATGTTAATTTTTTTTTAAGTTACAAGCAGGGAGAAGCTTAGTTCTAAGGGGATAATTCTAGACTCTTCTTTAGAATGTCATCATTTTCTCCATAAGTTAGCATCACCAAAAGTCTGTGATCATGATTTAAAAACATAATCAACAGACTAACACTTTGCATGTTCCGGTCTCTGGTCTTCCTGTGTTTGCTTATCCTCTGTGCAAACTCTATTAAAAAAAATGCTAACAATAATCTCATTCTACAAAAAGTGTGTCAGTGAAAAGAAAAAGAAAGAGAGCAATTTGTACTTGGGGAGAGGAAGAGTACTAAGAAAAGGTCACTAGAAGAGTCTGAAATATTCAGAGAAATATTCACAGGTAAAAATGCATATAAAACTCCAAATGAGATAATTGAGGCTGGCCTTACCAAGAAGAAAGAAAGTGTGAAAAGATTATAGTGGACAGGAGAGAGAGTACAGAAAGAATAGCAGGAAATATACAAACTTTGTATGTTTTTTTTTCACATAGGATTCACAACATTCCTCAGAAAATTCAATTTAGTTGCCCTGTTCTAGCTTGCTAACCAGAACCAATTTAATTTTAAATCTACATGCAGAGCCAAGGGGGACAAAATATTTTGCAATTACTTTTAGCTCCCTCTTGGAAGACAGAATAAGATTTAACCAGTTCTGTTCTGGCTGCAATAACCATCCAGGTTTGTCAGAGACCTAAATGGTGTCCTTTGGTTGAAGATTAAAGAATAGAAATCTCTGTAACATAATTACTTGCTTTGCTTAACAACTTAATGGGAGTGAATTTTTGAGAATGTGACAAATTGCTTTTGATTTATCTGCATAAGGCATGAAATACTGATGCAAGAGAGGGATTTGTTATATAGACAATGTCTACCGCTTGCTATAAATCTGCCCACTGTCACACTCTATTTGACACCCAGTTAGGTGATTTTTGAAGGACTAGTTTATTACTGCATTTAACAAAGAGCAGAAAACTGATATATGACTCTCTTGTTGCTTCTCAGCTACCAGAAACACGTTTCTCAGATATCAGTCTATGCAAACGTTTCTTGGTTTTATGCTCTATTCTGACAGATAGGCAAACAAGCTGATAAAATCAAGTGCTTTCAAAAAGGAAAGTTATCATATTCATGTATGTCATAGCTTGTCATGAAACTTCAAACAGTTTCGGGTTCTGCTTACCATCTGCACAGATTTATTCCAAATAACATAACCAAGTTTGTTTCTTGATTTCTTTCAACATAAATAGAACGATTAAGTTTTGGGAGTGTTTATATTCTGGGAGATAATCAGATCATCTATTCTGATTATCCGTAACACATTGGCCTGGCCCCTTGTCTTTACACAGAGCTCAGTCCCTGCTCCCCTTCTCAGTCAGCCCTTTCCACATTAGCACTGCTGTATCTCTAGAGCATTTATCCTCACCATGCCTCCTACTGGGAGGAAATGAGGCTGCTATAGGGTCTGACTGGAGTTCCCCTTGGGCTATACTGTGGTCTGTCTTTATTAAAAGCAAAGTATAGGCCTCAAATGGGGACTTGGCAACTATGCCAGATTGTGCCAGCTTTGTCAATTCTTGCTTTTTTGGTGGGGAAAGTAGAAAAGGAAGAGGCTTTTTTTTTACTATTACAAAAGTTTATTTAACAAAAAAGTTCAGTATGAAAATGTATATGACCCAATTTTTATTTGTAAAACAGGTGTTGTGGGGAGGGGACATGTGGAAGTAGTTGATTTCTCCAGTAAACACAGCCATTCTTTATACTCATCCCAAGGCTTCTAACATGATGATGCTATTTTCTCATGTTACCACCATTTGAATACTGCTCTGTTTTAACATGAACAAATTCTTATAGGCAAACTAAGAACTAAACTATAAACATTCTAATTATACACAGTAGATGTTCAATATATATGACAGTGACTCAGAAAGTAATTCTGTATGCCATCTAATATGGAAGTTGGTATCATCAGATTCCTGGTTTGAGTGGAAAACAATTCAGCAATATAAATTACATAAGCAACATTTTGGTGAGTAGATGGGAATAATTCTGAAATCAATCCTGAAATAGAGCTATTTCAAAACACTAACTCCTATCTTCAAATCTTAGCTCCATCAGTTAACTTCTATGAACATCCAATTCTTCATGTTTAAAATGAAAATAATATTTTTTACTACCTCATAGACCTGTTCTGAGGATTAAGTCATCTAGTTTGATGCCTAAATGAGCACTCAATAACTGGCATCTACTCTTTATTTTCTTTCTTTGTGGATTGTTATTACCTACCATTATAAGCTGAAAGATAAGTGAATGGGTGAATGAATAAAAGAAGTAATAAATGAAGGAACAAATAAATACGTAGGCATCTAGCCATGAAGTTTAATTTCTTTTTTGTTAGTCTTCTAATGGCAATACCCATAGGGAATTTTAATGAAGTGCAGTCACATATCACTAGCAACACAGTTCTGAAGATACAACCCAAAATAATTGTTCAGGAATAGGTTATATGAAAATGAAAATGTGTCAGGGCCATGCTTGTCAGGAAACTCAGACTCTCAATTCTTGCCTATTGCATCATCACACTTATATAAACATGTGATACACATATGAATGGTGTTGACCATAGTACAGCAAGTTAAGGCAACTGGTCTAAAGTAATAAAAAATCATAAAATGTAAACATCATCAAGTCCAGTTAATGAATACTGCAATTGAGGTTCATAAAGTTCCTTAAATATATTTTCATTTTATTTATTAACATTCCATTTCACAAACATTTGTTCAAGGAGACTCTGTGGTAGACATTGTGGGCAGTACAACTCAATTTTGGTTCAGTTCACCAATATTTATTCAGCACCTCTTCTGGGCTGTGCACTGTGCTAGGGGCAAGGATTATAAATAAAAATAAGATACAACCTGGTCCATTAAGGAAAGGATACAAATAACTGTGATACAAAACACAGAGCATGCAATTACAGACTGGTAAGAGATTCCATAGGAATGCAAAAGGTGAAGTGGTCAGTTCTGAACAGAAATCCAGAAAAGCTTCAAAGAGAATATGATATCTGACCATATTTTTAGTAGCAGTGGGTCAGATGGACACAGCCTAGACAAAGAAAAGCCTGTATACACAAGCAGACAATGTGCAGAACTGTAATTGGTTCCATAGCACTGGAATAAAGAGCACATGGTGGAGGATCGAAAGAGATAAGGTTAGCAGTGAGCAGGGTTAAGTTATGAACTGCCTCACTTGTCATGCTAGGCAGCTTGGATTTTTTTCCTTCTAAATGCTAATAAACCATGGAGGTTTTCTAAAAAAGTCACATTTGTATTTTGTACCTGTACAGAAAGTGAACCAAATGTCAACAAGACAGAGGGAGGGAAAGGTACTAAAATAATCCAAGGAAGTGAGGATGAGGCATTGTGCTATTCTAATAGAGAAAATGGAGAGAGAGAACAAATTTTAAATATATTCAAGAGACAAAATTATCATTTTAGATTAGTCAATATTTGATAAAGAAAAAGTGAAAAGTAAGTACAAGTGTTCTCCCTACACATCAGAACATAAACTTAAAGCATTTAGAAAAATTATTGGACCTCAAAATGGCAAAGTTTTAGCAGATTCCAGAAAAAATAAATAAAAAGCCATATAGCTGGATATGGCACCTAGAAAGAAAGAGACTAAGAGGTTTTATTAGACAATACACTTTGATGCCAAGGGATTTATTTTTAGGAGAAAAAACTGCTGAAATGGAAAGTCTACTTCTTGCTTCATTTGACACTAGCAGTAAATTTTAGGAAAGTAGACTCCAGTTTAGCAATGCAGTATGTAACTGTGGCAGACATGAATATGGCCCACTCAGCTCTCCTCCCTTCAAGAAGACCTGCTGCTAGAAGCAGAGCTGTCGGACAGCCTCCAGCTGTTGTACGTTTAGATCTACTGCAATGTTCATTCTCAGGCCACGCTCACTACCCCACCCTCTACCCTCTGATTCCCATGCTGCTGCCAGGCAATGACTAAGAACAGAAGGTGCAGTAGAGCTAGGCCATCCTCCCAACACAGTTTCTTTAATGGGCAATATTTGACCAAAGGTTCCCATCAGCCTAGCCAAGACTTTTTCAGAACTGCATTGTGGTCTGAAGCTCTTCCTGACCAATTTTCTTTCCTTCTGCACCCTTCACATCTGAAGGCTCTCCCTGCCTACTCCTGCTGTTTTCCCCTTTTTCCTTCATGGGTGTTTCTCCAAATAAAACTCATGTATGTCTACTTCTTGTCTTAGTTTCTGCTTCTCAGAGCACCTAAACTGGCACGGTAGTTTAAGCAACCTTATGAAGAATAAGAATCACAAGGAAACCTGAGGCCCTCTGCAGAGAATCTCAAACCTAAACCACCTGCAGGAGACAGAAATGTAGCTGGTCCTCAGAATTTTCCAGAGATTACACAATGACCCAGTGTTTAACAACCCTCACAGTAAGACATTTTATTCCTAATGACTTACCCACCTCCCTTGGGTTACATGTTTCATTCTAACTTCCAGAACATCTTTTACTAACATTTCATATAATTGAATTAAATTAGATTAAACTTCCCATAAAAAAATGGATTGAACTAAAAATAGTGAAAACTCTATCCATAAGAATTTTGTCTTGAACCAAGTGAGCTCTCAATTTAAATAATCATAGTATCCTCTTTGAGCCCCAAGGGTGCAAGCAATTGAGGCACACAACAGAGTCTTCTCTGGAGTACAACGTTCATCCACTTCTCAGGAGAATTTGCCTTTCCTGCTGCAAGCAGCTTCATCCAGCTGCCAGGAGAATATTTGGATGACACTGCCTCAAAGTCAACACATAAGAATTCTAGTGAAGGGAGGCAGTCTGCCTTGATAGTTATGTGTACAGGCTCTGCACTCTTACATACTTGGTCTAAATCCGGACTCCACTAGGTGCTCAAACTGGGTGATCGCAGGCAAGTTTTTTTCCTCTCTGATCCTCGGTTAACTTCATTTGTAAACTGATCTTGATAATAGTGCTTATTTGTGTGCTTGTTGTGAGAACTAAATGAGCCAAGGCAGATAGAGCATTTAGCACAGTTCCTGGCACATACTGAGAACTCAGTAACTGGAAATTGCTATTATTTATGTCATTTTCATCAGTTGGAACATCTGCTCATCTGCTCTGGGAGCAGACAGAGTTGCTCTCCACATTGGAGAAGCCAGTGACCATATAAAGTGATCTGCCTCTTTTTTGACTAGAAAACTAAGAAGCTATGTGAGTGACCACACATTAAGGCTCAACCTTCACACAGCAGCAAAGGGGAAGCAGGCCTCTCTCTGAATAACGGGCAGACAGCTGGGGATTGCCAAAAAAAAAAAAAAAAAAAGGATTACCAAAAGATTATGATGGTCAGGGGAAAGCTGAAATAACTATTTTAACAGACAATTTCTGCTCCAATTACCATATAACTGTTCATGGTAAATAAGAATCCATAAAAACACATCTGTAAAACCCCAACTTTAATGACTGGGGCTTTGCATGGTTCATTAGCACATACTCTTTTACACAACTGTAACATCACTTATCAGCACAGCCTTCTCTTTTCAAAGTCTATTCTCTAGCAGTTGGAGCCAGTGTCCTGCAAGAAAATGCTCTAAAAATCACTGCAGTCACAGACCTCCTCCCACAGGTGCAGGAGAATCTTATTAAGGGAATATTCTCCATGATGTTCTGTCACCTACCCACATGCTCCTCTTTTAAGGTAAGGGTTAGTAACTATAAATTAGTAGGTAACAATTTGGGGGGGAAACTTGTGTGCTAGATACAAGTGATCAGCTGTAAGAAAAGGGTTAAATCTAGGACCTCTCTGGCATTCTTAGAGATTCTGTGAGCTACCTAATATCCCTTAATTAATTCCCTTTATGCTTAAACTAGCTGGAGTGGGTTATGTAGTTTCAGCTATGAATGCAAACTGATAAAAAAGAAATTTAGAAAATGTCCTATCTAAATTTTGATATATAGACAAGGGTTTGAGTCCCAGCTCTGTTATTTACTGGTCCTGTTACTCTGAACAAGCCATTCAGTCTCTCTGGATCCCATTTCCTCATCAGTATATGAGGGAACAATAATACCATCTTCCTTATAGAGCAGTTGAGGAGTAATAGAGATAATGTATGTCATATTCTTAGCACAGGGCTTCATACATAGTGTGTGCTCATAAAATGTGATCAATTATAACGATTATCAGGATTGACAAGACAGGGTTCTCCACTTCATTGTAACACATCCCCACTGCCTGGTGAAAAGCAGGGTGTCCAAGAGCCTAATACATTGAAGTCAAGCTGCAAAACACCATCAGGCTAATCAAAAGAGGTGTGTTTGCACCCTAGCTGGTGTGGCTTAGTGGACTGAGCATCAGCCTGCAAACCAAAGGGTCACCAGTTCAATTCCCAGTGTAGGGTACATGCCTGGTTTTCAGGTCCCCAGCAGGGGGCATGTGAAATGCAAGCACACATTAATAAAATAAAAATTTTTTTTTAAAAAAGAGATGTGTTTGCCTTTGCCTTGGAGGCATTCCATGGATGAATGGTATCCACAGGATGAATGAACAGAAAGGGAGAGGATTCTCAAATCACTGAACACAAACATGTCAACATAAAACTGACATACTACCAGAAGAGGACAGGGGAAAAAAAGGGGGAAGGAGGGAGAACAAGTGACTGAGCGAGCACCTATCTGAATCATATTTTATGAAATAAAGGGAAAACTAAAGGGAATAGAAATTGTTTGCCCACTCTTCAGGGTTCTTAGTGTATCCACGACTGACAAAGAGTAAGATTATTTATTTGTGATGATGGAGTATGTCTGTACAACAGCAAAGATACATTGTAATCGTACTTGTTATATTATAATTAAATTCTAGGAAGGAGAATGGGGGAGTTGGATCTGTGTAATACAAAATAAGCTTGAATAGAATTAGGAATTAACTCTATGTCAATGTACCTAAATAGACACTGGAAATATAGATGCGAATTGCAAATAAAACATTGACTTCATCTCCAGGAAACTCAGATTCTAGGGGCAGACAATATATAAGCAGTTAATTGCAAGTTGTACAATCAAGCTATTGATTACACTGGTTGTTCCTCTAGAAGAATGGTTTTTCTCCTAGACACATTGTTAACTCCCCAACCACTTCAAACCTTTGCTTAAATGTCACTGTCTCAGTTAAATATGCTATGACCACTCTAAAATTATGAATCCTCCCTGCAAATCTAGACTTTCTAATCTCCTTTACACTGTTCTACTTTTTCTATAGCATTAATTTTAATTAAAAATATTATTGAGATAATAGTAGATTCACATTCAATTTAGAGAAATATTACCGAAGAGTGCATGTACCCTTTACTCAGTTTCCTCCAGTGGTAACATCTTTCAAAGCTATAGCACAATATCATGACTAAGACATGGGCATTGTCACAGTGAAGATACAGAACACTTCCATCATCACAAGGATCCTTCATATTCTCCTTTTACAGCTAGGTCTTCTGTGCCACTTCTACTTCCAACATAACCCCTGGCAACCACTAATCTGTTCTCTGTTTCTGTCATTTTATAACTTCAAGAATATTACATAAATGGAATCACTCAAATGTAAACTTCAAGGATTAGCTTTTTTCTTTTAAAAAAAATTGTATTGTTGTTCAATTACAGTTGTCCCCATTTTTCCCCAATTATTCTCCCCTGCTCTACCCCCCCCCCCACATTCAATCCACCCTCCCACCATTGTCTTTGTCCATGGGTCCTTCATACATGTTCCTTGACTTAACTCTTCCCCTTCTTTACCCCATTATCTCCCTCTCCCCTTCCCTTTGGTCACTGTCAGTTTATTTATTTCCATGTCTCTGGTTCTATTTTGTTCACTTGTGTGTTATGTTGATTAGCTTTTTTCATTCAGGATAATTGCTGGAGATTCATCCAAGTTGTGTGTATCAATGGCCCATTCATTTTCATTGCGGAGTAGAATTCCATGGTTTGCAGGCACCACTGTTTGCTCTATTATTAACCCATTAAAGAACAACATCTAGGGTATTTCACATTTGGGGCTATTATAAATAAGGTACTATCAACAATCATGTATAGGTTTTTGTGTTTCTCTGAGATAGTTTCTACTAGTGCAATTGCTGGGTTGCATGGCAGTAGCACAGTATTTTCAAGACACTGACCAAGTGTTTTCCAGAGTGGCTGTGCCATTTTACATATGTTTCTTCACATCCTCACCAGCATTTGTTGTCATTATTTTTTATTTTTGCCTATCTGACAGGTGTAGTGGTATTTTATGGTAGTTTCGATCTGTTTTCCCCCACTGGCTAATCATACTGAATATCTTTTCATATGCTTATTTGCCATTTGTATATCCTCTTCATGAGAAATATCTTTCATGTATTTTATTTTGTTAGTTTTCTAACTGGATTTTGATTTTTTGGGTTTTTTATTGTTCAGTTTTGAGAGTTCTTTATACAGACATCCCTCAGTATCACAAGGGATTATTAGGCAAGGATGCTCAACTCCCTTATATAAAATAGTAATTGCATATAAGCTACAGCAGGGTATGCTTACACATCACGTAATTCATGTGGATTCAATATAGTGCTCAATGTGTGGAAAATTCAAGTTTTGCTTTTTAGAACTATCTGGGAATTTTTTTTTAATTTTTTGGTGAATCAAGATGGTGGAAGAGTGAGTGGAAGTCACACTGACCTCCTCCCAGGACCAACCTGGAATTACAACTAAATTGTGGAGAAATCACCTGGAACAAACAACTGAACAATAGTGACAGAGGAGCCTTATAACCTTGGAGACAGAAGAATCAGCTTTAGCACAACCTAACTGATAAGGAGTGTGGTAGAAACTCAAGAAGGTGGGCGGGGTGCCCACGGGTGGCAGCACCAGAAGGATATTGAAAAGGCCAGTTGGATCTCCCTGAGAAGACTGGGGACTAAACAAAAAGCAGGGATCTCCAGCCTATAACACCAGAGCCCAAAAAGTACACAGAAAACAGCCAGCTGCGGAAAGTGACAGGGTTGCTCTCTGTCAGAGACAGGAGGCTGGAGAAGCAAAGAGCTGTTTAAAGGGCCAAACATATAAAGTTTTATTTGCAGTCACTTACCCTGGTCTCCTGCAAAGGCAGGGGCAGAGTGGGCTAGAGAAGCCTGAGGAGAGACTGGGGAAGGAAGCTTTGGGGAGAGAATTGAGAGAGTAGCCAACGGGATCTCGGTGCTGACTCATCCCCTATGTGACAGCAGCCATCTTCCTGAGGCAGAGACCACTCCCCCTGAGCAGCAGCAGCATCAGAGGACACAATAGCCCCACCCCCAGGAGGGACCACGCCCTGCCCTGAGCTAAGGTGGCCTGCTGAATGCAGAGTGACTAGATTAACAGCTGAAGGAGACAGCCACAGACAGTAGATTCCTCGAAGTCTCTAACAGACTGCCTAAGGTCAGACAGGGTCAACATCTGACATCATCAGAGGCATATCTGGAAAATAAAAACAGCTGTCTCCTACCATAGAAGTTCATACTACAAAGTCAGGAAATCAAGATAGATCAATTTAAGAAGCAGAAGCAAAAAAGAAGAGTCTCACAAATGATGGGAAGACAAAGAAACACCACCTAGTTGAAGGGAAAGGAGGAGTCCACAGAAAGAGAACTAAAGGAAATATAGGTAAGTAAACTATCAGATATTGAGTTCAAAACAATGGATCTAAGGAAGCTCAATGAGCTCAGTGAGCTCAGAGAGAACTACAAAAAAACTACAGAGAAACTAAGACAAACTTAGTGCAAACTATATCAGTATGAAAAAGGACATAAAAGCTATCAATAAGAGACAAGAAAAAATGAAGAATACAATCTTGGAATTGAAGAACACGGTAGAAGGAATCAGAAGCATGCTAGATGAAGCCAAGGATCGAATCAGTGAGAGCTGGAGGATAAGGTAGAAAAAAGTTCCCAGAAAGAGCAAGAAAATGAAAAAAGACTCAAAAAGAATGAAGAGGCATTGAGGGAAATGCAGGACAACCTGAAATGTAATAATATCCATATAGTAGGGATACCAGAAAGAGAAGAGGAGGAGAAAGGGTTAGAGAACCTGTTTGAAAAAGTAATGACAGAAAACTTTCTTAATTTGAGAGAAAAAGGCACACAAGTCCAGGAAGCAAAGAGGGTCCCATTCAAGAGGAAGCCAATGAGGCCCACTCCAAGACACATCATCATCAAAATGGCAAATATCAAAGACACACAGAGAATCCTAAAAGAAGCAAGGGAGAAAGAGGTAGTAACATGTAAGGGAGCCCCAATATGGCTAGCAGCTGACTTCTCAACAGCAACACTGCAAGCCAGAAGGGAGTGGCAAGAAATATTCCACATCATGAAAAGCAAAGACCTGCAACCAAGACTGCTCTACCCAGCAAGGTTCTCAATTAAAAGGGAAGGCGAAATGAGTTTCCCAACAAAAGAAGGCTAAAAGAATACACTTCCACCAAACCAGCACTGTAAAATATGCTAACGGGATTGCTCTAAGATGAAGAAAAAGAGTTCATGAATACCCAGTTCCTTTCAAAGTTGCCAATATTTGATATTACCAATATTTTTAATACTTATTAATCTGATTGTGACGATTATGTGTTATTTTAATTGTTCCTTTATTATTTGTTGAAACTATACCTGTTTTTGTATATTTCTTGCCTATTTCTATTATTTTAAAAAAAGCTTTAAATGACTTTTTGGTATTCTTTATCCATTTATTGATTAAAGGTTTGTAGAAAGTGTTTAATATAATCATATTGTCAATATTTTACTTTATACCTTTTGGGTTTGAATGTTTTACTTCAGAGTAAGAAAAATATTAGTTTGTATTTTCTCCTAAAACTCCTTAGATGCTACATATTGATTTTTAACTCACCTAAATATTTCTTGTATAATGTGTGAAATAGGGCTCTATGTTTGTTTTATTTCATGTAATAGTGGTCCAGGCACCTTTTTTGTTGAATAAGCGTTATTTTACCCATTGATTTGAAATACCAATTTAATCATATATTACATTGTTAGACAGATATATATGTTTGTTTCTAGAATGCTCATTATATTTCATTGATCTACTTGATTATTTCTGTGTCATGTTGTTTTAATTGTTGAGACTTTATAATGGTTTTAATTTTTTTAATATTTTATAATTGACTTTGACATTTAATAAAATAAATAAAATCAATCTGCATTTTAGGAAGGAAGGAAGGGAGGGAGGAAGGGAGGGAGGGAAGGAGAAAGATGGAACTCCTACCTTTTGCGACAACATGGATGGAACTAGAGAATATTATGCTAAGGGAAATAAGCCAGTCGGTGAAAGACAAATACCATATAATCTCACCTATAAGTGGACTCTATTCAACAAAATAAACTAATGAACAAAATAAACCACAGACATGGAAACAAAGAGCAGACTGAAAGTGATCAGAGGGGTGGGAAAAGAGGACAATGGTGGAAAGAAGGGGAAGGGACTAGACAAAGAACATGTATGAATGACCCATGGACATGGACAACTGAGTGGGAATTGACTGTGGGAGTGGGGGTGGGGGTGGGATGGGTGCAGTGGGGTAAAGGGGGAAAAACTGAGACAACTGTAATAGAATAAACATGATTTTAAAATGTAAAGAAAACATAAAAGAACTTGTAGTTACATAATTAAAATTATGTTTTACACTTAAAAAAATATTTTCGATCTACAATTGGTTGAATCCCTAGATAAGGAACTCACAGTTACAGAGGGACGACTGTATATTCTATTTTGACAGACATGTGATTTGCAAATATTTTCTCCCAGTCTGTAGCTTATCTTTTTATAATCTTAAAAGGGCCTTTCACAAAGCAAACTTTTAATTTTGGCAAATTCCAATGTACTGATTTTTCTTCTTATGGGTTGTGCTTTTGTTGCTAAGTCTAAGAATTGTTGGCCTAGTCCTAGATCCTGAAGATTTTCTTTTTTTCTGTAAACTTTACAGTTTTAAGTTTTATATTTTGTCTATAATCTACTTTGCGTTAATATTTGTATAAGGTGTGAAATGTAGGCTATCCAATAACCCCAACACTATTTGATGTAAAGGCTATTTTTCCTACCTTGAATTACTTCTGCGCCTTTGTCAAAAATTATCTGGGTATATTTTTGTGGGGCTATTTATAGGTTCTCTAATGTGTCCCATTGATCTGTGTATCTATGCCTCTGCCAATATTACACATCCTTGCTGACTGTTAACTACCTAATAAGTCTTGAAATTAGTAAGCTGATTCTTCCCACTTTGTTTTTCTTTTTCAAAAGTAGCTGTTTCTACTTTCTTTGCCTTTTCATTTAACTTTTATATTAATCTTTCTATACCTACAAAAAATGTTGCTGAAATTTTGATAGGAATTATGTTAATTCAGTATATTAATGTGGAGAAAATTGACATTTTACTATCCTGTCTTTCAATCAATAAACATAGCATGTCCTTCCATTTAGATTTTTTGTTTGTTTTTTCATCTGCTTCTTAAAGTTTTCAGCATACAAGTCCTGTACACATTTTAGTAGATTTACACCTATGCATTTCACTTTTTGAGTGATTATAAATGGTACTGTATTTTCATTTAAATGTTCATTTGTCCATTGCTAATATACAGAAATACAATAGATTTTTATACGTTGTTCTTGAATGTTACAACCTTGCTGAACTCATTTTTCAGTTGTAGTTTTTGTTTGTCTTTTTATTTTTTGTAAACTCCTTAAGATTTTCTAAATAGGCAAGCATGTCATCTGCAAATATGGACAGTTTTATTTCTTTCCTTCTGTTCTGTATGGCTTTTATTTTCTTCCCTTGCTTTATTGCAGTGGCTAGAACATTGAGCATTATCTTGACACTCTTGCCTTGCTGCCAATCTTACAAAGCATTTAGTTTTTCACCATTAAGTATAATGTTAGCTATACATTTTATGCAGATGCTCCTTACCAGTTAAGGAAGTTCCCCTTTCTTCCTATTTTTCTGAGTTTTATCAGGAACAAATAGTCAATTTTGTGAAATGTTTTTCTGCATCAATTAATATATCTTAGTTTTCTTTAGTCTATTAATATGGTGGATTAGATTGATTGCTTTTTGAACACTGAAGTAGTCTTACATTCCTGGTATAAACCTACTTGGTCATGGTGTATAATTCTTTTTACATATTGCTGAATTCGTTAGTCAATATTTTGTTAAAGATTTTTGCATCAGTATTAATGAAAAATGTTTGTAGTTTTCTTTATTTGTACTATATTTTTCAAGTTTTGCTATCAGGACAATATTGGCTTTATAAAATGAATTGAGAAATATTCCCTTCCCTTTTATTTTCTGGAGAAAACTGCATAGAATTGCCATTAATTCAGTAGACGAGCTGGGAAATTTCTTTTTGTTTGTTTGTTTATTTATTTATTTATTTATTTATTTATTTTTTAAATACATTTGTCTCTGCCTCCCCCCCACCACTTTCCCTTGCCCCCTCTCTCCTTCCCTCCCTCAGCTCTTCCCCTTTGGTTTTGTCCATGAGTCCTTGCTATATGTTCCTTGACTTTTCCCTTCCCTTCCCTTTCCCTGCCCCCCCTCCCTCCTTCCCTCTTGTCTCTGTTGATTTCTTTTCCTTTCAGTCTTGTTGGTCTTATTTTCCTTGTATCTCTGTATTGTTGGTTAGGTTCCGCTTATAGGTGAGATCATATGGTATTTGTCTTTTGCCCCCTGGCTTATTTCGCTTAGCATGATGCTCTCCAGTTCCATCCATGCTGTCGCGAAGTTTAGTAGTTCTTTTTTTCTTTCTGCTGTGTAGTATTCCATTGTGTATATGTACCATCACTTTTTGATCCAATCATCTACTGATGGGCATTTAGGTTGCTTCCAACACTTGGCTATTGTCAATTGTGCTGCTATGAACATTGGAGTGCATAGGTTCTTTTGTATTGGCGTTTTAGTGTTCTTAGGGTATAGTCCCAGCAGGGGAATCACTGGATCAAAAGGCAGTTCCATTTTCAGCTTTTTGAGGAAATTCCACACTGCTTTCCACAATGGCTGCACCAGTCTGCATTCCCACCAACAGGGTACTAGGGTTGGGAAATTTTCTTTTTAGGGAGTTTTAAAATTATGAATTCAATTATCTTCAGCGTTACAGCTATTCAAAGTAGCTATTTCATAAATAAATTATAGTAGTTAATTTTCTATAGTTTGTTTTAATTAAATGTATTGAGGTAACATTGATTTATAACATTATATAAATTTCACAAATACATTTAATTTGATATCTGTATACTCTATTGAGTGCTAACCACATGATATCTAGTTTCCTTCTGTTATCATATATTTGAACCTCTTTATCCAATTCATCCTCCCACGACTAACCTTCCCTTCTGGTAACTACCATTCTGTTTTCTCTGTCTATGTCTTTGTTTCTTGAGGAATTGGTCCATTTAAGTTAAGTTGTCAAATTTATGCATGTAGAGTTGTTGTAGCATTCCCTTACTATATTTTGATGTCTGCAGGGGCTGTAGTGATAGCTTATTTCACTCTTGATAGTAATTTGTGTTTTTCTTTTTCTTTTTTTGTGTTGTTAGCCCATAAATTTTATTTCTTTTTTTCCAAGAATCTGCTTTTTGTTTCAATGATTTTTTTCTATTGTTTTTCCATTTTTAACTTCATTGATTTCTCTTCTTTATTATTTCCTTCCTACATCTCACCTGGGGTTTATTTTGCTCTTCTGTGTTCTTAACATGGGAACTTAGATTATGAATTGGAGACTTCTTTTTAAAAAATATTTATGTTTATTTTTAGAGAAAGGGGAAGGAAAGGAAAAAGAGGGAAAAACAACAACCGGTTGCCTCTCATATGTGCCCAGACTGGGGACCAAACCTGGAACCTTGGTATGTGCCTTGACAAGAAATCAAACCTGTGATCTTTAGGTCTGTGGGACAACGCCCAACCAAGGTAGCCACACTAGTCAGGTCAACACTTCTTTTCTAATGTAAACATTTAGTGCTCTAAGTTTCCCTCTCAGCTCTGCTTTAGCTATGTCCCACTTACTTTGATATGTTGCATTTTCATTTTTGTTTAGTTCAGTGTATTTTTTAAAAATTTCCCTTGAGATTTCCTCTATGACATATGAATTGTTTAATGTGTTGCTTATTGTTTAGGGTACAAGTGTTTGGAGATTTTCCTGCTATCTTTCTGTTATTGATCTCTAGTTTGTTTCCACTGTGGTTGGATAACATACTCTGCATGATTTCAATCCTCTTAAAATTTTTAAGTTTGCTTTGTAGCCCAGGATATGGTCTCTATTGGTATATGTTCCATGGGCATTTGAAGAGAATGTGTATTCTGCTGTTATTGGATGGAATATTCTACAAATGTTTATTAGATCCTCTTAGTTGAAGGTAATATTCAGCTCTATATCCTGTTAATTTTCTGTGTAGTTGTTAAGTATCACTTTTCTCTGGTTACTTTCAAGATCATCTTTAGTTTTCAGAAGTTTAATTATTATGTTTCTTAATGTGAATTTTGGGGACTAGTCCTGCTTGGGATTTATTTAGCTCATTAAATCTGTAAGTTTATATCTCTTATGAAATTTTCAGCCATTATATCTTTGATTACTTTATCAGCCTCACCCTCTTTATCCTCTCTTGTCAGGACTCTAATAACAATAATATTAGCTCAGTGTTATCATCCCACAGGTCCCCAAAGATATGGAGTTGTTTTTTTAAGTTTGTTTTCTCCCTTCTTTTTCAGATTATTTTCTACCATTTTTCAGCTCACTGATTCTTTCCTCTGTTCCCTCCATTCTGCTCTTGATTATGTCCACTGAGCTCTTTAATGTGATTATTATATTTCTCAGTTTTAAAATTTCCATTTGGTTCTTTATTATACTGCCTATTTCTTTGTAGAGACTTTCTGTTTTTTATTAGTTTCAGGTATCTTCCTAATTGCTCATTGAAGCATTTCTATCATAGTTACTTTAAGTTCTTTATCAAATAATTTTAACATTTCTTTTTCTCAGTGCTAGCATCTTTAATGAACTAAATGGTTGTGTCCCCCTAAAATTTGCATGTTGAAATCCTAACCCCCAATGTGATGGTATTAGGAGGTAAAGCTTTTAAAGGTAATTAGATCATCAGGGTAAACTTTTCATTAATTAGACTAATGTCCTCATTAAGAAAGCTAAAATGGCTTAATCTAATCTCATTTATTTTTTTCTTTTGTTTCCCTTGCCTGAGGAGATATATCAGAAAAATACTGCTATGAGAAATATCTGAGATTTACTGCCTATGTTTTCTTCTAGGATTTTTATGGTTTTGAATCTTATATTTAAGCCTTTAATCCACATTGAGTTTACTATTGTATATGGTGTAAGGAGGTGGTCTTTATTTTTTTTTGCACATATTGTCCAATTTTCCCAGTATTGTTTATTAAATAGCTTGTCTTTACCCCATTGTATGTTCTTGCCTCTTTTGTCAAATATTAATTGAACATATAGATGTGGATGTCTGGGATCTCTATTCTGTTCCATTGACGTATATGCCTGTTTTTATTCCAGTACCATGTTATTTTGATTACTATGGCCTTGTAGTATCAGATAGTGTGATACCTCCACTTTATTCTTCTTTCTCAATATCGCTAAGGTTCTCTGTGGTTCCATATAAACTTTTGGATCATTTGTGCTAGCTCTGCAAAATACACCATTAGTATTTTGAGAGAGTTCATCAAGCCCATAGATGGCTTTGGGTAGTTTGATATTTGATGATATTAATTATTCCTATCCATGAACATGGTACATGCTCCCATTTATTTGTATCTCCTTTGATTTCTTTCTTCAGTGTCTTATAGTTTTCCAAGTACAGGTCTTTACATCAAACTAAAAAGGTTTTGCATAGCAAAAAATAAAATTAAAAAAGAGAAGAAGAAAACAACCAAATGGGAAAACATATTCCTGAATGATACACCTGATAAGGATTAATATCCAAAACTTATAAAGAACTCATGCTACTCAATACCAAAACACCTCCAAATAATCCAACTTAAAAATGGGCAGAGTATCTGAATAGATAATTCTCCAAAGAGGGCATATAGAACGCAAATAGACATATGAAAAGAGGCTCAATGTAACTAATCACCACAGAAATGCAAATTAAAACCACAAGGAGATATCACCTCACACCTGTCAGAATGGCTATCACCAAGAAATTCACAAATGACATGTGTTGGCAAGGATGTGGAGAAAAGGGAACACTAGTGTACTGTTGGTGGGAATGCAGATTGGTACAGCCACTATGGAAAACAGTATGGAGTTTCCTCAAAAGATTAAAAATGGACCTGCCACCCTTGCTGGGTAGATCAGTTGACTGATCATCGTCCTGTACACCAAAAGGTTGTAGGTTCAATCCTGGTTGGGGTATATGCAAGCAGCAACTGTTTGATGTTTCATTATTGCATCAATGTTTCTCTTTTTCTCTCTCTTCTCCTCTTCCTCTTTCCCTGAAATCAATGGGCATGTCCTTGGGTGAGGATTAAAATTTAAAAATAATAAATAATTAATACAAACAAACCTGCTTTATGACCCAGTGTTTCTACTTCTAGAGACTTATCTGAAGAAACCCTAAACACTAATTCAAAGAATAAATGCACCCTTACATTTATTGCAGCATTTTACAACCAAGCTATGAAAGCAACTCAAGTGTCTATCAGTAGACAAGTGGATAAAAAAGCTAAGATACATATATACAATGGACTATTACTCAGTCATAAAAAGAGTGAAATCCTATCATTTTGACACCATGGATGGACCTAGGCAGGGGTGTGCAGCCTGCGGCCTGCAGGTTGTATGTGGCTCAGGATGGCTATGAATGTGGCCCAACACAAAATCACAAATTTACTTAATACATTATGAGATTTCTTTTTGTGATTATGTGTTGCAATGCATTTAATGTGTGGTCTAAGACAATTCTTATTTTTCCAGTGTGGCCCAGAAATGCCAAAAGGTTGGACACCCCTGACTTAGAGGGTATTATATTCAGTGAAATAAGTCATCAAAGAAAGGCAAATATCATGTGATTTTACTTATATGTAGAATTCAAATAACAGAGTAGACAAACAAAATTGAAACAGATGCATAGATACAGAGAGAGAACTGGTGATTGCAAAAGGGGAGGTGGGATTGGAGCACTGGGTAAAAGAGGCGAAGGGACTAAGAAGCACAAGTTAGTAGTTACAAAATATTCATGGGAAGTTAAGTAAAACATAGGAAACATGGTCACTAATATTGTGATAGCTATGTATGGTTTGGGGTACTGGAAATATTGAGGGAAACACTATGTAAAGTATATGATTGTCTAACCACTAAGGTATACACTCTAAATCAATACATGATAAAGAAAAAAAAAAAGAAAAACAACTATGATAGTATCTATTGATTGTCTTTTTTCATTCAAGATCTGGTTCTTGGTATGAAAAGTAATTTCCTATTGAAACCTGGACATTTCCATATTTCGTCATGAGACTCTAGCTGTTCTTTAAACCCTCCATTTTAGCTAGAATTTTTTACACTGTCCTGGTAGGGGATGTGAGGGCATTGCTTCAGTATTGCCAGGTGGAAGTAAAAGTCCAGCTTATCCATTCAGCTTCCATTAACACCTAAGCAGAGCTCCTTGTCTTTGCCTGGTGGGGGTGAAAGTCTCAGATCCCCTTAGTCTCCCTTGACACCGCAGTAAAGGAGGAAAGGAGCTCTTTGTTACAGTCAGTAGGATGAAAGTTCAGGTTCCCTACTGTACTTATCACTCTGACAAGAGTACTGGGGAACAGCATTAGAGCTTCACAAGGGTACAAGTATAGGCTCTCCACTCAGCTTCTGGCAGCATGGTGGAGGGGGGACACAACATTTTTTGTGGTGTTTTTCTGGACTAGAGCAGTTACTGGCTAAAAGTTTCCTATCTTGCTAGGTTGCTCCTTTACTGGTCCTTTGGCTATAGAAAACTACCATTTGTTGGGGCTTTTTTGGTCTGTGTTCACTGGCATTTACAGTGCTGGCCTTTTCAGTTCTAAGCCTGGGATATGTGAGAAAAAAAGAAAGCCCAGGGAACTTCACCTGTGTCATTCATTCCTTGAGTCCTGGACTGCATTCTTCTTGCTAACTACCCATGGATTTTAGTTGCACTTAGCAAGAGGAATAGGGGAAATTACATCTACCCTATCTGCCTGGAAGTGGGATTAGGCTACATTACCTTTTAAAATACTATATTTATTCAGCAATGATACAATTTATTGCTTGTCTTCCCTGGCTAGAAAGCAAGTTCCAAAAAGTCAGGGCTTTTAACTGGCAATAGTATATTGATGAATGACTTCATGAAGCCATAAAATGACTGCTGTCAGAAAAATACAATAAAAGGATTCTGATCTTTTTTAATTGGTTCTGAACCATTGGGAGGTTTGAAAGTGAATGGGAAGAATAAAGAAAAGGTCTAAATAAGAATTAAATGTAGGAAACAAAATTAAAATAAAGTATGATCAGAGAATAGTGAAATATATAGAGTACCTTGAGCTGAAATGAGGGAAAGAGAGATGGTGTATACAGCTAGAATTATCCATTCATGGAGATAGATCCTAATTTAGTGTACCCATGATCAGTAAGCACTGCACAAAGTATGAGAAAAAAGGAGGCATGCTTCATATTATCTGTTTAGGTAGTGGGAAATGTTTGGTTATTTAAATTGTCACCAACATATTTGCCTAAATACTTTCTTGTTGTCTGCCCTCCTAATCAGCCAATGTTCCCAGCATTGACAACAATGGTTATAACAACAAAATATCAACTTGTCTTCAAGGCACCATTAAATCTGAGACATGCTTTTACCATCAAACCCATAAGGTGGAAAAAAGAAAGGCAGTTATTAGGACACATTAAATGAAAGTTATAATACATCTTCTCCCTTATTCATCTTTATTTTCTCCATGACACTAAAACCCTGGCCTGAAACTAAATTAAAAAGAAGAAAAAGAAAAGCCAACCAGACATACAAACCCACAAACTCACCCCTCTGTTGGAGTCCTCCCTGGCCTCTGATGCTCCCTATGAGTCATCTACCTCCTGCCACATTCCTATTAATACTTATGGCACATTGAACATGCCCTTGTAAACACACATAGCAGACACAAAGTTCCAGAAACACATACCACTGTTATCAACCCAGGCAAAGGAACAAAGAAATGAGAAGCTTCAATGACAGTGGACACTGTAGATCCTATAATCTTCCATCTTCCCATTCTTTATGATCTATATCAGAGTAAGGCTTCCCTTGACTAGATTTGTAGTACTAGCTCTACCCTTGAAAAAAATAAAAGTTAAAAAACTCTATACTTCAAATTACTTGTTTATAAGATGGAAAAAAAAAGGAGTAAGAGGTGGGCAAGATGATATCTAAGGTCTCCTCTGTCTCTACTGATCCATGCTAAAAGCTTCCTTATTGTAAACAAGGGAAGAAGCCCGGCTTTGTGAATAAGTATGCATGTTGATGGCTACTGAAGACCTAGGATAGTTGCCAGAAGAACTTCAAAAAACCAAAAATTGAGATACTACAGATGAGAGGCTTGCTCTAGAGGGAATAACCCAGAATTGTTAAATATCCGTAATGGAGAAAAAACTAGACTATATATTTGTATTTGCTTGCATTTGTATGAAGTCTAGAACACAGGTTAGCAAGCTACTGCCAGTGGGCAGATTAACCTGTTTTAATACAATCCATAAGCAAAGAATGTTTTTTCATTCTTTTTAACAGTTGAAAAAAATCAGTAGAAGACTATTTTATGACACAGAAATGTTTTAAAAAGTTCAAATTTCAGTGTCCATAAATAAAGTTTAATTGGCACACAGCCATGTCCTCTTGTTTACTATTGTCTATGGGTGCTTTCGTGTATAGTAAAGTGGTTGCAAAAATGGTCCGTAAAGTCTAAAATATTTATTATGTGACCCTCTATGTAAAAAAGCTTCCAAACCCTGTTCCAAGGTAATATACAAGAAACTTTTAAAAATGGTTACTATGAGAAGAGGAAGGATGAGGGCAAGAGTAAGAGGCTTGTATTGAATGTCTGATGTATTCTTGTCATGTACCTCTTAACGACAGGGATATAATTTAAGAGTATGTCAGTAAGCAATTTTGTCCTGTGAAAATCATAGACTGCATTTACACAAACCTAAATGGTATAGTCTACCACTGCAATTGTATGCACTACACTTTTATATGACTGGCAGCACAGTAGATTTGTTTGCACCAGCAACACCACAAACACATGGGTAATTGTAGTGTGAACCCTGCAGTAGACTTTTCTTTCTGTAACTTGTAACTGCGTGTGAGTGATTTAAGCTTTAGTTGCCCAGGCATTCACTTTAAGGAGGCTTCCCTTCAAGAAAAGCTATCTCAAATAAACGCATGGCCAGCCACCAGACTAGATAAAGATCCAGGGCATCTCCCCACCCAAGACCCAACCCGGGGCTCCCTTTTTCAGAGATCATCGTTGATTAAATAACTGACCATTTGGACCACTTTTTTTCTCTTTCTGTACTTTAAATGCCGCCCTGGCATGTTTTAAATTCATCCATAAAGAGTGAGCCCACAAAACCCTAGGCTCCTATCCTGGACCCACCCAAGTAAAAGCAGAACCCCAGGCTCACTCTCAGATGCCCCTCTACCCATGTCTTGGACACTCCAGGCCCTGTAAGTAACAAAGTCTTTTCTTCAAATTTCTAATAGTTATTGCCGAAGGGTAGTGTCTTGCAATCATAAGAACCACAAGGATAGATCCACTCATAACATTGGTTAGAAACAGGGCATGTGTGCAGGGAAACCCACCAGTGCCAAGGTGAGGGCCTTCAGGCATTTCTAGTCAATCGCAATAGCATTACTAATGATAGAATAAGACCAGTATGCTTTTAGGGCAGCTACAACACTAGGCAATAAGAATTTTTCAGCTCTGTTACATATAAACTTATGGGACAACTGTCATACATGCATTCTGACACTGACCAAACCATAATTACGTAGTGCATGACTGTATTTTGACTTTTAGACTGCATGAATGTAGACCCCATTAACATAATTTTAAAATAAATTTTAATTGTTTCTGGACCTCCTCATTAAAGAGCACTCCTATACCTGTGTGGTAGCCAATGTCCAAGTTCGACCCCAATGATCCCCAGCTCCTAGTATTCACATTCTTGTGTAGTCCCCTCTATTGCTGTACCAGGAAGGCCTGCATGACAAATAACATGTGGCAAATAGTATGTCTCTTCCAAGACTGGGTTATAAAACTCAATGCCTTTTCTTTTCCTCTCCATTTCTCTTCTTCTCTGTCTCTTGACTCACTAACTCTGAGTGAAACCAGCTCCTGTGTTGTGTGGACACTCAGGCAACCTATGGAAAGGTCCATGTGATGAGGAACTGAAGCCTCTAAGCAAGAGCCAGTGAGGAACAGAGGCCTGTCAACACCATGTGAATGATTTTTTAAATGGATCCTCCCCACATTGAGCATTCAAATAAGATGGCAGCCCGAGCCACTTCCTTGACTGAAACCTCATGAGGGAGCCTTGAACTAGGACCATCCAGCAATGCAGTTCCCAGATCCCTTCCCCAGAGGAACTGAGGTGATAAATGTTTCTAGTTTTAGGCTCTTAGGTTTGGGATAGGCTATTATAGAGCAACAGATAAGTAATAAAACTATTACCTCTGGCTTTTTAAGAGCAAATAAAAGAATGGAATAGTGTAGAGGACTAAAATTCAAGACTGGGTGTAGTCAGGGGTACATGGAAGGTCTTTCAACTGGTCTCTGCAACAAGAATCCAAATCAGCTTGAAGGGCAAAGGGTGAAGGTAGGGAATGAGCTCAGTCAACAGGAGTCCATTTACATCAAGTACTCAGGTGAAAATGTATTAAAGGACTTGTTTTGAACCAGCTGAGGCAGAGAAGAGTAGGACAGAAAGCAGGCAGAAAAAGCTTTGTTGGACTAGGATCCAAGAGACTGGTATTTCATAAATTAAATATGCTTCTAATTAGCTATGGGATCCTGGAAAAGCCTCTTGATCTCTTCAGGGATTCGGTTTCCTTATCTAAAAAGGGGAGTTGGATAAAATGTCTGTAAACTCTGCCTATGGAAAAATTTCTTTGCACAATGCTAGAGGCAGTAGCATTGCCTTGGGCAAATTATAATTTATGCTGTTTCAGTGGTCTTGAGACACAGAGACTGGCAAGGCTTCTTCTCAGATTGGAAAGCAACCCCGTTCATGCTTTCGCATGTATTACTTACTCAGTAATTGTTTACTGAGTATTTTTCTCTGTTCCAGGCATAATGTGCTAGGCTTTAGGAGTGAAAATGGATTTAAAATGTCAATGAGACATAATACCATTCCTCAGGAAATCCATAACACTCATTCTGCCTGGTCCTGACACTATGTAAACCTGCCTTTTGGCTTAACTAGAAAAGCTTCTTTCCTTCATTCAGTTTCTGAAATCCTTACTTTCAAATTTCTTCATCCTTGAGCCCTTTACGCTCGAACATCTATTCTTTTACCTTCTCCACAGTACTAGCTTTGGAAGAAAGGACATCTGGTGAGTCAAAGAACTTCCTGAGCTCTATTTATTTAATAACTGGGGAGGCGATTATTTCCCTTTTAAACATTACACATCTATTAATGAAGCCTACAGTTGCTTAGATTGCTGTCATACCACAATGGTTGCTCAATCAACTGCAAATTCACTTAGTACAAATTCATCACTTTAGCAACAAAATTATGACATTGAAGCCTTTGTAAATTGATTTGCTGAAATCAATATACCCTTTATGTATGGAATTCCCCAATACATCAAGCCACTAACCCTACCCAAAAGAAAACAGATTTACTTTGGCAGTGTTACTTAGCAAACAGAGTTGGTACTTACTGACCACCACTTTTTCTTCTAAAGGTTAACAAAATGCAAGCCTTATAATTCTCTACATTGTTTTTACATTATTAGAAACATATAAATCACTTTCTTGTTTTCAAAATTTGCAACTTTTCCCTTTAAAAAATGACATTTGTTCACATTTGATCCTCTGATAGTTTTTCCTACTTTTCAAATTTACAGGTGACACAGAAAGATTCCCTTACTACTTTCTTGCTATACCTTCTTAGATGTAAAACCCTCAAATGAGAAAAGAATTAATAAGATATGCTGCCTTCAGCAGACACTAGCTTCCAGCAGCCATCAAGATAGTTAAGTTGCTCACAATTACTATAATTTGCTCTGTTCAGCATTGTAATTCTGTATTAGGAAAGTATTATTCATGTCTTTTCTCCGGTCAGATTGTATGTACACAGTCGACATCACATGACCAAATCATTTTTTTAATTTGAAAGGAACATTAGAAATCTTCTAGAAACTTAGGCTCTGGAGAGTAAAGTGTTTGTCCAAGGTCATAGAGCTGGGCAGATAAAGAAGTCAAAGTTCTTGATACCAAAAGCATCTCACATTGTAACACAAGATCTCTCCCTCATCACAATTTCAAATGCACATAACTTTCTCTTTTTACGCTCAGCCAAATGCTCTTCCCATATTAAAGTTTGTTTACTTCCAAGAAGCCCATTTTTTTGCACATTGACTCATGCAAAAAGTATTTATTGAACACTTAGCCAGTCTTGTGATTGCCTATTTGTGAACAACTTTTTGATAGTACAGCTTATCTTTAATCCAGTACAGTATTAAGAATCTATAATACAACATTATCCATAACAGCCAAAAATAATTATATTATCTTATATTAAACTGTGAAATCCAAACAATAAAGGAGAAATACAGCATAAATTATGAGCCATTAATATAATGGAATACTATATAGCCATTATGTTACTCTGATTTCTACCTAGAAATATGGGAAATATTTATTATATAATATGAAAAGTGGGATACAAAGAACAGGTAAATACAATTATTCCTCTATAGGCATTTTGGGCCTGGAAGGGAATATCCAAAAATACTTTAAGTAAATGGAATTGTGAGTAATTATTTTTCCATCCTCAAAGTTTTTCTTTAATCTTATATTGATTTTTTTCAGTGTCAAAATCCTTTTTAGATAAAATTTAATGGTACCTTAAGAGAGACAATTAGATAATACTAACCTCTTGTTTTACATTTACCATTCACACTGTAACATTTCATACTCATAGGAAAAATAACAATATAAATCAAGTACTTTAGGAGAATTTTATTTCTAACTCTCACAATCCTTCAAAACAAGTGTGATGCTCCCTCCATAGGCCCCCCAACACACACACATTCTAACCAGGTAGTTTTGTTGAGGGTTGCCAAATATAGGCCTCTGCCTTGTCCCATATCCAATATATCCCAAAGTGAGCCAATCAGTCTTTCCTTGGCATTTATTAAATTAGACCTTGGGAAAGAAATTCAGTCCCTCTCTGGTGGCAAAACTACTTACAATGTAAGAAATAGGAGCTTCTAGTAACCAAGTTTCCAACCACATGAAAGACACCAATCTGAGAAAATGAAGCTGACCAGAAAGTTGTAGAGTTTAGAGAGGCAAAGGGACAGTTCTTACCAACCCCTAGTATCAATCATCCCTGAGTCTCAATTGCACCCCTTTGTGGAGTTACCTCAAACAAAAAAATTTCTACTTTTACTGCTTGCCTAAATTAGTGTAAGATGGGTTTCTGTCACTTGAAATAAAAAGGTCATGCCTAATGTAGCAGATATTATTATTCCTATTTTACACATACAAAACCTAAAATTCAGAAAAAATAAGCAAGATTACAAAGTCAGTAAGCCTTGGCTTTGAACCACTATCTTTTCTATAAAGACAAGTTGTTGCATTCCATGCAAGAGGAGAAAAATAAAGCATAAAGGTAAAGGGCACAAAAAAAAAAGGGGAAAACTTAGAACAGAAAGGCAGAAGTATGGCAAATGGGGAAAAATACAAGTTCTAAAAAAACTAACTTACTAACTATATATACACACACACACAGAGGATTTATGTCTTGTTGAAACTGAGAAAAGATCAAGTGTTTCTAACATTAAGTTAGGAAAACAGAACTCTTGAGAATTTTTAGTAACAGCTGATTTCATTTTAGTTTTCCCTTTTTTCTTTTTTATGTATATTGTATCTAGAAGCAGCTTAACTGGGTTTTCTGCCTAAGGGTCTCTTACATGGGTCTCTCTACAGAGCATATCACAACAATGTGCTTTCTTGTCTATGGGAACAAGCAAGAAAGCAAAGGAAAGTGCCAGAGAAAGAGAGAATCTTAACAAGAGTACATTCATGATTTTTTGTAACCTAGTCACAAAGTGACCTCCATATGTTTTCTCATATCCTGTTCTTTAGAAGCAAGTCACTAGGTCCAGCCCACATTCAAGAGTTACCCAAGGGCAAGAACATTAGGAGGTGAGGATCATTGGGAACCATATCAGAAGATGCTTGCCATCCTAGTGGTACCTCAAATGATGATGCATCTTCTAATGGACAAAGTCTTAGTTACATTCACTGACATACATTAGGAGGAACTCAGTAAATACTTGTTGAATGATTAAAATGAATGAGAAAGATAAAATGATACTGTCCTTTTTCACAGACTCAATTATCATTTTCCTGCTATGTTATCAATATTTCCAAATGTTTCTGACCATCACTGTGACTATAACAACTTCCTTTAAACTAATTTTCTAAAACCACACAATCACAGAAACAATATCATTAACCTGGAGTTTCATATATGATGGCAGAATGTATCAGAACCTTTTTTTTCAGTGCAATATTGACATGTGCTCACTGAATAAACAAATCAGCATTTCCATATCAAATAAATCATTCAAGAGGATGAGCAATTCAAATGATAAGTCATGAGCTGAGAGTATGTTCTATCTTCTAAAAACCACAAAGTACCCTTGTGATTTTTAACCCATTGAGAGGTGGTAAGATTATTTCTCCCCTTGTTCTAGTATTGGCATCAGTGTTTACATATGCACTAACCTCTGTCTAGCTTTCTGTGCCACCTTTTATCATAGGCTGTATAAAGGAAAGCTCATGTGAAAGCTATGTAAGCCAGGCATGTATACACAAGTGACAAGAAGTGGTGGTTAGCCCCTTTGGCATACTACTAACTTAACTGGAAAAGGAAGAGGGGTGCAAAATGAAGAAGGCGACAGAGTCACTTATAAGCATTAGGAGACAAACACTAACTCCTTTTTGTTTTTCAAACCAAAACAAAATACAAATATCCAGTCTGAACAACAACAGTGTGACTATAGAAATACTCTGCCTCTACTGAAGAAGAGAAGCAAAGTATTTTTACCTTAACTGGTACCATTAAGATATGTTGATCATTCTTACAGAAATATTTTGTTACCCCCCACCCAGGAAAACATACTGTTTTGGGGAAGATATGACACAGTCAGCATATGTGATACGTGGAGCCTTTGGACTAGATGTTCTTCCAAGGAAGTCTCCCTCCTTTGCATGTAAGAAAAGGGTCTGCTTTGGAGAAGCACCAGGGAAGTGACAAAAAAAATAATACATGAGGTATAATACTTGGACACATTGTGCATAGGGCTAGGAGGAAAGATGCAAAAAAGCCAAATGCAGCTGACTTCAAAGGGCTTAAGAAGACAGATAAACTGAGTGTGCAGAAAACCTGACAGTAGCTTTACTGGAAAACAGGGATTTTGAAGATATTTTAAAAGACTTGGTGCCTATGAGGGTCTCTTAATCTTGTAGGAATTCTGTATGCTGTTTTTCATACTTGTGAGATCCCCAAGAACAGAAACATTATTTCTCTGTGTATTTCCAAATATAGTATCTTTTACAGGAGGTGCTTAGTAAATTATATTGTTATAAATTATATTTATTGTCTACTTAGAAAACCAGATTCTCTGCTATGAGCTTAACATAGATTACCCAAATAAATCTCTACATCCCTTTGAATAATTATTATCATAAACCCCATCTTACAGATGAGGCAATAAAGGCCCAGACGTAAAGTGACTTGCCCGAGTTCATATAGCTAAAATCTGTAGAGCCAAGATTCAAGCCCAGATAGCTGATTCCAAAGCTCTAACTACTCTTAACATTACACCAAATGATTGCTAACTTGAATTGCTGTTTTTCCTTACAGAGAGGAATGACTGATCGTCTTGATTGTTTTAGAATGTTGTTTTTCAAAGTCATGGACAGAAAAGAACAATCTATTGTCAAAGGAGAGCTCCCTCTCACAAATGAGGTGCTAAGAAGATCACTTCTTTGTCTCATAGTCCACCATCCCCAAATATGAAAAAAGAAGATCAAGAAAGTCAAGGGCCATTAAGGAAGGACTCCTTGCTCAAAAGGGTGTGTGTCAGGGAGTGCGGGGTGGGGGGCAGTGGGGAAACAATGAGAGGTGGGCTGCAACAAATGTCACTTTAAACTGGAAAATCCCTCCTCCCTCAGGGTAAACTTGTCAATCATTCACAACTCAGTGTGAATTCCTTTTATCAGTTTGCCTTTCTTTTAGGGACTGACAGAATTCCTGCCACTCTTGCCAAAGAAAATGACCAGGGAAAGGGAAGGGAAGGGGAAAGTCAAGGGACATATAGCAAGGACTCATGGACAAAACCAAAGGGGAAGAGCTGAGGGAGGGAAGGTGGGAGGGGGCAAGCGAAAGAGGTGGGGGGAAGGCAGAGACAAATGTATTTAAAAAGTAAATAAATTTAAAAAAAAAAGAAAAAGAAAAAAAGAAAATGACCAGACACTGAGGACAATGGCTCTGATGGTAAAGTAATTGTATTTATCAGCTTAGGAATAGCAAAGCACCATACACAGAAACTTATTCTTCACAGTTCTGGAAGCTGCAACTCCTATATCAGAGTGCTAGGATGGCAGGGTTCTTGCGAGAGCCCTCTTCCTAGCTTGCAGATACCCTCCTTCTCTTTGTGTCCTCACATAGTCTCTCCTCAGTATGTGTGCATGGAGAGAGGAATACGGTATAGCTCTTCTTCTTATAAGGCCACCAACTCCATAGGATCAGGATCCCACACTTATGATCTCATTTGACCTTAATTACCTCTTCAAAACTCTATCAAACAGCTTTACATTGGGCAATTAGAGCTTCAACATATGACTTTTGGGGAAACACAATTCAGTCCATAGCCAAAGAATAATGAATCATAATACCTAACCCACTTTTTATCTTCCTCCCACTTCCACCAGAGCCCCAAAGAATTCTACAACATTGTTATCATTGGAAAAAGGTGCCAAAAGCTCCTGGTGGACAAGGGTAATACTTCTTAAGAGAGCTAGGCTTCCTTCTGGTATAGCAGGGTTGACCTGGCAGCTCTGAGATGCCCTTTCATTGGTTACTCAATAAAAGGTTTAAATTAGAAGATCTCAGTGGGAGCTAGAATTCATTTGATCCTCTACTTGGGCCTGGGGATCAGAGTTGTTCCACATGATTGGAACCTTGCTGACTTGGCCTTATTCCATATGGACATGTTTAATCCAGCTCTGCTCCTGTGACTTTGACCTTTTGGCCTTATCAGTGCTGGCTTACCTCTTCACACTTCTGTCCAACACAACAGACACCTGGGCAGACTCAGCAATCTCAATGGGCCAAACTACTTGCATTCCCTAGGGCTGCTCTCTTCTACTCCCCAACCCATGTCTGTATGCTATAGTAGCCTGTATGATCCATCTAGCCCTGCTTGATACTGGTGGGCCTACATGATTAAGAGCAAAGGGACACAGCTCCATATTGAGGGAGTGGAAAGGATAGCTTATTTTGGAGCTTGAGGAATTGGGGGAGATGGTTAAGACATCCCAATGATACTTATCTGGATCATAACTAGGGAGTGAAATAACAGGCATCAAGGAGGCAGTATAACATGCCATATGACAGAACAACTGGTTAAGAAAACAGTCTTTGGAGTCTGATAGACCTGGGTCTCATCTCAGTTCTTCCAATTGGTGACTCTGCAACATTAAACACTTTATTTAATTTCTCTTAGCCTCGGCTTCTTCATCTCTAAATTGGGAATAAAATTCCTAAATTCACATGTATTTTTGCCAGGATTAAACCAGTAATGTAAGCAAAGTGCTAAGTATAGTAGCAAATCTATACTGAGTACTCAATAAAAAGTAGTTATCATTAGTAAGAAGGAACATAGATTTGGAGGAAAAGAATACTAATAGTTTGGAAAGGGATATGGCAGTAAAGTAGAAATGTCTAAAATTTTTATTTTTTCGTTCTATTGAGAGCCCTGGTGACGTCAAATATGTTATTAAAAATCTTGTTGGTTAAACACTCATCATAGGTAGATGCCAAGGTTTCCCCAAAAATTACAATACTCACGGCATTAGGGGGACCAATAAGCTTAAAGCTTAACCAACACCAATTGGTTGAAATTACTTTCTGACATTTGTGAAGGTTCACTTCCTAAGTTTTTACTTTTCTGTAGTAGAAATAAAATCTTCAGATTGATTTTAATGTATATATTTTCCTATAGCTTTTATAACTTTGGTTTGGAAAGCTATTGATTCGTATCAATACATGAAGGAATATAGTAAAAGAAACTGCTTCCATTTTGAAACATAAGATGAGGTGTAGTGTGGATGGTGCCCACACAGAGAACACTTTTTTTACCCAATTCACTATTTACTTTGCACCCTGTGTGAATGCTGAGGAGTCTTTTTGGTGAAAGCTGTGCTCTCCAGCTCTGTACTCGGGAGTTATTGGGTTGTCCAAAAAGTTCATTTGTTTTTTTTTTCTGTAAGATGGCTCTGGTGGCATCTGGTAGTTGTCTTTAACTTCATTGGAAAAAACTTTGTTAGATTTTATTGTGACAACCATCATATGAGCATGCACTTAAAAAATCTTACCAAACTGGTGAATATTTGTATAGCTATTTTAATATTGAAGGTGGAAGAATATATGCAACATTTTTGGCATATAATGCTTTATTAGTTCAAGAAAGGTAAAAATGCAACAGAAATACAAAAAAAAATTTGTGCAGTGTATGAAGAAGGTGGTGTGACTGATCAAATGTGTCAAAAGTGGTTAGCAAAGTTTTGTGCTGGAGATTTAGTGCTAGACAATGCTCCATGGTCGGGTAGACCAGTTGAAGTTGATGGCGATCAAATTGAGACCTTAATTGAAAACAACCAACATTATGCCACACAGGAGATAGCTGACATACTCAAAATATCCAAATCAATAGTTATTGGTGAAAATGAAAACTGTATGTTTTATTTTACCAAAAAAACCCCATCCTTTTGCATTCTCCCTACATTTCCTTCTATTCTCATAATCCTCCTTGTCATCTCTTTTTCTCTAAAAACTATGAAACCTCTTTATCTTTCAAAATATGCCCTCATCCTAATAGGTACAGAAGTCTCATTCTCACCTCAGTGAGAATGGCATCATATTTTATTACTTCTCTGAGATTTCTTATATACACTAATATCATTTCATCCTGTGTAGTTCCTCATTTTCCTCCTTAAAATATTAGAAATATTTCAAAGTTAACAAGTGTTCCTTGGTTTCCCATTACTTGCGAAGTTTCTGAACATTTTTTAATATCACCAATAGTTGCTTTTTACTCACTTTTAGGGGTATTTTCTTTCATGAGGTCAAATGAGATGGCAAGCTGAATACCAGTCAGCAACAAGTAGCTGCTGGGATCCTGGGAGTACAACTCTATTAAGCACTAACCTTGTTCCATAAATGAAAGAGGAAACCTTTCATTCTATTTGAGGCAACAGTTATCAGGTGAGTACAATATAAAACCAATATTTTCCACCTTCTTTAAGATGAATGTATAGTTTAGGTTACAGGGAACCTAATTAGTTGCAGGGAAACTAATAACTCAAAAAGCTAACATTTGGCCTGAAACCTCAATGATGAGGAGGCAAACATGAAAAGATTTGAAGGTAGAACATTTAAATCAGAAGGACAAGTGCAAATTTGCTGAGTGGGAACAAATTCTGAATTCTGTGTGCCTTTGGAATAAAAAGAAAGCTAGGGTATTAGCAAAAACTGAATGAGAAAAAAAGAGTGTTACAGCAGGAGGTCATGAGATTAGCACAGTAGACCTTATAACAGGCCATAGTAATAAGTTCAGATTGGAGTATTTTCAGTCCTCTTGAAAGGGCCACTCTTACTGTGATATGGATGAACAGGTCAACCTTTCCTGAGACTATCAAACATCTGATTTATCTATGTTCCCTTGTCATGAATATGGTTTTCTAATATACATGCTTCATCAATAATATAGCTTCTGATTCTTGAGTTTCACTCCTTCTCCCCCAACTTCCTTAGCAGCATTTCCCAACTGTTGCCTAGGAGTGCTTGGGCTTTAAGAAGATCATGTGGGTATGTCACAAACAGAGATACATTTCTAAGTAGTTAAATCTTAAATTGCCTCAAAATAAACATATTGGTCAAGTAATATAAGATTTCATTCTTGGCTTCCAAGAAAAATATTCAGAAAAAAATCTCTTAACCTTTGTTTGCAATAAAATAAACAGCTCAACAGTTTCCCTTCTGCTTCTCCCAGATTGCATACAGGGGTTTGTGGGAAGTGTTCACATCTGCAGAGAGAAGAAAGGGAGCAGCTGGAGGAGCTGCTTCTTCTTCCAGCATGCGCTCTCGATAAACTTTGACAATCTGAGTTACAGATCTTCCAGAAGGCTGAGCTGTTTAAAGATTGATCTGGATTCCCAAGAGAAGATCACTAAGGTTGTTAACAAAACAATGCCCTTTAAAGTTAGTGTGTCAGAGGTCTTTCATTATCTCTATATGTCACCTGCTCACACACTCAAACACATACACACACATATATATTCATATACACTTATATACATATACAATAGCTAAACCAGGCCAAGTAACTTGCATATGATATATTCTTAACACATTTGTAGAACCTGGCTGGGTATTGTAAAGAACAAGTTAAAGTCAAGGATTAGTTAAAGAGATAACAGAGTTTAAAAAAATATGCAAGGATGCCCTGGCTGGTGTGGCTCAGTGGATTTTGTGCTGACCTGCAAAACAAAGGGTCATGGGTTTGGTTCTCAGTCAGGGCACATGCTTGGGTTGCAGGCCAGGTCCCCAGTTGGGGGCATGCAAAAGGCAACCACACATTGATGTTTCTCCCCTCTCTTTCTCCTTCTCTTCCCCTCTAAGAACAAATAAACAAAATTTTTAAAAATATTCAAGGAACAAGAAGTCACACCGAGACCTACAGAATAAAAGAGAGGCTAATGCAATAAACAAAGTCAAATTTTAATTGAAAAGTGAATAATGATGACGATTATTAGTTGTATCATCTATTGTTGAGCATCTATTACATGCTAGGCAATGTGCAAATTACCTTCTCCCATTTAATAATAATAACCTCTAGAGACAGGCACTATTATTACACCTGATTTATAGTTAGAGAAACTGAGTACTAGAGAGATTAAATCTCTTGCCAAATCTGAGAATTAATAAGTGATGGAACTGGACTCAAACCAGATCTGTCTCACTCTAAGCCCTGTGCTCTAACAGCCTCTTAAGCTTATGTGATGCTCACATGCCACAGGGGGTAAGAAAGAAAAGAAAGGAAAATGCAAAGTTAAACTCTATTAATATTCAAAGTTTATAATATTTCTACTAGATTATATTCCTATCACACCTCACCTGAAGTATCATGTCAAATTTTCAATTTAATTTAAAGGTACAGACTTGCAGAGTTAAGAGATACCAGTTCCTACCACTTCTAGCTATGTGACCTTGGTCAGTTCCATAAGAACCCCAATTTCTCCATTTGAAAGTGGGAAAACTATCTACTTCACAGAATTGATGTCAAGATTAGAGCTAATATATGTAAAGTGAAAAACAGCATCTGACATATAGTAAGGAGAGAAGGCATTAAAAAAAGGCATACAATATATTTATAAGAGGAGGGTGACTAGGATATTGATCATGTTATTGTGAACATTAGCATGAGATGTTGAGTTCATACTTTCAAAAGGAGTGGTTCCATTATTACTTTGCTTTCTGCTAAAATTATAATTCTTAGCAAGGTTAAAGTTGGGCCCTTCTAAGGCAAACAAGCTAGATATTGTAAATTTAGTATTTTCACATTCCCTGGAGAACTGAGAGGGAGAGAGGGATTCTCTCCAGTTTCTTGTCAAAATTATCTCTGGAAAAAAATGGCCAGTGAGAAAGGAGTCGCAGTGGCTGCTGATGTGCTGCCAAGTCCAACACCCGTATCTCTTCAAAGGTCTAGCCCATAAAGAAATAATCACTTTCTGTCTTGACTGACAGCATTTATCTTGGATTTCAAAGCATCAAAGAACTGTTGGTGCCCAAGATGTTTTGTGAAATGATACTAATGTGTTCAATGATCTACATTTGAGAGATTGTATTTCTGAAGCTGATAAACTCCAGCGAACCCCACTAGTGAAGTCCATTTTCAGTATATAAATGTCGTCTGCATTCAAAAAGGCATCCATTATTCACATCTGCAGAGGCATTTATAGTCTAAAGCAGACTCACAAATGACAGGGGTGGAAGCCTTCATCTAGATGGAGACGACCAGAAAGAAGGCATTAGAAATACAGGAAAGCCAACATTCAGCTTTCAGTTCATCCTTATGTCTAAACCCAAAATGAGTTCTAGGGGCAGAAAAATAAGACTGTCAAATAGGAATAAGTCTTCCTCCTCCTCTTTCTATCATAGAAACCACATGCTTCTATGAACAGTTTTTCCATGGGAATACCCATCCCTCAGATTCTGCCAAGCAAAAGCCTCAGACACCACTTCTTCCATGAAATCTGCCACTTTTCTACTGAGATCATGTCCGTCAAACTTAAAATTTGGACTATTAATTCACCAAAGTACTTCCAAAGAAATGAGACTGGTACCATGAGTGGTAAGAGAAGTCATCATATAGCACTGAATCACATAGTGAGAAAGTCCTTCCATTTTAAATTCTGTTTCTGATTTTTTGATTTGTTAAGAAGCTAGTCTCAGCGTCATGCTAATGTGTCATTAGCATCTCTCCAACACTTGCTAAACTTTTTATGAGGACTCACTCTCAGAGCCAAGGAACAGGCAACACTACCTAGATAGAATTTAATAACACTATTTTGTTTATACCATCTTTATTTTTAGTTACTGTCTTTTTATGGTAAGTGAACTGGCTTTCCATTTATAGTACTAAGATAAAGTTTACTTTCTTAATCATTTTTTTGGTTTATTAAAGCTAAAAAGATGGATCAACTGTAAAAATGGTATGCAGATAAGGGAGAAATTATGAAGGTGGGTTGAAAGTTCATAAATTTGGAAGATACTATAGTTATTATACAATCTGAAAAGAGTATATTTGAAACATACCCCTCTTATCCAAAGGAAGAGCTAATCTCTCCCTCATCTGTAGCCCCTCAGCTGTCTTTGTACCTCTAATATAGCATGAATTCATCCTCTTTGAATTGCAATTAGCTATGTACCTTTTTCTCATTTTTCCTAAATGAAGTGTTAGCTCCTGGAAATCTTGCTCATCTTTGTAGATGCCCTTCATGTTATACAGAGTACATTCTCTGTGAATGTTTGTTGAACTGGGAATCTGATTCATCTCCATCACACTTTAGAAAAATATTGGTAGTCACGTTAAGGATCCTCAAGACCCACATAACATAATATCTCTACAGCACACAATTTCCATTCCTTTCATTAAAGATCAGTCAATAAACAATCAAGATAGATTTATTAAATGCCCATCATATTAAAGCTCTTTGAAATATGCGCTAAAAACCAACAGATACTTCTATCACTGTTTCTTTATAATTGTCAAAGTTAAAATATGATAATTGCAGAAAATTTAAACAATACAAAAAGCAAAAGGAAAAAGGTATAGAAATAGAAAAATAAATAGACCACAATTCCCATAACTGCAAATAACTACTATTAACATTTTATAGTGTTTTCATCTCCTATCTTTGCTTGTTTTCAGCATTGAAAGTGTATTTGTGTAATTAAATTGTGTTCCCCACTTTCATCTCACTCTTGTGCCACCTTTGTTCTGTACTTGGTTTTTATGTACCAACAATGTGAAACGTAGAAACATCAAGGAATACCAAAGTATGGCTATCAATGCCCCCTTAATAGACTTTTTCTCAGTAGAGCATTCCATGGCTTAACAGGAAACGTAAGAACTTTTAAAAAGGATGTGTCAAAATGTTTCTTTAGGTGGAGAACATCAATGGTGGCAGTTTTCAATTAAGGATAAGTCACAGAACCATAGCTTTGTGGGCTGGAAAAAGGCTTCAGAAATGACTTTATAGCCCTGGCAAGGTAGCTAAGTTGGTTAGAGTGTTGTTCCCACATGCCAGGGTTGCGGGTTTGATCTCCGGTCAGAGCACATACAAGAAGCAACCAGTGAATGCATAAGTGAGTGGAACAATAAATCAATCTCTCTCTCTCTCTAATCAATAAGTAAAAAAATTTTTAAAATGACTATAGACTAGGAACCATAGGTCAAGATAAAGTTAATGACTTAGCAAAGAACACTTATTATGAACAATAGGGTCTGTTATCTAGTCTCAAGGCCATATGAAGATAAAACATTTCACATTATAATGCATATCAAGGGGAAGCACAAGTGAATGTTTATGTAATTTGAGAACAGGGTGTCTATTACTAAACAAAGAGTACCTGCATAGCTCAATGAATCCACACAAGTTTTCCTCCAGCCCAAAGCCCATCCAGGAACCATTACCTTCATAAATTTTTATTTTGCTTTTCAGCTGCCTACCCTTTCCTAATTTTGTATGTTTTACTTTATTTTCTAGTTATTTACTATTTTCATTCCTGTAAATGTGTAAAGCATTCCCTATTTAAAATTTTCTGTACAGAGATCTAAGCTCTCTGGAGAAAAATAGCTCATACACATTAAAAATTAATTAGTTTATTGAAAGTGTAATTAGATTGAGCTACTTGGTATTCCTTGGCCTTACTTTCATTTTGTCTATTTTTCCAGGTAATAACTTGATTATTGTTTTAATAATAACTTAGAAACCATATTATCTGCAAGCATCAAGCTTCTGAAACTGTCACAATGTTTATTACACTTAATTTCTTAAAGTTCCTTCCTTCCTTTCCATAGTATTCTTCTTGTCTGGCTCTCCCACCTTCTAACACTCTATCTGTATTTCAGGTACCTATTTCCCTTTTTCCCTCTAAATGTTAGTATTCCCCCAAGAAGCTATTCCCAGTCCTCCGCTCGTCTCTATCAAAACACTCTACTCCTAGAGATTTCATCTGCATTCACGGCATTTGCTACCCCATTTATTAGTCAACTATTAATTAAATCTCAGGCCCTGACCTATGTCCCAAGTTCTGGTCATATCTTCTTAAGATGCCTGCAGAACATCTCCAATTATATGCCTTGCTAGAATCATACCAACAATCCAGTTTTATTATTTTTCCCCAAAATATATAATGGTTTCTCTTTCTCTCTTAGTGGAGGTAAGCCAATCTCCTAGATGACTCAGAACCTTGAAATCACCCTTGGCTTCTCATTCTTCAACAAGTACTGTTTGTTCTTCCTTGATCCTCTTCTTAATACTCATAACTTGTTTCTAATGTTTCCAATTCTCAGATAGGGCCACTTGTTACCTCATGCTTAGACTACTGCAATACTTTCTTTACTAGAAGGCAACCCTGCATCCTGCACATGCCTATCAGAATAATCTTCCTAAAATATTACTCTCATTATGTAATTCCCATGATCAAAATATCTTTCATAGGTACGAGTACCTCAAAAAGAAAGTTCAAATTTTTTAGATTTCTCTACAACTGGTTTCATCCCAAAGTTCTTATTTTGGGACTAGTTTTAAGAAGGAGCATGGAAAAATAGAAAGGTACTAGATTCCAGGTAAGTAGGTAAAGGGTTATAACACAAGTTTTTGCCACTTGCTAATTATGTAATCTTGGGTAAGTCACTTAACCTATATGAATCTGTTTCCTTATCTAGAATATAAAGATAAGTAACAACATTTTCAAATATTGTGGTAAATATTAATTAACATTAAATTAATTAATATCTTGACACATGGTAGACAATCAATTGAAGTTATCTGAATCAGAATATGAGGTCTCTTCCACCTCTAAAGTTCAATGATTCTCTTTCCCAATCAGTCCACTCCAATCCAATCCCCATATTCATTTGTCCCAAACAAAATTCTTCCACTTTCTTGTATCCCTGCTCTACACCTATACAAATGTTACCATCCATCAAGTTCTCTTCAAAACCTACCCTTCTCTATGAAATCTATAATAAAAACCTCAGCTAAAAAAAAAAACCAAAAACAATTGCTCCCTCTTCTAAGCATTAAGGTCTCTTAACTGTCTTATCATGAACCTTTAATGTATTCGGAACATATCATCCCAGCAGTATTACATGTTCCTTCAGGGCTAGTACTCCGCATTTGTTCCTCTTTGTGTCCTGCATTCATTCATTCAATCATCATTTGTGGGAAATTCTCTTTGACAAGGACTGAATTACGCTGAGTTCTAAAGGATTAGGGGAAGTTGGCCGGGCCAAAAAAAAAAAAAAAAGGAAGAAGAGCTTCCAGGCAGAAGGAACAGCTTGTGTGAAGGTCTTAACACTAGAAATAGCTTGGTAAATGAAAATAACTGAAAAAAGACATGAGGCTGAAAAAACAGAAAGGGATCAGACATGAAGCAGAGCAAGGTGGAAGAGAAGCAAAGGTAGTTTCCTCCCCTGAGCATATTCTCCCTAAGTATCACATTTTTAAATAGGTACCAGTAATATATTGAATTACAGCTGTTAATACTATAATGGAAAGACTTCAGAGGTAGCAGTAAGAAGGCTGCCAGGTGACAAAAAGAGAAGACAGTTAAAGTGATGTGTGTTTTTTTTTTAATTGTAGTTTTTCTACCAGGTTCTCTTGGTCCACTCCCTCTGTGACCTTCCCCCTTCAACTAGTTTGACATTTAAATCCTGCTAGGGGTGGGTTCAGATCACGCAGGGCTCTTCCAGGCTATGGGGAAAAAATAGTTAGGGTTTTATGCAAGGGGAGGAATGATCTGGTTTGCATTCTAAGATCATCCTCTGTCTTGTGAACCATGCCTTAAAAGAGAGAGCAGTTAGAAGAAAGTGTTAGACTCCAAAATGTTTTCTTCCAAGCTTTTAGCTGGCAGTTTCCATGGAGGCTTAAGCTAAAAAAGATGATAAGGATACAGAAACTGGTATAAGCTAAGGAGCAATAGAATATCCCAGAAACTGCCTACCACATACTACTGGGTTGGCCAAAATGCCTCTTATGTTTTTTTCAGTAAAAAGACACATTTTTCTTTTCACCAATAACTTTATTGATTTGTATATTTTGAGTATGCTGGCTATCTGCCGCTACAGGCCTCTAGTGGGTAGAGGCCAGGCTAAACATCTTCCAATGCATAAGACAACTCCACAGCAAATAATTATTTGGCCAAAATGTCAATAGTACTAAGAAACTCTGCAGACCACTTTTGATACATTCAGTCAGTCACACCACCTTCTCCATACACTGCACAAATCTTTTTTTTTTTCATTTCATTGCATTTTTCACTTTTCTCAAAATAATAAAGCATAATATGCTGCAAATGTTGCATATTTTCCTCCATCTTCAATATTAAAATGGCTGCACAAAAATTCACCAATTTTGATTTTTTTAAATGTATGCTGATATGACAGTTGTCACAATACAATATAATAAAATTGTTTCAAATTAAGTTAAAGACAACTAAGCACTACTAGAGCCATCTGGAAAAAAATATAACAGACTTTTTGGCCAACTAAATGTTTTATTAGCCCCACCCTAGCCATGTCCCAAACGTGGTTCTGTATTAGAGTTTATAATACTGTAGAGTGCTATAACACAGACATTAAGAAGTCATATTTTCTTCTCTCCACTTAAACCAGTGAAGTCTTCTTTCCACAGGTCTCCCCTTATCCAACCCTTTGGCTATTGCGACGTGAACTGTTTCTAAACCACCTGAGGTTGCAACTTCCCTATGCTTTGTCTCAACACAAATACAGACTCTTTCTGGGAAAATCTGAGGAAAGCTTGTGAACCATTTGTATGTTTTATTTAGTTTTTCAAGTGGAAAAAAACAATAGACATTTCCCTATTTAAAAAGAAAAAACAAATCTGTTGACTCTTACATACAAATAACTCAAACCAGCTGACCTTTAAAATGTCAAACTTCACATGTGGTCAAGCCTCAGACAGACTTCAAGCTAAATTAGGAAAAAAATAATTTAAATAATGAACTGGTAAAGCAAATAAAATAAAATATTTGGATGACGATTCAGTTGAGTAACCACTAGTGACCCCAAACTGCCACTTGTTTCAGATAGATGCCTTGTAAGATTTTAACTTGGGAGAGTTCAGAAACAACCCAATTATGTTGGGTGTCTTTCTAAATTGACCAGTGGCTAAAAGCAAGAGGAGAGGGAGTTTATGATCTACACAAGATTTAAATTCTGAGGCTTTAGAAAATACTGGAAACAAGTTATCACGCACATGACTCATTTACTCCTCGTTTGAATAATGGTTTGTTGTTTTTTTTCCAAATTAAAGACTGACTAAGACCTATAAAGGACTGAAAAATTAAAGACTTCCCCCTCCCTACATATCTCCTATCATGTAATTCAAAGTAAAAATACTATCAATAAAATTTTTTTCTGATTTTCTCTATGGTGGCCAATTTTATGCCTTTTTTAAAAAAATGAAAAGCTATTACCATATTTTCCCATCTATAATGTGCACTTTTTGCGCAAATTTTTGAGGGAAAAATAAGGGTATACATTACATGAGTAGTACTAATTCCATATATATAAGTGTTTTTAATTCTTTCATTTATGCTTAAGGAACATGTATAAAGGACCCATGGGCAAAGACAACAGGGGGAAGATTAAATGTGGGAGGTGGAGGGTGGGTAGGGCAGGGGAGAGTAATGGGGGAGAAATGGGGACAACAATAGTTTATTGTATAGTTGAACAACAATAAAAAAATTAAAAAATTAAAAAATAAATTATCAGCAAAAGGTAAAAAAGTATAACTTTAGAAAGCAATAATGATATCCATATGCAAAATAATACCCTGGAATATGATAATTGGTTTTGTTTCTAAATATTAAATACATAAAAAATTGAATTAAAAAATTAAAATGATTTTTTCCTGAAAGTTTGGGTCAAAATCATGGGTGCACGTTATACATGGGAGTGCATTATACACAGAAAAATACAGTAATTCTTTTCAAAAAATCTGGTGCATCTAATTTTGCTAGCACTCTAAGCATATGCTTAGTTTGCTACTGTCTTTCTTCTTCCTCTCTTCTTTTACCTAACTCAAACCACCCCATCAACACCCATCCCCAAAGCTTAAGATTTCCAACAGAAGAAAGACAACCATGCTAGTTCTATTTTCCTTATAACAAGTCCTACTCCTAATCAGCAATGCAGAAAACATTTTAGTTGCCATAAATGTAGTCTCATTTGATGCAGTTATCTCACAATGTATTTATAAGATACATATTTGTGGGGACATGTGGACATGTTTCTTATTTAGAGATCAAAAACGCTTTTAAAATATCACCTTTTGATATAGGTGATATTTAAAAAATTTTTAATTTATTGATTTGAGGGGTTGTAGGGGAGAGAGAGAGAATTTGTTGTTCCACTGATATTTGCATCAATTGGTTGATTTTTGTATGTACCCTGACCAGGGATCAAACCTATACCTTGGCATAGCAGGACAATGTCCTAACCAACCAATATACCCAGCCAGGGCCCAAGTGATCCTTTTTAAAAATGATAAATTATATATATATCGATTCCCTTTACATGTCATGTAATAGTAACACCATTATGTTGAATTGTGTGTGTATTGCTCTAGATTTATTACTCAATCAAAAAAAAGGATCTGTGAATTTTTTTTTCTTATAAGGACTGTAGTGGTTACCACTGTACAATGTAACTTTGTAATGATTTGTATAAATCAAGTGGGAGTTATAATAAACTATACTAATGAACTATAACATTAAGGCTTATTGTATCTTCTTCCATCAATCAGAGGCTATAGTAATCCTTGCCAAAAAAAAATCCTCAGCAAAGTAGTAACACAAAATTGACAGTGTTTGCAATTTTCTGTTTAAGCTATGTAACCATGATTACAAGTATGTCAAAATTACCTGAATAAATAAGCCATCTTCTGTCTAAAAGTCACAATTTTGATGCAAAGAAAGAAACTTTTCAGAAAAGAGCTTTTACCCAAGTAAAAACACCAAGCTGATTCACTAATTTCATAATATGTACCTATTTCTTATCACAATCTGAGAATGCTCACAGAATTTCCTGCCTACAAACACCTTTGTCTCTGAATATAAATTCTCTTGTAAGTATACTGCAGATGCTATTTCCAAAGTGAAACACACAGGCCTACAAAAATTAAAACAGCATCTGCTGTGTAAACAGTAATTCTGCACTAGATGACCTTGATGATCACATCTTAGTTTTAACAAAAGGTAAATTTCAAATTTGTTTTTACCAAATGTGAACTTCTGACAAGGAGAGCTTTTTCTTTTTTCTTTTTTTTTTTTTTCACTTGATAAACATGCTCATGTTTTTCATTGGAATTTTCCAGAAGTGCATTTGGGTAATGTTTTTAACCTCCCTTTCTATTTGTCTATCTTGTGCAAATTGTCTACAATAATCAAAATGGGCAAAAATGAACTAATTTCTTTTTTTAAAAAAACTTCTATTAATCCTCATCTTACTCCTTATCTCTACTACTAACACCAATACACACATACACAGCGGCAAAGACAGGTTCAAAATAGAATGGAGCTTGAGTGAGCAAAAAGAATGATTTGCAAAGCCAAATAAAATATATTTAATGTGGGGTTTTAAAAGACTGCAACTTTACAGAGATGGTAATTACCTGGTAATGATAGAAAGAGACTGTGAAAATTTGTAATATATGTTAGGATGGTAACTCAATTCTAGGCACCAATATATTCATTATAAAGTAACTACAAACTTTATGCCTTGTTACCTTTTACTGTTAATAAATATCTCTCCACCTATAACAACTAACTGAAGATTGACTGCAGATGTACTGTTTTTGGAAGCAGGAAACTGATACTTAATAAAGTTAACATCAAACCTTTATTAGTGGGGAAACTTAATGTTACTAGTTTTCTTATTCTGGTATTCTGTGCGGTAGTTTTGTTATTCTGATGTTCACTATAGCAGATAAAATGTTAGACTTACCTTCTTTAAATCAATAACAACTATATGAAGGCCGAACTATGAAAATAAAGTAAGAATGTTCTTCTAATTTGGTTTTAATTTTATCTTCTTCAACTTAATCTCCTAAGTGAATTTTTGGGTGACTGCTTTTCATGAAATTTATTAGATTTAACAGAGAAACTCCAACAGTTGCTGAGATTATAATGTTAATATATCTGGCAGAATCAGGGTTTTCTCTGCTGCATACTTACAAAGCAGAAAAACTACTGTGAGATCACATCACACTAACTGTTCAGAGAAACAAGATCCACCTTTTTTTACAAGACTTTTGCTCTTCTTTCTTCATAGCTATCTCTCTGTATTTCCATCAGAGGAATAAAGTGAAAAAATAATAAGTATTTTTTAAAAACATAAGCGCGTGTACTTTATTCAGGAAGCTTCTACTCTAACATTGAGGTATTTGAGACCCACCTCTTGTGTGTCAAGAGCTATAAGAGTAGGAATGAGTGAGTATAAGGGTAGATTGTTCAGCAGGGAGTATTCAGACAACAGTAGAGGTTGGAACTAGCACTTAGTTCACCTGAACAAATTGTTGGACCAAGGGGATTCACCCAGTGATCCCACATCTGGGAACATATCTGAAGGAAACCAAAACACTAATTTAAAAGAACATAAACACTCCTGTGTTCATTGCAGCATTACTTACATTACAGCGTTGCCAAGATATCGAAGCAGCCCAAGTGTCCAGCAGCAGATGAATGGACAAAACAACCATGGTACATTTGCACAATGGATTACTACTTGGCCATAAAAAAAGAAAATTTTACCCTTTACAACAGTATGGACGGATCTGGAGAACATTATGCTAAGTGAAATAAGCCAGTCAGTGAAAGACAAATACCATATGATTTGACTTATATGTGAAATCTAATGAATAAACTGAACTAACAAGGAAAATAGGGACAGACTCATATATGGACAGCTAGTGGAGGGGTGGGGTGGGATAGAGGGATTGAGCAAAAAGGAAAAAGGACTCATGGACATGGACAACAGTGAGGTGACTGCTGGAGGGTGGAGGGTATAAGGGGACTAAAAGGTAATGGAAAAAATACAATAAAGACTAAATAAAATACAAAAAATCAGAAGAGTTAATATTCAGAAAATCTGAGCTCTGCAAGGAATCTGATTTATTCAACTTAAGAGAAAAAGTCTAACTAATGTTTTTAGAAACTGAATATAACTAAGAATGCCCTCCCGCCCCAGCATAACGAGGTGGAATAAAGTTTTCACGCCTTTTCTTTAAAACTTTTCACTTATCCAACCTTTCTACTCTTCTCTACAGATCTACTTCAGAACCCTCAGGTAAGATTTGCCATAGCAACCTCTGAGACAGATTTCTTGACTTTGGTTTCTTATCCTACAACCAGAGCTCAGCTGTGTTAGTCCTGCATTTGCCACAAGATTTTCCCTCAATACAATTTTCTGTATTTCCTTTAAGGAAAGGGACAATGTTTTATATTTCCCTTATATCCCCAACAAAGGCAAATACAATAGCTAATAAGAGTTCATATGCATTAATTAAGTCCTTACTATGTGCCAGGCACTATTCTAAATGTTTTACATGTATTAACTCATTTATTCTTTACAACAATCCAATGAGGTAAGTACTATTATAATTCCTATTTTATAGGCAAGAATTACCCAAGACCACACGCCTAGTAAATGATGGTGAGAATTTATAGGCACGCAATCTGGTTCTAGAGCCTGTATTCCACTATCTTCCCAGGAAGAGGGAACTTCATATTAAATTTCTCAAAAGAACTTAGCTTGGGTGGTTGGGAAGATATTCAGAACTTAATATTCTTTACAAAGACAATCCTTAAGCATGTCTGAGTTGTATTTTGCACATACTGCCATCTCCCTGTTTACAGTTGTCAATATCACCATTTCTCACACCTGAAGTAAAAAAAAGTTTGTATCCTCATAAAAACAGATTGACAGTGGTTGCTATCTGTGACAGACTTAAAAATGGCCCCTCAGAATATCCATGTGAACACTCTGGAGCCTGTGATTATTACCTTATTTGAAAAAATACATCAAAATGTCCATACTACTCAAAGCAAATTATAGATTCAATGCAATCCCTATTAAGATACCAATGACGTATTTCACAGAAATAGAACAGACATTTCAAAAATTTCTATGGAACCATAAACAACCCCGAATAGCCTCAGCAATTTTGAGAAAGAAACACAAAGTAGGAGGGATCACAATACCGGACATCAAACTCTACTACAAAGCCACTATACTCAAAACAATCTGGTACTGGCACAAGAACAGATCCATAGACCAGTGGAACAGAATAGAAAGCCCAGAAATAAGCCCAGGTCTCTATGGGCATCTAATATTTGACAAAGTGGGCAGAAGCATAAAATGGAGCAATAATAGCCTCTTCAACAAATGGTGTTGGGAGAGCTGGACAGCTACATGCAAAAAATTGAAATTGGATCATCAGCTGACACCATACACAAAAATAAACTCAAGATGGATAAAAGACTTAAATATAAGTCGCAACACCATCAAAGTCCTAGAGGAGAACATTGGCAGGAAACTCTCAGATATCCCATGCAGCAATTTTTTCACTGATATGTCTCCTAAAGCAAGGGACATAAAGGAAAGAATAAACAAGTGGGACCTCGTCAAAATAAGAAGCTTCTGCACGGCAAAAGAAAACATCAGCAAAATGAAAAGGGAGCCAACCATATGGGAAAATATATTCGCTAATGATACATCAGATAGAGTTTGATCTCCAAGATATATAAAGAACTCACTCGACTCCACTCCAAGAAGACAAATGATCCAATCAAAAAATGGGCAAAGGACCTGGGCAGACGTTTTTCCAAGGAAGAGATACAGAGGACCCAGAGACATTTGAAAGGATGCTCGGCATCACGAGCCATCAGAGAAATGCAGATCAAAACTACCATGAGGTACCACCTCACACCGGTCAGAATGGCCATCATAAACAGATCAACAAACAACAGGTGCTGGCGAGGCTGTGGAGAAAAGGGAACCCTAGTCCACTGTTGGTGGGAATGCAGACTGGTGCAGCCATTGTGGAAAGCAGTGTGGAATTTCCTCAAAAAGCTGAAAATAGAACTGCCTGTTGATCCAGCGATTCCCCTGCTGGGACTATACCCTAAGAATACCAAAATGCCAATTCAAAAGAACCTATGCACCCCAATGTTCATAGCAGCACAATTTACAATAGCCAAGTGTTGAAAGCAACCTAAATGCCCATCAGTAGATGATTGGATCAAAAAGTTATGGTACATTTACACAATGGAATACTACGCAGCAGAAAGAAAAAAAGAACTACTAAACTTAGCGACAGCATGGATGGAACTCAAGAGCATTATGCTAAGCGAAATAAGCCAGGGGGCGAAAGAAAAATACCATATGATCTTACCTATAAGCGGAATCTAACCAACAATACAAAGATGCAAGGAAAATAAAACCAGCAACACTGAAAGGAAAAGAAACCAACAGAGACAAGAGGGAAGGCGGGGGTCAGGGAAAGGGAAGGGAAGGGGAAAGTCAAGGAACATGTAGCAAGGACTCATGGACAAAACCAAAGGGGAAGGGTTAAGGGAGGGAGAGAGCAGGGGGCAAGGGATGTGGTGGGGGGAAGGCAGAGACAAATGTATATGAAATAAATAAATAAATAAATAAATAAATAAAAATACAATAAAAATTTTTAAGTTAAAAAAAAGAATAAATGCTTTTTGCAGATGTAATTAAGATTTGAAATGAGATCATCTTGGAGTATCTGGGTGGGCCATAAATCCAATGACAAGTGTTCTCAGAAAAGACACACAAGGAACAGAAGAGGAAAAAGACAGTGACCACAGAGGCAGAGATTGTAGTAATGCCTGGAGCCACTACAAAGCTACTACTCAAAGCGACAAGGAACAGGCCTGCCTGAGAGCCTTCAAAGGAGGCCAGCCCTGCAACCTAGATTTTGGACTTCTGGCTTCCACAACTGTGAGAGAATACATTTCTATTGTTTTATGCCACCATGGGTAGAAGTTTGTTATGGGAGCCACAGGAAATTGCTACACTATTCATCTGTAATAGATGGTACAGTCCTGGAGCAAGAACTGTATTTTGCATATCTTTGTAGTCTTCAACTCTTTCAATCTAGAGTAGTACCTAAGAAACATGGGTATAATGGCAATAACGTTGAGAAATAAGTGAAAATGGAAGAAGGGGGCTGATTTACTATACAAAAATTATGACCTTGGCATTTAATCTATTCATTCAGTGATTGTACACTGGGGACCTACTATGTGCCAGGCAATGAGCTGGGCAATCAAGAAATCAACCATGAAGAGAACAAACATGATGCTTGCCCACATGTCATTTCAGGTGACTTACTACATTATCTTGTAATTAATATTCTAACAGAACAGGACTCACTGTAAATTCACAGGAGGGGCCCACTTGAAGATGGTGAAGTCTGGCAAAAAGATCTCTTTTACAAAACATAATAAACAATAGAAATGATATAAACAGTGCCTGCCTTAGAGAATTGTTGTGTTCTCATTTAAACTATGTTCTTTGTAATGACAATGCATACTTATAAAATGCTTATATGTACCTAGTTGGTGCTATGTAGTTTATACAGCTCATATCATTTCACTTTTACATCAAACTAATAATTATATATGAATTATATACTAATTATAGTACATATGAATATAGATTTCATAAATTTTCATTTGTTAATATTTCATATATTTATAGTATATATGAAATAAAATACTCTATTATTTCACCAGTTTTGTAGAAAATTAGACTTAGGGACAATAAACATCATGCCCAAATCTATACAGCTAATAAAAGGTTAAGCCAGCTTTTGAACTAGGCTTATTTTCAACCACTAGGTTGAACTAGGCAGAAGTTTCAACCACTTGTTAAAACTTCTTGTTTCATACTTGTTATGAAGTACAAGGCATCATACTTGTTATGAAAATGTTAAAAATTACATTAAAATATATTTGTTTAACAAACATGTACCTTTGACATGTATAAAAGATAAAGAAAAAAAGGCTATAGCCTCAAAGAAATCACCTTTCATCAGCAGACCCTCAAAAATAAAAAATATTAAAAAAACCAACAGAACAGAATCTGGTCCTGTTTTGTCACAGCTGCATTTTGACTAACAAGTAGTTTATTCAGTAATTTGAAAATAATCACTCTACTTACTTCAGCTTCTGTTTGTCTAATAGTAACCTGATAATAAATTCAAAATTTTCCTTTATAGGGCTACTCTGAGAAATACAGTAATAAAGTATGTGGTAACTTTTAAGATATTACTTTGTTTTTCTAAATTCATTCATAGTATCATGAAAGTCTTGAAAACTGCCATGCATTAAAAAATAATTGTTTTTTTTAAAAAATAAATGCAATTACAACTGATACTTTTATTCACTGATTCTGTATGTGCAAATCTGTCCCTTACTAAAATTTACTCAGAACCCCCAAAGTCACTACCTGTGGTGATCTCATGGTCATTTACAGATGCGCCCAGAGTGGCAAAAATTTGACGTCTAACTCAAATGCTCCCAACTGAGGTAAAAATAGGTGTCTTCTTTTTTCAGCTTTCAAACTGTAAACAAGTGCACTTTTTTCCTCCTTATTTCATGCTACATTTTTGTGTTTTGGTGCTTTTTGTTGGTGATTTTGCTATTTAAAGTGGCCCCCAAGCTTAGTGTCGAAGTGCTCTGTAGTGATTCTAAGTACAGGAATGATGCATGTGCCTTACAGAGGATATACAGTTCTAGTACTGGCCTTTTTCCCTCAAACTGCCCACTTGCTGGCCTTGAGTTCAATGTTAATGAGTCAATAATACAGTTCCTCCAGAAAAAAGGAGGCCACTCTAAATAGTACTAAAACAATATCTATAGCAAGTGGTGAAGTTGGGAAAAGATGAAAAAGTAGCTTTATTTCTGGATTCATGAGATGGCCAATTGAAAAAAAAAAGCATAGAAGACAGCATTGCTGAGTCAGGAAAATGTTACACGCTTCTTAGGTAGTATTTTATTGGAAAGAAAAACTGCATGCAATGAACTGTTTATATGAAGTACATACAGTATTAAACAAGGTATCTTTAACCGAAATACATCTAAAACAAGGTTATTGACTTTGTTAATGAAAATGTGACCAGAAGCTCACAGGACCCTAATCTTATATTTACTCCAGAAGCAATGACTCAGTACTCCCTAACGCAGTGTTTTTAGCAACTTTATAAAACATAATACTATAGTAGTTCATTAAAAAAGAAACAATGAGTAGATGAGAAAAAAATCATTTCTTATAGATAGGCCCTTTCGAACATCCTCCCTGTGTTCCAAAAGGATATTTAAGAAACAAAAGCAAAAATGTCTCGAGGAGTTTGCAAGGAAAAGAAAAAAAAGAGGAAAGCTACATTGGATTGGCCTCAGAATAAAGTTATAAACTTGAGGCCATTTTAGGAAAGTATCTGCAGCTAGAGAGGCAAGATATCCATTTTTGCATGGCTTAATTAAAATGTAAATAAAACATTGCATGTGTAATGGATACCACAGATAGCCATTATTACAAAAGTCTTTATTTTTATTGACCTCCATAAGGAATCAAACTATTATAGTGAAAGGCAGGGCATTTACAGTAAGAGATACCTGAAATATGAACTCTGCTACCTTCCAACCCATCTGCCCATAGACAGCACTGACCATCTCTTAGCCTCATCTCAAAAAGGAGGAAATAGTATCTGTAGGAAATAGAATGTATCACACTTTGCTCTGAAAATTAAGTAAGATAATAATGGTAAGCATTTAGAACATTGTAAAGATTTAGCAATGTCAATAAATTATTGCTCTTATTATTTTGTTACTCTTGTTAAAAATGGTAGGGTATTGACAATTCCACATGGCTAAACCTAATATTATTGCACAGCCCAACATTTAATGTTGAATAAACAGTTAAGACAATATTTTTGTCTAGTAGCTATATATTCTCGCTGACAATTCAAAATGTTTTTCCTCTAAGGCTCCGTCTCTGCTGTGGTTTGGCTGCTAATTTGGAGTATGACGGGACACTATAATTAGAACCTTCCCAAATTCTGACAATTTCAGTAGCTATCCCTCATGGATCTTTAGCCAAAGATGAGAATATGTTTATGTTTGGTGGCAATATTCCAATGTATTGAGTATACAAAATATTGAGAGAAAAACCTCAAGTACATAGTCACCAGACAATTGAAAAAAAGGTCCAAATAGAATGAACTCCACATTTATGTGACCTGGTTTTGGATAAAATACAATCAGATTCTCATGTTGTCTAAGCTACTCCCTGATTTCTTTCTTAGACAACTATTTCATGCTCTCCATCTGCCCTCTCATTCCCAAATTACTTGTGTATTTCTTAATCCCTATCCCCAGAGTTCCCTTCCTAGGTAGAAGAATCAGTGTGATATAAATGGGAAGAACATGGACTTTGGAAACAAAATACTAGTTTAACCTGGGCTCTACCATGCACTAGTAAGCCCCTTAATGTCCTCATCTGGAAAATGAAGCTCATATCCTCATAGGGTTAGTATAAGAGTCGTTGAAATAACATTTATGAAAGTTTAGCACAGTGTCCAATTTCTAATGGTTTCAAAAAATGTTCTTTCCTCCTGTTCACTCCTGCTCTAGCTCTACCAGGATATCCAAACATTCTTTAGATAGAAGAACACTAAACTACTTCCCTGGCTGGTGTGGCTCAGTGGGTTGAGTGCTGGGCTGCCAACAGAAAGGTCACATGCCTGGGTTGTTAAGGTAGGTCCCCAGCTGGGGGCAGAAGAGAGGCAGCTGATCATTGTATCTCCTACATATCGATGTTTCTTTCTCTCCTTCTCTTTATCCCTCCCTTCCCTTCTCTTTAAAAATAAATAAAATCTTAAAGAAAAAACACTAGACTACTGAAAGTTCAAACCTCTATTTCTAACTTCTATTTTTATCTCTTCTAATTTCTTGTTCAATATCATCATCTGCCTGGTGGCTATTTCTACCTCTATGCCCTTCTCCCTTCCCCACCCCAATATATCTAAAATCACTGTACCTTCTGTCTACAACTATTTTCATTTCTCACTTATTACTCCTAAAAAAAAAAAAAAGGTCAGTCTTATCCTTGCACTCATACATTCCTGCCTCTTTCCCTGATACCTCCTTAACACTAGCTAATACCTGAGTCCTGGATTAAACACCACCCTCCTCACAGGTCTCCTTCCCTCAAACTGTCCACTTGACTGGTCATTAACTTCATACTAATTTTATTTTAATTTTTTCTTTTTTTTATTGTTCTTTTTTCTTTTTTATTGACTTTTGGGGATGGCATTAGTTAATAAAAGTACATGTTTCAGATGTACAATTCTGTAACACATCATTTGTATGTTGTATTGTGTGTTCACCACCCAAAGTCAAGTATCCTTCCAACACCATCCATACTAATTTTAAATCACTGCTTCCAAATTATCACTATGAGAAAATGCCGCTTTAATTTTTTCTCAAAAACTGTTTTGTTTCATTTTGATCAATATGTTTTAAAATGTTTTTTAAAGGAAAACGCTTAGCTTCCATCAGAAATTCAGGTAAAGAGCCCTGGCTGTTATGGCTCAATGGATTGAGTGCCAGCCTGTTAACCAAACGGTTGCTAGTTTGATTCCCAGTCATGGCACATGCCTGGGTTGCGGGCTAGGTCCCCAATAGGCGGTTACTACAATAGGCAACCACACATTAATGTTTCTCTCCCTCTCATTCTCCCTCCCTTCCTCCTCCCTAAAAATAAGTAAATAAATAAGAAATTCAGGTAAAAAGACAGAAAGTCACCTATCATTTTTCTTAAATACCCGTTGATCTGCATAGTGTCATCTAAAGCTTTCTTAAAATGTTTTCTTGAGAGGAATCTGGAAAAGTGAGGGGTGAATATAAAGCTGCCAAGTTATAAGATATTTAAGTTAAGGACAAAACAACAATAAAAAGCGAAGGAGCTGGCGGTGGGAGGGCAGCCTATGGAGAAAGTTTTCTCTGTGAATCCATTCCCTAGCACTGACAAGACTCTCATATAGACAAATGAATTCCTGGCTCAGTTTTTAGGGTAGAGTCGCTAAATAAATAATATCTGAAAGCAAAGGAAATAAATTTAGTTTCTTCTTGATAAGAAAGAGTAAAAGAAAATTAAGAATCAGGAGAAAAGAGCTATTAAACACCTAACAATAGATGTGGCTCTCTCATATGAGAGTTGCCAGAAACCAACCAAGCTGATACCAAGATAAAGTTATGGTAAAGACAATTCATTATGCATTCTAGATAAGATCATAATCCTAATTAATCAATCAACTAGAGATAGTTCTACTTACAGTCTATTCAATTGCATTTTTTATTATTCTTGTTTATTCTATTATAGTTGCCCCAATTTTCCCCTCTTTGCCTTCCTCTGCCCATCCCATCCCCCACCCCCACAATCAATCCCCACACTGTTGTCCATGTCCATGGGTCATTCATTCATGCTCATTGACTAATCTCTTCCCCTTCTTTCCACCATTCACCCCCCTCCCTTCTGGCAGTTGTCAGTCTGTTCCATGTTTCCATGTCTCTTGTTCTGTTTTGCTCGTTAGTTTATTCTGTTCATTATTCCTCTTGTCAGTGAGATCATATGGAATTTGTCTTTTACCACCTGGCTTATTTCACTTAGCATAACGCCTTCCAGTTCCATCCATGCTGTCACAAAAGGTAGGAATTTCTTCTTTCTGCTGTGTACTATTCCATTGTGTAAATGTACCACAGTTCTTTCATCCATTCATCTACTGATGGGCACTTAGGCTGTTTCCAACACTTGGCTATTATAAGTAGCGTTTCTATGAACATAGATGTGCATAAGTGCTTTTAAATTGGTATTTCAGACTTATTAGAGCATGTTCCCAGCACTGGAATCACTGGGTCAAAAGGAAGTTCCATTTTTAATTTTTTGAGGAAATTCCACACTGGTTTCCACAGTGGCTGCCCTAATCTGCATTCCCACCAACAGTGCACTAGGGTTCCCTTTCCACTACATGGTCACCAGGACTTGTTGTTTGTTGATTTATTTTTTCTATTTTAATTTTTTTATTGTTTATTCTATTGTAGTTGTCCCAGTTTTTCCCCTTTTGCCCCTCTCCATCAAGCCCACCCCTCTCTCCCATGGTCCATCCCTTCTCCGTTGTTCATGTCCATGGGTCATTCATACATGTTCTTTCCACCGCATTTTAATCCAAAGTATATTTCATTTAGTTATTTACTTCTGATATAACAAATAATGTTATATTTTAATAGTTAATCATTTAAGGAGGGAAAAAACTAAGTCTAAAGACTGGATCAGTAGTTAATCTCTCGAATTACTTGCTGTAAAGGAACCATAAAGAACTGTTGTCAAAAGTCTAGACTTGGGAACCATCCTGTTGGATGACCTTAAGGTAAGTCACTCAAATTCTTCGGGACTTGTTTCCACTCAACAAATAGTATTCATAAAACCAATATTTATTGGCTTCTAAATGCCAGACAATGTGCTAAACAACAGTTCTTGCCATGAAAGCATTTATAACATCATGGTAGTAGTTTAAACAATATGTGTCTCCCAGCTTAAAAAAAAGAAAATTAATTAAAATCTGTTCATTTATTGCAAAATAAGGCAAGCTGCTGGAGCTCCAGCCATAGGGACACTGGAGAGGCTGTAATCTTCCATGAGATGTGCTTAATGTACTCTGTCTTGATAATATGAAAGGCATACTCCATTCTTCTAAAACCTGCAATCGCTTCACATTTATACAAATAAAATTTATAGCTTGTTCAGAATTTTTCACAATATATTCCAACATAACTTTACAAATTTTGTCCTACCATTTTCAAGTTAAACTCAATGCACCAGTCATGTTAGTCAACTTACTGATTCTATAATTAATCATATTTCCATCTCACCTTATTTCCTTAAACAATTTTCCTAAAATGAAATGCCTTTTCTAGCCTTCATCTCTGAAATGTCCACCCATTTTTCAAATGTCTACTTCATTCATTCATTCAAAATTTAGTGAGTGTCTACAACATGTAGGCTCTGAGAATATAACTCAAAGTAAAAAAAAAGCTTTTATTCAAATGGGAAGTGACAAACACTAAACAGATAAACAAATAAATATATAATGCAGATAGCAATAAAACAGAGTAAGGGGACTAGAGAGTGCTAAGGTCAGACTGGGGATTAACATTCTATGTAAGTGGCCAGGAAAAGCTTCTCTCTCATTTGTGCAGAGACCTGAAGGAAGTCAGTGACAAGCCACACAAGCATCTGAGGGAAATTTCCAAGCAGAACAGCTAATGCAAAAGCCCTTACACAAGAGCACACTTTGTACTTTCATCAAGAGCAAGGAAGCCAGTGAGGGTAACAAATGGGAGAGTAGTATGAGACAGACCAAAGAGTAGGCACTCAGTTGTGGTGGAGTTGAGGGTGAATGACAGACCACAGGGCCTTGTACCGCTCTATAAGAACTGTCTTTAATCTAAGAGGCAGGGACGCCAATGAAAGCTTTTGTGTATAAGAGTCAAATGGTCTGACACAGGTTTTAAAGAATCCATGTCTGTATGCTACAGGAAGTCAAAGATAAAGAGGGAAAAATAATTGTAAGTTTTGAGGAGAGAAAGTAAGGAAATAAGAGAGTAAATAGACAAGAAAAATAGTAAGATTGCTTAGCATCATCAAGGCCTATTTCAGGTTATTGAAATTCATGAAATTGAATTAAGACGTTTGTTTTTCTCCAGCCACATAAAAGTACTTGGGAGCAACCAGATAACTCCACTGTCTCCCTTACCCTAATCCTAACCATTCCAGGTTTCAACCACCTCTTCTGTTTCATCAGTTCCACAAATATTTCTCTAAAGCCATAAGACATTGACTCTTTTCCAGTGATGTAGAAAATAAACCAAATGCATCTTTATCAATTGCATCTTGCAACCTTATCTTGTTTCTCAATTAGATATTTTAAATTATTATTTTTTTCATCACCATTTATCCCCCCATACTGTCTTCCACCTTTGCCCACCTCCCTCCCTTCCCCCTCCAGCAATACCACTTTCTTAAAGACAGAGATTATCTGCTACTGAATATTCATAAATACAGGATAAACTCATATGTAAGGTAAGGTAACTTTTTAAAAATAAATGTTCAACATAACAAAACAATATATTTCTTTCCTTATAAAATACTTTATGGTTCCCTTGGGCTTTAGAAAATTGTAATAGTCCCTTTGCCCTTTAGCTTTCTACCTTCTTTAGAACTGATTCTATAATTTAAATAGTTGTGTTTTTTCATACTAACTGTGACTTTAAAAAAAAATAGAACATCTTTAGTAATAACTCTCTAAAAGGGGCAAAATAAGAGATCTTAAAATAGAAAATGTTAATATAGTTCAGAACATAGGCATGAGATTATGTTGCTGCCAATATTTACTGAGGCAATGAGAGTTTAATTCCCAAGCCACAGCCCAGGCTCTGTGTTGAAATCATTGGAGCACAGTAAGATATAATTCAATTCAATAAATTTTCATTGAGCACCTATTATGTGCAAGACACTGTGTTTGATCTATGGTGGAATAAAGAATAAGAAAAGCCTTACAGCCAGTAAGTGTATTATAAAAGGCTGGTGAGAAGGCCCAATGTACTTAAGGAAAGGAGTAACATTCTCCTTCCCTATGGATATTCTCAATGGTAGCCAGTTCTGGAGTAAATTAAAATGAGATATAGGAGTCAAAAAGTCTTCATATTATACTGATTTAATGCATGGCCTTTGAAGTTAGACAGCATTAGATTCCAGCAACTGTTCGGCCTTGGACAAATTCTTCAACATCTCTGAGCCTTAATTCACAACAGGGATAACAGGTATGGTGAGAATCACTACAGTTTAACAAATATCCAGTTTTCTAGTTCTGGGTACATAGGAAGATTGTATATTCTTGTCCCCTCTTTGATCACTTTGACCTCAAGATCTGCCATCCAATCATTCACCAGTGAAAATTTAGCTTGTAATATTGCTAAACATTGTAATTGGTCCTAAAATAAAACAAATTACAAGAAGAACAGGGCAGGGAGTAAGTAAATGCCTGGAAATGTTAGGTAAGGATGCACCAAAGAGGTGCCCTTTGAGCTGAGTCTTGAAAGACGAAGAGGGCTAGGGAAAGCTGCATATACAATAACATAAAAATGCAATGTCGTATTCTGGAAAAGACAAGTTGTTCAGACATATAGAATGTCTTAAAGTTTTACAATGTGATCTGTTAAAATTGAACATAGTTGTCCTCTTGCACATCAACTTCAAAACTTGGAAGTGTTCCAGCTCCCTCCCTGTCACAGCCTAGCTCCCCTAAATAGCTCATGAAACTGCCATTCATTAAACTTTTCAATTCTTCCTCTGAATATATTTCTATTTTTACCCTTCACTACCTCTTCAGTTAGTATGTTCTATTAAGTTATGTAAAAGTCTTCCTTTTATTTTACTTAAGCTTCCATCAATTAAAGAAACTTCAATGATGTTTCTCTTATGTTACAGTTGTGGGATCCAGTGACTAAAACTATGCTCGTTTTGTCCGTACTCTGGATACTTTCTGTATTAAATATTTTCCTCCTTGCCTTCATATATCAGTACTAATGTGTATAATCTGTTCCTGAACACCTCCATCACCACCACTTCTCCTTTTCCCTCTAGATTCTTTTAGTTGATCTTCTGATTCCATCACTTTGAAGTATAGTGACAAAAAAAAATATACATGGTGCTCTAGAGAGGCACCTATTTTATCGAAGGAAAAAAATAGTTTTCCAGAAAGTTATCAATAATTTTGCCACAACAGTGATATCAGGAAACAGTTTTCCATAGCACTAGGGTTCCATGTCCGCAGCCACACACACTGAAGTTCACTGATTTTTTCTGTCTGTCAGAATGGTGCAAAAATTAAGTCTACAGGCTCTGCAGTCAGACTGCCTGAATTCAAACCCTGAATTCATGATTTTCTAGCTGTACTTGAAAAAAATATTTAATTGCTTTAAGCCTTGGTTTTCTTACCTTTCAATGTAGATAACAGTAATCCTACTCACAGGACTGTTGTAAAGATAAAATTAAATAATGCTTATTAAGCAATAAGCAAAGGTTCTGTTACATACTGAACACCCAACAAGTATTAACAATTATTTTTATTGTTATTGTTATTATTGTTATTATTATTAGGTTCATTCCTGATATATCCTCCTTCAATTTTATATTTCAGAGTCCAGACAAATTTAGTTCAACCAGCCTTTCTGGAGAAGTCATAGTATGTTCTTCTCTCCAGATTAATTTCAAAAATATTAAATCTGAGTCCTCCTTATGATCCATAGGAACTCTAACTTAATGCTTCCCACACAAAACAAAAAACAATACAGACAAGATACTTGGACATTTTACAAAAGAAAAATCTATAAATGGCCAATGAACACATGAAAAAATGATTATCATTAGTCACCAGAATAGTGCAAATTAAAACCATAATGAGATTAAATGCAATGTGTGCAATGTGGTATCCTGGATTTGATCCTGGAATAACAGCAACCAAAAAGGACATTAGTGGAAAAATTGAGGAAATGCAAATAAAAGCTGTAGATTAGTTAACAGTATTATAACAATGTTAATGTCTTAGTTTTAATCAATGTACCATAATGATGTAAGATGTTAACATTAAGGGAAGTTAGGTGAAGCTTTCATAGGAACTTATGAATCCAAATTTACAGAAGTTTTAAAACTTCTGTAAAGCCAAATTTGAAAATAAAAACTTAAGAATATTGAAGTATCATTCCATGTCCACTAGAACTGGTAAAATGAAAAAGAATTTATGTTGGAGAGGATGTGGCATAACCAGAACTCTCATACCTTGTTGGTGGGATTGCAAAATTGTAGAACCACTAGAAAATAGTTTGGCAGTTTCCTAAAACATTAAACATACATCTTCCTACTGTATGATTCAGCACTTCCACTCCTAGGTATTTAGATGAGAAAAATAAAAATCTATGCCTAAATAAAGCCCTGTACAAGAACTTATAGAAACTCCATTCATATTAGCCAAAAACTGGAAACAATCTAGACATCCATTAACAGGGTAATGAATCAACAAACTGTGATATATTCATATGAGAATAGTACTCTGTAACAAAAAAAGGACAAGTTTCTGATACAAAGAAAAACATGGGTGAATATCAAAAATGTTACACAAACTGAAAGCAGCCCAATACAAAACAAATACATATTGCATAATTCTATTCCTATGAAGTTCTAGAATAGTCTAATTCAATCTACTATGGTAGAAATCAGACCAGTGGTTGCTTAAGAATTGGACAGGGTAAGCACTGACTGGAGAGGGGCATAAGGAAAATTTCTGGGGGTGATGAAAATATACTGGGTACTGAGAGGGACCCAAGAGTATGCATTTGTGAAAACTAATCAAACTGTTAATACTTACAATCTTTTACTTCACTCTATGTAAATTACATCTTAAGAAAACAATTTTTAAAATAACATAAACATGCATTATTGCTTCATTTTCTGTGACTACTTCAGTCAAAATGAGACCTTTCCCCCTACAAAATCAATGCAATGACTACATTATAAAGCCCTTTGATTAGAAATCTTATTATTGATTTTTGAAAATCTAACTGGATTATATCCACTTGTTCCCCTCAAAATATCTGGCCCTTATCTTCACAACCAGGAGATAGAGGGACTATAGTATTTACTTTGCATTGTGTGCTTTGGCAAATTTTTTACACACAATTTAAGAATATACAAATGGCCCTCTTATCTGAAGGAATCCTAAGTGTTTTACAAACCCTCAAAACAGATTTTTAAACTATCTAATATTTTATAGAAGGAACATTTCATGCACACTAAAGTGCAGCGACATCTGGCCTGCAACATGGCAGCTGTTTAACAGCCATGACACCTCACAAAAGTTTAGGACAGGAAGTGAAAAATTCTACAGCCAACCAAGGCGAAGAGAAGGAAGGCTGCAGAAGCAGAAGACTGCAATGGCTTGGGCTGGAACACAGCCAGAACGATGTGGTTAACACCTCTGTTATAATGAAAAGCACAAGTGTCATTAGTGGTCAGAGCCTCATCTCACAGAAGGCATGTTGCATAGCACAGGGACCTTTTCCTTCCATCAGGAGCATTGGTTTATTTCTAATACAACAGGAAAAATACTCCCACTAGTCATACTCAAACCATTCCTTTCTGAGGTCTCCCTTCCAGGTACTAGACTACACACAAGCTTAACTGTGCTGAAAGTTGACAAGGTCTTTATCCTGATGTCAGAAGGTTGAGTCAACCCTTAGTTTGATATATTTCATCACAAACAAACAGAACAGAAAAACCTGCAATTTGGGTTGAGGGAGTACAGGCAAGCACATTGCCATCCAGGGATTCTGCTTTCAGGTATTTTTTTGATAACTTTTGTTTTATTCATTTAGTTTTGCCAAATTAAACAAGAAAATTTTGAGTGCTTTACCCACCACCGCCCCCTCCCCCACTTTGTGATAGCCTTCAAGTATCTCCTTAATGGAAAGCTCAGCTAGTTTTTGTTGAGCCTAAAGAAGACTTCTAGATATCAAGAGATAAAAGGCCACAGATTTCTTCACATGTTTTTCTTGCCCAGTACTACCTACCTATGAAAGCTTCTTGTAGGAAGAGCATGAACACACCTGTAAATAATCATGACACCTTGGCCTCAGCTCCCTGGAAACATAGACTCTCCTTCATTTAGGTTTAGCTCCAAATTCTTTTGGATGCTAGACCTCAAGTCATTTTTTCCATACACAACAACTAAAGATCATTCAGCTTTCCAGCAACTCCCCATCACTTCACAGGATTACATAAGGATTTGTGCCTTGAATTTCAATGCTTCACCCTTGATAGTAATGCATATACAATTTATAAGACCAGATGAAGAAAACTCAGTATCCAGAATTTCATACTACAGTAAGAGGTCCATTCATGCAAAAGGTATGGTCTACCCTTTCACAATGCCTATAAGGTTGTAGTGACACCTCCTGGATACCAGAAGATATTGAAGAGACTCCAATCTTGTCTCACCCATCATTATCAAAGGACAAGTTCTTATTCCTCTTTCATTCTTCCCAAGGGGCGAGGCAGGTCAGAGGCAGAATTCTAACTGAGGTTGGAATTAGATTTATCTATTATTGCATAGATCTAAGTAAATGTGTATGTATGTATGGGGATGGGGTGGTGGTATCTGGGGATGACTGAGGTCGGTGGAAAATGAAAGAGATAATTACAGTTAAATTCTGTGCCATCAGGTGAAATAATATATGTCAATATTCACTGGCCCCACGCTATACCCTAAGTACTTTGCTCTGTGTGTGTGTGTGTGTGTGTGTGTGTGTATGCGCACATGCACATGCGTGTGCAGGGGCCGGGGAGGAGGGAGAGAGAGAGAAAATGAGAAAGATGCATATGGAGGGAAAGGAAAGGGGATGGGAGGAGAGGGAAAGAGGAAAAGAAGGGGAAGGAGAGGAGAGGGAAATTACAAAGAGATCACTAACTCATCATCATATAGAGGAACATATAGAGGAAACATAGAGGAACAAACTGAGTTGTGTAAACAATTCTGCTACAATTTAGTTTCAGAGGTTCAGATGCAACAAACATTTGTGGGAAATTACTAGGTGCCAGATACTATGCTTGAAGAGTTTACATATGTCTATTTAATCCAATGAACACCCTTGTATAGGTAATGGTATAGTCTAACATTTATAGACTAGGAAATGAAAGTTGGACAAGCAAAACGATTTGTCTAAAGCCACCCAGATAGTGAAGTCCTCTCAGCTCAAATGTTTTGTTTTTCCTTCTATCCACCACACTACATTTTCATGCTGCCACCCTGCACTCATATATAATCTCACTAGAAGTGAAATGTGAACTGGGACTTGAAAGATGTGCATATTTCTCTGTGGAATGGAATAGGGAAGGCATTTTAGGTAAGCAGACTCTGACTACCATGATTTTTAAAAAGGAAAATCCTAAATAAAAGGTGAGTTTAATGGATTATGAAGAAGCTTGCTTTGGAGGAAAGAGGATTATATAGAAAAGAAGAAGGAGCTGACACTCTAAAAACGAGTGTGGTCCAAGTTGTGGAAGGATGCTACCCTTAAGCTTAGGAGTTTTACCTTATTCCCTTTAGAGTGGGGAGGCACTCTAATTTTTTGAATGACATTATAAAATTCACTTTCATGAACTGTCATCTGAAATGGAGTATGATAGATGGATTAACAGAGAAAGAATAAAGCAGAGAAGCCAGTCTGAGGTGGTCATTGTAATAATGCAGATGTGTAGTGATAAATCAGAATAAAATGGACAGGAAGAGAAAAATGAAAACAGGACTTAGTACATAGTGAACAGTAATGGGTAAATATTTACCAAAAACAGCAAAGCAGAGGGAAAAAGGCAGTGCAAGGAGTAAGTCATTAGAAAGTATTAACTCAAAAGCTAGGGAGAACAAAAGAACAGGTATTATCAAATGTCACTTTAATGTCAAGCCCAGGCAACTCTGAGAATTGTAAGATTATTAATAGAGAAATTTAAGAGAAAGCAGGCAAATTTAAGAAAGAAAAATGACACATTAAAAGACACTGCATTTGACATGATCCAAGACACCACATGAAAATGTTTCCTGGAGATAATAACCCAGGAGAAAGATCAGACTGGAGATTTACATTTGACCATCAACTATATAGAGATGGAGCCCAAGTATAGGGAACAAAATTACGAAGAAAAATTGCATGGCGTGACAAAAATTAAGACCTAAAAACTAAACTTTAAAAAACACACACATGCACAGAAGTACATGCAAATCAAGGAAACTAAGGCTGGGAAAAGACAATTGGATTTGGCTACTTGGAAGTCATGGTGACCTTCAAGAGTTCTGGTTCAGGCAAGTAATCAGAGGAAAAGGTGGATTTCAGAGAACTAATGATAGTGTGGGTTCAAAGTGGAAGCTGTGGGACTGCTATATATTTGAAAAGATTGGCAGTGAAAGAAGAAAGAAATAGGGCTTTATATTATGTGCTAAGCTTAATGTACCTGGAATAACTTGAACTTTCTCAGTCCATTTTTTAATTTTTATTTTTATAGTAAAATTCTAAAATAGGGCACCACTAATTTGAATTAGGCCATACAATGGGTCAAATCCTGTTCCCTGTGGGCATGGTATTATATAAGATATCAGCCTCAACACACCATAGAAAGCACATGAGTATCATCCCAGTCCATTCTCTATTCATATCTATGTTATTACAGGGTTTAAGTTTAATTTGAATTTATAACACTATTGTTGCTTCACTGGGACTTTAATATACTTATTATTTGAAATAAATCACCCCATTTCTCTGATCACCCTCTAAATGACAACCTTACTAATTTGATAAGATGATGATATTGGAGTATGAAAGTAAGATTTATGTCTAAATCCAGATGTTTAGACATATTAAACCACTATGGAGTCTGATGATTTATTTTCTCTCAGTACTGGTCAGAACACATGGCTTAGAGAACACTTAGGAGAAGTGGGCTAATGCACTCATATTTCACAATTGGAAACTTTGGTTCTAATTTGATTAAATTCACTAATGAAATAAGTTTGATGGACTTGTACAAAAACCTTAGTCAACATTCTTCACTTCACATCAAATTCTCTACCTATCTGCTTCTATGGGGCAGACCTAGTGCTACAAGAAATTTTTCAAGTACATAGCCATTAAGCAACTCAGACCTTCATTATATGAATCTTTTAGTCCAAGTCAATAAAAGGAATAAAGACATAACAGACCCTATCTTTGAATTTTTTCTTCCACGAAAAAACTGCTAACAGAAAAGGTACTTTACAGCTAGTCAAACACCTGGACAAGGAAGCAGTCATAGCCAAACTAACATAGCCACCCAAACCTATGAGTGTGTAACAAAGGCTTATTGTAAAATTGGTGACCAAACTTGGGGGTCAAGATCATATTCTGAGAGGAAAAAATGACAAAGTTAAACCTGAAAATCCTAGAAATTATACTCCATGAAGTTACAGCTACTAGAAAACACAGAGAATGGTCTAAACCGAGTTAGCAAACTTTTTTCTGTAAAGGATCAGAGAGTAAATATTTTAGGCTTTGCAGGCCATATGGTCTTTGTTATAGTGACTTGACTTAACTCTGCCTTTGCAGTGCAAAAGCAGCCATAAAGAATATGTAAAAGAATGAGTGTGGCTGTTTACAATAAAACTTTATTTAAAAAAACAGGTGGCACAAAAAGCACTCAAAAACCAAAACCAAGTGATGGAGTATGTGAAAGGGACATGGGAGCACAGGGAAAGAATTTCCAATGGCTAAAGCTGGAACAATTTGAGCAGTAAAGTATAATACTGGATTATAACCAAAAGAATAAAATAAATACAAGTCCATAATGATATTAATAAATGAATAGGTAAATAAGTGGGGAGGCAGAGATAAATCCCTCATGCAGAAGTATACAAATAGTTTATGTTGATACTCCATCCTCAAGGAAGCGTATTGCACCTTCCCACTCCTTAAGTGCAGGCTGTGCATAAGGACTTCCTTCCCAAAAGTACAGTATGGAAAGGGGAGGGAAAAAAGTAACTTTATAGTGGAGAAATCTGAGAAACACTACCTCAGCTAGGTGATCAAGGTCAATATCAATGTTTCTACGTCATGTTGACAATATGTACCCTTGATATGACGCAATGAGAATGGCACTTTACCTCTGTGGTGAAGTTGTTACAGGTTTTTCTTCCTGAAACCAGTAGGTCCGGTCTAATCATGAGAAAAACATTAGTCAAATCCCAAAAGACAGACATTCAATAAAACACCTGACCAATACTCCTCAAAACCATCAAGTTCATCAAAAACAAGGGAAGTCTGAAAAACTGTCACAATCAACTGGAGCCTAAAAAAAAAAATGCATGACATCCTAGTGTAATATGGTATCCTGGATGACAGATCCTGAACAGAAAAAGAATATGTAAAAACTAAGGAAATCTGAATAAAGTATGGACTTTTTAGTTAATTTTAAAATAATAATAGATGGCAGGCCAGATTTAGCCTGGGCCAGCCTGGATTAATTGCTATATTCACATTAGGTCATGGTGGTCTCTCACAGCTCTAAACATAACACAGATACGTATGACAGAATGAGATCTGGGTCTTTAGAGACTATCCACTCTAGCCCCTTATTTTACAGCTGAGAAAACAGGAGCAGAAAGGTTGTCTTACCCAAGGCCAACCATCTATAACTGGTAAATTTAAATCTGGGATTTGGGGTTCTAACTTCTTGGCTAATGCTCTTTAAGCTGCATTATGCTGCTGCCCTCTCCCCTTTCCCTATGTACACAATTCCAAGTCAGTACAAAAACAAAAGAGCACTTTGGCAACGTGTCTGACATGTCCTCTAAAAAACAAAATCCTACTATGCCTTTCTGTTTTCTTTCCAGGTAAGATTATTTCCCTAAGTCCCTGCACCTGAATACTAGAACCCACGAAGCACCAGAGCCCAGAAAGACTGGCTTCTTACTGTTTTCCATCTCCTGATCTTGTTTACATGTGTTTGTCTGCAAAAGTTTTAATAGTATAAGAGAAAATGAGTGCTTTAATTTCCCAATAAAATCTGTACTGCAGTATGAGTCATTGTTTTCTTTTTTTTTTACACTAGCCAGGGTAAAGCCTTCTGGTTTTAATAACTAATACTGCTGAGTTCAATAAAAAGCACTTAATTTAATTTAATCCAAAACTTGATCAATGCCAGCTTCCCCTGGAATTTTATCTTTGTTTTAATTTGAGTGTCCATGTTCAGAAAAATGAGAGGCCAAGAGGAAAGGAACAGAAGTCAATTAGCTTATAGGCTTGTTTCTAGGCAAAGGACACGAAAATACAAGATTGACAAGTAAACTCCAAGACTAATATTTCTGCCCTGCTGGACAAACTTTTCCTGGCAGAATTAATGTTTTCTTTAGTCCTGAATAAAAAAAAACTGAACAATCCACAGTCCATCTGAAAAATGTTTTTTAAATAAAATATCCCAAGTCAATTAGTATCAGATTCCTAAGCTAGAAGTGTATTGCCTTAATGTGTTAATAATCAAGAGATATGCTACTGTAAAATTAGATACAGAAAGTCTCTTGAGTGAGTCTGCTTGAATACTAACACAGACTCAGTGCTGTGGGTGGAATAGATATGGGGACTGAAATGGAAATAGAATGAAGCAATATGAAGAACAATTTGGTAAGCTTTTCTTAAATGGTTTCTTTATTACTGAAATAGAATTCAATCCTATATCTGAAAACACACATCATTTTAGAAGAACTGTCATTTCCTATTAATGAAACCACTCCCTTAACCTACACCTGAAAGTTCCTATTACCCTGTCAAGTGTGAACCAAAAACTTTTTGAAGGTTGGGGGGTAATTATGAAAATCTCCATTTTGATTCAATTATGTAGTTATTCAGTGCAAAAGCTTTCAGAGCTGCTCTGAAGGATCTTGAACAAAGACCCAGCACAAGCTCCAGCTTTCAATCTCCCCAGAGCAGGGTTACTGGCAGCCAAATGATCTTGCCACCATCCTCAAGCACTGATTCAGCATTGGACCACAGGAACAAGGCAACCAGCCTCAGGCAGAATTCCAAACTTCAGTTCCTGTAGCACCTGGATTCTCCATAGAGATTTTATGTCCAAGTCTGATCCAACTACATTTGACAGACTAGAGAATGTTAACCCTGGGAGGAGAATTGGAGAGCATGGAAGCCAGTTATTCATATATTTATGGATATCATGGAAGATCAACATTTCTAAAAAAATAAATGGAGGGCACCAAAATGGGGTTACTCATTTTCTCATAATAAATAAAGCAAAACACAGACAATTAAAAAGGAACTACTATTAATTATCAGTACCATTTCATAATGTTATACAAATTTTAATAACAAAAATGTGGGAAGGACATAAACTTGGAGTTTAAAAATTAAGATGAATTTAGCATCACTAAAAACTCACCACATAGTTCTTATTTTCTCATTCCATCCTAAATTGATGAAAACTTCATCACAGACTGGCATTCATCTATAGATCATTTTTGGTAAACAATCGGCTAGTTCTACCCTTTTACTTTACTGATGAGAACACTGACTTCTTGAGAGATAAAGAGACTTGCTCAAATAAATCAAATTGACTAGTGGCAGAAATTACACCAGAACCCAAATCTAAATTCTGTTGCTTTTCCTTTGATAGCAGATTATTTCATTTGCCCAATAAACATATCCTGATCCCTGAGTACTTGCTTCTTAAAAAAAAAAGTTAAAAGAGATACACAGAGAGAGACCTCTCCTTAAGAATTATTATCAAGAAAAAGAAGATCCAAGATGGCAGAGGAATAAGTGGAAGCCACACTCACCTCCTCCAAGGACTGAACTAGAATTACAAGTAAATTAAAGAAAAGTCATCCTGAATAATCAACTGAACACTAGCTGGAGAAAAAAAGCCTTATTACCAAGGACAGACAGAAGAAACCACTTCATCACAATGAGACAGGTATAGAGTGCAGAGGAGGCACAAAAGGGCTGGCTGGGCTCCCTTCGGTGGCAGCTGAAGTTCCAGAGGGATAGTTCAGTGGCCAGATGTTCCCCTTGGAAATATGGGGTCTAAACCTCAAGCTATGCTCCCCAGCCTACAGCACTAGAGTGGAGAAAGGAACTCAGATAACATGTAGCTGTGAAAAGCAGTGGGGTTTCTGTCTGCCAGAGAGAGACACCTAGAGTTGCAGAGACTCTTAAAGGGCCCACACACAAATTTGGTTTGCAGCCACTTACCCTGGACTCTGACAGAGGGAAGGCGGAGTAGACTAGACACTTGAGGAGAGTCTGGGACTGGTGGTTCTGGGGAAAGAAATGAAGGAACAGCTGCCAGAATGCCTGTGCTGAGTCATTCCCAATACTGCAGAGGTCATCTTTCTCAGGCAGAGCACTCCCCTCTGAGTGGCATCATCCTGAGAGGAAGCAATTTTCCCATTCATAGGAATTACTCTGCCCAACCCTTTTTCAAGCTTAAGCTAGGTTGCTGAGGTTACATCAGTGATTGAGTTTAATAATTACAGTGGAACTCTAGGAGCTCTGAAAGGTTAGACCTTACCCCTGGCCTAATGATAGTAAAAGCCAGCCTTGGTTCACAGCCTGGTTCTTCTGCACACAAATAGGCCCAGCAGAATTATCAACATGCTGTGGCTCACTGATAGTTCCAAACAGGTTGCCCAGGGCCAGCCACAGGCAGCATCTGACAAAGGACTGCACTGCATCAGAGTCTTTGCAGATCTATCTAATATATAGAAACAAACACAAAGAGGCAGCCAAAATGGGAAGACAATGGAACAGGCCCCAATGAAAAAACAAGAGAATCATCCAGAAGAAGAATTAATGAAAGGGGGGCAAGCAATTTATCAGATTCAGAGTTTAGAGTAATGATACTAAGGATGCTCAACAGCATGAAAAAAGACATAGAAACAATAAAGAAGGACCAGTCAGAAATAAAGAATGCCATATCCAAAATAAATAATACACTGGAAGGAATAAACAGTAGGTTAGATAAAGCAAAGGATCAAATCAGCAATTTGAAAGACAAAGTAGGAAAAAATACCCAAGTAGAGCAGCAAAAAAAAAAAAAAATTAAAAAGAATGAGGAGAGTTTAAGAAATTTTGGAACAACATGAAGTGTAACAACATCTATATCATGGGAATACCAGAGGAGGAAGAGAATGAGCAAGGGATGAGAATCTACTTGAAGAAATAATTACTGAAAACTTCCCTAGTCTGGAGAAAGAAAAAGTACACAAGTCCAGGAAGCACAGAGAGTCCCACACAAGAGAAATCCAGAGGCCTGTACCAAGACACATCGTAATTAAAATGACAAAGCTTTAAGAAAAGGAGAGAATCCTAAAAGCTGTGAGAAAAATGCATGTAGGTGGCTAGAAGGGAGCTCCAATTAGACAGTTATCTGATTTCTCAACAGAAGCATTTAGGGCCAGTAGGGACTGGCATGAAATATTCAAGGTGATGAAAAGTGAGGGCCTACAACCAAGGTTACTTTACCCAGCAAGGCTATCATTTAAAATTGAAGGAGAAATAAAAAGCTACCCAGGCAAGAAAAAGCTAAAGGTGTTTGTTAATACAAACCAGTAATGCAACACACATTAAAGGGCTTGTTTTAAAAAGAAAAAAAAAGAAAAAAAGAAAAATAATTAAAAAATAAAATGGTAATAAATATGTATCTATCAATGATCATCTTAAATGTAAATGTTTTAAATGCTACAACCAAAGGACATAGGGTAGCTGAGTGGATAAGAAACCAAGACCCATATATGAGGTCTGTCCAGAAGGTATCTAGTCATGTAATATGAAAAATAGAGACTTATTGAAGAAGATATAAGATATAAGAAACACTGTACATAGGACAATAACTTCTCAGTCACCTTCAAAAATTGGCACCTTGGAACCTCACATAGTTCTCCGAATCGCCATCAGCTGCCATGTCTCACTTTCTGAATCTCGCCAATGATCTGGAATCTCTTCCTTTTCAAAGGTGATTTTAGTTTTGGGAAAAGTCAGAAGTTACAGGGCACCAAAACTGGGCTGGAAAGGTTCTGAGTCACCTGAGTGTTTGATGTTTCACCAAAAAAACTCTGCAGGAGATGTGATGTATGAGTGGATGCACTGTGGTGATAAAGCTGCCAATCACCAGTTGCCCACAGCTGTGGCCTTTTGAATCTTCCAAAAAGTTTCTGTGGAGGAATTCTCAAGCTCAAAGCAAAATTTTTTTTTCTTCTTTTTTTCTTTTTTTTTTAATTTATTTTTTTATTAAATTAATTTATTTACTTTTTAAATACATTTGTCTCTGCCTTCCCCCCACCTCTTTCGCTTGCCCCCTCCCACCTTCCCTCCCTCAGCTCTTCCCCTTTGGTTTTGTCCATGAGTCCTTGCTATATGTTCCTTGACTTTCCCCTTCCCTTCCCTTTCCTTGCCCCCACCCTTCCCTCTTGTCTCTGTTGATTTCTTTTCCTTTCAGTGTTGCTGGTCATATTTTCCTTGTCAAAGCAAAATTTGATGCAGATTCATAGCTCTACTCGCTCAGTCATTTTGAATGCAATGGCCACACAGTACACATGCTCACTCAATGGCATCTAGAGCCCCCACTAACTAATACAGTGAAGTTGTCATTGTTCGTGCATGCACAGTCCAGTCCACTATCCTTGGCTACCAGATTACATTGATATTGTGCAAACAGTTCTCATTATATTAACAATGGTTGGACTTTTTCTGGATAGACCGAGTATATGCCATCTCCAAGAGACCCACCAGAGATCGAAAGATACACACAGACTATAGATAAAGGAATAAAAAAAGATATCTCATGCAAATGTAAAGGGGAAAAAAAAGCTGGGGTGGCAATACTTATATCCAAAAAATACAGTTTAAAACCAAGGCTATAGTAAAAGACAAAGAAGGACACTACATGGTAATAAAGGGAACAATTTAACAAGAGGATATAACCCTAGTAAACATTTATGCATCCAACAAAGGAGCACCTAACTATGTAAAACAAATCTTGATGGACCTAAAAGGAGAGATCAACAGAAATACAGTCATAGTAGGGGATTTTAACACCCCATTGACTGCAATGGATAGATCTTCCAGACAGAAAAATCAACAAGGAAACAGTAGCTTTAAACGACACACTAGATCAAATGAATTTAATTGATATCTTCAGAGCATTTCACCACAAAACAGCAGGCTATACATAGTTTTCAAGTGCAAATGGAACATTTCCTAGAATAGACAATATGTTAGCACACAAAATACGTCTCAATACATTTAATAAGACTGAAATCATATCAAGCATCTTCTCTGACCACAATGCTATGAAACTAGAAATCAAGCACAAGAAGAACACTGAAAAATACAGAAAGACATGGAAGCTAAATAACATGTTATTAAACAATAAACAGGTCAACAAGATCAAGGAAGAAATCAAAAGATACCTCAATACAAATGAAAATGAGGACAAAACAATCCAAAATCTGTGGAAAGCAATCCTAAGAGGGAAATTTATAGCATTACAGGTGTATCTCAAAAAACAAGAAAAAAGCTCAAATAAACAATCTAACTTTACACTTAAAGAAACTTGAAAAAGAACAACAAACAAAGCCCAAAATGATTAGAAGGAAATAAAAAGGATTAGAGCAGAAATAAATGAAATAGAGTCTAAAAAAAGATACACAAGATCAATGAATCCAAGAGCTAGTTATTTGAAAAGATAAACAACACTGATAATCTTTAACCAGATTCATCAAGAAAAAAAGAGGACCCAAATAAATTAAATCAAACATGAAGGAGGAGAAATAACAACATCAAAGAAATACAAAGGATTGTTAAGGAAATATTATGAACAACTATATGCCAACAAATTGGGCAACCTGGATGAAATGGGTAAGCTCCTAGAAATATATAATCTTCCAAAACTAAATCAGGAAGAATCAGAGAATCTGAATAGACAGATGACCCCTAGTGAAATTGAAGTGATAATCAAAAAACTCCCAACAAAACAAAAGCCCTGGACCAAATGGCTTCACATGCAAGTTTTACCAAACATTCCAGGAAGAACTAACATCTCTTGTTCTCAAACTATTTCAAAAAATTCAAGAGGAGAGAAAATTTTCAAGTTCATTTTATGAGGCCACCATTATCTTAATTCCAAAACCAGATAAAGACATTACAAAAAAAGAAAAAGAAAATTACAGGCCAAATCCCTGATGAATAGAGATGTTAAAATACTCAACAAAATATTAGCAAATTGAATACAGCAATACCTCAAAAAAATCATACACCATGATCAAGTGGGATTTATTCCAGGAATGCAAGGCTGGTACAACATTCACAAATCAATTAATGTGATTCACCACATAAACAAAATGAAGGATTAAAAACCACATGATCATATCAATAGATACAGAAAAAGCATTTGGTAAAGTTAAGCACCATTTGTGATAAAAACTCTCAGCAAATTGGGAATAGAGGGAACATACCTAAACATAATAAAAGCCATATATGACAAACCTACTGTCAGCATTATACTTAACGGGCAAAAACTAAAAGTGTTCCCCTGAAGATCAGGAACAAAACAAGGATGTCCACTTTCACCTCTCTTATTCAACATAGTACTGGAAGTCCTAGTCATAGAAATCAGACAAGAAGAGATAAAAGACATCCAAATTGGAATGGAAGAAGTAAAACTGTCATTATTTGCAGGTGACATAGTATGATACACAGAGAACCCCAAAGATTCTATCAAAAACTACCAGAACTGATAAATGAATTCAGTGAAGTAGCAGGATACAAATTAATATCCAGAAACCAGTTGTACTTTTATATGCCAACAATGAACTAACAGAAAGGGAAATAAAGAAAACAATCCCATTTACAATTTCTTTAAAAAGAATTGAATACCTAGGGATAAATCTACTGAGGAGGTAAAAAACCTGTACTTGGAAAATTGTAAGACACTGATGGAAGAAATCTAAGAAGATACAAATAAGTGGAAGCACATACCATGTTCATGGATAAGTAGAATTAACATCATTAAAATGTCCACACTACCCAAAGCAATCTTACATGGTCAACGCCAATTCCTATCAAGATTCTAATGTTGTATTTCACATAACTAAAATAAATATTTCAAAAATTTGTATAGAACCACAAAAGACCCTGCATAGCAACAGCAATCCTGAAAAAGAAGAATAAAGTTGGAGGAATCATGCTACCTAATATCAAACATAATATAAGGGGCCATAGTAATCAAAACAGCATGGTACTGGCATAAAAGCAGACACAGAGATCAATGGAATAAAATAGACATCCCAGAAATAAACCCACACCTTTATGGTCAATTAATATTTGACAGAGGAAGCAAGCACATACTATGGGTTAAAGATAGTTTATTCAATAAACGATGTTGGGAAAATTGGACAGATATGTGCAGAAAAAATGAAACTAGACCATCTTCTTACAATACACACAAAAATAAATTTAAAATGGATTAAAGACTTAAATGTTAAACCCCAAACCATAAAAATCCTAGAAGAAAACATAGGCAGTAAAATTTCAAACATTGCTTATAGAAATATTTTATCAGATATATCTCCCCAGGCAAAGGAAACAAAAGAAAAAAATAAACAAATGGGACTACATCAAACTAAAAACGTTCTGCACAGCAAAAGAGACCATCAACAAAATGAAAAGACTACCCATGGAATGGAAGAACATATTCGCCAATACATCTGATAAGGCGTTAATTTCCAATATTTGTAAAGTCCTTTTAAAATTCAACACCAGAAAAATGAACAACCCAACTGAAAAATGGGCAGAGGACCTGAATAGATACTCCTCCAAAGAGAACATACAGATGGCAGAAAAATGAACAACCCAATTGAAAAATGGGCAGAGGACCTGAATAGATACTCCTCCAAAGAGGACATACAGATGGCAGAAAAATGAACAACCCAATTGAAAAATGGGCAGAGGACCTGAATAGATACTCCTCCAAAGAGGGTATACAGATGGCCAATAGACATATGGAAATATGCTCAATGCCACTAATCGTCAGAGAAATGCAAATTAAAAACCACAATAAGATACCATCTCATACTTGTCAGAATGGCTATCATCAACAAATCAATAAATAACAAGTGCTGGCAAGAATGTGGAGAAAAGGAAACCCTTTTGCACTGTTGGTGGGAATGTAGACTTGTGCAACCACTGTGGAAAGCAATATGAAGATACCTCAAAAAATTAAAAATGGAACTGCCTTTTGACCCAATAATCCCACTTCTGGGAATATATCTGAAGAAACCCAAAACACCAATTCAAAAGAACATAAGCACCCCTCTGTTCATTGCAGCGTCATTTACAATCTCCAAGATATGGAAGCAGCCCAACTGTCCATCAGTAGTTGAGTGGATAAAACAACTATGGGACATTTATACAATGGAATTTGACTCAGCTGTAAAAAAAAAAAAAGAAAATTTTACCCTTTGTAACAGTATGTATTTACCTGGAGAACATTATGCTAAGTGAAAATAAGCTAGTCAGAGAAAGACAAGTACCATATGATTTCCCTTGCATGTGGAATCTAATGAACATACTGAACTATCAAACAAAATAAAGACAGAATCATAGATAAAGAGCAGGATGACAGCTATAGGGGAGATCTTAGAGGGTGGGACTTTTAAGCAAGAAGAAAGAAGGACTCTTGGACATGGACAACAACATGGCAATTGCTGGGGGTAGGGGGCATAAAGGGGTTAAATGGTAATGGAAAAATTAAAATAAAATTTTTTTAAAAAAGTATTTATGGTCAAAGTAGAAGAGAGAGCTGGATGTAGATTTGGAAAAAAGGTAAGTAACAACTCTAATTAAGACAAGACTATAATTTACAGGGAGATATAAACTACTATGACAGTTTTAGGAAAAGGAGGAGCCACTTATAGATGAGAACTTCCTGCTATCTTTACAGACAAGGCCACATTTGAACTGGGTCTTAAAGTAAAAAGGCAGTTAAGAATATCTGTAGTCGAGTAAATGATGTGAGCAAAATTAGTAGGAAACTGTGATAGAATATTAACTATTTGAATATGGACAAATCTTAATAGATAATAAGAGCAAGAAAGTTTGTTAGGATTCTTCATAGCTGTTGAATGTAAGTCTAAGAAGTTTACATCCATGCGTCTCAGACTTTAGTATGCAAGATCCCCTGAATAGTTATTAGAACACAGATTATTTGGACAGAGGTTCTGATTCAACAGGTCTAACTGGGGTCTGGGAATTCATTTTCAATAAGTTCCTGTCATGTTGATGCCCCCCATTTGTGGGTCACATTGTAAACAGTAGTAATGTTTGGCAACATATAGACATAAATGGAAGATATTAATGGCCAACTGAAACTTTTTGATCAGAGGAGTGATATGCTTTATTATTGTCTATATATTCACTTATTTTAGTCTAAAAAATGGAATTACCCAAAGGCCAGTTATTAATGGCAGACCTTTAGAATCTTCTCTTGTAACCACAGCTGTTACCCCATAAAGATATAATCCAAAACTCAGTGAGATTTTTAGGGGAATGACATTCTTTACTCTGCTTAAAGAGGATATCAAATGGAACTTTTCTACAATTGAACGTTAACAACAAAAGCATAAAGCAACCATCATTTTAGAAATCCAAAAAACTGGGAAGGAAAGTAAATATGTTTATTAACTACTATTTTGAACATCTTTAAGCACTAAATATTATAAAAGGTAAATAAGATATATTTGGGAAGAAATATTTACCATGGAATCAGCCTGTTTAGGAATCTTAGTCTTCCTTTAGAAGAAGTAATAATGTTGACAGTATAACCTCCTAGTTTGGGAAAAAACAGACTCGTGAATTGCAGCTTGTTGAAGGAATGATTAGACTTGACTCCTATGATTCAAGGTCAGAACCTAGTACAATAAGTAGAAATTTTAAGGGATGCAAGGGATAAAAATAAGAATTTTTTTTTTTCTGCCTGAAATACTCTTAACATTTCTTTAATTTCCTCCTTTTTACCCTACTCCATTGCCGATACATATTGATAATACTGGCACACAGCAGGCATGTCAGCTGAACAAATGAGAGAATAGATGGTACAATATAATTATCATGAACATTGAAAATAAGCATTGAAATCTAAAGCTTTTGCTTTTATGTTTACTTATATATGAACATAAACCTCCTAACATTCTTAAAGGCTGTCAGAATTTTCATAGTAGTTCCACTCATTTAGACTCAATTTTTATTAAATATTTGGACAATTCAAATAAATTTTTGAAGAGTATTTTTCACCTAAAAAAAGTATTTTTAAAGGCATAACTAAGTATGTTCAAAAATAATGGCTGTCCAGTTGATGGGTTGGAGTGTCAACCTCTACCAGCAAAAAATCAGTAAAAGATTAGTTGAGTACTTTAGAATATACCAAAAAAACCCTCATGAGGATAAATGTTAGTTGTAGAATTTCAGAATACCAATTAGTCAGCAATCATCAGTCATGTTACTATTACTGTTGGGAATCTGAACTCTTAAATATTATGCTCTTCCTTCAACAGAATGTTATTTTTAATCAGATCAGAATCTTTAAATCCATTTTTATATGTGCTTTTGATACACATTTTTAAGCACCTACTTCATGACAGACACTATGCCTATGTGTTGTCCTGAAATAAACATACCCAGATATTATATGGAACAAAGCCTCTTTAATTTTAAAAAGTCTTACTCCCTAGCAGAGGAGTTAACAGTACCAAGGTAAAAATGCAGAAGGAATAGCCACTCACTTGAAGAGCTTCCCTATCCAGGAATAGCTCCCCACCACCTGAAAGTTCATGAAATTCCTCCAATAGGATTCCTTTCCCCTGATTCTTGAAGATTTTGTGTTTGAAGACTTCTCTTAAAAAGCAAACACCTCCTGGGAAGAGAAATAGCTGAAACCTTTAGCAGTTAAATCACTTCCCATCTTTGGACTTCAGTTTCCCTACCTGTAAAATAAGTAGTTTTGACCAAATGATCTCTGTGGACACCTCCAGCAATGAAAATCTAGCACTTATTAGGCCTACAGAGCAGAGAATGGGAGCAGCTCATGACAGGGTTTTCAAGGCTGCTTAGAAATGGACCTTGGAATCATAAGCAATCCAAAGTACTTGAAATGATCAAACTCTTTCCTAACCCTGAAGTTATAGAGAAAGATTTAAACATGCCTCCAAGCCTCATGGGCAATTCACTCCCTTTGAGCTGTTAGAAAACCTTTGGCTAATAAAGATTAAACAAATAAATATTAAAAATGGTTCTATCCAGGATCCTGAGAGGCCAATTTGCTGTTAATGGTGGTGTTTAGGCCCTAAAAGGGTATTAACTTACAGAGTAGTTAAGTCTCCAAACACAGACCAGAGCTTTAAAAGATGTACAGGTGCCAAAATTAAGGGCCAAATTACCAATCTGTTTTAAATGATGGTCTGGGAATGCTCAGTATGACAAGGAAAATGTATGACAAATAATATCTTCAATACAAAGAAAAAGTTGCTTGAATTTATTAGAGGAAATGTGCTGCCTCTTGGGACTTCTTTTTGCCCACTCCCCAAAGAGGTGATTTTTCAAAATCAACTTGAAGACACAGCTAATGCAAAATGGCCCTTTAAACACAAAATAAGCTCATTTTAAACTAAAACAGTTTCCATCTCAGCATTTGCCAAAACCTTTGAGAACTTAGAAATCCTTTCCTTAATGCACATTCCATTAGTTTCAAACTAGGTGCTTCCACAATATGCTAAATGCCTGATTACTCAACATGAGCAAAAGCTTTAGACCAGAGTAAAGCCTGCTGCCTCTCCACTCACCAACAACTTTAAAGAATTTCATTGGCAGCCCTGCTGGATGACAGCAGAATGACTTCCTGTTAAGTAACCTCCATCTTCCAAGGTGACAGGAAATGGGTTTAAACACTAGTATTATCACTAATCAATTTGAGGGAGCACATGTTCCCAGCCTGCAGTTGTGAAGTTTGGTTGCAATGTGTTAGCTGCTTGCTGGGCCATGTGATTCAGCATAATGACAGATGAAAGGAAAGGTCAGATTTACAGAGTGTTGAAGAGGTGTCATCAAGAATTGCATATTACTTCAAGATGCCCTCTGCATCAGAGGCATCTCACATACAGGAGGCAATTTCTCCTACAGAATTATGCAGTGTCATAATAACTTTTATGGAAGCTCTCAATTTTATTTGAACACATGAAGAATTGGGCTTTCTCTTATTCCTGATTGAGACCAAATAGTCCAAGGCAATGGTCTTACCTTTATATGATCCTACCATAACCTTTAAGGTAAGTGCATACATGCATACTGTATTTTCAAGCTTTGCCAAATCCACTCTTGTCAAGTTAAATAGCCATATTTTCCTCAAAAGCTCTTTCTAGTGCCCCCATTATCTTGACACTTTCAGAGATCAAGATGGTTTTCCTCCTCAAATACTATGGCTTTTCTATTTCCTTTCAAAGAAGCACTATTTATTCAGTTTTACACTAAGGAGGAATAAGGATATTTTCCCTTTATTTATAGAAGAAGAAGGGACCTCTCCCAGAGTTTATTTATATTATAGACTCATTTCTTCAGTCATAATTATTTTTGAGCACTTATTCAAAGTTAGGATTTGTGTTAACAGTTACCATAACCAGTACAGCCAGGCATGGTTACTGATCTTTTGGAGGCACTCAGTTAAGTAATAAAACATAAACTAAATAATTATTTAAATGAATGCATAAATCATAAATTAAATATTCATAATTATTAAATAGATTAAAAAATTGTTGAACAAATGTATAGTTATTAACTGGGGATGAGTAAATAAACATCGAAAGGTGAAGAGACTTCCTAAGGTCCCACAGTAAGCCTGTTACAGAATACTGGTCTCCTTCTCAGCTCCCAGCCCAGTTCTTTTTCACTCTGTATCCTGGTGCATTTCAGTGTGCTTCCCCTGAACTGACAGATGATTGATTTCCAGGGCAGTCTCACAGGAGCTTCTCTAGAACAGAGCGTTCCAAGTTTTTTGCCTCCTACCACAACTATAAAATGCTTTATTCTTTGCTGAGGCATACCTGGGGGAAAGGCAAGATAGATGTGTGTTTATGTTTTGTGGGGAGGGCAGGGTACCTAGAGGTAACACCATGATGGAGGTCTCCTAAACTTTTATGAAGAACACACAAGACTACCATAGTGAAAGTAGAAGACAGTAGTGCCCTCATGGCTTCTCTTTAGGGGGCAGGGTTAGCCTGTTCCTAAAGGAAAAACGATATATCTTGGGGGAGGTGAAGAGAGTCATTTTAAGTGATTTTCTAAAATAATCACCATCTTCTGTCTTAAAAACTGGCTGAAAATGGCAATGCAGCTCAGTTTTAAGGGCCAGGGAACACAGAGGCCATGGACATGACTGAACCAAGTAAAACAACTAGATATTGCCCAGGATTATGCTTCTTAGCTAGGAGAGTGGAGTCAGGGTCTTGGAATCATTTTCTTAAAATTCAGGGTAGCAGGATCAGGTAGTCCTTTGCCCAAAATAATAACTCCTCTCACAGCTTAAATTCCTGTCTCCAGAAAGAGAAGAAACCCATCCTCAACACAAAATCTACAAACTATGTGCTTAGTCACTATTTGCGGAATGCATAAATGGTGTGGACAGTAGCATCCATCTGAATCTGCAAACATTAATAAATAAGAATTTATTGCACATTAGTTTGTAGATTTTAACATAGTGAAAGACACCATGTTAAGGCTCTGAATTCATTATCTTACTTAATCCTAATAACCCTGAAAAATAGCTAATAGTATTATTCCCATTTCATAAATGAGAAAGGAAACTTAGAAAAGTTAAATAACTTATCCAAGATTACTAAGATAGCAACTAGGATTTAAATATAGGTCTGGTACACTTCAAAGTCCATGCTCCTGTTCACCATATTTATTGCCTCCTTGTGGGTAAAGACAGGACAAGATGTTTATCACCTCACTACAGGGTCCTACTTTCAATTTATTAGGGCACTTTTAGCAGTAAAGAATAAGAAAAAAGTAATTTAACAATACATACATGTAATACTTCACATAAAAAGGGGAGTCTTGAAATAAAGTGTGTTTAGGGCTGATTAGTTCAGTGGCTCAGTGATATCTTTAATGATGTAAATAAATCCTTTCTGTTCTGCTGTTCTGCGAGTGCTGGCTTTTGTCCTCAAGTATGTCCCTTAATAGTAGCAAGATTGCTGCAACAGCGGAAGGCCTTATCTCCTCATACAATTGTTTTTTCAGTGCATTTCTTTTAAGAATAAAGAAATCTTTCATAGTAGCCTCCCAGTAGACTTTCATTTTTATTTTATTGGTTATTTCTATAATAACTATTATAGAAATTATTTTATTGGTAATTTCAATAACTGGCAAGGAGATTAGAACTACCAAGGTTGACTTAAAGAAATGAAGACCCACCTACCTAAGTTTGGGAATGAATCATATTCCCCTGAAGCATATAGCTGCCTATTCCTGAAAAAAAGTGAGGCCCTTTTAGAAAGGAAGAAGGGTAGGAAAGGCTGTTGGGTAAGAAACTAATAATAACTGCCACATACCCAAATCAAATAAAAAGTGAAATGAGAAGCTCTATCAACTGACACATTTTTCTAACCACTGCCATATACTAGTTGACAAATGCTTTCAAATCCAGTTATGTTTGAAAGCAAAGTAGCAATCAATTCCAATCTTCTAGGTTTTGAGAATGAGAGGAAATTGTAGAAGCTACCAAAAGAATCAGTTTTCCACCCATCTGATGTAAAGGAAAGAAATCTGTGGTTTCTCTCTGAGTTTAGAGTCCAAAATCTAGAAAAAGGTAAGGAAATACATAGCAGCCATTCTTCCAATCTCCCTGCCCTTGAACACAAGATCAAGTACTACTTTCTGTACCAAGGATCCACTATGGCTCCTGAGCATTTAATTATGTTGCAGAATTTCTCCTGTATTAAATCAAGGGGAAACCATTCCTATTTATTCATCCCCAGAGACTGTTAACCCAGGATTGCTATTTCATGTCTCTGACTCTTAATTTAGGGATGGTAATCTCTGCTTATAGTATTAATAAACAGATCCGAAATAACGTGAAAATTCTTCGTGAATTTTAATTTGCTGCACAAATAGAAGGACTGCTGAAAGTTCCAGTTTCAGCCAGGGGCATGACTTACACGGTGGAAATCAAAGTATTTAAATTTTTGAAGAGCCTTTGCCAGGGGCTCACTCTCCTATACCTCCACAAATCAAGTGTACTTCCCTATGCCTTAACCCTAGGTTTGGTTGGCCACATGGCTTTCTGTGGCTAACACAAAGAGGCTGAAATGACAGGGGTCTATTTCTGAACCTAAGTCTTAAGAGGCCTTGCATGTTTCCATCTGCTCTCATGAATTCTATTGTCACCATAAAAACATGCCAAGGTTAGTAAGCTCACTGGTCTGAAGAGCAGAAATGCCTAAGCCAAGCCTAGTCTAGATAAGCTAATTCCCAGGTAGGTCGCTCTCAGACTATGAATAATAATAAATACTTGTTGCTTAAAGCCATTGAATTTTGGAGTCATTTCTTAATAAAAATAGCAAACTAATAAAGTGCTCAAAGTGTAACCATATTCATCAGGGAAAAAATATGAACAAAAGTCTTCCAAAACAAGTCCTCAAGCATTTTGTTCCAATTGCTTTCTACTCCCAATAACACTTAAGACTGATTTCATAGAAGAAGAAGAAATCAGAAAACAAATACCATTTGATATAGCAAGAAGAAAAATAAAGTACCTAGGAATAAATTTAACCAAAGGGGTAAAAGACCAGTACGCAGAAAACTATACAACATTGAAGAAAGAAATTAAGGAAGACAAAAATAAATGGAAGCATATACCATGCTCATGGATTGGAAGAATTAATATCAAAATGTCCATACTACCCAAAGCAATTTATAGATTCAATGCAATCCCTATTAAGATACCAATGACGTATTTCACAGAAATAGAACAGACATTTCAAAAATTTATATGAAACTATAAACGACCCCGAATAGCTGCAGCAATTTTGAGAAAGAAACACAAAGTAGGAGGGATCACAATACTGGACATCAAACTCTACTACAAAGCCACTATACTCAAAACAATCTGACACTGGCACAAGAACAGACCCATAGACCAGTGGAACAGAATAGAAAGCCTAGAAATAAGCCCAGGTCTCTATGGGCATCTATTATTTGACAAAGGGGGCAGAAGCATAAAATGGAGCAATAATAGCCTCTTCAACAAATGGTGTTGGGAGAGCTGCACGGCTACATGCAAAAAATTGAACTTGGATCATCAGCTGACACCATACACAAACATAAACTCAAGATGGATAAAAGACTTAAATATAACTTGCAACACCATCAAAGTCCTAGAGGAGAACATTGGCAGGAAACTCAGATATCCCACGCAGCAATTTTTTCACTGATATGTCTCCTAAAGCAAGGGACATAAAGGAAAGAATAAACAAGTGGGACCTCATCAAAATAAGAAGCTTCTGCACGGCAAAAGAAAACATCAGCAAAATGAAAAGGGAGTCAACCATATGGGAAAATATATTCGCTAATGATACATCAGATAGAGTTTGATCTCCAAGATATATAAAGAACTCACTCGACTCCACTCCAAGAAGACAAATGATCCAATCAAAAAATGGGCAAAGGACCTGGGCAGATGCTTTTCCAAGGAGGAGATACAGAGGGCCCAGAGGCATTTGAAAGGATGCTCAGTATCACAAGCCATCAGAGAAATGCAGATCAAAACCACCATGAGGTACCACCTCACACCGGTCAGAATGGCCATCATAAACAGATCCACAAACAACAGGTGCTGGCGAGGCTGTGGAGAAAAGGGAACCCTGGTCCACTGTTGGTGGGAATGCAGACTGGTGCAGCCATTGTGGAAAGCAGTGTGGAATTTCCTCAAAAAGCTGAAAATGGAACTGCCTTTTGATCCAGTGATTCCCCTGCTGGGACTATACCCTAAGAATACCAAAACGCCAATACAAAAGAACCTATGCACCCCAATGTTCATAGCACCACAATTTACAATAGCCAAGTGTTGGAAGCAACCTAAATGCCCATCAGTAGATGATTGGATCAAAAAGTGATGGTACATATACACAATGGAATACTACACAGCAGAAAGAAAAAAAGAACTACTAAACTTCGCGACAGCATGGATGGAAATAGAGAGCATTATGCTAAGCGAAATAAGCCAGGGGGCGAAAGACAAATACCATATGATCTCACCTCCAAGCAGAATCTAACCAACAATACAAAGATGCAAGAAAAATAAGACCAGCAACACTGAAAGGAAAAGAAACCAACAGAGACAAGAGGAAAGGAGGGAGCGGGGTCGGGGAAAGGGAAGGGAAGGGGAAAGTCAAGGAACATATAGCAAGGACTCATGGACAAAACCAAAGGGGAAGAGCTGAGGGAGGGAGGGAGGGAGGGAGGGGGCAAGGGAAAGTGGTGGGGGGTAGACAGAGACAAATGTATTTGAAAATATAAATTTAAAAAAATTTGAATAAAACATAAATATAAATAAAAGAGTGATTTCAGTTATTTTTCTCCTTTAGACCATGCTGCTGGGAGAAGGTAGTCTTTCTCCATCAGTTCTCTCAGTACCTTCATCCAAAACTGATTATCTGTGTTGCATACTCATTTGCTCATTTAGGTAAGTAAAGAACATGGATTTTTTTCTTATACTGAACATACCACGATTAACAAAGTTACAGAAGACATTGACTTACATGTAAAAGGTGCTCAATAATGTTTGTTCAATTAAATTTTGACTTCATTTAATTGCAGTGTCTGATGATCTAGATTAAATGATTTTCAAGTACAGAATGTTACTACCTAAAGTCAGCCTCACAAAGATGACTACACTGATAAGACTTTTTGTAGACTGTCACTTCCTTTCCTAATTCCACCCTTGCTCCTACTCCCAATTCCCACCTAAGTTCAGAGAATACTAAACCTCACCCTGTTCATGATTACTTAGGAGTAGGGATCTTTTTTCTCTTATTCTTCAAAGACCTGTACTTTAGTTCAGATCAAGCACTACTGCTGATAGTCCTAGTGTCCACCCATGGAAATCTCCCTGGGTGGCTCTCTCTTTCCTCAAATCCTAAGTCTACCTAGAGATGTTCTCTGACTATTTCCCCCCACTTCCAAGTGTTTCTTTTTCACAGATCTGCTACTACTTGAGTATATAACCTTTGTCTTCATCCATGACAATTTATTAATATTAACAGCTAATACATATTGATGGCTTAGTTCCCATCAGGGATGATATTAACAAATTTATATGCATGACCATTTTTCATCCTCAAGAAAATCCCTTTGAGGCAGATTACCATCTCTATTTTATAGATGAGGAAACATCCACTTAGAATAACATATCCAAGACTTATGCAGAGAATGAAGACTATTAACAAGTCATTCATGTTAACAAGTTCACATTTCCTACCATCCTTTTTTTTCTCTAAGTCTCTAGACCTAACATAGTATACATCATGATGGACACATAATGGCCTGTCCTATAATAACTCTACACATCCTGTCCTAAAGAGTTCAATCCCTGAGCCCCAAGGTGTCTGGTTCATTTTTTTTCCTCCTGCAATATTAGTAGTCTTCAAACCTATATTTACTTTTCCAATTGCTTCTTAATCCCAGAAGCATTTTGGGGTAGGAACAACTGAATTACAAAAGCTCTAGGAGACTTGGGAGAGGCTTTACCCTTCAAAGAAGAATGAAGAAAATTCAGAAAGAAAAGGATAATCTCTTGTCGATGTAGATAGCATTAAGTGAACTTTAACCCAGCAAAAAATTCATTGGGTTAGCATTAAGTGCCACCTACATCACTGAGATGTTACAAGAATCAATGAGACTATATTTGGTAAAGTGTTTGTCAAATTTCTGAATATTCATATAGATGTTAGTTATTAATATTCTATGAAATAAGCTTAGTTATTATAATAACAACTAGTTACTCTTCCAATTAATTATAACCTTCTTAAGTGAACACTTTCCTTTTCTATGACTCTTCTGGAGACCTAATACTTGACTGGGTCCCCTGTTTTATATTACCCCAAAATTTACAATATCCTGAAGACTTATTTACAAAACCCTTCTATCATTTAATGAACACAAGTATAAATACATATAATATCAATCCAAACAAGCCACAGATCACAACTGAGAGATACTATTATACATTCATACCATAAACATACGATCTACCTGCACTGTATAAAGATTCTAGTTCCTCCATATCCTTGCTAACACTTACTATTTTCCATTTAAAAGTTATTATTATAGCCATCCTAATGAGTGTGATGTAATACTTCACTGGGGTTTTTATTTGCATTCACTAATGAATAATGATGTTGAGCACATTTTCACATGCTTGTTCTTAGCTTTGGGGTTTCATTTATTTACTTTCTTCCACTAGACCAAGTTTGTAAATAACTTTTAGTTTTGTGACTTCCAGATTCAAAATCTTAAAAACTTTTTTTTTAATCTGTCCTTCACATACCCTCTCCCTTTAGATTAGGTTCTCCTTTTCTCAGCTAAAACAGTAATATCAGACATTCCAGAACTTCCCTCACCTCCTTGACTTTCATTGATGTATGGCCAGAAAGAGACTATCCGAAAGGAAAGGAAGAAAAAAAAGGAGCTTCATGTGGTCAACATACCAAGGATCCAAAAATGGTAAACAGCATATGTAGTGGGGAAGAGTAAGAAGAGAGAAAAATATGGAGCCTTTGAACTAAAACAATTGTGGGAGATTAGATGTGTTCCAGTCTATCTCTTTTAACTTTCTGTATAGCGTTATTGAAGCATAAACAACAAATATTTAAAGTGTACAATTTAATAAACTTTAAAATATGTATATACACAAGAAACCATCACCACAATAAAGATAGTGTACATATCACCCCTGCATGCTTTCTTGTGCCCCTTGGGAATTCTACCTTCACTATTCAGGTAACCACTGATTTGATTTTTGTTGCTATAGATTAGTAAACATTTTATATTATTTAAAATATAATCATTTTAAATGTAACATCTAAATAATTAATTTATCTTAGTAACTTTTTGCTACATGTATTTTTGAAGCTCTGTTGTTAGGTACATACAAATGTATGACTGCTATGTTTTCTTGGTGAAATGATCCTTGTATCATTATGTAATATCTTTCTTTGTTCATGGTAATATTCTTTTCTCCAAAGTCTATTTTTTCTGATATTAATGTAACCTCTCAAACTTTCTTTTTATTAGTGTTTTCACATTATAACTTTTCCCATCATTTAAATTTTTTATTGTGGTAAAATACACATAACACAAAATTTACCATTTCTATTGCTCTTCCTTCATTTCTGATTTTCCAAGTTTCTTGCTGGTACCATTTCCATTCTGTCTGAAAATTTTACTTTAGCAATTATTTTAGAACAGTTTTCCTAGAAATGAATTACTTTAGTTAATCTGAAAAGATCTTTATTTGTCCTTCCTTCTGAAGGGTATTTTTACCTATATGTATAATTTGCAGCTGACAGTTCTTTTCTTTCAGCACTTTAAAAAATGTTATTCCACTTTCTTCTGGTTACCATGGCTTCTGATGAGAAATTTGCAACTGTTTGAATTGTAGTTATATCATAAGTAATAAATCATTTTTCTCTGGCTGCTTTCAAGAGTTTTTTTCTTTGCTTTAAGTTTTAGTTGATTGATTATGTGTCTGGTGTACATTTCTTTGGATTTATACTATTTGGAATTCTCTGAGCTTCACGGATCTGCAGGATCATGTCTTTCATTGAATTTGATAAGTTTCAGACATTACTTTATTTTCTAAAATGCAGTTCTTATTTTCTTCCTCTAAGACTCAGATGACATAAATGTTAGACATTTTAATTTTGACCATCAGATCCTTGAGGATCTGTTAAATTAGTTTTCAATCTTTTTTCTTTCTTTTGTTCTGATTGAATAGTTTCTCTTGATCTCTCTTCACATTCACTGACACTTTCATCTGTCATCTCTCTGCTGCTATTAAGGTTCTGCAGTGAGTTTATTTCACTTATTATATTTTTCAGTTCTAAAATTCCATTTGCTTCTGCTTTATATTTCCTATTTATTTACTGATAAAGTCTTAATTTCCATTTGTTTTAAGAGTGTGCATGATTTAAGAGTGTTGGGCTAAGGCCTTTGTCAGATAATTTCAACATTTCTGTCATATTTTCCTTTGCATTTGTTCATTATTTTTCCCAATGTAAGCTGAAATTTTCCTGGTTACTTTTATGCCATGTAATTTTGGATCTATCCTGGACAACTGGAATAGTAAGACTCTGGGTTTTCTCAAGCCACAAGTTCAAACCAGTCCTCCTTGGATCATGATTTAAATGACAGTGGCCAGAAGAGTTCAGACCACAAGTCAAACTAGTCCTCAATGAAAGTCCTGTTTTCAAAGGCTTTACAGTGTTATTTTAATATATTCTACCATTGTGCCCCCACCAGTGGCCAGTATGTTACTAGATCAATGGTCTAGCTCTTAGTTCGCCCTCAGAGGCTTTTTTTCTTTTTGTATGTATGTATGTATGTATGTATGTATGTATGTATGTATTTAAAATACATAATCTTTATTATATTTTTCCATTATCATTTAGTACCCTTAAATCTCCCTTCCCCCAGCAATCACCACACTGTTGTCCATGTCCATGAGTCCTTTTTCCTTTTTGCTCAATCCTTCCACTCCCTAATCTATACCCCCCCTCACTACTTGTCATCTGTTCTCCATCTATGAGTCTGTCTCTTTTACTTATTGGTTCAGCTTGTTTGTTATATTCCACATATGAGTGAAATCATGCATTTGTCTTTCTCTGACAGGCCTATTTCACTTAGCATAATGTTCTCCATGTCCATCCATACCGTCGCAAAGGGCAAAATTTTCTTCTTTTTGACAGCCGAGTATTCCATTGTGTATGTGTCCCATGGTTATTTTATCCACTAATTTATTGATGGAAACTTGGGCTGCTTCCATATCTTGGTGATTGTAAGAGTCCTCAGAGTTTTTAACATGCTGTTAAGGAGCCCAGCTCAGGCATGATCCTTGGAGCACTTAAATAACTCAGTCACCCTCCCAAACTCTTCCCTCTTAGAACAAGTTTTATTTTTTTGATGCCTAATTTTTAGTTTTGTTAAGTATAACCAGAGCAACCTCTGATTTAATACTGATTTTACCCCATCATTAATGAATATCCTTCAAGTAATTTACCTAATGTCCCACTAATTATAAGGTTTTTCACTATAGCTTATGAGAATATGTACTATTCCCAGACTTTTGTAAACCTCATAGATTGTTCCTTCTGCTTCTTTTGCATAGCCATTCCCTGGCCTCTGAAACTTTTCAATACATACATGTGCTGGTCAATAGTCAAAAGAAAACTCATTGGGACCCTCTGAATATCTCTGAAGCTCTCTCAATGTATAGATGTAATTCTAGCCACCTTGGCCATCCTAGATTCCAAGTTTAGTCTCCTTATCCCAGGGAAACCAGTAGGCTCAACCTCAATTTCCTGCTCCTTCCACTGAAGTCTGGAAGACCTCTGAAAGCATTAGGCTGATAAAACTGTAAAGCTTATCTCATTTGTTTCCCTTTCTTAGAAATGACTGTCCTGAGCTTCCTGATCTGCTATGTCTTCAAAGCTCTTATATCATATATTTTGTCTGATAGTGTAGATGTTACAGGTGGGAATGTTAACTCCAGTCCCTATTACTCACTCCTTCTTGGTCAGAAACAAAAGTACCCAATCTCCTTTGATAATGAGCTCCAGATTCTGACCAGGAAGAACAGTAAAATGTAGATGAAGATCAAGAATGACAATGAATTGAGGCCAGAGTTTGGGGAATCCAGATAACATGTTTTCTGAAGTGCAATATAACAGCAAAAATAAGGTGAGGTCACAAAGGAAAGCAGAAGTAAGTCCAATATGATAGCTGAGGTCAGCAAAGATTTGGTAAGAATAGAGAGATAAGAGAACATGGACTTTCAATGACAAAATGATGGATTAATGATCTGGAATAGGTTTCAATGATTGCTCTAGTTGCTCAATAAACATTTATGTTGAATGAATGTTTGTTGAATAGATACAGTTTTGGATGACCCTTCATTCTCTCTCCTTGATAAATGGAAATGGGGTAATGAGAGTTATGTGTAGAAGACCTATGTGATTTCACCTGAAAGCTAGTTTTTGGTTAATTTGATCAGCTTAAGGGAGAAATAATGTGTTCAGCAAGAAGAAATTTGCCCATAATAGGACAAGAACTCTTGGAATAATCTTCATACTTTACCACCTTAGCCTCCTAAGGCTTAAGAAAATAATACTTTCTTGGGTGTTCTTCATTTATAAGATGAGCTAAGAAACACTACAGTTAAAATTTCCCCTTCTTTGTTCTAAAGTAATATTACCAAGAAGACTAGTATACTATCTGCTATTAAATAGTCTTAATCTTTAAACCTCCCATATCAAATACATGAAACCAGTGTATTATGAATAAAAATACATTAATAAAAAATAAAAGCATACAAACACTGAACCCAATTACCAAAAGCTGGTTTTTAAATGTGAAGATTTTTCTGTGTGGGTGGGCCCATATCAACTGCCCTACTTTTCTACTCTAATAGTTATTTCATATACTGTTATTATTCACTGTCTCCTGAGAACTTCAATTTTATACTGGGTTCTAAAGAAAGAGGGAAAATTCAGAGAGTCCCACTAAATACTCAAATTTCCATAATATATAACACAGTAAATTAACCTCTCTCTGACAAATTCCTTCCAGTTTGGAGGAAATAAGAGAATGTTTCATAAAAAGATACAGAATTTGGGATTTTAAAACTTCTTGGAACTTTTGTAGGCTGGGCTAGAAGAAGGACAGAAAATAATACAGGCAGAGAAAGAAAAAGGTAAAACTAGCATCAGGGACCAAAAAACAACCAGTTTTTGTATATTTGAATTATTTATATGGTACATTGGAAAGTAAAACAGGGAAAACTGAAAGTCCTCAAATACAAGGATAAGCAGTCAATTGGTCCATTACTAAGGTAAATGTGATATAGTGGCAAATAAAAAGAAATAGGCTCAGCACTTTTAAGGCAGATGTGAAGAAAGCCAGAAGTTCAAGTATGGCAAGCTATTAGTGATATTTGTTCCCAAAATTCTACTACCTTATTAAGCAGGAAAGCAATAACAACATTCACAAAATACGCACAAGTCAACCTAGACTTTTAGTCTTAGTTTGAATGTCTGCATCATTCACACCACATAGATCTGGTTCAAGCATAAGCACAATAATCTTAATCTCTACTTGCACATCATAAATACACGTAAGACATTTTTTAAGTGTTTTTCATAGATACTGTTGAATGTTTGAAGCATATCATAAGAAAGTGAGAAACAGCTGTTGTATCTAGATTCAGCAGATGCATATTTGCACATAGAGCAATGTTTAAAAAATGTCTTCAACCTGTTCCATTAGTTCTTGAGATTATGAGTCCCCTGACTTCTGTTTACCCACTCCTTGAGGAAGTAGGTGGAGAGAAAAAACTATAATACATCAGCACATAAAAAACTATGGGTCTACAAAAGCAGAAAAACACACCACTATTTAACCATTAACAATCAATAATCTTCTAAATATCATAGAACCCTAAGGAGTCTACTGAAGTACCTCAGGATTTCCGCATACTCCTTCTTCTATCCTTTTCAATATCATTGTTATCTATTTTAACATTTATTTATCTCCCTGTTTTTTAAGAGCTTTTTAAATAACTCCTATAATAGATGAACCCATTGATGTAGAAGCATTATCTTGATAATTATATTAGTTTTTCTATTGCTGTTGTAACAAATTGCCATAAATTAAATGGCTTCAATAATACAAATTTATTTTATTACTGGCAGTAAGAATTATGAAATGGATCTCACTGAGCTACAATTAATGTGTTGGAAGGGCTGCATTCCTTTCTGGAAGTTCTAGTGGAAATTTCACTGTCTTGCCTATTCCAGCTTATGGAGGCCACACACATTCCTTGGTTCATGACCTGCTTCTTCATTCTTCAAAGCAAACAACAAGTCAAGTCCTTCTCACATCACATCTACATGTCTCTAAGTTATTCTTCTGCTTTGGTCTTCCATTTAAATCCCTGTGATTACAGTGGGTCCATCCTCTGTAACCTTAGTCTCATCTACAACCTAAGTTCCCCTTTGCCAGATAAGGTGACATAGTCACAGTTCCAAGGGAACTCAACAGTAATATAAACAAACAATCCAATTAAAAACTAAGCAAAAGACATGAAGCATATGTGGATGACAAATAAGCACATGAAAAGATGTTTAACATCACCAGCCATCAGAAAAATGCAAATTAAAATCATGATGCTTTCACTGAATACATATTAGAACAGTTAAAACAAAAATAGTGGCGATACTATAATGCTAGCAAGAATGCAAAGAAACATTGCTGGTAAGAGTATAAAATAGTAAAGTCACTCTGAAAAATATTGACAGTTTCCTAAAAAAATAAATATATACTCACCATATGACCCAGCAATCATACTCTTGGGCATTTATCCCAAAATGAACATTACATCTACACAAAAAATCTGTACACAATTGTTTATACATTAGTTGCAATAGCCAAAATACGGAAATGACCAAAATGTCCTATAATAGGTGAGTGATTAACCAAACTGTAGTACACCCATTATGGTGTGTGTATGGGGAGGGGGGCATTGTGGATATACAGGGGAGATCTTTAGAGTGATGGTATAGTTACTTACCTTGTTTGTGGTGGCAGTTACACAAATCTACCCAAGTGATAAAATGACATTGAACTATACACACACCTAACACCAACACTGACTTCCTGGTTTTGATACTGTAGTATAAGTCAGTGATATTCAACCTTTATCATCTAATGGCACGCATAAATTAATTACTAAAATTCTGTAGCACATCAAAAAAAGACAGGGTCCAGCACAAATAATGCCCAGTTTTTTTACAAAACCTTTTATTTCAAAATCATAAGCATGTAATTCTGTAACATAATAATATCACACTCAAGCATACCATGGCATTTTAGGAGAGATGTTCAAATTAAAACTATAAATTATTACATCCATGTTATTAACCTCCTAACCACAATAAAGCAAGCATTACTTCTGCCAAACCTTGTACATTCTATTTTTTGCTGATCTGACAAAAAAATAGGTATAATTTTGATTCATTCACACCAAATGGCTATTGATGTGTTGGCTGTTGTCATTTTTTTAGTTGACAATCTAAGGTAAAAGAGGTTAGTGTCCCTGACTAAATAGTCAGACATGCATGTTTTAAAAATCTTTGTGGCACAACAGTTGAAAATTACTGCTACAAGCTATGTAAAATATAGCTAGTGGGGGAAATGAGATGAAAGATACTTGATACTTGAGAGACTTTTCCTTACTATCTTTGCAACTACCTGCATATTGTTAATATCTAAAATGTTCCTAAATAAAAAGCTTTTAAAAATCAAGCAATATTATAAATTCAATACCCTCTGCCACCTGCTCCCCTTATTTTCAATCACTTTTCTATGTTACAAAAAGAATAAGGTAATTTTTATACCACTTTATATTCCCAGCAGAAGTATCCATTTTCATACATAGTCACCACTTTTTATCTTCTGTATTTCATATCCATTTTCCTCAATCTGTTGTTCATCTTTTAATTATATAGAGTATTTTGTGAAACAAAAGAGTATTCTGATGTAGGTAAATCCAACACTGATTGCCTTTATTATAAATAAGTTTAATGACTTGTATGTTTATATCCAAAATTGTAAATATTTTCTCTTACATTTTTGTAACATTTATATAGTTTGGATTAGGATGATGCTGACCTCATAAAAAGAATTTGGGAGTCTTCACTCTTCTTGGATTTTGTGAAATAGTCTGAGAAGGATAGGGGTTAGCTCTTCCTTAAATGTTTTGTAAAATTCTCTTGTGAAACTGTCTGGTCCGGGGCTTTAGTGTGCCAGGAGTTTTTTGATTACTGCTTCAATTTCACTAGCTGTTATTGGTCTGCTCAGGCTTTATGCTTCTTATTGATTCAATTTTGGAATATTATATGTTTCTAGAGACTTGTCTATTTCATGCAGGTTTTCAAATTTCTGGGTATATAGTAGTTTGTAATAATTTCTTACAATCCTTTCTATTTTTGTGGTATAAGTTGTAATCTGTCCTCTTTCATTTCTGATTTGATTTATTTGGGTCCTCTCTGTTTTTTGCTTGATGAGTCTGGTTAAAGGCTTGTCGATTTTGTTTGTCTTCTCAAAGAACCAGCTTCTGGATATTGATCCTTTGAATTGTTCTTTTAGTCTCTATGTCATTTAATTCTGCTCTGATCTTGGTTATTTCCTTCCTTCTGCTTGCTCTGGACTTTCTTTGTTGTTGTTCCTCCAGTTCTTGTAGATGTAGGGCTAGGTTGTTTATTTGAAATGTTTCTATCTTTTTTACGTAGGCCTGTATTGCTATTAACTTCCCTCTCAGGACTACCTTTGCCGCATCTGTGGTCAATTGATATTTGACAAAGGGGGCAGGAGCATGAAAAGGAGTAATAATGGCCTCTTCAACAAATGGTGTTGGGAGATCTGGACAGTGACATGCTGAAAAATGAAACTCGACCACCAATTTACACCATACACAAAAATAAAATCAAGATGGATAAAAGACTTAAATATAAGTCACAACGCCATAAAAATCCTAGAGGAGAACATAAGCAGGAAAATTTCAGATACTCCACACAGCAATATTTTCACTGATATGACCCCAAAACATAAAGAAAAGAATAAACAAATGAGACTTAAGCAAATTAAAAAATTTCAGCACAGCTAAAGAAAACATCAGCAAAATGAAAAGGACACCAACCATATGGGAAGATATATTTGCCAATCATACTTCGGACAAAGGTTTGATCTCCAAAATATATAATGAACTCACACAACTCCACTCCAGGAAGTCAAACAATCCAATTAAAAAATGGGCAAAGGACCTGAACAGACACTTCTCCAAGGAGGACATACATAGGGGGCCAGAGACATATGAAAGGATGCTCACCATAACTAGCTATCAGAGAGATACAAATTAAAACCACAATGAGATACCACTTCACACTTGTCAGAATGGCCAGCATAAACAAATCAACAAACAACAAGTGCTGGCAAGGTTGTGGAGAAAAGAGAACCCTACTACATTGTTCATGGGAATGCAGATTTGTGCAGCAACAGTAGAAAACAGTATGGAATTTCCTCAAAAAACTAAAAACAGAACTGCCTTTTGACCCAGCAATTCTGCTGGGATTATACCCTAAGAATCATGAAACACCAATTCAAAAGAATGTATGCACCCCAATGTTCATAGCAGCACAGTTTACTATAGCCAAGTCCTGGAAACAGCCTAAGTGCTCATCAGTTAATGAGTGGATCAAAAAACTGTGGTACATTTACACAATGGAATACTATGCAGCAGAAAGGAAGGAGGAACTCCTAATCTTCATGACAGCATGGATGGAACTGGAGGGCATTATGCTAAGTGAAATAAGCCAGGTGGTAAAAGACAAATGCCATATGATCTCACCTATAAGTAGAACATAATTAACAAAAGAGTGAGCAAAATACAACCAGAGACATGGAAATAAATAACAAATTGACAGTGACCAGAGGGGAGGGGAGAGGAGGATAATGGTGCAAAGAAGTAGAGGAAGAAGGGTCATTAAAGGATATGTATAAAGGGCCCATGGACAAAGACAATGGGGTGGGCGGGAAGATTGAATTTGGGAGCTGGGGGGTGTGTAGGGCAGGGAGAGTAATGGGAAAATGGAGACAACTGTAATTGTGCAATAATAAAAAATATAAAGTAAAAAAATTATATAGTTGGAAAATTAATTTAGATTTTTAATTCATCTAGAATTTATTCTCACACATGAAATGCAGTAGAAAATAAAATCTAAATTTATTTTCTTAAAGTTGCTTAGTCAAGTATTCAGCACAATTAATTAAATTTCTTTCCTAATTGATCTGAAATGTCAGAAAAGTGAAATAAGCCAGTCACAGGAGATAAGTACCATATGATTTCACTTATATGTGGTATCTAATAAACAAAATAGAAACAGACTCATAGATAAAGAAAACAAACTGATAGCTGTCAGAGGGGAGGGGGTTGGGGCCTGGATTAAAAAGGTGAAGGGAATAAGGAAAGAAGAAAACCTCATGAACACAGACAACAGTATGATGATTACCAGAGAGAAAGACGGTAGGGGAGGTAGAAGAAGATAAAGGGAGGGATAAATGGCGATGGAAGAAGACTTAACTTGGAGTGGCAAACACACAATACAATATTCAGATGAGGTATTATAGAATTGTACAACTGAAATCTATGTAATTTTAATAACTAATGTTACCCCAATAAATTCAATACAATTTTTTAAAAGAAAAAAAAAAAGAGCATTAGAAAAAAACATGATCTAAAGTCCTGAAAAAATATTCCATATACACTTACTTCTTTATCTAGACTCATTCTTTGATGCCATTCATCTTTTACCAACCAAATGCTTTAAAAACATTAGCATTATAATATATTCATTTACAAAGTTTCTTGAATACTCTCATGTATTTATTATTATAAATAAACTTAAAAATCAACTTGCCAAATTTCATCCTTCCATAATCCTTCTGGGATTCAAATTATATTTGTATTACTAATGGTGGGACAAACATACGTATGTGTTACCTGATATCATATCATATGATAACATAGCATTTGAGAAGAAATAATGTTTGGTTTTCCTGAATTCCAGGAATATGGTATGCTTTTCTATTTATTCAACTATAGTTTTATGAACTTCAGTAGAACTTTATGATTTTTTGAACTTAGATTTCATGGCTTTCTGATTAAATTTATTTCAATTTTAGAGCAAATTAATTTTTAAGTGTTAATACATATATATCTTCTGGTTTGAAATTGAAACAACAAAATCCCTAAAATCATTCAAGTAAGAAAAATTATATATAATGGAACAAAAGTCATATATTATTTTCTATAACACAAATGTAAGACAACCATATATTATAGAATTTAAGGAAAAATAATTGTGACCACAAACTTTTATACCAAGCCAAGTTGTCATTCACACATAAAGAAAACAGAAAGCTATTCACAGAAATCATGGGCTCATACAATAATTCACTCAATGCTCACTTTCAAAAATTCTTTCAGACACATAACAATAAGAAAGAAGAATGAAGCAAATTAAATAATATGGATCAAGAATCTCAAAACATCAAGACAAGTGTAACTTCCAGTTATGGTAGGGTAAAGAGACCAGCAAATACTTGCCCCAAAGGGCAGTTTCAAGTGGTACAAGCTAGAAACTGAACAAGGTGAGCCTGTAAAGAGGGAGACACAGAAGAGCAACATAAGCTCATCACATATACCTGATTGAGAGGCATGCACAGAGGAGACCAGAAAGAGCTGGGCAGAAAGTAAAGGTAAACTTGTGAACTTGCTGAGCTTTGAGTACATTCTCTAAGCTTCATCAATAGAAGGTAGAAACCTTATGGGCTTAAGGAAACTTGAGCACAACTACTAGTAACTACTAACCTATGCAGGCATAAGACAACACCTTGAATGGCAAAATAAAAAATAAAAGTAAAATGAAACTAAGCAGAGATATCAATGTGAATACCACAGGGCACACAGATTCCTCTATGGAGTACAGGGAAGTTACTAAAAACAAACAATAAAAAAGCGTAAAATAAAACACAAACTTTTTAGGGGGAAAATCAAAATTCAGAGTTGCTCAATATATTATCTAAAATATTCAGCTCTCAGCAACAACAACAATAATAAAGCATGCTAAGAAACAATCAGGGAAAAGAAAGCGACAAAAAGAAACTACCTCAGAGAATCTAGATGTTGATGTCAAAGACTTCAAAGTAACCATTGCACATATGTTTGAAGAATTTTTTAAAATAGTTTACTCAGGAAGTTCAAGGGAAATAAGGATAATGACTCAACAAACAGGAAATCTCAGGAGAGAAATAGAAAATATTTTCAAAACTAAATGAGAACTCTAAAAAGTTCAAAAGTATAATAATTGGAATGAAAAATTAATCAAATTGGCTCAACAACAAATTGGAGATTGCAGAGGAATTAGTGAACTAGAAGACAGAACACCACAAACTATACAATATGAAGAGAGGAAAAAAGATTGAAGAAAAGTGAGCAAAGCCTCAGAGATCTGTAAGACAATTTTAATCACATCAATGGACTGTAGAGGTAATCTCAAGAGGAGAACAAAGAGAAAAGTGGGAGAAAAAATATTTAAAGAAGCAATAGCACTGAAAATGGCTCCAAAATGATAAAATACATTAACATATATATCAAAAAAAACCCTCAAGAACCTTTAAGTAAAATAAACACAAAGAGATTTAAACCTAGAAACATCATAGTAAAACTATGAAAGACAAAGGCAAAGAGACATTTTTTAAAGTATCAAGAGAAAAATTACCAATCACATGTAGAATAACAATACCATTAAAAGATGACTTTTAATCAGAAACAGTAGAGGACAGAAGGCAGTAGACATATTCAAAATGCTGAGGAAGAGGGGCAACAAATCTATCAACCAAAGATTCTATGTCCAGCAAAACTATTCCATAAACTTGTGAAGATGAAATAAATATATATTCAGATAAACAATCATAAAAGAAAAAATTTTGATTACAAGGATTTCATAAAATAAAAACATATGCTCTTCAAAAAACACCTTTAAGAAAATTCCTCAAAACTACAGACTAGGGGAAGGCATTCCTTGCAAACTGTTTATGTGATAAAAGACTTATACCTAGAATATATAAAGAACTTGCACAACTCAATAAGATGAACAATCCAATTTAAAAATGGGTAGAGTATCACCATACACAAATGAGTAATAAGCACATGAAAAGATGCACAAAATCATTAGTCATTAGGTAAATGTAAATTACCACAATGAGACTACCTAATATCCATTAGAAAGTAGACTTATGCAAGATAATCAGATGACATACTTATTTTTGACTCCCGCTATCCCTTTTAAAATATATTTTGTGGGGAAAGCATTTCCTGTGTCTCTGGATGAAAACTTCAGCAGTCCCATGGCTTTTAATTCTCACTAGCAGGTAGCAAATGTTTTACAATCACCTTAAGACTCAATCATAGTCTCAAACTTCACAAGATGTCTAATTTCAGGTTATAATTAAATCTTTAGACTTCATTCAAAATTACATCTACTTCCTGCTCTCAAAGGTTCTCACAAGGGTAAGGGAAATTAATTAGTATGTCATAATTTGGTTTCATGCTTTCTGAACCTGGTAGAAGCTTAAAGCTACTCCTTCAGTAGTAGTTGCTTTCACAGATTTTTCAAAGCACCACACATACACTCAAAAACTGATAGTCTGTCACTATCATTTCCCTTGACATAGAGGAGTGGCAGTAGTGGAACAGATGGTCTTACATTCACATGTGATGGATATAAATTGGGAGGGGTACCTTGGGAGGGATCACAGTCCCAGGCCAGGCTGCATACTCCAGGATGCCAGCACTGGGAAAATAAATCCCCATTACTTCTGGCTGTAAAAAACCAGGGCAGGGTTGGGGCAGCAGAAGAAACTGCTGATTTTCACCACTTAAAGGGCCCACATGGACTTAGAATATATGCAAACCCACCAACTCTGGGTTTCACCAACAGGGCAGCAGCTAGAAAGACACCTGGAGCATACAGGAAGTGGGTGAAGTGACTGGAAAGGGGGAGAGTGCTGAGCAAACCTTTAGGAGCCAGGCAGCAGCATTGTCCCCTCTCTGGACCTTCCTCCCACAAAGACCCACAAAGCTCTGGAGAATACCTAAGGCTTGATCCCATACAATTTAACAGGTGTGCTAAGACAAGGAGTCAAAGTAGCTCTACCTAATACACAGAAACAAACACAGAGAGGCTGCCAAACAGAGGACACAAAGAAATGTAGCCCAAATGAAAGAATAAAACAAAAGGCCAGGAAAAGAACTAAACAAAACATAGATATCCAACCTATCAGATGCAGAGTTCAAAACACAGGTGATAAGGGTGCTCAGAGAACTCAATGAGTACAGAAAAAAACAAAGGAAGAAATTAAGGTTACATTAAGAGAAATAAAGAAAAATATACAGGGAACCAACAGTGAAAGGATGGAAGCCAGGATTCAAATCAATGACTTGAAACATAAGAAATAAGCATTCAACCAGAACGAAAGAAGAAAGAAGAATTCAAAAAAAAACAACAACAACGAGGGGAGGCTTAGGAACCTCTTGAACAACTTATAATGTATGAACATCTGAATCATATGGGTGCCAGAGAAAATGAAGAGCAAGAAACTGAAGTTATTTGAAAAAATAATGAGAGTGAGGTAGGGAATCAAGATGGTGGAGGAGTGAGTAGAAGTCACACTGACCTCCTCCCAAGACCAACCTGGAATTACTAATAAACTGTGGAGAAATCACCTAGAATGAACAACTGAACAATAGCGAGAGAGGAGTCTTATAACCTCAGAAAGACAAGAAAGACAGCTTTAACACAACATAACTGGTAAGGAGTGTGATAGAGACTCGAGAAGGTGGGTGGGGCACCGAAGGATAGCAGCACCAGAAAGATATTGAAATGGCCAAGTAGATCTCCCTGAGATGAGCAGGGTCCAAACCATAAGCAGGGATCTCCAACCTACAACACCAGAGCCCAAAAAGTACACAGATAACTACCATCTGTGAAAAGCGGCAGGGTTGCTCTCTGTCAGACACAGGCAGCTGGAGACACAAAGAGCCATTTAAAAGGCCAACACATAAATTTATATTTGCAGCCACTTACACTGGGCTTCAGCAAAGGTAGGGCAGAGTGGTCTAAAGACACCTGAGGAGAGACTGGGGAAGGAGGCTATGGGGAGAGGACTGAGAGAGTAGCTGGCAGGATCCCAGTGATAACTCCTCCCCCATATGGCAGCAGTCATCTGGCTCAGGAAGATGACACCCCACAGCAGTAGTAGCGTGAAAGGACCCAATAACCCTGCCCACAGGAGGGACTCTGCGCCCCCCTCTCCGGTGTCTCTAAGCCAGCCTCATGACTGCAGAGTGACCAGATTAACAGCTGAAGGAGATAGCCACAGACAGTAGATTTCTGGAAGTCTTGAACAGACTGCCTAAGGTCACACAGGGTCAAGAACTGACATCATCAGAGGCAGATCCAGAAAGAAAAAAGAGCCAACTCCTACTAAAGAAGTTCATACCTCAAAGTCAAGAAATCAAGACAGATCAATTTAAGAAGTAAAAGCACGAGTCTCACAAATAATAGGAAGACAAAGAAACACCCCCCCCCCAGTTGAAGGGAAAGGAGGAATCCCCAGAAAGAGAGCTAAATGAAATAGAGGCAAGTAAACCAGCAGATACTGAGTTCAAAGCTATGGATCTAAGGAAGCTCAATGAGCTCAGTGAGCTCAGAGAGAATTACAAAAAACTACAGGAAAACTACAAGGAACTTACTGTAAACTCTATCAGCATGAAAAAGGACACAGAAACTGTCAATAAGAGACAAGAGGAAATGAAGAATACAATTTCTGAATTGAAGAACACAGTAGAAGGAATCAAAAGCAGGCTAGATGAAGCAGAGGATCGAACCAGTGAGCTGGAGGATAAGGTAGAAAAAAGCTCCCAGAAAAAGCAAGAAAATGAAAAAAGATTCAAAAAGAATGAAGAGGCACTGAAGGAAATGCAGGACAACCTGAAATGTAATAATATCCATATAATAGGGATACCAGAAGGAGAAAAAAAGGAGCAAGGGATAGAAACCTGTTTGAAAAAGTAATGATGGGAAACTTCCCAAATAGGAGGAGAGAAAAAGCCACACAAGTCCAGGAAGCAGAGAGGGTCCCATTCAAGAGGAACCCAATGAGGCCCACTCCAAGACACATCATCATTAAAATGGCAAATATCAAAGACAAACAGAGAATCAAGGGATAAAGATGTAGTAACATATAAGGGAGCCCTGGTACAGTAGCAGCTGACTTCTCAACAGAAACATTACAAGCCAGAAGGGAATGGCAAGAAATATTCCAAGTCATGAAAAGCAAAGGCCTGCAACCAAGACTGCTCTTCCCAGCAAAGTTACCAATGAAAATTGAAGGTAAAATAAGGGGTTTCCCAGACAAAAAAGGCTGTAAGAATACACCTCCACCAAACCAGCCCTGCAAAATATGCTAAAGGGCCTGCTTTAAGAAGATGAAGAAAAAGAGTCTATGAATACCCAGTTCCTTTCCCAGTCACCAATACCCGATATTACCAATATTTTTAATATTTAATCTGATTGTGACAATGATGTGTTGTTACTTTATTCTTGGTTGAAACTAAACCTGTTTTTGTGTATTTCTTACCTATTTACATTAGTTTTAAAAAGCTTAAAATGACTGGTGTTCTTTATCCATTTTTTGATTAAATGTTTGTCAAATTTTTTTTCCCTAAAAAAACCCCAAAAAACTATTAACCCTTTTTTTGATGTGTTGCAAATACTTTCTGATTCTATTACTTGTCCTTTAACTTTTTTATACTTATATTACTATATAGTCTTAAATGTTTAATATGGTCATATTTTCAGTATCTAACTTTATAGCTTCTGGGTTTGAATATGTTACTCCAGGGTAAGAAAGATATTATCTTGTATTTTCTCCTAAAACTCCTTGGATTTTACATATTGATTTTTAACTCACCTGAATATTTTTTGTATAATGTGTGAAATAGAGCTCTATATTTGTTTTATTTCAAGTAATAGTGGTCCATGCACCTTATTTGTTGAATAAGCCTTATTTTCCAAATTGATTTGAAATAGCAATTTAATCATATAATATATTGTTAGATAAAATTTGACAGTGACCCAAACAGCTTTTGTAAGGACACTTAGTCTATCTCCAAGATATGTGTATAATTTCTTTTCCCATTATAATACTGTAGGAGTGTTGCCTCTTCTTCCAAAAATGTGTAGAGTCAGTACACAAGAGGAATTTTTTGACGTATAAAAAAAGTCTGATTTGCTTGGATAAATTCACCAATTAAAGAGATTTATTCTGATATTTTTTTAAAAAGAAAAAATAATTTTTAAAAAAACTTCCCTAATTTGGCAAATGAAATACCAGCCCAGTAAGCACAGAGAGTCCCAAACAAGTTGGACCCAAAGAGAACCACACCAAAACACATCATAATTAAAATGCCAAAGATTAAAAATAAAGAGAGAATCTTAAGCAGCAAGAGAAAAGCAGAAAGTTACCTACAAAGGAGTTCCCATAAGACTATCAGCTGATTTCTAAAAAAAAGGCTTTGCAGGAAAGGAGGGACTGGCAAGAAGTAGTCCAAATAACGAAAAGCAAGGACCACAACCTAGATGACTCTATCCACAAAGCAATCATTTAGAATGGAAGGGCAGACAGAGTGATTCCCAGACAAGGTGAAGCTATAGAGTTCATCATCACCAAACCATTATTACATGAACTGTTAAAGGGACTTATTTAAGAAAAAGAAGATCAAAATCATGAACATTAAAAAGGCAATAAATTCACAACTATCAACAGGTGAATCTAAAAAAAAACAAAGTAAACAACCAGAAAAGGAACAGAATCATAGGTATGGAGATCATTTGAAAGGTTATCAGCTGGGAGGGGAAATGGGGAGAATGGGGGAAATGGTGCAGGGATAAAGCGTAATTGGTAGGAATAAAATAGACAATAGACACGTTAAGAACAGTATAGAAATTAAGAAGCCACAGAACTTACACATATGACTCATGGACACAAACTAAGAGGATTGCTGGATGAAAGAGGAACATGGGGCAGAGTAGGGCAAAGAGGGTAGTGTTGGTACAACTGTACAACTGTAATAGCATAATCAATAGAGTATACTTTAAAAAATTGGAAAGGATATCTCAGAAGTGAAGAGTCCCAGCCCCACACCAGCCCCTACCACACTGCCCAGGGTTCCAGTGCCAGGAATGTAAGTCCCCATAACTTCTGGCTGCAAAAACCAATGGAGACTGAGTTAATGAAAGAAGCTTCTGGAGTCCCAAGCAGTTCCTCTTAAAGAACCCATACATGGTCTTACTCAGATTCACTGTCTCTGAGCTAAAAAACTGATGTAGCAACTTGAAAGGCACCAGTGGCAAACAGGGAGGAACTGAAATGTCAGACATCAAAGTGGGAGCTGGGGACTGTTTTTTCTCAGACAGAAAGGCAGGAAGAGGCCATTGTCCCTTTCTGAGCCCTCCCTTCACAAAGCCAGGGAGTCAGCATGTTGATGTCACATCAGAGACTCCATAAACCTGGCTTACACTGTTTACCCCACCCCGGAGATCCCCTGAAATTCCATTGCACCGAACTCATTGGCCCATCCAAAATGTTAACCATGACTTTTCCATATGAAAGGCTGGTTTTGGCTAATGCTTCACAACTGCTTAAATCCTCTCAAACAAGCAACAGCTGGCATCAGTGACTCCCTAGCCCCCATACCTCTCACTAAGTAGCACCTGGCCATGACTAGCAACAGCCAGTCTAGATACACAGTTTGGCTTCACCTGGAACCTCCAAGCCCAGTACAATTAACAGCCCTCTCAGACTACTTTTTAGCTCAGAAAGGGTGGCGTTGGGCCAACACCGGTGGGGTCTGGCCTTGGTCTGCACCACTCAGGATATCTCAGAGCCAGAACTCCCAGTAGATAACTACAGACAATGTTGGAGTACCATCACCCTGCCCCTGCATAGCTAATCCTCCATGCAGAATGGAGGTTGGTGGTCAGTGGTCACAGCCAGTCCTTGCAGCTCACTGGCCTGGGTAAGTCCCTCCCATTGGCCTGCCAACAGCAACCAAGGCTCAACTGCAAGAGGAGGGTGTACTCAGCTCTCATGGAGGCCGCACCTCAAGTACCCAGCTTGGGTGATAGGGGGAGGCTGTGCCACTGGACCCTACACGACACCTACTACATTAGGCCACACTACCAAGACATGGCGTCAAAGCATCTCTACCTAATACATAGAAACAAAACACAGGGAGGCTGCCAAAATGAACAGACAAAGAAACATGGCCCAAATGAAAGAACAGACAAAAACTCCAGAAAAAGAATTAAACAAATCGGAGATAAGCAATCTATCAGATGCAGAGTTCAAAACACTGCTTAAAAGGATGCTCAAGGAACTTAGTGAGGACCTCAATAGCTTAAAAAAAGATCCAGTCAGAAACAAAGGATGCACTAATTGAAATAAAGAACAATTTACAGGGAAACAACAGTGGAGTCGATGAAGCCGAGAATCAAATCAATGATTTGGAACATAAGGAAACAAAAAACAACTAATCAGAATCAAGAAGAAAAAAGGATCCAAAAAAACAAGGATAGTGCAAGGAGCCTCTGGGACAACTGCAAGCATTCTAAGATTTGCATCATGGGATGCCAGAAGGAGAAGAGAAAGAGCAAGAAACAGGAAATCTATTTGAACAAATACTGAAAGAACACATCCCTAATTTGGTGAAAGAAATAGACATGCAAGTCCAGGAACCACAGAGAGTCCCACACAAGATGGACGTAAACAGGCCCACTCCAAAACAAAATTAAAATGCCGAAGATTAAAGATAGAGAATCTTAAAAGCAGCAAAAGAAAAGCAGTTAGTTACCTGCAGGGGAGCTCCCATAAGACTATCAGCTGATTTCTCAAAAGAAACTTTGCAGGCTAGAAGAGACTGGCAAGAAACATTCAAAATCATGAAAAACAGGGACCTACAGCCAAGATTGCTCTACCCAGCAAAGATATCATTTAGAATCAAAGGGCAGATAAAAAGCTTCCCAGACAAGAAAAAAACAAAAGAGTTTATCATCCCCAAACTGTTATTATATGAAATGTAAAGGGACTTATTTGAGAGAAAGAAGATCAAAACTATGAACAATAAAATCACAGTAAATACATATCTACCAACAATTGAATCTAAAAAACAAACTAAGCAAAGAAGAACAGAGACAAAACCATGGATATGAAGAGCACTTTGATAGTTGTCAGATGGGGTGGGGATGACACGAAATGGGTGAAGAGGTAAGGGGATTAAAAAGTACAAATAGGTAGTTACAGAGTAGCCATAGGGACATAAAGTACATTATAAGAAATGGAGTAGTCAAAGAACTTACACTTATGAGCCATCGACATGAACAATGGTATGGGGATGGCCTGAAAGAGTGGGTGTTCTGGGTGGTGGTAAGGCAAAGGAATAAAAATTGGGACAAGTGTAATAGCATAATCTATAATAAAAAAGTAAGTAAATAAATAAATAAATACATAAAAACACTAATGGATTAATGGAATCTTTCCCACTCCACCCCCCACAAATACTCTGAGAAGTGCAAGCCAATTCCAATGCAGTAGCAATTCTCCTTTGTCCCATCACAAAGGCAGTTAGGCCATCTATCTTCATTCTCTAGGTTTCCTGGGGAGAATTCAGTTCATTGCATTCTTCCATACCAGCGGTAGGAAATACATATCTAGCGCTTTACATAACCCTTCTTTCTTGACCTTACATGAAGAGGGGAGTACTCTCCTTCTATTCCTGGGAAAAAAACCTATGGAGAAAAGAATGCACAGTACCACTCTCTCCAAATAAAGCTTCCTTTAGAAATCCTCCTCGACTTTTATACACTCATATGAGTGAGGAGTTTTTAAGATTATGTGACTAGGTTCCAGGTACATCATTCTGAATCTTGGACTGGTATTTTGCTTTAATATACAACATCTGTTGGATATTGATACCTTAATAAAAACTTCCATCTTGAGTTTATTTTTGTATATGGTGTAGGTTGGTGGTTGACTTTCATTTTTTTTGCATGTAGCTGTCCAGATCTCCCACCACCATTTGTTCAAAGGCTATTTTTACTCCACTTTATGCTCCTGCTCCCTTTGTTGAGTATTAGTTGACCATAAAGACATGGGTTTATTTCTGGGCTCTCCATTCCATTCCATTGATCTATGTGTCTGTTCTTATGCCATTACCAGACTGTTTTGTTTACGGTGGACTTGTAATATAGTTTGATATCAGGTATTGCGATCCCTCCTACTTCGTTTTTCTTTCTCAAAATTGCTGCATCTATTCACGGTCATTTATGATTCCATATAAATTTTTGAAATGTTTGTTCTGTATCTGTGAAATGGGGGGTAGGATTGAGTGTGGGTGGTGAGGGTGGGTGGGGAGGGGAGAATAGTGGGGGGAAGTGGGGAAAACTGTAGTTGAACAATAAAAAAATAATAAAATATTGATGTACTTTAAAAAAATAGTCATCTTTCCTTCTACCCATTTTACGGAAACTGCTTTGTCAAGTAAATAAATTATTTACTGGTGTAAAAAAAGGAAAAAAGAAACTTCCAATTTAATATGCTGCTATACTTCCTTATATTGAAATATAAAAGGTATGGTTTTATCTCCATATAATTTCAGGAGTCCACTGGCAAGAGGCTCTACTCAAACATCAGAATATTAAGCAATTGTAAGAAGCTGGAAACTGTAGTTCCTGGGCTATTTGGCTCTTCCTTAAAATATTTTCACTCATATTTTCACCCCAAAAGCCTAATTGACCAGAATTCACTAGGTAATTAAGCTAGTAATAGTGAGGCAGAATCCTACAGTTGGCATTTAGAGGTACTATGCTCCACACCTTTGTTTGTCACATTCTATGTTCTCCTTACCATTTCTGATAAGAGCCCTCTAAAGCACCAAGCTCTTTGAGAACTTTTGCCTTAGCCCCACTTTGTTTTCACAAAAAAATATTCCATTGTGCTTAATCCTTGATGGTCCAAAACAAAAATTTTGAAACTATAACCTTCTATCATTGCTCATCAAACAAGATTTAATAGTAACAAATTTTCAAGCCCTTCAAAAAACTGGATTGAAAATGTGTAGCATTTGTTCATAAAATTTGGAATTCCATGGAAATGATTCTTCTGAAAATGCCAACTGCTTTTTTATTTTTAAATGGTAACATCATACATTTCTTATTTGATGACACGAACATTTCTGTGAGGAATTAAGCTAATACGTGCCACAGCATGCTAAGTGACAATTGGGAAAGACTGCTTCCAAACACATGCAGCCAATTATCATGACGTAGTCTCGTCATTTAAAAACAAATAAACAGTTCCATCCATACTGCAGCAAAGGATAGGAGCTCCTTCTTTCTTTCTGCTGCATAGTATTCCTTTGTATAAATTTACCATAGTTTTTTGATCCACTCATTAACTGATGGGCACTTAGGTTGCTTCTAGCACTTGGCTATTGTAAATTGCACTGCTATGAACATTGGGGTGCACAGGTTCTTTTGAATTGGTGTTTCGGAATTCTGAGGGTATATTCTGAGCAGTGGAATTTCTGGGTCAATAAGTAGTTCCATTTTTAGTTTTTTTAGAAAATTCCATACTATTTCCACAGTGGCTGCACCAGTCTGCATTCCCACCAACAGTGTAGTAGGGTTTCTTTTTCTCCACAGCCTCACCAGCACTTGTTGTTTGTTCATTTGTTTATGACGGCCATTCTGACAGGTGTGAAGTGGTATCTCATTATGATTTTAATTATAAATACCATATGATCTCACCTATAAGTGGAACCTAATCAATAAAACAAACAAGCAAGCAAAATATAATCAGAGGCATTGAAATAAAGAACAAACTGACAGTAACCAGAGGGGAGGGACGAGAGGGATACCAGGGGAAGAAAGGGGAAGGGTCCTCAAGGGAACATGTATAAGGACTCATGGACAAAGCCAAAGAGGGGTAGGATTGAGGGTTGGGGGGAGGGTGAGACAGGGGAGGATGGTGGTGGGAAAATGGAGACCACTGTAGTTGGAGAACAATTAAAAAATGCAACTGCAAAAAATAAAAAAAAAAACAAATAAAACTTTGATTTCTAACAAATTTCAAGAGTCCATAGACTTTCCAGAGCTCTCTAGAAAGAGTTTTCTCATGTTCTCTACCTGCTAAGATAGTTCCTCCTTTGCAGATATAGGTAGTTATGGCTCCATTTGTAAATTTTCAGGTAAGATTTATCAATTTTGAAGAGACGGGAGAGCATTCCTAGGCTTCTCAAATGCTGAATATGTAAATGTCTAGCCTTTACTTGTTGAATATTTGGAAAGGTCAGGACACCAACCAGTGTTGGGATGTGGGGACGTATTGAACTTTGAACCAAACAATATGTAAAATAAGCTCTTTCTCAGCTTTATGATTATTTCAGTTTCATCTATTTTTAAAATTGAATTTTAAAGTATTTTTAAAATTGAATTTGTACCATTTTTCAATAATCATGCTTTAAAGATTCTTAAAAGCACTAATAAAGTCTAATGTGAGAAATGGATTTCAAATTTATCCTTAACCCAGTTTGTGAGGTAGAATTTGAGTGTCCAGCCTGAGGCGCATGGGCTCCACACAGCCCAGGATGGCTATGAATGTGGCCCAACATAAAATTGTATATTTACTTACAACTTTTTTTTTTTTTTGCTCATCAGTTTTCATTAGTGTTTATGTATTTAATGTGTGAACCAAGACAACTCTTCTTCTTCCAGTGTGGCCCAGAGATGCCAAAAGGTTGGTCACCCTTGAATTATTTCAAAGTAATATAGAAAAGAGAATTAGAGCTTTTTATTCCACTGAGAGCTGGCAAACTATTTTCAACAAAGAGGGCTTTGAGTCTTACTCAGGGACAAGAACATTAGTTTATGATATATCTTCTTAGAATCAGTGAAATTTTGAGGGTGAATAGGCAAGTTATTTATTATTCCTCTGGTATTTATTAAAAGGCTTTAGGTGTCTTCTAAGGGAAGAGCTTTCACATGGCACTCACTTTTTGTTCTTTTCCTTTATTGTATTTTTTCCATTGCTATTTATCCCCTTTATACCTTCTTCCACCTACACTCCCTTTTTTGGATATCAGATTTCTTTAGGTTAGACTTTTAGTGTACTGCAAATTAGGTGATCCATAGAAATAAGGGCAGCAGTTTGCTCTGTGACCTCACTTCCCTGATGGAACCTAAGAAGACTTGTTTTTATTCAGTTTGTTCATCTTTTTATTTCTTGTTAGGATAAAGTAGAGATGTACATACATGCTGGACCAGAAACCAGAAGGCTCAATGCTCATTTTCAATTTCAATTGTTTGCCAATTCCTCACTATAAAATAAGGAAGAATAATACCCCACAACACAGGTTTTTATGATGATTTTTTTCAGATAACATACATGAAAGCCCCTAGCATAATGGCTCATTTATACACTTAATCATTTGTAAAGTCTAAATTTGTTGACATTGAACCACTCCAACTTATAAGCAGGTTTTATAAATGTCCACATATAAGCTGAATGTTTAGAACTTAATAACAATTCCACAATGAATCAATGATATGCACAGTAATTAAATTTTCAGATTTTCCAAAAAGCCTATTCTTATCTAACCCATAATATATAAATGATATTTCTCCAAAAATCCCTGCCAAGAGAGCTAACTTCAGATCACCAGAACTGAATACCTGAGAACAGCAGGAGGAAGGACAGAAAAATGGAAATCATTTAAAAAGTAACAAATACATCTAACCAAGTGCCATTATTCCCACTAGGTATGTGAGATTTCACAAAACTACTTATCTGAGCAGCTCATCAGGAAAACTATCTTTCCCCATTCTACTATAACCTAACAGGAAGGTGAAATGCATATATTCTTCAGGATAATCCTGAAGAAGCCCTCAAAACTAAGCATAAATTCCAAGTATACAATTATAATCTAAGTATGAAATCTAAGTAAAAACTGATCATTGACTGAATTGTGAGACTCCAAAAAATTCGGTCAGAAAGCAACTGCTGGAAAGTTGAAAAGGCTGAGCAAAGATTTCAGCTGCTGCCCAATGCAGAAAAAGAGTGTTTTGAATTTGAATTCTGCCAGTTGGAGAGGCATGACAAATATCTGGTCTGTCCAGTAAAACTGCAGAAAGGATAATGCCATAGGGCTAACTACTATGTCTCACCCTAAGATTAAAAGAAAAACTAAAACAGATCTGCTCTATCAAAGTATAAAATGAAGCCTACACACTAGTTTAAGTTGATCAGCCAAAACTGATCCATCTGCTTGAAATTTTTTTTAAAAAGAACTCTTCAGGGAAAGAGAACAATATCCAGATTCTCTACACTATATCAAACATAATATCCAGATATAATTTTAAAAATTACTAGAATTGGGAATAGAAATATGTGAACCACAGACAAAACAAAAAGCAGTCAATAGAAAGAAACCCCAAAATTATGCAAATGCTGGAAGTAGCAGACAAGGATTTTAAAGCTGCTATTAAAAATATGATCAAGGACTAGAATAAAAGATGATCATAATGAATGAAAAAATCGAACATCTAAGCAGGAAAATAGAACCTATATTAAAAAAAAGAACCAAAATGAAAACTCCAGAAATGAGATGTACAATATTTAAATTAAAAAACTGGAGACTTACAGTCAGGATGGCAGAATAGGTAAACACAGCTCATCTTCTCCCAAAAAGACATCAAAATTACAACTGAAATATAGAACAACCATCACTCAGAACCATCAAGTTGAATGAAACTCTGACAACTATGGAATTAAAGAAACCACATCCATCCAAACTGGTAAGAGGGACAGAGACGTGGAACAGGCTGGTCACATCTACATGTGGTGAAGAAAAATTCAAGAGGGGTATCTCAGGATCCAGGAGCCCCAACTCTACATAGGCCCCCCAAACCCAGGGTTCAAGTACCTAAAAGATAAGTCCCCATAACTTCTGGCTGCAAAAACCAGTGGAGATTGAATCAGTGGAAGAAAATTCTAGAGTCCCAAGCAGTTCCCCTTAAGAACTCACACATGGACTTAGACTCACTCCCTCTGAGCTCCAGCACAGGAGTAGCAACATGAAAGGCACTAGTGGCACACAAGGAGAAACTGAAGTGTCTGGCATCAAGTGAGAACTGGAGGACAGCTTTTCCCCAGACACAAAGGCAGGCGTGTCTTTTTGCAGTTGACATGATTCTGTATGTTGAAAACCCTAAAGATCTTACCAAAAAAATAAAAACTATTAGAAACAATAAATAAATACAGTGAAGTTACAGTATACAAAAATCACTGTACAAAAACCCACTGTTTTCCTATGTAGTAACAATGAAACGTCACGAAAAAAATGAAAGGAAGACAATTTCTTTTAGAATTGCAACCAAAAAATAAAGTACCTAGGAATAAACTTAACAAAGGATGTGAAGGACTTATATACTTAAAACTACAATGCATTATTAAAATAGATTGAAAAAGACACAATGAAATGGAAAGATATTCCCTGTTCATGGATTAAAAAAACTGACATATTTAAAATGTACATATTACTCAAAACAATATACAGATTTAAAGCAATCCCCCATTAAAATCCCAGACTTTTTTTAAGAAACAGGACAAAAATCACCAGATTTGTATGGAACCACTAAAGACTCCTAATAGCCAAAGCAGTGCTCAGGGAAAAAAGAAGAAAGAAGAAGAAAGAAGAAAGGAAAAGGAGGAAGAGAAGAAAGAGGAGGAGGAGGGCAGGAAGGAGGAGGAGAGGGAGGAAAAGGAGGAGGAGAAGGAGAAGAAGGAGAAGGAGAAAGGAGAAACAAGAAGGAGGAGGAGGAGAGGAGGAGGAGGGAGGAGGAGAAGGAGAGGGGTAGAGGAGGAGAAGAAGAAAGGAGGAATAGGAGAAGAAAAAGAGAAAGAAGGAGGAGGAAGGAGGAGGAAGGAGAAAAAGGAGGAAGGAGGAGGAGGAGAAGAAGGAGAAGGAGAAAGAAAAAGAAGGAAGAAGAAAGAAGAAGAAGAAGCAGGAGCAGCCACCACCACGGCCATTGCCGCCAGAGGTATCTCACTACCGGACTTCAAATTATACTAAAGAGCAACCATAATTCAAATGGCATGGTACTGGCAGAAAAATAGACACATGGAACAATGGAACAGAACTGAAAGCCCAGAAATAAAACCACATGTATATGGGCAAATAATTTTTGACAAAGGAGCCAAAAACATACAACGGAGAAAAGAAAGCCTCTTCAATGAATGCTGCTGGGAAAATTGGCAAGCCAAGTGCAATAGAATAAAAACTAGATTACAGTTTGTCCCCTTGTACAAAAATTAATACTAAGTGAATCAAAGACCTAAATATAAGACATGAAACAATAAAGTACATAGAAGACAACATAGATACTAAACTTATGGACATTGGTCTTAGAGAACATTTTATGAATTTGACTCCAAAGGCAAGAGAAATAAAGGCAACAATAAATTAATTGGACTATATCAAACTAAAAAGCTTCTGCACAGCAAAGTAAACTGACAACAAAACAAAAAGGCAACCAATTGAATAGAAGATATTTGTAAACAACAGCTCTGACAAGGGGTTAATACCCAAAATACATAAAGAACTCATACAGCTCAATATCAAATAATCCAATTAATAAATGGGCAGACCAACCTGAACAGACACCTCTCCCAAGAAGACATACAAATGGCCATCAGATATATGAAAAGATATTCAATTTCACTAGCTATTAGAGAAATGCAAATCAAAACTACAATGAGATACCACCTCATACCTGTTAGAATAGCCATTATCAACAAGACAGATAATAACAAGTGTCAGAAAGGTTAAGGAGAAAAAGGAACCTTCACTCACTGCTGGTGGGAATGTAAACTTTCCCACTTTGGTACAGGGTCATATTGGTTTCAAGTGTACAACCACTTTGGAAAACAGTATGACAGTTCCTCAAAAAACTAAAAACAGAGTTACCATATGACCCAGCAATCCCTCTTCTGGTTACCTACCTGGAAGACTCAAAAATATTTATTTGCAAAGATATAGACACCCCTATATTCAATGCAGCACTATTCACAGTGGCCAAAACATGGAGACAACCAAGCTGTCGTTCAAAAAAGGACTGGATAAAGAACATATGGTACATATATACCATGGAATACTACTCAGCCATAAGAAAGATGAAAAACTGCCATTTGCAACAACATGGATGGACCTTGAGAGTATTACGCCAAGTGAAATAAGTCAGTCAGAAAAATCTAATTACCATAGGATTTCACTCATATGTAGGATATAAAACTGAAACTCAGAGACACACAGATGACAGTATCATGGTTACCAGGGTGAAGAGGGTGGAGGTGGTAAAGGGGGCTAAATATATGGTGATGAAAATTGATTTGACTATGGGTAGTGGGTACACAATGCAATATAAAGATCATGTATCATAGTAATGTATACTTGAAATCTATATGATCCTGTTAACCAATGTCACCCCAATAAATTTAATAAATAAAAAATTCACTAGATGGCTTAAGAGTGAACTATTGAAGAAAGAGCAGTGAACTTGAATACAGATGAATAAAAGTAATCCAATTTGAAGAAAACAAGGAAAGAAATTAATGAACAATTTAATTGAGCTTCATGGATCTTTGGAATAATATGATATGAACTAACATACCTATAACAAGTCCTGAAGGAGACTGGGACAGAAAAAAATACCTGAAGAAATAATGGCCAAAATTGGTGATGAAATACACCAACTGCAAATCTAAAAACCAAAAGACTAAAAATGTACACAATGTATTCTCCAACAAAAAAAATTAAATTAAAGTAGAAATCAATAATAATGAGATATCTAGAAAATGTCCTAGTATGTATATATTAAATTAGGTAACACATATCTATATAATCTATTGGTCAAGGAAGAAATCACAGAGAAATTAGAAAATACTTCAAACTGAACTACAATACCACATCAAAATTTGTGAAACACAGCCATAACAGCACTAAAGAGCAAATATATAATATTAAATTACTACATCAGAGAAAAAAAAGAAAGTTTTAAAATCAATTATCTAAGTTTTCACCTTAAAAAAGCTAAAGAAAAAAAAAGCAAATTAAATCCAGATTAAGTAGTGGGAAAGGAATGTTAAAGACCAGAGTGGAAATCAACATACAATATAAAAAATTAACAATGACAAAAGTTTTTTTTTCTTTTTAAATGATTAATAAATAAAAAACAACTACCAAGAGTAATTAAGAAGAAGAGAAACACAAATTAACAATATCAGGAATAAAACAGAAGCATCACTACAGATCCTACAGACTTTAAAAGGAAGGTAAGGGAATATCACGACTTTATGCCAATATATTTGGTAATTTAAATAAAACGGGAAAATCCTTTAAAAAACACAACTTAAGAATAACTCAAGAAGAAATGGAAAATCTGAATGTCCCTAGATATATTAAAGAAACTAAATATATATTAAAAATTTCCCACAAAGAAAACTCCAGGCCCACCTGAGTTCACTGGTAAATTCTGTCAACCTTCAAAGGAGACAACATCAATATTACACATACATTTTCAGAAAAAAAATAAAAAGAAAAGAATGCTTCCACTTTATTTTATGAGCCAGCTTAACCCTGATACCAAAATCAGACAAGGACATTACCAAAAAAAGTTAACAGAAAAATAGCCCAAATCCTCAACTGTGTAAGTGGGGGAATTTGTTTTTAACAAATGCTGCTAAAATAACTAGATAAACTTATGGAAAAATAAACATTAATCTCTCCCTGATACAATCTATGTGAAATGGATCACAGATTTCGGTGTAAAACCTAAAGCTCTAAAATTTCTTGAAAAAAACATGAAAAAAAATTTTTGTGGCCTTGGGAATAGACAAGGATTTCATATATGGGACAAAGAGAGCATTAAACATAAAAAATATTTTTTTATTAATTGGACTTCCCATAGTTAAAAGTTTCTGCTCTACAGGTTAAAGTTCTTTAACAAGAGAAAGCATAAACAAATTGTAGGAGAGTCATACAATGAAAAACAACTCAGAAATTTTTTCAATGGACTACTGAAACACAACATGGATGAGTACTGGAAACATTATGTTATGCTTGAAAAGCCAGACAGCCATGAAAAATAATGAAATCTTGCCATTTACAACAACACTGATAGACCTAGAGAGTATAATGGTGAATAAAATAAGACAGAGAAAGACAAATACCATATGATTTCACTTATATGTGGAATCTAAAAAACAAAACAAATGAACAAACAAAATGAACAAAATAAATTCATAGATACAGAGAACAAACTGATAGTTGCCAGAGAGAAGGAGAGTGGGAAGATGGGTGGAAAGGACAAGGGGATTAAAAAGTACAGAGTTCCAGTTATAAAATAAGTCATAGGGATGTAATGTATAGCATAAGAAATAATAGTCAATAATATTATTAAAATGATATAGAGTGACAGATGATGAGTAGCCTTATTATGGTGATCACTTCATAAGCTATATAAATGTTAAATCACTATGTTGTACAGTTTAAACTAATATTGTATGTCAACCATAATTAAAATAAATTTTTAAAAAGGGCCAGATACAGAATAATACATATGAAGCTTAAGAAGAGACAAAATAACCTCTGGTGGTAGAAATCAGAACAGTGGTGCCTTTGGGAGATGGGGACTGACTGTCAAGGGACAACAGAAGACTTTCTGGATGGCAGAAATTTCTAGATCTTATCTGAGGTAGTAGTTACACAGGTGTATACTTTTATTAAAACTGATCAAATCGTACACTTCATATTTTTGCATTTTATGCATTTTCTTAATGTGATAACATGGGAAAAGAAATTTCAGTCCCTCCCAATTTAATATAATTTTCCATCTAGATTTCAGAAGTACCAAGTACCAAATAAAATTAAACTCAGGTGACCCACATACCTTACTTGAACTCAATTATGAACTACAACATACCTAAAATGGAAGGTTAAAATACTCATCCATTTTATATTCTACAAATTAGGAAAGGTATAGTCTCTACAGAAAGATAGAACAAGGGCACCAGATAGCCAGCAACATGGGGTTTAATCTGCCATCTGCTTCTTCCCTTCACCTCCCAGAGTTTACAGCTTTCAAGGAAAGCCTACCAGAACCCTCTGGAAACCAAAAGATGTCCATAAATTTAAAGGCTTTGCCATCATAATCTAGGTATAAACAAAACGTATCATCAAGGCAATAGCCAAGACCAATTCAGAAGCAATCATTTATTTGATAGACCCTCTCAAATCACTCAAGTCAATAAGACTGACCTCACCCAAAATTAACCCAGGATTCTAAGCAAGCTGAAGTGGAGATGAACTATTTTGTCCAGCTGGCTACAAAAATACATGTATGAATTCTTTCTTGCTCACTCTCATGCTAGCCTTTCCCTCCTCCTGTTTCTTTTCTCACACATGCACAAACAGTCACGTCGTCATATGAGACAAGTGAACACTGAATCTTATGGGTAAAAAAAACAGATGTTTTGCAATTTTCTTTTGCAAAACCATATTTCATATTGGGTTCTATGGATTTACAGCCAATGAAGAGATGTTAATACATTAGCTCATGAAGGGGGTTGATAAAAACTGGAAAGGAAGACACAGACAAGGCAAAGAGAAGCTATCCAGAAGGCTGCAATTGGAGAAGCATGACAAATGGGCAGCACAGTTTTAGAGGGTCCCGGCAGAAAGGCAGATTGCCTGACTGGGAGAGATTCTCCACAGCTGGAGCATCACACACACCATCTGGAATTTTTTAAATCTGCTTTCCCCAGGTGATCTGATTCTCAGAGTGTCAGTGGAGATGAGAAAAGGAGTAATTGTATAGCTCAGAACAGCTCCAAATGCTCCCCAAATTAGTTAATAAAATCTTGTTTGAATCAGTTTCAGCTTCTTCTCCAAATTGAGCCCCTACTTTTGTATTGTTGTTTCTCCACAAAGAACTGAATGGTAGGAGTTTAACCCCTCAAGGTTTTCTGTACAGTGGAACAAAACAGGATTCCCAGTGTGGTGGTCAAACACGATGCTCAGACTGTCAGATCTCATCCAAATTTCCCAAAACAGGCCAACAAAGCTTCATTTTCAGTCTCACTCCTCTTGACTAATCTTAGCACTGCTTTCAGTTGTTGCCAAATGGAGAGCCTACATACTGAGGTCCCCAGTTTTCTTTCCCATATGGTCCAAGCACCAGGTTTAAAATAATAAAGGAAAATATAATTTTTTTAAAAAGTACAACTGTAAACCTTCACAATAATGAAAGACTTTGATTTTCTTTCTTTCACAACATATATGTGTCTGTAAATACAGATGTAGTGTACAGTGGGGGTTAGGAGTGTGAAAGAGAAAGAGAGAGTTTGCTGGGGAAGCAATAAAAGATAGCAGAAAAGGGATCCTGCCTTTATCCTCTGCCCCTAACTCACTTTTTTTGAGAGAGTCTCCTATTCTCAAAATCTTATATCTTGCTTTATATAAGGAGTATAAAAGTAAACTTTTTTGTAACAGGCCAAATATATTGTAGGTACTGTGAGCCATGTGCGTTCTGTCCTAACTACTGAACTCTGCCATTGTAGCAAAAAACAATCATAAACAATATGTAAATGAATGAATATGGCTCTGTTCCAATTTATGGAAATTGAAATGTGGATTTCATATACTTTTCATATGTCATGAAATATTCTTTTGATTTTTTTAAACATTTAAAATTTTTAAAACCATTCTAAGCTTACAAACCATACAAAAGCAGTCAATAGGCTACATTTGGCTCATGGGCCATAGTTTGCCAATTCCTGTTTAATACCAATAAAGACTATTATTCAAACTGATAAAGACTAATATTCAAGATTCAGTTGCAGGATAATACAATGGTTACAGCAAGAATCTCACATGATTCCTTACTCAGAGGAGATTTTTAATCATTGAAGTGTTTCATCCTACAATGTGAGGAACTGTGGTAAACTTTTCATTCTCAGAGCAACAGATGTCAGGGGTCTAAATAAATGTGTATCTAATATAAATTGCTTCTTCACTTTTAAACTTCCAAAATTTTTCTACTTTGCGTATTTTTTAACGTATCTTGTTTCATTCTTGTTGGCATCAAGAAAGGGTAGTCTCAATGATCACAAACATTATCTACTAGTGCTTTACTTTGATGATGATTAAGGATAATATAGGTACCAGTACATTTCTTTTTCTCTTCCCCACTTTCTTTATTCCCCTCCCTTCCCCTCCCCTTCCTTCCTTTTTTCTATCTACTAAGAAGTATTAGAGGAAATTTCGACTTTTCCCCATGGTTGGATACAAGATACTGATTGTATATAAGAGGAGACCCGCCAAAAAAACCAGAATTGTCTTCTGGAGGGTGGGCCTCTTGTAGTACAAGCTTCCCCTGCTGAGTGAATGTTCTAGGAACCCATCTGTATCAGTGTACCAGCTGGCATTGCTGAGAGGCTGTGTTCAGCTTCAGTGAATTTTTTTTTAAGACTCAACGTGTCTGTCCATTTCATGATGGGTGATTTGCAAGGGTAGCTGCTCACACTGAGCTGATTGTTCAGCAGTTTTTGACCAAAAACTGCATGACTCCTTTGCCCTATCCTCCCTATTCACCCGATCTTGTCCAGAATGACTTTATTTTGTTTTTCCGCATGAAAAAAGTCCTCAAAGGGAAACGTTTTGCCAATGTGGAAGAGGTGAAACAAACAAACAAAAAAGGCAGAAGCAAAAAAAATTATCAAAATTGAAAAGTTCAAAAACTGTTTTGAGCAGTGGGAAAAAACATCTCGATAGGTATACTGCATCAAAAGGTTAAGTACTTTGAAGATGATTGAAGTTTAAACATGTAAGAATAAAAATACACAATTTTTTATAAATAGTGTTTTTTGGGGGTCCCCTATCATATGCTTAAGGTAAGGTATGAGGTTTATCAGGATGACCACTTAGTAAGTTTTATGTATAATCACCAGATCGTACACCTGAAACTTACATAATATTTTACATCAGTTGTAACTGAAAAACAAAAAGTGATTGAAAAAATAAAATTGTATCCATTAGTTCTTTTAAAAAAAAAAGTAACCTTATGGTGGCAGTAGAAGCTGATGGGAGAATGGGTAGAAACTGCTCCAAGACTTCTATCAATTTTCCACCAAATCCTTATCAGGAGGTTTTCTGCATCAATTAGAGCTAGAGTTATATTTTACAAATTATGAGTTAGAATCCTAACCAATATTCTAGGGCAGTGCTTTGTTCTATAATAATAGGATTACACTATGCACAATGTTCTGTACTTTGCTTTTTTATTTAATAATACTTTATTTTCTAGATTTCAGGCTGGCTAGGAGGTGCATGCCAGTTACTTCCAGTTTCCTGCTCCTCTCAAATCCCAGGTGACAGAGTGATTAGAGAGAATTTATATGACTTCAATCCATACTGACAAAGGTAAGTTGCACATAATTAGTTCTTTTCAGTCAGAAAGAAGAGTAAAATGTACCATTCTTCCATCCCACCCTTACTTCCTCCCAAATATTTGGTATCCAATAGCTGAATTTTCAGGTTAAACACTTTGAGAGCATTTTTAAGTAAATTTTTTCTGTTGTATTCCCCCCAACTCTCCATCTCTCTGCCATCCACCGATACAAAAGCCTAAAGAGCCCAGTATCAGTATTATGACCATCAGATAGGGCCAAAATTGTAGATCTTGAACCAGGGGATCCACTAAGATTGCAGCCAGTAATCTGTCCATAGGCACAGTCAACGGTCAGAGCCAGGAGTCATGAAGTAAGCAAAGTTAATATCCAAGATCTGAGCCAAGAGCCATAAAACAAAGTTGGCAAGGAGAGGCAAGGAAGGGAAATAGGTGTCAAATCTAAGCCAAAGAAGTTACAAACACCTCATATCACCAGAACCACCAAGAACCCATTGCAAAACTATTACTGCTGCTTTAGGTACAGCCTCCTTAAAGACTATCGACCAATGTCTGGATCCTGAGGAGCAGTCAGTTTGGAAGGGAACATTCTTTGTTCTGTGGCTCTTTAGCAAATTCACCTGTCTTTCTATATCTCTCTTGTAGTAGTGTGCATTTCTGACAACGCAAGTTTAGATATGAGTCCCTTCCTCCCTAGTCCAGTCATTTAAGCTCTATGAAACTCAGCTAGCTCATCAGTATGATGATGATAGTAATTCTTACATTTATGGATTTAAGGATTGCATGAGAATAGCTGTGAAAATCTTGAAGATTCCACAAAATAAAAATATTTTTTGTAAGGCACACCATAAACAAAGTTAAAGGATAAACATTAAACTTAGAGAAAATGTAACGTTTAACAAAAATGTTAATATCCTTAATAATAATTCAAATACTTCTACAAATAAATATGAAAAATACAAATAACACACACAGAAAAATGGCAAGGCATATACAGGCAATCCACAGAAGAAATACAAAATGTTTAACTTCACTAGAGATCAGGACATTGCAAACTAAACAGGGGATACTGCTTTTCAGCTTGGCAAGAAAGGCATACCCATGTTGGCAAGGGTGTGGGAAAAAGAATACTCAAATATACAGTTGGAGGGAGTATAAACTTTATAGGTAGACAATTTGTCTGTAACACTTAAAATGTGAGTGACCTTTATTCCATCAATTCTGCTGCTAGTATAATATCGATCAGAAATATTATTATAAGTTTATAAAAAATACATGTGTAGGATATAAAGTAAAACAACTAAATTGTGAATATATGTGTATCCATATATAAATGTTATAGTTTTGCTATATATGTTATATATACACACAAAAATATGTTCATATGTGAATAGGAAAAGGTCTGGAAGTTTACACAACTCTTACCAGTATCAATTCCTGGTAAGCAGGATTAGGAAACATAAGATTGGGGATCATATGTTAAATAAGTATGGATGTATAGATGGATAAATGGATGGATGGATGGATAGATAGAATATCCTGTAATTTTCTCTAATGAAATATACTTCTTTCATAATTTTTATTTTTTTAATTTATTTTTCAATTACAGTTGACAGGCAATATTAAATTAGTTTTGGATGCATAACATGGTTATTATACATTTATATACTTTACAGAGTAATCACCCAATGGAATAACTAGTCTCATAATTTTTAAAGAAAAAATATTTTGCAGATTATAAAGCAAACTACAGGTGTTATTATTCTTAGGTTATATTTTATCAACTAAAAGAAATTTAAGGTGATATAAAAATATAAAGTATTATTCTTTTTTACCAGCATTTCTTACTAAAATTATTTTTGAGTCAAGAAAAAAAAAGTTGTGTCAAGCCTTCTATATGCATTAAAATGAAGTAATTCTAGGTTTAAAGTATAGAATGATAGCTCTCTTTAGAAAAAATATGATCAGAGAAAATTTCCTTGTAAATTTTGGGAAGTCTTGCTTTTTTTACTATTGTGCTGAAAGCTTATTGTAGACATTAATATTATTCCTAGAAAATGACTCCATCTCTGACCTAAATGTTTTCTAAATTAGCCCAAAATGAAATTTCCTTCTTTTATATCTTCCCTTTTTATAACTTCTTCGAATCATTTTAAATTTGAACACATTCATCTCAGGTATAAGATCACCAGCTCAATTTTGTGAAAGAGATTGAAATAAAGAATAAACTGACAGTAACCATAGGTGAGGGAAGAGGGGGATAATGGGGGAAAGAAGGGGAAGGGTTGTCAAGGAACATGTATGAAGGACCCATGGACAAAGCCAAAGAGGGGTAGGATTGAGGGTGGAAAGTAGGGGTGGGTGGAGTGGGGGAAAGTGGTGGCAGGAAAATGGAGACAACTCTACTTGAACAACAATTAAAAAAAGAAAAAACAAACAAACATGCATTTTTTCCATTCATCATTGAAGGTAACATAAAAATGATATAAATTTTGCAAAAAAACAAAAATTCCAATAAATCGTGTTAATCTCAGAGGTAAATGGAGCCTTTAGTGTGCCCTTTGCCCCTTTTGGTACCCAGTTCTTCTTTGATGTTGCTCCCAAGGTACCCTGAGCTCCCTCCCAACAAAGCCGACTTTCAGGAAAGAATCTAAAAAACAAATTTACATTGATGAGTAAATATCATACAAAAGAATAAAGCTGTAAATGCTAAATTTCAGAAACCAATTTTTTAAATTCTACATGGGTATCCAATATTGCCAGGTACCGTATCATGTGAACCAAATTGATGTGCCTGTCCTCACAGAATATAGAGAACAGATAAATAAACAAGCAGTTCCACTAAAGTGTAGTAATTGCTATGATAGAGTTAAGACACGGTGTTATGAGAGAAGAGGTCTAACAAAGTGCAAAGGGTCAGAGAATTCTAGAAGGATGAATATCTAAGTCAAAGATGAAGGAGTGAGTGGACATCAACCAGACAAAAAGGTAGATGGGAAGAGGGAATAAAGGCATGAAAAATGCCTTCATGATACCTTTAAAATCACATTACCCCATTCATCCAAAATACTGTTTGTGTCTGACCCTGACAAGCAGTGAAACTGGAAACAAAATGCAAGCCTTCTAACTTCCAGTTCCTTTCATCATTTGGAACACTATTTCCCTCATTCTCTCTATTCTCTTCAGCTTCAAGTGACTATGGAAAACAAGTAAAATAAGAAGTCACAGAAATCACAAATGCAAAGCAGAAAGTGAATAGGTATAGGCAGACAGCTGTGGAAATGGTTTTGTAAGAGTTTCTCTGGAGAGCAAATATTTGGGACAAAACAGAATTCCCAGCAACAGTGTAGATGCCCCTAAAGATTGTAGCTTTGGCAGGGCAGTAAATATTCAACCCCAATGTCCAAACAGAACAAATATCTGGATAGTCTCTGCCAAACCAAGATTAAAAACTGCTATTATATCTTCTGAAGTAAAAAATAGCCAGCAATAAATTTATCCATTTTTCAGCTAAGCAAAACTTAGAGGAGAATTTATAACTTTAAATGACTCTGCTAGAAAAAAAAAAAATCTTAAACCAATAACCTAAGCTTTCACCTCAAAAACATAGAAAATGAAGAGTAAACTCAATCCAAAGTAGAGAAGACAGAAAATAATAAAGATTAGACTGCAAATCAATTAAGTAAAAAATAAAAAGCAATAGAGAAAATAAAAACAAATGTTTCTCAGAAGAGGTTAAAAAAAAAAACCTATCAAACTTTTAGCAAGATCACTAAGAAAAACAGCAAGAAGACAAATCACCAAACTCAGGGATGAAAAAGGACACACCACCATTGATTCTACAGAAATTTTAAAAATTATAAAGGTGTATTCCAAACAATCTTAAGTCAACAAATTAGACAACTTAAATGAAATGAACAAATTCCTAGAAAGACACAAATGACCAAAATTGACTCAAGAATAAATAGAAAATTTGAATAGACCTATAATGAGTAAAGATACTGAATTAGTAATTTTTTTAAAAATGTGAAGAAAAGACCATAACCAGATGGCTTTACTGGTGAACTGCATGAAACATTTAGGAAAAAATAATACCAATCCTTCATAAACTCTTCCAGAAAATGGAGGAGGAGGGAATACTTCCCTATTCATTCATGAGGCCAGTGTTCCCCTGGAAGTACTCTCTTAAACCATGTTTGAACAAAACAGAATCACAGAACTCAGTTCTGAAGCATCTGGGGTCCAGATGGATTGTTAGGACCAGCTAGGAAACTGGAAATGTTGTTCAAGTACAGGTTAAGAAAGCTCTAGATCCAACCTGGATCTCAAAAGTCCTTTAGATATTTAAGCACATCTCATAGGGAAATTGAGAACAGTTACCTAAAAAGATCATAAGGAAACTTTTTGTTTTTGTGTCTCTTCCCAGAAAAGTTAGCAATGAACTATTTTCATTTGTGGGGCAATACTGGAATTAAGTCATGAGAGCTAGGCCTCTCAGTTCTCAAATCTATAGATTTTGGACATCCTTATAGGTTTAGGTGATATCACACATGTGAGTTACTACATCTGTGGAAAACAAATGATTTTTATAATTTTGAAAAACGTATTTAAAAGTATGTCCCAAAAATGAATTTCTTCCCACTCTCCTCCCTTTTTCTGTGCTTACATGTATTATATGCATACTATAGTTTGGGGGGTTTTTTTAAGATTTTATTTATTTATTTTTAGAGAGAGGGGAAGGGAAGGAGAAAGAGAAGGAGACATCAATGTGTGGCTGTCTTTCACGTGCCCCCTACTGGGGACCTGGCCTGCATCCCAGGCATGTGCCCTGACTAGGAATTGAACCAGCGACCCTTTGGTTTGCAGGCCAGCTCTCAATCCACTGAGCCATACCAGACAGAGCATATAGTTATATCTATATAATACTAATACTCAACTTCACAGTTGTGAGTGATGCTGAAAAGTGTTTAGCTAAACTGGCATAAAATGGCAAAGCTAAAGAGAGCCATACTGAGCAATTACTTATTACTCATAACTGTAATGGATCGTGTATCTCATCTACTGCTGACACTGTCCATGTCTGTTCTCATCTAAAGAGGGTCATCTGCAATTGCTATAACTGTAGCAGCTTCTCATTTGGCAAATTTAAAAAAACAACTATGCTTATTTGGACAAATAATATCGGGACATTTTGTCCATAATAGAGACAGGAAAAGTGTGATAGAGACAGAAAAACCAGGTACTGTTTTTTTCTGACAGAAAAAATCTAGGTACTAAGCAGATTTGAAGAGTATAGAGCAAATCTTTTCAGTGTTATTGTCCAAAGAAATTTAGAGAGAGATATCTAGAGACTTTTAAAAGAAGTTTCTCCATGCATTAAGAATGTCACACCATAATGGAAAAAATACAATAAAAATTAAATCAAAAACAAAGTAACACCAAAAGCATGACCCATAAAAGAAAAACAAATGATACATGAAATTCATCAAAAGAAAGAATTTCCGTTCTTTGAAAGAGTAAAGAGAGTAAAAGACAAGCCACAGACCAGGAGGAAATATTTGCAAATCACATATCTAGTAAAGAACTTTTACCTAGAATATATGAAAAACTCCCAAAACTCAATAATAAATGAACAACCCATTTTTTTAAATGGGCAAAATATTTGAACCTACACTTCTCCAAACACGATATACTTATGGCAAATAAACTCATGAAATGATGCTCTACACCACTTCCCATTAGGGAAATACAAATTAAAACCACAAAGAGAAACCACTATTAGTGGTATCTCTAAACTCAAAATTACAAAGATTGGTCATACCAAGTATTGGCAAGAATGTGGAGAAACTAGAACTTCCATGCAATACTAATGGAAAGTAAAATGATTACAACCACTATATACAGGAAACAGTTTCTTCAAAAGTTAAGCCCATTCTTGCCAGAGATTACAACCACTATATGTAGAAAATAGCTTGTTTAAAAGTTAAACATATACTTGCCAGAGAAATAAAAGCATATATCCATACAAAGACTGGCACAAAAACATTCATAGCACTTTTACTTGATTGTCAAAAACCAAAAACAAACAAACAAACAAAAACAGATGTCCACCAACAGGAAAATGGATACTCTAATCATGGTATACTGATACAACAAATTATTACTCAGCAATAAAAAGGAATGCACTATTAATGTGTGCAACAACATGGATGAATCTCAAAATAATTATACTTTAAAATAGCAAACCAAAAATGTATATACTGTATTATTCCATTTATATATATATTTTTTAAATGTAATCTGAAATATAATGACAGTAACAGGTCAGTGGTTGCCTGCAGATGGAGGAGCCAGGGTGGGGTGGAAAGAAGGTATTACAAAGAGATTTGAGGAAACTTTTGAGGGACATGGATGTGTTCATTACCTTGACTGTGGTAAAGATTTCATGAATATATAAAAATGTTAAAATTATTAATTTTATGCCTTAAGTATGCATAGTTCATTATATATTATATATCAATAAAATTTAAATTTTTTATTCTATATTTTAAGTCTATCTTAATTCTTTCAGTTACATTTTTCTGATAAATTGCTGTTTCTTTGAATAAGATACTACACCAAGACCAGTCATGAGAAACCCAAGGTATATTTCAGTGTCAGCTGTCATCTTCATTTTACAGACAAACAAAGTGAAGACCAAAGTGGATAAACAACTTGACCAAACCTATTGACATTTAGATCATAGAGCCAAGATTTTAATACAGATCTTCCTGGCTCCAAAGCACATGTTCTTCATATTGTTATAATCCATGGGAAAAGTGGAAAACAAAATGGTATGGACATGACATTGTAATTATTTAGAAAGTACAAAAATGAGCCCTGGCCTGGTAGCTCAGTTAGTTAGAGCATCGTCCCAATATGCCAAAGATGACAGGGCACATACAAGAATCAATCAATGAATGCATAAACAAGTAGAACAACAAATTGATGTCTGTCGGTCTCTCTCCTCCTACCTCTGTCTCTCTAAAACCAATAATTTTTTAAAAATTTACAAAGAGTAAAAACAAATATTTGTCTTTGGATGTTAAGATAATTATGAGATAATTTCTTATTGTAAAAAGATTTAATTTGGCTTTTAAATTATTTCATTGGCTTTTAGTGTCATTAAACCTAATGTCACTACTTTACTGTACCTAGTTTAAACTGTCTTGGCCAAAAAACATTAATACCAATATAAAATGCTTTTGTTGCTCCTTAATTATCTAGTAAACAGTATAAACCAGGCCTACAGAATGTGGGAAATAATGGCTTTGAGGACAAACACCATGATACATTTCCCTCTTAAAGCTATAAATCCCGTCAGGGTGGAACTATCTTTGGCATTGATTCTGGAGAGCCTAGAACCACTTTTAGGTACGTGAGAAAATAATGTTTAGCATTCATCACATTGGTTTATTTGGCATTATTCTGACATTGCTCAGTCATTTTGCAAATCTAAGTGATATTAAGTCTATATGTTTCTGGTTTCGTTCCACTTAGCAAATCAAAGTGCTGTTTTATGAGTGCTGTCTGAGATTTAAGGCAATACTCAAGTGGTATACTTTGAAATAGGGAGACTGAGTCAGAAGCCATCACTCAAGTGGCAGATGAGTTAAAGATGCTTTATACAAACCAGCTCTATTAGTTTCCACTGAAGTACATGTTCTTGCCAAATGCAATCTCTTAGAATATATAATGAGATTTTCTTTTACACATTTATAGGCCAAAATTCCTTTTGCAGCAACATTTTGCTTCAGTTTATTAGGAATCAGTCTCTATCTCTTTTGTATAATGCTGGCTGTAGAATATCTGAAGCCATGTTGCCCGAATTCCAGAAAAGTCAAGAAATGCAGTAGAGTTAACAGAGAAATCAAATGCAGATAACATGTGATCAGTGCTAGTTGAAGTACTTAAATTCAAAAACAAATAGATGAGAAATAAACAGAAAGAAATGAAAATGTATACAATCACAGATATTTCTTGAAATGAAGATGAGGCTGAGATGGAATAAATGTAAATAACACAGATATCTGGAAATTTAAAATACTGCAATAAATTCAAATAGCTAAATGGAGAGGTGCTAACCCCATTTCCTTTCTTCCTGTCTTACTGACTTTCATGTTTCTCTCCAACTCTAAATTTTTTTTTTCTATTCAACAATGAGAAAAAGTGTGGTGCAATGAGAGTTTTTAAAAAGAAAGAAGAGGAGGAGAAAGAGGAGGAAAAGAAAGAGAGGGGGAGAAAGAAAGGATAGATGAGAAAGAAAAAACTATATGGGAGAAATGGAAATAGAGAAGAGAAAAAAAGAGTATGAAAACATGTGAGCGCCTGATAAATTCTAAGCATTAAGCAGTTTTAAAATATGGTCCCAATTTTTTTTACTCTTCCTGTCAATAAGCAAGCATTGTGTCCCCTCCCCTTGAATCAGAATAGTCTTTTGGCTGCTTTTACCAATTGAGGATGTGGTATTACATGATATCCAGGATTCAATCATTAAAGGCAAACAGCTTCTACCTACTTCTTTTGGAGAATTTGCCCTCTGAAAGGTCCCTCTAAGGGCTCTACCACTTGGAGCCCAACCACCACACTGGGAAAAAAACCAATTCACAATGAGAAGCCATATGTACTAAGTGCTCTAGTAGACAGGCCCACCTGAGTTCAAACTTTGTGTCATCCCATCCCAGGCATCAGAAACGTGAGAGAAGTCAAGAGCAGTTTAATAGGCATGTAACCTGTACAGTCGCACTGGGGCTCACACTCAGAAGGGCCTTATGCTTCTTTTAATCTCTATCATTGCCATCTTAAAATTCTTAATATTATACTTGAACTTATGTTTTGTAAGTGAAATCCAATGGGACAATGGAACATGAGTGAGAACAAAGAAGATGCACATGATATTTGTGGCCTCCACAGTTCTTTGCTGTTCCATTAGCATAGAGTTTTTGTGATCTCACTACACAGCTTCTATAACATATTCACCTTATATGGAAGGCCCTGTGCTCACTATGCCACCATCTTAAAATTCTTAACGTTTGAATCTTTGAACTATTTTACAAGTTAAGCCTGTGGGACATTTCAGCATGGAAATGAGTAGAGGTGATATGCATCTACTCCCCACCTCCACATCCCTGCTATCGCTTCCCACCCCTTTCACATATAGCCTTTGTGCTGCTACATTCTGAGGCAATACAAACTTTAAATGAAAAAGTTAGAGGGGAGAGAAATTCCTGACTAGAATGTTGGTTCTAGGAGGACAATTTTGCATCTTTGTTTACTGCTAAATGTCTAGAGCTTGGTACATACTAGATACATGTTATTTGTTGAAGGGGCAAAAAATATGTGTTAACAGGGAGTATAAATCACCATTAATTATGCCATTACTGTCATCCTATTTCCTAGGAACCCCAAAGTGCATATTGTCCTGGATTCTAAATTATCATGCAAAATAGAAAAATATCTGAAGGTCAAAAACTACATTGTCATTTGGTAGCAAAAAATGTGTGTGTATGTGTGTGTGAGATTGCTACGTGTAGAAACATAAAAAACATATAAAAGAAACATATAAAAGAAGAGAACAGCAAAGAGATAAATTCTTCTTCCTGCACTGAGCATGCCTTTAATTAGAGAGCTCTACTTTGAGGTTCTACAACTAAAACAAGATTTGGGACTTGAGAAGATGTTTAAACAATGAAGTTTTTCAAAATAGTTACTATATAGAAAATCTAAGGAAAACAACATCTTTTACTCAGAGAAGCTGAACCTTCAAGAATTAAAAAAATATACAAGGTCTGTCCAGAAAAAGTCCAACCATTGTTGTCATAATATAATGACAACAGTTTGCACGACATCGATGTAGTTTGGCAGCCAAAGACACTGGACTGGAATGTGCATGTGTGAACAATGATGACTTCACTTACTAGTCAGTGGGGGCGGTAGACGCTGCTGAGTGAGCATGTGCATGTGTGGCCATCGCATTCAAAATGACTGAGCAAGTAGAGCAACAAACCTGCATCAAAGTTTGCATTAAGCTTAAATATTCATCCATGGAAACTATTCAGATAATTCAGAAGACCCCAGCTATGGGCAACTGGTGATCAGCTTCATCACAACATGTACACTCATGCATTGGGTCCGGTGCTGAGTTTTTTGGCAAAACATTAAATCACCCAGGTGACTCAGCCTCCCTACAGCCCAGACTGAGAGCCCTGTGGCTTCTGGCCTTTCCTAAAACTAAAGTCACCTTTGAAAGAGAAAAGATTTCAGGAAAATACAGTGGGGCAGCCGATGGTGACTGGGAGAACTGTGTGAGGTCCCAAGGTGCCTACTTTGAAGGGGACTGAGGCATCATTGTCCTATGTACAATGTTTCTTGTATCTTGTATCTTCTTCAATAAATGTCTCTATTTTTCATATTACATGGCTGGCTACTTCCTGGACAGTACTTGTATGTATTACATTAATAATGGTGAAGGGCTGTCCCACTTCTATTGTAATGAGACAAAAGGAACAGCCTTCCACTATAGAGGAAGATCCTAAGATTGAGAATCAGAATTCACATCACAAGGGATGTGAAACACTGGAAAAGACTGCCAAACAGATAGGGATTCTTCTCTACTAACTTTGATGAAAACAGTATCCATCTTTCTAAGGTTATTTAAATGGATTTCTGCCCAAAAGAAAGTGTGAACTAAATAACTTCAAGGTCACTACTCTAAAAAATTTTTAATCAAAAACAACTGTGAAAAATAGGGCATTTCCAAGTAGCTGAAGTAAATCACAAAATAGAAGATTTTGTACACCCTCTCGTTCATTTTTTGTAATATCTTACATTTAAATAGCATTTCACAATTTACAATGAGTTTTCATATAGTTCACCTCTTTATTTTTTTATTACGACATTGTATGCCAGATTTCCTACCTAAGTTCGAAGGATAAAGCAGACAATAAAATGGATCAGAAGTCTCAGTTTCAAATACAAATAACTCAAACACTCACAAAGGCCTCATACGTGATGAACGACGTGGTTTCACACATTAAGAAAAGAACAAAGGGAGAAGATGGCAAAGATAGGTAGGCTCAGGGCACAAGAACACTAACCAGCAGTAAATGTATTTTTTTCCTCAATCCAGACAGCATTATTCCTGGGTGCACACTGTGGGCAATCCAAAGGGCAGTGAGAAGTCCTCCATTCTCAACTAGCTTGTTAATTTTCTTGGAAAGGGGTGTTTGTTGAGAGAAACCCCAAGTTTCTTTTCCTCCAACAAGTATGCTTTGGGGGGTCAATAATAGAAAAGAAAATATATTGAAAAAGAGAACAAATGTCAAAGATGACAATGAGAATTTTGCAAAAGGCTGAAAAATCCTGAGCTAGAAGACATTGTTCATCTGCAAATCTGACCTAAAGGCCTACAAAGCTGTATAGGAATCTGTGAAAGCCTTTTCTATTTTTTTAAGTAACTGCTCAAAGTCCTCTCCCAAGAAACAGTTACCCCATTTTCAATCTGAAATTAAAGTGGCAACTATTGGAAAAAAGTCAAAACCAGGTCAGAAGTCTGAGATTTGTTTGTCTTGTGCCCTTTTCAGAGAAAATCATAAAACTCAATTCCTCTCCATCCTGAAATAAATGCTAGGCAGAGTAATGTTTCCATAATGTCAACAGAATGCCACAGAGAAGCATTTGCTTTTCTTGGTAACCAGTGTATTTAAGGGCCCTGAAGTCCATGTTTTCAATTCCAGAAAACTAAGGACAATGACAATAATTTCAAGCTTTTTTCCCCTGTAAGGAAAATGCTGGAGGAAATCTAGATGTAAAGTGGCTTTTCTTTTTTAAATCCTCACCTGAGGATATGTATATTGATTGACTGATTGAGAGAGAGAGAGAGAGAGAGAAATATCAATGGGAGAGAGAAATATGGATCAGCTGCCTCCCATACATGCTTCAACCAACTGGGAATTGAACCCATAATCTTTTGGTGTGTGTGACAATGTTCCAACCAACCGAGCCACCTTGCCAGGGCCATGTTTTTTTCTTTGCAAATATGCACTGGCTCCCTTCCCTAACAAACCACTCGATGCATATTAGTTCCCAGGTAGGTCAAAGGTCCTCACAGAAGAAGGATCCAAATGTTCTCAGGCAATAGGTTTTCCCTTATTCTCAGGGGGTTATTTTTAAAAGTTAGACATTTTTGCAAACAAGCCAACATTGAGCTTCCCTGGGGAACCACTTTTGATGGGCAGGTTGGCTCCACTGGTTAGACACTGATTTGAATGAGGCCAATGACTTTAATTTTATCCCTCAACGGACAAAAATTCTTAAAAAAGCAGAAACAAAAACAAAAACAAAAACAAAATAACCTGGTAAGACTAGGGATAGCACTTCTTGTAAATGCATGCCTCTGGTTCCCAGCAAACAGAGTGATTGAATCTGGAGAAGCTGAACAGAGTAGAATCTGCAAGAACAAGCCAATGGACCAACAGGCCAGTCAATACTGCCTAACACACAAAAGGTACATATAAAAGTAACAAATTCAGCAGTGAGAAAGATCAGCTTCACCTCTTTTGTAGTTCTGCCTCTCCCAGTCTATATCCTTCACACTTGCCACTGAAAGTACACCTTGACTGCTAACTTTCCTCTCTGCCTCTAGCACCTCTCCTCCCCACATCCTCCATTGCCACTCACTAGGTCTGTAGGTTTGAGGCAAGGTAAGGGAACAGAGCAAGACAGATGCAGGAATCTGTGAGTACATCCAAAGTGAGATGCTAGGTGCCTCAGTACTGGTCAGCAGCAACAAAGAGAATCCAAGGAGAGTTCTCTCTTGCTAGTTGTAGCTGTGACTGCTCATTGAATCATGGAAGAGGAAGGGAACTTGGAGCTTATGTAGACCAACTCCTCATTTTCAAAATAAGTAATATGAAGTCCAGAGAAGTAATTTGTACAAGTCTGTGTATTGGGGCTAAAGGAGAGGCTCAAAATTATTTCCCAGCACCACAGTTTGCCAAGCTGGGATCAGTTGCATGCCTGTGCTACTAACATACATCATCTATTAATAAAGCTACAATGAGAGGATAAGAGCAGAAGGCTCCATGTATCTCCCAAAGATTTCATATCGCCCTTTTTCACCTCAAATCCTTTCTATGATAACCATCATATTGGTTCATAAACATGTTTATTAAATATTAAAACTTTCCTGAATGGGTAGAGAATCATATTTACTAAAAGTATTGAAAATGAAAAAAATAAAAACTACATTGGAGTATAAGAGGCTTAACATAATATCTGTGAAACTATTTTTATTAAGAGAAATGACTCGAATTTTATCCTGATATGGACTGAAATTGGACAAAAAAACTAAGCAGGAAAGTGTTTTCAGAGCAAAATCCAAATTCCTCAGCTTGACATTCTAGGGCCAAAAGTTGGTCTTACTTTATTTCCACTATTACTACTCAATATACCCTGTGTTCTAACCACACCAGACACCTCACTGCTTCCAAATATCCATATCAAGCATGCATCTCATTCTTTTTCCAGGCTTATCACTCCACCTGGAATACTGTTCTCATTAGCCTACCTACACTTCTGTCACCAGTGAAACCACACTCATTTTCAAAGTACATCACAGATGATCAGAGGTATTTGGGCTCTTTCCAAAACAGAAGGCAAATTTGAACATTTTTCTATCCCACTTTATTCTCTCTCAGAGTTTTGTTTATATGTACATTATATAACTTTCCACACTCTTGTCTTCTGTGCATAGTATACTATGTCTCCTCCCATCATAAGTACCTCGCTGGCCAGGACTGAGTATTCAGTCTAGAGCATTAGCCCTGAGACTAGCCTAAAGGAGTCACACAGTAAATATTTCTTTAACTGAATTGAAGTTATGGGAAAAGGAAGTATTATTATTATAATCAGCATTAAACAATCTAAATATGGTAATACACAAGAGTACTTCCATCTGAAGAGTTTAAATGATGACCTCTAAATGTATTTAAATTGGATTTCTTTTTTGTGAAAAACTGTATTTTATTTATAAATATAGGTACAAAAATTCTAATTAGAATCAAACACCATATCGACAAACCAGTTAGGACGTATTCGAGGAATGCAAAAGTATTTTAATATCAGGAAACTGGTAAATATACTATTACTTAAAGGTGAAAATAAATATGATTTTATCAATAGGTGCTTAAAAGACATTTTTTATAAGATTTTTTTTATTTTATTTTAATTTATTTTTTCAAATACATTTGTCTCTGCCTCCCCCCACCACTTTCCCTTGCCCCCTCCCTCTTTCCTTCTCTCAGCTCCATGAGTTTTGGTTTTGTCCATGAGTCCTTGCTATATATTCCTTGACTTTCCCCTTCCCTTCCCTTTCCCCGGCCCCGCTCCCTCCTTCCCTCTTGTCTCTGTTGATTTCTTTTCCTTTCAGTGTTGCTGGTCTTATTTTCCTTGCATCTTTGTATTGTTGATTAGGTTCCGTTTATAGGTGAGATCATATGGTATTTGTCTTTCGCCCCCTGGCTTATTTCGCTTAGCATAATGCTCTCTATTTCCGTCCATGCTGAGGCGAAGTTTAGTAGTTCTTTTTTTCTTTCTGCTGCGTAGTATTCCATTGTGTATATGTACCATCACTTTTTGATCCAATCATCTACTGATGGGCATTTAGGTTGCTTCCAACACTTGGCTATTGTAAATTGTGCTGCTATGAACATTGGGGTGCATAGGTTCTTTTGTATTGGCATTTTGGTGTTCCTAGGGTATAGTCCCAGCAGGGGAATCACTGGATCAAAAGGCAGTTCCATTTTCAGCTTTTTGAGGAAATTCCACACTGCTTTCCACAATGGCTGCACCAGTCTGCATTCCCACCAACAGTGGACCAGGGTTCCCTTTTCTCCACAGCCTCGCCAGCACCTGTTGTTTGTGGATCTGTTTATGATGGCCATTCTGACCGGTGTGAGGTGGTACCTCATGGTGGTTTTGATCTGCATTTCTCTGATGGCTAGTGATGCCGAGCATTCTTTCAAATGTCTCTGGGCCCTCTGTATCTCCTTCTTGGAAAAGCATCTGCCCAGGTCCTTTGCCCATTTTTTGATTGGATCGTTTGTCTTCTTGGAGTAGAGTCGAGTGAGTTCTTTATATATCTTGGAGATCAAACTCTATCTGATGTATCATTTGCGAATATATTTTCCCATAAGGTTGGCTCCCTTTTCATTTTGCTGATGTTTTCTTTTGCTGTGCAGAAGCTTCTTATTTTGATGAGGTCCCACTTGTTTATTCTTTCCTTTATGTCCCTTGCTTTAGGAGACATATCAGTGAAATAATTGCTGCGTGGGATATCTGAGAGTTTCCTGCCAATGTTCTCCTCTAGGATTTTGATGGTGTTGCGACTTATATTTAAGTCTTCTATCCATCTTGAGTTTATGTTTGTGTATGGTGTCAGCTGATGATCCAATTTCAATTTTTTCTATGTAGCCATCCAGCTCTCCCAACACCATTTGTTGACGAGGCTATTATTGCTCCATTTTATGCTTCTGCCCCCTTTGTCAAATAATAGATGCCCATAGAGACCTGGGCTTATTTCTGGGCTTTCTATTCTGTTCCACTGGTCTATGGGTCTGTTCTTGTGCCAGTACCAGATTGTTTTGAGTATAGTGGCTTTGTAGTAGAGTTTGATGTCCGGTATTGTGATCCCTCCTACTTTGTGTTTCTTTCTCAAAATTGCTGAGGCTATTCGGGGTTGTTTATGGTTCCATAGAAATTTTTGAAATGTCTGTTCTATTTCTGTGAAATACGTCATTGGTATCTTAATAGGGATTGCATTGAATCTATAAATTGCTTCGGGTAGTATGGACATTTTGATATTAATTCTTCCAATCCATGAGCACGGTATATGCTTCCATTTATTTGTGTTTTCCTTAATATCTTTTTTCAATGTTGTATAGTTTTCTGCATACAGGTCTTTTGTGTCTTTGGTTAAATTTATCCCTAGGTACTTCATCTTTTTTCTTGCTATATAGAATGGTATTTTTTTTCTGATTTCTTCTTCTATTGCATTGCTGGTGTACAAAAACGCCTTTGGTTTCTGAATGTTGACTTTGTATCCTGCTGTTTTGCCAAATTCACTTATTAGGTTGAGGAGTTTTTTGGTAGAGTCTACAGGGTTCTCTATGTACACTATCATGTCATCTGCAAACAATGATAGTTTTACTTCCTCCTTTCCTATTTGGATGCCTTTTCTCTCTTTCTCTTGTCTGACCGCTGTGGCTAGGACTTCCAATACGATGTTGAAAAGAAGCGGTGAAAGCGGACATTCTTGTCGTGTTCCCGATCTTAGTGGGAAAGCTTTCACTTTTTACCCGTTGAGTATGATATTGGCTATAGGTTTTTCATATATGGCCTTTATTACGTTGAGGAATGCCCCATTTATTTCCACTTTGCTGAGTGTTTTGATCATAAATGGGTGCTGTACCTTATCGAATGCTTTTCCTGCATCTATTGAGATGATCATGTGGTTTTTGTTTTTTCTTTTATTTATGTGACGTATCACATTTACTGATTTGGGTATATTGAACCATCCCTGCATCCCTGGGATGAATCCCACTTGATCGTGGTGGATAATCTTTTTAATGTATTGCTGGATGCAGTTTGCCAATATTTTGTTGAGGAATTTAGCATCTATGTTCATCAGCGAAATTGACCTGTAGTTTTTTTTCTTTGTAGGGTCTTTATCTGGTTTTGGGATGAGGGTGATGCTGGCCTCATAGAAAGAGTCTAGGAGTCTTCCCTCCTCTTGGATTATTTGGAATAGTCTGAGAAGGACAGGGGTTAGCTCTTCCTTAAATGTTTTGTAAAATTCTCCTGTGAAACCGTCCAGCCCTGGGCTTTTGTGTGCCGGGAGTTTCTTGATGACTGCTTCAATTTCCCCAGCTGTTATCGGTCTGTTCAAGCTTTCTGTTTCTTCCTCCTTCAGTGTTGGAAGATTATACTTTTCTAAAAATTTGTCCATTTCATCCAGGTTTTCAAATTTCTGGGCATATAATTGTTTATAGTAGTTTCTGACAATCCTTTGTATTTCTGTGGTATCAGTTGTTATTTCTCCTCTTTCGTTTCTGATATTATTAATTTGGGTCCTCTCCCTTTTTTTCTTGATGAGTCTGCTTAAAGGCTTGTTGATTTTATTTACCTTTTCAAAGAACCAGCTTCTGGATTGGTTGATGCTTTGAATTGTTCTTTTTGTCTCTATGTCATTCAGTTCTGCTCTCATCTTGACTATTTCCTTCCTTCTACTTGCTCTGAGATTTATTTGTTGTTGTTTCTCCAATTCCTGAAGTTGTAGTGTTAGGTCTTTTATTTGAAATGTTTCTATCTTTTTTAGGTAAGCCTGTATTGCTATGAACTTCCCTCTCAGAACTGCCTTTGCTGTGTCCCATAGGTTTTGGCCTGCTGTCTGTTCATTGTCATTTGTTTCCAGAAATTTTTTGATTTCTTCTCTTATCTCATTATTGACCCATTCATTGTTTAATAGTCTACTGTTCAGTCTCCATGAGTTTGCAAGTTTTTGACGTTTCTCTTTGAGGTTGATTTCGAGTTTCAAGGCCTTGTGGTCCGAGAAAAAGTTTGGTATTATTTCAATTTTCCTGAATTTGCTGAGGCTTGCTTTGTGTCCTATCATGTGGTCTATCTTTGAAAAACTGCCATGAGCATTTGAAAAGAATGTATATTTTTCTTCTTTGGGATGTAAGGTTCTATATATATCAGTTAAGTCTCTTTGATTCAGTGTGTCTTTCAGCGCCACAATATGTTTATTAATGTTTTGTTTGGAAGATCTGTCCATTTTTGACAGTGGGGTGTTGAAATCCCCTACTATCAGTGTGTTGCTGTCTATATCTTTTTTGAAGTCATCCAACAATTTCCTTATAAACTTTGGGGCTCCTATATTGGAAGCATATAAGTTTACAATGTTGATGTCTTCTTGATAGATTCTTCCTTTAAGTATTATAAAGTGCCCCTCTGGGTCTCTTTTTATGGCTTTTGTTTTGAAATTTACTTTGTCTGATACAAGTATGGCAACCCCGGCCTTTTTCTCATGCCCATTTGCTTGGAATATTTTTTTCCATCCCTTTACTTTCAATCTGTGTAGGTCTTTTGCTCTGAGGTGGGTCTCTTGTAGGCAGCATATGCGTGGGTCATGTTTTCTTATCCATTCAGCTACCCTGTGTCTTTTGATTGGGGCATTTAGTCCATTCACATTGAGAGATATTACTGATAGAAACTTACTCATCTTTTCTCTTTGTACCTGTGTTCCTCTCTCTCTCATTCTTTTCCTTCATCTGCTTAAACCAGTCCCCTTAGCATATCTTGGAGTGCTGGTTTGGTAGAGATGTATTCTTTTAGTTTTCTCTTGTCTGGGAAACTCCATATTTCCCCCTCGTATTTTAATGGAGAGCCTAGCTGGGTAGAGCAGCCTTGCTGTAGGCCCTTGTTTTTCATGACTTGGAATATTTGTTGCCATTCCTTTCTGGCTTGTAGTGTTCCTGTTGAGAAGTCAGCTCCTAGGCGTATCGGGGCCCCCTTGTATGCTACTTTCTCCTTCTCCCTTGCTGCCTTGAGGATTCTCTTTGTGTTGATAGTTGCCATTTTAATGATGATGTGTCTTGGAGTGGACCTCCTTGAGTCCCTCTTGAGTGGGGTCCTCTGTGCCTCCTGGATCCATGAGAGCCTTTCTCTCCTCAAATTAGGGAAATTTTCCATCATTACTTTTTTGAGGAGGTTCTCTATCCCTTGCTCCTCTTCTTTTCCTTCTGGTATCCCTATTATACGGATATTATTGCATTTCAGGTTGTCCTGCATTTCCCTAAATGCCTCTTCATTCTTTTTGAGCCATTTTTCCATTTCTTGTTCTTTCTGGGTGCTTTTTTTCTACCTTGTCCTCCATCTCACTGATTCGATCCTCAGCTTCATCCAGCCTGCTTTGGATTCCTTCTACTGTGTTCTTCAATTCAGAAATGGTATTCTTCATATCCTCTTGTGTCTTCTTGATAGTTTCTATGTCCTTTTCCAGGCTGATATAGTTTGCTGTAAGATCCTGATAGTTTCTCTGCAGTTTCTCATAGTTATCTTTGAGCTGGCTGAGCTCATTGAGCTTCCTTAGAGCCATTGTTTTGAATTCAGTATCTGATAGTTCCCTTGCCTCTATTTCATTTAGCTCTCACTGTGGGGAGTCCCCTTTTCCACTCATTTGGGGGGAACTTCTTTTTCTTCCCATTTTTGTGTGAGTCTGTTAAGTATTTTTGTCCTTTACTTTTCTTTCTGGGCTTGCCTCTGATGATGTCAGTTGTTGACCCTATAGGGCCTTGGGTTGTTTTTTTGAGCCATCCAGGAGAGTACTGTCTGTGTCTGACTCCTGCTTGTAGCAGCTCTGTGACCTCTTCGGTCAGGGCTGGGCTATTTTTTGGGATCTCTCTGTACTCTCTGGTGGGCTCTTTGAGCGCGCTCCTGGCGCAGAAGGATCCCCCACCTGCCTGGGCTCGCATGTGCTTGCCCCAGACCAGGGGGCTTATTCACGACCTCGCATACTCATCTGGCCCCCTGGTCGGCGAGTTCCGAGGCACTGGTCAGTTTAGGGTCTTCTATTGTGTGTTTTCCCCACTTTTGGCTCTTTGGGTGCGTTGCTTGCCCTCGCCAAATGGGGACTACGGAAATGGGAGGAAGTCAGTTCCAGGACTCTCCAGTTAATCTCCTATAGTTCTTTATAGGTTGGAACTCAATTTTTTTCAAATTGTGATCAAAGATTTATCTGCATCAAACAGCTGATGTGCTGATTTGTAAAAATGGAATTTCCTGTCTCCACTCAAGAGCTATAGGGTTCTAGCCTATAAATCTGCAACTTTTTCTAACAAGTTTCCCAGAAAAATCTTGGGCTTACTTAAGTTTGAGAACTATTGCTTTAATCCATCAGTTCTCAAAATTCACTGCAGCCATATCTATCTAAGCCTTCCTTCCATAGGGAGGGTTTTTGTTTCCATAGGACTCTCCCTAAGTCCAGATAGTCTTTTAATTCAATCACTTGGATTTTACCCTAACCGAGATTTCTTTAACACTCTATTTTCTGGATAGGGCGATAAATCACTTTCTATCCATCAGTCACAAATAAATTGCCAGTGGCCAAGGGCACATGTAGAGCCACCAGCCACATGATGTAGGCTAGATACCAAAGCGTGGATGTCGTTATGTCATGAAAAGGACATGGTTAGCTGACTTGGTGACAGCAGGTGAAGCTGTTAATCCCAAACCAGCTTGGCAGCTGCCTGGCAAGTCTCTGCTAATGCCTAGCCCTTTCCTTCTTGAACCCAATGCCAAGCAATGACACAGGACTAACCCCTGAAGGGGTGGGCAATGGTGACTTCAATGGCACTGGCATATAAAGAGAATCCTGAAGAATAAGAGCTCTATGACTTCCTCTATGGTGGCCTCTGCAGAACAGTGTTCCAGCGGGAGTGTTAACAAAGAACTGAGACATTGACTTCTGGTCAAGACAGAGGTGTAGGTAAACATGGCTCACCTCCTCTCACAACCACATGAAAATTACAACTAAACTGTACAACTAGAAAAGTCAGAAATCAAGCTGAGTGGAAGTCCAACAACTATGGAATTAAAGAAACCACATCCATCCAAACTAGTAGGAAGGGCAGAGATGTGGAGAAGTGGAACAGGCTGGTACTACACCTACATGTAGTAGATAAAAACTCAGATGGGATATCTTGGGAGCAAGAGGCTGCAGCCCCACACCAGGTCGCCCAGCCCAGGATTCCAGTGCCAGAAAAATAAGTCCTCATGACTTTGGGCTGCAAAAACCAGTGGAGATTGAGTTGGTGAAAGAAAATGTTGGATTACCAAGCAGTTCCTCTCAAACGACCCACACACAGACTTACTCAGACTCACTCCCTCTGAGCTCCAGCACCAAGGTAGCAGCTTGAAAGGCACCAGTGGCATAGAGGGAGGAACTGAAGTGTCTGGCATTAGGGTGAGAGCTAGGGGACAGCTTTCTCCCAGACAGGAAGTGGGCAGAGGCCATTGTTCTTTTTCTGAACCTTCTCCCACACAGAGCCACAGTCAGCAGGCAGTAGCCATATCTGAGACTCCATCAACCTGCTGTTTGCCCCACCCTGGTGTTTCCCTGAGGCTCCGTCCCATCCAACATACTGGCACACCCAAGTGTTAACAATGGTTTATCCATATGAATGGCTGCTCTTGACTCATCCTTTACATCTTCCTGAATCCTCTCAAACAAGCAACAGCTAGCCTCTGACAACCTCCAGCCCCCATACCTTATGCTAAGTGACCCTAGGTCAGGCTCTAGCAGCAGCCAGTCTAGATTCACAGTTTGGCTTTGCCTGGAACCTCCAAGCCCAGCAGAAGTAACAGGCATCAGCAGATTGCTTTGTAGCTCATGCTGGGAGGCCCTGGGCAGAACACAGATGGCAGCTGACCTTGGCCTGCACCACCTGGGAACTCCAGAGCCTGCACACCCAGAGGACAACTACAGACCACATTGGAGCTCCACCACCCTGCCTCTGTGCAGCTAATCCTCCATGCAGGATGGAGGTTGGTGGTCAGTGGTCACAGCCAGTCCTTGCAGCTCACTGGCCTGGGTAAGTCCCTCCCATTGGCCTGCCAACAGCAACCAAGGCTCAAATGCAAGAGGAGGGTGTACTCAGCTCTCATGGAGGCCGCACCTCAAGTACCCAGCTTGGGTGATAGGGGAGGCTGTGCCACTGGACCCTACACGACACCTACTACATTAGGCCACACTACCAAGACATGGCGTCAAAGCATCTCTACCTAATACATAGAAACAAAACACAGGGAGGCTGCCAAAATGAACAGACAAAGAAACATGGCCCAAATGAAAGAACAGACAAAAACTCCAGAAAAAGAATTAAACAAATCGGAGATAAGCAATCTATCAGATGCAGAGTTCAAAACACTGCTTAAAAGGATGCTCAAGGAACTTAGTGAGGACCTCAATAGCTTAAAAAAGATCCAGTCAGAAACAAAGGATGCACTAATTGAAATAAAGAACAATTTACAGGGAAACAACAGTGGAGTCGATGAAGCCGAGAATCAAATCAATGATTTGGAACATAAGGAAACAAAAAACAACTAATCAGAATCAAGAAGAAAAAAGGATCCAAAAAACAAGGATAGTGCAAGGAGCCTCTGGGACAACTGCAAGCATTCTAAGATTTGCATCATGGGATGCCAGAAGGAGAAGAGAAAGAGCAAGAAACAGGAAATCTATTTGAACAAATACTGAAAGAACACATCCCTAATTTGGTGAAAGAAATAGACATGCAAGTCCAGGAACCACAGAGAGTCCCACACAAGATGGACGTAAACAGGCCCACTCCAAAACAAAATTAAAATGCCGAAGATTAAAGATAGAGAATCTTAAAAGCAGCAAAAGAAAAGCAGTTAGTTACCTGCAGGGGAGCTCCCATAAGACTATCAGCTGATTTCTCAAAAGAAACTTTGCAGGCTAGAAGAGACTGGCAAGAAACATTCAAAATCATGAAAAACAGGGACCTACAACCAAGGTTTTTCACAAAAGAAAAATGTCAATTAGAATCGAAGAGCAGATAAAAAGCTTTCCAGACAAGAAAAAAACTAAAGGAATTAATCATCCCTAAACCATTATTATATGAAATGTTAAAGGGATTTATTTAAGAAAAAGATGGCAATCAAAACTATGAACAATAAAATGGCAATAAATACATATCTATCAACAACCGAATCTAAAAAACAAACTAAGCCAACAAGAAGAACAGAGGCAGAATCATGGATACAGACAGCATTTTGATAGTTGCCAGATTGCAGGGAGATGGATGGTGGGAGAATGGGTGAAGAGGTGAAGGGATTCAAAAGTACAAATTTGTATTTACAGAATAGCCATGGAGCTGTAAAGCACAGTATAGGAAATGGAGTAGCCAAAGAATTTACACGAATGACTCATAATGGAGTAACCAAAGAACTTACATGAATGACCCATAATGGAATAGCCAAAGAACTTACATGAATAACCCATGGACATGAACAAATGTGTTGGGATTGCCTGAGGGAGTCAAGAGTGTTGGGTGTGGGGAGCAAAGGGGGAAAATTAGGACAGCTGTAATAGCATAATCAATAAAATATAATTTTAAAAAATATGCATTTTCTTCTTTTGATGGTAGTAAGTCATCAGAGGTAATATTTACAGACGAATATTTTTATCAGTGTCAAAAGTATTCCTTTTAAACTATAAGTCCTTAGCAGTTTCTTGCAATAGCATATCACAAAATTAGAAAATGAAATAGAAGTTCTAAAATATACCAACCTTTTTATTTTATGTATTCAAAGAGACAGAGCTATAACTACATTTATTAAGCTCCTACTATGTAGCAAATTCACTACTTTACTGTAACCTCAACCTTGTAAAACAGGGTAAATAACATTATGTTATTTGTCCAGAGCCACTTAGCTGGTATCTACAAAGCAAAATCTGAACCCAGGACTCCAGACTCTAAGTCCCCTATTATTTCTAGAATACTCACAGCTTCATCAATCTACAAATAGCAGAGTTCTTTAAGGTCACAACCACAACTTGCTTTGATTTTGGGCCAATTCTGTTTCCTTACAAAGTGGAGTTGCTTTAATTTAAAAAGGAGGAAAAGGAGGAAAGGGGGAAGGGAGGAGAAGGGTACAAAGTCTCCAACACATGTCCCATTTGGTACACTGTGCTCTATTTCCTATTGTAGTGTTTCTTGATAGTTCTGCCAGCATATTCTTCTGCCCCAGCTGCCCTTAATTTACCTTTCCATGGGAGCATGAATGTGATTACTATGTCCCCTAATTCAAATGTTCTTGATGCTGTAGTTCTGCTATACTTTTTCTTTCTGGTGTTTTAACCATATTCTCTTTTAATTAAGGACATGTTACTTTGTTCATTAACTTAAAACAAAACTTACTGTGAGTTTTTAATTCTCTATGAGTTTTTCTTTCCAAGGTCCTTTAACTCAAAAGTTACTCTTATCTTTGTTACATGCATGAGCTCAAACGCTAAGAATCTTGAGGTTTCCAAATAAATCCATTTAGAGGGTGTTTTCAAAAGTATAACCTTCAGATCATCCCAGTCTCAAGACATACAAAGGAAGTGGTACGGAAGAGGGAAGAGAAAGGATGACTGGTCAAATCAGGTTAGTAAAAAACACATTCTATATACCCTTCATTGAAATTCATAAGTATATACAAATTATTAAAGGCTCTGCTAAGTTTTTCAGTGGAAAAATGGTTTTAACTCAATATTTCCCAAACCTGCTTAATCATGCAAACTTCCCCTCCCCTAGTCAACACCTAGTAACATCCCACTGAATTTACTGCATGGCAAACAAAAGATCCAATAAATGTATAATGCCTACTAAATAATAACTGCTCAATAAAAATAGCTATTATTGTTTTCATTATTATCATCACTCATCCAATCCATTAGTCTAAATATGGCAAGCTCTGGTCCTAATGTGCTCAATCCAAAGCAGCTCCACTGACCCTAGGAAATAATGTCAGTTTATTACTACTAATGGAAAATTCATAAGGGCAAAGTATTTAGTGTATCTCTTAAGGGTTGACTGATCAAAATTTTTCATTTAGGGATAATCCACACTGTGGCACACAAATATTTTCCAGGAATTATGTTATCTCTAAATTGTGGAAACTGAAATAAAACATTTTTTCCCTATAAGGAAAAAAATAATCACATACTTGTTTTGATGTGAAGTTTACATCAACTTCCAGCCAAGATGGAGGCATAAGAAGACACACTTCACCTCCTCACACAATCATGAAAAGGATAACAACCAATCTAAAAACAAAAACTAGAACTGCCAGAAAATTGAACTGTATGGAAGTCTGACAACCAAGGAGTTAAAGAAGAAACATTCATCCAGACAAGTAGGAAGGGCAGAGATGGGTAACTGAGGCAGAGAGTACACTGTGTGGTGCAACAAGGCAGTGGCAGTGGCTGGTGAAATGGATAGTCCGACATTCACGTGCAACAGATAAAAACCAGGAGGGACAACGGGGGAGCAAGCTATCCCAGCCCCAGATCACGCAGCCCAGTGTTCCAGTGCCAGGAAATAAAGCCTCACAGCCTATGGCTAGGAAAACCAGTGGGGGTTTCAGTGGCAGAAGAAATTGCTGGTTTCTCAGGAGAGTCCATTTAAAGGGGTCATAGAGTCCTAGAACATGCACGAACCCACCCACTTGGGGAATCAGCACCAGAGCAGCAGTTAGAAGGGTGCCAGTCATCTATGGGAAGTGGGCAAAGTGACTGAAAATGGGGTAAGAGCTGAGCAAGCAGCATTGTTCCCTCTTGACCCCTCTCCCACATACACCACCACAAAGTAGAGAAGCAGGTTTCCCTGCCCTGGCAAATACCTAAAGCTCTGCCCCTTACCACATAACAGGTGTACCAAGACAGAGTCAAAGCAGCTCTGCCTCATAGACAGAAACACAGGGAGGCTACCAAATTGAGGAGATAATGAAATATGGCCCAAATGAAAGAATGGATCAAAACTCCAGAAAAAGAGCTAAGCAACATGGAAATATCCAACCTATCAGATGTGGAGTTCAAAACAATGATGACCAGGATGCTCACAGAAATGACTGAGTATGGCCACAAAATAAAGGAAGAAGTGAAGGCTATACAAAGTGAAAAAAAGAAAGATATACAGGGAACCAACAGTGAAGAGAAGGAAGCCAGGATTCAAATCAAGGATTTGGAACAAAAAGGAGAAATAAACATTCACTCAGAACAGAAAGAAGAAACAAGAATTTTTTTTTTAAAAAAAGGAGAGGCTTAGGAACCTCTAGGACAACTTTAAACATGCCAACATCCAAATCATAGGGGTGCCAGAAGAAGAGGAAGAGCAAGAAATTTAAAACTTACTTGAAAAAATTAATGAAAGAAAACTTCCCTAATTTGGCAAAGGAAATAAACATACGAGTCCAAGAAGCTCAGAGAGTTTCTTTCGTTCCAAAAACAAGTTGGAATGAAAGAGGGCCACACCAAGACACATCATAATTAAAATGCCAAAGGTTAAAGATAAAGAGAGAATCTTAAAAGCAGCAAGAGAAAGGCAGAAAATTATCTACAAAGGAGTTCCCATAAGACTATTAGCCGATTTCTCAAAGAAAACTTGCAGGCAAGACGGGGCTGGAAAGAAGTATTCAAAGTGATGAAAAGCAAGAACCTACATCCAAGATTATTCTATCCACCAAAGCTCTCACTTAGAATTGAAGGGTAGATAAAGTGCTTCCCAAACAAGCTAAAGTTAAAGGAGTTCATCATCACCAAACCCTTATTATGTTAAATGTTAGAGGGACTTATCTAAGAAAAAGAAGATCAAAACTATGAGCAGTAAAATGACAACAAACTCACAACTATCAACAACTGAATCTAAAAAAACAAGAACAAACTAAGCAAACAACTAGAACAGGAACAGAATCTTAGAAATGGAGATCACATGGAGGGTTATCAGTGGAGAAGGTGAAGGGGGAGAATGGGGAAAAGGTACAGGGAATAGGAAGCATAATTGGGAAGTACAAAATAGACAGAGGAGGTTAAGAATAGTATACGAAATGGAAAAGCCAAAGAACGCATTTGTAAAATCCATGGACATAAACTAAGGCTAGGGGCAAGGGGATTGCTGAAGGGAATGGGGGTGCCGGGGAGACGGGGGGCAAAGGGAAAAAACTGGGACAACTGTAATAGTATAATCAATAAAATACACTTATTTAAAAAAAAAACAACTTTTACATCTACTCTGGCCAGGTGGCTCAGTTTGTTGGAGCATTTTCCTATATACCAAAAGGTTGCAGGTTTCATTCCCCAACAGGGCACATATATAGGTTTCTGGTTTGATCCCTGATCATGGCACATACAGGAGGCAAGCAATCTATATATCAATGTTTTTCACATCAACGTTTCTCTCTCTCCTTCCACCGCCCCCCCCACCCCGCCTTTCTCTTCTGATACCTCTCTCCCCTTCTCTCTAAAATCAATAAACATTCTCAGGTTAGGATTAAAAAAAAAAAAAACCTTTATATCTCCTCAATCCCTACAAAACGAATAAGCAAACCCTGTTTTTACACTGTAAGAGGCATTTGGTTATTTTGGTAATATTAGAAAATTTCATGCCTTGATGTGTTTTTAAGTTTCTCTAAAAAATCTGGAAAATAACTGATCCATTCCAATTAGCTCTATAGCTTTCTTTGTGTAGTACACTCTAGCATTTACTTCTCACAATCTAATTATCTCCATTAACAAAATCAAAAAGAGGTCAAGTTTTTTATTTTGCTGCAGGTTTACTAGCAACTTTTTATTGTGATAAGTACTTTGCAATAATAATCCTGATAAACTATTTCCTTAAACACAATATAGTTAACACCTAGAAACATCCTTACATTACAATATTGTCTCATAATTAAATAGGGTTTTGGTTTAATAATTTGCAAAGTACTTCTATGTAATTATTTCATTTAATCTTGAAAACAATCCTATAAGGTAGATAATAGAAATCATTGGTCTCATTTTACAGATAAGAAAATGGGTTCGCAGGAATTTAGTGGAACATCCTAAATCAAAATTCTCCTAAGTGGAAGAACTGGACTGTGCCCCAGACCCAGGTCTTCTGCTTTTCAAAAATGCAGTCAGGAAAAGTCACTGTCTCCTCATGATGTTGCCAAGACTCTGAAACAGCCAGGGGTGGGGGTAGGGGTACAGTTTTCTACCGCTATAACTTATTTTTGGAGGTTCTATTCCTCCCACTGAGCCTATCTTTCTTGGAGGTCCATATTTTCTATTTCCCAATTCAATTAAATTTTATTCCTTTGTCATTAAATTCTGACACAAGATATTAGTGACTCAAAAACACACCTCTTTTTAAGAGGGTCTGTATATCCTGCAAATAGGCTGAAGTTTAATGCCAATGTTTTTTTACCCTTCCATTCACAAAGCTTGAGTCTCTCTTATTACGATTTCCCTAATATGATGTAACAAATAATGGATGAGTGTTTCTTACGTGCCTCTTTTATTCTTAATTCCACCTTATTACCTTTATCATTAAAGAATGTAAAATAATCTGTTATGTTATTTAGCTTTGTAGAAAACTTTAGTTCTTAACAAGTTCTTAAAACAGCCAACCACCACATTTATCATATTTATAAAATCTATTCAGAAATCTCTATAAGCAAAAATAATTAGAATCAGCTCCCTTATGATAAAATTTTACTGATGTAGATTTTAACAGTATTTGGGGGCAATTTATATACAGACTAATAATAGTGTATCAATTATATTTTACCAACCATTTTTTTAAAACCTACACCAGCTGCCTAAAGTACTGGAGTTCTCACCAGCTTGTATAAGAAAAGCAGTTCTGATTTTAATATGAGAAAACAAGTGTAAAAATTTTAACATAATTTCATTATATTTTAAACCCCTGCAATTTTTTCCGGGATTTTGGTTATATAATATTTATCATTGTTGCCACTTACTCGAAGCTTACAATATAAACTGGGCACTGTGCTAAAACCTAAACATACATATTACTTTATCTTCACATCAGTCCTATGAAATGATACATTATTAACCACATTTTATTGCTCAGGAAACTGAAGCTTAAAGAAGTTATTTTCCAAAGTCCACTGTTGATATTGAAATCAGAATACTAGTCCTGCTGGTCTTTTTGATTCCTAAGTTTAAGAATTTACTACTCTTCACTAATTTTTCTAGATCATGTCTATGTCCTTTTCTCCGACATAGGATAGTCTAGACATCTTTTGAAACAGAATATTTAAACTCTCCCTTAAATAGATTTGTTAGTTCTTCAACATTATCTATACCTTTATAGAGTAATCACTTTCTATTCTGACACTGTGATCTTTTAAAAATATTGGTCATTGGTTCCAGCCTTTTATCATTTCTCAGCTAATTTAGAAAATGAGTTAATTCCCCCAAAAAATGCCGTGTCATTCTCTATTTCAACCAACACTATGAATAAATTTTAACAATTTAATTTCACACTTGCTTTTGACTTTGTAAATTTTTTCTGAACTAAGAAAAACAGCTTACTTAATACTACAGGACATTATAAAGGGTACAACTCAGGAACAGCCAAGTGAAAGGGATATATAAAGCAAGGTATGAGTGTAGGGTTTGGTGCTTCCATGCCCTCTCTGAATGGCCACCCTCCCAGCACTTAGATGTGTTCACCAACTTGGAAGCTGTTCTTTGTAATTTTAAATGATACTTTTATATAGACATTTATTCTTAGATCAATATTTAAGACTTTGATTTAGCCCTAGAAATCAAGAACATATATTCAGCTTCTTTTTGTCCATGAATCCTGGCATTGTGCCTTATATATAATTGATTTTCAGTTAATAAGTAATTGATTGATAAAAGACTACTAAAAATCCCAACAACATATTTGAATTGCTGTGGGACTTCTGGATGAACACTAAACATGTATCTCTCAGAGACCTGCACACTGAGCATATTTGGTTTTCTTAGAATGAGGAAAAGGAACAGAATGAACACTAAGTATCTATTTCTTAGACTCATCTTGTAAAGAAGGCATCCCACTAGCCTTTTGCAAATACTAATTCCACCAAGAAGCAAGACAGGACTAACTATAAGGAGACCTTATTAACAGCTTAAATGGTTTTTGCTTTTTCAAATAAGACATAACGATAAAGATCTAACTTCTGTAAAGTTAAACAGGCTATATTTCTCTCTAGATTAAGGAATTATAGATAGCCGAGGCAAACAGTGACATTGCATATCTCTTTGTTCAGAGAGAATTCTGAGCTATTAAAGAGTTAAAAAAAGATACTGTTATTTTCGGCTACAAGACAGGAACAACTTAGAACAAAGAAATAGATAACAAAACTAGGCAGCTTGAGAGTCTGTTAAAAGTTTATTGTTTTCAGAGAAATTAGCACTGAAAAAAGTACTGAAAAGGCATTTCATAACTCCAGACTAACAGGCTTAACCAAAAAAAGAAGGCACACTGAAAGTAATCTTGGCAACCCACAAGTAAAAGAGGAGACACTGTTTAGAGATTTTTAAAAAAAAATCATAGTTTACTTAAACAACAGTATTCCCCTCATACTTAGAAATCTGTTTCTTCCAATTTCTGTACAGATATTTCATGGCAAATTTATATTATCATTTAGGTAGCCAATTATAATTCTATTAAAATACAATTATCAATATAGAACAAAGGGATATCATTTCTTTCCCATTACCTATGCCTAAAAGTTTATCATTACCTTAAAAAGAGACCATATTAGCAACTACCACCCAGCCACCAAAAATAAAAGGCCTACAGAGAATTAAAACGTCCCTCCTAAATTATGCTGTAGCCTCAATCTTCTTAGGTTGAAGTCGTTTCTTAAATTGGATGCTCTTGTAAGTGATGCCTTTACTACAAAGACATAGAAGTCTCCATAGGCCAGAAAGGGTCAAATGATATGTTCCATTTTCAACAAAAGTAAGCTGTATCCCCTCACACATCCTATAATTCATATTCTTCCTTCAAGATTCAGGTAAAATGTGCACTTCCTTATTCCCAAAGCAGAATTACTCTGGGTCTCCACATCTAAGAGTGGAGCACTTATCCTCCTTGTGGGTATATGCATCTATCAATCACACCAACAGATGGTAGACTCATTTGGTGCTAAAACACTGACGTATCACTTCCCTATTGTGAGTGCCTACCTCTGCCTGAGACAAGGCAGCCCCTCAACAGAATTTGGGGAGGATATATATGAATTATTTAATTATATAATTCATTTTCATTTGGACAGAAGTTATGTCATGTCCAGGAGAGAAGACACTTCACATTGTAGTGGGAAGAGCTATAAACTCAAGAATCCAAAACCTGGATTTTAGTCCCACCTAGCCAACTGTGTGACCTTGAACAAGTAGCCTATAGTGTAGAGGCGGGGGAGTAAACTTGATTCCTAATAACACTCCCAGCTATATGTTTACGTTTAATTTGGAAAACATTTTCATTTAGTTATGAGTTTCTTGGAATTCTTGCCTAGAGCACTAAATGCTGAGATGACAACCTCAGCCAGGCAAACCAAAGTTATTCCCATGGGATTCCAAGATGGCTGCAGAGTAGGTGGAAACTATACTCTCCTGCTGCCAGACCCAAACCAAATTTACAGCTAAATTATAGAGTAATCAAACTGAAGAACCAACTGAAGGCTGGCTGAACTGAAATATTATAACCAAGGATTTACAGAAAAAAAGCTACATAGAGATCGGTAAGAAGGGTGGAGACACAGAAACAGTTAACCCCCACACCCAGGTGAGATGACTGAGTAGCCACAGGGATGTCACAGCTGCAAAATTCCCTCCTCTCAGGAGTATGGGGTCCCAACCCCATGCAGGGATCCCCGACTCAGAGCAACAGAGGAGGGAAGACAGAACCACATAGCATGTGGTGGTGAAAATCAGCAGGGATTCACTCAGTCTCGGAGACAAATGAGTCTGGTAGAGACCCAGATGTCATCTTCGCAGGGATGAGCACTCCTATCGTTATAGCACCAGCCTGGAGAGTGCACTGCCTGGCCCACAACCGCTGGCGAGGCCATTCTGCCCTGCTTGGGTCCTGCGGACGGGGTCTGTTGGCAGCACCCCAGCAGCAGTGACCTTTGGAGCTCTCTTCTGGGGAGGCTCTTGGCATAGACTCAGTGACTGCACTGTGTCAGTTTTGAAAGGGGACAAGTCTCCCCCATGTCAAGTGCACAGGTGACACCCCTTCCCTCCAACCTGTTGAATCACTTGGCTGGCTCCACCCTGCTGAGTTCATCCAAGCAGGGGGATCAGAATGCCATGATGGGCTAGGACTTTTGGAGCATGTCTCCCAGGGAAGCTTTTGTCTAGAAATCGGATGGACAGTGCTGGGTTCTGTGGCAGATGGATAGGGCCACTCCTAACTCCCCTGTGAGCTCAGCCTGTACTACCCCAGGAAGGGGAAGAAGTGCCTGACACCTCTCATAGGCACTTAAACAGGAAATTGGATCTGCCATTCCAAGTCCTGAATACCCTGCCACTTAATTCCTCAGCGGGGAGGGAGAGCTGCTCAGAGCTGGGACATTCAGAGTGTGAGTTCCTTGGAGGCTATTGTCTAGGACCAGGACAAAGTGTTTAGCTTCCTCCAGAAGGCTGGCTGGCATCACCCCCAATGGGAGACTCGTGATCTCTCCTCCTGAGCTTGGTGGCTCCACCTGGATGACCTTTATCCTGCAGAGGGCATAGATGGCAGCATCCAATCTGAACCTTCAGTGCACCCCTCATGGGGGAACTCGAGTTGAAGTTCTGCCAAAAAATGTGTGGTTTGGCTCTGCAGCAGAGGCCATCTTCCCATCATTGAATGCCTGACCACATGACCCTCAAGTAGGAGACCCACTAGCCCCATCCTCCTGACCCAATTTGCTCCACCGTACTGAGCTCCCAACCTGTGGAAGGGTCTATAGGTTGTGGCCAGCCTGGGTCCACTCTACAGTTTTTCTTCAAAAGGCTCTCAAGGAAGACCAGGCAACTGCAGGGGAAGGCAGAGTAGCTGACAAGTAAAGGTAGGCCTCAGGGATCCTTGGTCATTTTACAGATCTGCTCCCAGCTCTAACCTAGAAGAAGCCAACCCTTATACATAGGTTGGCCTGCCCTTCCCATGCACACCCAGGTCTAGTAGACACAGCCACAAACAGTGAACAGCATGGTAGCTCCAGACAGGTAGCCTAAGGCCAGTTATACACAATGTCTGGCATTGACCTGTACCTGAACCCTGCCCAAGTGGATCCAGAACCAGCATAACTAGTGGTGGGCTTAAGATCACACGAGAGCTTGATCCAACTAGCTACATAAGTGGCACGCCCAAAGTGGGATTCCAGACCCTGCTAAGAACAACTCTGCCTTGGCAGGCAGCTTCTGCACATCATCTCATACACAGTGACTGAGGTCAGCCAGCCTGAAGGCTTAACCCATGAAAGGACCAACAGCATTCAAGACTTAACTACAACAGGAGGGTGCACATAACACAGAAGAAACATCCCAGGAGCACTGAGCTCAGTTCATTTGGAAGATTGTGCCACTGAATCCAAAGAGACATGTTCAGCATAACAAATTTGGGGATCATAGCAGATTTAACTAATACACAGAGGGAAAAAAACAGGGAGACAAAGAAATGCACTTCAAATTAAAGAACAAGGAAAAATCCCTAGTAAGAGAATTAGATGAAATGAAAGTAACCAAAATATCAGATACAGAGTTTAAAACAATGGTTATAAGGATGCACAAGGACTTTAGGGAAAGAATGGATGATCTCAGTGATAATTTAAACAGAGATAGTAAACACTAAAATGGACAAAGAAACCATTAAAAAGTCAGTAATAAAGAATACAATATCAGAAATGAAGAACACACTAGAAGGAATCAATAGCAGGCTGATAAAAGAGAGAATCAAATCAGTGGTTTAGAAGAAAAGATAACAGTAAGCACGCAAGCAGAGCATCAAAAAGAAAAGACAATTTAAAAAAATAAGGAAAGTCTAAGGAACCTCTAGGACAATAGCAAGCGTAACAACATGCCCATCATAGATGTACCATAAGAAGAGAGTGAGGCAAGAGATAGAGAACCTGTTTGAAGAAATAATGGCTGAAAACTTCCCTAACCTGGTGAAGAAAAAAGTCATATAAGTTCAGGAAGCACAAAGAGTCCTAATTAATACAAACCCAAAGAACCCACACAAAGAAACAACATAACTAAAATGGCAAAGGTTATTAAAGACAAAGAGAGAATCTTAAAAACAGCAAGAGAAAAGCTACCTACAAAGGAGTTCTCAAAAGGCTATCAGCTGATTCATCAACAGAAACACACAGGCCAGAAGGTACTGACATGAAATATTCAAGGTGATAAAAAACAAGGACTTATAACCAAGACTATACAACAAAGCTATCATTCAAAATTAAAGGTGAAATAAAAAGCTTCCCAGAAAAAGAAACTAAAGGGGTCCATTACCACCAAACCAGTATTGCAAGAAATGTTAAAAGGCCTACTTTAAATAAAAAGAAAAGAAAAAAATAAGTCAAGAGAGGAACATAGATATAAAGAATAAAATGGCAATAAATAAGTACCTATCAATAGTAAACATAAATGTAACTGGATTAAATTATCCAATCAAAGGACATAGAGTAGCTGAATGGATAAGAAAACATAAGCCATGTATATGTTGTTTACAAAAGACCCACCTCAGAAAAATAGACACACATATGCTAAAAGTGAAAGGATGGGAAAAATATTTTATGCAAATTAAAACAAAAAAAAAGCTGGGGTAGCATTACTGATAGCTGACAAAATAGATTACAAAACAAAGGCCATAACAAAAGATAAAGGTAAAGGTTACTACCCGATACTAAAATGATCGACCCAAAAAGAGGATATAACCCTTGTAAACATATATGCACCCAACATAGGAGCACCTAAACATATAAAGAAAATATTGGTGCACATTAAAGGAGAGAAAAACAGCAATACAATCATAGTAGGGTACTTTAACACCCCACTGTCTTCAATAAATACATTTACCAGACAAAAAAATCAAAAAAACAACAGTAACCTTAGGCAACACCCTGGATCAGATGGACTTAATTGATATTAACAGAATATTTCATCTCAAAGCATTAGAATATACAATCTTCTCAAGTGCACATGGAACATTTTTAAAGACAGACCACACATTAGGACACAAAATAAGTCTTAACAAATTCAGAAAGACTGAAATCATATTAAGCATCTTCTCTGACCACAATGGTAGGAAACTAGAAATCAACTACAATAAAAAAAAAATTGGAAAACGTTCAAATACATGAAGACTAAATAATATGTTATTAAACAATGAATGGGTTAAAAGAGAGAGAGAAAGGAATAAATTAAAAAATTACCTGGAAACAAATGAAAATGAACACTCAACAATGCAAAAATCTATGGGATAGAGCAAAACAATCCTGAGAGGAAAGTTCAGAGCATTACAGGCCTACCTCAATAAGAAAGAAAAGTCTAACCCTACACCTAAAAAAACTAGAAAAAGAACAAGGAGCAAAGCCCAGAGTAAGTAAGGAAAGGATATAATAAAGATCAGAGTGGAAATAAGTGACATGGAAACTGAAAAAAAAATACAAAAGACCCAATGAAACCAAGAGCTGTTTCTAAATAAGATTGATGAACCTTTAACCAACTCAACAATAAAGAGAGAGAGAACTCAAATAAATAAAATCAGAAATGAAAGAGAAGTAACTGATATCACAGAAATACAAAAGAGTGTAAGAAAATACTGTGAATAACAGTATGCCAACAAATATGACAACCTAAAGAAATGGAAAAATTCTTAGAAATATACAATTTTCCATAAGTGAATCAGGAAGGATCAGAAAACAAAATAGACTGATTACAATTTAAAAAAATAAAAATAAAGAAGTAATCAAATAACTCTAAGCAAACAAAAATCCTGGGCCGGATGGCTTCACAGGCAAATTTTACCAAACATTCATAGAACAACTAATACTTATCCTTCTCAAACTATTCCAAAAACCTCAAGGAGAAGGAAGACTCCCAAGCTCATTTTTGTTAAAAAATTTTATTTATTTGTTTGTTTTTAGAGAGAGGGAAGGGGATGGGGAAAGAGAAGGAGAGAAACATAGATGTGAGTGAGAAACACCAGTGGGTTGCTTCTCATATGTGCCCTGGCCAGGGACAAAACCCACAACCCAGGCATGTGCCCTGATCAGGAATCAAGCTGGCAACACTTTCCTTTGCAGCACAATGCCCAATCAATTGAGCCACACCAGTCAGGGACGAAGCTCATTTTAGGATGCTAGCATTATCCTAATTCCAAAACCAGATAAAGACACTACAAAGAGAACAAAAATTATAGGCCAATTTCCCTGATGAATGCAGATGCTAAAATCCTCAATAAAATATTAACAAACCAGATCCACCAATACATTTAAAAAGTCACACATCATGATCAAGTAGGATTTATTCTGGGGATCCAAGGTTGGGATAATATTCACAAATCAATAAACATGATACATCACATAAAAAAAAAATGAATAAAAATCACATGATCATATCAATAGGTGTAGAAAAAGCATTTGATAAAATCCAGCACCCACATATGATAAAAATTCTCAGCAAAGTAGGAATAGAGGGAACATACCTCAACATAATAAAGGCCATATATGACAAACCCACAGTCAATATCATATTCAATGGGGAAAAAATAAAACCATTTCCCTTAAGATCAGGAACAAAACAGGGATGTCCTCTTTCACTTCTCTTATTCAACATAGTACTAGAAGTCTTAGCCACAGCAATTAGACAAGAAGAAATAAAAGGCATCCGAAGAGCAAAAGAGGAAGTAAAACTGTCATAATTCACAGATGACATGATATTGTACACAGAAAACCCTAAAGACTCCACCAAAAAACTACTCAATCTAAGAAATGAATTTGTCAAAATAGGATACAAAATTAATATTCATAAATCAATGGCATTATTATATACCAACCATGAACTATCAGAAAGAAAAATTTTTAAATCCCATTTATTATCACAACAAAAAAAAACCAAAGTATCTAGGAATAAATTTAACCAAGAAGGTAAAAGACCTGTACTAGGAAAATTATAGGATATTAAAGAAAGAAACTGAGGAAGATACAAATAAGTGAAAGCATATACTGTGTTCATGAATTGGAAGAATTAACATCATTAAAATGTTCATACTACCCAAAGCAATGTATAGAGTCAACACAATTCCTATTAAAACACCAATGGCCTTGAATAGCCTCAGCAATCTTGACAAAGAAGAACAAAGTTGGAAGTACCATGCTACCTGATATCAGACTATACTACAAGGCCATTGTAATAAAAACAACCTGGTACTGGCATAAGAACAAGCATGTATTACTAGATCAATTCAACTGAACAGAGAGCCCAGAAGTAAAGCCACATCTTTATGGTGAATTAATATTTGACAAAGGAGGCAAGAGTATACAATAAAGACAGTCTCTTCAATAAATGGTGCTGGGGAAATTGGATAGGTATGTGAAAAAAAAAGTGAAACTAGACTACTAACTTACACCATACACAAAAATAAACTCAAAATGGATACAAGACTTGAATGTAAGTCATGAAACCATAAAAATCCTAGAAGAAAATACAGGCAGTACAATCTCAGACATCTCTTGTAACAATAACTTTGACGATATATTTCTTCAGGCAAGGGAAACAAAGGAAAAATAAATAAATGGGATTCTATCAAACTAGAAATCTTCTGAACAGCAAAAAAAAAAACCCAAACCATCAACAAAATGAAAAGGGGACCCACTGGATGGGAAAGCATATTTGCCAATGATATATCTCATAAGGGGTTAATTTCCAAAATATAGAAAGAACTTATAAAACTTAACACCAAGAAGACAAACAACCCAATTAAAAAATGGGCAAAGGACCTGAATAGACACTTCTCCAAAGAAGACATACAGATGGCCAATTAGCACATGAAAAGATGATCAACATCACTAATATTCAAAGAAATGCAAATTAAAGCCACAAGGAGATATTGCCTCATGCCTATTAGAATAGCTCTCATCAATAAATCAACAAACAAGTGTTGGTGAGGATGTGGGGAAAAGGGAACTCTCATGCACTGTTGGTGAGAATGAAAACTGGTGCAGCCACTGTGGAAAACAATAGAGTTTCCTCAAAAAAATAAAAATGGAACTGCCTTTTGACCCAGCAATCCTACTTCTGGGAATAAAACTGAAGAAACCCAAAACACTAATTTGAAAGAATACATGCACCCTTATTTTCATTGCAGAGTTATTCACAATAGCCAAGATCTGGTAACACCTCACATTCCCATCAGTAGATGAGCGTATAAAAAGTCTGTGTACATTTACACAGTGGAATACTACTGGGCTGTAAATAAAGAAGAAATCTTACTGTTTGCAATAGCATGGATTGACCTGGAGATTATTACACTAAGTGAAATAAGCCAGTCAGGGAAGAACAAATACCATACACTTGCATTTATATGTGAAATCTAATTAACAAAAATACTGACAAACAAAATAGAAACAGAGGCATGGATACATGGAACAGACTGACAGCCATCAGAGAGGGAGTGGGTTGGGGGAACCAATGAAAGAAGGTGACAAGATTAACTAAAAAACATATGTACATAACACATAGGCACAGGCAACAGAGTGGTTATAGTCAAACAGGAGTGGAGCACGTGAATGTGAGCAAAGGTGGGGAAATGGTGACACAAAGAGACTTTGCTTGGGATGGTGGGCACACGATGCAGTGTGCTGATGACATTTTATTGAGTTTTACACTTGTGAACCAATATCACTCCAATAAATTCAGTAAAAAAAAAAAATTTAATTTAAAAAAAAGCGTTATTCCCAACAGGAACAGGGTGAAATAGATTGTTTTTCCAGCCAAAAATTGGGTGGTTCCAAGAATGGAATAATAATGCTAAACAGAAAGCTCCTGTGTTATATAGAGCTGGCTCTTTCTTGTCTTTTCTTTTCAAAAGAAAAAAATGGAACAGAAGTGGCAGTCTTCAATACCCCCAAATACTCCAGAATGTTTGCTGGCTGCTTCACAAATGTGGGTTCTGTTCTTCTCTTCTATTTGCCTCTTCTCCCAAGACATTAAAGATGACATGAAGAAAAGTTTCCATACACTCATTTGGATATGCCAGAATATGAAAAAAAAATGGAGTCATCACAGATACAACAATTAAGTCAGAAGGAATAAAAATAGTAAACATCACTGATGACTATGGTATTGGTTGTGTGAGGTCCCATTAAAATTGGGTTCTGTGAATGTACATATATACGCCTGGAGAGAATGATGTGATGGGGATGGAAACAGTATAAATAAAAAAATCATTAAGGAAGGCATACCAATTTGTTCTCCAGATAACATATGTTAGCAAGTAAGTTTGTGTCATAAGCAAACATCTCTTAAACATCATACACAGGATTATCACACAAAACAACAGAGGATGTTAGTTAGTTTGGGGGTTTCTCCTCCTCAAAAAGTATAATCTTGAAGTTATTTTAAAAGAAAAAGTCATGCTCCTTAGCATTAGGTTCCTGTACTGTTTCCTGCTTAGTACAAACTGTTCTTTAGACTAGGACAACTTGAAAAGGAGATGGCATTCTCAGCTTCTGGTCAGCTCTTCAGCCAGAAGTCCTCTCTAAAGAGAAAGGAGTAAAGGAGTCACAGCACAAATGTGGAAACTGCTCCTCAGGGTGTGTGTAGCAGCTCTACCACTGACAGGTGTAACATATGTCCCCCTTGCCTTAGAAGCACAGACAATAAGCATCCTCTTCCCTCCCAATATAAAGTATGACTTCAGTGCTTTGGAAAGGAGAAGACTTTACAGAAAAAACTGATCTATAGGAGGAAATACAGAGTCCCATTTTCACAAAATGTAATGAGAAAATGGCAATCCTGGAAAAATATTTTCAGAGTAAATGGAAATTGGCAACTGAAAACAGGACTTTTACTGGAAAAAAAATACACATTTCACTTAAATCCTGATGACAGAAGAAAAATATTTTTATAACATTTCTCCTTTATTAATGGATTAGGAAACTAATACACAGAGAAACCAAAAAATTCTATTGAAATCACCCCAAAATCCACAAAAACATCATTCAAACCTTCATTGTCAGTCACTTTTCCTTTCATAAAACAAATTTCTGATAAATGTGTAGAGGATCAGCAACTTCTCTTTTGAAATACATACAACAGTGTACGTGAAGAGAAAGGGAAGATAATTTTTTGACAAGTCAAACATAAAATATCATTTCATATTATTCTAAATTAAAAATTAAGAATTCATGTCAAAAGGGAGAGGGGGACTGGATGAAAGAAGGTGAGGGATTAGCCAAAGAACATATATACATAACTCATAGACACAGACAACAGTGTAGGGATGGCCAGAGGAGGGGCGAGGGCAGGGGCTGGGAGCAGGGGGTAAAGATGAGGGGAAATGGGGACATCTATAATAGTGTCAACAACAAAAATACAGGGGGGAAAAATAATTCGAAGGATTTCTGGACCTATTTAGTAATTCTCTTAAGAGTGTCTTTCAAAGGAAAGTTTTTTTCAATAATTTTTTTATTTTTCAATTACAGTTGACATACATTATATTATTGTAGTTTCAGGTATACAACATAGTGATCACACATATATATAATTGAAAAATGATTACCCCAATAAATCTAGTACTCATCTGATACCATACATAGTTATTATATTTTTATTATGACATTTTGACAATATTCCCTATGCTGTGCTTTATATCCCCATGACTATTTTATAACTACCAACTGTTACTCCTTAATCCCTTCACCTTTTTTACTCATCCTGCAATCCCCTTCCCATCTAGCAACCCTCAAAATGTTTTCTGTATTTCTGTTTTAAATTTTAATAAAGTCCAACTTTTCGATTTTTTCCTTCATGGAGCATGCTTTCAGTGTTATATAAAAACATTCATTACCAAACTTAAGGTCACCTAGATTTTTTTCTCTGTTATCTTCTAGAAGTTTTATGGTTTAGTTTGTAGTTGTTACCTTAGGTCTATGGTTCACTTTCAGTTAATTTTTGTGAAAAGTGAAAGATCTGTTTCTAGAGTCTTATTTTTTCTGTATGTAGACGTCCAATTGTTCCAGCACAACATGTTGAAAAAAACCAACTTTTCTCTCTTGAATTAGCTTTCTCCTTTGTCAAAGACCAGTTGACTATATCTGTCAAGGTCTATATCTCAGCTATTTATTCTAATCCATTATCTATTTGTCTATTCTTTCACCAATAGCACATTATCTTGATTACTGTAGCTTTGCAGTAAGTCTGAAGTCAGGTAGTATCAGTCCTCTCTGGCTTTGTTCTTCCTCAGTATTGTGTTAGCTATTCTGGGTCTTTTGCCTTTCCATATAAACTTTTGTGTATAATTTTGAGTTCATAATTTTGCATCCTTTACCTTAAAGAGGGAAAATAAAATTCTATAACCTGCACATTCCACCAAGAGGACCTACCTCTATATGACAGTTCAAACCATTAGTGTGGATTAAAACCTGGAGGGAGAAAACAGAGTGAGGCCCTGAAGTATATCATCACACAGCAAAAGAGAGAAATGAGGAAAAAGAATAAGAAGATAATTTTTTGAACAATTGAGATCTTCCAAAGTGTTCAACAATTTTAATTCCAAACCACATAGCCAAGTACCTACATACAGTGCCTCTAATCTTAGTGTACAAAAAAGGGTATGTTACTTACCTATAAACTAATTTTATTTGATGGCATCACACAGGCGACCAAAAAATTTGAACAGAACTGCTCTTATGCCCAACAGTCCTTAATTTCTTCAATGAGTGCTAACCAGAATTTAATGTAAGAGTAGGAAATTTAGAGACCATTAGCACCACTTCATTCATGAAGATCCCTCTTATTTCCCTAGGCTAATTCAGACTACTGTTTCTGTAATATAGCCCTAATCACAGTGAGCTATAATTGCTTGCACATGTATCTCCTTTCTGGACTACGTTTTCAAGGAAGGCAGGAATCAGATCACGTGTTATCACATACATATCCCTAGTGGATAGTATAATGCTAACACATAAGAGGTGCTCAGATCTCTGTTGACAAAAGGCAGGTATTAAATCCAAATTTCTGAACTAAGGAAGCTAAGTTTTGCCCCAGGGTGTATGTGAAGTAAAGAGCAAAGCTGAAATCTAGGTTTCTCAACTCTGAAAATTTCTCCCTAATACCTTAACCATCAATCACTGTAACAATAATACATTTTACAACATAAGTCACAGGAGAATAAAATGGCTATTACAAATGAACAAAATGTTATTTTTCCCTACTGCATAGTACAATTTATCACTTCCTACTCCCACCATACTTCCACACTCACCCAGGTTATGTGTGAGATTATAGATCTTTATCTGTAGCACTATAAATTCATACTAAGAAAAGGAACAGGTAACTTCTAACAGTAGAAGCCATTACATTCAAAAGAAAAACAGACCAAAGACTAAAGAAATGGTAGAATCGTTGCACTTCTCCTCTTTAGAGACTAAAAGTTGATGTTGGAAAGAGTAGCAAGTATACTCATTTACCCATGCCCTGATAATCTCTGTAATAAAGTCTCTACTTACTCCAAAGCCTAGACCCTAACAAAAACAGACACTCAAAACAGATACAGGGAAAACTCTAGTGCTGGCAATCATGAAACTTAAAAACTTGGTTCTTTTGAAATCTACTTAGCTTTTTTCCACTTTGCATTATGATATTATCTGAAACATGAGTTAATTTATGGAAGATTCTCTAAAGGACAATAAATCTCTTAATTGATAATATAATTATAATAATAATGGTTATCATTCATTGAGTATACGGCTTTGTGTTAAGCACTTCATAACATTAGTTAATCTAATTTTCACAAACCATGTAAGGCATTATTTTCCCTATAATACAAATGGGAATGAGATTAAATAATTTGCATGAGGTCCTCACAACTAGTACATGTTAAGTACAGAATCAAAACCTGTGTCTGAACAGTGTGGTGACAGTCAAAAGGAAGGGGAAGCTGGGGCTGGCAGGAGAGGGGCAATGGGGAGGCGGGAAATGAGGACATCTGCAATAATATCAAAAATAAAAATAAAGATAAAATTCAGTGGCAAAAAAAAAGAAAAATGTATATTTAACCCTAAAGTTCCTGTTTCTACCTACTGTCTTATACTTCTTTGAGGAACAAAGTTCTTCATAGGTTGTTGGTCTCCAATTTTTTTACTTTACATCAGCAAAACATTTACCATAAATCATCCATATATAAATATGTGTATATTAATATATAACTACACACATAATATATATTACACATGTACCTCCTACTGTAATAATAATTTAGTTTCATTCTAAAACAGGTTAAAATTAAAAAATTTTAATTTGTCAGCTAAAAATTAAGTAAGCAATATTTTAAAATTGTGTCTTATTTTGATAATGGCTCAAAAACTTTTTCGCTCCTATTTTTAAAATAGTATTAATAATGTCTGGCCTTTGTATCAATGTTCCATAAGACACATTATTAAAAATAACATATAAACATTGGCCAGTGTGGCTCAGTTGGTTGAAGTATCGTCCCATAAAACAAAGGGTCATAGAGTTAATTCCCAGTCAGGGACATGCCTGGGTTGTGGGTGTGGTCCCAGTTGCGGGCATGAAAGAGGCAACAGATTGATGTTTCTCTCTCATATCGATGTTCCTCTCCCTTTCTTCCTCTCTCCCTTCCCCTCTTTCTAAAATCAATAAGCACGTCCTCAGGTGAGGATGAAAATAAAGTAACATGTAAATTTCAAATAGTTTTGATAATTCAGACATTTTTTGGACAACTTCTTGTCAGATTATTTTTACCACTTTATGTGGCTAACAAAGATTTCATATCAAAAGACAAACCACTGGTTTTGCAATTTCCTTGTTGTTCCTCTCTGGCTTTAGAACTATATTTAATCCAGTTTCTTTTCAAAAAACCCCTTTATTTTTTAAAAAATTTATTTTTATTGTTTATGCTGTTACAGTTGTTCCCACTTTTTCTCCCTTTCCTCACCTCCTCCCAGCTCCACTCTTTACCCTCCCCAAGCCAGTCCCCATATTGTCTATGTTCATAGGTTGTGCATAAGGGTTTTTTGGTTAATCCCTCCACCATCTTTCATCCTGCCCCCCTCCCCCCACCCCGCTACTGCTTCCTTTAAGTCCACTTAATTTGGCATGTGTGAACTGTAATATGTTGAGATACACTAAAATAAACTAACAAATGATGGTACATTGTCAATACCTCCCAACTGTGAAAATTCCTACTCTATTCTGAGAATAAATAAAAAATGTAAAAAACTAATAATCTTCTGACAAGATGACTGTACAATTAATTATTAGCAAAACTCCTCCACTCCATGGATTTCCTTGCATAGCTCTTAGAGTGCCTATCTAACCCACCTGGATCTTGAAGAACCCTGACATAAATACTCTAAAATCCACCATTGACTTCAACCACACCTGCAGAGATGGCTGTCTGCATTTAATTAACTGTCCAAAATACTGCTTTTATTTAATTACATTCTCATGTGACACCATCAGCCTAAATGAAGGAACCTATGAGAAACTGCCTCTCATAGTGAGAAAACAGGAGAGAGCTAAAGTTAAAATGAATTCAAAAGATCCCTTACTACATACATCATCTTACGAAGTACAGATGATAAGCAAGAAGTAGTCATCTCTCCAAATCTCCTAACACAAAGACTCCTGAAAACAGAAAAGTTCATTTGGTGATTAACAAAAGCAAAGCATACATCAACTTGGTAATCAAGCAATTGATGCTCCCAAGTCTGATTTTGAAAGCAACAGAACATGAGCACTTAAGAAAAAAAAAAAGTCCTTTGGTGATACTTTATACTAATTGCCAATACAATGCCTTTAATGAACAAATGCACAGTTTTTGTAATTATATCATTTTCTTCTATGGTACCGTTTTTTCCTGATCATACTTATTTAAGTGTTATTTTATGTCTGTTGAATCTAAAATAGAGTTTGTAAAAAAATTCATCCTTTATATGATGGTTCATAAGAGTACTTCAAAGCAACAGAATATATTTTTCAACTTAAAACCATAAAGCAGTTGGAGAAAAGGGGAACTTCTAATCATGTGTTATTTAACCTCAAGACTGTGCACTTGGGTATGGCCACTGACTTATAAACAAACACTTCATTGTGTTGATAATGACATTAGGCTCATTTTAAACAGGTAAAATAGCATCTGATTTCTTTTCCGCTCAACCTCAGACCTTCATTTTAGGGTAATCAGGAAGAATTCTAATACTAAGTGACAGTCCTCCAGTTAGTATCATGTATTGAAGAAACTCAAAATGCTTGACCAAGAAATTATGAGCTATGTTCCCATATTACACATTTTCAGACCTTTGTGCTTTATTTTACTAATCCTTACATACATCCTAGATAACTGAAAAATCCAAGGTTCAGAGTGCTGGAAAGGTTTATGAAGTTACCACAAGTTAACAGCAAAGCTCAACATTGTTACTGATTGGTTTTATCTTATTAAACTGTGTCAACTGAAGTTTTAATAGCAGACAGATTTCAGCAACAGAAAAAAAAAGAACTTAGCTACCCAAGAGTAATATTTGCATTTGAAAGCATAATAAGGTTAATCACAATAATAAATCTAACATATACTGAATAATTATTGTGTGCCAGGCACTGTGCTAAAGTATTACGCACATAACCTCATTTAATCCTCAATCAATTCTCTGAGGTAGGTAAGATACAGTCACCATATTATGCCTAAGGAAATCAAAGCTAAAGAGAGGATAAAAAATAACTAAGTAAATAAATAAATAAACTTACCCAAGGTGAGAAAGCTGTTAAGTGGCTATTCTAGAGTCAAACTCAGACTATCCAATTCCAAAATTCACATGTTTAACCAGTATACTAGATAGAATTAAAACCTGCCCAATCACTTGTGCATTTCTGTACCAAGGGACTACTATGATTCCTTCTTTATAAGAGATACTATCTATGAAGTTTTTTCACACTCACTATCTTATTATTCAAATAGAAAAAACAGAACAGTATTCCTCTAGTCTTGACACACACTGACTCCCAAAAATAATTCTAAGAGAAAAGCAATGTACATATTAATACCCACCTATTAATGATGGAGACAGTGAGGCTTAGAACATAGTAACAATTGATTACCAGCTAGGAAGTCTCAGCTAAGAGAAGCCTTCCCTAACTGCTATATCTAAAGTAGCCGCTGCTCCAAAACTGTCAACCTCATCACTGGCAGCCAGTAGTTTGACTCCTATATGAAAATGCAGATAAAAGTGCCCTGGGAGAAATGGTGGGTGAGAGCCAGATTTACTAAATGAGGGGTGGGGGTGAGGAAGCACTGCCAGAGGCAACCATTTGTAGGAAGTGGCAGGGAGAAGGTGTGAGAGAGGTTACAGGATACTTAGAACTGAGGCAAGCCATGTCACCTGGAGACTGCATGCATAACACCCCAAATACTACCACATAGCAGAACAAAACACCACTATAAAATCTAGTTCTGCACAAGGAACACTAAGGGCAGGGCAGAGACAATGCCCAAACTGCTAGTCTGGCAGCGGTGAGCACAGAGAAAGAGAGAGAGGCAGAAGAAAAACAAAATGTAAAGACTACTAAACTATACATAAAATAAAAACAAACTTAAAAAGTCCAAGAATACATTTTTTACAATATACATGACAAAATATTATCCATAATATATAAAAAGATCTTATAATTCAATAAGAAATTGACCAATAACCCAATTTAAAAAGTGGGCTAAAGAAATGGACAATTAGCAGGAGAAATAGAAATGGCAAAGAATATAAAAAGATTATTAGCCTCACCAGTAACCATGAAGTCTAATTAAAGCCAACAATGCCATATCAATTATTATTAATTACACTGACATAGATAAAAGGATGTAAAACAATCAGCATTAGCAAAAGACAAGATAAATGAGGTCTTCATGCATTGTTGGTATAACTGTAAACTGATATGACCTTTCTGTAATGTCATACAATTCCTTTGACAATTCAAAGGAATGAATCAAAATTTTAAAATGTTTATTCCTTTGACATATCACTCATACTTCTAGGAATTGTACAAAATATATATACAGCGATGCTCATCACATCATTGTTTACTATCATGAAAAATCAAAGACAAGAATGATATCTATGAATAGACCAGTTAAACAATTATAATATAGCCATACAAAGCAATTCTAATGTACCCATTACAAAAAGTGTGAACTTATATACTTTGACATAGGAAGATGTCCACAAAATATTAAGAAAAAAAGAAGTTACAAAAATAATAGAAATGTAGTATATTATTTGATTTGTATAAAATGTGTTTGTGTTTCCTACCTGTTTATAACTAGAGTATATGTATATTGTATGGAGAGATACATCTAAAAGAATAACCACCAAATATTTTTATCTCTATCATAAATAATAATAAAGTCATTCTCATTTTAAAAAAATATATTTTGACTTTTTAAAAAAAATTTGTATTGTTCAAATACAGTTGCCTCCATTTTCCTGCCACAACTTTCCCCTGCCCCACCCACCCCCATCTCCCACCCTCAATCCTTCCCCACTTTGGCTTTGTCCATGGGTCCTTTATACATGTTCCTTGAAATATATTTTGACTTTAAAAGTACTGTTGTTAGTGAGTATACAGATGTTTACACATGTGAAATAATACAGTCATTTTTTACTAAAATCATGTAAAATGCACCCCAGTCAGTGTGGCTTAGTGGTTGGAGTGTCGTCCCATAACAGTAACCAAAAAGTTGTGGATTTTATTTCAGTCTGGTTGTGTACAAGGCAACCAACTGATGCTTCCTTCACATCAATTTTTGTTTCTCCCTTTCTCTCTCTCTAAAAAAGCAAATGAAAATGTCCTCAGGTGAAGATAAAAAAAAAATCTAGCGAAAAGCAACTATCAGCACTATTTTTCAATATTGTTTGGGAAGTTATTAGGAATTAAAAAGGAAAATAAATGGTTGAAACTTAGAAAAGGGGCAAATCTACCTTTACCTTTGATCAACAACTTCTCTCTACATTGGAAATAAGTTATAAAGAGAAGAAAATTCCCCCTTAATACCACCAAAAGTATACATTATTAGAGAATAAATTGAACAAGAAAGCTAAAGGAAAAATTATAAAATATTATAAAATGACATAAAATGAGAACTGAACAAGTAAAACGAAATATCCTCCATGGTCTTAAGTGGAAGACAGTATCAGAAAAATATGAATCCTTCACAAATTAGGATATAAATTGATTGTAATCCCATTCAGAATCCAGTAATGGCCCTGGCTGGTGTGGCTCAGTGGACTGAGTGCCGGCCTGCGAACCAGAATCCAGTAATGAATTTTCTTGAAAATTAAAAATACATTTCACCACCTGGTTTATTTCACTTAGCATAATGCTCTCCAGTTCCATCCATGCTGTCACTAAGGGCAGGAGCTCCTTCTTCCTTTCTGCTGTGTAGTATTTCATTGTGTAAATGTACCATAGTTTTTTGATCCACTCGTTTACTGATAAGCCAGGTGGTGAAAGACAAATCACATTATGATCTCATCTATAAGTGGAACCTAAAACCAAACAAACAAGCAAGCAGAATATAACTAGAGACATTGAAATAAAGAACAAACTGACAGTAACCAGAGAGGAGGGGTGAGGGGGATAACAGAGGAAAGAAGGGAAGGGGTCATCAAGGAACACATATAAAGGACATATAGACAAAGCCAAAGAAGAAATCCATGTAGGATCGAAGATGGGAAGTAGGGGTGGGTGGGGAGGGGAGAGTGGTGAGGGGAAAATGGAGACAACTGTACTTGAACAACAACAACAACAAATAAATAAATAACACACATTTCAAAAAGTAATTATATGAGAATTGTCATGGGAACTTTGGAAGGAAAAATAAGGGAGTGGTTAATAAACCTTACTAGATTTCAAATAATAACAGCATTGGCACAGAAATAAACAATAGGAAAATGACAGAAAATAGAGTTCAGAAGTAGGTATAAACATATGTGGGAGTATAATATATAATATATATAATGTTTCAATTTAGTAGCAAAAGCATGTTTCATTTTAAAAACAGTATATGCAAAGCGCTAGTTACTTGGAAGAAAACAATGTTACATACTTACATCACACTATATACAAACATAAATTCCAGTCATATTTAAAGATTAAAGCTCTTAATTAAAAACAGAGTCATCCCTGGTCATGTAGTTCAGTTGGTTGAAGCACTGTTCCATATACTGAAAGGTTGTGGGTTCAATTCCAGGTCAGGGCACATACCTGTGTTGTGGGTTTGATCCCTGGTCAGAGTGCATGTGGAAGGCAACCATTTGATGTTTCTTTATCCCTCTCTCCCTCTCTGTCTCTCTCTCTTTTTCTTCCTCTCTCTCTAAAGTCAATAAACAGATCCTCAGATGAAGGTTAAAAAAGAGTCAAAAAATAAATAATATCTAGGGAGGAAAATGGTTTGCAATACATATAACAAAGGATTAACGTTCTTAATTCAAAAAGAGTGCTTACAAACTGATAAGAGACAGATCGACACCCAATTTTTAAAAACAAGGAGTATAAGTAGGTAATTCACAGAATAAAGAAAATGCAAATCATCAATAAATATGTGAAAACATACTCACTCTGGCTATAGCCAGAAAATTGCAATGAGATAACAGTTCTCACTTGTTATAATGAAAAAGATTGAAAAGAGCACTAATACCCAGTGCTAATGTGAATGCTAGGAAATAATTGCTATTGTACACTGCTAGTGGGAATGGGAATTGCTACAACCTTTTCTGAACATTATTTGACAAGATACATTAAAATTTTAAATGAAAACCATAAAAAAGTTCACAGACTGGACTGCATCAAAATTGTTCTGTTCTCAACAGGAACTGTTAGGGAAAAAAAGTCACAGAGGAAAAAATATTTGCATGTCACATACCTGATGGAGGACTTATAGACCAAAAGACATATAAAATTCTCAAAACTCAATAGTAAGGAAACAAATTCATTAATAGTTTTTAAAAATGAGTAAAAGGTTTGAAGAGACACTTCACCAAAGATCAATAAATGACAAATAAGCACATGAAGAGATATGCTCAATCTCATTAATTGTAAAATTAACTGGCAGCCAATAACACAACAAGAGACCTCATAAAGAAATTCTAGAAAGCATCTTGAGTAACACCATCCATTTATAATGGCTATGGTTCAGGCTACCCAGTTATTTCTTGCCCTCCAGGAGTTTATGTCCTAAAAAAAAAAAATCCTAGAAAATGTATTGCCCCTTAAAGGTTGACTTACAGCTTTTGTTTTCTATTTTTCATTTGATTATAGTATAGGGATCTGCCACACAAATTCAACTGATATCTCAGAAAGAGGGAGGGAGTGAGGTGAGGGAAGGCAAATAACTGAATCTAAACCTATAAAAGTTATTTAATAGATGTCAAAATCATTCCTTACAAAGAATCTTCAAGTAAATTCATCTATTATGTACACAATAGAACATTTTCAACAAATTTAGAGAACATAATTATATTAAGAATCATGAGAGCAAAAAGGAATTGAAGACATGATCCCTGTTCTTTCTTAAAGGTTCCTACCCACATTTCCCTCTCATTTATCACTCCTTGAGTAACATGCAGTGACATTAACACTATCAGAATCAAAGAGCTACAGGACCAGTATACAGTCAGATGTTGGTGAGTCAGCCTGATAAGTGTAGTATTTGACTCATCACCATTTAAAATAGTTCTATCACTGATGTTCTACTGTAATTACTCCTTCACTTTTCTGTAACCTTAGAGTTTAGTTTAAAACCCTCTATGACAAGTGAAGCTAACATTATTTCCAATACAATGTAAATCTTTCACATAAAAATATGAAGACATGACAGGCTCATAGATAGAGAGTACGGTGACAGCTATAGGGTGGGGTTTATGGGGTGGAGGGATCAAGCAAAATGGAAAAAGGACACATTCACATGGAAAATAGTGTAGTGATTGCAGCAGGGAGGGGTGTATAAGGGAGGTTAAATGGTAATGGAAAAAATACAATAAAAAAATTTTTAGAAAGGCATGTTTAGTACAATGCAAAAATATAATCTACTTTTAAAACAATATGATATAATGAGGAATACTTCAATAAGATATATGCATTAAATAATTATTATTAGTTTCCATTAACTGAGCTGTCACTAGTATTATAGTTGTTTCCTTTAATAAATGGTCAGAAGACCCTCAAAGCTAGAATATCATCTACCCTCATCTGATGGATGCCTGTTTAAGAGAGATCATGAGCAGAAATGCAGAATATGAAGGCATGCATCTCACCTCATTGCTGGTAGTCACATCATATAAAGATGAAGCATGTAAGAATGAGGGCTTGCTTGTGACATGGAGGGCAATAACCAATATTTTTAACATGCTTTTAACCATCTGACATTTCAATCAATTAATTTCTTACTACACTGATATTTCAATCACTTTATTAATTGTTTCCTATACTGTGATCTAAGTTGTCCAATTTTAAAATAAAGAGAAAAGTGGCAATGATTTAAGTATCTATCAATAATAACCTTAAAGGTAAATAGATTAAATCTCTAATCAAAAGATATAGGATCACTGAATGGATATGAAAACATGACCCATATGTATGCTATCTACAAGAGAACCACCTCAGAACAAAGATTTATACAGACTGAAAGTACAGGGATGGAAAAAAATATTCCATGCAAATGGAGATTAAAAAAAAAAAAAGAAAACAAGCTGGGGTAGTAATACTTACATCTGACAGACTAGACTCCAAAACAAAGGCCATAGTAGGAGACAAAGAACGTCTCTACATAATACAAAAGGGATCAATTCAACAAGAAGATATTACCCTTATGAACATGTATGCACCCAATATAGGAGCATCCAAACTAATATAAAGAAAAATTTTGGAGGACTTTAAGGAAGAGATCAACAGCAATACAATCATTGTAAAGGATTTAACAACCCCCTGTCACCAATGGACAGATCTTCCAGACAAAAAATCAACAAAGAAACAGCTACCTTTAAGGAAAAAATCAACAAGGAAACAACTGACACAGTAGACTGAATGGATTTAATTGATATTTACAGAACACTTCATCCCAAAGCAACATAATACATATTCTTCTCCAGTGCACATGGATCATTCTCAATGACAGACCACATAGTAGGACACAAAATAAGTCTTAACAAATTCAAGAAAATTGAAAAAATATCAAGCATTTTCTCTGATCACAATGGCTTAAAACTAGAAATCAACCTCAATAAAAGATGCAAAAACATTCAAATTCATGGAGGCTAAATAACATGCTATTAAATAATGAGTGGGTTTAACAATGAGATCAGGGAAGAAATAAAAAAGTATCTGGAACAAATGAAAATGAACATACAACAACCAAAACCTATGGGACACAGTGAAAGCAGTCCTGAGAGGGAAGTTCATAGCATTATGTGCCTACCTAAAGAAAATAGAAAAATGTCACATAAACACTCTAATCCTACATCTAAAAAAACTAGAAAGACAACAACAAAGCCCAGAATGAGTAGAAGAAGGGAATAATCAAGATCAGAGCAGATATAAATGACATAGAGACTAAAAAACAATTCTCAAGATCAACAAATCCAGGAGCTGATTCTTTGAAAAGATAAACAAAATTGATGAACCTTTAACCAGATTCATCAAGAAAAAAAGAGGGAGGACCCAAATAAATAAAATCAGAGATGAAGGAGAAGTAACAACTGATACCACAGAACACAAAGGATTGTAAGGAAATGCTATGAACAACTATATGCCAAGAAATAGGACAACCTGGGCTAAATGGATAAATTTCTAGAAACATACAATCTTCCAAAACTAAATCAGAAAGAAGCAGAAAACATGAATAGACCGGTAACAACTAATGAAACTGAAGCAATAATAAAAAAAAAACTCCCAAGGGCATACAGATGGCCCACAAACATATGTAAAAAATGCTCAACATCATTAGCCATCAGAGAGATGTAAATTAAAACCACAATGAGATATCACCTCACACCTGTCAGAATGACCATCATTAATAAATCAACACACAACAAGTGCTGGCAAGGACGCAGAGAAAGGGAACCCTAGTAGTACACTGTTGGTGGGAATGCAGACTGGTGCAGCCACTGTAGAAAACAGTATGGAATTTCCTCAAAAAATTAAAAATGGAACTGCCTTTTGACCCAGCCATTCCACTGTTGGGAATATACCCCAAGAATACTGGAATACTCCTATGTTCACAGCAGCCCTATTTACAATAGCCAAGATTTGGAAACAGCCTAAATGCCCATCAGGAGATGAGTGTATAAAAAAAGCTATGGTACATTTACACAATGGAATACTACACAGCAGTAAAAAAAGAATAAATTCTTAAACTTTGTTCGATAGCATGGATGGAACTGGAGACTAATTATGCTAAGTGAAATAAGCCAGTGGGTGAAAGATAAATACCACATGATCTCACTTATAAGTAGAATTTAATGAACAAAATACATTAATGAGCAAAATAGAACCAGAAGCATAGAAACATGGAACAGGCTAATAGCTGCAAGAGGGGAGGGGAGAGGTAGGGACTGGTTGAAAGAAGGTGAGGGGATTAGTCAAAGAACATATATGCATGATCCATGGACTTGGACAGTGATATGGGGGTCGGGGGTTGGGTTGGATGGAGGTGAGCAAAGAGGATAAAATTTGGACCACTGTAACAGCATAAACAATAAAGTATTTAAATTTAAAAAATTAAAAAAGAAAAAATTTAAATGAAGAATATACCATTAACTGATCAGGAAGCAATTATGATACATTGCTACCCATATACATCAAATTCTGAAAATAATTGGGAGAGGTGTGGAGGGGAGAACAGAGGTGTGAAAAAGTGATCTCTATCTGAGATTTTGGAGGCCCAGCTTCTTCATCCTGTTCCCACACAAATACTTTACTGCAGATATCTCAAACATTATGCTAGAGTTACACAAAATAGGTGGACCATCACCAAGCAGAGCTCCTAGAGTAGGTGTTCTGAACATGTTGGTAAAGAAAGTCACTTCATTTGAGAGGTCTCTGCCCCTTCAACCTCACCCTCCTTACCAATATACATTCATCACTGAAAAGGGAAATATTTACAAAAGTTAGTTTAGTTATGTTTAAATATTATGTTTAGCTGTCTGGAGACCATGTTCTCAAAATTTATACAAGAAATCAAGGATTAGACTTCATAACAATTAGAAAACCACACTGTATAAAATCAAAGACTTAGTTAAAGGACATTAAAATAGTTTTGCCATTGGTGCTAATTTGAAATGACTCCATCTCTTCCCAACACCTGGAACCAAAACCTTCTGAACTTTCATGTAAACACACCAGGGCACACCAAATGCTCTGTCTGCAGCAAGGTACCACCTCTGCACAGGCATTTGGGTGAAAAATGTGGAAAATGCCTGAGGACCCTTTGAAGCAGCTTGGGAGAAGTGAGAGCAGGAAAGAGGCTCTTCACTAGGGTAAGTTTGTTTAGTGGAAAGTAAGCAAGTTGTCAGGGTAAAAGTTGACAATGTTGATTCCAACAGTTTGAACTGTGAATAAACATCCAAAGGGATTATGTTACTGAGAATTAGAAAAGATTCCATTGAACTCAATAGAACACTTGTGTTTTCAAAGATAATATGCCTTTGAGCCACACTCTGAGTCCACAGTTTAGGGTTTGAATTACCCTAAGCCCTTTCTATGCCACATTAAAGAATATGGGGTCTGACCTCTCTAATATGTGCTTAAGATATTAAAATAAGGATGGAATAAAAAATATTTCACTTCCAATAACTGATCTGGAAAGCACTAAAAATATGTACATGTATACATCTGAGGTAGAGAAATCTGTTCTTCCCAAACATCTAAACTTAAACACAGTTTCACTAACCAATTTAGGGAAATACATACATTGTCTATAAATCACTTTTAAGTTTTCCCTCTTTAATGACCTATCAGAGAGCAAAAAACAGCGCCTATACTTATGAAATCCATAATCCTCTTTTCTGCTCTCCAAAGCCACATTATATCTGCCTTTCATCTCATGCTGTTGGGTTTTCCACCAGGTACAAAATGAAAAGTTGAGAAACACTTGTGCTTTTTAAAAAGCAAAACAATTCGGTTGTCACTCAGAAATACCAGTAAAATGCCAAGAAGCCTGTAAAAAAACAAGTTAAAATTTTCCTAACTTGGACTTGACAAAAATAAGTGTGAGATGTTCATAGCCTGTCAGACAGTCCATCTTCATATTTCTTAAATATTCACAAACAAGGAAAAACACACACTTTTGATTTGTTAAGGTTTATTTGGGTCAATATAACACAGGTCTGCCTTGCATGCCCTCAAGAAAATAGAGGTAACTTGAACTGCTCTTGTTAGTTCATCTCAAGCCCTTCATGATTCTCACATGAGAATTTGCTATTGGAATCTTTTTCAAAGCTTGACAAAGACATGCAACTCACGTGTTCTTTACCAGCAAAGTTTGCAAGCAACCCTGCAAGAAGTTGTTTCTCCTTTGAGTTCTTATACATATTCACTTCCTTCCTAGAGCCAAGGATGTAAGGAAGAATGGCTCCATCTCATAGCTGCTTTGCCCTTAAAAAGAAAGTCCAATTCTCCAGATATTTTCAAACTCCACCACGAACAGAACATTCTCAACTCTGCCTGTGGATCATTATCTCTTTTACATTTCATCTTTATATTCACTGGGTTCATAGAAAGGACATACACAGAAAGAGGAAAATAGCTGCTTCTTAGACACCAAATTTAGTAATTCTCTCAAATCTACTGGCACACATCTAAAAAGTCATGTTTTTATAAGGCTTCATTAGGTTTTCATTGGTTCTGTCTTTTAAGAACACACATGCTGAATCGCCTGTAACCTCAAGCCAAAATACATCTGCAAACTACAAGAAATGTTTTTTATAGGAAGACAAGAGTCACATCACAATTTTTTTTAAAAAGGGGGAGGGGGCAGATACAGTGAGTAAAGACAGACAGATGTGGGCTCATCTGGCTCCCACTTTAGTGTCTCCCAAGCATCACGCTGCTAACTGATGGAAGCCATCAGTCCATGGTGCTCTAAGATTCTAGCTGACTCTAATAGCCTTACCTGTTAATATGAGATTACTGTAAGTATTGGAGAACTGTTCCTTTAGAAGAACCAGATGCATCTGAGCTGCCTTCTCCCGCTGGAGCTCCAGCATAATATCAGGGTGCTGGGCAATCTTGCAGCCTTTCTGTTTATCTAAGGCAACATCACTTCGAACAATGTCTATAATAAGAAAGAAAAACGGCAGGCAGCACAATTGAAAAGTGAAAAGATAATTTTAAAAAATAAATAAACAAAACCATACACACATCCAAGTCCTGTTTCATCCCCAAATAACAATTTATAAACTACCAGTATTTTAATCAGACTGAAAATTCAGAAGTAATAAAGCTAAGGGTCTCCAATTTCATGATACAACCTGCAAGTTTCTCTAGTCATTTCCAAATTCTTTGGAGATGTTTTTGTTTCTTAACTCTCTGACCTCATTTAAGATTCTTATTACTCCATTCCCCTTCTAAACTCACTTCTAGTACTTATTTACCTCCTGGGGCCTTTTCTTAACATCTTTTAGCATTCTCCATGGGGAAAAATAATACACCTTTTCTGAATACTAGTGAGCATGAAGGTCATTTCTTCTACTTCATGCCATAGGACCAAGTAAGGTGATAGCTCCAGCATGTGTATTCAGAATGTTTGGCCTGTTCTCAAATTTACCTCCCAACCAGCCAACTCAATTCAAACTAGGACTGCCGACCTATGGGGTAGTTGCTTAGAATTTCTCCTGCTATTTTTTCATATGCCTCTGGCTACATTCTGACTTAGTAATCACTCTTTAAATCTAGACATATTTTGTGAGTCACTAAAGAAGTAAGATTAGAACGAGTCACTTTTCAAATCTTCCTCTTTCCCAATATTTTCTCGTTAGTGATAGACTATTTTTTTTTACTTTTCATACCTATTATTTCCACTCAAGGGATATTCTCCAGAAAACAACCTTCCTCAAAAACATTCATCTAGAATGCATCCCAATTACCAGGGAGCTTCCATGCTCTAAAGTTGTTTATTTTTACAAATTAAGCTGATTATCATAGAAACAAATTATATTATCAACAGCAATTGGATGGCAACTCTAGAAACTTTCAAGTTTTACCTAGCAAACTAAAGGATTTCAGGAGAAAATGGTAAAAAGTAACTGCTCTGCCATTGTTGACACCAATGGCTTTGGAAGGAGGAAAAAAAAGTGAATGTCCATGTTGATTGTACCAGTAGAAAGATTTGGCTCTTTAGGCAATGCTCAACAATATTTAAGAAAAAAATTGGGCATGTGACCATAAAGATTGGAACATTGTTATGGACAAATAATCTTCAAATCCATAAATAAAGCCCTAAAACAGAAGCCCAGATATAAATAACAACCCATGACAATGAGGGTTAGAATGTGTGGTAATCAAAGATTAGCCAGGTGTGGGAATGGTCCTCATTGATTCTTGTGTGAAAAAAGGGGAGCTGGTTGGAAATAATGCAGTATTTATGCCTAAACATATTTATACCAAGTTCTAGAATGCAGGAAATAAGGTGAAATTATTTAATATTCAAGTAACTAATCTCATAGATTTTTTGAGGCTTGAATACAAAATTAGAATAAATTAATTCAATTTACACTCTTCTTAAGTTCTTAAGATGAGCAATAGAAGGCAAGAGGAATAATATAGTTTATACTTATTTAAAGTATACTCCATGAGGAAGGACTGAGTGAGGGAGGATGGGGTGGGTGGGGCAGGGGAAAGTTGTGGCAGGAAAATGGAGACAAATATATTTGAATTAAAAAAAGTTTTTAAATAAAAATCCAAAAAAATAAAATAAAATACACATGCTAATTCAAAAAATAAATTACACTCTATTAATTTTTTAAATTACATTGTATCATTGAATCCTTCAAATAATCCTATGAAACTACGTGGCAGATACTGTTGACTTGCCAACACAAATCCTAAATACACTCCCTTATATTTTGCCTTCCACTACTGTAGAGACTGAAAAGCTAAAATATAAAATTTACCAGCTTTCCTTGAAGCAAGAGGTGGCCATGTATCATGGTTCTGGCCAATAAGCTGCAGACAGACATCCACAAAGGAAGATTTTTCTTGTCAAGTTAAAAGATAAAACTTCACTAAGAGAAATTATGTGTGCGTTTTTTTTCTTTCAGCCTTTCAGCCCTTTCTATTCTTTATGTCTGAAACATAGACATGAGGCCTGGAGTTATAGTAGCCATTTTGTTTCAATGAGTCAAGAAGCAAGAGGGCAAAGGACTCCAGACTAAGGATAATAAACAGAAAGATAGGACAAGCCTAAGTCCCCAGTGTCTTTGTTGAAATATCGTACCTACCAGTTTGTTCTAAACTGCCCAACTCTCAATTTCTTGTTATATGAGATAAAGGCATTATTTTGAATAAACCATAATAGTCAATTACTTATTTTTGAAATCATAACCTGTTCTTGTAATCTTAAGTGATAAGGAATAATATGATTATCCCTACTGTATATATGAGGAAACTGAGGTCCACAAAGCCAAAGTGACTTGCTCAAGTTCACAAACCATGGTCAGTCCCCAAATCCAGGAATTTTCAAAGCCAAGTCCAGTGATCTTTCCAGAAGTTACTCCCATATAAAAATTCATAAACTTAATAGTAAGGTACATTAAAAAATAAAAGTAAGGAACTAAAAAGAAAAATCTAATTATACTACTACAGTGGCATACTATAGTCTATCCAGAAAAGAAATATAGATATTCCCCAGAAAACAAATATGGATACTTCCCCGGAAAACATTACAAAATTTGTTCTAAAAAAAAAGTGGAGCTTAAATTACCTTGATATCTTCTGATAGAGGTCTAATTCAAAGAACAGAACACCTAAGAAACCCTTTATTTCCTATCTAATAAGTTTATTGTTAGAAGGGAGAGGAAGCCTGACATCCTCAACATGTTCAACCAGAACCTTGAAAATAAAGTTCCCATATTATCTTAATATTAATAATACTAAGAAAAGAAAACCATGTGCATGGCCAAACATATGTCCTAGACTTTAAAAAAGTACATTTCAACAATGTTTGGGGAAAAAAATAGTTATGTTATATGGATTTTTAATTCATCCTTGTTTGGCATTGTATCAAAGGCTAAACACAAAGCAAGAATACTTATCAAAGATGCACATGACCATGGCCATGTGGCTCAGTTGTTTGGGGCATCACCCCATAACCAAAAGGTTGCAGATTCAATTCCCAATCAGGGCACATTTCTAGGTTGAGGGTTCAATCTCCAGTCCAAAGTACAATCCCCCTTCCAGACACATACAGGAGGCAACTGATCAATGCTTCCCTCTCGCTTCAATGTTTCTCTCTCTCCCTGCTCTCTCTCTTCCTCTTTCCCTTCCTCTCTTATAAAAGCAATGAAAAAAAATACCTCCAGAAAGATTAAAAAAATAAAAAGATGCACATGGTCATATATCTGGAAGAAGAATTAGCATCATACATGATAGATTCAAAATGTGAAATTATCTTGGCAGCCTAGAAACTTAGGATGAAATCCCCAACATGTAAGTAAAGACATGAACACAAAATCCTGCATTATACTGAATATTAATTACATAAAATAATATGGAAAGGACAGACCAGATAGAAGCTCAAATATTAAAGATCTTATTAAAATTTATAGATTTTAGTTAAATAGAAAATTAATACAAGCTAGTGATATGCTGCCAAATATGATAGTTACCAAAAAGATTAATGCAGTCTAAGACTAAATTAATAGAACCAGAACATCCAGAATGCACGAGGTAACATAGCCACACTGCTTTCCATGCCAGCCATGGCAGCAGAGTGAAGAGTTGGAGTTGAGCAGACCTCATTTCAAATTCTGATTTGCTGTGTATCTATTAGTTGCAGAAGTGATAGACAAAAGCATTTCTGTAAGCCTCAATTTTTTCAACTACTGTTATTATAAAGAGACATATAAAACTTAGCACTGTGCATGCTACTTAATAAGAGTTCTATAAAAGGTAACTATCATTATTTTTGTTTTAGTATCCTACTTGTTGTATTATATTTATTTCCAGCTGTAACAGTCTCAGCAGGATACTAATCATCTAGATAGTATCCAAACAAAAGTAACAAGATGACAAATCATTTTATTTTTAAAAAATAGCTGAAAAAATTAAGAGTGTTAAACTTGGCAAAGAAAATACAAAAGAAAACTTGCTTTCATAGAGAAGAGATAACTGACCTGTTCCATTTAAATCTTGAAAATCAAACATTATGGGCATAACCAGAAAACATACTCTTCAGCTCCCCATGAGAAAACTGTAACAACAGAGGCTGTCATGTGAGGAAAAGAGCTACTTGAAGATGGAGTGAGTTTCCTGTTCCTAGAAAGAGTCAAGCTGAGACTGTATGACACAGACCCAATAAAATGATTTCAGTATAGTCATCAAAGCCTATCAAGTATAAAGTTAAGTACTTTTTATGACATTATGTGAGACAATATAATAGATAGTTAAAGGCACAGGCCTTGTATTCAAACAGATATATCATTAATAAAATGAAAAGAAACAAGAAAAACCTAAAGTAATCTTTACTTTAATTTTTACTTTACTTAAAAATCTTAAATTTAACATTTCATTTTACAGAACTAGAAAAAGAAGAGCAAGAGCAGCCCAAAGTCAGCAGAAGAAAGGAAGTAATAAAAATTAGAGTAGACTGAATGAAATAGAACACAAAAAGACTATACAAAACCTTAATACAACAAAGAGCTGGTTCTTTGCTAAGATTAATAAAATTGACAAACCCCTGACTAGACTCACTGAGGAAAAAAGAGGAAAGACTCATAACAAAATAAGAAATGAAAGAGAAGTTACCACAGACAACACAGAAATATAAAGGATCATACTAGAATGCTATCAAAGACTATATGCCACCAAATTAATTCAATAACCTAGAAAAGAAGGATAAGTTCCTAGAAATATATAACCTTCCTAGACTTAATCATGAAGAAGGGGAAAATCTAAATAGACAGATCAACACTTAGGAAATTGAAAAAACCCTCAAAACTCTCCCAAAAATAAACGTGCAGGACCAGATGGCTTCACTAGTGAATTCTACCAAGTATTCTAATTAGATTTGGTATCTAGCCTTCTCAAACTCTTCCCCAAAAATGAAGACACCCTGGTCGCAGAGCTCATTTGATTAGAGTGTTGTTCCCCATACTCCAAGGATGCAGGTCCGATCCCTAGTCAAGGCACATACAAGAATCAACCAATAATTTGCATCAATAGGTGGAAAAATAAAACCAATTCACACTCTCTCTCTTTTTTTATCTCTCTAAAATCAACAAATAAATAAAAAATTGAAGAAGAAGCAATACTTCCTAACACTTTTTATGAGGCCAACATAACCAATACCAAAACCTGACAAGGATAACACAAAAAAAGACAACCACAGGCCAATATCTCTGATGAATACAGATGCAAAAATATTAGCAAATCAAATACAATACATTAAAAAATAATACAATACAATCAACTGGAGTTTATTTCAGGGGCACAACAATGGTTCCTGAACCGTCCCACCTGGTATCAGGAACTGTAGCCTTGCCGACAGGTGAGAGGGCCACAAGGCTGGAGCTAATCAAGGAGGCCTTGAGAAAATAGGCCACTGAGGAAACAAAACCTGTCCCCTTGGCAGGCGCACAGCCCTTGCTTCCCTCACATCACCTCATTTGGCCCCGGATGATGGCTGGTTAGTCAATGGCAGTTAAGACCCCTTGATGGCAGTGGAAACCTAAGACAGGTACAGTCGCATAGGGGCCATCAGGGAAGGACTTGGGGGACATGGAAGAGGGGCAAAAGATCCTCACTCCTCAGCTTTGTTATGGTCAGAGTCCTCATTCTATCTGAAAGAAGTCTCCTTATCTCTTGGCTGCTCTGCTCTGCTCTGCTCTGCCCACCTGGCTAAGGCTTGAAACAATACTAGAATCAGCCCTAAACTGGATCGGAAGTCCCCAGGGGAAATCAGACCTCGAAGTAAATTACACTCTCTGAAGCATTCTTTGTTTTTCCTAAGCTATGATAACCGGATCATGCTGGGAAGGAAATTTACATTATACATAGACCCTGACCCTAAACCATTTGGTACTCTTATGTTTACTCGTATTGGACCCATGCAAATTGGTGTGTTCCTGCCCTTTGTCTTCCTCAAACATCACCTACTCTCTATAAATATTAACATACTGATGTAATGAGATTACCTGTACATGCCTGCTACCTGGCCCCCACTGACAACCCTTTCAATAAAAGCCATTAACACAGGGTCTCGGGGCATTCTCCCCTAGAAGGAATCGCCACCCCCTTTCCCTGGCAGACGAAGAAGTATCTGGAATGACTTATTTTATTTCCCCATCCATGGCAACCTGGAGCAGCTCTGCAGGACAGAGTATCTTCCCTCCAAACATACACAAATCAATCGATGTAATACACCTACATTAACAAAACGAAGGATAAAAATCATAATTTTATCAACAGATGCAGAAAAGCAATGAATAAGATACAATACCCATTTATGATTAAAACACAATAAAATGTTCATAGAAGGAAACTCAATACAATAAAGGCCATATATGACACTTAGCTAATGTCATTCTCAGGGATGAAAAACCGAGTTTTTTCTCTAAAATTAAGAACATCACAAGGCTGTCCATTATCACCATTCTTATTCAACATAGTACTGGAAGACCTAGCCGGAGCAATCAGGCAAGAGAAAGGAATAAAAGGCATCAAAATTGTGAAGGAAGAAATAAAATTGTCACTTTTTTGCAGGTGACATGATTCTGTATATAGAAAACCCTTAAAGACTCTACCAAAAAAACTATTAGAAACAAATAAATAAATACGGTGAGGCTGCAGGATACAAAATCAATTTACAAAAATCCATTGCATCCCTATATAATAACAATGGCACATATTCAGAAAAAAATTGAAGAAAATTTTCATTTTGCAATCCCAACAAAAAGAAAAAAATAACTAAGAATGACCTTAACAAAAGATGTAAAGAACCTGTATTCTGAAAACTACAAAGCATTATTAAAAGAGATTGAAAAAGACATAATGAAATGGAAAGATATTCCCTGTTCATGGTTTGGAAGAATCAACATAGCTAAAATGTCCATATTACCCAAAACAATATACAGATTTAATGCAATCCCCATCAAAATCCCAATGACAGTTTTTAAAGAAATAGGACCAAAAAATCATCAGATTTGTATGGAACCACAAAAGACCCTGCATAGCCAAAGTAATCCTCACAAAAAAAGAATGAAGCCAGAGGTATCACACTACCTGACTTCAAATTATACTAAAGAACAACCATAATCAAAACAGGATGGTATTGACAGAAAAACAGACACACAGACCAATGAAACAGAATTGAGAGTCCAGAAATAAAACCACATGTATATGGGCAAATAGTTTTTGACAAAGAAGCCAAAAACATACAATGGAGAAAAGAATGCCTCTTCAACAAATGGTGCTGGAAGAATTGCAAAGCCACATGCAAAAGAAAGACACTAGACTACAGTCCGTTCCCATGTATAAAAATTAATTAAAAATGGATCAAAAACCTAAATATAAGATATAAAACAATAAAGTACATAGAAGAAAACATAGATACTAAATGTATGGATCTTGGTCTTAGAGAACAGTTTATGAACTTGACTGTCACCAAAGGCAAAGGAAGTGAAGGGAAAAATAAATGAATTGGACTGTATCAAGCTAAAAAGCTTCTACACAGCAAAAAAAAAAACCTGACAAAACAAAAAAGAAACCAACCAAGTAAAAGATGCTTGCAAACAACAGCTTTGACAAGGATTACTATCCAAAATATATAAAGAACTCATACAACTTGACACCAAGCAAACAATCCAATTTCAAAAAATGGACAGAGGACCTGAACAGGTATTTCTCCCAAGAAGACATCCAAATGGCCAACAGATATATGAAAAGAAGCTCGATTTCACTTGCGATTAAGGAAATGCATATCAAAACTACAATTATATACCACTTCACACCTCTCAGAATGGTGATTATCAACAATACAAATAGTAAGTGTTTATTGTAAGTGTGTAGAAAAAGGAACCTTCATTTGCTGCTGGTGGGAATGTAAACTGGTACAGCCTCTATGGAAAACAGGATGGAGGTTCCTCAAAAAATTAAGAATAGAGTTACCATATGACCCAGGGATCCCTCCTCTGGGTAACTACTTGAAAAATTTGAAAACATTTATTTGCAAAGATGTATGTATCTCTATGTGTACTGCAGCATTATTCATGGTTGGCCAAAACACAGAAATAACTGAAGTGTGCTTTGATAGATAATTGGATAAAGAAGATGTGGTACAGCCCTGGCTGGTGTGGCTCAGTGGACTGAGTGCCAGCCTGCGAACCAAAGGATCACTTGTTCAATTCCCAGGTAGGGCACATGCCTACGTTGTGGGCCAGGTCCCCAGTAGGGGACACGCAAGAGGCAACCACACACTGATATTTCTCTCCCTCTCTCCCCTTCCTTCCCCTCTCTCTAAAAATAAATAAGTAAAATCTTTTTAAAAAAGATGTTGCACATATATACAATGGAATGCTATTCAGCCATGAGAAAAGATGAAATAGTGTGAAAACATAAAAGGAACTTGAGAGTATTATACTAAGTGAAATAAGTCAGTCAGAAAAAGCTAAGAATCATATGACTTCACTCATGTGTGAAATATAAAACTGAAACTCATAGACACAGACAACAGTATGGTGGCTACTAGGGAGGAGGGCGGAGGAAATGTAGTAAAAAGTAAAGGGAACCAAATACATGGTGATAGAAGATGATTTGACTTTGGGTGGTGGGCACACAATGCAGTGTACAGATCATGTACCATTGAAATGTATACTTGAAACCTATATAATCATATTAATCAATGTCATCCCAATAAATTTGATTAATTTGAAAAAATATTTTTCAAACTCTAAAAAAGTGAAAAGATGACCAAATATTTGAAAATAATATACACAATAAAAATATAAAGAAAATTTTTACAGCTTAATAAAAATGTTAATAACCCAATATAAAAACAGATAAACTATCTGAATAGATATTTCACCGAAGGAGATACACAAATGGCTAATAAGTACATGAAAAAATACACAACATCATTAGTCATTAGGAAAATGCAAACTAAAACCACGAAGAGGTGCTACCCACTAGAATGACTATAATCCAAAAGACAAAAATGCCAGGTATTAATAAAGATGTAGAGAATCAGGATATAGAGAAATCGAGGACCTAACAGTCAATCCTTTGAAAGAAATTCAGATACTAGAAGAACCTCTGTGATAAGAGCCTAGAGCTCTAAATGAAAGTACTCATGATCTGCTCTCTTCTCCCTTCAACTGGTATGCCCCTTAGTTTCCCTAATTGAGTCAACCACATAATTTCCCTAATCCTCTAGTTTCTGACCCCTGTCATCTTTTATTCTTCTCTCTCTCCCTTTCCCTTCAAGTCACCAAACTTACCCACTTTGGCTTCAAAATGTCTCTTAAGAGTTGCCCCCTTCTTTACAATTTCAGTTAATACTATGTACCTCTTATCTAGAAATTAAAACAGCGCATGCCGGCATCCACAACTCTAGATTCATGGATTGCCCAAGGCATTCAGCATATCACTTTTAGAAAAAAATCCTTTATTTTTACTTTGTTTTAATTGTATAATGTTCAAACAGAGTAATGTAGAAAAACTACCCACTCACACTCAGGTACCCTCTCTCAGCTCTATCCTTTTATAACATTTTACCGTATTTGTTTCATATTTACTTAAAGAAATAAAATTCAGAAACCCTTGAAGTCCTGTGTTTGCCTCTCTGCAATGACATTCTCCTTCCTCTCTCTGCCCTCAGATAACCACCATCCTAAATCCTACAAGTAATATACTGGATGGATGGATAGATGGATGGATATGTGTACATGAGTTTATTAAATACATAAAAAACATATAGTATTAGCTTACTTCTTTACAACCAAGTTTATAAAAACCTAAGTAATCAACATTGCTGCAAATACAATAACTAGAGATTTTCCTATATTTTGCCACTTTCTCTATTAGTTTTCTTTTTGTATTTCAGAATCTGATTCAGGATCCCACACTGCATTTGTTTCTACATCTCCTTAATCTTCTCTGAACTGTGACAATCCCTCAGTCTCTCCTTGTCTTTCACAACTTTTACAATCTTTGACAGTACTGGTCAGATACTGTTGAAAAGTGTTCAGACTGTCCCTCATTTGGGGTTGGTTGAAGTTTTTTTGTAAGTTATGGCTTTGGGAGAAGGATACTACAGAAGTATTCTTAGGTGTTATTAGTGATGATGTTAACCTTGATCACTTAATTAAGGTGGTCTGATAGGTTTTTCCACTGTTACTATTTTCCCTTTGTAATTAATATTTTATGGAAGAAAATTTGAGGCTATACAATACCACATTTTTCTGGAGACCTCTACTCACTAATTTCAACATTCACTAGAGGATCTTGCCTAGTATTCTAACAGTGATTCTATTTTTCCCATTCCTTCTACATTTATTAACTGGAATTCTTCTGCAAAAAAAAAAAAAACCCTACCTCTTCTACACTTATTTATTTACTCAATCATTATTTACATCAATATGGACTTGCGGGCATTTATTTTATTCTTGAAATAATCACATTTACCTATTTTATTGCACAAATTTTTCCCACTTTGGCTTTTTGGAGTTTTGTCAGGTAAGTTTCTGTGTTCTTCTGAAACACCTCCTTACTTTCTAATACCCCAAATGTCCTAGAATCATCCTCTATTTTCTCTGCCCCAGTACTAAAATCATACACTTCAAAGAGCCCTGTTCCTTTTGTTTAAGAATAGTATTTAAACACCAGAGTCCAGTGGCAGGAGGAGGGATAGAGCAGAGCTTTCTTCATGGCAATTTTTCTTTCTTTCTTTTTTTTTTTTTTTTTTTTTTGAACCATGGTGGTATAAAAGCCTGAATCTGGAAAGGGGCCACTAAATCCTAGCCTCTCTCCTCCAAATCTGCAACTTCCTCCTCCAAGATGGACAAAATGTGCAGTTTTTGGAGGTTCAAGGAGCATTGGCAGAGCAGTGGCCCAGAAAGGCTACAACTGGCCATCATCACCAGAAATCTACAAGTGGCCAAAGCTGCCACCATGACATTTAGCTGTGATGTTGCCAAAGAATATTATGTTCAAAATACATTTGAAGAAGTGGAGAAAAATTGAGGTCCCATTAATCTCTTGACAAATGCAGCTGAAATTAAGAAGTATAGCCTAACAAGGAAAATATGATTTCTCAGCTCCATACTAACCTGTAAAATCCCCCATGAAAACTATGATTCAACAACAAAGAGAATCTATTGTTAATGTGGTAAGTGTTATTGGTTTAAAAGGCAATGCTGTCCAGTCTGTGTACAGTGCCAGCTGGGCAAATTGGTTGGATTTTCACTTGCTCTTCCTAAAAAAGTTGCAAGAAAGAAAATTAGAATGAATGTAGTTACACCAGGATTTGTTCATACAAATATGATGAAAGACTTGAAAGAAGACCCATTAAAGAAAAATATCCCTGCATGGAGATTTAGAGAAACTATTGATGTGACACTTGTGGTTGTGTTTCTTTTTAGAATCACCATGCATTACAGGGAATGGATGGGAGATTACAAGTCATGATATAATTTACAGATTTTTCAGTTATAATGGTAATTAGAATCAAGGGCATACTTTGTCTGTTGATTAGACAACATACCTACAAGGCTGACATTTGCTAATCAAACCTATTCATGTTTATAAATGTTGATTTCCATCTTTATATGTATATATCTGAAAAGAAGAATGTGTGACCATTTGTTTTCTAAATGGTATATATACCTTATACACCATACCAATTTTAGTATTAGACATTTTTCAAGTGATATAAAAAGGTATTATCTTAATTTACATATTTTGCCTCAAAAATGGAAAAAATATATAGTTTGATTTTCATGAATTATTTCATTGTATCAGGTTGAATTGTCTAGCTGTTAACTCTGTGGGCCATTACCAAAATAAGAGTATTTACAGGGCATTGGTTAGTTGTCACTACTTTATCAACCCTACTAAAGTAAACACTATGTTCCAGTTTTATATTATGCCATGGATGATCAATTTTTATACAGGTTGAAAAACAGTATCAGTTTGATACAGATAGGAAAAAAAGAATGTTACTTAAAAACCAATATCTGGGCACAACATTGCTACTGGGTCATCACTACCTCTAGGCCTTCTTATAGACAGAGCTATGAAAAATATATGTATTCACTAACTAGTGTGTACATACATATGTATATTTCTTTATCTGTTAACCTGTATGTCTATTAAGAGGAAAAAAAGAGCACATTGGTTCATATTGATGCCTCCAACTCCAATTTAGTACCAAACGTTTCACTCTAGCATTACCATTTGTTTATTTGCAACTTCTTTCTTTGACAATGAGAATCACGCTTAACAACAATACATTTACTTATCTGTTCAACAGTAGTATGCATGCAAAGAAACAAATTTATCATTTGCAGTTCAGTGTTTCTCTTCTGCTCTCTTTTCATTAGTCATACAGTGTCAAAATGAAGCTACTCAGATCAGCTCCTTTCTTCTCCAAAACTTCAGTGGAGTTGTGTCATTCATTGTAGTACAGTTAGGTTGATTTATAAATATACATTTAACCTTTGGTTTCCCCAACACCCTGGTTGATGTTTTAAAATTTGAAAACAGTGAAATTCACTCTTTGGGCTGATTTCTCAAAAGAAACCTCGCAGGGAAGAAGGGGCTGGAAAGAAGTATTCAAAGTCATGAAAGGCAAGGACCTACATCCAAGAATACTCTGTCCAGCAAAGCTATCATTTACAATGGAAGGGGAGATAAAATGCTTCCCAGATAAGGTAAAGTTAAAGGAGTCACCAAGCCCATATTATAGGAAATGTTAAAGGGACTCATCTAAGGAAAAGAAGATCAAAAGCTATGAACAGTAAAATGACAACAAACTCACAACTATCAACAACTGAACCTAAAATAACAAAAAAAACTAAGCAAACAACTAGAACAGGAACAGAATCACAGAAATGGAGATCAGAGTGGGAGGGGTAGGAAGGGGGAAAAGGTACAGGGAATAAGAAGCATAAATAGTAGGTACAAAATAGACAGGGGGAGGTTAAGAATAGTATAGGAAATGGAGAAACCAAAGAACTTATATGTATGACCCATAGACATGAACTAAGGAGGGAGGGATGTTACTGGGAGGGAGAGTGCAGGGCAGAGGGAAATAAAAGGGAGAAAAAAATGGGACAACTGTAATAGCGTAATCAATAAAATATATATATTTAAAAAAAGAAAAAAGTGGGGGATTAAGCAAAAAGAATATATATTTTTACCAGGTTAGAGAAGTTCTTTACTCTTCTTAGTTTGCTAACAGTTTTTATCATGAATGGATATTAAATTTTATCAAATGCTTTCTCTACTCTATTGAGATAATCAGCCTGTTAAATAAGTTAGGCATACACACACACGTGCACACACACAGAGCTTGTAGGAATTTGAACTGCACTGAACTTACAAAATAATTTGCAGGCAATTTCAAGATATTTAGTCTTCCTATTCAGGATATTATGCATTTCTATATAAGTCTTCTTTAATGTTTTTCAATAAAGTCTTACAATGTCTTCTATTAAAATTTGGTACCTTTCTTAGACTTATTCAAACATACTATTTTTTTTCTTCTGGCATCATTTTTACAATATGTTCTAAAGTGTTGTCCATAGTTTATAAAAATGTACCTGGTTTTGTTATATAGAGCTTGAATTTAACAATCTTGGCTCTCTTATTATTTCTAACCATTTGTGACTAGATGTTCATGAATTCATTATATAACGAATTATAATTTGTTAATAAAAACAAGTTTGTTTCTGTCTTCTTAATTCTTATACATTTTATTTACTTTTCTTATTTGCTGGAAGACATAGGACTCTTGCATTTCTGCTTACCTTATAATCAGGGACACTGGCTGCCTTTGTTCAAAGATGTTTGTATACTGAACTCTTTTAAAGGATAGAGATAGTACCTCTTTCCAGAGGGCAGGCATGCTTAGTATCCAATATAATAAAGATAGTATTTCCATCTGGGGTAAAGGGCAGGACGGTTTACTTCTCTTTATAAAAGACTCAGGTTCCCTAATCTCAGGGCGCTCCTCCAGTTATATAACCCATTGCATGTGCAAGTATCACTTAACATTTTTATTGTCTTATGAGAACTGAGACTCAGCAAAACAGTTCAAAAATATGCTGATACTCTGTCCACAGATACTGCTGTAAAAAATAAACTGTGTTGTGCCTGACACAGGAGTCTCATATCTTCTGCCAGCATCCATGCAACTCTGGCAGGCTACCTTTTTAGCTTGCAAATAGGGTAAAACCTCAGACCCTTCGCAGTTCTTGATATTATTGTGCCAGTACCAACCTCCAGTACAAAGGTGACCTGAGGGATTAGTTGGCTTCTTCCTGACTTTTTCACCATTAAGCATAATAATTGATTTAGATTCTTGGTGGATACCTTGGTTGATACTATTTTTCAGGTTATGAGGAATGGTTAAAAAATTCCTAATTCATTTAACTGAGAAAATTGTTGCCTTAGTAGTCTAAAAGAATTGATACAGTGTTTAAAAAAATGGCTCTCCTGAGAATCAAAAATAGGGAAGGAATTTCTAGGAGGGAGCTACTGGAATTTCAGGTAAAACAGTTACTCATTATGTGCTGCAGGATTTTTGACATTCTTGGTCGCCAAGTACAAGTAGCATCCCAAGTGTCAATGATGTCAAATCCCGCCACCACCACCCTCCCCCCACCTCCCAGCCCCATTTTTAAAAATGTTCTCTAGAGCACGGGTTGGCAGACTTTTTCTATAAAAGTCAAACAGTAAATATTTTAGGTTTTGTGGCCCATACAGCTTCTGATGCTATTACTCAATTCTGCTCTTGTAATGCAAAAGCAGCTATACACAATACACAAATAAATGGGCATGACTGTGTTCCAATAAAACTTTATAAAAACATGTGGTGGCAAGATTTGCCTTGCAGACTATATACTTTGCTGATGGCTGCTCTAGAAAGATAAGAAAACAGTAGAATATTCTCATGTTTCACAGGTAAGGAAATGGGTCAGGGATGAAGTGATTGGCCCAGCATTATTTTAATCTTCACCAATGGATATGTTTATTGAGTTTAGAGAGAGAGGAAGGGGGAAAGAGAAACATCAATGTGAGAGAGAAACACCAATCAGTTGCCTTCTGTATGTACCCTGACTGGGGATTGAACCCACAACCTTTTTGGTGTATGGGATGATGCTCCAACCAACTGAGCCACACAGCCAGGGCTTGCCAAGCATTTTGATTGCACAGTATTTTGTATTAAACAAAGATTAGAACTCAGACCTCCTAACTGCTGGTGCTCTTCCGACTACATCACCCAGCATAATAAATGACACCTTGGCAGAGTCTGCCTCTGCAAGTATTTTTATCCATTTCTACTAAATGTATGCAAATATATATGCTTACTTAGCAGACGTCCATGAATATTCAAGTCTCTGCTCGAACTCCCTCCTCTGAGGTATGCAGTATTTCTCTAGTCTTACATAATTACCAGATGAAAGCACCATTGTTCCACCTCAAGAATGTTCATTAAAACAAGCAATACAATTGGGTGGGAGGCTGAACCCAGAAGCAGAGACTTCCCACAAAAACTCAGCATAAATCATTCATCTGCTAAATATTTCTAAGGCTATCCTTACAGTATTAAGCACAGCCCTAATCTTTCATCTGTGCAGCATGACTCATACTCATTCAACTTGGAGCCTATTTTCAAGTGAGAGTTCCTGCAGAACTGCATCTACTACTAATCTATACAAAGTAGCAGAATATATCACATCTACTTCTCTTCTTTCATCTGCATTTGCTGAAACTCCATCCACAAAGATATTTTGCACTGATTAATTTTTCATAAAAGTGCTAAATAAATTGCCTCTTGGAAGAACTGTGTAATCATAAATAACCATTAGTAGTAACACACACAGCTTGACGTAAAGCACTAGTTCTTAGAAGAGGACTGAGCTCAGACAAAAACAGTTACATAACCAGCCTTGGCCAAAGCCAAGACATTTGCTGGTTTACTCAGTGTATCTGGGGCCATTTTTACCCACAGTTGGCAGAATTCATACACCAGGTAGAAGACTAGACTATGTGAACTGAAGTTCTTTCAGCTATAAGATTTAATCTGAATTCTGAAAAAAAGACAGCATGTTACATCTTAGAGAAATCCTCATAGAAGATAAACTCGGCATGAACAACAGACAGAATTCAGATGTGGAAAAAGAAAACATAGATGCATACAGAGATAAAGGTAGCTCTGTACAAATGTGTTCCTCTTTTTCTCTTCACATCCAAATAGTAAAAACCACTCAGAAACTCCAGGGTTATTCCATTATCAAGGGGTTTCCAACGAGAAAATCTTATAAGAAAGGGTTTAGAACTTACTTTACCAAAGCAGCAATCATGAATGCCAATTAGAGCTAACGGCCTGGCATATTTGGTCATTGAGCAGCAATAATCTTAGATGGCAATTTCTATCAGAATCTGATATACTCAAATATTTTGAAACTAAATAAATAACAAGCAAGAACACAAATGAACAATTATACTTAATATGTGCTTTCTTAAGAATAAGAGAAAAATACTTAAGCACTAGATTAGAGTCAGTAGCACTTGACTTCATTCTGTGCCTGAAAGAAACTAACAGCTTCTTTGAGAGTTGACTTTTTCTCACTGTACATGTAGATTGGTTAGGAATGAATGTATATATGAGGTCTGTCCAGAAAGTATTCATCCACGTAATAAAAAATAGAGACATTTACTGAAGAAAATATAAGAGACAAGAAACATTGTACATTGGACAACGATACCTCAGTTCCCTTCAAAGTTGGTTCCTTGGGACCTCACACAGTTCTTCCAATTGCCATCAGCTGCCCTGCTGTATTTTCCTGAATCTTAACAATCTGAAATCTCTTCCCTTTCCAAGGTGATTTTAGTTTTGGGAAAAGCCAGAAATTGCAGGGCACCCAATCTGGGCTGTGGTGGGGCTGAGTCATCTGGGAGGTTTGATCTTTCGCCAGAAAACTCTGCACAAATGTAATACATGAGTGGGTGTGTTGTCATGATGAAGCTGCCAATCACCAGTTTCCCATAGCTGCAAGCCTTCTGAATCATCTGAATAGTTTTTGTGGAAGAATGTTCAAGCTTAACACAAAATTTGATGTAGATTAGTTGCTCTACTAGCTCAGTCATTTTGAATGCAATAGCCACACAGAACACATGCTCATCCAATAACGTCTACTGTCCCCACTGACTAGTACAGTGAAGTCATCATCGTTCATGCGTGTGCATCCCAGTCCACTCTCCTTGGCTGCCAAGTTACATCGATGTCATGCAAACCATTCTCATTATATTAACAATGGTTGGACTTTTTCAGGATGGACCTCAATCTTTGGCTTAGCATGATTTAAATATACTATAAGTTCTCCAAAGGATAATGTGTAATCCAAAGCTGCTAAATATCAAAATCAACCAAAAAACAAAACAGAATTCTAAAGAAATTAAAAGTTTAGACATTTGAACTCTTGATAAGGATTTGTCAAGCATCTTCATTTCCTTGTCTAACCTGGAAGCAAACCAAATTTCCTCATGTAGATGGCTTTGGAGCCTCCTAGTGGCAGCCTCAGGGGACCCATAGAGCTAGGAATCCAGAAAAGGACCAGGCTTTCAACAGAGTGTTAGGTATGTATGCTGGTGATGAATTCATACAAACACATAGGCTCTTACACTGTGCTCAACACACTATACTGGGCACTAGGAATGCAAAGATGAATAAATGTTGGTCCCTAACATCATGGAACTCACAGCCTACTATAACAAGTAAGAACAGAAATAACTCTAAAACAGTGTAATAGGCACTTAAAAATCTGCATACGTAGGGAAAGGGGATGAAGACAGAAATGTGTAATAAAGGGGTTTGACTTCTTAGCCAAATCTTTATTAAAGGATAAGTAGAAGACTATCTGGTAGAGAATCCAAGTACATTATATATTTTTATACCTTTGCTAATTCTGCTTCGGGTTTGAAATAGTCCTTTTTACATCCATATACCATACTTAGAATACTAAGACTAGAGTACAGCAGAGTGGGAAAAAACCTGGAGAAACAAGCTGGGAGCAAATGTATGACTGCTTTTATGGTTTGGGCTTTCTGTTCCAGGCTCTGAAAAAATGTCAGAGGCTCTGAATAAAAGAAGTGACCTATTGAAGATTATATGTGAGAATAATCTAATAGCAGTATGAGGGATATATTAGGAGAGCTGGGAAACAGAGAGACCAATTAATCCATCATTAATAGTCCAGGAAAGAAGGAAGACAGGCTGGCAATACAGAAGTTGCAAGAAAGAGGATTCCAGAATTAAGGACGACTACACCTGAGAGCCAAATAAATGTGGGAGATTAGACTCAGAAAAGGATCAAATGGTACAAAGTTTTCCTTACAAGACAAAGACAGTTATGTCATTATCCATGGTAGCAAACACAGACAAAGTCAAAAGGATGAGTAATAATGAAAAACTTTAGTAAATTTTATTTGGGATACATATTAGATCTGGGCTTTTTTTAATAAAAACTAGAAAGTATCTGCAAATTTTAAAAATCTGAAAAAAAAATAACCATCTCAAAATTACCACAAGAGTTATAACCTCTACTAAAATATAATTCCTTGTTGTAATAGGTAAAAGAACAATTACTTCCATTTTGGAAGATAACATTCTGAAATTGATCCAATATCAGGAGACTAAACTCCCATTAGACAATAAAAATTTTCTAACAAAGGTGAACATCTCATTCCCCTTACTTTTCTCCCCTTTGGCTTATCCAAAATACCAGTCCTTCAAGAAACACCTTGATTTCCATCTTTGCACAAAGCTTTATCTTATCCCTTCAAAGCCTTATATGTTAACTTATTAGGTTAACATATCTGAACTCTCAGAGCACTTAGCATACATAATTTTCTACTACACTCTCCTTTGTGATTTGTAGGAGTTTTAAGGAAATTTAGTTGTTCTCCCACTATATTCAAGTTCCTTAAGGAGTAAGACAGGGACCTAATGCTGTCAGCCAGAGGGCAAACTAATCACCTATTCCTCTACCCTTATATTTTACAAACGATAAAACTGAGCCCAGACAAATCAAATAACTAGGCCAGGATTCACACAAACTTGTCATAGACCTCAGATGGAAACCAGGTACCCAGAGTTCTAGTTTCATAATATCTTTATGTTTTCAGATGTCCCATAAGTATTTAGTTAGCTACTTGTGATGTTATGTTTCCTTTTGTATGGGGCATTTTTGCATATTAATAGGACCAAATGACCCAAGTTAATGATTACTTAATGGTGAAATTGTAAGCAGCTTGGGAGGCAGTAAGGAAGGTATTTAGGAACAGGGAGAACCTCTGGGAAACTTAAAATCAGTTCACAAATTTTAGCATCCAATCATGGTGAAGTAACATAAATCAGATTAACTCTCCTACCTTAAATAACTTAAAAGAGAACCAAGATATATGAGACAATGGTTTCAGACCTACAAAAACAGAAAGTACAGGACAGTGATCCCTGAGGAAGGAAAACAAACAAGGTGATCCTTGTGACGCCTGATCTTAACTACCTAGGAAGAGCTTTCAGGCTGAAATACAGGGAGGGGGAACCCAAATAGAACTCATCAGTCTTGCTAAGTTGAGGAGGTAGAGTTCAGAGTTAGGAAAAGCCATGGTAACTATAAGTTACAGAACAGACTACAGGAGAAGTGGGAGATAGACAAAGAGCAGGAGATCCAAACATCGGCAGCAGAGCCACCTAACATCTCTGGGTAATGACCTGCCATATGTGAGAAAACTACCAAGGTAAGAAAAAGAACCACCAGAAAGGGGCAAGTGAAGCAATCAACATAGTTTATACAGGACCAGAATAGCTCATGTTCTGGGCAGCCAGAATGAAAAGACTTCATAACACACAAGGCATGGTGTAAGAAGGGTATTGATGCTGAAAAGCACTGCCTCAGAAAGGTATTACCTCAATAGAGAAGCCAAACTAGCCATCGACCAAAGACTTTTTATCACCATAACAAAGATTAAGAAATCAAATGGACTCCACGGACTTTAACTTCATCCCCAAAAGGACAAAAAAAGATATTTCAAAAGAAATACCAAAATATGCAGCATTCAACAATGTAAAATTCAAAATGCCTAATATCCAATTAAAAATTACCAGGCATACAAAGAAGCAAGAAAAGATGACCCATAAGCAGGAAATAAATCAATAAATATAAACAGACACAGAAATTACACAGGTGATGGAAGTAGTAACCAAAGATTTGAAAAAACAATTATAAGTATATTCTTTATGTTCAAAAAGATAAAAGAAAGCACAAGAGTGAAAATCAGAAATATAAAAAAAATTGAGTTTATAGAACTAAAAAATATAACTGAGTCCTGGCCAGCTTGTCGGTTTGATTCCAAGTGAGGGCACATACCTAAGTTACAGGTTCAATCCTCAGTCAGGGCATATATGGGAGGCAACCAACTGATGTTTCTCTCTCATGTCAATGTTTTTCTTTCTCTCTCTCTCTCTCCCTTCCTCTCTCTCTAAAATCAATATATATCCTCAGATGAGAATTAAAATATATATATAACTAAAATGAAAGTATAATAGATTAAATTAACAGTAATTTAGACACTGCACAAAAAAGAAGATTAATGGAATTAAAGACACAGCAACACAAACTATCTTAAATGACAAATGTGGAGAGGAAAAAAGACTGAAAAAATTTAAAGAGAGTATCACTGAGCTATCAGACAATACTAAGCAGCACAACATATGAGCAATTGATGCCAAAAGGGATGGGAGGAGGAAAAAATACTTGAAAAAATAGTGGTCAAAACTTCTAAATTACAGTCATGTGCCACATAACTATGTTTTAGTCAGCAACAGACTGCATATAGAACAGTGGTTCCATAAGATTATAATGGAGGAGCATGGATGAAAAATGGGTACTGTAATAAACCTAACAACTGCCATGACTGCAAGTAACCTCACAAATTGATCTGATCATAAATTCCTAAGTTGGAATGTCAAGGTAAGTAGTCACACCCTTGGCTAAAGAGGGTAGGCATATAACTTCTTTAGTAAAAGGTTTATCTTTGCCTTGAGCAAGCCCTGCCTATTGTTCTTGTGCACCTAAGTTAATACACCTTTGAAATGTCAGAGTAATCCCCTTTTTCATACCTCCCCCCAGAAGCATAACCACTCCCCAAGAAAGTACAATCTTGTTAATTATCCTGTCTCCTACCTTCCTTACATTCCCTCCTTAATTCCAAATGCATAAGAGAAATTACAAACTGTCATTCTCCAGAACATTTGAAAGCTTGCTTCCCAGCAATTGTCATCAGTTTGCCTCAAATAAACTCATTAAAACTCTCTACAGATTTGGATGTTTCCTACATTCACAGGAGGTATACATGTTGTTAAACTTCTGTTTTTCTCCTGCTAATCTGTCTTTTATTACAGGATGTCTCAGCCAAGAACCCACAAAGATAGAGGGAAAATTATTTTTCCTCCTCTACAGAGCAATAGGATATAGATGAAATAAAGGGGTTCTATAGAAAGCAGCCTCACAGGGTGACCTATAATAAATTCCTAACTGGGCAGGTCATGGTGGGTAATCATGTTCCATCTATATAACTTCTTAGCAAAAGTTTTATCTTTGCATTAGCCTTAAGCAAGCCTTCTCCATTGATTCTCTGCATCTAGGTTAACACATCCTTGAAATAAGCACCCTCAAGAGAGCATATACTTTGGGTAGTGAAAACACAATACAGTGTACAGATGATGTGTTGTAGAATTGTGCACATGAAACCTGTATAATTTTGTTAACCAGTGTTACCCCAATAAGTTCAATAAAAAGGGAGAGAGCACATATATTGCTAACTATACTGTAATCCAATCTCTGCCATGCTTTCTCACAGCTCCATGTAATCTTCCTTAATTTCTCTCCTTAATTCCAAATGCATAAAAGAAGCTGCAAAACCATTATTCTCCAGAGCATAAGATCTTGTTCCCTGGCATATGTTATCAGTTTGGCTCAAATAAACTTATAAAAATTGTTTACAGGTTTATACATTTCTTAAGTGACATCACATAATCTAGGTTTATACATACCATTTTGGTTTTTGTAAATGCACTCTATGATGTTTGCACAAAGACAAAAATCACCCAATGATCCCTTTCTCAGAACACATCCCCATTGCTAACTGGCGTGTGACCATAGATTAAAACTATAAACCCAGAAAACCCCAAGAAGAAGAAACAAGAAGAACACAACAACACAACACCAAAGCACATCATAATCAAATTGATGAGAACCATAGCTGAAGAGAAAAATCTTAAAAGTAGACAGCAAAAAGACACATTTAGTATAGAATATATATGACTGCAGGCTTTTTGTCAGAAATAATGCAAGCAAGCAAGAGAGGACAGGTCAAATAGAGATTACCTAAATGAAATGCAAAAAGAAAAAAAGATAATTAAAAAAACAAAGAGAGAAACAACATCAAAAGGTATATTATGAGCATAAAAAGAATCCCAGAAGGCAAAGAAAAAAACAAAAGGGCTAAAGAAATACTATTGACTAAGAATTTTCCAAATTAGTGATAGACAACAAAACATGGCCAGAGCAAATAAACTCAGAAAACACTAAACAAGATGAATAACAATAACCAAACACACACACACATACACACACACATGCGCACGCACACGCGTAGGCATATCGAAGTCAGAATGCTAAAATATTAAGACGAAAAGAAAATCTTGAAAGCAGTCAGTGAAAAAAAAAGGTATACTGCTTACAGAAGAACAAGAATAAGAATGATAGCAAATGTCTCATCAGAAGCCATAGAAAAAAATGGAATGTCATCTTTGAAGTGTTTAAAAAAAAATCCTGTCAATCCAGAATTCTATACTATGCCAAAATATTCTTAAAATATACAGAAGAAATACTTCCAAAGAAACAAATTCAATGTCAGTATACCTACTCTTTAAAAAATGTTAAAGAAAGTCTTTGGTGGAAGGGAAGTGATACAGTCAGAAACATGGGTGTAAAAAAAAAGTGTCACAAAAAGAATAAATGTAGAAAATAATATTTTTCTTAATTACTATAAAAGGCAGTTGAATGATTCAAGCAAAAATAGGAACAATGTATTTTGTGTATAGCATATGTTAAAATGAAACTATTAATATCAATGGCATGAGGGATGAGAGGGAGAAATATGGTAATTACACTATGCATAAAACTGTATAATAATAATTGAAAGTACATCCTGATTACTTAAAAATGTATTTTTTAAACTCTAGCACACAAAGAGCACAAATCATTTTTTTAATGATGAATCAGGCATCATCGAAATTAAAAACTCTTTTCAACACTTAGCACACTGCCTATCAGGTAGTACCATTCAATAAATGTTACTACTATTACTAGGTGCAATACCTGCATGTTGAAAATTCAAACACAAACATAATCTAGACCCTGCCCTCAAAAGGCACATAAATCATACCAGAATGTTGGGAAAAAGATAGCTTACTATGATTTAGCAGTGTAATATGGCACTGAGCTTCCTTTTGCGCCCATGGCATAAGTGGAACCCTGAGTAATGATGCATAGCTGAACCTGTCTAAATGAAGGACACACTGCTTTTTCTTTTTTTTTACTCTTTCTATTTTCTTTTTACCTTTTGACCCCCTTCACCTTTTGACTCTTAAATAAGACATTTTAAGAAAATAAAAAGGCAAACCAGATACAAGGGGAAAATAGTTACAAAACTAACACCTGAGAAAGGATTTGTATCCAGAATACATAAAAATCTTACAACTTAACAATAAAACAACCCAATTCAAAGGTGAAGAATTTAAACAGAAATTTCATTGAAAAAAATATATATGGCAAATAAGCTCATGAAACAATGTTCAAAATTGTTAAGGGAATGCAAATGAAAGCAAAGAGATATCACTATACATTCACTAGAAGGGCTCGAATTGAAGAGATTGAACATTAAGCTTCAATGATGATGTGGAGCAACTGGAACTCTCATAAACTAGTGATGGGAATGCAAAATAGTCCAATCACTTTGGGGAAAAGATTGACAATTTCTTTAAAAAGGTAAACATACACTTGTCACACAATCCAGCAATTAAACTCCCAGATATTTATCTCAAAGAAATGAAAATATGTCCTTGCAGAGATAAGAATTTTCATAGCAGTTTTATTCATAATGGACCAAAACTAGAAAGAACTCAAATTTCCATCAGGTGGTAAAATGAAAAAGCAAACTGTAGTACATACATCCATTCAATGAAAATCACTACTTAACAATAAAAAGGAACGAAATACTGATACATGCAACAACATTGATGAATCTTCAGTATTAAGTGAAAGAAGTCTTTCATAAAAAGGTTATCTACTGCATAATTTTATTTAAATAAAAGTCTAGGAAGTATAAACCTATAATGACAGAAAGCAGATCAGTAGTTCCTGGAGAAGCGGAGGGAAGGTAGGTGGGGGGGAGGGCCCGCAGGGGGGCGGGGGGCAGGGGGTTGACTATAAAAGGACAAGAAGAAACTTTTTAAAAAATGTTTTGTATCATGATTGCAGTAATCATTAAGAAATAAATATATTTGTCAAAACTCATCAAATTGCACACTTAAAAATGGCAAATTTTACCTAAATAATGCCGGTTAGTTTTTTAAAAAAGGATGGGGAGGAACTGGAAGGAGGTGAAGCATGCGGAAATTTTTACAAATTCATTTGCAAAGGCTGTCGCTTGTTCTATCCACTCACAAGGTAATTCATCACCTAAATGTAATTGAGACCTACTAAATACACTTGAAACACCAGCAAAATACTATTATTCATTGAAAGAAAGCACAGTTACTATCTCCTGGTGCCGTAGAACTTTAGACCATAATAAAGCCATTGCAATAAAAGAAAGTTTGGAAGTAAGGTAGGACTCAAACAGGACTTGGAAGGCAGAGTAAATCTGGGATTAAAAAAGAAAGGCTTTGGACATGTAAAATAATTTGTTTAAATATTTTTAGAATATCGAAATGGAAATTCATTTACAGAGCTGAGAAGTTATCCTTGGAAAAAGCCTCTGATTTCCATATGGATTCATATGAAATAGTCTCTGTGCTCATGGCTTCCTAATTCTGAGAAATGGAAATTCCACGCTCCCTTCTCTCTGCAAGAGTCCTGTTCCCCCACATGACTTTTCCCCCTTTTAATACAAGAAACATCTAATTAACTTTTCTGCCACATGCAGCTGGCACCAAAGCAAACCAAGCTGTGGGGTGGCTGACCCAGAATTACTGATGAATGTTCAGAGTAAACATGTTTTCAGCCAATCTGGAATGCTATATTTCTAAGAGGACAAAGAGCTCTTAAAATTAATTAACTCATCTGGACAAACTGTCCATCCAATGGAAGTTTTTCAGTAATGAATATCAGACCACAGATCTTCCTGCAGCTGAACTTGTTTATCATTCAAGGAGGCTGCTTCTGCATGTTTCATGGATAACTTCATGATTTTTATTTTTACTGGCTTCTGGTTTCTTATATTTATATAAACAGGCCAAGAAAGCAAAACACACAAGTTTAAATGGAAGATCCCACAATTCCCCAAAAGGCAGAGACACCTACCTTTATCTCCTTTTCTACATGTCAGAATAGACACTTGAGGAGAAAAAGACCCCATGTTTGGGAAGGAGAAGAAGAGAGGGCCTCATTAAAAAGTATGAACTTACTTAAATGGTTTTGTCATTTGTGGAAATTCTAACAAAGTGCTTTCTCATGCAAAGATTGATTGGAGGTCATACACAAAATGACATCAGACCCACATGAAGACTGCAGCTTAATCCTAAATTAGGAAGTGCCAAAGTCAGTGTCCTGAAAGAGCTCACTTGATTGCATGGTCCATGTCAAGCCTGGTTTTTTTCTGTTGTTTTGTCTGACTGTTTATTTTTGTTTACATAGAACATAATCTTCTGAATGAGCTCTGACTGAGGCTCTGAATGGAGCAGTGTATCTCATGTGGGTCCTTTCAGAGGTAGAGGGAAACCCTTGCAATATCCTACAATGCCTTGCCTTTCTCAGAGTCAATCAACCATATTGGCTGTTGTGGTGGAGTTCTTACTGTTCTCTTAGTTACAGGGGGCCCAAGAGATGCTCTGGCCAGCTTAGGAAGCACACAGAGTGCCTCCAACCCTCTAAGAACTAGCCTAGGTAGATCCTTTGTTACCCTACATGAATCTATCCCACTGCCTACCCTCCTTATGGAGTTTTTCTAACTTCATTCAGTACAAAGTCCTGCCTGCCACAGAATACTTTACAGGGCAATCATGTGATTACTCAACTAAAACAAGAGAGTAACTACCATATGTTAACTAACTACTATGCACTGCCACTGTTCTATGTTATGTATCATGTCATTTAATGTCATGACATATAATATCATATCACTCTACAATAATAAATGTAACAGTACAGAGTAATAATTAAGAGCACAGGTTCTAGAGTCAGACCACCTCAGTTTGACTTTGCTGCTTCACCACTTATAAGCTGAGTAACCTTGAAGAAGATACATAACCTCCTTGTCCCTTGGTTTCCACATCTAAATTAGAGATTAGAGAATCTCTTTCACTGAATTCCTGTGAAAATTAAATGTACTCAATAAATGCTATTCATTTATTATTTGTTTTACAGATATAAAAAGTAACACCTAACAAAATTCTCAGCCTGACTGGTGTGGTTCTGTTCGTTGGCCATTGTCCCACAATGCAGAAGGCTGCCAGTTCCATTCCCATTCAGGGCACATGCCTAGGTTGTGAGTTTGGTTCCTGATCAGGCACATATGAGAGGCAACCAATCAATGTTTCTCTCACATAGATCTTTCTCTCCCTCTATTTCCCCCTCTCTTCTCTTCTATCTTAAGTTCTCAGACCCAGGGTTTTTCAAAGTATGTTTTGGGGAACACTGCTCTCATGAAATATAAACTTTGTCCCTCTCTTAGAGGTACACTGCATATTAAGATGTTAAAAGTTCCTTGCCCTGGCCAGAAGGCACAGTTGGTTGGAGCATAATCCCATATACCAAAAAGCTGTGGGTTCAATTCCCGATAGAGCACATATCTAGGTTGTGGTTGTTGGAGGTGGAGGCAGCTGATATTCCTGTCTTCCTTGAAGAAACCTGTTTAACTTGACTTAACCTAATGTTTCACAAGCACGTTTGATAATTAAGCTATATTTCATAGATACTCAGGATCATGGAACATCCTTTGCTTTAGAAAATCCAAGGAGGAGACACAAGATGGTGCAGGAGTAAGTGGAAGCTACACTAACCTCCTCCAATGACCAAACTTGAATTACAACTAAATTAAAGAAAAATCATCCTGAATAACCAACTGAACACTAGCCGGAAAGCAGCCTTATAACCAAGGACAGTCAGAAGAAACCACTTCACCACAACATGACTGGAAGGGAGTGTGAAGGAGGCAAGAGACTGGCTGGGCTCCCACAGGTGTCAGCTGAAGTGCTGAAGGGATATTTCAGCGACTGGGAAGTTCCCCCTGAGAAGTGTGCAGTCTAAACCCCAAGCTGGGCTCCACAGCCGACAGCATGAGAGCCAGGAAAGAAATCCAAATAACATCCATCTGTGAAAAGCACCAGGGTATCTGTCTGCCAGGAAGAGACAGATTGAGATGCAGGGAGCCTTGTAAAGGCCTGATGAACAAAATTCGGTTTGTGGCCCACTTACCTGGACTCCTGCAGAGGAAGGGCAGAGTGGGCTAGAGATGTGTGAGGAAATTCTGGGACTGGTGGCTCTGGGGAAAGACCTGAAGGAACAGACACCAGGATCCCTGTGCTGAGTCATTCCCAATAATGCAGGGGCCATCTTTCTCAGGCAGAGCCCTCCTCTCGAAGTAGAATCAACCTGAGGAGAAGGAAGTTAGCCCAACCACAGGAACCCATTTTTACCCCACCCTGTTGAGCATAAGCCTGGATGCTGAAGAGTGCAGCTGGGGGCTATTTCAGAGACAAAACCTAACAGAAAATCTTCAGGCAAAGAGAGATCTCTGGAAGCTCTGATACTTTAGCTGACCCTCCCATAGGCCCAGTGTGGGTAAAAGCCCCACTTAGTACACAGTCTGGTTCCTTCTGCACACAACCAGGCCCATCAGAGGGAGCCACAAGCTGTGGATCGCTGCCAGCGCCAAACAGGTTGCTCAGGGCCAGTCATGAGCAGCATCTGAAATAGACTTGCACCAGAACCTTTGAAGATCTACCTATAGTATTTTGCCATGTATAATGTACACTCACATTTTAGTGCTAATTCCCAAGTATAATTTGTATAATTTGTATTATACATGGAAATTAGTACTACCCATGTATAATGCACATCCTTATTTTTCCCTTGAAAACATGGGCAAAAATGTGCACATTATACATGGCAAAATATAGTAATACATAGAAACAAATACAAAGAAGCAGCCAAAACGGGAACACAAACAAACAGGCCCCAAATGAAAGAACAAGAAATTTTCCAGAGGAGGAACTAAATGAAATGGAGATAAGCAATTTATCAGATGCAGAATTTAGAGTAATGATTATAAGGATACTCAGCAGAATAAAGAAAGACATAGAAACCATAAAAAAGGACCAGTCAGAAATAAAGAATGCAGTATCTGAAATAAATAATACACTGGAAGGAATAAACAGTAGGTTAAATGAAGCAGAGGATTGAATCAGTGATTTGGAAGACAAGGCAGAGAAAAACACCCAGGCAGAGCAAGAAAAACAAAAAAAAAAAAATATTTTAAATGAGGAGAGCTTAAGAAACATTTGGGACAACAGGAAGCATAATAACATCTAAATCATGGGAATACCAGAAGGAGAAGAGAGTGAACAAGGGATCAAGAACCTATTTGAAGAAATAAGGACCAAATACTTCCCTAGTCTGGTGAATAAAGAAGACACACAAATCCAGGAAGCACAGAGAGCCCCAAACAAGATGGACCCAAAGAGGCCTAAACCAAGACACATCATAATTAAAATGGTAAAGCTTAAAAACAAGGAGAGAATCCTAAAAGTTGCAAGAGGAGAGCAGGTAGTTACCTACAAGGAAGTTCCAATTAGACTGTAATCTGTTTACAGAAACATTTCAGGCCAGAAGGTACTGGTATGAAACATTCATGGTGATGAATAGAAAGAACCTAAACCATGGCTACTTTACCCAGAAAGGCTATCACTTAAAATGGAAGGAAACATAAGGAACTTCCCAGGCAAGAAAAAGCTAAAGGAGTTTGGTAACAGCAAACCAGCACTGCAACAAATATTAAACGGCTTGGAAGAAGGAGAAGAAAGAGGAGGAGGAGGAGAATATGAAAAGAGAAAATAGATTAAAAATAAATGGCAACAAATATGTACCTATCAATAATCCCTTAAATGTAAATAATTTAAATGCTCCAATCAAAAGACATGGAGTAGCTGAATGAATACAGATCCACCTCAGATTGAAAGATGCACACAGATTAAAAGAAAAGGGATGGAAAAAGACATTTCATGCACATGGAAAGTATAAAAAAGCTGCAATAGCAAATTTATATTCAACAAAACAGACTTTCTTTGTAAATCTATCTTCATTGTATGTTTTTCCATTACCATTTAGTCCCCTTACACCTCCTTCCCCTCAGCAATCACACTTCTGTACATGTCCATGAGACCTTCTTCATTTTTGCTCAATCCCCCCACCCCATAGCATCCCCCCACCACTAGCTGTCATCTGTTCTCCATCTATGAGTCTGTCCCTATTTTCCATGTTATTTCTGTTTGTTCATTAGATTGCACATATGAATGAAATCTATGGTATTTGTTTTTCACTGACAGACCTATTTCACTTAGCACAACGTTCTCCAAGTCCATCCATACTTTTGTAAAGGTTAAAATGTTCTTTTTTATGGCTGAGTAGTATCCCATTGTGTAAATGTCCCATAGTTGCTTTATCCACTCATTTTCAGATGGACACATGGGCTGCTTCCATTTCTTGGCGATTGTAAATAATGCTGCAATGAACACAGGGGTGCTTATGTTCTTCCAAATTAGTGTTTTGCATTCTTTTGGATATATTACCAGAGGTGGGATTGCTGGGTCAAAAGGCATATCCATTTTTTTTTTAGGTATCTCCATATTGCTTTCCACAGTAGTTGCAACAATCCTCATTCTACCAACAGCATAAAAGGGTTTCCCTCTTTCCACATCCTCACCAACATTTGTTGTTTGTTGATTTATTGATGATAGCCATTCTGACAAGTATGAGATGGTATCTCATTGTGGTTTTAATTTGCATTTCTCTGATGATTAGTGACATTGAGCATCTTTTCATATGTATATTGGCCATCTCTATGTCCTCTTTGGAGAAGTGTCTATTCAGGTCCTTAGCTCATCTTTAAATTGGGTTGTTTTGTTTTTTTTGTTAAAGACTTTTGAAAGGACTTTATAAATTTTGGATATTAACCCCTTATTAGATGTATTGGAGAATATGTTCTCCCATTCTGTGGGTTGTCTTTTTACTTGTTGGTGATTTCCTTTGCTGTGCAAAACGTTTTCAGTTTGATATAATCCCATTTGTTTATTTTGCTGTTGTTTTTGCTTCTCTTGCCTGAGGAGATATATCCAATAAAAATTGCTATGAGCAATGTCTGAGATTTTGCTGTTTTCTTCTAGGATTTTTTACACTTTTGGTCTAACATTTAGATCTTTGATCCATTTTGAATTTATTCTGTGTGTGGTGTAAGAAGGTAGTCTAGTTTCATTTTTCTGTATGTATCTGTCCAATTTTCCCAACATCATTTACTGAATAAAATATCTTTAGCCCATTGTATATGTTTGCTTCCTCTGTCAAATATTAATTGATCATAAAGGTGTAGGTTTATTTCCTGACTCTCTATTCTGTTCTATTTATTTATGTGTCTGTTTTTATGCCAGTACCATGCTGTTTTGATTACTATGGCCTTATAATATAGTTTGATATTGGGTAGAATGATTTCTCCAACATTGTCCTTCTTTATCAAGATTGCTCTTGCTATGTGGGACCTTTTGTAGTTCCATATAAATTCTTGAAATAGTTGTTCTATCCCTGGCTGATGCAGCTCAGTGGATTGAGCGCAGGCCTACAAACCAAAAGTTCACTGATTTGATTCCCAGTCAGGGCACATACCAGGTCCCCAGCTGGGGTGTGTGAGAGGCAACTAGTCAATGCACCTCTCACACGTTGACGTTTTTCTCCCTCTCTTTCTCCCTCCCTTCCCCTCTCTCTTAAACTAAATAAATAAAATCTAAAAAAGAATAGAGGGAACATAACTAAACATAATAAAGGCCATATATGACAAACCCACTGCCAGTAACATAGTCAATGGGGAAAAAAAAACTACAAGTGGTCCCTTTAATATCAGAAATGAAATAGAGATGTCAGCTTTCACTTCTCTTAATTCAACCTAGTACTGGAAGTCATAGCCATAGCATTCAGACAAAAAGAAGAAATAAAAGGTCCATATTGGAAAGGAAGAAGTAAAACTGTCTTTATTTGCAGATGGCATGATACTGTACATAGGGAACTCAAAAGATTCCACCAAGAAACTACTAGAACTGATAACTGAATTCAGCTAAGTAACAGGACACAAAATTAATATGCAGAAATCTGCTGCATTTTTATGAGCCAATAACAAACTAACAAAAAGGGAAATTAAGAAAACAATTCTATTCACAACTTCTTCAAAAAGAATTAAAAACCTAGAAATAAACCTAACCAAGGATCTAAAATACCTGTACTCAGAAAATTATAAGACACTGAAGAAATTGAAGAAGATACAAATAAGTGGCAGCACATATCATGTTTATGAATAGCAAGAATTAACCTCATTAAAATGACCATACTGATCAGCAAAAAGGCAGAGGAATGAATGGAAGTCACACTACCCTCCTACCAGGACCAATCTGGAATTACAACTAAATTGTCAAGTAATCACCCCGAACAACTGAAAAATAGCAAGAGAGAAGACTTATAACCTCGGACAGACAGAAGAATAAGCTTCAGCACAAGCTAACTGATAAGGAGTGTGGTGGAGATGCCAGAGGGTTGGCTGGGTGCTCACAGGCGACAACACAAGAGGGATAATTAAGCATCCAGTTGGATCCCTCTGAGAAGTGTGGGGTCTAAACTATAAGCTGGGATCTGCAGCCTAGAGCACCAGAGCCCAAAAAGTACACAGACAACAACTAGCAGCGAAAAGTGACAGGGTTGCTCTCTACCAGAGGCAGAGGCTGGAGACGCAAACAAAGAGCCATTTCAAGGGCCAACACACAAATTTTCATTTGCTGCCATTTACCCTGGGATCCGGCAAAGCTGGGGGCAGAGTGGACTAGAGATGCCTGAGGAAAGACGGGGAACTGAAGCTTTGGGGAGAGAAGCTTACACTGGGATTCCAGTGGTGAGTCATCCCTTATATGGCAGCAGCCCTCATGCTCTGGCAGACCACTCCCCTCTGAACAGCAGCAGCCTGAAGGGAAACAATAGCCCTGACTCCAGGAGGGACTCTGCCCTGCTCTATGGTGCTTAAGCCTGACTGCTTAATGCAGAGTGACTAGATTAACAACTGAAGGAGTCAGCCACAAGAAGTAGATCCCTGAAAGCCTCGAACAGGCTGCCTAAGGTCAGACAGGGTCAACATCTTACGCCACCAGAGGTGGATCCAGAAAGAATAAAGGGGTAAATACTAGAGGCTACCGAGACAAAACGCACTCTGTTCTCCTCCATGATTTGTGATACTTTCTTTCCTGCATAGCTTTTAGTGTTCATTTCTTGTCCATCAAGTTTGTGCACATTAAGTCACTGGATTTTATACCATAGTTTATTTCAATTCACATATTTTGCCCCTCCCTTCTCTTACCACATTTTACCTTCTTATTTCCTCTCATTATTTTCATTTTAAATTTTGTTTTCTCTCTTGCTACAATTTGTTTCCATTCCACATTTTTGCTATTTCTCTACAGTTTAGCCTCTCAAAGCCAATTTTCTTCTCATTGGTCATCTCACATCCTTTCTTTCTCACTCTTAAAATATGAGTGCTCTCTTTACTTTTAACAATCTTTGCTCATGGGTTGTGGATAGGGTAGTTGTTGTAGCATGTTTTCAATTTTATCTCTAAATCTTCACTAATTTTCTATTTTAAATCTTAATTTTTATCGTTTCCCTCTCCTACTTTTTTTGTCTTATATTTTTAATTTTTCCATCTTAGTCTGTTTTTTCTTTCTTCTTTTTCTCCTTCATTCTGCCCTTCTTTTTTCCTTTATGCACCTTATTTTCTTTTTCATCTAAAATTTTAATCTTTCCCCTGTCTTAGCATGGTTTTCGTTCCCCACTCCTAGTATTCCCTCTCACTCTACCATCTCAAAACCACTTCCCATTCCTCTAGACATCTCTTAAGTCTTTCTTTCTTTTTTTTCCCTCTTATTCCCATCCCACCTATATTAATTTTACCTCATTTGTTGTTCATAGTGCTGTGGTGGATCTTTCCTTCCAATTTGGACTCCTTTTTTTTTATTTTTTGTTTACTTTTTTGCCCTTCATTTTCTTTTTCTCTCACTTTATTTTCTTTTAATTTCTGCTTAAAACCTAACACACTTCCCTTCTCCTACTCCATTCTGCCTCCTTTATTCTTTTTTATTTATGATGTAAATTTTACTTTCTCTCTTCACATTCCTCCGATTCCCAATTCCTATTAGTGCTCCTCACTCTACCCTCTCAAAATCATTTTTCTTCCAGTAGGTCATCACATATTCACTCTACTTTCTTATAATAGTTTTAATCTCTTTAGATGCTATTTAATACTAGTTCATTTGTTGTTGATAGAGGGAGTGTGGCATGGGGGAGGGGAGTTATTTTTGCAGGTGTGGGTTTGTTTCCTGGGCTTTGTGGTTTTGCTCTGGCAACACCTGCACAACAGCATACAAGATGTGGTGGGTAGAATGACCCTCAGTCAACCAGCTAAAGGAAAGGACCCAACAAAGAACAACACAACAACAATCAAAACCCAATTATATCCAGAGAGCCAACATAAACAGCATAAAGGGCATGCAAAGAGCACCAAGGTCAGAAGATCAAGGAGACTGCACCACTGAATCTCACAGGTTTCCTACAATAGAAGTTCACACCACAAAGTCAGGGAGTCAAAACAGATCAATTTAAGAAGCAGAAGCAAACAAGCAGAGTCTCACAAATAATGGGAAGACAAAGAAACAACCCCCAAGCAAAAAGAAAGGAGGAATCCTCAGAAAGAGGGTTAAATGGAATAGAGGCAAGTAACTATTAGATATTCAGTTCAAAACAACAGCTCTAAGGAAGTTCAATGAGCTCAGTGAGAATTACCAAAAACTACAAGGAAGCTATGAGGAACTTACTATGAACTACATAAGCATAAAAAAAGGACATAGTAACTATCAACAAGAACCAAGAGGAAATGAAGAATACAATTTCTGAATTGAAGAATACAGTAGAAGGAATCAAAAACAGGCTAGAAGAAGTAGACGGCTGAATCAATGAGCTGGGGGTCAAGGTAGAAAGAGACTCCCTGAAAGAGCAAGAAAAGGAAAAGAGACTCAAAAAGAGCTAAGTGGGGTTAAGGGAACTGCATGCAGGACAACATGAAACATAGTAATATCCATAAAATAGGGATACCAGAAGAAGATGAAAACCTGTTTGAAAAAGGTAATGATAGAAACTTCCCTAATGTAGGAGAGAAAAAGTCACACAAGTCTAGGAAACACAGAGGGTCCCAATCAAGATGAACCCAAAGAGGCCCTCTCCAAGACACATCACAATTACAATGGCAAAATTCAAAGACAAAGAGAGAACCTTAAAGGCAGCCAAGAGAGAAACAGAAAGTAACACACAAGGGAGTCCTGATAAAGCTAGCAGCTGACTTCTCAACAGAAAATCTACAAGCCAGAAGGGAATGGCAAGAAATATTCCAAGTCATGAAAAGCAAAGACCTGCAACCAAGACTATTCTACCCATCAAGGCTCCCAATTAAAATGGAAGGCAAAATAAGGAGTTTCCCAGACAAAAGAAGGCTAAAAAAATATACCTCCACCAAAACATCACTGCAAGATATGCTAAAGGGATAGCTTTAAGAAGATGAAGAAAAAGAGTGAGAGAGAGAGGAACCCAGGTACAAAAGGAGAAAATGGCAATGAAAAAGTACCTATCAATAATAACCTTAAATATATATATGGATTAAATGCTCCAATCAAAAGACATAGGTTAAACTGAATGGATAAGAAAACATAACCCACACATATGCTGTCTATAAGAGAACGACCTCAGAACAAAAGACCTCCACAAACTGAAAGTGAAGGGCTGGGAAAAAAATATTCCAAGTAAATGGACAAGGGAAAAGGCCAGGGTTGCAATACTTAGACAAAACAGACTTCAAAACAAAGGCCATAAAAAGAGACACAGAAGGACACTTCATAATACTCAAGGGAAGAAACCATCAAGAAGACATAAACATTGTAAACATATATGCACCCAACATACGAGTAACCAAATATACAAGGAAAATCTTGGAGGAATTCAAGAAAGATACAGACAGAAACACACTTACAAGAGGGGATTTCAACAGCCTACTGCCAACAATGGATAGATCTTCCAAACAAAATATCAACAAGGATATTGTGGAACTGAACAATGCATTAGATCAAATGGACTTAACTGATATATATAGAATCTTTCATCCCAAAGAAGGAAAATATGCATTCTTTTCAAATGTACATGGAACATTTTCAAAGACAGACCACAAGATAGGACACAAGACAAGCCTCAACAAATTCAAGAACATTGAAATCATATCAAGCATTTTCTTGGACCACAAAGGTTTGAAACTAGAAACCAACCTCAAGGAAAAAACTCAAAAACATTCAAACTCATGGAGACTGAATAGCACACTATTAAAGAAGGAATGGGTTAATAATGAGATCATGGAAGAAATCAAAAAGTTTCTGGAAACAAATGAAACTGAACACACAACAGTCCAAAACCTGTGGGACACAGTGAAAGCAGTCCTGAGAGGGAAGGTCATGGCAATACAGGTCTACCTAAAAAAGATAGAAACATTTCGAATAAACAACCTAACCCTACATCTACAAGAATTGGAAGAACAACAACAAAGCCCAGAGTGAGTATAAGGAAGAAAATAACCAAGATCAGAGCAGAATTAAATGACATAGAGACTAAAAGAACAGTTCGACTTATTGATCCTTTGATCGAAGTCGAAGAGCTGGTTCTTTGAAAAGATAAACAAAATCGACAAGCCTTTAACCAGACTCATCAAGTAAAAAAGAGAGAGGACCCAAATGAATCAAATCAGAAATAAAAGTGAAGAAATTACAACTGATACCACAGAAATACAAAGGATTGTAAGAAATTACTACGAACTACTACATGCCAAGAAATTTGAAAACCAGCATGAAATGGACAAATTTTTAGAAACATATAATCTTCCAAAACTGAATCAAGAAGAAGGAGAGAACCTGAACAGACCAATAACAGCTAGTGAAATTGAAGCAGTAATCAAAAAACTCCTGGCACACAAAAGCCCTGGACCAGAGAGTTTCACAAGAGAGTTTTACAAAATATTTAAGGAAGAGCTAACCGCTATCCTTCTTAAACTCTTCCAAAAAGCCCAAGAAGAGGGAAGACTCCCAAACTCTTTTTATGAAGCCAGCATCATCCTAATCCCAAAAGCAGATAAAGACACAGGAAAGAAAGAAAACTACAGACCAATACAACTGATGAACATAGACACTAAAATCCTCAACCAAATATTGTCAAACTGCATCCAGCAATACATTAAAAAGATCATACACCATGTTCAAGTGGGATTCATCCCAGGAATGCAAGGAAGGTACAATATCTGTAAATCAATAAATGTAATACAAAAGGAAAGACAAAAATCACATGATCATATCAATAGATGCAGAAAAAGCATTTGATAAGGTACAGTACCCGTTTATGACAAAAACACTCAGCAGGGTGGGAGTAGAAGAAGCAAACCTTAACATAATAAAGGCCATATACAAGAAACCTACAGCCAACATCACACTCAATGTCAAAAACAAAAAGCTTTCCCACTAAGATGAGGAACAAGACAAGGGTGTGTGCTTTCACCACTTCTATTCAACATAGTGTTGGAAGTTCTACCCACAGCTACCAGACAAGAAAAAGAAATAAAAGGCATCCAAAATGGAAAAGAGGAAGTAAAACTGTCATTGTTTTCAGATGACATGATAGTGTACATAGAAAACCCTATAGACTCCATCAAAAAAACTACTCGACCTAGTAAGTGAATTTGGCAAAACAGCAGGATACAAAGTCAGTATTCAGAAGTCAAAGACATTTTTGTGCACCAATAACAAAATATCAGAATCAGAAATCAGGAAGTAAATCCATTTGCTGTAGCAACAAGAAAAATAAAGTACCTAGGCATAAACTTAAGAAAGGGGGTAAAAGGCCTGTACTCAGAAAAGTATACAACACTGAAGAAAGGAATTAAGGAAGACACAAATAAATAGAAGCACGAAATGTGTTCATGGATTGGATTAATTAACATCATCAAAAGGTCCATACCACCCAGAGCAATTTATACATTCAATGCAATCCCTATTAAAATACCAATGATATTTTCACAGAGATATAGAACAAACATTTCAAAAATTTATATGGAACCATAAAAGACCCTCAATAGCCACAGCAATTTTGAGAAAGAAGAAAAAGTAGGAGGGATTGCAATTCGTGATATCAAACTATATTACAAGGCCACTGTAATCAAAACAGTCTGGTACTGGCACAAGAACAGACACATAGGTCAATGGAATGGAATAGAGAGTCCAGAGATAAACCCATGTCTCTATGGTCAATTCATATTCAACAAAGGGGGCAGAAGCTTAAAATGGAGTAAAAATAGCTTCTTCAACAAATGGTGTTGGGAGAGCAGGACAGCTACGTGCAAAAAAATGAAACTCAACCACCAACTTACACCATACACAAAAATAAACTCAAGATAGATAAAAGACTTAAATATAAGTCACGACACCATGGAAATCCTACAGGATAACATAGGGTGGAAAATTTCAGATATTCGACGCAGCAGTATTTTCACAGATATGTCCCCTAGAGCGAGGGACACAAAGGAAAGAATAAACAAAAAGGACTTCATCAAAATAAGCTTCTGCATGGCTAAAGAAAACAGCAGCAAAATGAAAAGGGAAACAACCATATGGGAAACATATTTTCCAATGATACCTCAGAAAAGGATTTGATCTCCAAAATATGTATAGAACTTACACAACTCCACACCAGCAAGACAAACAATCCAATAAAAAAATGGGCAGAGGACCTGAACAGACACTTCTCCAAAGAGGACATACACGGGGCCCAGAGATGTATAGGGCCCAGAAATAGATGAAAAGATGCTCAGCATCACTAGCCATCAGAGAGATGCAAATTAAAACCACAATGAGATACCACTTCACACTGGTCAGAATGGCCATCATAAACAAATCAACAAACAACAAGTGCTGGAGAGGCTGTGGAGAAAAGGGAACCCTATACTCTGTTGGTAGGAATGCAGACTGGTGCAGACACTGTGGAAAACAGTTTGGAATTTTCTTAAAAAGCTAAAAATGGAAATGCCTTTTTATCCACCAATTCCACTGCTGGGATTATACCCTAAGAATCCCAAATCACCAGTTCAAAAGAACCTATGCACCCCAATGTTCATAGCAGTGCAATTTACAATAGCCAAGTGCAGGAAGCAACCTAAGTGTCCATCAATAAATGAGTGGGTCAAGGAATACTATGCAGCAGAAAGAAAGAAAGAGCGACTACTCTTCGTGACAGCATGGATGGAACTGGAGAACATTATGCTAAGCAAAATAAGCCAGGGGGCGAAAGACAAATACCATATGATCTCACCTATACGTGGAATCTAATCAATAAAACAAACAAGCAAGAAAAATATAACCAGCAACATTGAAAGAAAAAAAAACTGACAGTAACGAGAGGGAAGGAGGGAAGTGGGTAATGGGGAAAAAAAGGTGAAGGGTCAAATCAATGAACATGCATAAAGGACACATGGGAAAAGCCAAAGTGGGGAAGGATTGACAGCGAGAGGTGGGGGTGGATGGGGCAGGGGAAAGTGGTGGCAGGAAAAGAGAGACAAATGTAGTTGAACAATAAAAAATAAATAAAAATTAATTAATTTTCAAAAATAAAAATAAATAAAATGACAATGAATTCACAACTAAAACTGAATATTAAAAAAAAAAAAAAAAAAAAAACCTAAGCAAACAACCAGAACAGGAACAACATCATAGATATCGAGATCATCTGGAGGGTTATAAGTTGTGAAGGGGAAGAGGGAGAATGGGGGAAAAGATGAAGGGATTAAGAAGCATAATTGGTAGGTATAACAAAATAGACAAAGAGATATTAAGAATAATATAGGAAAAGGAGACTATCAAGAGGGAGGAGGAATGAGTGGAAGTCACACTGATCCCCTCCCAGGACCAACCTGGAATTACAACTAAATTGTGGAAAAATCACCAGGAACAGACAACTGAACAATAGCAAGAGAGGAGCCTTATAACCTCGGACAGACAGAAGAATCAGCTTTAGCACAACCTAACTGGTAAGGAGTGTGGTAGAGACTCGAGAAGGCGGGCAGGGCATCCATGGGCGGCAGCACCAGGAGGATATTGAAATGTCCAGTTGGATCCCCCTGAGAAGAGCAGGGTCTAAACCATAAGTGGAGATCTCCAGTTTACAGCACCAGAGCCCAAAAAGTACACAGATAACAGCCAGCTGCGAAAAGCCGCAGGGTTGTCCTCTGCCAGAGACAGGTGGCTGGAGACTCAAAGAGCCATTTAAAGGGCCAATGCATAAATTTTTGTTTGTGGCCACTTACCCTGGTCTCCAGCAAAGGCAGGGGCAGAGTCGGCTGGAGACGCCTGAGGAGAGACTGAAGAAGGAGGCTTTGGGGAGAGAACTGAGAGAGTAGCCGGTGGGATCCCGGTGCTGACTCCTCCCCCATACAACAGCAGCCATCTGGCTCAGGCAGACCACTCCCCTGAGCAACAACAACATGAGAGGACCCAATAACCCCACCCCAGGAGTCACCCTGAGTGTAGGGTGACTAGTTTAACAGCTGAAGGAGAAAGCCATAGAAAGTAGATTCCTGGAAGTCTTGAACAGACTGCAAAAAGTCAGACAGGGTCAACATCTGACATCATCAGAGGCAGATCCAGAAAGAAAAAAAAGTAGCAGTCTCCTACCAGAGAAGTTCACACCACAAAGTCAGGAAATCAAGACAGATCAACTTAAGAATCAGAAGCAAAAGAGAAGAGTCTCACAAATAATGGGAAGAAAAAGAAACACCTCCCAGTCGAAGGGAAAGGAGGAATCCCCAGAAAGAGAACTCAATGAAATAGAGGCAAATAAACTATCAGATATTGAGTTCAAAACAATGGTTCTAAGGAAGCTCAATGAGCTCAGTGAGCTCAGAGAGAATTACAAAAAACTACAGGGAAACTACGAGGAACTCACTGCAAACTATATGAGAAAAGGACATAGAAATTATCAATAAGAGACAGGAGGAAATGAAGAATACAATTTCTGAATTGAAGAACACAGTAGAAGAAATCAAAAGCAGGCAAGATGAAGCCAAGGATCAAATCAGTGAGCTGGAGGACAAGGTAGAGAAAAAGCTCCCAGAAAGAGCAAGAAAATGAAAAAAGAATGAAGAGGTGCTGAGGGAAATGCAGGACAACCTGAAACATAATATCCATATAATAGGGATACCAGAAGGAGAAGAAAAGGAGCAAGGGGTAGAGACCCTGTTTGAAAAAGTAATGATGGAAAATTTCCCAAATAGGAGGAGAGAAAACGCCACACAAGTCCAGGAAGCAGAGAGGGTCCCATTCAAGAGGAACCCAATGAGGCCCACCCCAAGACACATCATCTTTAAAATGGCAAATATCAAAGACAAACAGAGAATCCTAAAGCAAGCAAGGGAGAAGAGGTAGTAACACATAAGGGAGCCCCGGTACGGCTAACAGCTGACTTCACAACAGAAACATTACAAGCCAGAAGGGAATGGCAAGAAATATTCCAAGTCATGAAAAGCAAAGTCCTGCAACCAAGACTGCTCTTCCCAGCAAAGTTCTCAATGAAAATGGAAGAAGAAATAAGGAGTTTCCCAGACAGAAGGCTAAAAGAACACACCTCCGACAATCCAGCATTGCAAGATATACTAAAGGGGCTGCTTTAAGAAGATGAAGAAAAAGAGTCTATGAATACCCAGTTCCTTTCACAGTCACCAATACTTGATATTACCAATATTTGTAATACTTATTAATCTGTTTGTGACAATGAGGTGTTATTTTAATTACTTCATTATTTGTTGAAACTAAACCTGTTTTTGAATATTTCTTGCCTATTTCTATTTTTTTTAAAAAGCTTTACATGACTTTTTGGTATCTTTATCCACTTTTTTATTAAATGTTTGTAGAATTTTTTTCCCTAAAAAAACCCCAAACTATTAACCCTTATAGATGTGTTGCAAATACTTTCTTATTCTATTATTTGCCTTTTAATTTTTTATATGTATATTACTGTATAGTCTTAAATGTTTAATATAGTCATATTGTCAATATTTTACTTTATAGCTTCTGGGTCTGAATATTTTACTTCAGGGTAAGACAAATATTATTTTGTATTTTCTCCTAAAATTCCTTAGATTTTACATATTGATTTTTAACTCACCTGAATATTTGTTGTATAATGTGTGAAATAGGGAACTATATTTGTTTTATTTCAAGTAATAGTGATCCATGCACCTTATATGTTGAATAAGCCTAATTTTCCCCCATTGACTTGAAATATCAATTTAATCATATATTACATTGTTAGATAGATATATGTTTGTTTCTAGAATGCTCATTTTATTTCATTGATCTACTTGATTATTTCTGTGCAAGTGTCATGATTGCTGAGGCTTGATCATGGATTTAAATTTTTTAATATTTTACAATGGGTCTTGATATTTAAAAAAATAAAAATAAAATCAATCTATTAAAAAAAGAAAGAAAGAAGAAAAGAACTCCTACCTTTTGCAACAACATGGATGGAACTGGAGAATATTATGCTAAGTGAAATAAGCCAGTCAGTGAAATACAAATACCATATGATCTCACCTATAAGTGCAATCTATTCAACAAAATAAACTAATGAACAAAATAAACCACAGGCAAGGAAACATGAAGCAGACTGAAAGTGACCAGAGGGGATGGGGAAGGAGGACAATGGTGGAAAGAAGGAGAAGGGACTAAACAAAGAACATGCATGAAAGACCCATGGACATGGACAACAGAGTGAGAATTGACTGTGGGAGAGGGGGACAGGGTGGGATGCGTGGAGGAGGCAAAGGGAGAAAAATTGAGACAACTGTAATAGAATAAACATGATTTTAAAATAAGAAAATAAAAAAAATAAAGAATAATATAGGAAATGGAGAAGCCAAAGAACTTGTATGTATGATCCATGGACATGAAGTAAGGGTATAGGGGGGATTGCTGGAGGGAAGGGGCTACCAGCCAGACGTGGGCAAAGGGGGAAAAATTGGGACAACTGTAATAGCATAATCAAGAAAATATACTTTAAAAAATGATTAAATGAGACCATGCTTGTAGCACCTTGGAAATGCTCAGTAAATGTAGGCTGACAATGTTACTGCTATTGCTGTTTCCAGAAGATACACTTAATCTCAATTTTTTTCATGCATATAATTGATAAGAACCACCTGGAGCCTTAATCTCAAATTATAAAACCATTCTGTAATACAGAGGAAACTTTAAGAAATCTCAACAATCAGAAATAATGAGTAAATTTGGTCACACCTATAAAGTCTTCAGGTAAAGCTTACCGCCTTTCTCTGTAATCTGTCTATTCATATTTCTACCATAATATTATCTATTTTGACATTTTTCCCCCATTATAGTGTGAGTTCTATCAGAGCAAGGACTATATCCCATTCATTTTGGTATCCTATAGACAGAAGATACTGCAATGTTAACAAAATGTTATATAGCAGATGCTTAATAGTTATTAAAATATTTCATTAAAAATCCATCAATTTCTTGTAATTTCTCATCTGTCTTAACTCCTGTTGCAGCATCCCTGGAAAAAAAGGAGGAAAGCCTTTTTTTTTTAATGTAATCTTTACTGTACTTTTTTTCCATTAAGGGTTTTGAAAGCTGACGAATTTAACAATTACAACCCACATCTCTACCCAACAGATGAAAACACCTAAGTAAGTGAAATTCTACTGGTTTTGCCAGTCTTAAAGTTCCAACGGTTCTCAGGAACAAAGAAACACTCTGAAACAGGTTATTTAGCCCTCGTAAAACACTGAGAGTTTATATAACCAACCCATGATTCCTGCCATCATCACTAAAGTAAAATAGATAAGCAGCCCCTCCCAGCTCCCTCTGGCTGCTTGCTGCCTTTCAGTGAACATTTTCCCCTTTTGGCTATCATAGGTACTAATATTAATATCAGTAGCAAAGCCTGCTACTCCAAGTATGGTCCCCAGACCAGTGGTATGGGCAAGACCTAGGAGTTTGTTAGAAATGCTGAATCTCCGTTTTAAATAGATTCCCCAGGTGATTCACATAAACATTAAAGTTTAGGTGGCACTACAGTAGAGTTGACTATGCCTGGGCTCTAGATTCAGACTGTCTAGAATTAACTCCACAACAGACCAGCAGGGGTACCTCACACAAATCACTTCACCCAGAGATTCTTACCCTGGTTGTCCAGTTTAGAAACACCTGGGCAAACTTTTTTAATCTCAATGCCTCAGCTATACTCCAGAGATTTACTTAACTGGAGTAGCACCCAATATTTTTTAAAGCCTCCCCACTGACTAACTCCTTCTATCAAATGGGACACTTAATAGTACCGGCCTCATGGGGTTGTGAAGAGAAAATCTGATAATCTTTGAAAAGCTTATGGCTCAGTACTTGGGATGTGTAAGTGCTCAATGTTTCGTAGTTGTTATCATACTTGGAAACCTGGAAATAAATTATCCTACAGTAGGCTCACACGTACTGGGCTGGCCCATCTTACAGGTTGATACCTGCCAAACACATGAGGCACAAAAGAAAGGACACAATCAAAGAACACATTATCCACAGGATGCGTTTTTCCTAGCAGCAAACTGTTGATTAAACCTTCAAGGAAACTACAGTGTGTCAGGCGAGGGCAACCCATCTCTGCAAGGTGTCAGTAAAGGCCAGCACCTTCATCTGGAATGTGTTGATGGAGGGTGGGGGAGCACTATTTCAGCAGTTCTGTAACACAGGAAATCCCCCTTACCACACCTTCCTGATTTACACTGATTCTTGATACACACCACATGTGTCCTCAACTCTCTTTTCCCCTCCCCCAAAGTTTTCAGTCGTTCTGTTCCACATTTAGGTGATGAAAACTTAAAACTTGTGGTTATAACTTCTATGAGAAATTTCATTTTGAAAGCTTGCTAAATTTCAACTTCATTGCCATAAGGAAACAGAAAAAACAAAAGACCTCAGTCATCCAGTAACACAAAAACCCCTAGTGAAGACATTTAATAAGTTTAAGTTTTCTGCTACAAGTTGTTGAAAATCCTGACCTTCAGACTGCGGTGTCATTTATTTGCTTCTACAAATGTTCTATGAAACAATAGCACTTATTTTTCTAATAGTTTTAGGTTACATGTTTAGTTTCACCCACGGATTTTAACTTGGCTAAGCCTGGCCTGTAAGCAGTCCCTTTTGAATCTATACCTCACTGGATTTAACCTGAGTCTATCCTTCCAAGGGGATTCATAATGGCCAAGCAAGTAAGTCCCACAACCTGGCTTTTCAACAATTGGAAGGAAATAAACACCCAGATGGAAACAGCATACCTATTAAGGCAAAAATTTATCTCAGTGGTGATTCCATTTTTTTTAAGTGTGCATGGTTCAGTGACTATGTCACCAAAAAGCTCACATTCCATTTCCAGCTCTTCTGCTTACCCCTTCTGGGCCTCCTCCATGGTAGATGAAACAGACTCCTCCTCCCTTTCACTGGGTGCACTTACAGCTAATGAATGTCTGCGTTTAAAAGGATTTGAAATTCTTTGTTGGAAGTCTCCTCAATGACAGTGGCCTCCCACCAGTGCTCTCAAAGTCCTCTCCATCCCATTCTTTGGGCTAATTCTAACTTCATCCTGAGAATGGGGCCCAGTCTTAAGGGAGTCTGGGATTCAGGTGCTAGATCTCCAAAAATTAAATTTTATGACCTGTTAAAGAGTTTGTCAATGAAGAACAGTTCGAAAAGATACAAGAATCTGGGACTAAAATGGACCCCAACACACCTACAAACAAAATGGCCTCTCAGAAAAACCCATTCTAGCTTCCCAGAGAACCTGTTGCAGATTGGCCCAATTACCAAAGAGCAACAGTACCTACCTGGTTCATTGCAATAGAGTGAAGGGATTATTAGCTGTGATACCTCTTTTAAAAGTTTTAGGCTTGAGGGCAGAGGCATTGAGTTCTAATTCCAGCTATGCCACTTACCGTCATGTTACTCTGAACAACTTCTTTGAATTCGTTTTCTCATTTATAAAGTGGGAATGCCAACATTTAAAATAAGACTAACTATACACAGTTTCTGTGGGGATCAGAACATTTTTAAAGAACATTACAAATATAAAGTGTAATTATTTTTCTCCTGCAAACAACTGATTAAGGAGCTATTAAAAAATGACTACCTTGTCATTTTTTACAAAACATATGCCAGGTCTTTTTTATAACTCTCTTTTTCAGCTAACTAGTATTCAAATTCACAAAGCAGCTTTAACAAGATGAATGAAATTCTGAGAGAATCAAGAAATCCTCAGCTAGGATGTCTCTCAAATCATACAGTGATATACTGTTTGCATAAAAAGGCAAAAATACTTTTAGTGTCACTTTCCCTCTGTATCCAAAATTTTACAAACCTCTTGTTTTACTAAAGGAAACCATACCATGATGCACAACATTAGTTTTGCTGTGGCTCTTTTCTTGACATTTGTTCAAAGAAAATATTATAGCTACAAGGATTAAAATGGATAAGCATATTTAAAAAGATGTTAGGGGAAATAAATAATTTATATCAAGTTCCAATTTGGAAAAATAAATACAACACTACAGCATTGCTTTATTAGAAACTATAGACAAATAGCAAACAGAGAGGTGCTTGCTAAAAAGTACTAATGAGAGACATTAGAGATAATGGTTAAATTAGAGCTCACTCATACATGGATTATTCTGTAGCCACTGAGAAACAGACTGTAATTACTAAAAAAAAAAGAAAAAGAAAAAAGGTTATCTAGATAAGCAAGTTGTACAACAATATAATCTCACTTATGTATTTAAAAACTTATATACATCTGTATATATAGACAAAGGCCTGAAAAGAAACATGTGTAATTGTTGTAAGTGGTATGGAATGAGATTGAGGTTTACTAATATAGGTATTATTAAATGTGTATTAATGAACATGCATTACACTGGTAATTAATACAATAAAAAACATAAATTTTTCAAAATATGTTTCAAAATTTTTAAAAAGTTAAGCATTAACCAGAAATAATCCTATAAATTTTTTAAAAGCAAAAACAATGAATGGAAAAGAGGTTATTCCTTTTAGCATAATAAGCTATCAGATAAATGGCAAATAATCAGTCAACAAGTATCTACAGAACAGCTACTATGCAAAAGGCACTCTATTAGAGGTGGGAAAAAAGAGAAATGATATAATCATTACCCTCACAATTACCTAGGAGTAGAGCCAAGTCTACATGAACATACACAAAAAGATACCTGAAAACATAAGAGGGAATATGAAAATGGCCAAAAAAGTGATTTTTAGACGAGTACCTTAGAAATTCAGGTGAAAGAAAGAAAAGGAAGGAAGGAAGGAAGGAAGGAAGGAAGGAAGGAAGGAAGGAAGGAAGGAAGGAAGGAAGGAAGGAAGGAAGGAAGGAAGGAAGGAAGGGAAGGGAGGAAAAGAAAGGAAGGGAGGGAGGGAAGGAGATCACTTTGAGCTGAGATGTGAAGAATTCATAGAGGGGGACAATTCTGAGCTGGACTTTGAAAGAGAAAGAATTCAGAAATGGTTAGGAAGTGGGCAAAAGGATGTGGGGAATTCAAAGGGTTAGAAATTAAGACAATGGCAGAGAGTAGCTTTATGACAGGAAGCTACACCATTTGTGACTAGACCCAGGTTCCTGTTGGTAGGAGGAGAGAACAAGCTGGGCAAGGATGGTGGGCTGACTCTAGAGCTTTGGAAAGCTGGAGAAGAGTGAAAGGGACTTGAGTTAGCAGACAAGGGATGTCACTGAAGGTTTCTAGATGGGCAGTCACAGGAGGACAGATAGCTTCAGAAAGATTAATCGGGCAGCAGGATAGAGAAAGACTGGGTACAGGGAACCCACTTTCCTGAGAGAGAGATGACAGAATAGGTGTAAGGTGATGAGTGCCCAAACCAGTTGGAAATAGCCACAAGGAAAAAATAATAATAGTTTTCATTTAGCCCCATTCTCAAACTTTCAAGTCAGACTCAACCTAATATAAACCCCTAGAGGAAAGAGCTTTGAAGCTGTGTTGGTAGACAAATGAGGAAAACTGTTCTGTGATGTTGTTAGGGGATGTGGTGATAATCAGCTTTGGAGTAAGACTATCATGGTCCCAACCATAGCTCTACCACTTACTAGTCAGTTACTTAAATAACCCCTAAGACTTTGTGTAAAACATATAACCTCTTTGCTCCTGGTTTCTTCAGTTGAAGTGGCTATAAGTGTGTTCTCTACGTAAATTTAACAAACTCAGTTCAAGAAGAAAGATAATGGAGAGAGGAATGAAAGAAGGGTTTTCTTGAAACCTCACCTTTATCAGTTCCCTTTACCCTCCACAAAGTTTCACTGGGCTTAGAACTTGAAGGAAGAAGGTAGAGTATGGTTCCAGTTTATACATTTAAAAAAATAAAGTAATTCTAAAAATGCCCAACAATTTGATGGTAACTTCTAACAACTTTTTCAAATATTCTTGTTTTTTTTCCTGCCATTTCCCCTACCTCAATAACACTGTTGATTCATTTCTATTATTATCTTCTAAATATACCTCTTTCCCAGAGAAACTAGTAAGTTCTATCTGACACTAGACCAGTTGATGTTCTATTCTTTCACCATGTCATAAAGTGTGACAACCATGTCTTTCAGTTGTTCTTATGTCTCTCTGTGATTATTTCATTGTTTTTACATAACAACTATTTTGTGTCCTGACCCACAAGATCTTTAAATATCCTCATAGGACATGGCACATATTTTTTTAATGCTCCATAATGCTTAGTATAGGGCTTTTGAGTGCCTAATAAATGAATAGATGAAAAAAATGAAATAATGAATCAAAGACTGGATTCCTCTCTTTCTGAAGCACAGTGAAGAGAGGATAAGACTGGGTTCTAATCCTGGTTCTACCAACTATTCATCTGTATGAACTTGCTATGTGACTGTATGAACAAGTCACATAGCTTTTCTGAGTCTAAGTTTCTCCATATGCACACATTTCTCATCAGATTGATTTAAGAATTAAGAGGTAAAAAAAGGAAAAAGAAAAAGAATTAAAGGAGGTACATATGTCAAACACAGAATTGCTCAATAGGGGCTATTATTAGTAATATTATTATTCACCCTTAAGGCCAGGTCAAGATCCCTCCTCCTAGGCAACCTGTAACTAACTATGCCAGCTCTCATTCACCCCCCTGCTCTGAATTCCTATGGCTCTTACTACTTGTACATCCTTTAACCTTTGAAAATATCCTATCTTGTTTTCATTGCTATTATTTCCCGCATGTCTTGTGTGTCTGAGGAAATCTTTAACTAGTAGAATTTTACAATTAGATACTACATGTACACAACATAGTCAATGCTATTTCACAGTTAAAGAAGGCTTCAGGAGCATGAACAATTTCCCCAATGGCATATGTTTAATTAGTAAAGAACTGAAACTCAAAAAAAGAAACAAACCTGAAACTAATACCAAAGTCTCCTTATGAAGTTCATAGTGGAGGCTCCATGTAAGCCGGCAGGTTTAATGAAAGATGTCACTGAGTCCATTTCACACTGCATTAACTGGGTGGTCTTGGGCAAGCTACTTAACCACTCTATCTCCATTTCCTCAAAACTACTTTCCTCACAGGGTTGCTAAGAGAATTAAATGTGTTAATTCACATAAATTGCTTAAAATATTACTTGGCACATAAGCACTCAATAATGTTAGGTAATATTATTATATTATTACTATTATTAAGCTGAGGAAAAAACATCTATTCTTCCATAGTATTTCAGAATAATGCCCCAAATCTGGGCAATTTACCTTTTCATAGCTTTGCAATTTCTCCTTCCATCCTTCAAGGTGTTTTTGCCTTTCCAGAGTAAGTGAAAATAAGGTACTGATTTAATTTGCAACTCCTTCAATGCAAACATATAGATACAAATATGTATCCCCATCTTTTCTAAATATGTAGCTTATATTTTTCATTCTTCATTCTTTGCCACACAAAAAGCAAAACATGTGCATTAAGGTTTGTAAATAACATACTTTGTTTGACTTAATGTGTCTGTTCTATGCATTGTGATGATGATTATCTCTATATGGATTTTATGTGCATGTCAATGCCAGTGTGTTTTGATTGTAAATTCCTAGAGACAAAAATTGTCTGTTTAAGTCAATCAAACATACATTCAGGGGCACTTGCGCCAAATTGAATCAAGTATTCAGAAAAGAATTTCAGAAAAATTTAGAAAATGAAGGGGGATTAATGGAGATTGGCTTAGCAGAAGGCTTAATGAAAGAGGGAACTTGGGTAGAGCATGAAGGACAAGCAAAATTTTTAATTCAAGAGGGAAAGTGAGTGTTCAAGGTGGAGGTTATCATACTAACAGAGGGACTAGGCAAAAATTAGTCTAAAGTAGAGCGGTGGTACTAGAGACCACTGTGAAATTCTGTTGAATATGTAATACCAGAGCACTTTGATAGTACAGTTCATGTTTTATTCCTCTTGGAATAAAGGTAGCCACAATATCTAGCACTATTTGGATACAGTTTATAATCAAAAAACATTTAAAAAATTAAGCAAAATTATAGTTTTTCACTCTATGAAAGTGAAGAAAACTAAACAGAGTTGACCCCAACTCAATCTGACCATGAAATCAAAGGATAAAGGAGTTAAAAAAAAGTCTCTCTACCTTCTACAGCACCAGCTGCTAGTCTAAAAATGTTTTTACTTTGCCTATATCACCATCCATGAATGAGTGCAAGAAATAAAACACACCAAATTCTCTCATGTTCATATATTCATATTCTCTTTCTCTACCGCCCTCCTTCCACTCTTCCCCTCTACCCTCCCACCCCTCACCACACACACACACACACACACACACACACACACACAGTCTCAGACTGAGACAGCTGAAAACTTGATTAAGGCATAGGAAGCACTGAAGTTAAGATTCTTAACATCTAATCCATTTTGATGAAGGATTCTCAGGAGAGGCTCCTGACTCCAAGAGCCCAGGCCATGTGACTGGCAGACTAAACAGACAGGCCAGGGGAATTTTGAAAAAACCTTCTTTTCTTTATGAGGTACCCATCACAAAAGAAGTGCTTGGGAGAATGGGAGAGAGAATTTAAACAAATTTGGCAAGACAAATAATGATATTTGGTATTGGCAACAGTAGCACAATTTGCGTTACACAGAAACATATAACTGTGTGTGAATTACCAATGACCAAGTGATAACTATATAAATTAGGCTGAAAGTTTTGTTTACTGGACTTTTTTGTTTCACTGAAATTAATTAAGCCACCTTTACAAGCAATAGATCAGAGTATTCTAATCTCTTCTCTACAGATGGCCAAATGACTAAATTTTGACTAAACGACACGATGATTATATCTTTGTGAGATACCACATTCAAGTTCACAAGGGTACAGTGAGCTGCAGCTAGCCAGCACTCAGGACCTGGTTACCATATTTCAAATATTACAGAAAGTACATTCTTTAACACAGTATTAAATTGTATCAAATCTTAAAGTTGCTGGCAGACAAATCATAAATGCCAAATGACAAAGTTGAAATGGAGGCTTTTCTTGGACCTACAAATCTCCAGAAACTGCTTTTGGTTGATGCTGCATAAGTGACAGGAGGTCAGTTGTGTGTAATATGACAATAGTCCCTGGGCCTCATTCATCTTCCCAGCCTCAGTGTCAAAGAGGAACCTGGAACTAGATGCCTGTTCAACAAGCAAATTCACAAGTGATTGGATATAATAAAATACTAGGCTATTTTTATACTATAAAAGAAGGATAACACAAAAATTATCAAGCAAATTCTAAAACTTTATTTTATATACCCTGTAATATAAGAATCAAATTAATAATTTTACTTTTTAATTATATCTTATTGATTATATTTTTACAGTGGTCTCAGTTTTTCTCCTGTTGCCCCCCTCCACGCAGTAGCCCCCACTCCCTCAGGCAATCTCTACACCATTGTTCATGTCCATGGAACATGCATATAAGTTCTTTGGCTATTCCATTTTCTATACTCTATTTTACATCCTCATGGCTATTCTGTAACTACCTATTCATTCTTCTTAATCTCCTCACCTTTTCACCCATTTGTCCATATCCCCCTCCCATCTAACAATGATCAAAATGCTCTCTGTAACCATGATTCTGTCTTTCTCCTTGTTTGCTTAGTTTTTGTTTTTTAGATTCAATTATTGATAGATATCTATTTATTACCATTTTATTGTTCATAGTTTTGATCTTCTTTTTCTTAAATAAGTCCTTTTAATATTTCATATAATAATGGTTTGGTGATGAACGCCTTTAGTTTTTTGTCTGGGAAGCTCTTTATCTGCCCTTCAATTCTAAATGATATCTTTGCTGGGTAGACCAAACTTGGATATAGGTCCCTGCTTTTCATGACTTTGAATATTTCTTGCCAATCCCATCTAACCTGGAAAGTTCCTTTTGGCAAATCAGCTGATAGTCTTATGGGAACTCCCCTCCCGGTAACTAACTTCTTCTCTCTTGTTGCTTTTAAGATATCTCTTTAACTTTTGGCATTTTAATTATGATGTGCCTTGGAGTGGGCCTCTTTGCATCCATCTTGCTTGGGATTCTCTGTGCTTCCTGGACTTGCATGTCTATTTCTGTTACCAAATTAGGAAAGTTTTCTTTATTTTTTCAAACAGATTTCCAATTTCTTGCTGTTTCTCTTCTCCTTCTGGCACCCCCATGATGCAAATGTTGGTATGCTTGAAGATGTCCAGCAGGCTGCTTACACTAGCTTCATTTTATTTATTCTTTTTTTCTTCTTGCTGTTCTGATTGGTTGTATTTTGCTTCCTTATGTTCCAAATCTTTTGATTCAACTCTACTGTTGCTTCCCTGTAAATTGTTCTTTATTTCAATGTGTAGCATTCATTTCTGATTGGGTGTTTTTTATGCTGTTGAGGTCCTCAATAAGTTCCTTGAGCATCCTTATAAACAGTGTTTTGAACTCTGCATCTGATAGGTTGCTTATTTCCATTTTGTATAGCTCTTTTTCTGGAGTTTTGATCTATTCTTTCATTCGGACCATGTTTCTTTGTCTGCTCATTTCAGCAGCCCCCCTGTATTTATTCCTATGTTTTAGGTAGAACTATGACTTCCTGTCTTGGTAGCATGGCCTAATATAGTAAGTGTCCTGTAGGGTCCCATGGCCCAGCTTCCCCTATCACCCAAACTGGGTACTCAAGGTATACCTTTCATGTGAGCTGAATACACCCTCCTCTTGTATTTGAGCCTCGATTGCCATTAACAGGTCAATGGGAAGGATTTACCCAGGTCAATCAGCGGCAAGGATTGGCTGTGACCACTGATTACAAACCGCCATACTCCAGGGAGGTTCGGCTGTGCAGGGGCATGGTGGTAGTGCTCCAACATGGTCTGTAGCTGTCTTCCAGCTCTCACCCTGATACCAGACACTTCACTTCCTCCCTGTATGCCACTGGTACCTTTCAAGCTGCTACCCCAGTGCTGGAGCTCAAAGAAAGTGAATCTGGGTAAGTCCATGTGTGGGTTCTTTAAAAGGAACTGCTTGGGACTCGAGCAATTTATTCCACCAACTCAATCTCCACTGGTTTTGCAGCCAGAAGTTATAGGGACTTATTTTCCTGACACTGGAATGCTGGGCTGGAGGGGCCTGGTGTGGGGCTGGGACTCCTCGGTCCCAAGATATCCCTCCCTCATTTTTATCCACCATATGTGGATGTGAGACCAGCCCTTTCTGCATCTCCACCCCTCCTAGCAGTCTAGATGGATGTGGTTTGTTTAATTCCATAGTTGTCAGACTTCCATTCAACTCAATTTCTGACTGTTCTGAGTGATAGTTGTTCTATATTTCAGTTGTAATTTTGCTGTAGTTGTGCAAGGAGGCGAGTCATGTTTACCCATGCCACCATCTTGACCAGAAGTCCTCATAATTCAATTTTAAATTATCTTTCAGCCCTGGCTGGTGTGGCTTAGTGGATTGAATGTCAGCCTGCAAACCAAAGGGTTGCCTGTTCGATTCCAAGTCAGGGCACATGCCTGGGTTGTGGGCCAGGTCCACAGTTGGGGGCCCACAAGAGCTAACCACACATTATTGTTTCTATCTCTCTCTTTCTCACCTCCTTCCCCTCTCTTTAAAAACGAATAAATAAAATATCTTTCAAACATACTTCATAACTCAAATCTCACCAAGTGCAATTATAACACAGTAGTTAGAGTACATAAATGTGTGCAGTGATTAGATGAGGACAATGGGAGAGGGGAAGATCACTGATCAGGTTGAAAATATTCTCCTCCTCTCCACTGGAGTAAAAGAACTTAAAATGGACTCTATTTTCCTATAGGGCCAATTCCATTTTACTATGCCTAAAATGCAAGATTCTCATAATCTGAATTGGATTTATTCAATCAACATTTATTTTTACACCTGTGCTTCCTTCTTTTTTAATTACATATTTTGGAGCTAATAGAAATAAAACTTTTTAAAACCCAATTTAAGCATAATTCTAGAAATATCAGCTTTTCTTAGTATTTCTAACATGCACTTTACTTTTATATATATTTTTAAAATAATAAACATTTCTGAATTAACAAAAATGTGCAAATGGGCTTCTATAAAAAATTGACATGGTTCTAGCAACATGAACTAAGATAATTTCTAACATGTAATTAAGTGTTTCTAACATGTACCTGCTCTGAAGCCAAGATGCTCTCTTTAATGCCCAAACACATACTTAGGCTTTGGTTCATGCTTTTCCCTTTGAATTTGAATGTCCTTTCTTTTCATCTCTTCCTCTAGTATCCATCTATCTTTGAAAAGGCCCAACCTAACTCCCATCTAAGTCTGGCCAGTATTCATCTGTACTTTTACTGTTATACCTTGGCAAACTATTATGTTCTACTTAGCACTCTATTACATATTATCTTTGGGTTACTCTTCAGTCTTATCTGTAATATTTTCTCATTTAAGTTGTTTGTTCATTGACAAAAGGAACAGTGTATTTTGAAGGGTCAGGTCAGGTATTTTATAGTGCCCTTCAATTTGGGTTTTACTAGCATTTTCTCAGATTTACAGAGAGTTATGGATTTGAGGAAACAATATCACAAAGGTGAAGTGCCCTTCTCATCACATCATATCATGAAATACATGATGTCAACATGACTTATCTGCTGGTGTTAACCTTGATCACTTTGCTGAAATAATGTCTGCCAGTTTCTCCAAAATAAAGTTAACATTTTCCCCTGTACAGATTCTCTTCTTTAAGAAGCAAGTCATTAAAGCCAGTCTATACTCAAGAGGAGAGAAGTCAATCACCATATCCTAGAGGGAGCAGTAAAGAATTTGAGGACATATGCTAAAACGACCACAATAGTTAGTTAATAAATATTATGGAGGTTATGCAAATATTCTGTTTAACCTTAACGTTTCCTCTATTTATTTTAACAGTGATTAGTAGATCTTTCATGTAGCAGTTTTCACTATTATTTTTCATATTGCATTCTAATGGTGATTTAGGACAGTATCTTTTATTTATTTGATATTTTGCCATTCTTTGTCCAGCATGAAACTAAACATCAAGTAAATAATCAATAAACACTTGTTAAGTATAATTTAATTTTAAGAAACATTTTTGTGAAATAAGATAATGAAAGGTGGATAAGTTCAAGGCAAATATGTATTTTGGCAGGTGTGCCATTCTTATGTCATACGCTTGATTAATGCAATGGATATAGAAACAAAAAGAACTAATTACCTCACCTCTACTAAAACTGGGAGAAGTTCCTGGAGAAAGGAGAAAAATAATAATAGTTGTATAGGGCCTTAGAGTTTACCAAGCATACTCACATTCATCATTTAGGATTTTAGAAGCCCTCTGAAGAGAAAATCTTCAGGAGGTGAAGATTTTAAAAAAAACAACATTTAAACTTGTGGAAAGGCACTATTAAGTCAGGAATTGGAAAGTTAGGCATAGAAATTACATAACACTAACAAGGAAAAAGCACAGCTAAAAGCAAAGAAACAGATACAATAAAAAAAATAGTGTGGGTCGAGTGCAAGGCTTTAAACAAGGTGGTAAAGTTGATTTAATGCAGAGCATGAAACCAAGACAACTTAGACAGCCAAAGATAAAGAATACATGGTTAAAATAATCAAGAATGTCATTAAACTAAGCATTAAGAGCAGACTTCATGGGAACATGCATTGAAAGTGAAAAATGAATATAATATTCATTCATTTCTCCATTGGTCACCTCCATTTTCCTGGTGACTTTAACAGTGCCTTTAACCTATTATGAATCCAAAAATATTTGCTTAAGTTCTACCATGTGTCTTACAAAATACTAGACATTTTGGGATACACCATAATTACATATTATCCCTTCTTATAAAGAATGTGCATCCTAGTTGGAAAGGTAAAAGAAACAAACATGTGTGTAAAGTTAAAGAGCAAAACAAGGCTGAAGGGGCCAAAAGAAAAGCATAAAGAGTTAAAAGCTTCAACAGTCCAGACAAAGAAGAGACCATTATGGAATGCCCTGTTCAGGAAAGACTTTGTGAAAATGAGGGGCATTTGCAATAGGCCTTGAGGAATTGGGCAGAGTAGGAGTGAGATGTGAACAAAGCCAAGAGAAAGGCATTCGAAGCAGAGATATACCAGCTGAACAAAGGTATGGCGTTGAAACAGTGCTTTAAGAAGACAGTGAAATCAACTAGGGTTGTAAAGGTATATGAAAATATAAGGTATAGGAGGTAAGCTGAGATTGAAATGTAAAAAGCTTTGAATGCCAAGTTGAAGAGTTTGAAGATTTTCTGTAAGCAATCTAAAAATAAAGTTTTTTGAGCAAGAGTGGCATGATACACCTGAAACTAATATGATACATGTTTGATACATGTTTGATAATTGATACATCAATTATAATTGAAAAACAAACAAAAAATTTAAAGAATGACATAATGAATGTGACATTTTAGAAATACTAAGCTAGCTTTTGATGTGCATAATAAATGGTATACATCTTAATTAAAGATATGGTTATGGCAGTAAAGAGACAGGTATATAAAGAAAGCACACTGAATATGTAACAAAGAAGGGCAGCGTGGAGCAAAATAAACTTACGAACAAAAGATTAATGCAAGATTTCTTTGTTGGGAGCAAGTAAAGCATAACATCACAGAACAGAGAGGAAGTTAGGCAAAGGCTAAGATTCCAAGGTATGAAGAACAATCCAATTTTTATTTCCTCCATCATCACCATGTTTGTATGAAATTTAAGTTGTCTAAGCATAGAGTGTATTTAAAAAGTTAACAAAGAAACTCCCAAAGTGATAAACAGTGGCTTTAGAAAGAGAAAATGCAGTTGCATTAAAGTGCTTAAAAGGTACTTGGAAAATACAAGACACATGAGTTTCTGTTATTATACAACATTATGGTTAAGTCAGTATATCTTTTTTAAATAAGGTACTTATCCTTAAATGTCGTTTACTAAGAACACCTAATTATTTTAAGATGCTCATGATGATAACAATTATCAGTGAATGAAAAGTTAACGACTAAAGTATAATTTTTCAAAATTTCTGAGACTATACCAAAGACAATTTTGCCTTGAATTCTGCAATGCAATATGCAACAACAAAGACAACACGGGTGATTTAAGAATATGTAAGCATCAAAGGGCAGAAATAGGTCATTCCCACTCTCTTTAACTCTGCTAAGGCCTCAAATACTGATATAGTTCAGAGCATCTTATTACCACAGAGACATAAATCAAAAGGAGTTCAGCTAGGAGCAATAAAACAGATTAGTGTCTGGAAGGGCAGACTTTAAAGAAAGTTTTAAAAGAATTAAATCCAGGTAGTCTAGATAAAAATCAGCTATGAGGATATCTTTTTTTTGAAGCTGACACACCAAGGTCAGAAATTACTTAGAATGTAGAAGTCTAAAAAATATAAAAGTAATCATAAATATTTACAAAACATTTTTATTTATAAAGGGAAATCTCAGGATGAATTTGCTGGCAAAAACCTATGGGAAAGAAGAATTCCCTCCCACAGAAGTGGTGAAAACTCTATTCCTGGAGATATTTAATGCCAGGTTGGACAAAACAAGAAAAGGACTCCATATGGAATAATCCTGTACTGGCCCCTGAAGTGGTGGGAGGATTAAAGATGATCTCTTAGATCTTTTCCAACTCTGATTTTTTTTTTAATTCTGTGAAGTTTTATGGGCACAGCCTTTTGCCAATTTCCTTTCTTCCCATGATATGCCCACTTTCTCCTTTTACAAAAGGAAACAAATTGTATCCTTCATTTGAAGATGAGCTCATGTTCTCAGTGAATCATAAATATAATTCTAGGTACAAGTGTGGGAGAAAAAGGCCAATTCCTATAACTTATAATGGTCATTTTTTCTTTCACCCCAGTGGTTCCTGGGGCTCTTACAAGTTCTCCTACAAACTAAGGAAGTATTTCAAATGGATTCAAAGAAGAACCGTTTCATCAGGAAAACATTAATATTTTCCGTTCTTGTGTCTGATCTCAGAGCTGACAGTGACCCTGTATGCTATAAGGTCCTGGGTCAAATTACCAAAAAAGATGCTGTTCAGGATTATCTTTTACCTTTCAGCATTTCATGCTGAGTGACAGCAAAATCTACTTGCAATCTACTTTTTGTGGTAATGACATTTATTTACCTCTGAAAAGATGTAGCCTGAAATACCTACACACTTTGGCAAGTGTTTTAAAAGAGGAAGTCCTATTCACACTTCAAACTGAAGAAACCTCAGCTTTCTTTGCTCTCTTTCTCCATTCTGGCACTTAAAAAAGGGGGGGGGGGCTTCTCAGTCACCCTTGAAATAAATCCCAATACCTCTCTAGAATTCACATTCAGTGAAAGCCCCAGAAAATACAACTGCATTTCCTCGTTTTCCTGATTTATAAGGACAAGATGTAACAAAATCCAGGCAGTGCTGAGAAACTGTCCCTGAACCCTTTGAAAATAAAACTGTAGCTCACTTATGAGAAGGAACAGCAGGACAGAGATAGCTGTCCAAGAATGGACACCAATGTCTCTTCTATCTAATCTAAACAGCTTCAATGACTGAGGAGCCACCAATGCCTACCTTGCCTGTATGAAGAAAGTATGTTCCTTTACCCACACAGAACGTTCATAGGTATTAACACCAAACGCTCTAAATAAATTTTTTAAAATACCATTTTCATTTTTTCCCTAGTTAAAATACCTAAAAAGATTGGCTTCTCACACTGGAATAGGATTTGTAGTTTTCAAAGCCTGATACTTAACTCATCTGATGCTAGCAGAAAAGAAGGCTGGCATTTATAATCCCATTTTTAAATGAAAAAAAATGCGACTCTGAGATTAGGCGGTCTGAAGGAGAACCCACCATGGGGATTTTCAAACCCTCTCTAACAAGGGACCAATTTAAAGGGATTATTCCAAAACACTTGAGAGTGGGTTTCCAAAAAAAGCTGGATCTTGTCTCAGGAAAGCAAGAAATAAGAAAAACAATACCTACTTTTTTCTAGAATTTTAGTAATGAAACATAAGCCTGGCCTTTTGGAACCTATGAACTTGCCTGTATTTTTTCAAGAAACCGACTGCAACTTCTCCCCACAGGACTAGCCTAACAGAGGGTTTGACTATCAGTTAATGGCCTCAGAACTCAGCGGCCCAGTGGAAGACCAGCAGCGGGGACTAGAACTACCTTACCTGGGAGCCCCCTTGGCGTAATCAAGTCAGGAGTCCCACCACTGGTGTGCCCTTGCCTGCAGCTACCAGCTTTTCAGAGGAGCTTCTACGAGGCTCTCCTCCAAATCGCCCCCCCCCCCCCACACACACACACCCACTGCTCGTTCCCACTCCCCAAACTTCCCCCACCGTGCAAGAATGGGAAGCAAGTTTCTCACCATCCTCGTAGTTTTTGAGATAGTAATCCGGGCCGGGCCCCCCGCGGCTTTTCGCCGGGTTCCTCAGGTTCTGGAACTGCAGGAAATCAGTCCGTTTGCCCCCAAAGCGCAGAAAGGCGGGCGAAAGTCCCCGGGCCAAGGTCACCAGACGCTTGGAGCTGCAGGGACAGAGAAAGAGAAGAAAGGATCCCGAGGGGAGGCGGGAGGCCGTGGAGCACCCATTAAGGCCCTCTTCCCACTCTCTGCGGTCGACCCGGCCAAGGCTCGGCGTCCGCCCCAGCTCGCCAACTGCACGGGCTCCTGGCCGCTCCGGCCTCACGTGCGCCCGGTGCTCCTGGCCACCCTGCACTTGGCTGCCCGGCCCCCGGGGGCTATGCCTCCTGCGCTCAGCCAGACAAGGCCCCCTCCCACAGACACCCCGACGCTGCTCACCAAATATACTTATTTCCAGAGGGTTAGACTGTGTTAACTGTGTGTATGAGGTGGAGGGTGGGGGCCCTTCTGAGATCAGGGGGCTAAGGCGCAATTGCCCTGTTCTGCCACTGCGGGGAAAGCGCTCCTGAAGTAGACGCGCAGCGCGGACCGCAGGACTCCGACTTGAAACCAGAGATCTGCCTCCTCGGCCCCAGAGCACCACAACCTCAGTAGAGAAGGTGAAACCTGTATTTTTTCTCTCAGACCAGGCACCTGAGGTCAAGTTGATTCTTTGTTTTTTAATGCCAAAGTTAAAAGTTCCCTTTTCCAACACTTTGTAGAAACCGCATCCATCTCTTAAATCCCTGTGCAAGAGAGCTTCCCCGGGTAAATCCTTGCCTTTATGCGAATACTTCCCATCCCTGTCTTGCACAGTAAAGGCAATGTCTCTTTTGACCCCTGGAGCTATTCAGGCTGATCTCAGAAAGGTATCATTCTTCTCTCCACCCCCTGAATCGGGCTCCATCTTTTCTCCTTCACACTTGGGGTCATTTGGAAGCGATGAGGAAAGTCAAGTTTGCCGAAATGTGGGCCGTCCGCGTCGGAGGAAACTGGAGGAGCACCAGAACAACAGCATTTACCCCTACTTAGGTTCAGGATTTCCATAAATAGTTTTGTTTTTTTAAAACCAAGCGCTGCTACTTCGGAAAGGGGCGGAAAGGGTAATGCAGATGCTCAGTGCTAAGGGAATCAGCTGTTGAGTTCCAGATCTGTAATTTATTTTTAACGCTTTGCTGGTTCAGGTTCTTAAAATCCACACCCAAATGGAGAAACTAAAGAGTATCATAAACGCGGTGAATAAGGGAGAAGAAAACAACCGCAGATTGCACTCAGGGACTGCCTAAGCAGCCCGGCCGCCCGGGGCAGTCCCGTGGCGGAGGACTCCAGGACTGCGTTCCAGGGCGGCGCGTGGGCCCTAGGCAGGCAAAGACGTCCGCGCGACTCCAGCCCCGCGGAAACGGCGTTTCCAGCAACCGACCGTCCGGAAGCCTCCACAGCCAATGCAAATGCGCCCCGCCACGGCTTCTTCCCCCAATGCCGCCTTCCAGAATCTTTTCTGTGGCAAGCATTTGGCATGAACAGGATGGTTTTTTAAAAAGAATCCTTCAGGAGTCCGCGCAGCTGAAGAAGTACAATGCAAGGGGGGCTTGTATTTCGGCAAACCCCCGTTGCCCCCACCTGGGGACGAGCTCAGAGACGGGCTCTGCTTCACTGAAGAGCTTCCAAGGAGGACACCGGGCGGCGCGGAGCTGTTCCCGCCCTCCCACCGGGGGCACGGGCAGCAGCCGAAACAGCCTCGGCGGCGGCAGCAGCTCAGCCCTCACGCACTGTTGTTTCACGTGGAAGGGGCGCCGCGTGTTGCGCCTCCTGCTACCTGCCGCGTCCGCTGAACGGGCAGAGACCCGGGGAGACTCAGAAGGCTGAGGGGCGGGCGCACGCGAGAAGCAAACCTCTAATTTCGCAAGGAGTGAGAGATATTCACGAAAGACACGACACGCGGTGGACGCGGCCTCAGGGAGGAGAAATGGGACTGGGAGCGCTCAGGACTTTTTAGGAGAACCCACTGCTGAGGCTCCAATTTGGAGCGAATTTTTAAAAACTCAACAATTGGATTCGACATTGCAGACGATTTCTTCCCCCCACCCCCACCCCACCCCTTTTCTTTTTAACTCTGCAACTCTACCCCTGATGGGAATGGATCGTGGTTGCCTAACTGCTGAACATTTACGATGGGGGGAGAAGGTGAACACAGTTAGATTCCAAGCCCTAGGGTAAGGGGGTCCGTGAGCACAAACCTCCGGGTTTGCTAATCCACCAGTGCTGGGTTCAGACTTCCAAAACATCCCCGGAGTATTTCTAGAATCCTTTCCGCTCTCCTTATATACGCCATGACCCGAGCGAGGATTTTTTTTTTTTTTCTTTAAAGAAAAACTAAACTGTGCAGTTACCGCAGGAGATTTGAGGAGGAGGGACTGGGGGGGGCCATTTGGTCTATAAAAAAGCGTCTTACAAAGTCCTGAAGTCTGGAGACGACAGTTGACCATATATATAAAATAAAAGTTTAAAAATCCGACCCAATTTACCCACCGCTCAAGCCTTTGCTTAAATTCGTTTTCCGTCCGGGAATGGGAGAAAACTGACGATACTATCTTTACGTGGAAAATTCCACTTTCATGCGATTCTCCGCCTGAACACTCACAAACACACGCAGACACGCGCTCTTTCTCTCGCTCTCTCTCTCTCTCTCTCTCACATACACACACACACACACACACACACACACACACACCCATTCTCTCGGGTCTTTGTTGCTCGAGACTTTTTCTTCATTTTTATAACTGCCCTGACCCTCTTGTTTCTTTTTCAGAAGATGGGGAGGCTAATTGTGGGTATATGTAAGCACAACATTTTTTCAGTCATAACTGATAAGTTTCTGAAATGCCTTCTGCATTGCAAACATGTGCATCTTAATAGAAAACACTGCTTTTCTCAATCACCAGTTACAGCCTTACAGCAAATATTCCAGGAGGAGGAAAACCTCCTTTCTTCTCTTTGAGAGATCCGCTTGGCTTATTTTCTTCTTCTTCTTCTTCTTCCCCCTTTGGAATGGGAGATAGGAAGGGGTGGGGGTTGTTACTTTTTTAAAAAATCCATCGAAGCCCCTGCCTTACCTTAAGAAATCGAGCCAGCCATCATGAATGATGGACGGATCCAGCTGCAGAGAGAGGAAGTTCTCATTGACTGTCTTGATTGGGTTCTTGGTGCTCACATCAAGTAGAATCAGAGTCTTTTCCTTCAAACCTGGAGCTCTGTCTACAGGCAAGGGTCTCCTGTCTCCAGCTTGGGAGGAAAGGAAGAGATGGAGCAACAGAGCCAAGAAGAGAGCCACCGGGGCTAGGCACGAGGGGGGGCGGGAGTTGCTGGAGGGCATGGCTTCAGGGAAGGCACAGAGCACCCTCATTAAATCCCTCTGATTTAAACCTGTCTTCCCACAGGGTCTCGCTGGTGACTAATTGTCCTTATCTAAAGTGTGTGTCTGTCTGCTATTCCCCCCCTTTTTTTCCTTCCTCCCCCCCCCCTTGCTCTTTCTCTCTTTTTTTCCTTTTTTTTTTTTTCTTCTCTGTTTTGGTGCTTGGTGGAGCGAACTCACGCCCCTAGCCAGCCTTCTCAGCGACTCGTGCCAAGAGTACTCGTTCACCAGCACCGCCCCTTTAAGAGATTTCGACTGCAGACATTTTTTAACTTTTTAAAGGTAAGGGGGTGGGTGGCGGGAGAGGCGGGAAGTAGGAGGAAGGGGTGGCGTTGTACCCTCCTGATTTAACCCTCTAGGGTCAGGAAGCAAAGGGAGGGATCGAAGCAATACTATTTTAAGTTTTAGGGCAAGGGTGGGCTGTCTTTACTTCCTTCCCTGCGAAGCTCTGGGGAAGTCCATTCTAGCTCCAGCCCCAACAGGAAAGCCCAGCGCCAGCCCTGGGCACGCTGGAGTAAAAGGTCCGCACCGGCATGCGCCTTTTTGTCCTGACAGCGTCAGGCTTTTCGCCTGCTCCAGACCCTTCCCTTTGGGTTGAAGCAGCCGAGCATGGTAGTTAAGTTGCAGATGGGGTCCTGATTCCCACAGCGACTGATTCCTGCCAAAGCACAGAGTGCAGAGGGAGACTCCATGGACGTAAATTGGAACCTCTGTGATGCACTCTGCAGCCACCCTGAAGCATCCTCTGACCTCGACAGGGCACAGAGTGGCGAGAAGGAATGCACACAGTGACCAAGTCAAAGGGCTTATTCTTCCGAAGGGGCATAAGGGTCCAAGCTGTGTGTATCTTCATTATGACTACAGCTGAAGTTGAAATATCTTGGGGACTTCAATTTATGCTGTTTTTAGCCAAGACAAATCAGCCTGGTCTGTGTTGGGTCTGGGTGGCACTGTGCCCATCTGAGCCACTGCTTGGCCACTCTAGTGCATAAGCACAGCCCAGTCTCGAGGTCAATCTTGGGCTTATAGCTGCTGTTGGGGAGGTGAGCTGTTATGGTGCCAGAGTAGAACAGAATGATTGTTGGGTTTTCAAATTCAACCTGAAGTCAGCCAGAAATCGCCCACAAGTAGGCCCCCTAGATGTGCAAGAACAGCTTGGAACCAGCTTCGCCTTGCACCACCTGCCCTGGTTCAGGGAGCAGGGACCCACAGCACCTCTCGACTCCAACCTTGGGTCTCAAACCAAAGCATGAAGTAAGGGCCAGCCCTAGTTTGTGCAGTCAGACCACTGGACCCCACTTTTAGCTTCTTTCTAGAACAAAACGGGCCTTCTACTTGACAGATTAAGAGAACTACTTTGTGTTGTGTGGGTATGCATAAGTGTCCCAGGGCATCCTGATATCAAAAAGCAGAACTCTAAAATGCAGATCAAAGGTTTTTCTCCAGGGGTGGTCTTGGAGCCCACAAACACTGCAATGGCCACCTGTCTCCCTTTTCCTACCCCCAGATAGGATTAAGGAATCTGCAAGGGGCTGGAGTAGATAACCTTCAACTTATGTTCCCAGAGGAGCTTCTACCAAACTAAGCAACCAGGAAATCCAGAGGTTATGTTGGGTTAGACTGGGAAGTGCCTCTTTCTAGAAGTAGGACTACATAAAATGAGGCCAAAGAAGAAAGAAAACCTAAGGCATATTATTTAAAGATGTTTTAAAAACCAAGAAGTTAAATACTGAAATATTAGATGTGAGTCTAATAGATGTGGTTCCCTGAGGCCTGCTTCTTTTCCTGAAAGTTTCTTCCACACCTAGATCCTTTAAAAATATGTGTGTGTTTCTGTGCACAGATGTGTGGTATGGTGTAAGTTCCAGTAGAAATTATTGTAATTTTAAAATGTGCACTGAGCACCTCCTGGAGATGGTAACAGCCTGGTGAGCAAATATTTTATTTTGTATCTTCAGACCCAGGCACGCACTTAGTAGGCCCTCAATAAATGTCTGTAAAATAAATTAATGGTAAATCAAAGCATGCTCAACACACTAAAATCATATACTGCCCTCTAGAAGAATGAAGAATACTTTTATTTGTCACGGTAAACTTTGTTTCAGGTTTCTGTTCAGTAACTTGTTTCCCCAGTTATGAGCATTTTCCTGATCACCTCCTCCAGGAAATACTTATCTTGCAAATTCAGAAGTAATTACCACCTTTTCTAATTCATAATTAAAACCAAGGAGACGGATTTTCCAAGGGCCTAGAAAACAACCCCTGGTTTACAAGTGAATGTACTTTTAGAAGCCACATTAACTAAGACCAGAAGAAGACCACTTGAATGAAATAAAGAAATCACTTCACCCACTATATACTGTATCTATAAGCAATTTACCTTACCTTGTGACTAAGGATGAACTTGGATATAATGAGAATGTGCTTAATCATGAATTTTAACCACAACGTTTGCTTATTGACCAAATTATTCTGTAATTGTTTGGTGGTCTAATTACTTTAACCAGTATTTAATATTTTCACCAGAACCTGTATGTAATAGAAAAATAAAAGCCAACAAGACAAAGTGCTTTTTTCTTAATTTCTGATTAAAGTCATCTTTCTAGTGTAACCACTGAAATTCTATAGTCATGTCCAGCCTCAGGACATTGAGGCAAAGAAAGCAATTCAATAACATTTAAGGAGTTCCAGATAGTTCTGGTTGACTCAGATATGACCTGATTGTTTGGTTCTTTGGTTTAGTTTGGGTATAGATCTGCACAGGTCTACTCTTTCCAAATACCACCCATTCCCAATATCATGGTTTTTGTCTTGCCTTCTATCTAACCCTAAATTATATGCAGTAAATAACTCATTATTAATCTGTATATTAAGATTGATATTTCTATCCTACCCTCTTTGTGCTGCTGGGGGACAACAATCTGCCATCTCTGTTCTGTCTTAGTTTGTCATTTCCTAGGGGACAGCAATTGGGCCTCAGTATAAAATATTAATTACTGGGAAGTAGACACATTGAAGTCTCCTTGGAAATGTTCTGCCTGGTGTTGCTAAATGGTCTTTACAGATAAATTCTTTTGATATCTAGGAGTCTAGTTTCCCAGACCTGTAAGAAATCTTGAAGATTAACTGGTTCAGTGATTTCTAGACTATGAGATTTCAAAATAAATATTAATGAGGAGAGCTGACGTATCTGCTAACTTTTTATTTTGTCTAGTAAGGACCTTAAAAAAATTAACTACTTATCACTATTACTTCCCAAAAGAACATTTGAACAGCCAAAAAAAGCTGAAATTATATGTGAAAATAGAGCAAGTGTTTATACTGAATACATTTAGTTCATGAAAAATCACTATAATATTTTATCATTTCATTTCAGACCAGTGAAAATATGCCAGTCACCAACATGCGTACTAGGACTGGTGACTGCAACTAATAATATATCATGTGTGTATGGCCAAATTCTACTTTGTAGCCTACAGTGTTGCTGTAATATGTACACACTTTTTCTTGATGGTCATCTTGACTACAATAATTTCTTTCCACTTTACGTATGCTTTTTTCTCTCACTTTTAGCCTGTCACAAACTCTTTAACTCTACATACCACTTTTCATTCTAGTAAACATTCAAAGCCATAATTATTGCTATGCCTGTCTTCTTCTTCTGAGAAAACTATACCTAGGTATCTGATAACAAGAAAAAAAAATTTTCTACAAAAACTGGGATTGGGAAGCATGAAGCTATAGCAGCCAGTCCACTGTCTGATCACTGGCTATATGCTTGTCCATGATGACTGCTATTTATTGAAGTCTTGTGGTCCATGCATGATGCTCTGGGCTATACCAATTTTTATTAATTAGTTTTCTTGAATAACTCTGACAGGTGGATATAATTTATTATTACACCTAGTTTACATTTAAGAAAATTGAGACACAGAGATGTTAAGCAACTTTCTCATGGTACACAGCGAATAAGTGGCAGCAAGGATGGAAACCCAGGGATGCTTGATTCCAAAGCCCATGTCTGTGTTCTTAACCACAACTCTCCACTGTAAGTGGCTAAAATAATACATACCCTCAAACAACCTGTCAATATATAATGGGGAAAAAAAACAATTTTGACTAGGACTTGTAAGACCTGAGTTTGCCAGATCCCAGCTTTGTGACCTTGGGTAAATTTTTAAAGTGTTCTAAGCCTCAGTTGCCTACTCTGTAAAATTAATATAATATCCCAGAGCAGAATAGAATAAGATGATATATAAAGTACTTTATAAATTCTAAAATATTATGCCAATTGTGCTATTTGTTTCATGTTATTTCTTATTCCCTCTCTCCCACACTTGCCACAAATATATCCTGTCAATTGGTAACTGGGACAAGAATTAAATTATATAAAAATAACTCTGTGATAACCTTGAAACAAAAGGTCAGCTCTAATATAATGTCAATAAATGCAGTAATAAAATATAATAAAAGTACATACCACATATTTTGACCATGCAGGCTCTTCTGCCTATAATTAGCATCTGAAAAAAAGAAGTAAAGTTAAGTAGGTTTTAAATACTTCCTTCAATTTTCCACTAAGAGAGGGGAGACAGGAGTGGGTAAAGGACAATGCTGAGGAGTAAGACAGAGTCTCTGATCTGCTAAGAGGGGCAAGGAATGGCAACATTTTCCCTATATGGGAAGTTGAAGAGGAAAGAAATTTATAACTCTAAGACTATTCTACCTCATTATGTAAGAAAATTCTGTCTGGAAGGCTTTTGTTCCCATTGTTGCCATCAAGCAGTAAATGAAGATCATAACCATAATAAATGTAGTTGCCTCTCTTCAATTCAGTTTGATATCCCTTAGCTTGTTTGGGGGTAGGTATGACAGTTTTTTGAGAAACTGCTATAGGTGGAAAACCAAGTAACAGTAAAATAAATTAAAAGTATTTGTGTTCTTAGTCACCTTCATTGATCATTTTACCATTCTAACTCAATTTGCCTTTTGTACAGTCAGGTAAGTCCTGAAAAGCATCATCATACTGCAAATTGCATGGGCTTTGGAATTCAACAGACTTTTATTAAAACCTACTTCATAATCTACTACCTGTCATGCAACCTTTGTTGAACAAGTCATTTATTCTTGCTGAGCGCCAGTTTTTCCATCTATAAACTAGGCATAAATATACTTCCCTCCACATGTGTCCTGAGGATTAAATGAGGCAATGCCTTTAGTTCCTGGCACATAGTTACTACTGAACTATCATTTTCACTGTTGGATGTCATGGTGGAAATAAATGTAATCTGCATAGATAAGGTAGGAAGAAATTTATACACCTGAAACCTAAGGTTGTGAAATAGTATAATAATAACCTATATGAATGTATATAATTCCATTTTATGCTCATAGCACAGATAGGACAAATTTTATCCTCTAATTCAGATAAGGAAATCAAGAGTTAAAAAGTTCAAAATGTTATTTCTTGAAGAGCCTGAGACTAAAGCCAGTCCTGCTAACTGATAGAGACTGCTTTTGGAATGTCTGTTATTGAAAATACCTGAGAACTTTTACAGATAAAAGTTATAGGTATGTGTGTTATATGTCCCACAGCAAAATTCAAATTGCCTTTCACATTCTACGGCTTCACTAAATATCAATTGTTTATATAATTTCAAACAACTATAAGTTGTTTATAGTTTCCACTATATTACTTTCCTAGTCAGATAATTTTAAGCCTTAATTAATTATAAAGATAATTTCTAAGAAAGTAAAATATATAAATCATATATATTTATCTCAATATACCTATTTTAGTCTCAACGTTGAGAAATTGGATCTATAATAAAACATTTGCCTAGGGCACAAATATGTTTGTTTATCCACAAAAAAATGACTAGCCAGGCTAATGGCACACTTTGAGCTTTTTAAATACCCTAATGTTCTTAGTTCATAATAATGGAAGTTGAGCCCAAGCTGATGTAGCTTAGGGGATTGAGCGTCAGCCTGTGAACCAAAGGGTCACTGGCTCAATCCTCAGTCTAGGGCACCTGCCTAGGTTGCAGGCCAGGTCCCCAGTAGTGGGCACGTGAGAGGCAACCACACATTGATGTTTCTCTCCCTTCCCTTCTCTAAAAATAAATAGAATCTTTCTTAAAAATAATGGGAGTTGAACAAATAATGACAACAGAAGGCCTGCAACAGGTCCAGTACACTCAATAGTCAAAATCAGCTGATAGACTCTACTTGTACATTCTTACTCAACTGAGTATTTTATCTCTGCCTGAATTAACATCTAGATCACTAATTCTTTGGAGTGTCAGCCCCACTTGAGAAGATACAAGTCCTTCCTTAGTTCAATGCCCAGTGTGCTAAACCTTATCAACTCTAACTTTTATCAGATTTTTCCACTTTCTTTTGGTAACCTAGAAATATTAATGTGCTGTAACTTTTAGAAAGTATGTTTCATTTTCCTCAGACACTTAAATTTCAAATTTCTCTCGATTTCCTGAAGCCTAGCTAGCAAGCACAATACTGTGTTCAAACACTGAAAAAATGTTTTTCCCTTTTAGGAAGAAATAAAAATAGTTTGAGAGTTTAGGTCAGTGATTCTCAGCCCTGGGAGCACATTAAAATCACCTGAGGTGCTTTTTAAGAGTAATCATGCCCAGGGCCACCCCCAGATATTCTGATAATTGATTTAGAGTGGGGCCCCAGCATATCCTGGATCCCATGCTATACACTCTATTTGGTTCCTAGTTTCAGAGAGCAAATTTAGATGACAAGGGATACATACATATTATTTGAATCTAGTTGACTCCTAGGTTTCAAGTAATGAGGAGCCAGAGTTCAAACACCAAGGGATATATTAAAAAAAATTATTAGAATCTATTCTGTTCCTAACTTTAGACAATGAAAGTTCAGATAATGAAGGACCCTCCTCAAAGGGGGGAAATTATGCAAGTAAATATCAAAAACCTATTAACTTTCATGAATTTTCAACTGATTATTCCTTCATTCAAGAAATGTTTCCACTTTACCCCACCTGACTGGCAAAATTTGAATATACGAAAACAGTAATTGTGGATGTGGGGAGATGGTAACCTTCCTGCATGCCAATAAGTGTAAATAGGCTGGGCCATTCTGGAAAGTGATCTGGCAATATTTAGTAAAATTATGTATGTGTATTCCCTAAAACCCAGAAATGCCACTATGGGCATAAACTCCCATGCGACTCAAAAAAAGGCTCATAAAAGGACTTAAACGAGGATGGTCAGTAAAGCATTAATTTTAAGACTGAGGAATTAGAGGCGCCTTGCTGCCATCACAAGGGAAATGGACTGGTAAAATGAGCAGGAGAGCAGTTAGAAGCAATTAATTAAATGTACATACAACAACATAGATGGGCTTTTACATATGTGAGAAATATGAAAAACAGAATGAGAGTTACAGCATAAGAGCAGTAAAAATGAAACACACAACAAAACAATATATTTTATAAGAATATAAAAATATCAAAGGACATAAATCAAACATGTTAAAGTCAATGCTTATATAGTAAATGTTGAAAGGGAAAAAACAAAACAAGAGGCCTTGCAAGGACCAATGTTCATAAACTTTCTCCTGAATTCAAAGCAATACTTAGCCAATTTGAGGGAGGAAAGAGCAATGAAAGGGAGAAATATTTATTGAGTGCCATCTATGGGCTAGGTAGTATATCTGCCTACCCACCCTCTCACCTTGGGATCCAAAGAATAATCCTGCCCTTGGACTCACAGTCAAGCTGGAAAAACAAACAGGTTAATAAATACAAATACATTTGATAAGTGCTACAATAGATGTAAAGTGCCACGGCATACTGTAAAGGATTATGACATATTCTTAATTTGTATATGTAGGGACTATTACTTGAAACATACGTAATTTCCATCAGAATTATAACTGAAATATTTCATACTTTAATGAGTTAAAGTTTTCTTTTTCTTTTTTTGTTGTTTTTTTGTTTGTTTGTTTGTTTGTTTGTTTTGCTTTTTGTCTCCAGTTTTGCCTAGACTCTACTTGGGAATAGCTAAGGGTTGCCTGCTGAGAAATGTTGGAGTGCCATCTGCTGGTGAAGTGTTTTAAGTGCCCCCTCCCCATTTATCTCAATTCATTTTCAAAAATAAAAATATCACATATATTACAGGATATTTGGGCTTGAAGAAATCTACTTCAGGCCTCTGGTTCTAGAGAGGAGGAAATATCTTCTTACAAGATAGGATCTCATTTAAGGACAATGTATACACACATGCACTCATTCCATCACCACTATAAACATCACAGAATTCTATAAAGACTCACAAAGTTAAACTATCTAAAATTTTCCAGGCAGTTACACATATAAACTCCTTCAGAGGGTTCCATGGATGTTTTTAAACACTTTTATAAAGCCAATTTCCCAGTAAAAATCTTAAGAAGGCAGCTTATTACAGTGCCAAATGAGCAAGCTCTGAGGTCAGACATAAGGCCATCCTAACTATACTATTTACTGAGAAACCTTTAGGAAGTTAACTTCCCTGAATCCCAATTTCTTTATAAGTGAAATAAGAACACTAATCTAATTTATATGGCTGTTGTAATAATTCATGGGGGTACATGTGAAAAAGACACAGTAACATCAGAATAAATTTACTACTAAACCACTAATATTAATTCAAATGTTTCCTAATCCACCTTCAATTGAGCTAAAAAAAAAACAAACTGTAAATAGATCTTCCTCTTATTTTTGAAATTAATATTTAATAGAAATAATTTGCCAGCTCTAAGATACTTCATACAATTAATGCCAATAAAAGTGTAAATGGAAGGCAAAATGTGTGTTAATAGTTTATGTATCTGGTGAAATCATACTTTTGCTGTAAGGCCTTGCTATTCAAAATGTGGTCCACCAATTTAGCAGCATCAGCATAATGTAGGACCTGGTTAGAAAGGCAGAACCTTTCAGGCTCCAACCCAAACCTACCAAGTTAGAACCTACATTTTAACAAATTTCCCCAAGTGATTAAAATTTAGATTTAAAACCTGAGAAGCATTACTTTAGGGGACAGCAAATCAAGCCTTACCTCTATTTTTTAGAAGAGGTTTCCAGAACTAGCTCTGCTCAATTCCTCTTGGCTAAATTTATCTAAGTTTTAACAGTTAAGTACTGAAACTTCTTCAGTTCTTTAAATTTTTAGTGAAACTCATCTTTGCCTTCCACATAACACTTAACATACAGCCCATGGAAAAAAAGAGAGAAAGGAAAACACTACTGTCATTGATAAAATGATGTTTCAAAGCAAAAGAAGATAGAAATTGAACAAACAGTACAAGAAATACACAGCTACAGGGTCTCTGTTACTGATGGTGAATAAGCAATTGTAAAATATGGAATAGATCAGTCAAAAATAACATGAAAACTAATGCTCACATATGTGTTTATGTATCTTTGTGATTATGAGTTTAATGATAAATGAAGCAGCAATCGCAAACCTCGCAACAGCCAGCACCAGCTAGAGAAACAACCTTCAGTTGCTGGTAAGTCTGAAAGTCCAGGTAGTAAAAAAAGCATGAATTTCATAAAGACAAAATTGGGCATGGCCCACCTGAACTTTACACATTATATAAAAACAAGTAATGTGTTTCTTGTATTCTGTGAAGACAAAAACAGTTATCAATTATTTACTTAATACCCACTGGGTGCAAAGCATGATGGAATCAAAACAAAGTCACTGTAACAGAGAAAGTATATGCACACAATACCAGACAGGCAGAAAGACAAAAATCTGTTCTCGCCAGGGAGGGACGCAAAATGAAAATAAAACTAATGTCACTATAAAACACTTCTTTTATCATCTCTGGTATGAAATCCATCTACCCAGCCAGGTTAACAAAAGAATAATACTTAACAACTTTCTTGAGCACTTACTAAGTACCAGGCACTGTGTAAAGCATTTTAATTACACTTTTTTAAATTATATTTTATTGATACTATTACAGTTGACCTGATTTTTCCCACTTTCTCCCCTCCACCCAGCACCCCCCATTCCCTCAAGCAATCCCTACACTATTGTTCATGTCCATAGGTCAGGCGTATAAGTTCTTTGGCTACTCTATTTCCTATACTGTACTTTACATCCCCATGGCTATTCTGTAACTACCTATTTGTACTTCTTAATCCCCTTACCTCTTCACCCATTCTCCCTGCCCCACTCCTATCTGGCAAACTTCTGGTAACTAACTTCTTTTCTCATGCTTTCAAGAGTCTTTTTATCTTTAACTTTTAGCCTTTTAATAAAGATGTGTCTTGGAGTGGGCCCTCTTTGCATCCATCATAATTGGGACTCTGCGCTTCCTCAATTTGCAAGTCTATTTCCTCCACCCAATTAGGGGAGTTTTCTTTCACTATTTTTTCAGACCACTTTCCAATTTCTTGCTCTTTCTCTTTCTCTCCTTCTGGCACTCCTATGAGGCAAATGTTGGACCTCTTAATGTTGTCCCAAAGGCTGCTTGTACTATCGTCATTTTTTGGGATTCTTTTTTTCTTCTAGTTGTTCTGATTTGTTGTTTTTTGCTTCCTGATGTTCCAAATCATTGATTTGATTCTCAGCTTCATCCATTCTATTGTTGTTTCCCTGTAAATTGTTCTTTATTTGAATTAGTGTATCCTTTGGTTCTAATTGGGTCTTTTTTTATGCTGTTGAGTTCCTCACTAACTTCCTTGAGCATCCTTATAAACACTGTTTTGAACTCTGCATTTGATAGATTGCTTATTTCTATTTTGTTTAGCTCTCTTTCTGGAGTTTTGATCTGTTCTTTCATTTGAGCTATTTCTTTGTCTCCTTGTTTTGGCAGCCTCCCTGTATTTGTTTCTATGTATTAGGTAGAGCTATATGACTCCCTGTCTTGGTAGTGTGGCCTAATGTAGTTGTGTCCCATAGGGTCCCGTGGCCCTTTGTGTGGACTGAGTACACTCTCCTCTTTTAGTTGGGGCTTGGTTGCTGTGGGAAGATCAATGGGAAGGACCCACTCAGGCCAGTCAGTTGCAAGGACTGGCTACGACCACTTACACCAACCTCCACCCTCTGTGGAGGATCCGCTGTGCAGGGGGCAGGATGGTGGTTCTCTAATGTGGTCTGTAGCTGTCCACTGGGTACACTGGCCCTTGAGTTTCCCAGGTGGTGCAAGCCATGCACCCCCACCTGTGTTCTTCCCCAGGCCACCCTGCCTGAGTTATAAAGCAACCTGAGATGGCTGCTACTTGTACTGGGCTTGGAGATTCCCAGGTGAAGCCAAGCTGTGAACCTAAGCTGACTGCAGCTAATGCCCGGCCTGGAGCTCACTGAGGCCAGCTTTTGCTTATTTGATAGAATTTAGGAAGTTGTGAAGCATATGAGTGGACCCATAAATTGGGTGGGCAGAGTTTCTGGGGATCTGCAAGGTTGGTCAAACAGTGTTACTCAAATTGAGGGAGTCTCAGATATGGCACCACCTTGCCAGCTCTGTCAGGGGAGGGTTTAGAAAAGAGACATTGGCCTCTGCTCTTCTTGATTCCAGACACTTCAGTTTCTCCCTATATACCACTGGTGCCTTTCAAGTTGCTACCCTGGTACTGGAGGTTCTGAGTAGGTGAGTCCGTGTGTGGGTTCTCTAAGAGAAACTGCTTGGGGCTCCAGCAGTTTATTCTACCAACTCAATCCCCATGGGTTTTTGCAGCCAGAATTTGTGGAGATTTATCATTCTGGCACTGGAACCCTGGGCTGGGGGTACTGGTATGGGTCTGGGACTCCTTGCTTCCGAGATATCCCTCCCGAATTTTTATTCACCATACATCGGTATGGGGACCAGCCCGTTCCGTGTCTGCACCCCTCCTACCAGTCTGGATGGATGTTTGTCAGACTTCCATTCAACTCAATTTCTGACAGTTCTGAGTAAGGATTGTTCTATATTTCAGTTGCATTTCTGATGTGATTGTACGAAAAGGTGAGCCATGTCTGCCCATGCCACCAACTTAATGGGAAATCTAAAATAATTTATAGCCTTAATGCATTATCTCATTGAATCTTTACAATAACTCTAATAGGTTCTCATAACTTAATTTTAAAGAAGAAAAAAACTGAAGTTAAGTAAGATTAAGTAACTTGCTAATAAGCAGTAGCTTGGAGATTCAAACACAGGTCTGTCATTGCAGACGCTAATCTCTTAATCTGGGATATTCGGAACCAGTCCTTGTTAACATATAAGTAGACTCTGTATTTAATTACTTAGTAAATGTCTTTAACTATTTTTAATAGCTCCCTCTCCTTAATCTAAATGATAATCCCTTCTGTATAATAGAGGAGATATTTTGCACAAAACAAATCTTATTTATTTAGCAATATCAATAATTTGATTTTCTCTATAGATTTTGTAGTTGATATACAATATTTATTAGTATATAAAGACTAAATCTACATCGTTGATTATTTCCACTTTTACTAAGCATACTATGGTTAAGAGAGTAAGGCATAGGAAATCTGGCTTCTGAACCCTTCTCAGAAATCCCCTAACTCATGTGTGTAAATTCTTATTTATGTTCATTCATAGACATACATTCATTCATTCATTCATTCATTCATCCATCCATCCATCCATCCATTCATTCATTCTCTCTCCCTGTCTCCCTCTCCTTCCTTCCTTCCCTCCTTCCCCTCTCTTTCATAGTTACTCACTGGAAAGAGCATCAGACATATTTGGAAACAACAGCAGAAAACTGGAAAGATTTTTATAATCCAGCTTGGGGATAAGTCAATGGGAAGTCTGAAGGGCCTGAAGCACTCTGGGTCCAGTAAACTCACAAAACCAACCAGCCAAAACTCCCTTCCACAAACAAAAACCCAAAATGAGGAGAACATGAACATGCACACATACACAAGAGCTATAGAACTGTGAAGCTAGGAAAGCTTTCATAACCCACTTCTCCTTCCTAAAAGTTCAGGAGAACTAATTTTGCATTAAAAAGGGCCACACACAAAAAAATCAGAATCAATCTCATGCAAAAATATTGTGAAAAATATAAAATAGAAGTTGAATAACTTTAGAAAATATTTTTTAAAGATTTTATTTATTTATTTTTAGAGAGAGGGGAAGGGAGGGAGAAAGAAAGGGAAAGAAACATTAATGTGTGGTTGCCTCTCACACACCTCCTACTGGGGACCTGGCCCACAACCCAGGCATGTGCCCTGACTGGGAATCAAACCAGTGATCCTTTGGTTCACAGGCCAGCACTCAATCCACTGAGCCACACCAGCCAGGGCTAGAAAAATTGTTTTTAAATCATGCTAGATAAGACAGGGCCATGAAACTTATAACCTAATATTTTCAAAACATGTTTGGTAAAGGAAACTAAGAAAATGATAGACAATATGAAAAAAAGCATAAATTACAATTAGAAAAACACTGACGTGAGTGATAGAATTCAGGAAAGAATTAAAAATTTAAAAAAAAATTTCCAAAAAGAAATCCCAAAGAACATGAGGCCAAAAGAACTGAAAGAAGAAATAAACATAAAAACATAAAAAATACTGCCTTAAAAAAAGATAAAAAATGAAAAGGAGATAAAAAGAAGCAAAATAATACAAAGATTTAAAAAGCAATTTCAGAGAAGGTGACAAATAAAGAAAACAATTTTGAAAATACATCTAGCCAGGCCAGAAAGTATTAGCATGAAATATTCAAAATAATGAAAAGCAAGGACCCACAACCAAAATTACCCAGCAAAGATATCATTTAGAATTGAAGAACACCCAGCAAAGATACCATTTAGAATTGAAGAACAGATAAAGAGCTTCCCAGACAATAAAAAACTAAAGGAGTTCATCCCCACTAAATTAGTATTATGAGAATTATTAAAGAAACTTCTTTAAGAAGAGTGGAAAAAAAAGATTTAAAATATGAGTAATAAAATGGCAATAAGTACATACCTATCAGTAATGACTTGACTTTTATTTTTTAATCCTCACCCTAGGATATGTTTTTTATTGATTTTAAGGAGTTGCAGGGAGAGAGAGAGAAAGAAAAAGAGAAACACGTTGATGTGAGAGAGAAATATCAATCAGTTGCCTTTCATATACACCCCAACCGGGGATCAAACCCACAACCTAGGCACGTGCCCTGATGAGGAATAGAATCCACAAACTTTTGGTGTACAGGATGATGCTCCAACCAACTGAGGAGCCACTCAGCCAGGGCAGTAATTACTTTAAATGTAAATGGATTAATGTTCTAATCAAGACAGAGAGTAGCTGAATGAATAAGAAAACAAGCCTCATACACATGCTGCCTACAAGAGACCCACTTCAGATCAGAAGACACACAAAGACTGAAAGTAAATGGATAGAGAAAGCTATTTCAAGCAAATGAAAAAAAAAGAAAAGAAAAGGCTGAGGTACTAATACTTATATCAGACAAAATAGACTTTATAACAAAGGCTATAACAAGAGACCAAAAAAAGGACCCAGCTATTCCACTTCTGGAGAAACCTGAAGAAACCTGAAATACTAATTCAAAATAACATATGCATCCCTATGTTCACTGCAGCATTATTTACAATAGCCAAATTATGGAAGCAACTTAAATGTCCATCAATAGACAGATGGATAAAGAAGAGGTGGTACATATACACAACAGAATATCACTTGCCATAAAAAAAGAATGAAATTTTGTCACTTGCAACAACATGGATGGACCTAAAGGATATTATGCTTAATGAAATAAGTCAGAGAAAGATGAATACCATATGATTTAACTCATATGTGGAATCTAAAAAACAAAATAAATGAACAAACAAAACAGAAACTCATAGTCACAGAGAACATTTTGATTGTTGCCAGATGAGAGGGGGTTTGGGCGTATGAGTGAAAAATGGTAAGGGATTAAGATGTGCAAATTGCCAGTTACAAAAACAGTCATGGGGATGTAAAGTACAGCATAGCGAATATAGTCAATAACATTGTAATAACTATGTATGGTGTCAGATGGGTACTAGACTTACCAGGGTAAGATCACTTCGTAAGTTATTCAAATGTCTAATCACTATGCTGTATACTTGAAACTAATATAATATTGTATGTCGACTATAATTGAAAAATAAACCCTGGCTGGTGTTGCTCAGTGGATTGAGTGCCAGCTGAGGGGTCGCCAGTTTGATTCCCAGTCAGGGCACATGCCTGGGTTGCCGGTCAGATCTCTGCTTGGGGGTGCATGAGAGGGAACCACACATTGATGTTTCTCTCCCTTTCTTTCTCCCTCCCGTCCCCTCTCTCTAAGAGTGAATAAATTTTTAAAATCTTTTTTAAAAAGCACCCTCCCAAAAAGAGAAAAAATTATTTTTAAAAAATCTAGCAAATTTATAATAGGCATTTCTGAAGAAAACTGAAGCAATGGAACAGAATATGAAAAACTGTAATTTAATAAAACTTTATTTTGAAAACTACATATTGAAAGAACATATTGCAACACAGAATGCCCCATATACTTAGATATATTCTAGTAAAATACTGGATAAAGAAGAAAAGAAAGTATCCTGTAGCTCAATAAAGCTGACGGAAAAAAGAAAATATCCCTTGGTCATAGGCAAAAAGGCCAAGTTATTTACAAAGAAAGGAAATTAGATTTACCATAAGTTTCCAAGTGCTACAATTTATGAAAACAGAATATTTAAGATACTCAAGAACAGAAAATATTTGTCAAGGATTTTATATCAAGCCAAACTGACTTTCAGGAAAACTGTTAGGGACACATAAGAACAAAAGGAAGCTTATTCTCCTGAGGCCTTACAGAGAAATCTATTAAAGAATAAATGTTAGGCAACCCAAACAACTCATGAGACATCTACGTAAGAACTACATCAACAATATACTTACTTAAAGAACTAAGACTAAATGATAGTTTTAAGGGAGAGAATATAGCAGGCAATGTCTATACTATGTAATAGACATTGTAACAATGTAATATATCCAGCAAAACTATTAAAAAAATAGGAAAGGATGAAAAAGTAGAATAAGCTTGATACTAACTCAGAGTCAAGGGATATTACTTCAAATCAAACATTGGGGGAGAAGGAATGCAAAAGGAAAGAAGTTATCCAGCTATATTTTAATACTGATCGCACTGGAAGGCAACAGACAAAAATCCAAGTGGACTAAGATATTATATAGAGATACTGAACTTTTAAAATTAGATTGTTTTACTGACTTGACTTAGAACCGTGCAAATATTTTACTTAATTATAACGAAAAAATTTAAAGCGGTCCTTAAAAACTAAAAATCAAATGATATACTGCAACATAAATATGTATCCAAGCAGGGGTTTAACTACATAGAGGAACTAGTTCAAGTGACTTTAAAGCCCAGTAATTTATACAACTCTAATAATCCTAACTATAACTGGTAGTGTTGGTACTATTATTCTTAGACTGTTATGTGTGTAATGTGTAATAAATTAACTTTTATGTAATACCCTATTTTATTCTATAATATCCAGCATTCTTGAGAATCAGAGTTCTCAGCATAAAAGAATTGAAAGAGAATTAGAATAACACATATGAGAAAACAAAAAAGATAAGGTTAAGTAAAAATCCTTCAGTACTGAATTTGAATTGGAAGTATTATTACAAATTCAGATGTATTTTATGTTTTAAAAATCATAATACCTAGTTCTATCCACTAAAATAGCCTGGAAACAATGACCAACCCAGTAGGAATGAGCACCTTTATGCACAGATTTTCTTATAAGAGGAATCACAAATCCTTGGGAACATAACACTACAAAAAGAGAGACCATCAGATATGATGCGCCTCCTGGTAAAAGAACACAAGATTATCTATGAAGAAGCCTTGAGGGCAAAAAAAAAAAAAACCAAAAGAAGAAGAAGAAGAAGAACCTGAATCGCTTAACTATCAATTTACAGGAAAATCTAGACTTAGGAAAATTCTACAGGACAAATGATCTAGTTTCTCCAGTTTCTTTCACAAAAAACTGCAAAGGATGGGGGAGGTGCTTCAGATTAAAAGAGACTTTAAAACTATACCAACCAATTACAATATGATTAAAATAAATTCAGAATATTTATGGACTTGAAAATTCAATTATTTGATGATATTAATAATTTACTGTTAATTCTTGTATGTGATGTGGTTCTATAGGTGATATAACTATATGGGTATAGTTATGTTTTTTAAAAAGCCCTTATTTTTAGAGGTACAATACATAATGGAATATTTATGCAAATGTTCTCAATCTCTGAGCTTGTGTTGGTATGCCCTAGAAAAGCATCTGCTTACAAGTGAAATTAAATAAAAACTGTAACATGGCAATATCAGCAGTAACTAGATAGGGTCTGAATCATCTGTTATCCTGTATCTGATTTTAAAAGTGATTAAAATTCCCTTTAACAACTCTGACCTTCACGAGGTTCCGTTGCCCCCACATACACACCCTAACTTCCCCTTCAATTCCTGTCTTATACTTCTATTATCAAAGTTCCCTTTAAGCGAAAGCTACAGCATCAAAGATGGAAAAAAAAAAAATCAGGCTGTCATGGTGTTTTAAAAAAGAAAGAAAAAGTCCTCAGTCTTAAGTATTTATAAGTTAATTTACATGTTAAAATTTGCTTTAAAATGCTTTAGGGAACAAAAAAAGAGGAAAGACAGCTGAAAAAATTTTCAAAATATTGTAATTACTGAATCTAGGTGACAGATACATAGGGGTTCATTATAATTCTATTGAAGGGGGTCTTTTGGAAATTCTCCATAATAAAAGGGTTTCTTTTAAATTTAAAAAAAAAAAACAAAACGAAATTATGGCCTCAAAATTTTCTTTCTCCATTTGCCTTTGGCCCAAGAATGACGACTGTAAAGTAGATTAAGGAACAAATGCTTAACAAATTACAGGCAAGGAAAACAGAATCTAAGAAAACAGAATCTTAAATCTAGGCAGTAAAATGTGGGACAATCAGGTCTAAGACAAAAAGCCCCATTACAAGAATGGAACTAGTTCCCAAAAGAATCAAAGGGTATGGGTCTCCTCTCCTGGAGTTACTTGATACAGGCTGGGCACATATAAAATGGGCAGATAAAGGAATAGGCAGATGGATGAGTGGATGGATGGATGGAAGGATGAATGGATGGATGGAGAGAGTGATAGATAAATGATCCGGTAACTGACAGACACTCTAAAAGAAATGAATGCTAGAGAAGGAGGGGCCGTTAACAATGGCAAGGACAAAAAGAAAGCCATGATGCTCTGCCCAGTGAGGATATGTGCACTAATTCTGATGCTAGGGATGTGACATAAAATCTAATCTAATGCAAGTCCCTATAGAAAATAGTGGCAAACAGATCAGTAACCAATCTGGGGTCATGTATCTTCTCTGATACCATTTGTATAAATGAAGAATACATAAATGCCTGTCAGCAATGTGAGGCCAGAAGTCCAAGAAGACAGGAACAGAAACTAAGGACTAAGCTTGCAGCTCCTAAACTGTAATCTATCAATCAATGGACACAGAAACACAAAGAGGGCTTTCAGCTCCTACTCCAGAACTGTCTTGGCAAGAGATGACATCTCTGAGGGTAGCTGGATGTTTTCAGAGCTTCCCATTCTGTCTGAGATCACGTCTTAGGAGGCTAAATGTAGGTAATGAAATTCTTGAACAAGGATGGCACTACAACTGTCTGAAAAATATTTTTTTTCTCAGTTTCCACAGAGAAAGCTAGAGCAAGTCTTCATGTTGTATAAAAGAACCATGTAACACTCAACTGGGAAATACACTTCACCAACAGTACAGTTGGGGATTTCACTTACATAGATATGACTTTTTAAACTATAACAAAATTCTGCAAGGGGACTCTTCCAGTCCACTTCTCATGAAAACAATAATTATTTAAATATCAGAACTGCAGGGGACCCAAGAAATAATTTAATTCAGTCCTCCATTTTACAAATATGGAAATTATTTGACTGAATTAGAGCTAAAATCCAGGTCCTCAAAAACCCAGTACTTTGGAGAATTGGTGTACTTTTGCATTTAGCTTCTAATTTTTACTAGGAAAACAAGCCAAATTGAAATCTTTCAAGTTTATCTTACTGATTGCAGTTAACTCTTTGTTATTATTTCCCTGAGGGTATCCCTTTTTTCTCTGTAGGTAGTCATGTAGATGGTAGAAGCCAGGGAAGCTTTTTTTTATTGAATTATTGAGGTGACATTGGTTAATCAAACCATACATGTTTCAAGTGTACAACTCTATGACATGTCATCTGCATACCACATCATGTACCCACCACCCAAAGTCGACTCTTTCTGCCACAATTTATTTCTCCTTGGTTGTTTTTCCACCTTCCTCCAACTCCACCTTCCCTCCGGCAACAATGATACTGTTGTCTGTTTGTTTGTTTCTTTGCTTAATCTTTTCACATTTTTTCCCCCAACACTCCCTCCCCCTGCCTCTTCTCTGTTCCCTCTCCTCTGACAGCTGTGAGTCTGTTCTCTGTATCGAGGAGTCTGTTTCTATTTTCTTTGTTAGTTTATTTTCTTCATTAGATTCCACATATAAGTGAAATCATGTGGTATTTGTCTTTCTCTGACTGGCTTATTTCACTTAGTATAATACTCTCCACATCCACCCATGCTGTCGCCAAAGTCAAGATTTCCTACTTTTTTACAGCTGAGTAGCATTCCAATGTGTAAATGTACCACAGCTTTTTTATGCACTCATCTACCAATGGGCACTTGGGCTGCTTCCAAATCTTGGCTCTTGTAAATAATGCTGCAGTGAATGTAGGGGTGCATATATTCTTTCAAGTAAGTGTTTTGGATTTCTTCAGATATATTCCTAGAAAGGGAGATCACTGGTTCAAGAGGCAATTCTATTTTTAATTTTTTGACCAAACTCCATACTGTTTTCCACAATGGATGCCCCAATCTGCATTCCCATCAACAGTGCATGCAGTTCCCTTTTCTCTACATCCTCACCAGCACTTGTTGATTTACTGATGATAGCCATCTTAACGGATGTGAGGTGACATCTCACTGTGGTTTTAATTTGCATTTCTCTGATGATTAGTGATGTTGAGCATCTTTTCATGTCCATTAGCCATCTGTATGTCCTCTTTGGAGAAATGTCTATTCGGGTCCTTTGCCCATTTTTTAATTGGATTATTTTCTTGGTGTTGAGTTGTATTAAGTTCATTATATATTTTGAAAATTAACCCCTTATCAGATGTATCATTGGTGAATATGTTCTCCCATTCAGCAGTTTGTTTTTTTCACTTTGTTGATGGTTGCCTTTGCTGCTCATAAGCTTTTTAGTTTGATATAGTCCCATATTGTTTTTCTTGTTTCCCTTGCCCAAGGAGAAATTTCAGAAAAAGTATTGCTATGAGAAATGTCTGAGATTTTACTACCTATGTTTTCTTCTAGGAGTGTTACGCTTTTGAGGCTAACATTTAAGTCTTTAATCCTTTTTGAGTTTATTCCTGTATATGGTGTAAGAAAGGTGATCTGGTTTCATTTTTTTTGCATGTATCTTCCAACTTTCCCAACACCATTTATTGAATAGACTGTCTTTACCCCATTGTATGTTCTTGCCTCCTTTGTCAAATTATGATTGACTATATAACCATGGGTCTATTTCTGGGCTTTCTATTCTGTTCCATTGATCTATATGTCTGTTTTTATGCTAGTACTGTGTTTTGATTACTATCGCCTTGTAGCATAGTTTGATATCAGGTAGCACAACACTTCCAACTTTGTTCTTCTTTCTCAAGATTGCCAAGGCTATTTAGGGTCTTTGGTGGTTCCGCAAATATTTTTGATTATTTTTTTCTAGTTCTGTGCCATACCTCTTTTTAAACAAATTTGACTAGGAATTGCACTGAATCTACAGATTGCTTTGGGTAATATGGACATTTTAAAGATGTTAATTCTTCCTATCCATTAACACTGTAAAAACTTCCACTCACTTTATCTTCTTCAATTTTTCTTCAATATCCTATAATTTTCCAAGTACAGGTCTTTGACCTTTTTGGTTAAATTTATTCCTAGGTACCTATTTTTTGTTGCAATTGTAAATGGAATTGTTTTCTTAATTTCTGATACTTCATTATCAGAAATGTTGTATAAAAATCCTGACGACTTCTGAATATTTTGTACCCTGCTACTTTACTGAATTCGTTTATCAGTTCTAGTAGTGTTATGGAGGAGTCTTTAGGGTTTTCTATTTATCATACCATGTCATCTGCAAATAATGATAGTTTTACGTCTTCCTTTCCAATATGGATGCCTTTTATTTCTTCTTCTTGTCTGATTGCTGTGGTTAGAATTTCCAGTACTATGTTTTATAAGAGTGGTCAAAGTGGACATCTCTCTTTTGTTCCTGATCTTAAGGGAAATGCTTTTTTTTTTTGCCCATTGATTATGATGTTGGCTATGGGTCTGTCATATATGCCCTTTCTTATGTTGACATATGTTCCCTCTACTTCTATTTTGCTGAGAGTTTTTATCATAACCAGGTGCTGGATTTTATAGAATGCTTTCTCTGTATCTATTGATATGATCATGTGATTATTAACCATTTCGTATGTGATGTATCATATTTATTGATTTGCAAATATTGTACCAAGCTTGCATCCTCAGAATAAAACCCCTTTGATCATGGTGCATGATCTTTTTTAATGTATTGCTGGATCCAGTTTGCTAATATTTTGTTAAGGATTTTATCATCTACATCCATCAGTGATATTGGCCTATAATTTTCTTTCTTTGTAGTATTTTTATCTGGTTTTGAAATTAAGATAATGCTGGCCTCATAAAATGAGCTTAGGAGTCTTCCCTCCTCTTGAATTTTTTGGGATAGTTTAAGAAGGATAGGTGTTGGTTCTTCTTTGAATGTTTGGTAAAATTTGCCTGTGAAGGCATCTGGTCCAGGACTTTTGTGCTGAGAGTTTTTTGATTACTGCTTCTATTTCATTAGTTGTAACTGATCTATTCAGGTTTTCTCTTTTTTTAAATCCTCACCTGATGATATGTTTGTTCATTTTAGAGAGAGGGGGAGAGAGAGAAAGAGTACAGAGATGTGACATCGATTAAATGCTTCTTGTATGCACCCTAATTGGGGATTGAACCCACAACCTAAGTATGTGTTGACTGGGGATTGAACCCTCAACCTTTTGGTGTATGGGATGATGCTCCAACCAACTGAGCAACCTGGCCAGGGCTATTCAGATTTTCTGATTCTTCCTGATTCCATTTTGGAAGATTTTATGTTTCTAGGATTTATCCATTTTACCCAGGTTGTCCATTTGTTGGAATAGAGTTTTTTGTAATCTTTTCTTACAATCTTTTGTATTTCTGTGGTGTTAGTTGTTACTTCTCCTTTTTCATTTCTGATTTTATTTATTTGGGTCCTCACTCTTTTTTTTTCTTACTGAGTCTGGTTGAAGGTTTGTCAATCCTGTTTACCTTTTCAAATAAACAGCTCTTGGTTTCATTTATCTTTTGTTTTGGTTATTTAGTCTCTCTATCATTTATTTCAGCTTTAATCTTTATTATTGCCTTCCAGGGGAACTTTCTTGACTCCTACACCTTCGTATCCTAAAGGTAAGGCAACCGTATAATTTATCATCCAACCTAGGACACTTGTGAAACCTGCTAGTAAATACACAAGGACCAAGGCATTAACGGGACTCTTCTGGACAAACTAACATATTATGGTCACACTACTAAAGTATTGACTGCTAAAACTTTCTGGACCAGAAAGGATCCCAGGGACAGCACTGTTTCTTCCTTCCTTTTTAATTTAATCATGACCCGCTTTCCTCCTCTCTGTCCTCCCCACCCTCACCACCACCCCCTGCTTCTAGGATTCACCCCAGGGATATGTAAATTCCATATACTTTGAATCCTCCCTTTTTTCCAATATAGCACCCTTTTTTTAATATTAATTTTTTTTATAGAGAGGAGGGAGAAAAAGAGGGAGAGAAACATCAACATGTGCGAGACACATCAATAGGTTTCTTCTCTCACACCCCCAAATGGGGACTGGGCTCGCTACCCAGGCATGGGCCCTGACTGGGAATCAAACCAGCGACCTCCTGGTTTGCAGGTCAGCACTCAATCCACTGAGCCATACCAGCCAGGGCAGATACAGCATCCTTTTAGGGTCTTCTCCATTCCCTCTCCCCCAACAAGATGACTGTAGTGTTACCCTTAGGACAGCCAACATCATCCCAGCTACCAACTCAGACCAGGCTCCCTCAGGTCAGAATATATCTCAGGACACGAGACTGTAAGAGAACCTTTCTACTGAGAGCAAAAAGAAGAGATTGCAACAGGATGGGGTGTGGGTGTATGTGTATGTGTGTGTGTGTTGCAGGATGGGAGGAATCCTGGTACTGTAAATGACTGAATAATAGTACATAGCATCATAAATATGGATATGTAAAAAGTAAAAGATATTAAAAATTGTGTTTTATTAGTAATCTTTAGTAATGATAGTTTATATGTCCAAGACAATAGATTATTATTCATCTTATTATCACACTCAATACTTTGCCTACAATAAGTCCCTAATATATATTTGTTGAAAACTAATTTTTGAACTATTTTATCACACATATATAACAATATTGCTACTTAGAACAATCACCATAATATCTCTATTTACTAACACCTACAATGAGCAAGACTCAATGTTAAGTGCTTCATAGACATTTTCTTTACTAATTCCTATTTACTTAAAACCCAAGTCACTGTATGTCTTATTTCATTAGCATATAAAACCCTACAGAAAAGTTTTTAAAACTTCATAGTTGGATACTTACGTTGTGTGGTTATCTAGTGATAACTTCTAAAAGAATTTTGCTTCCAGCCCAGGGTTTTTCACTACACACTAATCCCTTTAATATATGTATGTCTTATATAACCTATTAGCCCCTTCTCTTCTCTGCTCTTACCTGAGCATTCATAGCATCATCCAAATTTTATTTATAATGCTGTTATGCTATCTAGAGTTTTTTTTAAATCTGTGTTATTTTTGTGATCTGTGCTTAAGAGTTTTGAAAATCCCATAACTAGTAAATAGGATAACTGCTACTAATAACAGCAGACAAAAAAACTATTGAGTTCTAATCTCTGCAGGGTTTGTTAAATCAGATACAGTGACACATGTACTGATACTTGCAAAAACTGATGACTACAAACATTTACAATGACTACTGTAAGATTATGTGCTGAGAATAGAGATATTAAATCATGGTGCTATATTACCTAAGAGTCATAATCTTTATGTTACCAGGTTAATTCTGAAAGAATAAGACAGAGGAGAAAATGGATAGTGACTGTCATCTGGTAGGTTTTAATCTAATTATAGGGACATTTGGAAAACTACTGGGAGTTCATTTATCCCCATTCAAATCAAGATATCTCCCAATGGGTGAGAGAAGCAATAGCATAAAAACAATCATCTCTATCGTTTTATGGCATTATAAAGTCCAAAGGTAAACACACACACACTTGTACCCACCCGAGGATTACAGACAACATGAGTAATTTTTTTAAAAAATATATTGTGACAAAGGGAAAAACAATTTTCCTAGGATTCTGGAAGAATGTAAACCCTGACTTTACACCAGTAAAATGTTTCTGTACTTCTCTTCAGGAAATCTGCTGGTCTGCATTTTAAAATCTTGAGTACATCAATCTGGCCCTGGCCAGGTTGCTTTGTTGGTTACAGCACCATTCTTCCCAATACACCAAGGTTGCAGGTTTGATCCCTGGCCAGGGCACATACAAGAATCAACCAATGAATACATAAATAAAATGGAACAACAAATCAATGTTTTTTTTCCTCTCTTTCTCCTTTCCTCTCTCTCTAAAATCAATAAAATCTGTAAAATTAAATTAAATTAAAATGATATTAATAAGCTAGAGAGCTTGACAGAAGGCAAAAACAACATCTTATGAAGGTCAGCTACAGAAAGGCCTTGGGAGACTTTTTAGCTGAAAAGGGGACTATAAAAGGGAAGCTTCAGATATAGGAAGGATAAAGGAGAGGTCTCCAAACTTTTTTATCATATTTTAACAGATCTGATACACATCATTGACTTAGTACATTAACACATTATTACATTAACAATTTGCAAAAATATAAATCGAAAGGTAAATCATCATATACATTCTGCTGGGAAGCTGGCACCACACTTTGAGGAAAATCAAAAAGAAGCTGAAGTACTTCATTCTCTTTTGCTGTGGAGAACAGAGCTAGCACCAATAGGTAGAAGCCAAAGGAAAGCAAGGATTGGGCTCAGTTTAAGGAAAATCTACCAAGTAAAAGTGATCAATGAAAATTAAATGGATGTCTCCTGTGGTAGTGAATTCAGCCTGGCTGGATGAAGCCATGAAAAGACAGGAACCCTGGATGAGGTTGGTCCTTTACCAGGTGAGATCTCTAGGAGCCATTCCACCTCTGATAATACTTTAAATACCATCACGCCCTCTATGTTGGAAAGCATTCAGTAACAGAAATACTAAGCATTTAAGCATCCTCGTGTTTTGGGGAACAATTAGCTCATGCTCTTGACAGGATAAATGCCATATGCACAATATAATGAAATAAAAATTCTCAAATTTCTAAGAATGGAAATTTCAAGATGTCTAGCATATAATACAGTTTAACATGTATGCACCTCACTTAAAGAAAAGATATGTAAAACTCAAAAATTAATTAATTAGGAACAGCAGGATTCTTCATAATACTTTGACAGTGAATATATATATAGTAATATGTATGTCAGAAAAAACGTTTGAAGGTAGGTATGGCTATTTCTGGGTTTACAAGTGATTTTTTATGTTATTCTTTATACCTTTCTATGTTTCCAAAACATTCTATAATAAATACATATTACTTATGTAATCAGAAAAAATAAGAACAGTTTTGAGAAATAAAATTTAAACTATAAAGTCAGAGAAGAATAATTAGGAACTTCAAAAATGCAAATTTTATTGTGTATTATTATTATTACTTTATGAAAGTTCAATTAAAGAATTCTGGAAGGAATAATGCTATAATGCCAATAATAATAACTGATGTGTAACAGATAATTTAACATTATATTCTTATATTTATTATATAACTTATTTCTGCATATAAAAATGTAAGAAAATAGATCAGAGAGCACTTCATTTAAAAAGAGAGAGATCTTACCAAAGACTACACCATGACACCATGAGATTACCTTAAATGCCTAAACATGCAGATTCTGGAATCTTGAGAGCTTGTTTGGAGGTTGTAGCAGGGGAGCGCAGCTACTCATATACCCTTGACCGAACTCCGGACCTCTCTTCTAGTTGGGAAGGTCGTCCTCTTCAACCAAGCACATGGCCTCGGAAGGGACGCACAGGGTTTGGTGAGGGAGGAAGGGGGACACCTACCTAGCCAACCAGATCAGTCAAACCAACCCTGGCAATCACTGGGGTGACCGATGTTGCAGCCTGATCGCCCTCATATCCTTAGAGATCTTAGAGATGTGACTTCAAGTCCCAGTTTTGCCATATACTTACCTGTTTAAGAGTGTGAGTTACTTAAATGACTCTGACCTATGGTTTCCTCACTTGCTAATGTCAGTGATAATTATAATTATTATACCTATATCCATTAGATTGTTTCAAGAAATACTGAAATAATGCAAGTAAAATGCTTATCCCAATGACTAGCACAAAGATATGATTAAAAAAAATAAGACTGCCCCTCTGTCCCAGTGTATTTAATATGATTTAATTTTCAAAACTTTAACTGGTCTACTGTTTGTCATAAATATATCTGCTTCATAAATCAAGTCATATCTATAAGTATACTTCATGGAACTCACTTCCAGTTAAGAACTTCTTGTGACCAAAAGGCAACCAGTGTTTCTCAAAATTTAATAGGCATACAAATCACCTGAAGATCTTATTAAAATACAGATTCTGATTCAATAGGTCTATGACTGTACCTGAATGTTGCAGTTCTTACAATTCCCAGGTAATGCAGATGCTGCTCATCCACCCGCTATATTTTGAAGAGTAAGAGACTGAACTATACTGAACTTAAAAAGTTAGTCACTCAGTTATTCAAAATATGACCAAAATATGGTGGGCCATGGCCAGGCAGCTCAGCTGGTTGGAGTATAGTCCTGCACACCAAAAGGTGGTGGGTTTGATTTCAGGTCAGGGCATATACCTAAGTTGAGGGTTTGATACCCTGTCAGGGCACATATGGAAGTCAACCCAATTGATGTTTCTCTGTCTCACTGATGCCTCTTCCTTCCCTCCCCCTCCTTCTTTTCTAAAATCAATAAAAAACATCCTTAGGTAAGGATTTTTTAAAAATGCCTGTTTAGATTTGAGACTTCAAAATACCAAAGATAACTGATTAAGTCATCAAAAGTCACAATTTATAAAAACCATTATTTCTCTCCTACTCACTGAGCTTGTATATATTCCCTGGATCTTCATTTATCATCAGAAAAAAAAAGAAATCTCATTTCAGAACAAAGGTTGCAGTTGTTCTTTTTGATAGTGACAGAACCAATTAGGAAGAAATTGTTTCTTTTCATGAAAAGGCTGCCTTGTTCTTTATTGATACCACAGAAAAGTGATAGCACATAAATGAGCTATCATGAGAAATGCTGCAAGCAAATTATACAAAGAAAGGCAGGATGATGCTGGATTTGGGGGCCAAGAACATCCATCTGATAAAGAACAAGTTACCACAGAGGTGGAAGAATTTATAGTTCTCAATAAGAATCAAGGCTTTTATTCTTTACCAAAGGGAATACACTTAACGAAGAGAGATTCCTCAACTGTAAATAAAACTCAGGTTCCAATTTTTTATAAGACTAGCTTTCCATTGCCAAATATTCTAGTTCATCAGAATACCTAAAAACCCAATTTCTGAGTGGTAGATTTTGGAAAGTTCTAAATTTAATGCATGGAGGATCTTCATAAGTAAATTATGAATGCCCAATGTACATAAGTCAGACATTTAATAATCTCCAGCTTAGTCCCATATGAAGCTACCCAGGGCTGTTTTCATTATGGGAAATCAAGCTACGACAAACAAAACCCATGGGAAACAAAATGTTTTCCTCCCCCCTCAGAGACTGGCAAGTCACCAGGGAAAGCAGACTAAATAAATTCTACATTTGCATATTGCTGTCAGGGACTACACTGAGTAAATAAAACAGACATGACTTTCTTGGAAAATCCCATACTCTATATATATGAAAATTCACACTGGTACATATTTTAAAGTTGATGTCAGAGGGGACCCAGAGGCCCTCTCAGCATATCCTTTAGAGACTACTCTTAGCAATCCAAAAGTGAGGCAGAGTGAGGCTGCCCATAGAGCCTGTGACTACAAGTCTAAGAGAACTGGGTTCTTAACTAGCTTTGCCATTAACTGTTGTGTCACCTTGAACAAGTCTTAAACTTTTTGGATCAGAAGTTCTTTAAAGTCCAACTCAAAAACACTAAGTTTGTGAATATCCCAGATTTATCACAAGACAGGGTATTAGCCTCATTAGGCAAAACCTCAGAGAAGGGAAAGTGAAAGATCTATTAGATGGGCACTGAATGAAACAGATCATCTAAGGAAGGATTCAGCATGGGTCGTAATGGGAGAAAAAGTCAAAAAGGCAAGTTTGGTCACATTGCAAAGGGCTTTGAATACCACTACATCTTTTAAAACACCTGTATTTACTTAACATCAGTAGTATAAAGCCTCCAATGACCACAGTTATAGAGAAAAGAAAAAAAATGGACACTTGAAATTCATAAGCATTCCCCAAATCTCAACTGCTTAATAATTACTTCAACCTCTCTTTCATACCTTTCATCAGAGCAGTTAAACAATGACAAAATTTCATCTTCCCTTCCCCAGACTTTGAGGAACAATGAAACAGCCACAATTTGAAGCATAAAAGCAAAGAACCTCTGGTCAATTTCGGGAACAATTCCCTAACATCGTGACTTAACCTCATGTATATGTAGCACAGTCCACACTTTCTGCCACCCTGTGTTACCATTAATTGTGAGCATGCCTGTCTCATACTACAAGCTAGGCAGTTGTTAAAATTCCAGCTCTGGATTCAAATCCAAACTCCTACACTTAATAGCTCTGTGACTCTGAACAAGACACATAAATTCCCTGAGCCTATTTATCTATTAAATGAGATTTTTTTCATTCACTCAACAGGTACTGATTAAATGCCTACATATGTGAGATACAGTTCCAGGTGCAAAGGGCATCTACGAGGGTAGAAAAGTGAAAAATACAGGGTCCTTATGTTCATGGAGTTTATATTATAATGGAGAGATAGGCAATAAAAAAGTAAACAAATAATTCAGGGCAATAAAGAAAACAAAGCAGGGCAACATGATGTAGACTAAGGGAAAGAGGGCAACATTAGATGGGATGGTCACAGTATATCTTAAAAAGGTAACATTTGAATGAAGACCTAAATGTCAAAGGATAGAGAGAACTACAACTCAGGCAGGAATCAGAGTAAGGAGAGTTACAAGCTTGTTGTGGAGGGAAGAACCAAAAGAAGGCTACTGTGTTAATATTCTCAGTCTACTCTTTTCTCTCTGTTCCAATGGAATTCCTCTGCTTAGCTTTGAAGCTATAGTCCCTCAAAATTACTTGAGAAGAAAATCTCAGATGACAGTATCAGTTTTCTCACTTACCATACAGCTACAATAAAAGAAGGTTCTATTCCAGCGATTTTCAGTCAGTGTTTGCAAGACACTGCAAGAATTTTTAAAACATATAATATCTGACTATTTAGCCAGGGGCACTGACCTCTTTTCCCTTAGGTTGTCAAATAAAAAAAATGACAACAGGCTATGGTGATTACCAGTGGGAAAGGGGTTGGGGAGAGGTAGAAGACAGTAAAGTGGAGATAGATGGTCACAGAAGGAGACAACTTAGGGTGGTGAACACACAATACAATATATAGATGATGCACCATAGAACTGTACACCTGAAACCTATGTAATTTTATTAAGCAATGTTGCCCCAATAAATTAAATAAACAAAAAAGTAATAAAATTTCAAATGAAAACAGTCAACACAACGATAGACATTTGGTGTGAACAAATCTAAATTACACCGATTTTTTTGTCATATTGGCAAAAAAAAATTTTTTTGGTGTGTTGCAGAATTTTAATAATTAGCTTATGTATGCCATGAGATGAAAAAGGTTGAAAATCACTGCTCTCTCCTATAACAAAAAGTTATACAGTATAATATTTGAGTAGCAATACAGCATATTCTTAAAAGTGTGGACTCTTGCCCTGGCTGGTGTGGCTAAGTGAATTGAGTGGCTGCCTGTGAAACAAAAGATTCAATTCCCAGTCAGGGCACATACCTGGGTTGTGGGCCAGGTTCCTAGTTGGGGGCAAGTGAGAGACAACTGCTCACACATCAATGTTTCTCTCCCTCTTTTTCTCCCTCCTTTCCCCTCTCTCTAAAAATAAATAAATAAAATCTTTAAAAAAAAAAATGTGGACTCTGGAGCCAGATTGCCTCAGTTCAAACCGTAACCTTACCACTTACTAGAGGTAACTGAGGCAGATTACTTAAACTTTCTGTACCACAATTCAGTATCTCTAAATTGATGAGACTAATAGTACCTACCTCATGAGTTATTGGAAAGAGTAAAAGTTAATAAACATAAATAAATGAAAATACTGCCTGGCACATAGTAAAAGTAACATATGTTACTTAGTGTTGTTATTTGTATAATTACAACAAATATTTGTATAATACAAACATTTGTATAATTACTATATTTAGTAAGATGTTACCTTGAGAACTTTCACAAAATATCCCACTTACTCTGCTATCTACTTTGAGGACACTTGAGAAAACACAAAATACTGTTCTGTTTTCTGTTACAAAAGGGTCATTCATAAAAACGTTAAGAAATCAGTTAATTGTTGCTTTGTTCTGTGGAAGTAACCTATAAGTCTAAAAGTCTCTATTTCTGATTGTTTCATTTAATAATTTATTGCTCTTGTAAGAATATCTGAATTGTAAAGTCTAATATTTGGAAAGCTCTCTGTTTAATAAGAACAACCCTGGAATTTCCTTTTTTTCACTTTATCATTAAAGGTTGTAGTAAATCTTGTGGCTCTACTGGATTCGCTATTAAAAGAGCTTATCTCATCTAACTTAAGATTGACAAGCAAGGAACAGATTGTGTGAGACCTTGTAAATCATGGTAAAGAATTTGGACTTCTTTCTACATGTACTAGAAAGTCCTTGAATGGCTTTAAGAATAAAAATGACTTAATCTTACAGACATTCTTTTAGTAGTTCATGTTGGTTGCTGTGTGGAGAGAGATGGTGTAAGCAGGGACACCCGCAGGTTCCCTAAGAAATCACTGGACCTAGACTAGGGTAGCAGCAGTAAAGACACCAAGAAGAGGACTGAAATGAGAAATATTTTGGAAATAAGGCCAAGAAGACTGGTTGATTGAGTGAGGGAATAAGAGAATAATAACACTACTTAACCTCAGAGTTGTTGCAAAAATTAAATAAACTCACATTTTAAATGTCTTAACAGCATGCTTGCCTTTGTTGAACAAATGGTGGCTACCATTACTATTTTATTTTTTATCTCTATGGAGCTAAGCACTGTGCTTTATAAATATTAAATGCCTAATAAATGGTTGTTTAAAAATAAAACCTTAAATAACTTCTTTTTTAAGAAGGTTCTACTTCCCTTGAACAATTTAACATTTGATAACTTATGTTTCTCACCTTGGTACTGATTCATATAATGTACATACAATCAAAAACTACTTTAAAGCCATGATTCTTTCATTTCCTCCACAATTTGAGGCCTACCAAGGAACTGCAGAATAAAAAGCATACATGACACTCAAAAAATAGGCAGCTAAGTGCCAGAAGTAGGCCCTTCCTGATCAATAATTACTTTAAATATAAAGAAATTAAACTCTTCAATTAAAAGGCAGAGACTGGCAGAATGGATTTTAAAAAACATGATCCATCTATTAATATACATTGTCTATTAGAGACTCACTTTTTTAATTAATTAATTTTTTCAACTATATTTGTCTCTGCCTCCCCCCCACCACTTTCCCTTGCCCCCTTCCCCGCTCCCACCCTCCCTCAACTCTACCCCTTTGGTTTTGTCCATGAGTCCTTGCTATATGTTCCTTGACTTTCCCCCTTCCCTTCCTTTTCCCCCGCCCTCCCGCCTTCCCTCTTGTAGAGACTCACTTTAAATATAATGACAAGAAAGGTTGAAAGTGAAAGGATGAAAAACTATATTCCATGCAAATAGTAACCATAAGATAGCAGGAGTGGTTGGCTATACTAATAAACAAAATAGACTTTAAATTTAAAAAAAAAAGATTACAAGAAACAAAGACATATTAATAAAAGGTTTGTTATAAAAAATAACAATTTTAATGACAGACCATCAAAATATATCAAGTAAAAACTGACAGTATTGAAGGGAAAAATACACAGTTACATAATAATACAGTTGACCCTTGAACACCACAGGTTTCAACTGCACAGGTCCTCTTATACTTGGATTTTTTTTTTTCTGTAAGTGCCTATACTGTTTTCTATCTGCAGTTCTAAGTCTGCAGATGAAGGAGGCCAGCTATATGCACTGATCTATGCCATTTTATATGGGGTACATGAGCATCCATGGTTTTGGTTTCTGAGGGAAATCCTGAAACTAGCCCCCAAGGATACCAAGGGTAGTTAAGTTTTGGGGGAGTTAGGTTTTCAGTTTCAGAGGGTCAGCACCCCTAAGCCATATTTTGTCTGAGGGTCAACTACTGTTGAACACTTCAATATCCCACTTACAATAATGTATAAAAAAGCAAATACAAGATAAGGAAACAGAGGACTGAAATAACACAATAATCCAACTAAATCTAACAGACATATACAGGATACTGTCATCATACACAGTCTTCTCAAGTGCACATGGGACATTCTCTAGGACAGACCAAATGTTATGCTACAAATTAAGTCTCAATAGATTTTAAAATATAAATGTTACACAAAGTTTCTTCTCTGACCACAAGAGGGTCAAGATAGAGATCAATAACATAAAGAAAACTGAAAAGTTCATAAAATTTTGGAAATTAAACATCACACTTTTAAACAATCAACAGATCAAAGAAGAAATCACAGCAGAAAGTAGATGATATTTAGACACAACTAAAAATGAAAACACAACAAAACATATAGAACACAGAAAAATCTGTGCTAAGAGGGAAATTTATAGCTATAGACGCTTACATTTAAAAAAGCAACAAAGACCTCAAATCAACAACCTAACTTTATAACTTAAGGAACTAGAAAAAGAACAAACTAACCCACAGTTGGTCAAAGGAAGGAAATTATAAAAATTAGAGCAAAGACAAATGAAGTAGAGAATAGAAAAATGACAGAGAAAACTCAGTGAAAGAAAAATTGATTCTTTGAAAAGATATCAATTGACTAATCTTTAGCTAGATGGACTAAGAAAAAAAGAAAAGACTCTACTTACTAAAAGCATAAGTGAAAGTGGGGACATTACTACCAACTCTACAGAAATAAAAAAGATTTCAAGAGAGTATTATGAACAATTGTATGCCAAAAAACTAGACAACCTATATAAAATGGACAATTTCCTAGACACACAAAACCTACCACTACTTACAGAGAAAATAGACAATCTGAATAGACTTATAACTAATAAGGAAATTAAATCAGTAATCAAAAACCTCCCCAAAAATAAAAGCCCTGAACCTGGTGGCTTCACTGGTGAGTTCTACAAAGCATTTAAAGAAGAACTAATACCAATCAAACTAACTTTTCCAAAAAATTAAAGAGGAGGGAACATTTCGTAACTCATTCTATGAGAAAAAGCCAGATGAATACACCACAAGAGAACTACAGACCAACATCCCTTATGAACACTGACATAAAAAAAATCTTCAACAAAATACTAGCAAACAGAATTCAGCAGCATATTAAAAGGATTATATGCCATTACCAAGTGGGATTCATTCCTGGAATGTAAGGATGGTTCAACATACAAAGATCAATCAATACATTATGTCACATTAACAAAATGAAGGGAAGAAACCACATGATCATTTCAACTAATACAGAAAAGGCATTTGACAAAATTCAACACCCTTTCACGATAAAAAAAAAAAACAAAACACTCAACAAAATAGGAATAGAAGAAAACCTCCTCCACATAATATAAGCCATATATGAAAAATCTACAACAAATATAATACATAATACTCAAAAGTAAAAAACTGAAAAGGAAAGTTTTTCCTCTAAGTTCAAGAAAAAGGCAAGGATGTCTGTTTCCCTACTTCTATTCAACATACTACTGAAAGTTCTAACCAAAACAATTAGGAAAAAAAAGGAAATAAAAGACAACTAACTTAGAAAGGAGGAAGTAAAATTATCTCTGTTTGCAGATGATATGCTCTTATATGTAGAAAATCATAAACTGTCAGAACTAATAAATGAATCAGGAAAGTAGCAGGATACAAAGTCAACACACAAAAATCATTTACACCTCCATACCCAAAAAATGAACAACATGGAAAGGAAATTACGAAAACAATTCCATTTATACTAGCATCAGAAAGAATACTTAGGAATTAACTCAACCAAGGAGGTTATAAAGACCTGTACAATGAAAACTACAATACATTGTTTAAAAAAATTAAGGAAGTCATAAATAAATGGAAAACACAACTCATGTTCATGGATTGGAAGACTTATTATTAAAATGTCAATATTATCCAAAGCAATATACAGATTCAAAGCAATCCCTATCCAATCCCAAACATACTTTTGTAGAAAGAGAAAATCCCATCCTGCCCTGGCTGATGTGGCTCAATGGATTGAGTGCCAGCCTGTAAACCAAAGGGTCATCTGTTCTACTCCCAGTCAGGGCACATGCCTGGGTTGTGGGCCAGGTCCCCAGTAGGAGGCAAGCAAGAAGCAACCACATACTGATTTCTCTTCATCTCTTTCTCCCTCCCTTCCCCTCTCTCTAAAAATAAATAAAATCTTTTATAAAAAAAAAGGAAAGAAAATCCCACCCTAAAATTCATAAGGAATTTCAATAGCCTGAATAGTCAAAACAATCTTGATAAAGAAAAACAAACTTAGAGGACTCACATTTCCTGATATTGAATCCCGCTACAAAACTACAGAACAAAACAATGTTGTACTGGCATAAGGACAGACATATAGACAAGTGGAAAATAATTTCCCAGGAAAAAAGTCTCAAACACATGATCAAGTGACTTTTGACTAGGGTTCCAAGGCCATTCAATAGTGAAAGGATAGTCTTTTCAACAAATGGTCTTTAGAAAACTTAGTATCCACATGCACAAGAATGAAGTTGAGCCCTAATCTAACACCAGCTACAAAAATTAACTTAAGATGAATCAAGAACCCTGGCTGGGTGGCTCAGTTGGTTGGGACCTCTTCCCATACACCAAAAAGGTTGCAGGTTCAATCCCAGTCAGGGCACATACCTCGGTTGTGGGTTTGATCCCTAGTAGGAGTACACAGGAGGCAACCAATAAATGTTTCTTGATGTCTGTCTCTCTCTCAAAAAAAATCAATAAACATATACTCAGGTGAGGATTTTTTAAATATTATTCTGAATTAATTTGTCATTACAATTAGTATTAGTACCCAACTGAGCAAAGCAGCATAAACATAATAAAATTTATATAGATATAAATTGGTAAACATAAGAAACATTTTATTGGAATCATATCTCTTAGATGAATGTGACTTTTATGAATCTATGCATTTACTGAAAGTTATTAGTCAATATACACAATCAAGTCAATTCCTTTCCTTTTTTTATTTTTAAATATAAGCTCTGAGGAAGTTTGTTTACATAAATATATAGATAGGAATAGTAAACATTTTGTTATGGCAAAATCATACAATTTTTTACCTCCTCCAGACTTACATGCCAAAAATCCCACACTCATCTCTTATTAAAAATTATTTTTAATTATCAGTTAACAACTACATTACGCTCTCCTTCAATTTTGTTGAAAGAACTGGAAACCACCCTCAACGGAAAATGATGTGTGGCCCAATGATTTGGGTCATTCACTGTCTCAGCATCAGGACCAATTTTCCTGCCATGCACCATAGTAAGATTAGGAATTGATAAGAAATACGCAAAGGAAACCGATTTGATTGAACTATAATTATCAAAATATTTTTTAAATTAGTGATACAGTATTAACTGTTTCAATGTTTATGCATTGAATAAAAGACCAGATGATGAGTTAAGTAACGCATCATTTCACGGTACTGAGCAAAAATATTCCTAAATACTACAATGTGAATGTCAACACCGTGATTTCTATGGTCACAAAGGTGATTTCCATTGATGACATAGTCACAAAAACTTCTAATATTTCTCTGATTTACAATTACTTTTATAATTGATAAAGACGCAAAAACTTGGCTTAGACGTTAAACAAAATAAAGATGTAATATCCTTTCCATCCTAGTTCACGGGCCACATGAATTCTAAGGTTAAGAAGTCCTGGTTTAATGACAGGAAGGGGGTCGGTGATGAGGAGACAATTAAGGGGAGGAGTGAAAAAGTGAGGAGGGAAAGAAAGGGAGGAAGTTGGTAGGAGGAATGTAATAAAGGCAACCAAGAAATAGATACATCTAAATCTCTGGACCAAGGCCAAGCAATAAGCTCGGAGGTCCGCTGCCAGTTATTTCCAAGGTAATTTACATTAATATCTTACAATCAGGTTCTTCAGCGGAGCCCTACCCACTAATCCTCAGTTCCTAAAGAGTCGCCCCGTTGCAGCAATTTAAAGTCCAAATACAACCAGTATCTTCCGAGGTCTTCCACAACAGTATAAATCGGACTGATCCCTGCAGGGCCATATTCCAAATCTTGTGTCCTCAGTCCCCACCCCCTTAATCAGCAGGGAGTCACCCCTCCTCTTAGTCCCGACAGTAGCCCTCAAAAGGGGGCGGCGCTCACCTGCTGTCTCAGCTGCCCCTGCCGCTCTCTGCCCGTCGCTCAGGATTTCTTCAGCCCACAGGGCCTCCGCCCGCTGACTCCGGGCATTTCACCATTGCGGGATGGAGAAAAATAATCCCCTCCCGGGCCTTTGGGGTTTGGGGGTGGTTGTTTTTTTTTCATAAGTAGAGCTTCCCTGTGCTTCTGGACGCTGGTTTTCCTTTTTATGCCCTGCTCTCCACGCCGGGCCGAGGCGGGGGTGCGGGGAGCGGGGACAGGCCCGCGCCTGGCTGGGGGTCACCCCTTCCAACAAGGGCCACCAGGCTCAGGCGGGCTCTTTTCTTTTTGGCTAGGGGAGATTTTTCCTGTCAGAACTCCAGTCCGGCGAATAACAAGTCTTCCACAGGTTCCGTCAGTTCCAGTGTGGCGTTCTGGGACCTATGGAAAACCTGGTGCAGAAATGTCGGAACACGTGCTGAAAGGCACACCGTCGACGACCAAAGAAAAGTTCCTGAACTTTCGAGGATCTCCTGGAACATCTCCTGTAGGAACGTTCTGGGCCGCGCGGAAGCCCCGCGATACTTTTCGTGGTGTTTGAACCATCGCGATGTTACCAGCCGTGAGAAGACTCCTGGCTGAGAGGCCCTCCAGGGCCTCCTGAAGGCCCCGGAAGGAGAGTGTGGCCCAAACCAGGCGAAAAATACCGGTGTGCCACCAAAGATGTGCCATTGAGGTGGAAATCCTGAGCGCAAAGCGGCACCAGCTTCCGCCTGTCCCAGTCCGCTCTTTTCCTCTCTCTCCCCAGCTACCAGCTGCTTTTGAGTTCGCTCTCGGTTGTGCTTTGAGTCGCTCCCACAACAGATCCAAACAACAAAATAACTCTAGTATTCCCTTACCAACCCCCAATGTTGTTTCTAAAAACTTACGTAATAGAAGAATAAATACCCTATTAAGGAATTCTTAAATCTTCCATTCGTTTATGCAGCAAATATGTTTCTGGTACCTACTATGTAGTAGGCACTAGGGATTTATGACAAATAAGATAATTGCAACCCCTAAAATCACAGAATCCAAATTTTTTCAAGGAGGTAAACTGGCAATTATTAGTTATATGTCAAGGGAGGAAAAAGAATTTATACGACTGTAGTTCAGGGGCTTCTGACCTAGATTTGGGAAATTATATAAAATTTTGAGATACTTTAAAGATGAGCTCTGAAGGATAAATAGAGAAGGATTTTCCAAGCCAAGAGAGTGGTCAGAGAAAATTCCAGGCAGAGGCAATTGCATGTAGCAAAACCTAAAGACAAGGCAAAGCATAGTTCATGGGAGATAATGAAAGAAATTCAGTATACCTGACTGCTGGACAATGCAAGAAAGCAATTAAGAATATTGTCTCTGAAAGTTGATTATCTGGGTTCAAATCCCAGCTCTGCCACTTACCACCATTGAGAAACAAAGTGATGGAATAGAGAGAGCAGGCAGCTCACGAAGGACTTTAATAAGCCATGTTAAGGGATCGGTACTTTATCCTAAAAGCAACAGATACCCATTGGAAGCAAGTAATTGATAAAATCAGATTTGTTTTATAAATATTGATTTCTTCCCAAACAAAAGCTGAGAAGATTCATCACCCCTAGACCTTTCTTACAAGAATTGCTAAAGGGAGTTCTTCAAGCTCAAACAAGGGACACTAATTGGTAACCAGAAAACACATGAAAACTTAAAGTTCACTGGTAAAGGTAAATATATACTCAAGTTTGCAAAATTGTAATCCTATAATAATGGTATATAAATCACTTTGAGGTCTAGTGTAAAGGCCAAAAGATGTAAGTGTTGAAAATAACTATAACTAAATATTTAGTGGATACCCAATATAAAAAGATGTAAATTATGACATCAACAAAAAAAAATGGGGGAAGGGGAAAGAAGACAAGTAAAAATGTAAATCTTTTTTTATGCAATTGAAGTTGTTACCAGCTTAAAATAGACTGTTTAAGATGTATTATGAAAGCCTCATAGGAACCACCTATAGTAGATAAACTAAAGATAAAAAGAATTAAAGCATACTACTATAAAAAGTCATTAATCCACAAAGGAAGACAAGAAAGGAACAAGAGAACTACAAAACAAACAGAAAACAATTGACAAAATAGCAATAGTACCTCCTTATCCAGCAATAATAATTCTAAATGTAAATACGTTAAATTCTTCAATCAAAAGACAGAGAGAGGCTGAATGGATTAAGAATAAAAAATAAAAATATAAAAACAAGACTCAACTATATGCTGCTTACAGGAGACTGACTTTACTTTAAGGACAGTCATAGGCTGAAAGTGAAAACATGAAAAATATATATCCTGCAAGCAGAAACCAAAGAGAGGAGGGGTAGCTATACTTGTATCAGGCAAAAGCTGAAATAAGAGACAAAGAAGGTCATTATATAATGATAAAAGGGTCAATTAACCAAGAGATGTAACACTTGTAAATATATATGCATTCACTATCAGAGTAGCTAAATATATTATGCAATTAATTATTAACAGACTTAAAGGCAGAAAGAGACAGCAATACAAATAATAGCCAAACCCATAGAGTATACAACACCAAGAGTGAACCCTAATATAAACTATGGACTTTCGGTGATTATGATGTGTCAATGTAAGTTCATCAACTGTAACAAATGTAACACTCTGGTAGGGACCTCTGTAGATAATGGAGAACTCTATGCATATGTGAGTCAGGGGTAATATGGGAAATCTCTGTACCTTCATCTCAGTTCTGCTGTGAATCTAAAACTTTTAAAAAATAAAATCAATTTTAAAAATAAAATTTTAACCAACATCAATCTCTGCTGTAAAGCACAAAGAAACAAAATAAGACTGGAGTCAGGGAAAATGTAGTTGAAGAAGCCAAGGCCATCATGAATGAATCAATGAAATCTCTTATCGATATGTTTTCACTCCTGCTAATAAAACAGTTAATTTCAACATATCTTCCCATTTTTGCTCAAAACATTTTAATTTTGACAAGATGCTTGGAAATTTGTTTTGCTTGATTGCAGATAATCTACAAACTAAGAAAATGTTGTCCCTGTTGGTTCTAACATCCAAATATATCTTTCTGATTTTAGAACACTGGGTTGTCACTGACTCCCACATCCTTGGTATCACAGGTTCACAGAGACTGAACCACTTGGATGCCCAATACAAAAAGGCCTTAGACACACCTTATGTAGTCTGTTTGGCCTAGCTGAACAGGTATTTCTCGACCCTCTCTGCAAATTGCATGGCTATATAGATCTTGTTTCAGCCCATGATAAATAAGTTCATTCCAGGGCACATGCCCCCAACTCCTCTTATACCCCGACCTCCAATTCCCTGATTCCTTAGTGGTCTAGGGAATTGGTCCTTGCTTTACTTCCTCTTAGCTTCCTTTGCCTTTCCCAAGACTATATTACAAAAAGCTCAAATCTTGTTCCACCATGTTTTACCTCCTGTTTTTGTTCCTATCCCCCTTTCCAAATTGTACATGTTCCTCATTATGACTGAAACAATGAATCAAGATCACACATTTTCAAATATGGAGGCAAATCTTCTTTAACTAGAGTTTCTCATACAGCACATAACTATCCAAGTAATTAATCCACTGCCTATTCTCCAGGCAGATGACCACCAGGCAGCTGGAAGCCCTGGATACTAACTTTTGCTCTTCTTTTAACTTCTCAGATCCAGGGCAAGTCACACTGGTGTTAGCCAAATCCTGGCCCTACCACCTGTTTGCTGTTTAATGTTGAACAAGTTAAACTTAGCCTCTTTGTATTTTAGTTTCTCCATTTGTAAGGTGTGGTTAATCAGAGTCCTATCTAATAAGGTTGCTGTGATGATTAAATGAGTTGATACACATAAAACACTGAACAGAATCAAGAATATGGTAAGAACTCAATGTGTGTTAGCTATTACTTCATGAAAGGCACTGCAACTATAGGAATGAGTGAGATAGAAACATCCTTGTTCTCCTGGATTTTACATCCTAAAAGGGGGGGGAAGATATTACACAAATAATAAAGTTAATTTTAGTTTGTGATAATGCTATAAACAGGATGATGGAGTGGGAATGGAGACTCTAGATAACATGGTTATGTAAGGAAGAAATGAGAAGGAATCAATAATACAAGGAACTAAAGAAATGCTAATTTCTCTCAGCAAATGCTAAGACTATGAGACTAGGAGAGTTTGGAGAGTTCTAGAAATAGGGAGAAAGCCGGTGTGGCAGATTGGTAAGCTCAGGGGAGAATGGCAGGAGCTAATATTTAGGCAAAGGCCTAGCAACATGGGCCCTGTTAAAAGGCTAAATTTATTCTAAATACCATGGGAATTCATTGGGGAATTTTAATCAGGAGAATAATATCAGATCTATATTTTAAGAGGACCCTTGCTAGATATCTGTGAAATGCAGAGCCCAAGGGCAACCTGCCCTGCCTACAAAATTTTAACACTGCCCAGGAACTTAAAGGTCATCAAAATTCATTTATACAGTCCCTCCCAGCTCCAACAATCACTGGTTCTATGCCAAAATTGAAAGAAGAGACCTTCAATTTCTTTGATTTCTCAGTAACACAATTAAAGTATGTAGTTTCATTATTCCTCTTTTTTTCTGTGCCTTTGGTTTTGAATGGTTGAGCTGTGTCAAATAAATGCTTTTAATTGTTCTTGTTTCTTGCCTCCAAATTCCCAACTGCTAATCAACAATTTTCCATTAATGAAGTGCCCCAAACTAAAAACAACATCCCAGGTGCTATCTCACTAGAGCCAAAGAGAAAGAGCCATTATCTTCTTGCTTTGTGACAAGAGGCCAGTATACTATTTTTCTTATAATATTAGATATATATCTAATTTGCCATTTAGTATCACCCTTAGGCCTCTTATAGCCGTCACTATTTTCCAGGTGTTGCCCACCCCATGAAGAATGTTCTTTCCAATTACTTTTCCCCAGATGCCTCTACCTGAAATTTTTCCAAGTTGAATGTTATTCTCTTTGCCAATATTGCTTACGTTTTATATAATTTCTTTGGCTTTCCTGGTGTTAGTTGAATATCCTCTTTTGGGGTCATCTGCAAATTTCATTAACATGTTAGTGGACAGGATGTAACTGGAAGAGAATTGTTGAGCGATCCATCTTCTGTTCCCTTATTAGTTAGGAGCTGGTTCTAGAACTGGAGAAGAAACCTCTTCATTGAAAGTGGAACTCAGCCCTGGTTGGTATGGCTCAGTGGATTGAGTGCTGACCTGTGAACTATAAAAGTTGCCCGTTCGATTCCCAGTCAGGGCACATCCCCGTGTTGCAAGCCAGGTTCTTAGTCAGGGGTGTACAAGAGGCAATTGATCGATGTATCTCTTGCACATTGATATTTCTCTCCCTCTCTTTCTTCCTCCCTTCCTCTCTTTCTAAAAATAAATCACATTTTTTTTAAAAAGTAGAAATCACCGCTGCTCTTTTCTTATATATACACATACGTATACATGTGCATGCACACATGTGCACATATACATACTTTTTTAAAAAAGATTTGATTTGTTTCTTTTTAGAGAGGGGAAAGGGAGAGAAGTCTCTCGTGTGCCCCCTACTGGGGACCTGGCCTGCAACCCAGTCATGTGTCCTGACTGGAAATCAAACCAGTGACCTTTGGGTTCACAGGCCAGCACTCAATCCACTGAGCCACACCAGCCAGAGCTACACATACATACTTTTAAATGTCCTCAATTCTCTGAACCTCTCTCTTTACTAAAAACAACAACAACAAACTCCTTGCCATAATATAGAAGAAAACCGTCTATATCACAGGTCCCTAACATAAGGACCACAAATGTAATGTCACTGGGGTTCCCATGAATCCCTTCAATTGTATTCACAGCATATTCACATTATCATGTCCTTGAGTAAATGTGCAGTTTTCTGGGAGAAAAGCCCATAGCTTCTATCAGAAATTCCCAGGAATGGGCAAATCCAAAAGGACTCATTGGACATAGACAACAGTGTACTGATTGCTGTTGGAGAGGGGGATATAAGGGGACTAAATGGTAATGGGAAAAAATACAATTAAAAAAAGAAGAAGAAAAGAACCACTCTTTTATATCATTGTTTCTTACAAAGAGAATCAACAATCAACTGTATTGGAATCACAGGAGCTGCTTGTTAAAGTGCAGAGTCTTGGGTCCTATGCCAGACATACAAAATCAAAATGGAGCTAGAAGCATGCATTTTTAAATTAAATGTAAATATTTTTAAATAGGAAATGCATGTTAATTGCATAATATTTAAATTTGTTATTGATTGATTTTAGAGAGAGGGAGAGAGAAAAAAAACATTGATTTATTGTTCCACTTATTTATAAATTCATTGGTTGATTCTTGCGTGTGCCTGACCAGAGAGCGACCCTGCAACCTTAGGGTAACAGGACAATGCTCTAACCAACTGAGCTACCCAGGTAGGGCTAATTACATAAAATTTAAAAGATCAAAAGGGGAAAGTTTCTCTCCTATCCCTGTTTCCCAGCTACCACTTTCTCTTCAGAGAGGCAACCACTGTTACCAGTTTTCTGTGCATGCTTTCAGAATCTGTTAAAGAAAAATCAAATCTTTCAGGTGATTTTTATGCATAATAAAATTTGAGAGTCATTGCTTTATAAAGAGAAAAAATGAATATTTGCCTGCATTAAAGACTGTCTCAATCGGATTGACTTTCCCTTGCCCCTCTGAGAACCAGATTATCCTGACAAACACTCAAGGCAATTATATATGAATAATTTTGAAATATTCCCATCTCCTCTTGGTAAAGAAAACATCATCAATATTTTTAATTGTTTGGCTGGAAGTTACAACCTCTGCTTCCAGAACTTTGTGACACAGTCTGCTGCTTCATACTGGATTCAGGTGTTTAATAAACTGCTTAGCTGGTGATCAAAGTGGGACTGACCTAGCTGCCCAGATGTTAGGGATTAATCATTACCAAAGAAAATTCTTGACCTTTTTCTTTTTCTTTTTTTTTTTTTTTTTTTTTTTTTAGCAGAAGGGTGGGGAATCTCCCTGCCCTAGGCAGGAGCTTCACTTATTAGTTGATAGAAATGCCTGTATCTCAGAAATCTTGCACACACAATCAATGGTTTATTGCAGACAATAATGAGTCCAGACTGCCTTACTCCTCATTACTGGGAAGCCCCACTTCCATGCTTCTGTCTGAGAAGGATCCAGGGCTTCAAGCAGAGTAAAGTATGTGTTAGTGTTTTCAGACATGAAGCATGGTTGAATATATGTCCCATAAAAGAGGAAGCTAGGCTACAGAGAGATTAAGTACCATAGTGGCCAAGATAATAAAACCAGTGGCAGAAACACTGCCACTACACTGTACTACATTGTACTACACTACACTACAGCTTTCTGTCATACTTTTTTGGGAAAAAAGTATGCATAGGTGCGCTTCTAACATTTTTACAGTTGCAGCATTGTTTCAGACAGAAATTTTATCAGCGGTTGCTAAAGGCTGGGGCAGAGAGTGAGCTTCCTTTTGGGGTTGATAAACATATTATGGAAGTAGATAGTGGTGACGGTTGCACAACTTTTTTAATATACTAAAAACCACCTAATAATATAGTTCAAAGTGTGAATTTTAAGGTATGTGAATCATATCTCAAAAGAAAAAAATACATATCAATACTGTACATTTTATAAGGATATTTAGATCTAGAAAGACATATCAAAATATTGGAGGGGGTGCCTGAATGGGGAGGACATGGGATTAGGGGTGAGGATGGGGATGAGGTCTTCTCACAACCCATGAACTGAGGAAGATGATTAACTCAATCCTCTGTGCCTGTGGTAAAAACAACAAGCAACAGTAACAACACAGGGGAAAGAGAGGAAAGAAAACAATGTTTATAGCTTTAATAAGGGAAAATAATTACACTATAATGAGAAATGAAAGGAAACAATACTACAAGTGTAAAAATGTTAGAAGCGCAACTATGTAGAACCATGTATGTAACTGGGTTTAAAAAGTATGACAGACAGCTGTAGTGTAGTGTAGTGCAATGTAGTGCAGGGTGGTGGCAGTGTTTCTGCCACTGGTTGTATTATCTTGGCCACCACAGTATTTAATCTCCCTGTAGCTTAGCTTCCTCAATTAAAGTGGAAATGATAACTTTCAAAGGTGTTTATGAGAATTAAATGAGTTAATTTATGCCTGATTAGAGCAAACCTTATATAAGGGTTACCTGGTATTAGTATTTTTGTAACTTTTTATTTATTTTTTTAAAGATTTTATATATTTAGTTTTAGAGAGAGGGGAAGGGAAGGAGAAAAAGAGGAAGAGAAACATCAATTTGTGGTTGCTTCTTGCGCACCCCGCACTGGGGACCTGGCCCTCAATCCAGGCATATGCCCTGACTGGGAATTGAACTGGCAACCCTTTTGCTCACAGGCTGGCACTCAATCCACTGAGCCACACCAATCAAGGCTAACTTTTTAAATTGTAGGCTCTGAACTCAGGCTGCCTATCTGATTTGGCTCCACTACCCATTAATGATGTGACTTTCACAAACCTACCCAGTTAGAGTTTCAGTTTTCTCATCTATTGTTAGAATTAAAAGAGATAATGTATTTAGCAAATAATAAGCACTCATATGTTAACATATTATTAGGAATATTATTAATACATTGTCATAGTTTTAAAACTAGTGCAAAAAGAATAGAAAGAACAAAATGTGACATTTATCATGTTCTTCCTAATATATAAATTCTTCCATATTCATTAAGCTTCATTTTGTGGTATAGTCCTCCCAGACTTTCCTCTTTAGATGCACTGCACTTTGAACTTCTCCTCCATAAGAGTAATTAATTAATTAGATAGGTAAGCAATTTCTAGTTCATCTCTGTCATGCTCAGTAGCATCTAGGCTCCATGAAGGCAGGGATGGTATCTGTCTATGCCCAATATCTAGTACTTTGTTGAGTAACAAATATTTGTTCAATCAATGAAAAAGTAATGAAAAAACATTTTAACATACACCTTCTAAAAGAGCATAGTCATGATATTAGAGGCAAGTATCATTTCCTCCATCTGTCTGAGAAATGAGGAGTTGCCCGTTTTGTAAGCTAGGAAGACAGTCAACATTTGGATTCTGGGAGTTATTCTGGCAACCCTTCCTTAGTAGAATCACACTGCCTGACCCTGTTTCAGGAATCCTTTCGGTTAGAGGACAATACTGGAAACCTAGTACTTTTCCAGAACTTCCTGCTCAGTAAAGGAAAAGTACTCCACCTCTCTAGATTACCTTCACCCAGTGCACATTAGCCCATACCCACTGACTCATGAAAAGGCAAGGACCTTAAAACTGTATTTCATTTCATAGATAAGCAAATGGGTGCAGATAAGTGGATTGACTTTCCAAAGCCTAATATGTGCTAATGAAAGAGCTAGTGCAACTAGAAATAGAAGAATTCTTACAGTCCTCTTTCTCTCTCTCAATATTATACATATATATGTAATGGTATCATTCATTAAAAACTATCTTTATGAAAGAATCTTTATTACATTAAGGAAAACGCTCTTGATATGTTAAGTGACAAAAGTAGACTATAACTGAACTTATAATATGTATTAAAAAGAAATAAAGATATACAAATAGATGTGTGTTTGTATTTCTCAGTTACCTATGTAGAAAATTAATATTAACAGTGCTATAATATTAACAGTGTTTATTTCAGGTTGGTGGGGTAATAGTTTCTTTTTACTTATGCTTTTCCGTATTAAAAGTTTATCTTCAATGAGCATATAATTCTTTATAATCAGAAATTAAGCCTTTAAATTCCTGATCTAATATTTTTGAACAGTTTTATTTTGATACTGGTTAGTATTGAGGGGTGAAGCAGCATCAACCTAGAATCCAAAGACGTTTTACTGGTCAGTTAATCTAATCTGTAAAATGGGGATAATTATATCTACTTCACAGGAATATTGTGTGAGTGAAATAATAAATACGAAGTTCGTTTGTAACTCTCAAGCTTGATAAAGGTGTTAGGTGGTGTTATAATGATGATAAAGCCCTGTGGCCTAAAAGAGATGAGAGAACTCTTAGGATAACGTACCCTTATGCTGAGAAGCTTTAGTTTGAGAGAACAGAGATCTAAGTGTCAAGGGTAAAGTGAGAGCTTTATTTTCCCAACACTTATGGGAAATGATCACATGACCCCACCTCTCTTTTTCTTCTATACAGCCAATAAATGCCTCAATGTTCCTGCTTCAAATTAAATCATCCATCTATCTCTTAAGCAACCCATGCTAGAGACAGCTGGTAGTGGACAGGATCTAGTGTATTTTAAGGCAATAGCAGGTTTCTTTCACATTCCCCGCAGAGTGAAAAGGAAGCCTATGTAGGACTGTGACCAGCAGCCTAAGGCCTATCTAGTCCCAAACCAAAGAGGGGCTATTTCCACTCTGGACGATTAGAGTTTGTTATGAAAAGATAACTTTTAACTGGGACTATTTGTATTGAGCTTTATCCTCTGTAAGGCTTTTTAAATCAATATATTTGGGGTCTCAAACATCTAAGGAAAATAAGATTTCACATAAAACAATGATATTTTTAATTAACAAGAAGGACCAAAGGTAGTATGTCAAACTAATGTTACCTTTATATTTAAAAAAAGTAATACAGACCTATGATGAATTTACCCAGGAGAAATGAAAACGTATGTTCACACAAAAACCTGCACATGAACATTTATAGCTGCCTTATTCATAATTGCCCAAAACTGGAACTAGCTCAAATGTTCTTTAACTGGTAAATAAACAAACTGTGATACATCCATATAATGGGATATTACCCAGCCATAAAAAGGCATGAACTCCTAATAAACACAACAGCACAGATAACTCTCAAATACATTATGCAAACTAAGGGAAGCCAGATCCAAAAAGCTACATATTGTATTACTTCAACTTATGACATTCTGGAAAAGGAAAACTACAAGGGAGAGCCACTTATTAGTTGCCAGAGGATGGGATGAGGAGAAGGTTGACTGCACGGAGACAGTGAGAGGGAATATTGGGGGACGATGGCACTACTCCTGATTGTGGTGCGTACGTAAATGTGCACTTGTCAAAACGGACAGAACAGTCAGCCAAGAGTGAATTTTACTACATAAAATTTAAAAGTAAATGCACAAAAGTAAAAATAAACTGACAGGCCCATGATAAATTCAAACAATACAGGGAATTCAGTAAAAAGTCTCCCTTTCAGATTTTTGTGGTGATAGAATAAATATTGATAGCTCTGCATTTTTATTGCAATGATGGTTGTATAAATCTACATGTGTGGTAAAATGACATGAAACTATACACTCATATCAATATCAATTTCCTGCTTTTGGTATTATACTATAGTCAAGTTATAACCAGTGGTAGAAATTGAGTAAAGGGTAGTGTATCTCTGTATTATCTTTGCAACTTCGTGTGTACACGCACAGGCCTCTGTATTTTAAATATCTCTCAACCAAGCTTCAAGACTCTAGTCCTGCTCCCCTCTCCTCAAAGGTGAACGCTATTACAAATTTCTTTCATATCCTCTGCATGTTAAACTTAATCTTATATATGTACGTCTGTACATATAAATTTATACAGAAATACTTTTAACACAAACAGTAGCACAGTACACACATTGTTCTACACCGTGCCATTTTTCAATTAATTTACTTTAGAGATTTTTTTCCATATCACAAACACAAGGATCAATGCCATTCTTTTTTCCTGCTGCATAGTATTCCTTCGCACAGTGGTATCATGAGTTATTTCAACAGTTTCTTACTGATGGACATTCGAGTCTTAACAAGGAATTGAATTTACGTAATTTAGAAAAACTTAAACATGAAAGATCAGTCGGCGTTGAGACTAAACACACAATTTTCACAGATTCAAGACTTGCCTCCAGAATCTCTTTTGACCAGAAGGGGGAACGCTAGCGGCTGGAGAAGCAAAACGATGGGAAATTTCCCCAGCCAATGGGGAACAAGAGGGCCTGGCAGAGAATTACTGCCGGGTAGGAGTTCGCTGAGGGGCGCCCTATAGCATAAATAGGGGGCTGTGCTCCAACCAAGCTTTCTCCAGGCTGCAACTCAGATATACCGAACTGTGGCAGGGTTATGCACAGTGCAGTGTTGAGTGGCCATCTCCTGCCTCCTGGGGGGACACCCTGCTTGGGCAGGCTCTGCACCCCCACCGCCTCCGCCCACGCGCGCAGGGGGTGTACACGTGGTGACCTGCCTGGCGCCGGTTCCCGGCTCTGGCTCCTCCTCCCTCCAGTTCTTGCTCTGCTTTCTGCAGTATCACGTGCAGCCGCGCCGGGTGCAGGATGGCGGCAGCGGCAGCTGCGGTGGGTGTTAGACTCCGGGACTGCTGCAGCCGGAGCGCTGTGCTTTTGCTCTTCTTCTCCTTGTCCCCTCGGCCTCCGGCTGCCGCCGCCTGGCTGCTGGGCCTAAGGCCCGAGGACACCGCTGGAGGCCGCGTGTCCCTGGAAGGGGGCACCCTACGCGCGGCAGAAGGCACCAGTTTCCTCCTGCGCGTCTATTTCCAACCCGGGCCCTCGGCGCCCGCGGCACCGGTGCCCGCACCCACCCTTTCCCCGGGGCAGAATGACACCGGAGACTGGTCTCCCCGGCTCGTGTTTATCGAGGAGCCCCCGGGCGGGAGCAGCTTGGCGCCCAGCGCTGTGCCCACGCGCCCACCAGGGCCTCAGCGTTGCCGCGAGCAGAGCGACTGGGCGTCCGACGTGGAGGTCCTCGGGCCCCTGCGCCCCGGAGGCGTGGCGGGCTCGGCTCTAGTCCAGGTGCGAGTGCGGGAGCTGCGCAAGGGCGAGGCAGAGCGGGGCGGTGCGGGCGGTGGCGGGAAGCTCTTCTCCCTGTGCGCCTGGGACGGGCGCGCCTGGCACCACCACGGCGCTGCCGGCGGCTTCCTGCTGCGCGTCCGACCGCGGGTGTACGGCCTGGGTGGGGGCCTGCTGCCCCCCGCGTGGCTGCGGGCGCTCGGAGCGCTCCTGTTGCTCGCCCTGTCTGCCCTGTTCAGCGGCTTGCGCCTGAGCCTGCTCTCGCTGGACCCGGTGGAGTTACGGGTGCTGCGGAACAGCGGCTCGGCTGCCGAGCAGGAGCAGGCGCGCCGCGTGCAGGCGGTGCGCGGCAGGGGAACCCATCTGCTCTGCACGCTGCTCCTGGGCCAAGCTGGAGCCAACGCGGCCCTGGCCGGCTGGCTGTACACCTCGCTGCCGCCGGGCGTCGGGGATCAGGGGGAAGAGTACAGCGAGGCGGGGATTCATTTCCCGTGGCTGCCGGCGCTCGTGTGCACCGGCGCCGTGTTCCTGGGCGCGGAGATCTGCCCCTATTCGGTGTGTTCGCGGCACGGGCTGGCCATCGCCTCGCATAGCGTGTGCCTGACCCGACTCCTGATGGCTGCCGCTTTCCCTGTGTGTTACCCACTGGGTCGCCTGCTAGACTGGGCGCTGCGCCAGGAGATCAGCACTTTCTACACAAGGGAAAAGCTGCTGGAGACTTTGCGGGCCGCGGACCCCTACAACGACCTGGTGAAGGAGGAGCTCAACATCATCCAGGGCGCCCTGGAGCTTCGCACCAAAGTGGTGGAGGAAGTGCTAACCCCCCTTGGAGATTGCTTCATGCTACGCTCGGATGCCGTGCTGGACTTTGCCACGGTCTCCGAGATCCTGCGCAGTGGCTACACTCGCATCCCGGTGTACGAGGGCGACCAGCGGCACAACATTGTGGACATTCTCTTTGTCAAGGACTTGGCTTTCGTGGACCCTGACGACTGCACCCCACTCCTCACTGTCACCCGCTTCTACAACCGGCCACTGCACTGCGTCTTCAATGATACTCGGCTGGACACCGTGCTGGAGGAGTTTAAGAAGGGTGAGTGTGGTCTGTCTCTTCCCTCAACTCCTACCCCCTGCAAAAGTATTACCCTTTCATAAACTTGTGAGGCTTCAGGTACCCAAAGCAATTGCCCTTGGTACCAAAAACTCAAGATAGATCCTATCTCATGCCTCCCTGGCTCTTTTTATTTCACTTTTCCCTACCTTCCTTTCCGTTGACTGAGCTCCAAGCTTCTTCCCATTGGCTTGGCTCACAAGATGCCCCGTATTTCTCATTCATTTCATTCCAGTATTTTTTTTTTTCAGGGCCTACCAATTGCTAGGTATTATGCAGGATGAACTTTGGAGATAGTCCTTGGAGGCCATTGCATTTAGCTCTTCATCCATTACAGGAGGAACCTGTACAGGTTCTCATAACAAGCAGCCTTAGTTTTCAACTCCAAGGCTGGAAGCTCACTATTTCCAGGAGATACTCACTGCACTGCTGGACAGCTCCAGCTGCCGAATGTCTTTCTTACATGGAGTACAAATATATTTCTCCCAAGCTTCTCTCTGGGTCCTACTTATGCCTTTTGAATGACATAGAGTAAGCCCCAAACACCTTAGATATTCTTCCCCCACCTGTTTAATTTTTCATCAGCTATTCGCTCCATAGGTCAAGTACCCAGGTTGGAGATTAAAAGTTGACTAGGGAAGTGAGGTCCTTGTACTACTGGGAACTGTAGTCTTATGAGGTAGGATAGATCTGTACATAAGGAAACAGTCTGGTAAAGGGAACCACTAGAAAACTTGCATATCCACTTGAAAAGAAAACTTGTGTGTTTCCTTCCAGAACAGTCACCATCTCCCTTTGATGCCATGTTTATAATATTACATGTTATAATGCTCATTGCATGTCTGAGGTTTGTCTTTGTAAACTGTCTTCTGAGGCTGAGTACAATTCATTCAAGACACTTCAGCCTGGACACTTTAGGGTCCATGCTCTTGGCATTCCACAGTTTGACTGGTCCCCTTAGTTAACCCAAGTTGATCCAGAAGGACACTTGGTTGTTTTCAGAAATTAAATCCACCTTCAAGGGTCACCACAAGAGCATTCAGAAGACTATCTCACAGACTCTGAACACAATTCCAGAAATGATTTATGAACAGTGACATGGTTAGAAAAAGGGCAGGACCTTCCAGAATGACTTTTTTGAAGGAGGCGCTCATCTATACATATGAGTTAGCTTGTTTATTACGGCTAAGCGAAACAAAAAATAATAATTCCCTGACTTTAGAATTAGGCTTCTAATATAGCTTCCATGTGACTAGCAGGAATCTCATTTGACTGTGTGTTTTTTATTTTGTTTATCAAAAATTCAATTGCATTGCCCTATCGTCATAGGTAACTTGAAGCTCTTTGCATGCAGAAAAATATCTGGAGTCGTCCTTCTGCTGCCAAGGGGAAAAAAGTCAAAAAGCTGCTTTCAGTCTTAGATTTGAAGAGAGAATCTAGACTTTGTGTTGGTCCCCAGACTTTGTGTTGGTATCGTAAGAAGGGGAGGAAATGTATATATATTGCAGCTGTTTTAGCCCAATTTGGCTGCTGTCTCACCCTCTCTCTGTCTCCCCCTGGTTCTTACATACCTCATTCTCACAGCACTCTGAAGTTCATCTATCCACTCTGAGAATTATCTTCCATTTTTTGTACCTTACAAAAGGGAGTCTTGGATCTGAGCATAAAAACTTTGAAAATCTGTATAAGTTTGTTAAGGGTGCTGTAACAAAATACCACACAGTAGGTGGCTTAAACAACAGAAATTTATTTTCTCACTGTTCTGGAAGCTGGTAGTCTAAGATCAAGGTGTCAGTGGGTTTGGTTTCCTGTGAGGCCTCTTTGCTTGGCTTGCAGGTGGCCACGTTCTTGCTGTGTTCTGATCCCTGGAGTCTCTCTATCTCTGTGTCCTAATCTCTTCTTTTTATAATGAAATGACACGAGGCAGATTTTATTAGGACCCACCCCATCAGCCTCATTTTAATTTAACCACCTCTGATATGTGACATTTAAGACATTTAAGGTAGTGCTGTGAGAAAACATTTTTAATGAAAATCCTGTGAACTCATTGACTCATACGTTTAGTATTGATTGAGCATCTATGTTGTATGAGGCAACAGGGGAGACAGTACGACTGCCCTCAGAAAGTCAACAGTCTTCAAGGGCATACAGTCTTAGAGTGAGGGTAGTCTTCAGAAGCAGGAATTCTGTCTCACTAACCTGTGTATCCCCAGCACACTACTTGTATAGTGCCTTGCACAGAGTAGACTACTCAAAGTCAGTGGTGATCAGAAATGAGTTCTGTTGCAGAATTTCTAAATCTGGTCCAAAAAAGGCTTGTTAGGATTCTGGTAGTTAGTTTGTAATTAGGTAGATCATGGAAGAGAAGCAGGCCATTACATTGAATACCACGCCAAGGAAGATATGTCCGCGTCCCTTCAGAGCTTTGCACCTTCCTCAGGCTATAGTTCATCAACCAGCAGCATGGGCCTTACCTGGGAGCTTTTAGAAAGGCAGAATTGCATGCCCTACTCTAAATACACAGAATAAAAGTCTGCATATTAATAATCCCCTAAGTGACTCAGGTGTACATTAAAGTTTGAGAAGCATTGCCTTTGGAGAATTCTTATTAACAGTGGTTAATAGATTTACTTAGAATAGAATAAATACAAGGAATAATTATCAAGGTGGCTGTCCTGTGGCTCTAAGCTATATAATACAGTGGTCATTTCCACTTACAGTGGTAAGAGAGATGTTTACACCATAGGAGACAAAAGTTGAGTTGGACTACTCTTCTTTTGTTTACCTTTAAAAATGACCTTTTAAGTAAGTCATAAAAGCCCTTCAACTCCCCTCACTTCTTGGCATCTTGAGTTATTTCACTACCTACACAAGCCCCTTAGGAGGTAGGAGAGGCAAATGATAATATTTTAATAGGAGCAACAGTTTCCATTAATGGAGGTACCACTCTGCCAAGCACCACGCCAAGCCCTTGATAAACTCAGAACAACCCTCTGGGGTAGGTATTATTAAATCCATTTTACAGATGAAGAAACTAAAGCTCAGATCAATTACATGACTTGCTCAATTTTGCATAGCTGATAACTGACTGGTGATTTGAACTAGGTCTGTAAGACCCCAAAGTCTATTCTATGTCCCACCACCCCAGTCATATTCCCCCTCCCATCTCAGAACTCCTGCCACCCACAAGCTGGCCTTTCACCTGTGACTTGCTGCCCATGACTGATTTACCTGTAGTTTCTGCAAGTTAGAAATGTCAGTTTTATGATGTTAATAATTGCTAATAAGCATATTGAGTTTTACAAAACATTTTTACCTACCTTCGTCTGATCTCACTCTGTGATTAAAAGTGAGAACCCTAAAACTGCCTATGATCATCACTCAGCTAATGTATTCCAAGGCCCATATTCAAATACAGTTCATGTGACTCCAAAGCTCTTGCCCATATGGGATTTTGATGAACCCCAGGTCTTTAGGAGAAAAGGAAAGTGGTCTTTCCAGCTAGCACACTAGCTTTACAAAAGGAAACTTATTTTTCCCCAGTGGACTCTGAGCTCCTTGACGACAGAGAATGAATCTTACTTACTTAGTATTCTCAGGATAAGCACAGTGGCCACTTCGGCTAGGGGATGAATAAACATTTATTGAATAAATGGTTTTAAATAGCTAACTTCCATATTTCTATGTTGAGTGAGGTAAACCCTGAATTCAGAAAAATTAGTGTTGCTTGTTCCATTGACCATAACCAATCTCACCTCTTCGTCGTGCTGGGTTCTTTACCCCAGTTACCGGCACCACTGCCCCTCTAGGCTTCCAGGCTAGAAACCTCTCCTTCACCACCCACCGTCATCTCAGTCCGCTCCAGCTCCCATAACAAATCACCATACACTGGGTGATTAACAGCAGAAGTTGTGTGGGCTAGATGTCTAAGATCAAGGTTGCAGTGATTTGCTTTCCGGTAGAAGCCTTTTCCTGGCTTTCAGAAGGCCACCTTCTCACTAGTCCGCACATGACTTTTCCTGGGTGCATTCAGGGACAGAGAGAGAGAGATGGGGCAGGGGCGGGGAGGGGAGAGAAAGAGATAAGACACACTCTGGTCTCTCCTCCTTTTTATAAGGATGCCTAACGGTTGGATTAGGGCCCCACACTTAACAATCTCACTTAACCTTAATTACTTCCTTAGAGTTTGCAGTGAGGCTTAGGACTTGAACATATGAATTTGAGGAGGAGCAACATATGAATTTATAGACATTTAGTCAATAATCACCAAAGTCTGCAAAAAATTAGCTAATATTGCATCCAAAATATTCCTTGTATCTATACACAGTTCAGCCCACTATTTCTTTCATGTAGGTTAGGCACAGTGGAAGACACCAGCAGTATGGCCCCTGTCTGCATGGAGCTGTTATTTTAATGCAAGAGACAGAAATTAAACAAATGGCATAGTGATTTAAGAGCATAAGCTTTGATACCAAACTGTCCAGCTTGCATCCCAGCCTTGGACAAGTTATTTAACTGTTTGTTTTGTTAATGAGGATAACAATAATACTTATAGGGTGGTTTGAAATAGTAAGACAATATTTCATTGTAATGCTTATTTAATAACTTTAATAAATGCTAACTGTTAGCTGTGATTATTAAATATCAACACAAATCTTTTACTCATTTGTGCAAATGCCTCCTAAGAAGTTTTGCTTCTTCCATATTATGTCTCCCTCAAATTTGCCCTCTCCACTGCCCCTAAACTAACCTCTGGTGATGTCATTCCCTGCTTTAAATTTCCTCACTCTCCACCACCTAGGATGACGTCTGAGCTGTGCTCTCATCATCTGCTCCTAGCCCACCGCTGGCCTAATCACTCACCACTCGCTGCCTCAGCTGTGTGCTCCGGCAACATTAAACCTGTGGCCATACTGTGCTGTTTCTTGCCTTTGTCCCTTTATTCATGCTGTACTCTTTGTCAGGAATATGCATTGCTTGACTGATCCCTACCCCAGTTCCTCCTTTAACACTTAGCATATGGGCTACCTCCTCTGTGAAGCTTCTCCTATTAACTCCAGTTTTGGTCAGCTTAGTTCTTCTTTATCTCTGTTATTAAACTAACAGGCTCTATTATCCATATTTGTTTATTTGTTTTGCCAACATATATGATGAGCAGCTGGATGACAAAGACTGTCTTATGTGTCTTTGTATCTGTAGCATCCTAAGAGTAGACACGACACATAGTGAGTTATCAATAAATTTTTGTTGAATGAATGACTGAAGGATTTAAATGTTAATATAATGGAAGAGATCTTCTTCAGAGCTCTAGTAAATGAATCATTAATTATCTCCAGCCCCATCATTTGGGACCATGGAGCAGGAAAAAGTCAAATTTTAAATGTTAGAAGATGAGTGTTGTATACATTGTTTCTTTGCTTCTTTAGCCACATCTATTTATTATAACAATTATCTAGTCCTTTTCATGTTCAAAGCAGTGTACTTAGAGTTGGGTGTATGAGATACAAACCCTGCCCCCAGAGAGTCTATAGCCTAATGGGAGAATAGTAGTCCACTTGTAAGGCCAGAAGGCAGGCTGGACTCACCTTCCACCCCCCACCTCCCCACCTTGAACCACAGTGCAGTTCACAAGTCATGTCTTAGTATATAAGTATATGGATAAGACAGTCCTATATATAAATTATTAAAACAAATGCTAAAATATAAATATAAAAATGCATTGAAAATATGAAGAGGATAACTATGGTTAGGTTGTTTGCTGTTATAAAAATTTTTATTGAAGCTTATGTTTCTATACTGCATATTGTAGAAAATTGAAAAATAGAGAACAGTAGAAAAAGTATGAAAACAACCTGAAGATAATCATCCCACTATCCTGGAATAATAACTCAATATTTTTGTCATGTTAAAAGTATATTGCATCCTCACTGGTGTGGATCATTTGCTTGGCATCGTCACACAAAGTGAAAGGTGCTCCTGGTTCCATTCCTGGTCAGGGCACATGCCTAGGTTTCAGATTCGATCCCCCGTTGCGGCCCATGCTAGAGGCAGCTGATCAACGTTTCTCACATTGATGTTTCTCTCCCTCTCTTTCTCCCTCCCTTACCCTCTCTATAAAAAATAAAAAATTAAATCTTTAAAAAATATATTGTACATAATAGCAGCCTTAATCAAGTTCTTTAAAAGAAGATAAAGGGGAAATGGTCTTGCCTTCTTCCACAAATGAAATATCTCATTCTAATTCCTAGAATGATTTTTTCATATGATAGTATTATTTTTACTGTAGTCTCCTTGGGGTTGAGCTCTATAATTAGGGAAGACTAATTTACAAAATAGAGCCTTAAAGATTTATCAAACTTAGTTTCTAAAGTTTACTACTCTTTTTTTGGATTGTTTTTAGAAGAAACTATTGTGGAATAGACAACAGGAAGAAGAAATACAGCTTTGTTTTGAAGTCTAAGACCTCTGATCACTCCAGCTCTGGTATTTAAGTCAGTGAAACAACTTAGCTCTACTGGGTTAGTAACACCATCTTCCTAAACAAAAGACAGCATAACCCACATAATGCTGGGTCAGTCTACCTGAAGAGTACCATAGCCATGTAAAATTATGTTGGGTGGCCTATTGCCATTTTCATACTCAGTCTTTGTTCATTTATTTATTCATTCATTTATTCAGCAAATTATTGAATTCTTGCTTTGGGCCAGGCACGGAGGGGTAGACACAGGGAATGCAACTGTGAATGAGAGACACTGAGTAGCCATTGTGGAGCTGAAAGGTAGCCACTTCAATCTTTGGTCCTACTGTATGTGTTCTGTTGCCAAAAGTCTTGCAAACAGCCAGCAAGTGCTCAGTAACATTTTCACTGAGGAATAATCTGGTTGAAAGTCCGTGTTTTGCTTTATCGCTCCAAATTCTTGCAAGAGCTATTTTATCAGAAAAAGTAATTGTCCCATTGCTTGATTTTTTAAAAAGCTGCCAGAATTTGAGTAATGCATTTGTTGTCTTCCATAAAAGAAAATAAGCTATTTTCACTCAAAGTTATAGTTCACTGGTATAATTAGATGTAATGTGCTTTAAAATGTGTTAAATGTTGCTAAATAATAATTAGTAATGTTTAGAATGAGATTCTTACCTTCCAAACAGTAATTAGAGCAAACAGTAAGGAAAACATAGTCTATCATGTACAGGGAGGGAGAAAAAAAAGGAAACAAGAAAAAGTAAAAATAATTACACAAGATGATAAAATTGTTCGTTTATATTTCTTTAAAATTTTTCATTATGATTATTGTAATATTGTTCTGCAGTCAATTTTTTTCTCAGCCTTGCAAAAGAAATACCAGGTAAAAATAGAATCCAAGCTGAATGGGACATTGAAAAACTTGAGAGAAAATCTAATTCACACTTTTTTTTAAAGATTGATTTATCTTTTCCAAGGTATAACAGCCTTTATTGTCAGACCATCTTTTTATCTCATCTAAATCCCACAGGCTGCAGTTAAATTCCATTTCCTCTTTTTATCATCCTTTGTGAGTCCTCTTTTATTTGAAGAATAGAGTACCTCACCTCAATTCTATTTTTTAACAACCATATACATTTAGTTGTGTTTCTGATTCCCTTAAAGCTTTCTGATTCCCTTAGAGCGTTTGGGTGTTTCAGAGGAGCGGGTCTGTGGATTTTCCTAGTCCTCTCTCAAACTGGTTTACCTCTGGACCCACATTTGGGACCCCTGGATCTTCAATAACAACTCTCAGTTCTCTTTTTATTTTCTGCTGTCTGTTCCTTTCCAAATTAAGATTTTCCTCAATTTACTTTTTCCCTCCCTCCCTCTTTCCGTCCTCCCTCCCTCCCCCCCTTCCTTCCCCATATGACACTATTCTTTGTCAAGCCTGCTGCCCTCCTGGTGCTTGCAGTCAAGTAGGGAGATACACAGTAGCCAATAAATAATTATAAACGGTGGCAAGTGATTTGAAGACAAAGTATAGGGGCCTGTGAGAGCATATAACTGGGGTCCTGACCGGGTCCTGTGGGTAAGGATAGGCTCCCGCTCCTCAAGTAATATCTGAGCTAAGTCCTAGAGGGTGGTGAGGAGTGAACCAGAGGAAGAGCCCTCCAGGAGAAGGGAGCAGACCTGCTGAGGCTTGAGGAAAGAGCGCCAGTGTGGGTACCATGCAGGGTTCCTGTGCCATTTAGCATCCATGAGGGAAAACGCCATCTCTGCCAACCAACCCTCCCTTAACCTCTAGCAATTGCCAAGGTCATCTGGGCAACTGAATGCAGTAACATTCACTGGGTGCCAGGCTACCAGGGCTCTGGGAGATGGATGTGGATATAAATATGGGAAAGACCCTGTCTTCCAAGAGCATGAAAGGAGGAAGGGCCCTGATGGAAATGCTGCAAAGGCATCCAGACGACATCTGTGGGGGAAGGGCGAAGGAAGAAATAATTCCCTGGAAGGCTCTGGGAAGACTTCTCTGAGGAAGTGAAAAGAGAGAGACTGATAAGCAATTATGACAGGAAAGGGAGTGCCAGCTGATGTAGGAGCTTGAGCTAGAAAACTAAAGGCGGAGAGGGAGCCAACGCTACATTCGAGTGCTCACAAAGCAGTGATCATAATGCTGCTTTTCTTCCAGCAAAACGGGGAACTAAGTAGAATGAAGTATTTGTCAGACATAATGTATTTGCCGAAAGTGTATCTTTTAACCATTTTTGTCGGTCTTATTTCTAATTTTTTTGGTGATATTATCTCTGCCTTCCTTAACAAAGGATCCTCAATATAATTTAATCTCTTCTTGAGGACACAGGAGCATGGTCAGGAGAATGTAGTTATTTTATGCAGCATCTACTTCTTTATTTTTCTCTGTCCACTGGCTATTGGCTGCTGGTTCTGCTGGAGCCGGCTGCAAGCAAATCCCTGCCCCACTCATCACAAAGCCACTCTTTCTGAGCCTATTTGAGAGCTTTTATTTAACTGAGAAACCAAGTATACATGTTGGGAATCGTGTGCCTGATAGACAAAAAGCTTCAATAAATATTTGTTGAATAAATGATTAATTAGGCTTTGACTGGGCATTTGGATTATGGGGTTGGTATACAAACCTGGGAGAGTTCCTTCTGGGACCAGAGTCAAAGCCGTGCAAAGTCAGACCTCCAGATAATGGGGTCGTTATGCTGCTATTTTTATAGTGTTGCTTAGCAAGCCAAACTGCCAATCGGCTTAGATTCTAGTGACTAACAACTACTTTTTCATGCCCTGGTGATGCTGGTTACCATGGTGCTCTGGGTGACACAGTTGGCTTTTTTATAATTGCCTTTCAGTGGCTCAAGAAATTTTTTTGTGATAAATGTGTTGATTACTTTATTTCTGATGAATTGGAGCAGGATAATTACTACAAAGGACAGCTTTCCCCCCCCACCCTTTCTCTAACTAGTAACTAGAGAAAGGGACTTCTGTTTTTCTAACTCACGGTGGTTGCTGTAGGACTGCTAGGATAACATTTTTATCTTTCTTTCTAATTTGACAGAAAGTGATTTGATTTGATTGTGGATATTTTTTAAAGATTTACCATGTGGTAAGACAGCTTTTTCTCCTCTTCAGTGGAATTCTTCAATATTAAAATGTGAGCATTAGGAGTTTACAGCCCCTTGTAAACACAAGAGGCTATAACTTTTGGCACTGTTAAAATTTGGGCATATCACATACCATCACAAAGAAGCCTTCTGTAAAACCAAACTGTCTTTGCAGTCCAGGACTTCTTTGACTTATTAACAAATAGAATTTTAGAGCCAGAAAGAGCACCTTGGAGATCACCTGGTCCTGTCCTTTCATTTTAAGGTGGAGAAAACTGAGGCCCAGAAAAGACAAATAATAAAAATAGCAATGATAAACCATAGTTGTAAAGCCTTTACACTAGCAAAAATCTTTCCAAAGCAGTATCTCATGTGCTCACCATGCGTGTGAAATCAGTAAAATTTATCCCCATTTTATAGATGAGGTGCCTGGGATCTGGAGACACAAGTGTCCTGCTCAGTGTTAGTGACTGAGGCAGAGTCAGAAACCACGTCTGTGACTTGCTGCCTCAGGCCATGGAGCCACAGACACAGAGAACTGGAGACACCTGAGCTCAGATCCCCGCTCCTCCATTTACTAGCTGTATGACTGGATAGGACAAGCCCCTCTGCCACTTTGAATGAGGCTTATCTTCCTTCTTTAAAGGGAATAGTGATACTACATTTTAAGTTTATTGCATGTACAGCACTTGGGACACTCCACTATTTGCTTCTTACCTCACTGATCCAGTTAAATGAATAGTATCTAGTTAGACGTTTTGTATAACGCGTACTGATCCAGCCCACGTAAAAGTGACTGCCTATAGTAAACAACACTGAGAGTTGTCTGTTTTGGATAGGGCCCAGGAAACCAATTTGAGTCCCAGCAATTTCCTTACATTAGGTTTCTTCACCCATCACTCTGCCTTTCTTCTGCCATCCCAAGCAAATTACAAAAAAGAAATCAGGCCCAAAGTTCTCTTTCTCTCCTGCCCCACTTTCAGTCCCTCACGTAGGCTCTGTTTTCAGCGTAGCTAGAGGATCTGACTGCATCTCACCACCATCCCAGTCCAGGCCACCACCCATCTCTCACTTGGATGTATGCCAGAGCTCCCTATGAGGTCTCTCTGCTTATACCTTTGCCCGCTTTGTGTCCATTCTTAACATACCAGGTAGAGGGATCCATTTAAAACACGTCAGATCATGTCACCTTTTTTTTTTTTTTTTTTGACAAAAAATACACATGAAAAAAAACACAAAACTCTATAATGACTTTATCTCACTCAGAGTAAGAGCCAAAGTCCTTACAAAGCACATACAGGCTTGGTCATAGCTGCTGCTACCTTTCCCTTCCTGATCTTAGCTCTTACTATTGTCCTCTTCCCACACTTTGCAGTCACCCCACCTGCCTCCTTGCCATTCCTTAAGCACATCAGCTACAATTCCAACTTAGGGCCGTTGCATCTTGTCCTACTGCATACAGAGATCCCCCAGGCATCTGTGGGGCTTCCTACCTCACCACCTTCAGATCTTTATTCAAATATCTCCTTCTCAGGGAGTTCATCCCTGACCTCCCCTACCTAAAATTGTAACACCTACTCGCTCACTCCCACACACTCCCTCCTCACCTTTCCCTGCTTTGCTTTTCCCCTTAGCACTGTGCTATGATTTTACATATCTATCTGGCTTATTATCCCTCACCCCCATTTACTAGAAATTAAGCTGCAGGAGGAAAACTACTCTGTCCACTGTGTTCATTCCTGCATTTCTAGTGCCTAAAATAGTGCTTGGCACATAGTAAGCATTCCATAAATACTGTTGAAAGAGCAAAGTAAAGACAAATTATAAGAATGTGGGGATTTCTTCTAAAGGAAAAGGAGGTTTAAAATGACTCGTAGGTTATGACTCTGGGTGACTGGAAAGTTGATGGTGCCATTTGGTGCAGCAAAGAGGGAGGCAGAGCAGGGATGGGGGGTCTTGAAGATCACGTGTCGTATTTGGATAAGGGATTTTGACAGAACAAAGAGACTTCAGGCAAAATGTCTAGAACAGGATGAGAGTTCAAAACAGACACTAATACTAAGATATAAGTTTAGTTCTCAGGAAAGAGGTAATGGTGATATTTAAAGTGATGGGCTCTGCTGGGATCTTTAACTGAAGAGAGAGAAGAGCAGAGGATCAAGGATTGGAGCAGTAGTTCTTAACTGCAACTGCCCATTAGTCTCCTGAAGAAGTTTTAAACATCCCAATACCTGGACCACACCCCAGACCAATCAGGTCGGAATTGCTGTGGGTGGGACACAGTTGGCAATAAGCTTTAAATCTCCCCAGTGATGCCCATGTGCAGCCAGTGTTGAGAATCACTGAGAATCTGAGAAATAGTTATTAGGTGAGGATAAGGTAAAAGAAGCCAAAATGGAAACAGAAAAGTATCAGTATCAGGGTGGGAAGAAAACCAAGTTAGCCTTGACCAGTTATCATACTCAAATGTGCATGAGAATTACTTGGCTATCTTGAGGAATGCTGACTTGGACTGCTGGGATGGAGGCCAAACTTCTGCATCTGTCACAAACTCCCAGATGATACCAGTTCTTCTGGTTGCAAGTGTTGAGAGCAGTGCTTCTCAAATTTTAGTGTGCATAAGAATCACCTGAGATATCATTAAAACAGCTGTCTGGGGCCAACCTTACCATCCAAGATCCTGATTCTGTAGGTCAGGGGTGGACCCAAGAATCTGCATTTTGAACAAGTGCCCAGGTGATGTTCAATTCTGCCCCTCCAAAGGAACACACTACAAGTGGTAGAGGGTCACCAAGACCAAGGTAAGAAAGAAGAGGCACTCAGTACTATCAACGAAATGAATAAAAGATGCTGCACAGACACCAGGGAGAATAAAGAGCCACTCTGTTTTACAAGATGAAGGTCGTAAGTGAAGCAGAAACCATAAAACCATAAAATGATTTCTGCTTTCCTTAATTCTCTATTTCTAAGCAATATGCTTTCCTCCAAGCTTCTGTATTTTATCTTGGGAACACCTTACCTTACCAAAGTGATGTAGCTATTTTTGAAAGAGAAAGGAAGCAAATCAATTTTTGCTTTTTTTTCAAGGTATAGGAGATATGCTAACAGGGTCCTTGGGAGCTCTTCTCTGTGGACGTGTCTAAACCATTTAGAGGCTATATTTAATAAAGTTTCTTCAGAAGAGATTTCAGTTTCTTTAAATACCAAAATGCAGTTGTGATTCTCTGTCTCCTTAAAGCAAGGTTCCCAGGCACAGCACTATTGACATCCCTTGTTGTGAGGCCATCCTGGGCACTGAAGGTGCCTCTGCATCACTAGGTATCAGTAGCATCCACCACTCCACGTTTTGACAATCCAGATTGTCTCCAGATATAGCCAGATATTCCTGGGGGGCAAGGTCAACCCCAGTTAAGAACCACTGCTTTAAAATCAGCGTCTGAAAACCTAGTAGCCCTTCTAAGAAATCTGTCCTGTAGTTTGGGTATGTATGTTGATGCCAGGTGGTGGTGAGATCGAACACCCTGTGGATTTATGGGGCAGCAGAAAAGACTAATAGTTTGGCTTTCAGCGTTAGGAAATTGTATTAACCTCGGACACACTAAATGCCTAATAGATAACTACCTCAAACTTATCTTAGAGGTGATTGGTACCAAAACTATAAGAAACTCCTTTCCAAGCTCAGTGTTAAGCGGTCAACATCCACTCTCTTCCACAAGTCAACAAAATACTTTCACCACCACACCACATGAGAGAGAGCATTCATCAGCTTGCCAGTACAATTGCTTCCAGAAGGTTCTTTTTGTCTTTTCATGAGTACTTAGAGTCTTGTGACTTAACCCAAGTTTACCAAAGGGACCAGGATTTAACTAGACATCTCAGTGCTTGTTTCTCTTCCCCATTAATAGGTCATCACATGAATAACCAGAGTTCTGTAGCGCTTACCCATAAACCAGTGGTTTTCAAACTTTAGCCTGCATCACCACTGGTTGTAAAGCTTATTAAACTGCAGATCACTGGGCAGAACCCCCTGAGATTCTCATTTACTAGGTCTGGGTGGGGTCTGAGAATTTGCATTTCTAACTAAGTTCTGGAGGTGCTTGACAAATTGTGAAGTTCTGTATAAATGTTAATGATCATCACCATTATTAGCCTAAATTAATTCATAGACATCCTGCTTTTCTACTAAGTTGGAAGGAAACTGAACTATTAATGGACTAATAGTTGTGAGAAGGCACTTTGAAAAAAATTCTGCTAATCTAGAGGGACAGCTCAACAGGAAAGACCACAGTCCCCATTTACTGAAGCTCACAGAAGGGGGGAAGAAGGGAATAGGCAAAATTTAAGCCACATCCTCATCAACATTTATTGCTTTTTGGCCAGTGGTGTATCTTGAATAAAGGTCCGTTTACGTCCTTTACCCACTTTTTGATTGAGTTGTGTATTTATGAGTTGTAAATTTTTTTAAAAGATTTTATTTATTTATTTTTAGACAGAAGAACGGAGGGAGGAAGAAGGAGACAAGCATCAATGTGTGGTTGCCTCTCATGCACCCCCTGCTGGGGACCTGGCCCACAACCCAGGCATGTGCCTTGACTAGGAATCGAACCCATGACCTTTTGGTTCTCCAGCCAGTGCTCAATCCACTGAGCCACACCAGCCAGGGCAGTTGTAATTTTTTTTTTATGTATTCTGGATACAAGTTCCCTATCAGATATATGATTTGCAAATATTTTCTTACATTCTGTAAGTTGTCTTTCACTTTCTTTGATGGTGTTCCTTTTTGATTTTGGTGAAGTCCTGTTATTTATTTATTTAACCCTCTCCCCCTTTGGTTGCTTATGTTTTGGGTGTCTTATCTAAAAAATCACTTCCTACTCCAAGGTCACAAAGACTTACTCCTGTGTTTTCCTCTAAGAGTTTTATAGTTTTCACTCTTACATTTAGGCATTTGGTCCATTTTAAATTAATGTTTGTGTATAGTATAAGGTAGGCATCCAACTTTATTCTTTTTCATGTAGATAACCAGTTTTCACCTATTATTTATGGAGTTCTCACTCTATGCCAGGTCTTATTCTACATTGTGGGGAAATAGGTAAATAAAACACGGCTGTTACCTCTCACAGAGCCTACCCTCATCATGGGGGATTACATATAAATAGAGAACAACAACATGGTGAAATAATGTGTGTATGATACTTAGCACTGGCCCCTAGAGTGTGTACAGCAAATGGTAGCTGCTACAATAATCGTAATATTTATCATTGTACATATTATAAATGCCAATGGAGAGGTATGTCAAAGCTCACTGGCAGGAGGGAGTGGCTGACTTTTCCCTGTCTCAAGATTGGCTTCGTTTGGAGCCGCCCCCATCACTCCTGGGGTCCAGGAAGAGCAGGGATACAGAGAGATAGGCCTCCCAAAGGCCAACCTTTTTAACAGAGGAAGGACCTTAGGTATGTATGTCATGGAAATATCTGGTTTTCTTGTCCCTGTGAAAGTCAGCTCAGAATAGGCTGTGGGATTGCTGTTTCCTGTCCCAGTCCGTACCCCCGAGAATGACTATCTTCATTGGTTTGTAGACCTCTACAGGCACTTGAGGGAATCATAAAGGCTGATTGTGGATTATAAAATGTTTCTAAATAGATTATACAAATATACTTTCTTGATATCATATAATTACGACTTAAAATCTCTATTCCTTGGTGACCATATAGTGTGTCCTCAAATTGATCTTATAAAGTACAGACCAATGGATTTTCACATGGACATTACAGTATTTTGTGTGAAACATCATAAAATGTTAATTCATATGAACTAATCTCTTAATGGCAGGAAGTATGGCTGTAGTACCTATATTCTAGGCTCCACATTACAAAAATTATCCAATTATAGAAAATGATTTCAAGAAATCACTTTTTCAAGTTTTTTTTCATTATGGTAGCATTTGTTTTGTCATCTGCTAGCACATGTTAGCAGAAAAGTGTGAATAGGTACTGTAAATGTTAGAACGCTGTGTTGGGGGAAAAATTTAAATTGAGCATATTCTAATAATCAACATAATCTAAGTTGAGCTACAAAACCCTTCAATTCAGTTAAATAGGGTGCAGTTGTTTCAAAGAAGGATAATTTTAGAACCACTGAAACATAGTTTAAATTTTAATTAATTTAAACACATTGTACTTTATTAAAAAGTAAAAGCTTTAGTGTCTGGTTTTAATGTCGTATATTATATCCACTACAGATTTTTATTATGTTTTAGTTCAGTTCATCAGGCACTTGCTGGCTGCCTGTTATATGGAAAGTGCCCTATCTGAGTCTGTGTCCTGATGGAGCCTATGATCTGAGGAAAAAACATGGTCCAGTGGAGGACACGCGCATTGCTAGTTACAGGAAACAGCAAACTGTGATAAATACGCTAATGGAGTTATCAAGGGCTTAGAAACACCAGCAAGGAGAGGTTAGTTCAGGTTCAGAACGGGGAAGATCCGGGAGAGCTTTCTTGAGGAACTGGCATGTGAGTGGTAACTTGAAGGGCCAGTGGAGATGCAATGAGAGAATGAAACTGTGTGTGTGAGTGAAGACTTAGAAAGTGGACATGCTGAAAGTTGAGGAAGTGGAGATAACCTGGGACACCTGGACTATGGAATGATTAGGGAATGTAGCAGGGCATGTAGTTAGAAAGATAGGGAAGAGCCACATTTTGCAGTCTTGATAATACCACACTCATGAGTCTGGCTTTGATTCTCTGCACACTTGGGAGCCATAGAGGGTTTCTGAGCAGGGCAGTGGCATGATCAGATCAGTTTGGGAGAAAGTTAAAGGATAGGTTGAAGGTGGAGAAGAAATTACAGACCACTATTGAGTTATAAAAATACCATCTTTCAATAAAAATCCCAATAGGTAGCTTCCTTGTGATTAGAAGTATTTGAAGTTAATGTATTTAAATTGCAATGACCAAGCAAAAGCTTATAAAAAGTAACACTGATAAAGCATGAACTTCCTTTTTTTTTTTTTTTTTTAAGAATAACATCCTAGTCAATACCCTAGATTTTCTCAGGTATCTCCTAGACAAGGAAAAGAACCACCCAGATTTTCATTTTAGAAATAGGACCAGGAAATGTGTTTATCAGAAGATGAAAACAAACCAAGATCAAGCAGGACTATTACATAAAACTGGACCCCTTGGTTAGGACTGAACCCAGTTACCTGGGTTTACAGTCCAGCTCTGCCATTTGTGAGCGGCTGTGTAACTTGAGGGATTTTACTAAACCATTCTGTGCCTCAGTTCTTTGATCTGTAAAATGGACATTATAATAGTACTCAGCTCAGGGTTGCTATGAGAATTAAATGAATCATTACATGTAAGGTGCTCTGAATAGTGCCTGGCACATAGTTAGAGCTCAATAAATGTTAATCATTATTATTCAGTTGGTTCGGCAATAATAATGAACTGCCTATGACATGTTACAATTTACAAAGTGCTTTCACACATACCCTAGGTCATTTGAGCTCCACATCACCTTATGAGTACCATTTTATTATGCTCACAGACTCTGTGAATCAGGAATTTGGAAAAGGTACAGCAGGAATTGCTTATCTCTGCCTTGCAATGTCTATGCCAGCAGCTGAAGACAACTTGAGTGAGCTTGGAGGACTCAAGAGGATAGAGCTATCTCAACTGAGATTGCAGATCCACTGCCTTCTTTACTAACTTGGCTGGCACTTTGATGGGATGGCTGGAAGGCTGGGCTTAGCTGGGAATGTCATGTAGTACCTGCATGTGGCTTCTCCATCATGGTGACCTAGAAGCCTCAGAAGTCTCATTGCAGACACTTCCCTGTTCTCTATTGGTTAAAATCCTCAGAAGGTTGACTACTCATTCCTAACTCAAGAGATGGGGATAGACACCACACTCTCTGTGGGAAGCCTATCAGAGAATTTGGGGGAATGTTTTAAAGTCACCATACTGGTATGTTTCCCTTATTCTAGGTGAGAAGATTGAGACTCATAGAGATCAAATGGTTTGACAAGGGCCCGTTGCACAGATAGTAACTGAGATACTTAGTGGGTAGGGGATGGGTGTAGTTTGGAGGAGGAAAAGCCTTCTAACCTAATTCTCCTGACTCCAACTTTTTGGTCTTTCAATTAGACTATTCATATTCAATTAGGTATACCGTTGACCACTGAACAACACGGGCTTAAGTTTCATGGGTCCACTAACATGCGGATTTTTTCAATAAACAAAGTTTGGCCCATGGTTTTCGCATTTGCAAATTGAACCAACTGCAGCTCAAAAACAGTATTTTCGCATTCCCAGTACTATTTCAATCCACAGTTGGTTGAATCCATGGGTGCCAAGGACTGGCTGTAGAGTCAGAAGTATATGCAGATTTTCAACTGCGCAGGGGTCAGTGCCCCAACCCCTACATTGTCAAAGGTTCAACTGTACTTGCTAATTGTGAAAAGAAAAAGAAAAAAAATTTAACTGACTTTGTATACAGGGTGGGCAAAAGTAGGTTTACAGTTATGAATGTGTGAAACAATTAATAAAGCTGTTGCAATAATCATAACTTGCATGTCTTTTTCCAAACGTAGGACAGTAAAACTAATTTTGCCAACCCCGCATATTAGGTTACTTTCATAAACAGAAACAAAGATGTAAAAATATAATGTTTGCATCCTGGCTGGTGAAGCTCAGTGGACTGAGTGCCGGCCTGTGAACTCAAAGGTTGGCAGTTCGATTCCCAGTCAGGGCACATGCTTGGATTACGGGCCAGGTTCCCAGTTGGGGGCTTGTGAGAAGCAACCAACTGATTTATTTATTGCACATTGATGTTCCTCTCCCTCTCTTTCTCCTTTCTTTTCCCCTCTCTCTAAAAATAAATAAATAAAGTCTTTAAAAATATATATGTACGGTTTGCATTTATATAAGTTTGTATACAAACTTCATATTTTAAGGAGGTCAAGGGATAAGTTCAGTCTTGAGATTTAGTCAGAAAGCAACTTTGTATAATTTTATGATAAGGAAGGGTCTCTGAAAATGTCCCAGATGCTTAACTGTGACTTCACTTGTTCTCTAGGAAAATCTCACTTGGCCATTGTCCAACGGGTGAATAATGAGGGAGAAGGGGACCCTTTCTATGAGGTGATGGGCATTGTCACACTGGAAGACATCATAGAGGAGATCATCAAGTCAGAGATCTTGGATGAAACTGACCTCTATAGTAAGTGCATGGCCTTGGCTATTGTCGAAGGTCATCTTATTTTCCTCTGTGACTCTCAGAGCTGGCTCAGTTTGATACACAATGAGAAGGAGTGTCATGCCAAACCCATGCATTGCTGTGTTAACCCCCTAATGCCAAGTGCGGGCATGGCAAGGTACCCTGGCTTGAATTACCCAAGTCCCTGAGAACATGCTGGGTCAGTGATTTTCAACCTTTTTCATCTCAAGGCACGTTAATTGCTAAACTAATTACTAAAAATCTGCAACACACCAAGAAATACATTTTTTGCCAATCTGACCAAAAAATAGGTATAATTTTGGTTCATTCACATCAGACAGCTGTTGGTGTGTTGGCTGTTATCATTTTTTTATTTGACAATAAAGGAAAAGAGGTTGGTGCCCCTGAATAAATAGTCGAGAATTGCATGTTTTAAAAATTCTTGTGGCACACCACTCGAAAATCACTTTTCTAGCTAAATATTTATCAGGAGAGAACCTTCAAGAACCAAGACTGTGAAAAGGAGACCTCCTGGCCTTTGAATGAAAAAGGAAATAAAGGAAACAAAGTATACCTTTGATGGCCACTCTGCCCTTGTTTCTGTCCCCTGTGTTGTTCTCATTTTGACTCTGTCCACCTAGACGCAGACCCCAACACACCCTGGGGTTCCACTCAACAGTCTACTCCCACCAAAGCATGTGCAGCGGAGGCTGTCCTGAGATTTGCACTGCAACTGAAACCAAACCTTAAATGTCCCTTCTTACACATTTGTCTTCTCTCTTTGGCTTTTTCAGCCCTATCACTTGGTTTCCCCTACTCCTCCCTTCCCCATGCCTGGCTCCTATCCCTGATTCTGTCCCTGCTCCCTTCTTTCTGGTCTCTTCACCCTCCTACCCGTTCCCCCTCAGGAACAGTGTGGACTCCTCCATGCAGATAGTGACCGCTTTTAGTTACTGAACCTTATCAAAGCTTTGCTTGTTAATGTCACAGACAGCAGGCAGAGCTTTGTCTCTGGGATGGGAGTGTTACTTAAATCCATGGAAGTCCTTAGGCCAGGAAGTGTTCCCTCTGAATCTCACCTCATGGTATAGCAATCCCTCCTTCTCCCCACCAGTAACCCATTCCAGACCCCTGTCCTTAGTTTGTAGAAGCAGCCATTCTAAAACTAGCTCCCAGTAGAAAAAGCTTTGATACTATAAGACAGTGAGCAGTGCAGAAAGAGTGCCCCCACTTTGGACTAAGAATAGATGTAAGCTGAAAGGTGGCCCCGTCTTGACAGAACATACCAGGTGTGTCAGAGTATCTAGTATGTCTGTGATGTCAGGCCAGGCTTATCCTCTTCAAAAAGGGACTGACCTCTTCCTTCCCAATTCCCTTCTCCCTTCTCCACCTGTGCCCCCTACTCTCGATTTAGAATTTGCAAGTGTCTCCATAGGTATATTGGTGAAGACATTCACACTAAAGTGTTAGTGGCTGATAGTAGGGATAGTCATCTAAATGAGTAAGCTTCTCCTAAGGCATTTGTTTTAGCAACCGTAATGCTCCAAACACTCACTATTAAAATAAAAGGAATGAAGAAGGAGGTCAAAGAAATGATTCTCCATGATGAAATGTTTAGTGGCATTCTGAGAGAGGAGGAGAGGGATATTTAGGTAAATATCATGCAAGTCAGAACTTTGGTCACTAGTGAGGACAAAAGAACCGGCATAGCCCTGGTAGGGTGGTTCAGTTGTTTGGAGCATCATCCCATACAACAAAAGGTTGCGGGTTCAATCCCCAGTCAGGGCACATCCCTAGGTTGTACATTTGGTCCCCAGTTAGGTCATGTATAGGAGGCAGCCAATTGATGTTTCTCTCTCATATCAATGTTTCTTGCTCTCTTTCTCTCTTTTTCTCTCTTTCTCTCCCTTCCTCTCTTTAAAATCAATAAACATATCCCCAGGAGACTTTTAAAAAAGACTGGCCTAAACAAATACTTGCTACTCTCTTGCTGAGCAATTGATTCTCTTTCTAAACGAGAAGGTTAGGGTTTTCTTGCCCTTGGAAATAATCTTCTGGCACGCTTCCTAAGAGCTGTAGAAGTCCGAGGAGCCAGGAGTGTACTGACTGCGTTGCTTCTCACTTGACCCTGACCCACAGGAAAGATGGGTCTGGATCTCACCACTGTTTCAACCTGAGAAAAGGGAGTGTTAAAGCAGGACCCCAAGTCTAAGGCAGGCCACAGAGAGCAGCAGAGTGGAAGGACATTTCTCCCTTCTAGAAGGAAACCCAGCCATTATGGCTGAGATGAGCACCAAAAGAAGGGGGAGAGTCCAGAGAGCCAGATTTTGAGCCCTAGTTCCCTGTCCCTGGGCTACATTCCCTTTAATTTCCGTGGGTTCCACTCGGCTGCACTCACAGTTCCCCACAGTCCTGTTTTTCTCTAGGCCAAGCTTGGAGAAAATCCAGACCTCTTTTTCCTGCTCTCCTTAGCACAGGTGAGATAGACTGGAAGTTTCCAAATTTCACTGAAAACTAAGAGAAAGTGAAATAGAAATGGTTAAATAAAACATTTTATTTCTCCCCCGAAAAATATTTTTTCAATAAAACTTAAAAAAAGAAAGAAGGGAGAAAAAAAATTGGATAAAGCAAATTTTCTCAAACAATGATCACAGGCTCTCTGAGGTTCCTCCTGGTCCTGCTCAGAGAACCTGCCTGTTTAGGTTATAGGGCTGTTCCCATTTCCTCTCCTTTCTTCTTTCCTTTATTCCCCCCAATTCTCTCCCCCGGAGACGAGGGGCCAAAGTTAAACCAGGAGAATTGTGAGTGGGAAGAGGAGGTGACCACCCGCCTCCTTTGGGTGACATGCCTCGGGTTCTGCTCAGAGCATGGTCAAAATGAGCAGGAAGAGACCAGGTGAGTCAAGCTCTGGGGACAGAAACAAGGCAGAGGCAGAAACCCCCTGGGACCCCAAACCCCTTGATACTGAAGATGCACATCCCTGATGTTTGAATGCCTTTGCTTCAGTGCTTCACAGAGTTTCTGGTTGGAGGCTCATAACATCAATGACTGCATGAGATGGGCAGATGAGTTATAAATTATTAACCTCATTGTATAGATTAAAAGAAACAAACATTCTGATGCTTAGAGAGGTTGCACAGTCGTAAGTAGGGGAGCCAGCTCTAGAACCCTGACCTTGGCAGTCACAGGCCAGCCTCCCCCGCTTTCCACCATGCAGCAAACACAGAGCTGATTATAGCACCCCTCCCCCCACCTTCTATCCCTTATCAACATCCTTCCACTCCCTGAGAGAGGTATTGTAATGTCGCCTACAGTTGACACTTTGCAGAAATTCAGGTAGTCTCAGAGGATCTGTCTGTCTTGTAAAACTCTGGGAAAACCTCCAAAAACCAACGGTGATTCTGAGATAGCTGCAATCTGTCCCCTGTGATCCGCAGCTGACAATCGGAAAAAGCAGAGGGTGCCACACCGGGAGAGGAAACGGCATGACTTCTCCTTGTTTAAACTTTCCGACTCGGAGATGAGGGTGAAGATCTCCCCCCAGCTTCTGCTGGCCACACACCGCTTCATGGCCACAGGTATGACTCTGCCCACCTGCGTCTCCACCCCAGGCAGGTAAAGCAGAATCTGGAGGCACCAGTCATTTTTAATATCTTGTGGCCTAATTCCAATGTGAGGCTGAGAACCACTGTTCCAAGAGAGGCGATTGCCTTAGGTCGGGTGACAGGATGCCGCATACGGTCCCCCCGGGCCTGATCTTGTGTGGAGAGAGTGAATACAACTCAGCTCTGCTTGTCTCTCTTTTCAAGAAAAAAGCTAAAGAAACTGCTGCTATACTTTTTCCTTCCTCCACTCGCTTGCTGTTGGGAGACAGAGGCCAGCCTCCATCCTGTTGGAGTTGGAGTGCCCAGAGGGTTTGTGGGGGAAGGAGAGGCATCAGCCTACCCAGCAACAAGGCCCTGGAGTCCTGTACCCTCCAGAGCCCATATAGGCCTAGGATATACAAGTTCTTAAAATAGAGAAGTGGACTGTGAATCTTGGCTCTGTAGAAAACACACAGTGTGAGGATCGAAAGATAAACTTGCGAAGAAGGTAAAGTTTGTCTTTAAACCCTCTGACCTTCTCACCCATGCCTGATATGCTGACCTAGACTGATCGTACCCATTATGAAGTTCAGTATTTAATTAATCCAGTGTATGATTTTTGAGTATAAAGTGAGTACTAGTACTGTTCTGGATGTTAAAAAACAGAAAAGTTTATGTTGTAGTTCTCTAGAGTTTTCAACATGTCTAATTCTGAATACAGATTTCTTTTAACTACTGACTGATTTACTAGAGCAAAGCAGCTGTATCTTTTAATATAATAATATAATGTGATATAACAATATCTATTAATATATAAATTTGATGCAAGGATGCTCCACGTTATAGAGCACATATCACTTAAATAATTACCATTTTTGTTAACTTGAAATTTCGTATCAGTCAAGGATACACCTGTGAAACCATCACCACAATCTATGCCATAAATGTACCCATCACCTCCAAAAGTTTCCTCCTGCCCTCTTTATTTATTATTATTTTTGTGTGTTAACATAAAATCAACCCTCTGAGCAAATTTTTAAGTATACAATGCAGTATTGTTCACTGTAGGCATTATGCTGCGCAGTGGATCTCTAGGATTCATTCATCTGACAACCCCAAGACTTTGTACCCTCTGACCGCTGCTCCCCTGGTTCCCCCTCCCGCTAGCCAACGCAACCACCCTTTCACCCTCTGCTTCTATGAGTTTGATTGTTTTAGATTCATTATCTAAGTGTTACCATGCAATGTTTGGCCTTCTGTGCCTGGCCTATTTCACTTAGCATAATGTCCTCCAGTTTCTTCCATGTTGTTACAAATGGCAAGATGGCCTTCTTTTTTAAGTCCATATGCAACTTTAAATAAAGTCAAGTAGAAAATTAATTGCAAAGCTGACGTTTGCAAACTGGTGACCTCTTTTTCCTGAGGTGCCAGTGCAGGGACATGCGTCCCCGGGAGGCATGAGGAAGGCCTGAGACACACACTTGGCTTTAAGACCCCCTACCCAGGGAGTCACAGGAGGAGCCTTTCCAGCTGGGGGCCCAGAGCACAGATGGAGGCTGGCTCTAGACACATGCCCTGGTTGTGCCCACTCTGACTTTCACCAGCTGTCAATTCCTCCTGACTCCCACTCTCCTCTAGAAGTGGAGCCCTTTAAGTCTCTGTACCTTTCGGAGAAAATCCTACTCCGGCTCCTGAAACATCCCAACGTGATCCAGGAGCTGAAGTTTGATGAGAAGAACAAGAAAGCCCCGGAACACTACCTCTACCAGCGCAACCGCCCCGTGGACTATTTTGTGCTGCTTCTCCAGGTGAGTGGGAAAGTTAGAGGCCCTCTAGGGGCAAGACAAGGGCATCCCTAGGTTGGAGAGGAATGGCCATGCCTCCCCAGTTCCAGATTCCAAGGTTCACCTGGCTGCCTTGGGGACAAGGCCGGTGGGGGTGGGGGGTTTTCAGTGACCCACAGAAGGAGCCCAATATGACTGGTTGGTGTCCTGGGAGGGGTGGGATCTTGATGACATTTAGTCTGACCACTCAGGGGGATGTTTGTAGTAGGGTGTAGTGGGTACCTCTCCAGCAGACGGATTTTGTGACTGAACTGCCAAACCTGCTGTCCTACAGAATCCCTAATACTTTCTTGTCTCTGCTTGGACATGCCCAGAAGTGGAAGTGTCCTGTGCCTTCTCCCAGACTTCAGACCCTTCCTATTTCAGGCTTTTCCCTCTGTCTGTCTGAAAGCTCATCATCTCTGTCTTTCGCCCACTCGTCCTCTCTCTGCTCCCAGGAGGTGCACAGAACACATCCATTCTCTCTGAAACATCTCAGCCTTTGCAGTCCCTTGACTCTTCTCCTTAAGAGAACCAGGAAGGACACTAATAACTGAGTGAAAGAGGTGCAGCATTGTCCCAGTACTCACATAAGTACAATCGCTTTCTGCCCTGCATGCCTGGATAGGCCTGGAAATGAGTGGCAGGCATAGTCCCAGCACTGGATACTGCTGGCTCCACCCTTCGCTCTATCACTGCTCTATCTCTTCCCAGTAGAATCTTATGAACCCTAAATACAGTGATTGTCTTAAATTCTTAAACTCATGATAACTGGCAAGCAGCCTCTATTTTGTCACTGTCCACCTGCAGTGTCTGCTCTGACACGATAGTGTGCCTCACGCCCATCCTTCCAAATAGCCTCAATAAAGTGACCCCTCTTCTACAAAAATGGAGCCGCATGCTTCACTGTTGGAAATCAAGAACGGTTCTGTCACATTTTTTAAATATCATAATGAGCCTCTATATTCTACTGTCTTATGCTTAATATAAACTTAACTGTTTTCAAATCAAAGTTGGAGGAAGTAAAATGTGAGTGGCAGGAGTGTAAATTCAGAAATTAGATCTGGCTTTAAAATTCCTATATTGCCACTCCCTAACTAATCTTGACCGAGTTGTGTAACCTCTCTGAGACTCAAAACCGATTCACCTGGAAACTGAGGGTGAAAGCGGCATGGGCCTCGCAGGTCATTACATGCCGTGCATGTAACGCAGTGTCAGGCCCATAGACATACATTACATGCTACTCATAAGCTGCATGGTGATAAATTTAAACAAGCTTCACACAGTCAGATTTTATCTCAACCAGATTTAAAGATGGTCTTATCCCAGACCAAACCATTGAGACAGTTTATAAGGCCCTGGGCCAGCTGGCGCCTGGACCTGCATCATAGAAGGGCCATTACATTATACAAGGAGAGCTTGCTTAGGGTTATTCATGGCTGGATGCAGCTTGGTGAACTAAGCACTTCATTTACTGCAAAGGGCTACTGAATTTGGAGGTGCTATTTCTGAAACATAAACCTGGACAGTATTCACGTTTTGCTCTGAGAAGATGTTAAGTCCACTTGTTATCCAGACAGAAGTGTAGGGTTGTTGTTAATAGTAGAACTGGAAGTGTGTGTACACACCCTTAGTACACTTCCTTCTTTCTCCAGGGGAAAGTGGAGGTGGAAGTTGGTAAGGAAGGCCTTCGCTTCGAGAATGGAGCCTTCACCTACTATGGTGTCCCAGCCATCATGACCGCTTCTTGCTCAGGTATTCCAGTTCCCAAGCCGCAGCTGGTTGGGAGAGCAATGGGCTGTTGTAGAAAAAAGCATTTGGGTTCAATCAAGTCTTGACTCCCATTAGAGACCATGGACAAGCCCTTTTATTTCTTGGGCTTTAATGTCCTCCAGCATAAAGTAGGAATTAGACTCATTTTTCTTTTCTTTTTTCTTTTTTTAAGATTTTATTTATTTTTAGAGGGGAAGAGAGGGAGAGAAACATCAGTGTGTGATTGCCTCTCGTACAACTCCTACTGGGAACCTGGCCCGCAACCCAGGCATGTGCCCTGACTGGGAATTGATCCAGTGACCCTTTGCTTCACAGGCTGGCACCCAATCCACTGAGCCACACCAGTGAGGGCTAGACTCATTTTTCATTCAGAGACTTTGTGGAAGTTCATGGTAGTTGATAATGTTATCAAGTGTTAGGGATGGATAGTGTTTTTTTTTTAGTATGAAGAAACAAGTTTATTTTTCTTTTTATACTTCCATTAGATTGTCTGGGGTTTTTTTTTTAATTGATTTTAGAGAAAGAGAGAAGAAGTGAGAGAGAGAGAGAGAGAGAAAGGCATTGATTTGTTGTTCCACTTATTTATGCATTCATTGGTTGATTTTTGTATCTGCCCTGATGGGGATCAAACCTGCAACTTTGGCATATCAGGACGACACTCCAACCAACTGAACTACCTGGCCAGGGCCTAAATTGCCTGGGTTTTTTTTTCAGGGTTCATCAGTGCTGGGGGTGGGATGGAAGAAGGAGAATACCCATAATAAGGTGTACTTTCTGAACTGCCTCTCAAACACATTGCATCCTTCTGTCCTTAGATAATGATGTGCGGAAGGTGGGAAGTCTGGCTGGATCGTCTGTCTTTCGTATGTATTTCTCAAACCCCTCCCTCGTCCTCCCCATCGTAGTCCTGCCTCAGCCCACTCTGGGGACCTGGACCGAGCACTCTGAGCCTGGGTTGGGGCTAACACAAATGCTGGCAGCCCCTCTGTAATGCTCTGCCAAGAACACTGCTTCCCGCCAGGTACCCACAGACCACAGGGGCTTTGTTTCTGTGTCTGGAATGTTTTTTGCTGCTTCTCTGCTCATGTACAAGTGAGAATGGCGGGGAGGGAGGTTGTGAGGGGCAGCACCATTATTGTCCCCTGCCAGGAAATGCAGGTGATTTATGTGCTCTGGTGAAGGTTCAGCCTTTCCTTCTCTGCTATGATAATTCACCCACTGGCCTTTACTTGAAAACCTAATATACTGTTATTGTTTCAGTGGGGTTAGTAGGAAGTGACTGCAAGATCTTGGGATGTACAAGTGTAAGTCACAGGCTGGTGCAATATGTTGCTTATTTGCTTCTCTTTCCTTGTTTGCCACATCTCAGTTGGTGGAGAGGTGTCTGCCAGCTGGCCATGCATGCTGATGGTGGGGGCTGACACAGGGCTGCTGGCTGGTTTGCTCTGCCCCTTCTGCGCTTTACCTACTTGCTGTTTCCTGCATCAAATTATGGCACTTGTGTTTAAAAGGCATGGCATTTATTGTGATGTAAGTGTGATCCAGGAAGAATTATTTCTCTAGAATTTTTTTTGACTCACTGGTCTGACTTTTACATTGCATTCAGCTGTATTGTTTACAGTGCCTATTTTAATGTTAGATGGGGTCCTTTCTCTTATCATAAAAATATTTTACATAGCATTTTATATTGGATTTCTCAGAGGGCCCCAGAGCTTGATATCAGGCCCTGGCACATGAAAGATAGGTACTGTTTTAACACAGAGAAACTAAAGAAATGACTTGCTCCAAATTGCCCAGCAAGCTGGTGACTTTCATAGATGCATTCTTCTGTCCTGACTAGTAGACACAGAACAATGAAATACAGATTTGAGCTCTGCCATGTTCCAGAATGCTATTTCTGTGTGGGACTATTGGAACAATTTATAGTATAACATCTACCCCAGTAGAGGGCTGAAATGAAATTGGAGTAGCTGCCCATACCCAAGGAGTAGCCCAACATGAGTTGAAGGAGATCTGAAAAATAAAAAACCCTGGTATTGATACATTAGTATACTTACAGAAACCAACAAATCTCCAGTAAGGTTGACGGAAGAAGCATCAGTACTTGGAATGAGAACTCTGGGTGGGTGAGGGATATGTTCCAGGGCCAGGCAAACCTTGGTTCCCTAAAGATTTCCACCCATCACATTGGTCAAGGGAGAGTAACTTGTGGGGTTCGGAATCTTACCTAGACATGTTGGCCTTGTTCCGAGTCGTCCAGAAGACCAAAAGAGGTGGGAACTCTAGGGTAAAATGGTTTCATAAGGCTCCCCAGCCCACCTAATTTAGATGACCATCTTTTAAAAAAAAAATTTTTAAAGTAGTAGGAAAATGCCTGTTTTCCGCCTTTCCTTTCTGTCTCTAATTTTTTCTCTCAGAATCCTTCCATTTTATTAGTGAAACGGGAGTCAACTTGTAACACTGATCTCTCCTTCAAAACTGGTTAACCTAAAGGAAGCATTACACTCTTTCCCTCCCGCAACTTCTGAGCATCTTTAGAAATCTTCAGGAGGAAAAAAAAATTGAATTACTCTGTAGGGGTATGGAGACATTTACCATCCTCCCCCGACGCCTTCCCCACTTAGTAAAGTATGAAATAACTGCAAAGAATGCCACACCCTCTGGTTGTCCCTGCTGAAGTTTCAGCCCAGAGTCCAGCCACCCAGCATCTTTCACTGGCCAAGAACTTTGGCCTAAGCCACAAGGCAGTAAACTCTTTTAGGGTCTCACTCTAGCAAACTGCCCCTGTCCTTGAAGCCAGCCCATAGTCCTATCAGCCTTTGAAGGTGATAAATGGTATGACCAGTTTGCCAGCGAACTAGCCTTGTAATCAATGCTTCAGAGTTGAACTTGAGGTTACAAGTAAGTCACTCTGGCTTTCCTGTGCGGAGCAAAGGGAACACAGCCAGCACTGTCTCCTTTATCTTGGTTCTGATTGCCAGGGAACCAAGAAGATCATGGTGAGCCTGGCGTTGGAGGAACTGGGCCTGAGCTCGGTGTAGCCAGAAAAGTAGCTCACAAGGCTGTGCAGGTAGAAAGAACAAGTCTCCTATTGCTTGTCAGGGTATACATTTAATTTGCAGCCCAGAAGTGCCAAGATTCTTCTTAAAACTATGGGGTTTCCTATTCCAGTGTGTCTCACATCATTAAGGGCCTGTTCTAGTATTCTTCAATATTTCCTGTCAGAGTAAAGGGTATTAAGCTCCCGACACACACACTCCCTTGCATGTATGGGTCCTTTCAGTAAAGTCATCTGATGTGGCAAATAAGACCACAAAACTGCCTACTTCAGTGTGCCATCACCTGCAGACTGGCTTCATATAGCTCCTCGGAAGGGACTCGAAATGATCATGTAAGAAAGATGAAGACAGGTGCCCATGCAGAAACACTGCTTGATCAGGGTCAGGATTGAGGAAGGACTGGAGTATTACTATGCACCCCACCCAGGCCCCAAGGGATGGCCAGTGCCATTTTGGACCCTGTGGGGAAAGAGAGAGATGGAAAAAGGAGCAGGAAGAGAGGTGTCCTCGAACACCTGTTCTTGCTAAGAAGTGACTATGAGTTATTTCACCAAGTTGATTCACGTTAAGATTGCTGGAAATGCTGCCTGCCCTTTGCGTTTCCCAAGCCTCCAGCAACGCATAGTTCCTCCATGGCACTGTGACCACAGAGGGAGCCCCTAGGAGTCCCAGGCAGGGTACAGCTTCTTCAAGGATGCCCCTAGCAGGGGCATGCACTTTGTTTTCAGCCCTCCGGTTGGCGAGCAGGTATGTGTGGCAGCTGGGAGAGCCTCGTGGGAATGCAGTGCTGGGCTCCCAGCAGATTGGCCAGCTCAAAAAGAAGGCTGCTGCGAATGCCTGTTCTTGTCCTTGGCAGGTTTGATTGCCTTTAAAATTACTATGCATCTTTTTGGAAGACCTTCAGAAAAGTCTATTTTCTTTTCCTCTTCCGGGAGAGTGCTTTGTAAGAGGGAGCGGTTTCCAAGTTTTCAGAGGCACGATTCCCTTTACAGAGAAATGTGATGCTGTGAAGATTGGGGAACAGACTGTCTCACCACACTCTTTGTCTCTCTCCTTTTGTGTTTATCTTCCCCTTCGCAACTCACAAATCCTTGGCTCTTGACTCTTTAGTGCCCGTCTCTGTGTCTCATACCTTCGCCTTCAGCAGAGGGGACTCTCTGGCAGGCTCCCCAGGTAAACATGCATGGGTGTCTTGGGTCTCCATAGATCCAGTGGGGTTTGCAAGAGGACTGTGGTCTCTGACTCTCCTGCATACGAACAGTCTCTCCCAGAAGGCATTCCCATGCCTAAGGCATAGCACAATGCACAGATAACACTCATTTGCACATAGGGCTCAGGCATTGCTGGTTCAGTGGTGTCACTTGTAAATTTAGCTCCCAAGGCTGGACCTCTGTATGTAAATGGAGAAATAAAGGGGTGAGAGATGTTGTGAGCTCTTCCTCCTCATTTGTCTGAATGGAGGGAAGGGGAGTGCAGCAGGAGAAAAATAGGAAGAAACAATGGTGTACTATGCTTTATTCCTATTTTTTTCTCCACCTTTCTTTCAATGTGGCCTCTGCCTTTAGCTAACCACTTACCCATCCTCATTATCTTCCTAGTAATATTACCATGTGGTGACCATATTCCCTCCGGCTCTGTTCACACAAAGGATGCTCTATGTAAAATTTCAATACAACTTTTCAGTAGGTTTAGCTCCTCATTAACTAAATACAAGTTACCGATTTCTTTTTAATTGGGTAAACCAGCTCCCCACAGAGTTACACCATAACTCAAGGACTGGGTAGAATGCAATAAATCCTAACAATCGATTAAGTGTTTCTGTTGTTTTCATCTCTAGGGGTTGATCTCTTAGGCTCAGGGAATAGGCCATGGCCAAACCAAGAATTTATTTGTTAAATTGCTTTGGAGTTGGAACACAATTTCCCACACCCATTATGTCTGTTGCCCTTATTCCAGTGCCACAGTAATGATTCTGGGGCCCCCATCATAGTCTCAGTCATCAAAAACCCAGGTATAGTTTGCTGTGTGTGGAGTACATAAATCCTCTACATTTAAAAGGTTATGTGAGATAAACCCCCAAGTTTGCAACTTCAGAGGTACTTATGTTGACTCCTACTTTCTCCCAAATCACATTTTCCCATCAAAAACCATCTGGTTCCCATGTTTATCTGTACAGGAGAAGTTAACCACATTCTCAAATTTCACTAAATTTTCTCTCTCCCTTGATGGTGATTTTCCACTAAGAAATAATATTTTTCTCACTTTGCTTGCATGATGACCACAGGACAGTATGGTCGATGTGAGATGCCAAGCTGGCGCCTCTGCCAGCTACTCTTACATGCCAGCAAAATTAGAAATGACCACATCATGGTCCTGCAAAATCTTTTACATGTGAGGAATCTTGATGAATGGAGAATGTGCTTTGAGTTTCAGCAAAAGGGAAGATGCCCATTTTTAAAAGATTTTCAACCAAAAAGATCAAAGCTTTTTAAAAAAAGCAATAAAAACAGAGGTTTATTTTCCTTTCTAATTAACCCTCAGTTAACCAGACAACCTAGTTAATTGTAACTTTCCAGTTAAACTAAAGGTGAATTCTAGTTCATTGGTGTTTATTATGAAAACCTTCATGGTAACCCAGTGTCAGAGATTAAGGTGACTCATTCCTGCTGGGCAGCCTCCCCATCCAACTGGCTGGTGTCTTGTGCTCCTGGAAGCTCTTTTCATCATCCCCGCATTTTCCCTCTTTGTGGGTGTTCAACCCAACAGGAAACAGATGAGTGACAAAGAGGCGAGAGCAAGGCCACCTTACTCCAACTCTTGGTTTCAGTTTGCAGAGTAGAGCCCTGGCCTACCCAATAGGAAATGAGAGGCAGGGATGCCTTGCTTCTCTTTTGGCTTTCCTCCCTACCTTCTTTTGTCTGGTCTCTATCTACAGCTGACTGCCAAACCTTCCCAGTGGTTGGGCAACACCCCCAGGACCTATATTAATCCACTCTCACTCTTGCTTCTGTTCCATGTCAGCAGCAGCAGAAGCCTCACTTGTAGGAGTATTGTAGAAAGCAGTCCTGGGCACCTTCTGGCCCATGCTTGATTCGTAATCCAGGTACATATTACATATGTTATGTCTTATCCCCCATGTTACACAGGGAAGAATATGAATCCTGGAAGTTAATAGGGCCTTTAAGCTTAAAAGGAACACTGTCATTTTATTTCATCTCCACAACCACCTTGAGAGATGGGCAGGAATTATTATTGGAAAGCAATAGGTAAGGAAACAGGCTCTGGGAAAGTAAGCCATTGGGTCAATGTCATGGGTGTGTGAGAAGGCGGGGGGACCTTGCTGCCCCTCTGGAAGCAGGCATTTTATGCCCTCTAGAGGGTCGAGACTGCTTGCATTGAGAGCAGTTGTGCTATAATGAACGTGGTGCTCACCTTGGCTTGGGGCCAGTGGTCCTTGCACCAGATATTGCCACCATTATCTATAGGGAGTTTCCTTCTATGTGAGCCTCAGTTTGAAATAAGGGGAGCACAGTGGTCTGTGGATTACCTCCAGAGTGTGGTGTCATCAGCCAGCTTGGCAGGTGCCTTCACTTAAAAGTGAAACTTGTGATCAACCCACTGAGAATAAACACCCTGCTGCAGTTGTTACTACCTCCCCTCAGATTCATTCCTTCTTTCTCCTCCCAACAGAGGAGATGATTTCACAATCCTTCTGAATGCACGCGCAGAAGCAGGAGAAAGTTTAGGAGCAAGGGTTCTTTGTCAGTGCTCGATTGTCTATCTGTGATGTGCTTTGAGATCAAGGAGGATAGAGTTTTCTCCCAGATTATATGAGGAGCCCCTAAAAATAATCTTGTTACTTTGTGAAATGTGGTCAGTGGAAATATTCCTTTGGGTTGGCTCTTGCATTGTAAACATTTGGGAACCATTAAAGCTCCGTGTAACATGAGCAAGTTCATCTGGGCTCTGACTTGGGCTGATTTGCAGAGTTCACATTGTAGCTTTGACAGAGAGCTTTTGACATTTGGTTGTCTGATGTTGACTATAACCCAAAATGATGCATTTTTATAACCCTAGTTTGTACTCTTCTAAGCCTGTGTAATTAAACTCCCCCATGCAGTTGGGAGAACACAGATAGCCTATGGCTCAGGGATCATGACCAAAGTGGGCTGTTCCCTTTGTCCCTCACTTCACTGAGTGCTCCAAAAGATGTAAACAGGCAGCCACTGAACCCCAGCTTCCTCTCAAATCCCCAGACTGAATAGAGGAATGGGGATTCTTCTATATTGTAGATCCTTCTCCCAGGGATAGAACTGTGGCCACTCTCCTGATACAGGTATCAAGAGTGCCAGAGCTGTATATAGGTTTTTGGGGCTCCTGCCTATCAGTGCAGAGTGAGAAGAGATTCCATGCAGCCCTACTGCAGTAGAAAATCCACTTTCACCGCACCTCCAGTTTTGCCTCAGTGTCTTCTCTCCCCAACCTCAGTAGTCATCTCGGGCAGATCTGCCTTGCAGACTCACCAGGCAAAGGCTGCAGGAATGAGGTCTACTGACTTCTCCACAGAACTTGGAGGTCAAGAGTAGGAACCCCTGCCCCCCACGACCCTGTTCCCACGAGGGCCAGCTTGAGGGCATGATGAGCAAGAGTTGACAAAGGGGTATGCTGGCTACTTGGCCTCCCTCCTGTTGAGGGGGCCTGTGGCCCGTTTCACGCATCACTGTTCGGTCTGTCCTCTTTGCACTACAGTCAGGATTTCCCTCTTTGCTTCACTCCCCCAAGCTGGGCCTCTGTGTGCTTAGGAAATGCCAAGGGGAATTGTACAACTTGAACTAGTTTGCCATGCTGCTGGGACACTCGTCTGTTACTGATTTCTTCTCCTTTTTTATTAAAAGCATTTCCATGTCCCTCGCTCAGAAACCTCTGCATGCATGGGCACAATTACCAAAATGCCTAGTCATCAGCATCCCACCTATTGAGGAATGTCAGGCTCTGGGACACGAAAACACTGATCTTGCACAACTCTTGGATGAACTGGGGACCTTCTTTGTAATGAAATGAGGGTTTCTTTTCCTTTTAAGAATTACTTTTATAGACCTGACCTTTGTAAGACAGCTCTATCTTTTCATGTGGGGAATCCTTTGGGATTTTATGAATAAACCTTCAATAGCATTGTTTTTAGTTTTTAAAAAAGGGGGGCCACATTTCTCATCCCAGTACAACAGGGATATTATTTGTGTTTGACATGCAGGTCCCTGTGAGTGACAACAAGGTGACATGTCTGTGCGGGGTGTCAGTCAGGAGGAGAGCTTGGGAAGCAAGTGGGATATTAAACGTTGCCTCTGTTTCCAATAGGGAGTAGAAATGATTCAGGCAGAACCTTCTATGGATGGAAGTTGTTTAGTAGATAAGAAAGGGCAGTGTTTCCCTGTCATATTCCTTGACTATATCTTGAATTGTGACAGAAGGGGTGAGGATGAGGGACGGTGGATATGGGGTCTGTGAAGCACACGTCTGACCAGGCAAAGAGAAGATTATCAAGGAGCGATGGTTATTTCTCAGGGTAACTGAAGCCACAGGCCCAGCTCACAGTCTCTCTCCTTGTTTCAAACTGAATTGAGGACAAGACCCACTAGGACAAGGCATGGTTTTCCAGATTCCACTCACACGCCAAAGAAGCTGCTCTCCTACAGAACTCCCTGCCTTTGCCCTGACAACTAGCATCAGCAAGGCACCATCAACTGACTTAGCCAGCCACCACTAAAGCGGCACGAATGGATCTAGCCAAGCCAGAACTCATCAGTTTGTTTTCAAGGGACCAGGACCAGAAATGAAACACGTATTTTTATGCCCAATACTACTGCCATTTACAGTCACCTTCATCACCTTGATGCTTCACTCTGTCCTCCATTGCACCTTCACTGTCCCTTTCAGTCCTTGGTCACTCTGCAGGAGGGCCTGGCCCTCTAAAGCCCAGTGCATAAGTATACTGGATCCCCTGTTACAAAAGCTCTTATGAGACAGACAGAAAGTCCTAATGCTCCCTGTGGTCTCTTCCCTAAGCTACTGGGCCAGCGCCCGTGGCTTCCTGGGGCTCTTTGATTCTCATTGCACATGACCTCATTCTCCAGCTGTGTTTCGGAGGTGTCCTTCTAGCCACTGCTAGCCTCTTGGAGACGTCTACTTTCTCAGAATGACTGTAGGTTGCAGAGGAAAGTTTTTTGATTCCAGGGTGATTTGAGAGCTCTGACATTTTTTTTTTAAACAAAATTTAGATTTTAAATTAAGAAAAAAACTCCTTGAAGGACTCTTACATGCTGGTTCATTAATTCTACATATCATTATTGGGCACTTACTCTAGGCCAGGCCCCATGCGAGGTACTGGGTGTACAAATGATGACCAGAAAAGACAAGGTCAATGCCCTCATGGAATTTAGAGTTAAATTGAGTAGGTATAACAAAGAAGAACAACTGTGCAATTAAAACTTGTGAAACTGCTTCGAAAAAATGCACAGAGGGCAGTGATAGAAGAAAACAGGGAAATCTTGTTGGCATGGCCAGACCGGGTCTTCAGAGAAGGCAGTGTTTTGCTGAGACCTAATGACTGAGAAGTGAGAGTGGTCGGAGGAGGTGGTGGAGGGTGGGATAAGGAGAGAAGGGGAACCGGGGATTGAGGGGGGAGAGGGGATGGTATCTATGGAGGTGGGAGATGCTTGCACCATTGAGGATTCAGAGCAGCCAGCAGAGCAGAGCAAGCAGGGGCAGAGAAAGGCGTCGCAAGATGCAACCCGACAGGACAGTAGAGGTCAGGTCATGGAAGGGCTTAAAGGTCACAGCACAGAGTATGGGTTTTTTTCAGATTCAATAAGAAACTGGTTTGTGTTTTTCAAATGTGCTACTGGCAGCTGAGGTGAGAAATGATCATAACTACGATTTTAAGTGGGGATACCAGACTGGGGGCCAGGTGAGAGTGATGAAAACCCTGACTTGAGGAGAGACAGAGGCAGAGGCAGATGGGCTTCTTATGTCCGTGGTGGAGATAAGGGGACTTGCTGTGGGGCTGACGGAGTGGCAGGAGTCAGGGGTGACTGCCAGGTTTCTGTTTTAAATAACAATATATGTGAATGACATTTACTGAGAAGGGGAAGACAAAGTGGAATCCTTAATTCTGTAATCCTATCAAGGCAATGATTCTTATGGTTCTAATGAAAAAATAATTCAACCTGTTATTTTAATCTTTCTGAAACACAGTTTGTGAGACAATAATAATAGCTTGGCAGCTGAACAGATCATTAGCCCTCAAGGACTCACTCTGAATAGATGCTAATTGGATATTTTGATTGAGGGTAACATTATCTCAGGAGACAGAATTAAGTTCCTGACAGTCTACCCTGAAAGAACAAGGAGTAAAATATCTGAATTATGAGACTCTTCATTTGAACCCCTGCACTAAATCTGTATTAAGAGAAGTTGACAGCCTCCTGTTTCTCCTTTTTAAGAAGAAATGCAGAGTCGTGTCAGTTAGGAAGGTGAGGGCTGGGATAAATATTCCCAGCCCTTATTCCCAGGTTGAGATAAAGTTTAGAACCTCTCTTCTATTAATCCTGGGGAGGGTAATTCACATAGTTCATTTTGAAACCAAGTAACATGGTCTTACTTGAATTGTCCCAAGAAGTGCTTCTTGAAAAATGGAAGAAAAACAGACTCTGAACATTTAGGAGGCCTTATTCTTCGCCCCCCTCCCTTAGGCATAGACGGTGCCCTGCCCTTGTCCCACACTTCAGAGGGCCCCACTTTGGCCCTTCTAAATCCTGGCCCTCTCTGTGGGGTGAGGAGTTTGCAGGGCCAGAGGGATGTGTCTACACAGAGCCTGTGTTTTTCCTTCTAGACCACATTTCAAATATCAAAATCCCAGAATTCCCCATTCAAAAAGGGGCCTGGGGATTGGTTCTCTCCATAGAACCCTGTTTTCTGGCACAAAACTCTAAGGAGCTGGATCTTGCCCTCCAGGTTTTCAAGGACAAGGATAGAAACTATTTTAACAGTTCATTGGTGTGACTTAAACATGTCTCCATAGAGTATGTGGGCCTCCACTTGTCCCGGGCCCAGCCAGGGCTGGGGCAGAGCTGTTACCCCAGTTGGGGCAGACCTGAGAATTGGTTACCTGGGTTGTGGCAGATGGGTTTGAAAGCAGATCTTGGCCTTTCTAAAATAAGGGTTGTGAATGGAGTCTATATAAAATAACTCACCCCGGCAGAAGGTCTCATGGTCTGGGGTAGCTGACCACGCCGCAGCCTGGGCCTCATTTGCACTGTCAGTGTAAGAACACACCCAAACTGTAGAGAATTTTTATGAATTTATTTGAACCAAAGTGATGACATGCCAGGGAGCAAGATCTCACAATGCCCCTGATAATGGCAGTTGTGCACTTCCTTTTATACACTTGGAAATCAAGGAAGGCTATAAGGACAATTGAATGAAGGTGGGAGAAAGCAAAGTACAGGATAGTTAGGATTATGAGCATCCTTGAGAGCAGTTATGCTTAAGAGGGGTCTAAAAAAGACTACTCTGACATTTCAAAGGTGTGTCTAGATGCACAAGAGCAGTGGACAGGGCTTGCTTAAACCTTGTTATAGGCCTGGAGTGTGACTGCCCAGTGAGAAATATATGATTGGATCACCCTGTGGAGTTATTTTCTGTCAGATTTATTACAAAGCCCCTTTTTCGTCCATAGGACTTAACCCAAAAATCAGAACCAAATAGGGCAGTGATACCCTCCACCCAGTTCCTCCCTGGCTGAGGTCTTGGGGAGCAGGAGGAACCTGAGCAGAGTGGAGCCATGAGTTCCTGGGCTCTGATGGGAGGGGTGAGGACCTGGTTCTACCCCCCAGGGTAACCATTGCCTTAAAGGCCTGCAGAACCTCAGTAAACAACACCTCTCTCTCTCTCTCTCTCTCTCTCTCTCTCTCTCTCTCTCTCTCTCTCTCCCCCCCCCACCTCCCTCCCCCTCTCCTTCCCTCCCTCCCTCCCTCACTCCCTCTCTCTCCCTCACTCCCTCTCTCTCTCTCTCCTTCTCCACCTGTTTCTGGTCCCCTCTCCTTCCTCCACACCCACCCCTCCTTGCCTTTACTCCCTCTCCTCTCCCTCATCATCTGCAGTAAACCGCTCCCCTTCTCGCTGCAGCGGGTTGAACCGCTCTGAGTCTCCCAACCGTGAGCGCAGTGACTTCGGGGGGAGCAACACCCAGCTGTGCAGTAGCAACAACAACCTCTACACTCCTGACTACTCAGTTCACATCCTTAGCGACGTGCAGTTTGTGAAGGTAACGCCCCCAGGTGGACCGTCCCTTGATCCTGCTGGCAGAGTTGGCTGGGGAAGCAGGACAGGATGTGTGTCCCATTCCCCCATGATCCAAGATAAAGTGATGATGAGGCTAAACCTCAGAAAGCCAGAGCCCATGATTCTTCTCCCTGTTGCTTCACTTCCAGCCCTGCAGCCCTCTCATTGCAGAATTTCCTCAAAAGTGGGTATAGAATGAAATCAGAGAAAAGAAATTTTACTGTGCTCTTACTGCTTTGTAGTACTAGCCACATAGCTTGTGGGAAAAGAAACGGGAAATCATAGTGTTGAGTTATTGGTTCGAATATTTACCGAAGGCCTGCTCTGTGCTTGGCCCTGTCCAGGCACTGGTGAGTAAACGGGGCAAACAAGACAGCAAGCTCCTGCCTTTCTGTACTTTCCATGCCAACAGGGGAGAAAGATGATAAACAAGTAATCACATAAAACCTGGGTAATTTCAGGTAGTGATAACAGTTATGAAGGAAATAAACAGGGTGGTGGGATAAACAGTGAGGCTACTTTAGAAACGGTTATCAGAACGGGCCGAGAAAGGCGCGTTTTTTGCTGAGACCTGAAATGGGAGTTGGGGAGAATGTTAAAAACAGAAACAACAGGCAGGAAGGAGCTTGATGGTCCAAGGATCTGAGTGCAACAGCAGAGGCTGGTGTGAGGTGAAACTGGAGTGTCAGCAGCAATGTCCTCTGGCATCTGTTTGGCCAGAGCAAGGCATTTGGATTCTATTTGAACTGGGATTTTGTATTAGGTTTGTTTCTCAGGTCTTTCCATTTGTCTTAGTCTATTTGAGCTGATGTAACAAATTACCATAGGCTGGGTGGCTTAAACAACAAACACTTCTCACAGTTCCGGAGACTTAAAAGTCCAATTTCTAGGTGCTAGCAGATCTGGTGTCTGATGAGAGCCCCATCCTGTTTTGCGAATTGAAAACTCTGATTGGAATGAGTGGTTCGATAGAAGGGAATTTGACAGTTCAAGCCCTTGTTTTAACATAGGGATTTATTTTGGTGTCATTTTACTCTTTTGTTTCATTTTTTAAATGTAAGTTAGGGTGATGCCTCAGACTAAAGTTAAAAATTCCCTCCTCCAGATTTAATGGATGTGTTAGGGCCATTATGTAGGCTGCTCTTTTATTGACCTCTACCACTCCCCAACCCCCTTTTTTTAACATGAAGAGACTTTTTGAGGAACTTTAAGAGAAGTCCATACAAAAGGTGTGTTTTCACTGGCTGAAGCCCCTGTGGGTAGCTGAAAGAAGTCCTAGAACTGTTTATTAAGTCCAGGAGTAAATTGACTTCACAATAAGTTACAAAATTTGATTAAAATTTGATTATCTGAGAAAGATATGAAAGCTATGATTAATAGTAGTTAATAAGTTGTGGAGGTACCAAAGAGTCCTTATGCCTTTTTTTTTAAAAAAAAAATACGTTTTGTAAATATCATTATTACACTAAGAATATTTTGGCATAATCTGGTTTGTGTCACTGTGACCAAGATGCCTCATCACCATCTGGTGGCAGAATCCCTAAATTGCAGGATCGTGTTTTCAAGGATGAAAGTCATAAAATGATTAAGAGGCATCATGCTGGCTAAAGGTGAACTTCTGGACATGTTGGCTGCTAAGTCAAAACTTCCATAAGTAATATCAGGTGCTTTGTTGGGTTTATCAAGTGTCACTTAGGAAATTTTCCTGTCCTTTAAGCCAGGAGAACCTGCAAGACTCCAAAGAAATCTTTACCTTCAGGAAACCCATGGGCACATTTAAAAAACTGGGTTTTGATAATGACCTTGGTTCAGCACTGTGCCAGCTTCTTGTCAGCCATCCAGATGCTTATGTATCCCCAAACTACAAAGTAGCTATTGGGGCATTTCCCTTGAAGGATGGTGAAAGGCACCCTGATGGAGCCAGGCACTTTTGCAGTGTACAGAGCAAGAGTTAAGGTCCTTTAAACTAAAATATCCAGATTGCAAAGCATGCCATTATTAGACTCTGGAGTTTCCCCTCTGAGAACTTGGAGTTCCACATTCTCAGTTCACCTTCCATCTCCCTGGCTCCAGTGAATAGCAGCTCCCCAGGCAAAACCCGTACCATATGAGATAGTGTGCTGACTAAGACTCTGAATGCCTGCAACTCTCAAACCCTAGACAAGTTCCTCAACCTTTTTGGGCTCATTTACTTATGTGTCATATGAAGAGTATAAGACCTGCCCTCCCCACACAGTCATTGTGACCAGCAAAGGCAATTTCACAGGGCTAAGTGCTCTGTAAGCTGCAATGCACTATACAGATGGGAGGTCCCCTCCTCTTCTACCAACCTCTGCCTGCAAAAACAAGCCCTTCTGGGTAATGCTAGCACTAGAGTTTTCACCTGTGTCTGAAAACTCAATCCCTAGTTCCATCTCTTTAGGATATTTATAGCACTTCCAGTAAGATAGTACATGATAGCCAAAAAAATAATCCAGTTATGTTTTAAGTTAAAAATTGAAAACAGATTGTAAACCAAATTGGTGAAAAAGCTATCAGGAATGAGTTTGCTACTGAAAGTAAATAGTAAATTTATCTGTGAGCTTCCTGGTCATAAAAGCAAAAAGCAGTAGAGAATCAAGATGGCAATGGAGTGAGTCGAAGTCACACTGACCTCCTTCCAGGACCAATCTGGAATTACAACTAAATTTTGGAGAAATCACCTGGAACAAACAACTGAACGATAGCAAGAGAGGAGCCATATACCTAGGACAGACAGAAGAATCAGCTTTAGCAAACCTAACTGGTAAGGAGTGAGGTGGAGACTCGAGAAGGCAGGCGGGATGCTGATGGGCAGCAACACCAGAATGATATTGAAACGGCCAGTTGGATCCCCCTGAGAAGAGCGGGGTCTAAACCATAAGCGGGGATCTCCAGCCTACAGCACCAGAACCCAAAAAGTACACAGATAACAGCCAGCTGAGAAAAGCAGTAGGGTTGCTCTCTGCCAGAGACGGGGCTGGAGACGCAAAGAGCCATTTAAAGGGCCAATGCATAGATTTTTATTTGCAGCCACTTACCCTGGGCTCCGGCAAAGGCGAGGGCAGAGTGGGATAGAGACACCTGAGGAGAGACTACAGAAGGAGGCTTCGGGAAGAGAACTAAGGAAGTAGCCAGCAGGATCCTGATGCTGACTCATCCCCCATAGATCAGCAGCCATCTTGCATAGGCAGACCACTCCCCTGAGCGGCAGTAGCGTGAGAGGACACAATAGCCCCACCTCCAGGAGGGACTCGACCCAGGCCCGGTAGTGCTAAAGCCTGACTGCTGAGGACAGAGTGGCAGCCATAGATAGTAGATCCTGGGCTAAAGGGGGCACAGAGTGGTCTAGAGACACTTCAGGAGAGACTGGACACACAGGATTTAGGGAAAGAACGGAGAGAGTAGCCAATGGGATCCTGGTGCTGTCTCCTCCCCCATACGGCAGCAGCCATCTGACTCAGGCAGAGACCGCTCCCCTGAGTGGCAGCAGCGTGAGAGGACCCAATAGCCCTGCCCCCAGGAGGGGCTCTGCCCCACCCTGTGGTATCTAAGCCGGCCTGCTGAGTGCAGAGTGGCTAGATTAACAGCTGAAGGAGCTAGCCACAGACAGTAGATTCCTGGAAGTCTCGAACAGACTGCATAAGGTCAGACAGTGACGACATCTGACATCATCAAAGGCAGATCCAGAAAGAAAAACAGCGGTCTCCTACCATAGAAGTTCACAACACAAAGTCGGGAAATCAAGACAGATCAATTTAAGAAGCAGAAGCAAGAAAGAAGAGTCTCACAAAATGCGAAGACAAAGAAGCACCCCCCCAGTCAAAGAGAAAGGAGGACTCCCCAGAGAGAGAACTAAATGAAATAGAGGCAAGAAAACTATCAGATATTCAGTTCAAAACAATGGTTCTAAGAAAGCTCAATGAGCTCAGAGAGCAATACAAAAAACTACAGGGAAACTATGAGGAACTTCCTGCAAACTCTATCAGCATGAAAAAGGACATAGAAACTATCAATAAGAGACAAGAGGAAATGAATACAGTTTCTGAATTGAAGAACACAGTAGAAGGAATCAAAAGCAGGCTAGATAAAGCAGAGGAACAAATCAGCAAGCTGGAGGACAGTGTAGAAAAAAGCTCCCAGAAAGAGCAAGAAAATGAAAAAAAGACTCAAAAAGAATGGAGAGGCATTTAGAGAAATGCAGGACAACCTGAAACGTACTAATTTTCGTATAATAGGGATACCAGAAGGAGGAGAAGAGGAGGAAGGGATAGAGAACCTGTTTGAAAAAGTAATGATGGAGAACATCCCTAATTTGAGGAGAGAAAAAGTCACACAAGTCCAGGAAGCACAAAGGATCCCACTCAAGAGGAACCCAATGAGGTCCACTCCAAGACACATCATCATTAAAATGGCAAATATCAAAGACAAACAGAGAATCCTAAAGGAAGCAAGGGAGAAGAGGTAGTAACATATAAGAGAGCCCCGGTACAGCTAGCAGCTGACTTCTCAACAGAAACACTACAAGCCAGAAGGGAATGGCAAGAAATATTCCAAGTCATGAAAAGCAAAGGCCTGCAACCAAGACTGTTCTACCCAGCAAGGCTCTCAATTAAAATGGAAGGAGAAATAAGGAGTTTCCCAGACAAAAGAAGGCTAAAAGAATACACCTCCAACAAACCAGCATTGCAAGATATGCTAAAGGAACTGCTTTAAGATGAAGCAAAAGCGTCTATGAACACCCAGTTCCTTTCACAGTCACCAATACTTGATATAACCAATATTTTTAATACTTATTAATCTGAATGTGCCAATGATGTGTTATTTTGTTACTTTATTATTTGTTAAAGCTAAACCTGTTTTTTTATATTTCTTACCTATTTCTATTATTTTTAAAAAGCTTTACATGGCTTTTTGGTATTCCTTATCCATTTTTTTATTAAATGTTTATAGAATATTTTCCCTAAAAAAAACCCAAAAAACTACTAACCTTTTTTTAGATGTGTTGCAAATACTTTCCAATTCTATTACTTGTCCTTTAACTTTTTTTATATGTATATTATTATATAGTCCTAAATGTTTAATATAGTCATATTGTCAATATTTTACTTTATAGCTTCTGGGTTTGAATATTTTACCTCAGGGTAAAAAAAATATTATTTTGTGTTTTCTCCTAAAAACTCCTTAGATTATACATATTGATTTTTAACTCACCTGAATAAGTTTTGTACAATGTGTGAAATAGGGCTCTATATTTGTTTTATTTCAAGTAATAGTAGTCCATGCACCTTATTTGTTGAATAAGCCTTATTTTCCCCATTGATTTGAAATATCAATTTAATCATATATTACATTGTTAGATATATACATTTGTTTCTAGAATGCTCATTTTTATTTAATTGATCTGCTTGATTATTTCTGAGCTGGTGTCAATGTTTTAATTTCTCAGACTCCATAATGGATTTAAATTTTTAAATATTTTATAATGGATTTTGACATTTAAAATAATAAATACATAAAATCTTCATTTAAAAAGAAAGAAAGAAGGGAAGAAGAAAAAAGGGAAGAAAGAAAGAAAGAAAGAAAGAAAAGAAAGAGAGAAAGAGAAAAGAAAGAAACTCCTACCTTTTGTGACAGCTTGGATAGAACTGGAGAATATTATGCTAAGTGAAATGAGCCATTCGGTGAATGACAAATACCATATGATCTCACCTATAAGTGGAATCTATTCAACAAAATAAACTAACGAACAAAATAAACCACAGGCATGGAAACATGGAGCAGACTGAAAGTGACCAGAGGGGATGGGGAAGGAGGACAATGGTGGAAAGAAGGAGAAGAGACTAAACAAAGAACATGTATGAATGACCCATGGACATGGACAACAGTGTGGGAATTGACTGTGGGGGGGGAAGGGTGGAGGAGGGCAATTGGGAGAAAATTGAGACAACTGTAATAGAATAAACATGATTTAAAAATAAAAAATTTTTTTTAAAAGCAAAAAGGAGAAACTGGATCTTTGAGTTCTCATCCAATATAAGGAACTATATAATTCACCTAGAGAAGGAGCTTCTTTCTGGCAGTAATTTCTTGAAGGATGTATCAAATGTACTCCTCTATTAATTATGGAAGGCATCAAAAGATACATACTGGCTTCATCTGTGGGTTTGCAAGAGTTTATGTTCTGCATATGACGGTTTCTTATTTCAGCCTTTTACATAAGTGGAGGGTCTCATTCTTGCCAAATCGCCACTGACCCTTAGGAAGAGGGCCCTTGGCAACTAAGCCTGAATTTTAAAAGTCTTTGTGGGCGACCGCTCTGCTACCCAAAGATGCCCTGTGTCCTCTCCAGGGTCTCAGGGGAAGAGTTAGCTCCTCCAGGTGCAATTTGAGAGTCCAGAGCCAATAAAAATGACAGTGGGAACACTGGTAGCAAACAAGCAAAGGGTCCCCTCATTGCCTTCACTTGCTGGCCTGGTATAGCTTGGGTGAGGCCCACCAGTTCATGGGCCCAGGCCACAGAGTCCTGGGTTCCAAAGCACCCTAGTGGGGCTGCATCTGAGCTTGGTCAGCCAGGTGACACCTAGGGAGGGCTCTGCCCAGCTCCTCCTGAGCTTCCGCCCCCCCTGCCTCTTCCTTCCAGATCACACGGCAGCAGTACCAGAACGCGCTCACCGCCTGCCACATGGACAGCTCACCCCAGTCCCCCGACATGGAGGCCTTCACTGATGGAGACTCCACGAAGGCCCCCACGATCCGGGGCACACCCCAAACCCCCAAGGATGACCCTGCTGTCACCCCCCTGAACAACAGGAACAGCCTGCCATGTAAGTCAGTCAGGTGGATGGGTGGCGCTGCCTTGGGGCGAGGGCAGCCCTGCCTTCTTCCTCATAGCTGTCCACAGCTGCCGTCTTGTGCTCGTGGAGCCTCAGTTGTTCTCCAAAGCTGAGGGGTGACAAGCTCTCTGTCCTCCTCAGGCAGCCACTCAGATGGGCTGAGAAGCCCCGGCGAGGTCGTGTACCTGAGGATGGAGGAGATGGCCTTCACCCAGGAGGATGTGACAGACTTCGAGGAGCAGAGCACAGAGCAGCTCTCGCTGTCTCCTGCAGCTGTTCCTGCAAGAGCAGGTCAGGGAGGGAAACAGGGCTGGGGAGGAACATGGTCATCACCATCGGGCACTGGGTGAGGGGAGCCTGGGAGCCCGGCCCCTGTGTAAAGGTCCCAGCTCTTTACACCCCCCGGGAAGGAAATTAACGTCTCCTAAGGAACTACTATGCGTCAGACCCATCCTAATTCATTCTAGGAAGACGGTGGGTAGGGCAGTGGTAAGAACGAGACTTCCGCCTGAGTTCAGAACCTGGCTCCTTCACTTAGGAGCCATGCAATTTTAGGCAAGTTACTTTAATTGAGGGTTCAGTTTCCTTGTCTAAATAGTAAGTCTCTTTATGTTAAAAAAAAAATGTAAATCATGGTAACTAGCTCATAAAGTAGCTTTGAGCATAAACAAGAAAGAAGGCATATCCCAGTACTTGGTACCATGCTCTCTAAATATTACGGAGTTATTGTTAGACCTACTTTACAGATTAAGACATTGAAGTCAGCCGCCGCTCTCATTGCCAGGGCTGTTCCCTTCCTTGGAGGCCCAAAGACCAGAAGTAATCTGTAGGACTTGCCCTGAAGTCTGATATCATATCACCTCCCTCCGAGACACTGGACAGCTTTGTCTTGACAGTGATGTTGCTCCAAGTTCCCAGTGTCCCAACAGTCCTGAGATTCTTCTGTTCTTGCCAAAGGTATACTTCCCCCAAGCTTTCGGCAGCCCTCTGCATCCACTCCCCAGGTTAGCAGTTACTCCACCTGGCCTTTGTTTGAGACCCCTCAGGTTCAGAGCAACGACCTGACAAGTGCTAATAGATTTTCAAAATCAGAGAGACAACATGTTTGAAATTGTAGCTAATGCAGCAAATCTGGGACATACATAATCACTGTTCCATGACCCAAATTTAGAACTGATGTTCTTTTTCTCCCACCCACACTGAGTTTAGTAGCTAAAACATGTAGCAAGAAATTGTATCAATGGAAGAGATGGAATAGTCTAAGGAGATTATCTAATCCATCCTCCTCCGTGACACATAAGGACCCTGAGACCTGGAGAAGGGAAGTGACTTGGCCCATCCATATGCGGCATTAGGAGAGGGCTCAGCCTCATGGCTCAGGGTCCGCTGCAGTTTCCACTACACCATTTTGACTCCCGGATTAGGTTCTTCCTGCATTGGCAGTAGAAGCCTGAGCCCCTTCCTGGCTCTGAGGTTTCTGACTTCTCACCAGGTTTAGTGGGAGAAAGCCTGACATGTACTTAATTGTTACTGAGCCCTGTGATTTTTCCAGGGTCTGTTCAAATAGAGGAAGGAAACATCCCCACCTGTCCTCAAATGCGCATTTTGTCTGGCAAAGATGCTGAGTAAAGGACATCCTGTTCTCTTCTCTCTTCTACCATACAGCGTTTGAACACTTGATTCTGATTCCTGTTCTGTCTCTTTGTCCCTTTTGTGACGCTAAGGGTCCCCTGCTAAAGGCTTCCTGGGCATCCCTCCCATGCTAGGGCCACTGCTAACTTAGGTCTGGTTTTGAACTTTCACTTGCTAAGAAACGTCACCCAGAATCATTCCACCTACATGCCTGGGTGCATGGGTTGGGAAAACTTGTGTTCTCTCTTCTGTCCTCGTAGCATCAGATAGTGAATGTTGTAATATCATCCTGGATACAGAGACCAGCCCCTGCAGTAGTGACTTTGAGGAAACCATTGGCAAGAAGCTGCTGAGAACCTTGAGTAAGTAGTTCTTTACCAAGATGAAAGCCATCCACCAGCTGGTTAGTAGAAAAAGCATGTTAGGATCTTACTCATGGAGGAGAAACCATTGGCTCCTTTTGGGAACCCTAATGAGGTACAATCATGGAAATCCATCATGGGGCTTCAGCTGGTACCTCACCCTTGATAATTTGGGGGATCTGTCCCATTCAAGTGATGTTTATTTAGGACAGAAGTCTGCAACCATGGCCATGGGCCCACCCAAACCACCACCCTGCCTGTTCTTGTAAAGACTTAATTGGATCATAGGCAGACCCATGTGTTATTTATGGCCACAGTGGCAGAGTTCAATAATGGCAAAATGGACCATAAGGCCTGCAGAACCTATCTGGTCTTTGCAGATTATAAAAAACCAATATTTACTATCTGGTCCTTTAACGACAATTTATGTCTAGGAGACTCATTAGAAAGAGCAGTGTCTCCCAAGGAAGTCAGTGGCAGAAGAAAGGTGAAAAAAACTCTTTCTAAACACAACAGAGCTGGGAATAGATTGCTCTTTCACCCCACCTGCCCAAAGCAGGCAGAGCTGCAGAGCCAGAGAACATAGATGCCCAGCTACACCCACCACCCGTGGCTCACGGGACAGCAAAGGTGTGAGACCAATCCTCTGTCAGAGGCCGGGCAGTCAGTTGGGCTGAGGATGGGAAAGTCGTGACCCCAGGCATTACATGGCCCTTCCTCAGTTATCTCCAGGCAGCTCCATTCCATTTGCACTAGCCTGGGGTTGTTGCTTTTTAGAGCCGTCGCCTCAGGTGGAAGGTGCATCCCCATCCTTCCACGGGTAAATATGCTGATATCAGCACCAGGATACAGGCAGATTACTTCCTGCCAAAACTGTCTTCATATCTGCTACTTTGAAGAAAAGAGCTTGGACCACCAAGAGAGTATGAGTGTCCTCCCAGTCTTACAGATTGATCCTTGCAAACTGTTTTTCAGGTGGTCGAAAAGGAAAGAGGTCACCTGATGGAGAGCAAGCCTCTGAGGAGAACTCCAATTTAACACCTCTGATCACATGATGGGGGCAGACATCGTTTTCTGAGTGCGTGAGATTCCAGAGCTTTGAGGGAGAACCCACCCTCCCATCATCCGCTTCTCCCCAAGGCCTCCCGCAGGTGACAGTGCGTACTTCTTCCCTTACCACCTCTTCATCCCTAACCGTCAGTTTGGCACTTTCCCTCGTTGCCTCCAGTTTGACTCAGAGCCTTGCTGTGGCCAGAACGGAAGGAGAGGTGGCGCCAGTGGAACAAGCTAGAAATGGTCTTGTCCATGGCACAGCGTGGGACTGGAGAAGACGTGACATTGCCACTCGGGGACTCTTGATGCCCTTTTTGTTCTTTGAAATCCCTTGATGTCATATTTCATGCTTAGCTTATCTCAGAGGTGCCACTGACAGACAGGCACAGAGGAGGCTGTTTGGAAGTTAGTTCAGGGGATGCACCAAGAATTCCTCCAGAACTTTAAGGCGGTGGGACTCAGCCATGTTGGGTACAGAGTCCCCAACAGTACAGAAAACTGTTGGTGCCTGGTTTCCTGTTAGATAAGGGTTCCAGCAGCCTGAGAAGTGTGTCTTGGCTGGAATGGAAAGAATGTGAGGTGGTACCTCAAGTCACTAATTTTCCCAGGGACACATCTGCTTTGGCTCTCCCTCACCAGTTATCAATCCATCAATAAATCTGCTCTGGGAGAGAAACAGAGGGCAGAGACACCCAATTGAGAGCCAGAGATGGAACTTCAGGTTTTAAGACACCCAGTTGGGAGCCAGAGATGGAACTTCAGGTTTTAAATTCAAGTAGAAGTAGAAAATATATATATATATATGTATATGTGGAAAAATTCTAAGCTGTTGAAGCAAGTTCAGCCATGACAAACCAAAGAGTGCCCAGGTCAGCCAAGAAGGATGCACGCTCTCATGGGACTTCAATGTGCATTTCGCAGTAACATTGAAGAGTCACTCCTCTTTTTAATTCATTCCCCCCAGCTCTACCCCATACTGCACCCCAGCAGGTCAGCCATGTGTACTTTAATCCAAGAACATGTTAAATTTCTGGGTTTTCCACCTGGATGCAGGGGCAGATGCAATTCCAAGCATAACCATCAGGTGGCAGAATGACTGCACATACCTGCTTGAGTAAAAAAGTTCTGCTCCGGACAAAGACAGCCTTTAGGGAAAATGTGCACTGGAAGGGTGTCTTTGGGACATCTGCACCCCTTTCTGATCTGTCTCCCTGATCTAATGCTGCCTGTTGAATCTCCAAAACATTCCCTAACTTTTCCCGTGGGTAGACCACCAGGCATCCCTTCCCTTCCTCCATAACCATTACTCCCATGTCCTGCCCATTCATCAATAATCACATGGGTTGAATAATCACATACTAATTCCTCTGGGTTATTTGCAGCTCAAAAGAAAATGCTTACCCACAGGAACCTTTAACTCAGGAGTTCTTAACTTGGGGTCCACCACCCCAGTGGGTCCATTATTGGACTTCAGAGGGTCTAAGAATTTAGCATATGTGTTCTTATGCGTGTTTTCAGGAGGGCTAAAGCTTTCATAAGATTCTCAAAGGTCTCAGACGCACAAAGGTTTAAAAACCACTATTTTAACTGAAAGTGGAACTTTCAGCCCAAGGTTTCTGCAATGCAGAGTGAACACTGGCAGTTTGAGACAGATTTTTAGTTGTAAGTGGTCTTTGCAAGTGTCCTTGAAATCAATGGGGAAAGTTGGAACCCACCAAGAAGTGGAAGTCCTCAGAAATTCTTGGCACACCTAGGCTGTGCACAACCTACACCCCACACAACTTCATCCCCTCTTCCCCCACCGAACCAGAGCAGGTATTACAGCCAGGAGCATGTGAAAGTAGACTTTCCAGCTGGTGATATTTTCCAGCAATGTATTATTGACTTCACATCCCTTGCCTGGCTCTACCTGAGGCTCAGCAGTGCATGACTTCTTGTAGATAGTTCCACAGCTACCACTCACCTCCAACACCTGCCCTTGCCCAGTAGGAATAGGCAGTGTCGAGCTCCCCTCCATCCACCCTCCTGCTGACTGCCTCAGACCCAAACCAGTGAACTGTGAATTTCAAGCAAGAAATGTCACCAGGCATTCTTCTTGCCCAGCTGGCCACTGGCCCAAGGGGGCCTGCCTGGCTAGTCTTCCCTACTTTACTACTCAGGCCACTGCTGTTGCATTACATCCATCCCTTTGCAGAATCCCTAAAGAGCCTGTCACCACTCCCTTCCCTGTTCCCCAACTCCCCCACCCCAAATTCAGGTGAAAACAAAGTTTAAGAAAAAGGATTGTAGTTTTAAAATAAAGCACTTACGAAGGCTTAATGAATTGTAAATAATTTTTAAATAAAATGAAAATGCTTTTCCTTGAATGTGACTGTTTTCCTTGCCCCTGAATCTCAGAGTTCTGGAGTGGTTTCATTTGAGATGCAGGTTGGGTGGAGCTCACATGTGATCATCTCACCTGGGGCCCACCTGCCTGAACAGGCTTGTTCTGAAGGCCAGGTGTTAGGCTGCGGTTAAGGTTACAGGAAAAGTGCTGGTGCTCTACTCTGGGAAGCCAGATGGGTAAGATTTTGCAGGAGCAAATGCTAGAAATGGAAAGTAAAACCCAAATGAGAAGCCAGAGTGTGAGTGAGGGCAAGAAAGAAGCACTAAGACAGTATTTGTTGAACACATGTGATGCATGACACACTGGTGGGGACCTTCCAAGTTCAAGGTCTTGGGGGCCAGACTCAGCCAAGCCCTTGAGGCAACATGCTAGTCACAGTGGCTTGCTTTTGCAGACTATTTGGAGAGGAGCCACAGTGGTCCAACTCTAGCAGTTTTCCAGCAAAGGCTGGGAAAAGGAACAGGGGAGTGGACCAGGCTAATTGGTCAGTTTTAAACCAATGCAGCCGGGAGGGACCCCCAGACAGGTGGGAAGGTGTGTTAGAGTATTAAACATCTGTGTCATGGGAGGAAGGTTGGGATCTGACACCTGCGACCAGTCTCAAACCAGCACCCAGGACGATTAGTGGCGTACTCCAGGACAATTTAAGATTTTTCCCAGGAGCCTCCATAGAAGCTCTTAACTTCATCAACGGTAAAAGTAAGCAATAGTAACAATTATTTTGCTGAGGGCTTTATGTGCCAAGTTTTGTGCTGAGTAGACATTAGCTCGTTTCTCAGAAACCACCCTGTGAAGGTCTGTTTTGTTTTAGTCACAAAGTGGGCTCTGATCATTTAGGTGACTTGCTCAAGGTCACACAGCCAGGAAGTGGCAGAGCATGGAGGTGTGCCCTCCTTGTGAAACCATCGTATCTCTGAAGTTCACAGTGCACGGCTGCACGCGGAAGGCCCTGGAAAGTCCTTCAGCAAAAAAATGGGCCATAACTTCCTAAGCCCAGTTTTTCCCAAGCTTACCGATGTTAACATACTGGGGGAAAATACTGACTAAAAGGTGTGTAAGAATAGAATGAAGAAGGCCAAACTTCCATTGAGATAAGGACTTTTTTTTTTAACGCTAAAAATATTTTAGCACTTTGGTAGAGGCACTTTGGTTTACAGAAATATTTTTTAAACATTTTTCTTTAGCTCCTCCTCCTCCACAAAGAGAAAAATTAAATTTTCCCTTACAAGAGAAACTAAACACCAGGAAAGAAGATTTTGTCTGATAGGACTGTGCATTGGAGGGCTATAAACCATTTTAATATCTTAGACATTTTTTGCCCTCTTGCAGGAAATATCCTCATTGAGAGCTTTGAACCCTGGTTTAAAAAACTGCGCTTGGGGAGCTTGACAGAGGTAAAATCATTTTGTTCCTATTCTGCCTATGTTCCCTTATTAACAAGCATCTTTAAATAGGAAGGAGAATAACACTGAGAGGAAATGGAATGGAAGGTAACAAGGTGTGAGGTCATTTCATCACTTTTTTAAAACTTTTTAAAAATTTTATTGGAGTGACATTGGTTAATAAAATTACATAGGTTTCAGATGTATAATTCTATAATATATTATCTGTATATTGTACTGTGTGTTCACCAAAGTCAAGTCTCCTTCCATCACCATTTACATTTCATCACTTTAAATCCGTTCTCATCACCAGCCCAACTGCACACTTGAAGAGTGTTCTCTGAAGGATCAGGCAGAACGGTGAGGGGTTGGAAACCATATTCTGTGTAGGAACAGTGAAAAATGGGGGGAGGGAGGAGGTTCGCATAGAAAAGCAGAAACTAGGAATAACTGCTACTTCAAATATTTAAAACGCTACCAACTAGAAGTGCCAGTGGATTTAATGTCTGTGGTTTAAAGGAAGGAAGGAGACGGGGGAGGAGAAAACAAGCAGATCAAATTCTGGATCAAGGTAAACCACCTCTTTAATTAAGGTGCTCCATCCATAGAATGGGGATGCAATGCTTCACCAAGTGTTGAAAGAATTCACCACCACCATCCCCAGTTGAAAATGGAAAGTCAGGGACAACATGGGAGACTATAGCACTGGGGGAGAGAGGCTGGCGTTAATGACTTCAAAGACCCCAGTCATCCCTCAAGACTAGGATTTTATAACAAAGGCATCCTAGAAAGGGGCAGATCCTGTCAAAATAAGAATTATCTTTCACTGTTTTCAAAGTCAAGACTCAAATTCTGTAAGACCTTTAGGAGAAAGTTCCTTGGACTCTGGAAAATGTGACCTGTGCTCAAGGAGCTCTAACAGATCAGGAGATACTTGACTGCATTGGGCAGCGCTGTGTTCTAGAATCACCCTGAAGGATGTCAACCCTTCTATGAATCCATGAAGTCTAGGGCCTTAAAAATTACAGTAAGACAGCTGGCCTCTGAAGGACAAACCCAGAAAACTGGCAAAGAGCTGTGGAGCGGCGCGTTCACTAGAGGGAAGCCTGTTGCAAGAACATATGTTAGCTTTTTATTTAGCAACTAGTACATCGCTCTATAGCATTCATTTTAATTCATGGGTTATAACCCATTAGCGGGTCACGAAATCAAATTCCACAGGTTCTCAATCAGCACTTTTATTTCTTCAGTGAAATGGAACACAACAAAGTAGAATGGACTAGAAAAATAATCAGAATGCATTGCACATAGAAGGGCAAGTACCGTTTTGTGAAACTTTTCAGTTCAATGTGTGCATGTGTGTGATATAAATATATTTATTTCTTACCATGGCTGCCCTAGGGAACTAAAGCTTAGGGCTAGGGACACAATCATGCGGAAAGAGCAGGGAGACAGACACTCCGGGTAGAGATGACGAGTTTTAATGACAGACAACACCTACAATCACACGTGCTTCTTTAGACAATTTGAATTTTGGGACTAGACTTCGTAGAGAGTCAAGCAATACACAGAAGCACACAAGTGACGCAGGCAAGACTCCTGCTTCTAGCAAGGGGGCAATATATCTATGTCTCATGATCAAAGTACCGTTTTATTCTTAAATAGAAAGCATAATTTGCTCTGGCCTCCAAAAGGGCTCTAATCCCAGGCCTGCGTTACTTTCCAAGGGATGCTCTCTTCATGTGGGGCCAGTTTAAGCAGAGGCCACCTCTCCAGAGCGGGCTTTCAGTCCCACAAAAGTCTGATTTGTGATGTGTACAACTAGGTTTGGGCAGGCAGGGAACAGACATGACAGGACTGCTTTGGTGGTGCTGGTTTCACTGTTGCTTCTTCACTGGATTTTGGTGACTGCTTCATAGATGGAGGTGGCCACATAATCTATATTTTTGCTGGTTAAGCCACACATGTTGATCCGACCACTTGGCAGCAGGTAGATGTGCTTTTCATTGACCAGATATTCAACCTGCTTGGCTGTTGAAAACCAAAAGAGATATGTAATCATAGTAGGAATCCTTTAAGCCATGGAGGCTCAGCGATTCCATGACAATTAGTTTCCCTTCTTTCTCCGTAACACAGAGAAGCAAAACAAAAGGAATTATTTTGTCCAACTGGTATACAGGGAAATATGCTCAATCAGTTCTGAAAACTAGGCTTATTAGCTAACTTTCTAAGCCCCAAAAAGTTCAGTATCGCTCCTCCTCATGGGAATTTTAATCTGGGACTACCTCCCAACCAAACCTTGTACATCCCATCCATCAGGACACCCTATCAACTAAAACAACCCTCAGACTTAAGAGCATACCATGGATATGAAAAACTGGTTATGAAGTGCTTCCTTCTTCTCTTCCTTAACCTGTATTTGCTTATCCTTAGGCACCTAGCAGCAACCTCCCATTGACATTTCCTTCTCACAGTCCACTGTACAAGGTCTATACTTGAGAAGAGCTAGATAAAGGCTGTGTGCATGAACCAACGGGCCGAAAACTGCAGACACCTCTCAGACCTGGCACTTCTCAGCTCTCTCTTTCAAACATAAGCAGGAGCTCCTTCCCAAGTGTTTGCAGAACTTCTTGTGGATAAAGTAGGAAGGGATGCCTGTACTTCCTTTGTGTTACCATCTCTACAGCTCTTTTGCTTTATTGCAAAGCCACGAGAGAATTTCAGCTGATTTTTGTCTTATTTGTACCCATAAGACACCATCAATTTAAGGGAATGGGATAATAATCATGTCACGCACTGAATGTCTGTATCCCTCCAAAATTCATGTTGAAAGCCAAACCCCCAATGAGACAGGACTGGGAGGTGGGGCCTTAGGCAAGTAATTAGTTTTAGATGAGGTCATGAGGGTGGAGTCCCATGATGCAGTAGTGCCCTTCTAAGATGAGACAAAAGGCAGCATGCTCTCTCTTGCCATCATGTGAGAAGAAAGCGAGAGCACAGCCACCTGCAGGTTGGGAAGAGAATCCCCACTAGAACCAGACCAAGCTAGTACACTGTTCTCAGACTTCTCAGTTTCAGAACAGTGAGAAATAAATTTCTATTGTTTAAGTCACCCAGTCTACATTTTGTTACAGCAGCCCAAGCTAAGATGGTAATAAAATCGTAATAATCAGAGGAGCAAACACCGTGCCAGGCAGTATCCTAAGCACTTTATATGAACTCAGTTCATCTTCATTTTAACCTTCTCCTCCCCATTTTACAAATGTTGCAGAGGAGAGTCAAGTGACCTTCCCAAAGTCCCACAGCCAGCCAGTGCTGGATCGGGGATTTTAAGGCAGGCAATGTCGCCCCTGATTCTGAGTTCTTAGGCATCATACTTCGCTACCTCTGTATGGAAGCAGAAAATCTGGACCCTATGCACTGGGCTAACTGCGGGCCCCTCCAAACAAAGGGACCTTCAGAAGTAGCTGTCACAGCTTTAGCTGTGTGAATTAGGGTTATCCAAGAAAATAAAGACTAGCCTCACATAGCAATACAGCCATAGGCAAACCACTATTTGTAAATCCCATGCCCCAGTGGCAGATGTGGTTACAGGTCTCCCATTCTGATTTTTAAAATAAAAATGAAACTGCTCTACTTTTGCGGGGGAGGGGAACATCACAGTTGAGAAGTTAGTAAGAATTATAGACTCCTACCCTAGAAAGAGGCCAATACGCACACACACAATTTTTAAAATATCATTTCAGGGGCTCCACAGGCCTCCTAAAGCACACCCATGGACTACAGGTGGAACGCTCCTGTTCTGATGAATAAATGTAATAAAGGAAGTACTATAACATGAAAATTGTAGATGCTAGGTGATGGGTATATGGGGTTCTCTGCACAATTCCTCCAACTTTTCAGTATGTTTAAAATTTTTCCCAATCAAGCATTGGGAGGAGAAAAGAAAAACAAACACCTGTTTTTAAAAAGCATTAATGGTGCCAGGTACTAAAAACTGAACTTTTGGATTATAAGCACAGTCTAGTCTCACCATTCTTTAGTTCGTAATAAAACTAATTTCTTACTCTGGAGAGTGGGATGACATAGGAGGTATGTGAAGCTGACGTTTTATGGGGAAAGATCCCCATCCTGTGAGCTTTTAGAATATTACTATTCAACACCATTTCCATTACACTTAGTATTTTTAAAATTGTAGAAGGATTATTTTACTCATTCAGGTGAACTAATCCCCCATTCCAGAATCATGAGGACAACTATGGCTAAACGAGCTATCCCTTCACTTTCTTGGGTAGCCTCTCACCTTGCCCCAAAGTATTTCAAGAGGTCCTCAGCATACTATCTCCGCCATCTTTCTTGTTTTTATATTTTTTTCCTTTGGCTTTTTCTGAGCTCATTTCAAATGGGAATTCTGATGGCCCTGGTTTATAGTACCTTCCAGCACCTCTGATGTCCCACTTATTACCCAAGCTAGGCACACAGCACCATGCAACCCAAGCTTGGCCAGTAGGTGCTTGGGAATAGCTTATGAAATGAATGAGCCTTCTATCATTGGAAAGGACAGCCAACTGGAATAGGCCTTACTGACAGCGGACCAAGATCGCATGTGTCTGTCCACTGGACATTCAATTGTCGTTTAATTCCAACTACCAATCTAAGTTCTTATTTATGAAATGGAAAGATAACTTTGAAACTTCTTTTTGAGGGCAATGCCTGGAGACCAGCAAAGACCTGTTAAGAAACTAGGTCTCTGAATAATCATATATAACATTCATACTTTGGATTAAGGAGGAGCCCAAAGGTACCCGAGGATTTATGAGACCCTGTTACTTGCCAGCTGGCTGTGAGCTGCTTCTCTGTCCACAAAAATGAAGACATCCTAATTATGGGAGGCAGGACAGACCATAGCAATGCTCTCCTGCGACCCACGGAGTTCAGGAGATGGATGGGGCACACTGAGAAAACCTAACTTGTACTGGTCCAAAGCTTTGGTTGACCAGTTCGGCAACAGCTAATGCAGCTGAGCCCAAGGATGCTGACTGAGAGGAATGAGTGCTGTGTCTAACAGTGAGCATTCGCGGGCATGGGGCCACTTACGGTTCAACCCCGTGAAACTGAACATTCCAATTTGATCAGTGATGTGGTTCCAGGTGCCAGGGGTCTTGAGAGCTTCTAATCGTGCCCTGAGTTCAGATCTCATGGTTAGAATCCGGTCCGCCATTGTCTTCACATTACCTGTCCTGAGTAGACAGTAACATAAATACTAATACAGATAGGAGAGACTACACATGAAAACACATAGGTTTAAAAACCACAATTTAACTTATAAGCTGAAAATGGGATCATGAGCTGCCTGCTATGGTACGTGGATGCCTGGATGCATGGAAAAGCAGGCCAGAGAGAGAGAGAATTACCAGGCAGAAGAGACGACTATATTTACTGATGGAATTCTGGTCTTGGGCATACTAGCTGTTATACCTCCTATGCTTTAGACTTCACCGAGGTATTGATCTAGACAGAATGATGCCCGATTTTATCAGGCCTAATTAAGTAAAGATTTCGAATTCAGCTACTTTGTAAAAATTATTCTACTTCAAAATAAGACAAAATATATGTAAAGTTGTTAAGAATGAGGAACCCTCAGCCCTGGCTGGTGTGGCTCAGTGGATTGTGTGACAGTTTGTGAACCAAAGGGTCACCAGTTTGATTCCCAGTCAGGGCACATGCCTGGGTTGCAGGCCAGGTCCCCAGCTGGGGGCGCATGAGAGGCAAACATACACTGATGTTTCTCTCCCTCTTTCTCCCTCCCTTCCCCTCTCTCTAAAAATAAATACATAAAATCTTTTTTTTTAATCTAAAAAAAAAAAGAAGAAAAAGGAGCCCCTAGATTGTCGCACCAACTTGAGGCTGGATTTCCTGTTTCCCAACTTTAAGGGGATGAAGCCGGGTGGTGGGGGCATCGGGGAAACTCACATTCATCTAGTGTCTCTTCCTAGATTCTCGGTGCTTGTTAGACACACGTGTTGTATTACACACATGACAGTAGGTGGCAGCCCTATTTTATAGAAATATCTGAGACTTAAAAAGGCTAAAGTAATTTTGTTCTGCCTCTGCCAAAATAAAAGGAAAAGACAGTTGCCTGTGATGGGACAATTACTGTTCTACACCCCCACCCCCTGCCCATCAGGCTGTGAACCCCTTACCATTCCTTAAAGAGCTCAGGGTCAGAGAGGGTAGTGGCCACGATTCGCGCTCCCTGAGCAGGGGGGTTGGACCAGGTAATTCGCACAATCTTCTCCATCTGGGAAAGGACCCGCAGGATGCTATCAGACTCTTTTGCAACCACGGTCAGATTCCCCACACGCTCATCTAGAAACAGGGACAAGAATTAGCCTGGGTGGCCCTGATGAGGGCAGGGTGGGCTGGGTGGGTCTGTAACTCAGAAGAGCACTCACTGTACAGCCCGAAGTTCTTGGAGAAGGACTGGGCACAGAAGAGCTCGAATCCTTCAGACACAAAATAGCGAATGGCCCAGGCGTCTTTCCCTAGGTCTCCAGATGCAAAGCCCTGATAGGCTGAGTCAAAGAAGGGAAACAGAAACCGGCGCTGCAAGAAAGGAGAGTGAGTCAGGGCAGGAAATCCTTCTGGATCCAGCCTCAGACGCTGGCTTTCTTTCCCCAACGGGTGCCTGAAAGGAATTCCTAACACTGTCCATTTCACCTATTCCTCTTTTTTCTGCATCCAACCACCACTTTAAATCTGTTTCTCTGTTCAACTAAAGACCAGCCCCCAAATCTAACAATTTCAATAAACCTTGCATTTTTAAAGTATTAATATATCATTTTTGAGGCATGGAGGTAGTGTCTGTCCTGCGCTGGTCAATTCTTTCCCATGAATTCCTGGTGTGATAAACTTAGTCAAATGTCTGCTGGTATCCCCAGGGCCTCTTCACAACCTCAAGGCTATTCTACTGCACACCCAAGACCAAGAAGACTGCACGCTCTCTATTCTAATTACACCTGTCTTCTCAAACACCTCCCTCCACTTAACTTGCTCCTCCGACTGGGCTCACTCTCTTTGTGGACACCATCTTCCCTGCCCCCAACCATCGAAGCCAGAGGCCAGGGTGCATCCTCCACTCCTGCTTCTGCAGCTCATCCCTCACCTCCACTCATCCTCCAAGTCCTATCACTCCTGAGAGCTCTAGAATCCTTTCATGTCTGTCACTGCCCCCTACTTAGCTCAGGTCCCTATCAGCTCCTACCTGGGTTATAGTAATAGCCTCCTACCTGCTCCCCCAGTCTGTCTAATCTTGACTCCCTCCGACCCACCGCCTGCCATGCAGCCAAGGTAACTTGAAGACAATGCACATCCAATCACGTCACCCCATGACATCCAAGATTTTCAGTGGCTCCTCACTTCCCCCAGAATGAAGTCCAGTGTCTCAGCACAGGCTCTGGCCTCCATTTACGACTCCAGCTTCATGACTCATGCTTCCCCAACTCCCTAGGAATCTAGGCCAGGAATTACTTTCATTTCCTTAAACAAGCCATGAGCTCTGCACCCTGGGCTTTTGGCCATATTCTTCCCCTTGCAAGGAATATATTCCTGCTCCTCCAGCCCCAGTCTGTCCTCATCCTTCAAGTCGCAACATGAAAACCACTTCTTCCTGGAAGACTTCTGCCACTCCCACCCCTCCCGACACCCCCACCCCCTTCCCGAAGTCAGGGCTGTGTGCTTCCCTGAACGCAACCAACACATCTGTCTCCCAGTACTCGGCTGTCTCCGCAGACAGGCTGAGTATACGCTCTTTGAGGGCAGGGACCATCTCTGCTTTGTTCACCAGTGCATCCCCGTGCTGCTGGTCACATGCCTGTTTCTCAGCAAGTGTTCTTTAAGCACATTAATGAAGAACATATACTCTGTAAGCTAGAAACTACAGTCTAGAAAGTTATCCCAAAGAAATAATATAATGGAGTTGACATAATTGCTCGTAAGAGCGAGAAACCTAAGATCTTAATGTCCATCAACTGATTTAGTCAATTGCTAATGGGATATAACTGGGCACAGAAAACAATGCTACAAAACAGTTAATGACATATAAAGGAGCTCAAATAAAAGATAAAGTATATTATAAAGCAGTATAGACAAAATGATCCCATCTTTGTGAAATAGATATATTTATATGTATAACTACACTTTAAAAAAAAGACAAAACCAACTTACACTCTGCACCAAAATATTAACAGTGGTTTTCTTTGGGTAATAGGATTTACAGTTAATATTTATTTCCTTCTTCAGGCTCTTCTCCATTTACAAGTTCTTCAGTAAATAGGTATGGCTTTTGAATATATTAAATGTTAATACATGTATTTTTTTAAGAGATGCTTTGAAAAGGCAGTTACCTTCATGACAGTGGCAATCTTTTTCCACTGATCTGGAGTTGGGTCCGTCCCAGTTGGGTTGTGTGCACAGGCATGGAGGACAAAGATGGAAAACTCAGGAGCGTTCTGGGGAAAAGGAAGCTACGTCAGCTCTGACACTAGCAGGAACGTGGAGAAACAGAGTCAGTGGCACATTGGTCAAGGGTGACATATTCCATCCTTATGTGCCATTTCAGAAATCATTGTCTGGTTTGGGTAGGATCTCTCAGACTCTCTCACTAACTGACCCAGAAACTTTCCCCTGCTCCTCATGACACCATCAGGTTGTTTACTTTTTCATCTCATTACCCACCTCCAAATCATTCAGGAAACCCTGGAGGTCAAGCCCTCTCTTCGCTGCATCCCAATAGTGATAGGACCGGATGTCTTTAAATCCAGCAGCAGTAAACACAGCATTATGATTCTCTGCAAGCAAAGGGGTAAAACATTAAACACTTTTACAAACACAAGGGGACATAACTGAAAGGACATAAGTCAACCTTTAGGGCCCTGGGATGTCCACTGCATGACAGTGAGGTGAGGGGTTAAGATTTAGAAGAATGATTGTAACTAAAAACAAATTTAGCCAGTCTTATTCATACTAAACTTACATCCTAATATAGATACAGGAATTGCTTGTACCTACATTTTATGGCTCCTCTGGGAAGTTTCAACGTACATGAAAACACAAGTCTACCAAGAGTTCAGGGAAAAAGTATTCCAAAGTGAATGTGAGCATCAGCTTACTTATGTCCTGCCATAATCCCCTGCTCAAGCCGTTGCCAAATGTTAGGGGACCCAGGGCTAGGTTACATGTTCTAGATAAGTGGCGAGAGTCATGAGGATAATTGCCCCTGGCTTCTCTGTTTCTCCTCCCGATTTACCTCAAGTATGATACTCCTAAAGAACTCACCCCAGGTTGGTGAGGATACGTAGACAGGCGTGTCCTTGTTGTTTGTCCCGTTGTACCATCGTGCTAAGAACTCAGCTCCAATTCGAAGTGCACCCGTTCCCCCCAAAGACTGCACACCTCCTGCCTGAAACAAAACAAGCAGGGTCACTGGTTGGTAACAGAAAAATACAGTAATGAAGAGTACTTACTTTGCATCTGCTCTGTGCTAAGCCCTTTAAATGTACTATCTCATCAAACCTCACAACTACATGAAGAAGATGCTGTTATTTGCCCCTGTTTACAAAGGAGGAAACTGAGGCTGAGAGGTGAAGCACCTCACTCAAAGGTACCTGCTAACCGAGCAGCAGGGCTCTTCAACCCAGAGAGTATGAAGTCTGATTCTTAGCGGAGCTTCCTTTCTGTAGTATGACATCATCGACATCAACCTGTAATACTCCTTTCTCCTTCTCTAATGCAGGCTTATTAATCCTTAGAAATATGTCCTAACAAAACAAAGGTGACACGTGAAAACTCCTTTCTTCTCCTTGAGCTTCATTCCATCTTAAAATGGCCTCACATGGTCAATAATAAAAGTCCTAAATTTTACCATTTACAAAATATTTTCCCCTACATCCCTATTTGATCCTCATGCAGTCCCATAAAGTAAGTTCTACATCCACAATTTACATGAGGAAATCGATTCAGAATAGTGGTTTGCAAAGGCTACACAGCTGGTGAGCAGCAGAGCTGGACATCAGTCCAAGTCTTCTCCCTCTAGTCACATGCCATGCTTATGTAGTTCTGCCTATGTCTTTGATTTTGCCATTTCACAATTACAACCAGGTTTTAGCATAACTCTGTCAGTAGAGAAATGGCATAAATTACATGTTGCTTACTCTGTTTACAGGATTAAGGAGAAAAGAGAACACATGAGAACGTCTATCTCAATAAAGGGAAGAGGCACATACCAAGCTAATAACAGTGGCAGCCTCTGGGAGGGGCCCAAGCTAAAGAGAACAGTGGTCAAAGGGACTGTGGCCGAACCTGTAAATTGTCTTGTAAAAATAAGGAGAGTGTATTCCTGCTTTATGTGTAAAATTTTAAAGTAACTTTTAAAATATATTGTGATGTCTTGGATCTGCTGTAAAAGAGTTCAGCTTTGGCAGGGGGCGAGGAGGTACACAAGGCTCTGGCCAAATGCAGATCATTGTGGAAGCCAGATGATGGACACACGGAGGTTTGGTCATCACACTGTTTCATCTATTTTGTGTATATTTGAAATTTCCCACAATAAAAGGGTAAAAATAAAATCCTAGATAAAGAAGAAAAGCCTCCACAATCTTTTTTAAAAAACAAACATAACACAGATGCTTGAAGATGACAAAAACAAAAATAGAAGAAAGGGAGAGACTCAGCTCTTTCATTAATATTGATACTAACTTTCCAAATAAACATTAATGAACAGTATGAATTCAACAGTACATTTAAAACTACCCCTTTGATCAAGTGATAATCTTCCCACGAATGCATGATTATTAAGGTATACATTATAAAATTTGTGATGCTTCTAAATAGAGAAAATCTGAATGATCATCATAAACAGATGAGAAAAGCAACATAGCCATTTCTGATATAAATGCTCAGTAAGACAGAAAACAATCATACATCCTGAAAATAACTGGGAAAAACATTCATTCAGCCATGATGAATAAGTAAGCCTCATGATGAACAATGAGTCATTAGCCGAAATCCCCTTTAAGCCATAAACAAGGCAATGCTCCCTATCGCCACATCATTCCTCACTGTCCTATTTATATTCTGAGATATTCACATCTGTGAAAGAATACTGTCTGAAAGAAGAAACAGAAGCAAAGCTGAGGTTCTAGGAAATGCGAAACTGAGCACAGCTGTACACTGCAGGGAGAGGCAAGAGCAGCGGACTTGCGTGAGAATGCCGGTGCCCGTCAGCCCTGGCACAGTAGCTTCCCCGCTCTTCAGTGGCCCTGGCCAAGCACGGGGCCCTTCCCATTACATGAAAGGTTTTGCTTCCACCACTGTGATCTATCTGGATTCTTTCATGCAAATCTGTATCAAGGTGATGTAACCTACATGTGCATTTATTTTTCATGGATTTGTCACTAGCTAAATTGAATGTCAACTCTATTCACTATTTCACATTTCGAACATGTAAGCAACTCTGGAATGGTGACATTTCCTATAAAATGAGCAAGGTTTCCCTAAAACAAGGTTTTAAGTTATCATCAATATGTAACAGGTGCATGTGGCTATCAGAGAAAACATTCTCAGGGATGATTTTTGCCCCCTATGCTCAACTCTTAATTCTACTTTTCCTCTCCCAGTCCAGAAAGCACATTCATTAATCAAAAGAAGTCAGAAAGTCAGTAGATGATTGAAAATGTGTTTGAAGAGATAAACCCACTTCACTAACATGAACTGATCCTTGATATTCATGATGTTATAATACTTAACAAATCAAATTCTCAAGAAACTACCACTCTCTAAAATATATATATCGAACAATGAATGGCTTCAGTGATATACCAGTTGCTCTGCATTACATCTGCATTAACAGAAACAAACTTACAATGACTCAATAATGTAGCAATTTGGTCATTCTGTCAAGTGATTTTTGGCAAATTGCTCCAGAACCCAGAAAGCTCTGCATTTGGGATGAAGGAACATCATAATATCAAAGGAAATAAATACATATTTCTCAAGAAGCCAGACAACAAGACCTAAGTGGCTAAAAAGGGATCTCCAGAACAAGGGAAATCCAGTAAGCTTTGCTGTGAAACTACGTCAGCAGATCATCTGTACTCCTGACACAGTCACGCTATCTGAAGAAATCCCTGCTAGCCTCTAGAATATTTGTCTGGATCACAGACTGCTAATGTGAAAACTTCACTGTGAAGGGCAGGATGACTCAGTAGAAGCTGCTTGCAGTCAAGGTCATATCGCACTGCTCTGGATGCCCATAGCAATTCATACAGTATCTGGCATATCGTCCTAAATACACATGGACTCAACTAGACAGACAGAGGGACGACGATAAGAGGAGCGCCACAGCATAAATCTCACGCCTCCCAGTCGCAATGGTCAAAGCAAGAAACTGGAGTGTCATCACATGGCCCACACATCCCCCCACCTACAGTGGCTCAGTAATTTCAGAAGCTGAAACGCTACCATGCAAGAAATGAAAACTGGACATTTTGTTTGGATCCTCTAGTCTAAAGAGGAGAAAGCAGTAAGAGGTGGTAAGGATCTAGAAAATAGGCCTTCTCAAATGGTTGTCAGACCTGGTCATGTTAAACCTTGAGAAGAAAAACCTAAGGGAAGATGATTACTGTTTTCTGGTTCATTCATTCTTTCATTCATGCTTTATCTCCTCAAGTCTTCACCCAAACGTCATTTCTATTCTATCATCCTAGTTAAAACTGTAACCACCTATTACCATCCTAGTTAAAACTCTAACCACCCTCACTCCTACCCTCAGAGTCCAAATATGCCTTCCCCCGCTCTAGTTTTATAGCATTTATCGTCTTTTAATGTACTACATCATGTTCTTATTTATCATGTTTATAGTTGGTTTCTCGCCACAAAACTCTAAGCCAGCACAGGGCACTTGGGGCGTTTTGATCACCGCTGTGCTCCAGCATCTGGAACAGTGCCTACCCCTAGGGGTGAGCACCCATCTGTTGACTGAATAAATGAGTAAATTCAAACATCTGAGGATCTCTGAGGTACCGGCCAGGAGCTAAATGGTGAAGATCTGCAAGATAAATAGACAAGCCATCATCCCTGCCCTGGGGAAGTTATGGTCTGGTGGGAGAGAGACTTATAAAATTATAAAACTAATTATACTTATAAAATTAGTAAGCACAGTAATTACTGTCATTCCCAAGCTGTGAGCAAAGTCCTGTGATAACTCAGACTCCAACAACTAGCTCTGCCTGAAAGAGCTAAGGATTCAGCATGGAGGTAAGACTTGCTCAGGCCTTGAAGCACTTGAAGGTGGTGACTGGGGCTTTCAAGAGGTATGGGGGGCATTCACAGCAAAGAAACACCTGAGGCAAAGACTCTGAGAATGACAGGACTCTGCGGGGGAAAGGCAGAAGGGTGTGAATAACTGAAAAAACATGATGAATGAATAGCTATAAATATGCCCAGTTCAAAGTCTGGATTCTACCTTGTAGATAATGGAGGAGCTATTGTGCATGAGAAAGAAGGAGCAGGTGCCATGGTTAGCTTTTTTTTTTCTTTTTTCTTTTCTTTTTTTTTTTTTTGCTAAGGAAGACAATTCTAGCTGCACTATGCAGAATATACTGGAATAGAAAAGAGACTAAAGGCAGGAGGTTAGTAAAAGAATCCAAATGAGATGGTGGTGGGCTGAACTGATACAGGAGCCTGGGGGTGAAGACGTCCAGGGACAGAGGAAGGGCTCAGAGCTCACTATCAACTGGTACCTAGGGTGACATAGTACCATTCCTTCCCTACCAAAAACTTCAACTATTTACACGCAACTATTTAAATTTGTCCTATGATCAAAAACAACACAGGATGAACTGGACTAAGAGGGAGGGCTACATTCCACAAGCAACAGCCCTAAGTCTTATAGCATTAAGTGATCATAAATGGGGAGCATTAGACAGAGAACAAGAATCTGCCAACACAGTTAATAAGTGTATATGAATGCACAGTCTCCTGGCTGGTGTGGCTCAGTGGATTGAGTGCTGGCCTGCGAACCAAAAGGTCACTGGCTCAATTACCGGTCAGGGTACATGCCTGAGTTGTGGTCCAGATCCCCAGTAGGGGGCTCATGAGAGGCAACCACATTTTGGTATTTCTCTCCCTTTCTCCATCCCTCTCCCTCTCTCTAAAAATAAATAAAAATCTCAAATAAAAAAAAAGAAAGAAAAGAAAAAAGAATGCACAGTCTTAGAGGAAGAAGTTTCCCAACACAGAATCTCTATTTTCATTTGTCAACAGAATTCCAACTATCAACAGTATCTCAGAAAATAGCCCCAGTTGCCAAAGTTCCCCACTTTCAACTTCATCAGGACACTCCTCTCCCTCTGTGGAAACACTGGATTATCAGAGCAACTCCCCAGTGTCACCGACAATCTCTAAACTCTACCCCCTCCACCGTATTCCCCTTCAGTTCCTTGAGGCAAGTATCACAGCCTCTCACATCAATCCAGACAAAATGCTAATTAAGTTAATTACTTGCCTTATTACTGACCTGAGTTCCAAGAAATTCACTTGACCCTGCAGCCCTGTTTATCAGGGCATATGGGTAACAGCACGTGGGGATAAATCAGACAATGCCAAGACAAGGTGTCTTCCACGCATAAGGACTGCACTAGACAACAGCCCAAGGAAGCAATAAGGGCCGCTGGTTTAAATTGCTTAATACCTAACTATACTATTGCAAAAACCTGAGCTCTTCCCCTTCTTAATCATCCAGCCAAGTTTATTTTCTTCAAATACTTGCATTGAGTAACTCCTCTGCTCAAACCCTCAGGTGTCTTCCCCTGCCCTGGCTGCCAAAACCAGCCTGCCTGATCTATCCAACATACTCCCAGCTCTAATCAGAGAGGTCTCTTCACATCTAGGCCTGCTTACCACTAACCTCTGGCCCTGGACTCCCACTAATTCAGATAAATATTGAGTACTTTTCCTCTGCACCTTGTGGTTCTCAACCCTGCTATACTTTGAAATCACCTGGAAGGCTATTAAAAATTGCCCATGCCCTGGACAGTGTTGCTCAATTGGTTGGAGCACCTTCTCATGAACCAAAAGGTCCCCGGTTCAATTCCTAATTAAGGCACATGCCTAGGTTGCGGGTTCAGTTCCCAGTCTGGGTAGGTACAGGAAGCAACCAATGTTTTCTCTGGCATCAGTGTTCCTCTCCCCATCTCTCTCCCTCCCTTCCCCTCTAAAATCAATAGGCATGTCCTTGGGTGAGGATAAAAAATAAATAAAAATGCCAAAAGGAAGGGGACTGACAGGGAAAGGTAGTGAAAGGGTGTGATGGTGGATGCCTCAAAGGTTCTAATTTAACTTGTCTGGTACAAGGTCCAGCCATCAGCATGTTTTTTAAAATTCCCCAGGTGATACTCATGTACAGCCAGCACTGGAAACCGTTGTTCTGACCTCATTCCCCAAGGTTCAGCTGAAGTCTCATCGTTGGCCATTACCAGCCTCCCTCTTCTCTGAATCCCTACAACACTAAGAATCTCCACAATACCACTTCGTGCCACAGAGAGCCTCTCTTGCTGGCTGCTTCCAAATGTGTCTTCCATGTGTCTCCAGCTGTACACAGACTATATGCCAGGAAGCACTTGAATGAGAAGCTGAGATCAAGGCTAGAACAATGAAAGGTTATTAGAACTGACAGGAACTTCAGAGAGCATCTAAACTAGTGGTCCTTGAATTTTGGGGGGTCACAGACCCCTTTAGAAAATCTGATAAAGATTACAAATCTTCTCCCCAGAAAAATACACATACACACAGAATTCTGCATAAGATGTTAGGGGATTTGGAGGCCCCTTAAGTGATCCCCTATGCAAATGCTCCTTATGAGACCACGGACCACAAAGTAGTCCTTTGGTAACATGTAGATGAGAAATAGGGCCTGGAAGGGTAACTGATTTCCTCTGGTCAAAAAGAGTGACAGAGCTGAATCCAGACCCTGGTCTCTTGATCATTCCATCAAGTTCCTTTGTCTTGGCATTTCCTCTGACTGCTTCAAACCCAGCAGCTGAAATCTGATCATCAATTGGGCAAAAGTGAACAATCGAAGAAGTTGTGCTTTACACAAAAGCACTCTCAGGTTCCTGAGGTCACACCACTTAAACCCTTATTCATTGACAGTTCAATAGGCATAACACCTAATATTTTAAAACAACTTGAATATTCAACCTCTTTTTTACCTTCACAGTTCCTAAAGAGAAAATATACATCCTCATCCAAAACTTACCCGCTTCTCCCGGAGCGCTGGGCTGTCATCCCCAAGGGCAAGACGGGAAGCATGGGTCCGGAAGTCCACTAGGCCCAGGATCGGCAGGTACTCGTGGTTTAGGCTACTGTCGTTAGCTATCTTCTGCTCCACCTTCCTCACTACAGGCAAAACCCAGGGCTGGGAGTCATCTGTGCGATAAGCTGCAACAGGGGAAAGAGTTGTATAAAGGAATTGTCAGAGGCTTTGTCCAAGGGAGAGTTTGGAACTGTGAACAGAGAAAGTTCTACCACCATCCGATAAAAACTGAGCTGTGAGGGAAACTAAAGTTCAGTCGCTTACCGACTGCCCGCTGTGGGTGCTGGCAGTCAGTGAATGACTGAACTTCACCGGACTAGGTGCTGGGCAAGCAGAAGGACAAACATGGTTCCCATCCTTATGGAACTTATAGCTCTAAAATATATAACCACCAAAAAATAGAATGCTTCATAAAACTGGGACATAAGTCTGATCAAGTGAGAGAGTGCATGTGAAAGCCCTCGGTGAACTAAAACGATACAACACACAAATGCTATGTCAGTATCACTAGTACACTGAGGTCTCTATGGCCATTGGCTCAGCATCTGCTTCCTTCTGCATCTTCCCCAGGGATTTCCAGAAAACGGCTACACTACTTCAGGTGAATGCTGCACCTTCAAACATAAACAAGGATAAGGCAGGGGTAGGGGGTGGAAGGAGGCCCGCCCCCTCCTCTTGTCCTATGAGAGCAGAAATGGGACAAGTGACAAGCAAACACTTTGTGACTAAAGATCCCAACAACTGGTTACACAATCACCCAACAACCCCCTGAAACATATCGGTGTCCTCTGTGTTCTGACATCATTCAGTGTTTACCATCTTAACAGTTCTGCCCACTGCATGTGCTTCACACTTTTATTGATCTAAATGCATCTATTTCATAACATTTAATCTTGCTTACAAGCACATTTCTAAGCACTTCTACACCAACACTATTTTTTGTCCACTTTGAGTTATCCAGTCACCATTCTTCTTTCCCTATACTACCCTATGATTATTTTGGGATTACTGCTTTAGAGGGCAGCTGCTCAGGCTTGCACCCAAGCCAGCGATCCCTCTGAACAGAATCCCTGATGGGCCATCTGCCTGTCTGCTTGAATGTTTAAGGTATCGAACAAGCCTATACTTTTGCAAGTGACTTTGAAACTGGAAATCTTAGAGTAGTACTGATTAAGTTTTAGCTGGTTGATTTCTGTCCAATATTAATCCCTAACTTTTTTTTTTAAATCACTTTGTAGAGTGGTTGATACTGTTTACTGAAAAAGACATGTTGATTATAGAAAATTTAGAAAAGCCCAAAGATGGCAAACATTATGATTAACATGTAATCCCAGCATTTAGAGATAAGGAGTATGAAAATTTTGGTGTACAACCCTCTAAGCTATATTTCACATGAGTATATTCTTTTATAAAATATGGATCAGACTGTACACAGAATTTTCACATGCTTTTTTTCACTTATTAAATATATGAGTATCTTTCATCGCCGCTAACTATTCTTCTAATAGGTGGTATATTCGCATGTCCTCACCCCATCTTTATCATCCAGCTACCTAGTTCTAAACACCGTCCTCCATAAATAACAGCTGTTCCTAATTTCTTTTTGTAGCCTTCCAAAAGTTCCCTATGCACACACAAGCCAATACAGCTATTCCCCCCATCTTTTTACGCAAAAGGTGAGATAGCTTACTATACACTGTTTCATACCTTGCTTTTCCCACTTGAAGATCTTTTTCTATCTGTGCATAAAATGCCTTTGTTCTTTTTTACAGCTACAAAACTGTTGAATGCACCATAATTTGTTTTGCCAGTCTCTTGTTGATGAACATTTGAGTTGTTTCCAATCTTTGGCTATCATAAAATTTCAGTGAACAACCTTGTACACACGTCATCTTGCTTGTGTGCAAATATATCTGTTAGATGCAGGGTTGAAAATGGAAGAGTGAGCTGAGAAGTATGTGTATTTGTGGTTTTTGACAGAAATCCAAACTGGCCTCCATCAAGTTTTTATCAGTTTACAATCCTACCAGCAATGTATAAGACTGTCTGCTTCCCCACAGTATCACCCACTGAGTGATTTTTTTGCCAATATGAAGGTGCAAATAGAATCTCAGGGTAATTTTAATTTGCATTTCTCTTATTATAAATGCAACTGGGCATTTTCTTACATATATGAGCCATTTACAACACAATTTTAGTGGCTAAACAATACTGCTTTCTGTGTATAGTTTATTAATTATTTGTGTTGCTTTAGATTATTTGCTATTATACACATTGTGGTGAATATTTTTACTTCTTTACACATATTCATGAATGTTTCTTTAGAAAAAGTTTCTAGATGTAAAATTACTCGGTCATATGTTATATAACTAATAAGACTTTTATTAAGATCGTTTTGGTGTTACATCTGTTTTCTATCAACTAACTTTACCCTACAGGAATGTGTCATCTGCAAATGTGATAAGTATATCAAGCCAATAATAAAAATGTGGACATTGCTCCAAACTGACATACCCATTGATCAATCAACAGTCTCTGGGTAGATGGATCTAACTCCAGTGTTGTCATACCACTTACATTATACCCCTGGCTCACGAAACTAATTCCCTCTCAACAAGTTCAAAAAGCCTACTTTATCAGGTGGGATCTGGTCTGGCTTTTTAAAGAGATATAAAAATAACTATGTACTTCCAAGTAAGAGTTGTACCTTTTGCAATTGTTTTTAGAGGTGACATCTCATTATTTTGAGTATCTTAAATGGTGCCAAATCTTCATTTCGCTGGATGTAAATTTAATTTTTGGAAACGGTACTTCTATCGTGTCTAGCAAAGCAAGTGGGTGAATAAACTGAATAATATTAATGAAGAATTATAAAGAAATGATCTGTGTGCATCTAGGCCACCGCAAGACAGTTTTCAAAAACCTTTGAGCAATAGCAGTATATATGGACTACACTATACAGAGAGAATACTATTTAGATATATAAGAGTTTTGGAATTAAAAGAAAAAAATAGTTCTATTATGCCTTACTTCTATGTTTGGAGGTTATATATGTAATTATGCTACATATGTGATATTTATGATAAAGTCATTTGTAAATCATATATCCTAAATAAATAAAATACGAAAGATAAAGAAAAAGCCATAGTATTGCTCTTACCAGTACTGTACACTCTGTGCAACTCTAAGAAATACTGTAATACATCTTGTGTCAAGGAGGCAGCATGTCTATGTTGTGACAAAAGATAAATTAGCCAATTTATAGCTCCCCTTCCTTCTTTACTGCCCAGTTTCCGCAGGTTCACTTCCAGATGTATTCCCAATGCCTCGCCTAGCTGTCCTAATGAGGCAGAACTGCAGATTCCTCTTGGGTGACGGGAGTAACAAGGTTAAGCATTATCAACAACACTATTCCTGTTCTCCAGGGAATTTTATTTCTGTTTCTAGACCCATGAGCCTCTCATTCATTTCACAAGGACTTATTACTAAATCTACCATTCACCAGGCACTGGCTAGAAATCACAAAAGAGAGATGGATAAGAAAAAATAAGACAATGCCCTCCAGGAAACACAGAACATAGAGCTTTTCATTCTTCTGTGAGGGATCAGGAAAGATTTTCAATTTTACAGATGATGAAGTGTGAAATGATTTAAGAGAAGCTAGGAAAGAAAGGGCATTTTCGTCAGAGGGAACACCTGTGCAAGGTCCTGAAAGTTTGCAGAGATGAGGTGTTGGAGGGTCTGCATTTTCATGGCTGGCACGTAGGATCCATGGAGAAATAGCAAAGAGTAGCTCCAAGAGTCTTGGAATCTCTTCTAGAAGGAGCTTCATTTCACTGGGCAAACCACTGAAAGCACTGAAGCAAAGGAGTGGCAAGGACAGCTGCACATTTTAAGAAGATCATCTGAGTGATACGATAGAAAATAAACTGGAGAGGAGGACAGAGGTAGACAGTTAAGTCAGGAGGTTGCTGCAATAATCCCAAAGGAAAACAATGAGGTCTTTAACTAAGGCAGTGGCAGCAGGGATAAAGGAGAGAGAATTTAAAAAAAAAAAAAAAAGACTTATGATGTAGAAAAGACAAAAGCTAGTGACCAAGTAAACAGACATGGGAGCCAGGAAAGGGTGCCTGATGACTGAAAGTCTCTCTCTCTCTAGTTTGGATAATGACTGGTGATGGGGGGGTGGGGGTCAACCAAAACAGAGAACGTAAGGGGAAGAAAAAAGAAAAGGTTGGGGTGAAGGTGAAAATGATTAGTTGTGTTTTAAAACGTGCTGAATTTTGAGGTGGTTGTAGGATCGGTTCAGCAAACTATAGGAAGTATGGGTCTGCTGTTCAGGGAAGAAGCCCGGGATGGAAAGAAAGATTTTATAACTATAGACATTGACAGTAGCCAAAGCCACAATATAACAAGGACTTACTGAATACTTAGTACAATACATACAAGGCACTGTGCTAAATACTTTACATTTTTTTTTACTCTCAATTCTCATACCATCTCACAAAATAGATACTGTGTTCCCTATTTTGGGGATCTAGAAACTGAGACCAGAAAACTTAAATAATTTGCCCAAGATCATAAGGACTGTAAGAGCTAGGCTGTCAAACTATTAAGTCATGGATCTATGTGGGTTTTTTCTTTTTTTAAGAGCACAAGATGTCTAGAAAAAGCCCAAAGCAAGCAGGTCCCAGAGGACTGTGTGAGCGACCTTTTTATCAGCATGCTCCCACCTCTTAGCACCACCACCCTTCTCCCTGGGTATAAGCCCTTTTAAAAAGTCACCCAGGTTTCAGGTGAGTCCGGCAGTCTTGCTTTCCAGAAGAAAAGGAACATGATAGAGATTTAAATGATGAAACCATCACCCTCTCCTCCTCCTAAGATTTCCATTTCCCTCACCCATCCCCACCCTAAAGCCCGTACAGGTATGCCTCTAATGCCCTTCTCCACCTGGGGTCCTAGGGGGAGGTCCAGGGGTACTCAAACACCCAATAGAGCACATCTCTCTGTTTTATCTGAAGATGCCAGAACCCAGATTAAAAACAACAAATATTAAAGTTAAACACAGTTTGGAACAAGAGAAAACTGTTTACATAATAAACAAACTGAGTCTATGAAGAATGTCTTGTTTCAGGCTGCCTGAGGCTGGACCCATGTCTCCCTGGCCTTTAAATTTGTGAACCTTTGAGAAGCACTAGTAACAGTCAACTCTAGAGAGCATCAGACCTAACAGTGGGAAGTATCATGCTCTGCTCTAACTATAAGTTATGCAAATAGTCACAGCAAGAAGAAACTGAGGAAAAATCTGCAAGTAGCAACTAGCGAATGATATTACAGTTGCAATTTATTCTAAAAATGCCTGACATCACTAGAACTTGAGTTGGATAACCTCTATTGGGCTTTATCTTAACTTGGAGGGAAAAAGAGTATCTTCCCCAAAGGCTGTGATTAATTATATTTCCTTCACAAAGGATATACTATGAGGTGTGTATGGAGCAAGGACATACAAAAGCTGGAAAGAGACCTCTTATTCTACTCTACTCTCTTTAGACTCTTACTCAAGCACCTGCCATCCACAAAAAAGACAGGTCACAGTGATCATCAAAAGTAATGTTCATATAACACCTTTCATTTACATATCACATTTCACAAATAATTATTCATTTAATCCTCAGTCAACCGAAGATGCCAGTCAGATTAACATTATTATCCTACCCTACAGTCAGGTAATGTGCTAGTGAATCCTCGAGTAGCATTTTAGAGAAAGGTTATACCCACCCCGGCTCCTCATTTAATCAACTGAATCTGTTAGATAACCCACCCAAGGTCACAGCACTGAACCTGTGTCTAGGTCTCCTGGTTCTTCCCACTTCAGAGCACTGACGACCTCTGGAGCACCTCAAAGTACCCAAAACAGAGGAGGCGGCAGAGACCCATGAGCGTGAGAGACCTGGCCTGGAATCCCAGCTCCACACCACCCTTGGCCTTATAACCTGAGGCAAACTGCTTCATCAGTCTTGGCTTTAGCTTCCTTACGTCTAAAACAGCTATAGTTAACAATCCTACAGTCATTGTAAGCATTAAATGAGATTAAATGCATAGATCATTTGCTCATGGTAAGGAGGTGGAGTTCCTGGAAAACATGACAAAGGATGACTGTCACAGTTGAAGTGAACTTCTGAGATGCAGAGTACGTGTCTGAGTTAATTACTTCTGGCATGAGCACTTCGTTTCTGAACCAATGTCAGAAACTTTTTCACTTTGCAGCTCTTGAGCTGAAAATTTTAGTCAACATCTTTTATGTGACCCACCCCAAAAAATGTCAAAACAATAATAGTAATAACTAATTCTTACACAACGCCTACTTAGGTGCCAGAAACTGTTCTGAGCACTTTAAATGCAATGAATCCTCATAAAAACTCTGTAAGATGGTTCAGAAGCAACTGAGTCAATGATATCTGAGGTTTTAAAAAGATATACTTAGATCAACATCAATATTAGCTCTTCACTATATATCTGGCCCTAAGGAAACACTTGGAAGTTTTGGATTGGATTTAAACAGGAATTTGAATGGTACTCACTCCAAATCAATTCAAAGTAATCTTTCAATATTTCTCCCACTCTGCAGCTTGCTAAAAATATCACTTTCCCTCTGTGGGTGAATCCATGTAGTATTGACTTTAAAATGCTTTATTATAGAAAATTTCAAACATATACAAGATTGCAAGAATAATATAAAGGATAGCCATTATATGTACCTATTTCCCAGCTTCAACAAATTACCAGCTTCAGAAAAAACATCATTTTTAATGGCTTTTTTCTCATTCCTCCCCTATAATCTTTGGTGGACTTTTTAACGGGTCCGATGTATAGACACAAACAGTCACGGTGGGAAGCCTGATTCTGAACCTCCTCCCTTCTTGTCACCCTCTGCTACAAATCAGTTCAACTTTCTCCTTTCAAAATTGTTAGTCCTTTTACTCTAAGTCTGTTCTCTAATATAGCACATCACCCTACTCATGTTCTTCTTCCTGGTTGGTCTCTGTATGTGGTCAAGAAAGTGTCTGTGGAGTTTCAAACATCCAAATGATGGTGATAGAAATAAGAAATTAACCAGAGAAAATTAGAGTTAAAGGAATTTCACACGCACTTCAGTCCAAATCTCTTTCTTGGCAGAAGAGGAAAGCAGGTCCAAGCACTGAACTGTCCAAGGTCCAAGCAATACAAGAAAGAAAGAAAGACAAGGATGTGTGAAAAATGAGCTTCTAAAGTCCACAGGCTTTCCGCTCTTTTCCGCCATCTCTAATTCCTTCCACATTTCAGAGCCAGAACATTTTCCCCAGGTTCCCCCAGGAAGGATTAACCTGTCACAGAAGTGAATTCGATCTCTATTATCTCACTTCACATCTACTGATTTTAAACTGCTTGAGGCCAAAACCAAGCCTCAGTCTTCCCCCTTCTGCCCCAAGCCTTGGTGAAGTACCTGATTGATATTTAGTAGTCATTCAAATACTTACCGACTCAGAAAAGAGCTCCCTAGAGCTCCCTAGTCTTTTATCCACTTCCCATCGACCCCGACTCCAAGCCTATTAAGTCTTCCTATCTTCCTCCCTCTCCTTACAATCTCAAGCCGCCCCAATTCTTACTAAGCTAAAGGATGTACAATAAAGAACACAGAATGGGGGGGCTGGAAGAACTGAGTTTGTGTCCTGGCTGCCACACCTGTTCTGTGTGACCTTGGATACACCTCCCTTTTCCAGGGACTCATATACCCTGTAAAATGGGCAGGTTGAACTAAGCCTCGAAGATCTCGCCCCCTCTCCGGGCCACCCCAGCGCCAAGCTGGGCCTCGGCCTCTCCCACAGTCCCCACGGGCCCGACTTCGCTCCGCTCCCCAGGCTGCTCACACTCGGCACTGCATCTTTACCTCCCACTCCCAGGTTGACCTTGCGAGGGTCCGGATCCTCTCGGAAGTCGGCAGTGAGCTTAAAGACAAGGACAGGCTGAGCCTGAGGAACCTCTGCAAACACTGACGGAGGCGCCATGGCGAGACAGCTGGAGTCGGCCAGGAGCTCCCACCTCGAGCTTTACGCCGTTCGATTCAGTCTAGCGGCGCCGGCTGGAGGAGACTCTCACCTTCAACTACCCGGCGGGGCGGGCCCGCGGCGTCCAATTGTCAAGCCGCGTCCGGAGCTTGGCAACGCGGTTAACCTCTTGCGAGCTCCTGACGCAAAAGGAACACGAGGAGGAGATGTTATTAGCCAATCCAAAAAGGAATGATACAACCAATGCAATGTACTCTGGCTGAGATGAGGGCGGGGGCTATGGCTGATTGGCAGAGCGTGCTCCTATAGCTGAGGCCATTGTTCCTCGGGACTGAGGGGAGGAGCCGAGCGGCGAGCTTGTCCCGGCAGCTGCTTCATCGACCTTTTAGAGCTACCAGGCTAAGGAGAGGTGGCAGGAGGGAGTTATCGGGGATCGGCCTTTCGGTACCCGTAGAGCAGGTGTTCTCGCTGCCAGGCCCGGCAGTGCACACGTTCCTGACCCTGCCTGGCCCGGCCTGGGCTGGCAGCCAAGTCCCCGGGTCTGCGCTCGGCACGCTAGTTGTCGGGCCAGGACGTGCAGCTCCGGAAACTGCGCGGGCGACCTTGACCATCTGCACTCAGCTCTTGGGGGAAATGTGGGTGGGCTGCCTTCCTTGGCCTCAGAGGACATCTTACTAAAAGTGAGGGAGAGACCAGGAATTCCCTTCTGCCACTCTTAAAATTTGAGATTGTTGCTCCCATTTCCTTACGGAAAGGGTCTGGTCCTCAAGGACCTTCAGGCCTAACCTCTCCAGCATTCCTCCCATGCACGCACGTACTCAACCAGTTCCTGCGGTCCTAAACTGGCTGGTACCCAGACTGACTTTTCTTTCGGTCTGCCCCTTTCCCCTGAATATTCCTTCCTCCCCAGTCTCTCCCAACGCCGCCCCCCCCCTTCCTCCATCTGGCGACCTTTAAGACCCCAGATTAAATGCCTCCGCTTTAAAGTCTTCCCTTAACCCTCACTCTGGTCAAAATCTGTCTCTCCTTTGCTTCTGTGCCTGGTTAGTAATATTACCATTTTAGAAAGTGTCCTAATTAAGAACCTATGCCCTAGTTTACATTCTGGCTCTGCCATTCACTAATCTGGGTAGGTTTAGGCAAATTACTTGACCTCTCGGTTCCTACTCTGTAAAGTACGTAATAGTACTTTCCTCAGGGTTGTGGGGATTATGTGAGTTAATGCATATAAAGTGTTTTGTTGCATCTAGTGAGCACTCCCTAAAGGTTAGCTCTTGTTATTGCTCATCTGCCACACCCCTTGCAGATGGTAAGCTTCTTTTGGCTAGAGATCTTACCCTGCCTAAGTTTTCCTCAGTTTCTTACACTTAGTGAGTATTCAGTAAATGGTGGAAGGAGGAGCCTTTGGTGTGTCAGAAGAAAACAATACTTGAGCCTCTCTTCTTTGGGTAATAGGACAAATCTCCAAATGAGTTTTCCATTGGAAGTAATGAACACAAGCCAAAGAAACTTTGTGCAACACCTGCCAACCTTTGACTCCCTGCATCTTTTTGAAAATGTTGCCTCGGGTTTCGAAAGCAACTGCCCACAGTGTTTCATCAACAATGCTTTCCTCTGAGATTGCAAGTTTAAAGGTGAAATAATAATGAACCTTGGGTGTTTCCAAAAGCACAGGCAGAGGGCAACTGCTGATAGGGCTGTTCTATAGCCCATCCTCCAGCGTTTGATTTAGACATATGATCTTCACAGTGTTGCACAGCAATATCATGGTCGCTCCTTACGTCATTCCCTGGGGGAAAAACCACCCTAGGTTAGCTCAACATGATCAACCTAGCTAAGTCCAAATAAATATTTATTGACAACCTAAGCAGCTCCATTACCAAGGCAGGGCTGATAGGGACAAAGAAAGTGCCATATGCAAGCAGTTTTCCTCATGTCTCCATGATATCTGTTCTGAATTTTAGGGAGGGGCAAACAGTTACTGGGTGTGTGTGTATGTGGCAGGGGGAACAACATATAGGGGATCCAAGTCTCAAGATTTATTCCTTGGGAATATGAGTTTCTTGGAGATTAGGTTTTTTTCCTTTCTCAATACACCTTAATTTTTCTCTTCTTTTTAATTGAATTTATTGGGGTACAGGCTTCAAGTGTACAACTCAACAAACCATCATCTGCACACAGCATCATGCATCTACCACCCCAAGCAAAGTCTTCCATCCCCATTTCTGCCTCCCCCTTGTCCACCTCCACCTACCCCTCACCCTCCTTGCCCTCTGTTATCACCACACTGTTGTGATACATATTATGTATGTATTTTTGCTTAATCCTTTCCTTTCTTTCATCCAGTCCCTCAATTCCTTTCCCCTCTGACAGCTATCAGTCTGTCCCATGTGTCCATGCCTGTGTTTCTATTTTGTTCATCAGTTTATTTTGTCCACTAGTTTCCACATATAAGGGAGATCATGTGGTATTTGTCTTTCTCAGACTGGCTTATTTCACTTAACATAATAATCTCCAGGTCCATCCATGCTGTCGCAAAAGTTAAGATTTCCTTTTTTTTTTTTTTTAACAGCTGAATAGTTTGCCATTGTGTAAATGAACCATAGATTTTTTTTTTATCCACTCATCTACTGATGGGCACTTAGGCTGTTTCCTTGGAGATTACTTTAAATTCAGTACTATTGCATCTTGAGCCCTGCAGATTGTCTCTCGAAGCAAAATGCCAATCTTGAAATAAACAAAATGCTTCCCAGGCCATAGCTAATTTTAACTCTTTGACTTAGAATTGATGCAACACTGCCTCTCTGCTGAATGGATAATTCAAGCAAAAGACTCTTGAGAGGCCAACACTGCCCAGACAAGTAGGCAGCCAGGGAAAGTGAGGGTCCAGGAAAGGGGCAATAAGGGTGAGTAGAAAGATAGTCTGGTATTCTCCTTGCCTCCTGACTTTGCTCTTACTATCTGTTTAAGCATTTAAGAGTCCTCCCTACAGTTGCCCTTCTGCCTTTTTTTTTCCTTGTTCCTTCAAAAGAATTGTATGGGAGGAATGGGAACGGCTTCATCTGGAATGAATCTATTTAGAATATAACTTACTTGCAAATCTAAAGCCTTCAGGGATGAGCAGTTCTGCGCCATAGCATAAGAGGCAGGCCAGGGCAACAGTGAGCACTGCATGAACCTCTAAGCAAACCCACCCCTGCTTACTGTATTTAATCTTGCTCTTGATACCTAGAAGGTCTAAATTTAGAAACAAGTCATGGGAGGAAGGAGTTTTTCACACTTTGCATTCAATTGCAAAGTGGTTTTAAATGGTTATATTTGGGTGTGTGCTGTCACTAAAGGTAGGATATTATTTAGTAGCTGAGCTGTGTACTGTACAAATGTTTCTTTAAAAACCAAAGCTGTAGCTTCTAGTCCCAGGTGCTTCTGGAGCTGCAGGCTTTGGTGCAGATATGGCCGAGTTAAAGAAACACACCACGCACCGGTAGACCTGAAAATGGCACAGAAACAGCATCAAAAACCCCAATCACAAAGATACGAATCTCTTAAAGGGCAGACCCCAAGTTCCTGAGGAACATGTGCTTCAACAAGAAACACAACAAGAAGGGCCTGAAGAAGATGCAGGCCAACAGCACAAAGGCCATGAGTGCATGTGCTAAGGCCATCAAGGCCCTTGTCAAGCCCAGGGAGGTCAAAGGGTGACAACCACAAGCTCAATCTACTTGCCTACATCACCCACCCCAAGCTTGAAAAAGGTGCTCATGCCTGCATTGCCAAGGGTCTCAGGCCATGCGAACCAAAATCCAAGGCCAAGGCTCAAATAAAGACCCAGGTTGTGGCTGCAGTCTGGGCTCAGGCTCTAGCTGAGGCTCCTAAAGGTTCCCATGCTCCATGAAGGCTCCAGAGTAGAAGCTTCTGTCTGCTGATGTGAGGATGGAAGGGCCGGTGTGACCTCTGGGCTTCGGTCTGTGTGGGGCTGATCGCCTCCTCTGCTATTGGTGCAAATAAGCTTGAGGTGGGATCTGCTTAAATAAATAAATAAATAAATAAATAAATAAATCTGTAAGAAGAGATCTGTTCCAGAATCACTGTGTGGCTAAACAGTGAGTAATAAGATAAGTGTAGAGCTCCTACGTTGGTGTGGTTCTCTCACTGAATGAGTGACTGAATTGAGTGACTCTTGCTAAGGAAAGAGATTGTCTATCAATCCAATTGACTGGATTGTTTCCTGGGTGAGTTTTGTGTTTACTGGGTGTGTTTTGGTGGAACTATATCCTCTTCTCTTCCACTGCTTCTCTTCTCCCTTGTTTAAGTATGACTCCTTGCCCAGCCTGCACGCATGGATTGGACCAAGTGAGGGTATCTTGTTGCTTCCTATCTCATAGAAGGGTATGTCCAATAAAGCCTGGAGTGAACAGAGTCTAACATTAGTTCCTGAACTAGATACTCACATCAGAACATTTTTTTAAATCTCCTGAGACTCTTGTATAACAAAGATATCAACAGGATGACAACTATTGATGTCTTTATCTACTCTTTAAATGTTATTAAGTTCCAGGGCACCATTTAAAAATTGTTGTTCTATATAGTTACTTAAAAAGCAGTATAGCATAATGGTTAGAGCACAACTTCTGAGTCTAGATTGCTTCTGTATGCCTCAGTTTCCTCATCTGTAACATGGGGATAATAATAGTTCTATCTCATGGGGTTGCTGTGAGGATTAAATGCAAAGGGTGAGGATTAAATAATTTAATGCAGCATGCTCTGAATTGTGTTGTGTACTTAGTAAACACTCGGTATGCCAGCGGTCAGCTCCACCACCACCACCACCACCACCATCATCACAAATGTTGTTTACCAGCACTTGCCGTTGAGATTTATTTACCTTGTTTATTAAATGACAAGCTGCAGAGCAGAACAACACATATGCTTTGCACCTACTCTAGTTTTATCTCTTACTAGTTTTTGAAACCGCAAGTATGTATATGTCTGAGTTTTGGTATTCTTAACTGTAAATTGGGACAAAAGTTTTTTGCCTAGTGTTGACACACACGCCCTTACCACCGTGGTAGACATTGTTATTGCCATGGAGATACGCTTTAGTCCCTGGGCAGCTGTAGGATGATGACAGGATAAAGGTCAATTCTCTTTGAAATCTTTCTGCTCTGGCCTCTTGCAGGATATACCCTGAAATTTTTTAAAAATGGAAAAAATAAGAAAACACAATTTTTAAGTATTTAGAGTTCTCCAAGAAGTCTTTGTAGTGACCTGTAAAACTCTCAAAGCAACTTAAAGGAAATATGACAATATATTTCATAATTGCGTTAAATGAAGCAGTGTTAATTATAGCTCTTTGTATTTCTATATTATCTTTTTTTAAAGAATAGAACATGTTTTAGAAACACTATTCCTCTACTCTCTCAACATCCCCAGGTGACTGTCCTTACATCCAGCTGAAACACGAAGGAACTGGGTTGACTTAACAAAAAGCAAATGAAGACACTCCAGTGACAGAAAAACTGCAAGACTACAGATCTTCAAAATCAGAAGAAAATTTCCTCTTCTTGCCCCGTTTCTCCCTAAATGCATCACAAGTATGGCCTCTTCTAGAATAATGTGTTAAGCATTTTTCTCCAAGTTATGATGTCTTTTTTATTGAGTTGTGTTCTAAAGTCCTACACTGTGGTAAAAGATGAGAGAAGATGAAGAGATTATGAAGTGAATAAATTCAAAGTGTTTCTCAAGAACAAATTATTTTAGACTGAAGCAATGCAGTAGATTATCTTAATCTATTCCACATAGCAGGGAAATAGAAGTATATTGTTAACATTTCAACACCCAACAGTAGAGGGCAGCACTGCCCTTCTTATGCAAAATACAGGGTAAGGCAAAAGGTTTACGGTTGTTGATATGAAAAATAATACAATAATTAATAAATAATGATAAAAGAGTAAACTCTGTGTTTTGTACACTCACAACTATAAACCTACTTTTGCCCCACCCTGTATTCAGTGCTCATGAGAAGTAAAATAAAAGCAAAGTTCTTCATCATTGAGTCTGTGTGTTTACTTTTATCTAATACTTTTAAAAAAGTATTTTTCTTATTGTTTAGGTGATTACAGGGAAAGAAGTTCAGAGCCTGTATAGCCTTGAAGTAACTGGTGGAAAATGCAGAAGGTTTTAGGTCCTCTGCTCAGGATATGGGTTCTGTCTGGCAAAGATAAACAGTAGCTTGACCCTGGACAATCAGATAGGGTTATTGTATGAACAGACCTAATGTTCCTGTGCTTTCTGGGTAAAAGTCAATCTACTGAACTAGCAGGATGTGGTTTTAAAATGTGTGTAACTCCTATGGTTTTAGCTGTGATAAATGCTTTTACATTATAATTCACTAACTTGATTGTGCTGGTCTCAGTTTTCCTCTCTGTCACACCTGAGTCAGATCAGACCTATCTTCACAATACCACATGTATTATGGCTTTAAAGAATGATGTCCGATATGAGAGTAGGAATGTCTTTCATGGGACTGCAGTTTGTTGAATGGCTGTGCGTGTACAGAGCTGAAATCGAAGCCTTGTATGCTTGCCCTCGTCCTACTGGAGTATGATTACCCTATCCAGTAAATAGCAAGGACAAATCTGTTATTTTATAATAAAAATTACATGGTGCTCTTGGGAAGAATGACAGAAGAGAAAAACCCTAATTCTAGAAAATACATAACCATAGTATCCCTAGTACATTTGGATTCTGCTCTAACCCTCAAAACTTTTTTTGGCAGCAAATCTTCAGTGCCAATTTAAATAAATCCCACCAGGAATAAGAGCTGGAAGATGCTGAGTCTAGTTCCCAGCTCTGCCTTGTGCACTTGGAAAAATTACAATCTCTGAGCCTTTGTTTTCTTTTCAGTTAAACACAGATAATGCCTCCTAGATCTAGTAAAAGGGTCAATTTGGAAAATATATATTAAAATGCTTTAAAAGCTATTTAGGTACCTAACACATATTTCTATCACTGTCGCTCAAAGAGATGCCTGCCTTTTCTAAACTATAAAACTTTGTGTTTCTTCTCATTTAGTATCATTGTATTGCCTGCGGTTGTTCATTTCCATCTGTACTTAACTTTTGCCTCCGACTTGACTGTTTGTTCCTTGAGAACTGAAACCATCAGTTATACTTCCTGGTATCCTCCACAGCAACAAGATTTTTCATACGGAATAGGTTACAAAATATTTGTTGATTGATTAAAAATATAAGCTCCCATGCAGAATTAACTTTTTAAATTTAATTGTGGTTAAAAAAACATAAAATTTGCCTTTACAACCATTGTAAAGTGTATAGTGCAGTAGTGTTAATTTTTATGAACATTGTTGTTCATCAGATCTCGAAGATTTTCATCCAGAATTCATTTTTAAGTTTATTTTTATTGTATTTTATTTCCATTACTATTTATCCCCTTATACCCTCTTCTACCTCCACCCCACCACCCTCCACCCCTCGCAATTACCACATTGTTACTCGTGTCCATGAGTTCTTTTTCTATTTCCCTCGATCCCTACACCCCCTCAATCTGTCCCCCAGAGCTGTCAACCTGCTTTCCACCTATGAGTCTGTCTCAGTTTTGCTTGTTAGTTCAGTTTGTTCATTAGATTCCATATATGAATGAAATGAAATCATATAGTATTTGTCTTTCTCTCACTGGTTTATTTCACTTAGCATAAGGTTCTCCAGATCCATCCATGCTATAGCGAAGGGCAAAATTTTCTTCTTTTTTATGGCCAAGTAGTATTCCACTGTGTAAATGTACCATAGCTGTTCTATCCTCTCACCTACTGATGGACACTTCGGCTGCTTCCAAATCTTGGCTATTGTAGATAATGCTGCAATGAACATAGGGGTACATATATTCTTTAGAATTAGTGTTTCCGGTTTCTTCGTATAAATTACCAGAAGTTGAATTGCTGGGTCATAAGGAAGTTACATCTTTAATTTTTTGAGGTAATGCCATACTGCTTTCCACAGTGGCTGTACCAATCTGCATTCCCACCAATAGTGCAGGAGGGTTACCCTTTCTGCACATCCTCACCAGCACTTCAATGAGATACTACCTCACACTTGTCAGAATGGCTATCCTCAGAATTAATTCTTAATAACTATCTTCCACATCCTTGTTTCCAAAGCACTTCTTTATTGATTGGGCACAAACAGGAAAAAAGACACAGAACTTTCACTCTGTAGTTAGGTATGTGTGGAACAAGGTAAACAAAAATTTCCATTGTTTTAAATTCTTTCTCCTCTTGTAGAGGTTCTGCCCTAGTCTTTCTAACCTGTAAATCAACCATTTTCTATAAACCTAGGAATATATGCCAGAAAAGAAGGTGTCTCTATAAAGTGCTTTCAACGAGTCATTTATATCTAGCATATATGAAACATATATATGAAGGAAACTATCACATTAAAATATAAACTCACTTGCCAATTATTTGATTTTCAGAATATCTGACTTTTGCTAATTATTGAAGATAAGGACTATTTTTAATCATTATTTCTGAAAAGCAGTATTTTTATTTAGCTGGTATGTGTGAGGACTGAACCTGGTAGATGGAAGGAAATTGTCTCAGAAGAAGTCCCTGCTTTAGCTATAGATATATGTGCTTCTGGAACATTCTCAGGATAGCATGACCATATTCAAATCTCAGTATGTGCTTTTAGAAATAATGTACCTTTTCAAGCACATATCTTTATCTAATGTTGTGATTGTCAATTCCTCAAATTTACTTGTGATAAAAAATTTGTTTTTCTCCTCTGCAACAAGCATAAAAATAAACTCTAGATGCATCTAAGATTTAAATATTTTAAACTACAAACAAAATAGGTAAAATAAAGATTTTTGAAACAGTATTAGGATAGAAGAGACTTTCCCATGAAGGTCTCATGACACAACCTCAACAGCCATAAAGAAAAAAAATTGACTTTGTATGGTGATAGGCACCATAAATAAAAATATGATGACTTGGAAAAATATTTACAGCATGCTTATCAGATGCAGCTATTACATAGTCAGAGCTTCATTGTATTGATAGAGAAAAGATCTAAGGCTATGAAGAAATCAGTCAGGAAAGAAATACAAATGGCCAATAAACATACTAAAAAAAAGTCATTCTTATTATTAAACGAAAGCACATCAACTTATCCATTTCTGCACATCAGACTGACAAAATTTAAAATATCGATAAAATAGTGTTGCTGAGAGTACAGGGGAAGAGGCACTTTTATGCACTGTTCATGAGAGTGTAAATAGATCGAGCCTTTTCAGAGTGCATTTTGGCATTATCAGAGTCAAAAGTGAAATGCAGATACCATTTTACCCATCCAGTTCTCCTCTGGTGATTTATTGTAAAGAAATTTATACAAATTTTCAGAAGTAGGTATACAGGTATACAGTTATATATTGCAGCATTGTTTTAATAGAAAAAATTAAACAATAACATACTTTTCAATAACTGCACTATTTGTACGTAAGAAATCAAGATTTTATTGAAAAAATAACAGGCTTGAAAGAGACTTCACAAGAATACAAAATTAATGCAGTCTATAACAATAATAAGTAGAGGAGAGGGGAAAACTAGTTCTTCAAAGCACTACGAAAAAAGAACAGAAGTTATGAGAAACTATTATTTTCTTAAATAATAATATAATGTGCTACAGTTTAGAGCAGATGTGGAAACTGGGAGCTATTGAAAATCATTTGATAATAAAATAGTGATTTTTTAAAATATAAATTGGAAGACACTGTCTCCTAGGACCTAAAACAGCTGCTGACATCTAGTAGACAACAAGTACAGGCTGAAGGAATGAATGAGGATATTTCCATCAGGGTTGTCATAAAAATTGATGTAAAGCTACTTAAATATTAGCACTTGATGCACAGCAAGTGTTAAGCAGTTCATTACTTTCCTGGGAACCTGTTGGTACTTAATACCTGTCTATCATATTATCAGAGTTTGTTTATTTAAAACCACATATATAGCTCTGACTGGTGTGGCACAGTGGATTAAATGTTGGCCTGTGAAGGCAAAAGGTTGCTGGTTCGATTCCCAGTCAGGGCACATGTTTGTGTTGTGGGCCAGGTCCCCAGTTGAGGGTGTGCAAGAGGCAACCAATCAATATATCTCTCACACTTCAATGTTTCTCTCCCTCTCCTTCTTCCTCCCTTCCCCTGTCTCTAAAACTAAATAAATAAAATCTTTTTAAAAAAAGGTGTTTCCCCCCCGCCAAAAAAATCCCACATATATAGTGCTTGTTATATGCCAGGTACCGTTCCAAATGCTTTACAAACACTAAATAATTCAAATTACAATAACAACTGAAATACATGGTTTTCTTATCCCACTTAACAGATGAGGCGATTGAGGCAAAAGCAATTGAGCAATTTGTGCAAGATGGCACATCTAGACAATAGTGGTCCCTGCTCCACTGTGCCGTATTGCCTCTGGTGTGACAAAAAAATTATCAAATGAAAGAATGAGATTTTACTGTTTTTATGTTTTGCTTTTACTGTAAAGAGCTCAGAATATTTTCTCTTAAGTCACACCTGAAAATCAACACCACAACTTCCCTTTTGAGGTACAGCATATTTTTAAAACATTATTACTAGCTCATTAATTGTGCTTAAAATGACCATGGGAGATCCTTGTTCCTGTGATAAAGTCACAGTATTTGCTTTCTGACATCGTATTAATTTCCATACAACAGATCCAAGTTCTGAACAGAGAAACGTCCTGCTCTAGAAGTGGAAGAGGCATAAGGACTTAAAGGAAATTACAAAATAACGTCAAAATTATTGAAAGAGGTAAGATATTGTGTATGAGTTTTGATCTTCCACATGACTAGAACAATGGATCTCCAACTTTTCCAATCAGGAATACTCCTTCTGTAAGCTAAGTTTTGGAGACTTCTTGAGAGTTATTTTTTAGTTTTTGTTTTAAGTTTAGTTTTAACCTTAGTTTAACTTCATTTCACAACATAATACCAATGTTTCTTTTTCTTCATGATTTATTTATTCATTTGATTAATACTTATTTATAATCTACTATGTGCCAGGCATTGCACTAGAAGTTAAGGGTAATATGGTGAATAAGAAGACAAAGCCATTATCCTCGTGATTTCTCTAATTTAATTGGGAATATAATAAGAGAATTATCTTTATTTAGTAACAAAATTACTAAAATTACAGCCATGGTATAAGTGCTACACACCTGTATGGAAAAGGCACATGAAATCGTATAATAGGGGGAATTAATTTAGTGGAAGCCAGTTCTCGCCCCCTCAGAGTGTTCCCTCAAGCATGAAGAGCATCTCACTTCTTTTTCTTTCTTTTTTTTTTTTAGAGATTTTATTTATTTATTTATAGAGAGAGGGGAAGGAAGAGAGAAAGGAAGAGAAACATCAATGCATGACTGCCTTTCAAACACCCCCTACTGGGGACCTGGCCCACAACCCAGGCATGTGCCCTAACTGGGAATCGAACCAGCGACCCTTTGGTTCGCAGGCCTGCTCTCACTCCACTGAGTGACACCAGCCCAGGCACATCTCACTTCTAATTCCTATCCCAGCAGCACCTCTTGTTATCCTACAGCTTGCACATATTAATCTTTAATTTCTGGAATCCATATTGGCAACCAATGTTTTCAAGAGAAAATGGCCCATTAAAAAAAATGCCTTTATTATTTTCTTATTGCCTCTAGCTCTTTTGTTCCAAAAAATTTAAAAAAACACATTATTTTTAAAAGTCTAATTTCCATTAGTAAGATACAAATATTTTTATTTTTGTGATTCAGTTGAGAAACGTGAAGGAAGTAAGAAATTAAGACTACAGAGATTTATTAAGTTAAAGAAATAAGTATCAAGAGAAGGAGAATCAGAAACATTTATGTTTATTATTCTTATCCTACATAGGACAAGAATTTCTAAAGGTTGAGAGGAAAACTGAGGACAGGCACTATCCAAAGAGGACAGCCCTGTCATAGAGGGTGAGTAGATATCGCCAAGAGACTTGCAGTGTCTCCTTCATGTCTGATGGTCATGAAAGCCAGTGCTGGGCTGCAAAGCCCCCTCTGGAAGACCATTGACCCAAGAGAGTAAATAACAGGCAGAGGCAATTCAATTTGAGAGTTGGGTCCTCTGGTTCCCCATGGGAGGATTGGTCTATAATTTAGGCATGAAAGGCAATGGAATGAGCACTAAAGACCCCATGAGCTCCATCAGGATCCCTCAAAAAGCAAGGTTATAGCCAGGGACAAGAAACAGTGCTGGGCAAGCTCCAGAATTATATAGATGTTATGATAGCCAATAGGCTTAGAATCCTTTTAGTGCCATATTCAGAATACACTCCTATGACACCCAGTTTCTTCCATTGAATTGGATATTTCATTGTATTTACCTCAATACCTTTTATCCAGGTGCTTACTAATCAAAGCATGGTCCTCAGACCAGCAGCATCAGCATCATCTACGTGCTTGTTAGAAGTACAAAACTTCAGGCCCCACCCTAGGCCTACTAAGTTGGCATCTGCCCTTTAAGATCCCAGATATTTCCTAAGCACATGGAAATTAAGAAGCATCATTTTTACCCCCATCAATTCCTGAGACTGTAAAATAGATAAGATCATTCCTGGCCCAACTTGCTCACAGTTTTGAATTGAAGATAACCTGAGATTAAGAATTAAAAAAAGAAAAAGGAAAACATTTTCAAAAGATAAATAAATAGTTATATAGCTGCTGTACAACTATTAAACACCACATTTATTATCGCCCGTGCTACTCGATTTCTTCAAGCTGTTTTCAGAGTAGACAATCAGTGATAGTTTGACTCAGCTTCTGTAATTGTTGTACTGTCTTAAAATGCTCAGGAGTTCTGGTCTGTTTTGTTTAATGTATAGATCAATGATTCTGGATCTTTGCTGCCCATTAGAATTTTCAGATCTATTTCTGACCACCCAAAGCCTGAGCCCTTTGTCAAAGATTCTGATTTAGGGGGTCTGGGGTGCAGTTTGGGCATATATAATTTTTAAAAGTCCCTAGATAAATTTAATGCACTGCTGCCGTTGAGAACCATTGATGGAGATGAATTGAGAGATGGAAATTTAGACATATGATGCAATAAACAAATGGAGAAATGGTAACGAAATCAAAAATGGCTTGAGCTTTGTCCTGGATCTTGCAGTCCTGTGTCCAGGAATCTGTCCTACAAGAAGATGCGTACACAGATGTATGTACACAGAGGCTCATTGTGGCATTGTTTGTAATAGCAAACATATTGGAAGCAATTTTCATATCCACCAATTTGAGTAATTCCATAAGTAAGACACATCCATGTAATTCAATACTGTGCTAATGTTGAAATGAATAAGGAAGACATAAATACTGCCATGAAAATATCTCCAAAAAACATATATACTAATACTTTTTTAAAAAGTTACATAACAATATGTAATATATAATCTCATTTATGTGGAAATATAATAATATATGTATATGTTTATTTTTATTTTTTATCCTCAGCCGGGGACTTTTTTTTTTTCATTGCTTTTAGAGAGAGAAGAAGGGAGACAAGAAGGGAGAGAGAGAAGCATCAATTGGTTGCTTCCAATATGTGCCAGGACCAGGGATCGAACCTGCAACCTAGGTATGTCCTATGACCAGGAATTGAACCCACAATCTTTTGGTTCTGGGACGATGCTCCAACCAACTGAGCCATACCGGCCATTTATATATATTAGACAGATGACTAAAGGGTACTCACCGAATTGTTGACAATGGTTACCTCTGGGAAAAGAAATGGGAGGGAAAGGGACTTTTTTGCTATATAAACTTATAAATATTTTACAGCAAGAATGTATCCACACACTACTTGTGTAACTATCCAAAACACATTCCAGGACTGTTGGCTGTCATAGCATCTGCAATCCTGGATTATAGACTATTTAAACTAATTATTATTTTAATATTATAATTTTGAATGCATAATTTTATAGTAAGTAATATAATGGCTGACAAAAATAAAACAGATCTATAATACCTACACAAAACAAAAACAGGTAGGGCACCCAGGGTTTTCATCAGTGAGCCTGTCGCTTCTCAGCTCTGGGATTACTGGAACTGTGCTGCTCTGACTTTCCCAGATACCCTCCCATCTAGGGTTACATTCAGCATCAACTCTAACAACCTCCCCAGTTCCTCTGATGCACCCATGCAAGCAGATCCCACCTCTAGAAGGGTCTCTACATTAGCACTTTATAAATTCTCCCTTGTTCCACCCCTAAAAATCACCAGGGACAGAGGGCCACGTACAACTCAGCCTTGCTAGAGCCAAGTCTTCCCCATTTTAAGCAATTAAGAAAAGCATGCTGATTAAGCTGTTCAAGAGGGATGTGAGTCCTTTCCAGGGCAAAATTCTCCAAGTCTGGTATGATGGCTCTTCCTCTTTGAAATGGCGATTACGCACTAGAAGTGTATAATGAGAGAAATTACTTATGAATCTGTGCCTCTCAGCCCCAGGCCACTTCTCTTTCTCTGAGAGAAACTCACAGATTTTACCCTAATAGCACTGGAACAAAGTCAGGGCCAGGCGGGCCGACACAGAGGGAGGTTTCCAGCTGGTGGTGGGGCCCTGCTGACAGCTTGTTAGAAACTGTCTCTCTTCTGCTCCTCCCTTCATTTCTTCCAGTTACAAAGCCTGACAGTTTGATGGGAGAACCAAGGTGGTAACCTCCCCCGCGGCGACCAAGTCCTGCTCATCTATCTTTGTTTGACAGGTAAGGAGAGTAGATGTCACCTACAAAATGCTTCACTCACCTGAGCCAAGTGTGCCAGGACAGCCTCGTCGCCTGCAGAACCCTACAGGAGAGATCCAGGCAAGGCCCACAGACCACGATTAAGATTTCTCTCAGAAGAAAACAATTCCAACCAGACAACCTGAAAACCAAGTGCCCACTCTAGTTGTCCTCAGAAAAGCGCATAACACCTAATAACTCAAAGAAAGTTATGCTTTGATTTACAGAAGTCCTTTTCATGTTACACCTTCCACCTGGTCTTTGACAGCTGATGACCATCTAAGACCTGAGAAATCAATGTGAGGTTCCATGCAGAATGTCTGGGCCTCCAGCTTGGCCAGATTGCCAGGAAGGGGAGCGTGACAAAACAAAACAAAACAAAATCACCTCTCCACCCCAGATGGTAAATAGAACACATTGGTAGCTCAACCTTCTGTCAGTGTTAACAAACCACAGAAAAATCTGGGGAGCTTGTTTAAAATGCAGACCCTGATCCAGTAGGCCTGGAGTAGGAGTACTGCTCCTTGAAGTCAGCACCTCCAGCAAGGACTCTTAATGGCATTTACAGCATATCCCTTAGCAAGAGTTCCCTCAGCAAATTCAGAACCAGTTCTCAGGCAGCTGCTCCTGTTAGAGGTGGAGTCAATTGTCTCTAGGATTCTCTTGGAGGTAACAATAGTCCCAGGAGCCACTTCCAGCAACAAAGGCATCTCCCAGAGACCAATGTCTCAGAGCACTTTCTAGAGGCAACTCCCAGCCAGCATAGTCCTGCTAAGCCCAATGCTGCCACATGGTCATAGTAGCTGTTGATTTTAATCAATTTCTCTTTATTAGATCACAGGTTTTTAAACCTTGGTATGCATCAGAATCACCAGGAGAGCTTGACAGAGTCCGTGGACACAAGGCCCATCCCAGAAACACCTAGGCATAAAGGTGGTAGGTCAGGAGTTTAACAAGCTACCAGACAGTGCAAATGCACACCAGAGTTTGGGAACTACCTTCTAGAACAAAAGCAACGAACGTAGAAACACTGTCTTTAAAGCCCAACTACTGTATTGCAAAAACTTAAATCTAAAGCAATGTTAACACAACATAATCGGTTTTCCTTGTTTTCATATCCCCTAATAATTCACCACTCAAGTGCTCAAATACTTTCCTAGAGGAAAGAGCTGCTAGACTCTAGCTGACTTACTAAGTACAGATATTCTGTGATTTAGGAAAATCTATACTCAGAAGTCTAAATTTTAAAAATTAATTAGAGACTTTTTAAAAAGATTTATTTATTTCTTTTTAGAGAGAGAGAAAGGGAGAGGAACATCAATGTATAGTTGCTTCTCATGCGCCCCAAAACAGGGACCCTGCCTGCAACCCAGTCTGCAACCCAGTCAAGTGCCCTGACTGGGAATCAAACCAGCAACCCTTTGGTGCACAGGCCAGCGCTCAATCTACTGAGCCACACCAGCCAAGGCTAATAGAGATTTTTCATCAGTACAAAAAAATTAAAGTGATAATAAATACTTATTATGTCCTTATGTGCCAGGTATGGCTCTAAGCATTTTCATTTTAAAATAAGTGACATTTATTGAGCACTTGCTTTGTAATGAAAAAGATTATTTGTTAGTCCTTCATTTTCTCTAAGCATTTTAGATGGGATAACAAATGAAGAAACTAAGCACAAATAAGTTAATTACTTTCCAAAAGTTGTGCGGCTGTTAAGCAGGAGAGTCCAATTCTTAACCATTTTGTCACCTCACTCATATTAATAACAAACAATAGTGCTTTATTCAGCAAATATCTAAGGCTATTAAGTGCCAACATTTAGGATTATGTTCTAAGTGTTGGGTGTTGTGCTCTAAGCGTACAGTGACAAACAGGACAAATATGCTCCCTGCTTTCGTGGGGCTCACAACCTAGACAGCTACCCAAATCATTCAATGCAATGAGGAGTGCAGGACCAGACAAGGAGGAGAAGGGCGAGCTTCTCAGAAAAACTGAGGTATAAGATGGGACTAAGGAATCAGTGTGAATTAACCAAAAGAAAGAAGGAGAAAGGAGGCTCAGGGTTGAAGTGACAGTAGTTGTAAAGGCCCAGAGTTCAGAGAAAACATAAAACAATTAGTCAAAAAAATGAAAAATGGTTTGGGGTAGCCTGGAGCAGAAAGAGAATAGGAAATGTGTGAGTGATGAGATTGGCAAGATAAACTGCAGCCAGATTTTGAAGGACCATATAAAGCATGTTAAAGTGTTTTAGCGTGTTGGCAGTAGGCAGAGCATGTAGCTGAGGAGAGAAATTGGCCTGATCCACTGACATGCATGTCCTGGGCATGTGGTGATAACTGAAGCCACAAGAAGATAATATTACCCAAGGAAGGCAGAAGAAGATCCTCAGACAGCAGCACTGGGAACACCAGCATTTCAGGGTTGGAGAGGGAAAGAGGAGCCCACGAAAGAGACTCAGAAGAGGTAGGAGGAAAATAATGAGAGGTGACATTCAGTAAGTCCTTACTTAAGGTCACCAATAGGCTCTAAAACTTTAAGTGAAATAACATGGAATAAAGCTAATTTGACCATAGGCTAATCAATATAAACAAGAGTTAAGTTCCTAGGCATCTCATCAACGTTTATAACCAAACGACATTGAACAAAACTACATTATTCAAGGACCTGCTGTAGTTTGCTCAAGATCGCAAAGCTAGTAGTATGTGGCAAACTTTGAATTCAAATGTTTCTATCATTCCAAAACCACATTCTTAACTTCAACATCTCTTAAATATTATTTTCTTTTACTACCTAAAATTATGGTTGACATAAAAATTGTAGTTATACATATTTTTCCAGGAGTTCAACAAAAATTTTTGTCAAGGAATTTGTTCAACGCATCCTTGAGTTGCATTGAGGAAGCAAACTTCTGAAACAGGCTTCTAGCTGCCTCCTCATCTCTCTCATTGTGTATAACCTGCCTTATCTTTGGTTTAGATATGCTTTTGTTCTACAAGAGTGTCCCCTAAGGCAGAGCTGTCACCATACACAGTTCATTGGCAAATTCTTAGGATTTCTCTTCAGAAATCCTCCCACAAGGCCCAGTGACATTTATGCAAATCCAAGAACTACCCTGGGTATCTGAAATTCTCCAAGAAGCAAACCAAACATTAGTAATGATCTTTCTTCCCCATACCATGTGTGTCTTTTCCACAAGACAGATTAATGAAAACTATGGATGTTTTTGTAACTATTTATTGTCTTATTAAATCAATAAATACTCAGTCTAAATATATGTGTATATAATTAAGTGCAGGATATACAATAGTTCAGAAGTTATAAAGTAAAAATGAATTATTAAATTCCTGTCTGTTTCCCTCACTCCATTACCGGTAACCCCAAATAGTACTTCCCAGAAATATTAACAATTTGTTATATATCCTTACATGAATTTTCTATACATATATACATACAGATTTTTAATGAAAAGGGTGATATTATCTGTATGGTTATGAGACACTTCTTAAACTAGGTAGTGACCATCTCTTTACATCAGTTTACAAATTTTCCCTATGTTATTGTTTCCACATACCAGTCCACCACATGAAGGTACTATTATTTCTTTAACCAGTCCTCTAACCAATCCATTGGTATTATTTTGGAGGGCAGGATTCAGGGGAGGGGGCACGCTTCTTCTACAGAGTGTGAAGGGTCTAAAAGAATGTTGTTTGGGTTCCGTTTTGATCTGAGCGTTTCTCTGAGTTTACCATTGTCTGTCCTTACATCGCCTCCCTTCTTGAGCTTGTGGGATATTTCTTCCTGCTGTTCTCTCTAATCTTGCCCCTACTCAGTCTGAGGTATATTTGTTGCTGTAAAGATCTCCTTACAAAGTCTAGGACTCTTTGGAGGAGGTAAGTTCAGCAAATAAACAAACTACTGTTCTAACTCTACATTCTTATTCTAGAGGATTTCAGAAGCACTGGAAGAAGTTCTCTTGTTATCTGGAAATCAGCTTAAAAACCTTCCCATGTTTGAACTGTGTTTTTCATCTCCTTTTAAAGAACATCCCAGATAGAAATTGACTGACTATATTAAATAGAAGGCATATCCTATAACTTCAAAGAATTTGCTGTCTCCTACAGTCTGTTGAGAGGCACAATTAGCCTTAGGGAAACAATTAGAGAGCAGTTGAGTGCTATATTATGTGTTACAAGCCCCTGGGCACCAGGAGTTCAGGGAAGAGAGACCTTGGAGGCTGTCTGTGCCTCCAAGGGGGAGGTAGAACTTGAACTGAGTTAGGAAGCAGGAGGTAACATTTAAAAAGTCTAGGCAGAAGGTGGAAAGCTTTTCAAATACCTGGTAACTCCTCATGCCTTTTTTGTTATCTGACATTTTTAGTTTTTGTTTAGAGTCTGCCTACCCCCATGAGAACATAAGCTTGATGAGGGTAGGGACCATGCCTTGTTCACCACTGACTCCCCCGTACATGGTGGATGGTCGATGGGTATATGACCGAATAAATGAATGAATCAATCAATGAATCAATGAACAAATGGCCATGGGGTGTGTGAGGAACAGTGAGAAGACCTGCCGTTTGAAAAGAAGTGTCTCTCGTAGAGGAGTGGGTGGCCTCCAACAGGCTGCCAGAGGGGCCACTAAGAGGGCCCCTGTGAGATTCAAAACACAGGGGCAGGTAGAACCAGCTGAGCAGGGAATGGGAGCCCCTGGCAACTGCCGTCCCTGTGGAAGTGCAACAGGGGACTTGAATCTGAAATTAAACTAAAGCACAAACAAGTAAGACAAATGAGTTATGGACAGCCTCCTGGACTCTGTGCTTGGCCAGCTGATAGTTATATTAAAGTAAAATAGAAGAGATTTGTTCAGTCCTACCTTTCGTTTGTTAAGAACATAGTAAAATGTCAATGTTATCACACTAGTTTTATGAATACCTACTATGATTGTAGTCGCTATTTAAGCAGATAAGTTTCATCGTCGTCTTACATCAAACCAGTTGTTGACCCAAAAGTGTTTGGTCTGGTTTGGTTTGTTTTGTTTTGTTTTTTTCATATAAACTTTTGTTTTGTGGATCTTTCCATCCTATACTTGTGCATTCGATTATTGGACCTAAAAGCAGGGCTTCACATTCCTGGCACATCCTATCTTATTGATTTTAGACCATCTTTCACCTAACGGAATTCATTTTAAAACTTGATCCTATCATCAATCAGTAGTTATTCCTCTTAGCTGGTGTCATCCATATATATGATCTTCAATCCTTGAGGGATTTGGATGCCTAGAGATAATTAGGAGAGTTCAAAGGGGCAAGGCTCTTTACCAGCTGATACACCAATATCCATATATAAAAAAGAAATGACATTTGGCACCAGGACTTAGGTATGTAGTGCAAAAACCTAAGGGTAGAGTTGAGAAAGGAGAAACTGTTGGAATTTCAGGTTGGAGCAAGCCAAGGTCAGAATCTCCAGTTTAAGCAATCCAGAAAGGTCTCTCCTAGGAAGCAGCACTTTAGAAGTGAAAGAAAGCGCCAGCAGCTTGACAGGTTTTCAGGCAGACAGGGAGGGAAAAGGGGCATGTTGTTCAGGTCAGAAGCAAAACCAGGGGTGATAAAAGGATGATCAGCCAACCTAGACTGTGAAACCTCACTCCATGGCAGGCAGATTCAAATTTACTTAGAACCATGGGCTTCTTTGAATATCCTTGTGCTGTAGCGCTCAGGAATAGATCCACTTTGGTGTTTCAACATATTCCTACTCCTTTAGCCACTCTCCAGGCTGTTCATGGGAATTCTGCATCACTGAATCTCCTTTGCACCTCTCCTCTCACTCTGCATGTGTTGTAAAATCAATTACAATTGGCTTATATATCCAGTGATGGGTACGTTTTCCGTCTGCTTCAAACACACACACCCTTTGACTGCACCATTCCCTGCTCCTCCCACCTCCCCACCCCATCCCTTCTCCCCATTAACTTTATCTTCTTAAGCAGCTCAGGAACACAGATGTTTTCACCCTGTCGCTCCAGCACAAGGGTATTTTCCCAGTGTCTCTCTGTGTGTATGCTCCAGGCACCGACTCTCCGACTCTTCGGGGAGGGAGAGAGTAAATGTTTTCATTCCAAACCCTCAGGGTCAGGTCTTGTTTGTCTAAACTGTGTTTGTTGCCATAATTATCAGATTAGCTGATCTCTGGCAGCAAGTTGGGGGACAGGAGTGGGGGGAGTATTAACCCTTTGAAGGATGGTTGCTGTGCTTTGTCACGGGAATTTGTAGGGGAGGAGGTGTCATTTCTCTCCTAACCTGAAAGATTTGGCTAGAATTGTTTTTGCCAGCCCTCATAGGCCTCAGTAACAGTTTGCTCTGAGTCAGTCCAGTCATCCAATGGGCTCCACTGCTGGGATCCGAAAGGCATTTAGCAGAGACGGAGGGTTGAAAGGGCATCTCTCCAGGGATCTACTGGAAAAAGAAAGAAAGGGAGCTTAAGGAGGATGGGGATAAGTAACTCAACAAAGAGTATGAGTGTCACCCAAGCCAAATAGGAAAATCAGGAGCATGCACTGGAGGTCTTCAGTTTGTCCATCAACCCCTCCTCCTCAGCATAAAAGCTGTGAGACTAGCAAACCCCATTTAGGCTTGTTTGGGGATTTTCTATTGTTCCAAAGAATATTAAGGACACTTTTCATCACTGCTGTTTAAACAAACAAATGAACAAACAAACAAACAGCAGCTCTCCCTTTGTTAAGCCATTCCCAATCCTTTGTCATCAGACTCAGATGGCTGGTCATTTCAAAGTTTTTCTCATCTGTCCTTGCCTCCGACCCAAGGCACCATTGAACTTCTATCTTGGTCTCCAAAGAATCATAAATGCAGAGATAGATCTCTCCCTACAACTTTAAGAGCAACAACTCCTCAACTCTGTCTTTTAACGATCTCTTTTACAAATGAATAAATCCTGTCTCCTCAAAATTATTGTAGACTCTCTGAGGATAAGAACTGTGCTTGAGTCCCATACATGGGTTACCTGGTGGAGGACACAAACATCTAAATAGGAGGTGCTCAATAAATACTTGTTGATAGCATTTTTCTAAGCTTCTTGTTTTCCATTTCTCACCTCTTTTCCTTTCTATTTTGTGTTGGTTTTTTTGTTTACAGATCCTTTGTTTCTGCAATGGTCCTCTAATTCAAATTCAGTTCCTTCTTTTCATTCCAACACACACACACACACACACACACACACACACACACACACAGAGATTAATATTTACTAAGGGGCTAAATACCTAGCACTATGTAAACATATTTCATGTGCTTTTCAAATATCTCATTTGAAACCCACATTGGCTTGTGAGATAAATGCTATCACATGGAAGGAAGAGGAGATCCAGAGAGTTAAGTCACATACACAAGCTCCCACAATTCTAAGTGGTAGAATGAAGGTTGACCCCTAGGTGTGTGTGGTGTGACCCTAAAATCCATACAAATTCCATCTCCCTAGTTAATGAAGAAGAGAAAAGTTCTGACTATTAGAGAAAATACCATTTTGCCTAACTAAACATCAATCAGCCTCTCTTCAGTATTTTTTCCCAACCAAGCCAACTATAATATCTGTACTTTTAAAAAAAAAAAAGAAAGAAAAGAAAAAAGGAATAGAAAAGAAAGAAACTTAAACCCAATAAACAAATTTTGAACAATATTTTATAGAATAAAATAGTTTGGGAATTGCCTTAGCGTTAGCTGTAAATTGAATTGGACTATTTCATGTCCACGTCCACATTATTTATAAAGCAGTCATTGTTTGAAGGCAAATATGACTTTAAAATATTCTGTGTGGCCCACACATTGATGCACCAAAATTATATTTAAACAAAACAAACCCAAACAGCCCTGACATAGAATATTCCTGTGTCCTGAGAGGACAAAAGTCTTTTTCTCCCTACTCATGTTTCCAGACCTGGTTCCAAATGTGGATAGGGCACAGACAGGGGTCCTTGGGAAGAATAGGGCAGGAGTTTTCATGCCCAGTTCCTAGGCTGTCCCAGGAGCAAATCCAGGTCAATTTCCATGGAAGCAAACAGCCAGATAGCCAGCTCCCACCTCTCCTGTCAGAGAGGTGTTCTGTTCAACATGCAGCCAGCCCCTCGCTCTGCCCAGAGTTTGCCTCTCCCTGATACCTGCTCTCCCACATCCTTCACCATAAGCCATGCAAGAGAAAGATCCCACAGATCTTCACTAGGTCAACTGAACTGTATTTGTCAGTTGTTCAGATAAAAGAGTCAATGGCAGAGAAGTTAAAATGATTATTTTGTTCTCGATCCAGAAATCTCACTCTAACTTGGAGAGAAACTGACTTGGCTGCATTAGAAACATTCTAAAATAGACTGGGGAATGGAAGTGCCTGAAAAGAAATTCAAAGAAGGGCTTATTTTAAAAGATAAAAACCGTAAGAAAACAGGTGATTTGGGCACCTTGTGGCAGAGTATTAGTCACATGTAGAGCAAAACGAAGCAGATTCTTCTGAAAAAAGATTTCAAGTTCCTGAAATACCTTACTAGATCCTGGCTATGAATGATGAACCTACTGTTATTAAAACATTTGAGATCCTCCCTGCCACTAATAACTGTGTGACTTAAGGTGAGGCATATACCTTCCCTAGGACTTATCTGGAAAGTTGGGGATTGGACTAGATGACTAGGTTCCATCTTTTGCTGATGTGCCATCATATTCTGGACCCCTGTACAGAAGCAAATAATAAAAGTTGTTTAAAAAATTATATATATTTTTATTTAATATATGCAAAATGATTGGAACAATGCCTGGCACATAGAAATTCCATAGAAGTGTTAGGTATTATTATTACACGTGGAGATGAGGTTGATGAGAAAGGACCCATGAACTACAAATACATATTTACCTCCACATCTGTACATTTTAAAAAGACAAATAATCCAATATTCTGACAATCTGAAAGCCCTTTCTCTTGCAAAGACTTTGATAGAAGGGGAATAATCTGTGGCTACTGAAAGTTAAGAATAGCTATCATTCATTGGAAGATAGTTTGCTAAGCAAACAACCAACATGACCAAATATAGAAATGTTTTCTCTGACCCTGCCTGGTATGGCTCAGTGGATTAAGAGCTGGCCTGTGAACCAAAGGGTCACCAGTTCGATTCCTAGTCAGGACACATGCCTGGGTTGCAGACCAGGTCAGGCCCCCTGTAGAGGGTGTGTAAGAAGCAGCAACATATTGATGTTTCTCCCCTCTCTTTCCTTTTGTCTAAAATAAATAAATAAATAAAATCTTCAAAAAGAAAGAAAGAGATGGTTTCTTTGAATATTCTGCTTTTTTATTTGGCCATGGAATAAACTGGGATGCCTTGGGAAGTAGTGAGTTTCCCTTCCCTGGATTCGAGGATGTCAGGTCACTGGATAGACTACATTGACTTTGAAGGATCTTTCTGCCAAAGTCTCTACAATTCCAAAGTGAAGCCTACTCAGAATTACTAAGTGTCCCAATGCCTGTGGACAGTAGAGTGGCAGAGGCTGGGCTTCAACCAGAATACTTAGTCCTCTAAAAAGCATAATATTAGCTTGGAACCTTTTGCACCTTAAATGGTGAAGCTGTGACCTCTAACCCATTAGTTGAAAGGTGACTCATGAGCATATTACTCAGTAGTATCCTAGTTCGTTCTGTCTTTTTCAATGCTGACACTAAAAATGAAAGTACTAAGGGAAAAACAGAGCTATATAATAAGTGAAGTGCTAGAACCCAGAGTTTTGGGGGGCTTTCTAATTTTTTCTCCTTTCAAAGAGATGGAGTTATCTTGAGCTGAAGATATAGACCTGAATATGTGTATAAACTCATGCAGTATTAGAGCAATAAGAATAGTGAGACAGAAAAGGAAATAAATTTTAAAAAAAAGAGCAAAGGTCAAAAGGGCAGGAGATAGAGAATTGGAAAGGCAGAGGAAGAGAAAATATGGAAATGAAGGGACTTTTTATAAAAAAAAAGTTTATACTCTGAATGAAAGAGAGATATAAAGAGACAATCTTTTAAAAGGACAGGGATTACAAAGGAAGAAAGTTAGCAAACTGCATCAAGTACTAAGAAAGCTAAGTGTAAGAGAGCAATTAACATTCAAAAAAGAAGAAGGAGGAGAAGAAGTAGTAGTAGTCTAGCCCTGATCCTTCTGGTTCGGTTGGTTGCTCATTATTGAAATGTCATGGGTTCCATTCCTTGTCAGGGCACAGGCTTGGGTTGTGGGTTCGGTCCCCAGTGGGGGCATATTGGCAACCGATCAATGTTTCTCTCTCACATCGATGTTTCTCTCCCTCTCTTTCTCCTTCCCTTCCCCTCTCTCTAAGAAAAGATAAATAAAACCTTTTTTTTTTTTTTTAAAGTAGCCTATTGTAGTTTAACCTAGATGATCTATAGGAGACAGCTGCTTCTGCTAAAGAGATTCTCAGCCAGGGATTTCAGGAACGGGAGGACAAACCTCTTGTCTACTTCCCAGGATCTCAGCCTAATATAACATTAATCAGTTGTTAATGCTGTAACCAGAAGCAAAGTTTCTGTTGAACCACCTTAGAGCCTTTACCCCTGACTCTCCTTGGAGGGCTCTCTTCCTTTGTCCCTTCACTTCTCTTTAGTCCCTTCTTGACATTACTGTTACCACTCTTACTTGACTGTGGTATGGTTGTTCAGGAGAACATTCAATGCCTTCTAGTCCTCCAAGTTAACAAATCTGTACTGCTTTCATATCTCTTTCTTCTTTCTTTCTATGCTCTGTCCTTTATTGGGATCTGAGGTTCGGGGAATAATGTAAGGACAGGCAATGGGAGCAGGGACAACTCACATGAGAACTTAACTGTATTGCTATGGCTGTTATCTCTTTTTCTGGTACAAAAAAACCACCCCACCTAAGAGTTGGTTCAGGTCCACAGAGAGTTGCTTGGTATCAGGTTTCAGACATCATTGGAAACAAAAAGAATGTTTCAAAATAGCTGACCATTATTTTGTTAGCAACAATAACAATAATGAACTAAGTAATTTAATGAAAAGTTAAGGCTGAAACCGTAGAATATGTCCTTGAGGAGCTCACAAAACAAGGGTGGTAGCCCCAGATCCCTACAGTTGAGTAACAAACTTCACTGCCTGGTGCTGGGTACAGTGCTGATCATGTGACATTCATCCAGTTAATAAATCCTCATAACATCCCAGTGAGGCCGGTACTGTTGCTGCCACCCCCACTTTACAGAAGAGGAAGTGGAAAACAAAAGGATAAATGATTTATCAAGACTGCTCAACCTGTGACACATTGGGATTCAAATACATTTGGAAGCACTTTACTAGACGGCCTTTGAGAGTCCACTTGCTGCATGAGCCAGAATCCATTTAATGTCTCAAGACTGACTGCAAGGGCAGTGAGGTCCCCACATTCATCTCACTCCTATTTCAACACTCATTTTGAGGATTCATGCTTGGGAGCCACTCCCATGAACCCTTTCTCATTGTGTCACCTATGAGCCAACCTGCTTTAACCTGTCTGTTCTCTTACCTGTCTGAACTTGCAGATGCCCACACTGAGGGATCCTTGGCCTTGGGTTTCTCCCTCTCTCCCCTCCTCTCCACCAATCCATCCACAACCCTAACTGCATCAAACCTTCCGTGCAACAGTGGTGTTACCCGCAACGACCCGTGCATGCGTCTGATGTTTGGTGTTCCTACCTGTGCTGCTTGTCCCCTTCGAAAACCAGATGAATGACTGAGTCAAGCAACAAAACCTGCCTCAGGATATGAAATCCTGCTCTTTGGAATCTTGTCCTCCAATCCAAGGCATAGTGCCTTCTTTTCAAGTGTTTTCTGCCCATAGCAACAGTCCAATAAAAACTTTCACTTGGACTCTATTCTATTTTGGAATTTAAAATCACTAGTTTGGGAAGATTATGCTAAGTATTCATGTAACCAGGATTTAGGGTAGAAGAGGACAGAATGTTTTCACATAACAACTACTAATATGGTTGTTACAAATCATATTATATTATCTGTTTTTACTTTCACTAACGATACTTTTTAACCCAGTTTGAGGCTTATAGTGATCTGAAAATAATGTTAGAAATTATAATTCAGAATTTTTATTTTTTTAAACCAATCTGTTTATTCCTCTCAATGCCCCCACCCTGCCTTTCCCATTCCTTCCAGGTATCCAATATGGTACAATGTATATAAATAGGGCCAGGTATCCTATGAATACTCAGTAAATATTAACTAACTGACTGCCAAATGAATTAATCTATTGTCCTCTGGTATAGGTGCTTTCTCTGTTTCTCAAGCTCGGATCACTTCCTCTCCTTTTACCAATATAGGCACTCATGCATTCAATTCAAACAGTGGTTTACTTAGGGCTGTTTTGGCCTCCACAAATGTGCAGCCTGCTAACGGCACAAGATAGTAGGAGAACAAGTGCCCACGTGAGGGCTGCAGCAAATGGGCAAATGAAAAGAACCTGAGCCTTGAGCCCAGCAGCCCCAGGCTCAAAGGCTGCCTCCTCTGTAAAACTGGAGTACTGACTCGTGGCTCCCAGTGTCGTTGATAACAGCCAGCACTAGGGGAGGATGTCGAGTACTGTGTTCATTTACCTCTTCGGTTGTCCCTGAGGCCCTACATAAGGGGGAAATGGCGGTTGGAGGGCACAACGCTTTGCCCAGCCTGAGGCCTCCCAGCTAGTGGGGGCACTGCTGGAGCTTGAACACACTCTTAACTCTTCTTTATAACACTCTGTTTGTGGGAGTGGCCTTGAGAATTAAACTTCTGTCAGTTCCTTTTACAGTATGTGTTCAATGTGTCAGTGTCCTCAACCGCTTGTCATTAGACAAGGACACTAGGTTCTAGGTATGGAAATCAGCCTTGTTACTATAATGCTGGAGAGGTGTGAAGGTTCGCGCTCTGAGGGCAATGGTCCATTTGGTCCCCAGACTCATAGTTGGCCCTGAAAGGATGAAGGAATCAGGATTCTGCTTCCTTCCCCTCAAAGGGTTCTGGAGTGCAGATGCGGAATGGAACTGCAGCCCGGTGAGCTGGCAGCCACTCTGGAAGGACAACGGTTAAACCATGAAGAGGATTCTCCCTCTGTCAGTACACCTGCTTCGATGCTTTTGTCTTTCCTGGTTGCAGTTTGGTTTGATTTCATCTTACACTCCCAGTAAGTGTTCCTTTACTTTTGAAAAGTGCTCTTCCTGTTTCTGTACAAAAAAGGGAAGAGGGGGATTTGTCGCCACCAGGTTGGCCCAAGGAGAGGACTGGAGCGTCCTTCAGGTTAGATGAGGTGATAGTAGCGGGGAAGGGAGGGAACTGAGAGGAACTGGGCTGATGGAAAGAAGAGAAGGTGGGACGCGAGTCATCTCTATTGCAGGGGGTTCCACCGCCAGCTCTTCCCAGTGGGATTTTTCAATCCCCACGAAAGGCAGTCAGTGCTCCAGGAGGTCAGAAATGGAGACATCCTCATGCCTGGAAGTAAAGGGAAAAGACTGGGTGGAGGCAGCAAAGCCCAGAAAATCGTTACAAAGCTTTGGATTCAAGGACACCAGCTTTGCTATTTGAACAAATTACTTAATGTTTCTGAATGTCCCCATGTATTCTGGTGCTGATACACAGACCTCTGAGACAACCCAGTGAAATCAGGGTCATAGGGGCCTGGCAGGGGAGGTGCCTGCGGAAAGATGCAACACTCAGATCCCACTAAGCCCCACTAAGTGGTAGAGTTTGGCTTTTGCTGCATCCTACTCAAAACGTGGTTGGGCTATTATGATCCTCCCAAGAAAATGTGTAAAGGTGGTAACTGTAACAGCCACTAAAGTTAACAAAATAGTCCATTGGAAAAGAACAGGAAACTGCAAAAACAAAACAAAACACAAACTCCATTATCAAGGAGAATAAAAATGTAAAGGACCATTTTGGAAGAAAAAATATATATTGCAAATCTAGAAAAAAAAAATCTAGAGTACCTCATAGAAGATCTAAATTTAACTTTAAAAAAAAGTCCAAGTGTCTGAGTGGGAAAAAATGTATGCTGACTTGTCAAGTAAGATATTTATAATAGAAATAGAAAAGAGCTTTTTAAGAATATGATAGTAAAAGTAAGGTTAAAAAAGGAAATCCCACATATGAGTCCTACTTTTTTTTAGCTGTGGTAAAATACACATAACATAAAATTTACCATCCTAACCATTTCTAACCATTTACTCTTTCCATCTCGTAAAACTGAAATTCTACCCATTGAACAATCACTCCCCATTCTAGCCCTTGCTCCCCCTTCTAGCCCTTGGCAGCTACCGTTCTATTTTCTGTCTTTATGAATTTGACTGCTCCTGTTACCTCTAAGAAGTGGAATCATACAGTACATGTCCTTTCGTGACTGGCTTATTTCATTTAGCATAATGGACTCCCAACTTTTAAACTAGGTATCTTCCAAAGCCGTTTACAAAGTGATTGTGGATGTAAATCACAATAAATGTTTTAAATAAAAATAAAAGTGCAGATCCTACCAGGCTAGCATAATACAATGCCAATATCTAAATAGAAAGTGAATGAAGATGGCTCTTCCCAGCCATGGAGGAGGGGATGGCTGCAGGTGAAATGTGGTCTCAGTGAAGCCCCAAATACAGCTTTTGGGGCCAAGAACTTCTTTCCCTTTCTTGAATTCCTTTGTGTCGCCACACATAAGAGTTCAGAGGAGTGTTGGCCTTAGGATTCACAGCATTTCCCTTTTTGTTGCCCCTCCCCAGATATTCATAAAGTTCATAATAAACAGGCACATGGTCAGTTAGACAATTCATAGTTATTTAGAACTTGCCACATGCCAGACACAACAATGTAAAGTGGCTTGTTTTAAAAGAGGAAGTTACAGTGGACAACGTAGTCACCTCCCATCATCGCCACTCTTCTCTTTCGCAGATTATGAAGCAGCTGCGGGATTTGGAGGGCTTGCACCTCGCTTCAGCTCTCCAAATAGACTCTGAGTGGTTTAGGTGAACCAGTAAAGCCCATCACCCTGCCGCAGTAATTGGTTTGGGAATGGGTCCGTGCTACAGTTCTAGCTAATGAGACTAGGGCTGGGAGGTGAACTGGGAAGCACCAACTCTCAGACATCTTATACTGAGAGAATAAGCAGTCTCAGCATGAAGACAACGCTGTGGATATCAGAGTCCTTGATATGGTGCAGGCTGGCCCACCCAAATTTGTCTCTAGTAGTTATCTAGACCAGCAAATACCCTTGATCATTTTAGTCTCAAAGGGTCTTCTGTTACTTACAACTGAAATCATCCTAACTGATACTGAACTGTGTCCCCCTCCAAATTCATTTGTTGAAGCCCTAATCCTCAATGTGATGCTGTTTGAAGATGAAGATTTAGATGAGGTGTGTGGGTTCCCTTAGTACTTTTATAAGAAGGAACACCAAAAAGTCAGCCTCTCTCTATTCTCCTCCTCCTCTTCCTCCTCTTTTCAGACATGGTGAGAAGGGAGCTGTGTCTACAAGCCAGTAAAAGATTCCTCACTAAAATCTGACCATGGCAGCCCCATGCCTCTGAAATGACCTCACAAGCAAGCTGCCTTTGCGACAGGGTGGGGGTGGGGTGCTTTCAGAGCGGCAAGACCAACTAAACAAATGAAGATGAAGAAGAAATCCAAGGAGAAGGAAGAGGAAGAAAGAAGAGGTGAGAGGCAAAGGAGTAGAGTGCAGTATTTCTCACTTGTTTCCACGAGGACAGGCAGAGAACGAGGAAGCACGCCATCAGAAAGTTTGAGCCAGAAGGTGTCCACATTAGCACTAAGAGATATCTTTGAAATCTTGTATTTTATCATAGAAAGTCATGCAAATTCTGTGTCTTACATTATAATGTGCCTTTATACTTTTTATATCAAAATATTTCCTTAAAAATCTTTGAGGAGTACCATTTTATCCCAAATCTGTGAAATAATCTCTTGGTCCCACCTGCCTATCTTGGCATGCTTTACCCCAATGTGAGTAGAACAAGTGCATCAGAAAGAGCCCTAGACTCAGAGTTTTAAATGCTCAGTTCTTTTTCCAAATACATTTTTTCCTAGCCACATGACTTCATAAGATCACTCGCCTTCTTTAAGCTTCTCTTTCCTCATGAGTTAGAGGGAAAATGACATCTTTTCTACCAATCTTAGAGGACTGTCAGTCTCCAAGGAGTGAACAGGAGAGAAAGGATTTTGAGACCAGGAAACTCTGACTCTTTGGCCCTCTAAGGTGGTATCAAGTATTATTCTGAAATCATTTTGGAAGTTTCCCTAGCCCAGATTAATCAATTCTAGGACTAACCTTTCCTATTCATTCTGATACCTTTTTATCCACTCCTTACACCTGTGCTAAGGAGAGGTGTATATGAGACAGAAAGAACGAGGAGGGGCTGTTGATAATCAGTTGTCAATGGGAATGGAGAGAAGTCAGATCTTGTTCTCATGACTCTACATCTCTTAGTTCCCTTCATTTCTACATTTTCCATCTTTATTATAAAATCTCAATGCTTCCCTACTCAGAGGAATTTCAAGCCTGTACCTTTTGTATTTGCCTTATGATCACCTAAGATAGAGGGTAGGGCAGGAAAGACAAGTTGGTTTCATCTTCAGCACCAGCTGTGATTCGTTGTTTGCTTAGAACATTGTATTAGGAAGTAAAAATTACTCAATGGGAAAGATTGTAGAGATTGATTTGAGATGTCTGCCACAGGCACAGGGAGGGAGAACTGGCTACTTCTGGTTCAGAGGCTCAAGATGAGTCAACTCTAAAAAATGCAGCAAATATTGAAAGCTGGAAAGTTTTCAGAAAAATTTCTAATGTGGGAGTTTTCATCCTGGGATCTTAGACCCCTGGGACATTTATGAAGTCAGAATTAATGGTTATGTCTAATTTTAATAATATGAAGGGCCAACTCCTTATCTGTGATAGGATTGATGAGGTTAACTAAATGTCAAGTTTCTATCCCTTTGAATAGAATAGTATCAACTTCACTCACTAACCTTGGGTGTATCATGTAGTCACTGTGACTTACATTTATTGAAATCACAGAATTTTTTGGAATGTTATTTGGTCAACTGGACAGTCCAGCATTGAACCCATGAGCAACTGTAGACATGAGTGAAGACCTAAGATAAAAGACTGATCGCAGAGAACAATTGCTGATTAAGAGATTGGAAATCACTGTTCTATTGAAATCTGGTGTCAATCTTAATATAAGTGCTTCAAATCCTACACCGTATTTCTGAGAACCCTAGGGGTTTCAGGTTTGGATGAATGCTCTGCAAGTGTATTTCACAATGCCTATTTCTACTTTAGCATGTGTTCCTTGAGACTTTTAAAAAATAACAAATAGCTTTCATTAAATAATTAAATGTCTTTTTGTTGTGGAATTCGAAAGGGTTTAGCACTGTGTATGTGCGCTAAATTTAAGCTTTTAGGAATTCATTTTACCGCTTTAGTGCTTTCAGTTTGCTTGAAAGCAGTCCCTCTTGGGTGAAAGGTCTGGCTGGTGTTTAAAAGCTGTCAATTTGCCTTCATTTGCTCTTTAGGCCACGAGACTTCCTGGCTGTGTTGAGTATGTTTGTTTAGTTTTAGTCGTGTCCTATTGTGCTACAAGAAGCCACATAACAACAACAAAAGGCATACTAATTAAATAATTTCAGAATTTCTTATTTTATGTTTAATTGGTACCTTTGGGGCCTACTATTATTTCTGTGTTCTGAGCTCCCCTTGCGAATGAATTCTTGCATTTAGGTAATAGCCACTGAAGGCAGGGCTGTGAGAAGGGTAACATTTTGTAGAAACCCCCCTGGAGAGTGACATGAGGGGGCGGGGAGGTCTATAGTGGGTGATGAGGGTGAAGGAGAAACCGGCAACCTGGTTTCTCCTACAAGCAAGGTCGGGGTGGTTCTAGTAACAGACTCTCTACTGGTACCTTTTGCTCCCCACTTTCTTTTCCTCATCCTCTTAAATTTTTCCTCCCTCTCTTTGCATCCTTTTCTCATTTTCCTTCTCCTTTGTGTTTCTCTCCTTTTCCTTATTTCTAATTTCCCTTCCATTCTCCTGCTTTTTCTTGTCCCCTTCTATCTCTCTCCCCCATCTCATATTTTCTGTCCTATCTCCCATCCTCTTCCCCTTCTGTGAAAACCACTTATGGAATCAGACTGTGTTTCCGAAGGTGTGTGCCACCAAGTACTAGATCCCTGAGATGCATTGTGGAAAATTTAAAAAAAAAAAAAAAAATGGGGGAGGGGGATGCGAGCTGGATCTTTGGTTAAAGGAGCTGAGAAAACACTGCAGAACAATATCCCTCCTTTGGAGTGCCCTACGTTAGCAATTGACAGGTTCTGAGAAATCCTGCTGTGAAGAGACTGACCTAACCTGTCTTAACCCACACTTCCCAAAACCTCCTTGGCCTCAGGGTCTTTTTCTTCCAAATACATGAGTCTCATTGAGAACACAAAACCCGCAGAGCCTCTTGTCTTGGCTCACCTTGGGGTTACAGAGCACAGACTGCATCCAGCCACGCCTGGTGACAAGGTGTCTTCTCACTTGCCTGAGGTTTCCTGAAGGCCATCTCAGCCAGCTGTCACTGCCCAACGTTGCAGCAACCTACCTACTACCTCTCTGGCCGGCAAAGGTTTCATAGGGCTCACCTCTTGTGTTCAATGTTTATGGTTGGTTGCTCTTTCTTCTTTTCCTAACAAATTGTCAAAGAACATTTTTTGAAGAATGGGCATCATGACAGAGATACAAGCAGGGGGCTGTTTTGATTCCCTGCTGGTGGCAATGTAAGTTGGTATAATCATTCTGGGGGCAACTTGACAATATGTAGCCAAAGTCTTAAAATTGGGACTTTATCCTAAGAAAATAATTAAGAATGTAAGCAAAGATTTAGCTACAAGAATATTTTACTGGAGTGTTGTTTATAATAGCAAAAACTGGAAACAACCTGAATATCCAACAGTGGAAGGCTGTTTGAGGGTGCTGTGGCATATTCACATGATGGAGTATTATGCAGCCCTTATAAGTAGTTTTAGGAGAATGTAAGTAGATGCCTCAAATTAATTCTGTGTAAAAAAAGATATACATATGTACAGTGTGAACAATTTTTGCAAAATCAACCTTCACTGACTGTGACATATACATATAAATATGTAAAAGCTGGAAAGAATATTCACCAAAAATTTGCAGTAATTATCTCTTACAGGGTAGTGGAATTTCAGCAGATGGACCTGTGCTTTCTGATTTTTATATGAAGAGTATGGGCTTTTTGTATATTGAAAGGAAGCAATAAATTAGAAAAATTAGCAAAAATGGTTGGTGATCCTATACAAGCTTTGTTACCGGCTGAACTCCCAGATTACTCCAAATAGGGTCCTGTCAACACCAACTGGGATTTTTCTGCCTCTTGGGGGGTAAATACTTCATAAGGAAGGTCAAAGAGAATGTCAACTTTCCTTCTGCTATCTGAGGAAATCTGGATACAAAAACTGGCTTCTATGTTGTGATGCAGCAATTTACTGAGGAAAAAAAAAGATCAACACACCCCACCATCTATTTATTTAATATTAAAAATAATATTTCACTGAGTTTGGCTGGCGTCAGCTTGAGCAGTTACTCATACAGGAATTCAAACAAAAGCAACATTGGCGCCAAGCCAGTGGGCTGGTGCTGGGTGGTCCGTGTCTGTCCTTAGCCCGGAGTAGCTCCTAGGCTGCTTTCAGACCTGCTTTGGGTCAGGAAGATGATGTATTCATTTATTTATTAGAAATGTTTTAACAGGAAATGCTAATAGTTTGCATTTAGGGAGAATTGCCCTGGAGACAGCTGGAGGAACCCAGCAGACGTTGCTGGAGAGGAGATTGTTGCTCTTGGCCTTGGAGCCAGATCAGGGCCTGTGAAAGGATTCTACAATGCAGCCCAGCACACCAAGTTCGCCCAAAAGATCCTGGTTGCTTTGTACCAGGAGCAGAGCCATTCTTTCGGCTTCCTTCTTTCCCGTCTCTGTTGCCATTTGTTTTTTAGAGACCTAAGGGTATGTTTCAGATGTGGCTGTGAACACAGATGTCGGCTCTGCTAGGAATGAACAGGCCTTGTGTACACAAACCTCCAGGTGGGAGCCTGGGAGCCGAGGTGTAAGCAAGCACATGTGTAACTCGAACCCACTTTTAGTGTGACTGTGGGCTGGTGGAATCATGTATGAGTTCAGGGGTTATATATGCACATCCTTTCTGTGTATGAGGATGAATGAAAGACAAGTGTTTGCGGGGATTTCAGGCGTGTCCTCAAGCTCCAGGGTACATTCCAATGGTCGAACATGAGTGGTTTTGTGGAGCCCAGAGAGAAAACGAAATCCAGAGGGAAGGAGGAGTCAAACTCAAATGTATGTGTATATGAGAGGGACACAAGCAGGTTTGTGTACTTTTAAAAACTCTCCTCCAGCTCTTTGGAAGACTGTAGAACTTCACTCATGGGGGGAGGGCATGGCTACAGGGCTGTGGGGAGTGGGGTCCAATGTCTAACCCAGTCTGGCACAACAAAAGGGCTGTTCCTGTGTTTCCAGATAACAATGGAGGTAAAGCCTGATCCTGGAAACCAGTCAAGATTCCCAGAGATAAACCTTTGGGCAGCAAGAACGCTGTCAATGAAAAGAAACTGACCTTTGCCTTCTGGAGTCACAGAATTCCCACAAATGCTGTGCCCTCCTCAGTTCTGGCGGGCCTCACCACCACAGCCCCAGACTGTGACACCAATTCATCAACAGCACGCAGGGTGCTGCTGGAGTCTCTGAGGACGGGACTGTGCTCGAAGTCAGGGCATCTCCACGTGCAGCACCTCAAACACAGGATTTCCCCCTCCCCATTTTCTTCCCGGCCTCCAGAGTTATGCGAGAGCCCCTGAAAGGGTTTTACTCTGACGATGTGGTCTGCGCTGCCGCTCCTGGTCGTACCCCAGGTGAGCCTGTCACCTGACAGAAATGCGGCGTTCAAAATCCGAACTGAGAGCCTTGGCAAGGACTGCACGGCCTTGGAACAAGAGGCAGTCAGTCTCAGAACAGGGTGGCAGGAGTTTTGGGGTGAGGTGAGGAAGAGCAGGGTGAGGGAAGCTGAAGTCAGGGGAGAGAAGTTTGTGTCTATGACAGTGAGACATAAGCAGAAGGTTGAAAACTCATTAAATTTCTAGCTTAAGATCCCAAAATGAATTTCTTTGAGCCCCAGTGTTTCAGCAAAATGAGAATGTTAAGAGTTTTGGTTTTAAAACCCAATAAACTAGGGTTTAACAACTGCTTTCCCACCCAAACCTAAAAACCATCAAGCATTACATAAGCTGTCAGAACAAAGGTATTCCACCTCAGCTGCACATGGAACCACGTGGGAGCTGTCAAATGTGTCAACGCTCAGATATCGCCTCCAGTCTGGTGGAATTGGTCTGGGCGAGGCCTGGACACCAGGATTTCTCTCTCCTTCCATGCGTCCCCTTGTCAACTCCTACCCTGAAATGTAGGTCTTTTTCTAAACTATCTTTAACTCTTATCTTTCTCTGTATGTTTCTTCTCATTCATTCCCATATCTTTAGCTATAACTTCTTTGGGGATAATGGCCAAATCTGTCTGAGTCTCTTACCTATCTGTCCAGTTTTCTTTTGTCTATCTCTACCTGGAATGATGCTGTGGCTCCAATACCTGCTCAGTTCCAAACTCAACATCTTGACCCCGGTGTTCATGAGTTCCTTGGCTCTCCTGTGTCTGTAATGATGTACCCTCCATTCTCTTATCACTAAGGCTCAAACCTTAGTGTTATTCCTGGTTATGTAAAAAATGAATGAACGTGGAAGTGTTATTACATAACCTCTCTGCCATAACATAAGCCAATCTGCTACTCACCTGTGAAGAGAATATTATCTTTGATAGCTTCAGGAAACCTCTTTCTAAGAAGAGTTCTGCCTTTTTCAGGGTGGTTCCTAGGTTTTGCAATCTAAAACCAGGAGATCAGATAAACAGAGACAAGACAGAAGAGGAAGAAGGAAAGAAAGAAGGGGAACTAAAGATCAGGGCCTCATGGGCTGAGTGTGTTGAGAGTTTCAGGAGAGAAGAAATGGAAAGTGAGGGGTGAAGAGAATGAAAACTCCAGAGCTGATGGGATATAAGAATTACTAAGGAGAGAAAGGGGAAGTTTAAGACTTCTTCACAAAGCTTATTACATTCTTTTTAATGTTCTTGAAGAATGGCAAGGAAAATTTTGAATTAGTTTTAAAATAGTTTGGATTGCTAGACTTTTTTTTTTTTAGTTCATCATTGCTTTGAGACTGAGCCGTGTTGAGCTTATATTTGGGTTATACATGACACCTCCTTTTCTCTCATTTGCCACATCTAAACAGTTGCCGAACCCTATAATTTCTTTTCCTTCCAGCCTTATCACCCAGCAACATCATACACACCAGATAGATTTCCTTAAATCTAAACTTTTTTTTCTGAGGACTTTGGCTTATTCTGTTTCCTGCACCCAGAATCATTGCCCATTTCCATTGCTGTAAGTTCTATCTAAGTTTCAAAGCCCAGCTCAGATTGTACCTTCTTAAGGAGACCTTCCCTGGTTAATGTTTTCTGCACATTCCACATTCCTTCCTGTCCTTGCACATGCAATTCTCCATAGCAACAATAATAATGATGATGATGATACCTGTAACTAACATCATACTGAGCTCATTACATTCAGGCACTTTCTAGGTGCTTTGCACGTATTATTTTATTTAAATCTTGCAACCACCTTATGAATTAGTATTGTGGGAACTAGTACAATGAAGAGTAAGTGACTTCCCCAAGGTTACCCAGCTATCATTGTCACATATAAGATCTAAATCCAGGCTCTGGAGTCTGTGTATTTCTTACAGTGCACTTGCACTTTAATACTTTGATGCATGCCTGAAATATCCTTGTAATTCCTCTCTGTCCACAGGCAGTGTTCATTTGTTATGACTTCACATTTTGCACCTCCCCTATTCGACACTATCCAATAAGTGCTTGCTCTTCACTGTCATCAGATTTACGTAGTCACTTAACAATTCCCACTGATATCCAAATAGAAGACATCAGCATGTGCATAATCAGGATTTTGACTTACAGAGATCCACTTTAGGTTGAAGTCTTCAGGGACACTTACTCTAAGAGCAGTGAGCATGTGTTTATAAATCTTACCTTTGAGTTTCATCTTCTTCCTCATAATGTCTTTGACATGTCAGCTGTAAAGCAAACCACAGAATGGCTGTACTTGAGTGAGGTGAAGATTTAATGCTGCTGCTCTAGTTTAAGTGGCTATACCTAGAACTACAGTTGTGTTTTGCCAGTCACTGTGAAGTACACACGCAGTGATTTAATGCAGCTTGGTTTATATTCAAATGCAGCTCTGCTCTAACATCTCGGAGTAAGTAATGGGGTTGCTAGTAAAGCAAAGGGCAATTCACTCAGTCAGGAATAGTTTTCAGGTGAAGAAAACTAGAGTTTTAATTGAGAAATGTATAAATCAATTCTTTTTAATTCTCTAAAATACACAAAGAATTTTTAGGATAAAAGCAGGCTTTAGGTTTTAAATGTAGACTTCCACTTCTGAGCAAGATGGAGGATTGGTCTACTCCCCTACCTGAAACAACCAAAACAATTTGTAAAATATCTGAAACAACAGTTTGAAAGCTTCTGGGTATTAGGTAAAGAAGAAGAGTTATCTCTGAGTGACGTGAGGCAAATGAAATAAGCACTACAATTGTCCCAGATCCCTGTCTTGAGAGAGTTTCCAGGCCATAGGACAGACAGGGGGACTCAAACAGACCTGGGCAAACTCAATCAGCTGAGAACACAAAGTTGATACAAGATCAATATGCAAAAATTACTGTAATGTTATTTCTATATACTGGCAATGGGAAATCAAAATTCAATAAACAATACCATTTACAAGAGTATGAAAAGATATAAAATGCGTAGGTATAAACCTAACAAAAAATATGAAAGAGCTGACACTGCAAACTATAAAGCAATGTTGAGAGACATTAAAGATGTAAATAAATGGAGAGATATACTAAGTTAATCACTAGGAAGACAATATTGCTAAGATGTCAATTCTCCCAAAATTGACCTGTAGATTAAATGGAATCCCAAAAAAAGCCCAGCAGGCTTTTTATTAGAATTTGAAAAGCTACTTCTAAAATTTATATGGAAATGCCAAGGACCTGGCAATGTCAAAACAACTTTGAAATAGAAAACCAAAGTAGGAGGACTATTTAATTATAAAGCTAAAGTAATTAAAACAATGTATCAGAATGAAGACAGACCATTAGATCAACAAAACAGAATAGAATTTAGAAATAAATACACACAGTATGGACAACTGATTTTCAACAAGGTGGAAGACAACCAGCAGATTGTGTTTTCAACAAATGCTGATGAAAAAATTGGATTTCTAGATGCACAAAAAATGGATCATAGATTTAAATGTAAGACCTAAAATTATAAAATTCCTAGACACAAACATAGGAGAAAAATCTTTGTGATCCTAGATTAGGTAAAGATTTCTTAGACACAACCTCAAAAGCACATTCCATAAAAACCTAATTGATAAATTAAACTTCATCAAAATTAAAACTGCTCTTTGAAAGACTCTGCTAGGAGAATGAAAAGACAAGCCATGGATGACAAAGGAAATATTTTCAAATTATGTATGTGATAAAAGTCTTAGAATAAATTTAATAAGAAAAAAACCTTAATAATAAATAATTAACCCATGCAATATAAAAATGGCAAGAGATTTAAGTAGACACTTCATCAAAGAGGACATATAGATGGCAAATAAGCACATGAAAAGATGCTTAACTTCATTAGACATTAAAGAAATGCAAATTAAAACTACAATGAAATACTACCACATACCTATTAGATCGGCTATAATTAAAATACAGACCACACCAAGGGTTGGTGAGGATGTGGAAGAACTAGAACTCTCATCTACTGTTGGTGAAATGTAAAATGGTCCAACCAATTTGGAAAATAGTTTGGCAGTTTTTTTTAAAATTAAACATAAACTCTCACATGATCCAACAATTCCACTCTAGATATCTACCCCAAAGAAATAAAGGTGTATGTCCATACAAAGACTTGTACATGAATGGTTCTAACAGCTTTATTTGTACAATAGCCAAAAAAGTGTGGTCTCTGAACCAGCACTATCAATATCACTTGGGAACCTGTTATAAATGCAAATTCTCATACCCCAGCCCAGACCTACTGGATGAGATGGTTTCTGGGTTTACTAGTTTCCCTTTGGCTTGGGAATTGTCTGAGCAATCTGAGATTAACAAACCTTTCAGGTAATTCTGATGCAAACTAAAGTGTGTAAACCACAACCCCCCAACTCTACCCAATCACTTACTTCAGATGATGCTGGTAACTGAACCATACTTTGAGAATAACTGCTTCAGAACAATGCTTCTCAAGCTTCAATGTACACATGAATCACCTAGGATCTTGTGCAAATATAGATTCTAACTCATAGGTTTAGAAGGGTGGGGATTTGAGATTCTGTATTTCTAATAAGCTCCGAAATGATACAGATTCTGCTGCTCTTGGAACTTATAGTGAAGACCATCCTTGGAAATGCCCTAATTTCTTGAAAGCAGAACCCATTTGGCTATCTCAATTTGTCTGCCAGAGAGAATCCATTGAGTGATAGGATAGAATAACCTTCCTTATTTTCTTCTTCTCTGATACCTACACAGTTTTGGAAAAAAACTAAAGCCCTTCCCCCTCCAGCAAAAAGGGACTCTGTTGTGGAATGTTCTATTGGCTGCCTTACATTCTGGCATTCCTTTAGAACCTAGCCCAGAAGTTCCCAACATTAGATCCACCTACAGAGCTTTTTAAAACTACTGATGCCTGGGCTCCCCACTGAGACTCTGTTCTGGCTGGTCTGGCATGGGGCCTAGGCATCAGTATTTTTAAAGCTCCTCTAGTGAGCTTACTGTAAGCCAGGGCTAGAATCACTGACTAGCCTTACCTGTATCCTCGGACTGCCCCCTCCCTCTCTAATAGTCATTCAACAAATATAGAAAGCCATCCTCTATTTCCCAGTCTCTCAGCTAATATTCCAGAGATGCCAAGATAAATAAGCCATGGTCTCTGCCCTCAGGAAGTTCATAGTCTGGTAGAAGAGACAGACAAGTCAATACACAATCTTCATGCCTATGATAGCCACAACAACAGGGATATTTCATTCTGTAAATATTGGGTCGCCCAAAAAGTTTGTTTGTTTCTGTCTGATGGCTCAGTAGCATTTAGCTGCCTTTAACTTCATTTGAAACAAATTTATTAGATTGTATTGTGACAATTGTCAGAGTGCATTTTAAAAAACTTATTAAAACTGGTGAATTTTTGTGTAATCATTTTAATATTGAAGATGGAAGAAACACAACATTTTCAACATATTATGCTCTATTATTTCAAGAAAGGTAAAAATGCAACTGAAATGGAGAAGGTGCTGTGACTGATCAAACATGCCCAAAGTGATTTGCAAAGTTTTGTGCTGGAGATTTCTTGCTGGACGATGCTCCACGGTTGGGTACACCAGTTGAAGTTGATAGCGATCAAATCAAGATCTTAGTTGAGAAAAAACATACTCAAAATATCCAAATCAATAAAATTATTGGTGAAAATGAAAAATGTGTCTTTTATTTTATGGAAAACTAAATGGACTTTTTGGCCAACCCAATAGTTATTGAGAATCTACAAGATTTAGGCACTAGGAAAATGACAATGAACAAGACAGACACAATGTCTACCTTCATGGAACTCATGGCCAAGGGAAGCCCCAAGTTTTGGTTGGTTTTGAGGCTTATCCAAAAGGTCCCTCAAAGGCCCTGAAGCTTCTGTTGAATCTTACAACCTCATACCATTCAGGCCTGAGAAAAGGGGAGTGTACTCCAAGCAGAAAGAACGGCCAGGCATTTCATGGAGCCATGAAAGAGCACAGAGAGCTGGCAATACCATTGCTGAGGGGCTTTCCACAGACCCAGCCCTTGGAATCCAACAGTTTCTCCCTCTCCCCACCCGCTCGCTTAAGGCAGCCTCCCCTCCGTCCACGGAAGAACACTCTTCAGGGTTCAGCCAGATACGCACAGTTTCCTCCCAGCCCAGAATTCCACAGTTCTGACTCTGTATGAAGGAGTCTCAGGTCAGAACCCTCCTCTCTTCAGACCACACTGCCGGATGGACACACCCAGCCTCTTTCCTGCCTCCACCACCACCAGAAAAGGCCTCCAGGTGGAGCCCTGTCCCTCGAATCTTCTGTTGTTGGACACACCCACCCATTTGCGGTTCCCACCAAATTTCCTCTCCACTGAATTTTCTCCCCACAAACCCCAGGACTGGAATTGTAACCATCTTTAGTCTGAAGAAGAGGATCACAGGAAGCATGTTTGATACACACACCAGATGAGTTGCTCACTTTGGCCTTTCCCTTCACTCAAGCAACGTGGGGAGCCCTCAGTTCTTTCCGTGCTTCACCAGCCTCTACCGAAGCCCACTGTACTCCTACCTACGACTTCCCCAATTCCATCCGCCTTGAGATGGATGCTCCCCGCCCCCCGATGGAGAGTTCTGTCCCCCCAGATGATGCATGCACAGAGAATTGTTTCCCCAAAGAGGATAAATTTTTTAGAAAAAAAATTCAAGATTCAGCAGGCCTACCCTCTTTCCCTGTTCTCTGTCTACAAGAGAACCAGAAGGATGTTTCCCTGCTATAGAGGCTGCTGCTGAGAGGCAAGTTGCACATTCCCTCATGGAATAACCACTTGAACCAGTTTCAGCCATCACACCAATTGTGCCAGTTGCTTCCCCTGATCATTTCCCTCACCACCTAGAGCCTCTCCATTTTCCCAGTCTTGCTTAACACCCAGGATGGAAATCAGATCCCAGCAGAAAGGTAGGGAGGAATTGTTGCCAACATTCCTGAAAGTAGGAGCCATGCAAAGTCATCCTGGTATCCCACAGAGCACCTCGCACAGTGCCTTGTCCAGTCCAGACAGATTAGTTTGTAACCAACACAAATACAACAACAACAAAAAATACGTGATGGGTTCCAACCTACTTGAAGAAAGGAAGCTGCAGCAGAAGGGCAATTCCAAGCTTTCCCTCAAAGCCCATAGAGACACTACTTCCTATTGATTTCCACTTACTACGTATGGCTTGAGAAGGTGATTCAATTGCTCTGTTGGACATTTTTTGAGCATATGCTGCCTGATGGTGCTGTGGCACCGTGACTAAATTAGAATTCCCATAGGGCCAATTATATAAGAACTTGCCCTGCTAACGACATCAACAACATTTCTAATGAGCTCTTCCTCAACATGCCTATCCACTCAGTTGGGGACCACCAAACTACAGGGCAGTTGTGGTGGATTAAAGATAACAGTCAGTTTTTTTGCTTCTCCTGTTTTCATGTGGCATCTAATTCTCCTTCCTTTGTATCTGGCTTGCCTGAATGATTCACTTGGCCAATAGAATGTGATGAAAGCGGTGTTCTGGGACTTTCAAGACTAGATCACAAGAAGCTTTACAGCTTCCACCGGGCCCCTTGGAACAATTGCTCTGGAGTGAGCCAGCCACCACATTAAGAAATCTGATTACCCTGAGGCTGCCCTGATGTCAGGAAGCTGGAGCTGGGAAAGGCCACTTGGAGAGAGATGGCTCACCAGCCCAGCTTCACATGAGTGAAGAAACCTTCCGAGTGAGGAAGCCTCAGTTGTCATCTAATGGCAACTGAATGAAAGACACAAGAGACCCAGCTGAGCTCATCAATCTCTAGAGCCACCATAGATAATAATAAAGTGTTTGTCTTTAGATGCTACATTAAAAACAAACTACCATGGTTAGATAAGAAATCATCATTGCGGGGAGCTGGGTGAAAGGTACACAGGAACCCTATGGACTATTTTACAACTAATTGTGAATTCTAAATTGGTGTTTTGTTGTTGTTGTTATTAAAGTATAAAACACTGGCCCCCCAATCTGGAGAAGATCCGTTTTGAAAGAATTAAAGACAGCTGGAGATTTTCCCTAAGCCATGTCCCAGATGCTGACAATACCAGCACTGACTGCCGCCAACAGGTGTGTGTAACCAGGGCCCTAAGCACATTTGCTCGGTTTGAAAGCTCAGGGAAAGGCTGTGATTCCCCACCCTCCCAATGCCGGTGACTCAGCTTCTATTCTACTGCTTCACTCATCACATGTGGGTCTCCTACCAGGGAAACACCCAACTCTTCTTTTTGTCTGGTGAGGAAAGAGACTGCTTTAGTTCTTCATTTTTCAAGGACTGACATAACGATATGAACAGGCATGAAATGTCACTCAGCCAAAGGAGAGAGATTTTCTCTGCTAGTGTTTTTTTTAAATACCCTTTTTCTTTAGTTCAAAAAAAAAATTTCATAACAAACAAGTGAAATCATGTCTTCATTCTGCTGTACTACCAAGCTATTTCGTGGCTATAGCTCTTCAGGGAGACCATACCCCTCACAGAGGGAATCCCCAGAGAACAAACCTCAACCCCCCTCCCCATATACAGCTTCCATCACAGACGATGTCTGGGAAGAGCAGATTTTCTACCTCTGGTGGTTTTCAGACTCATGGTTCATGACAAGTGGAAGCAGCCACCATGAGTTGGGAGGAGATGGGATATAGGATGAAAAATGAATATCTAATAAGGTCAATAAAGCAATCTACAAATAGTTATTGGAGTGTCTAATTTTTCTCAACTCTGAACTAGGCATATAGAAGTGTGAGATAGAGACAAAAGACTGTAGTAGGAAAGCTAATGACTTCCAGGTCCCGGGCTGACATCCCAGTGTTGCCATTTGCCATATGATCTTGGGATAGGTTTTTTTGTTCTTACTGAGAGGACAAGAAAATTCTCCTTACCCACTTCAGGACTTACAGAAATCCCAAGTGAGTGCAGTGCTTTGTCAACCACTGGGCCAATGAAGGCTATTATTATCACACACCATTGTGTAGTAGGAGGTCAGAGAAGGAAGAGGGAACTGGGCAGGAGCTGTCAGAGAGGACTTGATGGAGGACATTGGTCTAAAGTGGACCTTGGAGGAAGGAAAGGATTGGAAAAGGCAGAAAAGCCATTCCTCCCGAGGGGATCTGAGGGAGAGATTGTATCCTGTGGGGGAGGGATGAAAGTAAGGAAATTGGACCTAAACTGCGAGAGGGGTTTTGATTGAGGAACCACATGGAAAATAGATTTAGAGAAATAAAGGAGCCTCTAACTTTGAAGGATCCAGAAAAAATAAAGATATAGGAAAAGGTGAAAATACTGGGTGAAGGATGCTCACCAGCTTCTTACCTGCACTATGCCACAAAATATACCCAATCTCATCTTTCTGAAATATTTACTGTTCAGGTCTGTACTGCAAAACCACCATAATAAACTATATTGTGACCATGGAAATGATGACAATAATTTTAATGTAATCAGTTACATTGACAGATGCTATATATAGGAGAAGGGGCAGTTTGAAATTTATGCTCTCAGAACCAAAATGATATTTATCCAGTTGGATGTCTTCTAAAAGATGCAAAAAAGCATCTTCCTAATTAGAAGTTTCTAGGAAGGGAACCCTGTACCTCTCTCTTTTTGTTTTCACACACTGATCTACCCCAGTACTAAATCAGCACACTGAGAGAAAGGATAGCACATGTCTCTACACAGCCCTTACACCAAGATTCAATCTGGATAGAATCCCACAGTTCCAGTCTATCATTTTCCCTGATCATGAAACTATTTTTGGATGGGAGTATTCCAAGGTAGTAAATAAATTCCCTTACAGGTTAAAGGCTATAACTCATGAAAGGATCTCTTTTTGTTTTTTCTTGTACAGTTGTTCCTAATATTTCTTTGGCAACTTATTCCTTGGTGGTGGGGGTCTCCTTTTATTTAACCTAAACTCCCTCCTTATGAAAAGAAAATCTCCAGAAGAGTCTGGTTGTATGCTAGAGAAACGTAGCGCATGACAAATGGACAATAAGAATAAATTCAACTATATTGTGGCTAAAGACCATTTGAAAAGAATCACATGAGACCTCCAGAGCTACTGTTTCTTCTAGTCCTTGCGAGAATAATCCAATAATTTTTCACAAAATTGTGGCTCTAATTTCTAGTCAAACGACTGCTTGCAAAACAACTACCAAACCAGAATAAAGTGAATGCTTTCAAAGTGAGAAAAATTTAGCTGATGCCTCAAGACCTGAAGTCTGAGATTGTGTCTTGTCCTTTTTATATTCCTGTAGGCTAGTACAATAAATGTTTGTTAAATAAGTAAATGAATACATTGAGTGAAAGCTAATGATAATAGTAAATAACGTATCATAAAAATAAGAAAAGACGATGAGCTTCGGGATCATCAATAAAAAAAAAAAGCTAACGAAATGATCAGTGAAGAAATTCTGTGTACCCAATGTGAGCGTAATCATGTCCTCACTGGGAACAAGCACCTATCCCACCATCCAAAAATAACTATGCTAGCTTCTTAGTCTAAAGAGCAAAGTTAAAGCCGTAATTCCTATTCTGAGGAAGCTTACAAATTATTGGAGGAAACAATACATGAACTTATTCAACAGAAATATTTGAAAACAATCATCTGCAGGCTAGCGTGAGAAAGGTGGTATGTCAAGAACTGTGCTGGCAAGTTGGAGACTAGGTGGGGTTGCTCAGGAAACATGAAATTCCTTATCATCAACTACTGTTTATTGAAACTGATTCTCCTTGATCAGGGGGAAAAGAGGAAGAAGTTACGACTATGGTTGAGATTGAGAATAAAGTTGAAGATAAAGTGAAAATGAAGATGGATAATGAGAGTGGAGGCTGAAGAGATGGGAGCAAAGATTGCAGCTGAGGTTAAGAAAAGACTAGGCCTTATGTATACATCCTAGGATATTCTCATAAAATGAATAGTGAATGGATATCCTTCCAATACTTTGAGTAAATTACTCATCCTTTTGGACTCCTGATTTCTTTTTCTGTAAAATGAGATAAAAAGTCACTCCCCTACATAATCACAATCACATATATTTTCTATGACTTTGGATGTGATAATATGCAGAAAGCAACTAGCAGAGTGCCTAGCACATAGTAGACACACAATGAATTGTGGTTGTCTTCCTCCTATATTTATATTTTTCTGATGAATTCTTTTAAGATAACTCTACAGATTTTCTAATTTGTCCCCTGCCTCATTAATTGTCCATGGCTGTTGGTCCTTGTTCCAATTCTGCTGTTAATTCACTATATGAACTTGGGCAAATCTCATGTGCTCTCAGAGCCTTGGCTTTTCCATGATGAAATGGGGATGATAATATGTGTTTAATATACCTCCCTGGCACTGGTGAAAGTACATGAAATGTATCGAGTGCCCAGCAAACCTAAGTTATTATTAGAATTAGGCCTATATGTATCATTCCCCCAAATAGTAGATTCATCACCCAGGAATAGGGTGAGGCTGGACGAAGACAAGGTAACTTTGGTGAACTAATTATTGCACAGATCTGGGGTTGTATCACCAGCTCTATGGTGCTTCCATGGGGAGATTTGCATAACAAGGATGATTAACCGAGCCCTTTAAATATTAAATTGCAGTTATAATTTGAGTTTAGAAAAACAAAGGGAATCAAAGAGTCCACATGGATTTATCAGCTAACCACAGAGACCATTGTACATACTCATATTATTGTGAAAATGAACATAAACTTTCACTTCCAGGAGTTTGGAGGTGATTCCAAATTAATAGACAAGACAAGACCACCAATAGTAAGCATACACGTACACAGACATCGTATTCACAGACACAGAAAGGGCCAGGCTTATTTGCAGGTTGATAAACTGATTCAAGACCCCAGAAAAATATTCTGTCAAATTTCCCCAGGGGAAAGTCAACCCAGAATTCAGTGTCTGTTCTCTTCTCCTGTATGTGCTGAGAACAAATAATGGTGTTGATTATTCATGGGATAGTTGAGAGGTTTGTTTTTTTCCCCTGTTTTTGATTTTATAGTACAGAAGTCTTTTATTTGGGATTTGTTTTAACACCTCTTATGCAATGAATTCATAGAGAATAGGGTCCAGCAGCTCAGTCTCCTTTCCATCGATTCTCACAGAAGTGTTCTTCTGGTGAATCTAGGTATCCTCTCTTTGGCATCCTCATTTTTCTGATTATTTTCCTTCACACGTTTCAAGAAGCCGTCTCACCTCTTAGAGTTCTTAATATGTTCAGTAAGTACATTAATTCTCCTGGCAAGAATCTTGCCTGAAAGAGAGAGAGAGAGAGAGAGAGAGAGAGAGAGAGAGAGAGAGACGGGGGGGGGAGGAAGGAGGAAGGAAGGGAGGAAGAAAGGGAAAAAGAAAGAAAATATTGCCCTTAACTTGATATAAAAAGAAGAAGGAGAAGGAGGGGAAGGAGGAAGGGGGAGGAGAGGAAGGAGAGGAGGGGGAATCTTGTCCTTAACTTGTTTGTTTATAACACCACCAATGGCATGCTGGGTAACACTGTAGACTCCTCCAGTTTTACCATAGGAACATTTGTGGGACATTCCTTTCTCAAGAGTGCCCATTCCCTTGATGTTGACAATGTCACCTTTCTTGTAGATTTGCATGTATGTGGCCAAAGGAACAAGCCCATGTTTTCTTGAAGGCTTTGAGAACATGTGATGGGTGTTTCTTCTCTTTCCTTTGTGTTGGTCATTGGGTGAATTACTAAAAGATGGCAGTGCTGGCTGGGGAAAAAAAGCAGATAGTTAAGTTTTAAACTGAGCTTACATGATGACAATCATGTGTGCTTGGAAAGTCCTTAAATCAGCCAAAAGTAGAACAGATGTGCCTATACTCTCACATGTCTCTCTAAAGACATCTTCGTCTTTAGACGAAGCCTAGTCACTATCTTTAAACACCAGGATCACACTCACTGCAGCAAAACGCTTACATCATGACAGGCACACTGCAAGTGAGACCAAATGAGTGAAGAAAAGGTTCACCTCTCTAGTCTCACTTCCTCTCTGGGTAGAATCACCCATGCTAGTTAAGTTGTTGCATTTTAAGTCCCAACTCTCTACTCTGGCAGCTTATCTGCCTCTTTGCAAAGAAGCAAGCTTCTTTCAAAAAGCCCCTTTTTCCAAAAAAAATGTCTTTATTGATATATCATCTGCAAACAATAAAACACATTTGCCTTAAATATACAGTTTGACAAATCTGATAAACATATATAGCGATGTAGTCACCACCACTTCAAAGAGCTCGAACATACCATCACTGCAAAGAGTTCTGTTGTGACCTTTTGCAGCAAATTTCTACCCCTAACACTAGGTAACTATTGATGTGCTTCTCTTTTCCTCAACTTTCTAAAATTTCATATAAATAAAATTTCCCTTTCCTATAATTTCATATAAATGGAATCATATAGTATGCACTCTTCTGTGGAAATAACTCATTTAAACAAAGTTTTAACCCTTTTTAAAAAATGTAATAATTGCAGTAGGTGGTGAAGCCTTTGCATGTAATTTACAGGGAAGAAGCAACATAGTGTGACAATCAAGAAGGAGGTTGCTCTACAAATGTGGGACAACTTGCTCAACCCTGTAAGACAGGAGAATCAATTAATAATCAAACCTCAACAAGGTCAATGTCAGTAGAAGGATGGTTTTGGATGGACCGTTTTGGAAGATGAAGGTAAATAAAGACCATTAAGAAGGATGTGGAGGTAGGAAGTAGAAAAAGCCTGGGAATGAGTGTCAAACCTTATTTTCAGTCATGGTTTTTTCACTAACAAACCACATGACCTGAGACAATTCATGTGCCTACTCTGATCCTGATTTCATTTCTGTATGATAACTGGACTACAGACATTCTGAGTAGCTGCATTATTAGATATAAGTCTCACAAGGGCAGGAACTTTGTATGTACTGCTGCACCCCCAGCATCTAGCAAAATGCTAGCAGTCAGTATATGTTTGTTGAATGAATGAATAATCTAAGATCTCTTGTAGCTCTGACATGCTATCACTTTTGTTAGAATCACATGATATAATGTCAATTCCTCAGTACCTGCCAGCCCCCAATGGTCTTGGCCCAAACTTCCCTTTTTGCCATACAACTTATGTACACATGGAGGCTAATGGTTAATCTTGCCCACCCATTAAAAGCCATTGAGAATGGCTTCCAATTACCAAGGAGAAATAGCCTCCAGCCTCCCATAAAAGCCAAAGATAGAGGACAAAATGGGAAATGGTCTGACTCTATAATTTGTGGTAGTAAAATTCATGACATATGTGTGTTCTAATGCAGCACACTTAGTGGACAAATGAGGCTGAAAGATCACGTGTGTGACCTCCTAGAGTTACTAAGATGGTTATAAGCACAGTTTTCGTTGGCTTGACAGCTATCATTCAGATAGTTTGGCAGCCTCTATCACATGGCAAAAGGCTTATCCCAAGAGTTGCAAACTTCAAGACTTTTAGGGGCTGGAAAAGTAACGAATGAAGGACACTGAGAACATGCCAATATAGAATGCAAGAAGTGTGGTGAACTGAACAGGACATGCTTAAACTTAAAAAAAAAAAAAAAGAATTTAATTTTTAAAGTGATTTGCTGGAAAAAACATTGCTTCTAGAATTAGGCCCCTGGCTTTGTAATCCAGTTTACAATCCAGGGCACTCCTTCATGATTGTATTCATGATGGCCAGTGTCTCTACAGTGGCAGCTCTTTGAAAGTCCTGAGCACGCAGTAAGAGTTTAATGAATACTTTTTGAATTAATAGATTGTGGTGCTGGTCTGGGGTTTTACTGGACTAAAAAATCTGATGGCGTGAGTCCTTTCTATCATCTCTTCTTTCTACCTTGCTTCCCAGTAAAGCGCCAGTTCCAATGCATGACTGTTCATTCATTTCCACACTTTCAGCTTGGCAATGTTGAAGCAAACTTGACTTTGGTGGGCTCAAAACACTCAAGTTCTCATTGGTTATCTCTTTCTCTCTGCCTCCCTTCTTCCCTCTCTCCCTCCTCACCATGACCCTGTATTCTCAGGACAGAAGCTGGGTCATTTTCTCCCTCATTCCACCATCCTCTTCATAATGTTTGACCCTTGTAGCTCAGCTTTATCTTTCTTAACCCTTCAAGTTCATACATTTCTTTCTATTATAAAAAGTACCCAGTAAACCTACTCACACAAAGGCATTAATGACTTAATATGGTACTCCTTTAAAAAATGTTTACTTTAAAGCAGGTATAAGGGCAATACTGAATGCAAAGGAATATACCCCAGGCAATGACAACAACAACACAAAAAACTGACCTTCTAGGTGACTCTCAGATCACAGTACCACTTTCACCTTGTCAGTGGAATAAAGACAAGGAAAAGCTAGGTAAACTTTTTACTATGAAGTAGGAAGAACAAAGCTGAATTGGCAGAAAGTTTAGTAGCTGTTTGCTTAGGTTCACATTCCAGTTTTGTTTCTTACTAGAAGATCTTGGGCAAATTATTTAATCTATCTATGCCTCAGTTTCCCCATCTCTAAAATGGAGACAATAACAGTATCTACCTTATAGGTTGCTGTAAGAGTTAGAAGTGTTAATATATCAAAAGCCCAAGAAGAGAGTTTGGTACATATTAAGAATTCAATTGGTGTGAGCTATTATTGTCTGCAAACTGGAGCAGTACATACATCCTAGAGTAGGAAAATTAGAAAGATACCTGCATTGAGGCACCTAGCACAGTACTTAGCACATAATAAGTGTTCAATAAACTCCTATGGTATTAAAGGGTGTAATAAGTAGAATTATGACCCTCAAAAATTTCGAAGTCCAAATCCCTGCAACCTGTGAATGTTGTCTTATATGGCAGAAGGAACTTTGGAAGATTATTCTGGATTATCCAAGTGGGCCCGAAATATAATCATAAATGTCCTATAAGAAGAAGGCAGAAACTCAACAACAACAACAAAAGACCACTTCAAAGATGAGAAAAGGACTTGAAAAGACATTTCTTTGAATAATATAAACAGTCAATAAGCACTTGAAAAGATGTTCAACAGCATTGATCATTAGGGAGATGCAAATCAAAACTATAAGACACTGCCTCACTAACATCCAATAGATGACTACTCTCAAAATAACAGGCAATAAAAAGTGTTGGCAAGGATGTAAAGAAATTGAAACCCTTGTGCACTATTAGTGGGAATGTAAAATGGAACATAAGGCTGCTGTGGGAAACAGTGTGGCAGGCAATCCCTCAAAAAATTCAAAATAGAATTATTGTATCACCCAGCAACTCCACTTCTGGGTATATATCCAAAAGAACTGAAAATAGGGTTTCAAAAAGATACTTTTTCATTCATGTTCACAGCAACATTACTCAAAATAGCTAAAATGTGGAAGGAGCACAACTGTTCATTGGCAGATAAATGGATAAGCAAAATGTGGTATATACATACTATGAAATATTACTCAGCCTTAAGTAGAAAATTCTGACATATGCTTCAACATGGAAGGAAACTGAGAACATGATGCCAGTGATATAAATGGAATGAGCTATTTGCAAAAGCATCGTATGATTCCATTTTTATGAGACACTTAGAGTAGCCAAAATCATAGAGACAGAAATCAGATGATGGTTGCCATAGGGCTGGGGGTGGGAAGGGATGGGGAGTTATTGTTTAATGGGTATGGAGTTTCAATTTTACAAGATGAAAAGAACTGTAGAGATGGATGAGGGTGATGGCTGCATAATATTTGAATATATTTAATACCATTGAATTATGTACTTAAAATGGCTAAGATGATAAACTGTGTTATATGTATTTTACCACAATAAAAAAAAAACTGAGGAGAAAAAAGGAGGCAGAGGGACAGAGGAAGGGGCCACAAGCCAAGAAATGCTGTGAACCATCAGAAATGGAAGAGGTAACGGACAGATTCTCCTCTGGAACCTCCAAAGGGAACCAGCCCTACTGGAATCCTGGCTTTTGACCCTGTAAGACTCAGTTTGGACTTCTGCTTTCCAGAAATGTTAAGAGAATAAATTTCTGTTGTTTAAAGCCATTAAAGTTTATAATTTGTTACAGCAATCATAGGAAACTAATACAGAGAACTCATTTTATCCTGAGTCTCCTTTATGGCCCAGCAGGATCTTCGTGAAAGTCTGAGGAAGAAGAATCACTGGGGACAAATAGAAATACTAACACTCTTTGGGAGAAACACATTTTTGGACCTCTCTTGACCATAAGGGGAATCCAGTTAAACTGTGTTTTGCCCTGGGTTTGGAAGGAGGCAAAGAGCTGACACTCCCAATCTATTTGCAGCCATTCAAGAGTCAACAGCTAAAATGGTCATTTTTGCAGTTTTTTTTAAAACAATAGAGTTTGTTATTTCTTGTCTAAATGCATCAGCAGGGCCAGTGAAGAAGGTCTGGAAAGTGACAGCTAAGATTAGCTCCCAACCTCCCCACAGAGACCTTGACTGGCTGTCAGCTCTGCAGGGAACAGCAGCGAACCCTCACGCAGATGGCCTATAAAAAAAGGCCTTGTCAGAGGCACCTTGACCTGCCAGGGTTTCTCTGGAACTCAGATTCCCAGCGGCCCTCCCCGGGTTGCGCTCCCTCGCATGATGTATTTCCTCTGCCTTTTTTAGAGCTGCGTTATGCTTGCTCCAGGAAACAGCCTCTTCCTTCTCATAAACACAGCCTTGGGTTCCCGACCAAGTGCCCTGCCACTCCACAGCTCCTTGTCCATCCATCACACCTTGCTGTCACCCTGGCCGCAATTGTGGAGAACTGGTCCAATTCCAGAGGTGAACCCAGGGTGGGGAGAAGGAAGGGGAAAGCCCTGGGAGCAGCTGAGGGTCACACACACCCCTGCTCCAGCAGGCTGATAAGGTCCCTGGAAGCTGGCTGGCCTGCACAGTGAGCAAGCCTTTCCGATGACCCAGCGGGTGTGATGGAAAGTCTTGATAAGGTCACCACCACAGCTAGGCTTTGCGTCTCCACTCCCTCAGATGGCCGTGCAGTGCCCAGCGAGAGGATGGAACAGAGATCCCGTAAAGAGGCAGGAAGGTGTAGTGAAAAACCATGGCTCTTGTAAGCAAGGTGGACATGGCTAAGGGTGGGATTTCAAGGGTCATCATGGCTCCCCCCCAATATATGCTCCGTTGCCTCTGGCAGTGCACCGGGAACCCCCACCAACGGCTTAAGAAAAGATAACATTTATTGAGTGCTTATGATGAGCCAGGCACTATACTCAATGTCACATTTAATTTTCTCCATCATCCTATCAAGTAGCTATCATTTTGCCCCATTTTACAGATGAGAAAACTGTGATGCAGAAATGATAAGTAAGTTGTCAAAGGTTGCAGAGCTGGTAAGTGGTGGAACTGAAATTTAAACCCAGATAGTAGCCCAGTGTCCACACTTTTCACCATTGTATCCTGCTTCTCAGGGGCAGCTAAACATTGAAGTCAGCTCTTCCCAACATGGATTCTAGAGTTGGACCAGTTGTCCAAAATCACAACCAAAGGTACTGAGAGCACCGTTTAGAGTGCTGAAATGTTCTATATCAGGGTGTGAACAGTGGCTACACCGGCATATACTGTATAAAAATTCATTAAGCTGTACACTTAGGATTTGTGCACTTTCCTATATGTATGCTATCTTTAATTAAACAGTCTCTTCATCTATCTTTCTATCTATCTATCTATCTATCTATCTATCATCTATTATTACTAGGACCTCCCCTATGAATATTTTAAAGCACACAGTTATGGAGGGCAAAGAGCCTTGTATTTTAACCTCTTGCCAATATTTTTATTTAGAAAAGTGGTTTAAATTAAAAGTTGCAGATTTGAATGCAATATGTACTTGCAAGAGAATGGCAGCTGGGATATGGAGCAGCAGGGAGAGAGGAGGGAGTGTTCCCTTCCTTTGCCCTGGGCATGAACCAGTTTCTCTGTAGAGGAACATGAGGTGGTGATGGAGGGATATACGCTTATTTTATATCTACTTCACCCCGCTCATAACCCTTCAACCTGATTTTCCCTTACTCACTTCATTAACACTCTCTTAGCTCTCATCACATCCGATGGCCTTCCCTCAGTTCTCATCCTCCTCGACCATCCTGCAAAATTCCATCTATTGAGCAGCCCTCTGCCTTCTTTGGTGGAACCCTTTATAAGACTTTGGTAACACTACAACATCCTTCTTTCATTCTCTCTCTTTAATGTGTCTCTGTCTCCTTTTTTTGTTCTTGGTTTTCTCCAACATTCTCTCGATGACCCTACATATGACCTCATCTTTGGTTCTTTCTACTCTCTCTCTTTATCCATCTCCTGCCATGGCCTCTACCTTCCATTGCCTCTAGTTCAATGATTCCTAATTCTGCAGCCAAAACAGAGTCCTTTTCTGAGCTGCAACCCTGAATCTCCAAATGACCACTTGACACCTCTCTCTAGATATTTTTCAAAGGCAATATGCCAAATACAATGGGTACTGTCATCCTTTCCCCAAAATCAGCTTTAAGCTTGCTCAGCCAAGCTCAAGTCTTGGCATATGCCCTGATGCCTCTTCCTCTTTCCCAGTGTCCAGCAAATACCCAAATCCTTTTAGTTCTCCCTTCGCAAAACCTCCCCAAATGTTTCCTCCCCTAAAGCAGGCCCTCATGTGCTCACCTCCACCTCCAGGTAGAGCAAGCAGAGACAGGTCTTTGGAAAGGTAGTTCTTTCCCAAAATATCTTTATCCAAAGCCCAGAATCCCACACTACCAATTTATCACTGTGTGTAAAATATTATCTTCTTTTGCAGCCCTCTTTTAAGATGCAAAACTCCTGGGAGGAATGATATTTGGTTGTGAAGTAAACACATGAGATAGAATCCCACCTCTGTTCATTAGAGTGTTGCCTATAGTAAGTTCTTAACTTTGTGGGACCTTGTTTTCCTGGTCTGTAAGACAGGATATTAATGTCTTCCCTAGCTAACTCATAGCCAATATTGCTTTAAAAAGAGATTTTTAAAAGATTTATGTGGTTTCCAATATTTATTTATTTATTTTAAATCCTCGCCTGAAGATATGTTTATTAATTTTGGAGAGAGAGGAAACATCAGTTGGTTGCCTTCCATGTCCCATACATGTCCTGACCAGCAATCAAAACTGCAACCTAGGTGTGTGTCCTGACCGGGATTCAAACCTGCAAACTTTTGGTATATGGGACAATTGAGCCACCCAGTCAGGACAATATTTATTGTTTTTTTAAGGTCCCAACAACTTTGTGTAAATGTTTTTGTTGGGTCCCTAGGGAAAAAAAAAAACAAAACAAGGCTCTGGTACCTCAGGACAAGGAGCTGGCCTGGTTCTACCATTTTGTCTCAGGGATGCTATCATGTAGTTTTGAACACAGTTATACATGATTTTATATATATAATCACTTGTAATAATACCAGATTAAGAAGAGAACTGATAAAGAGTGGTTTTACTAAAATCTGGAAATAGGGTAAAATGTCATGATGTTAAAATACTCAACAATGAAAAAGAAATAGAGGAAGTAAGATGAGAAAATGCTACTTTTTAAAATCTAAGCTGTATACATGTGAATGTCCTTATGACAGTCTATCTACCTTTACATGTTTCAAATGTGTATAATTTTAATATGTTAAAGACAAATAATTAGTAATATAGAAAATGTTCATCATATATTATTAAATTTGAAAAGTGAGTTAAGGAAAAATATATGTAATATGTTACCTAATTTATATCCCCCCCAAAAGAAGAAAAAGAATATAAATTATAGCATGAGCAGTAAATGATCCTCAAATTGTAACTTGGCAGTTGCTGGGTGAAATTATGGAGTTTCTAACTGTCTTATTTTGCTTTTCTGTATTTTTAGAATTCTATCTAACAATCATTTACCTTTTGTGTAATAAGATTCTGGAAAATGTTATTTAAAATTAAACAAAACTTATTAGATAGACAAATATTTTCAGAGATTGAAAGTAACCTGGGTTACTATGGGTTAAGCTATGGAGAAAAAGAAAGGAACTTTCTTTTTAAAGAAAAAAGAGAAATAGTTTTATTGAGGCATTATTGATATACCAAAAAAACTGCACATATTTATTGTACACAATAACTTTGTGTACAAACTTTGGTAAGTTTGGGCAAAGACATACACCTATAAAACTATCACGATGAGCAAATAAATGAACATATCAATCACTTCCTAAAGTTTCCTTGTGTCTGTGTGTGTTCGTATGAAGAATGCTTAATATGAATTGACATCTACCCTCTTAACAAATTTAAAGTGCACCCATACAATATTGTTAACTATAGGTGCTATGTTGAACAGCAGATCTCTACAATTTACCCATCTTGCATAACAAACTTTATACCAACTGAACAACTCCTCATTTTCCCATTCCCCAGCCTTGGTAACCACCATTCTATTCTCTGCTTCTATGAGTTTAACTAATTTAAGTATCTCACATAAGTGGAGTCATGCAGTATTTGTCTTTCTATGACTGGCTTATTTCATTTAACATAATGTCCTCCAGTTCAATCCATGTCGTTGCAAGTGACAGTATTTTCTTTCTTTTGTTTTAAGGTTGAATAACGTTCCATTGTATGAATATATCACAATGTCTTTATCCATTCATCTGCCAATGAATATTTGGGTGGTTTCCATCATTTGGCTGTTGTGAACAATGCAAAGTAGGCACTTTCATATATTTGGTAGGAGTGTAAATTGCTATCACCTTTTTAGTGTGTAATTTGGCAATATCTGTTAAAATTGTAAATGCTTATACTCTATATTTTAAATAAAAATTTAAAAGAAGACAGAGGGGGAAAGACTAGAAAATAAAGCCTTCAAAAAAAGAAGTAGAGATGAAATAACATAAGGGATTACTAATCGTGGATTGGTTGATTGCATTATGGTCTATCCATACAATAAAATACTAGGTAGAAGTACATTAAACAATAGTAACAAAAAGTACTATTGGATGGGGTTATGGATGTGGAAAACTGTGTACAGAATACTACCATCTATTCAAAAAGCAAAAAGGAAGAAAAAGAATATGTGCTTATTTGCTCATATGTGCACACAATATTGCTGAAAGTTACATAGAAAACATATAACATTGGTTGCCTCTGGAGAAGGAAACCAAGGGCAGGGGCACACAGGAAAACAGACTTGTACCTTTTGAAATTTGAAAAACATGGATTTAATACCTATTCAAACAAATATATAAAATCACAGTTAAATAAATGCAAAGTATAATGAAGCAAAAAGAAAGGAAGATGTGGAGCCAAGTCAATACATTACCAGGTGAGGAGATTTATAAAAGAAAGATCAGTCAGAGTGAATTCTAAGACTGTTGTAAAAGCCTGTGATTCCTCTTCCTACCATGATAATACCAACTGAGACTGCTGAGAATAACACACTTTGTATTCACTTACCCCAGCATGGGTTTCAATGATGGGTTTGGAAACTGGAGTCTAGTTTTGGATTGTCCTGGTAGGGCAATAGGAGATGAGGTGTTCCTGCATTGGTTTTCCTTATAGTCACTCTATGACATACTCTTCTAGGACCAAGCACTTCCGAAATGTTTAGAACTTTACCAAAGGAAGTCAAATCAGATGAAGCAACTTGGATGCAGTTTGCTCCGCTGATCAGATTGCCCTGCAAGTTCTTTTCCCTCAAGATCCAGACTTCTGGACTCCCTCTCTTCCCTTGGGAGACGTGTGCTCAAGGACCTTGAGCTAGCTGTGTATGAGGCCAGGCAAACATAGAGCTCAGAGAATGCCTCCTGGGGCAAATATGGGGTGACTGGCTTGGGAGCTCTTTCTCTGCACATGACAGGCTTGAATGAGTTCCAAAGTGCCTTCCAGTTCTGGCATTCTCTTGTTCTAGGAATGCAGGATTCCCTCCATTACCCCAGGTAGTTAAGGAATTAGCTGAACATCCAAGACATATGTAATTTAACTTATTTTTTCATCCTTTTATACATGTATGAGTCTTTTCTGAAATAAAAATTGAATCTCAGGGTCCAGAATTTAATCTCATACCATAGTTTTACCTTTGTTTGTTATTCTTTAGTTTGTTCACATCCCAATTAATTGTAAGAGTAGGGACAGATAGCAGAATCAAGAAAGTTGAAACCCAAGCCAGCAATTGGTAAAGCTGAAAATCAAGCCAATTTATATCATAGAATCTTCAAAATCTCAGCATGGGCAGTACCAAGCAGAAGATTGAAAGATTCTTCCCTGAGAATTTGACCAGCCCATGAGAAAATGTGTTAACAATTCTAACAAAGCATTTGCGCCAACAAACAGCTCACTCAAATCACTATATGTTGAAGCTCAGAGTCCAAAAACCCACTTCTGTTCTCAGAAGTTTTCATTGGTATTTTAGGTGCCTGTTCTTAATTATTCAAATATCACTGGACATCCAAGGAAAGCCATTATTATGAAATTCAAAGACAAAAAAAAAATCTAGGTTGGGGAAACAGCAATTATGCAGAGAGAAGAAAAAAGACAAACCAAAATTATCAATATTACCTTCAGATAAATAAGAGAAGATATTTCAGTCATGAAATAAGAACAGGGTGTGTATTACAACAGAATAATATTCAGAGGACAAATTAAAAGGGGCTCTTGAGAATTAAAAACCTGAAAACAACAATGTAAGGCTCAGCTATTTTCTGTGCATTTTACATGAAGGAGCCCATGGAGGAAGTCTTCCAAAAAGCTGAGCAGAGAGTGAAAGAGGCGAAAAGGTGGAATGAAAAGAAAGGAAAAATGAGGATCAGTTTCAACAATCCAATCTTCAGATAATAGAAGAGAGAAATAAGAAAACAGAGAGGATAAAACCCAATGAAATAATCTAAGAAAACTTCCCAAACTGAAGGACAAGAATTGATAGACTGAAAGACTACACAACGGATGGAAGTAGATCCTAAATAAGGCACGTTATTACAGAATTTTATAATACTGGGTGAAAGAAAAGTTCCTACAAGGTCCCAGAGAGAAAACACAGGTGACTTAGAGGGGATTAGAGGACTACTCAACACCAAAGAAGAAGCTAGAAGAATATGGAAAATGTTTTCCCAATTCTGAAGACAAATTATTTTCCAAACAAGAAGTCTAAATCCACATAAACAATCAATCAAATGTTAATGTAAAATAAAACTCATTTTAAGATATTCAAAATCTCTAAGGACACTAAATGATAATGGAAAAAATACAATAAAGATTAATTTTTTTTTCATTTTTTTCCCTTTTATTTTTTTCTTTCTTTCTTTTTAAATACATTTGCCAATAAAGATTAAATTTTAAAAAAGATATTCAAAGTCTCAAATTGCTGACTTTCCACGCACCCTTCCTTTTTCAAAATACAACTCTTGGAAATGGTGCTCCCACAAAATAAAGCAATAACCATGAAAAGAACGTGGGATACTGGAGACTCAAAGCTAACCTAGCAAAGGGCTGAAGGGAATTCCTAACAGAGCGCTGGAGATCCCAAGAGAACAGTTTGCCCCCATTGAAGAGGACAGCCAGTTCAGACTGGAGCAGTGAGATTCACAGACCAGACGTCCAGAGCACTGTCATCACCTGCGTTTCCTCTGTCATTGCACCATCTTTAAAACCTGAGGACAGAACTTCCAGGTAAGCCTGACCCAGATTCTTATCTGTACTTGTTTGCCTTGACAAATTCTAGCATGTGCGCTTGCTCGCTCTCTCTCTCTCTCTCTCTCTTCCTCCTCTCTCTCTCATGCTAACTTCGTGGGCTAACTGAAGACATTCATTTTACTCCACGGAAATCTTGGATCTACTCTTGAGCATTAGAGGGAATCTATGGGGGCTTAAAAGCAAAACATAGAGAGTAGCCTGTTCTCTCTGCCCGCATGTCTACTGATCATCCTGTCTCTGTCCCACACCACTGCCCTGCTAGTTTCCCTGGTTTGACAGCCCTAGACGTCAGGGCTTATTTATGGTCTTGCCCATTGACGTCTCCTACATGGTTCAGGTAAACTCTCAGTAAAGCTACAGCAGGACTGTGAACCAGAGGCTCTTTATACCTTCCCTCCTTCTGGGCGCCTCCATCTAAGAGCAGCAATATTGTCCTCACCTCACAGAGTTAGATTTGTGTTTGATACTCGGTTCCCACACCCCCCTGCCACCCCGTCCCCACCAATTAAGCAATATGGTATTTAGGGATACACGCATAGGTAAAAACCTCTAAGAAATACTTAAGACAAAAAAAAAATGTAGCTTGGGGAAACAGCAATTATGCAGAGAGAAGAAAAAAGACAAACCAAAATTATCAATATTACCTTCAGATAAATAAGAGAAGATATTTCAGTCATGAAATAAGAACAGGGTATGTATTACAACAGAATAATATTCAGAGGACAAATTAAAAGGGGCTCTTGAGAATTAAAAACCTGAAAACAACAATGTAAGGCTCAGCTATTTTCTGTGCATTTTACATGAAGGAACCCATGGAGGAAGTCTTCCAAAAAGCTGAGCAGAAGGTTGAAGAGGCGAAAAGGTGGAATGAAAAGAAAGGAAAAATGAGGATCAGTTCCAACAATCCAGTCTTCAGATAATAGAAGAGAGAAATAAGAAAACAGAGAGGATATTAAGAAATACTTAAGACTGGGTGGGGATGGAGGAGGGAAGGCATACAACTGGGTAAGGGACTTCTAAGTGCCAACAATGCTTTATTTCTTTACCTGGGTCATGAGTTCATAAGTGTTTATATTACTGTTGTTGTAACTAAAACTGAACATATCTATTTTATACATTTATTTCTGGGTATTTAGTACATACATATACACACAGTAATTATACCGAAGAGAAATTCATGATCCCAACACCTAGATAAAATCATAACAATTTAAATTCTTTTCTGTCATCTTCTTTCTGTGCATTTTTCACCGCTGATATCATACTGTGTGCACATTTTTGACATATACATTTTTTTGAAAGCCTGTTTAACATGAGCACCTTATGTTCTTAAATACTTTGCATATTTGTCATTTTAAGAATCATTGTAACATTGCATTGAAACTCTTCCCTGTTTCAAAGAGCATAACTCTCGGTAATGTTAGATTGAATCTTTGTGCTGGTGGAAGCTGTGTCTGAAATGCTCTCAGGGGAATCCCGAATTTCCTCCCACCACCCATTCACCCTGTCAAAATTCCACCCTCCTTCAAGGTCCAGCTCAAATCCCACCATGCCCAGGAAGCCCGACCACCATCCAGGGAAACCTCCTTCTTTAACCTGCGAGGGCACGTGTTCTCTAGTCTGCCTCTTTTTATAGATATTTGTGTTCATTTCTTTTCTTCTCTGGTACACAGTAAATTCTTGGGGACAGAGACCTGTGTCTAGAGGCCCCGGAAAATACTAAGTGCTCCATAAGTAATAAGTAAATAAATTGGAAAGACTGCTTTTTTATTCTTTGCTTCCATATCCTGCATTACCAGTAGTGTTTGTCTATATAATTAAGTCACTTATGGGCTTTCACCCAAATTGAAGGTTCTCAAATGAAAACACATTCTGTTTGTCCATAATTGCCACATCCAGAAATTGGGAACATGCCACCCCTGCTGTCCCTGGTAATAGATTTGATATGCGCTTTGAGGACTGGATTAAGGAATGTTTGTGCTCTAAAAACAACAATTTGTGTTTATTGCGGGCCTATTATGTGCCAGATACCAGCTTGAGAAGCTTGCATAAGTCTATGATTTAATTCTCACAGAAACACTGTGAGAGAAAAGCTATTTAGTTTCTTCGTTTTACACCTGAAGAAATCGAGTCACTTGCCCAGACTCAACCAGGTTGTATACATAGGCATTAGGACTCCAGCTCAGATCTACCTGAGTCTCATATCCTTCACTTCCAGGAAAGGATGCTTTCTTGGAAACAAAAGTATAATATTTAAATTTTGATCTCCAGCTCTCAGCTTCATATTGCAAAACTAGTTGTCCATCAAATGGCTAACACTTGTGAATATATGTTTATTGATAAATACAGAAGAACAGTAGATAATGTTCAAAAGACAGATAAAAAAGAAAACCCTAATTTTACCACCTCAAAAATACTATCACTTGGGAGTACTCTCTTCCAATCTTCTTCCATAGGTGTATACCTTTAAACAAAATCCTCAGACAGTTGTGCATGTGCTCGTAAACAGAACAGTCTGTTTATTGGTAAAGACAACAGTGGCACCAATGACAAATGTCAGCTCTCCTGCAGCTTTGCCTGGGGCTCATCTTGCATTAGATGGAAAGCTGGAAAGATGACGAAGGTGAAGTGTAATTAACAAGGAGTTGATCTCCTACAGTCAAACATAGCTTGTGTGCAGCGGGGGACTCCTGGGTGAGAAGAGCGGTGGCCGTTAACAGCACTGGTTTCTGCTCTGAGTATCATATGTCTACTGTTGCTGAACATGCAGCAAAAAGTAAAATATAATTTACTAGAAAATGTTGAATTTTATAGCTATATTCTTAATTCTTAATTGTTTAGTTATTTGAAGTTCTTTTTTCTGGGAAAGACATCAGGCAAATGTTTCTTTTGTAGGCAGAATAATTGTCTCCAAAATGACCTATATCCTGATCCCTGGAATCTATGAATGTGTTGCTTTACATGGCAAATTTGCACTGTAATTAAGGGTACAGACCTTGATATGGGAAGATTATCCTGGATTATCCAGGTTAACCCAGCCTAATCACATGAATCACATGAATTTCCAAGCTGTGGTCAGAGAGAGACTTGATGACGGAAGAAGGGTCAGAGGAAGAACCAGAAAGGTTGCATCTGAGAAGGACTTAGCCTGTCATCGCTGGCTTTGAAGATGGAGGTCGGGAACTATGAGCCAAGGGATGTGGGCAGTCTCTACAAGCTGGAAAAGGCAAGGAAACAGATTTTCCTCTAAGTTTCCGAAAAGGCTAACACTTTGATTTTATCAGTGAGACCCATGTCAGATTTCTGACCTACAGAACTGTAAGATAGTAAATTTGTCTTGTTATAAATCACTAAGTCTATGGGGTTTGTTACAACAGCAATAGAAATGAATTTTCTCTATTTCTCCCTCGCCCTGTCTTCTCCTCTTTCTCCTTCTGTCAACTGTGTCCTTACTGATAAGTGTGTGTGACTATGCTATGCTTGATTCTCCACTCCAGGCTCGGTCACTGCAGTTAGTTCCTGGATTTGCTGTCAACTTTTGGATCCACTCAAAATGAAAACAAGAAAAGAAACAGAAGCTACAGGTGTCACTCTTTGCACTGGCTAAAGGAACTGATGACAGAACTCTTGTCTGTCTTGTTTATTACTATGTCCTCAACACCTAGAACAGTGCTTTGTACACAGTACTAGCTTAATAAACACTTGCTGATTGATGGATGGATGGATAAATGGTAATTTAGAAACTTGTATCTTTTCCCCAAACCATGTGCTGTTGTTTGCCGCTACTAACTCTCTGAATCTCATCATTACCCCATGTTTATTCAGGGAGAGGCATGAATGCCATGGGCCTGCTGGAGTAAAACTGAGGTTGAAGTTAACATAGGAGTAGCTCTGCTTAGCCAATGAGGACTTTGTATAAATATAGCTTATGTAGGGCTTGATGACATATATACAAAGCTTCCTTAATCATTCATTCAACCAAAATTAAGAATTAACTATGTGTAGGACTCTGCCACATTGTAAAGACACGAAGAAAACTAGGACATAGTCACTACATTCCCACATTGACAACCTAGGAATGGCTATTGGCTGTCTTAGAATGCAACGTGGTGGACACTCTTTAACCAACATCCCCCCTCCCAATTATTTTCTTTAGATCTTATAACAATGACCCAGAAAAATATGTATTATTATGTAGTGTCATTTTATGGATGAGAAGACTGAGGCTGGAAAGGTAAATAGCATACAAAGTGCAAGTCAGTTGTTCCTGCCAGGCTTGGAATCCAGGTCCATGTGGTTCCAAAGGCATATAAGAACTACACACATTGCATAGTGACTTAAGAGTTTACAAAGCACTTTTATCATACATGATTTTACTTACCTCTTCTAACAAGTGTATGAAGTAGGCAGTGCTATACTCATTTTACTAAAGAGAAAATTTAAACTCAACTATTTGCCTGAGGCACAATTTTTAGGAAGACATACATTAGAATACAAAGTGAGACAAATGGTAATGGTAGAGATGAAGTTTATGCCAGGTGAAAATTTGTTAGTTAACTGTGTTGATTATAATCATTTGCTTGATCTGGGGCCAGCAATTTCATAATCATCCTAAGTGTCATGTTGGGTGTATCATGCACATTTCTTATATTTGGAAAAGCCCCACTTTGTTCAGCACTTTAACATTATAGTGGTGTTCATCAAAGCTGTGGTCTAACTCATTACCTTTTATAATAGAAAAGATAGATTCCCAACCAATCAACATGCTACAAGTTCTTCCACCCTTCCAACAAGGCATCTTTGGCCCTAAGTGATTGTGCAAACATCAAATCAGACCTGGGTCAAAAAAGAGACTTGATGCTTATCAGGGTTATTTAAGGTTGATGGTGATGAGAGAGGGTATCTGTGAAAATTCCTTAAGGGTAGTAATCACCTCTTTACTTATTTCTTTGTCTTTCAGAGCATCTAGGACAAGGCCTGGTCCATGGCATTCATTGAATGAATGACTGAGTGAGTAAGTGAATGAATGAAAGTTCCAAAGATGCAAACATGGGAAAATTCTATGAAGGAGCTCAAAACTCAGGAGCACCTGAAGGCAAAAAGGAAGGCAGTGTAGAAATTTGATGGAGAAGTTTACATAAGGCCATGGTGAAACGGCTTGCCACTGACCATGTGTCATGCCCTGAACTAACCACCATCAAGTGTAAGGATTAAATTTGACAGTTTAGGATAGTGGACTGTTCCCCTACCTCTGCCACTAGCAATGTTGCCTTTAGCAAGTTTCTCTTTTTATATATAAAAAACAGGATCAAGGTGGGGATGGAGACCAGTTAATTTCTAAAGTTTTTCCAGAGCGTCTGCCAGCATGTTAGGATGAGTCACCAAAATGTCCCATTCTAGCTTCCATTCATGGTGCTCTCCCATGCCCCAGACTACTGTGCCCACCAAGTTCATGTGCACCCCTTCCAAGTAGTCTCCAAGGAACAGCTTCTGCTCAGAATTCCTGATCTCCCACCCCACCCCTGACATCTCCAAGGGGGTTCAACTTTCATCATTTGAGCAGCCAGTGCTAATCAGGGAAGTCCAGATGCAGAGAGTCCCACATTTTGTGTGAAAACAGCCCTTGGAGAATTCATTTTAAAATGCAGTTTTCTGGGTCCACCTACAGAGTAGATCTTAGAAGGGCCGTAAAATTTTCTAACAAACACCCCTAGACGACTCTGAGAGAGGTGATCCAAAGGCCATTCTTTGAGATGAAATGATCTAGATTTTGACCCTAGACCAATGGTTCTTAACCTGCAGTTTATGGGTTTCGAAAGGACCTGAGGATAGAATGCAGGGGTCCATGAACTTGAATGGAAAAAGACATCTTTATTGTTATTAGTCCTAACTGTAATTTGGCATTTCATTCACTTTGAATGTAGGCAACAAACCCAGTAGTATTAGCAGTATCTGTGATTTTTATCACCAGTTTGAATCACAGATAAGTCATAGCCCATTACTGCTCCCTCTGATAACTTGACATCCCATTTACACTCACCACAACTTTAAAATGATGGTTGCTTTTTGGGGGGTAAGGAAGGGTCTAGTCAAGGAACATGTATAAATGACCCAAGGACATGCACAACAGGGTGGGGATTGACTGCGGGAGTGGGGTTTGGGTGGGCTGGGCAGTGGGGAGCAATGGGGGAAATTTTGGAAAACTATAATAGGACAATAATAAAGTTTTTAAAAAAGAAAAAAGAAAAGTAAATAAATAAACCGATGGTTGTTTTTAGATTTGCGATTGGATTTTGTTATTTAAAAGAAGCACATATTACTATATTATTATTTTTAAAAAGATTTTAATAACTGCATTTCAATATCATTGTATGTATATTATTTTATGTATTTAAAAATACTATTCTGAGAGAGGGTCTATAGGCTTCACCAGACTGTCAAAGTTGTCAAAGAGGTCCTTGGCAGAGGGGAAGGAAAAAAAAGTTAAAGGTCCTTGCTCTGTATAGTGACAGTTATGCCAAAGAACCAAAAACTATTTCTGGCACCCTTTTGCTCCGTGTTTTTATTCTATTGCCCCTCTCCCAAAGAAAACCCATCAGCCAGGTGGAAGACCTCACAAAAATTACAAAATTCTCAGGGCTAAAGAAGAAGCAGACTCCCAGGGTGGACTATTTTCTGAAAGTGGCCTTGGCAAAGGTTAGGAAAGGCTGATTCCTCCTAAAGCTTCCCTTGGCCTGGAGAACATGTCCCTTTGTTTTCTCAATCAAATTGAGCCACTTTTCCTACTTCAAAATCCGCTGTTTTATCAAAATAAATATTGACTTGAGAGGATAAGAAAACCACACTCTAGATGAACAGAAACTTCCTGGAACAAGTCACTGAATACTCATCAGAAATAGAAACTCAGTGAGGTGGGGAGCAAGGACCGTCTAGTCTGCTGTGTGCCAGCACCATCATCCTTGCTCGCTTTCACATATAAGCTGGCCCAGCGGTAAGTTAGGTGGGCATTTCCTTTTGGAAAGAGAAGCAAAAGCAAGGCCACACAAGCTAGCGGAATGACCACCCTAGGTCACAGGGTGTTTGGGCAGTGCCCACAAATTCCAGGTCCCCTGTGCTTTATAAGCTCCCAAGTAGCTGCTGAAAGCCTTATCCAGTTTACAAATGAGGAAGGAGCTTGAAACACAAGCATCCTGGCCCCTGGCACTAACTACACTGGTTGCTCTCTGCTAAGAGTTTATCTGTGCATCCACAGCCGGAAAGAAATCAGCATTCCTGGCCCCTGACTTAAAGAAAATTAATGACTAGGCTAGATGCGTCCTGGGGACTCCCTACTCTCGCGGTCTTAACACCCAGAGCAGGATGTGTAGGCTGGGGGAATGCCCTACCTTCTGGCTTTGGTCAAGACAGGGATTTCTTAGAAGGCTGGGGCGGGCGGGGGCGGGGGGGGGGCGGCAATCAGCGGCCATAAATCTTGGAGAACCTTCACCGTTTACAAGCGAGTTCTCGGGGCCCCTCTTTTCTCTCTCGAGGTATATTTACAACGCCAAAATCTCCGTGTTAATGGACCTGGGATAATGGTGTTTACTTTACCGCCGATAAAGCGCTCAGCTTCCTGGGGAGCGGCTGTAAAATGTCCTGGAGGTAGGGGCGTAGGAGGGCTCCGTTAAAGTGGGCGCTGGTAGAACCGGGGCACTAGGTTTTTTTCCAGGCAGGCCCCCACCCTCCACCCCTAGGCCCGGCTGAGCAGCCCAGGCCTCGCGGGTGAGGACGGTTCCCACATAAATCACCAGCGCCAGAGTCTCGGGAAAAGGCGCATTTTTCATTGCCGGCTGCAGGGCAACTCCCGACAGCGAACGAGAAACAGAAGTTGTCTTTAGATAAACCGTTTACCGGAGCGCGCCTCCTGGCAGCGAGGCCCACAGAGCACAGGGCAACGGGGTCCAGGCGCTGCGTCCCCCACCCCGCCCCCCGCCAGCCGGCCAGCCGAGCACGCCGCAGAGGCCCCAGAGAAAAACCCAGATAGTCCGAAGGGCTGACTCCAAGTTCTCCCGCCGAGCAGACGGAGAGTAAGAACCAAGAGGTAAGGAAAAGAGCTTCAAGGTCTGGGGAGACTGGCTGGAGAGGTGATGGCCACGAAGACTCTAGAGTCCTAAGACCGGAGAGCCCAACTCCACATTTACCAACTGTGTGGTTTCCAGCAAGTGACTTTACCTTTCTCAGTTTTGGGGATCTTCAGTTAGAAAATGGATGTAAAAAAAAAAAATACTGTCTTCTTAGTCTATATTCAAAATTAACAAATTAAATCAAATGCGATTTGTATAACCTGTAAAGCCAGTTATTAACCAGAGATCTGAGGATGGGGGTTCCATGAAAGCCCTGGAATTGCTGACCAAGAGTTGCATGCGCCCATGGGCATTCTCCTGGGGGAGAGGGTTCATACCTTACATCAGGGCCCCAAATAGTTGCTCTGACCCCAAAATGTTAAGAACCACCGCTAGTTCTGTAGCGGGACTTCATAGAGTTCTGTCTCTGAGACGAGCTGTGAGAACTAGCCCTGACTTAAACTCTTTAGGAGAGTTTCCTCTTCTCTAAATGAGATAATAGTTCCTAGGATTGTTGTGAAGAGTAAAAATGCTTAGCACGGTGTCTGGCACTAGTAAAAGCTAACCAAATGTTATTTTAACGCGTCAGCCCTAGCAGTGGAGTAAAGACGCGTGGCTCCAAAGCCAGAATTCCAGGCCTAGTCTTTTCCAGCTGAAGGCTGCCAAGATCCTAGAAATCCTTGTTAGCCCTGGGCGCCAGCGGGTGGGCTACCTGCCCGCTAGCAGGTGGCAGCGGCCTTTCCAGGGCGCGTGGTGGGTGCACAGGCCGCGTTTTGCTCCAGAGAGCTCTGTGGATATACCGGTGCGCACCTGGGGCCGGGGCCGGTGGGGCCGTCCCAATTTGGGGAACATTGCGGACCGCTGGGTGGCCGCCCTTTGAAGGCTGAAGGCGACTCTAACCCGGCCGACCGCCAGGCGCCCGGGGCTCAGCTATAATCCGGATTTGGAGGCCGCAGCACTAAACTGGCCGCCACCTACAGGGAGAATCAAAGCGGCCGCCATCCTGGGAGCTCCAGGTCTTGTTTACTTGTTGACGCGTGCGCATCCGAGCGGGGCGACCTCGATTTGGGAAACAGCCCTGAGAGAAGAAGGGTAGGGGCCTCCCAGGAGCAGGCACCTCCAGCCTCCACCCCACCGGAGGCCAAAGCTTCCTATCGCGGGCAGACACGTTTCCTTCCCTCCTAAGGTCAGAGGTCGAGCCCAGGAGAGGCCTGCTCCGTCTTCCCTCCAGGCCCACCCCACTAGGCAGCCCGGAGCCCCGTTTCCAGCCCAGCCGCCTTCCCCCACTCCCGGCTCACCATCCATTAGTGTAATCCCCTGTCCAAACACTGCGGCTGGGACAGCCAGACGTTGGTGTAAACAGACCCAGGGGGACAATTCTAACGATATAAATAAAATAACCATTAATAGCGTAAATTTTTCGATGAGCCGGAGGCCGAGCACTCGGGGCTCCAGTCGTGCTCCAGAGTTTGTGTACACAGCGTGGACAACACGCATCCGTCAGGTAAACTGAAGGTTCTTGCCGGGGCGGAAATCTGAATCCGGAGCAGGTGAGGTCCCCGCAGGCGCGTCAACTGGGACCCCGACACACACAGGCCTGAGCACGCACGTGGCTTGGGACAGGCGCACACGCCTAGAAAGTCGCGCCACCGCTGTTTGCGTTTCTGTTACCGCCCGAGCCCAGCCCCAAACCCAGTGGAACAGGCGTTAACCGGCCCTTCTCCCAAACAACCCGCACCTGTGTATCCAGCCACGGCCCACCGAGGGTCCCATCCTCAGCCTCAGTGCGAATGGGAACGCAGCGCTTATACAGAGAAACGGATTCAGTCAGCCCCCACTAGTCCTGGAGTTAATACTAATAAACTAACATTGACTGAGAGTTTACTGTACTAGTCACAACGCTAAGTGCTTCACTGGGGTAATCTTTCATCTTCAGTGTGACCAATGTGATAGGTACTTTCAGTATTTCCAGTTCTACAAATCAGAAAAGCAGGGCTCACAATTAAGGAATTTGCCCAGAGACAAAGTGGAAACAGGATTTGAACCCACCGCTCTGCACTAAGAAGCGCACTGTGCACACTAGAGGTGCAGGCACTTGCTCAGATTCCCAGGGGCCTGGTGTCCAAGGTCTGGCATGTCCCCGCCCCCGCTAGGCTGCAGCGGTTGGTTTCCAGTGAGAAGTTCCTTCTTCGGAGGGACTGGGCATAGTAGATGAGAGGTCCGGGCAGAGAGAGGGGCACCTCCTCCCAAAGCCCTGTAGCCTGTTCCCAGGGACTGGGATTGGGGCTTGAGGCGCTCCCAGAGCTAGATCTCTGGACTCACGTCAGCTCAGTGGCCCTAATGCTAGACACTCAATCTATGGATAGCTAGGGGATGGTCCCCCTGGGGGCAGGTGGCCTTGGAGTCCTGGTTCTTGGAATCAGACTTGTGCAGGACGGTCTCTCCAGCCTACCTATGAGGTGGAGCAGCAGTGTCTAGTGCAAGGGCCTGGAACTGTTGCACCCATCCCTTTTGTGTGCTCTATGACCTGGGACAAGTAATTTCTTTTTGCGGGCCTCAATTTCCGTGGCTCTAATTGAGAGGGGAAGAGCAATAAAATCGTGCATGTGGAACATTTTGTTCACCAGTGGGAAGTTTACTATTGTGATTAATATTAACTCCATGGCAGGCACTTCAGAAGGCAGAGCATAGGGTGTGGCAGCACCCGCTTCTTTTTGAAGAGAGAGCTAAGAAGAGCAGGGATGGGAAGAAGGGAAGCAGTTCTGAGGAGATGCCCCTGGAGAGTTGGGGGACTCCACAGGGCTCCACCCCACCTCCCAGCAGTGTTTATTTTCAAGGTAGCCTCCAGTCAATCCCCTCACCTGGGCACATTCTAACACATTCTTCTCCAGGGCTGCGGACTGCCACCTGGGCCCTACTGGAACGTTTGGGGAGGGGGATGGCTGTCGAACTGGAATTTGCAAAAACAGAAAGAACAGTGCCTGGGCAAATAGCCCATGTGCGGAGCTCATCCTGGTAATGCTGGGGCTGTCCAGGAAAGTCGCAGGAGCAGAGAGAGGGAGCTGAACGTGGAATGCAAGGAACTTAAACTTGGGCAAGTTACCTCACCTCTCTGAGCCTCAGTTTCCTCCTCTGAAAAAAATGCTTAATGAATAGGGCCATAGACGAGAGCTGTTGCAAGAAGCAGAAACAATAACAATGGTGGACACTTAGGAAGGGTTTACAGCACTCCTGGCACTGTTCTCTGATCCTCATAGCCAGCAGTCTCCCAGCCCCCAGTCCTACCGAGGTCTCTCGCCAGCGGTCTGATAGTTTATGTGGGAGCTGGGAGTGAGGAGGTTATTACCCTGAGTCATACATGTGCTTGTAGGAAAGCCATGAAAAGTAACCAATGCTCTCTATATGACCATTGCTGGTGGGAGTATTATTGGTGTTACTGTTATTAGCAGTATTGTATCTATTGTTATTGCTGCTCACTCCTACCTGAGAGGTAGTCATCAATAACTTCTCTTTATGGAAAAAGGAACAGGCTCAGAGAGGGTAGGTGACTTGCCTGAAGTCACACAGCGGATGTGGGACAGAGTGTAGAGATCAGATACCATGTGAAACTGAAGGTCAGATGTTCTCACCCCTACCAGAAGGAAAAGGAGAAAATGAAGTGTGTGGGACGTTGCACTAGGGCAGGGTGGGGAGAGGGACACCCACCACCCACTGCCCGCAGGGGTAGGTCCTGGGCTGCTGATTTATTTACATTCCAGCATGGACACTAATTGGCCAGATCTTTATCTAAACATGATAACAATGACGTGAGACTTCGGGGATTTGTTTACTGCAGCTAAAAAATGATGCATTTGTGGGAGCGGAAAGCTGGGTCAGGGTGCAGGATTTGTTTGATATGCCTGTGTGTTCTGTAGGGTAGGTGGGAGGGGGGGTCCAAGAGGATCCTGTTGGTGATTCCAAAAGTACTCAGATATCCCAAAACTCCAATGATTAAGAGAACTAGTCTCCTTGTTTGGGGGCCAAAATAAAAAGCACAAAATTTGATTGATAACTAAGTAATGTTTAGGGTTTTTTTTCCCCAAGTGAGAAAAGCGGGTACCTGGGAATACTGCTCCCTGAGCTCTGCTCAGGGGAAGAGAAGTTCAGAGCCTTCCTCCTTGTGCTTAACACCCACTCCTCATACCCACCCTGAGGCCCATCATAAGAACACTTACTACACACCTCTCCATCCTGAGGGCTCTGTAAGCCCATCATTTCTTTAATCCTTACTGCAGGCCCATAAAGTCTGCGCCATTATTATCTCCTTTTACAGGTGAGAAAACTGCTGCTTATCGGGGCTGAAGGGTTGGTTTGAGGTTACAAGACTACAAAAGCGGCCCTGAGTCAACACTTTGGCCCAAGACAGAGGCATGAAGTGTGAATATAATTTAGAGAAAGTTCAGTCTTCCCAGGCCCCCACCCCAAACCCAACGTCCTCATTCTGTGGGCTCTCCCCGTAGAGGAGGGGTGCGTGCTCCCGAGGTTTGCGCGCATCCATTCATGGACACACTGGCTTACTGGTGGTGGGAGGTGTAAAACATTCATATGTGCTCATGTCTGTGTTCACTCAGTGTGAGGGTTACGATAGTACACAGACATACACACGGACTACCCTCCCTACTATACTAATGGGAAGGGGATGTGTGGAGTTTTTAAAAGTCTAAATTACAGAATAATTTCAATGTGGTTTTATTACTTTCAAGAACACACACAGTCATTACAACTCTGGTAATAAAAATCTATCCCCTCTTCTCTGACTGTAGCTTAGACAGGTCCTTATGAGACCACTTTGGACAAGACTAATTGTAATGATCCCATAAATTGCCTGAATGGAAATAGTGCATCTGATACTCATGAAAGCTAGTTTTCATCTTGGATCATATAAATACTTCTCTTCAAATCTCATGTCACTACCCGTAATTCACGTTTTTGTGGGGAGAAAGGGAGGGAGGGAGTTTCAGAATGGATGTTGGCCGAGCGCTCCTGTTTTCACCACACTCTCTGAAAATGCAGCGCTCTAGTGTGAGCCTGCGTTTATGGGGAGTCCTAAGTGCCTTCTTCCCCATGCCGATCTGCATGTGCACACTGATGTGTTCACACAGGAAAGCACATGCCTTTTCATTCAAAGAGAAAGGTAAGTCCATAGAAACATGCATGTCAGGTCTGCGTGCATTTGCTGGAAATCCATATTTATCAGATTGTAGCAACTGCCGTCAACCTCAGAAACAGGGTTGCAGATGGGAGGTAAGGGGATGGAGATTGGCTGGCTGCCGACCATGCAGCTGGGGAGCCCGACTCACGGGCAGACAGCTCCAGATCCTGTCTCCTCGCCGGAGACCAGTGACTCGGTGTCCCCTCTGGCTCCCTACCCAGCAGCTAGGAAGAGGTTACAAGTGTGCTGGGGACAGCTACAGAGTGCTGTGAGGGTGGGGGAACCTAACTCTGCTCTCCCAGATTTGGCCCCTGCATTTTAAAGCAGTCTGAGAAGCACTTCAATACTTCCCAGCTGGGATGATCTCAAGGCTAAACTGCCCCCTAATCTACAGTGGGGCTGGCAGGAAAGGAGAAGGGAAGGTTGGCTCAGTCTGCTCTGCCTGTGTGTGTAGTGGGGGGTGGGGGGTGGGGGTGGCCCTGGCCTGAAAGCCCCCATCTGTGTTCTCAGGGGATGTTGGGGGCCTGGGTCCTATGCTCCCCTTCAGCTCCTCTGTGATCCTCTTTGGGCCGCCACAATAGAAGGAAGCGGAGGCTCTGCAGGATCCGCCTGGAGCGGGGATTTCCATAGAAAAGGTGGCCAAGTTTGCCACCTGGAGCCCCACAGATGGGTCAGGGTCCACAGCTGAGGCTGCTGGAGGTTGGTGGGCAGGGAGGTGAGAGGGGTCCTACAGGTTGGAGCGGGGTGCAATGGAGGGTCCCTATCACACACCCAAGGTGCTTGGGCATTTTTATGAACAGTTCCCAAGACAGAGTAAGCATGCCTATGAAATGGAGGGTAGGGGGCCTGGGGTTCAGGAGTGGGGTGGGGCTCTACTAGTGTGGTCCAACCTGTACAAGTTCTCTGGTGCCAGATAGGGGATTTCTCTCCGCATCAAAAGCCTATAGGGTCCCGGGAAAAGAAAATGTGGCAGCGTCAGAGTGAAAAAGTGAGAAAAGAGGGGTGAGAGGAATAAAATTAAAGTGGAAAGGGGAGGGAGTGAAAAAATAAGAGAGAGAAACAGGTGTGCAGGAACGGAGATCCAGTGAGAAAGAAGTCAGAGGGAGGAGGAGATGAGAGAAAGGAGCTGGGGGGAAGGAGAGTGAGGAAAAGAGGGGAGTGAGGAAGGGATGAGGTGGAGGAGCAAGAGATGGGCCCCAGTGAAAGCAGAAGGGGCCAAAGGGAAAAGAGACGGGCTTTGGGGCGGAAGAGGAGGATTGCCACAGAAGTTTTGGGGTCGCGAACTCCGAGGTTCTCCCAGGTCTCTGAGTACCGCGAGTCGCCAGAGGTGAGGTCTTTTTCCCCGATAGTCAGGAAGGAGTCCGGAGAGGTGGAGAAGAGTTCGAGAACCTACAGGCGGGTTCAAGGACAGAGGTCCAGCGGGGTCGGCCCCGGGTTCCTTGGTAGGGCCCCGGGCTCGTGGCCGGCAACAGGAGAAAGACGCGCCGGGGAGAAAGCCCCGCACTCCAGTCCTCAGTGCCCACAAAGTGCACAGGCTTGGAGCCGCGCGCCGGTGGCTGGCAGGGTGGAGTGAGGCCTGGCAACCTTACAGTTCCTGCAGCCTCATGGCCTTGGATTCTTCATCTCCGTCCGACGTGACACAGCGGCGTCTCTGCCGGCTGTGGAGGCTGCGATGTAGAGGCCCGAGTGTGTGGGCCTGGCTCCTCCTGCGCGTTGCGCCTTTGGTCCCTGTAGCAGTGCACAGTGGTGTCCCGCGGCTGCCTGGGGCCTTGGTCCTTTACAGGTCAGGTCCCTGGCCTGTGCGGATCAAGGCCAGCAGTCCACAGCAGCACCGCGCCCCCCCCCCCCCCCCCCCCCGCCCCGGCCCAATCCCTGCAGGGTCTGGCAAGCTGGGGTTGTCGCCAGGGCGGTGGTAATTGTTAGATGTCCCCACCGCTTCAGAGAATCAAGAGCAAGTTGGCGACTAGACCGGCAGACTCGATTGTCTACTCACGGAGCAAAAGTTCCTGCTGCACCTTGGGAACCGCTTTCAGGTTGCGGACCAAAGACCCGGACCTCCAGGCCGGACGCTGTGAAGAAGAGACAAGGAGTTGCTTTAGCCACAAAGCTGTGGCAAAGATTTCTTTCCAAGTGAGAAAGGTCTTTTTCGTTCTCAAACGGTTTGAAGTTATTTACTCCAAATTGACCCCCACAGAGATATGGAGAAAAGATTTCTACATCCGTGGACAAAGTCCTACAGCTTGCGGTTGAGAGCAGACAGGGTTGAAAAGATCGCGGTGAGAAGAGTCACGAAGAATCTCCGTTCCTTGGAACGTGATGACCACATTCCCCCACCTCCCACTGTTATGGCTCAAAGATCTGCACCAAGCAGGCGGACGCTCTGGTTTAAGTGAATTTATTGGCCAAAGACTGCAGCTGCAGTTCTGAAGTCAGACTATATTTTTTAACGTCTATAGACATTGAAATTTCGCTACAGGAAGTTTAGCTCACACCAAAAAAAAAAAAAAGTTAAAGAATGCATTCAGAATTCCAGTTTAATCCCCGAGTTAAAACCTTCTCTGCACTACCAAAAAGAGGATGCAAACAGTAGAAATAAATGTCTGTGTTTGGGCATCCTTTATTTGGGTGATTTTGTTTGAAAAATATTGCATTAATTTTTATTAGACAAAGTTAGATTTTCTGATGTGTGTTTTCTTGGCAGAATAGAACTTGTTTTGGTGACAAAAGTTGTATTTACATTGTTATCATAAAATATTTTGGAGTGGCGCAGATACATATAGATATGGAAGGTCCTCTCCCTGAGAAATCGAAACTCACTTCCTCAGTAAGGGCCTGTAATTTACAAAGAATTACAGGATTACTGAACGTAGACTGGTTTTCTCCAAGGAAAAGAAAGTGGTAACTTATTAAGAAAACTCAATTCCAAACACAAAATGGAAAAATCTGGCATGTAAACACATACAAAACAAGCTGAAATGTCCAAAACACCATTTTTAAATCACTTACAAAATTACCAAAATGAGGAAAAATTTCCTCTGTAGGAGTTAGATCAGTTCGATGCTTTCTGGGACTGACCTACTAAGTTGACTGATGTTTCTTGAAAAGTAGAAAATGTATTTAACCTCCTCACAAAACACGATTGCCTTTAGATTGCTCAAAATTTTTGAATCATTTTCTAACATCCCTCAACTAAAAACCAAACCAAAACAATTGTACACATACACACCACCACCAACAACAAAAAACCCTATTTAGTGCTGCCCCTAAAGAGGAAAAAATTTTTCCTTTTATTTCATTTCTTTTTTTATTTTTTGGTAAGAGCCATTAAAGATAAAATTTCTAGGAAAGCAATAAAAATGAAAAATTATATGAAAAAATTCTGCTGAAATGTTATCATGTAGTTTAGCTGTAAGTTCATCACAGATGGTTTTTCATGTTGTAATAGAAAAATCACTTCTGACTTTGGTGCTACATTTAGATTAGAAAGCCGCAATAACTTTGAACTTTCTTGTGGCATTGGTTACATAATTAACTGGTTATTTGTATAGTTGGATGGTAACAACAAAAGCGGAGGCTTATTTAACTAAAATGATTGATTATCTGCCTATATTTATATGTATGTTAATGAAGCAATTTTTGTGTAGAGGATAATAACTTATGGGAATGCATTACAGTTTTCAAAGAAGCATCACATTTTTATTTGATAATATATTTACTGTAATGATTAGCATGTGACTTTCTTCTATAAAAGGCATAGTTTTATTTATTGCTTACACACCTATATAGCACTTGCCCCTCAGAATTTGCCATTGTTTTACTATGATCTTTATCACTTAAGGCAGGAGGGGGACTTGCATAAATGTATAATGTGACAAGCATATATAGGCAGGTACACTCGATTAAAATAAAATCAAACGCTTCCATGGATGTGATGATATTTACTTTATATGACAGTAATTAGCTAAACTATCTGGAACGAAAACCTATTATTAGTTGAGCACAGCTCCGGGATTTTAAAGATCCTCTTTTCAGACAAGAGAATGCAAATGCCCCAGAACATGATCGTAACTGGATACTCCTTGGAACCAGATTCCACGTCCTGATAAGTGACTCCGGAGCACCACAGGCGGCTGTAAAGTACCACTGCTCTGGCGCTCTCCTCCCCAAGAGGGGTGCACAGCTGGTGGTGTGTACTCTCTCCAGGTCCTCGGGGCTGCAGGCTGCAGGCAGCTCAGCTCCCAGAAAGGCAGGCCACTTAGATAGGATTGGCCTGGTGGGGATCCCTGCTGGGAAGGTCTGCTTGGAGGGAACCAGACCCACAAAAAGCAACCTGAAAAACCAGGGGAGGGCAGCGGGAGACACCCTGAACCCCTGCACAGGGCATGAGGCCAAGATCAGCTCCAGGTATCAAGTAGAAGCCTCCCGCCGGCTCGATCAGCCCTGCTCATGGCTGGGTGTGAGAAAAGAGGGACAGGGCACAGAAACTGCCTGCTAGGCCCCTGCACCTGGGCTCCCCGGGCTCCAGATCCTCACCTGCTTTCAGCCCAGTAGTTCTGAACTGAGTCCCCAGGCAGCCTGCTGAGGAGCAACTGACCAGGGGATGCAGGGGATAAGCCACTCAGCCTGGCCCAGGGGTACCTGGCTGAGTACTGGTGGCAGCGGGTTTGGAGGAAAACAACTGACTGGGCCTGCGGGTGGGGAGGAGACAGCCTTCTGTGTGCTCAGGGCAGAGGCAACTGGGTAGATACCAGCGGCAGCCGGTATGTGGGCATACCTTGTTGTTCTCAGTGCCCCTGAGCCTAAAAGCAAAGCCTGCAGAGAAGCAAGAGAAGTGTAGCAAGGAGAAATGCAGGCTTTGGTTAGAAATGAGAGATAGTTTTGGTAGCTTTTGTCTTTTTCTTTCTTTTTTCCCTGAATCTTGAAATCACACAAGAAAAACATCCGGGGGTGGATAGGTGGGAAATGGGGTCCTTAGGGGACAAGAAACATTCCCGGGGCAACCTCTAGCCCTAGAGATGGGGGCAGAAAGTGAAGCTGGAACGCAGCTTCCTTCTTTTACACTTGCCTGCCACCACAACGCACACATTCAAGGATCCCCTCCCCGCAGTGCCCTGCACTCACCCCCACCTCTTTCTGGATCTTTGCGCCCAAGCGTTGTTGATCTGCCACAAAACCAGGCTCATCCTTCTCTCTGCAACACCATGGCCTGGTTTGGAGACGCCAGCCCGCCTGGGCCGCCAACGGTCTGAGAATTCAAAGCAGAAAGGCACGGGTGCCCCTGTAGCTGTGGTATAGTCTTCCTGGTGCAAAGCCCTGCCCAAAGAGGGCCTCCCCGCAGCCCACCGGCAACCACCACCTAAGTACTCCCCAGCGCACGTGGCCCGTGCTGCTGCATCCCAGCTCCCCAGCGCCCCAGGGGCTGACTCCCCAAGCATTTCCGTTCCCTCCTGAACAGCCCCGCCTCTATCCCCTCCCGACCGGCTGTTCTTTCTCTCCCAGGCCTTGGACACCCACTCCTACTGCCTTGCCGGGGAAGGGGGGGCAAAGGGGGCACCTGGCAGCTCTCCACTCTGCCCCGACTCCCATTCCATGTCTGCAACCAGCCAGGGACATTGTCCACAGTCCCTGCACGGTCCACCCTGCTCCTTCCAGCTGATACTCCGGTCTCTTCCAGCTCCACCACCATGGCCGCCAAAAAATGCTTGGGGAGGCTAGGGCTGGATCAAGGGCACCAAGGTTGGGCAGGGAAAAGATCTCTCTTTTTTCAAGGCCAGCACTGTTCACGGTCTTTCTGTGGGCCTCACAGCAGCGACCGCTGCTCCTCACTGGGCTAGGTGTGATGGCAAGCGAACACCTATTGTACTGGAAGATAATCCCTACCAGCTCAGAGTTTCCAGAATCTCAGGGAATACCACAGATTCACCCAGAAAACAACTAGGGCAGGGCCGCATGAGGGTGCCAGATGGAGTGTGGGTTGGAAAAATTAGATGCCACCAAGGGTCAAGGCCTAGAAACAGGCGCCCAATTTCAATAGACGGAAAAGACAGCCTCCATGGCTGGGTTGCCTCCCTTCTGAGGACAGATCCTGCACTCAAGACGGAGCCTTGTGCATGGCACTCCAGCTATGTCATCACCAGTGCAGTCAACAAACACTGCTTGACCTCTCAGGTTGAATGGCTGTAATTGACATGTATTTGAGCACTTAACATGCATGGGGACTTCTCTTAGTTCCTGACATGTTTTGCCTCATTTATTCCTGGCAGCAACCCTGAAGAAGGTATTACTGTCTCCTTTTTGCAAACAAAGAAACTGAGGCTTAGAAACACCCAAGGCCACACACTGACTAGGCTAGGATTCAAACCAGGACAACAAATTTCAGTAATAACTCACTTCACTGTATGGTCTTTCACATACCTGCTTAGTGCAGTTGCTGCAAAGGCTAGGAGCGCAAATGCAACCAGCATCCTGCCCTCAGGGGCTCATAGTTACCTGGGTTGAGCAGGCAAGCAATACGGCTACAGTAGTAGGTGGGAAGTAATAAGTGACACACATGTCCTTTACTAACACGTGCTGCAAGTTCAGATTCGAGAGAGATGACTTCTGGCTAGGCAATCAGGGAGCTTGCTTCCTTGGAGAAAGGTGGTATTTGAACAGAACCTTGGAGAACAGCTTTTGACTCATGGAATCAAGGGTGGGGAAGTGTTTCAATTGGAGGGAACAGCTTGAGCAAAGGCAACGAGGCAGGAATAGACACGTCGCTAATCTATAGACATATATAACACATTCTGTCTTCTTGGGGATCCAGTGCCTGGTATTTACAGGCCAGGAACTTTCCTGACCGGCAACAGCTGGAAAAATCACGCTCCTGGGCCATCCATCCTTCCTGGAGTTGATTTGCAGACAGGAAGCCTCCCAGAACTGGCGCTGGCCGGGAAGCTGCAGCCAGGAGGCGTAGGAGTCAGTGTTCGGGCACCCAACGTGGTGCAGCCTCACTAGCTGGGACTTGAACTTCCCTCGAGACTCTACACTAGTCCTTGTCAATTCTGGTAGCACCACTACACCCTACTCAGTGGATGCCGGGGGCGTGGTCCACATGACCTGGAACCAATGGGAAGGGAGGCCAAGGCGAGAGCCCCGCCCCCGACATGACGCATGAAGGCCAGACACAGGCTTCACAGCGGAGGCCCCAGTCTCTGCAGTGGTTGTAACAAAACCCAGACTCCCAGGTCTGGGCCAATGGAGGCGATTTAGACTGGAGCCGGACCGGGTCTGTCAAAAACCCTACTCGGCAGCAGCGGTGGAGTCCAGAAGGAGCGCTGGTGCCGCGGTGCTTCCTCCCCGCCCCCGCTGGAATTTATTGAGTATTTGGACTGGACAATTAAGTGGCCCTGATGATGTTACCAAGCCCGGTCACCTCCACCCCTTTCTCAGTCAAAGACATTTTGAACCTGGAGCAGCAGCAGCAGCAACAGCACTTCCACGGCGCTCACTTGCAAGCGGACTTGGAGCACCACTTCCACTCGGCACCCTGCATGCTGGCCGCTGCGGATGGGACACAATTTTCTGACGGAGGGGAAGAAGACGAGGAAGAGGAGGGCGAGAAACTGTCCTATTTGAACTCACTGGCCACAGCCGATGGCCACGGGGATTCGGGACTCTGTCCCCAGAGCTATGTCCACGCAGTCCTGCGAGACTCGTGCAGTGGGCCTAAGGAACATGAAGAGGAGTCCGAGATCGTGAGGGACCGGAGCCAAAGTGAGTACAGGGGGGGAAAAAATGCACCCGCACATCTGGAGCAATGGCGGAGCGTCCACAAATAGCCCACAAACCTTACCAGCATGGCTGCCTGCCCCTTTACCCTTTGGCTGGGGTCATACCTCGCCCTGGTCAATGACAACTCCACAAAAAGCAGGTGCTGGGGCGCAGGGAAAAGGACCAAGAGACCCTGATAACGACTCCTCCCAAAGAGGGGTCGATGCAGCCCCCAAGGGGAGAGAAAGTAGTTATTGCTGCCCTGATGCTGATAAGCAACAGGGGCTCAGCTGCTGGGTCCGGGCAGCTCACTGTATTTTTGCTCTTCCCAAGAGCTAGAGGGGCAATAACCTGAATCTTTTTTACTTTCCCTCTAGCATGAGACGAGTTCTCTGATGCCAGAGAACTGGTCCCTCTTCTCAGAAGAGAGGGTCCAAGCAGGTTGTGTCTGCAGCGTCCGCAGGGCCCGCAGGGCACAGGAACTTTGGTAGAGACCAGCAGAGTGATTTCCTCACATCCCTACTTGGAGTTCAGCGTTCTCGAACCTACAGCTCCGGGTAGAGAGGGAGGGGATAGGGGATAGCTGGAAAGTGCAAGGGAACACAGCCCGTTCGGCAGAGCAATCACGCCCCTGAGGCCCCAGCCTTTAAAAAAAAAAAAAAATTGTAACGTTTTGCTTTGTGTCCCAAACTAAGCGGCTGTGGGCTGAGGAAAAACCGCGCCGAACTTAGTCCAAAATCCCAGCCACTCACATCGGATGGGAGGTGACTTGGGTAGGGAAATCGGATAACTGAATAAAAGCTCCAAGGAAACGTTTGTTTCTGAGGGGACACAGTCTAATCTCTTTCCCCAAGAGGAGATTTGATGTGTTCAAAGCCAAGGCCTGTGTTCTGACAGCTCCGTGGGCCTAAAATCGACACGAAACTGTTTAAATCATTCAATCAAATTTCTTTTTCTAAGGTAGCACAGACATCACACTAACATTTAGTTATGAGCATGTAGTCGTTAAAGAGCAAAACACAGTCCCTGGGCAATGCATGACCATTACACTCAGACACTTCCCTATCAGATTTTCGAACAACTCTCGCATACTCACCCCCAAATACCAACATGCCTCACACTTTCAGCTATCCGTGACAGACTGGAAGGCAAACAAGTTTGCAAATACTGTAGTTATTATGTAGTTGCAAACTTGCATCCTGAAAATAGTCATTAGCACGCTGAGCCGCACATTTAATACAGGGTAATCTCTTCTTTCTCAGATGCTCAAGTTCTAAATAAACGCGCACTTACTACCCCTCCCCATGGAACGTGCCTCAAGGGCGTTCTGACTGTACTTGGGCGGTCGTAGGGTCCCACGGTGCCAAGAACCACAAACTTTTCCAAAACTCCAAGCATCTACTACCGCTCTCTCCGTACTGCTATCAAGTGGGGCCACAGTGTTTTGGGATCGGAGCCGCCGCGAGGCCCGGAACATCTAAGGGACGCAGTTGTTTTTCTTCCGCAGAAAACTGCCCGCTGAAGAAGCCTCTGGAGGCGGCCGGAGACTGTAAGGCGGCAGAGGACAGCGAGAGGCCGAAGCCACGAAGCCGCCGGAAGCCCCGGGTCCTCTTCTCGCAAGCCCAGGTCTTCGAGCTGGAACGCAGGTTCAAGCAGCAGCGGTACCTGTCGGCGCCTGAGCGCGAGCACCTCGCCAGTAGCCTGAAGCTCACGTCCACTCAGGTGAAGATCTGGTTCCAGAATCGCAGGTACAAGTGCAAGAGACAGCGGCAGGACAAGTCTCTAGAGCTGAGTGCGCACGCTCCCCCGCCGCCGCCGCGCCGCGTGGCCGTGCCGGTGCTGGTGCGGGACGGCAAGCCATGTGTCACGCCCGGCGCGCAAGCCTACGGTGCGCCCTACAGCGTGAGCGCGGGCGCCTACTCCTACAACAGCTTCCCCGCCTACGGCTATGGGAACTCGGCCGCGGCTGCCGCAGCCGCGGCTGCTGCCGCCGCCGCGGCTGCGGCCTACAGTGGTAGCTACGGCTGTGCGTACCCAGCCGGCGGCGGCAACGGCGGCGGAGGCGGCGGGGCCTCTGCGACAGCCGGAGCCATGCAGCCCGCCTGCAGCGTGGCCGGAGGCGGCCCTTTTGTGAACATGAGCAACCTGGGCGGCTTCGGTGGCGGTGGCGGCGCCCAGCCGCTGCACCAGGGTGCGGCGGCCGGGGGAGCTTGCGCGCAGGGCACCTTGCAGGGAATCCGGGCCTGGTAGGGTCACGGCTGCAGGCGCCCCACCGCAGCCTCGCGCCGCGGGACTGAAGCGCGAGAAAGGCTAGATCCAAGGGCCCCGTCCCTTCGTTAAAAAAAAAATAAAAATAAAATAAACGTCTCGCTCCCCAGAGCCCAGGAGCGCAGCTCATACAAGGCCGGAGGAAGGGGGCCCAAGGGCGAGGAGGATGCCCTGAACGGGTCGCGGACACTGTTTCTAAGGCAGAAAGGCCGCTTGGGTGCCTGAGAGAACGATGGCCCCAACCTGGCCCTGAAGGGAGTGCGCGAGGCTGGGAATCTGGCTGCCGCTTGTTTCTCCCAGGGAGAGAAGGCCTTCCCGTGGCCTCTTTGAAATGTTGGCGGAAACTCCAAGGCCAAAAAAAAAAGAAAAAAAAAAAAAAAGGCATGAAGGAGAGAAAAACGGGCATCGTGGCTTGAGAAATCCCCAGGCCCTGCCGACCCTCTGACCCCTTTGCGGGCCCGGAGCGCCACACTACAGTCGATTTTCGTTTTTTCCAACCGCCTGCCCTCAGCAGCAGAGTCTTCGGCCTGGATCTCCGGATTGTCAGGGGGCATAGACCTCTTCGAGAAAAAACAGCGGAGCGAAATCAAAAGTTGGGGGACTGAACAAATGCAGGAACTGGTGGCCTATGGAAGGAGTAACCGGATTCCTTTCTGTTTCATATTCTGTATTCAGCACATATAATATATATATATATATATATAACTATATCCACATGCCGTGTACACACCAGCTGCCATACACTACAGGAGTCAATAAATAAGGTGCAATATTTCCAAACCTTTGGCTGGCTACAGACTTTGTTTAGCCACCCCCAGAGTGGGGAGAAATCCTTTAAACAGCGTGAGCAGGGAAGAACTAGGTGCATAAGAGAAAGCACTACTTCTTGGGCGCTCGCAGGCCTGTTCTGCCCTGCATCAGTCCCCAGGATGCAAAGCTGGGCTCCTCAAGGCTTTGTTCATCAACTTCTTTTTACTCTAGTAGGGAGGACCGGTCGGAGACTCGGGGCCTTTTAATCCCCCGAGTTTTTACTCAGATGCTTGGGCTAGTGCCCGAGCCCTCGTTAGATCAAGGCTTAGACTCTGCACCACCTCTAGGGTCGCCCAAGAAAAGGAAACCTCGTCCCAGGCCAGCCGTAGGCGGCGCGAACGTGGCTTCTACGGCTGCCGCCGGGGCTTCCAGCGCGCCCGGGAGCGCTGCGCCCCGCCGCGGCCGAGCTCTCCCCCTCGGCCGCCCTCCCTTCTCCCCCGGCGGCCGCGGCTTTATGCCGTTCCTTGTCACTTGCGGAGAATGCCGTGCGAGGTCTGTGCTGCCACACGGCCGATTGTGAGCGTGCCAAGGCGGGTGAATGGGGAGGCCTCAGAGCGCCGCGCCATTGTGGGGCCGGGCCCTGCTGAAAGGCGGCTCCGGGCCGGGAAGGTGCGGAAAGAATGGCTTTTTATTGGAGTCCTGAACAAAAGGTGTGGTAGGAAGGCGAAGTCCCCTGCACGAACAAAAACCCCAGCGCGTCGGGATTGACGTCCCCCCCGAGCTCCCTATTGCTTCTCAGAGCGGGGGCTTTGTGCAGCAGTCTGCTCAACAGAGGGACGGAGAAATGCGCTGGGGTTTTGTTCCCCACTTTTTGTGAGCTGGGGGAGGGGGCGCAGGGAGGGACAGGGTCTGGGCGGGCAGCAGGGAGGGGCGCGCTGATTAGGCCCGGCGGGCCCGGGAGCTGAGACGTTCAGCGGGAGTCGGCTGCCTGAATGCAGGGTCATTATTGCTACAAGTTTAGCAATTTCGCCTTTACTGGAGGGGGCAGGGGCTGCTAGGCTGCAGCGGGGCCGCCAGGCTGGGGAGCAGCAGAGACCAAGGGGAGAAGGAAGAAAAAGAGAAGGGGAGGAGTAGAGGGGAGGCAAGGGAATCCTCCAAAACCCGCTGACCGCCCAGGATGAGGCTTGGACGCGACCAAAAGGGCCTAGCGGGAGGCTGGAGAGGCGGCGCCTGGGGAGGGAAGACCCTCCCTTTCCTCGCCTTTCTGGAAGCAGAAAGACCCTGAGTCCGAGCTTGAGTTACTGTACCAGACTGCCGGTCCCTCAGCTACTTGCCGCCAGTTCCCTAGTTTCTGAAAAGCCGCTGTGGAGCTAGGACACCGCCTCCCAACACCGCGTTCACCACCGTGAAGCCCCAAGCCCCCTTCCTAGCAGCTCTCTCTTCTGGAGCTATTATCTTCCCCCAAGTTGCTAAGGCTAAGGTCTGAGGAGGATATTCTCCCTTCTTAACACGTTTCTCACTGCCTGCGGCTGCAAACGACGCATTCATCCATCCATCCATTCAACAGCATTTACTGAGCACCTACTAAAATATTTTCACTTGCACTGTTCTGGATGCTGAGGACAGTGAAAAAGAAGCGTTCTCGGGTGGATGAAATTTATTTTCAGGGGTGCGTTGGCAAGGAGGTAGACAACAAACAAATACGTGTAAAAATAGTCAATAAATTCTAAAAAGGAAATAGAACCAAGTGCCGGAGGGAGGGTTCTTTAGAGCAAATGGTCAAGAAAGCCACGTGGAGGAGATTACATTTAACTGATGCCTGAATGACAAACAGCCAGTCCAAACAGAGCTTTGCTGTTGCAGTCTCCATGCCTCTGCACATGCCCTCCCATAGTCTGGAATCCCCTTCATTCCCATCTCTCTGGTGGACCCTTGCTCCTCCTTCAAACCAACCTTCTTTCCTGAACCACCAAGTGGAGGTAATCACTCCCTCATATGTTCCACCAGAGTCTTAGGTACTTTCCAATATCACAACATAGTGTCATGCAAAGATTTATCTGTGTCTCTCCCTCCACGTGAGGTCCCAGTAAGGTTGCAGGGTATGTGTGTGGGGCGGGGGGGGGGGGAGACAGGTTGGCGGCATCTTTTCCTCTGGGATAATTAACACAGGAGAAGATCATGAGGCCAGGCTCCTTCAGGGCCACCTAGCCAGGTGCTCCAAGACCCTGCTGATAGCCCCAATGGTGTCAAAACTGCCTGACACTGGATGCTGACTGCAAGGGAGATGTGGGCTGGGCTCTTGGCTTATCTGGGCAGAGCCAGGACAGCTGAAATCACCAGTGGAAGACGTGCAACCCAACTGATCCCAGAGGAAGTTCCCGCCTTCAGTACTCCAAGATGCTGCCCCAGGGATAGGCTTTCCCCAGGAGTTGTTGGGGAAGGAGGCTGAAAACTTGGTAATGACTTTGACACCAGGACAGAAAATTTAGGTGTGGGGAACATGCAGGGATAAGGAGGAGCGAGGACTTGGGCACGGTGGGGGATTAAAAACTCAGATGTATAGGATAAACCCTGGACCTACATCTGGGACCCATTCGGAATTCCCCTTCATTCATTAGATGAGGAATATGGTAGGTGATTGAGATGCTGCCTGTGCCCTGGGAACACTCTCTTCTAAGGTGGGATTTCAGCGCCTTTGCACCAGAATCCCAGGGCTCTGGGAGTAGACGCACTTGCTCCCCTGGGGGTTTTCTACGTAAGCAACTTAATCTCCAGCCTTGTATTCCTCTGGGTCGTGGCCTCTCAGTGCTCCCAGTTCTAGACCCCCACCTTCCTTGCCCGTCTTCCTTCTGGCCCGCATTTATCTTTCTTATTCTGCATCCCCTCCTGTCCTGGGGGTGGGGTGGGGAAAGGCGTGTGACCCTAATAGAGGAAACAGAGCTGGTGCTACGGATTGGTTTCCGAGCAGTTTGCGTGTCTTGAGATACTTAAAGCCAGCCTGGATCAGCCCCCTTCCCGCTCCTTACCCTTCCCCAGAGCCTGCAGTCTCCGCATATAAATAGCTCCCCATCTCTTCGCTGAAGGATTTCCGCACTGCTCCTTGCTGGGATTCCAGGGCCTTGGCCATTGGAGGGTCCTGACCAATACAGCTACCTCTCCCTTAAGCTCCCTCTGAGGGGGAAAAGACTTCTCCCAGGCCCAAACTGCTGCTTCCCTGGATTGTCCTGTGAGCCAGGAGGAACCTCGTAGCCCAGCCAGGTCTTCTAATGACCCATGAGATTTGAACAGGTGAAGTAAGTTGTCCTTTCGGGCTCTGGTTTCCAAGCTCTCAGACAGAGAGAAAGATGGACTATAAAATATCAGAGATTACTTCTGGCTCAGGCCTTTCGTACTTCCCTGAATGGGTGGCTTATCCATCCGCACCCAGCGACTGGTGCCCCACCTCAACTTAAGAACTGAATAGACTCCACTGGCGGAGGAAGTGGAATAGGTTTTAGAAGACCAGCATTTTTTTTTTTTTTCTGCAGAACCCAATCTTGAGGGGTCAAGAGGCTGGACTCTGGAGTGAGGCTGCCTCCTTTCTCACCTCAAGCACTGCCACAGCCAGTGGTAAGGACCTTGAGTAAGTTAGGAGCTCTCTGAACCTGTTTCCTCTATAAAATGGGTATGCTTATAGCACCTCTCTCACAGGTTTTTTAAGCTACGGTAAAACGCTCAGCTTTTAAGCGTACAACTCAATGAATGTTTATGTATGTAAACGCTCATGTACAAATCATCTTGGCTTTGGAAAACAAATGAGATGATCCATGTAAAAGCAGCTTCGCGCAGTGTCTGGTACGCACCAGGCATTACATCAATGTTATATAGGCCAGGCCGATGCTAGGCGCTGTGTATGCTGAGAAGCCCAGGACTCTATTCTGCCCTTGAGGCACTCCCAGGTCTGTGGTGGGGAGCCGGCAGGCCAGGTGGTTCAGAACCCCAACACCGCAGGCGGGCGTCACCACAGAGGCTGGGCGGAGTCACTGCGGCTTCGCACAGGCTTGGACCTTTAATGGTTTTGTTAAATTCGACGTCAGGGGAAGGCGAAAGGGGGTGCCAGCTGGAGCTTCGGGGCACCTCTAGCTCGTTCGGGCGGGGAGGAAAGGTTCGGGAGGAGAAACCCATCCCCTCTCCGCAGGGCTTCTCCTGGGTCCCGCGCTCAGCCGCTCCGCCGCACAGCCAAAGTAACCGGCGGCAGCGCCTCTTCTCAAGGGTGGGGCCGGGTGAGGCCGGGTGGGCGGGCGCTTGCAGGGGGCGGTTGGGTTCGAGGCCTCAATCGCAGCGTCCTCCCCCTTCACTTCGTAGTTCAGGGCCCCTTGAGGGATCTTTCCGGGCGCTTTCTCCCAACTCGAACCGAGCCCTGGAAGGAGGACAGATTCCCAGTGACCAGAAAGAGTTCAGTGCTGGGCGGGAGCCTGGTTCTGCGCAAAGGGGAAGGATCTAGGGAACAGCCGGGGGCAGCGCAGGTGACATGGGGCCGGGCGCAGCCTCCCAGACAGGCATGGGGCGGTCAGAGCCCGCTGGGCAGGGAGCGCACCGGCGAGCCCCGGTAGAGCCTGGCTAGCAATCGGGATGGGAGCCCAAACTTGAAGAGCCAGCCGTCCTGACGATCGCAAGCTGGGCGCAGAGCCAGGCCCAGCGCGCAGCGAAGAGGCAGCACGTTCTGGGAAGTTTTGGTGAGTCCATAATGCCTCTGTAGGAAGACCAGAGGAGGTGCAGGGGAGGCGGCACTGATCTCAAAACCACATTTATTGAAAGGACGCGCTTTTTAAAAACTAGGCTGTCGGTAACACTAATAATAGAAAGGTTTCTAAAGCAGCTTTTCGAAAATTTATTGAAGGAGCAAATACATACAGAAAAGACGTGAGAGTACAGCTCGCCGAATCTTCATAAACTGAACGCTCTGATGAGACCAGCTCCCAGTTGAAGAAACAGTACATTACCAGCCCCCAAAAGTCCCCTCGTGCTTCTCCTTGTCACTACCCCCAGCGCTTTCCTGGGTGACCACTATGCTGGATTCTAACAGTGGCCAGGATAAATTAGTTTTGCCTGATTTGGAACATTATATTAATGGAATCATATAGTATGTACTCTTATGTGCCTGGCTTTTGGCATTGTGAGATTTATCTATATCGCTGCATGAAATTGTAGGTCGTTCGCTTTCGTTACTTAATTCCATTGTGTGAACACACCACAACTAATGTATCCGTTCTGCTGCTGATGGGTAATTTCTAGTTTGGGGCTGTTGTGAATCGGGTTGCTACGGACATTCTAGAATAGTATGCAATAGAGCTTTCTGCAGTGATGAAAATGTGCTGTATCTGGGCTGCCTAATGTGATTCCCGCCAGCCAACATGTGGCTGGTGTGACTGAGGAATTAGGTTTGTAATTTTCTAAAATCGTAATTAATTTAAATATAAAAAGCCATGTCTGTCAGCACACTTTTGGTATGTCTTTTGGTGACTGTAATAAACATTTCTATTTACCTGGGAGTACAATCTCCATGTCATAGGGTATGAATAACAGCGTTAGTAGATTCCTCCAAGCAGTTTTCTCGAGTTGGCCCGCATCACTTTACACTTCTACCAGCAGTAGTACCACGTGCTTCCCACTACTTGGACTTTTTATTTCATTTCTTTTTCATTTTAACCATTCTACTCAGCATGTAATTAAGAGGTTTTTGTTTACTTTTCAGTATGATTATGAAAATTGCCACTTAACCCCATAAAGATGATGCTGATGGTAGTTGGAGAGATTCCTGGGGACTGAGAGACGTAACAGGGGTGTAAAGTTCACCCTCTATCCCTCCCGTGCGGTCACTCCTCCTTCCCAGTCCGCCTTCTCCCCTAGGAACCATTAGGGTAAGCAGGGCATAAGGAAGGGGCCTTGGATTTAGATCTTCTCCCACAGCTCCTGTTACGTTTTGTCATCTTAAAATCAGCGACGCTCTTCCTTTACTGTTCCTTACTGGATTCTCCCACCAGAGGAGATGGCTCGTGAGGCGGCCTGGTAAGCTGCAGCCATGTCAGAGAAGCCAGGCTTTGCGCTGGCTTTGCTTTAGTGTGTAGCTTAGCTCTGCCTTGCATAAATGGCATGAACAGCCTTTAGGTGTGCCACCTCCCTGGCTTGTAGAGAAGCAAAGTAAGCCCTGGGAGACAGCAAAGGGCCTGTCTACCATGTGTCAGGCTGTGTGTGTGTGTGCTGCTTTGTTGACATTCTAATTCTCAGAGTTATCTGTGTGTGTTAGGTAGTCCTTGTTTACACATGTAGAAACTGAGGCCGAGAGATTAAGTCACTCTCCTTAGGGCCACAAGCTAGTACCCGTTGCAGTAATCCCAAAAGTGCTTTCCACCCAAAGCCACTGAGTACATTTCTGACGTTTTTGTACCTCTATTCTCTGGGTAAACAGAGCCCTGGCTAGTGCAGATCTTGAAATTCTGGATCAAATGAGATGTCCTCTCATGGACCCAAACTGATCATTGACCACTTGTGCGCAGCCAATTAAGCAGGGGAAGTGTTTGTTATGTTGTAATACCAGTGAAATTCACTTTGTGTGACATACAAGTTCTTGGAAGGTTGTGTTCAAAGTTTTTTGCTTGTGGGGAGGGCGAGTACATTTTAAGTTCATCCCTGGCATTTGTTGCTTAGAGTATCCCAAAGTGAATTATTTTGTAAAGTGGGGGATCCTTTTCAAATATAAATAATAACCCCCTGCATTTGCTTTATAAGTTTGGGTTTTCATGTATAATAAACAAAGATGAAGAGCAACTCAAAGTTATATACAAGATATATCAACATTTCCTCTTTCACTGAGAAGAGTTCTCATGAAAGTTTCACCTGGACCATCTTGACAGTGAGTTTTCTGGAAGGTCCCCAGATTAGTTTTCTGTCCAGATGATAAATAACTAGAAGCCTAGGGCTTCCAGTGCCTACCTGTGCATTCAGGCTTAGCTCAGGTGTGTTTTACAATCCCTGATCACTTAGTGAGGCTGTCATGGAGCGGGCTCAAGAGTCAAATGGATTATTAGATTAGATGACCTTTCAGGTTTCTTCCATCCTTGAGACTTTTAAATTAAGTTTGTTACGTGCTTATAGATTTCATCTGTGCTAGTGGGAAGGGCCTTTAGAAATCACCAAAGTCTAACTCTTGTCTGATATTAAATCTTGTCTGCGGCATCCTAGGCAAGTAACTGTCCCATATCTTCTGGACACCACCCAGGGAAGAACCATTCACCTCTCCACTCCACAAGTGTGAGAAAGTTCTGCCTTATGTTCATGTGGAATCTGCCTCTTGTAACTTCTATCAGCTGTTCTTCCTATTCCCACAGATGTTTACCCCTTCTGCATAGTTCAAATACTTGAAGCCATTGATTCCCATGTAGATCTTTCCTTCTCCAGGTGAAATGGCCTCAGTCCTTTGAGTGTCCTCAGGCTCCTGGTCATTCTTCAGTGGGTGTTCGCTACCTCACCCATTTCTTCTCTGCCTGGCTGTTCTGGTGTATTCTGCACAAGAGGTTCCCTCTTGCTAATCACTTCCATCTTTAACTATTCTTCTAAGAAGGCTGAGGCCCATTGGGAGACTCTCCCCTCATAGGTCCCATTCACCTCAATTTATGTTTTTATTCCTTAGTTTTCAGAGGAATAAGTATCCATTCTTTCCAAAAGTAGCATTCCCCCTTAGAGTCTAGACAAAATTTCTTTCCTACTTCAAAAAACAGTGCTTCTTATTTTAAGTTCTGATATCCCCCAGAGAATACAATTTAATATTCTCTACCTTTCTTCCTTTTACCTTCAAACATGTAGCAATCTCTCCAGATTGTCTTTTGGGTTAGATTTTTGAGGATTTGTTCTCACCAGCTACTTTCCTTTCCCTCAGCCTGAATGACGCTTATCTCCCACGTGGTGAATATTGATGCCAGTTGGCGGTTACCTTTGTGATCCGCTGGTTCAACCCTTTCCCCGATGCCTGAGTCCCTTCCCTGGCACTCCCGAGGAGCGGAAGTCCTGCTGCTTCCTCCAGTTATCTGAGATGCTTTCCTTGAGACCCGATGGCTTCTCTTCAGGCTTGTGTTCTCTTCAGTATTTGGCATAGTGCCTTTTTTTCTGGAAAGTCTTATTGTGGTTTTGACACCCTGTACTATCCCAATCATTTTCTTTCTTAAAGAGTAGTCACTTCTGCCCTGGCTGGTGTGGCTCAGTTGGTTGAAGTGTCACCTGTGGACTGAAAGGTCACAGGTTCAATTCCTGGTCTGGGCATACACCCGGGTTGTGGGTTTAATCCCTGATAGCATCTGAGAAGGCAACCAATCAATGTTTTTCTCCTTCACATTTCTCTCTTTTTCTTAAAAGCAATGAAAAATGTCCTCAGGTGAGGATAAAAAAAGAGAAAAGAGTAGTCACTCTTCTTCCTTCTCCTGCCCCACTTAATACAACCCTTCAAGTCTCAGTGATTTTCTACACTCTTGCTGTCCTAAAGTTTGTCATTGCACACACAGTATCAACTGTCACTTTGACATTAAGAGGCCTGAATCTACAGATTTAGCGTGGTCTCTCTAATGTCATATTTTCAAATGCCCAGGGAATAATAATACTTGTACCTATACCATCATCTCAGGTTCATCACTGTTCCCCCAAACTACTCACGTTGCAGCTTCTGCCAATGGCATCACCTTTCCTTGTTCTCTTCCCTTTGGATGGAACCAGTCCGTCCACAAAGGATTTCCCTGAGAGTCCCTCATCACTTAGACCAGAAGGAATGAGAAAACGAACATTCACTGAACACTTAATACGTTGCAGGACTGGACTCTGCCTATCCTGTCCAGTTTAATACTGCAGCCATCTTGAAAAGTAAGTGTCATCATTTCTATTTCATGGGTTAAGAAATCAAAATCTGAGAATATAAACACCTTGCTCAGGGACATTCAGTCCAGACTCCAGGGTTTAAATCAAGGTCTATGTGATCCTAAAGCCTAAGGACTTTACTAAAATGGCCTCCTGACTTGTCACCTTGGATTGAGCAGATCTCTGTTAAACTTCATCCTCATAAAAGCACCAGATTCATTTTCTCCAAATGCCTCTTAATCAAAGGTACCTACATTTTCTCAATTATACTATGACTCCTCACTGTGCAAAGATCAAATGCACTCTCAAAGACCACTAGTGTACCTTCATAACTGCACCTAATCAACCAAATTTCTCATTATTCTTAAATGATCTATACAGCCTCCTTATTGTCCCAGTTATGAAGTCCTTTCCAGCTACAGTGCTCACAGCAATGGCATGTCACCTTCTCTAAATGTAGATGAAATGGCCTCATCTGCAAAATTTAGCTCTTGATTCAAGTAGTTTTATTGATTATCTCATCTCCATCCTCAATTAGAGAATAAGCTCCTTGGGGGTAAGGATTATGTTTTATGCTTCTTTTCTATTCCTGCAGAGAGAGATATAAGTGAAATCACATATGAAAAATGTTTAGAAAAGTATTAAGTACAATATAAATGAAGTATAGTACTCTTAAGATTACTATGTTATAAACATTGCCAAAGTGTATTGCCTGGTTGCCATTGGGCAGAAGTTCAGCAAACAGCAGAAACTTGAGGGATTCGATAAATAAGTCAGACCTAGAATTCCCCCTCCTCCTCCCCCTTCCCCCCTCCTCCTCCTTTTCCTATTGAATTCTTAACATCTTCCTGCCCTCTCAGACTAACCATGTTAAATGAGAGGCAACTCCATTGCCCACTAGATGGTTGGCTTCTTAAGGACAAAGAACACTTATCTGTCCAGTTCCGCACCCCTCCCCAGCACCTTAGTACAGTCCCCAGAACATGCTGAATGTTTGATTCATGTTTAACAACAACAAAAAAATGAACTGGAAATATGACTTGGAGCAGATGTTGGTGTTGTCCTAGATTTCTACTTCTTTGAGATTCTCTTCCTGCTTCCCCATGTAGAATGAGAGACTGTCTGAGCTACAAGGGATCAGCCCAACCTCCCCATTTTAAAGATGAGACAATGATTGCAGAGAAGAGAATGTCTGTCCTCAGATCACCTCTCCTGTTAGTGGTTTTCTGACGTCCCACCCAATCCAGTGTTTCCCCTCTGTGTTTCAGTAGCTCCCTCTTTTCAGCATTCTGTCCCTGACCTTGTCCCCAGCACTTCTTCCTTTTTGGCAGGTTTCCTTTCCCACATCCCCTCTCCCCACTCTGCTCTCTGCATGCTCCCGATTTATGTTTAATGTTGTACACAGCGCTCTTGGGAATGTAAACAAAAAATACCTCCAAGGTTGCAAGCACACACACTTTAATAGTGGTGACTATCTGGCAGAACACACCTCCACCAGGAAGTGACAATTCATAGTCTTTTCATGGGCTCTCTCCAGGGCTCAAATACCCTTTCATAATTTCCCTGAGACCAGAAACATAGTAGGATCTATATAACAATAAACTATAGTCCAGATGCTTAAAGTGCAAGACAGTGTACTGGACATTCTAGAAGGTTCATGGTAACTCTGCAGCCCAAAGTCATAATAGCTCAAAATATTTTACAGATGAGTAAACTGAAGGCTCATCTCAAAGAAGTAACACAACTTGCTGACGTTCACTCAGCTAGTATCAGAGCAGGGGGTTGAAGTGGTCTATTTGCCTTCTCTAGAAAACTCTTTGAGACACATTGACTGGCCGCCGCTTTACTTGGACGCCCGCCTTGTTCTCAGTGCCTGCTGAGGTGAGGTCTCTCAACGTAAGAATTGCCTCCGTACTTCGGCTCTATCACTGACGGCATCTGTTTAGCATCTATGGAGCAAAAGAAGCGGTGCCCTGCCTTCGCCCTCTAGTGGCCACAAGGAGACGCACAGCTCTTTCTGACAACGACTCTGAGGACCTCTGTCAGCAACTCTGCCATTGACCGGGGACACAAGGCCATATAGACTCAGGCTTCATAAGTCTCTCAGGCTTCCCTGGGCTGAGGAAATACCTGGATTCTCTGGGTCCCCCACCCCTACTACTCCTTTAAGGAAGACCCACCCATGTCTGACAATCACCAAGTTAAGATAAGAGGGATTTGGCAACATCCCCAAATTCCTCTTTAGAGAGTCAGCAAGTGCATCTGACTCAGAGTCTCTATAACTGATGTCTATTCTTAGCTTCCACCGTTCTTTGTTCATTGACACACCTCTGCCTGGTATTGTGCTAAGTTCCCAAATTTACTTATCTTATGTGTCCTTGAGTAGGTCTCAGTCTCTCTGAGCATCGCATGTGCAGATCGAGCTTCTGGAACTGTGCACAATCTCACAGCCTCCCTTCAGATAAATAAGCAAATCTGCCCCGAATGGAATCTGGGTCACATAGGACCACTGCCCTTTTGGGCAAATTAGAAAAAGGCATTGTTTCCTCCAAGTGGACATGGATTTGCCAGGTGCTTGGCTTGGTTGGTGGACGTGAGTGTCTGTCTCTTGGGCAGACCACCCTTGTTCAGTGAAGAGCTCCCACAATGGAATGTGGTGGCTTTAATAGGTGCATCGTGTCACATGCCATCTATTAATCCCTCTGTCTACTCCTAGTATAACATGACGCTAAATGGATAAGCCGACAACCTTTACAGGACACCAAAACAATCACTGTTTTGTGCCCTGGCTGATGTGGCTCAGTGGATTGAGTGCCAGCCTGTGAACCAAAATGTCACAGGTTAGATTCCCAGTCAGGGCACACACCTGGATTGCGGGCCAGGTCCCCAGTTGGAGGCATGCTAGAGGCAACCAATCAATGTATCTCTCACACATCGGTGTTTCTTTCCCTCTTCCTCTTTCCCTATTCTCTAAAAATAAATTTTAAAAAAATTTTAAAAAAGCAAACCCAATCACTGTTTGGGGAAAAATTCAGGGGGAGGGGAAAGTCCAGCCCCCTGCCTGGGTTTGCTTGATTTCCTTAGGTGCTGGGACAAAAGTTGCTCTTGTCACTGGCCCTACACCCCAGGAAGAATTACTCCCATTATTGACTGCAGTTCCTACAGTGGGTTTAATCCTTAAGTCACTAAAGGTACAGATGAAGACAGGTTGTGGACAGTGATGAATTAGAGACTTACACTTTGAGGGCAGGTGCGAACAAATAACCCTGTGATGAAAGACGACCGCCCTGGTGAGTAGCAGGGTGATTAAGGGCATTTTTGACCGCGTTTTCTTCTGTTTCCCCCATGCTCTTTTCTCTTTCCCCTCCTCCCCTCACCTCTTCTCTCCATCTTTCCTCCTTCTCTACTCTTCTGATGCACTCCCTCCCTGCCTCTTCCTCTTGAAACCTCTTCTTGTCAGTCTGTCTTCCCCTCTCTCCTTTTCCCTTCCTTTTTTCTTTCCCCACTTCTCCTTTTATCCACTCACTTATAATATGAAATTAAATAATATTTTAGAGGCCTTGCTGGTGTGGCTCAGTTGGTTGAAGTGTTGTCCCTTATACCAAAAGGTTTAAGGTTTGATTCCTGGTCAGGCACATACCCAGGTTGTGGGTTTGATCCCCAGTCAGGGCATGAATGGGAGGCAACCAATCCATGTTTCTCCCTCTCTCTCTGTCTCTCCCCCTCACCCCTCATCCTCTCCCTCTAAAATCAATAAACATATTTTCAAAAATTTAAAAAATAACGTTTGATAGCTTTACGTATTCTAGTATATTTAAAAATAAGACAACTTGAGCCAGTCATAATTTTCTCATGAGAATAGCAACTATATTACATGGCTTCTTCTGTGTGTATAAACCATATTATTTTTTTCTGTGCATCCATGATCTCTGATTAAAGAAAAGTCATCCCCCCCGCGCCCCGCCCCCCCACAGAGTTTATACAGGAATAGGGAGGGGAGGGAAGACAGCAAGGAGCCACTCATCTGATTAGCATCAAGGGGAAATCCTCAGGATGTCAGCAGCAAGTAAGGTATAAGATCGTGGAATGTTGAAGGTGGACCCTCTGCTCCAAGGTCCTAGCTTTATTTCCAGGCTCCCGCCTCTGGAGTTTTCTGGAGAAGGCAAATAGATCATTTCATTGCCCGCAGACAGAAAATGGAGTGCCAGAGACGTGACATGATTTCTCTAAAGTCACACAGCCAATTATTTCACCACAAGACCTTGCATATAGAACCTATTTGTATTTGTTGAACACAAATATGTAACACGGAGTATATCATTTGAGCACATTATAGGAACTACAAGAGTTCGAACAGCTTAATAAGACCCAGTTACCACTTAAATGGAATAATGACCTCCAGGGAGAAGACGGATCATTTAACCAACACTCATTTACCAGGTGGACAAAATTGGATTCAACTCTAGTATATAGATTACCTGTCAAATTCGCATTCACACACAATAGGTCACTCTAATGGAGGGCTCAGCGATGTGGCACGCAGAAGATGATTTGTTTTCCTTTCAGCACTCAGCACACACCCAGCGATGACATGTTAGACAACAGCTCGCCGCCACAAGCAGCTGCTCCCATTATAGTCTGCCCTTCGCATCCTCTAAGTACCTTCCATAATGAGCCATGTGATTCCTCTTCCCTGGTAGGTTGTGAGCTGCAATTGGCAGGCAGGCAGTCTTGCTGACTGGCTTTGAGCTTATTAAGTCCTGAATCCAAGAGCATTTTTCCTTTCTTTCTTTTTTTTAATGGCTCCAATCACTTTCTGTGTGTGCGTGTGCGTGTACGTGTGCGTGTGCGTGTGTGTGTGTGTGTGTGTGTGTGTGTTTACTATTTACTATCCTCCCGAACTGTGCCGGGTACTAAGAACAGATACAATAAATCAATTGTATCTGTTGGGGGGTTGACCCAACCAGGAGGGCTCAGGACTGGCTTCTGGGAGGAAGTGACATGGAGCCCAACTTTGAAACATGAAGAGGAGTTAGCCAGTGCAGGGAGGAAAAGGAAACCTAGTTCTGGAAAAGGGAAGGCGGGGCGTTGGTGAGAGAAGGGGTGACGAGAGTGCTAGGCACAGGCAGTGCCCCCTGTTGTGTCACTGTGAACTTTTCCCACCTTAAAACCATCTGTCTGCATTGGGGAGAAACAGGTAGACAAGCAAAGGTTTTGTTTTTGACGCTAGGAACAATTTCCATTGACTTTTAAACTTACGTTGTATTAATAGGGGTAACAATGTGCAGAGGAGAGAAGTTTATGGGAACTACTGTAGTATCTGCTCCATTTTTCTGTAAATCTAAAAATGTTCTAAAAATAATGTATATTAAATTTTAAAACCCTTGTGTTGGATTATTTAACTTTATTTACTTACTGAGGGGGCAGCCAATGTTATCTTTATTGCCATTGAGAACACGGACCTCCATGGAGATCGTGATGAGGGGCCTTGCTTCTCTTCCCACCCCCACTTCCCCCCAGTGTCTCCCCTTCTCAGTCCGAGCACCACCCTCACCCTGCTCAGGCCAGCCCGCCTTGATCATCCTCGTTCCCTCCGTCTCCCTCACCCACATCTAGACCATCTGCTAGTTCTACAGATTGTACTTAAGCTCTCTCTGGAATTCCGCCAATTTGCTCCATTGCCTTTTCCTCCTCTCGGGAGTGAGCCTCATCTTTCTCCCAGCCTGGCTTCTTCAGTGGCCTCTTTTGTGGACAGCCAGTTGTATCAGTCTGCTCAAGCTCCTAATGAAGTTCTATAGACCAGGTGTCTATAGATAGACAATAGAAACTTATTTTAACAATAAACAATAAACATAAACATAAACAATAAAAACTTATTTTCTCACAATTCTGGAGACTGGAAGTCTAAGATTATGGTGTCGGCGGGATTCTGAGGCCTCTCTCCTTGGTTTATACATGGCTATTTTCTCCCTGTACTTTCACATGGGGGTGTGTGTGTGTGTGTGTGTGTGTGTGTGTGTGTGTCCTCATCTCCTCTTGTTATAAAAGGACACTTACCAGGCTTCCCTTAAAGACAGTGACTGTTCTGAAGTTCCCATTTTTAAAAAAAAATGACTTGCACATAGTAGGCCCTCAGCGATCCCAGCTGGGAACAGTGTATGCAGGCCTTAGTTACATGCACAGCCTCAGTTGTGGAGGCCCTCACACCTGCCCTAACACCCTGGGGATGTTGGTTCTCCAAATTCCCATGTCACTCACATCCTCCAGCCCTGCTCAGCCTGTTCCATTCCTGATGGCCCCTCACCCTTGGCTTGTTTTCAGCCCTGGCAGAAACAAAGCAAGCCCAAAATACACCAGCCAACTGGCAAGTGATGAGTGATTAGCTGCCTGGCTCTAAAAGGCTGGAATGAGGCGGCCTTTCAGTGCTAAGTGCAGTAACCCTAGCCCTGGCTCGCTGTAATTCTAGATGGAGGTGGTCGGGGACTGGGCACGGGCAGAGCAGTACGCACAGACCCTAGAGGTCCGCAGCTAGGCGGCGGGAAGAGTGCGCATCTCACTGGGATCAACTGAAAATGTGAAATTAATGCTCAGATGGAAGCAAAGGAGATGCACTGGCTTACGTGAGAAGATAGATGGGTGATTCTTTTTACTAAGGGAAGGCTCTCTGCAAGAGATGGGGAGGCAGGATTGCCTCCCCTTAACCTCTTTCTTGCTCTATACCTCAGGTGAGATGCTACATTTACAGGAAGATTCTCGGGTTTTTTCCCCCTTCACTTTATTTTTGTCAAATATCCTACAGCTCTGTGGCTTCGAACCTCAGTTTTCTCATTGATGAAGTGTGAGTCATAGCCCACGCATCAAAGGGTTGTTGTGAAAACCTAAATGAGCTAAAGGATTGAAAAGAATCCCCTAACCGAGGTGGTTAGCTCCTACTAAAAGGAAGTCTCTCTTTTGGGAGTAGCAGAGTACTGGAGAAATGCAGTTAGCTCTGAGCTGTCTGTGGTTTACAGTGTGGTAGTAAATATGTGCTCACTTAAAGTGTGCCCTGGGACAGGGCAGTGCCTTAATCAAGAATATGCAAGAGTGATCAGCTAGTGTTTAATTAAACATTCACTGTTCTTCTGAGGGCTTGGGCCACCATCATCTCCCATTAGCACCAGAGCATTTTAATTAGTGTAGTAAGTGTATTAGATCAGTTTTCACTGGAGGGAAAATGAGGCTTGTTAATGAACCCAGTTAGAAATGAGTTTTTACCATTACAATCAGTAATAGGGAAGATATGCATATTGGCTAAGATAGTTTACAGTTATTCCTCACCCTTGTAAGACAGAAAGAAAGAGTTTTCTGAGCCCTGTATATTTTACATGAGGCTAGATTTTAACATGGTCCTGTGTCCAGCCATAATGCCAAAGAATTTGATTTGCTCCAAGCCTTAAGGTTAACCTAATCCTGTTTCTACATTATGGAATTTCCTTAAGCAAACTTTTCACACAAGGCCTGGTTAGAACATCTGATAGGACAGAGCTGTAATCAACTTTCAGAACAGGTTTTGTGTCTACTTGTTGATAACAGTGTGTCTAATAAATGTCCAAAATGTGGCAGAATTTGATCTGAAACTTGTGTGAAGTTATGGGGGGGAGCAGCTAGTCCTCAACAGCCCGTAATATTTGGGGGCGACCTATATCTACCCAAAGCAACCTCATAGTTTGTGAATAACTAAATTTGTTTAGGTTAGTTTGCAACGGCTACTGTTAATATACGTTAGCTCTAAGGATTTTATCTACCTTATTTCATATTATCCTTAGAACAAATCTGTGAGGCATGTCCTATTATTATTCTAATATTTTTAATCAGGGAAAAGGTGGCCCAGAGATCTTAATGCACTGCCCAAGGTCATACAGCTACTAACTAGCAAGACCAGAGTTAGAATCCAGGACTGCTGAACTCGGAACCTTTATGTTTAATCACTGCACGAGACTTTCCCGTGGCACGTGAGGGTTTGAGTTTGAACAACTTTTCCCCTCACACAGGCCCAGCCTGTAGTCTGGCTCTGCTCACAGCTAGGCCTTCCCCATCCGCATGCCCACCTGCAGAGGAACAGCCCCCTTCCAAGCTAGGGAGCTGCTCCACCTGAGGGCACTGCCAGATACTGGCAACGCCCCCTCTTGACTTTCCCTTCTCACAGGTTTATTTTTTCCTGTTTTCCTCCCTGATACAGATACTTAGGACCTCAGAGTTGAAACAGACAGCGCCCCCCTTTTTTTTAAACTAGGAGAATACAAAAGTATACAAGGTCCCAGTGGGTCTCCGGCCTTGCCTGGATGCAGCGCGGGTCGGGCCCCTGTGCCGACTGGGACGGCTCTAATCCTGCAGGAGCCTTTCTTCTTACTGACCAGACAGTGCCTTCTTGTGCCTTCATCCACTGGTCCTGATTCTGCCCCCTGGAGTCACTCCCTGGGTCACACGACAGCCCTTTGGGCCTTTTAGGGTGGATTCATGTGTCCCTGAGGGTTCCCCTCAGGAAGGACCCAGGGGTGGCCGCTGCCTTGAGATAATGGGGGCCCTCTCCAGAGCCTGCAAGTCTCCCCAGTGGAAGCTTTGGGACCTGAGAGATTCCGGCTTCACAGGGGTTTGTGCTGTCGTCTGGGCACAGGCGCTTCCTGAACAGCTTCCCAGAGGCAGAGAGGGCGCTGTGGGAGTACTCTTCCCTTCATCACTATTCACACCCAGGTATCATTATGTAATTATTTACACAGGTCATATTGTTTTGGAAGTTTTTATTCAGATGTAACTTATATACCATGAAATTCATCACTTAAAAGTGTACACTTTGGTGATTTTTAGTATATTCACAGTTATGCAACCATTACTACTTCCTAATTTCCGAACATTTTCATTGATCCCTGAAAGAAACCCGACGCTCATCAGCAGTCACTCCCATTCCCGCAGCCCCCAGCCCCGGCAGCCACTCATTTACTTTCTGTCTCTATGGATTTGCCTGCTGTGGACATTGCATCTAAGTGGAATCATACAATATATGGTCTTTTGCGACTGCCTTTCACTTTCCTCAGACCTTCGTTTTCAAGGTTCATCCATGTTGTCTCATGTATCAGAATTTCCTTCATTTCTGTGGCCAGATGGTATTCCATGCTATGGACATACCACCTTTTGTTTATCTGTTTCTCAGCTGATGGATGTTTGGGTTGTTTCCACTTTTTGGCTGTTATGAACAATGCTGCTGCAAACATTTGTGAACAAGCTGTGGTGTGAATGTGCTTTCAGTCTTCTTGAGTATTCACTTAGGAGTGGGCTGCTGTTGCTTAGCTCTTGAGTGTACGCTGTGGTGCATTTCATGGCAAGCTCTTTCCACACCTAAGGTTTCATTCAGCCCAGGCTTGGGACTTGGGTGAGCAGTCAGGAGCTTATCTGGGTGGGTCCAAGTCAGGATGGTGGGTCCAAGTCAGCTGGAAACTCCGGCCAGAATCCCACCGGCCGTTCCTCTGCCTCTCTCCCCCACCCTGTGCGGCCCAGTGGTTTCTTCAATTCAAAGATGCTGTCTATTTAATAATAAGTCAGAGCGTGGGGCAGAGGAAGTGATGGCAGGAAGGTTTCTTTTGTCATTGATTGTATAATACCTCTTCATTTTAAAAATATTAAGTTGTTGGGAGAGAAGGATTATTGCATTTTAGAGTTGGGGAGATTATAGCCTCAAATGTAAAGGTTACCCTCAGAGTCCAACTCAGAATATTTATAGAGAAGGAAAAGGAGGGCTGGCTTCAGAGCTTAAACAGCAGCCACGGGCACACCCTTTTGCTGAGGCCTGAAGAGAGAAGTGTAGACACAGGAGGGGCAGGTGAGACTGGCCTGTGGGCCATCCATGGAACATCGCTGAACTGGCCTCTAGGGACACCCAGTGGAGGCACAGGTTACTCAGTGAGACAGATACTACAGATTAATGATCTCTTCCTTAACGCTCTATTCCAGCGGTGTCCAACCTACGGCCCAGGCACCGCATGCAGCCCAGGGTGGCTGTGAATGTAGCCCAACATAAAATCGTAAATTTACTTAAAACATTATAAGATTTTTTTGTGATTGTGTGTTGCAATGTATTTAATGTGTGGCCCAAGGCAACTCTTCTTCCAGTGTGGCCTAGAGATGCCACAAATTTGGATACCCCTGCACCGTGGAGAGGCTTCGGAGCTCCAGGTGACAGAGCCCAGAGAACTCCGGCCTCCGGGCCCAACCTCGTTCCTTCCCCAATGCCACAAGTCACTCCCCTCCCTGGCCTTGCTTTCCCCATCTGTGCGGTCAGGAGGGGGATCCCTTGCCTGCCTGACCCCCTGGGTTGCTATCAGGACCAAGCCAAGGGAGATCACTGGGAGGGGAGCACTCTTTACAGTGAAGAATACATGGTGGGCGATGATTTACTATGGGCCTGGACTCACTGAAACTCATTCCTCTATTCCTGCCACAGATATTAATGAGCACGAAGTTATAGTTTAAGCTTAACTACCCATTAAAGTTAACTACCACTACATTGTTATTACCTATTGTATACTTTTGTTTACCCTAAATCACTCTATCTGACTTCAAAAGCGGTTCCTTGGGTCTCCCTCCTAGTACTCGTGCCTACGACCCCCTGCTTAGTAATCATGCCTTTCTGAGGCTGTGGTGTTTCTAGCAGTCTCCTTCTCAGGACTGTTTCAATTCACTGATGTTTGGCTGAGGTCTCAAGGCCAAAACCATATGCAAAATGCACCAAAATATTCTCTGGTTTACACTTTGTGTGTTTTCTCCAACAGTGCCTAGCAGACATCTTCTAGGATGGGTGAATTTTTTCAGCCTTTGGTAAAGTTTTAAGAGGCTGAGGTAACTTCTTCAAAGCATTCACTTTATGCTGAGTCTTTCCACTACCATATGCCAGGCTCCCAAATGAAACATATATCACCTCTTACTGTTCTAATGGCTTTGTAATTATACAAGTGACAAGAAAAGAAAGTTGAAAAGTTAAAGGCACAACCGAAATTTCCATTGATAGATGAATGGATAAACAAAATGTGGCATAGCCATACAATGAATATTATGCAGCATAAAAAAGTAATGAAATTCTGATACATGCTACAACATAGATGAAACTTCTTCAAGTTCAATTATTCTAATTGAAATAAGCAAATCACAAAAGGGCAAATATTGTATGATTCTACTACTTTATTTTTATATTTTTAAATATTTTATTTATTTTTAGAGAGAAGGGAAAGAAGGGAGAAAGAGAGGGAGAGAAACATCAATGTGTGTGATACATTGATTGGTTGCCTCTTGCACACCCCCAGCTGGGGACCTGGCCCACAACCCAGGCATGTGCCCCAACTGGGAATTGACCTGGTGACCTCTTGGTTCACAGGCCAGCACTTGCTCCACTGAGTCACACCAGCCAGGGCTGATTCTACTTTTTTAAATTTATATTTTATTGATGATGCTACTACAGCTGTCCTGATTTTTCCCGTTGTCCCCCTCCATGCAGCACCCCCCACTCCCTCAGACAATCCCCTCACCAATGTTTATGTCCGTGGGTCATGCATATAAGTTCTTTGGCTGCTCCATTTTCTATACTGTACTTTACATCCCCATCGCTATTCTCCAACTACCTATTTGTGCTTCTTACTCCCCTCACCTCTTTACCCATTCCCCACACCCCCCTCCTGTCTGACAACCAACAGAACGCTCTCTGTACCCATGATTCTGTCTTTGTTTTTCTAGATTGTTTAGTCTGTTTTTTAGATTCAATTGTTGATTTGTATTTTTTGTCATTTTATTGTTCATATTTTTGATCTTCTTCTTTTTCTCAAATAAGTCCCTCTAACATTTCGTATAATAATGGTTTGGTGATGATGAACTCCTTTAGTTTTTTCTTGTCTGGGAAGCTCTTTATCTTCCCTTTGATTCTAAATGAGAGCTTGGCTGGGTAGAACAATCTTGGCTGTAGGTCCCTGCTTTTCATGACTTTCATATTTCTTGCCAGTCCCTTCTAGCCTGCAAAGTTTCTTTTGAGAAATCAGCTGACAGTCCTATGGGAACTCCCTTGTAGGTAACTAATTTCTTCTTGCTTCTTTTAAGATCCTCTTTTTATTTTTAAGCTTTGGCATTTTAATTATGTGTCTTGGAGTGAGTCTCTTTGCGTTCATCTTGCTTAGGACTCTCTGTGCTTCCTGGACCTGCATGTCTATTTCCTTCACCAAATTAAGGAAGATTTCTTTCATTATTTTTTCAAATAGATTTCCAATTTCTTGCTCTTTCTCTTCTCCTCCTGGTACCCCTATGATGAGAATGTTGGACTTCTTGAAGTTGTCCTACAGGACGCTTATACTATCCTCATTTTTTTGGATTCTTTTTCTTCTTGGTGGTTTTTTGTTTCCTTATATTCCATATCATTAATTTGAATCTCAGCTCCATCTATTCTGTTTTTCTTCCCCTATAAATTGTTCTTTATTTCAAGAACCAAAAAGACTGGATTTTTTAAATGCTGCTGAAGTCCTCGCCAAGTTCCTTGAGCATCCTTATAACTGTTACCGAATAATGGACCAGTTGTGGGGGGAGCCCCAGATGCTTTTACCAGACAATGATCCCCTTCCCCAGGGTCCCTGGTTGTAGGTCCTTTGCCCACCACCCTTGAAATTATGGCTCTCAATGGCAGACTTTGGTGAAAAGAAAAGGAACTATTTATTCAAAAGTTATACAAATTCTTGAATAATGGCTAAATTTCACTGGTAAAATCTCAAAATCCCTTTAAAACAACCACCAACACACAGTCGTGCCTTCCCCCGCTTTGCCCAATCGGGCCAGTCAGGGGCACTGTCCTTCAGAAGAAAAAGAATGGAAGTCTGGAGCTCGGCTAGGCAGGCCTCTCGTGGTTCCCAGCACCACCTGCTGTGTCACCGTGATCTCCAGTTCTTCATCCAAAACCATGTGGCACCTTCTCATGGCCCAATACCAAGAGTCCTTTCTCCTCTTTCCTTCCTGCTTGGACTTCACATTGTTTCCCAGAGTCTGTGTCCCATTCCCTCTCTTGCAGGCCCTGCCTCCCCGCCCTAGTTACATCCTGCTTCCTGAGCCATGTGGTCAAAGACTCTAGCATGGCTGCCTGCCTGGGTTTTAAACCCCAGTGCAACTCCTCCCCTGCAACCCCATCTCTAACTCCTCCGACTCCTTCGGCAGGCACTGTAACTGGGGAGCTACTTCCAAGTTCCCTCCTGGGTTAAAGTTATGCAAACCTTCCTGGTTAGCCTTGTTGATATGCAAAATAACATTTTTGCATATGAAGTATGAAGCTATCCTCCTGTATTGACATGCAAAATGACTCTCAATGACCCTGCTCCCTGTCTCCCATCCCCCACGGCAGCCTGCCTGGGGGTGGGGTGGGAGTGAGAATATCCTATATTTTTCTTGGACACCCCAATTTCTGGACCCCATTACAAATCCCCTTTGGGGGGACCCTGGATGTGTCCTGTTACATAACCAGTGTTTTGAACTGTACATCTGACAGACTGCTTATCTCTACTTCGTTTAGCTCTTTTTCTGGAGTTTTGATCTATCATTTGGGTCATGTTTCTTTGCTCATCATTTTGGCAGCCTCTCTGTGTTTATTTCTGTGTATTAGATAGAGCTGCTTTGACTCCGTGTCTTGGTAGCGTGGCTTAACGTAGTAGGTGTCCTGTAGGGTCCAGTGGCACAGTATCCCCTATCACCCAAGCTGGGTACTCAAGGTGCACTGAGTACACCCTCTTCTTGTAGTTGAGCCTTGGTTGCTGTTGGCAGATCAATGGGAGGAATTTACCCAGGCCAGTCAGCTGCAAGGTGTGACCACTTACCACCAATCTCTGCCCTCCATGGAGGATCTGCTGTGCAGGGGCAGGGTGGTGGTGCTCTGAAATGGTCTGTAGCTGTCCACTGGGTGTTTCCTGGGTAACGCAGGCCAAGGTCAGCTCCCACTTGTGTTTTGCCTGGGTCCCCTCCTTCCTGAGCTATAAAGCAACCTGAGATGGCTGCTACTTATGCTGGCCTTGGAGATTTCCAGGTGAAGCCAGGCTATGAATCAGTGCTGCTCCTGGGGCTCACTGAGGCCAGATGTTGCTTGTTTGATAGGATTTAGGAAGTTGTGAAGCATGAGCCAAGACCAGCCATTCATATGGAAAAGCAGCTTGAGTGGGCCTGTAAATTAGGTGGGATGAAGACTCTGGGGATCTTCAAGGCAGGTCAAACAGTTTTAGCCAGGTTGATGGAGTCTCAGATATGGTACCAGCCTGCTGGCTCTGTAGGAGGAGGGTTTAAAAAAGGGACAGTGGCCTTTACTCACCTTGATGCCAATCACATCAGATCCTCCCTTTTTACCACTGGGGCCTTTCAAGCTGCTACCCTGGTGCTGTAGCTCAGAGGCAGTGAGTCTGAATAGGTGAGTCTATGTGTGGGTTCTTTAAGAGGAACTGCTAGAGGCTCCAGAAGTTTCTTTCACTGACTCGATCTCAGCTTGTTTTTGCAGCCAGAAGTTGTAGGGACTTATGTTTCTGGCACTGGAACCCTGGGCTGGGGGCCTCATGTAGGGCTGGGACTCCTAATTCCTGAGATTTCCCTCCCAAATTTTTATTCATCACACATGGGCAAGGGACTGGCCTGTCTGCGTCTGAGCCCCTCCTACCAGTCTGCATGGATGCGGTTTCTTTAAATCCATAGTTGTTGGACTTCCATTGAAGTCAATTTCTGACAGTTCTAACTGGTGGTTGTTCTATAATTCAGTTGTAATTTCGATGTGGTTGTATGAAGAGGTGAGTCATATCTGCCTATGTGGCCATCTTGACTGGAAGCCTGCATGATTCTAAGGTACCTAGCATAGTCGAAATCATAGAGAAAGAAAATAGAATAGATGTTACCAAGGGCTGGGGGGGAGAGAGAATGGGGAGATATTATTTAATGGGTACAGAGTTATAGTTTGTAATGATGAAAAAGTTCCAAAGAGAGATAGTGGTGATGATCGCGTAACATTATGAATGTACTTATTGCCACTGAATTGTACAGTTCAGAGGGTTAAAGTGATCTATTTTGTGAGATATATATATATATATATATATATATATATATATATACACACACACACACACACACACATATATATCACAAATTGTTTGTTTATTCAACTGGTTGATGGATATTTGACTATATAGCTTCTCTCTAGTATTTGACCATTATGAATAAAGCCACTAAAAAAAGTTAAAGGCAGTCTTTAGAATGCTGTGATATAGTAAGGGGAAAGTGGGTTATGAGCGACTATCATGCCCTTTGCAGCATCTCTCTATGGCGCCATAATGGTGCACATGAACGTGCTGGCCTAGGCTCTCAGGTGCGTCAACACCAGGCTGAGCTGAGAGGCAAGCACCAGGTTCTAACTAGGCCTGCTCCAAAGTCATCATCTGTTTTCTAATTGATGATGACTATTAATGACCACAGAGCTGGGGAAATTGTTATGAACCTTGCAAGCAGGTTAAACAAATGTGGAGTGATCAGCCCCAGATTTGGCATACAATTCAATAATCTAAAAAATGGCAGAATAGTCTGCTCCCATCCCTCAGTTTGGTTTCATTGACTAATGACCTCAGCTGGCATCGTGGACCAGGAGGAACAAGATGAAAACACACGGGAGAGAAAATCCTGGGATTCTTTCTCTAGGAATGTAATACATGCACACAAATCCAATACTCAATGAACAACAATAAAAAGACTATAATTTCTTTCTCTAGAAAACAATGATATGCACTATTACATATACACAGTAAAAAGCCTTGGGTAATATCCAACAAAATGCAAATAGTGAAGAGCTCTGCATACTGGGATTATGAATAATTTTGTTCTCCTTTTTGCCAATTTCTGTCTTCTTATTTCTCTACAGGTAATCTTATTTGTATGTACAAAAATTACATAAATTTGTTTTTGGGTGTATATCTCTGCTTCCCCCTTGCCATGACAGAATACCTAAGTAAGGAGACATGGATTTTCCTTTCAATGATCTGTTTCTTTTCCATTGTGTTCTATGTGTTTACATGTTGAAAGGGTCTGTGGTTCAAGAGTGGAGATTGTGACCTTAGAAAAGTCACTTAATCTCTCTGAGCCTCTGTTCCTTCTCTCATTACTTAAGAATGGTAATAATAATAATAATAAAACCTTCTTTCTGTGTGGTGCAGAGAAGTGTGGAAGCACTCAAGAAATACAACTGATGTCACTCTTCATTACAGAAAATACTACCGTATACAGCTTACCACAGGAAGTAGGGTTGAGGGGAATTTTCAAAATTCTTCCCGACCTAGCCAGCTGTAATGAATTAAGCCTGTCACTGACCTCCAGCATCAGTCAGTCCATTCCTCACTTTTGCTTCTGCCTCTTCTAACTTGAATATCCTAGAGAATGACCACCAGGGGGCACAATTTCATCACTTGAAACCCTGGGTCCCATTTCCCTCAATTTTTACCAGTGCATTTTCCCATCCAAAAACTCTGTGATTAAGGAGCTAAGTATTAAGAAAGCTTTCAGGTGGAGGGAAACTCAAGGTCACAGGCTCACAGTTCCACGCTTCTGTGAGCCTCCTCTTCCTGGACTCTTTTCCCCCTCTCAGTCATAACTGGCACCAGTTCCTTTTGCCTGTGGTGGCTGGGTCTGGCTGTGCCTACTCAGCCAGGTGTTGCCAGAAAGGAACTTTTCTCCCCTGTGGACTGTGTGGTTAAATGTTATTTGTTATTTTAAAGCACTGTTCAAGGCTGCTGTGGGGCGTTCTTTGGTTTGAAGGCCTTTTTTCTTTGCTTTGGCCCAGCTCAGGGCAGCTACCAAGTTCAGAAACAGACTCCCTGTTTCTTTTCAACCAAATTCTACCAAACTCTTACTAGGTGGTTTAAGACTATTCCTTTAAAAATATTTCATGGGGGAGAGGGCATCAAACTTACCGCATCTCTCTACTATTGATGACACTCGAGCCAAATCCCTGCTTTGCTTCTCCGAAAGCTCACTATCCCTCCCCTCTCTCTTAAAAAAAAAAAAAAAAAAAAAGATTTTATTTATTTATGTTTAGAAAGAGGGGAAGGGAGGGAGAAAGAGGGAGAGAAGTATTGATGTGAGAGAAACATTGACCAATTGCCTCTCGCTCTCCCCCAACCAGGGACCTGGTCTGTGACCTAGTCACGCGCCCTGACAGGGAATCAAACCAGAATCCTTCAGTTTGCAGAACGATACCCAACCCACTGAGTCACATGAGTCAGGGCTCCCTTTTTCTTTCTGATGCTAAGATTTCTGAAGAGGAGCAATTCTCAAACTTAGGTGTGAAAAAGAATCAGGTGGAGGATCATATTAAAAGTGCAGATTCTGCCCCGAACGATGTGGCTCATTTGGTTGGGTGTCATCTGGCAAAGTGAAGGGTTGTGGTTTGATTCTGGTCAGGGGACGTGCCTCAGTTGCAGGTTCGGTCCCTGTCAGGGCATGTGCAAGAGCCTCTGATGGGTGGATGTCTCTCTCGCATCAATGTTTCTCTCCTGCTTTCTCCCTCCCTTCCCTTCTCTCTTAAAAAATCAAAAAATATTTTAAAAATTAAAAATAGTAGCAAGGCTACATTTTAACAAAATGCAGATTCTACCACAACACATCCATTGGGAGGGCTATTACAAAAATGAAAATTAAAATAGCAAAACAGAAACTAAGTCTTGAAAAGGATGTGACAAACTAGAACCCTCTGCATTCTGTGGGGAATGTAAAATGATGCAGCTGCTGAGGGAAACAGTATGGTGATTCCTCAAAAGATTAAACTCAGGGTTACCATTTGACCCAGTAATGCCACATCTAGGTATATACAAGAAGAATTGAAAGTAGGGACTTGAACAGATATTTTCACATCTGTGTTGATAGCATATATTCACAATAGCCAAAAGGTGGAAACAACCCAAATGTCCATTGATGGATGAATGGATGAACAAAATGAGGTATCTCATACAATGGAATATTATTCAGCCTTAAAAGGGAAGGGAATTCTGACACATGCTACAACATGTATGAACATTGAAGGCATTAGTCTAAGTGAAATAAGCCAGTCTCAAAAGGACTATATTGTTCCACTTACATGAGGTACCTAGAATAGTCAAATACATAGAGGCAGAAAGTAGAATGGGGAGCGGTTGTCTGATGGGTACGGAGTTTTTGGTTTGGGATGATGAAGAAGTTCTGGAGATGGTTGGTGGTGACAGTTAAGTACAACAATATGAATGCACTTATTGCCCCTGAATTGGATACTTGGAAATGATTAAAGTGGTAAATTGTTTTAATATATATTTTAATACAAAAAAAAAAATTCAAGATAATTTTTTGAAGTGCAGATTCCAGAGTTGCACACTACTGATTCCATAGGTCTAGACTGAAGCCAAGATATCTGCCTTTTTTAAGCCCCTGGGAGGGGTTTGGTGCAAGTGGCCTTGGGGAAGCATTGGCATCCTGTGACGGTGGCTGTGGTGACGCTTTCCAAAAGCCCTGCAGGAGGGTTATCCACCACCTGGGCTTTAAATAAACTCCCACTTCCCAGTGGATGGCAAGCATTAGACCTCCCTGTGCCTCAGATTCTTCATCTCTGAAAAGGGACTACTAATCCTACCTACCTAATAGGGTCTTTGTTAAAACTGAACAAGTGATACCTGCAAATTGCTTTGAAAAATTGTTCTAACACATAATGGGAAGGTCTACTTTTTAAATGTCTGCTTGTGAATATTCTCAACAGTTGGGAAACAGCTGCATTGGGTAGTTCATTTAATAAAGCAGGGTTAGGAGTTAGAGGCATCTCTGCTTCTGCTGAAAGTTTAGTGGTGAGGATCTTGTTCCCTGAGAAGCAATGACGTTCTCTAAGGTGGGGAAGGAGAATATGAGACATACTATAGAATTCTAGTGGTTTTATTTTAAATTATTCAGAGGCACTTAAAAAAAATTAGAGGAGTAGGATTTGTGACAGAAGGTAAAGAGGAACTTTCACTTTTCACCCTATTTACTTCTTCTGGGTTGTTTGTGTATTTTACATTGTGAAGCCCTGTATTGCTTTCATACTTAGGGGAATGAAGGTTTGTCTTAGTGTTGTAGATATTAAATGCGACTGTACTCTCTTATTCAAAACAGCACTGGCAGTAAAAACACAAATACTCAAAATAATATCCTTATGTAATATTATGGATGATGATACCTTCCTGAGTCATGAGGAATTTACAAAGCACATTCACATCCATTATCTCATTTAATCCGAGGTATGGTTTTGTGAAGTAAGTACTATTTTACCCATTTAACAGCTGAGAAACTAAATGCATGTCATAGTTGTCTAGGTTATGTCTTTCTCCCTCCTTATGTTTTAAATGTTATCTTCGGTTCACTTTGCTGTAGTATTTCTGGCACTTATTCTAGTCTTATATAAATATATTTATAGCCCATTCACTTAGAAATAAGCATCCTTTGCTGAAACTGCCTTCTCTGATCCTCAATTTTCTCATTTTGAAAACAGAAATAAATACAGTACTCTCCTCACTGAGTTGTTTTAGAAGCAAGTGAATGGAAACTGCTTAGAACAGTGCCCAAGACTTAGTAAATTATTTTTATTAATTACCACAAGTGTGACCAACTCATCCCAGTTTGTGTGAGATTTTCCTGATGTCATCACTGAAAGTCCCAAGTTCTGGGAACTCCCTCAGTCCTGAGAAAACTGGGACCTTTGGTCACCCTTAGCCCGATTGTCATGTATAATGTGGTTTTTTCCCTCCTAACAAAACCACTCTATTCAGTACCTACATTGATTCGCTCAATTTTTACAGAAATATTACAAAACGCAAATTTTTCATAAACATAAAATCCACGCTCTTATCTCATTCCAATGGCGTGCCCCTCCCCGGCACGGGTAGACATTCTTCGGCCATCAGAGCTTAATCTAGGATTTCCTCTGATTTCCACTGAGCCAAGATCAAAGAGCCTCCCCTACTCCAAGAAGGGGAAAGTATGGGGAGAGAAGACACGGGGGTGGGCGTCAAAATTGGGTTAGACGACAAGGACGTTGGAGACCCAGAATACTTTTGTTCTAGAATAAGGAAATAGCACTCTTCCTGGGACTGACTTGCCAGAATGTTAAAGTCAGAGAGTGATTGTCCGCCTCACTCACTAGCTACTCTGATTTCAGCCTCATAAAGGACCGGCGGCTGGGGTTGGGGGGAATGTATCACAGGGGAAGTAGTATAGTATGTATTTCTCAAATCTTACCACTGAAGCTGTACCAGCTCAGCAGAGGTGTGTAGAAGGCTTTGAATCCAAAAGGATAAAAGTGCCAGGTCCTGGCTGGTTGGTGGGGGGAGGGGAGAGGATTATTTGTGTTGGAGAAATCAAGTCTTGGGCCTAATTAGACTAAATTTAATAGTAGAACAGAGAGAGGCCTGGACTGAAAGTGAGAAAACAAAGTTCTAATCCTATCCCTTTTGTGAATTAACAACCCCAAGCCACCCACTTCTCCCTGAGCCCTGCACAACTCCAGGGGGTTCATGTCATTCACAGAGATGTGTGAATATGCCCTCTTGGAGCTGGCCGTACAGAACTCCCATGTCTCTTCTATTTCTCCCTCCATAAAATGGAAGTACTAAATTTGATGGTAGTCTCTTCTTTTCTTTAACCCTCCCCCAAGGATATCTTTTCCATTGCTTTTGAGAGAAGGAGGAAGGGAGGGACGGGTTGGCAGGGGAGGAGAGGGAGAGATAGAGAACATCAATCTGAGAGAGAAACATTGACTTGGTTGCCTTCTCTTATGTGCCCTGAGGTTGATCGAACCTGCAACCTGGGTATGTGCCCTGATCCAGAATTGAACCCACAACATTTGGGTCAATGGGTTGGTGCTCCAACCAACTGAGTCACACTGGCCAGGGCTGATGGCAGTTTTTATCATTCAGTTGACATCCTTCACCATTCAATTCTAATCACCAAACTGGAGAATGGGCTTTTGTCACAGAATGCTCCCTTATAAGTGTCAGTTGAAAAAACAATGTATTCTGATGCTAATACCAACTGGTTTTGTGGGCTTTTTTTTTTTTTAACTTTTTAACTCCTTCCCTAGAGAGTGTAGTGGTAGAAACTAACAAGGTGACTTGTTACCGAAACTTACTTTCAGAAGAAAGTAAGAAGATAACATGTTGAGCAAACATCTGTTCTTTCAGCCTCACCTGCATCCATTCCTTTTTCTTTTAGTGACTGTTCTTAATTTTGCTTTGTAGAATCACCCCTTATAATTGGATAAAGTCTAGCCAGTCCAGACACCCCACTTTCCCTTGAACAAATAATGAGCGTGTAACACAAGTTCTGCCAATCAGATGCTCTCTCTTTTGAAATTTTTAATTGAATTTATTGGTGGTGACATTGGTTAATAAAGTTACATAGGTTTCAAGTGTATGATTCTAAAATATACCAATTGTATATTGCGTTGTATGTTCACCACCCCAATTTCCTTTGAATTTGAATCTTGAGCCAAGTGATGTGAAGATTGAAAATAGAGCAGATCCATGCAAGGATCAGTAAACTATGGTCATGTACTAAATCCAGCCCGCCAGTAATTTTGTAAATAAAGTTTTATTGGGACATAGACACAGTCATTTGTTTAGGTATTGTCTGTGTCTGCTTTCATGCACAAGGACAAAACTCAGTGGTTATGAGCGAGGCTACCCAGCAAAGCCTAAAATATTTACTGTCTGGACCTTTACAGAAAAAGTTTGCTCATCTCTACCCTAAAGGGATCGCCCATGAGCTCCTGCTGCACAGATCCCAAGAGCTATCCTGGTTCCTTTTCAGTCCACAGCCTGACTTTCCAGGGTTTCCTTAGATTCTGTGAGCTACTCCACATTTTTCTGAGAAATTCATTTTTTGCTTAAGTTAGAGTGATTTGGTTCCCGGTTACAACCAATGAAGCCTAAACTTTTGGGGCTTTAAATGTTTTTAATATTTAAAATCACCTAGAGAAATCAGAATTTGAATTTATTTTTTTTGTCTGCCTAGGTGTAACCATTTAGTATAGCCCTGATGGGGGAGGAGCCGTGTCTCTGTGCAGCAGGCTCTGTGTTGTCAAGGACCCCTGCTGTGATCTCTGCTCCTATGCAGGATTTTTTTTTTTTAAGTAGCCAATAATCCACATCAAAGCTCACAGTGACATCTAGTATGACCACTGTCCCAGTTTGCCCAAGACTGAAGGTTTGTCCAAGACTGGGGGTTCCCTGGGACTTAGGTGTTTGTGGATGGCAGGACTTTACAGCTTTCAAACTGGGACAGTTCCAGGCAAACCCAGACAATTTGACCACCCTAGGATACTGTGAACATATGTTACACATATGTTGTCTTTAAAAACCAGAATAGAGTAGCATTTTTAAAAACGGAGAAAAATAAGGTTTTCATGTTTAGCTAAAGGGGAAACAAGTTTACCGTGTTTAAGAATTCTGTGTTATAATAGAAATTAATAATTGAATCACGGTACCACAGAATACATGGGCTTGGGGATCTGGAGTTCTGGGTCCACATCCTGGCTCTGGGACGATGCATTTTGTGTGTATGCACATTGCTTCTGAGAAGCATAAGGTGCCACACAAATGCAATATGTTATAATTATTGGGGAAGGAAAAGAGAGTACAATTGCAGATAATTTCTGAAACCTCAGCCAAGCACCAGAGCCTGGTTGGTGCCGGTGATTTCAGAAATGAATCCAGGGCCGATGCTTGTGTGAAGGAAGGAGACTGATCCTCTGGATTTGCAGAGTCCTGAAAAATACCTTCGGTGATGAAAAACATCTATTTGGATAACGCAGCCTCCAGTAAGTAGGTGGATTACCGAGCTTCCTTCATTCAGAACTGACTAGACTTGTTAGACAACTTCATAACTATCAGGAAGGAAGAAGGAGGGATGTGCATGTTAAATCTAGTGCAAATATGAAACGTGCTGAGTTGGAAGATGGCAAGACGAGCTTCTTTTTATGTATGTGCAGAGGATGGCTGGAGAGTTGAAATGCCTAGAGATTGGAGAAACCCCAAAACTAATTCTGAATCCTCTCACAGTCGTGGGGGCTGTAGATGCCAGTGTTGGTTAGAAAGGATAGAAAATATGAAAAAGGAAAGAGATTTGGAATCTTCTTTCACCCTTCCTAGGCTAATAAGTATAGAAATTCTGTGTAGCAGATTAAGATGTCTGTTGACCTAGAACCAACTACCGCTGTAGAATTCAGGAGGTCTATGAACTCAGGTGAAGGAAAAAAAAGATCTCTGTTTTTGCTAACATAAAATGAAATGTAGCATTTCCTTCAATTACAAATGTACGCAACTGACTGCTGCTGTATTAGTGAATCTGAGGCTTGTTACCAATGGAAATCACAGATATTTTTAAATCGCACTGATGTGTAGACGTCATGAAATATTTATGTTCATCACTACTTTGAAATTATTATGCAAATTAAACTCACTGCTAGACTTGTTCCTTGATGCTCAAAGAAGTATATGAATTATTGCTAGATTACATATCTTTACTTTGATAATTGTATTTCAGTGTTATCGGTTTCTCTTGTAATCCTCTGTATTTTATTTTATACACTAGGAAGTATTATTGTGGGAAGGGGTTCAGGGGTTTCACCAGGCAGCCAAGGGCCCTGACGCTGGAGCTCTGCTCTGGACACTGCCCTGTGGAGCAGCCCAGCACCCCCCCTCCCCCCTCCCCGCTCCCCCCTCTCCTCTGCCCATTGCCCCTGCAGAGAAGCTTTTAAGGGAGAGCTGCAGAAACATGGGCGAGTGTTTCAGATAATGTGGTAAAGGGCATCTCAGCATGGTTACAACTCAGTAAAAATACAGGGTCTGGCAGACGTGATGCCTGCTTGGGTGTGGTTGGTAGAGTAATAATATATGGGTGTAATAATTTATAGTTTCAATTTGAACATTTCACCTAAAATGCCATATGGTGTGCTTGAGTGTGATATTGTTATGGTACAGAATTGCATGCTTATGATTTTGTAATAAAGGATTTTGTAATGTAAAGGAGTGTTATTTATGCTGGACCCTGCATTTATTATAGTTCTTGTGTGTGGACAAGAACTGGAAAATAATTCAGAAAAATGAAACTATCTGTGTTTACTTTTAAAGTGCCATTACAGCTCTCCGATTCTATTTTTTAAAGCCTGTATAATCTCTTTTTTATATAAGTAATATATCTTCACTGTTGAAAAATTACAAAATGCAGTGTTAAAAGAAGAAAAAAATGTTTGGTCTTCCTTAACCAGTTTTTAAAAAGCACACTGCATTTTTTAAAAAGCATATGTAGCATTTAAAAAAAATGATATAGAGCTATATATTCTTACTTGGTAAAATTTCTATTATAAAGTGGAAAAACCAAGAACAGTACATAAAATGGTATCCCATTTTTGTTTTTTTAAAAAGAGGATGTATATATACATATGAAAATGTCTAGGAGGCCACACATCAAACAAGCATGCACGATAACAGTTTATGATGATGTGTTAATATTAGCCAATACCAGTTTTGCTGAAGGAAAGGAAATCCTTCAAGGAAAAGCGCAGTGTTGATGCTAGGATTAGCAGCTTCAGGGTGTCCCGGGCATATCCTGTGGCAGCCTATAGAGGTGGCTCCATGCATCAGCTGGCTGGTGCCTGGGGGGGCGGTCCACGGGCACCGCCACAGGGCCCTTTATGGCCTGGACCTCAGCTTTGCAGGCTGGAAGGTACTATTTGGTTTCTATACCCAGAAAATGGCTTGTCTCTGGAGGAATGATTAAGTAAATGGGTAAACTGGGATTTAAATTTTTTAATTAGAATGATAACACTTGCCTAACAGAGTGTATGAAAACTGAGCAAGAGCCCCTGGCTGGTGTGGCTCAGTAGATTGAGTGCCCGCCTGCAAACCAAAGTGTCAGTGGTTCAAATCCCAGTCAGGGCACATGCCTACCCCCCCCCCCCAGTGCGGGGGACATGTGAGAGACAACCACACATTAATGCTTCTCTCCCCCTCTTTCCCCGTCCCTTCCCCCTCTCTAAAAATAAATAAATAAAATATTTTTAAAAATCTGAACAAGAGGTGTATTCAAAGCTCTTAACAGAGCGCATGGCATCTGAGAAACCCTTGATATAAGAGAGCAATTGTTGTTATGAGGTTTCCTGAAAGTTATCTGTAGGGAAATTAAGCTGGTCAGTCAGTAGCCATCAATAACTCGTGCCATGCACATGGCTAAGGGCTTTGTGTATATCCTCTCATTTTGTCATCTTCACACACCCTCAGGTGTTATCCCCATTTTACAGATGAGGGACTGGGGCATAAAACAGTTGAGCTGTGACAGAACCAAGATTTGAACCTCATTCTGCTGACTTTTTACCAGCACTACCTTTGAGGATGACGTGGGAAGCATGAGCTTGGAGCATGGCTATCACCTGGGTCATCTTAATGGTAGTATCATGCAGCTGTGAGTGCCAGTTACTCCGTGTCCACTATCCTGCTGTGGCTTTGAGTGGGTCACTTAACTTCTCTGTGCCTCAGTTTCCTCATAGGTAGAAGGGGAATAATATTAGTGCCTGCCTCCTGGGGTTGTTGTAAGGATTGAGTCTTTTTAAAATGGCGACTGGCACATAGTATTCAATTAATGTTAGTGGTGGATGTGATGGTGGTTGTGGTTGTTATCTGCCTCCAGGACTGATCTCCAAGTTGTGGGTCTGGGAACATTGCCCCCTACTTCACACTGAAGATATAATGACCAGCTACCTCTCTGAGCACACTTTCATGGGCGCCTTATACAGACTATGCCAGTTCTGGGCATGTTCTTTCTTTAGCTGGAATTTGTATTTTATTTAGCCATAAAATACCAACAGTTTAAGCTTTCTCAGGTACACCCACAATTAAGTTGGGTCTCCCTGAAGTTGCCTGTTCCCCTCCAGGTTGGATGGGACTTTGGCTGGATTTTGAGTGTTCACAAATTCAGGACTGCTTTTAAAAAAAAGACTTTATTTTTTTAGAGCACTTTTAGGTTTGTAGCAAAATTAAGAAGGTATAGAGATAACCCGTATTACCCCTGCCCCTATACGTCCATGCCCCCCATTATCAACATCCCCATTAGAATGGCTCTTTTGTTACTATTGATGCACCCCTATTGACACATCATAACCACCCGTAGTCCACAGTTTACATTAGGATTCACTCTTGTTGCTGTGCATTCTATAGATTTGGACAAATGTATAATGGACAACATGTATCCCTAAAAATCCTCTGTACTTCATCTATTTTTTTAAGGGTTTTATTTATTTATTTTCAGATAGAGGGGAAGGGAGGGAGAAAGAGAGGAAGAATAACTTCCATGTGAGAAATATGCATCGGCTCCCTCTCTCTGTGCCCCCAATGGGAATCAAACTGGCCACCAGCGACCTTTTCTACACTGGATGATGCCCAACGAGCTGAGCCACACTGGTAAGGGCTTCTTCACCTATTTATACCTCCCCCTTCCTGGGACATTTTAAAGATGGCCACTCTCATTCCTAAAAACTGGATCCAATGCCTTTTTATTCTCAGAGTGTGATTGTCAGCCCATTAAACTGAGCACAAATCCTTCTCCCATCCCAGCACCTTGGATCATCCAATCCCCGGGGGAACTCTGAGGCCCATGGGGTTGGCCCCCACAGACGTGGATGTGTCCTCTTAGGCAGTAACCACTCTGAGCTTTGTCCACCCAAGCTGCAGGCAGGGGCTGTCAAACTGAGAAAATCCTGTCCTTGCCCAGCAGGGACCAGGTCTGGCTTCCAGGGACCAGGTCTGGCTTCCTCGGACACCAGGCTTGGACAAGCATAGTTCTCTCGATGTGTCTGCAGCGGGCTCAGTTGCTGGGCTGAGTGTGGTCTCACTCAGGCTTGTTGGGGCTTGAAAGCTCCAGTGAAGCTGCTAGGCCCTTCCCTCCGCTGCCCCTCGCGGCAGGCCCAGGGGAAGCTTGAGGCTGTGCTGTTTTCATTCCTGGCCATTATTCTAAGACAATGGATTTCTTGTCAGCAACAGTAGTTCTTTATCATTGAAAGACAGCTGCTGACAAGAATGTTTCTTTCCAAGAACACCTTCCCTTCCATCTCAGACCTTCACACAAAGGACATCATCCACCCCCTCCCTCTGCACCCTCAGGGCACGCCCAGGCCATTGACAACGTGTTGGCCATATCCACGTTCCACTTGTACTATTACTACCTTAATATTTGCTTTAAGTCCGCTCCTTTTTTCCTCAAATAAATTAATTTGCCAGGCCCTGGCCAGTGTAGCGCAGTTGGTGGGAGTGTCGTCCCCTTATACTGGAGGGTTGCAGGTTTAATTTCTTGTCAGGGCACATACCTAAGTTGTGAGTTCAATCCCCAGTCAGGGTGCACGTGGGAGGCAGCCAATCAATGTTTCTCTCTCAGATTGATGTGTGTGTGTCTCTCTCTTCTTTCTCTCAAAAATCAGTAAACATATTTTTATAAATTTGATTTGCCAGGAACTTTATATCACAAATATCTGTAAAATTATAGATTTAATGTGCTGCGTTTTTTAAATATACATTAAAATAAATACATAAGTATTAAACATTTTTAAAGTTTTCCCATGGATCACCCAGAACCACCCTTGTTGTGTGGTTCCCACCAGTGGGACCCCAGCCCTGCCACGAGAAACACCAGGTGGGAAACCCTCCCAAATCCCTGGGTTGTCACTGTTGACTTCTTTTCCAGAGACCCCTCAGTCTGTGCCCTGTGGGCAGCTTCGGCAAGAAGGAGGGGCCTCTTCCCTTCGGAGGCCCCACCCCGCAACTGCTGTCCACTTCAAACTTGGGTCTCCTTCCTGTCTCATAGAGACAGACCCATTCTTTTCCTGATCAGTGGTGAGGATTCTAACTGACTCACTTCCCTGGGAATGATGTGGCCAGACAAGGCCCTGAAAAAGGGTGCATACATTAAAGGCAGATGGCAGTTGGTGGCAGCTATGGAGAGAGGATGGACATGCCCGATTGTCTGATTGAAGGATATGTGCCTCTTTTCACAAAGCAATTGATGGGTAAATGTTTGCTTCTTTTTCACAAAGAATTTGAGGCAGAAGATGGCCGTGGGTTATGTGGGTCTTAGCTCCATCAGTTACTAACTATCTAACCTTGGGCAAATCCCTTCACCTTCTTGAACCTCCATTACTTCCAGTAAAATGGGACTGAAGATATTTAGTCACACTTGTCTTATCTGCTGTCCAGGTTGTAAGGATTGAACAAGAAAAGAAAAGCAGACTGCTCTGCAAGCTCTAAGGCAGGGTCCTCATCTATGGATGCACTTTGGAATAACCTGGGGGCATTAAAAAAACAACAACAAAAAAACAAACCAAACTCAAAGACCCAAACCAAGAGATTCTGATTTAATTGGCCTGGAGAAGATGCTGGGCCTCTGTATTTTTAAATGTGCTTCTTGTGATTCTCATGCACAGTCAGCATTGAGAACCACTTCCCTAGAGCCGTGCTCTGTTTATGCTACTTAAACATAAATTAATTAGAATTAAATAAAATTTCAAATTTGATTCCTCAGTCACTCTAGCCACATTTCAAGTAGTCAATAGCCATATGTGGCTAGTGGCTGCTGTGTTGGACGGTGCAGGTATAGAACATCTCTATCATTACAGGGAATTCTCTTGCCTCTAAAAGTGTGGTCCATGGCCCAGCAGCGTGGGCATCATTTAGAGCTTGTTAGAAATGCACAGTCTTAGGCCCATGCCCAACCTACCAAATCAGAATCTGGATTTTAATGGAATTAAGCAAAAGCTCTAGGGTTTTGGTTAAAGTTTGTGAAACATAGTTCTAAAGCATCCATTCCATTCATTTATTCTTTCAACCAGTATTTACCAAATGCCTGGTATATACCAGATATATGTAGGTGATGAGGAGTGACCAGAGGAAAACACAGCAATGCCTATCATCCTAGCTGCACACAACAGACATAAGGCAAGAAAACCCATAAGCAAACTCATTTCAGAGTTTAAAAAAAAAAAGGAAAAAGTAATCCAGTGAATGTGCCAGACAGTCACTATAGGGACAAGGTGGCTACTTTAAATTGGGGCAAAGGAGGGTCACGAAAAATGTCCCATCTATAAGGAAGGGACATTTAAGTGGAGCCCGAATGACAGGAAACTGGACAAGAGAAGATGTAGGGATGGTGTATTCTAAACCCGGTTAACAACAAGTAAAAATATTTTGAGTAGGTTGCCAGATTTAACAAAAATACAGAACACCCACGTACATTTAAACTGCAACTAAACCAATTCATTGCATTATACCCCAAATATCACATGGCCATACTTATGTGAAACAAGGTATTTGTGGTTTACCTAAAATTTGAATTTAACTGGGCATCCTGTACTTTACAAAGACCTTATCTGAAAGAGAAGCAAGAAGGGGAGTGGGAGGGGCGCGGAAGGAGCCCAGTGACCAGGGTAATCTGGGAGCAGGGTGTCGTGAGGAGGGGTCAGAGAGAGAGCAGGGTCCAGGTCTGGGGCTATACAAAGGCGAGTTTTAAACAACAAAATGGTCACTAAGGACTGGACCACTGCTGTTTCTTCCCCTTGATGAAGTCACTGATTTTACCTTCCTGCAACCCTATGGTTTCTGGGAAGGACTTCTTGGAAGATGAACAATTGTCTGGGCTGTTATGCCTGGGTGGTGCTTGGGGAGGCCTCGGGCCGCTGGTTGACCTGCCTGAGCATAGCGTGCAGTATATATTGTTTGGTCTGAGCTATTAAGTGCTCTTTCCCTGTTTGTTTGTTTAATTCCTGTGCTTTTGTATGTGACCTCCTATAAATCTCCCTCTCCTTAAGGGCTGTGTTTGACAACTTCATTTCCCTGCAACTGGAGACATTTCCCCTGCCAGGGGTCAAAAAGACTAATTACCCTAAACTGAGCATTGGAGACACCCTCAGATTCCCACGTGACCCAGAAGTGCATGATCCCTGCCATATTAATAGAAGAATGCAATCAGAGCAGACCTGTCCCCAGAAGCAGTGACAGCCTCAAAGCCCAAATTGATACTGTTGGAAAATGAACTCCTGACCCCTTCAATGGCAAATATGTGAAACCTCGCAGTAGAAGAGGCCACGAAAGAGTTTCTATTCACTTTCGTTTACGTGTGAGGAAACTGATGCCCTAGGAGAATTGTGACTAGTCAAAGGACCCAAAACTGATGATGGGGCTGGGACCCAAGCTCAGAGCTCCTAACTCCCATTCCAGTGCTTCTTCCATGCAAGTTGGCTTTGGTGTGCGTGTGGGGTGGGGGCGGAAATTGCGAGGGGACATGGGAAGGGCAGCAAAACCACAGCTGACTCTCACAAAGTGCTTTAACATTTACAGAGTATTTCCTTACATTATCTCAGGTACAATTTCCATTTTGCAAGTGGGGAAGCTGGAGCTCAGGTTCAGTGACTTGCCCAAGATCACACAGTTGTTAAGTGACAGAACCACAAGTCAAACCCATATTCAACCTCCTTGGTCTGTTTCCACCACAACCTGGAAAAAATGGACAAGGAGAGAGCAGTGCTGGTCACCAGTGGTATCAGATCAAGGGCAGGAGGGTGTGAGAAGACACTTGCCTGGAGCCATGCTGATCACTTGAGCACACAGTCTCCTTCAATCATCACATTAAGTTTATGAAAGGGATAGCAGCACCTACACCTTACAGTTGAGGAACTGAGGCTCAGAGAGGTTAAGTGGCAACCCAGGTGGTTAGTAATAGAGTTGGGACTTAAATCCAGATCTGCACAACTCGAGAGCCTCAGCACGTTCCCACTGAGGGTTGTTGTTTTTTTGTTTTGTTATGTTTTGTTTTGTTTTGGTGGGGGTTGCTCAGCGAAAGTCTGCAGGATGAAACTGGGCATGAGGAAAGCACAGAGAACACACAAGGAAAAAGATCCAGGAAGGCTTACGGGTGTAATCAATAAACCTTGTGGAGGAGTGTGGGGGGCCTCTTCCTCCTTCTCCATGGCTCTCTCCTCTCCTCTCCTTTGTACGCAAATAGTGTCCCAGAGGCATCAGCCAGATTTCCTCTTCTGCACAGTCTGCAGATTTGCTTGGGAGCTGTACTAGGGCTCTACCTGCTTCTTGGGTAGGTTCCACTCTTAGAACTTAAGTGTTTTGGCCCCCTGCTTCTCTGGCCACACCTAACAGGGCCCCCTTTTCTCTTAGCTGCCCCCCTTCTGAAGACCACCAGCATTAGGCAGGAAACAGCGCTGGATTGCCTTGTTTTCAGGTGAGAACTTGTCCCATCTTGTCCTGCCTCCTTCCACCCTCCTCCCAGCCTCCTAATTTTGTTTCCAAAATAATTGTGAGTTTTTCCCCAACTGAGGTTCCTGATCTGGCTACTAGTAGGGAAATTCCTACCAAGCCTCTCTTATCTTTTCTCTGTTGTGAAAGAGGCAGCATCATTGACAATCTTACTACCATTTGCCCCTATGCTCAGTAGGTTCACAGCAAGTCTTTCTGCCCTGAATTGACAGCTCAAGGGGGTAAGAGGCAGAATCATTCTGAGGGGCTGTTATTGCTAATATTTCCCCTGTTTAGACATCTTTTGCAGTTAATGAATTTCTCAAGTTCGGCGTTTGGGTCATTCATTCCTCAGAAGCCTCCCCATTAGGAAAGTCACTGGATGACCTTCTTGTCCTCTGCGGGAATGCTGGGAGTTGGCACATCTGTTCCCAGCGCTCAAGGCTCGCACATGGTCAGTGGAGCCTGTGCTCACTGGTCAGTAGCCGCACTACTTTTTCCCCTTGCCCTCAGTAGGGGTCTGCAGTCCCCAAAATCCAAATGAAAATTTCAGTCCAAGGGAATATAAAAATGTATTCAGAAAATCCAACCAATATTTACCCCCAGCCATAAAAGGCCAACATTTGGAGCATGTAGATGAAGGATAAATATATGGGATAGTTTGTACAGTTTTTGTGAAATTTCTGTTCATCTGAAAAATATCTCAAAACAAAATGTTAGACAGACAAACAAAATACGTTTTGTTACCAGGGTGAGTAAGTGAGCAAGAACATGAAGGATAATGTGGAGCAGATAAAGGCAGGGAGTGGAGTGGTAAACTTGAGAGCTTTGGGGGTGGGGGGAGTTGGGTTGGCATTTTGCTTTCCCACTTAAGAGCTGTCATACCTTGAACAGATTACTTAACCTCTTCAAGTTCCAGTTTATCTGGAAAATAGAGATGTTAATGTCTCCTCCCTGGAACATCAGGTTGAATGAGTTAATACATGGACAGCATTGAAGAACATGACTGAGACTTAGTAATGGGTCAAAAAATGGTGTGAAAGAAAGCAAACGAAACAAAAGAAAGAAAGAAAGAAAGAGACAGGAAGGACAAAGTCCTCCCCTTATCCAATCTCAATGATTTCTCAGTCTGCCATTTAAGGCCCTGAACCCCACACCAGAGACCATGTTGTCTGTCATAACCAGCCCCTGACTTGAACCTGCAGTTGTCTATGTGACGAAATAGGCCAGGGCTGCTTCCCATAGAATCTTTCCTGACATTCCCAACTGGTCATCTTTTTTTTTTTTTCTGGTGAGTAGACATTCTTTGGTCATTTTATTAATGGTGTCAGAGAAATTAAGCATATCTGGAGTGTAATATTACAATTACATAAAGTTTTTCTTTATTTTTACTTTGATTTTTTGGGGGTGACACTGGTTAACAAAATTATACAGTTTTTCAGGTACATAATTCTACATACATCATCTGTACACAGTGTTGTGTTTTCACCACCCCAGTTCAAGTCTCTGTCCATCATCATTTATCCCCACTCTACCATCCCCCCCCCCGCCTGCTCCCAGAACTCATTACCTTGTTGTTCGTGTCTATATGTTTTCTCTTTTTTTTCTTTTTTGTTCAATCCCTCCATCCCCCCCAACCCAGACTCTCCCACCAACATTTAACCTTTACCATTTTAATTATGATGTGTCTTGATATGGGCTTCTTTGAGTCCTTCTTGTTTGGGATTCTCCGCATTTCCTGGACTTGTGTGCCTTTTTCCTTCACCAGGTTAGGGAAGTCTTCTGTCATTATTTCTTCAAATGGGTTCTTCATCCCTTGTTTTCTCTCTTCTTCTGGTTCCCCTATAATGCGGATGTTGTTACACCTCATGTTGTCCCAAAGGTCCATTACACGATCCTCATTTTTTTAAATTCTTTTTTTTACTTTTGCTTCTCTGATTGGGTGTTTTGTTGTTTATTTTTTTACCTTGTCTTCCAAATTTGCCAATTTGATTCTCTGCTTCATCCAACCTACTGTTTATTTCTTTCAGTTTATTCTTCATTTCAGATATTGTATTCTTAATTTTTAATTGATTCTTTTTTATGGTTTCTATGTCCTTTCCTATGCTGTTGAGCATCCTTATAACCATTACTTTGAAATCTATATCTGATAAATTGCTTGAATCCATTTCATTTAACTCATTTTCTGGAGATTTCTCCTTTTCTTTCATTTAAGGCCTGTTTCTTTGTCTCCCCATTTTGGCTGCCTCTGTGTGTTCATTTCTATGTATTAGGTAGATCTTCTATGACTCCCAGTCTTTATGGGGTGGCCTTATAAAAAGTAGGTCTGTAGGGCTCAGTCAGTGCAGTCTTTTTGATCACCTGAGCTGGGTGCTCCAGGAATGTCCCTTGTGTGGGTTTTGTGGGCCTTCCTGTTGTAATTGAGTCTTGATTGTTATTGGCCCATTTGTATGTGGAGTTGACCGTCGGGCTGGCTGACTGTGTGGCTCAACCCTGACCATGGCATGTGAGCTGCTGTGCAGGTGTTGACCACAAGAAGAGGAATTCGCCTCATCAGGTTTTGATGCCTGCCAAGATCTCCCTTTGGATATACTGCTTGGGAAGCTTATTCAATCCTGCTCTGATATTGTCTGAGAATGGACACTGGATGTGTCGGTTCTGGGCCTCTTGGGAGGGACTCTGACATAGGTCTGTGTCAGACGCTGCCTGTGACTGGCCCTGTGCCACAGTTTGGAGCAATCTCAATGTGGCTTCTTCTGTAAGTCCTTGGTTATATGACTTCTCTTCAACTAGTCTTCAGTTGGTTATTCAGGATGATTATTCTATAATTTAATTGTAATTCTAGTTGTGTCCTGGGAGGAGGTAAATATAACTTTCACCTATTCTGCTCCTATCTTGGATCTCCTCCAGCCGGTCATCTTAAAAGCCAGCAGGCCGGTGCTTATGGATCCTTCTTAGCTTGTGACCTCAGGGCCACTTTCGTTTTCATGCATGCATTCATCCATTCATTAAAATTGCCCTGGCTGGTGTGACTCAGTGGATTGAGCACTGGCCTGTGAACCAAAAGGTCATGGGTTTGATTCCTGGTCAGGGCACATACTGGGTTGTGGGCCAGGTCCCCAGTTGGGAGCATGAGAGAGGCAACCAATTGATGTATCTCTCAAACATTGATGTTTTTGTCCCTCTTTTTCTCCCTCCTTTTCCTTCTCTCTAAGAAGTAAAAAAAAACAAACAGAAACAAACAAACAAAACTTCGTTGGGTAAGAGTGAAAGGAACCATGAACCAGGCAGTGTACTTGGCATGGGGATTTAGCATAGAATAAAATTTGGTCCTTCCCCTCAAGCTACTTACATTCAAGGAAACAGCCTTTCCCTGTGATTTTCTCTGGCTTCGTTCCTCAACAACAGCCAGCCTTAACCATTCCCCCAGAACGCAAAACTCCTTTACTGCAGCTTGCAAACAAGTCAGGCTCACACAACCACCGAAGGCAGGGCACATGAAAAGATGTTGGCAGTTATTGGGCCTGATCATTGTTTAGCTACAGTCCTTGGCTATAATTCAGCCTTGGGAATTTGGGAGGGACTAAAGGTAGTCAGGAGGGAAAAGCTGAAACTGCCTTATCTGCAAATACTTTAACTCCAATTGGCCTCCCCATACCCTCATTCCATGCCCACGATATTTTTTTTAACCTAGTCTCTTCCTTCTCTGTCTACAATTCCTATCAGTCTGAAATCCTTTTTCCAAACAGCTTTTCTTTTGTAATCAAATATGCTCTTCACTCACCCTGCCCCATCCTGCCTCTCCAACCAATTCTACCAAAAGTTCATGCTTCGTAGCACCATAGATACCAAACAGTCACATAATTAGCAAACCTGCCTAGCCACTTTATGAGGCAATTTTTCCATTCATTTGTTTTACAGGAAAACTGCAATAATAATCCGAAACACAATACTGATTGAAGGAGGAAGAATGCCATCTTTCTTACCCTCTTTCACATTCAAAATTATTTTAGTAAACCTCTCATTTGTGAAAATTGTTGACATTGAATGTTCTCAAGAATAAATTATTTTTCCTTTTAGAACATCATTTTAATATTTACTGAGAACTTCCTGTATTTTACAACCTATATAATATAGTCTTCACAAATAAGACTTACAATATCCAAAAAAACATAACTAAATACATTCTAAAGGAGGGACTCCCATGTGTTGTGGCTGGTGAGATGCAATTTCAGAAACTGTAAGGTTGTGGAGGGAGGTGTTTGGTCAAGGGAAAAAGAAAAAGATATTTACCAATTATTTTGTCATTTTTATATCATGAAAATTAAGTCTCCATGAAGCCTAAAAGTGATTTTAAGAAAAGAGCCCAGGCTCTGAACTCAGACACAGTTCAGGATTTATTCTCCTTTCCACTATGTATGTGCTTGTTGAATTGGAGTGAGCAATAAAAGAGGTAATAGATATACACTGATGACCACAGTACCTCAATAGATGGTAGCATAGACTGCTAGCTCTGTGCCCCAGAATCTATACCCCTTTTTCTCTTGGTGACATAACCCCGATTTTTACCTAAGCCTCCAGACTTCCTTACAGGTAGATGCAACCATGAGATTAAACCTGTGAGTTCTGAGCAGAAGCATTGCCTGGAACTTCCAGGGAGTGTTGCTAAATGGAGGAGGCACTATCATCCTTCTGCCCATTGCTGGCCTGGACTCTAAATGTGATGGCTGGTGCCCCAGCTGCTATTTTGGAGCATGCGGAGGGCGACGGCCTGGAGGTGGCATGGCAGAGAGCTCAGTTAAACATTCTGGGTCCTTGGTGAGCGGGGAGCTGCCATTCCAGCTGTGGATTTCCTGAAGATTTCTATTCATAAAATGTAAATTACTTTTTCTCACATTTAAACCATTATTTTTCAGGTCTTGTTTTCTCAAAGTGAAGCTAATCCTAACTAATAGACTATAATTATTATTGTCATCATTATTTTATTAGCTGTAGCCCACATTCCTGCTCTCTCCCAGATCCCCTCTTTAGGCCATTAGAAACAGCCTAAATGCCATCAGTAGCACAAAGAATTTCCCTTGGTTCTAATCTCTGTTGCCAATTCTTTCATGCATTTAATGTGGGGGTGCCTTGTCCTCCCAGCCCTCACGGCATGCACACTATCTCCGCTGCTTTCCCTTCTTTCTTGCCCCCTTTCTACACTCCTGATTCCAGGTCTTTCCCCACTTCCCATGGCTCTCCTTTCAGAGTTCTCAGCTGACTGGGTGGGACCAAGCCACCCTGAAGGTGGAGGATGTAGGCTGGATAGGAAGGAGGGGGAAGTATTCCAGGTGGGAGAAAGCGTAAACAAAAGGGGAAAGCAGATGGAGCATAATGTGGGGACTAGGAAGAGAGGTGACTGGAGGTTCCTGCTGAGGGTGGCAGGAACTGGGAAGGGGGGTGGGACCCAATTATGGAGGGTCTTCAAGGCCCAGTAGCAGAGTTTGGACTTGATCCCGGAGGAAACAGAAAGTCATTACAAGTTACTAGAACAGGGCAGTGACACAAGGCAAGTGATGTTTGCAAAAGAATTAATTTGGCTGAAGAGTACAAAACAGATTGAAGGCAGGAAGAGTCTGGAGACAGGGAGACCAGTATAAATCATTCACCCAGTAATCAAATGCTCAAACATTGTCAACAGATTATGAGAGGGGCCATATGAAACTGCAAAATTAAAGTGCAGTGTAATGATTTCAGTTAAACAGAATAAGAAGCCTTAAACAAAGTCCTTCCCCAGAACTTCTCACACAGCAAAAGTAGCAAGCTTCCAAATGGAGAAAATTGGTTCAATCCTTTTGGAAAACAAGTTGGCACTATGGATCAAGAGCCTTAAAAATGTTCACACCCTTTGACCCAGTAATTCAGCTTCTGGTAATGCTAGGGAAATAATCCAAACCAGAGAAAGGGAAAAAGAATGTGTGGAGATCTTAATCACAGCACACTTGATAATAGCAAATAATGAGAAACAGTCTAAATGCTCAGCAGTCGAAGGGATAGTTAAGCAAACAGTGGCTCTCACTCAAATGTTACCCAGCCATTAACTCCCAGGAATAAGAAGACCAGGCAGATGACATGAAAATGGCCCAGACATAAGGAGAGGAAAGCAGGCTGCAAAATGCATCGAGTATATATCACAACCCCAAATGTAGACAGAACCATACTGGAAAGTAATATTCTAAATTACTCCCAGTTGTTTCGTTAAGGTGGAGGGATAATAGTTTTGTGTCTTTTATCTTAAAACTTTTTTCTCCAATATGTTACATCTATATTTTTGAATATAGGGAATATCAAGGAAAAGTCTTACTTTTCATTCAATTCACTCTGAATTGTTTGGCTTTTATAAGACTATGTTAATGTATGGCTTGTATTTTTATTAAATAAATGATTTTTCAAAGACAAAGAGGTATTAATAAATACGGGGAAATCATGAGACATGCTCATGACTTTATAGGCACAGGTACTTATATTCATCTTCCCTCTGAGTTTTCTTTTTTTCTTTTAAGGTATAGGCTTTGGAGGGTAGAGGGCCTGAGTTTATTTATTTATTTTTTAATTTTTAAAAAAATTTGCCATTACAGTTGACATTTTTTAAAAAGATTTTTATTTATTTATTTTTAGAGAGAGAGGAAGAGAGGGAGAAAGAGGGAGAGGAACACTGATTAGCTGCCTCCCCCACATCCCCAACCAGGGACCTAGCGCACAACCCAGGCATGTGCTCTGACTGGGAATCGAACCAGCAACCTTTTGTTTCGCAGGCTGGTGCTCAATCCACTGAGCCACACTGGCTAGGGCTCAATTACAGTTGACATTTAATATTGTATTGGTTTCAGATGTACAGCACAGTGGTTAGACATTTCTATAAACCTCCAAGGTACTACCACCAATAAGTCTAGTACTCACCCGACACCATACATAGTTATTACAATATTATTGACTATATTCCCAGTGCTGAGGGAGCAGAGGAGCTGAGTTTAAATCCCACCTTAGCTAGATGACCATGGCTAGTTCATCTCTGAAGCAGGGAATAATGCCTCTCACGTATAATTATTGGGGAAATGAAGTGAGAGAATGTAAGGAAACCTCTCAGCACCGTGCTCTGCAGTTAGGAGACGCTCAGTAACTATTGACAGCTATGGTTTTCTCCTTTCTGTTTTCTGCCTCTTACAGTTGGGGAGCTGTGAGTTTCTGGGGTGACAGTCTGAGGAGGGAGACAGAAACCCTGAGCAGTGTCCTCAGCCACCTAATGTTCTGTGGCCACCCAGACTTCCCACTCTGAACCGCCTGGGCAATTTCTGCACCTCCATCTGCCTTTGCCATTCTTTGCCCTCTGCCTGGACCACACTTGAGGTGTATAATGAACTTAATGAATTTTCATAAGGCAGTTTTATTTTCCATATAATCCACCTGTATGTGTGTAAGAATGGTTTAATGTTTTGACATTCAAGTTGGAACACAAAGTTGCCTTTGTTTGCATAAATTATTCTGTTATGTCTCCCTTGCCCCACTTGCCCCAGTTTTTATTGCAAGTCCCAGTTTGCAACGCTGCATAAAGGTGCACAGGTCCCTTTGGAGGACATTATATGATTTTAAAAAGCTACTGAGATCAGGAGAGAGACAGATGGGGAAGAAAACAAGGATAGCCAGGAGACCACCTAGGGCAAGGCAGATTCATGGCAAAAATGGTTTGCGGGGAGGAGCTATATGGTCCCACCAATTTCCTCAACATCCCACTTAATAAAACTTTCATACTCAGCCATATTTTCCAAGTTTCTCAAGGACTACCTAAGTGGGGGCCTATTCAAAACCTTACGAAAGTCCAGGGAAATGATGTTTATTGGCTCTGGAATGTCACCTAAGTCTGCAGGCTGTCAGGGAACGCTGCTCATTGACTCTCGGGTGTCTGTCCCCAGCACACAGTGCACTGGTGCTCTGGGAGGGAGAAAGAGCTCCCTTCCTCCCCCTTTCTTGGATTCTGGTCCAAGGATGTGTCCCGTCTGGGAACAAAAACACTATATGTGACCCTTGGACCACAGGCTCTGCCCCTCCAAGAATGGGGCTGGTCACGTGAGAGGGCAAAGCGAGGCTGGGACCATGTTCTGGTTGCTGTGTGGCTGCCTCTGACCCCTTTTGCCCAGCACTCTCTCACTTGCTTATCCAGTTTCGTTTTTTAGTCAGAGCGATGCTGTGATGTGAGCTAACTTAGAATAAAGGCAGGGGCCCTATCTTAGGCACCATTGCATTCCCAACACCAGCCACGTACTGGGTGTTTACTGATGGTTTGATGAATAAATGAGTGAAACTACTTTCTGTTCCCTCTCTGCTTCTGCTGACCACTTCCCATGTCTTAGCTTCCACTGGCCGGTGAATGTTATGGGTACTCATGGCTATGTTTCAAACCATCTTTTCTCGTTATTGATTATTAAAAGAATTATGACTTTAAATGAAAAAAAGTAGGACATAATTTAAATGCAAACAAGAAATCTGAGTTCTGTAACCACATGGAGCAAAGCTGCCAGTGAACTGGACCCCCCATGTTGAACTGTATGCGGTGGGGAAAAAAGTCTATGTTCTAGAAGGGAGGAAGGGAAGGAGAAGGGAAAGGAAGAAAGGAGAAGAAAGAAACAGAGGATTGAGAAGGAAATTTGAGTTCTGGCCCTGTGGCCCTGACTCGGCAGCTCATGGCTTTGTAACTGGAAGCCTCAGTCTTCCCATCTGCAAAGTAATAGGTGGGACTCAATCAGTTCTCAGACTGTGAATGCATCAGAGTCACGCAGACCTCTGAGCCCCACCCCGAAAGACTTGGGCTCTGGGCTGGGGCCCTGAGCGCCTTCATGTTTAGCAAGCCCAGCTGCAGTTGTCACAGAGCTTATTTTGGGAACATAAGACCTGATGGCCTCAGAGAGGCTGTGGCTCAGGCTCCTCTAGGACGAGACTCTGGAACTGGGAGGTGAACCAGTTCCATCTCTTGGGGTAATAGTCAGCCACTTTGGGGCACGCTTTAGCCCTGGTTCAGATGGGAATGACTCATTAGTAAGTGCTGGAGGCAAAGGGAACGGTACCTTAGTGTCTTACAGACTAGCAGACTCTCTCAGCCTTCTGCTCTTAGGACTTGTTAAACAGGATCGGGATGAACAGAGATGGACTGTCTCCTTGGCTGTAGTTACCCACGTGGAGAGTGTGCAAACGGTACCTCCCATCGGGGTAATTTGTGCATTTTCTACGTACTTTCCCCTACATGATCTCATAGACTATCACCCTCATTTCACAGATGGGGAAACTGAGACACAGAGGCTCTTGCCAGATTATACACTGCTTTTCATTGGCAGACACAGGGAAAGAGCTTATGTCCCCTGAACCCTAATGTAATGGTTTTCCCAGTGTGCCATGTTGCAGATAACTGTGTACTGACTGAAGCACAGTTAACAGTTAACGTATTAACAGTTAACGTATTAACAGTTAAGTTTCTAAAATGTTTTGCCTAGACAGAACAATGATAAAGTTCCAGTGTAGGCTGAGATGACTGCTCTGACGAAATTAATGATAAAAATTCTAAGCAGCCCTGGGGGTACACTTCATGCCACCCAGTCTCATGGTGACCAGGCACACGTGTGTATTTGTAGACATGTGCTTTGGATAAAAGACAGAAAGGGCGATACAGAATGGTAACAGTGACTAATCATGCATGGTAGAATTATAGGTTGTTTTTACTTTCTTCTTTATACTTTCTATAATTGATGATATTCATGATATTTTCCATGAGTCATTTTACCTTTTTTAATCAGAAAAATATAAACGTAACACAACACATCTCTGTGTTTATAGATCCTTTGGAGTTTCTAAGATGCTTTTACATATTTGTTGTTGAATTTTATTATCACTTTGTAAGAAGGACTCTCAGCAGCTGTTGTTTTATTTTCCCCATTTGATGAAGGAAGTAACTTCCCTCGTGTCGTACCACACAGCTTATAAGAGGTGGGCGGCGACACAAACCCAGATCTGCCAGCTGCTTTGAACACGACTTCCCCTCTGACCCCTGTGTTTGGTTAAGTGAGTGAGCTCTGAAGCAGTCAGCCCCCTCACACACGCAGTTTCAGTCCTACCCTCACTTGTTCTCCTTCTGGGTGGCCTCTGCCTAGGACAAGGAACCCAAAGGTGGCTCTTTCCCTGGTACCCATCCTCACAGTGCTGGGAGCAGCCTGAGGCCCTTCAAGGGTCAGGTGTCCTCACACTGGTGGGGTGGATTGTTTCCCTCAACACGGGGCCTGCTGAGACAGAAGCCCGGGAGCCCTGCCGCAGGGCTCCGGGAGGAAGGCCGGGAGGGAGAGAGGCAGGTGTCTGGGGCAACACGGGAGAGGTCGAGCCACTCTTGTACTTGGAGGAGGATTTGTGCATGGCCCACTGCATGGGCTGAATGCTAGATGGCCTCTGGAAGAGAGGTGGTGACACGGATGCTGGGCTGTGCTTCCACCCTTCCCAGGAACTGTGAATGGCCATCTGGGTGCAGTTGGCTTCTTTCCTTTCTATAATCAGCCCATAGTCCCTGGACCACAAAACTGTGACTTGAGTCAAAGGAGGGCAATGCCGGGCTAAGAAGGTGGCGTGGGAATGACAAGGCCCTGGCATACATCCAGACTGACGGGTAGGCCCTGCATGAGTGACTTCGACTTGCTGTGTGACTTCTCTATGCACGGTCCCTTACTTTAAAAACAATAATGAGGTTCATGATGTTAATGATACCTTCCTTGCAGGATTATTGTTTAAGGTTTAAATGGATTTACTTGCTCAGTGAATTATTTATTATCTGTTGTGTTCCAGATCCCATTCTATGTACTGGGGGTAGAGCAGTGACTGGAGTGGAGACAGAAAAGGGCCCAGTCTTCATTTGGGGACACAGCAATAAGCAGACAAGTGTATAATAAAACGCGGACAATGATGAGTGCCATAGGAGAAATAAAGCAGAGTGAAAGGCAGAAAGAGGTGGAGGAGGCTGTTTTTGATAAGGAATTGGGGAGAGGCCTTTCTGGGGAGCTGAGGCCACAGCAGAGACCAGGAAGACGTGACCGATGGAGCTGAGTAGAACCTGGAGGGCGCATTCCACATCAAGGGAGCCTTGCAAGCGCAGCAGGATGCGGTTAAGCAAGACAACGGACGAGGTGGTCTTGGCCCTATCAAATCTGGACGTCAAATGTGAATGGAAGGACCCTCCGAGGGGGCCACTCCTCATTGGCCTCTTGATCCTCTGACAGCTAGCAAAGGAGTGAGCAGCCACAGGGAGACAAGTGTTAAACTTGACATTTCCAAAGGTCCCGGGGTCCATTCCGGAGCACCACCACAGGAATTGGCAGAAAGAGAGAGAAAACACTTTCTTTGTGCCTCTGTTAGAGCCAGGAACACCTTACATTTCATGATCTGTCTACATGCCAGTCTTCCCCTTGGGTTGTGGCTTCTGTAGGCAGGACTGCCTCTCACTTCTCAGGGTTGTTGGAATCCTTGTTCTGTCTTGCATTTGCTGCATGAGTTCAGGCAGGTTTCTTTCCTTTCTGGGCCTCAGTTTTCTCATCTGAAAAATGGGGGTATTTTTATAGCTAACCCATGGGCTCTTGTGAGAATGAACAGGGCCCAGCATAGACGAAGTACAAAATCAGAAATTGTTTGTTGTCATTGCCCACATTCCAGATGCCTGGTATATAGTAAATGCTCAACACATTTTATGGAATGAAGGCTCTAAGAAAATGCTGCAGGAAGAACTTCATACACAGCGCTGCTGCTATTGAGAAGGGATGTACCCCCGAGGAAGGACACAGCCATCCACCTTAAAACATCTATGAAGCAGGCAGGTGAGCTAAATCTGAATCCAACTCCTTGCTCTCAAGCCTCCTTTAAGGTCTTGTACTTAGATGAATAACCCGTCAAGCCATTAACTTGGTAAGAACAGATGCAGTACCTGATCTCCGCCTGCAGCTAAGAAGCAGCCCATTTGCTTCCCGCCTAGGCCTTGGCTGTCTTCCAGCTCCTGCACGCACGGCCTTCCCCCAGCCCTCTCTCTGCGGGCTATATATGGACTTGTACTTATTGCCCTCCACCCCGAACCAGTGCTTTGTTGTAGCCATTGGTGCAATTTGTGGATCTGTGGAAAGCAGTCTTAGTTAGAATCAGGTGAGCTGGGTAGAAGTTAAAGCAGAGATCTCAGGATTTAGTCAGATGCAAAACATACCCTAAGTTCACATGTTCCAAGGGTGAGACCAGCAAGAACCATCTCAGTTGACAATTACCCATGTAACTGTGAGGGTTAGAAAAATTGCAACAAGTAGCTCATGGTCACAGAAAAGAGAGAGGATCGGAGGGGAAAAGAGGAGAACACCTCAAACAGAAGAACTTGGTGGTTGCGTGGCTGGGGGTGGCTGGGGAGTGAATTCCCAGGGGCTGGCAGGAGTATCTGCGGGACAAGGCTTCGGAAAGTGCCACCCAGGGATCTCCTCTTTGTCTACTTTAATTCCAAGCAAATTTCACCATTTTGTTAGCTCTCCTGAGACCCACTCCTGGCATGAAGAAATAATGGTGACTTTGAGACCTGCCCTCACTCCATCTGCCTGTGCCTGGTGCAACCTGACGACATGCAGGTCGAACGAGTCCTCCACTTCCTGGGGCCCCAGCCGAGTCAGGAGTGGGGGAAACGGACAGGACAGTTTCATGTTCTACAACAAAGACGGGGTGATGACTGGGGGGCCAGTTTCCCTCTCTTCACCGCTACTTCTGTTCCTTGGACACTGTGTACAGGTGGCCCAGACTCAGCTGAGTGACCCTGAACCAGCTCAATTTCTAACCTTTGGTAAATTGATGCTGGGAATTTGGTGTGTTTAGCTGAAGTGGGCAGCAGGCCTGGGTCAAAGTGAGTGGTGTTTACACAGAAGGACTCTGTAAACACTGTGTACATGAAATCAGAGTGAAAGTAAGGAGGAAGGGTCCCCAGGTTTAGGGTCCAAAGAGCTGGCTGAGGTCCTGGACTGTGTGGCTGTGAGTAGTACTTTAACCTTTCTCAGTGTCTGTTTTCTCACCTATAGAATATGGATAATAATTCCTGCCACACCTAACACACAGGGTTCTCCTGAGATTCCTGTAAGAGCAGATTTACAACACATGCTGTGAAGTGGTAGAAAGTACATGACTCCCTATATGTTTCCCTCAGACAGTGGTTGTGACATTCACCCAAGCAGTTAGCTCAATGACCAGCACATAATAGATACTCAATAAATTATTATAAATAATTCTCACTGTTGCTTATAAGAATTCTAGATAGGCAAACATGATCTCAGACCACAGAGCCATATACAATGTACATTCTTTTTTTTTAAAATAATGAAATACATTTATTGTGACTCATCCTTTTTTTTCTTTTTTAGTTTACATTTTTTTAAATTTAGTTTTTCAAATACATTTGTCTCTGCCTCCCCCCCACCCCTTTCTCTTGCCCCCTCCCTCCTTCCCTCCCTCAGCTCTTCCCCTTTGGTTTTGTCCATGAGTCCTTGTACAATGTACATTCTTATTTCCACCTTTTATTGAACTGCTAGTGGGTAAGGTTAATACACGATCACGCTGCCATTGGTCGCAGCCCAAGCAGATCCCTCCCCTCCAGGTGACGTCAGTGCCCCGTCTGCCATCCCCCTTGCACTGCGGCCGCCCGCTTCAGCCTATACACAGCCTCTTCCCCAAGCATCATTCTCATCGCACTGTCCTTTTTGAAGCACCATGTCTTGTAGAGGCACATGACCTCAGCACCCTTCAGTCTGGTCTTTGAAGCCACCCCCTTCTCTCCTCTCAGGACCAGCCATCTCTCCTCTATACCTTTGCTTATTCCTCGTGCCATCACTACATGGAACACTCTTGTCTCTTCCCCCTTCTTCAGACTCCACCCTTCTTCACAATCCATGTCAGCTCCTTCCTTTGAGAAACTTCCTCTGCCTTACCCAGCCCTCAGCTCACTCAGCTCAGTCTGTGTTCTGTGATTGTGCTTTTGCCCGCACATGACTTGCTAAATATTCTTTGAGCTGCGAGGCAGGGTCCAGGCCCTCTGTTTCTTTAGATTCCTGACCAGCACTCCGTGGGATGCACTGTGCTTGGAGGCGTTCTGCAGAGACTGTCCTTGACCATGAAGCTCTCACCTCATGATCTACATTTCCAGGCCCCGCTGTAGCAGCAGAAGCTCCTTGGGGAACAGCCCCGCGTTCAATGAAACACCCTGTGTCATGCCAGGGTGGGTCCCCACTGCCCGCCACACCCAGGGAAAGCTTTCAGCTGGTGCCTGAAGGGAGCAAACCTGCATGACTCACAGCTTCCCTGCTCAGGTACAGCAGCTCCTGTTCAATTTGGCAGAGATCTTGCCAGCGAAAAGAAACCCACACAAGGAGCACGTTAGAGCCTTGGGTCAGTGTTTTTGCAGCAAACTGAGATTTTTCTCCTCCTTCAGTTTTCTGTGTATATCTGTAGGCAAAGGCCCAGGCTGTGTCTCCCCTGGCCACTTCTGGTTTGGTTCCAGGCCTTCCTGGGAGGCCCAGGATCTAAGATATCTGACCTGGCACCATGTTGTTACTGGTGGGAAGGCTCTTAGAAAGTACAGTCCTGAGCTTGCTTCAATGTGCAGACCTGCTCCCAAATTTCTCTTCTTTCTGGTTTCTGTTCACTCGGCATTTGTGTATGTGCTCAGCAGTGGAGCTATAAGATAAATAAGATCCTGTCTGCCCTGAGAGCCTCACAATCTGATGGAACCTCCTGGTCCACAGGTGGGAGGCCTCTAAGAGGGCCTCTGCATTCCTGTTCTTGTCTCTCGCTCCCACAAACTTTTAAAGTTCAAAACTACTTTGAGAATACTTGGAAAGTTATGGATTCCCTCCCCTGAAAAAATGCACACATATCCAATAGTCTGCATAAAACTCCAGGAAGTTTACAGACTCCGTGAAGCCCATCCACAAACCCGAAAAGCCCTAGGTGAGGGATACTCCTGCTCTTAAAAAAAATCAACAAGGATGAGGAGAGGAGGGAAAAAAAGAACACCTAAAATGGAATGCAAGCAGAAATAAATGAAACCAACTCTACTGCAAATAAATAACATTACCACACTGAAGGGAGAGTAAACAACAAACAAAAACTAACAAATACTGAATTCTAGTTAGAAAGAGGTTTTTGCTATAGTGGTATGGGTTAGCAACCCTGAAATATATTTTGTGTGTCATAAACTGAGCAAATGAGTTAAATGTACTCGGGGTAATGGGAGCCGGTTCTTGCTGGTGGAGAAGAGAGTTACTAAAGACAGGGAAGAATAAAATAAATCTTATATTGAATTGGACCTGGAGGTACCTGTATGAGTTCATGATTATGGTCGTGTGTGTGCGCGCGCATACTCGCGTACATGTGTGTACTGATATAGACATAAATTAAGATATAAATATTTATTTATATTTCTCAGTTCTGTCTGCTAATGGGCTTGGAAGTAGACACCCCAGTCACACTGAGCACACCTGGCACCCAGATCTTGGTTTCTAAATACTGTACCATTCTTCACTAATAGGATCCAGTACTCCCTGGAGAAACGGCTAGTTTCAGGGCTGAGAGAGGGAAAGCACAAGATGAGTCTAGAATATCCTGTTGTACCAGGAACGAAGGAAGTGCTAAAAAGATAATGGTGATATGTCAGAAGAACAGAGGAATCAGAGAGGACTCCCATTGGTCAAACCTGGGACAATCTGAATATCAAAATATGTAACAATGGTAATATTACCATAGAATAATCCAAGAGTGAAGTAAGAATCTATGACTTCATACTAATGTAAATAAATAAATAAATAAATAAGGAAGAAGGAAGAGCTTCCCCTTACAGAATATCAACTAGTAAATATAGAAGGAATGGTGAAGTTAGAATATCATGATTGTGCAACCATTATAGTAATAACTGATGTAGACAAGAATTATCAGTGGATGCTAAAACTTGGAAGTTTGATGGAGAATAAGGTATTTACATAAATGGAAAGTTACCCTTTACAAATTACTTATTCACTACAAATGGAATATTAGTCATTCTAAAGTGGGCGAACCCACTGAACACAACCATAAACATTTCATCAAAGTTAACAATACCAATAAAGAGACAAACTGACCTCATGCGCTTCCTCATACGACGCCCTGAGAAAGACTCCATGTCGTTCCTATGGTTCACCTACCCAAGCTGCATAACCTGAATCTAATTGTGAGGAACCATCAAGCAAACAAAACTGAAGGGCATTCTACCAGATTACTGGCCCGTAATCTAAAATAAATAAATAAACAAATAAAGTTCATGAGAGACAAAGGAAGGCTGATGACATGATCCAGATTAAAAGGACATGAATAGTAAGTACAATGTGTGATATGGATTGGATGCTGGATCTCGGGGGGAAAGAGCTGTAACAGAGGACATTATTGGAACCATTGGTGAAATTCGAATATGGGTTGTGGGTCAGATAATAATTTTGTATCAATGTTACATTTTCTGATTTTGATAAATGTGGTTATGTAAGAGAAAGTTCTTAGAAAATACACACTGAAGTATGTAGGGATAAAGAGTGTATCCACACAGTTCAGAAAATATACATATGTGTGCAGATAAATAGATTAAATAGATACAGATAAAAATGGTAAACCACCTGGGGCAAAATGTTAGCAATTAGAGAATCTGGGCAAAGAATATATGGGTGTTCTTTGTACTTTTGTGGGGGTCGATATTTTTATAATTGTGAGGTATATACAGAATAAAAGTAGAAAAAAATATTTGCACTAAACTGGAACTATCATGCATTATTGGTAGGAGCATAAATTGATATAACTACTTGTGGAACTCTTTGGTAATATCTACTAAGGCTAAACATATATATCCCTATGACCCAGCAAGTCCACTCTTATATTTTTACCCAACATAAAGAGTGCTGTGTCCACTAAAGGACAGGTTCAGGAATGTTTATAGTAGTAAAAACTGGAAATGGCCTAAAAGTAGAAGCAAACACAATAAATATATTGTGACATATTCAAACTACACATCATGGAAGGACAAACAACTACATGTAACAACATGGATGAAGCTTAAAGATATCTGTTAAGCCAAAGAAACCAGACATAAAAGAGTAATATGATATGAATCTTTTATGAAGTTGAGGCACAAGCAAAACTAATCTATAATAACAAAAGTCACAATAGTTGTTACCTCTGGGAGATGGTATTAACTGAGAGAGGACATGAAGGAGCCTTCTTCAGTTTTGGAAACGTTGTCTGTCCGTGTAGTAGTTTCATGGATGCATACATACGCATCAAGCTGTGCACTTCATGCATGTAATTTAAGCATTTTTTTGTATGCTATTTTAAAAGGGTTTACATAAGAGTACTTGCTTTAACTCATGCCTTTTCTATCCACCATTTAGTTATAACCTCTGACCGGTTAACTCCTACATTCATAATTGCAGATCCCAAAACCTACCCAGGCCTTAAATACATGTCCATAACTATAATTATTATGACTCTCCAGAAAACTTGCTTTCCTTTCCAGAAATGTGTAAGCCATCTCATAACCTATATATAACCTCCATAACCCCAAGAGCAACTGATCACCAGGTAGAGTTGATTCAACCTCTTATTTGCCCTCCAGTGTGTGTCCTCCCTTGACATCCTTTTTTCAGGCTCCCATAATTTCTTCTTGGGCCCCTCATCAGTCTCCTCATTAGTCTCCCTGCCTCCATTCTTTACACCCCTCATATTCATTTCCAAGGCTGCTGTAAAAAAGTATCACAAATCGGGTAGCTTAACACAGTGGAAACTTATCCTCTTGTAGTTTTGGAGGCTACAAGCCTGAAAGCAGGTCTGCAAGGCCACGCTCCCTCGGAAACTCTAGGGAAGAGTCCTTCCTTGCGCGTTCCAGCTTCTCCTGGCTTATAGCAATCCTCGGCATTCCTTGGCTTGTAGCTGCACCACTCCACTCTCTGCCTCTTCTTCACTTTCTTCTTCTCTCAGGGTCTCTGCCTCCTTTCCTCTTCTTATAAGGACAGCAGTCATTAAAGTTAGGGTCCTCCCTAATCTAGTATGAGCTCATCTTGATCCTAACCAATGACATCTGCAAAGACAATTTCTAAATAAGGTCATGTTCTGCGGTTCTGGGTGGACATAAATTTCAACCCTCTACACTCTCCCTTCACAAAACCATCCCCTGGATGCGAGAATAACATTTTTAAAAACCCAAATCTGACCACAGTCTTCCATGAATTTAAATCCCTTGGTGATTTACCACAGGGCCTGTGAGAATTAATAAAGAAAACCCTAACTAAATTTGGAATCAGGAAAGCCTGTAGAGGAAGCTCTCACACCCTACCACTTGTCATTAAATACCCCAAACAAGGAAGAGATATATCTTGCATCTCTTACAATGGGAAGCTGTATCCACCCTGGCAGGAGGAAGGTTTTCTTCTAGCCCATCAACGAGCCCAGCCAATGGAAAATACCACAGCTCAGCCAATGAGAAGCCATCATCAACCTAAACTCTTACTTTCTTCCAATGAACTTTCATTTTTCTTTTGCTAATGATTTCCTCACCCCACCATCCTTTCTATTAAAAGACTTCCATTTTGTTTAACTCCTTGGAATATCTTTGCTAGATGAGATGCTGTCTGATTCATAAATCATTTAATAAAGCCAATTAGATCTTCACATTTACTCAGCTGAATTTTTTTTAATAGACCAAGTAAAAATAAAATAAAACCCAGATTCCTTAGCATTAGGGAATGAGCTCAAAAAGAGCTTGGCTTCTGTTCTCAGGGAGTTTATAATTGAATTGGGACACAACCAACAACAATACAATGGAGTAAATAGTGAAACTAATATCTAGTTGTATGGCACATTAATAATAACAAATTATTAATAACAAATTATTAAGTTGACACTTAAACAGTGTCAACTATGTGCCAGGAGTGGTTTTAAACACTTGCAAAGTATTAGCTCAGTTAATCCTCACAGATGAGAAAACCAAGGCAAGAGGGGCAAGGAACTTGTCCAAGGTCATACTGTAACTGGTAAAGGGTAGCGCTGGGATTGGAACCCAGGAAAGCCAGTACCAGAGAACATGCTCTTAGCCACAGTGTTACACAGCCTCAGGGACTACACACCTGATTCAAAGTGAGCATCAAGACTCAAATGAGACCTAAATTTCCCACTGGACAGTTACCATGCTGGCTACTTATTCATCTCTGTTATCCATTTGACTTTGAGTTCTTTGGCAGCAGGAGCTGGGTCCAGTTCATTCCTTCATTCATTTAACGGTTTTTAAAAAAGATTTTATTCATTTATTTTTAGAGAGAGGGGAAGGGAGGGAGAAAGAGAGGGAAAGAAACATCAATGTGTGGTTATATCTCACATGCCCCTGCCTCCCCAGCCCCCAAGGACCTGGCCCACAACCAAGGCCTGTACCTGGACTGGGACTTCATTTTGTGGGACAACGCCCAATCAACTGAGCCACACCAGTTAGGTCCATTTAACAGTTTTTTAGTGCTGGCCTTTTGCACATTTGTGCATTGGAATGTTGTGTGGTTATCCACAGTGAGTTGATGGAAGAAAATTATGCAGGTGCTTAAGAGATCCCGACTAGAGATATGATTGATGTTCAGACAATGTATGATATTTCGTTACTTCCTGCCACCTTAGACTGGTGAGTAGAGATCAAGTTCTGAGAGTTTAGACATAATGTTGTTTATCAATCCTCCTAAGTCAATCGATGAAGAAAACAGAGGGAATATTTATATTTTTAAGAAAATCTGTTGCTTTGAATGCCTCCTGTTCACGTGGTAGGTTTGGGCTGGAAAGATAGGCAGGGGCCAAATTATGTAAATCCCTGCTGGCCACAGTGAGGAATTTGGCAGCAAAGCAGGGAAGTGATGTGATCCTCAAATGGAAGCAGGAGACCATGAAGACTGAACTTCCTGACTTTGCATGGTCTTATTAAGCAGCAGGGAGTGCCCAGACACAGGGCGAGGGTCCGGAACCTCTCTGTCCAGCATGCTTTACAGTGAGGTTAGGCTCCAGGAAGAATGTGAAACAAGATGACTTCTAAGAAATCACGCTACCTCTGACATTCCTGCGGGCCAGCCTCATCCCTCCAATCCCTTATCCTGCACCCTGGTCTCGTCAGGATCTCTTCGGCACCTGCCAGGAGGTGGCGCCAAACTGTTTCCTTATTCTGAAACTCTTCACTCCTACTCCACTCTCTTAGTCACTCAGCAATGCTTTTCGTAACAAATTATTCTAAAGGTGCAGCAAAGACTGAATAAGCTTTTGTACATTTGTACATTTGTACAATGGAGTGTTGTGTGGTTATTCACATCGAGGTGATGGAAGAAAATTTAATAACGTGGAAAAACGGGCACCATATACGATTTTTGAAAGACACTGGTTACAATGCAATCTGATTTTGGAAAATTAACAAAAATGTGCATGAAAATACTAGATGATGTGTTCCTCAAGATGTTGTCATATTCTCTGTGTAATGGGACGAGGGGTATTTCTTGTTATCTGTGATTTCTAAAGATTTATTTATTTTAGAGGGAGGGGAAGGAAGGGAGAAAGAGAGAGAAATACTGGATGTATGAGAGAAACACCCGTCAACTGCCTTTCGCTCAGGCCCCAACAAGGACTGCGCCGCATTCCAGGTATGTGCCCTGACGGGGAATAGAATGGATATTTCCCTTTGCAGGAAGACGCCCAACCAACTGAGACACCCCAGTCAGAGCAATTACCTGTGATTTCTAAATTTTATAAAATTAGCATTACACAACTTTTATTGGCTTTTCTGAAAGACTTTTATTATTCTACTATTCAGCAAAACCACTTTTCAGTTAACTCTGACCTATACTTATTTCTTTTCTGTCTCTAAACCTCATTGTTGATTCTCTATAATCCAGTACATGGCTATACTCTGTTCTGTTATTATGAGATTCTTTCATTCCCATTGGTCTTGTACCTCTAATAAAGAAAAGTTTTCTCCAGTCAAATTGTGACACCCCCCCCCCCCGCCCCCCGCTTACTCCATGGCATAGCACTGTGCAGAAATTGGTCACTTGATGGTGGCTTGGTCCGGGGTCCTCAAAGGCCCACATAATCCACCTCTCTTTCCAGAGAGGCCTTGGACCTGTGAATGTCCCAAACGCTCACAGCTTTCATGGGGATGGTGTGCCCACGGAAGTGAGGCTTACTTCCTGATCCCGATATCCAGCCACTGGCATTCCAGGCAGCTTGACCTTATCAGCTGCTCCACCTCTGTCTTCTCTAGTGATTGGGCCAAGTAACCTGCAAAACCTTATGTCCTGTCAAAGTGCCAAGCAAACTGTCCTCCAGTAGCTAGAGAACAAGCAGGATTGGAAGGTAACCTTTGCATTTTTTTTCTCATTGTGACTGGCATTGGAGCTCGGGGGGGGGGGCCTTTAGAGACTACCATTCTTTCAGAAACTGCCCCATACCAGTTCTTGAAAAATGGGCCTTATTACCATAGCGCCTGCTGTGGTCTGGATGTGTCTGCAGAGGCAAGGTCCAGAGAGGCATCCCTTTGTCCTCGTGCTTAGTCTGCGCTGGGAGGCAGCTGTTCTGTTCCGTTTTCACTGGCAAACCCTCTGACTTGACCTTTGTAATGATTTTATCACATTCTTTTTACTTTATAGGCAAGTCAAATTCCGGTGACCACCGATTAGCACTATTAACATCTCTCTTTTCCGTTGCTAAATGAGAGAGACAACACGACTTACTTGAACAAGGCTTAGAACAGGAGACCCTGCTGTTTTCCTGACAGTTTTATTTCAAGCGCATTCAGACATGATTCTCCTTAGATACTTGAAGGGCTGTCAGGTGGAAGAAGGACAAGATTTGCTCTGTAACCGAATCCTATTGATTCCACAATCCTAACATTGCTCCAATTTCGCACTTTCCTCCATCTCCTTGTCGCGGTCCTGGTCTGGACCCCCTTGCAGCCTTGCCTGGATGACTGTGAGGGCCCCCTAAGCAGTCTGCCTGCCAGTCCAGTCTTGCTCCTCTAATCCTTTCTCAGAGAGCCTCAGTAATCTGTTTAAATTGTAAATCTGATCACACCACACCTCTGTTTAAAATCCTGTAATGCTTCTGCATTGCCTTCAGGATATACTCTCAACTCCCTAGCATTGCTTTTAAGACCCAGCCCCTGACCCAGCCCCTGCGTAGCTCTCTAGCGCCACACCTCGCCCAGACTGTCAGCCCTACCAGACCCCTTGCGCACCAAACCCCAAACACTTCTTGTTCTCTCTTAGCTCTAGGTCCTTGCCTGGAATATTTCCCCTCCCCTCGTCACCTGGTTAGCTTGTCTTCCAGACATCACCCAGATGTCACTTCCTCCAAAAGCGTACCCCCCAGTCACCCAAGGCTAGGCTGGGTATTCTTATGTCCTCCAAACAAGTATTCTATGTTAATCCTGTCACATTTCTTGTCATTTTACCTTGTAATTGCCTATTTACATCACTCTTTTCCAGACAATAAGCTCCTTGAGGGCTGGGATGGTTTCATTTATCATCGACTCCCAATGCCAGTGCTGGCCACATAGACACTGAATAGTTAATGAATGAATGAATGCCATAAGGATAATAGATGGAAGTTTTGTAGACTTAGGTTTCTAATCTATACACTGAAGAAATTGCTTATAACTACTGATATCCCCCCAAAAAGGAAAGACTGACCCACAAAGCACAACGAAAGCCACTTCCCTAAGTCTCCTAACAGAGCCTCCAAGTGTTCACCAGGCAGGGAGCTTCCTTAGGAAATGGCAGGTTGGAAGACATGCCCTCTGCTCCTTCCCTGTCTGCTGGGTGGCACAATTAGCTTCATTCCTGGGGACAAAAGATCTGGGCTGGGGTCCCAGTTTTGCAGTTACTGTGATACCTTGAGCAAATCATAGCCCCTACAAGCTTTGCTTACCTATAGAATAGCTACCCGCACTGCCTGCTTCTCAGATGTTGAGAACAGATGAGATCACGTATGCTAAAGTACTCCTACAAGCCTCAGAACCAAATGAAAGATATTCTTATTTACCACCAATCTTCAGGACTTGCAGCTTCGCTAAATAATTCCAGCTTTGCAATGACATTAGAAAACAAAGTGCCACTTGGAAAGTTTCACTGCGGCAGGCAGAGCTGAGAATTAGAACCAGGGTCTCCCTTTCCTGCGCTGCCCTAGGGAAAAGGCAGTAGTGGCATGGGGAGCACCCCTTTAGTGAGGATCTGTCAAAGGCCCATTGTCCTGCCGTCAGGGACAGTCCTTACAGCCTAATTACTAAAACAAGGGGAGTAGGGCCCCAATGTCTTAAATCACCATGAAAATCAGCAGAAACAAAAATGACAGCCATATGTAATAGATCTTCCCCTTGGGCCCCTTGATTTATGCTTAAAGTCAAGAATAGTCGACAGCCTTTCACTTCCCCTTTGGCAAGACAAACCCAGTGAAACCATTTAATTTAAAGGCTTTTTATTAGGAACCAGGGGAATGAGCTGCTTTCCCTCTGTAACAGTCTAGAGCAGGTCATCAGGCCCAGGATGGACAGAGGTTGTCAAAGGTGCTGTGGTGTGCTTTGTTGCACTTACTTGGGGCCTGGAAGGAAAGGTGGTGGCAACGGAGATTGGCAGGAACTGGTGCTAGGCAAAACACCAATAGCCTGGGGAGAGCCCTCTACCTTTCTTCCAACTCCACTCAAGGCTGGAGCATGCCAGGAGAGAGAATGTGGCTGGAGTGGGTGGGGCACAGCAGTGTCAGCTGAACCCCTGGTTTCATTCAGTGCTACTTCACTTGCCTGCTCTCCACTCTTCTTGCCTTTTAGTGATTAGGTATTTGAAGAACTCATACACAGACCATGCAATGGCTGTGGAGGGGATCTGGTAAATTACTCTAGCTTGCACCCCTCGGAAGTAGGCGGTCACCCCACCTACTTGATATACCGTCCTGAAGGCACTAGCCATGCCTGTAATATGTCCCGTGAAGTTTGAGTTCAAAGCCAGGGATTCCTGGGTGTTGAGCAGTGTTTTGCAAACGTCCAGTGGGGTTGTGACGGCGGCAGCTACAGCTCCTGCACAGGCCCCGGAGAAGACATGGGAGCTAGGGTTGTACCGTCTCTGGGGGTTAAAGTGCTCCTGCAGGAATTCATAGGTCATGAAGTGAATGGCTTGGAAGGGAACATTCATGGTCAGCTGGGTGGTGTAGCTGCGGTAGAAGGCCCCAGCCCCTTCATTTTGCCACACTGCCCGCACGCAGTCTGTCACCCGGTGGTAAGGTGAGTTGTACATCTGCATCCTTTGTTTGACCACTGCCAGTGCCATCAACAAGAAGGAAAAAATGGCGACAGCAACCAACCGATGAGCAAGGGTCCAGATTCCAAGTCCAAGTCAGCGGATCAGCCAATAGAATGGAGACAGAAAAAAAATAATGAGTGAACTGTCAGCCTGGTAAGATAAGGTTTCTCTTTTTTGACAAAAGGGATCAGAGAGGGTTGGTAACAAGTCAAGAAATAATAAACCCACTTCCAGTAGGATTTCTTTAAAATGACCTAAATAACACATTAGATAGAGGGTTTCCTTGAAATAAGTACCTATGATTAAATCATTATTACGTTAACTTTTTGTAACTCCCAAAACAAGAAATAACTCGGTGGCAGTGAACATAATAACAAACACATAGCCCCGACAATCCCAATCCTGAGGTACTAAGAGTGCCTAACTCTTACGACATAGGGATGGTTACAAAAGTGCTACCAAAGAAAAAATAAAATTCTTAGCCAAGAGTGTGACTTTAGTTCCCAAATATCTCCTACTCCCTCAAGTGGATTACATGGTATGAACTCTGTGGATCTTCACTTTAGCTTTGGCCCTTCCCACACCATGGTCTTGCCCAGACAGGCAAAGAACTGGAAGTTAGGAAACACTGCAATTACGCTATCCCTTCATACTTGTTTGAGTACCTTACTATCCGACTAAAATGCCAAGATCCAAGCCACAATGCAGGGACTGAGCTCTGCAATTCACCCTTTCACTCCTATCTCCACTATCTTCATTCCAGCAAGGCAGTATTTTCAAATGTGAACATCCATCTTCACCTATTTGAAGGGAAATAATCTCCTAATATTTCAGGTGAGATCAATTCCGCTGCAAAGGGGACATCCAAGAAGGTCCAGCAACAAGCCAAATAGAGCCATTATCTTTTCCAGGGAAGCCTCAAAGATGAATTAAACCTCAGTGAATATGCTACCTGTACAAGGGGTTCCTCCTAAATTCGGACATGGATGGAGCACCCTCTAGTGGTAAGACAAGGTAACATGACAGCATTTCCTACTGAAACTTAGCTTCTGCAAATCAGAAATAAAGGAAAAGCCCAGAAGTGCAGATGCAGCTGCCCACAGAGGGAGAGGCTGAGGAATCATTCGTTACCTTCAGCTGGATTCATGGCTGCATCATGAAGTAATGTTGCTACACACCCGGCCGCACCTGCAAAGAAGAAAACAACTGCCACATGTAAGGCTTGGAGAGGGCGACAGATTCACTGAGGCCCCATACTGAAGGGAAGTGGCTGTGCTAAACCACAGCAGAGTGAGGGATGCTAACAGGCAGTTCAAAAGTTGGGAACCCACTACTCCTAAACTCCTGTTCTGAGAAATGAAGATATTTGCTCTCATCAACGTAGTAAAGTCACCAATGTACATCTCATATCTACAATACTACTGGCAGGAAGAATCAAACAGTCCAGACTTTATCAATAAATTCAGTTCATGCAGATACACTGCTGCCAAGGGAGGCCAGCACATCCCTGCCTTCAGTGGAGGAGGAACATGAGGGGCCGGTGGCCAGATCTTCACAGAATCTCACCTTCTACCCTGATGCCCCTGGGCTGCCCAACCCGCCTCTAACATCTGTCCGTCTGCACTTTTCCTCAGATCCTGAACTACCATATTCCTCACCCTCTGCTCTATACACCCAATTTGGTTTTCATACACTCCTCAATCTCCAGGCTGCTAGCCATTCCCTTACTTCCACACAACTTCCAACCCTCTGTTTTTTCCATACAGAAGTCCCTTGGCTCCACCCCCATTCACTTGTTGAGGCCTTGTAGGCATCCTGAAAAAGTGAGGCAAAGAGCTAGGGCTCCATCAGTGTCTTCCTTGGGTGGCTAGGTCACCTCCAATCCTGCCCTGAGGAGCAGGACACCAGCCGACGATCACGTAATACACAAGAGATAGTTCAGCGTGTCTCCACATTACCAGGGCATGAGAAGTTGACGCCAGCGAGAAGATGAGAGGAAAGTCAGCAGGTAGGTAAGGGAGGATATTTTAACCCTTTGATGAGGTGCCCCAAAGGAAGGGTGGGGTCAAAGCAGCCTGTTGTCTGGAAATACCAGGTATGGAAGCCTCTCCCCTATAATCTGGCCTACCCCAGCCCAAAGCTTCAGCTACGAACCAGGCTGAGACTGCAAAGCATTGACAATAGCAAAGCCAAAGAGTTGGGAAAATGGGGGACCCAGCACAGAAAGGCTCAATACCATTGGCAATATGGCTATTGCCCCCAGGATGGATTATATCACTCAATGTCTTTTTTAACTTTTCGTAGCAGGCAAAATAGAGGGCGTGGGCAGGCCCTGCGCCTGTTGCTGTGACATTCAGCCCCCGCATGGGCCTCCACAGGCCCTCCGTTCTTATAATCCTCCAGAGGGCCTCCAACACATTGCGGTAGCGGGCTGCTGGGTCGGGCTGTAGGCTCTGCATTCGGGTCTGAAATTACAGAAAGGAGAAGTGCAATGTCAGTGATGCCAATTTCTCACCCAACCTCAACACGCAGGCTTTGGGCACTGGGCAGACGTTCAAGCCAGAGTGGAATCCAATTGGAATGTGTGCAAGCCAGTGGAATCAAGCCAGCGCACAGGAGTGATACCTGGCATCCAGTTTTACCTCCTTCCAAATCTATATCCAATCTTTCTAAGCCTCGGACCTTTCTTTTTCTAGTCATTCATGACCTTAGGAACAGAATACCATTATTTTCCTGAGAATATCACCCTTTGGTGTCCTTGAACTCCAAAATGATTCAGTGTCAGCAATAAATATGAAGTGTGTGTTTAAGAAGTTCCTTTTGTGCCTTAATAACTCAGGCTCAGAATTCTTTAGAAAAAGGATTCTAAAGTATTTATTGTCTACACATACTGGATGCAATTTGAAGACTGATCCTGGGCCTGCTTCCTGACCAAATGGCTTGAGATGATAATGGCTCATCCTTTGATAAAACTAAGATGACAATCTGACTTGTTCATAGAATTTGGCATTGGCAGCTGGGTCAGTAAGATAAAGTCTTGGCAAAAGTAGCATTCCTAATAGATGCTGCTCTAATTTCCTGGGAAGAAAGTTCACCCTGAAACTATGAAGGTGGACACCAACCTAGTCTATAAAACTGAAGGAGCTTCCAGATTGCTAAACTGACCAAATCCCAAAATTGGCGCCAGTGAATAAAATCAGTCTCAGAGAAATATAATCCTTAGAATCTCTAGAGGATTCAAAGATTGAAAGTTTATGAGAGATACCTCTGTTACATGCAATACCATGGACAAATCTCACAGGCATAATGTTAAAATGAAATAAGTCAGACACAAGAGTATATACTGTATGTCAATGTAAGAAATGTCCAAACCTGTAGAGAATTTTTATGACTTTATTTGAGCCAACTGACAACATATGCCAGGAGCAAGATCTCAAACGCTTTCAGTAGACATTTTGTATGATATTCCTTGACAAAGTTTTATTAAAATTTGGGAAACAAATCTTATTTGAAACATTCCCCAAAGGGGTGACTCTGAAGGGTGTGTCTCCCAATGAAGATGTCTTGTCTATTGACCCACTTCAAGGTTAAAGTGGCACAGGGACTAACACAAGATAAAATCAATATCCAGTGCCTAGAACACGGTAAGCACTCAAGATGTTTGCTGAATTAATAAATGAAAAAATGAATGAATTTTAGCTGTGTCTGCACCAGTTCAAAAAGTAGCAAATCAGCCATTAGTAACCAGCAGGGGTGGCCAAGAACAGCTTAAATTTGTGCTTCATTCTAATCACTGAATGAATCTGCACTGAAAAGCTTGAACCTTCTTCTTGGCCATCTAGAACCCATGAGTAATGCCTTTTCTGAAGAGCATGGAAGAAAACTAACTGGACTAACAGAAACTAATCAGATTAACAGGTTCTAATTAGACATAAGCAACCCACATTCCTCTATATTATTTCTTCCTGCCTGCTACCAACCAAGAATTGGAAGCTTGAAAGGTTAATTACTGGAAGTTCAATCAGAAACAGTATCACTTAACACAGTTTAACACATTTGTTTGCTCTTCAAAAAAAAATATCTCCAATAAATCTCCAATAAAGAGTGTGCTTACTGATCTTTCACATCACCCAGGGGGGCATAAAATCCATTATGAGTTATTCAGAGAGACTACGTCTTTGTTGACTGTGGCTACTAACAGATAAATTGGGCCTAGTGGCTTAACAATTGTTTCCGTAAGTTAGTTTGAAACTGATCTTGTACAGGGAGAATGTTCAGAAATTACATTGCTTTGGCCTATTAGGATGATGCTCCAACACAGTGAGCTGCCAGGCCAGGGTCATTGCTTTGCTGGAGTCAGTGGTATATTCAGCTAACCAGTCTTGAAAGGTCTGGCCTCAGAGGCCTGGAACCCCGCATCCCCAAGAGAAACCTGGACTAGGAAAGTTACTCTGAACATTTTACACACATCTATATCTAACTCACTGAAAATAAACCCTGATAGAGAGAACCAAGGCATAAGCTATGCCAAATATAAAAATATGGCTCCCCATATATGTGGGCCAGTAAATCTGTATTTTGGAAAAAGATAAAATCTAAGTAAGAATAGCCTTCAATATAAAAATCCTGGCTTTGAAGAAAAGCCAAATGGCCAAGTAGGGAGATAAGTGGTTTGGTAAAAGACAAGCCACATTTGAGTCAGAAAGCCTGAGTTCAAGCCCCAGCTTAGCTAGATGTGTGGTCCTGGGATGTCAGCCTCTCTGAGCTTCAGTATTATCATCTATAGCATATGGCTAAGAATGGCTGGCTCACAGGGCTGTTGCAAGGACTCGAGAGTTAAGGCATGTACAAGCAATTGGTAGTTTATAAGGTGCTAGAAACAGAAAGGTTTTTATTGTATTCAAATATGAGTCTCAGAAATATTAGTTCATATCTTAGAATTTACAGATCACAGCAGTGTTGTCTATTATATGTCATTTCACAAATATACACAGGCAACTAACTGGTCCTTAACTGCTAATAGAGTAGGTTTAATTTTGTATTTTTTGTTCTCACTTAAAAATTTCTTTGTGGTTATAATTATTTATATGTCCAGCTATTAATCCGAAGGTCATATTTAGTAATGAACACCATTGTGAAACTGTGCCTTGCCTGGTTCTGGAAATCTGTTTCTGGAAGGCTGTGTAGAAGGCTTGGGAGTTAAGACTGGGTTCAAAACATGACTCTGCCACTTAAACTATGTGACCTTGGACAAATTAGTCACTTTGCCTCCTTTTCTTCATCTTCATCAAAATATTGAAAATGGTGTCTACTTCATGAAGTTGCTTCAAAGATTAAATGAATAAATATAAGGCATGTCAGGCAGTGCTTGACAAATAAGAACAATTGCAATTTATTGAATATTTATTATTATTAGCTGCAAGAAAACCAAATAAGCCAATGTTCCCATTTCATAACCTCTCATCAAGTGTGTATAGATATACATCTATTCCATTTACATCTGGAATTTGGAAAAAATTCCCCATTAACTCATTATGGGATAGATTATTTGCTTCACCACTACAGAGCCAAAAAGCAGCACCTTGGTGACAAGTGGGTACTTCACCAGCAGAGTTTGAGAAGAGTTCCAACTGCTTTGAGTTGCAGAGCGTATCTAACCCTATAGATAAAATCTGGTGCTTGCCTCCAAGGCCCAGAAAAGGATAAGTGGGATTTATTTGGGTTCTCAAACCGCCCTATGACCATGGAAATAGTTAGCTCAATAACTATAGTCTAGCAAGGCTGTGCTGACTTCCCATGGTCCCTCCCAAGGATATTTTAAGTCAACTTGACCTGTTAAGTGGCTGGGGGGTACACAGACTTGCATGCCGGAAGCGGTGTCGGTTTTCATTTGCTAACCCTGAGATTGCCTGGGAGGCTCCAACACGGATTCCTGCTTTTAGCCTTAGGGGACAGGTGGGCTGCTCTTCCTCTCTACCACTCATTTATGGTGAAGAGGAAGAAGAGCTGCCCAGTGACAAGTTAACTGTGAAGACTTTGAAGAGATCTGAATTTTACTTTCATGTCTGCACAAGTGTTTAACATACATTCTAACAATAAATCCTACTGGTCTCACCTAGTTCTTCCCTTTTCATTTAAATCCCAGCATTAATGGCAAATAAATATGATTTTTCTAAAATAGCTCTTGTCTTTTTGAAGATGCCTGAGTATTTTTTCCTCCAAATCCAAAAATTGTTTCTTTAATGTAGGGTGTTGAGGCATGACTAAGTTTATTAAAAAAACTCCAAAGCTTTTGTAAATGAGTAAGAACTGTTCTTCAAAAATACTGTAGTTACCTTGGAAGGCTAGAAGTGACTTCCAGCAATGCTGTGGTTATGCAAAACTTTTCTGGAACTCTTGTTCAGAAATGGTTCCCTTAGTGGATTTATCAGCTTCAGGACTTAGTCTCCTTGCTTTTTGGTCCCATCTTATCTTTGACCCTGATTCTGAACTGTCTCAGTTATTAAAAAATCAATTTCATCTTGTCACAGGACAAAGATTTGCCCCATTAAGGATATGTTCCCAAATATTCTAGAGGCATTCCTAACAGGAATTTGTAAAATGTTTACAGCAACAATAGCACTATGTAAATACATGGAGTAAGGAAATAGTCTCCCCAGGTGATGAGACACACTTGAAGTGGTAAGTTGTAGGAATATTTTTAAGTCAGTTACATTATATTTTTCAAGTAATAAAATAATTTTCATTGTGTTCCTTGATCTAGTTTTCACTTGATACCTATCCTGAAATTTAGCACCCCAGACCCTGCTCTTCACTGACAGTCTAAGTACAGTGACGTTATTTTGCAGTTAGATCATACTAACTTTTGGACATAGAGCATTAGCAATTCACAGGCATTCAACCTAGACTCTATTACATAAATGTCTCAACCTTCTTCATTTGTAGTTATCCATTTTACATTTCAATATTGTGAAAGCATTAACCATCTTCTTACTTCTCTCTGATGTACTTTACTGTTTATTTCTATTCCTCCCAATTGACAGGGGCATTTAAAATTCTAATGTCCACTTCAGCGAACGGCATTTACTACCGTTTCAAAGGATATGGCCCTTGTTAGGAGTTACCTTGCAATGTATTCCTGCCAACTCAATGTCATCCACAAAGCTTAACGAGCCCCTTCCCCATTTCCTCATCCACATTACTAATGTAAACCTGAGATGATACTGGAACCAGGAAAAGGCAGAACAGACTTTGCATTTCCCAAGCTGATACTCTCATCCTTTTGAATATGTAATATTTTCCTAATTTGAGAAGACAACATGCATCAAGGAGCTGACAGGATATTGTGTAACTATAGCCTTAACATGTAAAGGAGGCACCAGTCTCTGTCATATTTATTTCAAGAGACCCCTCGAATTTATTTCTCAATTTAGTTCTCACTTTTTCTCGTGGTTGGTACCTTAGCTCATGCACAACAATAAGAAATGTCAAGAAGTGTTCCCCACTTCACCCTGCTTTCTTCAAAAACACCTGTCTTCTGTATCCACTAATCCGCCTGCCTGGCTCTGCATGCAGTTACTAGATGTACCTTCACCCAAATCATGCCCTCACACTGAGCCCGTTCCATCTTTTTCACACTTACAGCCACTTTCTGATCACAGTGCTTCCCTTCCAGGGAACTTTTCTCTCTTTCTCAACTTTAGGTGGCTAAAGAAAAACACGCTATCAGTTCCATCTCTTGGTTGGAAGCTGATGTGCTACCTACATATACACAATCCTAATCCCAGCTCAAATTTCATGTTCAGGAAATAGGTGGGGTGTCACGCTCGCTGCACAGAGAAACCGAAACCTTTTCCTGAACAACTCTTTCCCACATTATTTCCAGTCTGTACTCTGAATTACGACTGCACAATGATTTCCAATTATTCATGGGTTAGATTTATTAAGTAAGTCTTTTATCTGAGAGATCCTAGATTCTGGTTCCCGCCCCGTCACTTTTAAGGAAAGACACAGCAAGGAACTTGTAAAAGCACTCGCCCAGAGAACATCTTAAGCCCCTGAGGGTCTGATTCATACCAGTTGGCTTCACCTTAATCAAGTTAGCAGCACTTACCTGTTCTCATCCCATCCCACCCTATTCCTGTTTAGTCCCAGCTGAGATCCAGGGTTTGGGCTGACAGATTTTCGTTCCAGAGTCCCGATTCAGATCTCACTGACGGTTACAAATGGGTGCTGTTTCCTGACAGGGATCAACTCCCTGCCGGGACCTTGCTTGCATGGAGTATCGGTCGAATAGTGTGGTGATGGCAGGAGCCAGGAAGGAACTCATGTCGGCTCCGGCTCTCGGCCGGGATCCTGGCTCCGGACTGGACCCAGGGATCGGGTCAGCCCCAGGTCGGGTTCGGAGCCGGTCCAAGTCTCACCTTGACGCAGTCGATGGGGTACATCACGCAGTGCTCCAGAATCCCTGCCACGGCGCCCGCCACCATGTGCGTGGTGACAGTGGCTCCAGCCGGCAGCGCCTCGTAGTCTGGGTCGGAGTCCGGATCCTGCCGTACCGGGGGCCTGCAGGCCCCGGCCTCCCCGCCGCCGGCCCCCCGGCCCACGCCCCGCTGCAGCCACCCGTCCAGCAGCGCCGACTCCCCGGGGCTCCGCCCCGGCCCAGCTGCCGGTCCCCCCGCCACACCGCCAGCACCCCGACCCTCTAACTCCATCCACCCGGGCCAGCTGCGGCGCCCACCCTCGCCGCCGCTGCCGCCGCCGCCGCCCCCCGGCCCCGTTGCGTCTGCCTCAGGCACGGCCCAGAGAGCCCCGGGCCTCCTGCTCCCGCTTGGCCCCCGCGGACACGCCTCCCAGCCAGTCATTGGTGCCGCCGCCAAATTAGCCCAGCCCCTTTGGTTACGTAAAAAAATATGTCTACGGTATTAGTGAAGTTGTCTGTCACTCTTCCGCCCCGCGGCGTTGCTACCACTGAGATCCCACCCCTTCCCCTTTGATCTTGGAAGCTTCTTGTTTATTGGCCACTGATTGGCCGACCTGTAAAACTTAAAGCTGAACTTTGATAGGCTCAACCACCCCTGATACTCGACCGCAGCTACGCCGGGATCCGATTGGCTACAGAAAAGAGAGCGAAGCGCCCCGGCAAGATAGAGGCCGGAATTGGGCCTCCGACAGGCGTCTGTGAAGGTATCGGCGCGGCGCGTCGGATCGCTTTGGGGAGCAGTGCCAGGACTCAAGGTCGAACTGCTGACTGCTCTACCGTTAGGATCCACGCTCCAGCGCCCGCCCCAAACTCGAGACGCACGGGTCTCTAGGCCGAGAGCTTTGTTCCCGCGGGATCTCGGGCTGGCGTGAGGTGGAGCCGGCCTGAGCGGGACCTCCACTGGCATGGCCCGCAGATCTGTTCCGGAACCTGTTGCGACATGAGGGTGGCGGCCCATTAGACTCCCGTTGGTTCTGGAGTGTTGCCCTCCGCCCTCAGGTCGCGCGCGAGCTGACTGCTGAGGGCCCGGTATTCCTCAAGCCCCTGCGCCCCGCACAGAGCTTGCATCCAGTCACCCAGTAACTCGATGTTGAATGAACGATTTCCCCGGGTGCCCGTTATCAATGGGCCCTCGAGGCGGAGAGCTGGAGGCAGGAAAGGGAGATGTCGAAATAGGGTAGGATGATTCTGAGATGTCAGCAGGTGGAGGGGCCGGACTGAGGGCAGCTGCTCAAACGGGGAAATTACCAACTATGAGGAAGCTCGGACGTACAGCTGGTCCCTAAGATGACTCTCTGATGCGAATTACCTCGCCCGGTGATGACGGTCTTTAAAAGACCGCTCCCTCCCTCGAGGTTCGGCTGGAGTCTGAGGGGCTCTCACTGGCTAAAAAACAGTACCCAAAATTCCCAGCTTTGAGCAACACCTCCTGGGCCGAGACGGTGCACAGGACCTCTGCGGGACCTCGGTTGAGTAACAGGCACTTTCCCCACTCGGATCTTCCCGGCATCCATTCACTGGAGCGTGATTGCGCAAACCTCCCCACTGCTTCCCGCTGTCTCTACTACCTAATTTTACTACGCTGATAATGCCATTGTGAAATTTTCATTCTGATTATAGCTTTTCCTTAGATAAGCAGGAGATTTTCCTTCTCTCTAAAACTTAACCCTTCTCTGGGCCTCCAGGTTTTTGTTTTGTTTGTTTTCAAAATTAAAAAAAGCAAAAACCCTCATCCACTATCTTCTTCTTCAGCAGTGGTTATTAACCTCTGAGTCTCGACCTTTTAGAATGAAGTTACAAATCCTTGTCTCCTCCCCACCCCACACCCCTCCCACCCCCCACCGCTATGCACGCACGAAATTTCGCATGTAATTTCGGAGTTTGCAGTCTCTGAAAGTGACTTGTGGACCCTTAAGAGTCCCTTAATCTCAGGTTAAGAAACCCTCCTCCAGAGCATGTCCAGTCTTCCCTCCTCTCTAGTTCATTTCCCTTGGAACTGAATAGGTCTCAAAAAGAAACAGCTCATCCTGCTAGAGTACTATTTCTCTTTACAGCCAAACTGCTCCTGATTCAACTATGAGTGATTTATACCTGCTATGTCCTTTCTCTTCTAAAGCCTTACATTGTTATACCTTTCTTCAGTGGTTGCAAATGACCTTTCCAGATCCGATGTTTTTTTTTTCTTATTCCCATCTTTTCTGACAGATAACACTTGCCCTCTCCTATTGACCCATCTCTCCCTGAAACTTTTTCCTAGCTTCAGGAACCACTCTATCCTACCTCTTAGACATCTCAGTCTCCTACACTGCTTTACCCACTGAGGGGCAATATTCCTAAAGCTTTAATCTCCTTGTTCATCTTTAATACCATAGAGAACTTTACCATTCCAAATCAGTTTTCTTCATTACAGCCCTATATGTATTTCTTTTATTGCATACTTTTTAACTGAAATTTCCATGTGGACATTCAATTAATATTTACTGACTGTCAACACTGTGCCTGACACTGTACTTGAAGCTGGTGGTACAGGATAGATTCCATGCTCTCATGGAGTTTACTTTTTTTTTTTTCTCTTGCTGGTTGCATGTCATTTATTTTCCACTTGGTGCAAGGGACAAGGTTACGGGTTGTAGGGAAGACTGTGTGTGGCTTGGATAGCAAAGAGTGGGGCTCTCTCAACTTCCTTTTTTTGTGTTTTGCTGTTTTGATATAAAAGAGCCCAACTTTGCTTCTGCCTGTGTCAGCCTGCCTAGTCTATGGAATGTGGCGGGGTTAGGAGAAGGAGAAGGGGCCATTGGAGAAGGGAGGGGCTCAAAAGAGTCTAGGGCCTCTGGGAGTCTGGTGGCTGGTGGAGGCCGCTCAGGGTGGGGTCCCAGCATTGGCTTTGCTGTGCTGGCTGCCAGGCTGCTTCCTTGTGGCTTCCTGAGTCAGGTCACAGGTGACCATGGCGCGATTCTGAGTGCTCTGGGGACTCCAGTACTGTGGCTATGAACAGGAGAGTGGACTTCCTGAAAAAGAAGATTGCCTCCCAGTGACCTGGAGTGGCATTGGGGTGGTGGGGCATGGCTTCCTAGGGCACTAACACCTACACAGGAGCTGTCACTGGAAGTGGAACAGACAGTGCTGGTAGTAGCTGTGGATGTCATGAGTGAGCCGCTGGAGGGATGGCCGCCATGATCTTGTGGCCTGGTGGAAACCTTGATGGCAACCCCTTGTGGGCCTTGGCGCATTATCAAGAATGTCAGGGACCAGCCATGAACCCATTTACAGAGGAGACAGACCCAAGGCCGCTCCACAACTGAGACAAGCGGGGTCATGGAGCTTACTTTTTAATGGGGGGAGGGGGATAGGCAAACAAAAATATCAGGTACTAAGCCTGTAACTGAAATAGAGAGTTGTGATAAAATGTGACTGATTGGCTACATTCATATGACCAGGAAAGGTCTTTCTGAGACGATGACACAGTGTCAAGTTCTGAGTTAAAGGTAGGAGCTCACAATGGACACAGAAAAAGAGCATTCCAGAAGAAATAGTAGGTATAACAACCCTAAGGTGAGAACAGGCTGGTATATAAAAGGACAGAAGGAAGGCCAACATAGCTGGAGCTTGGGGAGTCAGGGGGGAAGTGATACAAGGTGAGGTTGGAAAGCCAGGCAGAAGGTGAATAGTCACCTTAATTTCTCACTCAGCATGTCCATTCCAATCTCAGCCTTTCCACTCCTACCCCAACCAATTCCTTCAAAAATTTTCCTATTCATGCAAGTCTTCCCAATTTGCCTAGTAAATCAGACTCTAAAGCTGAGAAACTCTTTTGACTACTTCTTCAGAATTATTCTGAAACGTTCCTTTTTTCATGCTCTCCTATTCCTTCCTATTGATATACTTTCTTAGTATCTGATCACTTTACATCTATATTGTAATAACTCTTTGAAAGGCCTCCCTACCTCAGGGATCCCTTACCTTTACCAGTATTATGATTCCTTTCCTTCCAGGTATGTGGTAGGATTATTCTTCCCACTTCCTTGAAGATAGGCATGGTCATGGGATTTGCTTTAGCCAATGAAATGTAAGACAATCATGAAAGCCACACATTAACTTACCCTGCCACATGAGTGTTGATGTTCAAATGGTGGAGGCTCCATCAGCCCATTGAGGATGACAAGCAGAGGCCTCTACTTGCCACCTACTTCATCCCAGATGGACTTTTAGTATGCATGAGAAGTAAATATTTGTTGTTTCTAAGGTACAGAGATTTTACGATTATTCCATCCATAGCACAGTCTAGTCTTTTGCTTCTCAAACTTTAATGTGATATTAGTTACCTGAAGAATTTGCTAAAATGCAGATTTTAATTCTGTACGTCTGGGTGGAGACTGAGATTCTGCATTTCTGACAAGCCCCCAGATGATGCAGCTGCTGCGAGACCCTGGATCACACTTTGAATAGCAAGGACCTAATCCATTCTGACTATCTGGTATACCCCTCTCAATACATCTACACACACTCTATTCCTACATCTCAAAAGCACTAAAACTTCCTAAAAACAAATTAGCAGGCAAAGATACAACTTTCTTGGTAATATTCTTTCTAAACTCTCAATAGCTTCCCTTACTTTGCAACTCCTCAACCAGGTACTCTAGACTGTTTTCTTCCCTTATGTTCCTAGGACAATTGTTTTCTACATTCTCCCTTCTAGATCCTGTCATTTTCTTTTCTTCATCTATCTATGAAACTTCTAGTGGTCTTAATATCAAGTCTCATTTATTTTCTTTAGTAATCAAAACCCCAAGTTTTAGCTTGGGCCAATGGCTTCCCAGATGAAGCCTACATTATCCCCAGCTTCCCTTGCAGCTAGCATTGGCTGTGTGACTAGGTTTTGGCTAGTGGGATGTGAATGTGACATGAAATATGTGGGTTCTGCCTTTAATAGGAAAGATTATGTCCTCTGAATATTTTCCTCATTTTCTCTCTTGTCATCTAGAATGCATACACAGAAAATGTCAACCATTTAGCAAAAGGTAGAAGAAACCTGATGTCTTATGGATAACAATAGTACCATTGGACTACTCATGTTCTAGTACATGAGAGAACTTGATTAAGCAATTGCTGTTAGTCTGAATCCTTGTAGTAGCAGATGATTTAGTATATCCTGACACATGTTCTTTCCCAGAATGCATTTTTCTCTTTGTTCTTAACAAAATTTTCATTGTTGAAGATCCAAAACAGGCCCCACTACTCCTTCCAGCTTATATTACTCTTTTTCAATGTATTGCCATTGTACATGACCAGGCACAATGTATGATTATCATATAGACTGATACTGATTTCAGCAATAACACATAAAAATAAGACTGATCTCTTTACAGTCACTTAAAGAAAAATTGCTTCCTAAATTATGAGGAATCGATCATAAGAGCTGTAGAAATTCAGAGATGGGGCAATCAGTGAGGACTGAAGGGATGAGAAGATATTGTATATTTAAGCAGTTTCAAATTTAGGAATGGATACAGGATGGCTTCCCAAGAGGTCTGTAGGGAAAATTCCACTCAATTTGCTATTACACATCTTCTGCATCTTTCTTAAAACTCATCTTCCCAAGAAGGCAGTTGAAGCAGTTCTCCTTTCCTTCCTCCCATTTCTCAGTCTGTTCTTCCACCTTACAAAAGAAAAGTGTGCCTTTACCCATACTTCATCTTGTTATAGTTCATTGCCCTCTCTAATCAAGGTACAGCTGTAGACTTCAAGTCTTTCTCTGACTTACATATATTTCTCTTAGGGCAAAACATGGCCTTAGGAATGGATATTTTAGTCTGTAGGGTATTCAGTGCATACATATATAGTACAGTGGAGCAGTGGGTTTTTAATTTACATTACCTAATCTAACCCCTGACTTCTATCAAAGAATACATTGTTTCTTAGGGAGATTCCCTTTAGAACAAAGAAAAAAAAATTAGATATTAAAAGTGGTGGGGCCTTATTCAAATGACACATTGATGGCAAGGTCTGTGTCATCTATCTTGGGACCAGGATACTCAAGATTTTTAGAAATGCATCCTGGGAAGTAATAATGCGCTGCAAAGTATAATGCTCCTTCCCTGGTCAGAAACAAGAAAGAGCTATGGAATATACTCTTCATTTGCTCATGTCTCAACTTGGATCTCAATTTTATATCTTGCATTATTTCTAGAAGTATAGGGCAAGTACGTGTTTAGTTTTCACAGATCAGCATCTTTAAAATGGTTAATTTTATGTTGTGACTTTCACCTCAATTTAAAAAACAAAAGATTGACTAACATCCAACAGATGAACTGAATAAGCATCTCATTATTCTCTCAGAAGTCTATGCTTCTGTAACTCCAAGCAGTAGCTCTAAACCTGTCACAACTCCCAGGTTGCCCACATAAACTTAAAGATCTACTTTGGACCAAGTGAAAGATCTGGAAAGTGACTACTAATGGATACCAAGTTTCTTTATGGTTGATGCAAATGTTTTAAAATTATATTGTGATGATGGTTGCACAACTCTGTGAGTATACTAAAAACCATTGTACTTGGTGAATTTTACTGGATAAGAACTATATCTCAATGAAGCTATTTAAAAAAATGAAACATCTAATTGAGGTACACTGAAGACTTATCTTCTTTTGGAACTTCAGTTTCATCAACCTTGAAGCAATAAACAGTTTCCCTTTGCACATCTTTTTTTTTCGGGGGAGGGGAAGTGGGAAAGCGGTGGTTACTGTAATCACACCACCCTTTTTTTATTAAATTTTCTCCTATAGAATCTTATTTCTAAAAGAAAAAAAAAACAACACAAAACAAAGTAAAGTACCAGTTTTCATTTACCTAAGAAACAAACATAGTGTCATCTTTGGGTCATGGGTAAAAATCCAGAAAAATTACTTTAGCTTCATTGGTTCTTTGTCTATTAGGAAATTTCAGTTCATTTCACACTCAAATTAAGTTGAAACAGGTACAGTTAGAAAAAAATATCCAATATGCTAAGTCTATATTCATTATTTGGGTGTAAATCTCACTGCCACTCCTTCCCAACCCTCTGTTATTTATTAATTTCTATTATATCTTCATTGTCTGGGCAAAAGCATGTTGCAAATTCTGTAAATAATGCACCCATATAATTATTTTTACACTGCACCTACCAGTCATATAAAACCTTCTCTCTTTTTCCAGTTTATTTCCACTCTTAAAAACTTCTACTTATGTACCTGGTAAAACAAAGTTTCCCCAAAAAGTAATGTAGGATACTATGTCCTGAACCTTAAGAAACTGTTTCATTTAGTGATAATTAATTTCTCCAGATGGTGACTTGATTTTTTAATGCTGTCAAGTATATAATTTTAAACTTGTATAAATCTTGAAATGAAATTAAAAACCTGTATGTAATATTTTTACAATACCAATATCTGACCACCTGTAAAGTCTTAAGGTATTTGAACATAACCTAAATAATTGAGATGGGTCTTTGTTTACAATTAACAAACTTTGTCTTACTGGGTGATAAACCACTGAAATAGAGTTAGTTAAAATGCTAAAAAGGAAGCAACAGAGAGCCTTATGTCTCTGACTCATCCTGCCTTTTTTGCCTTGGCTATGACTCTTGGAAAATGTCAGAATGAAGAAGGAAACAGAAGGTAGCCGAAGTTTCATGACTTGATCAAAATTTTGGTCGCCTATTCTGTAAAATGTAATAGTAATAACATATACTTCACTGGATTATTTGAGGATTAAATCAGAAGAAGAATAAGTTCTTGCTACACTATTAGGCATAAAGTTAGAATTCAATGTTGCTTACTATTACTATTATTATAATTATTATTAACTATTTTTCCTTGATGACTGCCTGTCCACCCATTGTAGAAGTCGATCCCATCATGTTACCTAACTGCCAAGCTAGAAACCAAGATGAACATGCCTACTCCCTGTCATTTGTTTGCACAATCAACTTGTTGACAGAACACCAAATTTGGACTATCTCACAAATAAGCCTTCTTTTCTTTTAATGATAATATCCTTACTTCAGGTAGGTGGCCTGAAGTTTATACAATTATTGTATAAACTTTGTATAATAAAGAATAGATTGAAATATTTTTAATACCTTAAGTAAAAGGACTAGCATTACAAAACTTTCCTTGAATCTTAAATAATGTAATAATCTCTGTTGTCCTTGACATACAAATAAGATAAGCTATCAGCAGAGGATGAGATTTGGCTTAATTATCTAAATAGTTGTTACATATTTTTAATGCTCCATGTTATGGAATTCTTTATAAATGTAGGATGTATTCTCAAAGCAACTAGCCAGGGTTATGGAGGCAGCAAACATCAACAACATCATTGACAAAAAAAACTAATTATGGCAACAAATGTGGACTCAAGTCCATGCACCTTGAAACCCTGAGTTATCTCTGTGATTTTCCTGGCTGTTCTTCATGTCCTATTCCCATTTTTTACTCTTTTTACTACAGGTGCATCCTTGACTCTTTTACAAGGTCTTCTGTCTTATCCAATGCTCATTTCTTCATTGCCTCTTTTTTTTCTTCTTTTTTCCCCTTTGTTCTCCTCCACCCTGCACCCCCACTCCCACTAGCATTCCTCTCCCCTCCCCCCCTTAGTTCATGTCCATGGGTCATACATAGAAGGTCTTTGGCTTCTCTATTTCCTATACTATTCTAAACCTCCCCCTGTCTATTTTGTACCTACTATTTCTGCTTCTTATTCCCTGTACCTTTTCTCCCTTTCTCCCTCCTCCCCCTCCACTCTGATCTCCATTTCTGTGATTCTGTTCCTGTTCTAGTTGTTTGCTTAGTCTGTTTTTGTTTTTGTTTTTCTTAGGTTCAGTTGTTGATAGTTGTGAGTTCGCTGTCATTTTCCTGTTCATAATTTCTGATCTTCTTCTTTTTCTTAGATAAGTCCCTTTAACATTTCATATAATAACGGCTTGGTGATGAACTCTAACTTTACCTCAGCTGGGAAGCACTTTATCTGCCCTTTCATTCTAAACGATAGGTTGCTGGATAGTCATCTTGGGTGTAGGTCCTTGCCTTTCATGACTTTGAATAATTCTTTCTAGCCCCTTCTTGCCTGCAAGGTTTCTTTTGAGAAATCAGTTGATAGTCTTAAGGGAACTCTTTTGTAAGTAACTGTCTCCCTTTCTCTTGCTGCTTTTAAGATTCTCTCCTTATCTTTAACCTTGGGTAATGTAATTATGATGTGCCTTGGTGTGTGCTTCCTTGAATCCAACTTCTTTGGGACTCTGAGCTTCCTGGATCTCCTGGAAGTCAATTTCCTTGGCCAGACTGGGAAAGTTCTCCATTATTTTTCAAATAAGTTTTCAATTTCTTGCTCTTCCTGTTCTCCTACTGGCACCCCTATGATTCAGATGTTGGAACGTTTTAAGTTGTCCCAGAGGTTCCTAAGCCTCTCCTCATTTTTTTTGAATTCTTGTTTCTTCATTCTGTCCTGGTTGAATGTTTATCTCTTCCTTCTGCTCCAAATCGTTGATTTGAGTCCCAGTTTCCTTCCCTTTACTGTTGGTTCCTTGTATATTTTTCTTTATTTCACTTTGCATAGCCTTCACTTTTTCCTCCATTTTGTGACTATACTCAACCATTCCTGTGAGCATCCTGATTACCAGTGTTTTGAACTGTGCATCTGGTAGGTTGGCTATCTGTTAATCACTTAGTTCTATTTTTGGAGCTTTGATCTGTTCTTTCATTTGGGCCCTATGCCTTTGTCTCAGCATATCTGTTATGTTGGAAGCAGCAGGGCCTTAGGTATTTGCCAGGGCAGGCAACCCAGGTCACTGCGTTGTGACGCCGTATCATCATTATCTCTTTCTAATCAGTCAGGTCTTTCCTCTTCACTTCTTAGTCTTTTCTTGCCTTTACAGCTTACTCATTACAAACCAGCGTGTAAGAGCTCAGGCATTTACATTGACTGCAACAAGGGAGATAATCAGATACATTAGGAAATGGAAAGTTATCCTCACAGTGACAAAGGTAAATTGTTTCATATTTGGATTTAATTCCTTCCCTTTGAGAGTTACTTACTGGGCTTCTGTTATATGTGGGCCCAGCAATGTGCTAAGGGGCAGAGAAGGATGAGGAGAGGCAGAGAGTATCAAAAAAAGGAATGGGTTGTACTTCTCCTTTTTAAGAAACTTGAAATCACTGGTGAAAAAGGACATGCATGTACTATACAGCCACGATTACAGCTAACTTTTATGAATGGATTACTACATGCCAGCCAATGTATATATTATTAGTTTTACTCCTATGTGGCTCTATATGAGTTATCCACTGCTCCAGGACAAATAACTAGAAAATATCATGGCTTAAAACAGCAATAAACGTTCATTCATTATCAGTTTCTATGGGCGAGGAATTTGATGGTGGCTTAGATGAGTGGTTATGGCTTTAGGTATCTCATAAAGTTTTAGTCAAGATGTTGGCTGGGGCTACAGTTTTCTGGAGGCTTGACTGGGGCTAGAGAATCTACTTCCACAATGGCTCACTCACACGACTGTCGAGTTGATGCTGGCTGTTGGCAGGAGGCCTCAGTTCCTCTCCATGTGGGCATCTCCAGAGAGCTGCTTAAGGGCTCTCATGACATGTAGCACATGGCACCACATTCTTGGCAAATTATTACCTGTCTTTTCGATTATAGACATTCTAGTAGGTATTAGTAGTAACTCACTGTAGTTTTAGTTTGCATTTCCCTGGTGACTAATGATGTTGACCATCTCATGTGCTTATTTGCCATCTGTGTATCTTTTTTGGTGAGGTGTGTAAGTATTTTGCCCAACTTATAATTAGGGTTTTTTCCTTATTATTCAGTTTTGACAGTACGGTTTATAATCTTGACACAAGTTCTTTATCAGCTTTGTGATTTGCAAATATTTTCTCTCCCAGTGTGTGGCTCATCTTTTCATTCTCTCAGCAGTGTCTTTTGAAGAACGGATCTTAGATTTAATAGAAACCAAATTATTATGTTTTTATTTTGTGGATCTTGCTTTTGCCTTTGAGCCTAAGAGATCTTTGTTAAACCCAAGGTCACTAAGGTGTTCTCCTTTTTTTTTCTTTCACATGTTATATAGTTTTAGCCCTTACATTTAGGGCTATGATTTATTTCAAGTTAATTTTTATATGTGATACAAGGTTTTTCCTTAACTGTCAGTTTTTATTTAACAGTATTTCTTTGAGATGTTCTTATACATAAAGGGCTTCCTTATTCATTTTTAGAGCCAAGTTCCTGCTCTGATGGAGAGTAAATTGTAGTCGCAGGGAGACAGACAATAACCATTTAATAAGTAAAATGGTGATTGGGCAATGAAAATGGTGATACAGGAAGTGTGAGTGGGAAAGACAGTTATAATTTTAAGTAGGATCATTAGGGTGGATAAAAAGGGGTTCCTGGACCCAATTCCAATGTGTGTGTGTAGGTTTCCTCATATCAACAAGCAATTCTCAGGACACCAGCAGGGTGTCCGAGAATTCAACTCAATTTTGACACAATTTACCCAGAGATAGAATCAGATTCCACAGGTAAAGGGCTCAGTTCCACAAGACCACCCTCCACTTCAGACCCCAGTTGCAAACCCAGGTTTTCTGTGCTTCTGACCAACTGGCTACAAATTAGAGCTTCCAACGCCCCCCTCCAACTGTGGGTGCCAGTCACATGTTCAGGTTGTTACCTGTACTACAGCTATAAATCAGAGTGTCCCAAGATCCCCTCCTTGGATTTGATTAATTTCCTAGAATAGCTCACAGAACTAAAGAGAACCCATTTAATTATTAGATTACTAATTTATTACAAAGATTATTAAATGATATGAATCAACAGACAGATGAAGAGATATATGGAGCGAAGTCCTGAAAGAAGGAGCTTCTGTCCTTGTGGAACTTGGGGCTTCACATGGTGGCACACAGAAGCATTTTGGTTCCCCAATGTGGATACTCTCTGAAAAAGGACCAATGAGCTTTGCCTTTTTCATATGTCATGACTGACTAAGCCATTGGCCATTAGCGGTGATTCAGGTTCCAGCCTTACGCCCATTCCCTGAAGTCAGAGGTAGGACAGACTGTTCCAATCCTCTTATCTAATGGTTGATTCCTACTGGCAACCAGCTCCCAGCCTTGAGTGGGATCCAAAATTCACCTTATTAACATAAGAGACGCTTCTGTTGCTCTCATCAGGAAATGCCAAGGGGTTTGGGAGCTGTGAGCCAAGAACTGTGAATGAAAACCAAACATATCTGAGAAATACATTTGAGCCATCTGAGTTGCTGTATTTCTTATAAATCACAACATTGCAATGGGTCTCACTAAGAAGTTGGTATTTTAATAAAGACTGAAGGAGGTAAGAGAACAAGGCTTTAGGCAGGGAGAGCAGGTGTATAAAATCTCCAGAGAAGGGAACACTAATTACAAAAACTTAAAGAGAGGACCTGTCATGTTCTATAAACAGTAAGGAGGCCCATGTAGCTGGAGTAAAGTGAGCAAAGGGAGTAATAATGAGAAATGAGGTTAGAGAGTTAAGAGGTGTGTATGTTGTAAGTTGTTATGAGGACTAGCACTTTTACTCTGAGGTGAGAAGCAACTAGACTGGCGTTTGAGTGACACCATCTGGTTTACACTTGAAAGGATCACATAGATTGCAGTGTTCAGAATAGACTGTAGGGCATAAGGGTAGCAGCAGAAAGACCAGCTAGGAGGCTACTGCAATAATTCAGTGAGAAATGGTAGTAGTTTTGACCAGGTTGGTAGCAGTGAGCTTAGTGAAATGGCTGGATTCTGGATACATTTTTAAGGTAGTGCCAACAGACTTTGCTCAGGGACTGGATGTGGACTTGGGAGCAAGAGAGGGATTAAGGATAACTCACAATTTTGGACCTGAGCATCTGGAAGAATGGAGTATTTTTTACCCCTTTACCAACATAGTGCACTATAAAACAATTTAATTTTTCCAGCCTGGTAGTTGAAAGATAGTATCAAGTGTAGGTTTTTCCCCTATATTTTGATTGTGAAAATTGTCAAATAAAAACTTGAAAGACTAGCACTCATTTCATATTTACTTAATAAAAGATATTAGCTCAAATAATTGGATGCCCAGACATAAAATGAAATTCAGGTTTGGTCTGACTCAGTGGCTTAACCGTGTTAAGAATCTGGGGACTGGAGGAAGGAAGAGAGAGGAAATTACTCCTTAATACACTCTCTAAAAAAAGCAAACACACTTTTTTTTTGCCTCAGGAAATGTCTCTTTATTTGAAATTGAGCTCTATGTTCACTCCTAGAAGAAGAGATGAGGTCAAGGGATGGAATTTTGCCTCTGTTGCGCCTTGCTTACATGTCTCACTCCTAGAGGCAGGGGTGGAGTCAGAATCCTCAAAAGCGCATGAGCTACTGGTGGGGTAGGTACCCACACCAGAACAAAATTAGAATGGATACTAAGAGAAGGGGTCAACATCTTTCTCTCATGTCTGTGTTCCAGGTACTATGAGCATTTTAGAGTTTCCATACTGCACCTTGCCCCTGCTGCTGGTACTTCCAAAGCATGGCCTCTCACTTCTCTGAATGACTACTAATTTCCTGTGATTGTCAAACTTTCAGCTGTGCTACTTGTTCATTCATTTCCCCCAGTTGTTGTCATCTTTTTGTACTGCTATCCTTCATTCCTCAATGTTCTCTAATACACGGCTGTAGTGTTATCAAATTTTTATTAAAATTTGGGGGCCATGGGAAGGATTATGACATAGCACAGAATCAGAATTAAACCCTCAATGTCAACACTACTATTTGAAATTTCTTTGGCCATTTCACCTTGGGCACTGTGGTGGTTTAAAAATGTCTACAAATTGTTTGTTTTGATACTTCTCGCTTCAAAAGTTACAGCCTAATTGCTCATCCCTTAAATATGGGCTGAGAGTTAGTGACTTGCTTTTAGCAAATAATATGTGGCAGAACTAAAGATATGTGATTTTTTTTTCCCACTGAGGCATTTTATTTGCATGTATGTGTTATATCCCTAGAAAAAGAATCTCAGGATTTTCCTTCCTGTATGTTTTCCTCTTGCTTCCTCATAGTCCATGATTCCCACCTCAGTTGTCATTACAATGGAACCAAACTGACAGGATGGGAGCAGATTGTTCAACGATTTATTTTTAGATCTTTGAGTTGCACATCAAATCTGGGGCTGATCACTCCACTCTTGTTTAACCTGCCTATAGGGTTCACAACAATTCTCCCAGCTCTGTGCTCATCAGTGATTTCAAATTCACCAATGTAACCAGGCTTCACCATCACAGTTAGAAATTGGGCAATGACTTCGGAGCATGGCCTAATTAGATTCTGGTGTTTGCCTCTCTTTTTGGGATTGTTGATGCCCTTGAGAGAATCAGCCAGGATTTAAATGCTCACCATTAAGAGGGCAGAAAGAGAGATAGAAAGAGATGTGACTTCTGAGGCTAAGTCATAAAAGGGCTAGAGCTTCCACCTGGGTCTCTCTCTCTCCCCTTCTCCCTCTTTCTCTCTTCACTCTGGGAGAAGCCACATGCCATGTCACAAAGACACTCAAACATCCATGGGAGTGCCCCACACAAAAAGGAACCGAGGCCTCCCACCGAGAGCCAGCATCAACTTGTGAGCCATGCAGTATGCCATCTTGGAAGTATGAGTATGTTTTTGGGTTTCAGCTAATACTTTAGACAACTGTAACCCCAGCTGACATTTTGACTGCAACCTGTGAGAGACCATGAGCCAGCCACTCCCAAATTCCTGACCCATGAAAACTGTGAGAGATAATAGTGCTTGTTTGTTTAGGTCCCCAAGTTTTGGCATTAATTTGTTATGCAACAATAGACAAATAACACAGGGAATCTTTCACAGGCCCTTCTCTTCAGTTCTGTCTGCCACTACCTTACACACAGGTCCTTTTTCTTTTATCTCTCTTTTTTTCCTTACCAGAGCTCCCCAAATCCAGCCTCTAAAGGGAATGCTCAAAATTCTTGGATTTTGTTATGCGGAATAATTTAAGCACCTTAGTCTAAACCGCTCTCATTTAGGCTGAGCCCAGGGGATCTCACTTTCTCTGACCAAACATACTAATTGAGATCTAAAATCTAGATTTTTTTAAAATTTATTTTTTTATTGTTGTTCAAGTACAGTTGTCTCCATTTTCCTGCCACCACTTTCCCTTGCCCCACCCAATCCCACCTCCCACCCTCAATCCTACCCACTTTTGACTTTGTCCGTGGGTCCTTTATACATGTTTCTTGATGACCCTTCCCCTTCTTCCCCCCATTACCTGCTCCCGCCTCCCCTCTAAAACCTAGATATTCTGTCGTTCTATCAGGCCAACTGGAAATAGGTCCACTCAAACGGCTGTCAGCTTATAAATCAATTGTTCTTGCCAATAGAAGTATAATAGAAGTATACATGAGCAAAGTGTTATAAGAGCAGAGAGGGCGAAGCACCTGAGCAGACTGGGGGAGCTCAAAGACACCTCACAGAGGAGGTGTCTTTGAGCTCAGTTTTGTAGGATAAGTAGGAGTTCATTTGGTAGATGAATGAAACAAAGTCATCTATGCAGAAGTAACAGCAAGTACAACGGCTCAGAAGTGAGAAAAGGCATAATTCTGAGAACTGTAAACATGTCAGGGATGTGGGTAAGAATACCTATTGGGGTGCTTGGAAGATAATGGGGGCTACATTATATTAGGCATTGTAAGTCACATTATCAGTTAGAAGACCACAGGCAACATTTCCCTGATCTGAGTGACTTAAAAGTAAGAACAGTAATGACTTTAGTATCTCAGATAATTAATTGGATAGAATGGTGAAAGGAAGTAGAAGGAAGAGATTTTAGAATGACTTGAAGATTTCTGCTTGGGTGAATCATAGGGTATTGAATCAAAGTTGATAATAAGAATAGAGGAGGTTTGGGTAGATAAGGTGAAAGTAAAGAGACAATGAGGTTGGTCTTGGACAATGAGGTACCTTTAAGACACATGAAGAGAGACAAGTAAACTTGCAAGGGAGAGTGAAGACCACGTTACTTAAACTCCTTCAGAGATTAGGGCATGATAGAGTGTGGAGCGAAGGAAAATTAATGAGAGAAATAAAGCAACACAGACAAGTGACATCTAGTGTGGGACTAGTTTGGCTGATTTTGTTCAGGGCTAGGTAAAGTCAAGAACTTCCAGAGAAAATTACAAATGTAATTGTAGACAAGCCTTTAAAAAGCAGTTAAAAACTTGTTTTGAAATATGGATTTCTGTAATTTGTTTCAACATGTTGAGTTACAGCAAATGAGATGGAGAAATGATCTCAACCCATATATGTATTTTTTTTTTTTTTGGCCGTCTGGAAACCTCAGAACTTAGCCCTGTGAGCCGTTAATCAGATAAACATTGCAAGCTTTTGTAAAGAATTATGCTTTACAAATACCTGAGGGCATATGGACTTATTGAAGGAAGTATTGTCCAAACCAGGCAGACAAAAAACTGTAAGGAGAAAGTGCTGAGCTCCGGGCGCAGTGGCTCAGCTGGTTGGGCATCCTCTTGGGAACCAGAGGGTCACCAGTTTGATTCCCAGTTGGGGCACATGCCTGGGTTGAGGGTGCGGTCCCTCAGGGCACATATGGAAGGCAGCCAACCAATGTTTTTCACATTCTCTCTCACATCGGTGTTTCTTGTCCCCTCTTTCTCCCTCTCGTACCCTCTCTCTAAAATCCAAAATAAAATATTTAAAAAAATATAATTATTAAAAAAAGAAAATGTTGAAATTAAATGCAGGCTTCTTTTCTGTGTAAATTAGATGTTTCAATGCACTTTCAAGTTCTAGGTTAATATAGTTCATAAACCATATGAATTAAGTACTGTTTAAAACATAAATAGGAATTCTATTCGCATGAAAACAACTCCCATTTGGTGGAACACTGGAGTTTGAAATACACATAGCTTAAGACTTAGAACTGCACAGGTGGCAGGCAACTTCAAGAATTTTATTTAAAAAGTCAAAATATTTGTTGACTGTTTTCCATGTCCATGTTGTTTCAGGCACTGAATTGCGCTGTGGAATAATAAAAATACCTGATATTTGTATGATTTTGTGGTTAATCCTAACTTTATGCAACTATTTTAATCAATGTGGTTTCTGGGGGTCCAGATAAAATATAACACTTGAAAAACTGTAGGGACTGAGAATTGAGGGAGAAAGGCAAGTTAGAGAGCCAATTAGGTTGGGAGGGTTACAGAAGGAAGAAACAATATAGTTGATCCTTGAATATCATGGGGCTTAGGGGCACTGACCCTGCTCTGTCAAAAATTCACATATAACTTTTGACTCCCTCAAAACTTAACAATAGCCTACTGTTGATCAGAAGCCTTATAGATAACATAAATAGTACATTAATATATTTTTTGTATGTTATATGTAATATATACTGTATTCTTACAATAAAGTAACTAGAGGAAAGAAAACTACTTAAGTCATAAGGAAGAGAAAATACATTTACAGTACTGTACATATCGATTGAAAAAATCCATGTACAAGTGAACTCATGCAGTTCAAACCCATGTTGTTCAAGGATCAACTGTAGTCATGTAAGAGTGAATATATAAACTAGACAACGGTGAGACCATACATGCCGATTAGAACTCTGACCCACAACCTCTGCAGCAATCAGTCCAGACCTCTTGACTGGCTAATGACGGTCTGCTTCCTTATTTTTTGCCCCTCCTCTACCAACTCAGGACCAATTAGAAACAGCCAAATATGCTCCCCTCAACACAAATACGTAAGATGCTCTGCTTCTTGTTAGTCTGCCTCTAGCTTCCTCATGCTAATACTCTCAAGTCAGAGCATATATGAAACTTCCCTTCCTCCCCGCATTTTTTTTTCATTTTTAGTTTTCCCGCTCCCCTAACACCCTTTGAGTCTGCTGGCCACGAGTGGCGGCATCTGACTGCCTTGTTATAGCAGGCGTGTAATAAATAGCCTGTTTTTGTTCTCATCTGGGTTGTATTCATTTAATTCCGCACTTATTTGTTCACTTATATATTAGTGATTTTATGTGCCAGGCAGTGCCCAGCATTGATGTGGAAGCAGACAGTCCCTGCCCTCAAGGATATTCTGTCATTTGGACAGACAGGCACATAAATATACTTGTAGTTTAATGTGGCGAGTGAAACAACAGGCATATGTAAAGGGGGTGTAGGTCAAGTAAGACTTTTAGAAGCGGCGACGCTTAAGCCGAGTGTTAAGGGATAGGTACGAGTTGGTCTGGCTAAAAGTCAGAGGATATTCAAGGCAGTTGGGGGTGGGGGGAGGCAGAATGAGCAAAACCTAGGAGGGTAGAAACCAGAGCATTGCTGGAGCATAATAACGGAGGTAAGGAGCAGGCAAAAGATGCTGCACTGATGGCTCGTGTATGGCCATCTATGTGCCACGTTTGTAAGGACTTGGACTTGATCCTTTCCGAGAGGCTCCCTCCTGGAAATGAAACAGCTTGCGTAAGCAAGGAGGAAAAACAACATTAAGGAAACGTTACGTTTGTGTGTATTACTGTAAGGTCCAGGTGGGCAGGAACATAGATGCTCACAATGTCTGGCACACAGTAGACATTCAATTAATATTGAATGATTGGATCTAAGCGCTTTGGTGTAGATGTCATTGTCCCAAATTTTTGTTTTTCTCACGGGACACAACAATGAAGCTGAGGCATCAGTACGGGAGGCTACCGGAAAGGTTTAAGGTGGGAGAGCTGCCGTTCTGCTAGCCAGGGTTGGTGTACACAAAAACTCCGACAGGCTGTGGGTAAGGGACGCACTATTGTCGCAGAAACCCCGAGACCCACCCACTGGGGCAGCTCTGACCTGGAAGCGGCTACGGAGAAAGCAGCCGGCGGAGAATTGATGCAGCCGAGAAGGCAGTGGACCCCGGGGTCTTTGCGTACCCGCGGGTGTCACCACACCGCTCACCTGCGCGCTTTAAGCCAGCCCCTTCAGGCGGAGCCGCGGCACGACGCCCTTCCGGATTGGACGCACTCGAAACCCTGGGGCGGGCATTAGAAGACGAACACTCTTGGGGATTGGCCAAACTGATGGACGGACGTGCAGCCAACGAAGCTGGTTCGATGGTGGCTCTGGCTGGGTGAGGGCGGGTTCCTCTCTGCGGGTCCCCTGTCAGTCATTGGCTCCCTGCGGTTTCCTTGGGGACGTGGCGCCGCCGCTGGCGCAGGCCTCCTTCCGGCTGAGCTAGAGACTGCGGGCAGTCGCAGTGGACGGAGCGGAGAGGTGCTGGAGGGGCCAGCGGGCCACTCGACCGGTGAGTGTAAGTGCTGGAGGGCTGCGGGGCCGGGAGGGATGGGAAGAGAAGGGGCACCAGGAAGGGGCACCCCAGTCCCGCCACCTGGGCACTGCCGTTTCCTCGAGGACATCACTGGCCCTCGAGAACGCCTCGCTCCTGGGAAGCCGGGTTAGGGTCCGCTGGGCCCCAGGAGCGAGAGCGGACGTATCTGGAATGGGAGTTCGGGGTGCGCGTGGGCACTGTGGCCTTCCCCTGGAGGTCTGGTCTTGTGGGCATTGCTGGAGGTGAGCCTGAAACCCAACCAACTCTTTCCAGGCGAAGGAGATGCCTGGGACAAGGAGACCACTTTCTCAGGGCAAAAGGAAAAGGAGGTGACAGGCGAGACCACTGAAGGGTACCCATGGCTAGGTAAGGCTGTGCACTTTCTTTTCAGCTGGGGGCTCGGTGGGGGATGGCAAGCAGGTTGAGGGCCCTGGGAGGTTATTACAAGTGAAGATTGCTCTAGGACTGCATCTGGACTTTGCATCTGGACACATGGATGCAAAGATCAAAGTTGCATTCGTTTGAAGGCAGACACAACAAAAGTAGCCAGCCCATAACCCGGGGCTCAGGTGGATAGGGCTAGACTGTAACATTCTTTCATATTTCCTTTTGAGTGAGGCTAGGTACCCCTTGAGGAGATTAAACAAATATATATATTTGCAATGAACTTTGAAACAGACTGAGGTCCTTTTGAATCAATACAGAAAGTGAACTTCCCAATTGAATGTACTTATCCATAAACTGTAATAATACTCTGAAATATTAATATGGATCTGTGGATATGGGACAGTTGTCAAATAGAGTAACTGGGGAAAGATGCAGAGCAATATTTATGGTGTAAAACCAAAGGAATGGAGATATATGCACACACGGATTTATTACCAATTGTGATAGATCTCTGTGATTGTGTATGCATGGAATATCCCTGGAAAAATACATAAACTGAGTAGTAATATTGCCTTTAGGAGAGAAATGGTTGGGTTAGGGCAAAAGATACACTTCCCACCATATATCCTTTTAAACTGTTAGATTTTTTAAAGTGATGTGCATATATTACCTATTAAAGTATTTTTTAAAACATTTGAATAAATTTTCCGACTATGCAGTTTTTTGACAGCATTCTTTTGGGACGGTTGCAGTAGTCTGGTTCCTCAATATTAGGAGGTTGCTCAGGGAGACTAGTAATCCTTTCATTAAAATAAGATTAATTCTTTGAATTGTTCCCCAAAGTACAGACTTGGAAAAAGATTAGCTAAAGCTTTTCTGATTTATATGGTAGAAGCATCACGTACCATATAGTTCTTTTTCTAACGTTTGAGACTAAAAGATTTAAATTTCTGTTGGCATGAATTTTTGCTTTTACTAGGAAGGGCTTTACTCTAGTTTAATAGCTATTTTTTAGTACTCAGTTGTAGAGACTTTTCTTACTAATGTTTGTATCATTTCAGGATTAGTTTTTCCTACCTCTGCCCAGCCTCCTGGTACTTTACTGTGCCTACAGTGAGCCCATTTTCCCGTCAGCGGGTGGCATTCCTAGGACTCTTCTTCATATCCTGTTTCCTTTTACTTATGTTAATCATGGACTTTCGACATTGGGGTGCTCCATTACCTCGAGATAGGCAATATGAAAGGTGAGTCAGCTTTAGATTATTTTGATTAGCTTTTCACTGAAGTCATAAGTATTTTGATAAGCTGTTTAACACATTACTACCTTTGACCCTTTTGGGGAATACTGCACTTTTATTAGTAAAATTGAATGCCACTTACTACATAAAGATCTTGATAGTTTTCAGTTTTGAATCAGGAATGATGATGCTGTGTTTGTATTTTTCTTTTTTCTTGTTTTGGTGGGCTAACTTCTTAGGTGCATAAATGTTTAGGGTTGTTATGTACTCTTGATTAACTGACCCTTTTTATCATTATTAAATGACTGTCTTTATCCTTGATTGTATGCTTTGCTCTGACATTTACTGGCTTGGTATTAATATAGGTACTTGAGCTTTCTTTAGATTAGTGTTAGCACAATAGATGGTTTTCCATACTTTTAGTTTTAGCCTATTTGTGTCTTTATATTTAAAGTGGGCTTGTTGTAGGCATCATTTAGTTGAGTCTTGCTTTTTAGCCCATCTGACAATGCCTGCCTTTTATTTGAAATGTTTAAGCCATTTACATTTAGTGTGATTATCAATTATGTTTGTGTTTAAATCTATCTTGCTATTTCTTTTCTGCTTGTTACATCTCTGTTCTTTGTTTTACCTCTTTTTCTCTCTTTGAATTGAGTACATATTTTATGATTGCATTTTATCTTTTATTGGCTTATTAGATATAACTTTGTTTTTAATTTTTTAGTGACTGTTTTAGGATTTAGCCTTTATAGTACACATATTTAACTTATCATAGTCTACATTCAAGTAATATCATACCTCTGCACACACAGTGGGAGAACTTGTCCCTTTGCCCTTGGCCTCCGTGCTCTTGCTGTCATACACTTTATTTCTCTATGTAAGTGCCACTGTATATTATTTTTATTTTTGCTTTAAACGTTCAATTAGCTTTTAAAGAGATTTTAAAAATAAGGGAAAAAATACATATATTTACTATTTCTGGGCCTCTTTATCCCTTTGTGTAAATTCATATTTCCATCTGCTGCCATTTTTCTTTTGCCTAAAGGACTTCCTTTACTATGGCTCGTAGCGTGAGTCTGTGATTGATGAATTCTTTCATTTTATATGATTGAAAAAGTATTTATTTTGCTTTCCTTTTAAAAGAATTGCTCATTAGGTTGATTAGTTTTCTTTCATTACTCTAAAGATGATACTCCACTGTCTTTTGGCTTGCATTCTTTCTGAGAAGGAATCTGTGGTCGTTTTTATATTTGTTCTCTCTGTACATGTGTCCTTTTCCTCTGGCTGTTAAGATTTTTCTCTTTATCACAGGTTTAAGCAATTAAAATTTTTCATTGGTGGAGTTTTCTTCATGATGCTTGGGCTTGTGATTTGTTGAATCCTAAATCTATGAATTTATAGTTTTTAATCAAATTTGGACAAATTTTGACTATCATTTCTTCAACAACTTTTTCTGTGCACTCCCACTTCATCTTTGACATCTCCAAGCACATAAATATTGAGATATGTTGAAGTTTTGGTTTTTTAAAAAATATTTATTTATTTAGAAAGAGGGGAAAGGAGGGAGAAAGAGAGAGAAAGAAACACCAATGTGTGAGAGATACATTGATCGGTTGCCTCTTGGAAGCCACCAACTGGGGGCCTGGCCCACAACCCAGGCATGTGCTGTGACCAGGAATTGAACCAGTGACCTTTTGGTTCTCAGGCCGGCACTCAATCCACTGAGCCACACTAGCCAGGGCGAGCCATGTTGAAGTTTTTCCCCAACATAATGATGCTCTATTCATTTTTTTTTTCATTTTTTTTTGTGTGTGTGTGTTTCTTTCTGGAAGTTTTGTGTTACTGTGCTTTCTTGTTCATTATGTTCTTCTGTAAAGTCTAATCTGTCATTTCCATCCAGTGAGGTCTGAATTATACCTTTCTTCACAGAAAATACATCTGAATTATTTGATATAGTTTTAATGCCTTACTAGTTGCGTAGAAGGTCTGCATTTCTTTATAACTGTTTCATTTTGCTTTTTCTTTAAGTTTAGTTTCTGATTAGGCTATAAAATGAAATGATGATATGTTATGCTCATCATCTTCAACATGAAGATGTATCTCTTTGTTGCTTTTGAGATGTATTTCAGTTAGGAGGTCTTGGGCTGTAAGTAACAGTCAAACTGACTTAAACAGTAAGAGAGTTTATTGGCTCATGTAACTAGAAGTCCAGAGGTAGCAGAACCACGAGTTCAACACTTAACGTCAGGATGGGAGTTTCTGTCTTGGTTGTCCACAGTGTCAGTTTACTTGATGGTTGCAAAATAGCAGCCAACAGCAACAAGGGCTGCATGCATCCTCATCCATGTTCTGTCGGAGAGAACCAGGCCTTCCATGCTCTCATAAGAATGAAGAAGACCCTTCAGAAACCTCTAGTCACTTTTTCCTTGAATCTTTTTTTGTTAGAATTGGGACACATGCTTAGTCCCCTTAATATTTCTGGGTTGTTTTGTTTCCATAATTTTTTATGTCCTGTTTACTTGATCATTCATCCATTCATTGGACAAATACTTATTGAGCAGCCAATATGTGCCAGGTAATAATAGGTATGAGGACATGGAGGCTTTGGTACCTTTTCTCAAGGAGGTTATGTTTCAACCTTTATTCCTGTAGCAGTGCTATTGTATTTTTGACTCTTCCTTTCCAGAAGAGGAAATACTTGTTTAGATGACCACAGTTGTCAATAATTGGCCTTAAGAAGCTGTTGGCTTTGGAGAACTACACCCATAATTTGAGTTTTCTTAATGCTTATTGGGATTTTTTTTTTTTTTTCCCTGACAGACCTGAGCGTAGTTTCCCACTGGACGACAGCATACTCTGCTTATGGTATTCTGTGTAGATTGATATGGCTGCAGTGGAGACTGTTAGTGAGTTAGCAGTGAGCTATATGACTGGAAAGGCAGATCAGGCTGAGGCTGCTGAGCCTTTTTAGGGGGTTTAGACATTATTGTAATGGCAGAGGGAAGGCTTTTGAAAGGCTTTGAAGAACATATGGCCTGAAATGCCTTTTAAAGAAAGCTTATTTTGGTGGCATTGTAGGGAATGGAATGGAGAGGAATAAAAATGAAAGGGAGATGAATTGGAATACTCCAATAGAGAGATGACGGTGGCCTGAACTTGGGTCTCAGCATCGACAATGAAGAGCAGTAAATGCATTTTAGGGATATGTGGGAGGCAGAGTGATCCGGCAGTTCTTGTCTGTCCCTGTACCCCAAGTGGCTAGATCCAGTAAACACTTGTTATGTTGAACTAATTGACTCAAGTTAGCTGCAGTGCTAAGGAGCACGCAGACTGTGCTCTTTTGGTGACCTTACCAAAGTCTGGACACCGTGTAATACTTTGGCTGAGCAGCCAGCAGCCATGTAACCTAAGGCTTTTTATTCTTTTTTTTTGTTATTATTATTCTCGTTTATTCTATTACAGTTGTCCTAATTTATCCCCCTTTGCCCTCTTCCACCCAGCTCACCCCCTGCTCCCACAGTCATTCCCCACACCATTGTCCATGTCCGCAGGCCTTTCATATGTGTTCTGTGACTAGTCCGTCCCCCTTTTTTACACCATTCCCTCTCTCTCCCCCTCCCCACTGTCAACTGGCAGTCTCTTCCATGATTCCATGTCTCTGGGTTCTATTTTGCTCATTAGTTTATTGTGTTCATTAGATTCCTCTTATAAGTGAGATCATATGGTATTTGTCTTTCACCAACTGGCTTATTTCACTTAACATAATAATCTCCAGTTCCATTCGTGCTGTTGCAAAAGGTAGAAATTCCTTCTTTCTTTCTGCTGTGTAGTATTTCATTGTGTAAATGTATCACAGTTTTTTAATCCGTTCATTTACTGATGGGCACTTAGATTGTTTTTAACCCTTGACTATAGTAAATAGCACTGTTATGAACATAGAGGTGCATGTGTTATTCTGAAGCGGTGTTTTGGGATTCTTAAGGTATATTCCCAGCAATGGAATCACTGGGTCAGAAGACAGTTCCATTTTTTAATTTGTTGAAGAAATTCCATACTGGAAAACCCACAGTGGCTGCACCAGTCTGCATTCCTACCAACAGTGCACTAGAGTTCCCTTTTCTCCACATCCTTGGCAGCACTTGTTCATTTACTAATGATGGCACTCTGACAGGTATGAGGTGATATCCTACTGTGGTTTTAATTTGCATTTCTCTGATGGCTAATGATACTGAGTTTTTTGTTTTTAAAAAGAATTTTATTTATTCATTTTTAGAGAGAGGAAGGGAGGGAGAAAAGAAAGGGAGAGAAACATTGATGTGCGAGAGATACATTGATTGTTTGCCTCTAGCATGCCCCAATCTGGGAACCTGGCCCACAACCCAGGCATGTGCTCTGACTGGAAATCGAACCAGTGATCTTGATTCAAAGGCTGGCACTCAATCCACTGAGCCACACCAGCCAGGGCAGCATTTTTTCATATGCCTTTGGGTCCTCTGTGGGTCCTCTGTAGGTCCTCCTTGGAGAAGTGTCTGTTCAGGTCCTTTGCCCATTTTTTAATTGGGTTATTTGTCTTCCTGGTGCTGAGTCGAATGAGTTATTTATATATTTTGGAGATAAAACCCTTGTCCAATGTATTATTGACAAATATGTCTTCCATATGGTCAGTTTCCGTTTTCATTTTGATGATGGTTTCTTTAGCTTTGCAGAAGCTTTTTAATTTGATGTGGTCCCATTTGTTTATTTTTTCCTTTATTTCTCTTGCTGTAGGATATGTATTGGTAAAAGTATTGCTACGTGGGATATCTGAAATTTACCCCCTGTGTTTTCTGCTAGGACTTTTATAGTATCATGACTTATATTTAAGTCTTGTATCCATTTTGAGTTTATTCTAGTGTATGGTGTAAGTTGGTGGTCTAGTTTCATTTTTTGCATGTACCATTCCAGTTCTCCCAACAACATTTATTGAAGAGGCTATTTTTACTCCATTGTATGCTCCTGCCCCCTTTGTCAAATATTAATTGACTGTTGAGACATGGGTTTATTTCTGGGCTCTCTATTCTGTTCCATTTATCTATGTGTTTGTTATGCCAGGACCAGATTGTTTTGATGACAGCGGACTTGTAGTATAATTTGATGTCGGGTATGTGATCCCTCCAACTTTGTTCTTCTTAAGATTGCTGTGGCTATTCGGGGCCTTTTTTCATTCCATATAAATTTTCGAAATCTTTGCTCTAGACCTGTGAAATATGCCATTGGTATTTTAATAGGAATTGTGTTGAATCTATAGATTGCTTTGGGTAGTATGGACATTTTAACGATGTTGATAAAGCTTCCTATTCTTTAATAAAAATTAATGTGCATATTGCCACAAATTACCATATATTGTTAAACTACTCACAGCAGCATCCATGGCTCATTTAGGAAGCAAACATTTGTTGAGAGCTTGCTGTGTGCATGACATTCCTAGACACTGGGGTATAAAAGTGAATAAAATGTGGCCGCTGAACTCATGGAGTTAATAATCTAGCCAGGGAAACAGACATGGAACAATAATTATTTCCCAATGAGAAAATATTTTTTTATGTATACCTGTGTAGAGTCAGGACTGGAGAGAATCAGGTCAAGAATCAGGAACAAAGTTAAGAATCAGAAATAATCAAAAAAGACCCATGAGTAACCAAACTTGATATCACTAAGTTCATGTACTAAAAGCTTATGTACTTTACTGATAAGATAGGCTCTCATCTGGAGACTATTTGCTTTTATTTTACACACTGTTTTAATTAGCTGGGTTCTCTGTTGTCTCAGAACACAACAGATGACAGCAAATTAGAACGGTGGTAGTGGGGAGTATGTGTTGATCAAGAGATGTAGGCACACTGATAACAATAATTAATAATATCTGGCATCTCGCCCAGGCTGGGTGGCTCAGTTGGTGGCAATGTTATTGGTACACCAAAGGGCTGCATGTTTGATCCTTAGTCAGATCACATACCCAGGTTGGGACACAAACAGGAGGCAACTGATTGACGTTTCTCTCTCTCTGTCTCTCCTCCTCCCTCCCTCCCCGTCCTCTTTCTAAAATCAATGCACACATCCTCGGGTAAGGATTAAAAACATATATCTGGCATCCTGACAGTGAGGCAAGAGAGGAAGTTTATTAAATGTGGACTTACTCAAAATTTCTATAGAGCATTTCTATAATGGCAAACAGCTCTACACATTTTTGTTAAAACATTTATTACACAGTCTAATAGTTATGTAATGATGACCTGAAATCAGTTGTTTTCAACTTTTCTGTACCTAAATCACTTGGGGACCTTTAAAAATGCAAATGATCAGACCTCTTCACAAGGAGACTCTAGTGTGCAGCCTACGCTGAGAACCATTGTTCTAAGGTAGCGATTTTCAACCTGTGTGTGCGCTGCACGAATTTTTAAAACATGAAGTACCTGACTATTTAGTCAGGCACTGATCTCATTTCCCTTAGATTGTCAAATAAGAAAATGACAACAGCCAACAAAACAATAGTTGTCAGATTGGCAAAAAATATATTTTTTGGTGTGCTCCAGAATTTTAGTAATCAGTCTCTGTGTGCCAGGAGATGAAAGAGGTTGAAAGTCACTGCTCTAAGATTTACCTGTTTGAGGAGGAGACAGAGTGTAGGAAAAAGAGGATTAAATTTAGAGCTAATCGGCCCATCATTTGCTAGTTGGGTGGCTTGGGCAGGTGTGGTATTGTGGAATGTCATTTTCTTTATGTATAAAGTGCAGTAGTCATGTCATTTGGATTAAAAGAGAAAAGCATCTGGGACTGCTTGTTGCATCTTGGATGTTAGTCTTATTATACTATTTGAAATCTTGATTTTCTTGTTCTCTAAATCTCTTTCCTGCCCTGCAAATATACACTGAAGATAACAGGCAGCATTATCTCCATCGAAATTTTTCCTTCCAGAATTACATTTTTTGTGGCAGCAGCTACTGCTTAAGCACAAGCGACTGCTAGCTCTGATTATAAAATCATTAAGCAAATTAGGAATTTTTGAGCAAATAATTAGGAGTTGATGACAACACCTATCATTTTAGTTCAACGGCTTATAAAAAATTTTTAAGATAATGTTGTGGTTGGGATTTTTTAATTACATACATATGATGTAGTCATATTTATTCTTATTTAAATTGTTCCTAATTTACACAATGAATTATATCAGTATTTTGTGATGTCCCACAAGAGTGTACAGCAGGCCCTTGAATAACGTTGTTTCATTCAATGTTGATGAGAAAAAAAATTGACCCCCAGCTGGGGCCACTGTCTGTGTGCAGTTCGCCTGTCCCCCCATGTTGGTGTGGGTTTTCCCTGATGCTCCGGTTTCCTCCCACATCCCAGAGGTCGCACAGGAGGTGAACTGGCATTTCTAAATGGTCCTGGTCTGAGTGAGCATCAGTGTGTCACAGAACTCTGGGTGCGAGGGTGTCCCGTTCAGGTGGGTTCCCATGTTGTGCCCTGAGCTGCTGCTGGATGGACTCCAGCCACCTGAGACCCTGGACTGGAATCAGCGGGTTGGAAAGTGATTATCTTTAACTTGTTTTTATTAATTTTTCTTAAATGTGTGTATATTCGCATTTATTTCAGTGTTCAATATTAGAACTGTTTTGGGTCTTTATTTAGAAGTTGATGATGTTTTGGTGACCAGAAATATGCGATAGGAATTTAACTCTTGTCTATATCATGAGCCTATGGTAAAATTGGTTTTGTTCTATGTTGTTTTGGTTCAGTCTCAGTTTCCAAGAACCTATTGATGACATTAAGTGAGGACTTACTGTGCTGTGTTGCCAGGAGCACAGTGACTCACAGATATCTCCATGGGAGCAAGTTTGGAAACCCTTGATCAGGAAAATATGCTGATAAAGAACACTGAATTCATTCCCTGGTCTTGATAAAGGAGGCATCGCTTTAGTTAGAAATTATAATCTCTTTCATTGCACCTTTGTATTTTAATACATGATTGTGTGAAAGTTCTAATGTTTAAAAAATATCTTAATTTTTATATTGAAAAAACATTTTGAGTCTAGTTTTTTTCAGCCATTCATGGAACTTAGCGTATCACCTCTAAAGTGATAATGTCCCAGAATTTCAGAAGCCTGTGTGGGTTTTCTTCCCTCAGTAGTTTCAAAACTAAAGAGTTGTATTTTTTGTTTATTATGAACATGAACCCACATTGCTTCCGAAGGGAGAAAGAAGAAAGTTTGCATTAGAACTAGCGTTCAGGGAAAGGTAAATTTAGAGAGTGGTGGAATGTCAGTAAGGATTGACTCCAGAGCTGTTTTGTTTTGTTTTAATAGATTTTTTTTAGCAGTTTTAGGTTCACAGCTAAGTTGAGCAGAGAGTTCCCATATAACCCCTGTAAACCTCCCACCCTCATGCACAGCAAAACTGTTTTTAAGAATAATTTTGGTTAGATGTGTGTTTTCATTAACTTTTTATCTGGCGTGTACCATATATTATAAGATGTGCACCAATGACTTCTTCAGGCTTAATCAATATTTTACATTCATCGATTCGTTCATCTATTCACTTTTTCAAAAAATAAATTGAGTGTCTACACTGAGGCATCCAAATAAGGTAGCTGCTACACACAAGTCACATTTTAAATTTAAACATTAAATAAAATAAATTTAGTTCTTCACTTGCGATAGTCACATTTCAAGTGCCCACTGGCCTTCCTTAGGGGTATGAATTTTGTTTAAAGAAAGTCATAAAGAGGAATTTTTTTAGTAGAAAAAAATGATTAACCTTAGGATATGCACATAAGTTAAGCGTTCTTATGTATAGTAGAATAAATAAGAGATTTTTGTTGGTGAAATTGAAGACATTTATTCTTATTTATTCATTTATTTTCTTACTTCTCTTTAGAAGTATTTATAAGCAGAACTTTAGCTTATAAATGTTACTGAGCGCTCTGATTAATCTTGTTAGGAGATGAAGAGTAACCTTACAATATGCTTTTCTGGGCATGTATCACTAAGATCAGTCATGCACAGCTACTTTGGCTATAATGGTATAATATTTGGGTTTGAGCCTTGAATGACGTGGAAGAGTATGTGACATTCGGCAGAAAGCTGGGAGCCCCGTGCTGACGGGGGCCACTTTAATTGACCTTCGGCGCATTATTGAATTCTATTTGAACTCTAGAAGTGGTGTAATTAGTTTCGATTTTGTAAGCTAGGTAATGGTTTGGTCAGTTATGGCTCTAATGCTGTTAATGCTTTCAGGATAATGGCAGTGAAAAGCGGCTCTTTCACTTCTACCTTGGGTGATGTATATGTGGGGGACTTTCTTTTCATTGACTCAGCAGTGACCAGAGGGAAATCACGTTTCTCAAATAGGGAGACAGTGTGTGTGTGTGAGGGGAGGGAGACAAGTGTGTGATGGTGAGTCAGATCTCCCCTGGGAAAGTGGATGTGAGGGATTCCAAGGCTTTCAGAACTTTTCTCTCAGGCTTTATTTAGTTCCTCTTTGGGGATTAACTTAGTGCAGCCTCAGCAAAGTAGGGGGGCCCATCAATGTAAAGAATTGGCCATGATGGCTAAGGCCGGGACTGCAGGCTACAAATGAAAATATCCAAGAAGGACCAGTGGTGATCCATCCATGTTAGGAGCCTAGCCAGAGGAAGACCTTCAGGTTGTTAAGTGTAAGAAGCCTGATTAGGTCACAAGATGTCAGAGTTCCAGAGAGAGGTGACATTATTACTTCCTAGGGGAGATAATTGTTCTGCAGTTACTCATTTGTATGCAGGATGAGAAAAATGGAGACCTGCTGCTGCCTGCAGCACTGATCAAATGGGAAGTGGAACAGAAATGCCTCTGGTCCAGTCTTTCTCCCTTGGGTTCTAATGTCAGCTGACATTTTTGTGCCAATGCATACAGGATGACGTCTAAGAGGAGAGAAAGAAAAGATGAGTTGCACCCAAATTAGAGCTGTAAAATTGTTCATCTTGACAGGAAACAAAGAGATGACAGGATGCTTTGGGAAGCCACGGAAACTTACTGAGGAGACCAGTTGATTTTGAATGTAGTGATACAAAGACATTGAGGAGTTAGTAACAAACCAACAGCTTCATACTGTGAACTCTGGGACCAGACTAATCAGTATTGATTGATGCATATCCAAGAAACGTGAGGAACACTGACAATATCGAGACACTACAGATAAGATACCTACTCTTAAGAAACTGATAGTCTAAATGGAAAGGTGGAGGAAACGTAGATGAAAGAAGTCTTAGGGGCTCATAATGAGATATTAATGCTCCAAGGGAATAATGGCACTCCGCATTTTACAACAGCAGGGGGAGGCCTTTTCAGATTATTGTGGCTATTACAAAAGTCAGCACTGTGGAGCGGAGGCTGCTTAACAGGCGCAAAACCATATAGAAGAAGGGAAATGGGAATGAACAGGTAGAAAAGCATATGGTTGTTAAGAAAGAAAAAAAAGCTCTCATTAGAGCATTGGTTCTCAAAGCACTTACTGACCCTGTACAGCCTCTGAGGCCCTTTCAGTGGGTCTGTGAGGCCAAAACTGTTTTCATAATAATACTAAGATATTTGTCCCTTTAAAAATTGCATTAAAAACATACAAAATTTACCATCTTAACCATTTTTAAATGCCCAGTTAAAGTATATTCACATTGTTATGCAAACAGTCTCCAGAAGTTTTTTTTCTTGCAAATCTGAAACTTTTTATCCACTGAACAACACCCCCTTTTTCCCTCCCCACCCAGCCCCTGGTAACCATTATTCTGTTTTCTGTTTCTACAAATTTGACTGCTTTACGTAGCTCATATAAGTGGAATTATACAGTATTTATCTTTGTGACTGGCTGATTTCACTTAGCTTAGTTTTGAAGGGTCATCCATGTTGTAGCATGTGACAGGATTTTCTTTTTTAAAACTGAATAACTTTCCTTTGTATGTATATACCACATTTTGTTTTTCTCTTCATCTGTCAATTGACCTTTGAGTTACTTCTGCCTCTTGGCTGTTGTGATGTTCGTTGGCCTTTTCACTGAGTTGACATTCACACTGATGATATAAAAACAATGGTGAGGAAAGCGGCTGGGGCCTTAAGACGAATCAAGATTCGATGTTCCAAATTGTACTAGTAGTTGTAGTTGTCATTGTCATACAGTTGCAATGGGGGAGAAAGTACAGTTTCACCTAAGAATATCACTATTCTGTGTGACAAAATGGAAAATATACATTAAACGCTTCTCTTGCATACTTAAGTTGTCTTGAGGAAAAGCACTTCGGCAATTGTTGGAGTGATGAGCTAAAGCTAGTTACTTTTGTCACGCAATACTATTTTTACTTGAAAGAATGACTGCCAGAAAAACTATGGTTTTCAGCCTTGGGTATTTTATAGCCATTTTCTTGAAAATGAATGAAGTAAAACCTGTCATTTTAAAGAAAACATCTATCACTATTTATTGCCAGTGATAAGATTTGAGCTTTCAAGTGAAAGTCAGAAATTTGAAAAATTTGTATCTGCCATTGTGAATTTGATAGCTTCCCAGTATATAGAAGCCTTTTTTGGTAAAATTGGTAGTGATGTTAATTAATCCATTTTTTAAATACTGTATAATGAAATGTGTGAACATTAGGAGATTTGCATAGCTCAGTGAACCAGTATTTTCCAATATATGACTTTACAAAATTATGCATGGGAAAAAGCCCATGCTCAAGATACCTAATGGATTTTGATGTTACAGAGTATAAAAGTCCCTAGATATGGTTCTAGACTCCACATTGCGGCTAACCTTTAAGAAAGTCCACTTGTTGAGTTTTAGAGTAGTATCAAAGAAGAACATCCACAATGATCCAGAAAGGCTGTTGAAATGCTCTTCCCTTTTCCAACAACATGCCTATGTGAAGCTTTATTTTCTTTGTAAAATTCAAACCAAAACAATGTATCACAACAGATTGAGTAGTGAAGCAAATCTATCTGTCTTCTCCTAATCCAGACACTAAAGAGGTTTGCAGAACTATAAAATATCACCAATCTGCTTTTTGTTTTAGAAAGTATAGTTATCTTTCATAAAATATGTTTACATATAATGAGTTTATTATTGTTATATCTAAATAAATATTTTAAAACATCCTGTTTTATTTTCTAATAAGGTAAATATAGATAGATGTAACCCAAGTACACAAATGCTCTTTGGGGCTCAATAATTTTTAAGAAAATAAAGGGGTCCTGGGCCCCCAAAATTTGAGAACCAGTGGATTAGAGAAAAGTTATTCATTAAGCGGGTGGTGATGGGATCCAGAATGTTGTCTGAAAGAATTAGAAAGGGCGGTTTTCAGAGGAGCAGAGAAAGATCTGTGAAGCACTGAAGTTCAAAGGTTACTCTGATGGGAAATGAAAAGTCACTTTGGGCTGGAGATGGATTATCTTGCCTATTTCTTTTCTTTCTATGGTATCTTTCAAGGTCAGCATTTGCACGAGTTCTGTAATGAACCCAGGCCTCTGCCCAGCTTTAATATGATAGGAATGAGCTGTTTCGAGTTGATTGGTGGATCATGAGCCCAGTTCAGCCCAGTAATTTGATTAGCATGGGAAAGGATGTGGTGAAGTGGAATCTTTAGGACTGTAAACTTTCTGTTGAGTAGTTTTGCCACCTGTTTCATTTCCCATAACTTGCTCTCATATCAAATCCAGAAAAAAGCTCTGCCTGACCCTTTGCTATGCAATAATTTACAGCATTATATTGAAGCTCAAATATATCTTCTGTTTTTTCAAACTATATGAGAAAGTTTGTTTAGAAAATTACAGAGGTAGAAGAGGTGAGTCATAGGAGAAATGGGCTCAGGAAACAAGTTACAAGGCACAGGAAGGGCCCTTAGAACTTAGGAAAGAGAGAGAGAGGGAAAACACATGTCGGGGAGCCTGTGGGGGCAGCGAGTGGGGAAAGGCACTGATACACTCCATAGAGGCAGGTGCTGTCTTCTCTTTTTAAAAAACGCATTTTGCATTGTAGAATAGGAAAGGTACTCAGCTCTACTTTTTGATTTTAGAACGGTTTCTCCATGTTCTTCTTTGAACAAGTTTGCTTTTCTGTCCAAAGTAAGGAACTCTGTGGTCTGTGTAGCAATATGAAATCACCAGTAAACACAGTTCTGAGGGGCATGACATGTGGCTTAGTGTTCTGATCAAAAGTGGATTTACTATGAAGCTAATGATACCTGCACTTCCATGAAGCTAATGATATCTCCTCTTTAAGGCCCCTCACTTGCATAGGCCCCTTTTGTGTTTGTAATGTAGAATCTTTTTTCAAAAAGACCCTCCCCTGCCATTGTGTTAGCTTCAGGCTTCAGAAAAACCTAGTCCTGAGGAGTTTTGTGTACGGATCTTGGGGATGAGTAGGACACATATCTTATAAGGAAGAGAGCTTAGCTATAATACTTGAAATAATCCACAGCGTTGCTTCCAGGGTATTTATTCAATTATTAGCTCAATTATTTAGCAGATAAAATTTTAATCTGTTTACCACACAGTATACGAGGTCTGTCTGGAAAAAAGTCCAGGCATTGTTAATGTAATGAGAATGGTTTATGCAACATTGATGTAACCTGGCAGCCAAGGAGAGTGGACTGGAATGCACATGCGTGAACAATGACAACTTTACTGTACTAGTCAGTGGGGGTGGTAGACGCCATTAAGTGAGCATGTGTACTGTGTTGGCCGTTGCATTCAAAATGACTGAGCAAGTAGAACAGTGAATCCACATCAAATTTTGAGTTAAGTTTGAATGTTCCTCCATGGAAACTATTAGGATGTTTCAGAAGGCCACAGCTATGGACAACTGGTGATTGGCAGCTTCATCGCGACAATGTGCCCACTCATGCATCCCATCTCGTGCAGAGTTTTTATGACAAAACATCAAATCACCCAGGTGACTCAACCCCTCTACAGCCCAGATGTGGCATTCTGTGACTTCTGGCTTCCCCAAAACTAAAATTACCTTTGAAAGGGAGGAGATTCCAGACCGCTATTGAGATTCAGGAAAATATAATGGGGCAGCTGGTGGCGACTGGGAGAACTGTGTGAGGTCGCAAGGTGCCTACTTTGAAGGGGACTGGGCATCATTGTCCTATGTACAATGTTTTGTGTAACTTGTATCTTCTTCAGTAAATTTCTCTGTTTTTGATTTTACATGGCTGAACATCTTCTGGACAGACCTCATATATTCTTAGATCCAAGAAAAAGCTCTCCTTTTCTGAATAATAAGCTAAAAGCCATTCTCACGGGGCTCCTTTTTGAGTGAAGCTTTTAAGGAGACAATACTTATACTTTTCAGACCCTCAGGCACTGAAGGAGTTTTAATACTATTTGAAGCCTCAGTGCTCAGAAGTATTTATCCTTCTTTTCTTTCTGGATTTTTCAGCCCCTTTCTCCAAAAAGTCTTCTATTATTTTCTCTCCCAACATTATCACAGGATAAGGGCGGTGGCCACGGCACCACAGCACTGCGCTAAGTGCTCCCCTCGCGCAGTCTCTCTGAGGGTGGAGCCTCCACTGTCCCTCTGTTACAGACGCGGAAACAGTCTGAGAGAAGTAAAGTGACTTGTCGAGGCCACACAGCATATAAAGTACTAGAGCAGATACTTGAACCTCAGTGTTGCTGGCAACATCTTTCACTTGTTTTATCTTCCTGCTGTCAGTCAGATATCTTGGGATGAGAATCTAAGAAAATCTCAACACAAAGTACTGTCTTATGACCTGGAAGCTTTTATTGTTTTACAGTGTAATGTTTTATTTTTAGTCTGGGTGTTAGGCACGCAGGCATTGCTTTATTAGTCTTCTTTATACCCTATACTACATATTTTATGAAAATTCTTTTTACAGCTGCAAAACTTTTAAAAGATTGTAAAGAAGAATAATTATTATTCTTATGAAATCCATGTGTACTAATGCAATTGTAGCAATTTAATGCAAAACAAAAAGGCCCATAAAAATGTCACCACCCGGAAACACATATTAAGTGTGATATATCATTCCATAGTATTCTTTATGTTTATATAAAGAAAGGATAAATAGATAGAAAAGAAATTATTAGGATTGCTTTACTTATTTAAGTGTGTATAACAAACCACCCCAGAAGTTAGTGGCTTATAACAACAAAAACCAGTTATTTACCTGGACCTAGAAGCTCTTCGATGTTTGGCAAAAGATTTGTTACCATAGCCAGTTTCAGAACTCCTCCCAAATTTGGAGGAATATTTTTAAAAAGTTATCTAACTGCATCGACCTCTAGGCAAACAGACCTGCAATTGCCTCATATACATCGGTACGTATGGTTGTATTGTTTCATTCCTTTGTTAGGACCCATAGTCCCATGTGCCTGGTACATTAGGCGCTTAATGAAGATTCATAAACCATGAATTAATGGGCAGTGCCTTTTGTGGACCTGGCCTTTTCTTCACACTGCATTTTTTTTTCTTGGCTCAGATATTTGGCTCGAGTAGGGGATCTCGAAGCTACTGACACTGAAGACCCAAATCTGAGTTACGGACTTGTTGTGGACTGTGGCAGCAGTGGCTCCCGGATTTTTGTTTATTTTTGGCCAAGACATAATGGGAACCCCCATGACCTGCTGGACATCAAACAGATGAGAGACCGCAACAGCCAACCAGTGGTTAAAAAAATCAAGCCAGGTACTAATGAATTTATTCATTGTCAGTCTCTTTTATTTGCTCTAGGCATGAGAGAGGAAAGATGAGAAGGGGGGAAAGCAAGCTGCCCCTTTCTCTTGAGATTCTGGATAACGGGAGGGATACCTCATTCATTGCCTCCCTCCTCAAATAAATAAATGTTTAGGAACTTAGGCAGAACCTTGTTGGTATCAGTCTTCTGAGTATATATGATCTATCTTTTAAAGAAAGTACTTTATTTCTCTTAAGGAATCTCTGCAATGGCAGATACCCCTGAACATGCCAGCGATTACCTTCGTCCTCTTCTGAGCTTTGCTGCTGCTCATGTGCCTGTGAAGAAGCACAAGGAGACCCCCCTTTACATTCTATGCACAGCAGGCATGAGGCTCCTTCCTGAGAGGTGAGATGCAGGTCTGAGAAATGCAGGAAAGTGGCTGACATATGAGTTGGAAGGCTGATTCCAGGCATGTCCTCTGTGGTTCCCTGGTCTGGAGATGGGATGTGGGTTCACCACAGAGTGGACAGGTGACACTAAAAGACTCCTTGCTCAAAAAGAGCAGATCCTACTCCTACACCCAATTATTTCACAATCAGTTGTTCACACCTTCATATCATTTGCTTCTTTGGGATCCATATAGATCTGAGATGGCTATAATGATTCTTAGCTTTGATTGAGGATTTGGAGCAGTGGTGATGGTATTAAATTGGATCATGAGGTAGCTAGAGTGGGAGCATGATAACAGAAGAGTAGTAGGAGGGTCACCTGAGGGACTGGGTACCTGGGGCCTAATAGGGCTCTGGTAGGAGTGCTGCTTTCTCTCTAACTTTGCCTGGCTCCCTAGTGATAGTTCGTGCCACTTGCAAAGCTCAGGCTCTGTTGCTTTATACCAGTTTTTTTTTCAACCCTAGCCAGTCAAGTCTTTTCCACTTGACCTTGGCAGGTTAGCCTGGCATCTTGCCATCTGATCCGTCTTCCCTCCCTGGAGGAGGAGGAGGAAGATGAAGACGCAGCAGCTGTACTTAGGTCAGACCCCTCTTTGTTTGTGGTATCTCCTCTGACCACCTCCCTGATCTCCCACAGATATAATCTTGGGAGGGGAGTGAGCTCCCTTAACTCAGAATCCATCCTTCTGGAATGTTCATAGTATCATGGGCATCCAGCATTTTTTATTAGCTTAAATGTTTTTTCTTGATAAGTAGCAGTTCCCTTTTCCACAAAGTTTCATTTTGTACACTTGGCCAACTACAACAGAACCTCAGCCATACCTGTAGGGCTCCATGCTGCTTATGCCAGACATGCCTTCTGTTTAGACACAGTTACTGGTTTAGTACCTGGTTTACTGTTGAGAAGCCGGTCATTTTATACAGCCACTTGTGCACATAAAAGGCCTTCTAGCTCCTTATTTTCCCATATATCTTGGTTTTAAAAAAAGTTTTGGTTTTTTTGTATGTGTTTTTAAAACCAAGCTTTAAAATATTATACCTGCAAACTTACATCATTAAAGGAGGTCTTAAAAGTAAAAAAAAAAACAAAACCAACAACCAAAAAAACAAAACAAAAAACTTACACTCCTACTACTCTATTTCCTTTTGTCACATTCCCTTTCTTTCTGTATACCTGTATATAATTTCTACAAAGTTGCAGTCACACTGTGCATGCAATTTAGAATTTTTTTTGATATCAAGTAATATTCACATTGTTCAAAATTTTAGAAACCCAGGGAAGATTATAGATGACACAGGCAGTGCCACATCACAAGTCTGTGACCAGCCTGATGACTCACAGCGAAGGACCAGGTCGGGTAGGAGGGCCAGAGGAAAAGCTGAGTCGGAGGTCAAAAAGTACAGTCAACCAGCAGGGCGATGGTTTGGCCAGCTTTTGTGTGTCTGGAGCAAAGGAGAGGATTGCCTCATCTCCTGGCACTGCTTGCTCAGCATCGCCTGTTTGTCAGAGAAATTCTATTCAAACAAACCCCACTGTATGGCTCTGCCCCATTTGTCTAAATGTTCATTGTTAGCCTGGAAGCTCTGAATATTAATATTTATTTTATCTTAGGGATTTTTAAAGAATTCTCCTTTTCTTTTAACTTGTTTCTGATCCTCTCCCTATTGCCTAGCCCTTTGCTGGGCTTATGAAATCATTGCCATCTCTACGGCAACTGTAGTTGTTGACATAAGTGTAACTATCACCGCAAAAACCTGTTTTGTACAAATAATATTTTGCTAATTTATTAGCATTTGTGAGTGATATTCAGAATTAATTTAAATCAGCTGGATTTTATTTTGAATTTATTGGCACTAGGTTTTATTTCTTTGACAAAGACCTGGACTAATAAACTTTGTTCTACCTCCTTTTCATTTTGTAATGGAAGAACCCTTAAAAAAATACAAAGGTAATATATGATGATATTCAAGGGAACAAAACCCAAAACCTTTTTTATTTTGGGAAATTTAAAACATGTATAAAAATAGAAAGAACAGTGTAATGAATCCCCATCATACCCACCACCCAGCTTTAATAGCTAATATTTTGCCATTAAAAGTTTTTGAAAAACAACAGTATTTTACAAAATGAAAGTTCATGTTTTAACATAAATTGGGATCATATCATATGTTGTTTTGTAACCTATTAGAACTCAAAATATATTGGATAAATTTTCATACTAATACATGTAAATATAAATTGACATAATTTCTTTTAACGTCTTTATAGTATTACATTGTGTGGATGTACCATCATAAATTATTTAACCAATTCCTACTTATGTATTTTAGGTTATTTCCAGTTTTTCATTTTTATAAATAATGCTGCACTATTCTTCCTCTTTGTAATTTATTTGATGATTTCCTTGCAGTAAATTTCCAAAAGCATAATAGCTGGGTCAAAGGTTAAGCACATTAAAATTTTTTTATAAGATTTTATTTATTCATTTTTAGAGAGAAGGGAAGGGAGGGAAAGAGGGAGAGAAACATTAATGTGTGGTTGCCTCTTGTCCACCCCCTACTGGGGGCCTGGCCTGCAACCCAGGCATGTGCCCTGACTGGGAATCGAACCAGTGACCTTTCTGGTTCACGGGCTGGCACTCAATCCACTGAGCCACATCAGCCAGGGCTGAAAATTTTTGATACATAGTTCTGGATTGCCCATTGGAAAGGTTGTACCAATAATGTACATTCCAAACAGTGGTGTATGTTGGTGCCCATTCTTCCTTATCATAATTAAAACCAACAAAGCCCTCTTCTTTGGGAATTTAAGAAGCGTATCCACTAGGGAGAGGAAAATAGCTCCTCCTGTTCCCCATGTGAAATTCATATTGCATGAATTTTATATGTATAACAATGATTTTTTTTTTTAGAAACTATTCTTGACATTATATTGAGAGGTTACATTAAGTGTAATTCTTCACTTTGAAGTGCTGACCCCATTCTTCACTAAGTCATGCTGACAACTGTCTGAGCTAGTAAAATATTTCTGGAATGAGTAATTTTAAAAATGCAAGATAATTGGTCTTATTTTTAACTAACATTTTCTCTAGATTCATAGTATTCTAGCTTTGTTTCTTTGCTTTTCTTTGTCTGATAATATTGATAACATAAATCTTTAGAAGAGAAAACAACCCTATAGATACTAAGCTTCAAATGTTATTCCCAAATTGTTATGACCTTTGGGTTTGATCCTGATCTGGGGTTTTCAGATGATAAGATTTTATAAAGAAGAAAGTTTAACTGAAATATGGAAAAGGAGATCCAAGCTCTCACGGTAGCTTATGTAACAGAGCACGAAAACCCGCGGACCCTGACAGCGCCTCTGGTGCGCTGAAGTGCGGTGTTGTTTCTGAAGACTGTGCTCCCCAATTTAACTGCTTACTTTCACAGCAGTTGGGAAAAATGTAATTAGACCTATTTTAATAGGTTGCGTAACTGTGCTTCAACTTCCTGTGGCTTATGCAGCCTGTGAGAGGCATAGGACCATAGTCTCATCTCTTAACACTGCTTGAACTGAACATCACAGAAAGGAGAAGTATTATCATAACCATATTGCCTTTTAAGTGGGAGGCTATGTTTTGAAGGCAGTTTAAACCTTTGGAATGAAGAGGCGTGGGAGAAAGGCAGGGCTTGACGAGGGATGGGGTAGGTGGACGGTGAGGTCATAACAGGGCTAAGTAGAAGAAGGACAGTTGAGGCTGATTTTGAGAAGAGAATTTAACGATTAACTTTTGGTTCTTTCTTGCAGGAAGCAGTTGGCTATCTTGGCTGATCTAGTGAGGGATTTACCACTGGAGTTTGACTTCCTCTTTTCACAATCTCAGGCAGAAGTGATCTCTGGGAAGCAGGAAGGTATTGGGCCTTGCGGGGCGTGCTGGTTTACCTCCCAGCCAACCACAGTGTAGTCTCTCTAACGGGCATCCAGATTACGTTATATATCTGATTTTTGTTTTTCTAACAATTTTCTCAATTCTGCTATTTGATTTGCATGTTATGCATTGGTATCTGTTTTAAAATACTGCTTCTAGAAATCATAAATTTGTTTTTTTAACTTTGTGCTAAGGACTGTGTTTATAAGAATGTATTACTATTTAATGGTGATTCCAAATGGATCTTTGGTTAGCTAATTGTAGTTTTGAAAACATACATACACCTAGGAATTGTACTGAGTTTGTCAAATTCAAATGTAAAGCAAATTATTAAAGTAAGGGGATACTTTAATTTCAGGGACTGATCAGGATAGTTACTTTTGTTTTGTTATGGGCTCGCCCATTATTGCACTTACTATGCAGTATTGATGCTTCCCTAAACCCCCCACACTATTGGGTTTGTAGCTTAGGGGTGGAGTCGAACGGGTGTCCTCATGTAGCCCATATGTGGCCTGTAAGATGAATGATATTTTAATTTCTTGAAAAAGATGATCTTTTATATCTTCTAGTTGCATTTTATATAAGGGAAAAGATTTTTTTTCAATTTCAACATTGCATTTTTCAGTCCCAAAATTTTCAATTAATTCTTTTTATATTCTATTTCTTTGTTGAGGTTTTCTGTCTTTCCACTCATTAGAAGACTGATTTTATTCCTTGGTTATGAAGCTGCTTTAATACCTTTGCCTGATAATTCTGACATCTTTGTCCTACCAGGGTTGGCATCTTTTGACCATCTTTTCCCTTATGAGTTGAGATTTTCCTAGTTCTTTGTACGCCAAGTAATTTTATATTATAATCTGGACATTTTGAATATTACATTATGAGAGCCTCTGTCTGGTTTCAAGCATGAGAAGAATATTGTTTGTTTGAGCAGACAGTTGACCTGGCTAGATTCAGGCCTCAAGTTCTGACCTGCCTTCTACAGGCTATGATTCTATTCATTCATTTTTCAAAGCCATGGCACTGCTATTTGGATTTGTCCCATGTGTGTGCCAGCCGTTGGCCAATCTGCAACCTGGGCATAGCCCATTGGTTGTCTGGCCCCTACCTCAGTTCTCAAAACCTTTGATATGTTGTTTACAGTCTGGTCCGTGCATATATAGTTTGGAGGTGAGCCCAGGAGTTCATGCACCACTTTATTTCCTTCTCTCCATGATCTCTCCCCCCGACATTTTCTGTTTCCCCAGGGCTTACATTTATGGTCTTCCAGTCAGAAAGCTAGAGTTTTAATTTGTCCACTCTTGCATGAATTCCTATGATTGTGTCTGCATCCAGGGCCAAGAGGTAGGAGAGAGAGGAGCGGGGTAAAAAAAAAGCATTAGGGATGTGCTGCAACTGTTGAGGCACAGCTCCTGTTGTCAGAGAGAAGGATTCCCATCCCTCAGAGGTTTAGGTCCCTGCCCAACATTCACTTCTGCTGCTGCAGGATTGCCTGGTAGGAGAGAACAAAACAAAGGAAAGAGAGCAAGGTATTTTCCCGACTCTCACTAAACCTTCGGAGTCTTCTTTCCAGCTCCTTGGAACAGAAAGCAAGCAAGTTCTTTCTGTCCACACCTGGTGTGTACTTTCGTTCCGATCAAGCCACTTTAGAGTCCAGGCCAGGCAATGTAAGGGGAAAAGAAGGGGAAGCTCATTACTGGTTTGGTGCTTCTTTCAGTTCTGATCTCTGTCCCAGCATGTCCACTGTCATTTACTTGCAGAGGTCTCAGAAAGCTGCCCCCTACATTCTTTCCAGAGCTTATACTTACATTCAGCGGGGAGGCAGGGTGGAATGTGTTTACTCCATCTGGTCCAGAACCAGAACTCCAAGATTCACTTCATTGAATGTTTGTTTCTACATAATAATTCCTATTCATTGTAGGAAATTTAGAATTGCAGATGGTTTTAAAAGGAAAAACATCACAAGATAAAAGATTTTAAATTCATACATTGAGAATGTGGACTAAAATACTATTAGCACCTTTTCCAAGAAAAGCAGAGTAAGAGCAGCCCTGCGGGGAGAGAGGTGCATGCAGGGCATAGCGGGAGAAAATTTAGTGGGGGCTTTTACTCATATATTTCTCTCTTAGGTGTTTATGCATGGATTGGAATCAACTTTGTTTTGGGAAGATTTGACCATGAGGATGGTGAGTAATGTTGTCTTTTTATGGAGTTCTTTAATTAAGGACTGAAGGTTTCTTTTTCACTTTTTAGTATGGAAAGTTTCAAACTATCACAAAAATAGAGTAAATAATAAAATGAACCTCTATGAATTTGTTACCCAGACTCAACACTTTACTAACATTTTGCCATTTTTTTTTCCTCCACACTTTTTTTTTCCCTCTACCCTTTTTTTTCCTATTGGATTTTTTTTTAGAACAATAAACACCTTTATTACATGAGTTAAGGTAGTAGGGAGGAGGATATATTTACCTTTCTGGGCCTTGATTTTCCTCAGAACGCCAGCTCCTTACCCTCCAGCACAGAGCCATCTGCCCGGCCACTCTGTCCTGGTCTTGGAGGATGCCTGTAAGAAGCTTGCCCTGCGGCCCTGCTCCTCTACAAGACGCCTGTTTTGGGCATTCTTTTTCCTTCCATTGTATTTCTTCTGAATTTTCTTTGGTTGTTTTTTGTTTAAAATCTCTTCCTCGTCAGGAGTCAGCTTGGCCCCCTTCTTGCCCAGGGGCAGTGAGTGGGGCTCAGACCACTGTCGGTGGGCGTGGTGTGCTGTCAATGCAGGTTTTTTTTAAAAGCTTTTCATTTATTTTTATTGTATTATTTTCCGACAGTGCAGTTCTTTACTAGGGTCTTGGTAAGGACCAGTTTGTTGTTGGATGCGTTGCAGACAACATCAATGATCCTTGTTTGGCGTGTACAACACTCTGAGCCCCCGGAGAAGTTGCCCATGTCCGACCTCAAGGCTCGGTACACAGGCGGACTGTGTGTGTGGGGTGGGGGCCGATCTTAGTGTGGGCAGCAGGGCGTCCCAGCTCATGTGTTCGCTTGTGGTAGGGCTTTCTCTGCCCCTGTCTTGTGGTGCTTATGCCAGTTGTCCTGAGAGAGGACCATGGCTCTGCACCAGCTGGAGAGAGCTTTCCTATTGGATTTTTAAATGCAAACTCCAGGCATATTTTACCTTCACGTTCTTTAGTATATATCTCTAACAGATAAGGAGTTTCAAAACAAAAAACATACCCACAAAGCCATTTTTATGTTTAACAAAATTAATTCCTAATAGGTAATACCCATTTAATACCCAGGTAGAGACTTTGCCAATTGTCTCAAGAATATTTATTTGTATCTGTCTTCTTCAAATCAGAACCTTGTTGAACAAGGATCATAAATGTCATTTGATTGATATGTCTCTTTTAATCTGTAACAGCTACCTTTCTCCCCACCTCTTTTTTTCAAGTCATTTGTTAAAAAAAACAAAAAAGTAGTCATTGGATAGAATGAATTTGCCATGTTCTAAATTTGGTTGACTGCATCATTGTGGGGCCTTTAACGTGTTTCTCATCCCCTTTTATGTCCTATAAACTGGAGATTAGATATAGAGGCTTTATTAGACTCCAGTTCAGTTCTTCTCACAAGAATAAAGCATAGGTGGTGCGAATGTTCCTTCCTCCATCATGTCAAGAGTCTGTGTGATGTTTGGTTGTCTCACTTGTAGCCATGTTAAGTCTAATCAGGTATTCATGGTTCAGGTATTGTCAGCCTGGTCTAATCTGTTATAAAAATTCCCCATTCACTTTTCACTTATTAATTTAGTAGCCAATTATGATCTGTTGCTTAGATCTCTTTTTTCACTAGAAGTTGCAAAATGATGATTTTGCTAATTCTGTCATTCCTTCTACATTTAACAGCTGGAATTTTTTTTTTAAAGATTTTATTTATTTATTTTTAGAGATGTGGAAGGGAGAGAGAAGAGAGGGGGAGAAATATCAATGTGCTAGAGAAACATTGATTGGTTGCCTCTTGCACGCCCCCAGCTGGGGAACCTGGCCCACAACCCAGTCATGTGCCCCAAATGGGAATTGAACCCATGACCCTATGCTTCACAGGATGGCACCCAATCCACTGAGCCACGCCAGCCAGGGCTGGAATTTTTATAAAATGAAATCTTCATCAACTATTTGGTTATCCTTAAATACAGTTCTTATGGGAAAGACAAAATAAATCTTTGATTCTTTCCCTTTATTTATCAAAATAATGAGTAGGTATCCTAGCAGCTTCCAACCAGGGGAGTTTATTTTCAGTATTATTATGAACTTGTGGATTTTAATGGAGTTGAGGCATTACAGTCCATCATATCACTATTTTTTTGGTGCTTTGGTGCTCAAAATACACCATCACTGATGAGCTGGGATACCTTTAAGTTCACTCTTGTACCCTTTGAACATGACCTCAGCAGTTCTGTATGTCCTATGCCACTTGGCACATCAGTGTTCCATGCTCATCTTGTACGTTGACTCTAGACCTGATTATCAGGTTTTTATTTTTTTAGAGGACCCTTGGTTTCTTTTAATGGAAAATGATATTTATAGGCTGTGGTCTAAATACCAGGGATGCTCATTGCTCTTGGATTATCATTGTTTCTAGGCCTAGGAAATATGTACTTTTTAGAAAGAAAAAAAATATACCATGAGTTCATAGTGGTTATCTCCAGCTCATATTGAAGGTTATAAGGTTATTGTTTAATTTCTTCAGTTTTATACTTTTATCCTTCTTCTTTTATGCTGAATATTTGTTCCTAAAGATATTAACATAAATTTTTGCATTATTTCATAATATATGTTTAATGGTTTTAAAATAATAATAATATCAATAATATCACCAATAAGACTACTAGAATGTGGTTTAAGATATTTGTTTCTTTTGTCATTAAATATATTCTACAAGGAATATTATCAAAATACCATGTTTTAAGTCACTTGAAATAATTCTCTGTGTCATGCATAGTTAATACAGTTAATTTCTTTCAGTTTGCTTTCAATTTTTTAAGTGGCTCCTGTTTTTTGTTTTTTCCTTTTTGACTTAATTTTGGTTTTAAATTACTAGACCCCTTCTGTTCCCTTGTTTATTTCAGGATCAGATGCTGAAGCTCCTCAGGAATTGGCAACAGGGCGCAGAAGGACAGTAGGAATATTGGATATGGGAGGAGCCTCTCTTCAAATTGCATATGAAGTTCCTACCTCAGCCTCTGTTCTTCCTCCAAAACAGGTATTTTACCTTTTAGGGAAAGTTGCTAGGAATGCTAGTATTTAAAAAGAAGGGCACCATCTTTGGATGTAGACCAGTTTGCCTGGGTACAAATATTTGTTCAGATACTTGCTAGCTTGTGTTATCTCTCTGAGCATCAGTTTCCTTATATGTAGAAAGAGAATAATAATAGTATCTATTTATAGCAGGGAGCAATGCATTGTGGGGAGCGCCGTGGTGGAGCGCGGGGCTCCTGGATCTGAGGGTTACTGTCCGGAGCCAGCTGAGGAGGGAGCAGGGCTCTGATTCCCTCAGAGCTCGTCCCAGGTTTGTCACGGATGGGGAGAATAAACACGCGTCGTCCCAAACACTTATCTGTTTGCCAGGAGAGGGGACATGGCACTTCCCTTTAGGGGAGAAGGCCCCAAACCTCCATGTCCAAAGGCTTTTATTGAGAACCATGTGCACAGGGGTATACAGCAAAGCTCATTAATCAATGTCCAAAGGCTTTGTTTACAGAAAACAGACAGAGATCATGGATAACAAGCGGAGGAACACAAGAGATCTGCCTCAGGTCAGGGTCTGTGAACAAGTAAATCTTCCCAGTATGAGCCAGTTATCATTGCTTTTGAGGGAAGAACAAAACATGCTTAGAGGAACTTACTTTTAGGCCTGATTGTCCCCAGAACCACCCGAATTAGTTTAGGGCTGTACCTGCCTTTACTGTTGTTCATGCCTGAGCCAGGGGGTTGGAGCAGAGCCACCAAGAGATAAGGAGACTTCTTTCAGATAGAATGAGGACTCTGGCTCTGTCCAAGCCGAGCCAAGGGGTGCAGGCCTTTTTGCTCTTTTTTCTTGTCCCCCCCAAGTCCTTGCCCTGCTGCCCATACCGACCGATGTCTGGCTTAGGTTGTCCTTCCTCTTGAGAGAACGTACCTGTCATCAACAACTGACCATCACAGGGCCAAGCAGGGTGAGGTGAGGGGGACAGGTTTCATCTCCTCAGTGGCCTGTTTTCCCAAGGCCTCCTTGATTAGCTCCAGCCTTGGGGCCCTCTCGCCTGTTGGCGAGGCTACAGTCCTTGAAACCAGGTGGGTGTTTCCCAACGTCTATTTCATAAAGTTGTGAGGATAAAATATCACAAAGTATTTAAAGCATTAAGCAAACTGCCAAGCATATAATCAAAATTTAATACATTTTAGCAATTATAAATATACTGCCTATATCCCAGGATTGCCTGAGAATTAAACATGGTAGTACATATAAATCCCAGAGCATAGTATTTGATATGTACTTGTTCATTAAGTTTACTCCCTTTTCCTTGCCAAAGATTCCATTCTTATAATATCCCTTACCTAACTAGAATTTAAAGAATGCACTTTGAGGGAGAAATTTTATCATAGAGAGGAAAAGAAGATACAGTCACCTGTGAGCACCTATTACGTGCAGGGAATGAGAAATGTTACAGTGGCCCCAAAAGCTTGTAACCTATCAGTGGAGACAGCCTGCAGTAGCGGGCAAACCATGACAGTGCTTTGATTTGATGCAAACCAAGGTTTCTCATCAAAAACGTCAGTAGTTGGCATTACTGACATTTTGGTCTGGATAAGTCTTTGTTGGGACTGTCCTGTGCATCATATGATGTTTAGTGGTATCCCTCGCCTCTGCTAGATGCTAGTAACACCCCCCCAGCCCCACCTCTCAGTTTTAACAACCAAAAGTATCTCCACATGTTGCCAAATGCCCCTTGGGGTTACAAAATCACCCTGGTTGCGAACCTTTGGTCTAAACAAAGCTGTGACAGTGTGTGAACTGGCAGGGTCAATTGCATTTGCAAGGCTTGATCAGGGATCCTGTGAGCTTCCACGGTTCCCCATTTGCCGGGGCCTTGGGTGATGATAGGTTTTTGCATAGCGGAACCTGAAGGAAGGCCATCGGCGTAAAGCAAACAGAATGCACAAAGGCACAGAAAAAGCAAAGAGCCCAGAATATCCAAGGGATGATGAATAGCCTGTTGAGGTGCAGGATTTGCAGTTGCAGTAAAAAGTAAGGCCAGGAAGATGAGATGAAGTTAAATCATGAGGAGTCTTGGTGCCATGCTGGGGATTTGGCTTTTATATCTACAGATAGTGGGGAAGCAGCAAAGGTTTTTGAGTATGGCATTCATTATGGGCTTTAGTTTCATCATCTTTGAAATAATTAAACCCTGAATGTCCTTCCCAGCTCTGAATTTGGTGACTATGTTAACTGTATGGCTTTGATCCAATGAGTGTATTTTTTAAGAAAATAATTGTGGTATTAGAGAAAGAAATGCAGGTCAGGGTGAGAAGTAATAGGGGGCTAAGCTAGACAATGTAAGTGGAAATGGAAAGAAAGAGACCAATTTGGGACATTTTGGAGTGAAAAACCAATGTAATGTGGTGGTGTGGGCAGTCAGGGAGGGTTGGCCAGTGACTCCGAGGGTCCAGCTCAGGGAACTAACTGACGTGTGGGGAGCCCAGTTACTGAGAGAGAGAGAGAGAGAGAGAGAGACCACAGGGGAAGGGGCAGAGTTGGTGCTGAGCTAACCAGGATGTCCGGGTGGTTTGGGTGAGAGAGCATCTTTCTGGTTTCTAGCTGAGGTCCTACAACCAATGAATTCAATTTTGGGTAGATTGAATTTGAAATAACTGTTGAACACATGTGTCTAAATAGCTCACAAGACTGTTGGACATTTGGGTTTGGCAACCTGCCAAAAAGTCTCTGCCAGGGTTGGCAATTTTGGGAACTAGGTTGTGAGATTTTTTTAGTCTATATTTGTTAGTATGTATTCAGCAGGTGAAATGAAGGCATGGTTCTGATACAAAAAGGATAAGTGACAGGTGAAACAGGGCCTTAAAGTCTTAAATGAGTGACATTTTTGTGTCTGCAGATTTAGAAAGCAGCACTGGTATAGGAATGGACTCTCAAACAACAAAGTTGTATATATAACAATATAATGGATCCTAAAGATAGATCTAAGAGCTTAATAAAAAAAGGAAAAAAACAATGAGGCATAACACAATAGCACGTCTAAAAACTTAAATAATCCTAAATGCCTTATGTATTTTTTTGTACAATTCACAAAATTGTGTACATTCACAAAATTATGCAACCACGATTGTTGAATTCCAGAATGTTTTCATCAGTCCAAAAAGAACCTTCATACTCATTACCAGTTAAAGAGAAAGAGAGAGAGAGAACATGAATACCTTTTCTTTGGAGGTACACTGAAGTTGGACTTTTCCAATCCCGAATCTGTAACAGGGAACATTAGGACTTCTTGAATAGTTTTAGAAAAGGCCATTGAATAGATCTCATGAAGATCTCCCAAATTCCTTTAATTTATTTTTATCAAAGGATTTTTTTCTAATTATAAAAACAGTACATTCCTATTTTGGAGAAATGAAAAATGAGAAAAACACAAGAAAACGACGACATCTGTATTCATTCTACGTTCTATAAAACTACAAATAGTGTTTTAGTCTTTACGTTGGTGTTTAGCTTCTGATTTGTTCTTTCTTGTACAGTCTTATCATTTATATTTTTGTTTAAAATAATGCTACGAGGATGAAAGAATGCCACAAGATATTTTAGAGAGTAGTCATAACAAATGAAGCCTGGGGTATTAGCAATGTCCTAGCTTTCTAGAAATCAACCTAACTAAAATTCCCTTTTTCCTCTTTACATTGCATTACAGGAAGAAGCTGCAAAGATCCTGCTGGCTGAATTCAACCTGGGTTGTGATGTGCAACACACCGAACATGTGTACAGGGTTTATGTCACCACCTTTCTGGGTTTTGGAGGCAATTTTGCCCGACAGCGCTATGAAGACCTTGTGCTGAATGAAACTCTTAACAAAAACAGGTACATTTGACATGGGACCTGTGCTTCTGACATAGAATGTTGTCAGGTTGCAGATATCAGAAATATTCATGCCCTACTAAGATATGTCCTTGTGTTCTCCTTCCTGACCAGCACTACCAATGGGGTAGTATCCCTTAGAGACCTTGGTTAGTCAATCAGGGTGAGAGTGTGTTCTAATCTTTATTAGGACCCATAAAAAGGTACAGCAGCTTATCAGGTCAGTATAGTGCTGACCTCTGACTGTCTCACTTCAGACATCACAGGCTTAAGTGAGATTAATTAAGTTGTTAGTTTTAAATGTGCAGTATAATGTAGATTCTAGCAGTTCCTTCCACATGGAAGTGCTCATGACATGTTTCTTGAATTGTTGGTATAGTGGAATTGCATTTTATGTGGCCGTTATGTTCCATAGTGCACTTAAAAAATAAAAAGCGTTGTGTAGTCAAAAGTAACCTTTTTTTTTTAATCCTCACCCAAGGACATGCTTATTGATTTTAGATGGAGGGGATGGGTGGGAGCGAGAGAGGGAGAGAAACAGTGATGTGAGACAGAAACATCAGTCAGTTGCCTCTTGTACACACCCTGACTAGAGACTGAGCTTACAATCTAGGCACATGCCCAGACCGGGAATCAAACCTACGACATTTTGGTTTATGGGACGATGCTCCAGGCAACTGAGCCACACTGGCCATGGCAAAATTAACTTTTAAATTGTTCTCTCATTAATTCCAGAATCACCACTTGTTCCTCCAGCATGGACCAGATCACTGATTTTTCATTTGAGTATTAGATAAAGCAGACCATAATGTATAGAGAGTTGTGGGTTTTTTTTTTTTAGCATTTAAAATTATTTTATCATTATGTATATTGAAGGGAAGCAGAGCAGATGGCAGAGTTCTTTCCACTGTACAATTATTTACTCCCATTTGTTTAGCTAGAAACACTAGTTTGAAAAGGTATTGATATATCCCATTTGTAGTGGTGCTGGTATATCCCAGTTCTCTATAGTACTCAATTATCATGTTGGCAGCATGTTAAAAAATATTGTCTCATGAGTCTTTTTTGTTTTTGTAAGAATTCAAGAAAATTTGGGAGAATCCTGTTATCCTGGATAATTGATAAATGCATTAAAATTAAGCAGTGTGTTTATATTAAAAAATACTCTTAAATCCATACAAAAGTTGCTTGGTTTGCGGATCTCAGATCACTCCTGCTGACACTATGACATCCAAACAATTATGAAAGTTTCACACCAATTTCGTTTTGTTCCTTCTTCATTAGCCCCTGTGCTTCCTTTTCCATTTTCTTCCTTTGTCTTCTGCTGCCCTTTGTTCTCCGTCTACTGTGTTCTCTGCCTCAGACCTTGCCAGGCCGTGCCATCTCCTTCCCATGCATCGGCCTTTCCTTGCGATGTTTTGTAAGTGACCTCAGATGCTAATCTACTAGAGAAACCTGTGCTTCCAGAGATGTCAAAACATACTGGTTCTCTCTTAATAATGACTTTCTAAGTTTTCCTCATAATTACTATCACGTCCTTCAAATAGGTTCCAGTGTGCCCATTTTGTTGTATTGCTACATTCCCATTCCCTTCGTTAGCCTATGTACTTGTATGTGCATCCTCATCCCAGAAAGTCCACTCTTCAATGTCTGCCTCTTTAGGAACTGATGCATAGTTAACTACAGTTGGCAAAGCTACTTGCTCTCCACTTAATTTTTGTCCTTGGCAAGATCTGCATATTAATCTCTTGAGGAATGAGAATACTATTGCTTGGCAAGTGCGGACTTTTAGTAACTAGAACTGTGTGATGGCCATGGCGGGACTCAAGCCTGTCCCTTCCCTCCCCACTCAGAGCCAGGCGTGTGCACCTCATTGTTGCCAGCCTTTGACACTGACCCACTGCCATGGTCCCCTCAGGAAACTCCTTCAGCCCCTCCCACTTTGCCTCCTCCCAGTCATTATTTTAAACATTAACACCACACTCAACCCTGGCTGGTGTGGCTCAGTGGTTTGAGTGCTGGCCTGAGAACCAAAGGGTTGCCGGTTTGATTCCCAGTCAGGGCACATGCCTGGGTTGTGGGACAGATCCCAAGTAGAGGGCACTCAAGAGGCAGCCACACATTAAGGTTTCCCTCCCTTTCTTTCTCCCCACCTTCCCCCTCTAAAAATAAGTAAAAAACAAACAATCAAAAAAGAACCGCACACTCAGCAGGGTAAGATCTTTGCACTTTTAAGAGGCAAGTGTAAATGAAATCCTGACGCAGAATAGCAGATTCACATCTCCAATTGTACTTTACACTGAGAAATATACATGTTGACTAAAAGGTTGAACAAAACTGATCACTGCCGTATTTCTCTTTTTCTTTTTTGCTAAATTGAATTTGCATAAGTTACATGTTTATGTGACTCAACTACATGGTAATAGTCCATCCTTGTTTCTCGGGATGTCATGTAAAACAGTAACAAGGTATCTGTGAGTCACTTTCTTAGACCAGGTTTGTTCAATTAGGAGTTTGTTAGAGTAGATTGAGCACAGTAGTTGATGTGTTTTGTTCTTCTCATTGTGCTAGGTTGCTGGGTGAGAAGACAGGTCTGAGTACTGACAATCCGTTTCTGGATCCGTGCCTGCCCGTGGGACTCACAGATGTGGTGGAGAGGAACGACCAGGTCCTGCATGTCCGAGGAAGAGGAGACTGGGCGACGTGTGGGGCAATGCTGAGCCCCCTGCTTGCTCGCTCCAACACCAGCCAGGCCTCGCTGAATGGCATCTACCAATCACCAATTGACTTCAACAACAGCGAATTCTATGGTTTCTCAGAGTTTTTTTACTGTACGGAGGATGTGTTACGCATCGGCGGCCGCTACCATGCGCCAACATTTGCCAAGGCTGCTCAGGTGAATTATTAATCAGAAGGACGATTCATGCCATCAGTGGCTATTTATTGGATGCCTAACTTTGCTCGAGGTGCTGTGCTCTTTGCAGGAGTTGTATAAACTCCCATTTCACAGATGAGGAAGTATAGTATTTAGAGAAGTTAGGGAACCCGCTATGCTGTACTGCCTTCAATTAGTTAAGCTTAGCTTTCCAAGGTGTCCTGTCACCCATAGTATCAGCCAGGTCTCACATTTTTGTGGCAGCTGATAGTTTTTCCTCCAACGTACACCAACAGTCTTGCTTAATATTTGTGGCCAAGTAGTGTCATCTTTAGGTATTTTTCCCCTTACTGGGTGTTCCCAGTTGTAATGTATTTTTGGAGATGATGTCACCCAAGTGGGCAAGTCCATTTTTCTTGGTTTGAGCTGTTAAGAAGTTGGTGTGGTATAAGGTCACTCAGAATATTAGAAAGGTGTGAAAATGTGCAGTGATGGTGGCAGAATTTTTTCAATTGAAAATGCAGAAGAAGTAAACATTCATTTTGAGCTTATAGAGGACTTAAGCGTCCTATAGGCTTAAATCATTAGTTACCTGGACAGGTGAAAGTTCAACTAGCTTTCTATAGTTCCTGCTTTAATTTAGATTCATCACTTCGAATTTTTGTGTATATCTCTCTAATCCCTCTATCAGAGAAACTTATGGGAAGACTCTGTTCTTATATTTTTTATTCTTTGCTTTCTTATAATTCTCTAGGGTCCTCTTGGTGGAAGATTTCCAGTAGAATAGTATTGCAGTATGTGTACTTTTCTGTTCCCTAAAGGCAGTCCCTAAGAAATGTTAAGGAAAACCTGGTTTGTATTTGCTTTTTCCTCTCCAGCCTCCAGGAATATCCTCATATTCCCTTTCCTTTTCCAGCGTCCAGGGCTTCCTGACTGTTCATGGCTTGAGTCTTTCTCTCATTTTAAAACTTCTTCAAATTCTATTCCTTGAATACCAAAGAGCTCAAATTATTGCTTGCCTGAGTTGGTAGTGGCTTAATATGTTCTCTTTCCCAGGTAAATGATTTTAGTCCCTTACTTGTTTTTTTCACTTTGACTTTTATCTTTCCAGGGACTCCTTCCCTGGCCAGCCTACCCGAAATTGCAGCCCTCCCCAATATTACCTATTTCCCTTTCCTGCTTTATCTTTCCTGTGAGCATTTATGTCATTCAACACATATTACTTGTGTACATATGTATGTATATTTGGTTATCATCTGTCTCCCACCACTAGAATGTAAGTTTCTGAGAAATGATGAAAATTCAACAGAAATTTTTGCTGTATTTACTGCTGGATCCCCTGGTATGTGAAGTAACACCTGGCACATGGAATAGCACCTGGCACAAAGTAGACATTCAGGAAATGTTAGTTTACCGAACAAACCAAAATTGGGTGAGAATTACCACTTGGAGGTAGGCCAGTGCTAGGTTTTTGACCATCTGTCCCATCTGCTTTACCTGCTTGTGACAGTCCTTTGTAGAGCAAAGCTCTCTTTGGATTTTGATGTTGATATTCCTGTTCCTAAACTTACCCTTCTCTGCAGCCTGAGAGGCTCAGGAGCCACCTCAGGCTGGCTTTGTACTGCACATGGAGGTGCTAGGAATAAAAAGGAGTGTTTCAGTCCACTCAAGTCTCGCAGAAGCCTGAGGGCTGGGACTTGCATTGCACAGGACCTGACACAGTACAGAGTGAATGAATATGCCATTCCCATTTTCCTATGTCAACGAGTAGCCCAAAGGTCACTTTAGAAATGGAACAGCTATGACTGTGGAGAAAGTTACAGAGTTTGCCTCCAATTTCATGTTGTACCATTTCTCTGGTTTTTCCAGGATTACTGTGGCATGACTTGGTCAGTACTAACTCAGAGATTCAAGAATGGCCTTTATTCACCACATGCAGATGAGCATCGACTCAAGTAAGTAACTTCCTTTTCCCCCTTAGATGTGGCATTATAATGTAGGTAAAGTATAATGAAGCAGAGGGGGCAAGCAATGGTACAGATTGGATTTTTTGTTGAAGGAGAATTTGATTCTATCAGATTTTGATTTTTTTGAATTATAGATGCCAAATAATGAACCTATTTTACTGAAACCAAGGGAAACCAGTGGTTACCAGAGTTCTCTCCAAGTGGTTTTAAATCAAAAGTGATGGTCTTTTTTTTTTTAACTTTTTATTAAAATATTAAACATGCAGAGAAGTAGAACTAACAAACATTCATGTAACTATCACTCACCTTCAACAAATAATAGTATTTTATCAGTTTGGTTCATTAGTCCTATCATTTTATAAACATTTCAGTTAAAAAAAATTTTTTTAAAGATTTTATTTATTTTTAGAGAGGGGAAAGGAGGGAGGAAGAGAGGGAGAAAAACATCAATGTGTGGTTGCCTCTTGCGCACCCCCCACTGGCCCTGGCCCTGGCCCACAACCCAGGCATGTGCCCTCAATGGGGATCACACCGGCAACTCTTTGGTTCGCAGGCTGAGCCACTCCAGCCAGGGCTAGTTTAAAAAATTTAAAACATAAAAATAGTATAATCAACTTCTGGGTACTTATCAGCCAGCTTCTCTGCTAACAGTTTATCAACTCCTGACCGGTCTCGCCTCATCTATTTTCCTACCCATAACTCCCCTCTTATCATTGGGTTATTTTGAAGCAAATCCCAGACTTCGTAATTACATATGTAGATATTTCAGCATATTCTCTGAAAATAAGAACCCTTTAAAAAAAAAGAAGAAGAAAGAAAAGAAAACATAGCCATAGTATTATTATTGCCTAAAGGTGCTCTTCACATGTGTGGTAAATGTTAAGATAAAGTAGACTGAAATTTGGCTCCACCTACAGTGAGAAAGGTAAAGATTGTAGAGACAGTGACATCCAGTGGGAGTACGCAAAGGAAAGCATTAGAATTCTTTAAAAATTTTTAAAATTATTTATTTTTTGTCAAACAGGTATCAGTGTTTTAAATCAGCTTGGATGTACCAAGTCCTTCATGAAGGATTCCACTTTCCTTATGACTACCCAAACCTTCAGACAGCCCAGCTGGTGTACGACCGAGAGGTTCAATGGACACTGGGAGCCATTCTGTATAAAACACGATTCCTACCACTTAGGTAAGGTGGACTAACCAAGCTGACATCTTGAGGTCAGAAGATGATAGTGTCTCAGAATAGGTTTCTTAAGTGACACCCCCCAAAACAAACAAGCAAGCAAGCAAACAAACAAGCAAACAAACTCCCTCTATTACTACCAGGTGAAGTGCTGTTACTAACTAGGCATGTTGAAACAGAAAGAAGTTTGAGCATTATGGGTCTGGAGTCTGTTCCTTAGCTTTGCAATTTCATAAATTTAGTTTTATTTGCTGATCCACAACAAATAAACCTTTAGGATTGAACTCTCACTAACCACTTCTAAGATACTGACTGATAAACTAAAATGTAATTCTTAATTTACCCTAAAAAACCTATCTGACTAGAGAACTGGGGTAGGCTGTCTGGGCAGAGCCATTCCAGAAGTGGTGTCCTTGCCTTGGAGCGCTTTTGGTGGGCCTGAATTTGAACAAAGGACATGAGGTGCTCCAAGGGGGATATTTTCATCAAGCGGTGGTAGCCTGATGTCTTGCTGTTGAGAACCATAAGATACTTGGGATAATCTTTAGTTATTCTCTCCCCTGGATTATTTGAGATGAACTAAAATGAACTCTTATTAATTAATGTGTGTGTGTGTGTGTGTGTGTGTGTGTGTGTGTGTGAGAGAGAGAGACTGTTTTACTAAAACTCAGTACTGTCAGAAACTTTGCAGGTACTAGAAGTCAGAGAAGTGGGGAAGTGGAGAGCGTGCACCCTCCCCGAGGGTGACAGCTGCCATGCAGAAGTGCTGTCCCAGCATTTGCCCATTCTCATTTGCCACAAAAAAAGCCAGGAGTCTGTATTTTATATGCAGTCTTTCAGTTTGGAGAGTCACATTAAAACAGAACACCGCAGGTCAAACCAAACAAAAGCCGATGTGGTATCTAGACGGCCAGAGAATGGCCTCTGTTCTAGACAGGCAGAGCACTGCGCTTAGCTTTCCATGTCTCTTCATTTTTGTCCAAGTTACAACAGAATGGATCAGGTGACAGCTTTCTTTAGCCATAACCTAAATCCTCAAAAAGCATAGCAACTTCTTTTAGAGATTTAGGCATACTCTGATTATTCGATTGGATTTGGGGGCCACCCTATTCTCATTAGTACTAAATTTACAAGCTGTATATAGGCCAGAGTTTTATGGGCTCACTCTTAAGATTAACGTTCTAGATGACCAGCCTTGTCTTACTGTTCATTTTTTTGGCTTCTCATTTTGCCCCAAGATCCTGGAGGGTGTAAGCCTGTGAGGCTTCCTCTTCAGGCTTGGAAAGAAAGGCACAGGGAATCACACAACAGCCCTGGGGCTGGGGACATGCTTCAGCTTTGCTTGCTCTATGGAGCTGGTGTCATCGAATGTTTGAGTGAATGCAATAAGTGGGCTAACATCACTGGGCCTTTTAAATCAGCATAAAGGTTTCTCTCTGAAATTGATATTTCTTTTCACCCTCAAATTGTTTCCTAGGGATCTACGGCAGGAAGGTGTCCGACAGGCCCATAGTAGCTGGTTCCGTCTCTCTTTTGTCTACAACCACTATCTCTTCTTCGCCTGTATCCTGGTGGTGCTATTGGCTATCATCCTGTACCTTCTGCGGCTACGCCGAATTCATCATCGTCAAACTCGAGCCTCAGCTCCATTGAACTTGCTGTGGATTGAAGAGGTGGTGCCCATGATGGGGGTACAGGTGGAGCCATGAGGCTGGGCAAAGGCTACGGAGCTTGAGTACTCCAGAGTTGCTGCTCGTCGAATTCCACCACTTTCTTGTACTGGCCTCAGATGCTGCTTTGCTTGACCTTGTGGATTTTTGGCCTTGGAATTTCTACTTTAATATCTTCTTTAATTCCTTCTCAATCTCCAGGTCCTGTTATCTATGAGAAGCTGTAACTTAGTCTGTGAAGAACTAAATAATGAGAGATTGGTGCTAACAAAGATGACCAACCTTAGTCCAATCGATCTGCTCCTTTATCTGAGAGACCTGGTGTGTTCCCGGAATTCAGACTTTCCTCGCCTTGCTAAAGCATGAAGTTTGGCATTGGGCACACTAGAAGCAAGGCTGAAACCAAACTTGGAGCATCTGATACAAAGTCGAAGACATTCTAGCAAGTGCAGCAGCCCCTTCTTTCTCTGTAACAGAGAGATCATTTATGTGGACATCCACAACCTTTAATAGGGATCCAAGATAATTTGCAGTTCAGTGGGACAGATATGAATTTCCAGGCAATCAAAATAACACAACTTCCTTGCTTCCTTGACAAAGAAGCCATTATGAGCATGGTCCAAGGTTCCTGACTTACTGTTGCTGATGTTAGTATGTGATTTTAAAGGGTTAGAACCCCTTCTAAATGGTTGGTCCATTGAAGATTTTGACTAAATCTTATCTGATGTCTTGTATGATCAGGATAGAAAATTTTTCCATGTCTGTGTGCCTCAGAGGCTGTTTGGGCATTAATTTTTCTTTTTGAGCCTTAAATGTGCTTGTACAATGGAGCAACTGTGATGGGGATTAGAGATCTGGGTTTCCTTTCAGGTCACTGTCCTCTAAGCCTATTTTATTTTTTATTTTTTATTTTTTATTGAATTTATTGGGGTGATACTGGTTAATAAACTTATATAGGTTTCAGGTGTACATCATCTGTATATTGTATTGTGTGTTCACCAGCCCAAGTCTCTAGGCCTATTTTTATGAGTCCGTATACAGGAAGATTCAAGAGTTCTTTATTTCACTAAGATCAATATATAGTTTGGGAAGGGACATACTTGGTTTGTTTTTAAAGAAGGAAAGAACAATATTAGGATAGTGGGCAAAATAAATCCACACTCTTATTTATTAAGCTTTTCTGAGAAATTGAAAATTTCTCAATTTGATTCTTGGAATGTCTGTAAAGAAGCAAATTCTAAACTCTGGAATAAATAGATAAATCTGTTAATAAGGTCCTTGGAAACTTTCAGAACCTTTGTTAAGAGATTGCTCAGTTGCAAACAGCATTTCTCTTAACAAGGAGAGAGGAAAAGCCATAATAATTACATTTTTATCCACTACCCTTCAGGATCTTTGTTCCTCCTCCACACTTAGCCTTTAAGTTGCATGAAGATTTCTTATTAATCAACTTCCCCCTTCCCTCATGGAATCTTCTTTATACTTTATCCTTTCCTATATGTAGCTTTGAATGTTCTGCCCAGGAATGTGCTCCCAGAATTGAAGTAGCCTTCTTTTCTTGTTTTGTTGCCTTTGATTTCTAAAATTAGAGGAATAGGATTATGGGCCCTGACTTTAAAGGAAAGAAGAAGTAAAATTATTAAAATATAAATTTCATACTGGGAGCAGAGGGACTAAAAGAAATCAAGATCCCTCCTAAAAATAAACAGGGGAAAATGAGTATACTGACTCTTTGTTGGTAGGTGAAAAGGTAACAAATCTTGAATTGTTTCCAAATTAAATAATGGGTCTAACAAAGTGTCTTATAGTGTCCTTTGGAAATATTTTATTAGGACTCATCACAGCAATTTCCATTAATTTTTAAGTCTTCTAAATTGCCTTTTCTTTGACTTCTTATCTTTCTGTCACTGTGAGCAAGCCCTTGCCTTATGAATGCTGATTATAAATAATATCAAAATGTTTTTTGCTAGCCATTGCCTGCTTGGGTGACTTTTCCCCTCACCTTGGTTTCCAAATACTATTTGTGTTTTTCTTGTAGATCTAGTCAATGACCTAGCTGAAAGCTGCATGGTTGGCTAACAGTTACCTTTTCATGTGTCAAAATGAAGCTGAAGCAGGGAGGAGGTGGTGATTAGTCCAAGTTGAAAGCTCTTATGAAGTTATTCTTCATCCTGGTTATAACTGTAATAGCCACAATTTGTTAAGCACTTATTGTATACCAGACACTCTGTTAAGAATTTTATATAGTACTCAGTCATTATGGTAACTTTTCAGATTGATAGTACTATGTTCTTTTTATAGTGGAGAAACTCAGGATGCCTATATTTATCATTTTTTTCACTGTAAATGTTTTTCACATTCTTAATTTATTTTAATTGGTCTGATTTTTTGTTTAGTGTGCTAGATTCTGAATATTATTTTAATATGGAATCTAGGCTTGTCTTTATGAGTGAAATCTCTCAGAGTTCCATGGTATAAAAATATGGACAAAATTTTATCACACCCCTCAGAAAAACTGAATAGATGCTCTTATTGGTTCCAGTGCTTCTCCCATTACTCCCAATTAATGATCTTGAATGAAATCTCATTAGCTAGAAACAGAAGACATTCCTTGCTGAGGGCAACAGCCCTGTTCTCTTAGTTTTGTGTTTTGCTTTTTGTCAGGAGGGAAAGATGGGTGGTATGGTTACTGACATAGTCATACCTCTGTAGTCGTCAGCTTCAGAACTCATCAAACCCTGTACTTGTTGCATTTTGACAAAGTTTCATCACTTGTCACTTGATGAGTACTCGTCAGTTTTGGCACTCATCCAAGTTCTGTAATGAATTAACAAGAAGTACCAAGGTGACACTGTATATAGTTTTCTCTTAATGAAATATTCTTGCTTATAGAGTCAGTTTCTCTTGCTTTTAACCCTCTTTTAGCCCTCATTATCTGAAGATTTTTAAAGATTTCTATTTGCATTTCTGCATTTTGGTGGTTCTCCTGTGAATATAATTATGGTTTTTGTAAAATTCACATTTCACTGGTTCCTTTGAATCCTACAAGCCAGTCTTTTTGATAATAGCAACAATGAACCGGAAATGGTTTAGTACTTTTATTACTGAGACAGGTTCACAAATGTCGGAACCAGAGTCAGTGGCCTCTAAGGGTAATGTATTTTTAGTCTTGTGATGGCACAGCCCGTCACATTTCTCTAAATTCTTGTCACCAGAACATAAGGCAAATATGTGTAATATTCATTTATACATTACATTCACTTAAGTTGCAGCTAATTCTAAGCAAAATTATTCCATCTGTTACTTAGCTCCTTGAATTGATTTTCCTTGGTCAAGGAAATTTTAATCACCTTTTACTAGCTTTGTATTCTTCTAATTTCGTCTAAAGTATTTTGTCTCTCTGCTCCTCAGCCTAAGAGCTTCCTTTAACTCCAAAGGCAGTGATTATTAAAAGGTGGATGATAAAATCTGCCATCCATTGCTAAGCTAGATTTTTTAGGCATTAACATTTTCACATCCATTATTTACTTTTTTGAAATAAAATAACTTACTGGTATTATCTAAATAGATGCCCCTCCATCCCTGTTCTCTTAGTTTTGTGTTTTTCTTTTTGTCAGGAGTGAAAGATGGGTGGTATGGTTCAGGGGAAGGAACATCAGACTTTATGAAGAGCAGACTTGGATGCTAGTCCTGGCTTTGCCGTTAACTAGCTCTGCTGTTCTAGGCAAGTCATTTGGCCTCTCTGGTTGATTTTTCATCTATAAATCAGGGTGGCTAAACAAGGTGATCTGAGGTTAGTTCTTTTTATTTTTTTAAGCATTTTAAAATTGTTATTCTATTACAGTTATCCCAATTTTCTCCCTTTGCCCTCCTCTGCCCATCCCATCCGTCCTCCACCCCCGCCCCCGGCTCCCACAGTCAGTTCCCACCCTGTTGTCCATGTCCGTGGGTCATTCATACATGTTATTTGACTAGTCTCTCTCCTTTCCACCATTATCCCCTCCCCCTGCCTCCTGGTCATTGTCAGTCTGTTCCATGTTTCCATGCCTCTGGTTCTATTTTGTTCATTTATTTTGTTCATTAGGTTCTTCTTATAGGTGAGGTTATGTGGTATTTGTCTTTCACCAACTGTCTTATTCCAATTAGCATAATACTCTCCAGTTCCATCCATGCTGTCACAAAGGGTAGGAGCTCCTTCTTCCTTTCTGCTGCGTAGTATTCCATTGTGTAAATGTACCACAGTTTTTTGATCCACTCATTTACTGATGGGCACTTAGGCTGGCTCCAGCTAAGGTTAGTTCTTAAAGGAGACCCATTGGCCCAAAGCCCTAAAAGTAGGAAAAAAAGTAGAAAAGTGACGGTTTCAGGAAGAGGATTTTGGCCTTTGGCTTAGAAGACCAGGCTGCCTGAGAGCCCATGGTCATCTCCTACTTTATCCATGACCCCTGACATTCCCCGATGGGAATGGAGTGTCCAATAGCTATCATTATACATACACTTCAGAGCATGAGATTTTAAAAGGAACTTTAGAGGTCCCCTGAAATTGAGTCCCAGAGCAGTAGTAACATATGCTGTTACTACACTAGCAGTAGTGACCGCTGCTATGAAATGCTCATGGACAGAATCATCCTGGAAGGCAGTATATTTCAATAGAATCAATTCTATATAATAGGCTCACTGCAACTGATCATGTCCAATCTTTATAACTGCTTCTGATACTCATTTGTGATTGCTTTGCTCATATTTAGGAATAAATATAAAAGACTTTGCCAGAAATACCAAGTTTTCACTACATCTAGCTTTTGTATTTAATACTTCAAAATTTTAGATGTCTTTTAAACAATTTGCTCAATTTTATACAATTTCCTTAAGTACAGCATCCAAGCAATTCATGTGACGGTTACAATCCAGATTATTTAAGGTAAAAATGCCTATTAGATCTACCTCATTAAGGAACTTGGTTGTGATTCTTGGGCCATTTCCAGACTCCCTTGTAGAAACAATGCTGTTCCTCTTTGCTGTCTTTAGGCTAAACTCCTTTTCAAGCTAATACAGAACTGGTATCTAATTTCTCTTTTTGCTGTGGTATGTGATGTAACTTCATTTGGGATCAAGAATTAAGGTAGAAATAGCAGTGGATATTTCAAATTCTTCCCAATTAGTCTTTTCAGTTAGGCTAGTTTCAGAGTCCTGCCACAAGGGCCATGTGCTCTCTCAAAATGATGAGGATTTTGTTACAAAGTATATTTGTTAAGAAATGAGGACTTAAAAAAAATTGTAATAGACTTCCCTTGTGTTATTACCCAAGTGCTTCCTCTATGCTAATATTATTTCTTGATCCTTTTATTGGAAGGACAGAGAACTACATCTGTTGTCAATTTTGTTTCTCTGGAAGTCTGAGCAATAAGGAGATCTTTTTAAGATCGAATTATTACTCATACTATAAGGGCTTTCTACTTTTAAAACGTATTCAATCATTGCTTGCCATTTTTTAAAAAACCAAAGTTGAAAAAAATTTATGAATCATGGGATGTTTATAGCCGTGCGTGTGTAACTCAGCCAAGCCTGAAGACGGGTCTGCTTCTGAGCCTCTTCTTTTTAAGCAGTGCCATCACTTGCACACCCTCCGGTGGCCTGCCACACTCCCCACTACCGCTCCACTCCAGTGTACGCTAGTCCTGCTCCTTTCCTGAGCAGCCCCCCTTGCAGAGCACCTGCCGGAGCCTGGCCTGTTGACTACTGGTGCTGAAGGCTCTGCCTTTTATCAGCTTCATAAAAGTCTGTCTCTGCAGGGATCCCAAATATTTTGATCTCTGGTATTTCTATTATTATGTTGTATTTGAAATTTTTATCCTACAATTCCTCTTTAGTTGACGCCATGAAGTATATGCCTTGTCTCCTTCATTGTTTCTGCCTTGAGTGCTGGACCCTGCAGTGTTGAAAGGCATCTTTTCCTTATGATCCACAAGACACTCCTTTCTCACTTTATAAAACCAAAGGCTGCCTGTATTGCATCACTTGTGGGGGTTATTAAGATTGTTAAATTTTTCTAATGCTTCACATTAATAATTTTGATAAACAGTTCTTATAATTCTGATTAGTACTGTCAAATCATTGTTGAGCAAAATATGCAAGGCATATCAGAGGGGAGGCATTCTTCCTTATGCAGGGATGTGGGTATATGATTTACATGTGCCAGTATGTAACCCACCATTCATTCCAGAACCGGAAGGACTGTTGCAGGTAAACAGTTATCCTAACATCATGATCAGTGTTGTCTTTGTAACCAGCATTACTTTAAAGCAGCAGCTAATCGTCACCCTTGCCATATAGGCATCATTTGTCACTGTAAATTAAAGACAAAAATATTCTGGGTTGATTAAGAAAGGCAGGTGTTTTAATTTCCTTTGATGTTTTAAAAACAACTGACAAAATTGTTGAGGGACCTTTGAAAATACTATGGGAAATTCATTTAATCTTCTAGGCATGTGATGACATTTTGAAAGAGGTGTCTGGGATATTAATCTGTAATCATCATTCATTCATGCAATATTTGGTGTGTCTGATGCTGGGAATAATGCAAACATAAAAATATTTCAGGTAATCTCCATTCACCAGGAGCTCATGGATAGGTATGATACAGTTATATGGCTAAATGCAACCCAATCTGTTTTTCCAAACTTACTCATCTTTAATGAAATAAAAACAAAGCAAAATATCTGAAACTTGAATTCATTCGTTGCTACTTTGTTGGCGGGAACTGTAGTAGTAGCAGCATATAGTTCTTTGGGTTGGATCATACTGCCCTCTGCTGACTCGTTAACTAAGGACAACCTTAGTTTGGGGATCAGGCGATAATAGTATGGAAACCTACCTCATTGACCATAGTTCCCTTTTTAAAAGAATTCTGGCTAGAAGAGGTGATATCCCATTAACAGGATCAACAAAGCAGATTAAATGAGACATGGTAGGGGTAGAGATTCAGAGGGAATGGGAATAAAGGGTCAAAACTTTATAAGGTTATTAGGTTACCAGGGCCTTGGGCTGTGGCTCCCAAACTTGTCTGCAACTGGAATCACCTGGGGAACTTAAAAATATGCCTGTTACTCCATCCAGAGATTGAAATTTAATTTGGTCTTGGGTGAGGCTTGGGCTTTAGGATTTTTAAAGATTCTAATTTGAGAGAAGGTAGACTGGCCATAGCATTAAGTCCCAGGGTCTGAGATTTTCTAAAAATCACAAACTGTCCATTTCTGTTTTGCTAAGAACCACTTGAGAATGGTACACTGCTCTGAGTCACTGAAACTTCTAGAGTATTGGAGTTGAGAGGAAACTGAGATCATCTAGTGCAGCCACTGTAAATGGACAAACCTTAGGTCATTTATGGCTCCCAAATATGTTGCATCTGCATAATGTTCTAAAGAATTTGAAATTAGTTGCCAGCACTTCTCTGAGAGCTTTCACACAAAAAAACCCTAGATGTTTGGATTCTTTAAAAAATCAGATCTGACAACCCTGGGCATGCATAGCAGCAAAAAAGCACATCTTCGCAGTCGTTAGTCTGTTAGCTGGAGGCACCTGCTCAATGGCTTGTTACTGTCTCAACCAGACTGACCTTAGTGGGCATTTGGTTTGGTTCAACTTCCTCTAGTCTTCTACAAAACTAAAAACCAGCTCTCTGCAACTTCCACCTATTACTCCTCCAGCTTTGCAGCACAAAGGGAGCTCATTGCTGCTCCAAGAGGCTTCAGCTCATCAAGGACAGAAATTTTGCTCTCTCCAAATGTCCTTTCTTCTCCAGCTAAAATACTCGGAGTTCCTTCAAGTATTTCCTGTGATACAGGTTCCTCTTCATCCTGGCCCCTTCCCCTTGCTACATACTTAGTGGTCAATGTCCTCCTTAAATTTGGTATCCCTAGTGAAATGCTGCATTTGCACTGAGACTGTAGCTGTGACATTTATATTGATAAAATCTGAACCAGCACTAACTTTTATTGAAGTCATCACATTGTTGGTTTGACTTCACATTGTTGGTGCTGAGTATGTGCTGAGTATGTGGCCAAAAGAAATCCCTGTCTTTTTTATATGAAATGATATGAAGCTAGGTTTCTCCACCCCAAACTTATACAACCTACTTAATTGAAATGAAGATGTTATATTTATAATTAATTTCATCTTGATCATGTCTTGTCTGGGATAGTTTTGAGCTGTGACTGCCATCTATAATATTAGCAACGTTTGGTTGCTCCGTACTCAAATCTGAGTTGATGCCTTCATTCAGACACTGATTAAAAGAAGGTTGAATAAGAGAGTCCTGTGAAATATCAGTAGAGACCAAAATCACAGCAATCCATTAGTCAACAAGTGTTTAAACTGTCCATGTCCCCCCATTAAGGCCACATTTTTTTCATCCATGAGGAAACCCTTTCAGGAACTGATTTATGCTATCCCATTCATTTGAACTAGCAATGTAACAGCACTATGTAGGTTAGAGCTTAATGAATCTGAGTGGGTTACTAGTGATTCCTTCCTTTTCTCTAAGTACCTATAAACCACTTTGCTGCACACAGATACGAAGCTTGTCAAAATCTACTTCATTTATCAAAGTCAGGATATCAGAATACAGTAGCTATTTCTTGCTTAGAAGCCTATCTGGTTACTTCAGGGAGTGCCAATCTTTCCCTTTGAATTTTCCGCTGACAGAAGTGAAGACATAAAGAGTTTCTATTTAGGCAGAATTCAGGTCTCAGGAGGTTGGGACAGATGATGCATGTAAGAACCAAGAGCTTGCCAACACCTGAAATCTGCAACAGAAACCTACCAGGAAGCAGCAAATATTTTTTCATCTATATTAAACCCAATTTTCAACACCAAAAATAATATTTAAAAAGGAACCTTCAGTGTAACCATACCTAATGACATTCTTGATCCAGTGACTGTTTCAAAGACAGGCAAAAACATTTTTAAAACTTAACAAATTTGGAAACCACTTGATATGCCAAGCTCCTCCCTCTTAGCAAAACCCAGTTTCTTGTGCTCTCTTAGCACAGTTTCAGTCCTATGCAGCCGATCCTCTTCGAATTATTTTGGGACTCTTCGGAGTTCATTCATGAGCCAAAGGGCAACACTGAGCAGAGCCAAGGAGCCCGACTGGTGAGTGGCAGCCAAAGGAGTTGGCACGTACATTAGCAGAGTGCTAATGCCCAAGCCCACCTGTTACAGAGGAAAGACAGCAGTAAGCAAAGTAGGAACCACAAATTCAGAGTTGAAACAACTGGGCACCGACAACCAGAAACACAAACCTCTATATTCTCCCATCAGAACATTAAAAATACATTTTTAATTCCACAAATATACTTACAATGAAGTAAATTCACACAACACAAAAAACACTAAAATTCCCTTCATGATCACTTACCCTATCCCAGGTCCCCCCACCAAAGGTAGTCACTATTACCAGCTAGTACACACTTGTACTTTTGTATAAATGTTTTTAGAAAAACACAGTTTTGTGCTTTTAAAAAATACATTGTTCTGTGACTTGCTTTTTTCATTTAATACAGGTCTTGAGATACTATTTTAAACTGCTGTACAGTATTCTGCACTATAAATTTACCATGTACTTAGACTGTTTCTAGCTTTTCACCATCACAGCAACTTTTAAAAAAAAAGATTTTATGTATTTTAAAGAGTGGGAGAGAAAAATCAACGTGCAAGAGACACATTGATAGGTTGGTTGCTTTCTGCATGCCGCCAACCGAGGACCCAGCCTGCAACCCAGGCACGTGCCCTGACTGAGAATCGATCCAGCAACCCCTCAGTTCGCAGGCCAGCCACTCAGTCCACTGAGTCACACCAGCCAGGACATCACAGCAATTCTATAATGAATTTCTCCATAGATATAGCTCTCCGTGCATCAGAATATCTCTAGGGCAGGCACTATTAAGTCAATTAGCTGGGCCAAGGATGTATTCATTTAACATTTTAAATGCCCTCTGAAAAACGCCAAACTCATGTTCTCACCAAGAAGACGGGAAAGTATCCAGTTTCCTATGCTTGTGCCAATACCTGGTTATCTTTTGATTTCTTCATTTATTTCCAACCTGACAAGCACCAAATGGCATGCATTGTTTTAATTTGCTCCTCTATGATCATAAGTGAGACTAAAGAGCTCTTCATATTTATTGGCCATTCATCATTCATCTTGTGAGAATTGTGACTGGTACCCTTATCTTATTTTCTGGTTATTAATCTTCTAAGTCTATTTTAAGTACTGAAAATACTTTGTCCTAGGCTGTTGCCTTTCCTTTTTAACCTTGTTTTGGGTATACCCTCAGGCTTAAAAGAAGTGGTTTGTACCTGTGTGTATGCCAAAGCCAGCAGAGTCACTGCTGCCATCTTGGTCCTTCGAGGAAGGGGGATTCTCCGGGACAGAAAGTAGAGCGCTGTCACAGCAGTAACTGAAGTGATTCCCTGTTAAGGAGGAAAGAGTCTCATCAAGTGCCAGGAAGCAACGTTCCACCCTCCTGATTTCTGCGCACTTCACATGTATCTCCTCCAGAACCAGTGAGTAATCACCAGGTACCTTCCTGTCCCAGGCAGAGAACCCACCTGCAGTTCCCCCTCTGATTACTGCTCCTCAGTCTCCTTCCCCCTCCTCTTCTGCTTGCCACTTACATGTCGATGTTCCCTGAGGTGCGACCTGAAGTTTCTGCACCTGTCCCTTTATGTTACAGTTACACACACTCTCAGTGATCTCATGCACCTTCCGCTGCGGGTGTCCCCCAGGCATGGCCCTCACATTTTAAATCATTCCTTGCACCCTCTGCCCTCTACTCTAACCCCATATTGTTAGAGCAAGTCTGACCCCAGCCTGTGAGGGTTATTTTTTTCCTGGTCTGTGAGTAGAGGAGGTGGTAGTGTCGCAGCTAGTGCTAAAAAGATCTAAAGTCTCATTTTCATTCCCACCCCTTCAGAATGAAGGTCTGGGACTGACAACAGGATCTCTGTGCCCCTTCTCTAATGTCAAGGAGAATGTTTTTCTGTCATATTTGTACATCTGTTTCACTCCTTTTCCTTTTCAGAGCCATCCATGATGACAATTTCAGTCAGACTTTGCTAATTCTAAAATGCGTGGCGGTGAGGACTGGGCCCACCCCACGGTAACTTGTGCCGCCCCAGCAATCCCTTTGGACGTCTGAGTCCTCTGAGTTTCTGTTTGGATGTCCTCTACCCTCTCACAGTCAACGTACCTCAATCTGATGACATCCTCCCATGTCTAGTTCAGCACTCTTTCCAATAGTTTCATTTTTGTTAGTCGTGTTTCAAGCACACCCCAGAAGAAACTTTGGGATCTCCCTTTATCTTTCCTCACCTTCATTTCTACAGCCACTCTTCTTACAACCCCTCTCAGATTCATCATTCTTCCTAAATCCGCTCCCGCCATGGAGCCTTGAATCTCATCACTCTCCCTTGCATTACTGCAATAGCAATATTGCTTCTCACTGGTCTCCTTGCTGCTGATCTTTCCTCGCTCCAATTTATCATGCCCAGGCTACTGGGCCAATCTTAACATGACCCAGGGCAGGCCCATAATAAACAGTGGCTTAAATAAAACAAAAAGCACGTATGATGCTCTTGGCTCTTTGGGGTTCTGGTTCAGCTCTGACAGCTACATTCTAAAATGGTCTTTGCATTCTCTTCTCTACTCAGCCTCCTATCTGCTAAAATGTGTGTGCAGGATTGAGAGAGGTTATCATTTGCCACATGGTAGAAAGCAGATTCGAACTTTGAGAAGGTGGCAACGTCCTGAAAGCCAGAATCTGGCTGGAGGGTGTATGAGTAATTGAGGAAAAAAAAAATTAATAAAATGGAGAGCCGGTACTCAATTTCTTATAAAAAGAGAAAGAAATCTAGTGCCCATTCTACCCTCTCACTGTTGCCATCAGTGCTTTGAACATCTCAAAACCTACGAGAGGCTCCCTGTTGCTTGCCAATTAACCATCAGCCAGACTTACCAGAATCCGGTGATCAAATTGCACCATAGTGGGATTCTCAAAAACATTCCTCAGGATGGGGGAGAAGGTAAAGAGGTCCTCTGGGATCCAAGATTCTCCCATCTTGGGGAAGGAGTTGTAAACAAGGCCGGCATCCAGTCCTGCTACAAAAGCCCCTGTATACCAAGGGAAATGGTATTTATTAGGATGAGAGAAAGAAAAGGTCAAATACTATTCTAACATAGAAAAACTTCATTATCCCCAAGTTAGATAAAAGAAGTGCCAGAGAATAATAGAAATATTTACAGTAGGGATTCTCAAACAGGGAATATACATCACAATCACCATGTGAACTTAAAAGAAAAACAATCACCGTATCCTCACTTTCTCCCAAGATTCTGGCATGCCTCCCCTGGGGAAGTGCACTAGAAGCCCTAGAGAGAGGCATCCTAGCTTGAAAAATTCCCTTTGTGATTCCCCCCACTGAGAACTACTTATTTATTCTGGAAGTGTTCTTCCCCCAGACTCTGTGTAACTTATTCCCTCACTTCCTCAGGTCTTCACTCAAACATCACCTCATCAGAGACCCCCCCCCCATGACCGTGTGTAAGAAGGCACTCTCTTATTGTGCTTCCACCCCTTATTCTGCTTTATTTTTCTTCATAGCACTGAACATTATCTGACATGCTGTTTTTATTATTTATCTCTTCCCCAAGTGCTCAAAAAATGTTTGCTGAATGAACAAAAAAATGAAAAACCTTATAGATTAAATCCTGGATAAACACATAAACAGGGTATTTATGAATTATTATTATTTGGATCAGATTATTATTTTGATTCCATTATTTATGACCAAAAAGAATTCAGGGATGTTTAGGTCACATTCCTTATTTTGTAAATGCCATTTATCAAGTCAAAATTCATTTTCTTCCACCAAAAAAGGGAAGGGGGAAGGTAAGAGTTGGGTAGGTCACTGGTTTGATGGTTTTATTTAAAAATTTTTAAAAAAAATTGATTCTAGAGAGAGGGAAAGGGAGTAAGAGAGGGAGAAAAACCTTGATGTGAGAGAGAAACATTGATCAGTTGCCTCTTGCACATGCCCCAACTGGGGACCGAACCTGCAACCGGGGCAATGTGCCCTGACTGGGAATTGAACATGCAACCTTTCAGTTTGTGGTATAATGCCCAACCAACTGAGCCACACCAGCCAGGGCTGATGGTTTTATTTTAAAGCAGTGCTGTTCAGCCCCAACTGGTATTTGTTGGGCATCATCCTGCAAAGTGAAAGGTCACTGATTCGATTCCCGGTCAGGTCACCCGCTTGGGTTGCACGTTTGGTCCCAGGTTGGTAATGAGAGGTAACTGATCAAATAAATACCATATTTGGCCATGTATAATGCGCACCCATATTTTTGGCCCAAGCTTTAAAAAAAAAAAACTTTTAATTTTTAAATTCAATTATTTATTTATTTATACTTAGAAACAATTGGCTATCATATTCCAGGGTGTTATTTTGCATATGGATATCATTATTCCTTCCTAGAATTACACTTTTAATGCATAAGCATAAGTAAAAGAATTAAAAAATGCATAAGCGTAAGAATTAAAAACACATAGATACGGAATTAGTACTACCCATGTATAATGTGTATCTTTATTTTTCCCTCAAAAATTTGGGCAAAAAGTGCACATTATACACAGCAAAGTATGGTAATTAAAGCAGTTCTGTTCAAGAGGACTTTCTGGGATGGTGAAAATGTTCTGTATCTGCCGTCCAATACAATAGCTGATAGCCACATATGGCTATGGAGCCCTTTAATTGTGGCTAGTGTGACTGAGGAACTAAATTTTAAATTTTATTTAATTTTAAATAATTACATGAGACCAGTGATTATTGTATTGGATAGCACAGTTCTAGAATAAGAGAGGTAGAGGTATGATTTAAAGAATGAGAAAGATCTGTGTTGGTCTCTTGGTCTCAATGAACTTCCTACCTTGGACCATTTTCGAGGGAAGGCCTTCTGACTGACCCATCTTGATACATGTAATAATAACACTAATGTTTACATAATAATAACAGCTAACACTTATATAGCTTTTGCTACATGCCAGGTACTATTTATTGTAAGCACTTCACATATTCTACTCAGACTATTATCATCATCCCCATTTTATAGAATAGGTCACTGAGGCCCAAAGAGGTTCCATAGTTTGTCCAAGGTCAGAGTTCAAAGGTGGTAAAGCCAAGATTTGAGCCTAGACAATACGGATCCAGGCAGATGCTCGGTATTTTTGTTCAACTGACTGGAAAGCAGGATTTTTAGAAGGGAGGAAGGAACGGTAAAGATAATGGGTATGAGAAAGGCAGGTGTGAAAAGGAAATAAGAAGGTACAAGAAAGGGAAATGCATTAGGCAAGAGATACTACCTGAGAATGAAATAAAAATAGGCCATCTGGAAGAGTCCTACCTGAGAGAGCTGTAAGGAACACGAGGCCTGTTGTTCCATGAGCAAATCGTCTCAACCACAGGAGTTGACGGGTTTCAGGCAACTAAATAAGAAAATTACTCAGGTCAACTGTACTTCAGCAACTGCAAGAGGCAGCAAGATCTCCAAGGCTAAATAAACCAACACACAATTTGAGATCAGATCTTGTCTGACCCCAAAACTAGGGTAGCTACTCTCAGCGATATTCTGTTCTGATGAATGCATTGTATTTTATTAAATTTATACATTTACTATCTCTCTCCTCTGCTATCCTGTAAGGTTTTTTTTTTTGTTTGTTTGTTTTTTTGTTTTTATCCTTTAAGTCTTGTGAAGGCAGGAACTGCCATGTGTCTTGCAGACATACTGGCCCAGGGCTTGGCATATAGGTACTCAATACATATCTATTTAATAACTGAATGATCTGCAGGGTTCAGGGGGAAAAAATGCTTCGTCAGGGTTGAAATGGTGTGGCCTAAGACACAGGACTGGATTTTCATCTTGCGTGTGATATTTAGTGCTTAACAAATAGTCAGAATCAGAACTGCATAAAATACCTACAGTAGAGATTCTTGCATTTAGTGTTTTTGGTAAAGTCAAAATTTGTTTTTATTTTTACTATAGACAACTTCTGATGTTAATCAGTGAATCAACAAATATTTATTATGAACTTTATAAACATAACCGTAATGATACAAAAATGCTTTACAATCTAGTATGTGAAGAATTACGTACCATTACTAAGATTTTGTGGCACACTATGTCAGTGCTGTCAAATAGAACTTTCTGTGCTGCTCAATATGTGGACAATGAAGACTTAAAGCAAGGCTAGAGCAACTTAAAATTTAAATAAAACATTAATTTTATTTAAACTTGAAGTAAATAACAAGTATTTTAGTTAATTTTATTTAATATTAATTAATTAAAATTTAAACAGCCACACATAGCTAGTTAGCTACTGTGCTGGACAGCATAGTCCAACTATATGTTTGATGTTTGACTATCTTCTCAAATCTTTTCTGTAGTTAGTAGAATATAAATAAATTTTAAAAAGAAAAACAATTAATTGATAATTTAAAAAACACTGGTAACCTTTAAGAGTACCATTTCAATAGAGAGGGGGGATGTGTGTGTGTATGTACAGGGGTGGGTGGGGAAGTCAGGTGACAACTGGAAAAGAAGAAAGAGTTGTCAGGAGGAACATCTATAATATAGGCAATTCATTTTAGAATTTTGGCTTTGAAGGTCAGGAAAACAGAATTATTCAGCTGTCAAATTGTCTACTACACCGATGTTTCAACTCCATCTGGCTTCCCTGTGGGGTGACTGCCAAGTCATCATCTCCTGTCCTTACTGGGATCCAGGCCACTGATTCCAAGTACCTATTGGATGATTCTATTTAAAAGTCCTATTATCATCTCAAACACTACTCCATGAACAGGTTATTTAGGTCTACCATGACTTCAATGTCTAAAATATTATTCATTAAAAAAAAAAAACCTAGAAAAAACTTTTATCAGCCTACTGAGAAAATATTCTCAAGCAAGATCACTGAGGTTTACTGTTTTGTTTGACTTGATGAGTGGTAGGTTCCCACCTAAAGAAGGAAAAACCCGACATGGCTCTTGTGCACCACGAGGCCAGAGGTGGCTCTCGTTCTGGCCTTCCTCACCTCGCCATCTACCCTCCCTCTGGGAGTCAGGAGTAGAGTGGTTGGGATATCTGTTGTTGTTGGTACTCCTTCCCGCTTTTTCTAAAATTCATGTTTTCACCTTCCCAACAAGCAATGCTGACAAAATCTTTGGCTCCTAAACTGTTTCTCCTTTGAATGAGTCGTTCCAGCTCAAAAGAATAACTGCACATTTTACTCTGCAGTCCCAAAGTTCAACGTTTCTCTAAACTTTGGTTATATCTAGTTTCTGGCAAATTGGCAGATGTCACTAAGGGAATATGTACATTATGACGTAACCTCCTATTAGAACCAGAATTACTGTTTCTCCAGCCCTGTCAGCTCTGTTCAGATGCGATAACAATACAGACTGACTGCTACCTTGTGCTGAGGAAGCAGCAGCGAGAGCGAGGTCCACAAGCTGGCGCAATAAAGAACAAGGGCTGATCCAAGGTGGGCAGCGAGGCGGTACTGACTGACCCGAGGGATGTCATGAGAATCTGGTTTTTCTTCTAATCCACTTTTCACCATATACCATCCCAAAAGACCCTAGAACCAAAAAGAAAAGAGGCAAATAAAACAAGGTTGGAACTGTCTACTGAACTTCACTCTCTGAGAAAGTGAGTTATCAATTATCAGAATTACTCTCTACCTGACCCCTCCTTTCCGTACCCCTCGTATGCCCTCAGTATCCCAGGAATCATGATGTAGCCACACTTCCACATACAGCGCCATAAATATTTAACCACTGATTAGATTAACATTTTACTGAAGTATAAGTCAAATACAGGAAAGTATACAAAAGCTTATTTGTGGACAAAACCTTACATATCCCTGATATGATTTAATATTACATAAACCAGTGAAATAAGAAAAAAGAGAGCTGTTTCTATAAAAACCAGACTGAATGTTTTGGAAAGCTTGAGAAAGCTTAAAAACAACTACTGTCAAGTTAGATAGAAATAGAAAATACTAAGTTTTATGGGGGAAAGTCATTAAAATCCGTAAGGCTCTGCAGTCAGATTACAAGTATCTAAGTTCTCTCTCTTCTTTAAGGAAAATGAAACAAAATGATGGTTTATGGGGGTGCAAGAGATCTGAAGTTGAACTACAATCAGAGGACTAAAGAACAGGCCTTGGCTCTTCATTTTAAAAAATATAATAAAAGTACATTTAAAAGTTTAAGGTATGTATTATTATTCTATGATTCCCTGCTTTTACCTGCTTTTTCAAGTAACTCAAACAATTGTCAGTTCCAATCATATCAGATAAGATATGGCCATTTCATCCCCCACCCTGCCAAACCAATAGGTTCCCGTCAAAAGGTGGGATTTTCCCCACCTCCTCCTCTTTTTGGACATCCTCACCTGAGGACATTTTATTCATTGCTTGCTGAGAGAGAGGAAGTGAGAGAGGAAAACACTGATGTGAGAGAGGAGCATGGATTAGTTGCCTCCCAGATCAAACCTGCAACCTAGGTATATGCCCTGACCGGGAATCAAACCCACAACCTTTTGGGCATGGGACGATGCTCCAACCAACTGAGCCACACTGGCCAGGGCTTCAAAATTTCTTTTGAAATTTATTGATTGATTTTGGAGAAAGAGAGGAAAGTGGAAGTGGGAGCAGGGGAAGGGGGGTGAGAGAGAGATCGATTTGTTATTCTACTTATTTATGCATTCATTGGTTGCTTTTTGTTCGGGCCCTGCCTGAGGACTGACCCCGTAACCTTGGTGTGGGGACGACTCTCCAACCAACTGAGCTACCTGGCCAGGGCCCCACTTCTTCTAAATACATGGTCCTCAGGCAACATTTTTGGGCATTCTGCCCCTCTTCATGACTGGCCTGGATGTTCTAATTATCTTGATTTCATCTGCATAGGACATTGGAAGAAGATCACAATATACAGTGCGAACTACTAGCCCCTGTTTTCTTCCTTCTATAACCCACCTGCCATCTTTAATTTTCTGCCTCCCTGACTGTCTTCAGTGGGTTTATTTTTCTCATTCTAAAACAAACTTTCACTTTTACAACCCGCCCCTGGCCTTTTCTGTTAGACTTTTATTAATGTCTAATTCTTTATTGTCTGTTTCTACTGCCTCTATTACATCTCTTCCATCTCCCAACTTAACTCCATTTGGTTCACACTCTCCCCACTTCTAAGTTAAATTGCCCAATTTACTTCCTCATCAAATTTTGCTATTTGATTGATGCTCTGATTCTCTCCCTTAGGGCCTGTACACTTTGACCCAAATACTCATGTGTCTTCTCTAATATTTCTTTTCTTGGCTCTTAGCCTCACCTAACCCCTTAAGTGTGAGAGTCTTTGAATGCTCTCTTCCTTAAGAGGAGTTCAACTTATGTGATTTGAACCACCATTTATACAGTACTTGAATATCTCTCAGCTCCATCTATATTTTAAGATCCTTCATCCCACAACCTGTTTCTCTCTTTAGGAATTTTCCTATTTGCTTCTGTAGCCATTTTACCATAGGGATCCCAGTTCCACACAGAGCAATCAAGTTAGAAAACCCAAGATGAGAACCCGGGAGGAGGGCCATGGTGGGGAAAAACCTCTAATTCTCGTGACGCAAAAATATATTTACTGAGTGCTTACTGATTCCAGGCACTAACCTAAGTACTTTATATGCGTGATCTCATTTAATATTCATGCAAGCTAAACAGTAAGCACTATTATTATCCCTGTTTACAGGTAAGGAAAGCAGAGCCTGCTTAGGTTAGAACTTGCCCTACTAAGTGGCAGAGCTCGGCCATGAAGCCAGGCATGTGACACTAAAATCCATACTCTCACCTAATCCTTTATAAAATTAGTTCCTTAACATCAATGCCAACTAGGAAACTCTTGGGAGCACCTCTGGTTTCCCATACTTGAGTAAAGCTCACCTGGAAGCACACTAACCCACAGAGGGCAAGAACACGTCCTTTCATGCTGCGGCTGAGCCAGCCCTTTCTCCAAAAGTAGGCAGCAGGCAGGATGTACGCGAGGCCTACAAGGCGACCCCACATTCGGTGTGAGTACTCCATGTACCAGATGAACTTGAATTCTGCCAATGTCATATCATGATTCAAGCTGGATGAAAAGGTAGTCAAAAAATAAGAAAGAGGAAATACCCATCCAATTTTTACTTCTCAGTGGAATGCAGGAACCCTTTCAGCCTTTAAGTTTGATAGGTCTGCCCCGCTCCTCATGAGTGACCTTAGGATCACTTTGGATTGGAGGTTTAGAGTAGGCAGCTCAATGAACATAACTGAGTCAAATATCAAGAAATGATGGAATCTAATCATTCTACATGTTTAAATAAGCAAAAGACTGAGTGGCTCTTGTGGGATGTTTACCTGATTTTCTCTAATACTTACATTTTAAATTCTGGAAATTGCTGGTATTTTTGGAATTCTGCTTCCCATTCCTCTTGGCTTGTTGGTGGCTTCATCTCCTTTATTAAATGCCAATCTACCATTGAGAGGCCAGACTCTGTCAACCTTAGGAAAGAAATTTGAGTGAGTATGTATATGTGTGCATACAACGCTAGATTACTCATAAGTGGTTTACAGCAACAAGTCGATCTAAACATCACCTCTCTAAAGGTAAACACACCGTTTCACCGTTTCCTCTCTGACACCTTCCTCTTCTCTTACTGCTTAGAATTTTGACAGAAACAGCAAAAATCAACCCTTAGACCAAAGACATTTGCCCTAAATGCATAAATATTTACACAAGGAAAAGATATTTGATATAGGTATAAAACATTTTAGGTTCTTGAGTGAATTTAAAGACAGTAAAACTTAAATTTGTCAGTTTCCCGTAACAGCCTATGTAACACATACAGTGTATTTTGAAATAAGGGCACAGGGATTGTGGAATTTGAGAAAACATACTTTATTCAAACTAAAAGTATTTTTTACCAAAATGAGTTAGGATTCCTAACGTAAAAGGCTGATTTTACGCTTGAGGCAGGAAATGTATGAGAAGAGCCTGAAGCACCTTATCATCCAGAAAGCAAGGAATCAAAGGTTACCAAGGTCCTGTCAAAAACAACCCTGGAGCCAATTTGAGAAGGTTTTCACTGACTAAATATGGGACAACTTGAGCAAAACATCGTCACTGTAATGAATTGAAACATACCAAATATGTTTAAACCTATGAGCTCATAATGATACCTAAAACCTCACTTTATTGGTTACCTTTGGAGGATGCTTGGGAACCAATTTATCATTATGAAAATTGGTAAATAAAGGGAAGGAATCAAGTATTTATCCTGCCTTTCCTGTATACACTATACCTTAGGATAACCCAACTGTTGATGAGGAAAAGTTTCTCTTTAGCTAAAAGAATATTACAAATTTGCAACTCTAATGGAATAATGAATCTAGGCAATGATCACAAATGGTGGTTGACATCTCTAATGTTCATCAGATACTTATAAATGTTATAGTCAGCTATGTATATTTTGCCCCATGCCCCAACCAGAATCTGATCAAGCAATAACCAGTTTACAGGAAATACAGGAGACAATGACACTTGCTGAACACCACCACAGTATGCAATCAGGAAAATCCAGACTGGGAAACTCTACAGGACAAATGATTTGGGTTTCTTCAATAAAAAAAAAGAAAAACTTCAAATATGGGGGTGGGTGGAGGTTTCAAGAGACTTAAGAGGCATATGAACTAACTGATATATGGAACTTATTTGGGTTTAATTCAAACTAACTACAAAAATTTTGAGACAAATTTGAACTCTGATTTTAGGGGGAAATATACACAATGTAAGCTAATAGTTAAAATCGAAACCAGTCCTCGTAAAGGCCTCCTACTAAAAAAACCCTAAACTGTTCTAGGTCAGGCAAGCCATCAGACACATTTCCTCTTTAGGCCTCAGTTTCTGCATTTGTAAAATGAGGGAGCCAGACTACATGATCCCTAGGGTCCCTTCCCCCCTTGGTCATCCTGTGCCTCTACTGATGTCCCAAACAGCTGACACACTATGAGCAAATTACTCACCTAGTTACTCCACCAAGAATAACTGCTCCAGCCACTGTTCCACTGCAGACCAGGAGCCATCGGCCCACCACCCGCTCAGCAGCCTTTGAGGGAAGGGACACTGTACCCCTTCCAGACTGTAAAGCTACTTCAGAGATGGTGCTGCACTGCCCTGGCCTCAAGGGGTGCCTGATCCCACAGGTGCAACCACACTAAGGATCAAGACAGATAAATTACAACTAAAGAAAGAGGGAAAGACATCACTCCACTGCTACTCACACTCACTCCCTCTGGAGTTTGAGCACCCTTATGGCAACATTTCCATTGCTACTGCCCTGGTAAATCATCTTTTCACTGGATTACTGCATCTACCTTCCAACCAGTTTTCCTGACTCTAGTCTTCGCCTCATTCCAATTCATCCCCACACAAGAAGAATCTTCTGGTCTCTGCATACATCCTCAGACCTAACTCTACACCTATACGTGGGCTACTTTCTTTTTTCTGTGGGTCTTTAACCAAGATTTCCCTCTGGTTGGGACACTACCTGTCCTCTGATGGAAAATACGCAAGCCCATTTTATTGTGCTTCAATTACTGTGCTTTGCTGACATTGTGGTGGTTTTGTTTTTTTTTTTTTTAAATCAAAGGTTTGTGGCAACCTTGCATCAAGGACACAGAAAACCTCCTGGAAAGGATTCACCTTTCTAGATGACATTAACATTCCTGATTAATGGCAAGAGTTGAAGACATCAACATTAACAGGAATTTGGAAGAAGTTGACTCCAACCCTCATGAATGACATTGAGGGACTCAAGCCTTTAGTGAAATAACTACAGATATGGTAGCACCTGGAGCCTGCAGATACGGCTAAGCTGCTGTAATCTCTTGATAAAACTTTAACAGATGAGGAACTGCTTCTTATGGATGAGTAAAGAAAGTGGTTTCTTGAGATGGAAGCTAGTGCTGAAGATGCTTTGAAGATTGTAACAAAGGATTTAGAATATTATGTAAACTTAGCTGGTAAAGCAGTGGCAGGGTTTTAGTGGATTGACTCCAATTTTGAAAGAAGTTCCAGGGTGGGCAAAATGCTATCAAACAGCATGCTACAGAGTAATTATTCTCCTGAAAGGCAGTCAATCAATGTAGTAAACTTCATCATTATCTTATTTTAACACATTTCGTAACGTTCACGAGTTTTCTTGTTTTTCATGAACCATCTGTTATGGACTTTAGATGTCAACACACTGTCTTGTCCACATCGAATGAAGCGATCTCATTGGTGGAAACCGTGCAGGTCAATCTACGAAAAACTATGTAATTGCACGAACCCATAAAGCATTGCAGTTACATTGTATTTTGGTCATTCGACCCTGGCGTATGTCTTAAGAGATTTCTATGTGATACGCAATGTGTTAAGGAATTGCTATAGCCACCCCAGCCTTCTAACCACCACCACGATCAGTCAGCAGACATCAATAAATATCAAGGCAAGACTCTCCATCAGCAAAAAAGATCATGACTCACTGAAAGCTCAGATGATGATCACCTTTTTTTTTAGCAATAAAGTATTCTTAAGGGACGTACAGTTTTTTTAGACATAATGCTATTGTACACTTAATTCACACAACTCACTTTATTGTGATATTTGCTTTATTGCAGTGGTCTGGAACCCAACCTACAGTATCTTCAAGGTATGCCTGTAGTACCTACTTGCAGACCTCAGCTTAGATGTCACCTCCTCGCGGAAGTGTACCCAGATTATTCTAGGACTGCAACAGGTCACTTTCAGTACACTTTACCTCCACTATCAATCCTTAACATACTGCAAGTTTCCTCTCTATTTCCCACTGAACTACGTGCTGTGGGACAACGGTCCCTGGTCAGCCTGGCTCTTTCCTTCCTGTTTCCTTCGTTTCAAGCACAGTTCCCCTGCGTAACAAGACCTTAATGAAGATTTAATAAATATTTAAGTAAATAAACTGTGGCTTCCTCCAGGGCAAGTAGCCTTTGGTGTTTACCTTTCACTCTCCAGTTCCTAACACATAATAACCATTGATTTCATTATTACTTGAGTGGATATACACCCTTTTCTGACTCTGTCCCTGAGAATCAGAAAACCCGTTTTGGTTTCCTGCTTCTAATTAAGTAACTTGAGACAACATAAATTAAGCCTCAATTTCCTTCTTCGTAGAAGGGGGTTATAATCCCTAACCTGACTACCTGGGGACTTCTGGCAAAAAATACATACTTGGGTAAAATTTAGCACTTTGTGCTAAGTGCTTGCTGCAAATTACATTTAATCCTTTCAGCAATCTCATGAACTAGGTATTGCTGTTATCCCCCATTTTTGTGGGGAAACTGATGCACAGAAAGGTTAGCTAATTTGGCTAATACCACACAGCTAGTAACTGGTAGGTCCAGTTCAGAAGTCAGGGGCTCTGGAAACCAGGAAATGCATTTTGAACTCTTATGGAGTTAAGGAAACGTGATGTGGGTCATCTATTATCTTTCTCCAGGCCCTTTCCCCCCACGCCCGCTTCCGCGACTCAAGAGTCCGCTGCGGTGCGCTACCTGCGTTCTAGGCGCCGCCCTTGGAACCAGGAGTCGGAGGCATGGGCTCTCCATCAAGGCCTTCAAGGGCGGAAAGAGTAATCGCTGCATGCTGAGGACAGTGAGCGGCCGCCGCCTCAAAACCCCAGCAATCTCTGTACTCTCCTTTCTTTGCTACCGAAAGAAGCACTTCCGAGTCACAGAGCAAGCCGCTCCTTCTCAGACTGCCGGGGTGAGCCCTGACTGCGCCTGCGCTGGCGACTCGGTTTTCGCGTGGGCTGCTGGGGCGTGCGCATCAGAGGAGCGCAGGGGCGCGCGCAGTGGTGAGAACGAGCTTTGGTCGCGCGCACCAGGACCCGAACTCTGAGTGGAAACCGAAGACGCGCGAGGGAGGAGCGCGTGGAGGATGAAGAGGCAGGGGTCCTTCTCGGAGCGGAAACTGGCGCGGATACCGTCCGCGAAGGCCGGTGCGGAAGGGGGCGGGGAGGGGACGCTCAGCCCACCTCCCTCCCAGGAGCGGGCGGGCGGGGACTTTGACCAGTGGATTAAGCGCGATTTCCCTCGGAGCCTTTAGCTCGACACGGTCTGTCATTCCGGCTTTAAACGCGTAGAAACGGGTGGCCTGAGAAGGGGCATGTAGCACGGGTGGCCCTGCTCTGGAGCCAGATGTGTGGGTTTGAATCCCGGCGCCACCGTGTATCGCCGTGCAACCGCGTTCAAGTTGGTTAACTTCTGTCAGCCTCACGTTTCCCGTCGCCGCAGGGGAGCCCTGTCCTTTCTTCACGGCATCGCTGTGATAGTTAAATGTCGAGTGCCGAGCACAGTGCCTAACCTGTGGTGACCGCTCCATAACTTGTAACTGCAACAGTGGAGGCGGGATTGTTCCCAAAGCCACACAGCTACGAAGCGGCAGAGCTTGGGGCTGCCACAAGACCCCGGTTCTTCCTTTCGCACAGGGTAGGATAGCGTGGCAGGTGCTAGGGATTTGGCAGAACCCTCCTCCGTGAACTCTTGCTTCCTCCAAACCAATGGTCCTCAAACTTTTTGATCTGAGGAGCGCTTTACCCTCCTAAAAATTGAGATCCTCAAAGACTTTTTATTTATGTCGGTTAAATCTATTGATATTAACTGTATTCGAAATTAAAACAAATTTTTTAAATGTTTATTAACGGGAAAATGACTATAATAAACGCCTTACATGTAAATGCAAACAACATTTTTAATGAAAAATAACTTTTCCTAAACAAAATAATATAGTGCAAATGTTTGGTATTTTTGTAGTTCTCTTTACCAGCTGGCTTAATGGGATTCTCATACCTGTTTTCTTATACCTGCTTCTGCATTTAATCTGACATGCCAGGTAGCCTCCCCAGAACTCCACTTATGAAATAGTAACAGTGAAAAAGCAAATAAAGGTTTAATGTTGTTATGAAAATTTTCACTGCACAGACTTTGAAAGGGTCTTAGAAGATCCTAAGATAACTATAACTAAGGTCCTCACAGCTAACTAACTGACCTACCACACTTTGAGAACTGCTGCTCCAAAGAAGTATCTTTGTCTTTGATCCCTACAAAGAACTTTGTTTCTTAGGACAATTGCCCTACTCTGCCTTCTCTCTCAGTCATTTGTGTGCATTCCTGCTCTCTGCTAGCTAAGGCTCTTTCTTGCATGAGAGGCAAGTGGTACCCCTGCAGCATTGTCCATTTATATTGACCTGACAGCTGGTGAGGGTGGCCATCAGAAAACTCATGGAATTAATGCAGCATTGTTGGTTAAGAACATAGGATGGACTTAACTCTTTCACAGTTTGAGACTGATAGCCTTCTTTTTAATAAATGAGGCAGTCAAAACTTGATATTAGCAGATGATAGATTTTTGTTTTTCAAATTAAAAGTTGCACTTTAAAAAATGAAAGCAATATGTTGGGTAGAAAAAAAATCAAGCAATATAGGAAAGTAAAAAAGAGAATAAAGGCATTCCAAATCCCAGCACCTAGTTGTAAATCATTATCAGTATATGGTAACCATTCTTTTGGGTATTATTACCCTAAGTATGCATTCAAAAATCTTTTTTAAAAAGATTTTTATTTATTTTTAGAAAGTGGAGAAGGGAGAGGAAAAGAGAGGGAGAGAAACATCAGTTGGTTGCCTCTCACATGCCCCCAACCTGGGGTCGGGCCCACAACTCAGGCATGTGCCCTGACTGGAAATCAAACCGGGGGACCTTTCATTCACAGTCCAGTGTTCAATGCAGTGAGCCACGCAAACCAGGGCTTAAAAATCTTAATTTTTAAAATATATGCTAAGCTTACAGAAAAAAACCCTCAAAACTCTGTTCTCAACATATTTTTTAGTGTAAATATGTGATTTTTTATGACTGTAATTATTCAGTCTTTAATAAATCTTTGCCTGACTGTTGTGTACCGTAGTAGACACAGTGCTTTGTTGTGAGTGATGAAGATTTCTCACATAAAGACCTTACTTGAGAACTTGAAATCAAGTAAGAGTGATCTGCAGAAATAATAATAGCTAGAAAATAATTAGTATTTTGAATAGATACAATTAATGTTTGAAAGAAGAACATGTAATTTATATGGAGTTACATGAGTTCAAAAAAGGGGGATACAATTTCCTATTTTGAGAGAGGAAGTATCTTGGAAAGACTATATGATTTGACATGAATCTTGGAAGAGTTTAGCAGTCAAAGATGGAGCTGGAAGGATTTTGTGGATTAAGGAGATGGCATCAGCAAAAACAGGGATGGGGATTAGAAAGAAATGGAGGCATACAGAGAAAGTACTGTGTAGTTAATGAAACTAATACTTTTTACACATTTAGTTGGTAGTATCTACTTTACAAGAATTATTTCTATCCTCATTACTCTGAGGTAGGTACTAAAACGCATGCTGTTTTATAGGCATTTAGGCTGAGTAATTTGTCTAGAATCAAACAAATATGTGGTTGAAGGCCAGGACTTGTGAAGTCCATCCCAGCTCTTAAACATATTTTCGTTGTAAAGAAATTTAAATGTCTGCAGGCATTCATTGAGAAGCATTGAAAGAATCTTGACCTAGAATGTGATGATGTTTTAGGAAGATTAATTTGGCATTCAGTGTCTATTTTTCTCAGTCTCATTTCTTATACATATGTCCATGTTCTTCATAGTCCAGAGACATCAATTTTATAATTAATGTGGTATTTTATTGCTTTCATGGGCCCTGGTGCACTTATCTACTTTCCTATTGATGGACATTTGGATTTTGGCAGCAAAATATAAAATGTTAGTGATAGATTGGCCTGGATGAATAGTCCCATCATGGTATTGCATTGTTTTTCATGTGTTTTAGGAACAGCAAATGGATTTCTCATGGAGGTGTGTGTTGATTCAGTAGAGTCAGCTATAAATGCAGAAAGAGGAGGTAAGAAAAACTAGAGAATGAATGACAGTTTATAGTTCTTTTAAGAGTCTGAAAATGAATCTGTGGACTGATCTTGCAAGCCTTTGTGATTTGGAAGGATCCTAGTAGTCCTTTTGAAAACAACCAACTAGAAAACCTACTTGAAAATTATGGTCTTCTAGTCTTACCCCCCTAGTAGGTGACATTTTGAGTCAGAATCCACAATAGTGCTTACCAACCTCATTTTTTTTTTATTGAACTTCACAAAAATTTAATGTCTTTCAAACCACTGATTTAAAGACGATTTTAGAGATTTTTATTATTAGGACTTTTATCTTTTTTTTAACATTATTTTTACATCAAGGTTACTTTTGCACTGTGAACCTACTTTAATAGGAACCATAGAAATTTCCATCATCTCAGGATCAGAAAAAATTTTTAACTTTTTATTATGGAAAAGTTCAAACATATACAAAAATAGAATAGTATAATGAATTCCCATGCCCCCATAACTTATTTTCACCCATTTTTAGTACATGGCCGGCCAATCTTCCATCCATTGTGGGGGTGTGCAAACTTTTTTGTAAAGAGTAATATAATAGACTATATTTTCAGCTTTCCTGGCCACATTTGGTCTTTGTTGCATCTTCTTTGTTTTCTTAAATAATCCTTTGAATATGTAAACACCATTCTTAATTTGTCAATAAAAAACAATGAAGTACTAATACATGCTCCATCATAGATGAATCTTGAAAGATTATTCTAAGTGGGACAAAAACAATAAGAAAAAATACATTGTATGATTCCTCTTATATGAAATGTCCAGAATAGGCAAATTTATGGAGACAGAAAATAGATCAGTGGTTGCCTAAGGCTGAGGCACATGTGGACAGGGGGAAGCGACTGCCTAAAGGATGCCAGGCTTTTTAGGGGAGTTTATGAAAATGCTCTAAAATTGATCATGGAAATGGTTGCAGAACACTGTGAGTACACTAAAAACCATTGAATTTATGCACTTTAAATGGGTGCATTTTATGGTATGTGAATTGTACATGTGGAAATTTTTATTTTTTGTGCTGAGCAATGCATTTATTTATTTAATCACAGGTGCTGGTCGGATTGAATTATGTTCAGGTTTATTGGAAGGAGGAACCACACCCAGCATGGGTAAGTGACCTTTTTTGGATTGCCAGAAGATAATTGATAATCTTTTTCATTGGAATCCTTTACTGATGTTACTACCATGTTAACTATGCTTGTGGATGTTGCATCAGAAATGCTTACAGTTGTAAATAAACTTGTCTATCAAAAATGCGATAAAGTTGATTTTTTTTCCCTTATACATCAAAAAGTTGAGAGATAGGGAATTGCTCTTAATATTGGTTCAGTTGTTGTGCAGTAATTTATCTTTCCATTTTGGCATACGCAGTTCATTGACTTTCGTCTTCATTGCTACCCTCTTGGTCTTTATATTGTTGTCATATGTTTTACTTCTGTATATGTTAAAAACTCCACACTATGTTGTTTGTTGTATTTCCACTGAGGTATTTTATTTGCACATATTTATTACATCCCTAGAAAAAGGATCCCAGGACTTTCCTTCTCATGTGTTTTGGTCTTGCTACTTCATGGTCTGTAATGCCCACTGATGTTGTCAGTACAATGAAACCAAACTGACAGGCCGAGAACAGGCTCGTCTGCCATTTTCAAGATCTTTGAGTTACATATCAAATCTGCAGTTGATCACACTTGTTTAACTTGCCCATGAGGTTCACAGCAATTTTCACAGCTGTGACTTTTGTTTAAAGAGTGTGAAATAATAAGAGAACAATCATATTTATGCATACATAGTTACCATTTCTGGTGCTCTTACTTCCTTTCTATAGATCTATTTTTCCATCTGTCTTTATTTCCCTTCTGCCTAAAGTAATTCTTCTATCATTTTTTATAATACAGGTGTGCTGGTAATGAATTATTTCAGCTTTTGTATGTCTGAAAGCATTTTTTCCTATTTTTAAAAAAGATATTTTTGCTGAGTGTAGAATTCTAGGTTGACAGTTTTTTCTTTTAGTACCTGAAAGATGTTTATTCACTCTCTTCTTGCTTGTGTTGTTTCTGACAAGAAATCTGCTATCATCTATACCTTTGTTGTTTTCTGTGTAATATGTCCCTTTTCTCTGGTTTCTTTTAAGGTTTTTGTTTTGGTGGTGGTTGTCATTCCTTATTCTTGGTTTGGAGCAATTTGATTATGATGTCCCTGAGTGTAGTTTTCTTCATGTTTTTTAGACGTTGCATTTATACTTTTTATCACATTTGTAAAATTTTCAGCATTCAGGGTCCTCTACTCCCCTCCTTCAGAGACTTCAATTGAAGTTATTCAGTTATAATAATTCAATTATAGTTATAATTGAATATTTTCAGTTGAATATTTGATTGCATTGTTCTACAATTCGCTGATGAACTACTCTTTTCTTTAAGTCTTCTTTTTCTTTGTGTTTTATTTTGCTTGGATTTCAAGTTTACTAATCTTTTCTCCACAATGTCTAATTGTTGTTAATCCCACCTAGTGTGTTTTTCATCTCACACATAGTTTTCATCTCTAGAAGTTTGAGTCTGTTGTTCTGTCTCCCATGTAGCTTAACTTTTTTGAACATATGGAATAAATAATAGCTTTTCTAGTGACTTGGCTGCTAATTCTAACATCTGTATCAGTTCTAAATTCTTTTTGTTTGATTCATTTATCACCTCATGATAAGTCTTATTTTCCTGCCTGATGATTTTTTATTGACTACAAGCATATATTACTTTGAGGTTGATGATAGCATTTTTTAATATAAATATATATGCAGTATCCCTTTGAAATCTCACTAAAAGAGGGTATTCCTCAGCCATCTTATGAAATCTCTAGAACATATCTGTAAATTTGACTGCAGTCTGTTTTTTGCAACAGCAATCATGATTCACTATTTGGTATTGAGCATGTTGATATCCCATGCAAACTTAGGGTTCTTTTAGCAAAGAAAAATAAGTAAATTCATATTGGGTAAACACTAATGGTGCTTGCCACAAATTGTAACTATTGAAGAGTTCTGAATTGTGTCATACTTAGGTACTTGTATTCATAGATCTCTGCATAAAATCACAAATAAGTAGAACTTTGCTCCCTTTTACATATCTCTTTCAAAAACAGGTTTTGCTAAAGTGTCTTTGTCCATTAAAGGGTCATAACTTTAACACTATGCAACCATCTCTCTAGTAGGTTTTAAATAGAGCTGGCATCAGTTAGAAAGGAGAAGCTGGATCTTAGGGAAGACACTGGCAGGACATTGAGCCTGGTGGTTATTACACTTCCAAATGTTACATACCAATAAAAGGATTATTGTTGAGTCAACTGACAAGAGCTTTTAAAATGCGGTAACTTCCTTCTATTTTTTAAGTTGCTCTTTTTTTACCTTTGATTTTTTATTTAGCTTATCCTGTGCCTACTTTTTTCCCCTCAGTATCCTCCTTCCTTTTAGGTCCACTTTTCTGTGGTTTCCTTAGTTCTTCCTTTTTTATATGAGTGATACTGTCATAAGAGCATATGTAAAAAACCAATGATATTTTACTGACTTCCTAGAGCTTTTAGCTCTCATTTGCGTTTTAATTAGTCTGATTCCCATTCTTGTAGGTGTCCTTCAAGTAGTGAAGCAGTGTGTCCAGATCCCAGTTTTTGTGATGATTCGGCCACGTGGAGGTGATTTTTTATATTCAGATCGTGAAGTTGAGGTGATGAAAGCTGACATTCGTCTTGCCAAGCTTTATGGTGCTGATGGTTTGGTATTTGGGGCACTGACTGAAGATGGACATATTGACAAAGAACTGTGCATGTCCCTTGTGGGTAAGAATTTGTATCTGAGACCAAAAAGCTTCTAATGATGATTGCATTTAATATTCCTGATACAGAAAACCACAATCACAAAACTGACGTTTCAATCACACCTGCAGGCACTTATAGTAACCTATAATAAAGAGTAGCTATTGAGATGTTTGGGCAGAGGGTGTGTGTGGCATAGCCTTCCTCACTCTTTTCAGTTGCTAGAGAGCTGGTTTTGCTACTGTTCCTGACGGGATAAAGGAAAGTTTACCTTGATATCTTTAATTATTGCACCGAAACCCACAAAAGCTGTTGCATTTGGTGAAGATGGGGAGGTATGGAGAGGGCAGAAGTAAACTATGTTACTAGGTCAAAGTATTTCTTGAAGATTCTCGGAGGAGTGAGTAATTAATATAATGAATGCTGCCCTTATAGTTGACGGATTTTATAACTTTAATTTGGTGCTCTAAGGAGAGGATGATAATTTTTTTTAAAGATAAACATTAGATTAATGGAAACATAGGAGTTTTGAATTTGGAAGGCTGCCATTTTATTATTATGTCAGTTTACTTAGGAAGATATATAAAAGTCCCATCTAACATGGAGAATACTGTATATAGCAATCAATGATGATCTCATCGTTAATGTTATGTGACTTTCTTTTATAGCTATGTGCCGTCCTCTGCCAGTCACTTTCCACCGAGGTGAGTCATTCCCATTTTAGAAGTTCTGTTGAATAGTGTCACTTATCTGATTTCACAACTGTTTTTTGGAACAAAATTCTGTAGTGTTACAGTGTTACCAATTGGTTTCTTTATACTGATCTTGGGACTAACAGTTGTAAATTTAGAAATGTACAACTTCTAGAATTATGAAGTCTTAGTTGTGAAAAGTTGTTCAAAATCGACGGTGCTGGAAAAAAATAGATGGTTAGGGTGGAGGGGTATAATAGAGGGAGAGAGTGAGCGTTGCCTACAAGTATATGTACTTGTCACAGCATTCCAAGCAAGAATCCTGATACTCATTTTTATTAAATTGCCGTAGGTCATACACAACCCCCAAAAGAATAAATTACTGTAGCTAGTGAAATGAAATTTACTGCCTGGCTTAAGCTAGACAAGACCATTCCTGGAGCTAGGAGCGAGGTGAACTTTCCCATAAGAATATATGACTCATGGGCAAAGAGGGAGAGGATATCTGAAAAAGAATTAGATTCTGTTAGGTAGGAAGAAGAAATAGATGCTGGACAGTCAATGAAGAGATAGATGTTCGTTATAGTGCACGAAATTGCTTTACATTATTGATAACTTCATCAGAATAATTTCTAAAATGTATCTAATTTCACATGAAAATACTTCCTGTCTATAAGTCACATAGTTATAATTTCCATACACTTTTGCCAAACGTTGGTAAATTGAAGGAGTAAGCGTCAGTTTTGCCATCAGAGGGCACTGCTATTGCACAAGAAATGAAGGAAGTCTTCAGTCAGTTATTTTTTTTTTTTGACTTGATAGTATCACCTGAGAAATTGTTGAATGTTTTTCTGACCTTTTGAGTAAGGATTCAGAGATTAGGATGAGAGTAGACACCAGCACTTACATCCATTTATATAAACTAGAGACAGAGCATTTATTACCCTGTCTTTCTCTAAATGGGTAATACCACCAGGAAACTGTTTTCTTGACTTGCTATTTAGCAGTGCTTCTCATTAACTAGCAGTAGCTAAAAGATGTTAGAGTGCTTAAAAGTCAGAACCTTGAGGCTGGTCAAAAGCTTTTTGAAATATGACAAATAATTTTAATAAATAAACATCTGAGAAACACAGTTTAAAATTTGATGTGCTAAATAATTCAAAATAAACCCATCATATTGAATGTATTTTTTGTTCTTAAACTAAGAAAATCATTTCAGATTTCTGTTCTTTTTTTTGCAGTTACAAAACTGACTTTTCAGTCACACCTGCAGGCACTAACTTATTTTATATGTTTATTAAACTATTCAATAAGTTCAACAAAAATATTTTCATGTTCTCAAAATTTTATGTGTGCCTGGGTTTACTCATGTATTTAAATGGGATAGTATGTGAACCAAGGCATTTTCTAGAACTAGTAAGTAATGTTTAATTCTACTTCTTCAGTTTGTCTGAAGCCTTACAGTAGATGTTACCAATTTTGAGTCACTCGCCTCTCACATTTAAAATTTTACTGTACCTGATTGCTACCTGTGTAAATTTATTTAATAATTTTCTTAAAGTAAATCCTAAATAAATGTATTTTAAAGAGAAACTTTTATAATTAATGAAAACTGGAAACTTTTTACTCTAATCTGCATTTCATTAAGTAAATCCATCTATTCACATGTGTACCATCTAAACAATCACACATACCACCAGTGGTATGCAAGTGATGGTGTGCAGGTAAACTGGCTCTTGGGGGAAAGAAGCCCCAATTTGTAGCATTTGTTGATTTTTTGTGGTTTAAATACTCCCACCTTAAGTGATTTCAAGCTGCCAATGGATTAATGATCGTGTTTGCAAAATTTCTAAATATTTAACAGTTGGCTCTTGCTAGCTATGTCTAGCTTACCACTATATATATACTACACTTTAGTAAGCACTGTGTTAGTGATATCTGTTCAAAATTCAAATCAATTTTATTTATTTCAGCCTTTGACATGGTTCACGATCCAATGGCAGCTCTAGAGACTCTCTTAACCTTGGGATTTGAACGAGTATTGACCAGTGGGTGTGACAGTTCAGCTCTAGAAGGACTACCTCTAGTAAAGCGACTCACAGATCAGGTACACATGATTTCTTTCTTTTTTTCCTAAGACTGTTGTGATTACTCCTGATACTCTGTTGTGTAGCTAGGTTGTGAAACTAAATATTACTGACTTCATGTTTGCTATATGGGAAAAAGCAAGCATGCAGTAATATATTTATATAATTCTTATTTCTTTCATGTGAGCGTTTCAGTAACCAAGGCTCTTAAAGATCAGATTATAGACAATGCCTAAGGATCTTATCTAATTTCGGTAACCAGAGCAAGTTTTACTTTTTCCCTGCCATCAGCGTTGCATAGTTTTAAACCATATCTTCTCAGTGGCAGTTTGTATATTCAGGAGATCCCATATAAAATTTGAGATATTTATCATTTTTAGGTGAATTTTAAAACTAAAACTATATTCTTCTCTCATCTTTTTCTCTATATCAAGATAGGAGGAAATACAATAGTTTTCTCTTATATGCCCTGATGTGTTTGCATCATTTGTAGAGCAGTTGGAAGATGGCTTTGTCATTGGGGTATGTCTACATTTTTCTGACATCAGCCCAGAGGCGTTCTGGAGTTAGTGAGTATGGACTTTGAGAAGAGAGAGTTTTGGATTTGAGACTCAGATTTGAAGTTTATTTGCTGTGTAATGTTGAATAGAGTACTAACCTTTATGCCTCTGTTTCCTCCAGTGTGAAATTGAGATAAGTTTAATACTTTTCTATATAGGGTTGCTCTAAGGATTGGTAGAGATAAGCTACCTAAGAGCCTTAGCACAGGGTTTGACATATAATGCATTTTAATACATGTTAGTTTCTATAATTATTACTACTGCTTTTGTTAATAACATTATTTAGTGTTCCTGGGTAGACACCTGTTTATGTTTGCTCTTCTATAGCCATGAAAATAATTTTTAGATATTTCACATAAGGATCTGATGTGACTTTGCTAGTCTGGAACTTACTGATTTTACAATACTTATTAAGTATATAGTAGGAGCAGGGCATTTGTATTATGGCGATAACCAAGGGGGGGGGGGTGTGTGTGTGTATAATCATTGCCCTTACAATCTAGTGCACAACAGGCACTTTTAATAGAGTGAGCAGTTTTCATAGAATGCTATAAAAAAAAGGTACCGTGGGAACACATTGGACAGGAATTAAGTCTAGATTTGAAGGATGGGAGTTGGCAGTAGTTAGCTTCCCAGAAGAAAAGACATCTGTCTACTCTGTGAGGTCTTACTCATTTGAAAGATGATTAGAAGTTATCCATGTAAAAAGGGGTGGAGGAAAGGTAGAGTGGGGGAATGCTCCATGTAGAATAAATAGTATAGGCAAAGAAATAGAAACAAAAGTGAGCATAACTTAAGATATTGAAGAATTACCATGATATTGAATGTGAAGAGAATACTGTCCAGAGTCTTGAAAACTAAGAGTTTGTATTTTATCCCTTGTGTACTAGGGAAGCCTGCAGGGTTTTAAAATAGAAGAGTTGATGCATCAGGTTTCTGTGGGGGTTTTTTTTCCCCAAATGTAGAAAACACTTAATTCCCCATGATTTTTTTTTTTTAAAGATTTTATTTATTTATTTTTAGAGAGAGGGGAAGGGAGGGAAAAAGAGAGGCAGAGAAACATCAACGTGTGGTTGCCTCTCAAGTGCCCCCAACTGGGAACCTGGCCTACAACCCAGGCACGTGCCCTGACTGGAAACTGGACTGGACCCTTTGTTTTGAAGTCCAGCAGTCAGTCCACTGCACCACATCAGCCAGGGCACAGGTTTCCATTTTTCAAATTGATACCTAGCAGGGAGTAGAAAATAATTGCTGTAGTCACATGTAGCATTTTAAATGTGTGTGTGTGTGTGTGTGTGTGTGTGTGTGTGTGAGAGAGAGAGAGAGAGAGAGAGAGAGAGAGAGAGAGAGAGAGAGAGAGAGGTTTGTAGTTTAATCATTGGTTGGCAGGAAGAGCAGGGTTAACTATTCTTATTATACACTAACTTTAAAAAAATTGTATGTATTTAAGATATATAACATGCTTTGATATACATTATATATAATAAAGTAATTACAGTCCAGCTCATATCTGTTTATATAGTTACTGTGTGTGTGTGTGTGTGTGTGTTAAGAGTAACTGAAATCTATTCTCAGTAAATTTTCAGTACTATTAAATAAGGCAATATTATTATTGTTGAAACCAGAGAAGTCAGCATTCAGGCTTCCTTGTCACTACCAGAATCAGTAAGTGGAAACAAGGATTGAATCTCTTTGGGTGCTTTATTCAGATGCTGGTGGTCTGAGAAGACAGCAGGTTGTGTGCCCTCAATTACTGTTTTAACATCCCATCTCAAGCCGACCTTTCTATAAGGAGAAGAAAGGGTAGGCAAGAACGGGTAAGAAAGAGGTTTAGAAAAAAGGTTACTATATCTGCTGTGTATAATGTGCACCCACTTTTTTGGCCCAAGCTTTGAGGGGAAAAAATCTTTCATTTTAATTTTTTAATTCAATTATTTATTTATATTTAGGCACTTGTTTTTTTGTATAAAAAGGAATTTTAGAATTTTTTTTGAACATACGGTACAAGGAATTTTATGTAACAAATAATTACAGAACACAAGAACAGATACAGGGTATTTCAGCACTACCTATGAATAATGTGCATCCTTATTTTTCCCTCAAAAATTTGGGCAAAAAAGTGCACATTATACATGGCAAAATATGGTAATTGGATAATCATTGCAGGCCCGCTGCTATTTTTCCTTGTACTTCTTTATCTGTTGATCAGCAATTCTTTATCTGCATCATAACTGTTCCCTCTCTGGAACAATATGTACCATTTCAGTAGCTTGCAGACCCCTGGGGCACAAAGGCTGAATTGTCAGCCTCCTAGAGTCTTGTAGGTCATGCATTCCAGTTCCTGGAATAACAGCTTTCCACATGCACTAATCATTTAAGGTTATCAACTATGACTGAAGCTAAAATCTTTAACTCTTGGGTTCCTCTATCAGTCCCTGTTACTTAAATACTAGTATGGAGGTTCTGTTTTTGCACAGAATATAATTTGTTGTTGGCTCATACTCTACAAAAGAGGATTTTTCACACCTTAATATTGTAATGTGCAACTAAAACAATTTTGTAACAATCCATCATTTTTTTCTATGACCACTCTTTCCAAAACATTTATTGGTTTCTGTTTCTCTTTTTGCATCTGCATATTATTTCTTATCCTCACCTTTTTTTGGCATTGAAACATTAAAGGATGGCAGTTTTTATTGTCTTTAATAATGTTATATTCATTATACTTGAAATTGTTTGGCTTTCTCATAGAAAAAAGAAACCCAGACATAAACCTTTATAATGCCCACCTACTTGTCTACAGCACAATTTTAATAAAAATTTTTACAGATAATTGGACAATTTATATGATGTGGGTAGAGAAATATTAAGAGTGATTCTAAAGTGGCCAGTCTTGTAAGTCAGGAGCTCTGATCTTTGATCCATTGCTTAAGCCAGTTCAATATCTGATTGATATTATCCTCTGTATCTTCTGGTTTATTGCTGGGCAGCTGATGCACTGTTTCCTTCTTGTAGGATGCTAATGCTTTTCATAAAGAACTTGAAAAAGTTCACACTCAACATTATTTTCTAGTTTTTTCTTATTATGACCCCTTGTTTAAAGTCCTTTGTACAGTACACTGTTACTTGTTTTGAGCACAAAAACTATATGAAACCAGAGTTCAGGGAAGAAATCACAACCATGATAATCAACAGTAACTCCACCTTCACTCATTTGGTTTTCTAACTCATCAACTACTCTATCTTCATGTAAAATGGGACAATCATACTCTATCATAGCCACCATATAACTGCCCTTCTCAAGCTAAATCACCCACATGAATGTATTTTAGTCCTGATCTTGATGCAAGTTCTTTGCCTAGTGTGGTTTTTCCAACCACTGGTGTACTGGTGGGTGGGATGTTCAGAAGCAACATGGTCCTCATTGTGATGGCTCCCTACCCTCACTTTCTTTAGACTAAAAAACATTTGGAATCCTTCTCATAAATGGCTTCTACAGTGTATCTAGCTCTTTAAGAACTGCTTTAGAATTTGTTGCTTTGCTAAATAAAATCCCTCAAAGAACAATCATGTTGAATATTCACCTTAACTTTACACTGTTACTTAAAGCTTGAGCAAAGTATCTACAATGTGTCTTAAAAGTAAGGAGAAAGGTGGTTTCTCCCTCTACTCATGACTCTATTCTCTTATCAATTGTTGTCACCTTCCCTTTTCACTGCTTTTATACAATCACTGTTTTTGTAGACTTTCTGCTTCTCTTCCCTTTTTTTGCATTTGTCGTTGCTGGTGTTAGTCAATTTTTACTTTATTCCCTTCTTTTGGTTTCTGTTCCCTTTAATCCTCTTTCTTCGTTACTTTTCTGCCCCTCCTCTCTCAGCAGATATGATACCTCTTTTCTCCCCATTCATCTTCCCCACACTAAGCCCATCTTTCAGTTTTCTCATTTGTCCTACATGGACATGATGTAGAATTAAGTATTTTTTCAACATAAGTTCTTTGGCTTTTCCATTTTCTATACTATTCTTAACCTCCCCCTGTCTATTTTGTACCTACCATTTATGCATCTTACTCCCTGTACCTTTTCCTACATTTTCCCTTCTCACCCTCCCTGCTGATGACCCTCCATGTAACCTCCATTTCTGTGATTCTACTCCTGTTCTAGTTGTTTACTTAGTTTGTTTTTGTTTTAGGTTCAGTTGTTGATAGTTGTGAGTTTGTTGTCATTTTCCTGTTCATAGTTTTTGATCTTTTTCTTAGATAAGTCCCTTTAATATTTCATATAATAAGGGCTTGGTGATGATGAACTCCTTTAACTTTACCTTATCTGGGGAGCACTTTATCTGCCCTTCCATTCTAAATGATAGTTTTGCTGGATAGAATAATGTTAGATGTAGGTCCTTGCCTTTCATGACTTTGAATACTTCTTTCCAGCTCCTTCTTGCCTGTAAAGTTTCTTTTGAGAAATCAGTTGATAGTCTTAAGGGAACTCCTTTGGAGGTAATTCTCTCCTTTTCTCTTGCTGCTTTTAAGATTCTTTCCTTATCTTTGGTGTGTGCTTCCTTGGGTCCATCTTTTTTTTTTTTTTTTTTTTCTTTCTGGGACTGAAAACCTCCAGGTCCAACTTCTTTGGGACTCTGAGCTTCCTGGATCTTTTGGGAGTCTATTTCCTTGGCAAGAATTGGGGAAGTTCTCCTTCATTATTTGTTCAAATAAGTTTTCAGTTTCTCACTCTTCCTCTTCTCCTTCTGGCAGCCCTGTGATTCAGATGTTGGAGCATTTAAAGCTGTCCCAGGGGCTCCTAAGCCTCGCCTCACTTTTTTTGAATTCTTGTTTCTTCATTCTGTTGTGGTTGAATGTTTATTTCTTCCTTTTGTTCCAAATCATTGATTTGAGTGCCGGTTTCCTTCCCTTCACTGTTGGTTCCTTGTGTATTTTTCTTTATTTCACTTCTCATAGCCTTCATTTTTTCCCTCTATTTTTGTGACCATACTCAACCATTTCTGTGAGCATCCTGATTACCAGAGTTTTGAACTCTGCATCTGAAAGATTGGCTCGCTCTTCATCACTTAGTTGTATTTTTCCTGGAGTTTTTATAATGTTCTTTCATTTGGGCCATACGTCTTTGTGTTGGTGTTCCTGTTATATTATAAGGGGCAGAGCCTTAGGTATTTGCCAGGGCAGGGCAACTTACGTCACTGCATTGTGGTGCTGTATGTTGGGGAGGGGTCAAAGAGGGAAAAATGCCACGTGCTCAGCTCTCGCTCCTCTTTCAGTCACTTCCCCTGCTACCCACAAGCAAATTGGGCCCTGCTGGTGCTGATTCCCAATTGGGTGGGTTTGTGTATGTTCTGGAACACTGTGGGTCTCTCCAACAAACACTCCTGTGAGGCTGAGAGTTTTGTCTGCTGCTGCAACCCCCACAGATTTTTACAGCCAGAGGTTTAGACGCTTTCTTTTCCAGCACTGGAACCCTCAGTTGTGTGGTCTGTCTCACTCTCCAGATGTTCCTCCTGGTTTATCCGCATGCAAATGTGGGACCGCCTGGACCACCAGCCACCACCTTGCCATGCATTCCCTCCTCCCTGGCTGCCCGTCTCTGCACCTCCTACCAGTGTGGATGAATGTTTCTTCCTTAACTCCTTCGGTGTTGCACTTCCATACAGTTCAATTTTCTGGCAGTTCTGGTTGTTTCTTGTTTTGAAATTTTTTGTTGTCCTTCTTTTGGTTGTGTGAGAAAACAAAATGTATCTATCTACGCCTCCATCTTGGCCAGAAGACAGGTGGTTCTTGATTGAATTTTTTCCATTGTTCCTCACCACTCAGTAGAAGAAGGACTGGTTACCTAACCCTGAGATGGATAGAGTGTAGGCTGAGTACATACATAAGCTGAACAATTAAGGCAGATGACTTGGACTTGTTTTGGCTTGGTAGGATTGGTTGGTCCAGTATTAAAAACCCATCACAGGGAATCCACATATGAAAAAATTCAATTTATGTAGTATGGAAAGATTTTATTCTGCAAATTAGTGAGCCTGACACAATATGTAATTTTTATTCTGTCCTTGTTACCTACCTGGTACTAGCAGTTCCACTAAGTATGCATTTGTAATGGGGTGATTTCCTTTTGACTCTCACTGATATATCACCAAAATTTATTTAAGAAATAATTAATTAATTAGGAAATAAAAATGATGGAGATTGGAATAAAAGTACGGAAATGTCAATACTTCTAGAATTATCAAAAATTAAATTAATCCATATAGTCCAGTATTACTTGAAACCTAGTTAAATGGACCTATGGTTTTATTTAATTGGTATGATAAACTAGGGAATTTAGTTGAGGATACAAAAGTTGAGTAGATTTTTTCTAGTAATTTACAGTTATGCTGTGCTCTTCCTTTCCTGCTGAAATCTTGTTTAAGTTCAACTGCTTCTATCTTATCATATACCAAGAACTTAGATTAGGGTTATTTATCAGTAATCTCTTAAGGTGGTGTGATTATTCGGTATTTATATTGTATTCTCCTATTCTTTGTGTTTATAACAGTACAAATTTTTAAAGTAATGCAATAAAATAACTGGATAGAAAGAGTTACTATGCTGAACATATTACTTATCCAAGATCCCAAAGAAACAAAAGATGAAAATTAAACACTAATAGCAATTTTTAAAATTTAACTTAATGTTTCTGTTCTCATTGCCTTATTATCTCATTTAGAGAAAGATATTAAATTTACTTGTTTATTTTTTTTTTCAGGCAAAAGGCAGGATTGTGGTAATGCCAGGTATTTATTTATCTATCCATTCACTAGTGTAACACTGAACTGTAGTGGAAGAAGAACAAAGGAGGCAGGGCAGTATGGGAGAAAGTATTAGTACATGGTGTTCAGAAAGAAGAATATATCATTTCATTAACATGTTTAAGATTGGAAGATCTCTGCTGGAATTTAAAACTTCAGATAAGGAGAACATTCTAGAAGGGATAAGCTCAGAGAAAAGCAAAAAAAGAAGTAGATTAGGATTGGGTTTTCTCCATGTTTGCTCTTCCATAGTGTAGAATTTTGTGAATGTGGATGTTCATCTCTGGTAAGACACACCAAGTTTGCTGCTAGACTGTGCCAAGTGTCCAAGTTGTTAACAAGGTGTGAACAAATAATATCCTGGATAAATGTAATACTCAGGTCCTGAAAATCTCCAATTACCAAATTCTTCTTGTAGTTAGAACAATTGGATCATATGCTCCTGATAACTATAAGATCAATTAAGTATGTACTGGCTCATTATACATGAACAATTTTTAAAGAATTAAATAAGGTGACCTAGAATCAGAGGGAGACAAATATAAAGATTGTCTTAATTTTTTATTATAAATTTCTCAAACCTTAAAAATGTAGCAAATAGCATATATTCATTCCATGGGTTTAACATTTTGTAACATTGGCCTCATCATCCTGAGGTATTTTAAAGTTCAGTTAAAGGCATCATGGCATTTTATCTTTATGCAGCTTTAAAAAATAAGAGCATTTTAGCATGATCACAATACCATTATCATATTTATCAAAATAAACAGTAATTCTTTAATACCATTTAATACTCAGTCAATACTCTCCTCTCTCTAGTTGCCCCCAGAATGTTTTTATAGCTGATAGGTTCAAATCAGGAGCTCATCAAAGAATAAGTATTACACTTGGTTGTTATCCTAATATTTTTTAATATGGAAATTTTTCTTTTTGTTTTTTAAATATTAAAATTTAAAAAGTTGTGGGCATTTACCCTGTAAAATGTTCTACTTCCTGGATTTATCAAATTTGTTTCCTTTTGATGTTGTTTAGCGTGTGTTTCCTAGCCCCTGCATTTCTTGTAAACTGGTAGCTAGATCATAAGGCTTGATTCGATTCTGGTTAAATATTTTGGTAAGGCTATTTCATGGGCGATTCTGCATGTCATATCATATCACATCAGAAGGCGCACAGCTTTGGATTGTCTCACCACCAAGGATGCCAAGACTGACCAGGAGCCAAAATGGTGATAGCTAAATAAAGGCCAACTTTTAAAAAGAGGCCAGGTAGAGGGGTAGTTTCAGAAATTTAGGAAACTTTTGACCTGTAGCAAGTCCCTGAAACATGAGCAGATAGAAAACGTATGTTATCTGTCAAATTTGAGACTGTTTATTAATTAATCAGGGAATGTTAAAGAGACTTAACTGAGTCTAATGTATTTCCACTTAAGACTAAATGTATTTAGTCTTGACAACTAGTAGCCAGATTAAGATAATTATTAATATTGCCTTTGCTTATTATATAATTATTAAGTTATCTACAATGGTCAAGGCATTACTTGGGATGCAGAGTTACACGAGAAACTACTTCCTAAAGAAGCTTAACAGTCCTAGGTGAGAAGGTGCTGTGTACAAAAATATTTATGACTGTTTAACAAACCCTACCAAGCAAATGATTATATGCCAACTTCTTTAGTAGATATGAAAAGACAGAAATTAACATGAAGTAATCATTTTACTTGAGGAACTCACAGAATAGCTCTATAAATAAATTATTACCATCTCATAAAAATAAGTACCAAAAGCAAAAATTCCCAGGTAAGTGAAACTGAATGCCTAATGAGTATTCATTACTAAGAAATATAAAGATAAGTAAAAATAGTAGTTTCCCCCCAGGGATGCCCAACCTGTGGCCTATGGGTCTTGTGTAGCTTGGGATGGCTGTGAATGCAGCCTAACACAAAATCACGAATTTACTTAAAACATGAGTTGTTTTTTTTTTTTGTGATTACGTGTTGTAATGTATTTAATATGTGGCCCAAGACAACTCTTCCTTTTCCAGTGTGGCGCAGAGATGCCAAAAGGTTGGGCATCCCTGCATCTAGGGACTTTCATAATGAAGCTTACAACGTATTTAGACACCAGTTTCCTCATCTGTATCCTCATTATCTGAGAGGATATTGAACTAATTGCCCTCTTAGGTTCCGACTGTAAAAATGTGTTACTCTGTGTTTGGAAAAATGTATTACCTATGTCCTAAAGTTGCTGATAACTGGAGCAACATGGTCTCAGTGGCCAGATACCTTTTTTTTTTTTTTTTTTACATTTTATTTATTTATTTTTAGAGAGAGAGGGGAAAGCAGGGAGAAAGAGAGGGAGAGAAACATCAGCGTGGTTGCTTCTTGAGCGCCCCCTACTGAGGACCTGTTCCACAACTCAGGCATGTGCCCTGAGTGGAAACAGTCCAGTGACCCTTTGGTTCACAGGCCAGCACTCATTCCACTGAGCCACTCCAGCGAAGGCTGGTGGCCAGATATCTTGTTATTTGTTAGAAGGAAATGACATATTTGTATTTTAATCCTTGTAACAAGCTCTGAGGTAGACAATTATCCCTCTTTTATTGGTGAAAAAAATTGAGGTTCAGTGGTTTAAAGTAATTTATTTAAGATCACGTAGCTTTGAAGAGTTACAGTGGTGAAGCCAAAATTTCAATCTAAATCTGACCTCTCAGTCTGTATTCTTTTTGCTCCTTAGGGCTCAGTGATGTTACTATACCACTAAGAAAAAAAAGTTTATGAGTTCGAAAGAGTGAATGAAATTAAGTCGCTTTAGCAACCTGAACAGCTTGAGATACAAAGTACATATTTTGTCAGTCATTAAAAATATTTATTGAATAGTCCTCTATATTAGGAGAGAAGGATATCAAAATGAATAAGTTAATTTTATATTTAAAATTTGTTATCAGCTGAAAATATTTGTAAATATTATAGAGACTGTTCATTAAAACAAATGAGTGATCATAAAGTACTCAGTTGTGCAGTTTTAATAAAGGAAAGTTAGCTTGTTCTATGAAATGAAACAAAAAATTGATATAATGAATAAACTGCATTACACTTGGCATTGTTCCCATGTCCAGTGACATCAATGTGGTTTCAAATCCTGGTCCAGAGAGAGAATCTTGGAGGTTCTTTTTCAGACACAGTTATGAGGCTGTTCTTTTTGTAGCTTTGTTCTCAAGCTTATCCTTCTTTTGTTTTAATTTGATTTTTTCTTTAACTGAGGAGGAGCAGGGACAGAATGCTTTACCGTTTTCCTTGCCCTAGCGTAATCTTTTTAGATTTAAAGTCTGTAGTATATAACATTGTTATGTAAACCAATGGACATAGAAGATTCCATCATAGATTCTGTAACCTTATTAGTTCTTCAGAATCTGTAGTTTGTCTTTCATCATTTTCTAATTCTAGCTTAGTAGGTAGAGCAAGCAGTCATTATTATTCATACTCACTAAATTTTATGCAAAATGCTATTATACTTAACGTATTACTTATTTTTTCCAATAGGGGGTGGTATAACAGACAGAAATCTACAAAGAATCCTTGAGGGTTCTGGTGCTACAGAATTCCACTGTTCAGCTCGGTCCGCTAGAGATTCAGGAATGAAGTTTCGGTAAAAGTGCATTCTTTGACACATACAAGCAGGGATAAGATGTATCTTTACTTCCCCACATAGGAAAACCTTAGTTAACAGCATGATAAATGAATGGAATGTTGTGATTAGTACATAAGTATTACAGTGGTTCTTATCCTGCTTTAAATAAGTGAGCTCTTCTGCACGTAGGTGAACCATTTAATCCTGAAGTCATTATTCATCTTAGACCAGTTAATAGTAAACTAATTTAATGGCTAAGCTTCAGATGAGTCAGATAGATATATGTGCTCATTTACCTGTGCTTTTTTTTTAGCAAACTTAATAACTATGGTATAAAGATGAAAGAGTCAGAGTTGTTTTTATCCCTCCTACCTTTAATACTTAAACCTTCCCTTACCCTTCCTCTCTGTTTTCAGTTATTCTGAAATTTTATTACCATTAAGGAATTAAAACTATGATGTGACTTGACTCCTATAATTCAATAGTTAGCAGTTGATTATAAGTTGGGGGAAAATGTGATATAAAAGAAACAAGGTTTGTCTACTAGATGTGTCAAGTAATTAATTAATAAAAATTATGAAGTATAGCAGTTCAGGGTCCTTGACTTACCTTGTTCAAGGCCGTAAAATAGCCTATAAAATGAAGTGCTGGTAGTAGGAGGGCCCACTTAACAACTTACATAATTATCTCTTCCTTTATTATTTCTTTTGCAGAAATTCCTCTGTTGCAATGGGAGCCTCTCTTTCTAGCTCAGAATATTCTCTAAAGGTAACAGATGTGACTCTAGTGAGGACTTTGAACGCTATAGCAAAGAATATTCTGGTTTAGCCAGACCTCTCTGAGAGACATGGATATCACAGGATGAAGACAGAAGAGTAGTTTACAATTCTCTATGACAAGATTTAACCTTCTTCTCTGGCCATAACAGTCAAGGTGTTCAAGTTTCATATGGATATGGAGGATGTTTCCAAGAAGAAAAAGAACTTGAAACAGAGCTACAATCCCTCCCTTTGCTTAATCTTGCCACCCGTCTTCATCGCCATGGTTAATCTAGTCTATGCTACTTCTGTAGACAGAGGTTTAATCTGTTTTCATTGGAATTAATTGATGAAATGAAAAAATTCAACTGCTAGGTATGAAGTTAGAGTGTGATTTGGGTCAATTTCATAGCAATATTTTGCATTTGTATTTGTAAAATAAAAATGTCCATGCTATTATGGCAGAGTCTCTTTATTTTTACCCTGAACATAGTCTAGCCAAATATGAAAGGGAAGGTTTTTGTTTTGTTTTTTCCTCCATTTTCTCTTTCTATTATGTATTCATTGGATATGTTGCCCTGGGCACGATGCTAAGGATACAGAGTAGAATGGTACAGCACAAAAATTCCCAGACTTGGGAAACAGGATGTGAAAGTTCCAAGACTTTGTAAAGACATAAGCGATCTCTTGTGTTCACCAGGTTACCTCTACCTCTGTTTCTAGATATAGAAATGGCTTAACCATTATGTTCATCTGACAGTTTACAAAGCCTTTCAATTGAGGGTACAGATAGGGACAATGCAGTTTAATGATGAGCAGGTCCCAAATGATGAAGTTCATTACTAGCTTTATCTGTCACTTTGATATTTGTAATACCATTTGATACTAACAACACACTAATAATAGAATTGTTGTTTCTATATTAGGAGGGTAACTGAAGCTTAATATAAAGAGCCTGCCCTTGGTTAGGGAGACTGCCCTTGGATAGGAATATAATACATAGACCTGAGTACTTATAAATGTATACACTAAGAGTCTTGCCTTTATTTAAATGTTTCCCTTCCCTCACCCTTAAATCTTAGTTCCTTTCCTCACTATTTTAGGTATAGTTTCAATGTAGAATATTTGCTAAGTAACTTATGAAACATGAGAGGCAGACTATTTAAAAATCAACAATAACCTCAGTGGTTTCTTTTCTTGCTTATTCAGACTATTATTAAAGATAAATATTTAAAAATAGTCTTCATTATTGGCTTTGGAATATAGAGACAGATGTATAAGTATCACACATACATGCACATATACTCATATTTAGTACTTTGGTCTAATCCTCCCCTATGCTTGGACTTCACTGTATTATAAAGAAAAGGGCAGATCATCTCTATTTCACTATCATCTCTATTTTAGTAAAACAGATTAGCTAGGGATTTGAGAGGTGGTGGAAATTGCTCCAAGTTTAATAACAAACTAACATTGCTTGAATATTATGCAACTAACTTCCAGCGTTCTGCTTTAAGACACTTCGGGTATGTTGTGGTACAAAGAGCAATACTGAGCAAATTAGATCCACTTGTAATAATCTGGATCCAAGTTTAAGCATGAGAAGGGTAACTTAATATCTTGAACTTTGATTTCCTCATTTGTAAATCAGGAATAATATCTAAACCATGATTTCTGGTTAAATGACATATTAAAGCACCAAGTACATAATAAGCACCAATTAAATGGTAGTTTTTTTCTTCTAGGTTAACTTTATGGTATTAGTCTTTGATAGTTTAAAAGCCCTTCCCAGGAAGCCAGGTATTGAGTATTGAAACCAATACTTGGTGCCTTTCACTGTGTAAATTAAAAACAACATGATGTAATCCCTACCTTGATTTTATTTTTCTACACCTTAAAATATTTACTGATTATTTCACATGTATAAGTTTCTTCTCAACAGTGTTGTTAAGTATTTTGAGGCTAGAAGACAATGTCTTCATATTTTTATATGTCTCATTATACCTATCAAATTCTATATTCATATTATGATGCTAATAATGGGAAAAGAGCTCTGTTTTTGATAATTATGCTAAATATCTTCTGTTTGCCCCTCCAGATCCACTCTTTATTTTGCTCTGTAAACAGTCCAGCAACATGAAAGAAATTATACACTGTGACCAAGTAGGATTTATACTGCATCAGTAAGGCAAAGCTGCTTTAACATCAAATAATGAGGGTATAACACTATATTGATAAAGTACAAACACCATATGATCATCTCAACACAGAAAAAGCATTTGACAGAATCCAGTACACTTTCATGATAAAAACACTCAACAAACTTGGAATAGAAAGAAACTCCCTCAACCTAATAAAGAGCATCTGCCAAAACAAACATTCAAACAAAAACAAACCCTACACAGCTAACATACTTAATACTTTCTCCCTAACTTCAGAAACAAGATGTCTACTCACCACTTCTACTCAACCTTGTATTGGAGATTCTAGCCAGAGCTATTAGGAAAGAGGCATAAAAAGCACACAGGTTGGAAAGAGGTAAAATGCTCTCCATTTGCAGGTGACATGATCTTATACATAGGAAATTCTAAGGAATAGGCACACAAAAAAATGAATAAATGAGTTCACATTTACAGGTTATAAAATGAATATATAAAATCCATTATATTCTTATACACTACAATTAGCAATCCTAAAATGCAATTAAGGAAACTTCCATTTTATAGTAACATCAAAAGGATAAAGTACTTAGGAATAAATTTAGCCCAAGAAGTGTAAGATAGTACACTGAAAACTATAAAGCATTGTTGAAAGAAATTTTAAAAGACAACAATAAATAGATATCCCATGTTTGTAGATTGAAAGAGTATTGTTCAGATAGCAATACTCTCCAACTGATTTACAGAATCAATGCAATCCCTATCAAAGTCCCAGCTGCCTTTTTAAACAAAAATTGACAAGCTGATTTAAAATTAATCTGGAAATACAAGGGACCCAGCATAGCCAAATAATCTGGGAAAAGAAGAACAAAGTTGAAGGACTCATACTTCCTGATTTCAAAACTGACTACAAAACTACAATAATTAAGACAATGTCATAGTGGCATGAAGATGAATGTATAGCTCAATGCAATAAAATTGAGAATCCAAAAATAATTGTTATATTATGCCAATTAATTAATGTCAATTGATTCCTGATAAGAATGCCAAGACAATTTACAGGGGAAAGAATGGTATTTTTAACATGATTCTGGGAAAACTAGGCATCCACATGCAAAAGAATGAAGTTGGACTTGAACATCATGTACAAAAATTAACTCCAATGGATGATAGACCTAAATAAAAGAGCTAAAACATAAACCTCAGAAGAAAATGGGAGTAAAATCTGTGACCTTGGATTAGATAACGCCTTAGATATGACACCAAAGCATAAGTGAGAAAAAAAAAGGACTTTATCAAAATTGAAAAATGCTCCAGAGGATAACATCAAGAAATTGAAAATACAATCCAGAAAATTGGAGAAAATATTTGCAAATCATGTATTTTATAGGGGGCTTGTAGTCAGAATATATAAATGTTACTTACAACTTAGCAATAAAAAAAGACAATCCAATTGCAAAGGATTTAAATAGATATTCCTCCAAAGAAGGTACACAGCTATGAAAAGACACTCAAGATTAGTTACTAGGAAATACAAATCAATGAGACACTGCTTTACACCCACTAGGATGAGACTATAACCTGAACGACTGACCATACCAAGGATGTGGAGCAACTGAAATCTTTATATACTGCTGGTGAGACTGTAAATGAAATGGTGGAGCTGCTTTGTAAAATGGTCTGGGAGTTTCTGAAAATGTTAGAGTTGTCATATGACCCAGCAATTCCAGTTGTATGGATAACCTAAGATAATTGAAAACATACCCACATAAAAATTCATACATGAATGTTCATAGTAACATTATTCATCTTTTAGAATTACAGAATAACCATTTTGCACTCCCTAATGAAATAAATCAGTTAAAGACCATCAATGCTCAAACTATTAGGTAAAAGATGGGATCCGAATATCCACATGGTGCCAAAACATTGCCCTCTACTTATTTACTAGTCATAAAAGTAGGAACTTAACCTTATAATGGGACTATCTGGCTGTTAACACCTCAACCCAGTAATAAATATTACTAGCAGTGGAAGCCCACACTGCTGAAGGACAGGATTTGAGAAGGGAAGAGGTCACCTGAAGTATATAACCTAAATTCGGAAATTGCAGTTTGGAGGTCTCCAACGTTACAGGAGCTAAGAGTTGGGAACAGAATGTGATGGTTAGACATTTATTAAGCAAAAGTGAACTACAAAGAGCACCAGCTCATGTGACCACTCATCCCAGTTTGCTGGAAAGTCTTCTGATTTTAGCACTGAAATTCCCATGTCCTGGAAAACTGCTCAGTGCCAGGTAAACTGGAAAAATTTGGTCACCCTACCAGCTCAATGAAGTTATCTTTGCCTTTTGGTCCTCACCTCCTTTCCCAAATCCTGGAATCAGGGATTGGGGAGAGGGGCTGGAATAATAAGGAAAATGATAAAAGGAATGACACTTCCCAACAGTAGCTGGTCTCTGAGCCAGGAAAGGGGAGGGGATTTAAATTAGATATGAGTTTGTTTTGTGGGCGATAAAAATATTCCAAAATTCTACAACTATGAATATGCTATAAACCATTGAATTATACACTCTAAATTGGAGGATTGTATGGAATTCATATCTCAATAAAGTTTTTTTTTAAATGATTGTGTTTTAGATTAGATTACTCTGGACCTTTTAATACCTGAAAGAGACCAAAAAAGTATAGGATCTGTCTGAGATGTGGTCAAGGGCAGTAAAAGAGGTTTGCTACAGTGTGATCGAAGACAATGGTATAAGCAAAATATTTCTTGTTTGTTTGCTATTTAGTTTATATGTAAATTGGCTACACTAGTTTGAATGGATTTCTGTTCCCTGCAACCAAGAATTGTGACTAGGACACCTGAAGAATATTCATTTCTTCCATTCCAGTACAGGGTGGGGCAAAAGTAGGTTTATAGTTGTGAATACATGAAACAGTTTATTCTTGTATCATTATTTATTAATTATTGTATTTCCCATACAAACAACTATAAACCTACTTTTGCCTTATCCTGTATAGATACTAAATATTATCCTTGGATAAAAATCACAAATAGTTGTATGTTTGTATTGCATTGCTCTGGTCCCTGAGAGAACCTTTTTTTTTTTTTTAAGTAATCAAACTACCTTGGCATTATGCCATGGTCTATATTGGAGATGTAATAGAAAAACAGTTGTATAAAATATTTACATAGGTGTGTTATTAAGGACCTAAGGAAGACATTTAAAAAATGTTTTAATCCTTACCCAAGGATATGTTTATTAATTTTTTAGAGAGAGAAGAAGGGGGGAAAGAGGGAGAAATATCAGTTGCCTTCTGTATGCATCCCAACTGGGGATCAAACCTGCAACCTAGGTATGTGCCCTCACCAAGGATCAAACGTACATCCTTTTGTTATATGGAATGATGCTCCAATCCACTGATCCACTCAGCCATGGTGACTTTTTTTTTTTCTTGTTAGTCTGAGGAGTAACTGGGCTTCTAAACAATAGATTTGTCTATATTTTATGTACATGGAATTATGCCAGTTATCAAGACATTTTTTTATTAAATTTATTGGGGTGACATAAGACATTTTTTCTTAGTCTGCCTCTTTTTTTTTTTGCGGTTGCTCCTGAAAGATGATACTTTCCTGGTAGGATAGTCGGTCCTTGAGCTTCATTTTCCCTGCCCATGGGAGAGGACACATAACCCAGGCTAGCCAGTTAGAATGCCTCATTCCTTTGTCCTCACTGAGTGGTCCAGAGATGGGAACATAACACAAACAGGGTCATTCAGAATCCTATCAAAAATTTTTTTCTGGAACTCTCAGAAAATAGATGCTCTGCTTACATTAGAATTATTGGCCATAAGAACCCTGTAAGCCAAGAGCTTTTGTGGCCCTCCGCCAGCAAGTGAAAAGAGCCTACTTGAGAATGAAATCAACACAAAGGTAAATGTCCTGAGGACATTATTTGAATCTCTGGACCACCTGTGCCTAAAGCTAGTTCTATTCATGGTCTTTTCTATTAAATGAGCCAATTAATTTCCCTTTTATTGTTTATATCAGTTTTATTTGGATCTCTTGTCACTTGCAACGAAAAGACGGCTGGTTAATACAGTTATTGATGAGGCTTTCCTCCCTTCATTGACAGGAAGCTCAAGAGTCAAATTTGAGTCCCACATGAAGCAGGTGGACAAGATCATATTGAATGAATTTTGTCTCAATATCTTTATCCTTTTTTCTTCGCTCATTTTCTCTCGTTCTATTTTATGTATTTTTGTAAGCCATTTCAAAGCTTTTTTTTTTTTTTTTTTTTTTTTTTACAAAATCTCTTTAAGTATGACAATCACAAGGCAAATCCTATCTTTAGAAAAAACAGACTTACTGGTAAATCACTCAGTTTGACTGAGCTCAAAGACCTCTGGTTAGAATCTAGCTTTGGACAGCTATCTTACACAATGCACTCTATATCTTGAATTTGCTCAGAAGTCACTTAATAGTTTCTGTGGAGTTTTTTTTCAAACCATTCTAAAAGAATCCACTCACAGGATGTCAAAGAGATGACCCTTCCCTTTTTTATTGGTCAAAGGGTCTCCCATGTCGAAAGTCACGATTATGAGAACAGCATATTTTATTTATTTAGCCCATATCTGTATGCTCAGCACTGTACTTGCTCTGTGGATGTAACTTTTACAGTAAAAGGATTTAAAATTGAAATTATGTCATTGAAATTATAGATTTTTTCTTTAAATAAAAGGTGGGCCTCTTCAAAGTCCTTTAGCACATACCACTTGATAATCTCTCTCAAATATGTTCATTAAGTGCTAATAAAGTCACTCTCCCAAAATTTCTACATGTATGTGTGGACATATATGTAGAGATACAGAGAAATGCATATCTTATAGTCTTGGCAGTAGGCTAACTATTTGTTGAGCAAATTTTCTTAGGCCTACTAATTTGAGCAAAATGTTCTCAATTCACTAAACTGTGTATAATAATAATCTACCCATAAATATAAGAATGTATTTGGTATTAGGAATTTAAACAACTTCATAGTAAAAAGATGAACACATGTCAAGGTAGTGCTTTGGTTAGAATACACTCAAGCTTCATCTTATCAACAGATTGTTTTGATCAATAAGTTGTTTTGGTGCTGCTTTTGGGGAACGGGTATTCTATGGAATGCAACGTCTTACATACACAGTCATGTACCACTTAATGGACAGGGATATGTTCTAAGAAATGCGCCATTGTGTATTTTTGTGTGAACATCATAGAGTGCACTTAGACAACCTAGATGATATAGCCTACTACACACCTAGGCTCCAGGGTATAGCCTATTGCTCCCAGGCTACAAATCTGTATAGCATGTTACTCTACAAAACAACACAAGATCAAATCAAACACATGAGAAATGATGCAATGAAGATGAAATGTATGAGGCTGCTGCTGGCGTAACACAGCATAATGTTTTATAGCAAATTTTTATAAGTAGAAAGAGTGTACTCTAAATAACAATAAAAAGTGTAGTATAGTAAATATATAAATCAGTATAGGTCTTTGTTATCGTAGTTCTTTATTATCATTACCAAGTATTAGGTACTGTATATAATTGTATATACTATGTACTTTTCTGTGACTGGCAATGCAATTGGTTTATTTACATCAGATTACACAAACACTTGAATAATAAGTTGTACTACTATGTTAGGATGGCTATGACATCACTAGGTAATAGAAAATTTTTAGCTCCCTTAAAATTTTATGGGCCCGCCATGGTATATACAGTATCTGTAGTTGACCAAGATATAACTATATTTTCTCTTAGCTAATTTTTCCAGTCCTTTCTAAAGCAACCACTATTAACAATTTCTTGTGTATCTTTCCATAATTTTAATAATTTACTTGTATTTAATTGTTGGTAAAGCTATGTGTTTTTCCAGTGATGATTATTATTTATATTGCCCCCTACCATGTTATTTGTCAGATATATTTCCTGTGTGTTTGCTTTCCTAATAGTATTGGTTTTATAAAATTCTCTTGAAAATTAAAGAAAATTAAAAACGACATTTTCCTGTTTTCTGATATCACCCTGCCTTTTCTTTTTCAGGACTCAGAAGAATATTTTTTTTCTCCAGTACATTCTTTTTATGGTAGTCCCTTTTCTTCTGTTGTTTTATAACCTATCAAAAATGCATTTTATTATGTGAACTAAAGATATAAATTGATTTCATTTGTTCTATGCTGACATTCTGCTGTCCAGAAAACATTGTACAGTTCATCCCATTCTCTCTGGTTAGTCAGAAGTTGAAAGTTTATCCTTTCACTATACTAGGAACATTATTCTATATCATTGATAGCTTTTACTATGTTTAAAAGTATACAATATACCCTCTTTTTAAAGTATATGAAACTTTTAGTTCTTGACTCTTTTTTGAAGTTTTAAGTCTAATTTGGTGAGTTCACTATTTAAATCTATTTTTTGCAATTTGTTTATTCTTCCAGAAAAATTTCACTATATTTACATTTCAGGTTTGAATAATTAAAGGGAGAATCAACATACAATAAATAAAAATATTTTTAAATTGTGTTAATTTAATTATTTTTACATAATTACTTTTTGTTCTCTGACTATTCTAAAAAGATTTGTTTTGTTTCAGAAATACACAACTCTTTGGTTTTCTTGAACATTGAACTTTTGTAGGTTTTCAAAGTTTTGCTTACTAAGTACAAATGGTACAGTATATTTATCTTTGGTGGGAGAAATTGGGAGTAATTATTTTATTCATATTTATAGTTTTTAGTTTTTGCTATAGGGACATGGGTTACTCAGCCCAATTAAAAAGTATAAAGGGAGATTTTCAAAATGGGTTTGCCACCAGAACACAAGTCCCATGAAAACTACCACTAAATCTAAGCCAAAATGGGAAAGGAAAGGACTCATTAACATTGATGTCACTGGATATGTAGATTTGGACAAGTCTACCCTTCCTGGCCATCTGATCTACAAATGTAGTGGGACTGACAAAAGAGCAATCAAAAAATTTGAGGAGTTTGGTGAGATGGGAAAGCGCTCCTTCAAGTATGTCTGGGTCTTTGGATAAACAGCATGGTGTCACCATTGCTGTTTCCCTGTGGAAATTCAAGACCAGCAAGCGTTATGTGACCATCACTGATACTCCATGATACAGAGACTTTAGCAAAAACATGACTACAGGCACATCTCAGGCTGATTGTTGCTGCTGGTGTTGGTGAATCTGCAGCAGGCATCCCAAGAATGGGCAGACCTGTGAGCATGTTCTTCTGGCTTTGACACTGGGTGTAAACAACTAACTGCTGGTGTTAACAAAATGGATTCCACTGGGCTGCCCTACAATCAGAAGAGATACGAGGAAATGGTTAAGGAAGGCAGCACCTACAACCTCAACACAGTAGAACTGTGATTGGAATGGCAACAACATGCTGGAGCCAAGTGCCAACATTGCTTGGTTCAAGGGATGGAGATTCACCTATAATGATGGCAATGCCAGTGGAAACATGCTGCTTGAAGCTCAGGATTGCATCCTGCCACCAATTTGTCCAACTGACAAGCCCCTGAGTCTGCCCCTCCAGGATGTCTACAAAATTGGTGGTATTGGTACTGTCTCTGTGGGCCAAATGGAGATTGGTGTTCTCAAACCTGGTATGGTTAGTAAAATCTGCTGAAATGCACCACAAAGCTTAAAGCAAAGCTCTTCCTGGAGACTATGTGGACTTCACCATCAAGAACGTGTCTCTCAAAAATGTTCATCATGGCAATGTAGCTGGTGATAGCAAAAATGACCCACCAATGAAAGAAGCTGGTTTGACAGCTGATAATTATCCTGGACCCTCCAGGCCAAATCAGTGCTTGATATGCACCTGTGCTGACTTGTCTCACAGCTCACATTGCTTGCACTCTTGCTGAATTGAAGGAGATTGATCATTGTCTGCAAAGAAGCTGGAAGATAGCCCAAAGATTTTTGGAATTTGGTGATTCTTCTGTCATTGCTATGGTTTCTGCAGAGCCCATGTGTGTTCAGAGCTTCTTTGACTATCTTCCCCTGGGCTATTTTGCTGTTCTTGACATAAGGTAAAAAGTTGTTAGTGTCATAAAAACAGTGGAGAAGAAGGCAGCTGGAGCTGGCAAAGTCACCAAGTCTGCCGAGAAATCTCAGAAGGCTAAATCAATATTATCCCCAATACCTGCCACCCCAGCATTAACCAGAGGTGGAAGAATGATCTCAGAACTATTTGTCTCACTTGGTTGGCTCTGTAAGTTAAAGAGTGAAAGGCTGGTTAATGATAACAATGCACTGTGAAATCTTCAGAAGGGAATGAGAATGTTTATGGACCATTTAGGGACTTTTTGTGTGGCAGTTTTAAAATCATTAATTTTTAGAATCAGTACTTTTAATAGAAGCATCTTGACCGAAAATCTGTCACAGAATTTTGAGACCCATTAAAAGAAAGTTGAGTGAGAAAAAAAAGGTAAAGGGAAAAAACAATCTTTGTATTGTTATCACTTAAATCTGGACATCTGCTTTAAGATATTGCATAAGAGAGGAAATTATTTTGATGTCTATTTATAATCATTAACTAAAAGTATACAACTCTGGTTTTCTTGAACATTGAACTTTTGTAGGTTTTCCAAAGTTTTGCTTACTAAGTACAAATGATACAGTATATTTTCTCCCTGAGTCATTGTGATCAAGCATTCCTTCCCACTGAATCATTTCTATGCAATCAACTATTTATAACATGCACACACTGAATGATTAAGAAGAGATTTTTGGAGACCATTAAGAAGAGAAGGAGAAATCATTTTACATAAGACTAGCAGAGCTAAGGTCAGAATCCAGGTTTTATGACTCCTGTATACCTTGCAGTCTTTTTAGTGCAGTCTTTAAACATCAATAACATTTAAAAGAAGGGAATTTGCAGAATACTTCATCTGAGAGAACAGGATCATCTCTGAAAGCTTGCCTGTATTTGACATATTCAGTTCACATTTTCAGGGCACTAGAAGAGCTTGTGATTTAAAGGAATTCTATGGTGCTTCCTTTTTTTTTTAATCCTCACCCAAAGACATGCTTATTAATTTTAGAGAGAGACGAAGAAGGGGAGAGAGAGAGAGGAAGAGAACATCAATGTGAGAAGGAAACATCTGACCAGGGACCGAACCCCCAACCCTGGCATGTGCCCTGACTGGGGCTCGAACCTGTAACATTTTGGTTTCTGGGATGACGCTCCAACCAAAAAAGCCACATGGGCCAGTGTCCTCTGGTGTATTCTTAGGTAAAGAGAATCATCATAGTATTTTGTCTTTTGTGCAAATATTATGTGCATTAAATCATAAAATCTTCAAGATTTCCTAATCAGACCTTCTCCCCAGAGCATATACTTTCTTCAGTGTTCAATTTTCTTAACTTTTCTGAACCTCAATTTTCAATGGGTAAAATTGGAATAAAAATAGCTATCTCATAAGATTATTGTGAGGATTAAATGAGACAAAATTTTAGAGTAGAAATATATTCATTATTTAGGAAACCTATGTGAGGTTTCAGGTGATGTATACTAGATATTCATTAATGTGAGTTCCCTTAATGCCCATCAGTCATTGATACAAATGTTGAAGATGCTGAAGTGCTGCTGAACCTTTTGGAATGTGGGTAGACATCTTTCTTGGGTTACATCATTCTTTTCATTTCTTTATATATATGCAGGATCCAGCACAAATAATACCCCTTTTTTATTACAAACTCTTTTATTACAAAATCATAAGCATGTAATTCTCTAACATAACAATATCACACTCAAGCATACCACGTGACATTTTAGGTGAAATGTTCAAATTAAAACTATAAATTATTACACCCATGTTAATTCCCCTACCAACCACACTTAAGCAGGCCTTATTTCTGCTGGCCCCTGTATAATGATTCAAACAACTAAAGGCCTTGCTGAGTTCAGGATACACTATATCAGCTGCTGATGTAATAATCACATCAAAAGAGGAAATTAAATCAGGTTTCCTGGTTTGTTCTTAAAGTATTCATTCTGGTTGTTAATGATCATCTTCTTTCAAAATTCCAAAAATGTTCGTGATTCAGCAAAACTCTTTAGAACTTTCCAGTGGTTAACGTCAGGCTTTATCTGATTTTCAGCACCTTCCTACTAAAAAAAATCAAGGCATTTGCCCCATCCAGTCTTCTGGTACTTTTCTTATGCTCAGCGATTCAAAGAGATTTCAGATAATGGGTCTGCATTACCTCCTTTAGTTCTCTCAGAACTTGTTCTGGGCTGCAGAAACTTCCTTGACATTTATTCTACCCTTGTCAATGTAAACAGTGAAGTCTCTGAAGCCCTCGCTCTCTCTTGCCCAAGGAATAATCAATATTGACAGTTTGCTTGAATTAACATGTATTACTTGAATATATACATATAAATATACAAATTCTATGTCAAAATGGAATCATACATACTGTGTTGCCAGTTGCTTTAAAAAATAGACTATTTTAGAACAGTTTTAGGTTCACAGCAAAATTAAACAGATTTCTCATATATCCCTTCACCCACACATGCAGAGCTTCTGCTAATACCAACTTAGTTAACGTTCTCTGACAGAGTGGTACATTTGTTACAGTTATACCTACGTTGACACATCATTATCACCCATGGCCATACTTTAAATAAATTTGGACTCACTCTTGGTGCTCTGCATTCTATGGGTTTGGACACATTTATAATGACACGTACCCGTCACAGTGTCATGTGGAGTTCTTTCTCTGCCCTAAAAAACCCTCCCTTCCCCTCTAACACTTGGCAACCCCTGATCCTTTTATCGTCTCCATAATCTTTTTTCAGAACATCATATAGTTTGAATCATATCGTATGTAGCCTTTTCAGATTGGCTTCTTTCACTTTGTAATATACATTTAAGTTATCTGAGGGAGGAAGATTGTTATGTCTTCATGAATAATTGACCCTTTATCATTATGTAATATCCGTTTTATCCCTGATAATTTTCCTTGGTCTGATGTCTGTTTTGCCTGAAGTTAATACAGCTATTTTCCCTTTCTTTTCCTAAGTGTTAGCATTATTCACACATACACACACACACACCCGCCAATCAATTTGCTTTTAGTCTATATGTGTCTTTATATTTAAAATATATGTTTTTATATTTAAAAATAAACTGTGTTTCTTGTAGACATCATACAGTCAGATCTTGTTTTCATCCACTCTGACAATCTCTACTGTTTAATTGGTGTATTTAGACCACTGATATTGATATAATTGAATTTATATCTACAATATTTGTTACTATTTTATATTTATTGCCCCTGTTCTTTGTTCCTACTTTTGTGTTCCACTTTTTCAGTTGGTTTTTTTTTTGTGGTTTTAATTGAACATTATATGTGATTCCATTTCCATTCCTTTCTTAACATATCAGTTATACTTCTTTTTTTTACTTTTTGTAGTTGTTGCCCTAAAGTTTGCAATATACATTTGCAACAAATCCAATTCTACTTTCAAATAACACCATAGCTTCACAGGTAGGGTGAGTACTTTATAATAACAAAAAAATCATAATTTCTCTCTCCAACCTCTTGTTTCTTTGTTGTCATTCATTTTACTTATACATAAGTGAAATTAAATATATTGATGCTACTATTATTTTGAACAAAACTTTTATGTTAGATCAATTAAGAATAAAATTTTTATTTTACCTCCACTTGTTCCTTTTCTAATGCTCTTCCTTTCTTTATGTAGACCCAAGTTTCCAGCTTTTATAATTTTCCTTCTCTTTAAAAAGCTTTTTAAATATAATTCTTTCAGGGCAGGTATACTGGCAACAAATTTCCTCAATATTTTTTGTCTGAGGAAGTTTTTATTTATCCTTCATTTTTGAAGGATAATTTTGCAGGGTACAGAATTCTAGGGGGTTTTTTTCCTCTCAAAATTTTAAATATTTCATTCCACTTTTCTTGCTTTTATGATCTCTAAGGAGAAATCAGATGTAATTCTTTCCTTTGTTTCTCTATAGGCAAGCTGTTTTTTCCTCTGGCATCTTTCAGGATATTTTCTTTATTTTTAATTTTCTGAAATTTAAACATAATATGAGTAGGTGTGATTTTTTTTTTTTTTTTTGCATTTATACTGCCTGGTGTACTCTGAGGTTCCTGGATTTGCCCTTTGGTATCTGACATTAATTTGGGGCAAGTTCTTAGTTATTATGCATGTCACTACATATTCTGTAACCAAAACACCTGTTTTAATGACTATTTAGATCCTTCACCTTCTTTTTTGGCTATTCCGAATGTTTTAAGCACAAGTACAAATTCTGCTTGTTTTAAAACATGATTATAATTCCTATCAGTCATGCTTGGTCCTCTTATCTGCAGAAGACATCACAGGGGGGCTTACACTTTATTTTTAGAAAATGATCCCAGCTCACTTGATATCACTCACCAGATCCTCTGTTCAGCGCCAATGAACATTTCCAAGCATAGCCAATTTGCTCTTACAGCTACTTGCTGTATAAGCCCAGTCAATGCATCCTCTTTCATCTGCTAATTAGAGAGGCAGAGCACTGACATCATTGGCAAAGAACAGCTCAGATACTTATTTAGATATCGGTATACAAGTTCTTCTATACACGAGGGAGGTTATTATTACACAGTTGCCAACACACACAGGCAAAACCAGGATTTGTAAAAGAGACGGGGAGGGAGGAAAAGATACAGTTTTGGAAGAGGAAAGGTTTATCTTCATTAAGCTCATTAGCTGGAAGGCATTAAAGAGTCAAAGTATGAAAGGCCAGTGTTGAGTGGGCTGACTGCGTTATGGAAAACCATTTCAGATATTTGTGAATTTTCTGTAAAGCCTTTGGAGTTTGGCTTTGAAGCACGTATGACAAGCTATCTAATGTTTCCCCGTGTACCATTAGCATCCCCACTTAGGCAAGCCAGGTTAGTACCATTAATTTCTCTTATCAGAATTTCTCATTCTCCCTTTTGGTCAAAATTAGCTCCTAAAGGAATGAATTCAGTCATGAGGATTTCATTACATTTTTGAGAAAATATCATCAGTTGGACATTGACTTGGGATAATGGCCATATAACATTTCACCATTCAGATATTTAACAGTGGAAGGAGGCAACAAGTATGAGGACAATTGCAAATCTCTAATTAACATTTGGCATCCTGTTTTTATCCAGATTTTATTTAGGCATTCATACATTTATGTGATAAGTATGAGAAGACCATTTGACTATGTAAAAGTAGTTTAGACTGCATATTGAGGAACTAGAAAGTAAACATAACAAATTCTTGTCTAAATTTAGTCTATCTAATTATGGAGGACAAATACCCTATGTGTAGACAAATCATAAAACATAATCATATGAGAAAATAATTGGACCACTGCTTGCATGATGTTTGTGTCTTTCTTGATGTTCCTTGGATTCATCGAGAGGCTTTAGTATGCTAATAAAAAGAAGCTGACCCCTGTATGGTAGGGATTTTGTTCCTGTCTTTTTTAAGTCTCCCCTAACATATTGTCCTTTATTAAAGTCAGAAGTTCCTATAGAGACCTACTGTGTATTTTCATTATCCTGGCTCAGGAATTGCATTTTTAAATATTGATAACCAATGGGTAAACATGAAAAAAAATCTACAGGTTTAGAGGGAAGAAGGCTTTGATACTTAGAATTACAGGAACCCATATTAGTGCACATACAAAGCAAATATACACAGTAAGTTCTATCTCTGATCAGAGGGAATGCTATTAACTTCTTAAACTTACAATTATAAATACCATGAAATACCAGAATCTTCAAGACAGACAAAAATAAACAAGGTTAACAAACTCATTTTTCCTGTTTTCAGCCACCTACCACACAATGAACTCCACCTGGCAGAAATCACCGCCAATGTTCAGACAACCAAAATCCCATGTCACTGACATCAGAGGGGAAAAATATTGAATAAATGCAAATCTGAAAAATGCTTTGGCTTGTAAGAGCCGAAAAACTCAGTTACTATCTATAACACTCATCAGACAAGCCAAGGAAGGTGAGCTGAGGACCAAAGGGATCTAAGCTGGGACAAGGTGCACCTTCAGGGTACATGCTCCTTTTGGCTCTAATGGTAGGACTCAGGTTGGGAAAATCTTGATAAAATTCTCTGGGTTGTTGTGGAGCTCTCTTTGTCCTGAGCCCTGTTCCCTGCTTTCTATTTTCTTGGGAGATTTCATTCAGCCCTCCGCCGCTGCTTCCTGTGGTGATTCCAAGAACGGTTGGGGCTGCCTTACTCTCCCCAACCGTTCTTGGAAGGTGGAGTTGCATCAGAGGGGTTCCCATCAGCCCTTTTAAAGGCTTCCATAGGTGAAAGCTCAGAGCACCTAGGGGTTTTCTCTCAGTTCTCCTAACTGCTCCCTCCCATTTTGCAGTATTGCAATACTAAGTTCAGCAGCTGTTCGTGAAGACAAGTGTGACAAAGAGCTGGGGATAGCGCAGTCTAACTATTTCTGAGGCTCTTCTAGGTTCTGTTAGGCCAGCCCCACACATGGCCCAGAAAGTGATAAGAAGTTAGGCTGGTTTCTCCTGAACCCCATTTATGGTCTATTTCTCCTTTCTTCCTGCTTGGTTGTGGCTCTTTTCTGTCTTATAAAGATCTTGCCATTTCAGATTTTATTTATTTATTTTTAGAGACATGCAAAGGGAGCAAGAAAGAGAGGGAGAGAAACATTGATCCCTTGCCTCTCACAAGCCCCCAGCTGGGGACCTGGCTTGCAACCAAAGCATATGCCCTGACTGGGAATTGAATCGGTGACCTACTGATTTGCAGACTGGCCCTCAATCCATTGAGCCACACCAGCCAGGGCAAGGTCTTACCATTTCTGGAGTTTAGTTCAGGGGTTAGCAAACTTTTTCTTTAAAGGTCAAGTAGTAAACATTTGGGGCTTTGTGGGCCAAGAGGCAACATCGAAGATTTCTTATGGAAAAGCCTGTTCATGCTGAATAGTCTTTTTCACATTTATAGTTAAAAGTGTAAAAATAAGGGTCAGACAAAAAGAGGGATCAGCTGGATTTGGCCCGTGGACCAAACCAACCTCTAGTTTGGTTCATTTAGGATTCTTTCTGCCTTCACTGATGGATTTTTTAAAATGTATAATTGTTATCTTTCAGCTTGTTTTTTTTGATATGATCAGAGGTGTGTACCAAAACCAGTGTGCTGACAACATGCCTCTATCTGACCCTGAAACTGATTTTTATCCCAAGGCCTAAATCATTTTAACCGTTTATATGCACCAGAAATGTGTGGAAATCCATATATGGTTATTTTCTCATTGGATGATAATTGAATAAATGTCCTAATAAAATTTATATATCTTTCAATGTTAATAAACCAGAGCTTATCCACTGATACTAGTGGTAAATAGTTTTACTATTTGTGAATTTAAGGCAACCAGAGGTATAGCTACCCTTAGGCCAGGTATTAAGTATACATTAGAATATATATGTATATATGTATACATTAAAATATACATTAATTTTTTATTCATCTCTGTAGATCTAGTCCATATATACCCACAGAACACAAAAGTGATTTTTGTGTGTGTGTGTTTTGATGACCAGAATGGTTCTACATGATTTTCCAAATGATGGTGTTTGCCCTTTAATATGTTTGCAAGCATGTCTGGATGCTGTTAATTTAGGATGCCCCATTTTGTTTTTTAAAAAATATGTCTATTGATTTTAGAGAGGAAGGGAGAGAGAAACATTGATTGGTTGCCTTCTGTATGTGCCCCAGTTGGGAATTGAACCCCCAACATTTTGGTGCATGGGATGACATTCCAACCAACCAAGCAACACTGCCAAAGGCTAGGTTGACCTCGTTTAATTAAATTAACTGATTCATTGGTTGATTAATTAATTTTAAAAGAACATTTTCTTTACTAGGGGAAGGAGGTAATGGAGATTTTGTCTCATGGCCACTGAGTTTCAGTTTTGCAAGGTGAAAACGTTCTGGAGATTGATTGCACAATAAGGAAAGTATATTTAGCACTACTGAACTGTACACTTAGAAATGGTTAGGATGGTGAATTTTACATTGTGGATTTTTTTTTACTACAACACAAAGAATTTGCTTTAAAAATATTGTTACATAAATAATACCTGATAATTATGAAAAAACCAAAAAATACAGACAAGCAAAAAGGAAAGTAAAAACTACCTACAATTCTACAGCTAAGGTTAACATTTTTTTGGATAAATGTGTAAGTTATACATGTGTAGGTTCACACTGAATATGCTGTTTCATATCTGACTTTTTCAAAGTTTACACTATTTTAAAACATACTTTAAGTTCTGTGTTTTAGGATACTTCCCACTTCTATGAACTCCAAGGCCTCAAACAGAAGTGAAACTGCACATTTAGAGGTGCACACTCCTCCATGGAGGCTTCTCCCTTTAGATCACACGTCCTCTGGAGAAGAAAAGGCTCCCCGACTCCTGATCTGTCAGTTGGCTCTGCTGACATCATTCAGTGGTTTCTTTTAATTATGTTCATATCTAGGCAAGCTTCTGGTGCTTCAGGAACTGACGAGTGTATTTGTCCCAGGTCTCCTCAGTCACGTGTCTGTCCACTGGGGTCATGTAAACACACCTTACGGCAAAGTTAACAATTAAATTGTTGAGATGAAAGGTCAGGAGACCTGCCTTCAATTGGAACATCAGAATGGGAGATGACACATTGCTACTCACCTTCCACCTTCTCTGAGGGAAAGAGTCCATAAGAAACAACAGTCATACAGGAGTCTGCATTTCAGAAGAGCTCCAGGAATCATGCTGGAGAAGTTCTGCAACTCTACTTTTTGGGTGAGAAAGTATACTTTTCCTCTTTTCAGACTCAGAACAAGTAGTAGATTAGCCTAGAGTGTCTACCAATAAGAACCAGAGAAGTTAGATATGCGGTTGGTCTAAAACTCAGGGTATTTTTAAAATAAAAGAAGGCTGTAATATCTCCAGAAGATATTCTATGTGGAAGAAGTAATGTATTAATTTTATAACACATGTTTATTGTATCCCAGACTCTTTTCTTGGACAAGCTATCTACAATATTGCCTATCTAAAGAGAAAAAGAGAGATGGCTTCCAATTTCATCCATGTTAGGAGTGGGAACTGGGTGATTTGTGAGGTAGGAGGAAGCAGAGAAGGTCCATGATTGAGTCCGGTTGAGAAGTGTTAATGCTGAAACAGTAACGCTTTTCTCTAAAGGAACTGGCAGTTAGTGACATGGACTGGAAATTGAGTCCAGGGATGCAAATACGGGCATCATGAGCACTGAAACAAAGTCGAATGGTTTGGTGGAAGAGGGAATGAGAAGGGACCTTGCATTTAGTGATTTTGTGAAAGTGTGGCCTACAAACTCCTAGCGTCAGCATCAGAATTACCCAGATTGTTAAAAATTGTAAATATCTTGGATAAGAAGTCTTCTTAATTCTAAAGTTGGATAACCTCACAGAGAGTTAAGAAGAGTAGGAATGACAGAGCAGAGCACATGGGTGGCACTTCCCAATCTTAGAAAAAATCTGCGCTCCAAGGCCCTCAAGGCAGGAACTGTCTGCTCCAGGAAGGAAGAGCTTAATTGGCCAGCCCTTGAGAATTCTTCTGGAGAATTATCTGGCAGGTCACCGTGGTCAGGGCACCTCATCCTTTTCTTTAAATAGTCTGTGCAAACAGTCATACAAAACAATTCAAAAATATTTATTAGGAGAGAAAAAACTACCTTCATCTGACTCAGATATAAAAACTAATCCCCCTCATTTCAACTCACAAGATGCTTCTCTTTATTGCAGAATGCGGACTAGTGCAGAACTTGCTGGAAATAAGCTTTCTGTCCATTAGTGTCATTGCCACTTCTGTGCTGAAGGCCCCCTCGGGTTCTGACAGAAGCCCTTGGGAGTAGAAATGTCATAGTATGACTAAGCATGCTGCCTGCTCTTTTTTAAAAAAAAATCCTCACTAGAGGACACATTTATTGATTTTAGAGAGGAAGGGGGAGAAAGAGAGAGAGAAAGAGAGAGAGATGGATGGATGTGAGAGAGAAACATGTGCCCTGACCAGGGATGAAACCTGCAAGTTTTTGACGTGCAGGATGATGCTCCAACCAACTGAGCCATGTGCCAGGGCTGCCTGCATGTTTGAATGTATGCCAGCAAGTTCATTCAGTGGGAAAAACTAAAATAAGGGGTTTTTATATCCCAAGGAACTGTTCTCCTCTTTGGATTAAGGAACTGTCCCTCTTCCCGCAACTTGGCAAATGTAATGGTGAATTTTAGTCAGAATAACTGGTGGGGAACTTTGCTTAGAATCACAGGAAGAAAGGTCTTTAGAGGTTGAATTGGCCAAAAAGTCACTAAGCATCATTGAATGGTAAATTTATATCAATGGAGATGAATAGAAACATGTAGCTAGTAAAATGGTCAGGCTGGATGTAAATATAGATCTGAGTTAAAATTGCTTGGAAATGGGTTGGGGGTGGAGGGTATGGGCTATGGCTGGTCTCCTGTCTTCAAAAACATGTAAGCAACAAATCTTACATTTTGGTCCCCCAGAATGCCTCATTGCTGGATAGCCCGGAGGCGGACCTGCCGATTTGTTTTGAGCAAACTGTTCTGGTCTGGATTCCCTTGGGCTTCCTTTGGCTCCTGGCCCCTTGGCAGCTTCTCCATGTGTACAGATCCAGGACCAAGAAATCTCCTTTAACCAAACTCTACCTTGCTAAACAGGTATGGAAAACCCACTATTTGCTGACTAATTCCTTGGGGCACCATAGAGACATTTTCCTGGTGGTTAAAGTGTCTTCTCTGTCTTTAACCCACTTTCCCAGGTGCTATTTTCTCAGGTAGAGCCATGTTTTGAGTGTCCGTCTCTCCACCTGTCCTATGCCTCTCTGGTCCCTTGCTATATTTCTTACTTAAGGTGACTTTGGTTTTTCCAAAAGAATAGTGACTCAGGTATCTTATGGATAGAGGAAACCCTAAACACCAATAATGGGTACCCAATCAGTCAAATACATGGGTATTGTTTTCAGTATTTGAGAAGTGAACACTGGTTTCCCTATCTTTACGCTGTTTTAACCTATCAGGAGACTGTGATTCAGTTGGCACCTACCATGAGGTGAAAATGAACTATGTAATATGTCCTCTGCACCATTCAGTCCATCCAACCATCGTCACTCATCTCTCCAAACTTGGATCTGAAATGGGGCTTTCATTCTCCCACAGTCTTCCATAAGTCTAGATGGTCACTCACAGCAGAGGGAGAAAAGGTGTGTGCTCACAGTGACATGCCTGAGCAAGGAAATAGTGGAAAGAGCAGGGCCTGCAGGAGAGAGCCCAGGAGGAAAGAGGGGAGGAGTCCCTCAGCCGGCTACACTGATTAGTGTAGAGAATCTTGTGGGAAATGAAACACCCTCAACTGAGGTTACTATCTCAGAAGATCAACCACTCGCTCCTTTTCACTGTGTTTATTTCCCCTTTACTCAGAGCTTTAGAAAGGTAAGTTAAACTCAGAGTTCTGTGAGCGTATACACCAATGACCTCAGGCTACCTGCACTAGGAAAGGAAGGAAGAAAAGAACTTGGCCAAAGGAAGTGGGATTTGCATTGACACTCTGAGATGGGGCTGACAGGGGATTTGTAGGGCTCTGGATAGGGAAAGAACCATGTCTGAGAGCTGGGGGCAGGGCCTTACTCTGCCCTGTTGGCCTGCGTGCTGAGCGCAGGACCTAGCACTTAGTAGGCATCTACTGAATGTTGGTATCAAGTGCACTCTAGAAATAAGGATTGAGGCAAGAGTGTTTTAGACTCTGAACATTGAACGATAGTCTTTAATGCCCTCGGGAATGAGTCAGAGCTTTTGGTTAGCGTATGAGCAAGGGAGCATCCAAAAAGGAGTCACTCAGACATGTGTGTGTCTTTCCACAATGCCAGGCTTATTAGGAAAGACCTCCCTAATAAGCCAGTAAAGTCACACGCAGATTGCACACAGAGAGGGGGAGCTTATGCAATAGAAATGAGCAGAGTGACCATCTAGCATGAAGCCCCCATCACTGGCGGTGCCTGCATGTGGAGATGCAGGTGTCAGTCCCAAACCAGGAGGCCGCAGTGGTGGCACACGTCTGGTGGAGTTGAAGTCCAGCTGGGCTCCGGGAACGACCCTTGGCATAGCCAAGTTTGATTTTTGGTGGTTGGAGCTCTGAGTTCTCATAGCCCACCAGGGGTGGAGGTCCCACTCATATGAGTGTGCACATGGGGTCCTTATTCAAGTGTCCAGACTTGTGGTTTAGGGCATTCTAGGCCCCTCCTAAGGATGTTCCTGTTACACCCTATTACCTCAATGGATGGCTGACAGTGACTCCATACTGGATTGTTGAACGTGTCTAAAAGGTACACCCTGTTTTTGCTCTGTACAGTCAGTCAAGTCTGGAGCTTCCAAAAAAAGAAAAAAGCCTGGGAAATGAGTAAATTGGTATCTCAATAGCTATTAAATTAACTTTTACAAAACAGCTTTCTTGAGATATAATTCATGTTACCCCACAATTCTCCCATTTAGAAACAATTCTATATTTTTAACTGTATTTACAGATAGGGGCAGCCATCACCCCGTCAATTTTAGAACATTTTCATTCCCACATAAAGAAGCCCCTTATCTCCTCAACACTCTTAGCTCTAAGTAACCACTAATCTACTTTCTCTCTCTATAGTTTCTCTATTCTAGACATTTCATGAGTGGGATCATATGTGGTCTTTTATGGTTGGTGTTTTTTATGATTGTCTTCTTTCACTTAGCATAAGGTTTTCAAGGTTCATCTATGTTGTAGCGTTTATCAGTACTTCATTCCTTCTTGAAAATATTTTATTTATTTATTTTTAGAGAGAGGGGAAGGGAGGGAGAAAGAGAGCGAGAGAAACATTGACATGAGGGAGAAACATTGGTCGGTTGCCTTTCATATGTGCTCTGACCAAGGATGAACCCACAACCCAGGCATGTACCCTTGACCGGGAATGGAACCGGCAACCTTTCATTTTGCAGGATGATGCCCAACCAACTGAGCCACGCAGGTCAGGGCTCTTTTTCTCTTTAATCATTACCCAGGGATGTGTTTACTGATTTTACAGAGAGAAGAGGGAGGAGAGAGAGAGAGATATTGATGAGAGAAATAAACATTGATTGTTTGCCTCCCATAGACACCCCAGCCAGGAATCGAACCTAGGTGTGTTCCCTGACCTGGGATTGAACCCACAAGCTTTTGCTGCATGGGACAGCACTCTAGCCTACTGAGCCACTCGGCCAGAGCAGTACTTCCATTCCTTTTTATGGCTAATAATAGTCCACTCTATAAATATATCACATTTTGTTTAACTTTTATAAACACTCATCTCTATGGAGAAAAAGAAAAGCACTGTATTAGCTTCTCTTTTCCCCCTTAGAGAATAATCCACTCATCCTTACTCCTAGTCTCAGGAGCTCCATTTATAATTTATGCTTTACTTTTGCCCTCTGCCATGGGAGTGACAAACACAGATGAGCTTTCTCTTAAAAAGTCCCAAATAATTAGTCTCTTTTCTGAAAAAGTCAGAAGAATAATTCCTCACAAAGCAAAACTTCACCTTTTCCATGAGAACCTTCTTCTTACCTCACTCCTCAACTTGATTTAAATTTTTTTTTATTTCTCTGCTTCCTCTTCTACCTGCTTTTGGGCTGTTTGTTCCTCTCTCACTCTCCTGAATAATTGTTACTGTCATTCTTGTTTAGTCATTAATGCAGCGTTCACCTCATCTGAACTTTTTTTTTTCACCTCATCTGGTCTGTTTGCTTGACCAAGCTGGTGAAAGACTCTGCAAATTTATCTGTTTAAAGGTGCATCCTGCCCTGGCTGGTGTGGCTCAGTTTGTTGGAGCATCATCCAGTAACTGAAAAGCTGCAGGTTCTATTCCTGGTCCGGGCACATGTGGGAGGCAACCAATTGACGCTTTTCTCTCACATGGATGTTCTCTCTCTCCCTTTCTCTCTCTCTCTGAATTAAAAAAAAAAAAAAAAAAAAGGCATTCTTACTGAAAGGATCTGATGCACAGTAGGAAATTGAATGTATTGAATTACAAAATGAGTGAATGAATGAATGAGTGAGTGAATAGTCCAGGGGAGCAGAAGAAGAATCTGGTTCTGGAGGTTGTGCAAGTGCTGAGGTGTAAATGGGAATGTGACCTTTTGTGTCTGGCTCTTTTCATATAACATTATGTTTTTAACATTCATCCAGATTGTAGCTTGTATCAGTATTTCATTCCTTTTTATGACTGAATAATTAATCATTGTATGTGTACAACATATTTTATTTATCTATTCATTGGTTAATGGACATTTGGGTTGTTTCTCTTCTTTGTCTATTTTCAATAATGATGTTAGGAACATTTATGTACAAGTTTTTGGATGGAAATAGGTTTTCAATTTTCTTGGGTATATATAATAATTAGGAGTAGGCTTGCTGGTTCATTTCCTAAGTTTATGGAAAGTCTGTATTTTGAGAAACTGTCGCACGTTTTTCCAAAGTAGCTGCACCCTTTTATATTCCTGCCAGCAATGTATGAGTTTCCAACACAGGAGTCCCTCCTTATCCTTTGCTTTCCATGGTTTCAGTTACCTGTGGTCAACCACAGTCCAAAAATATTAGATGGACAATTCCAGAAATAAACAATTTATACGTTTTAAATTGCGTGCTCTTATGAGTAGTGTGATGAAATCTCACCATCCAGCTCCATTCCACCTAGAGGGGAATCATCCATTTGTCTCCGCGCTGTGTACTCTACCCACCCGCTGGTCACTTAGTAGCCATCTGAGGTATCAGACTGACTGTCTCAGATTGGAGTGCTGTCTAGAGTAACGCTCATTTTACTTAATCATGGCCCCAGAGTACAAGAGCAGTGGAGCTGGCAGTTCGGATTTGCCAAAGGGCAGCCATAACGTTATGTATGTTTATGTAAAAAACATGGTATATATTGTGTTCAGTTTTATCTGCCACTTTGGGCACCCACTGGGAGTCTTGGAACGTACCCCCCTGAGGATAAGAAGAACTACTGTACTCATCTGCTCCAATAGTTGTCATTGTCTATCTTTTTGATTTTTAGGTGTGAAGTGGTATCTCACTGTGGTTTTGATTTGCATTTTCCCAATGACTAATAATGTTAAGCATCTTTTCGTATGCTTTTGGCTATTTGTATACCTTCTTTGGAAAAAAGTATTCTTGAATAAATCCTTTGCCCATTTTTTAGCTGACTTATTTGTGTCATTTTATTGTTGAGTTGTGAAGAGTTCTTTATCCCCTGAATCTGTTATCACTTTGAACGGTAAAGAAAACTTTTCCCAGAAGCCCCTACAAAGTAGTTCCCACAAGCTGTCCCCCACTTCTCCTTGGCCAGAATTGTGTCACATGTTCATGGCAAAAGCAGTCACAGGCCAGGGGAATGGGAGCATGATGACTGCTTTTATTTCATCCCATGGGTTTGGAGGTGGGTCCAGGTTCTACCCAAACATATGGCTGAGCTGAGTAGGGTAGATATGTTACAAAAGGGGGTTCTATTAGGAAGAGGAGAACGCCTTTGAGGAGGCAGCACTAACAGTCAGGCTCCCAACAGGAAACAGATGGCTGAGGCAAAACGGGATCACGTGGAGAGACCGTGATGTGGAGAGAGCTGCAGTCTCGGGTAGGCTGACTTTCCTCTCCGTGTGCTGGCACCAGGCCAGGGCTCCCCTCTTCTTGCCTTATTCAGGCTGACTGCTTCTGCTTTTTTTAAAAAAAAATTTTCTACGCAGTGTTTATTTCTAAATAAACAAAAAGCAAACAAACCCCAAAATCTCACACAGATGAAAATTGTAAGTAAAGCAGACTTCAATACTCATCACTTATTAGGGAAGAGCAGTAAAATTTATTGTATGACAGGGAGGTTTATCCTTTATGAATCCCAAATTTAGAGAATCACCTAGTATTCCCATATTAACTAAATACAAATGAGGGAAAAGAATGTACATTTACATATTATTAAAATTTTGAGTCTAATTCTATTTACTGGGAGTTTATTGACAAAAACGCTCTAATAAACATAGATCTAAAAATGTGATTTCGGCTATAAAAACAAGCTTTCTACCAAACCTAAAAGCAGTTTGGGGCTTAAGCAGCAAACTTGCTCCTCTAGGCTTTAAGTAACAAGAGTGGAGAGTAAGTCTGGTGGGGCAGACAGGAGACTTAGGCGTAGGTAGCAGGCAGTAGCATCGGTCTCAGCCGCTCTTCAGTGTTTTGCCTTTTCCTGTGTGCTTTCGGCTGTGGTTTTCTCTGCTTTTATCTGTCATTATTGGCATGTTTGCTTTTTGTCTTCTAAAACTTACCTGATCTGCTGAGCTCACCCTTCTTCATTCATATTCTCAAGTGCTATCATGGATTTATTTCTTGGGTATTTCACTGTCATTTCAATGGATTGGGGAAGGATGGGAGATAAATGTCCTAAACCTGGCATCTTGGACAAAAAACTCCTGTCTTTTTCTATGCATGTTTTTAAAATATAATTGAACTCATTGTATATACAATTGTGTAGTCTACTTTTTTCACTTCAGATGATATAAAAAACAGTTCCCTATGTTAACATTCTTAAACATAATCTTGATGACTAAAATCGTTCATCACATGAGTATACCATAATTTATTTTAGCAACTCTTGCAGCATTAAGTCCTCCCAACAAACCTCTCCCTCACTCTTTTTGTGTTATTATTGGTTTTATAAGTTCTTCACCATTAAAAATGAGACTCCAGTTAAAATTCTTGTGCAAGAATATTTGTCTTCGATTCAGGTTACTTTCTTAGGATATCGATTCCTAGAAGTAGGATTATTATATTAAAATATATAAACAGTTTAAGGCTTTTGAAACACACAGGAAACTTTTTATACTCTAGGAAGATTTTTGTTAATTTAAAGTCTCATCAAAAGTGCATTAAAGTGCATTTCTCCGCACCCTTGCTAACATTATGTAAATATATATTTTTTACTTTTATATGCAAGGTGGCACCCTATTGTTTTACTTTGTATCTCTATATGTATTAATGCAATTGATTTTTTAAAAAATGTGTTAAGATTATTTTTTCATTTGTGAATTGTCTACCCACGTCACTTGCTCATTTTTAAAATAGGAGGTTAATGTATTTAACTTTTTATCTTTTTAATAGGTAATTTACAGAGTGTTACAAAATATAACAGGTACAAAACAGTACATGATACTCTAGTCACTCATTCCAGTTTGAATCGGCAACCATCCATACCAGTTCCAGAGATAAATCATGTTTGTAACAAATAACTAATTGAAGATTTTTCCATTTGACATGTAAAGATTTGCTTCTTTATTATTACTATTATTATTATTTTATTATTATTCTTCTTCACCTGAGGAAATGTTTATTGATTTTTTTAGAGAGAGGAGAAGGGAGGGAGTGAGAGAGGGAGAAAAACATTGATGTAAGGAAGACACATCAATTGGTTGCCTCTTGTACGCATCCTGAACCCGCAGCCTAGGTTTGTGTCCCGACCAGGAATCGATCATGTGACCTTTCGGTTTATGAAATGATATTCCAACCAACTGGGCCACACCACAGAGCTGCTTTTTTCTTTTTATTGGATACTTGAGATGCTGTATTTGCATGTATCATAATTTATGTGCCTTAATGATAGAAATTAAGGTGATTTCTAATTTTCCACCATCATAAGTAATGCTGCAATAAGTAGCTTTGTACATATGAGTATGTCTGTAGGATAAACTCTTGGAAATGAAATTACTGAGCTGAGGATATGTGAAATGAAAATTTTTATAGATAGTGTAAATTTCCCTCAATCAAGGTTTTTTCCTCTTTTTGACCAACTTTTTATTATCAACTTTTTGATATTTGCTAATCAGTTAGGTGAAAAATGGTATGTCATAATTTGAAACTGCTCTTATTATTAGTGAGGTTAAACATCTTTTCATATGCTTAAAAGCCTTTTGTATTTCTTCCTTTTTTAAAGAATATATTTTATTCATTATGCTATTACAGTTGTCCCAATTTTTCATCCTTTGTCCCCCTCTACACAGTACCCCCATTCCCTCCAGCAATCCCCCTTAGTTCATGTCTATGGGTCACACATGTAAGTTCTTTGGCTTCTCCATTCCCTATACTATTCTTAACCTCCCCCTGCCTATTTTGTACCTACCAATTATGCTCTTTAAGCCCTGCACCTTTCCCCCTATTCTCCCCATTCCCCCTCCCAGCTGATAACCCTCCATGTGATCTCCATACCTATGATTCTGTTCATGTTCTGGTTGTTTGCTTAGTTTTCTTTTTTTTTAGATTCAGTTGTTGATAGTTGTTAATTTGTTGCCATTTTAATATTCATAGTTTTGATTTTTCTCTTTTTCTAAAATAAGTCCCTTTAACATTTCATGTAACAGTGGCTTGGTGATGATGAACTCCTTTAGCTTTATCTTGTCTAGGAAACACTTAATCTGCTCTTCCATTCTAAATGATAGCTTTGCTGGATAGAGTTATCTAGGTTGTTGGTCCTTGCTTTTCATTACTTTGAATAATACTTCTTTCCAGCCCCTTCTTGCCTGCAAGTTTTCCTTTGGGAAATTAGCTGATAGTGTTATGGGAACCCCTTTGTAGGTAACTATCTGCTTTTCTCTTGCTGCTTTTAAGATTCTCTCTTTATCTTTAACCTTTGGTATTTTAATTATGATATGTCTTGGTGTGGTGTTCTTTGGGTCCAACTTCTTTGGGGACTCTCTGTGCTTCCTAGACTTGTATGTCTATTTCCTTCACCAAATCAGGGAAGTTTTCTTTCATTATCTTTTCAAATAAGTTTTCAATTTCTTGCTCTTTTCCTTCTGGCATTCCTGTGATTCAGATGTTGGAATGTTTGGAGATGTCCCAGTGGCACCTTATACTATCCTTGTTTTTTGGGTTCTTTTTTCTTCTTGCTGTTCTGGTTAAATGCTTATTTCTTCCTTTTGTTCCAAATCATTGATTTGAATCATGGCTTCATTCCCTCCACTGTTGGTTTCCTATAGATTTTTCTTTATTTTACTTAGTGTAGCCTTCATTTCTTCCTGGGTCTTTTTTATTTTGTTGCTGTACTCAATGAGTTCTTTGAGCATCCTGATCACCAGTGTTTTGAACTCTGCATCAGATAGGTTGGTTATCTCCATTTCATTTAGTTTGTTTTCTGGGGTTTTGTTCTGTTCTTTCATTTGGGCCATATTTCTTTGTCTCCTCAATTTGGCAGCCTCCCTGTGTTTGTTTCTGTGTATTAGGTAGAGTTGCTTTGACTCCCTATTTTAGTAGTGTGGTCCATTGTAGAAAAAGCACCTATAAATTGTGTGGGGTGGAGTCTTAGGTAATTGCCAGGGGGCGGCACCCACTTCAGCGCTTTGTGGCTCTGTGTCAGGGGAAAGCTTGGAGAAAGGGCAATGTTGCTGCCTGCTTTCTGGAGGTTTGCCCAGTACTCGCTCAGCGTGACTGGTGCTTTTTCAGCTGTTGCCCTGGTGCTGAATCCCAGAAGGTATGGGTTTTCCTGAAAATCTGGCAATTTCTTCTGCAGTCCCAACCCCCACTGGTTTTTACAGCCAGAAGTTATGGGGATTCATCTTCCTGGTGCTGGAAGCCTGGGATGTGCAGTCTGGCCTGGGGCTGAGATCGCTCACTCTCAAGCTAACCTTCCTGATTTTTATCTACCACACATGAATGGGGGACTGCCCGTTCTGCGACCGCTGCCTCCCTGTGCCACACTATGTCTCTGCACCTCTTCACCTGTCTCAAAGTCTTTGCCCCTCCTACCTGCCTGGGTGAATGTGGCTTCTTTAAATCCTTGGTTGTCAGACTTCCTTACAGCTTGATTTTCTGATGGTTCTGGGTGTTATTTATTTTGAGGTCTAGTTGTAATTCTTTCTGTGGCTGCATAAGGAAATGAAGCATGTTCACCTATGCCTCCATCTTGACTAGGAGTCCCCTTCTTTAAATTATCCATTTATATTCTACTATTTTTTGCACTGGTTGTTAGTTTGTTGGTTTTTAAAAATTGCTTTTAGGAGTTCTTTATAAAGTAAATTGGTCCTTTTTGATATAGTTTTTTAAATGTGTTTCTAATCAGTTCATATGAATTTAATACATGTAAACTCATGGCAAGGCCCCCTCCTTTTTCTTGGCCTAGGGAGCATGTGGTGCTGGTTGGTATTCTCTTTACCAACTCATCTTCAAGGGTGGGTACTTCAGCTCCAGCTTGCTCTATTTTATCTCCTAATTTGCCTAAAGGCAAACATTACTGACCACTTCAAAAGCAATTACTTCCCCCTCCCCAAATTCACAGTCTCATGTGAAGCAAGCACAATGCTGTGTAACACACTTGAGAAACATGCATTCCCTCAGTGTGTTTTTTACTCTAGCCTTGTGAAATAATAGTATTAGTCCTATAGTTAAGTGACTCATCTCCCTCCTCAGTGGGTTTTCATTACAAAGGGCCCAGTATCTTTGCCCAAGTCACTCTGGATGAACGCGGCATGAGAATGAGGAGGGATAGGCAGATGGGAGTAGAAAAGGTAGGTGAGATAGTACTAAAGATCTTCATTTTGAGGGCTAAGATACTGGCAGACTTCCTCAGCAGAGGTAGTAATTTTCCTTCCTGATGGGTGGGGATGGTCTTTTAGGACAATACAATGTGTTTCATGTCTCATGAGCTCATAGAACAAATATTGATTGGCTTGGAGTTCTCTGAGGTTGACAGAGTCGCAATTGTTTGGAATACTGACTTCAAAGGTTATATGGCGAAAAGGCTAGGACTAATGACCAAAGAAAGGTAATAGTACCATCCCAACTGGGGTGAGAGATTCTCCTTTTAAATATATTGTCTTAGTTATCTATTGCTGTGTAGCCAGTTACACCAAAATTTAGCAGGTTAAAAATAAAGTTTTGATCTCACAGTTTTCCTGTGTCAGGAATTTGGTAGTTGCTTATTTAAGTCCTGCTTCAGCATCTCTCATGAGGTTATCATTAATATGCTGGGACTAAGGTCACATGAAGTGCTGACCATGGCTAAGGGATCTGATTCTCAGATAGCTCACTCACATGGCCATCAGCAGGAGGTCTCAGTTCCTTATCAAGTGAACCTCTCCATAGAGCCACCTGCGTGTCCTCACGATGGGGTTGGCAGCTTTCCCTGCAGTGAATGATCTAAGAGAGAGAACAAGGAGGAAGCCACACTGTTGTCTGGGACCTAGTTTTGGAAGTCACACACAGCCACTTCCACCAGATTCTAGTCATTAGAAGAAAGTCGCTAGGTTCAGCTCACACACAAGGAAAGGGGAGCTTCTTTGAAGAGAAGGATATCAAAGAATTTGTGGACTTATTTTAAAAGTATCACACTCAACATTCTTCAAAAACACTTATGATAGCATACCTTGAACTTTATTCCATTGCCTGAACTACATGTCTCCAATCCATGCCAGAAGTATTTACTGGGTGCGTTATGTGAATCACTGTATACCATTTTCACCATCTGTTACTGGAACCATTTTATTCTAAAGAATGATATCCTTCTAACAGTGGTCTTTTTTCTTTCTCAGGTACTTGTTCTATGTCTTCTTATTCTAGCAGCCATAGAGCTGGTCCTTGTACTCACAGAAGATTCTGGACAAGCCACCATCCCTGCCGTTAGATATACCAATCCAAGCCTCTACCTGTGCACATGGGTAAGGCCCACTTCTGCCTTGTTCATATAATCCCTATTCATAGTCATCTAGCTGAAATTTACTCTGTTGGAACAAAATAAAGTCCTTTTTCAAGGGACCTGTGATGAGACAAAGCTTAATTATAATAGGGTGAATCAGATTTTGGCTTTTCACCTTTTGGGCACTAGTTTATAGACCCCTCTCCTTAGGATAAGTACTAGCTTTAATGACTAAGATATGTACTTTTTGCTCTCATATCTTGCCATCTAAGGATCATATGTGAAATTCAGGTTTATTGATAAAAAGAATTTTCTTAAATGTTATAAATATTACTTTTAAATTGATTGTAGACTGTAATCAATGGATCACTCTGTCTAGGGTTATTGTGCAAACTTGATGACAGAAGCTAATGTATCTTCTGCAAGCGTGTTTTAGGGAGGCTGCCTACCTGGTGTTTTAAAAGCAATTGAACTAAATGCCATTATTTTAAAAGAGGAAGAAGACTCATACTTATTTGTATTTCCAGTTTTTCCTGAAAAATCAGAATGTCTGGCAACTATGGGCCTACATTCCCACAGGGCAATTGTTAACTAGGATTGAGTAGCAGTTGCCCCTATTAGACCAGGCATGTACTCAGTACAGTCTCCCAGACTTCACTCAGCAACATGGTCTGCCTGGCCGCTGCAGGCATATTGTTTGTTAACACTGTTTAAAATAAACAAAGAAGGGTTTAGGCGGTGGTATGGTGCATCTAGCAACATCATGCCAGGACTTGAAACCCATTACAGTGGAAGTATTTATACCACTGAAATTAGCAATTGCTACAAATCATGGCTTCCCCCTTTTCCCCAGAATAGTGGTTTACTGAGTTTAGGAAACCAACATTTAATTAATCATATCTAAGTGAGATGTTATAAGGGAAGTTTTTATTAATTGCTTAGTCTGAGATATTTTTAGAAAATCATGATACAGACACCTTGCACCTATTCAACAGAATCTGCCTCCACCACCTGACTACTGTAGTGCCTGAAGTTAATTTCCTTGGGTCTCGAAAAGATTTTTCTGGTTTCCAAAGTAAAGCCATTAAAATGCAGATGGTGACCCTCTGCCTTCTTTGTTACCTCCTTGCCCAAATGTGGTGGCTAGAGATGGGGTGGGAAGGGGGATCCCAGGGAGAGCGTGGAGGACCTGAAAAGAGAAAGTTGGATGGTATCAGGAAGGAAATCTACAATTTGGCATCTGTGTGCTTTCTGCCTGGCCAGATTAAAGGCAACAATCTCCTCTTGTAGCCCTCCGTTCTTCTCTTTTCTGACATCTTTTTTGCCTCTTGTTCTTGGCTAGTGCCAGTATTTTTCACAACTTGATGTGAATTTCTCTCTAGCTCCTGGTTCTGCTGATCCAACATAGCAGGCAATGGTGTGTGCAGAAGGACTCTTGGTTCCTGTCCTTATTCTGGATCCTCTCAATACTCTGTGGCACTTTCCAATTTCAAACTCTGGTCCGGATGCTCTTAAAGGTAAGGAGGAACGAGAGGATGAGATGAGGGGAACCTGCTAGGCAGCTTCTCAGTTGGAGCCAATGACATAAAGTAAGTTGAGCTCTGGGATAGAATTATATTTAGAGGATTTGATATAGGCTTTCATCACAAATATTGACATATGTGGGCTGTTTAGACTTAATTTAGAAAAAAGACCATTTTCCTTTTGTTTTGTTTTTTGTTTTCCCATAGGGCAGCACTTCCAGTCTAGCCTACTCATGCCTGTTCTTCATCTTCTATGCACTCCAGATCCTGATCCTGATCCTTTCTGCATTTTCAAGAAGAGATGGCTCATCAGATGTGAGACTCAAAATAGACCCACCTCATAGATTATTTAATTGGATGGCACCTTGACAAGTGTAAGGTGTCAAAGTCTCATTGTCTAGTTCTCATATGGGTCCCCTGAGATGTCTAGGTCTCATGGAGGTCCCTCGGGCCCAGAATATAGTCATACAGCCCATTTTGTGACATAAGGAAACAGGAGGTGATGAGAGTATGGAAATACTGACTTTGACATTGACCCACCAATTTTAACACAAACAGTTATTTATACCTCTATGCCAGAAGGTCTGATTATCATTCAACTGGTGACCCTAGCGTCACCATTTAATAATACAAATAAATACATATTGACCAACCTGCTTTAATACCATATACAGTTGCTGGCACAACATTATGTCAGTTTCTGATTTTAAAGTCCCATGTAGTTCCTGTTTCCAATTGATTTATTTTCTGATTTGTGTGTGTGTGTGTGTGTGTGTGTGTTTTGCAGAATCCATCACTCACGGCTTCGTTTCTGAGTAATATCACCTTTAGTTGGTATGACAGGTAGGAAATGCCTGGAAATTAGGTTGTCTCCTTTCCCACTCCCTCATTCTTCTGAAAGTAATGGAAATCTTAATTTTTCAAAATGTCTCCTGTGGCCTCCATTTCTCCTTTACTTATAGATCAAATTAGTACAGTCTCTTCACTGGGCAGACTGGGCCACTGAGAAGATGGAGGGAGATTTGCTCTTGGTAGCCTGGGGGTCCCTGGAGGAAAGGAAGGGCGATAAGAAAAGGTGGCAGTAGAGCAGGAACAGGGCGCTATAGAGGCAGGCGGTGCAGTGCAGGTTTGGAGGGAAAGGGATGAATTAGTTGGACCTAGAACAGGCATTCTTGTCCCTTGTGGTTCCACAGAACCTCTTGGTTGGTAATGCCCACGAATCCCTTCTTAGACAACGTTTTCAATGCATAAAATAAAAGGCACAGGATCATATAGGAAAACAAATATATTAAAACATAGTTACCTAAATAATTTTTAAGAAAACAAAATGTGTGATGTAGTAATACAAATGCTTCTTTATTAATGCATTAAGTAACAAGATCTAGCGATGGGTCTAATAATGACCATAATTTCAAAGTAATGATGAGTGTAAGTGAGCCTTGAAAACATCTGTGATTTCTCTCAGAGACAAACACACAGGTAGTCCCTTTGGCAACTCTGGTTGGTTGCCCTTGTCCCTATTAGAAAGAAAGCTAAATATCAATTAGAAGCTATTAAAAATAAAGAAGGGATTTATTTTTCCATCCATTTTTTTTTCAAATCCTAGTTTGAGGAGCTCTGATCTAGAAAGAAAACATGGAGGTGGCCTCCAGGTCTTAAGAGCATCGTGGAGGCCCCCAAGGAGATGCCAGAACAGCAGAGGCACCTAATGTTTGAAGAGGAAGGAGTAGGGGGAGGGGGAGATGATGCTTTTTTGGCTCTTAATTCAGTAGTGCCCCTCCTCTTCTCTTCTCTTGTCCTCTACAACCTTCTGTTCCCCTCCCTGGATCCCTTTCCTGCTCTCCCCACTCTTCTGTAAAGATCAAAAGGTCAGGAGATGTGGTAGCGAGTGAGGGAGAGGTCTCATTCTCCTGTCCCTCCATCCCAGAAGTGGGAGGCGGGGTTTGAGGGAGGCACCCAGGAGACAGCCTCCAACCCTGCAGGGCCTCAGCCTCTGGGTCCCTTTTATTCTAGCATTGTTCTGAAAGGCTACAAGCAACCTCTGACCCTTGAAGATATCTGGGAGGTCGATGAGCAGAGTAAAAGCAAGACACTAGTCAGCAGATTTGAAAAGCACATGGTGAGAGAGCTGCCCCAGGCCAGGCGGGCACTGCAGAGACGGCGGCAGAAGAATGCCCAGAGGGACTCTGGAACCAGGCTGCATGGCTTGAGCAAGAACCAGAGTCAAAGCCAAGATGTCCTTGTCCTGGTAACTTTCCCACAAGCATCTGTGTGAACGCACTCTATGACTCAGGCAGGAGGACATCAGGGTCATGGTGACTCTGTCCTCACATTTTTACATCATTTTATACTTCGCAGTGTAGTTTATATTATTAGTATTCACAACACTAATAACACCTTAGTGATGGATACATGGGGGTAGAATGTACTATTTGCTCTCCTTTTGGGTATATATGAAATCTTCTATAAAAAAAGGTTTTTAAAAATAGAAAGATAAAATAAAATAATGCCTTAGCATTACTAGAACTTGTACCTTAGTGGAATTTAGCATTAGCAGTTAAGTCATTTACTTTTTCACTCGAAAATATCTATTGAGTGCCACCGTGTGTCACCAAACCCCATACAAAGGAGGCAGCAGGACTCAGGGCCTTACCAGTGCAGGACAGTCTTACACTCCATAGCTCTGAGGACACTCCTGTTGTTGGTTTTCTACTTAGGAAGAAGCTAAAAAGAAAAAAAAGAAGTCTGGGACCACAGAAGACTTCCCTAAGTCCTGGTTGATCAAGGCCCTCTTCAAAACTTTCTACGTCATCATCCTGAAGTCATTCCTGCTCAAGCTGGTGTTTGACCTGCTCATGTTCCTGAATCCTCAGCTGCTGAAGTGAGTCTCCGAGCCTGAGCTGTCTCAGGGCCTCCTTCTCCGCCCCTCTCCTTTCTGCCCCTTTGTCTGCAGGAAGGAGCTTATCATTGAATTTTCCTTTTTAAAATGCTCACAATTTTTGTCTACCTTACAGCACAGTGTGTGTGGAGAGTGCAAGCATCTTTCAAAATCTAAGATGATGTGTTCTATATTTAGTCTTCTTCTTTTCCACATTTTCCCCCAGCGGGCCCCCCCCGCCCCCCCCCCCCCCCCCTCACAGGAAGCCAGATACTTTGTTGGGAACTCTTCCTTGTTAAACAAAACTGCTGTGGGCTGAGCCATGTCAAGAGGTGGTCGGCATACCTCAGGGGAGCCTTGTGCCTCATGTCTGTACCCTCCTCATCCACAGGCACAGCCTTCAATAGCAGGTTCAGGATAATCATGACAAGATGCCATCGTCTGCCCGGACCTATGGCATGAACCACCTTCCAGGGGAAGCCCTCCTAACTCATTCTGGATATATGTCCTCATTCCCTTCCCAGCTTGTGTGGTTTAGGAACAAACTGACTTGTCCCATACCGCCTCTTTGTCCAGGGATAAAGCATTGCAGTGGAAGCTCTGCAGATCGTTCATAATCCCATGGCACAGTCATGGGTCATCAGTCCTGAGTGCTTCCTGCTCGTCTTCACACCAGAGCAAGGTCACTGGCACGACTGTGGCATTCAGTCTTCCAATGGGATTGACAATTCTGGTCGCTTTGTTACCTTCAGGGTAGGGTAGGGTAGCTAGTGCGCACGAGGAGTGTGGAGCCCTCCGAGGCTTGGTGGCTGTCACTTACTCGGTTTTGCCCTGGCAGGTTGCTGATCTCCTTCGCAAATGAGCAGGACAGCTATGTGTGGACTGGATACCTCTATTCAATCCTCTTCTTCTCTGTGGCCCTCATCCAGTCTTTGTGCCTTCAGTGCTACTTTCAACATTGCTTCATGTTGGGCATAAAAGTACGGACAGTCATCATCGCTTCTGTATATAAAAAGGTGAGTGGGCTATGTCAGGCATCTCCAGGGAAAACCCCCTTCGCAAATGTGAGCACTTAGTCCAAGACTGAGGAAAGTTTGATGAAAATGATAACTGACCTTAACACTTGATTTTGACTAACCGTACAACCTTCTTTAGATGTTTCTTTGGAAACTAAAATATGGAAAATGTAATATAGACATAAGCGTGTGTGTTGAGGGGAGAGGGACTGTTCCGAGGAAGAACCGGCTAGCTGTTCTCTGCCTAAGATCTGCCTTTCAGCCTTCAGAGCTTGCATATCTGTCTTCCTTCCTACCCTTCTTGGCAAGGAGAAAAGTCAGAAAAGAAAATGGCCCAGGGAAGACTCTTAAAACCACCAACACTTAAATCCATTACTACGTGAAGCAGCATTCATAAGGCCTGGTGCAGCCATCTCAAACTACAATTTTGCCATAGATTGGAATGCTTTGGATTAGGCCTCCATCTCCCCAGACCTACTTTTTCCTAGTGACTTTTTTTTTTGCTAAATCTTTAGTGCTGACCAACCCCTCCACTGCCTGATTCCTTCACACACACACACACACACACACACACACACACACACACACATTCAGTCTGCCTTCTGAGCTCTGCAGACATGGGAACTTTTTCATCTCTGTAAGATGATTTGTCCATCTTCCCTCTGATATTTAACATTTAACTTTCTCAGAGCAACTGTATTTTTCTTATATTCTAGATACCAAGGTGACGTCTCATTTTGTCCTTTAAGAAATGAAAATAGAGTTGTATCTCAATAAAGAAGAAATCACTTTAAAAAAAGAGATGAAAATAGAATTGATACGATCAATAAGCCTGAGGGGAAATTTTATACGTGAGGAGATAGGAATTTTTATAGGGCAGAACACCAAACCAGTGTCTTTTCTTCCCGGTTTTCTTCTGCTGCTGAAGAGTCCCATCACAGTGATTTCTCCATGACATTTCCTGGGTTTCTCCTTTGCTTTCCTCTCCTACAACATTCATGTGTCTTTGTCTTCCCTGAGTAAATGTTGACTCTTCAAGAGGCCCAGGCAGGTAATCCAAATGTCTTTAGGTCAGAAGTCTGAAACCTCCCAGAAACCCTCACACTGGCATCTGCCTTCTCCCAAATTAATGTTTGGTTTGTTTTTTTTTATTCCTTCTGAAGATACTGAATTTCTGCTAGTTTGCAGGATATGAGGTTACCAACTAGGCTCTCTCAGCCATTTCTACGAATGTACACTTTTACAATTGTGATGATTCATTCCCTTTATTTTTTTTAACACATCCTTAATCATTTTATTAGTTAGAACTTCTCACATTGACAACCCAAGGGTAAACTTTCTCTAATTTTTGAATCATAGAAATATATTTTTTATTGTTGTTCTATTACAGTTGTTCCAATTTCCCCCCATTTTGTTCTTCTACCCCATTCACCCTCACTCTTCTATTTTATTATTAATATATCCCAGGTTTTGCAACTGTTACAATTCATGGGGAATTTGTAAAGTAGAGCTTTTAATGAGACAAATAAATGTTGCTACTAAGATAGAATTTCAAATCGTTCTTATGTTTAGACAATGCTTCATTTGTGAAATGTTACGAAGCATTTTTCACATCCATTATCAACCCATAGTCTTATGAAATAATTGCATTATCTTAGAGCAATTCAATGCCTACGGTCACATAGCAAAGACCTGCCCCCACACAAGGGCTATTGGGAATAAATCAATGACTTTTCCACTTCACTGAGATTTATTGAGAAAGGGAAAGTAGAGGGATAACGTTGAAGGGCAATTAGATGTTACTTATTTTTTTCTATTCCATACCAAAAAGGAAACTAGAAGTGGACTGATTTCTCCAGAACCTTGGTAGCCTAACATTTTAGAAAATTTCCCTCTTTTTACCGTACAACCAAGAATCCTGGTATGTTCCAAATAAGGATGTATTGGTGGATTAAGATTGACAATAGAACTTCTAGGAGAAGCATTGAAATGACTATCTAGGGCCACTTGTAGCCCACACACTGTCTTTGTGGGAATTAGAAGAAGGTTCTCTTTCCTCCAGGAAGATGCTGATTCGGTGACCATAGTGCAAGCCGGTTTCAGTTACCCCACTGCCAACCCTAGCTCCTTAGCTGAGTGCATTTGTGCCAGACATTGCTGTAAGTGATAGACCTGTGGGTATCAGACTTCTGATCTCTTTAACATGAGAACAGAAGGCCCATACTGCAAGATTTAGAGATATAGACATTGCCTGCAAATTTCTGACAATAAGTCATTTTGTTTCATGTGTGTGAACCCTGCACCTTTCCTCTCCATTCTAAGGTCTCTGTCCTTCTTGGGAATGGTCACAGCCTTCTCATAAGAGCATGGCTACATCAAAAGTCTGCAAGGCCAGAATCAGTACATGCTTCTTCTCTTCAACCCTCTGTTTGTTCCATCTTTCAGTGTCTGATTCCCTGCTGTGTGCCATGTGATACAGTAGTGAAACGCACAGATGTAGCCCTAGTCCTCACAGAGATTACTTCTGGTGGGGAAATAGAAAAATGAAACAGCTACAGCTCAGTGTGGTGAATGCAATGGCAGAGGTAAGCACAGGATGTTATGGGAGTACACAAGAAGGGTATCTAACCCAAGCTTGTAAGTCTAAGGGAAGTGTTCTCAGAATAAGTTCTATCTAAGCTGATACTAAAGAATAAATAAGAATTTCCTGAGCAAAGAAGTGCGTGGAGGAGTGGAGTTGGAGAAGGTGAGAATAGCAGGAAAGAACAGTCAAGAATGAGAGAACACTGGGTAAAATTTGGAGGTAAGAAAGCATAGCCCCTCGAAAAAGTAGTGTCCATATGGAGCCCATCTTTCTCCTGTGTTCTTGCTTCCCGGGTTTCCCCTTTTACTTCCAAGTATCGTTGGCCTTGTCCATGGGTCCCAACCCCAATATTTATCTTTAGGCACTGAGCCTATCCAACCAGGCAAGGAAGCAGTACACCGTTGGAGAAACAGTGAACCTGATGTCTGTGGATGCCCAGAAGCTCATGGATGTGACCAGCTTCATCCACCTGCTGTGGTCAAATGTTCTGCAAATTACCTTATCCATCTACTTCCTATGGATAGAGTTGGGACCCTCAGTCTTAGCAGGTGTTGGTGTGATGTTGCTCCTAATCCCAGTTAATGGGATAATCGCCATCAAGAATAAGACTATTCAGGTAAAGAGAATCACCCTTCTTCAAAGTCTAAATATTTTTGCTTGTTTTATTCTAACTTTTGATGGGAGTATGGGCAAGGCAAAACTGATGGAAGACTTTCTACCATCCCAAATGAACTTGGCTTTCTCTTTTCATGTTCTGACTGCTCTCAGCATTTCTATACTCTGCCTTCATTCATGTTAGAAGGAAGAGCCTGATTGGAGAGAGAAGAGCTTCCTTGGGACCCTGAACATAACTCTTATACCCTGCTCCATTGGGCCCTTCTTAGAACAGTGATCATTGGCCTTGTTTCTTCATCATAACAATACAAACCAACCACACAGAACAGTCACGTGAGTGACTCAAACTCTAAGCCTAAACCCTAGCAATCAACCTTGCTACCACTGGTTGGCAGGATTCTATGTGGATGGTCCTTAGCTCTGCCAAGAATTATAGGCTAGGGTGGGTGAACTCCATGGCGTACACGATTCATTCATTCATTATGCATTCATTTAGTTACAAATTATTTTGAAAATATTGATTGTGTGTCCGACTTTTCTGGGAACACGGCTGCAAGTTAGACAAGGCTCTTGTTCTCGGGGAGCTTACCCTCTACTTTCAAACAAACAAAAACAAAGAAGGAAAATATCAAGGCGTGGGAAGTTCTCTGCAGAGAATTAAACAGGGTGATGTGATGGCAAGTGAGTGGTGGTGGTTTTAGATTACAGGGTCAGGAGAGGCCTCTGTAAGGAGGGGCTATTTGAGCTGAGCTCTGAACAACACAAGCCTGACCACCAAGGAGCAAGCCTGGAGAAAAACAACCTGGGAAGAGGCATAGTCAGGCCAATGCTGTGGGGCAGAAATGAACTTGGCATGTGCAGGGATCAGAAAGAAGGTGGGCGTGGCAGAGGCAGAGTGGGCGAAGAGGAGAGTGGGAGAGACACCTCCCATTGCTGGGCACCTCAAGCTCTTACCAAGTAACAGCCACAAGTGCCACCAAGTTGTATCATCTGCAGCAAATCTGGACTCTCTCACATGGGAGTGTATTTTTGTTTTTGTTTTACTTTGTTCTGACAGGTAAAAAATATGAAGAAGAAAGACCAGCGTTTAAAGATAATGAACGAGATTCTCAATGGAATCAAGGTGAGAAGCCGAGCGTAGGTGGCCCCCCTCTGTGTGCAATGCCAGCAGCTCGGGGGTCTCAGCCTCCGCAGACCCCAGCAGGGGTTGTGGACTCCTGCTCCTAGGCCTGTGGGTTGTCATGTGATTCGTCTACTCACAAGTCTCCTGTTTCTTCTCCTCTTACCCCTCTTGGGCCCTCTTTTGAACCCTGATTTCTATTTATTTTCCCTAAATGATTTGTCTTATTTTTTTATGTTACCTTATAAATTGTCAAATGTATACAAAAGTAAACAGAGTGATATATCAACATGCGTGGACATCACCCAGCTCCAGCAATAATCAGCATGACCTGGCTAGTTCCATCTATACCCTCTGCTCCTACTTCACTCGCTGCTCAATTACTTTAAAGCAAGCCTCAGATTGACTTGTCATTTCATTAGTAAATACTTTGCATGCCATATTCCTAAAGGAAAGACTTGTTTTTTAACCATAACCACAATACCATTATTACACTTAAAAAAAAAAGTCATTGTTTTGGTATCATTATATTTCCACAATTGCCTCGTACAGCTCTTAAAAAAAAGAAACAACTGTTGGTTAGTTTGAATAAGGATCCAAAGAATATCCACACATGGTATTTAGTTGATAGTGCTTTTAATCTGCAATAGTACCTCCCTTTTTTTTGGTTATATTGGAGAAACCAAGTTACCTTATTTCCTGTATCTCTTGTAAACTCGTAGTTACAGCTAAAACTTGGTTAGATTTGGATATGATCTGGGGAACCGGGGTGGTAAGGATGCTTTCAGATCATGGTATGTACTTCCAAAATCAGTGATGGCGAATGTGCCAGGGTCCCGGCGCTGCCGGTCTAGATTCATCCCTCATTAAATGTCCTGCCATCTTTGCACCCAGGGCACTGATTTGCGGCCCTGGCAGCACGTTTTGATCCCTTGGTAAGTGTGTAAAACTTGTTGAGGCTTGGGGCCTACTTCAAACCATTTAAATTGGACTCTCTAGGGGTAAGCCCCAGTCATATATTATATCTTAAAATCTCCCTAAGTGATTCCAATATACAGCTAAGGCTGAGAAACCACTGTCATTACCTTGACCTAGTATTTCATTAGGAGTTACAAAGGGTGATATTTTAATTCTATTATTCCTTTGGCACTGATTAGCTGGAGTTCTATAGAGAAGAATTATCTTAATCAACTAGTTGATTACCTTAAAATAAAATTTGTACCAGATAAGAAGGATACATATTTTCTTCTTTTCTCTATTTACCAGCTCTCAAAATAATGCATTTCATCCTCCAAAGGTGACCAATGAGCTCTTTTTCAATACATACATTGTTTTGAATTCATGGATTTTACATTACCGCAAAGTGCTTGAAAATGAAGCAGAGGCCCTTTTAATTCCCTGATATTTCTCCACACAGAGCTCTGATGTGCCTTCCTACTCATGTGGCAAAATGAATAGACCCGGTTTTGAGTCTCAGCTCTATTACTAGCTAACTGGTGACTCGGGGAAAGTTACTTAGCCTCTCTCAGCCTCTTTCCTTATTGTTAAAATAAATACAATAAAATTCCACAAAAGAAGGAGACTAACTCTCTCTAGTTTGCCCAGAACTTTCCAGGTTTCTCACTGAAAGCCCTGTGTCCTGGGCAGCCCTTAGTGCCAGGCAGGCTGGAACAGTTGGTCACCCTTAGATTGCTATATGGACTAAGTAAAATAATGTCTATAAAATGTTTGCACATAGTAAGTTGTCAACAAATACAAGCTACCTTTCTTTAATTATACTTTATTATCTGGATTCTTCCCCCCCCCCAAATTTTGGGGACCATATCCTAAAACCTGGGGGGCGGGAGACACGCCTGGTGTCCTTTGTAGGCAACAGTGTGAGCTGTGCTTTTTCTATCCTATTAGATCCTGAAATACTTTGCCTGGGAACCTTCATTCAGAAACCTAGTCTACAACATTCGGAAGAAAGAGCTCAAGAATCTGCTCCGCTTTGGGCAGATACAGTCTGTGATGATGTTTCTCTTATTCTTAACTCCAGTCCTGGTGAGTGAGACGTCTGCGGGCTGGGTCAGCCTCCTGAAGAAGAAGGTCTGTCCTAGACAGAATACCCAGGACCTTTAGGCCTGGCCCAGAAATCCAGGGAACTCTGCCCTCCTCTACCCTCATGCCTCCCTTCCTACCTCATGCCCCCAACTCTGGTTTCCACCCTTGTATACAATTTGGCGGTCTGGGAGCCCAGCCCAAGTTGCCAGGATGTTCAGCTTGAATGAGGTATTTAGGAGTGGTTTGCAAAGGGGGCTTCTTGTCTTCTTGGGGAGGCCATGCGGGTCCATAGTGGAAGAAACACCGATATAGGAGCCTGGAGACCCAAGCTCTGGCCCCAGCAATGCCATTAAGTCACTTTATGACTCAGGCGAAATATATCCTCCACTTCTGGGCTCAGCTTTCTCATCTGTAACATGGGAAGGTTGAGGTAACCCCTGTGATTCCTTCAACTGCTGTGTTCCTGTGACTTAGCACAAGGCTACTTGAGCCCTTTTAGGAATAATTTGTTCATGACCTTGTATTTCCAGGTGTCTGTGACCACATTTTCAGTTTATGTCCTGGTGGATAGCAATAATGTTTTGGATGCGAAAAAAGCCTTCACCGCCATCACCCTCTTTAATATCCTGCGCTTTCCCATGCACATGCTTCCCATGGTCATCTCTTCCATGCTCCAGGTAGGTAGGAACTTTCACTGCTAACTGATTATCTCTGACTAAAAATCTTAGACTCTAGAATGACTGGCTTATCACAACTCATTTCTAACTTCCGATGGGAACTTTCAACTAGAGAGATTTGTTTGGTTTCTGAAGAAGAATAGTTTGATCTTTGTAAAATCATAAGCTCTGAGCCCATTTATCTAATAATAAGTTAAGGATTCTCATCTACCTCACAGGGAAGAAATGCTTGTGAAAGAATTTGTTATTAACCCTGGTACCTGGAACATTTCTAAGCACTTTTCCCAGCCTTGTTCTCCTCACATTTCCCCAGAGCTCATGAGGTATTTATATAGCATTAGGGAACTATGGAATGAAGAGAGAGAACATAGCCTTTTTTCTCTATGAAGCCATGTGGTGGTAAAACAAAAGACAATTTGGGAGCCCCCAACTGTCAGAAAATGAGTTTGGAGTTCAGGAGGCCGTGGGTGGGCCTGAGGGGGCATCAGGGTCCTAAAAACTGAGCCCAGTCACTGAGATGGATGGACCAGCCCTCGGCAGGGAGACCAGAGGGCAGGCGGCAGCCAGGGTGATGGAGTGTGGTAACCTGCACCTGCCTCAGAGGCGGCTCCTGCAGACAGCTCAGGCCACGGGAAGGGCTGGGGTTTAGGAGAAGCCCTCCTTGTCCTGGTGGGGGAGGGGGAGGTTAAGGAAAGCTGACAGGTGTGGCCATAAAGGAACAACATGATCTTTTTGGATTCAGTCTATTTTTACATAGACAGCAGGACCAAGATCAGCAGAAATGTCAGCTTCCTACTGTCCCAGTCCCATAAGAAGACACTGAAACACAAGGGGCCAGAGAACAATGCAGTGGGGTAGTGGGGCGCTCTGTTTCTGAGGAGCTGTTGCCCGCAGCAGCTGAGCAGATTTGCAGTCTGCAGTTGTAGCCTAAGGAGAGGGCAGGGCAGAAAGCCTTGTGCTTCCTCAGAACCCAGAGGGCGATAGGAAACTGTTTCACAACCACATCCCTGGGAGATGGGGAGGCAGGTGAGAAACGTCCTGGAGAAGCTCCTGGAAATCATCCCAAGTTCTCATGTTCCAGGGGGACCAGAGGATGTTCTGCCAACATGTGGACCAGCTGTGATTTCAGCTTGACCTATGGGACCTGTGTCCAAGTGTGCCACAGCCACTTCCTTTACAGAGTCCCAAAGGGGCTCACTTAGGACGCTGGCATGGATTCAGTTAAAGAAGAGTGTGCAAGGGGCGTAGTTGCCAGAACCCAATAGAAGTTAGAGTTTCATCTCAGAGAAATGCAAGAGACAGTTTTTGAAACTAGGTACAAAGATTAGGGAGAGAGCAGGAGACTTGCCGCCCCTCCCCCCACCACCAGTTTTCTGAAGGCTTGAAGCAGAGCATCTTCCTTGCCTCTGTGCACAGGGATGTGCTGGCCCCAGGGCCAAGGCAAGGCTGAGTCTGTAGTGGGGGTCAGGAGGTTCCGGCAGCAAGTGGCAAATTATAGGCAAGGAGTCTGGCAAGTTGACCATCTCCTTCCACATCCAAGGCTGAAGACAAAGTTAAAATCCTCTCTCTGCTTGTGTTTATCATTGGAGTTTTATTCTTGAGGTCCTTTGTGCTCTTCTCTAGGCCAGTGTTTCCACAGAGCGGCTGGAGAAGTACTTGGGAGGGGATGACTTGGACACATCTGCCATTCAACATGACAGCAATTTTGGTAAATGAATTTGGAAGTTGTTTCCCAAATTTCTTTGCAGGCTGGCACCAGTACTTGGAAATACAGGGGCTCAGCAGCAGTAAATGGATTGAAAGGGAGAGTGAGGGGACTTATCTTGAACCTACATTTGCATATAAGTGTATTATTTTTCCTTAAGTTATGTTTTCACTTGGAACAGATTGCTTGGCTAGATTGCTAAACAAAGCTAGGTCAGCCGTTGTGAGGGTAAGCAGGGAATCCTGCGAAGGGCCTAGAGAGCAGAAGTCAGTATGGAGCTGAGCCAATGGAGCTGAGCCAATGGAGCTGAGCCTACGGAGCTGGGAAAGTAGGCTGGAGGGACAGAAAACGCAGGTTCTGGAGGTTCCAGGGTTGGGGGACGTCCATAGCCAGAGCGAGTCGTAGGTCTGGAATCCAGGGTAGGGAGTCGCTGGGTGTATATATGTGAGTGGAATTTATACCAGGAGACTAGGCAACAAAGCCTGAGAATGGACCCAGAGGGCCTGCAGGTCTGAAATCCAGGCCCACCGCAAGCCTTGAGCTCCTGAACCAAAAAGGACTTTGTACACAGGCAACTTGTGGTCTGCCCCAGGAGCTTTCACCACTGCGGGAGCCAGCGCCTGATAGAGGCGGTCTCGGGATCTGCTGGGGGAAGTGGAGGGGGACATGGGAGGGCTGAGAAAGGGCAGGCAAGCAGCTGGGGACCTGCGTCTGACTAAAAGAGGGGCCTTCTTTTCAGCAGACAAAGTCGTGCAGTTCTCCGAGGCCTCCTTTACCTGGGACCAGAATTCGGAAGCCACAATTCGAGAGTGAGTCACCTCCTTTCCATCCTGCTGTCCTTGCCTGTCCTGTGATTGAAAAATTCCATGTAATAGAACACAGGGGGAGATGAGCTGTGTTCACATGTCCAGTTGGATAGCAGTGCAGGCTCAACCACTGCAGGGATGAGCTGACAGCGAAGATTCTGAGCTTCTTTGCTCCTAAATGTATCTGCCACCCTGCTTTCCTACTGTGGGAACATACACATCCAGCTAAGAACCCATAAGGACACTTGTTCTCCAGATTGTGGCTGGAGGTATTACACAGCGGGCAGGTGGTCTAGGTGTCCAGGTATGATGAAGGACACACACAAGAACCTAAACTCAGTTTAATTTCATTCATTCATTTAAGAATGTAATTAAGAACATTGGAGTTTCTTCCCCAAAGTGGGCAATGGGAGCTGCCTCTATGAGATTCAATTTCAGGTCTGGAGTATTACATCTGAATTACCCACCCCGACCTTCCACCCTGGAGGCCACCTCTTCTGCCCTAAGCCAACCCCTTCTTGCCATGGTGTGGCGTATAATATATCTCTTAAGCACTTCATGTAACAGAAACCCAGCTCATCTATGGAGCACAGCACACGCAGACCACATCAGGGGCCTGCGTAGGCGGATCTTCCTTCTTCACAACCAAGCACACCTTAGCCCCTATCTGCTACAGTCAGGCCTTTCCTCCCTTCTCTGCTATTTCTACGGCTTTGAACATGGACTACGGAGCTTGCCCCAGGGTGTGTCAGGCCAGACTCTCCCTCTCTAAACCCTCCCAACCTGAAAGCTTTTCTTTGCAGAAAGAAGACTGGACACAGCTCCCCCTTTGCTAATAGAAGTCTAGAACAAGTTCTCCTCAATGGGCAGGTTCAGAAAGACTACGAACAAGTTCCTGGGGTTCCTAATATCTCAGGAGCTCAAACAATAGGGCTGACACACAGAGTTTCCAGGAGTCGAGCCCAGCGTGGACCCCTCTTCAGCCAGACAAAACCCCAGGGGAGGAGGTGGTGCTCTGTGCTTTCAGCAGATGTTCCATTGAATAGCTAGTCTTGTTGAAGAGCCAAGTTTGGGAAACATTAATCTAGTCCAAGACCATTAGTTTAGAAATGAGAGGCCAGAGGACAAGACATTTCAAGAGCGTACAGCTTGGCAGTGACAAAGTTGGAACCTGAACTCAGGTTTCCAAGCTCTTGTTCAACGGTACCATGTTGGTTCTAAATAAGAGTATTTTTCCAGTGGAAACCCAAGTTTGGCACAAACAGCTTATAGATGAGTTGAATACATTAAGGTTTACTTTCTGGGCTCTTAGAGCTCAAAAATAAATCATTAAAGAAGCACTTTGGAGTCTTGTATATCCGAGACAAATTTTCCAGTCTGGAAAGATAATCCCCAAATACCAGCTTTCCTATAGAGAGTCTGAGACGTGGCTTTGAATGCCTCTTGAATAAGTCCCCTCATCTCCTGCAAATACACTCCTCTTTTTCAGTGTGAACCTGGACGTTATGCCAGGCCAGCTGGTGGCTGTGGTGGGCAGTGTGGGCTCTGGGAAATCCTCCTTGATGTCAGCCATGCTGGGAGAGATGGAAAATGTTCACGGGCACATCACCATCAAGGTGAGAGGGGACACCAAGGAGAAGACTGACACTCACGCATGTGCCACTTCGTGCCACTTCTTCATGTGGCAGAACACACTGCGGACGAGAATCTGATCATCACTGCTATCGTGTTGCTGTATGGGTAAAAGGGCTTGGAGACACCTGGTAGGCTTGTAACTGATACATTCTTTGTCCCACCTCACATATATAATCAGACTCAATGGGTAAATTCTAAGAATCTGCATTTTTAATGAGCTACCCACGTGGTTCTCATATGCATACTGAAGTTTGAAGACTGTTGAATAGAGATGTCTTCCTTCAGAGTATAGGCAAATTCTGCTGTATCTATATATATGTTTCTGAAAACTTCACATTCCACAAAATTATGCAACAAAATAACTAGACTGGGGAGAAAGAGTCCGAACAGATTATTAAACTTATATAACTTTGTAACCAGGGTACCTAAAAACCCAATAAACAAATAACAATAAAAATAGTGACACTGTAAAATCTCTGCTGACAATTATACCCAACACCCCAATTAGTCCTGGGCCTCCCGCCTCTCCTTTGGTGGTATTTGTTTCCAATACAAAACTTTGATGTAAGGTGTAGACATCTTTATCAATTATGTTTTTAACAGAGAGGAAACGTCTTCATGGCATCTTCATCAGCACTCTCAGCTTCCCCAGAAAGCTACATTTAGGGGAAACTATTGGTACTTTGGATTATTTAACCAGCCATTACTTACACCAAAAAAAGGCATGCCTATAAATTTTTAGCTCTTTTCCTTAAGATCTTTATATATTGCTGAGCCTTCTTTTTAATTATGAGAAAGCTTGCCCCTGATTGCTTTTCATGGACATGCTCAGATCATTTTTAAGAACGTCCACTTTATACTGACATTATTCCCTTATTTGCCAATCACTAATGAGCTAATTTGCATTAAATCTACAGGCAGTGTAGCAGAGTAGACTCTACAGACTTTTTTTTTTAATTACAGTTTACATTCAATTTTATTTTTTATTAGTTTCAGGTGTACAGCATAGTGGTCAGACAATCACATACTTTATAAAGTGGTGCTCTTATATTTTACGTTCCTACCTGGTACTGTACATAGCTATTACAATAGCGTTGACTACATTCCCTACACTGTACTTTACATCCCTGCGACTATTCTGTGACTGCCAATTTACACTTCTCAATCCCTTCACCTTTTTCACCCATGCCCCCAAACCCCCTCCTCCCTGACAACCATTGGCCTGATTTCTATATCTGTAAATCTGCAGATATATATCTATATCTTCTAAATCTGCAGAATCCACAGATTTCACTCTGTCTCTTAATTCCTTTTGGGAAGCATTTTCTTGCTACCCTATAACTGAGTTTTTCCTCAAACACAGGCATCTGTTGGGCTCATCTTTCTTTGGACATGATCTGCTCCATGCATCAGCCTGCACCGTATTTTCCACTCTCTTAGTTCTTGCTTCATCATATCCTCTGTACTGTTCCCCTGTCAGTGTTTGCTGTCTGGTGGTCCTAGTAAATTCACTGGGGTCTAGACTGGGGTTCTAGAAGCAGCATATGCATTCATCCTCCAATTTTCAGGATCAAGACTAGAAAGAGAGTGTCAAACAAATGGGACTTTACATTATAGGAAGGACTTTGAATTCTTTCTCACTGGTTGGTGTGATAAATACAAGCACATTTATAAATATCAGATGTCCAGTCAACTGACAGACATTTGTTCAAATCTAAGTTTCACTTGATCCTCCCAGTTCCTATCACCCCCTCCTTCAACCCGGCCTTTCTGGAGGTACAACTGCCATATGGTCTGCTCATTTCCCATACAGGGCAGTATAGCCTACGTCCCACAGCAGTCCTGGATCCAGAACGGCACCATAAAGGACAACATCCTGTTTGGATCAGAGTTAGATGAAAAGAGATACCAGCAAGTTCTAGAGGCCTGTGCCCTCCTCCAAGACTTGGAAGTGCTGCCCGGAGGAGACCTGGCTGAGATTGGAGAGAAGGTACTTAGAACCTTGACAGGTGAAGAAATAGCAAAGAAAAAAAAGTGAAGATGACAAAGAAGTATATGGGAGCAAAATACTTGACTGAGTTTGGTGGTCATGTTAGGAACAAATACCAGAAAACATGAGTTTGCACAATATTTTATACAAATAACTCAGAAATTAAAAATTTTGTACCTGGAAGCAAATTACAGGGATTGTGTAATCTAAAGGAAGGATGATGAAACTAGGACCCAAGAGGTTAACCGGGACTGGGCTGAGGTTGACGTCATGGTGGGGGAAGAGCAGCGGGACAGAGCCTCACTGTTCTTCTGCTCTGTGTGTTAGTGAGAGTCAGAGAGAGTTTCTAAGAATCTGCTTTGAACAGGTAGATATTTAGTATGAGTTATTTCCTCGTGTTATTAAATGCCTTCCTTAAAAAACAGATTTTTAATGACTGCTGTAGATCGTACCCATTATATGAATTTGGCGTAATTTGTTTAACATCCCTGATTATCACATATTTGGGTTGTTTTCATCCTCTCTCCTATTAAAAAACAAAATTCAACCAAGTAAACCTGCAGGTCTGATTGGCTTTATTCAGTGCTTTGCGAATGGGGCAGCGTCCCATCAAACAGCTCCAAGGATGCTCCAAGGGTGGCACAAAATTAGGAAAATAGGGCAGGGAAAGAAAGCCGTTAGGGAAAAAAAGAGAAATTACTTTGGCGGGCACCTGGACCTGTGTTTTTTTGTTTGTTTGTTTTTTGAGAGAAAGAGACCAGGGAAGGGTTTTGTCCTGCAGACTGCCTCTCCTTTCTGCGGGGAGGAGAGCAGGAGGGAGAAGGCCCGCCAGAGAGGCCGCCTTAGTGGTGGTGCCCAGAAAATTCCACACTGATTGATTAAGACTATGTTACTGGGAGAGTTTGAAACAGAAATGAGCTCAGATATTAAATCTAGGTTTGGTATCCTGGGCTTTAGCTCAAGTGACACTATTCTGGGCCTGTGGTTTTCTCTTTCATTGCCCCTGTTACAAAAACTGCCTATAACATCTTTGGAGACAATGATCTTGAAATGTTAGAAGACTTGTGACAATACAGCTGTAGAGTGATTTTGTTCATTAATTCCACATAAATTTATTGAGTACCTATGTGCCAGAGACTATTTTAAGTGCTAGAGTTCCATCCATGAACAAAATAGAGAAAAATCTCCCTGGTATAGTGTTACATTCTCGTGGACAGGAAGCAACAAAAATAAGTAAATTACATAGTAGAAAATGGTAAGGTGGCCCACCTTTAATTGTTGGGCCTAAAGTGATTTAGTTGAGTCAAAGTTAGCTATTTGTATAAAGGAAATTGTAAGATTTTTTAAGCCCTTGGTACTCAATTGAAGCAAAATTCTTTCTTACTCCCCCTCACTAGCCACTCTGAAGGCAGGACTAAGGCATAGTGCTTAATAGAAGTGGTTTTCTTCTTCAGGGCATAAATCTCAGTGGGGGCCAGAAGCAGCGGATCAGCCTGGCAAGAGCGGCCTACCAGAATTCAGACATCTATATTCTGGATGACCCCCTGTCAGCCGTGGACGCTCACGTGGGAAAACACATTTTCGAAAAGGTCTTGGGTCCCAATGGCCTATTGAAAGGCAAGGTAAGAAATCATTTAAAGTGACCAAAACATGAGGCATGTCTGTGTGTTGGGCTGGGGGATGGGCAGAGGGGGTCGCTCACGTCTGCTGGGACAGCTGCTGTCCTGAAGCAGATTTCCTTATTTACCTGCATCCCTGGGCTGCTGTGGTGATAGAGTGTCTGACTGGTCTTCCAGGACCTGACCCCGTGAGGGCTCCCATCTTGAGGTAATGGATAATTTCAGCCTTACTCTGTGAGTTGGACATTGAGCTTGTTAAGATGATTGATTATAATAAAAAATACTTTGAGACCTGTAGTGTAGTAAGAAACACATGTGGTCTTTGTCTCCAGTTCCTAGCACAGAACTACTAACCCTTGTAATTTTCTGAGTGATACTAGGGGTGTCTTTTGTTATTTGTAATGAGCCACAGGAGTCTGTGATTCCTAAATAAGTGATTTAGGGTGGAGCCCTCAGATAGGGCAGGGCTGTTCACCAGAAAAGCCATGTGATAGAAGGGTTGGAACTTTTAGCCCCACTCACTGACCTCTGGGGAGGGGAGGAGGAGCTGGAGATTGGGCTATAACAATTCTTAAACAAGGAGATTCAGAGAGCCCTGGGTTGGTGAACACTCTAAGGTGCTGGTATGGTGGAGCCCCTAGTGAGAACATGGAAGCTCCAATGCACACCCCCTCCCCCATACCTTACCCTATGCATCTCTTCCATTTGACTGCTCTTGAGTAATATCCTTTATAATATATTGATAAATATAAGTAAAGTGTTTTTCTAAGATCTATGAGCCATTTTAGCCTAGTATCACCTGAGGAGGGGTCTGGGGATCCCTGATTTGTAGCTAGTTGGCCAGAAGTATGGGTGGCTCAAACCTTGCGAGTAGCATCTGAAGTCAGGGCATCTTGTAGGACTGAGCTATTAAACTGTGGTGTTTGTGCTTCTTTGAGGTAGTTAGTGTCAGAATTGAATTGAATTGTTGAACACCTAGCACAGTCAGAGAACTGGTGTCAGAAAACACCCCAGAGGACGCAACAACTCATCTTGCAGCGGGACACAGGTCACCTTGCAGGAATTTGAGCTATGCTCTAAGAAAGCACTGTCCTGGAACCCTTGCAGGATATAGGAACACTATATCTGAAGAGGGTAACTCAACCTGAACATGGAAATAAAGTTGACATATTTGGGGGAATTATTATGTCCCAGGCCTGTGCTAAGCACTTTGATTGCATTGTCTCACTTAATTCTCACAATGCCACTGTGAGATAGCACAGATAAAGTGACCAGAATAAGTCACTAGAGCTGGTGGTAGGAGGAGACCAGCCTTTTCTTACCATGGGCAAGTTAGCACACTTGTCCTGACGTTGGACCAAATGAGGGAAAGGCCGACAGAGCCCCTTGAGGGTTTGAATATGCACCTCACCAGCAGCAAGTATAGAGTGGGACTGTCAATAACAGCATTTCCCTCAGCACCAAGCAGTAAGACTCCATGTGTATTTGACCTGTTCCCTTCAAGATCTCCTAAATGTTGCCAGTTAGGATGGCAGGGCTGACCAGGCTGCTGTTCTCTATTGGATCAGTCAATGAGAACTCACTCTCCCTCTTATTTCTGCTCCTGACTTTGGTCCTTAAGGCCTCTTGTCTCCATTTATTAGTGAACTGAATAACCCCCTGTTTCTGGTGTATTTCAAAGACTGGGCACACATAGGTAAACATCTGGTCCCTGCTCTCAAGGAACTTACAATCTAATGGGAAGACATATGGAAAAACAAACACAATATTATAATACAAGAATTTAAGGGCATTCTACATACACTACAATGGAAACATTGGAGGAATACCCAAGTTTTGCCTGGAGGCTCAGGAAAGCCTCCCAGAAGAGTTGGCGTTGAGCTGAGACTTGAAGAATGAGCACCTCCTGCATCTCCTAAGAAGAGGGACCCAGTGTTTGTTGATCTGTGAAGTGGATAGAGACAATGGGCTTGGGTTATCTCATCAGAAGCTGTTCTCAGCCCTATGGTGCCTATCTGAGCCTAATTACTGATCAATGAGTGCTTGTCTTTCTTTGAGTGGAGTCCCTGTTTCAGCAGTCAATGTGGTTCATCAATAGACAGAAATACAAAGAATGTGGTATCCCATACAAGGGAAGCCCTGGACCGAAGACAAAGTTTCTTGCCTCACAATGTCACTAACATGCTGAAAGAATCTGGGCAGTTCTTGTTAGCTCAGGTTGTTAGCTGGTTAGTGAAAGGGGCAGTTAGTTAGCTAGTTATTTAGTTAGTTATGTCAAGTGGCATTCCTCACTAAGCCCAACTCCTGGTTACCCAAGAAGCTGGAAAAGAACATGTATAGGACACACCTCATTGTCACTATAAAAAATAATTTCAAGTATATCCACAGTGACACTAGTCTCATTGTACATATGGGGCAGGTTTTAGGATGCAGTGCTAGGAAGGAAAAAGGAAGTAGAAGAGGCCAGATGGTTAGGGCCACATTTTGAAGCAATGCCCCACAGTGGATTGAGTCTTCTGTTTTCCCTTCTTTAGAGTAAGACAAGGAAGGTGGTGGACACAGGTCTACCAGCACAACTTACTGTTATTTTTACAGACTCGGCTCTTGGTTACACATAGCATTCACTTTCTTCCCCAAGTGGATGAGATTGTGGTTCTGGAGAATGGCACCATCTCCGAGAAGGGGTCCTACAGCGCTCTGCTGGTCAAGAAAGGATTGTTTGCTAAGAATCTGAAGACATTTATGAAACAGGCAGGTCCTGAAGGAGAAGCCACAGGTATGTAAGGACAATTGGAATGGGTAGAATTTGGGTATGGCAAGGAATGGGAGTGGTAAACTGGTATCTCCTGGACTGCTCAGTATCCAGTGAACTAGATTTGAGTGTGAATTACCCAGAGATCAAAAAATCTGCTCCTTCTGTGTTTTGTGTCTCTGTAAAGAAACACAGACATAAAACTCTATGCCAGAGCCAAAATGGAGGTTCATGCTGCTTATCTGGTCTTTGCCATGTAGTCAAAGGGCACTCTTTAGAAAGTATGACCAGAGATTTGGTGGGACTAACCCTTCCTTCCAGCCTTGGGTCCCAGTCTCTGGAACTGAGAAAGCAGCCAACCCCCGAATTACCTTCAGAGACATTCTTCCCTTTTCTGGAAGGATAACATGTGTTCATGGCTGGATAGCTCTATTGACCCATTTTCTTCTTGCAGAATCCTAAAATTCTGACAGTGTCCCTTCAATGTTCCTCACCTCTGTCCCCTACAGTCCAAGCTGGCAACACTTTGTTAAGATGGTTGATTGGATCAAGTCACATGCCTAAACTCTCTAGAAAATCTGCTGTTGAGTTTTCTAGTACATTTTTTTATTTAGTTATTGTAATTTTCAACTCTAGAATTTCTATTTTCTACTCTTTAAATAATTTTTATTTCTTTATTGATGTTCTCTACTTGGTGAGAACTTATTCTTAAATTTTCCAGTACATCTTTAGACATGATTTTCTTTTGCTCTTTGAACATATTTATAATAGCTGATTTAAAGTCTTAATTTGGTAAGTTCAATGTCTGTGTTCCCTCAGGTACAGCTTCTGTTGACTGCTTTTTCCCTGAATATGGTCTCATAATTTCCTGCTTCTTTGTATGTCTCCTACTTTTTTTGTTGGAAACTGGTCATTTAAAATAGCGTAACACTCTGGAAATAAGGCTTCCTCTGCCAGGGTTTGCTGTGTTGTTCCACCTGTTTAGTTTCTTGAACTATTCTGTTAAATCTGTATTCTTCGCCACATGTGGCGACTGAAGTCTATGCTTGGTTGACTGAAGGGTCAGTTAATAACTAAATGTTATTTTCTTAAGTTCTGGGAACCAATAAATCATTCTGCCCTTTCTAAGAAGCTGAAGAAGAGATGGGGCATGTCTTTAACACTGCAGCAGGCAATTTACTGTTCTGCCTCAGCCTTTCTTATTTTTCTGCTTACACAGAGCCTGATGGTTAGCCAGAGGTAAGAGAATAGGTCCTTTGTCAAGTTTTTCTTGGGCATGTGCATAACCCTACACATATGTGTGACATTTTAGATTATCAGGAATATATTGAAAGTATCAAAGCTCCTTGTGAATATCTTATTCCCAGCTTTTCCTTTTAAGTTTTGGTCAGCTTCTTATTTACCCCAACTGTTATGACAATCTCAGGCAGCTGTGATGTTAAACAGTTGCTGCTACTTGTTTGAGCTAGCTAGCTCTGATTCCAGTCCAATAAAGACCAGACCTGTGAATGGGGTTTTCCAGGGAGCTGCCAGACAGGTCAAATAATGAAAATTCTCAGGGGGTGAGGTGTTTGGTGGGGAGGGGGTGTGGCCCCAAACCAGTCTGTTCCCTCCAGCAGCTGCTAGGCTTCTGGTTTTTATGGATAACGTGATTATGAGGCTGTTAGTTTTCTAGGCTACAGGAGATCTGAGAAGAGGGGGATGGGAATAGAGTAAATTAAACTATCACAAAGTTTACTATTCTTACTGACATGTAGTCATTTTTCTTAAATAAATGTTTCTTGGATAGTTGCAAGCTATTGGCTAATTTCAGAGTTATGAAAAAGTTGATTTTGACAATTTTTTGCTATTCTCATTGCTTTTATAGAGGTACCAATTTCCAGATGTCCTTAATCTACTATTCTGATGCCCAGGTTATGTTAACATTTTATTTTATTTTATTTTCAGGGAGTTTTTTTAAATGCTTTGAATTTATAAAAGTTTGTCAAATTATTAGAATTTCAAGAAGAGCATTTTAAATTTACACTTACCCCTTTAGTTAGTTCTAAGGATTATGACTCTTGTGTTTGTATAACACTTAAAAGTTCTTTCCTGCTACAAAGGAACTTAGAAGTTCCTGGGAATATTTTTCTTTTTTTTTTTTTTTTTTGACCATTTTATCTTCCAGTGGAACATTAACTCATTTCTCCTTTACCCTGGTATTTTTCAATGAGAAAATGTAGCAATAAGTAGTATTTCTGGAGTAAGAGATTCCAGCCTGTGTGTACATCTGGGATCTCTTGCTGAGCCCAGCAATATCAGAAAAGACATCCCTCTTCTTGTTCGTAAGGCTGTGAGAGCTCTGTGCAGCTGTCTCTCTAACCTTTGATATGTATTGTAGTCAATGAGGACAGTGAAGAAGAAGATGACTATGGGCTGATGCCTAGCATGGAGGAAATCCCTGAGGATGTGGCCTCCTTGACCATGAAAAGAGAAAATAGCCTTCGTCGGACACTTAGCCGCAGGTTGGTCATCTCTTCAGCTGGCAGCCCCCAACCCCTCCGTATTCCCACTTGATTATCCTCTTTTTCTATGTGCATAGTGGACACCATGAACACTCTCAACTCTTCCTTTATTTGCTTGTATGGGGGGTGGGAGTAGTGTGCTTCTCCAAGGCCACCTGCTTTGAAATGAGCTTTGGTGCAATCAAAGAGACTGTGATATCTGCTTGTAAGAAGAACCTCAAGATACATCTATCCGCTCAGGAAAGCTTTCCCCTTTTCAATTTCTCAGCTCTAGGTCCAGTAGCAGGCCTCTGAAGCCCCTGAAAAACTCCTTGAGAACTCAGAATGTGAATACCCAGAAGGAGGAGGAAGAACCGGTGAAAGGACAAAAATTAACTAAGAAGGAATTCATAGAAACTGGAAAGGTGAATACAACAGTAAAAAGTACCATTAGAGGTGATATAAGGCTTGGGATCCCAACATTTCAAAGTTTCATGCCTTGAAAACACATCTATGGGAGGTCTATGTCTTATGCTTGCTTTGCAAGTCTTTAAATTCATCATTGAAATATTGGTAGAGACTCTGAGCTTTCTATCAATATCATATTTCCATGAAGAATGACATTTCCCATGAATATCTTCATAGCACACATCATGAGTGTTTGATTCCATTCGGATATGTGGAGAAAACAACAAAACTTCTTTGAGATGCAATTCTGGGAGCCAGAAGTCACTAATATACCTCAGAGTACACGATTCAAATAAAACTTAAAACCAAGGTCTTAAATCCAAATTAATAAAACAGATTCCAGGGTCTACAGTATAACCCCCTTTGTCCCACTCCATTTTTCTATCTTCTCCTCTTAATTGCAACTATAAGTTCATTAATAATCTGATAATTATTTACCTTGCATTGTATCTGAGCATTGATTATTATCCTGGCCCAAGCAGAAATGATAACCACAGACTACCAAATTCTGCTACTTGTGATCCATTTTTTCCAAGGACCCCACTCACCCTTGTGATTGGTATTCTAGGTAATTCTCCACCAAAAGCTAATATGAATTCTATTAACATTGACGGGGGGGCTTTGCAGGTCAAGTTCTCCATCTACCTGAAATACCTACGAGCAGTAGGATGGTGTTCATTTTTCTTCATCATCCTTGCCTATGTAATTAATTTTGTGGCTTTTATTGGATCCAATCTCTGGCTCAGTGCTTGGACCAATGACTCTAAAACCTACAATGGCACCAACTATCCAGCCTCTCAGAGAGACATGAGAGTTGGCGTCTATGGAGCTCTGGGATTAGTGCAAGGTACGTCTGATGGCTACAATAACCATTTCTTATGTAATCTGTCTAGTCAATGTACTGTGCCTGGACTCAGGAAAAGAATTGCCATATTGTCTTTGGCACTAGGCTTCAGGAATCCCTGTGCATAGTGCTTATTAAACTGTTTCCATTTTTAGGTATATCTGTGCTCATAGCAAATCTCTGGAGTGCCTATGGCTTCATCCATGCATCAAACATCCTTCACAAGCAACTGCTGAACAATATCCTTCGAGTACCCATGAGTTTCTTTGATACAACACCCATAGGCCGGATTGTGAACAGGTTTGCTGGTGTAAGTATCTCAAGGGTTGTAAGATTATGTGTTTGTATGCTGAAGATCTTTCTATTTCTGACAGGGAAAGAATGCTCACATTCCCCAGGGCAGCACTGTGTAGTTCCCTTGTCCATCAGCATGCAAATAATTTCTTGAGTATTTTCTGTGAGGTCTCAAGGATCCTAGCAATACAGGACTGAACAGTTCTGGGCCTTTAAGTAGTTCACCATCTAGTTAGTAATACAGCCAAGAAAATAAAAGATTGTAATGTAATATGATAAAACCAAAATAACAATGATGTGTACAACAGTGTTTGGGAGTACAAAAGAGTGACAGAGAAAAAGTACTAGCTCAGCCTGGGTGATTTAGAGTGGTAACTGGGGGAAAGGGTGAGACTTAAGTTATAGAAGTTAACCAGGGAGATGGTGGGAGCAGGGGGTGGGTGGGTAGCAATAGAAGCAGGATGAGAATTAGTGGGCAGAGGGAAAAACACAAGTAACAGCACTATCACTGGCTATGACAATGAATGAAAGGAACAGCAGGATAAGGATAATCCTTTGCTTGGTCTCTGCCTCCATTCCTGAAACCTCTACCTTTTATACTTGAAGAATAAGTAAATTAGGTATGGATTATGGAAGAGAGCCACCTGTGATTTTAATGAGGATCCAAAACATTGTCTCCATCTACTGCAGATCATTCATCCATTCATTTATTCATTTAATGACATTTATTGAGCACGTTCTGTGAGCCAAGGACTGTAGTAGCCCTTGGGATGCTCAATAAATGTTAAGATTATATAGATGGCTCCCTTCCATGAGCCAGAACTCATTGATTCTTTTTTTTAAAATCCTCACTCAGGGACATGTTTATTGCTTTTAGAGAGAGTGAAGCCAGGGGGTGGGGGGAGAGAAACATCAATGTGAGAGGGAAACTTCGATAGATTGTCTCTCATAGGCGCCCTGACTGGAGACAAAACCCACAGCCTAGGAATGTGCCCTGACTGGGGATTGAACCCACAATTTTTCAGTGTATGGGACAATACTCCAACCAACTGAGCAGCCCAGCCAGGGCCAAACTCATTGAATCTTAATGCATGTGAAATGGGACTCTTAGGAATAGAGGCAAAATCTAGGCGATTCTGAGTACTATTCACTGATCACCAGCACAGTTTTCAGTCCTCTGCAGAAGAGGAAGTACATATTTCTAAATGTCTGAGCAGCTCTGGACCCTTATTTGTGTGGTCTTGAGGCAGACACTGAAAGGCTAGCTCATAGCCCACTGCCAGACTGAAGACACAGTGACTGCTTCAAGAATGGGTATTTATCACCTTTCCCTGGGACAAAGTGGTGGGCATGATGTCACTGGAGACAACTTTAATGGGCCCTCTGCTCTTTAACAGAACCTTACAAAGCACCCTATTTGGGATAGGGAGAGTTCACACAGGTGTTTTCAAAAATTGCAACTCATTTCTGATGTTGTAATATATAACGAATCTTCTGTAAAAGAGAACACAGAGGTCTTACTGTGAATTACTTAGGCAACAGTTGTGTTTTGCTAACTGCTTTTGCAGGAAAAAAAGAAGCTGTCATTGATTATATAGTGAGTTTTGTGGGGGAAGTGGTTCAGACCCGTAAAGGACAGTTTGATCTAGGGTCCTCCAGAGCTGATAGTGGCGCCCTTAAGAGGAGATAGATGAGAAGGTAGAGGAAAGAAGGAGAATCTGTGCCAGGTAAGAGTCAGAAATAATGTGTACACAAATGATAGATGGTGAGTATTTCTTTTTTCTGCCCATCTTGGACATATTATTATTCTTCACATTTGGACTTTGGGAAGGGTAAATGAGACTCAGGAGTCTGTCAGGAAACTGTTATCCTTTGCCCAGTGTGGCACACTCCAGGCAGAGATAACATGGATTCAGTTTGATACTCACATATTACAAATCTTAGAATTAACAGATTCTAAGAAATATAGACAAAGGAAACCCAAAAATATAATCTATGCTTCCTGTGTACACTCAACCATCCATCCCTCCATCCCTCCCTCCCTTCCTCCATCCATCCATCCGTCCCTCCCTCCATCCATCCATCCCTCCCTCCATCCATCCATCCCTCCATCCCTCCCTCCATCCATCCGTCCATCCATCCATTCCTCCATCCACTCTTTTGCTCATTTATTCATTTATTCAACATGACAAAAAGGTGATATGGTAGTAAGACCCATCCATTATCTCTTTTAGAACACTGACAAAGCAGGGGCCCACCTCCCTTTCCCCTTAAAGTTCTATACTTGACAGAGGAAACGACTTTCCAGGTTCCTCAGTCAAGGGGGGTGGGTGTGACAAGACTTCTTGACTGGAGCCACCAAATAAATGTTTACTGAACACTTGTGATATACTGGGCTCTATTGAAGGCACTGAACGGAATTGGGACCTGTGTAAAGTTAGAATAATTGAATTGATTTGGCTATAGAAAGGTTTACCTTCTAAGGCTCTATTAGCTTAGGGTGGTTATGAGTGGTTTAATCAATTTGACAAATGAGAATTTCACTGAAGGGAGTATAACCCTTTGCCACATCTATCGAGGGATGACTGCCACATCTGTTTGGAGGGATTTAGAAAGATGAAGATATTACGGAAATGAGGTTGGTTTTCAGAGTGAGCAGAGCAGTCTATTGTAAATGAATATGATGAAATGAAGGAGTCCCTGAGAACTCAGAACTGAACACATCTCCCACTGGAATTGGGGAAATCTAAAATGCCGTCGGAATTCATCAGTATACTATCTTTCCTAAATGTGTGTTCCCAGGATATTTCCACGGTGGATGACACCCTCCCCATGTCTTTGCGCAGCTGGATTTTGTGCTTCCTGGGGATCATCAGCACCCTTGTCATGATCTGCATGGCCACTCCAATCTTCATCATCATCATCATCCCTCTTGGCGCCATATATGTGTCTGTTCAGGTAGGTTTGGGAATGGCTGCGTCTCCTTTCCTCTCTGTTTATAAAGCCCAGCTCCTTCCTGAGACTCTTCTCCTTTGTTTATTGCTAGTCTCTCGCTCCTCTTCAATACCTTTGCTATTTCCTTGTATATTGATATCCCTAGGAGCCCACAGGCCATGATCTGAAGCTGAAGTGGCAGCACCAATTGGTGCATGGTTCACAGCAAACTCACCTTAACTGCTGTCCCCTGAGAAGCTTAAGTGGGGCACATTTATGTTTAGATCCAAGACTACCATGAGGGTGGCCCTGGACAAAGTTCTGAAGCTCTGTATGAACCCCCTGCAAGGGTTAGGTCATTGGTTCCAGGGCTGCTTCCTTGGTTGACTTAGGCTTATCTGCTTGGAGAGGTCTCTCCACAGGAACTCAGTCTCTTTTCACTTCAGGGCAGGTCCAGTTTCATTGAGTGCCTTTGGGTGGCTTAGGCTCAATTCCAAAGTGTTCTGGAGGGAACAGATAGTTTGAGAGCCAAGCCTTACAGAAAAACTGGAGCAAGTAGAAGGGACTTCATGCCCATAATAAAAACTGATGAGGGGAAGGAAGCTCTGGAGAGAACTCTTGTCCCCCCAGTTACCTCTGGGATGAAGAGGATAACAATTCTGACCTTGCAGTCAGGGGTGGGTGGTGACAAGCCTCCTGGTGTTTGTGTTGAGTTCCTCCTCGGGTACATTGTCATCTTGGTAACAGCCTTTCGGCTGTTAATAACAAACCAATACATAAGACGCAGGACGTTTGAGAAGACTTTCAGGTATCATACTTCGAGTTCTGGCTCTCAAATGCTGAACTCTTCCCTCGTTTTGACAAATCCTCACGGAATCTAGTAGCACCACTAATCCATTCCACCAAACCTCGCCCTTCAGCCCTCATGGCCAGGATGGTTGGCCTACACGCCCTGTCACACCCCATTCTGGCTCTTAGACCCTCGACATCCTACCCAGCTCCGGAACTGTCTCTCACCATAGCACCAAGACACCAATCTCGTCACCCACTTGTCTCTGTTCAATTTCTATCCAAACTTCCAGATGCCTTTCTCCAGCCCCTTCCTGACCATCTCTACTTTCCCCACTCCTGGAGTCCCAGCTGCATTTACAGTCATCTTGAAGACCATTTTCTTTCTAACTGCTATAAAACTGTCATTTGGACAACATATACAGACTCTTGGGGGAAACATGGATTAGGCTGACAAAACTGCTTATGTGGTTTGGAAGTTCAGACCACTAAGGCTGTGGTAGAGACTGCCCATCACCGTCTTCTTCTGCTCCCTGCCAACCTCAGATCTTCCTGCCATCCTCCTCCTCTGAGCCTCTCTCATCGCTCTTCTAGCCAGAGGCGCGACTGGAGGCTTCTGTCCTGTTCATTCTGGGCTGTGACCATCAAGGTGAAGAACAGTGGGTCCTCGTCACAAAGGAAGAGGTGCGGCCCATGTGACATGATTGTGTGACTAACTGACTCCTTACTTTTGGGATCCAGATGTTCTACGTGGCCACTTCCCGCCAGCTGAGACGTCTGGACTCTGTCACCAGGTCCCCACTCTACTCTTTCTTCAGTGAGACTGTGTCGGGCTTGTCTGTCATCCGTGCATTTCAGCACCAGGAGCGGTTTCTAAAACACAATGAGGTGTTGATTGACACTAACCAGAAATGTGTCTTTTCCTGGATTATTTCTAACAGGTGAGGTTTCCCTGGGTGTTTAGCTACATGTGTGCTTTGGGGTTCTGCACGATGTTAGCTACGGGACAACAGACATGGCCAGTGATATGAAAGTCACTCTGGCCAAACACACCTGCACTGTAAGGAGACAGAGGAGAGCATGAGCTCTGGAGTCAGAAACCAGCTCCCCGTGCCTGCTATGCCGTTTACGTGCGAGGGGCATTGCCTTCGCCTCTCTGGGGGAAACCTCATTTTCTGTGTTTTGACAATGGCTAGAACACAGCCCATCTCGCAGGCTCATGGTGCAAGTCAAATAACACCTGTGAGCACAGTGGAACCCAGGTGCTATGCGGGCGTTGGGGGACCTGGATATTCTCTGGTTCCCTGGCAGTGAATGTGAGATTCTCCACAAGCAGGACAACTCTTTGTGGAGCAGGGAGAGAAGCAGAGGTTGGAGGGACGGGATTTGGGAACATTCAGGGAAAGCCAGTGGTGACATTGGAAAGCTCACATGCTGTGAGGGGAATCCCTGCGGAGGGTGAGCTGAGCGTTCCTCATTTCCCCGGCATCACCAGATCCTGGCAAGAAGTGGTGGCCTGGAGGTACTAGGGGCAGGCTAATTTCTCAGCATCATTTGGAACATGGAGATGGCAAGAATTTGATTGTAAGATATTTGATTTCTTAGGTAATTTTCAAGAAGGAAACAGGCATACGAATCAGTCCTATTGGATGCCCATTGTAAATATGTATCAGATTCATTTGTACAATGCTCAAATTATTGGTGCAAATTTATTTAAATATATTTTGTTTGGGAAAGTCAATTTTTATAAACTATGCCTCCCTATATCCTCTTTGGTTTTCTACAGTTGATTTCCCTGTGATCAAGTCATACCTAACTTCTCCCCACCCCCATCTTCATCTTTGCCTTTTTAAAATCATGAAATCAGACAGGATGCATTGCACTCTGCCAGGCTGCTCATATATGGATTCTCTATGGCACTATTTCCCCACCTAATCAGAAAAAAATCTTTTGGAACATTTGTTTAAATGCAGGTCCCTGAACCTTACCCTAGGCCCCCTGAGTCAGAAACTCTGGCAGAAGAGTTCAAACTGTTTTTTTTTTTGCATGATTTTGTACATTTTTAACAATTGCCCCAGATGAATCTTATGATTTGGGAAGTTTGGGAGATGTTGAACCATAGGGATTCCCTTAGTTTAGCAAATTCCTCTAGTACCTTTAAAGTGCGATTTATTTTCTAAAATCCAACTTGAAGGACATTAGGAACACATGGTAGAGTCAAACAGAAACACCAGCTGGGAACACAGTTCTACCAACTCAAGCCCTCTAAGCCCTCTAGAACGTTCTATAAACACTTCTCCTTTCCACTGCTGGAGCAGGTAAGGAAGTGGGTACCTCCCAGTGACACCTCTCTCTCTGGTTCTGTTGTCCCACAGGTGGCTTGCAGTGCGTCTGGAGCTGGTTGGGAACTTGATTGTCTTCTTTTCATCCTTGATGATGGTTATTTATAAGGATACTCTAAGTGGAGACACTGTGGGCTTTGTTCTGTCCAATGCACTCAATGTGAGTCTGATGATTGGGAGTTTGGTTAAATGAACACACTTATTTTTACATTGTGTCTGGAGTGTGCCATGAGGTCCATGCTCTTGAGTCTTTTCTAGATCCAGAGGCACTAGGGGAAACCAAGGTTCAAACTCTGGCTCCATCTCTTACTGATTTTGTAACCCATGGGCATGCTCCTTACTCTTTCTAAATAGGTACCAGTGTCATCTGGACATAAATGTTGTTGGTCTTGGGAGTTAAGAAAGCAATTTCTCTTTTGTAAAAAATTTTATTTATTTATGTCAAGAGAGGGGAGGAAAGGGAGAAATATCAATCAGTTGCCTCTTGCACACCCCCACCTAAGGACCTGGCCCACAGCTCAAGCATGTGCACTGACTGGGAACCAAACTGACAACCATTAGGTTTGCGGGATAATGCCCAACCCACTGAGCCACAACAGTCAGGGCGAAAAAGCGATTTCATATGAGTCTACCTAATAGTTCCCTGTCTCTTTGCCTCTTTGCTTGATTCTAGTCAAAAGAGATAATATATTAGTTTCTTTTCCATAATATAGCAGTAACCAGAAAGTCTTTTTAACAAATAACTTCTAAGTTTTTTTTTAGATTACAGAATAATTGGAAATAATTCTGATAAAGAACATAGAGTTCAATAAGACTACACTGCATCCTCAGAGGGACAAGGGGCTAAATATTAGACATGATTTCCTAGCACCTAAAACAGTGGCTGGTGCTACAGTAAGTGTTCAATAACTGACACTCATTTAAAATGGGTCCTTTTGTCATCTTGCACAGTATCTTTTTGAACTAATGTACTGCAGGTCTGCACAGCTACCAGCATGCTCTGCATGGTGCTGTGTTCAGTAGAAGTTAATGAGGCCCAAGGCAACCGTGGCAGACACCCGGAAGGATGCTGTTGTTCTCCAGAGTGCCACACAGTTCCCTGTGCCACTGCTCCTTTCTCCACCCATTTCTAGGCTTATTAACTTAGGGGAGATGGGACAAAGAATCAGAGAACTGGTAGAGTGAACCAAAACAAAAGCATCCAATATCAACAATTCTGTGTGGTTCTACCTACACAAAGTGGTTACTCTTAGTCCCCATGGTCCTGAGCTCTCCCCGTTTCTAATCACCATTCACTCAACAAAAACTCCCTGGTTTGAGCCTCTGCCTGAAAGAAGCCTCCCAAGACTCTAGACTACCCTGGATCCAGACAGCCCCCTTACTGGTGGTTAGACGCCTCTTTGTAATGGCAGTAAGTCACCTGGAGTTTACTGGGGGGAAGGAGGACAAGGATCCGCCCTGAGGGCTGGGTTCTCAAAAGAGAGGTTGTTAATAGAGAACAGAGAGAAGAGGCAGCTTTTTGGAAGGTGTTTTCCTACTTTGTGTCTTTTCTTGTTTTCCACATTTGTAGAAGGCCACCCACCACCTTTTCCACAAAGAACACTAGGCTTACAGGCAGGAGAACCAAGCTCTGGTCCCTCTATGCCAACTGCCAGCTGCTCCAACCCCAGCTTTAGCCCCAAGACACCCCACGCTCGTACTGCCTTTCATGTGAGCAACACAGCTGAGCACTTAGTTGTCCTCCAGCCATTCGATGCACTCACTGGTCTCCCTCCTTCAAGGAGGTGAACATTGGTACTTTTGCTTTGCTCCCTCTTCCGCAGAGCTCGGCACAATGCTGAGAACAGAGCAGGCACTGGATTGATTTTGTGGTTTGACGGGTTGCGTTGGTTTCTGAGCCTGAGATGATCTTTAGTCTTCTGGTTTTTCTGTAGATCACACAAACGCTGAACTGGCTAGTGAGGATGACGTCAGAAATTGAGACCAACATTGTGGCTGTTGAGCGAATCAATGAGTACATAAACCTGGAAAATGAGGTAAGATGATATTAGAGGAACCCAGAGAAAAGGCAAAGAAAAAGGTGTGGCTCCTTTGAGAGAGCACTCTCCCCTTGTCCAAAGACTATGCATGGGGGCTATAAAGGTCCCCCTAAAATATTCCCTTGCTATAACTCAAATGACCCAATTTCTTGAAACTTCGAGTAGGACATGGTTTGGGGAAAAGTCACGTCCTGGAATGTACTAAGTTAAATGGTGGCTTCATTCTGGAGATCTTGTGAGATAGGGTTTCTTCAACTGAATAAGGTAGGAACCTCTGGAAGTTCCCATCTAGTTTGGTCTATTAAACGGAGATGCCCACAGGTAGCTGAACCACTGCTACCCACTGCTGCTCTGTGACGTGAGTACCACGGGGACTGTTCAGTGAGTTGACCCTGTATACAGCACTTCTCCTGTCTCCTTGCCAGGCACCCTGGGTGACTGATAAGAGGCCTCCAGCTGGTTGGCCCAGCAAAGGGGAGATTGAGTTTAACAATTACCAAGTACGGTATCGGCCTGAACTGGATCTGGTACTGAAAGGGATCACTTGTGACATCAAGAGCCAGGAGAAGGTAGGTGGAGCTGAAGAAAGGCTGGGATGTGAGTCCTTGTGATGGGAGGACAGTTGGACACAGAGTTGGTGAGCAACTCAACTCTGGGCTTTCCTTATTCTGGTGGAGTGACGGGATCGGAGCACTCCCTCTGCTGGGAAATGTAATAACACAGCACCACCACCAGATGGCAGGATATCCACATGGGATCAAGCGTACTTACTGAGGCTGTAAGGACTTCCTGCTCAGCCTTTCCCTGCCTCCTAGCCCTCGTTCTCCCATAGCTGACCAGGCTCATTTCCAAGAATGTAAAGAGGAAGTCAGGAAGCACATGGCTTGGGGAAAGAACTGGTGAGAACAGCAGTGTGGAGGTTGTCCCCACGGAGAGAATGGCCCAGTTCTTTGGGTTTTGTAAAGTGCACGCCTGTTTGGTGTCCTTGTTCTCTGAGGACTTGGGGTCTGATGTAGGACCCAAAACTGTCTGGGGAAGGATGCTGACGTCCAGGTCAGGGTCTGTTCTCAGCTGGTGGCACGTCTGATCATTCCCTTCTCCTCACTTCTAAACAAGGATTTTTTGTTTTTTTAGTCTATAATTTCTAATAATCATTTTAAAAACAGCTGCTGATGTGTCCATTCCCAACAGTCACTGTAGTTCTCAGCAAGCTTGTTCTGACAGCTGGGCTTCCCCCCCACAACCCCCGACCCCACCAAAACCAAAATCAGTTTAACATCTTAGAGATAAAGTGGCCAATCACTGCCTCTTCTGCCCTGAGCCCCAGGCTGAATTTTCACCCACCAAGGATTACGTGGTGACCTAACCCGCAGAGGACCTCTTTACAGATTGGCGTGGTGGGCAGGACAGGAGCTGGGAAGTCATCCCTGACGAACAGCCTCTTCAGAATCCTAGAGGCTGCAGGTGGCCAGATCCTCATCGATGGGGTCGATATTGCTTCCATTGGGCTCCATGACCTCCGAGAGAAGCTGACCATCATCCCCCAGGTGAGCTCTAGAGCTTACTCTGTCTCACTCAGCAGGGGACAGATGCAGGAAGTGTGTGCACCTTCTTCTTTATATAGATTCCATGAGAAGTTTTATTTCTGCAGCCTACCCCCGGTACCTGAGCTAGTTCCTTCTCTAAGACACACTGTCTCCAGAACTTCCAAAAATAAGGTCTGCGTTTTTTTGGTAACATGCTTGTGTGCCTGCCTGCAGCTAGCCAGTAGGTGGCAGCAACGCAACAGAAGTCAAATAAAGCAGATGATTATTTAGCATTTCTATAGCCCATCGCGGTTTGCAAAACCCTTTGCAATCAGCATTAGCAGTTTTGCCGCTGAAGCTTGAAACCATTAAGCGTAATATTCCTCATTTGACAGGGTTAAAAGATAGGGTAGGGAGTTTGCTGCAGGCTTCTGCCAGCAAGCCAATGCTCAGGGCACCGACAAGAAAGGCTCCCCTTCGGCTTCCTCTCTGGACACCACCAAATAAGGGCTGCCCTGGAGGCTTCTGGGTGGTATGTGGGTCCTCATTAGAACCATCCCTCCTCTGCTCACTACAGCCAAGTCTCTGGGGGTGGTTTTGGTTGCTCTCGTGTTTGCTCAGTTCAATGCACTCCAGCCTCTTCAAAGGCATAATAAATTCTTCTCCTGTGACCGTGCCCGCCTTGATCTCTCCACCTCCACACCATGAATTTTTATTTGGGAGTGTAGGACTTTCAACCCAGCTTTCCCTCCCGGGTTAGTCCTTACTAGCTTTCTCCTGGCTGCAAAGTACTGCTAGTCCCTTTTCTGCCATGAGCCCCAACAGCTCCTCCATCTCTTGACATGCAGGATCCCATCCTGTTCTCTGGAAGCCTGAGGATGAACCTAGACCCTTTCAGCAACTACTCAGATGAGGAGATTTGGAAGGCCCTGGAGCTGGCTCACCTCAAATCCTTTGTGGCTGGCTTGCAGCTTGGTTTGTCCCACGAACTGACAGAGGCCGGTGACAACCTTAGGTAATGTTTCCTAACCCACCTACCCCCACAGGCAGTGAGAGGAGGTGAGGGGAACAACTGCTTGGTTCCTTGTGCTTGATGGCGCCTGGCACTCACCAGGTCTAAGTCCTCCTGTGTGAAGTGGACCTGCTCTGAAGATATGTGAGAACAGATGTGAATGTCGTGCTAACTCCTGAAAACTTCTGTGGTCCATGTGCCCTCATGAGACATTATACAAAGTGAGCGCACCGGTCCCCAGCTGTGGAGGTTTTCCTTTTAGCTGCTCGCTGTAATCAGAGTGAAAACAACCCTGATGCTTGGCCAAACCCCAGAAAGTCTGGTTTCACAGGTGTGAGGTGTAGCCTGGACCTGGGAGTTCCAAAGGATCCAGGGGGTTGCTGTGTGCGTCCCAGCTGGAGCACCACTGGTCTAAAGGGCATGCGGGTGATGGGGATGTGGTGTCCGCAGGGTCCACAGGCACCTGAAACCCCTGAAACCAGCCCAGAGACTCTCAGCTTCACAGTTCATTTTACCTTGTCAAAGACTTTCTATGTATGTTGACACTTCACACTTCTGGCCTTCACTGCCTGCTTAAATGTGAGGTGACTAGTTGACCTGGCATTTCCCTATTCCAATAGGGTTTTTCCCTCCACGGTCCAAAGTTCTGTCCTCAGCCCAAGCCCCCTGCTCAGAGGCAGCTCTCCCTGCAGTCCCAGGCGCCCGAGAGTGGTGAACAGGGCAGGGACCGCTAGCAGGTGGAACACATCGAAGGGAAGCTCAGTAACTCAGTGAGGGGATCGGCAGCTCTGGCTTCACCCATGAACTTGTGATAAATGCAGACTCTCAGGCTCTTGAACAGAATCTGCATTTTAGTAAGATTCCCGGGTGATTTTTGTGTATATCACAGTTTAAGAAGCACTGCCCAGGGTGTTGATTCTTAACTAGGCTGCACACTAGAATCACTCAGGAATCTTTTTAAAAAATCTCAATGCCTAGGCTGCACCCCAGACCAGCTGAATCAGGGACCCAGGTGACCTCAGCGTGCTGCTTTGGGATGGAAGGCCGCCATGTTTGTTTTTCCTCAGAAACAGGTCCAGGAACTGGCAGGACTAAAGTGGGTCTTTAGGCCTATCAAATAGGCTGTTCACATGTTCGGTCAACAAATACACATTGAGCATCTACTATGTGCAGGCACAGGAGATAGAGAGGGAGATGATGCAGGTGCAATCCCTGGCCTCCTTGCTCTTACAGCGCAATGGAGAAGACAGACCTTGAGCGGGTAAATGCCAGGCAGCAACTGCTGCAGACACCGGGGCCACATGGGACCTTCTGTCCGGGCGTGACAGGGGAGCCTTGATACTTCCTGTTTGTAAGAACAAAAAAATCACAGCATCCTTCTCTGTCCATGCAGAGAGACGCTTAAATAGCATTCCCGGTGCCTTGGTTGCAGACCTGGTTTGGCGGTGTTGAAACTTAAATTTCTCTGATGAGTGAGGAGAGATCAGAGATCAGTCAGCTTGGGGAGAGAGAGAGAGAGAGAGGCAGCAGCCGAGAGCCAAACTGGTGCCTCGGCAGCAGCCTGTGACAGAGCTTTGGTGTAAGTCCAGGAAATAGTTTTGCAGTTGCCTCTGTTTTTACAGTACAGAGAAAGACTGGAAGTTCATCTTGGGTGACTTCTCATCTGCAGAAATTTTCTCCCAGAGAATTACAGAACTTTTAGTCTAGCCACCCTCTGCTTAATATGTTCCCTAATGGCCACAGCAGGAAAGAGCAATCGGCTAATTACTGACTATTTCCTCCACATCATTTCCCAAAGCTTCTTTATGTAAGTAAGAGGTCCAGCCTTCATTACTGGCTTTTTGCAAATTAAAGTGATTTGCATTTCACAAGCATATTCAAGTTCCACATACATTGCATCTCACACCAAGACATCGTGTTCATTAGATAGCTACGTCTCTAATCAAGGCAGAAGGGCTTGAACAAATAATTAGCCTGGAGACTAGATTTACACATTAAAATAACAGATGGATTTGCCAAGGCCACTAAGAAATGCCACTGGGGCACTGGGGTGCGGCGTCACCTTATTTTAATGGTGTCAGGTCAGATACTGCTGAAGTGAACTTGGGGCATCCATCTTATTTTAGAATTGCTGTTGATATGCTGGGATATCACTGTAGCCAGATGCAAAGTGCTATTCCTGTGCTAGTGTTTTCCAAACTTGATAACATGAAAACTGCCTGGGGTGCTTATTAAAAATACACATTCCTTGGCTCCTTCCTATTCCGACTGGGTAGTGCGGGCCCCACCAATGTGAATTTGTAAATTAAGTCCTTGGGTCTTCTAATTAGTTTGGTTGGGGAAGTTTGGCAAACATTGCCCAGGCAGCCAGGAACAGCTGGTGGAAGAGGCTGAGGCGTCCTGGGGCAGGGGGCGGGGCGGGGGGCGGTGGTTTGGTTTGAGGAGCACAAATTTGGCCCCTGCCTCCCAGCCCAGGTGGTTCCTTGGACCCTGGGCTGAGGCGTGGTTTCTCCCCTTGCCTGCAGCATAGGGCAGAGGCAGCTGCTGTGCCTGGCCAGGGCTCTGCTTCGGAAATCCAAGATTCTGATCATGGATGAGGCCACTGCTGCCATAGATCTGGAGACAGATCACCTCATCCAGTTGACCATCCAGAAGGAGTTCTCCCACTGCACGACCATCACCATCGCCCACAGGCTGCACACCATCATCGACAGCGACAAGTGAGTGGGGCGGGGCGGGGCTGGATGGCCCGCCTAACCCTCCGGCAGCAGCAACAGCGTCGGCTGGGAGGTGTGTTACCGCAGAAGGGTTACCCACCATCGTTTTCCGGATGAAGAAACAGAGGCTGGGGCGATCTCAAGGCATTTGCCCAAAGTGATTCATCAAGCTCATGAAAGCCAACAGGGTTAGGGAAAAATGCCTTAAGGGAAAAACGGAAAACTGTATCGCTGTAACCACAAGCGAGCACGGGGAGCGGCGGACGCAGGCCACGAGTGGCGGACGCTGACCGCAGACCTCCCCAGCTAAGGGTCTCGGCCGCGACCCCTGCAGCCCGCTTTCTGTTCCTTGGACGGATGACATTGAAAATGGGGCAGAGTCAGTAATCTGAGAAACTGGGCAAAATAGGCTGCCTTAAACACTGTGTATCTTTAGAAAAATGCGTATGTAAATGGAACTGCGTATATTCTGCTACTACTTGATTCTCCAGTTCAACATTCCCTATGGATTTCACCCGTGTGAATGCCGATGGCTGTGGTTCATTCATTTGCCCGGCTCTGTAGCCTTGAACGAATGACTATAACATGACTTAGCGCTGGTTATTCTTACAAATGCCAAGATTTGAGGTGCTGCTTTCTAAGACTTGCATGTCCTTCCTCTTTGTTTCAGGGTAATGGTCCTAGACAACGGGAAGATTGTAGAGTATGGCAGCCCTGAAGAACTCCTGGAAGCACGTGGCCCCTTTTATCTTATGGCCAAAGAAGCTGGCATTGAACATGTGAACAGCACCGCACTGTGACAACAGGTCCCATGGCTCAGAAAGGACTAGAAGGACGAGTCCTTATTTAATTTTTGGGAACTATATCATTCATAAAGAAATGTGTGTAAAATGTGCATTTTAAAGAAGGATCGTAAGTGAACACCCACATGTGCCCGCTACCCAGGGTAAGGAAATGAACATTAGCAACTCCATCGGAACCCCACGGTGGCCCCGCTTCGATCTTACCCCCTTGCTGGCCTGCTGCGCACTCCCAGAGGTAGCCGTTGTGCTGAGTGTCATGACAATTATCTCCTTGCTTTCCATTGTAGTTTTGCCACTTTGTATGTATCTTTAAACAATGTGTACCTTTTTAAAAACTTATGCAAATGGCCTGGCTCATACTGCACACATTCTTCTGTGACTTTCGTTCAATGTGATTTTTGAGCTTTATCCCTGTTGATGCCCACAGTGGGGTCAGTTCATTCTCGCTGCTCTGCAGTATAGCAGAACGTGCATATGCCGCAGCGTATCCATTTTAATGCTGGTCAGCAGTTATTTCTAGGGTTGTGTCTTTTTCTAGGATGAACTATATTGCTATGAACATTCTGATATATAATTCCTGAGATATATGTGCAAGACTTTCTTAGGGTATAATGCAGTTATGGGGGTGTGCACATGTTTACATGCATATACTCAGTAGTGCCAAACTGGCAATGCCAATTTAAAGCACGTTGTCAATCTGATGAGCATGAACTGGTCCTTCAGTGAGGTTTACATTTATATTTACCTGGTTATTATTGAGGTTTCAATACGAGGTTCCTGCTGGTTCTAGTAGCGCTGCTTTATTTCCTTGTATGCCTTGTGAATTTTTACAAGAAGCTGCTCACTCTCCTTAGCATTTTATCTGTGGACATTCTTTGAGGTCAAGTGAACCTGAGCTGTCCTAAGAAGAATCACAAAAGCACCTGCCTGTCACCAGGCAACATTTCCCAGAATATCTTTGAATTTAGTTCTCCTTGAAGGAGTCTCAAACTACAAGTTAGTGTGACTTCAGACCACAATCCTGTGCAAGAGCGAGCTTCTGACCTACAAATTTTCAAGGGTGATGCCTCCCCTTGACCTAGCATCAGGCTGGAGATAGACATGTGGCCCTATTGACCCCTCCTTCATGCACCGTTTATTCCCACCACTCTTAACTTTTTCCAATCACGTCAGCCACCAGGCCCTTTCAGTTTTATTTCTTTACCCCCATCTATTTCTCATCACATCTAACCTGGACTGGCGGCCCAGGAATCCCTACTTCCTGTATTGTCTTCCTCAGATTCATCTGCCCACGGCTATCAGGGATCAGATATGCACAACTCTTCTGCTTGAACCCTTCATTCAATGGCAGTCCAGAGTAAAGTTAAAATTTCTTGGTGTGGTATAATGAAGCTCCCTCACAGCTGATCTGATCTCAAGTCTTCTAACTCCCATAGCTCCAGCAACAGTAAAGTGCTTTAGACTCTCTCTCTCTCTCTCTCTCTCTCTCTCTCTCTCTCACCTTTGGATCTAGCCTTTTGCATATCTATCCCTTCTCCCTGGAATGCCCTGGGTACTTCTAACTCATTCTGACTCAGCTAAGAGGTTCTCCTCTCCTAAGAGCCTTCCCTGATTCTCTTTCCTCTTACACCCCCAAGCTAGTTCCAGTGCTGCCGTGGCTTTTCAATCTTTTGGGCAGCTCAGCATCTGAACCCCAGTTCTATGTTTGGGGACTCCCGCAACTTAAGATTCTTGGTGGGAGACCATGGTGCAGCCGTATGACTAGGTCCCAGCGATCAGATAAGCCAGTGCCAGACTTTGATTCAGATGCCGGTGGCACAAAGAGGCAGGGGAATCTGTCCTGCAAAGGTCTTTGGCAGGCACTGCTATTGTCCAGGGTCGGGGTGTGGTGGATCTAGCTGCAAGGTCCAGCGATAGCGTAGTGTGATGCTGAGCATCATTGCGGGCTTCAAATGCTCACACCTGCTTTCTTACTCTCCAAGAGTCAATGAGCTACCTGCCATTTGCAAAATTCCTTTCTGCCTGGTTTCCCAGAGGTGGGGACTGTTGTTTACAACAAAAAATACTCCCCAGCTAACTTGCTGTTGTTGTATTTATTACTTTGTCAGACATTTCTCCATTAGGGTCTCCCTCACTAAACAGTGAGCCTCTTGAAAATGGGAATAATTTCTTACTCATTTTTTTTTATCTTCGGTGGCTAAAATATAGCAAGTCTACACATATCTTTGTTCAAAAAAATCTTTAAAAAATTGAATGGGAAAAACGAATGTCAAGAATGCAGCAATAGAGTTGAATAAAACAAAGTAACTCCACATTGACACATCGGCACAAACAGGAAAAATAAATGTAGCAATCAGATCTCAATTTTTTGCAGCCTAGTTTTGTATAAGTGCCTTTCGAAATACCCGCTAAAGAAATTTGTTTCATTCAGGTAATAGGATGAGAATACATTTAATGACAAATGCACACCGGTCCTGTCTTTATTTAAAATTAGCAAACAATATTGTACAAACATTGACGCTTAAATCTCTAAACTTTTACAATTTAGATTTAGTTAGCAAAAGTCACATTCGATTGTAAGCATGAATTTAGTCTTCTACATGGATTAGACACTAAACATTTTAAGGCTTCATACTCTTTGAAGACACAAGTAAAAGATTGTAAAATTACATAAAAAATTAGAAGCACTCCATTTTCATAGTGTTCCTGTTTGCTTTATATGCAAGTAATTGGTTATGCTATAGAATTTAACTGTTACAGTGTAAAAAGCAACTATTCAGGGAAGGAGTAAAAAAAAGGAAAATAGAGGAGTATGTGTAAGGCAGTAATTCTTTTAGATAAAATAAGCATAAAAATAAGAGTTATAGGAAGAAATGAAAAATGACTTAAGACTAGTTTGGTTCTTACAGAATTTTAAAAATGGACTAATACACAGAGCTCCTTTCTTCAACTCTAACTATCAAGGCCTTGGTTGCCATATTGATAATCTCTTGGATGGACACCTTGGTACTTAACAAGACAGCCATTTGGCTATTCCGCTCCTGAGCAGCAATGGGAACCACGGGCTTTGCTGCAGCAGAGTCTTTGGAACATTTACCTGCTGCCTGAGCTCATACCTACTTGTCCTGTCTGGGCAACAACTTCGTTGGCATCCACCTGCAGAGATTGTCGAGTTGTCCCCTGGTGGTATCTCTGGACAGGTGCCTGTCCCCATTTGTGGTGCTAACCCCCTTGCCTGCTGGCTTCTCTAATTAGCACCTGTGTGCTGCTACATTATGATCTGGTTTCTTAGGTTTGCATCATAAAGATACCTCCTAGTCCCATAAATATTTGCCTGATACATTTACTATCTAACCAATTACACATTTATTTTTATTTACATGGATCTGTAAACCAATTACACTTTGGCAAGCTCTTGGTTTTCCATAATTAAAAGTTTTCGTTTTTCTGCATAATTGACTTCAGTGTTCATGGTTGATCAGGGTACTTTTGTTTTAGCTGGACCTGGGGCAGGGGTAAGGCTCAAGGCCCAAATCTGTCCTACTGTTTTTGTAAATAAAGGGGGTTTTTTGGAACATGGCCATGCTCACTCGTTCTGTGTTTTCTCTGTGCTGCAACGGTGGAGCGGAGGGGTGATGGCGGACTGAGAGGCCTGCAAAACCTAAACTATGTACTGGCTGGCCTTTTACAGAGAAGGTTTGCTGCTCCCTGCTCCAGAAACACTGGTGGAGTCTGGAGTGGATCATTTCGTTTCCTTTCTCAAAGAGACAACTGGCCTAAAAAGTGTCATGACTCTTATCCTGTGGCAGATAGATAAAATGGTCCCCAAAGATGTCCAGGTCCTAACCCTCAAACCCCTGAAGCTTATTTTACAAGGCAAACAAGAATTTGCAGATGGGATTAAGGATATTGTGATGTGGAGATAACCCAGCTGGGCCCGATACAATCACAAGGGTCCTGATGAGAGTCAGGAGGGTCAGAATTAGAATGAAGACAATGTGATGAGAAACAGAGATTTGAAGGTGCTTTTGCTGGCTTTGAAGGTGGAGGGAGAGGTCACAAGCCAAGGAATACAGGTAGCTTCTAGAAGTTGGAAAAGGAAACAGATTCTCCCCCGGAGCTTCCTGAAGGAACCAGTCCTACTGACACCTTGACTTTTGCCCAGTGAAACAGATTCTGAACTTCTGACCTCCCGAACTCTAAGATAGAAAATTTGTGTTGTTTTAGGCCACAAATTTGTGGTAATTTGTTATAGCACCAACAGGAAACTAATACAATATCATAAGCCCCAAATAGCTCTGCTAGGATTGCTAATATTCTCCCATTGAAGTCAGTATGACAATGAATGATCTTCACTAAATCCCATTATAGTTTGAATTTGTAGAGGATCACACCATCTTTTAAGCCCAACGTGGCTTTCAACACTCCTACCTGTCACTCAGAATTCTATCAAATTGCAAAGGTTCTAGTCAGCTTGGTCATATTTGGAGATCTTTCTTTGATCTCATCTGAGAGGCTGTACGAAGGTCCCTGGTTACAGTGAGTCATGGCGAACCTCTGTACAGTGAGTACATGGATTCCTATGACTGGAGGAGGCTGTGGCAGATCAGGAGTCTCTCATTGTCAGCTTCCCTGATCCTGGACCTGAAGAGTGGCTGCTGTGGGAAAGGCCTGGAGCCAGACCCCGTGGCGCCCCGGGGATGGCCAGGCGTGCTTGTGCGCAGGCAGCTTCACCACACGGTCCTGCTGAGTCAGCTGCTGAGTCCCACCTAGGCCACCTCCTACTTCCAGTCAGTTTTTCTTAAATGAAAGTTACTGAATCCAACCAGTAGGGGGAGTCCTACTGCTTGCCACCTACCAGGCAAATCTCCAAAGATGGAGTTCGGTGGAAAAGAAAGGAATCTTTTATTTAATAGCAAGTTTCTGCCTAAACTATCTGGGTAACAAAAGTAAGGGGAAAGGAGAAGTCAGAGTATGACATCAAAAATAGCTATTTAAATATTTGTTATTACAACTACTACGTGGGTTCGAGTACGGAAAATAACACAGTAACAAAAATCTGTTCACAGCACTATTATCACCAAGGTCTTTGGAAATAACAGCAAGTTTGTGCCTCAAAGCTCATTCCCTCTAACACATTCGAAGAAAAATCACCCTGTCGCCCTCCACCAGCTCAGTTCCAGGTTGCGCCAGGAACCTCTTCTCCCACCCGAGAGCATCATAAACGTAGGTGGCTTAGCTGGTCTCCAGGGGCTGTCCAGCTTCAGGCATCTTTTGTAGTCTGTGCCCGGAGGCCGCCGCTCAGAGGCCCGCACTGGCCACCGGCCACTGGCCACTGTTGGCAGGCCTGCTGGTGACTGTTGATACACCCCTCCGCCAGGGGAGGGGCAAAAACCGACTGGCTTCTTGCTTTCTGGCGCAATCCATTTCAAAAGTCCCCTCCCAGCATCCCACGTACACCGAAGGCCAGTGGGAGGGTCCAGCCTTTCAACCAATGAGGGCCAGTGTCGGCCATGTTTGCCTTTGCCCCTCTTCTGGCCACAGTGGTTAGGAAAGGGGTGAATTCTCCAGCCACACAGGCGCAGCTCAGACCCCTCCCCCATTCCCTGGGGGGTGTGCCCCCCTTACGTGAACACGGTGCTGCTGCCCCGATCAGCATGCTTGCTCCCTCCCACCACCTCACCACCTGAACTGACCTCGGGGGAAGCGCCAAGCCTCTCCGTCCTCCCTGCGGGTCACCTCTGAGTGGTGGTGAGAAAGAGAGCCCTGAGCAGCTTGCTAAGTCTGCAGTTTGTTGTGGAAATCTTCTTTCTTGGTACACACAAAACACTAATACTGATGTTCACAAACAACTGCGAGAGACTTCCATGGGCTCAGTGAATCAACGCAGGGGTTCCGACTGGAGATTACTCTGCTCTGTGGCCCTGAGTGTCTGCCACGCTAGCCAAGACGAAAACAGTAAAAACATCAACACGACATACTAATTGCTGGGAGAATCTAAACCCCTGTGAGCAGTGCCCGGTGACCAAGGACGTGGAATGCTGTATATAAATCCCAAGGTTTCTTGGCCTAAGGTTCTGCAAGTGGAACAATTCAGAGCACAGTGGTGGTCTTCCGGGGCCTGTTTATATTCCCGACCCTGAAACAAAACCCACATAAACAGACAGCTTCACAATTAATTGAAAAAGGATGACTCAAAATTCAATCCTTATTAAAACCATGTACTTCTAGAGCTCATAGTGCACAAAAATTCGCAGACATCATCTTATTTGTCACAATAATCTCAAGAGGCCAGAAATGTACACTTCACAGATGACAATAGATTCCCCCCTCCCCCACCCTGGTCTCCTAGGACTGGGAAGAAAACACAACTGAAGAGCTGCTTCCAGTCAGGAAAGGGGGAAAATTCATCAGCGGAAGTGAGCAGGCAAACCGGATTTGGAAATTTGCTTCATTAACATTTCCTTCTGTTGGGTCTGAAACATCTGGCACCCTTTCCTTCCTTGGTTTTCATAACTCTTACTTTTCTGATAGTAGAAAGCGGTGATGGCCAGAGGGAAGGGGGAGCAGGGCTGGGAGGAGGCGGGCAAAGTGGAGGTGGGGGGGATGGGGACGTCTGAAATAGTGTCAACAATAAAGAAAAAAAATGTACAACACATTTTAATAGCTCTGAGAAGTCCCACAGAAGAGAAATCTATTTGGCTTTCCTCCAATTTTGCAACAGGAAACGCTCTTATTGGGCAAATATATTTTATGAACTCAAAATAAATTGCATAGACAGATGCTTTTCAAGCTGGAATGACACACAAACCACCGGGGCCCTGGCTCAGCAGGTGGGGCCTGCGTCCCAGCAAGCCCCCAGGTCACCGGGATGCTGGTGCTGCTGGGCGGAAGACCACACTTGAAAGGCTGCTGGCGTTTTTAAACAACTCATCTTTTCATTTACCTGCTCCCATCTCAGTGACCTCCTTCTTGCCGGTGAGCCCATCACTTCTTCAATCTCATATTCTTTACAGGGTGCTGCTTGTTTCCTTTCTCAAGCCACCTGCCGCCCAATTAGTTACCTTTTCCCCAACGATTCAAGTTCTTGCCTTTGATCGTCCTCCCTCCAAATCATCTGTTGCCATTTAGCTTCCCTAGAACAGGCAAGCTGCTGAAGAACCTACGGGAGTTTATTGCCAGACTCATTCAGATCGGAATCCCTTCACCTGGCCCCCAAGGCCACCTGATTTATTGTGGACTGTGTAGCAGGGGATGCTCTGGCGCCCTCCATGCGCTAACCTGTTCCGTCTTTACAACTACAGGGGAGGGCGGGGATCACCATCTCCACTTCAGGTGAGGAAGCTGGCTCGCGGGTTAGGTAAGCTGCCGAGGCCACGAAGCTCTTAAGTGACAGAAGTCAGATAGCCTGACCCCAGAATAAGGTGGAAAGACTCAGCTTGAGAGTCTGGGGCCCACGTTTAAATTCAGGATCCATCAGAAACTTGATGTGAGCAAGTCACAATGTTGTTGGATCCCATTTTCCTAATCCATGAATGAAAGAGTTGACCTGTAAGTTTCTTTCCCCCCGAGTCTGCCTATTCAACCATGATTTCTGTCCCTTAACAATATCATGTGACCATTTCAGTCACCCACACGCAATCCCCGCTCTGCCAGTGCTCCTGCTGCATCTCCCCCGCCCATCATGCCCCAGCTACTGCCGAATGGCCTTGGTAACCTCTAGGGCACTAGCTCCCACATCTGTAATATCAGAGAAATACTCACTCCTAGGAATTCCAGCTTAGAGAATTCAGCTCTTCCATTCTGCCAAGGTTTTATATATAAAAAGCCCTTAAAATGAAGGGGCAGTCACCTGTAGCAATGACATCTTTTGAGTATACAGTAATTCCATTGCTATTATATTTTACAAATGAGTTTTTGACTTGAATTTGTTCAGTTAGCCTCTCCCATTTCCTGGAATTTGGGCATCACTTAACTGTCAGGAAGGTGCCCCCGGAAATCCAAGAGGAAGGTTCAGGCTAAATGTGGAGGGAAATCAAGAAAACATACTCATGGCCCTTAGAAATGGTTTTATTTATAAAATAACTACTTCAATAGAAACATCTCTAAAAATAAACACTATTCACAAGAGGCTCGTATTGCTGCCTTCTGACCGACCTGCGGACGCACGGGGACACAGGAGTCCACAGGTGTCACCTGAATCATCAGGATGTTTAGGCCAAAGGTGCACTTGGAGGAACAGGGGCTGTAAGGCTGTTCTTAATTCCCTTTAAGAAATTATGAATTGTTTCCCAGTTTCCCATTCCAAGGTAGGCTTCATACGTGGGGCAGACCTCAAATGAGAGCCCTGCTCAAACGAAACTTTCAGGGGGAGCATCTCCATGTGAAAAGGAGCCAGTATCTTCCTGAGGCCATAGAAAGGTACTATCAGGCACTTTAGAATCTTTTTGGTTTAGACTGTGCTCTCTGAAGCATGGAGATTAGAGGTAAAACAGAAGATGCTTATTTCCAAGTCTAGGATAAGCTACTTTTGGGACTGCTTATCCAAATTTAAATAAGGCACGTGTTAGTTTTCTGCACCTGTGGATAGTAGTGTGCTTGGGTGAAGGAGTCTCCCAGCCAGTCTCCCACCAGGCTGGACTGGTTTCAGCTCATTGCAGAGCGAAGCCTTTTAATGGAGTGGCTGGAGCCCTGATCCTGTCTCACGCAAATCTATCAGTTGTTGGGCTGCAGGAGAGAGCGCCAGGAGACATTGTCACACACAGGTTGGGTAAAGTCGAGGTGACTGTCAGAAAGGCGCACATGTCTGTACCTAAAGAAACCTTTCAGATAAAGGTTGAAGGAAAATAGACGCTCAATGCTTTTCTAAAGGAGAAAGCAACCAGCTGAACGTTGCATAACCAATCTGGAAATGCAGTGAAATAAGAAAGATTACACATGGTAGTGTTTTAAGGACTTTTAGAAATTGGGACAGGCGTGTACGTGTGGATGTGTGCTAGACATGGAAGCTTTGAAATACCAGGACTGGTACAATCTCAGCAAACTCCTTGCCACAGGCAGAGGCACAGCCTAAAAAGGGCTTCTGGAGAATTCTTTTCATCCACATTGGTTTCTTTTAGGTGATCGTGGAGCATGGGGCCACTTCAAACTGAGTATGGTACAACCAACACCAACATCTCCTCACGCTATTGCATATCTCCCAGCATACGTAGCATACTGATCTTCTGGAAGGAAATTTCTCACTTCCATAGGGTAACCCCAGAACTTGCTCTTCTTCTTATGGTCACAGAATTTTTTCAAGCCCTAGGGTTCACTGCAAATTCTACAAATTATAGTAAGCATCAAGGTTGAGAACCCAATCAAGGAGAACTAGATGTATCTTATGCCCCCCCGTGGCATGGTTAAGCAATGCAGACAGGGCCTGTGTCTCCAGAGCAGGTGCCCTCTCAGTGGACCACCAGAACCCTTCAGCAGAAGGAAGCAAGGGCAGTGAGGATGAGTGGGAAGCAGGGCAGGTTCAGGTGTACTCAGTTTTGCGAATATAATTAGATGGAACATAGCCCTTCTTCCCATTGACTTCAGCTAACCACCATTCTGTATTTCCGGTAACATCTTTAAAGTCCAGGATCTTGAGTCTCTGATTGGCTGACACACTCAGCTCATTTGGGTTCCGCGCTTTGAAGGTATAGACAGCAAAATAGACCTGTGTGAGGGAGAAAAAAATGAGTTAGGCAATGGGAAACTGCTTGGAGGAATGCTGTCCAACAGAACTTGCGGCAGTAAGGGGGATGGTCTATGGTTGTACTGTCCAATATGGCGGCCCCTGGCGCTGAGCACCTGAAACACAGCTAGTGAGCCAGAGGAATTTAATTTTTAAATTTTACTTAATTTTAACTAACGTAAATTTAAATTATATTGTTGTTAGCTACACAGAGCTTGTGGCTACTCTAACGGACATGACCAAGTCAAAGAAAACCAAACCACACATCAGAGTTGCCTCAAAGGGCAGAAGAAGGAAACTTCAGTCAATACAGAAGATGGGTGGGATATAAGGATACTCTTCCATACTGCAAACATACAAATTCTGAATCTCAAAAACTTAAAAAAAAAAACAACACACAACTAGCCTCAAAGTTGAAAAGGATGATCTCTTATAACGAAGATGTAAGGCAAAGAGAGGGCAGCGCTTGTGAGAAGAAGCTGCGAGGCCACTGCGGCACAAGGGCAAATGCGCGGCTAAGGGCTGGCGTTCAGGGCCTGCTCGGGGATAGGTGTCGATGAGGCTAGAACTGAGCTCCCCATACAAAGTCAGAGTCTAAGAAAGGGCGATTTTCTCCCCCAGTGGGTCTAGAAAAATTGTCCACTGGGTGGGTCCAGAGTTGGGATGTCTGTCCTGGGCTGTGGGGAGTAACAGACTCACGAGAGAGAAACAGGCAGGCGCTATGCCCCTTTGCGGCACCGAGGAATGTGGTGCCGAGCGTCGGAACTGAGGAACTAGTGTGAAAACTGGTGTTTTGGAACCCAGAGCGTGACAAAGGGAAACGCTTCCACAGCCCAGGGTGTGATGGAGTCTCAACAAAAGCAGCCCCCCACAGGAGCTAAGCTCACAGACAAATGTAGAACAGACGAGGCAACTCACTGCTGTGAGGCTGAGCAAAGAACACAAGCGGGTGAGCCAGGGATGTCTCAGCTGCGGCTCTGAAAGTGGCTTTAAAATACACAGGTTTAGATGTTCAAAATACAAAGGCTATATTCAAGTCCCCAAGACAGTAACAAGTCATTGCAAATGGGATAGGAAAAACTGAACCAGAGCCAGAATTTTATTTCTAAATTTTAGACCTAAAAACAGAGTATTTGAATAAAAAAGTAAATAGTGGGTCAAATAGCAGACTTCCTACAACTAAGTAATAAGTGAACTGGAAGAATGGGGAAAGCTTTCACCATAACACCTTGTAAATGCCCGCCCAATGACAGGGAGAAGGGGCTCAGAAATCACCTACGACGAGTCAGCCACAGATGGGGCCCAGGGGTGTAGAGTTCACTCTTACAGCAGTGAGTTTCCGTGGGTGCTTTATCACATCTGCCCGTGCGTGCATCCCCATGCCCTGCAAGCCTCTGACTCGGCCCCACTCCTGGAAAAGCATGACCTGCACCCACAACAAATCTGCCACCTGTTCCGCATGTGAGCAGGGAGCATTCACCTGGTTGCCTTCTGCCTCACTGCTTTCTGGCTCTTCGTTTCTGTCTTCCAGAGACTGTGCTCCTCTTGCACATCCCTTTAGCAGGTCTTTACCCTGCCCGTTTCGCCCTGGCACAGAGTAACCAGCCATTTCTGGATGCCTAGAGTTTCGGCAGCTCCTCAGGGTGGGGGCAGGCGGGTCGCTGTCTCGGGCCCCATCTGTGGGGTCCCAGGGCCCGGGCTGAGAGGTGGCATGTGGGTCTGCAGGGCAGCTGGAAGGGCTGCTCTCCGAGCTGCCCGCGTTTAAGGAAGCGTTGAGAGTTCCTTGGTCGAGCTCCTTCAGTGAAGATGTATCCTGAGGCTGTTTCTGGCAAGGCGCCGAGGTAAAGGAAACGGCCATGCTGCCGGGGTTGAAGGTCAAGGTACTGTTGCTGTTCTGCCGAGGGAACCTGGGCGAAGAACCGCTGTGCTCGGACTCAGTGGAGGAGTGGCTGCCGACGGAGACATCAGAATGGCTGCGACGGGCATTGTAGGGCTTCAGGAAGGAGCTGTACACAAAGCCTTTGGTGACTACGAGAAAGAAAAAGACACATGAAAGAGCCATTAGTAGAAGGAAGAGGGAGGGAGGGGGGAATCAACAGAGAAGAAACTGTGGTTTAATAGCTGGTTTAATAGTGAGAGACACACAGTAAGGTGCCCAGTGATGAAACAGCTCAGCCAGCCAGTCCCAGGACACAGTGCGGGTGGGTGGAGACGAAAGGCTGCGACTGCTCACCCGTTCGCTCCTGCTACAGCCTCAGAGCAGGTGAGCGATTTGGAGGCCTTGTGCAGAGTCAAGGGGACAGCAATAAAAAGGACAAGCTGGAGGACGGGCACATGAAGACAGTTTAACATGATATTTAGATCTTAGAAAGAAAGCCTAAGGGACAGCTTAACAAAGGATGCGTTCAAATACAATGCTGTGGTAAAGAGAAATTTGAAAATCAGCCTCTTCGGGGCAGAGCCCTCAGATGTGCCTCTCCGCCCTCTTTCCATCCACAATGCTTGAATCTCTGTCTCGGTTTAGAAATGCGGTGGGAATACTGTGAGAAGGGTCGAAAGTGGCAAGCTGCTTTTATTCGTGAGCACACACACAACACATGTGCAGCACATGCTCACTCTAATAAGTTGCCTAAGATGCCGCAGCTAAAATTTTGAAGCATACATTAGGAATTGAGATCCTTGATCAACAGGAAAATGTTTTAGAATATTAAGAAAGAAATATCTGTCCAGGCAGGGACCCAGAGTATATAACCATGTGAGCAACAGCCATTTCTGTCTTGATCGTCAGAGTGTTTCCTGTAGCTAAAAATGCTGGCACACATTTGCTTTATCTGCTGGATGATGGGGAGGGGTCCCCTGGGCAGATGGTGAGGGACAGAGGGTCTAACAGCTGATCCTGACACTGCAGACTTCTTGCTACCACTTTACAAACCCCAAGGATGAGGGAGCACTTTGAACAGCTTGGAACTTTACAAGGAGTTTATTGGTCCACGAATCCATCAGAGGATCTCACCTTCCCACCATCATCCTGGAAGGCCCCAGCCTTTGTCCCTGCCTTTCCCATTTCAATCTCTATTTTGGAGGTATGCGGGAGTGGGGGAGGGGGAAAAAACACAAATACTTTTAATGAAACTGAGAAATGTTACAATTTTCAGTTCCGGGCAATGTGAACATAGATAGTTATCATATCTGCCCACAATCCATATCTAAAATGCTTACGACAAGATACGTTTTGGAATATAGATTTTTGGATTTGGGAAAGGTAGTCAATGACATATACTGCATATTTCATAATATCTCCAGCAGCGTATGGGTCAGTACCCCACATTCAGATCCGAAAGGCGTAAGTACTGATTATGAACAGCCTCATATTACTTTGGTCACTTTTTTGCCATCAAATGAGTTCACATCAGGCAGGTTTTGGCAAATGAGCTCTCAAAAAAGAAACCAACTTTGATTTTTCAAAACTTTTCAGATTTTGGGACTGTGAGGAAAGGACTATGGATCAGTATTATTCTTTTCTTTAAATTCTGTACTCTTTCCCCACCCCACTCCACCCAGAAAAAAAGCTGTGAGCTGTTTTTAAAGTGATTCCATAAATAATCACAAGGTGGGATTGTTTCGCGGGGAAAACCTCAAAAAGCAAACAAAAGCCTTTCTTACAGGCTTTGAATTCACACACTCATAAAAATACATTTACAGAACTTGGAAGAAGACAGCTCAGGCTGTGGTTTGCTCAGAGCAGGTTGCAAGGGCTCAGGCCCCATCAGCTGAGGAACAGCAAGGTCTTGCAGGGGAGGACTGGAATCTCCTCTGGAATTTGTAAAAAACAAAAACAACACTGAAGACAGATTTTGTTTCACTAATGACTTGGGCATTATACTCTCTAGAGATGGACAGAACTTTCAAGGTTATTTTTCCCTCTAATCAAAGACTCTCCTAGTTTTTTCCTGGCCTAGACAGGATTCAGGTATAGTCAAAACCACTTTGTCCTCATTGAGAGTTACAGTCATCTGATGTCCAACCTTCTTACCTCCATTGTCAATCAGCCAGCGGTTCTGACTGCCCATGGGGTCCTTCTTTTTGATCACGCCCACCAGATCTCCTTCTAGAAGAGAGACATCCAGGTCCTGAGCTGCATTAAAGTTCCGGTCTGCTTGATAGAGTTTTTCTGGGGAATACCTCGCCAGAAGAGAGGCCCGGAGTTCTTCCGACTGCATTATGTAACTTGGCTGAAAGGGAGCACAAGAAATACCATCACCAACGCTCTCCCTGGTCCTTCTCCCAGCAGCCCCATTTAATCCGTGCACATGGTCTGAGTCTCAGCCATGGGGGCAAAGGAGAGCCAGCAGCTCGCCCCTCCTGTCAGATGCGCCTGTGCCCGAGTCAGTCCACGTGACCGGATAAAACCATGATCCCTTGTCAGGCTTCCATGCCTTTGCAGCTAGTAAGGAAATTTAACACACAGTTTTACTATGTTATCTTGTGACGAAAAAAAAGTGATTGAAGTGCTACCTAAGGATTCAAAGTACCTAATATTCTTAGGTCTTCTCACAGTTTGCTCTATGAAGCTAAACAACTGAGACTTTTCTCATGCTGACTTCCCCATCTATAAAAACAAATAATATTCATAAAAATAAGATAAAGGAAAAGTAGTAATACATTTGATTCCCCTTTTAAGTTAATATAAATTAATGTCTAAATATGGAGGAATTGAGTTAAAAAAAATAACTCCAGGTAAAAAAGCAGTCAACCACAAGCTGTTTGGCAGTAAGTCAAATAATTATCTTTTCTAATACATGATCAAAAATAGGAGGCCTGGCAGAATTAACATACTCTTAAATCAGTTCCTTCATTAATTGATCGAAGTAATAACACTTTACTAACTCTTTTCATTCTTTTAGAAAAGACTGAAATCCAAGAGTCTTTTCAGGGGGCACCTGGAAGTACATATAAAGTGTGAGAAAACTACAGGTAGTCACTATCAAGTACCAGCAGGCACACTGGTCATGTTTGGCAATGGTAAATAAATGAATGAATGAGCCCAGGATAGATGAGAACTCAGTAACCTTTATTTTCCATTTATTATAAGGTATTTAAACTCCTATTAAACTGCCAATATGTAGAGACAGAGCTGGATCCATCAATATTAAAAATAATAACAATGACATAGTGCTTACTAATTGCCAGGAAATTTCTAAGTGCTTTACATATATTAACTCATTTAAACCTCATAATAACTCTATGATGCAGCTCTATTGTTATCTGTGTTTTAGAGATGAAGAAACCAGGGCGCAGAGGTTCAGGTACTTGCTCATGGACGTACAGTGAGTTAAGTGTCTGTACCAGGATCTGAACCCATGTGGTCTTGTTCCAGGCTTCACATTCTTTTAACTAGGCCGTACATCCCTGTTCTAGTTCTCCACTCACCAGGCCCACGATTGGCTTTCGAGCAGACTGGCGGTCCACAGTCTTCCTCTCAAACGGCCTCTTGGTAGATGGAAGAGTCTCTGGGAAGAAGGTGAAAACCTGGAGTTGCTGCAGCACTCTGCTGTGCTCTTCATGGAAGATGGCAATAAGGTTTCCCTCCCTGCCGGCGACGTTAAGTAACTGGAGTCCGTGGGAAGAGCAGAGATAAAGGAAAGAAGAGAACACCGTTGAAAGATCCCAGGACTGACAAAGTCTCATTAAAACCACCTGGAAGCTAAAGTTCAGCTGTATTCAGTCTCTGTAAGCTACCAGCACTGCAGCCCGAAGCCAGGGACAGAGCAGGCGAGCCGGCTGGCTCTTCTGGGGACTGCGCAAGGTGGAAAGAGGGCCATTTAAAAGCCATGGCTTTTATGAGCACCATCAAGGGATCCAGAATTCCATCTCCTAACTGGCTTGACTTAATAACATATTTAACCTACCTAATTTGAATAATGTCTCACACAACCCTATTGTGCATTTCCAGAAAAACATCAGAACTTCCGAGATGAAATCTCCGAGGCAGGGGCAAGGGACTCACCGAAAGCAGTGGCTTCAACTGCTCCAGAGCCTGGCGCACAAAGTCGCAGTGGGCCTCGGCGTAGCCGTGGATGCAGTTGGTGAAGAGGCCCTGGGCGTATTGGTGAAACTTAGGCAGCTCATCGAGCAGCTGCGCGTTCAGGGCCTCGTAGTTGTTCCGGGCCGACTGCAGCTCCTCCAGGGTCTTCTTGTCCTTGAGCTTCTCCGCCCGCTCTGTGCAGTTATAGAAGTCCAGCAGCTTGTCAAAGCGCTTCTGTACCAGCTTGTGGGGCCCTGCAAACATGCTCAGTAACTGATTTAGGGGGGAGATGACAAGCCGCTCTGTCCTCTCCTTCTGTAGGGACAAGAAAGGCATGTGGCTCAGTATTCCACACTTGCTATTTTCCAAACTACTCCTCAGGCTGATTTTGTTATGTCCTGTAACACTGGCCTTACTCCCAGTGCACAAGCTACACCCATGCAGATCCAACTGCCCTACTACCCAAAACCCTATACACACACAAAACTGCTCAGTTTATAACTCTGCACCCAACAATTTCCACACCAAAGAGTGTGTAAAATATGCTAATCCCTCCGTAGCTCCACAGTTGGTAATGGCGGTTGCATTAGAGCCCAGCTCTGACAGTCTGTCTGGTATCACTTTTATGCACACATGTCTATGCAGCTTGAATTTAACTTATGATTTAGTTGTTACATAAATCTGGGAGAGACAAACATTCTCATACCCATGATACCTTTTCTGATCATAACTACTTGGTAATAATCTGTTTTCATTTTTCAAAGGATTTTTCTCTTTAATTCCTTCCAGTGGGACAGGCATTAAGGGCAGGATATTGACACATAAAAATCATAAATAGGTACTTAATAAGTTGTTTTTTAAAATGCTAATGTTAGAACACTTGTAAGTTCCCCAAGTGTGCATGTTTCCTGCTGCTTCAAGCCATTCGGACATCACCAATACACTATTAAGCCCCACCCATTTCCTTCTACTTGGGACCAAAAAAAAAATACCATATACAATTGACTGTCAGGCAATGCAGGGGTTAGAAGAAACAAGTTCTTGCACAGTCAAAAACCCACATATAACTTTTGACTCCCCCAAAACTATACTACTAATATTATAATCTGTATTCTTACAATAAAGTAAGCTAGAGAAAATGTTAAGAAAATTGTAAGAAGGAGAACATATATTTATTGAAAAAGTCTGTGCATAAGTGGACCCACACCATTCAAACCTGTGTTGTTCAAGAGTTAACTGTATATCTATTTAGAATTTCCCAAGCAATTTGGCCTTTAGTACTTTCTTTGTAGTTTATACAATCTCAAAGATTTATTTGTTAGCCTTGTAACTATTCCTGAACATTCCTTTTTAAGTTATTAGTGCAGTAGTTGCTTTCTTTTGATCAGAGTTACCAATAGTGATCCATGATTACATTTCCTAGTTTTCCCCCGTCCCCTAAAATGAGGCTTATCACAATCTATGAAAAAATTTGTGTGAATACATATAGGTGCTCCCTATCTCCTCTTAACTTGTTGAAATTCATGTTTTGAATATAAAACCCTGATACAAATACCCTAGAGGACGGCCAGCCCTCCTGATGCACAGGGCACGTCTTTGTGGCATTAATGTTCCCATGAGCTGGGTGTCAGAAAGAAGCCAGGAAGAGGACTGATCCATGAAAAGTGTGTTGAAGACAGTCACTTACAAAATTTGTGAAGAGCTGGTCACTGATGTAGCGATGGACCTTCTCGAACTGTTCCAAGTCCTTGTGTCCCTTCTCCACGCACACGTCCCACATGCTCACAGCAGCCACCACTTTCACACAGGCCGATTCCTGGGGCCAGTTGAAAACAAACACAAATAAGATCAAACAGAACTTTCTGGCCTTCACCGTTCATCCCAGATAGCAGCCTGGGACAAAGGGTTTCAGAATTAAAATTTTCTTCTACAGTGTAGCATTTTAGCTTTGAAACAAGCATACTCACATAAACTATGGTTTATGGGCACAGGGGGAAAAGCCTAAGACGTCTAATTATGGAAACATGGGTGAGGGCTTTTATCATCTCTTTAGCATTTCCCTATGTCCCTAATGTGAGGGTTTCTTAATGCACCAAAAAGTAAATATTAAACTCGAGTCAAGGTGCAGGATTATGATAACGATCGTCTCTCCTCCCTGAGTCTTGGGTCTCACTGTCCCTCCTCAACATCAGCTGCCCGTTGCCCTGTGGGTAATTCCAGCCTTGCTTCTGGCACTCAAACCCTGGCCCTCCTGACTGCGCTTGCTCTGCTTTCCTCCTTGCAAAAATATCTCGTTACACATAATATAATTTACGCGAAGGCAGGACTCAATTATAGTGATGCTGAAAAAAGATGAAAAAAATAAGCGAATGGATATAAGCACCTACTAGCTGATCTCAATAGTTTTTAAATCCCAGGCTGGTTTTCTTTGGCTACATGAAACAGTGCTGGGCTTTTGCCTTCTTTATTTAAGTTTAGAGAAAGCTTATTATTTTGATGGTAACCCAAATAAAATCTGAAACTCCATTAACATATTTCAAGGGTAAATGGAATCCCTAAGCCAAAAATATCAGCGCCTCATACATTGGTTTGCTATTTTATTTTACCACATTTTTAGACCGCTTGTCTTTAAGTTCTCTATCTGTCCAAATAAATAAAGCCAATGTTTTGTTGGAAAGATAAAGGGGGAATCTTTCCAATTTTACCAGAGTGGGAGAACAAATGTGAAACATGATTTCCTCTTATATTCTTTTAAAGGAATGTCATCCAATATCAGTCCCCATGCCAATGTGGAGACCCGATTACACAGCCAGTGTCCCTCAGCTTACGTTCCTGCTGGCTCTCTCTATCCGCCGTCTATTATCTACTGTTATTATTGGCAGGGTTTTTTCATTTTACGTCAGTGATGAAACTATTTAATGTTTTCTCCCTTAATTTCCACTGTTATCAATCAGAACCAAACTGATCTGCCCATCAAACGGCTGTTAATGTGACATGCGTCCCACCTCAACATGCTTCCACCTATTGCTACGGAGGTGAGTCTTTTAAGAACTGGGGGCTCAGGTGTTCACTTCCTATTCATTTAGAAAACATGGAGACAAAGAGCCAACAGGGTAGTACCAAGGAGAGGCATCGTAAGGCTAAGTCCTCAGACAAAGGAACATATTCAGTAGCTGACCCAATATTTTTTTGGTCAAATCTCTCACTTGAAGCCAATGTGCTCCTTAAAAGTTTTATAAACTCTAATTTTTACCTAATTACATTTTTAAAACATGAACAGGGAGACTTTGATATTTAAAGGAAATGCATGGAGCATTTCAAATCAGTGGGGATTACTCAGTAAATGATGACAATTAGGTAACCAGGTATGAAAAAAAAAACCCCCAAAAGTTGAATCCCTACCTCAAACCTTTTGTATATGAATGTAAATTCCAGCTAAATCAATAAATTTAACATTAAAAAATTAAAATGATAATTGTAGTAAAACATGGGAGGTATTTGTCTTTATTATCTCAGACTAGGAAAGGTATTTTTTAGTGTGACACAGAACTAAGAAGCCATAAAAGTCTAATTAGACTCAACAAAAATGAAGCTTTTCTACACAGAGAAAACACTTCAAGCAAACTCAAAAGTCAACAAACTGTAGTGGTCGGGGGAATATTTGTAAATCATCATCTTAGACATAGGGTTATTTCCTCCAATATATACAGAGGCTGCATGAATCAACAAGAAAAAAACAAACAAATCAATAAGTGCCCCAAATATAAACAAATCACAGAAAAAAACCTGCATATGCTCAACTTCTTTCAAAGAAATGAAAATTTAAATTATATTAAAATAGCATGTTTTTACCTATCTTTCAGAAAGAGATAAGAGTTTAATTTTGATAACAATGTGTGTTATAAAGCGGTGGGGAAATTGTTTCATACATTAATACGTATTTCACACACACATTAACAATATCTAGCAAAATTTATACTGTCATGATTAGGCTCAGAGAACTCTAGTATTCTGGGCTTTCAGATATACTCACATAGATCAGAAAATTATGTATCTACAAGGATACTCCTGTGCCAATGTTTCTAATCTTTTGCGACTACAAACAATTTAAATAACCATCAATAGGGGACTAATTAGATATATTATGGCATATCCACACAATTAAATATTATGCAGTTAAAAAAAGAAAAGAGCAAGAAGCTCTATGTGTACAGATATGGACTGACTTCCAAAATGCTGTTATCAAGCGCAAAACCCAAGATGTTCAGCAACGTGTAACTCACACACGGTGACTCGGAGACAGGGAGGGGCAGCAGGAATCATTATTTTTACTCTTGACTTATCCCTTTGGCACATTTTGAAGGGTATACCATTCCACTTAGTTTTAAAAAATTGTTGTTTTTTGTTTTTAAGCAAAAGACTTCTTTTTAAGAAAATTGTTTCATATGATTTTCATGTGTGAGGGAAAGGGGTATGTCAAATATGTATATGAACATCACCCTATGAAATCAATAGCGAGATTAGAAGTAGGAGTAGAAAGGATTCTAGTTCTGGTTCTGACTGCAAGAAGGAAGGAAACGCTGCCCTGGAACGAGGCGGGAGCTCAGCGCCTCAGCTCCTCTGGCTCTTCCACACTGGTCATGGCTCTAGCAACTGTACAGGCCTTCTGAATAGCAACCAAGTAAATTGAAAACGATTATTATTAGGAGAACCTCTCTAGGAACTATTTTCTCTTTAAACTGATTTCAACAAAATGAACTGTGATACATGCTTCTTACACAACTAGATACAGGAGACAGTAAAAAAGGTGGTCGGGGAGATTGAGACGGAGGGAGAGCCAGACCACTTTAAAATCAATACAAAGTGCTGATCTTCTAAAGGTTATTTAAGATTTTTTTTTTAGAAGGTTATTCACTCATTTATTTATTTTTAGACAGAGGAGAAGGGAGAAAGAGAGGGAAAGAAATATCAATGGGTGGTTGCCTCTTGTGCACCCTCCACCAGGCACCTGGCCTGCAACCCAGGTATATGCCCCGATTGGGAATCGAACTGGCAACCTTTTGGTTTGCAGGCTGGCACTCAATCCACTGAGCCACATCAGCCAGGGCTAAAGGCTATTTAACTTTTAAATAACCTATAATGCTTAGTTGTCTTTAATCTCATTCAAAATACTTTTGTTAGATTGTATTGTGACAGCTGTCATATCAGCATGCATTTAAAAATCTTATTAAAATTGGTGAATTTTTGTGAAGCCATTTTAATTTTGAAGATGGAAGAAAATACACAACATTTTGGCATATTATACTTTACTATTTCAAGAAAGGTAATAATGCAACTTAAACACACAAAAAAGGCTTTGTGCAGTGTATGGAGAAGGTGCTGTGACTAATTGAACGTGTCAAAAGTGGTTTGCGAAGTTTCTTGGTACTACTGACATTCTGCCCAAATAATTCTTTGCCGTGGGGCTGTCTTACGCATTGGAAGATGTTTAGCAGCACCCCTGGCCTCCACCCACTAAAAGCCAATAGCAGGAGACAGCCAACATACCGAGAATAGCCAAATCAATGAAGCTATTGGTGAAAATGAAAAATGTGTCTTTTATTTTAAGGAAAAAACAAAATGGAATTTTTGGCTTACTCAATATAATAAAAAATATGTTATGACATAATGTCCACTTGAATCCAGATTACTCAACATTCAACAATATGCTGGATGATCAGGAAAGCGGGGCAACTGACACCCCGCATGACCCCAACGAGGGCAACGTCTTCACTCACCCGGATATGCTGGAGGTAGAGAGACAGATCTCGGATAAAAGATTTGATCAGTCTTTCTTGCATTCGGAAGTTCTTTTCTGTTTCTTCAAATGCTTCATCTTTGATCTGTTCCGAATAAACAAGTACTGTTAGCGGATCAGAACTCTCCCTCGATCTACCTTTCTGGCAAAAGTATCCTTCTTAAAAACATCTTTTGTTTAAATTTTAAGCCTCTGATATTTCCCTGAATCATGCTGAATTGAATTTAAATACCTCTCTGTGGCTTTGAAAGATCTCCAAAATATATAAGGCCTTCCCACTTTTGGACCTTACCGCCTCTGCTCCTGATGGAAATCCTTGCTCTGGGCGGCCAGGCTGCTCTCTTCACCTGTCTCTCTGGCACTTGTCACAATTCGTTGATTCTGTGCCTTCGCCCCCGTGCCGTTGCCTTGCCTGGTATGCCCTCTCTTTCCCCTATGCCCCACCCGCCCCCTTCCTTTAAGGCTCAGATTAAACCTCTTGGCAACATGAAGCTCAGGCTCACTGAGCTCGTTTTCTTAAGTACTCTACAGCATGTAGAGAACAAACTGCAAAACTTAACAACTGACTTTTTTCTAACTTGCATTTTCCCTTACTGGTATCGTGTATACACGGGATAGTGAGTGAAGGCTGGAGACCTTGGATCTACCCTCAGGACTGTCCATAAATTGGTTTTCAAATCACTCAATCCCTCAGTCTTTACATTTCCTGATGTGTGACATAGGATGAACTTCAGTGAGCTCTTAAATCCCTTCTAGCGTAACAGGTCTGCGATTTTAATTTTGTAAAAATTAAATAAGTTATAAGCTTCTTATGGGTGTGTAAAACCATAGCAATTGTTATACAGTGATTGATTTTGGCCTTCTGCTTTGCCTTTGCGCACACTGGCAGCTCACCAAGGCATCAAGAGAGGGTTGGGCGGGCGGACTGAAGTCACCAGTAGCTGCAGGGTCCTGCATCCACCAGCCAGCAAACACCAGGGAGGTACTAAGAGGGGAGTCATCCCAATGACACCATGCAGGCTGCCCCGTGGAGACCTGAAAAGCTGCCAAAGACAAGCTGAACCTTCGGGCGCTGGACTCTCACCTGTGGAGCAAAGCCAGTGAGGTGCTTCAGGTGACTGCTCACTCGGTTGGATTTCTTGATGATAGAGTGGATGTTCAGTTTCGAAATTTTCTCCATGAGGCTATCTTCATCGCCCTTCCGATACTTGAGGACTAGGGAGTGAGTCAAACTGAGTTAGGAGAGCTCTTTCCTGAGCACAGATAAGACTACAAAACAAGACTAATAGCCCAAACTAGAGCTAGTGTTGATTTCCATGAGCTTAGAATGAGTGAAGATATATTATTAATCCAAATCACCACTTATGGACAGATAGAATTATCCAATTACCTCACACGGCAGAAATGCAATACAGGAGTTATTTGATTAACCACTGTGTCATACATTAGGTACAGTCTGCAGAAAAGACTGGCGATCACAGGAGATGGGTTGCAAGGGGAAGGTTGGAGGGCAGCAAAAAGACACTTTGGCATTGTGGAGGAGGAAATTACATCAGGAGACAGGAGCTAAGACAGAGGGCTAGATGGCCAGAACGCTTTTACGGCCACGTAAAAGCAGGAAGCCACGTAAGCAATGTGACATACGAACGTGGGTGACATGGTTAGGCAGAGAAAATAGTTTTAGCTAAAGGGGGGAGAAGAGTGGAGTGACAGGCCAAGAGGTTATACTACATTACAGGTTCCCTGAGGATATCAAGGATGCATCAGCTTGGCATGGTCGCCAAACTACTTGAGTGTTCAAACTAGAACCTCAACAAGGCATTTGATGAAAAAGGAAAGAAATGGTTCAGTTCATTCTCCATTACAAAGGAAGAGTGGGCGGGTTGGCAACTGCGCAGTGTTGGAGGGGACAGAGGAGCTCAGACCAGAGACCAGAAGTCCTAGCTTAGGTGGAGACAGTAACATATCCAACCAGATGTGCCAAGCAAGCAAATGTAAGCCTGGGTTGAGAAGGATTGCCTTCCATTGGCTGAGAAGGCAATCACCCGTGCTTGAAGGAACACTTGATGGGCCGTTTTCTAATGTCTTCATATCTCTTGGGAAAGACTCTTGTTGCCATAGCTTTATCAGAGAGGTCTATTTCCAATATTCCATGGTTGTACTCTTATTATTACTGCTCTCTTTCTTCATACCACATTTCCCCCACATTCTACTACTGTTTCTTCATCACAACCCTATAACCTAAAATCTGCCTTGTCCATCTCTGCTAAAGTAATTCTTTTGAGAAGGAGAACATTCTCAAGGGCATACCTTCTTTGAAGCAAGTATGCTTTTCTTACCCAGATCCTTTCGACGTTTATATTCGTTAATGTTAACATTGATTTCCTTGACTGCAAGGACTGCATTGGTTAAAGGCACTTTATCTGGGTGGGATTCAGGGGTGGAATTTAGCAACTCCATTAGCAGCAGTGGGTAACGCATGACTCTCTGTACTGGTTTGATGAGGAAGGAGCCCAGGTTAATATAATTTGTGCATCCCCTATAAGAGAAGGAAAAACAGACTTTAACCCACTGTCAATAAATCACAGAGGGCCTACAGATAGTTTTTATTATTCCTAAATATAGCTCAGTCTTTCATCTTCCTTCTTTCATTAATTCACATCGACTGGACACCTGATAAATACCAGGTACTGTCCTAGGCGCTGGGGATTTAGCAGTGACCATAATAAAAGTCCCTGCCCTGATGGAAGGAGACTGGCAATAAATAAACAATGATCACTTAAATTGTCCTTTGGTGTTAAATGCTTTGGAGAACAATAGAGCAAGGGAAATCTCTAATACTTCTATGTTTCTGTCTATAACGGAAGAACATAAAGAAATGAGTTTGTGCCAGTGGCGAGGCAACTTACCATTCGCTGTACAGGCTCCTACAGGGCAGTGAGCATGAAAGGGAAAGAGACAGCTGATTAGAGATAATGCCGATTTTCACATTCTTCTCAGAACATATCGGTTGAATGTTAATGCCTAATCATGAGGTGGACAAAAATCACATGGGATAAAAGAGAAATTATGAATATCTACAGGAGCATAAGTAGTCTATTTTAAAAAATTAGTGAGTCCCTAATTCCACTTTGATCTACTTAGACATATATCTATTAAACTGCCTCCCTAAGATTGGCAGAATCTCACCTGACGGTCAAAAATAAATAAATTTGCTCTTCTTATCTACATTCTTGTTTATTTGGACCAAACTACCTTCATGGTTACTTCTTACCTGAAACTGCTCACTTAATAGTTTGTATGTATAGATAAAAGTGACAAATGGATAAAAGTACAAGCAGGAAGCCACGTAAGGTTTCCACGATATATGAGGGGAAAAGGCAAGTTACCTAATAGGGCCTGTAATAATATATCATTTACATGTAAAATAAGATGGATGGGTATCATAAGGAGTCTAGACATATCCATGGGAGTGACGGTCAAAAGGCAGAACTAAAGAGCTATGATGGAAGCGAAGTGGTCAAAACTCCTACCTGAGATCTGCCAAGGAGCCCTGCAGGTGCCTCTGGATCCTCTCATCCCTCTCATAGATCTCCAGTAGAGAGATGGCCTCGTCATGGTTCTGGCAGTAAACTTTGTACGTTCCCTCAAGCTCATCCCGGTGGTCAAGAAACACAGGACCTTTGAAATATACACAGACATACAGTGTTTTCAGATATCTTCTCAGTCTCCTAAATGTAAGGTATATAAGCTAACTTTAATATCAGTTAAATCCTATCACAAGAGATGATAGTAAGGCTATCCATCAGATTAATAAGAAATTTCCATGTAATGACTTAAAATTCTACTTATTTAAAGCAAAATTTAAGAGAACCGTGTCTTCCACGTATTTATTTTTCGGTACACACACACACACACACACACACACACACACACACACACTCCCAAAACACACACACACACACACACAGCGCTGGTCCCTGAAACACACACACACACACACACACACACACACACACACACACACACACACAGCGCTGGTCCCTGAAAACACACACACACACACACACACACACAGCGCTGACAGTGCTGGTCCCTGAAAACACACACACACACACACACACACACACACACACACACACACACACACAGCGCTGACAGTGCTGGTCCCTGACACACACACACACACACACACACACACACACACAGCGCTGGTCCCTGAAACAATGTGCAGCCCGTTTTCAGTCAGGCCGAGCGAGGAGTTTGCCCATATTCTCCATGTAGGTATGTGATCAGGAGCCCCGCTGTCCAGGCCCCCGGGAAATCTCCACAGGGATGAGGAGAACCTACTACAGCAGCAGTTTCCAACCTCTTCTTCATGCATAAATTAAATATGCAGGACTTCAAATGAAATTTATTATAATATCTATAAAACCCCTAAACATGATACAATAACATGTACCTTTTTATGTAGTATTAAATAGCAAAATGTAGCAGTGACTCCAACAATAATCACTGTAATTTCAAAGTATGATGAGTGACATAAGAAACTGGTAATCTTGGTTGCTTCTGGTTGATATTTGCCACAACCTAATGTGACATGAACCTGTGACTTCAGTTGGTGATAAAGTCACAGGTACTGATAACAGTGTGTGGTTTGTTCCCTATATGCATACCTTAAAAAAACTCTAGATTTCAGCTAGAAATTACTGAAAATAAAGATGTAATTATTTTTTTGACCCAAGTTCATGGATTCCTTGAGATGTAGCCCCAGGCCCCTGGTCTACAGCCTATTAGGCATGGGAATAGCTCCCGTGTCATTAGAGCTGCGACTCCCTGGCTTGTTGAAACTCCTCCTCCTCTTGCCCTCCTTTCCTTCTCTCAGCACACTCGGTCCTTCCTCCTTCAGCCGGTACCGCTCTCCCCCAAACAGTGCTCCTCTCAAAATGTGGTCCTGCTCACTGCTGCCCCTGTAACTATTTCTACCCGCTGCTCTGGGCAGAAGCCCCTCCCTCAGGGAACCCCGGCCCTTGCTCTACAGTGCCACCCCTGTTCCCTCCACGGTGTGTCCTGTGGAATCCCCGAGTCTCGGGAAGATCCGTTTCTATTTAAATGAAATGTATTCTCTTAATCACAGTCATAGCTCCTGTCTGTAAGAGAAACTTGATTTTGATCATAAACATAACACCCATGCTGCCCCGCCTCTTTGGCCGCTCACTGCTGTCTAATCCTGCGGCTCAATGGGCACAGCGGCGGGAGTGGGGCTGATTCGTCCTAACCTTCGGGGCCACTCTGAAATCCCAGGGTCACCAATGTCTCCACCTAGTTTCGCCATCTGATATTTGCCTGCCTTCTTCTCTTCACTGCTCTTTTGTGTCTGTTCCCTCCCAGCATCCCTAGAACCAGAGTGATCATACAGATGATTATTCACATTCCTCCCCCCATTCACTGTTCTTCAACCTTCCTGATAGTGATTCTTCTACAGCAACGACACTAGCAAAGCTACACCCTAATTTTCAGAGACTTTCAAACTGTGGGCCACAACCCTTAATCACAGCTCCTGTTTCTCTTACAGACAGGAGCTATGACTGTGATTAAGAGAATACATTTCATTTAAATAGAAACGGATCTTCCCGAGACTCGGGGATTCCACAGGACACACCGTGGAGGGAACAGGGGTGGCACTGTAGAGCAAGGGCCGGGGTTCCCTGAGGGAGGGGCTTCTGCCCAGAGCAGCGGGTAGAAATAGTTACAGGGGCAGCAGTGAGCAGGACCACATTTTGAGAGGAGCACTGTTTGGGGGAGAGCGGTACCGGCTGAAGGAGGAAGGACCGAGTGTGCTGAGAGAAGGAAAGGAGGGCAAGAGGAGGAGGAGTTTCAACAAGCCAGGGAGTCGGCACAGTCAGGCCGCAGCTCTAATGACACGGGAGCTATTCCCATGCCTAATAGGCTGTAGACCAGGGGCCTGGGGCTACATCTCAAGGAATCCATGAACTTGGGTCAAAAAAATAATTACATCTTTATTTTCAGTAAGTGGGTCATGAAATCTACTTCACAAGTTGTGATCAACATTCTTTGGGGAAAATAAAATAGACTGAAAGAAAACATCACAAAACACTGGGCACAGTAAATGTAAGCTCAGACACATACATACAAACATGCATCCTTATATAAAACATATTTCTTTCTGTGGGACATGTTTAAAATAATTTAAAAGCCAGTCCCTATATGTGTTACTACACATTCAGTCTCCTGGCACCTCTCTCCCCTCTTCCTCTCCTCCTCTTATAACGCATCTGAGCCCTGGACACCTACCATCCCTCCTTCCCCACTCGCCCCGCGCTGGCTGTACTGGAATCCTCTCCAGTCAGGAGTAGAAAGTTAATTCAGTGCTACTCTCTCCAGCACCCTAGGTTACCTTGACTTTTTGCTGAGTTACCCCTCTTTCCTGGGTTATAAAAACTGCTCGGAAGGTACAGCGTTGAGAGGGAAGAAAGGCTTAGTGCGCAACAGTTTGAAGCATGCCGCCATTGGTATAATTTCTGAAAATGGCGATGGTGGACTGAGGTAGAAAAAATATATATGTAATTGCTGATATGTGATAAACTATCTCTGTAAGGAGACAGAACATTGGCTGCTTCTGGGTGAGAAGAGCTGGGCAGCTGGGGGACGGGCACATACTTTTCATTAGTTCTTTGTACCTTTCTAACTTTGTGACATGTGAATGTATTATGTTAAACTTAAAATATATTAAATTAAACTTAACCAAAATAAAAAATACTGCTTATGCAATTCGTGTCAATCTTTAGTTTGCTCGTGGCTCAACAAAGCTTTAATTTCCCTTTCTCTGACTGCTCAGAGCCTTCCCTTAGCAGATGTTCCAACTCTAGTTGTTCAGTAACTCCCTGCTGAACGTACCACCTGGCCTTCCGGGTGACCAAGACTGAAGGCCCTCACCGCCCAGCGCAGTGCTGTCCCAGTCTCGGCTCCACCTTGTGCATGTCACGCCACTGCACGTCGTCCCTCACTTGTAAAGCTAAAACGCCTGCTAAGGCCCCGAAACTTTCGGTTCCTGGGACCATCCCTTGTGTACCTTCCGCACATCTCAGCCTGCTACCTAATTCCTATTTGTCTTGGGAAAAGAAGTGCAAGGGAAGAAATAAAAAATAAACACTGACATCTTATGGGAGAGAGATTATGGATATTTTGTTTTAATTTCCTACTTCATTGTTGTTATAATATACAGGTAATAAAATAACTTAGAAGAAATAATTGTTTAATAATTAATCTTTTAAAAAAATTAATCTCTTTTAGATACCAATCAATTTCTCTCATTTCTTTCATAATTCAAATAAATGACCTATAGATACTTATTTCAAATGCCTTATAAAATCTTACAATTTGGCTTTTTTGCTTTATCATTCTATTAAAACGAGATCACCACGTCTTGCTTCCAGTTAGTCGGTGTGTGCTTTCCTTCCTCAGTTCCCAAACCTCTGACCTCTGCAGTTAAAGCAAGACCCCAGGCTTCGGTTCCCCCTGCCTTTCCATACAGCATTACACATACAGCCACTCTGTAGCAAAGTTAATGGCGTGAGCCGGGACAGCAGAAAGACATGAGTTTGAGTAGCAGTCCCACCAATTACTAGCCCAGTGACTCTGGGCAAATTACTTCCCCGATGCAAGCCTCAGATTCTTGATCTGTAAAGTAAGATTAATAGCTCTACCTAAACCTCAGACGGTTGTTGTGAGGAACACCTGAGATCAAGCTTGACATATCTTTAAAGGGTGTGTGGTGTGTAATAAACACTCAGGAAGCATTAACAATGTTGCACTGTCACCTAACATCCAAGAGTCATCCATTACTCCTTCCTTTAGGGGGACAGAGCCCTGATTCTGCTCCCCGATTTCTCTCCAAGGTGAGTCATGTAAATACCGCGTAACCTAAGCCAAACTATGATCCCATTCCCATTTCTAGTGATCAGTTCACGTGTACACATGTGACCCAGTTCTGGCCCATGAGAAATAAGGAGAAATCTGACTGGGAAGCCCTGGAAAATGTTTGCTCACACTTAAATACCACAGGGTCACTTTACTTCTGCTGGATGCCGAGTGGGAAAGCGAGGACTGTAGTAGCATACTGTGACTACAATTCCAGTAAGAGAGCTAAGATGCCCTCTCTCACATTGTACCAGGGCTGGTCTGTATGACCAGTGGAATATGCAGAAGTGATGGTATGTCATATCCAAGATCAGGTTTAGAAAGGCACTGTGGCTTCCATCTTGAGTCTGCCTTCTTTCTTGGATCACTCACTTTGGGGAAAGCCAGCTGACATGTCAGGAGGACAGCCATGGAGAGGAGTTGGGGCCTGGAGAGCTGAGTGAGTGTCCTTGGAAGTGGATCCTTAAGCCCCAGATGATGATGGTAGTAGCCCAGGCCAACAGCCTGATATTCGACTACAACCTCATGAAAGACCTTGAGCTAGAACCACCCAGTTAACCTTTTCCTGGATTCCCAGCACATAGAAACTGTGACATAATACATGTTTCTTGTTTGAAGTGGCTGAGTTGATATAATTTGTTACATAGAAAGAGATGACTAATATAGTTCCCACATTTAAAAGAAACAGATGATTGTTTTTCAAACATTTTTACAATGAATAAATATATTTTAAATCATGACTCACTACACATATATGTAGGAATTGAAATAAAAGTTTCAAGAAACTGTAGTTATATTTATTATTTACAGTACATCCTAGTATTCCCTATTTTATTAAAATAAACATATACTGGGTGCGACCCACTAAATTGATCTCATGACCCGCCACTGGGCTGCAACTGTCAGTCTGGAAAACATTATACCGACAGCCAAGATTTCTTCTAGTGCTAATATCCCATATCACCTCAAAGTAGGCTGTAAAGAGGAGACGCTGATGGCCAAATAACCTCTGAATTAAGTAGCTAAAACTTCATTTCTTAGCAGCGCTACTCAGTACCAGCAAGGCCCTGCTCCTGCCTCCTATCTATGAAGTTTAAAAAAAAAATAAAGCTGCTTCTGAAACAATGGCAGGAGACCATACCTACAGCATCGCTGATTTCCAGATCGGCCAGTAATTGCTTTGAGACCTTTATCACCATCTGCATGTTTCCAAAAAGTCCCTCAAAATCAATGTTTGGTATCTGAGAAAGGGAAACAAAATGTAAAGATGCATGAAAGTGAAATTAACAGCACAGCATTCATATTAGAAACACCTCTTCAAGGATGATGCAGACGTTCAAAGTCATCTTCACTCACTCTCATGAAGTTTCCAGAATAGAAACATCTGGTGTTAGCTTTAGCGTCATCCTTTGTCCTTGATCCAACTATTGCCCGCACTACCTTAATAAATGGTTATGGACATGATTTGGGCTATGATTATACTGGGGTACGCATTCCCACCCACTACCCAGAGTCTGATGGCACTGCCCCCTTCCTACAAAAGTTCTTGGAAGTGACTGTTCCAGGAATAGAAACCTGAGCCCCGTCCAGGGGGTCAAGTAACAAGCAATAAGGACTGAAGATCCCCAGGAACTGTTAACATCTTTTTCTAACTCCAGCATCTAGAAAAGTACCTAACATATGCACAGACAGCTAAGAGTCTTCTGAATAAACTTTATACTGTCAGGTGCTAGGGCCAGTGACCCATCATCCCCAGACTTCATTATATTATTATACAACCTTTCCAGTAAAATCACAATCCAGACTTGCTGGTACTGTTTGCAGGAGCCAAAAAGTCCTGGGTGTTACTGCAGTAAGTCTGTAAGTTAACAGTGGACTTGAGAAGTGACAGCAGGCTGATGGCTTAAGTTGACACACGTATGTTGATGCCCTTGAGTTAAGAGCAGCAGCCACAGCCTTTACTTCAAGCACAATAAATCTCTGTGGTCAAAGCTCCCGTACCCTAATCCTTCAGGCTTGGAGAACCACAGTCAAGGTAAAGCGCACCTGCTCCCGCAGTTCCCACCTGTGCCTGCTGCAGGGGTACCATGATCCGCTCAATACACATTTCCAGATCCCGAATGTAGTCTCGTTCTGTCTGGTGAAGTTCTTCTACCACCTTGGCTCTCTTCTCCAGCATCCTCTGCTCTGGGTTTTCAGTGGACACAGGCCCAGAAGGGGCTACCGGTGAGGAAGACTGAGAGGAGAGGAGGGTCATTTCTAGAAGGGAAAAGAAAACTGGTCAGTAGCTCTCTGTGTGCCAAAGCAGGACTCTTCACCAGTTTGATCTGAAAGGAACACAGTCCTTGAAGACCAAAGGCCTCACAGTTGTCAGCAATCAAGAAATCTGATCCCACAATGCCAGTCTACTCATAAACTGATGAAGAGCTAAGAAGGCCATCACTACAGAGAGAGCTTCTCCCATCTGAGTGACACCATTTTTAGAATTTGTCCTAACAAAAGAGTAGCTGGCCCATTTTATGAGGACAAATCAGTGTCCACAAATCCCCTGGCAGAGGCTGAAAAAGCTGCTATGTACATCAAGAATTGCTTTCATTTAATTAGGTATGAAATCCATTCCATGATCTCAGCAGCAGAAATACCAGCTGTGAGTTAAATACATTGATATAGCCCAGCAATTTTCAACTTTTTTCATCTCATGGCACACATAACTAATTACCAAAACTCTGGGGCACACCAAAAAATACATCATATTTTTGACAACCTAACAACAACAAAAAACAACTAGGTGTAATTTTGGTTCATTCACACGGGATGGCTATTGCGTTGGTTGTTATCATTTATTTATTTGACAACCTAAGGGAAAAGAGGTCAGTGCCCCTGACCTCTGTTAAAAATTCTTGCAGCACACCAGTTGAAAAGTGCTGACATTGCACATTAAAAAGAATACTATGGGGAACATAATAATGCCAAGTAAGTGCCAGACAAGAATTAGGCATAAACTATCCACCTGAGATCTGGGGTGGCTGCAGAACCCGCCGTGTTCTACTCATGTGATGGCAAATTACCATCAATATAAAATAAAATATGCAAAAATAATTTCGATTCTCCCTATCGAAACATTAGTAAAGCCTCACAAACATGTTTTGTTACTTCAAATGTCCTTGAAGATACAAATGGACTAGAAACATTAAGTTCTTTAATGGTATTTCCAATTAAAAGAATCTCTGTAGAACCACAGTGCATGATCTAAAAATGAAAACAAATACGTATCTTGTTATTAGCTTTTTATTACCCGTTACTTAGATACATACGATGAGAGTTATTTATATAGACGGGATGACATTTGTTCATTAAAATGAACATTAAATGCTCAAATAAACAATTGAAAAAATTTCAACAGTGAAGCAGTCTCTGCTGTTTATTTCAAATTTCTTAAGAACCACTTAACTCCAGATTTGGTTAAGTAAATATATTAGTAAGTCTCAGTATAATTACAAGAATTTTTTTTCTAGCCCTAAGATGCAAAGTACAAGTAAGTGTTCAAACTACTTTCGAAAACTAGGCTATCACAACAGATTTTAGTCTCCAAAAACCTTCCCCACTGCTCCTCCTCTAAGAATTTAGGAATTCTTATGTTTAAAAAGTACAATCCAGATTATGATTTCTAAAAACCATTCTCCACTAAAAGGAACCAGAGTTCTATGGAGAAATTCCAGGGCTCAGCAGGGAAGGTATGAATGAGCCTGAAACACCTCCTGGCAGGAAGTAAGGGTGTGTGCTCAGCAAAATGAGGGGCCATGTGCAAGGGGGCTCCCCCTCGCCAAATCTGGTACAATTTGAGTATCGAAATAAATGAGCACTGGATCATCCCACTGAATACAAAATAAGAATCCATGAGCTCATTCTGGTAATATGTAAGTACATAAATAAATGAGAGAGAAGAGAAAGCTGTTGTGGTAGAATAAATATAGAAAAAATAATGGAGTTAAAAAAATCATCATTTTGTAACCATCAGAATAAAATATGGTTCAGGTACAAACGGTCAATGAATGATTATGGTGCTACTGGTGGGGTTTGATGATGATCACGGTATTTGTATAGTTTTGAATTAGTTATTACAAATTACTTATTAATTAATGAAATGAAAATAGTGAGTATATGGTGGACAAATGGCTAATACCATAACCGAGTAATCAAAATTCAAATAGCCAATAAGGGACAAGGAGACATCATGTGTTTTCCTAAGTTATATCTGGAAACAACACGATATCCCTGATGAAGTATCCCAGTCAAAAATGCATAATCTGAAAGGGACCTTGAGGAAACACCAGATAAACCCAAACTGAGGGTTTGTATTCTTCAAAATACCACATCATGAAAGAGAGAAAGCCCGAGGGATAGTTCCCAATCAAGACAACTGAAGAGATGACAAGTGGATGCAAAGTGTGATTCTGAACTGGATCCTGATCTGGAGGAAAAAATCGTTACAAAGGATGCTACTAGGGCAACTGATGAAACTGTAACTGTAATATAATGAAACTGTAATATAAACTCTTAGATTATATTAATGATTAACTCAATTAAAAATGTCCTGAAATGGCAAATCTATGTGGTCATATATCAGAATATCCATGTTCATACAAAATATACACTGAAGCTTAGTAAGAGACATGATATATGCAACCTACTCTCAAATATTTCAGAGGAAAAAAACTGTGTGTCTGCATGTGTACATGTGGAGAGAGAATGAAAACAAAAACATGGCAAAATGATAAATACTGGTAGATTTGAATAAAGGAGATACAGTAGGTTCTTTGTACTATTGCAACATTCTGTAAATTTCATATTACTCAAAATGAGGTTTAAAAAGATATGAAGAAAAACACATTTCTTGAACTTATTTTTGGTAGAATGAATGACAAAATTTCAAACATATCTCTAATTTCATCAGAGTGCTAAATTATAATTCTAAATTAATTGTAGGGTATGTAAAATTTATTTTACATGGCCTTGTTTTAAATTTTCTCTGCAATTTCAAAGCAATACAATCTCAGCCTACTATAATCTCAGAATCTAGTTCTAATAGAATAATAGAATAAAATATGATTTCATAAGTGGCAGAGTGAGAAGAGAAAATCATTTATTTATTTTTTATCTATTTTATTTTTCTGAGATAAAATGACATAAAACATTGTGTTAGTTTCAGGTGTACAACATACTGACTCAGTATTTGTAAAGGAAACTCATTTTTAATGCAGGACTAAAAAGCTCTGGAAAGGAAGAGCATTTAGTGAATTCCTACCATGTGCCATGCACTGTACATATTATGTCCCTGAACTCATTTAATATTCACGCCAAAACTTTGAAGTACTATTATTATTCCCATTTAATAGATGAGGAAATCTAGGTTTTGAGAGACTGATCAACTTACCCCAGGTATATAGTCAGTAAGTAGCAGTCTGGAATTTGAATCTAACTATATTTAAATCCAAATCTTATGTAGTTAATCATGCACCATTTTGCCTCCCTAGCCTGGTAACTCAACTAGATAAGGTTGGGACTTATTTGCTTCAAATCTTATAAATTCCCTGGAAACTATTATCTCCCAGATATCAAAGTTCTATTAATTATAGTAGGTGAAAGCAAAAAACATCAGCAAGTACTTATCAGTCAGAAGCCAGCCACTTACATTAAGAGACTCCATCAGATTTTTATTTGTATTAAAAGGAAAAAAATGTTAACAATTGTTTTAAACTACCAGCATCTTTTTTTTTTTTTTGCACAGGTGAATTTATAAACTCTTGTATAGCCTTTAAAAAACAAAACCAAACACATTTTAGCAGGATTAAAACCCCCGGTGGGATGTTTTTGTTAAATTGCAGTTTCAGGACTCTATCCCTGAGACTCAGAGTCAGCAAATCTGGGTGGGACTCGGGTATCTGCAGATTTAACAAAATCCTAGGTGTTTCCGAAGATGCAGGTGACCTGCAGGTTCCACACACATATTAATTAATACTTAAAGATCAAGTCAAACTAGAAATATCTGGTTTGAAAAGACTCCAAATGTAATTCTGCCCTTCCATTATTCCAAATATATTCTAAGAAAAAAGCATTATCTACAATTTTAGTGCCTGGGACAGCCAAGGGCAAGAAGGCGGCCTCTACTCTCAGCCAGCTGCCGAGGAGACAAGTTTTGAACCTCACACTCCCCACTCTAGCTGGGAGGCCCCCAAGGAAGTCCATTTTTTACCTCTGCACCACAGTTTCCTCATCTGTAGAATGAAGATATCTATTTTGTAGAATTGTTGAGGGAACTGAACAAGGTAATAACACCAACTTGGTCCTTTTCCCACGATGGGCCAGAAAATGCCATCTGCACCAGGTTAAGGTAAAATGCACCAAGTAGAAACGCTCTGTTTGGATACCACGAACTTGTACTTTCCTTTAAGGACAATAAAATCTAGGGAGGAGGAAGCACATGAGGAAGTTGTGGCCCAGCACCAGCCTATCAGTAAAACGTGGGGAGCAGTCAGTCCCGCTTTCTTTGCAGGGTGCCCTGCAGGTGTCAGGGGCTGCAGCTGGCTGCACAAATTTACTTGTGATAAAACAATTCGTGGTGATTTTTTTTCTTTTGTTCCCCTTTCCAGCTCCTTCTCCACCCACCTCCAGTCCGACTCCACACCTTCTCAAGACGCTCCCACTTTCTCCGGTTAGTGCTTTATCAACAGGCTCATTCTTCAGTGTGCCAAGGAAGGGATCTGGTCACCCCGCAGCTTCCTATGGCTCTCACAACCACACTTCAAAGTACAGTTAAATAGAAGAGCCACTCACTCACTTCTTCCCTTGCTCTGAAAGTTGGCTCTGTCTTTGATAAGGAAAATCTTGGAATCCCCAGCTTGGTCCCACGCTGCACTTGAGCGAGAAGGAAGCTGACTGTTCTACCTGCTTTTGTGTGGATGCCAGGAACCCTGGGAGGTACCTGCAGTGCCAGACTCTGATGCAGTATACGTGCGGAGCGGGGTGTTGAGCTGTTAGCAGGCTGAGTAGAATCTTCCCAGAGCTCAGGAATGCTCTCCCAGCCCCTAAAATTCCCCCAGGCTTTCCCATATTTACATTTGAATTGCCCTGAGTCCCTCAGGCTATCAGAGCACGGCTGGTTCTAAAGGATGGAGGTGGACTTTTCTGATAACTGGACTGAGATGCAGAAGAGGGGCCCTGCTTTTTGCTCAGGCTCAACACCTGTGCCCTATTACTTTCCTTTCCTCGTCCTAAACAGACACAATTCCCCCAGAGGAGTTTTTAATCCAAGAGTCTTAGCTTTTACTTGTCCAACCCCTGCTAAGCGTTGCTTTTCGGGGGGTTCTTTTTAGGGAAGAATTCTAAAGGCCCGTCCATCTCTTATGATACCTATGAGGCAGAGCCCGAGATGAGCAGCACTTGTCTGCCTTGTCTGCACTAGTACCTCTCTCTCTGCATCGGCTCCCAGGCCAGGCCTGGCCCTGGCTTTGCCAAGGAACTGTGCCCCCTAAACCATCAGAATACAGATTCAGCTGGCTGGTCCCAGGGCAGCAGGACGGGACAAAGTACTCACAGGGACGAAGAGATTTTAAAAGAAACCAAGGAAAAAAAAGTTGCAGAATGATATGCCATTTTTGGAAAGAGAAAAAGAGAATGAAAGAGAAAAAAAAGAAAACCTGCCAAAAATCCCCACATATTCCCATATATTGAACATATCAGGGGTGAGCAAAAGTAGGTTCACACTTGCACAAATGAATAATACAATAATTAACAAACAACAGCACAGGCATAAACTCTGTTTCATGTACTCGCAACCGCAAGCCCACTTTTCCCTACCCTGTGCATATCCTGCATAAGGGGACAGAAAAAAGACTGGAAGGAGCGCACACCAAACTCATCAGAGTTGGCCTCAGGGAGGGAACTGGGATTTGGGGTTGAAGGATCGATGGGGTCTTGCTGTATTGCCAGTAATTTAAAACAAACTGCCATGCTAAGATATACTTCTATTGGTGAAATTCTAAGCAATCTGAGAGAGGACAAGTTGGAGTGAAGAGCCTTTCCCACTGCTTCTAAAATCGTAGCATTAACTTGTGAGGCTTTCCGTAAGGAATGTAAGCTCCTCAGTGATGCTTCCCTCCCATCTTTTAGCTTTAAATTGTATTTTAACAAATATTTATATGACAGTTACATGTGTCAGCACTGTGCTAAGCACTTTACAAATATTAGCTACTTAATCTTCATAACGACCCCACTAACAGCCTCATTTAACTGACAAGAGATGAAAAGAAGTTCAGTAACTGGACCAGTACGCAGAAGACTGGGATTCAAGCTCCTGCTGTGCTCCTGACCAATAACTAGTCCGTCTCCAGGCAAATCACAGCGTTGTAACCTGGAATTCTGCTTGTTTGTAGGTTTTGGTGGCCACCTGGTAGCTAATGATAACATAGTACAAGTCTAAAGCACAACTTAACCTCTGTAGAGTTACAGTTCACAGTCATTAAGACTGTGAACAGTTATGTATTTAAACATATGCATATGTTCATAGGATGACAGCTATAAAACCCCACTCAGTATATTGTAAATAATCCCTTAGCGAAATGCAATATGTGTAAGTGCCATATATAGTAAATAGTTAATAGTATGCCAGATGATTTATGGCAGAAAGTATGTGAAATGAAGGGAAAGGCCTTTTTTAAAAACCATGTCCTTTGATAGCTCTTTTTTACTTACTCCACTGATCATCTTACTTGGACATAGGCAGAGCCCCCTTCACGAACCCTTAGCTCCTTCTTGGTAACCTTGGGAAACTTGGCACCCAAAGGGACAGGACAGTAAGAAAAAACCTTTAGTACTTTCTCTACTTTTTAAAAAAAGTAAACATTTAAGTGAGGAGTCAATCTACTTCTAGGAATTTAATCTATATAAATAAATAATTGGGTAAGTGCACAAAGATGAACATATAAGAATGTCCTTCAATGTATAAAAAATTTAGAAATGACCTGAACAGAAACCACCAAAATTTCTCCTAAAAGGGGGCTGGTTAAATAAATTATGGCATATCTGTGTAATAGAATACTATTAATAGCCATTGAGATATAGGTTTACATTTATTAATATGGAACATTGTGTGTTACTAAGTGAAGAGAGCAGGTTACAAAATAGTTTATGAAATAAATGCAGTTTTGTTAAAAAGGGAAAATATTTTTCATGCAAATATTTGAAAATGAAAAAGTCTTGAAGATGATATAAATTCTGATATTTTTCCTTTCTTTTCATTTATTGTATTTTCTAGTTTTTCTATAGTGAACATGTAATACTGATATGACAAAGAATAATAAAGTAAAAAAAAGAACATTTGCTATAAACGAGAATGTTCTAATACTCACAGCTTCCAATTACCCAGTTAATCCATTTCAAATTCTTTCTTCACTTTTTAATAATCTGAAGTTTCTTTCCTGACCTAATCCCTTTACAATGCTGAAGAAAATGAGTAATAAAATGCTGTTGAAATGACAAGTTGCTATTCTTATGGGAAAAGCCAAACACAACGGTCTGCTGGACAGTCTGCCTAGCAAACCCTGAGAGGAAGCAATCTATAAATTCGCTCCTCTTCTCCCCAGGCCCAATCAGAGGAATTACAAATCCTGGTTTTCCATTTTACCACATCACTCCTGCCAGCCCACCCAGCCCCCACCAGGCTTTTCCTCTCAGCACCTACACAGCTTCTCTTGGGAGAAAGTTTGCACGAGGTAAAACTCTCAGCACTGCGGTCACTGGCTCGCCTGCCTCCGAAAGGCTCCCAGAGGACTCTTCTAGGATCACCAAATTTCAGGTCCTGAATCTCAGCAGCAACTGAAAAAGCTTTCCCTTTGGCTTTTGCTCAGTCACTGCCCCGCCTCTTTTGGCACGTAGCCTGGAGTCCAGTCCCACTTGGGAGGGTGTCCACCTTGGGGGAACCTAGCTCAAAGCCTCTCATGTGCCTCTTCCTTTTCCAGACTCTTGCCAGCAGAGCAAACAAGAGTCAAGTGCCCAGAGTACAAGAGTCTGCAATTTCTTATGCTGCTGGGACAACAAGTTTAAAACTAGCATCAACTGCAACGCCATTTTTGAACACATCACACACATACACATAAATCCTAGGGAGGTGTGCTGTTGGTGTGCTTAAAACTGTGAGGTTATTATTTCATCTTTAGACAGCAGAAGTGTTGTTTTCAAGAAGGTAAAGATAGTCTGTGTAAGATAATTAATTAGAAATAAATTGCCACTGCTTAATAAGCAAAATTTGATTATAATCAACCAGTAAAACTTTACATAAAAAGCTTTATTTTCTAAACACACATACATACCTGATGCTATATTTAACAAATTTCTTGAGGGAAACTATTATTACTATTCTCATTTTACAAATGAGGAAACAGGCACAAAACAATGAAATGACTTGCTGGAGACCACTCAGCTAATAACACTGCATATTAAATATGAGCATCCCAAACCAGTGCTTTCCATAAAATGCCAAGTCCTGTTCTGGGTTATATATCTTCTCCATATGAGCGTGACCATTTCTAGTGTTATATTTTCCTATTTAATAACAACATTACAGTGATGTTTCAATTTTTGCTCATATACATGGTCCTTGAGCTATTTTTACATTCTACTCTATAAAACCAGATTTTCTTCAGCTTCTCTTAGGTGGTTTACTTTTATTACTTCCATTTGCTCTCAAAACATTTTATGTATGTTTTAAAACTGTGCACCAAAAAATCAGTTTGACCTGAATTATAATCCTCTTCTAAGTTTTAATTATAAAAATGTATAAATACTGAAGCAAGAACTACCAATAGATGCAGTGTTCTAAACACTGGTTATAAGGATGCTCAATGAAGTTAGGGGGAAAATAGATTATCTCAGTGAGAATTACAACAAAGAGATAGGAAACATTAAAAAGGAGATAGAAAAAATAAAAAAGAACCAGTCAGAAATGAAGAACACAATAATTGAAATAAAGAAAACATTAGATGGAATCAACATCAGACTATAGGATGCAGAGGATAACATCAGTAATTTGGAAGACAAGGTAGTAGAGAACACCCAATCAGAACAGCAAAAAGAAAAAATAATTTTAAAAAATGAGGATAGTTTAAGGGATCTCTGGGATAACGTTAAGTGTAACAACAGTCGCATCATAAGGGTACCTCCAGTAGAAGAGCAAGGAACTGAAAACCTATTTGAAGAAATAATGACTGAAAACTTCCCTAACCTGGTGACGGAAGTAGACATATAAGTCCAGGAAGTGCACAGTCCTAAACAAGAGGGACCCAAAGAGGCCCGCACCAAGACACATCATAATTAAAATGCCAAATGTTAAAGACAAAGAGAAACTATTAAAAGCAGCAAGAGAAAAGCAGTTAGGTACCTACAAGGAAGCTCCCATAAGACTATCAGCTGATTTCTCTACAGAAACTTTGAAGGCTAGAAGGGATTTGCGCAAAATATTCAAAGTGATAAAAAGCAAGGACTCACAACCAAGATTACTCCACCCAGCAAAGCTATCATTTAGAATTAAAGGACAGATAAAAAGCTTCTCCGACAAGAGAAAGCTGAAGGAGTTCAAGGTAGCTCTTGAAGAAGAAAAAAAGGAGGAGGAGGAAGAAATAAAAATATGAATAAGAAAATATTACAAAGAAAAAAATTCTCATTGACAAAGGCAAACGTATAATAAAAGCAGTGGATCAATCAACACTAAATCTAATACAAAGGTTAAAAGGCAAAAGTAGGATAACCATGTGTAATTACAACAGCATATTAAGGAATACACACAAATACCCACACAAAAGAAATAAAAAAATAATGACAAAAGCAGGAAGATGGAGAGTAAAAATGGTAGTGATTATACAATATGTTCAAACTTAAGTGACCATCAACTTAAAACAGACTGCTATACACATATCTTGACATATATGAAGCCCATGATAACCACAAACCAAAAATATACAAGAGAAACACAAGAAATAAAGTGAAAGAAATCCAAATACAACACAACAAAGAGTCAACAACAAGAGAAGACAGCAAGAGACTAACAAAGGAACAGAGAATTACAAAAACAATCAGAAAACAATTTATAAAATGGTAATAACTACATACCTATCACTGATTACTTTAAATGTAAATGGATCAAATGCTCCAATCAAAAGACAAGTGGATAAAGAAGTGGTACACACACACACACACACACACACACACACACACACACACACACACACACACTGGAATATTACCTGGGCATAAAAAATGAGTCTTACCATTTGCAACAACATGGATGGACCTAGACGGTACTGTGCTAAGTGAAATAAGACAGAGAAAGACAAATGCCATATGATTTCACTTACATGTGGAATCTACAGAACAATATAAATGAACAAACAAAATAGAAACAGACTCATAGACACAGAGAACATTTTGATGGTTGCCAGATGATGGGGAGGGTGGAGGGCTGGATGAAAAGGTGAAGGAATTAAGAAGTACAAATCAGGTGGAGGGGGCCAAAGGGGAGGATATGAGGGACATCTGTAACAGCGACAATTTTTTTAAAAAAGTACAAATTGGCAGTTACACAATAGTTAGGAGGATGTAAAGTACAGCTTAGGGAATATATACTCAATAATATTGTAATAACTATTCATGGTGTTAGGAGCAAGACCTACTAGGAGAATCACTTTGTAAATTATATAAATGTCTAACCACTATGCTGTACAGCTGAAACGAATACAATATTGAATGTCAACTGTAATTGAAAAATAAAAAAATTTTAATTAAAAAACATTAAGCACATGAAAACTATGCTCAACTCTGTGCTCCTCCCTCTCAAGGACAGTCAAATCTCTTGGACTCTTTCTGTGAAAGGTCTTGAAAGAGCAGTCTTCATGCTCTCCCTCTATGATCTCATCCCTCAACTAAATCCTTTGCAATTAATTCTCTATCGTCACTATTCTAGTCATGCTGTCTTTTCAGTCAACCAATAACCTCCTCAACCAATGGCGTTATCTTTGATTCTCCCACAGCATTTTAAAGTGTTGGCCATTCTCTCTTACATTCAATTCTGTTTTTCTCCTGACACCTTCACCTGATCTTGCCCTCTTACTGGCCTCCCTCCTCCTCCTACCCCTAAGCAGCGGGCAACTCCTAGACTCAGTTTTTAGACTCTTGCTCTCTCCCCTAGTGGTTCCTTTCCTCAGAGAAGTCATCTATTCAGTTTCAGTGATTATGTCTAAGAAGACGACTCACCACATGCAGGTCCAGCTCTGACTTCTCAGGCTCCCATCCGGTTTCTAAGATTTCAATACTTTAGTTCTTCACCCCACTCTGTTCCTCTTAGTTACCACAACTATGTATCTTGGCTCATATATCTTCTTCACCAGCAATGTCCTCCCTGCTTCTCTCTGCCTATCTCAACCTCCCATTACTCCTTAAGCTTTAGCTTGAATTCAAACACCTTCCTAAACTCTTCCACTAAGTCAGGTAAAAACTGGGCTTCCCCCGACATGATCGCCCTTAGCCTTTACTGTCTATGTTATATATGTGTGTACTTTAGTTAATTGTTCATATTTTTACATTTTCTCTCTTCAACTGATCTTTAAACTCCTATGTGTGTGCATGTGTGTGTCGGGGAGGGGGTAGGTATCCTTTTCAGGATAACCCCCTGCTTCATATAGTGCTAAGTATAATTATGAGTTAATAAATACCTATTAAACTGAATTCAGAGGGGATGTACAATCTACATGCCAATCTAATGATGATGATGATCATAGCAGCTCTTGTTTATTTAGCATTTACTATGTGTAAGACTACTGCACTATTCCAAGTACTTGTTTTTCTATAAACTCACTTAAGTCTCATAATAATACTACCATGTAGGTGCATTATCTGGTTTTATTGATGTGGAAACTACAGCATAGAGAGATTAAAAAATTTAAACAGGGTTACACAGGTAGTAGGGCCAAGCTGGGGAACGTGATCTAATTGTTTCCCTCATAGCATTTATAAAATTGTATTTTAATTATTTGTTGATATGTTGTTTCTGTTTGAAATTGTGGGTTCCTGAAGGCAGGCACAAGTCTTACTTGTCTTCTTGGGTGTGTCCGCGGGGGCACAACTGGCATTTGAGGCAGGACAATTCTTCAGTGTGTAGGATCGTCCTAAATACCTAAGGTTTAGGATGATCCTACATACCTAAGACACGTACTGGCCCTAGTCCCTGCCTTCTAAACACAAGTGGTTCCCTGTCCCCTGCCATTGTGACAACAAAGATACCTTCTTCACCTGCTTACAAATGCTGGGCTCTGGGCTAGCCAAGTGTCAGAACACCTGCCCCCGCCACACACACACACACACACACACATCCTGGAGATGCAACATACCAGATCGGCACCATCAGTTAAGTAGTCCCTGTAGCTATGACTTAAATTAGATGACTCCTATCCCAGACTTCACGACTTCCATGGACCATGGACGCATACCGAACCAATGATTGATGGTTCATTCTTATGGAGAGGCCTAACTAAGAAATTCTTGCTCTCCGGAGAATTTGAATTAGGAACTGTCAGGCAGATTAGATAGGAAGAGAAGCAGAAGCAGCAAGAAAGGCCCGATATAGTACTGGGACAACTATGGTTATGGGTAAACCAAAGAGAAATGGGAGTAGAAGCTATGAGTAATCAGAAAGTAGGAAGAGGAAATAAAAACAGAACCTCAGAGAGAAGCAAAAATGTCAAGAGAAAGACAACCCCCCAAAAGAGAAAGCAAACAGCTAGCCTATAGGATACCTGATTTCAGTCCCTTTGCACTAGGACAATGGCCTCACTCCTCCTCAGGCTCTTAAGGCAATCTTTGCCCAGAATGTAACACAGTGTTTGGCACTCAAAAATACATGAATGGCTCATGTTTATCAGAACAGAATGAAATCAGATAAAAGCTGCAAAAAGTGCTCTGAAAACTGTAAAGCATGTAAATTAAGTAGGTACTACTACCACCACCACTACTACTACTACTAATGATAATAGTGAAATTCCATGTTTGTTTTGCCGGCTATTTGTCCCCGCCCAGGTAATGCCCATGAATATTCCCCCTTGTCTCCACTGTGTCAGAGACCATCTGCTATACCCATGGCTAGTAATCAGCACATGAAATCACCCAAGGAAAAAGCTAACGTCTTGGATTAACTAGCAGATATTTTATGCCAGTAGTTTGAATACACATGGCAGATACAGAGATATCACGTTCACATGCTTGCAATGAGGAGAAACCTTGACTATCAGAGTCCTAAAAACTTTGAACTAGCTGTATAACCCCGGCAGAAGTGCTTTCCAATCAACTCAGGTTTTTCTTATCTTGGGAGACAAGCAAAGGAGATTTCCCTGGGTTAATCGGCTCCACTGTGATTAACGTCCAAACTTCGAAGAAACTGCTTTTACAGCCTCATCACCACTTCCGTCCTGAACTCCCTGCAGTGTACTTTGTGCCTCTGTTACTCCTATTCCTCACCCCACCTACCAAATGCAAAGGACTTTCCCCAGTCCAGATCCTCCCTGTAGCTCTGCTGCCTGTGACAGAGCTGTGTCCCCTCCATTTGAAGCCCCTCCTCTGGTTCCCCTACAAAATATTTACCTGCTCTTCTAAGCTCATTTGCACAGAATGAACCCACAGCTGCACTTCTGGCTTCAGCTCCGGGATGTACTATGTCAAAAGACACAGATTCTATTTCTGATCTAAGGATTGACTGGTTACCTCAGACACACATTTCAATTTCTCTGAGCTCTCTTTCTTCGTTTATAAAGTAAGTGGGTTGGATTTAAGTGGGTTTTTTTGGAAACACTTTTTACTGAGACCCACACTTCACACTGTGACTTGGTATATACCTTTATATAATACATCTATGTATGTGTATATACAAACACAAAAATATTACATGCTTCCTTTTATGACATGAGATATGCTTGAAATTTTCCATTCACCTCTTTTTATTTTTCAAAAATGCTAGTCATGACCCACTAAATAGACTTCGAGACCCAATCATGGGATGGTTATTCATTATTTATAAAACCCTGGACTTGGTTACATGTAAAAAGTCCTTCTAATAATAATATAAAAGGATTCTGTAAGGCGGCTGCCCAACCCTGAATCATAGCCTTAACTCTCCTCTGAATTCCAGTTTCATATTTCTCTCTGTACGACCTCTTCATTTTGGTATCCTAATATCACTTTTAACCCAGTTAACATGGAATTTGAAGCAGCAGGTTCCCTTCCCATCATAACTGTTTTTATTATTACCAAGTGCAAAACCTTAGCATCAACTTTCAGTCTAGTCATGGAGAATAGTAGCTCACATTGTACCAACCTCTATTAGCAGCACAAGATATTTCTGGACAAAATAACTATCTAAAGGAAACAACCAAAAGCAGGCAGAAACTGGAGGAGGCTGGAAACAAGGGAGGCAAACTAGGTAAGATTCACATTTTTCTGATTACCTCCCTTCCCCACTGGCAATCCCTCGTCTTTTAGCCTGAGAGGGAATAATGCGAAAACAACTGGCAGCCTTAACTGGGTGGAGAAGTTAAAGGTCCAAGCTTGGGGCTCAAAAGTGGCTAGATATTGAGAGAAATTCTGGAAAAGAAGAAGGCAAAAAAAAAAAAAAAGAAAAGAACAGCCTCAAAATACATGTAGAAGTTCACTGTTAAGTCCTTGAATTGTGCGGGGCAATGGGACTCGGGGATCTGGCCAGAAAGCAGTAACAGCTGGAAGCCAGAGAAGGCTGGCGGACGTTCACACTGTCTGGGGCTGGGGAGACACTGTGATATTTGAGTCCCTCCAAGTCAGGGGGTTCAATAAGCACTGCCAATTTTCCACTGAGACCCCAGAAGAGCAGCACCTAGGAGTAAGGATCACTGCCCAGGGCTAGGGGTCACATCCTAGGAATAAGGGCAAAACCCCAACAGACCCACCCTAACAGTATCTAAGATGGAGGCTTCCAAGGGAGAATGAACTGATATGAGAGGGGAGGGAAAAGGCAAATCCTGGTAGAACAGACCTGGTTTCTAGCCTGGAGTTAGGCTGGGGGCAGCCACAAAACAGCTCTTTGTTTCTCAAATGGAGTAAGAGGCAGAATGAGAGAGGAAAAAGGGACAGGCCCCTCCACTTGGATAATTACACCTGCAAACACAGAGTCAGAGGGCAGATGCCCAGTCAGGGCTCAGGGAGGATCTTGGGAGGGGACCTTGCAGGGGAAGTCTGGTGGGGCAACTTCTTAGTGGAAAGGAAAGTGGGTCATAAGAGATGAAGAAATCATAATTTATGAGCACCACTATGTTCCAGATGTGATTTAAGTGTTTTATTCAGATTATCTCACCATGGGATGTTATTATTTTTACAAATAAGGAATACAAAGCTCAGAGAGTTCAGCAGTTCATCTAAGGTTATACTATTAGTAAAATGGTGAAGCTGAGATTTGAACACCAGGTAGACAACTGACTCTCACACTTGCTTCCTCTCTGTGATTATGCCTTGTGACTGCGTCAGGTTCAGGACAAGCAGTGGCACCTGTGCTATGAGACAGGGAGCAGAGAATGTTAGAGAGCACAGAGATTCTGGTCAAAAACAAGATTTAGGTATAGGTTGAGGAAGGTATCAGAGGTATAAAAAGGGGCATCAATTGAGCTAAATATGAACATATTATCAAAAGTTAAGTCCTCAACTACAGAGAGAGGAAGTTGTAAAAATAGAAATGATATAGGCAGAACTGAGCTGGTTTCAGAGAGATCATAGGGCGTCTTGCAACACTCCAGAGAGGAGGGTTTGACTCGTGTTAAGTCAAACAGAATAAACACACTTTGGTTACACTTAGGAGGCTTAATCCAATAAGGAAATAAAGACAGGAAACAAAGGTCATCTAAGAAACAGCTGTGGGGGAAGGGAATAGGAACAATACAAAAACCAACATTAGGAATCACAGAATCAGACATTTTTGAGCTGGAGGTAATTTGGAAATTATCCAGTACCTATCATTTCAGAGCAAAAATGCACCTTGAAAAAAAAACGGCCAGCTGCTAAGTACCTGGCCTCCCAACTAAAGCCAGGCTTGGTTTCATTTTTATCTGTGCAAATGGAGATAGAGAGCCTGCTTTGTCCACAACGGTGCCCTGGGAATTCAAGTGCAGTCAAGCCTGTGTTGAAGACCATCCAGTAAACCACTGGCAGTCCCAGAATCACACCAGGGACTTAGCGTTTTAGTCTTCCATGGCCCCCACCGCCACCAGTCTACCCAGTGAGACTATGCTGGAGGAGACCCAGACAGGAAACTTTCCATGTAGGAGGAAGGTGTGAGATGGATTTTTCAGATGGTTCACATTTTCTGACCTTAACCCTTAGCCCCTGGTCATAACCTGGACAATGCCAAACTGGCCAGCACCAGGAAGTCTGCTGGATGGGAGGGTAACAATATAGTAAGAATAAACGTTTAACGATGAGTCCAATAATTACAAAACCAACAACAGCAAAAATAAATAAATAATAAAGAAAGAAAAAATAACATAGTCCCTTTCAGAGAACTGGAAGAAAGAAGACAAACTGTCAAGAAAGAAATAACCTCTACATAATGAAAGATTCTTAATGTCCCCATTTTATAGATGACTTAGTTAAGGCTCAGTGAGATAAAATGGTTGGAATACCTAACTTGTACAAAGCACCAAGAAGAATATAATCTCCTGGATTCCATAAGAGTTTCCAGTGCTCATCATTCATTTAACATTCCTGAATGTCAAGGAATGAGCAATCAATAAAGCAAGTTGAAGGGGGCAAAGGGTGGGCATGGGGGGAATGGGAGGTATCTGTAATAGTGGTCAACAATAAAAACATCAACAACAACAACAAAAACAAAAAGTCTTCTTTTCCACCAACATCTAAAGTATAGGGATTCAAAGAAAGAACATGCCAGAGAATCAAAGTTTGCTTGGTGCCCATTAATGAATTTGCTATCCCCCATAAAACAGAAATCGTAAAGTAAAAATAGAAACATATGTGGGATTAGAGATGCCTGATGAAATCAAGAAAGGTGAAGGGAAGTTCCCATGAGAACTCTCTGATTCTGAAAGCCCTGTTACATGTTTATAGTCACTACCTATATTCTTGCTCTCTAAAGTGCCTCCCAAAGGAATTAAATCTCTAATGTTGTTGCCACTCAGGATACACTTAATAGTAACTCTGGGAGCCCAGTAAGTGCACAGATGTCCCGGGTACCTGGTATAACCATCCTTTTTATTTATTTTCATGATTTATACTTCTAAGGAAAGTAATGCATTGTTTTTTGTTTTGCTTTGTTTCATTTTGGCTAACTGCGTTCTTACCTTGGGTTCTCTTGCTGTTTTGCACAAATTCTGAGTGTCTCAGGGTGCTGGGTGCTGTGCGACGGAAGCAACTATTCCTTTCCCAAGTGTCTGGGCCATTTAACCTTCTCTCTTCCTCTAAATGCCAGGTACTCCTCTCTAATGATGAGCTCTGGGGAATGCGGCTGTGGTGTTCTCCTTGGTCTCCCACAGTCCGTTGATTCCACGGCACGTCCGGGGTGATCCCTCTGCTCCCAAGTGCCGTCATTCCTGGTTTGCCAATGCCATTACACTCCAAATTCTTCATCTGATGGAGAGAATCTGGCCTTCTGTAGTTCTGAAGCTCATACTCACAGTTTGCAGATAAAGTATTGTAGACTTTATTTTCTGTCTCAGAATTATCCTGTTCGATGGCATGAGTCTTTGCTTTGGGATAGATTTTATCATTTTGATAAACATTTCTGTCCCCTTCATAGTATTTGACTAATTCCTTATCTTCATTGACACCATTCAAATCCACAGGCTGGCCATTAGTATAATTTCCAAGAATGTGATATAAATTGCTGAGGTCATTATAATAAATATTAGTTTCTTTATAATCCTGAAGATTATAATTAAAATTCCTGTGGTCCTTATGCCACTTTTGAGGTTGACCAAAATTCTCCATAGAGTCATCTATGTGCCTGTAGCCAGTCCATTGTTCAGTTTCTTTACAGTCCTCAGGATCGTAATTCAGACTGTTACAGCCTACGGGGCTGTCTGTCTCCCCATATCCTCCAGCTTTCCAGGTTATGCCCGGGCTTCCTGTAAGCCAAGTATCCTTACTTCCAGGGCTCGGGTTCCCCAAATCCACATTTTCTGAATTCCAATAACCATCATAGCCTCGAGTCCCACTTGGGTGGTACAGGCAGTCCCTTCCACTTTCTTTCGCTTCCTCGTAGTCCATACAGCTTGGTTCACTCTGCTCAAAATCCCAGTATCCACAATGCCTCTTTCTGTAGGGCCGATTCCGCCGTGTGACTTGGTGCCTGGAATCCAAGTCATCTTCTCTGCAAAATCCATCCGGCACTGAAAGGTCCCTTTTCTGGAGACTCCTGCAGTCTTCATACTCCCAGCTGGAGCCCCAGTGCCCTTTCTTCTCAGCTCCTCTTTCTTTTCTAATCTCAGGGGTTTCACACATATTCAGTGTGTTTAAAGATACAAGTTTTACTTCTCTCTTCCATGGACCTGGGTTGGGCTGAGGTGTGGACAGGTACAGTTTAGCCTAAGGCTGTATCGGTCCTTCTTAAAATGTCTCCCAAAGCACTGGAGTCACTCTTCTTGCTGCTCCGGTTGGAGCATGGAGACATGTGGAGTTATTTCAACCTCGGGATCCAATCAGTGAGCACCTATATCTTTCCCCACAGAGACCAGGAGATAATTAGTAACTAGAGTTCATGTGATTGGAGTTGGCAGCCTTGCTTGGTGTTTCCCTCAAGCTGGTCAAACTGGCTTGGCTGCTTTATGAACTGAAGGTAGAAGCATTCTGCTGCTCTAAAGGATTTGCAGAAAAAGCAGTGGGAAAGAGAGACAGACCCCTTTAACAGCCCGAGGTTGGTCAAATATCAGTCTCATCAGCCTCTTTAATCCTTTAGTAACCAACCAGAGGTATAAATAAATGCTTTCATGGGCAGTTCAAAACGGACTGTCAATCCTCGCCCTCCCAGTTCACCTTTCTAATCCACGGACATCTGAAACTCCGGGACTCCCTTCCCTTTAGCTAGAGGCAGAACCCTTCCTCCTTTGGGAGTTCTGTTTTACAGGGTTCAAGCTGCCAATTAGCGTACACTGAAATCACAAACTGTTTCAGCCCTTGCCTGCAGACACACTGCACATCCCACTGAAGGATCCAGTGAAACCCTTTAGGGCGTGAAACTCTGCCGGGAGAATACAGTCATATACGCTCACACTTCCCTTGATACTTATTGCGCCAGAGAAGCATCAAAACCATTCATTTCCTAAATCTCTTTTCCAACTAATTCATACAGCATATTTAAGACCTGGATGAAGAAAGAGGCTAGAAATCAGAAAGTGGGTTATAAAAATACCTTTTCAAATTTAGCCAACATTAGAGAGATGCTTAACATGTGTGAGGCACTGAGGAAGAGGAAAAAGTGACCTAGTTGGTCCTCGCCTCTTACAGTACAGGAGCAACACACTATAAAGTAAGACTGAGTGTGATAAGTACTATAATAAACACCAATGGCAAAGGCAACAAAGCCAAGTCCCTGGGGCAACCGGAGGGTTCATGGAAGTGGTAGCCTTTGAACAGTGCCTTCAATCATCAGCAGGATTTCCACAGACTTCCTCCACATGGAGAACGAGGATATGCGGAACAGTCTCAAGGATATAGTTAGTGGCAAAAGTAATGACATAAAGAGGTAAGGATGGAGGGGTAGGTCAGGGTGGATCCCAAGGGACCTGACTGCCACTGACTTCATTCAATGGATAGTGGAGAGTCATGGGAGGTTTCTGAGTAGAAGAGTCACAAGCTAAGGAACAGTCTTTAGTAAGATTATCCTTTTAGCTATCTGGTCATCATGTCCAGGAATGATTCCTTGAAACTTTTATCTAATCCCTATTTGTAAAATGATATAAAGAACGCTGAGGAGATTGGGGTTTTGTGTTTGGTCAAGAATTAGATGTTTACTCTGGGTAAACCACTCGTTCTCTCTGGGACTCAATCACGCACCTATAAAATGAGGCAGTGGCTTCAATGACGTCCCTCATTCCTTCAGTTTAAAAATCCATGGTTCGTGTTCCTCACAACTTCCTTTTACTTTCCTCAAATACCTAATGTGCTGTTATGCACACCTTCTGGAGTCTCTACCAACAGTTACTGAATGAACCTGTAGACTGTCAGACTGTCCGATCTTCTGATTTTCATTTGGGTTTTTTGTCCTTTTGTTCTGTTCCCTTACACCTTCCAAACCCACAGCAGTAGCAGCAACAGCTTCCATGCCGTGAGTGCGTGTTATATGCTAAGATCAGGGGAGGGCTAGGAAGTTGACATAAATTGGCGCTGCTCTTCACTAGCCTGCAAGAAGGGCGTTGCATTATCCTTATTTTATTACAGATAAAGAATCTTAGAGAGTTTGAATAACCTGCCTGAGATCACAAAAGCTAGTACAAGGTAGGGCCACAATTTGAACCCAGATCTGTTTGACTTTGTAGCAAAAGATGATCTCAAAATATAGTGAAACCTTAATTTCCCTCAAGCCAAGTAAACAAATGCACTCTTTCATGGTCTAACTCAGAGGCAGACCATTATTACTGAGGCAAGTTTGCCACACCCCTGCCTCTCTTTATTCCTCACCACCTAGACCCACACTGTAACAGAAAGACTGTCCAGTACCGACCGACTCAGTAATTGCCTAAACTCAATAGATTTTGATTTGGTTCGCCAAACCAATTGGATGGCCACATCATTTGGGAGGACAGCTTTTGCCACGTGTTACACACAGTGACATCATAAGTTCAATTTCTGCCAACAAACAATTTGTAGCCACATCTAACTTCTCTGGCTGTCAGTTTTCTTGTGTGTAAAATGAGGAAGCTAGTAATTTCTCTGCCATTTTAAATCTAAAATTCTACGGTCTTACTTATTTCTAAGTAAAGATTACAAGTAGAGATTAATCTTTCCCTAACTGTTAGGGAAAACAAAGTTCCCTTAACAACTTTGTGTCTTTGATAAAGCTAGCACAAGAAACACACCTAGTAAATCAACAATCAGAAGAGACTAAAAAAAAGAGGATAAATTAAAGGTAAGAAGGATGCTAGTTATAGAATGTCCCAGGAGAAGAAATTACATGAAGTTAAAGAAATGACCTTTGAATAAGTGAAGAATGGAGAGCTGATTACAATATGGGATTCACCCTACCATCCTGTTCTCTTTTTTTTAAAACCTTACCTGAGGATATATTTATTGATTTTAGAGAGAGAGTAAAGGGGAGGGGGAGGAGAGGGAGAGAAAAAGAGAAAGAGAAACATCGATGTGAGAAACATCTATTGGTTGCCTCCAGTACATGCCCCAACCCCAAACCGGGGATCAAACCCGCAGCCTAGGTATGTGCCCTGACCAGGTAGTAAACCCACAGCCTTCTGGTGTGTGGCACAGTGCTCCAACCAGCTGAGCCCCTGAGCCACAGTGCCAGTGCCCCCTTCTCCTTTTCTAAGTCCTGTTGCCTTTATGGCATTAAAGATAGAGTTCGCATGAAGACGTTACCTCCCTCAGCCTTACCTCCACATTACTATAACCCAGAACTAGTCAAAAGCTGTGACTGGGTTGCTCTTTCCGTGTGATAAATCTGTGGGCCAAGAAATGCGGCCCGAGAGAACAGCTTTTCCACTTTTCTCAGTCCCAGTATTACCGGTGAAATCCAACCTCACAGACCTTCAGCTCTCCCTTTCATTTGACCCTACCCACAGTGACCTCTCCTCTTCTTTCAAAAGCTCCAAAGCGGCACTCCACCCTTGAAGTTTGTTGCTCGTTATTAGAGGGTGGCGGTCCAGTGATAATGACTCTCTCTGAGACTCCCGCAGTAGATAGAAACCCTGCTGTAAATCAGACTATGTGTGAAGATAGAGCAGCAGGATTTGGAGAAAGAGAGAAAAGGAGAAAGCAAAGGAAATGCTAAGGAAGAAAAGGGAGGGGACAGTAAAACCTGCGGGGGACAGGTAATTCCCTACATTCTTGTTAACGTCTCTGTAACTGCCTGTGGGGGTTCAGAGCTAGTCGCCCCAAGCTGTGCTTCAGTGGTATGTGGATTGTTTTGAGCTAAAGGCAACTTTAGCTGAGGGTTCAGGAGAAACTGCTGCCCCTCCCTTGACTACCTTGAAGAACTTGAGTGGAGGGGCCTTGCCCATATCAGGAGATATCAGAGATACCTTCTTTTGACTTGTCTATAGAGAAGAACTTCTATTTACTAAACACCTATTCTTCCCATCATTTGTTAATGACCCTTTGAAGCCCCCAAGGCACCTTACCTCTGTACCCATGTTTCCTTTCTATCTCTGAGCCTCTCACACAAATGGGATCTCTGACTCTTATGTATGTGGGGTTCCACGCACACTACGTATGCATTAAGTTTGGTTATTTTCTCTTGCTAATCTGCCTCGTGTCTGCTTGATTATTAGACTAGACAAAAGAACCTTGAGAGTAGAGGAAACCTCCCCCCACCCCCATACATCCATGTCTTCCCTCCAGTTTGATGATCCGTCCTCCTCACTCTCTAGGACTGCCCCAGTGACGCTCTGTGATTTTGAGACTTTTTGCCATTTCCCAGAGAAGTGCAAACATCTCTCATTTTATCTGTGGGCCTCTTAAGTATGCAGGTATGTTCTGAGAAATACATCACTGGGCTATTTTGTCCTTGTGTAAACATCATAGGGTGCACTTCCACAAACCTAGACGGTACTACTGTAATTGTATGTACTATACTTTTTATATATGTCGCAGCCCAGAAGGTTGGTTCACACCAGCATCACCACAAACAAGTGAGGAATTGTAGTGGAAACGCTGACAGAGGGTCATCCTTTTTGCAATGCAAGTGCCTGACTTAAGCTTTGATTGCTGAGGCATCCCTTTCAAAGAAGCATCCACTTCAAAGACAGCTATCTGGAATAAACACATGGCCAGCCCAAGACCCGATAAAGGCCCAGGCCGCCACCTCCACTGAGACCACTTTATTTTAGAGATTTTGGTTGACTTGAGCATTTACGCTTTGGGTCACTTTTTCTTTTTTTCCTCTTCACTTTAAATTCCCACTCTTATGTTTTAAATTCACCAATAAAGAGTGAGTTTGCAGAACCCTAAGGCTCCTCCCTTGGACCCCAATAAAAGCAGCACCCTAGGCCAACTCTCCCCCCGCCCCCACCTGTCTGCGTGCCCACTGGTGTACCCTGTACCCTACAGGGCCTGTAGTAAATTCTTTTTTTTTTCCTTTGAAGTGTCTAATCTTCATTGCTGAAGGGCGTCTTGCAATCATAATGAAAGAACCACAGTGTTGGTCAGTGGGGACACTGGTTTAGAGAGAGGAGGTGTCTGTGGGAAAGCTCATCAGGGCCCAGGTGCCTGCCCTCGACATTTCTGAGCCAGTACCATTATTATGGATAGACTGAGACCAGCACGAAACAGTAATGCTTGGCACTACGATGTCATCATGGCTACCGCGTCACTAGGCAATAGGAATTTTTCAGCTCCATTATAATTTTATGACACCACCAATATACATATGGTTTGTCATTGACCAAAACATCATTTATGTGACACATAACTGCATTATACTTGTTTATATCCTATTATACTGAAAACTCTTCGAGGGCAAGGACCATGTCTAACTTATCTTCCAACCTCCAACATAACTCTGTATATGGGATACACAGCAGGTACTTGTGTTCAGGGAGCTGATGCTTGTAGCATTTATTGAGCACACGCTAGATGTGAAGCAGGGGGCAGGACAGTAGAGATGTTAAGAGCGTAGGCTTTGCTGGCGTTGGGTTTGAATCCTGACTTTGCCAATGACAAGCTGTGTAATATTGGGGAAGTTAAACTCTCTAAGCCTGTTTCTTCATCTTTTCATTATCAAATTTCCTGACTGATTTGAATCTGTATCCATATACTCTGTCTTACTTCCTGTTAAAATGGGGGAACTCCTATAAGGTTTTTTTGGCCCTTCTTCATCACTTTACTGAAACTGCTTTTGACAAAGTTACTGAGTCCAATGGTCATTTAGATGACCACGAAGGTCACTAAGAATAGAGAGAGATTTGGGCCTGGGGTTCTGCTGCTATTGGGGTTGAGGCTGGGGGCCTTAAGTTTCTGCAGGCTCACTATGGGTGAATATAAAACATAACAGTGGGAATTTAAAGTGCAGGAACAGCACTGTGCAAACATCTCTCTTCAATAAGACTTCATCTTACCTGGCCTCTCAGCCACTTTTTGACCATCACTTTCTTGAGACCTGATTGGCTGCTCCTCCTCCTCCTTTGCTAGTTCATCTCCCTTGTCAGTCACACCCCTAAACACTGGCGAGCCCCACGGCTTCTATATACCAATTACCTGGCACACAGTAGGAATCCAAGAAATAGTCATACAACTGCCTCTCAGCTGAAGCGTTGATGAGAAGTTATAAAGGAGACCCATATTTACAGCTAAAGTTACTTGTAGATGTTAATGCTGCTATAGCCACTGGTTGCGTAGAAAGAGGGTCTAGAAATGAAGAAGAAAGGCACCTAAGATCTGAAGGTGAGCACCCCAAATGAGGAAGAGACCAAGCACTGAGGAGTGACTAGGAGAAGGGGAGGAAGGAACACAGGCAGAAGAATCTGGGAGTATTATTAAAAAAAGAAAGAAAGAAAAAAAGAAAAAGACCGGAATGCAGAAAAATAGAGATGTTTGGGGAAATCTGATATACTCTCAAGGGTATAAATATTCTAAATGGAAGAGGGCTGCGTGAAGCATTTAGGATGCTTTAAAGTTTAAACCTTAAGATGAATTTAAACGGTTATAAATATGAGTTAAGTGAGGGTTTAAACAAAGAAAATGAAACTGAGCAGCTTGGGGAGGTTACTAGCATGAATCGCTAAACATTTTGGAAAACTAAGTAAGTTCATGATAAGCTAGCAATAGAAAGTATATCTGTGAAGAAGGACTGAATAGTTTAAAAATATATAAATGCATACATATATGCTCTGGAATTCATGGATCTTTGTAATCTAGCAAACAGTTTCAACAGCTGAGAGTACTAAAAAAAAAAAATATTATGATTGGCATAAGGTTTTAGAAGTTAGCCAAGAGTCAGTTGGGGTCTATCCTCTGCGAGAAGTAATAGATCTGATTTTTTCCTAGTATTGTTTCCTACCACCCAGGCTCAGAGAGCAAGCAGTGCCTCTTTAAGTCAAAGCACACTAACATTACAGTGTGGCATAGCGAAAAAGTACATAAGGCCATGTAAGGAGACAGACCACCATTCGAATCACTTACAAACTGAGACTCTGGGCAAGACCCAGTGTTCTCTTCTGTCAAATGCAGACATTTTGGGGGGATAAGGAAAAGTATATACAGGCACTTAGCACAGTGTTTGACAATAATAATCACTCAATTAGTTATAATTACTGTCACTACCCTATCCTTCCAGTCCCTTTCTGCCAGACTCATAGTGAGGCTTAGTCCTTATTCTCTTGTATACCCTTTTTTTTTCTTTAAAGTAATCTCACTTAATGTCATGGCTTTAAATAATGTCTGCCCATATGCTGTCAAAACCTACTTGTCCCAAACTTATGTCACCAGCCCTAATCTCTTGAACTCTAGGCCTATATAGCAAACTGTCTAATCAATACTTCTACCTGGATGTCTTATTGGCAACTCAACATAACCAAAACTGAGCTCTCGTCCTCTGCCCGGCCCCACCTCCCCCACCAACCAGCATCTCTTGTAGTCCTCACTATTAATTGGGAAATTACTGGAAATTCTAGTCCTCTCAGTCGATCATCCTCAGGGTCATTCTTGACTCTTTTGCTCCTCCCCTGATACCTCATGTCTAATCTACCAGCAAGTCCCATTGGCTCTAATTCAAAACAGACCTAGGACTGAGCACTTCTCGTCGTATCTACTCTACCATCCTGGTCCAGGTTGCCATTAGCCCTTGCCTGGATCACTGCAGTGGCCTCCCAACTGGTCTCTCTGTGACTCTTCTATTAACAACACTGCAGCCAGAATGGCTCTGTAAAGGTGTAAGTCAGATCATATCACTCCACTGCTCAAAACCTTGCCCCGGCTTCTTGTCTCACCCTGAATGGTGTCCTACAAAGCCCGTGCCTTTGTTCTAGCTGAGCCAGCCCCCTTGCTATTCCTCCAGCACCAGACACACTCTTGTATTTACTGCCCCATCTGCCTGGAACAATTACCCACCGCCCCCAAAACGGCTTGGTTGGCTCCCTGCAATCATTCAGATCTTTACTCAAATGTCACTTTTCAGTGAGGTCTTCCCTGAGTCCATAGATTCTTTTGCCTTCTAATATATACACATTTTTACTTCTTGTTTCTTTCTCCCTATGAGGGCAGAGATCACTGCTGTAACTTCAGAACACTGCCTGGACCGTGGCAAGAGCTTAAGAGTATCTGCTGAATAAATGACTGCCCAGAACGTTTAGTCTTTTGGATCTAGTAACATGAACGGTAGAAGGAGGCAGCACACTCAGATATAAGCCTGGTGGCATGAATGCTTGTGACTGAGGAGTCCATGCTAGCAAGACACCAGTCCTCTCACAAGGTACTGCAGAGCCTCAGTGAAATCTGAAACCGATACTTGAAGTCCCTGGATCTGTGCCAGTCTCTCCACCTCTCGGCCTGGGGCTGAGGGTAAGAACACGTTCTGAAGCCATACTACAAACTGCAAAGGATAGTGACTCACAGGTTAATTATAACTAAGCTAACGATTCCAAGTTACATTTCTTGACATACATTAAACCATCTATCCTAAAATAAAAACTAGTTTCTGTCCTGAACTAACAGTCTACTAATGGTTTCTGACTATGGTTGCTGTTTTATACCAAGATAAAGTCCATCAGAAGTAGCTGAGCCAATTTTTACCAAGGCAACACCCCAAACCAGCTGTTACACAGTTGAGGATACTTGTTGTTTGTTTTTTTTCTTATCTACTGACAAACTAGGAAGAAAGGTGTAAGTCTGATCATATCACTCCGCTGCTCAAAACCTTGCCATGGCAGAAAGAAAGGGTGCCATAGGAAGAAAGGTTATTATTCCTTTTACATAAACTTTTATCTTGAAAGACCACATAATTATTTGGCTATTTAAATCTATTATCTTTTACTAGTTTAAGAAAGAATTCTTAATACCTGAAGCATACCAAAGAGTCTTCAGAATAACAACTTGCTTCTATATGTAGAAAAACCATGCTTCCAAATTTTAAAAATCTGTTTAGAATATTATACATCACTTTAGTATAAAGATGTTATTGTTCTATATCATTAATTCTCCAACTTGTTAATCTACTGGCTCTCTTTAAAGGGCCGTAGGTCCAACCAGTATTTGCTGAAAATGTTAATTTCCTGAAAAACATATGTGATTTGCAATCGTCACTTAAAAATAAAGATTACTCCAAGAGTCTCTGGTCATGCTCCTGCTTGGCATTACTTAAAGGAAGAGAGAAGTTTACGGGCAAGTTTCCTGATTCAGAAGAGGCTGACTCAGTCGACAGTTTACTGTCAGTTTACTGTCGACTGATTCAGAACCATAGGTCGTCACCCACAACAACAGTAACTACAGCCATGATTCAAAGGCAGCAAGACAGAGAGTGATTAAATGTAGAGGTTATTATCAGTGTAACCACTAGAGTTTCAAAGACACACAAATACAAATGATACTATCTATGACTATGCCCATTTTATTAATCAACGTATAGCTAGTGGCCAGCTCACAGTATATACTCAAGAAATATTTGCTGAATAAAGAAATGAATGTACAGCCCTACTTGTCAGATTCAGGCATGTGAACCTCTCCTACAGACAGGAAAGGACTATGATATGCTAAAATGAGATTCTCCCAGTGCCATATGTAGTCCTAGTCAGGGATTCCAAAAGTAACATGTGCTGGGAAATCTGAGTCTGTGGCCTACCCCTGATATGTTTCCAGTGCTTCTGAAGTCAATCTGTTTATCAGATTTGAAGTACTGTGTATTAGATATGAATGTAATTTATTAACCAGCAATTTATTTGACAGGAAGCTCCTTGAAAGTAGAGAGCACATCCACATTTATTATTGCGGTAGAGACCCCACAGAGGGCCAGGTTCATGGTAAAAACTCCATGAACATTTGCTGGAGGAATGAGTGGTTGAATCGAGCAACACCATGAAGCCAACAAAGTGACACTTCAGTCCCCAACACACTATCATCATAAATTTCTACACCAACTGCACAATGATTCCAAATTTAAAACTTCTAATTCTCAGAGCCAAACACTGGCTTACCTAAAACTAATACTGGGCTTTCTATTTCCAGTAAATTAAGTTTTGGTTATTTGAACCAACTTTCTCATAGTAAAATAGCTTAAAAAATTAGAAGAAATAGAATAAAACATCTTAAAACTATCAACATACTGACAAGATGGTAATGTACGGGCCAAAACCAAAAGAAAAACTAGAATCCAGAGACATAAGTAACCACAGAAACCACATTGCCCCCGGGTGCTTGCCAACCCCAGAAAATGGAACTTTTGGTTCAGTGGCCCTCTGGGGAGAAGGAGCCCAAAACTCAAAGCTAGAGCTGCAAGGTGAGGAGTGTAAAAGGAGACCTTTCATGTAATAAGCTAATATTCCAAAGGACTAGCCCTCTTGCAAAATTACAGCTTGGGTCCCTAGTCAGCCAAGGCTCTTTAAGACTTGGGAGTCCATTCAAAGTGGAACTGGACTGAGGCTGACTCATGTTTCCATGTGGGAATTCCTTCGCAGCATTTCTTGGGAAATTTATGTCTTTTTCAATCCTAAGAAGAATCAGCTGAGAAATATATCAAGTTGAAAGCAAGAGCAGAAAATACCAAGACAAAGCAAAAGATCAAGGTTCACTGGGACAAGAGTACATTGGGGAGAAGTAATCAAAATCTAATCAGTTAGTTTTGCCTGTAGCTGTTGCTGTTATGTGTGTGTGCTAACATTGAGTCATTCTTGCAAACAAAATAAATATTAATAAGCTCATTTCCACAGTATATTTTACACAAATCTTATATGTCCAAAAATGTCAATATCAAGTTTTAGAAGCAAAATAAGTCCTTAAATTGGCAGTTCTGACACATGATTCTAAGTAGGGTTGCTAAATCTTGCTCAGAGAGGCGTATGTTCTATTATTTGAATACCACCCACAGATGTTTGCCCAGTGTTTTCCAGTGTTTATTTGCTGTAGGTTATAGTTCTCTGTAAATATTTTAACAGGAGAGATGCAAAGAGTAGATGTGAATATTGTTACAAGTTTATTGTCTAAAATTTGAATCAGCAAAAACAATATCCATTTCAACGGCAAAGCCAAAATCAGAGCAAGTAGACAAAATATTTTCTTTGGTAAAAAAGAAAATTAGCTTATATTGAAACAGCACATACCCTAATGGCCCCGCCTGAAGATGCTTTGGGATATACTCAGCAATTCAACCAACATCCATGCAAAATGGAAACCTTCTATATCTGGAATATTAGTCACAAAACAAAGAGCAATACCATCAGATTGGGCAACTCATGCTTTGTGTATCTAACATTTTATTTAAGGGATAACTTTTTAACCAATCTCAAAAAAAACCAAACCCTCAAAAACATTCAGACACATGGACGCTGAATAACATGTTATTAAATAATGAATGGGTTAACATGAGATCAAGGAAGAAATCAAAAAGCATTTGGAAACAAATGAAAATGAACACAACAACCCAAAACCTATGGGACACAGAGAAGGCAGTCCTGAGAGGGAATTTCATAGCAATACAGGCCTACCTAAAGAAGACAGAAAAATCTCAAATACACAACCTAACCCTACATCTAAAAGAACTACAGGAACAACAACAAACAAAGCCCAGGGCAACAGAAGGAAGGAAATAATCAAGATCAGAGCAAAATTAAATGACAAAGAGGCTAAAAAGTAATTCAAAGGATCAATGAATCCTGGAGCTGATTCTTTGAAAAGATAATCAAAATAGAGAAACCATTAACCAGACTGATCAAGGAAAAAAAGAGAGGATCCAAATAAATAAAATGAGAAATGAAAGAGGAGAAGTAACAACACCCTGGGTGAAATGGATAAATTCCTAAAAACATATAATCTTCCAAAACTGAATGAGGAAGAAGCAGAAAACCTGAATAGACCAGTAACAACTAGCGAAATTGAAGCAGTAATCAAAAAACTACCAACACACAAAAGCCCTGGACCAGATGTCTTCACAAGCAAATTTTACCAGATATCCTAAGAAGAAGTAACACATATCTTTCTCAAACTATTCCAAAAATTCAAGAAGGAAGACTCCTAAACTCTTTATGAGGCCAGTATTATCCTAATCCCAAAACCAGTTAAACATAACAGAGAAAGAAAATTACAGGCCGATATCTCTGATGAACATAGATGCTAAAATCCTCAACAAAATACTAGCAACCTGGATCCAGCAATACATTAAAAAGATCATACACCATGAACAAGTGGGATTTATCCTGTACAATATTCACAAACTAATACATGTGATACATCACATAAACAAAATGAAAGACAAAAATCACATGATCATATCAGTAGATGCAGAAGAAACATTTGATATAGCATCTAGCACTCATTTATGATAAAAACACTAAGCAAAGTGGGAATCGAGGGAGCATACCTCAACATAATGAAGGCCACATACGAAAAACCTACTGCCATCACCACACTCAATGGGCAAAAACTACAAGTGTTCCCCTTAAGATCAGGAACAAGACAAGGGTGTCGCTTTCACCACTTTTATTCAACATAGTACTGGAAGTAATAGCCACAGTGACCAGACAAGAAAAAGAAATAAAAGGCATCCAGATTGGAAAGAAGAAGCAAAACTGTCATTATTCTCAGACAACATGATAGTGCCCATTGAAAACCCTATAGGCTCCATCAAGAAACTACTCGACCTAGTAAGTTAATTTGGCAAAGTAGCAGGATACAAAGTCAATATTCAGAAAGTGATGGCATTTTGAATGCCAACAATGAACTATGAAAGAGAAACTAAGAAAAAAAAACCCCATTTACAATAGCAACAAAATAAATAAGTAAAGTACCTAGAAATAAAGATAACCAAGGAAGAAAAGACCTGCACTCAGAAAACTATAGAACACTGAAGAAAGAAACTGAGGAAAATACAAATAAATGGAAGCATACACCGTGTTCATAGATTGGAAGAATTAACATCATTAATATATACACATTACCCAAAGCAATCTACAGATTCAACACAATTCCTATTAAAATGGCAATGGCATATTTCACAAATCTAGAACAAATACTTCAAAAATGTATATGGAACCAAAAAAGACCCCAAATAGCCACAGCAATCTTGAGAAAGAACAAAATAGGAAGGATCACAATACCTGGTATCAAACTATACTACAAGGCCACTGTAATCAAAACAGCTTGGTACTGGCAAAAGAACAGACACATAGATTAATGGAACAAGAACAGAGAACCCAGAAATAAACCCATGTCTCTAGGGTCAATTAATATTTGACAAAGCGGGCACAAGCATACAATGGAGTAAAAATAGCCTCTTTGATAAATGGTGTTAGGAAAACTGGACTGGTACATGTGAAAAAATGAAACTAGACCACCAACTTACACCATACACCATAATAAACTCAAAATCAATAAAAGATTTAAGTATATGTTGTGATACCATAAAAGTCCTAGTGGAAAACACAGGCAGAAAAATTTCAGATATCCCATGTAGCAACATTTTGGCTGATATATCTCCTACGGCAAGGGAAATAAAGGAAAAATATAAACAAATGGGACTACATCAAATTAAAAAGTTTCTGCACAGCCAAAGAAACTATCTTCAAAATGAAAAGGGAACCAACTGTATGGGAGAACATATTTGCCAATTATACATCAGACAAGGATTTAATCTCCAAAATATATAAAGAACTCATACGACTCAACACCAGGAAGACAAATAACCCAATTAAAAAATGGGCAATTGTCCTGGCTGATGGGGCTCAGTGGATTGAGCACCGGCCTGCAAAGCAAAGGGTAACTGGTTCGATTCCCAGTCAGGGCACATGCCTGGGTTGCGGGGTTAGGTCTCCAGTAAGGGGCACGTGGGAGGCAACCACACATTGATGTTTCTCTCTCTCTCTCTCTCTATTTATCTCTTCTTCTCCCTCTGTCTAAAAATAAAATAAATAAAATTTTTTAAAAAATGGGCAATGGGCCAGAATATACATTTCTCTAAGGAGGACATACAGAGGGCCCATAGATGTATGAAAAGATGCTCAGCATCAATAGCCATTAGAGAGATGCAAATTAAAACCACAATGAGCTATCACCTCGCACCTGTCAGAATGGCTGTCTTTAATAAATAAACAAACAACAATTGCTGGCGAGGACATGGATAAAAGGGAACTCTATTGTACTGTTGGTGGGAATGCAGACTAGTATAGCCATTGTGGAAAATGGAATGGAATTTCCTCAAAAAAACTAAAAGTGGAACTGCCTTTTGACCCAGTGATTCCTGGGAATATATCCTAAGAATCCCAAAACACCAATTCAAAAGAAATTATGCACCACTGTGTTCATAACAGCGCTATCTATACAATAGCCAAGTGTTGGAAACAGCCTAAGTGCCCATCAGCAGATGAATGGATTGAAAAACTATGGTACATTTACACAATGGAATACTACTCAGCAGAAAGAAAGAAGGAATTCCTACCCTTTGCAACAGCATGGATGGAAATGGAGACTATTTTGCTAAGTGAAATAAGCCAGTCAGTGAAAAGCAAATACCATATGATCTCACTTATAACAGGAATCTAATGAACAAAATAAACTAATGGGCAAAACAGAATCACAAGCATGGAACAGGCTGACAGCTACCAGAGGAAAACGGAGGGAGGGGAATGGTGGAAAGACAGGAAAGGGATTAGTCAAAACATGTATGAATGACCCATGGACATGGACAACAGAGTGGGGATAAAAAGTGGGAGCAGGGCTGGTTTGGGATGAGAAGGACAAAGGGGGAAAAACTGGGACAAATGTAATAGAATAAACAAGAATCTTTTTAAATAGGATAACTTTTAAATACCAAATATTTCTGATATAATTTAAAAATAATTTTATTAACAATTATTGTGTTAATTTTCCCTTCTTGTAAATGTTTTATATTATCAAATGTCTATTATGTTAACTTTTTATTTTGATACATATTTTATAGTTATCTAAGATGTTAGGGTTAGGGGAATCTCAGTGAAGGGTATATGGAAAATCTCTACTGTTTTTGCAACTTTTCTGTAAATTTAAAATTATTTTAAAATAAAAAGTAAAAAAAATTTTAAAAGTCTACTATCAGAAAGAGAACACTTTTACATGTCATTAAAATATATAATCTTGTCACAATATTTTGGTTCATAATAATAATAAACTGCATTTATTTCATATATATTTCATATATATATATATATAAAAATCTCTAAAATTTTTAGCACATTCCTAACACAGGAAAATTATTCATAGTTAATTATTATGGTCACTACTATTATCATTTAAGAACATGTAAATAAAGAATTTTTTTAAATACAGACTAATTTATAATTTTAGGAATTACCAGGAATTCCAATTTCTTATTCCTGAACCCCAAAGATTTATCCGTCAGGAATTTGGAAACAGCTGACCACAAACAACTGAATGAAGCAAATGAGTACAAATCCTCTCTGCAGCCAGGTGCCTTCCTCTCAGGTCTTAAAATTTTCCAAATACTATGAGTAATACACAGTAAAAGGTAGTCAGACACACAGGGAGTCTAGACCACACTAATGAGAACCATGTGGCATGAAAAACAGTCCCAATAAGATTTAATATCTAGGAACTATCATTAACAGACTATAAAATAACTAATCTTACCTTATGTAAAGAAAATAAAAAAACAAGCTGACAGGTATCTGCAGCAAACAGGAAATTATAAAAGGTAACACATCAGATTTGAAAAAAACATAGAGCTTCTAGGAAATGAATCCTCATGACTTCATAATTCCATAGTCATAAGAAGGAGCAATATGAAGATTGGTATTAATGTTATATCGATTTAGGTGTGAAGTATTATGAAAATCTGTATATCACACCATATTTAAATTTAATTCATTCAATGTATTTATCCCCTGTTGACGTAGCTAGCTTCATACTTAAGTCTTGAAATTAGAAGTGCTTCTTGATAATATTTTCTTCTAATTTCTCAAACTCCTATTAAATGCTTACCATGTGATAAGCATAGTTAGGCACTTGCTCATACATTTTCTTATTTGATGAAGAAGAAGAAGAAGAAAAAGAAAGAGGAGGAGGAGGAACAGCTACCAAAAAGAATTTCATTTTGGGTCTGGCACAGAACTGGACTACTTTGGTCCCCATTAACTATGTATGTCTCACGGACACCTCTGCACTGGCCCCCTAGTAGTCCAAGTTCAAAATAACAACAGAGGCAGGAAATCTTTGAAAGCTCTGGGGTGTAGAGCAGGCAACATCAATTCAATGTCATTCAGTTAAAGTAAATTCAATTCATCAAGTATTTAATGAATCTACTGCCTATAGATCACTATGCCAGATGTGTGGGAAATGACACACTAATACACAGTGCCCCTCTTCTTAGTATGCTTAAAATTTTCATTGAGAGACATAGAAACACCTAAAAATAATATCAGTCAGAATTAGGTAAATGTTATACCAAAAGTTCTTTGAATCATAGGCCTCAAATTTCAAGATTAGAGGTAGTGCAAGATTGGATCCGAGAGATAAAGTCTGGTATTTAAACTGATTAATTTCCTCTTCTTTCAAGGAACTAATTTTATTGTTGAATAGTCTTTGTTTTAAAGATTTTATTTATTTATAGAGAGGGGAAGGGAGGGAGAAAGAGAAGGAGAGAGACATCAATGTGTGGTTGCCTCTCGTGCATCCCCCTACTGGGGGACCGGGCCCGCAACCCAGGCATGTGCCTTAGACTGGAAATAAATCTTCGACCCTTTAGTTCACAGGTCGGCACTCGATCCACTGAGCCACACCAGCCAGGGCTGAATAGACTTTTTATGAAGACAGAAAAGGATGACCTTAAAGGGCACTGTCAGTAATTGCAAGGAATAAATAATTTCATCGTATGAGAAATTGACATAAAAAATACACCTATTGACAACATTAATTAAGTCAACATTAACAACCTGAATGCAGTATTTGGTGTATTCAAATAAAGAAAAATCTTTCTGATTAAAACACTACCCATCTACTGTTGGTCTTTAACAGTATTAATCTTTTAGAATTAAAAAAAAAATCAACATATACTACGAACACTAACAGAATTATTAAATTGGTCCTGAGAAAGAAGGCCAGTTGAAATTATACCAATTTCATCACTTAGTACCAGTTCATTAATTCACATATCCATTGAAAAAACACTGCATGGTGTCCTTAAGGACGGAATATATAACATTTCTGTGGAACGCTATCAATTCTCGAAAGTATCATTATTGAAAAATTCCTGCTACCTGGAATGTGGGAGCCTTTTGTTCTGCCATCTGTATATCTGATGCAAGACTCATTAACAAGTATATCCCCAAACTTGTAGGTATGAAAGGCAATGGAGAATCCTAGGGCTTGCTATGGCTTCAGGGACGTAGTGCTGAGCCAAAGTTCCCTTAGAATTCTTTCTCAGGCATTTTGAAATTGTCAAGATATCTGGCATTCCCCCAAGAATCCAGGTATTCATATTAAATGAGCACCTTTTTGTGGACTCATCCTCATGCTTCCCCTTGAGGGCAAATGCTGCTGCCTGTTTAGTGCATATGACACAGGGGGCCAGTGGCCTAGCCATTCCTCAATTCATCACACTGAACTTGCTCTAGAACCCTCTCCTACTTCCATGCCTGAGTTTGCAGTTCTCTCAGAAGGGTGCCCACATGCATAGCAGTCCTCTCCTGAGCATATTTTAGATAGAGGTTTCCTCTCTTTCTGTAACACCATCTGCTTTTCATCTTTCAGAAAATTACTCAATTTCCAGCCTTCCATTAATATTCCTTCTTCTTGGAATTTTTAATTATGTTTTTCATTCACTTTTAGGGATCTAAAGGACAAGAGGAATAGGTATGTGTACTTCGGCAATTATCTTGATTCAGTCTCTGGGCCACCAGACTCATGCTTTTCTTTCTCGTTAGTATCCTGCAATTCCGAGACCCACAGATCACTTTTCATTATTCACTTTGCTGATGACACACCAGCGCAGAGCTCTCAGGCACACGTGCCTAAGTGGCATGAGGTCATCTTCTCCCTGGGTCTTCGACCAACTGCTGTTGTCTCCCTCTCTTACTCTTTCTGCTTTTCAAATTCTATCTCCTGGTAGTCTGGTGAATACGAAGTCTCCAGAGGCTGGTCACCCCCTAATTAAGGGACAGCATTTGAACTTCTGAATGTGCAAGATGGGAAGCAGTAAACTGGAATAGTTAAAAACATGAGCTCAAATCCTTGCTCCCTCAGCAAGTAACTTAATCTCTGTAACTTTTATTTTTTCCATTTGTAAAGTAGCCATATGAATTATTCCAGTACCTTCAGGGTGGCTATGAAGATTCTTTGTGTAAGTAAATGGTAACAAATGTTTATTAATGAGTTAATAAATGTTAGCCATTATTATTATTATTATTATTATTATATTATTGAAATCTAGCACCTAGACCACAAAGACACAAAATGTAGTTTTCTCATGTCTCTTGGCCTAAACACCTTCAGTCCTTAGTACAGCCTGGTTAAAGAAAGTTACATTTGGGGACTTCCCATCTGTATGACTGCTATGGATGTCACAGCAGTACAGGAGGTATAAATGCAACTGAGGTTTGAGCTTCTTTACCTGAGCCTCAAAGTCAGGAGGCCACAGTGGTTACAGGATACATAGAGACAGAGATCTCTAATTGTGGTGAAAGAAGAAATTAGGTAATAAAAAAGCAAATCATTCTTTAATTGTTGATCAACAATGGTAACATATCCCTAAAATATATGGGTAGGCTGCTACTTGGACTTATGGGTGACAAGAAACAAGTATATAGTATTTCCCCAACACTTACCTCTAAGTTGCTGGAGTTCCATGTTCAAACTTTCGATGTTGCTCTCATAGAACTCAAGATTCTCAAGGGTCTCTGCCCTTAAGGAGTCCTCTTGCTTCTCTTCCAGCATTGAATTCAGGTCTTCTTGAGCCCTGCTATCCATATCCAAGTCCTGTTCCATTTCCTGAATCCTCACCAGTACCAAGGGACACTGGGACGTTTGGTCCAAGGTCTTTTCCATAGTCTCAGGGGCCTCTTTTTCTGGGGTCTCACAGCTAGGACGGGTACAGGTTAGGAGCTTGGGGGGCACCGCATTCACTCTCTGCTGTGCCGAGGGAGGCAGGGGCGCTGGGCGAGAGGGCCGCACTGCCAGGGGTGGGTCAGGTTTCGGGTTCTGGTCCACCAGCAAATGGGGAGAAGTGGATGCTGGAGTACAGGGACGGGGTGGCGGTGGCCTTAGGGCCTTTCTCCTCTCAGGCCGCTCCTGTTGGGTGATTAGCTTTGAGGAACCTCGAACAATATCCTTCTCTGAGCTAAAGTCCACGATTGAAAAATGGCGCAAACTTTTATCTGGTTCTGTGCCGGACCCTGACAAGCTCTTCTCAAACTCTATCAGCTGCTGTGTCAACTTAGAATCCAGGTCAATGTTGCCATCTCCTTGTGGAGGGGTCAATGCTTCCACAGCGGGTGCCTGGTCTTGCAGACCAGGCTTCGTCTCGGAACAAAAGCGTGAAGCATTTTTTTCTTTGGGGGTGTGCTTTTTGGCAGACCTTGCCATGCCCTGGAGTTGAGGGCTCAACTGGCGAGGTCTGACCACCCTAGAGGCTGAAAGAGAAGAACTGCTGTGAAGAGGAGACACTGGCCTCTTAAGGGTTTTTGGCTGGGAATATGTTTTTCTGGAAGGCAGGCTGGAATAGTCTCTAGTCCTTGCTTCTAGAAGAAAAGGGTCAGAGAACTGCTCAGGGTTTGGGTGGCTCCCTCCTGCTCTAGAATAATACTGGTTTTTCTGCAGTTGGGGATGAAAAGGTACGTGAGGTTGGGAGGAAACACCATTGACTACCTCTGAAGGATCCTTCATGGAGGAGTCTTTGACAAAAGGCTGTTCATGCCCAGCCCCTGGGCTTCCCGGGGGCCCTCTGGAGGTATCCTCATCCCAATGGGAGATTTTGTTTATTTCGTATTCAGAGGTCAGGTGATCCAGGGGAGAAACAGATGTTTCAGAAATAATATAGTTGGACTTCTCTGTCTCATATTCATGAGACTCATGTCCTTTTTCCTCCACTACTAAGGAGTTCTCTGAGCAATCCAAAGTCGTTTCAGGGACCCCGGTAAGCCTGCGTTCCTGCGGCAGGTCCGCAGTTTCCTCCACCCTTGTTTCAGGACAGAGCTTTACGAACCGGTAAGGAAAGATGCCTGTCCTGCCCTTCAGTGATCCTTCTAGCCAGCCATCTTCCAGGGTCCCCAGGATTCGGATCTTATCACCCACATCGAAATCCAACTCATTTGGCTCCAGGGCTTGGAATCTGTAGAGGGCGATTCCATAGGTCCCTGGCGGCTCGTCTTCCTCGTCTGGCCCTCTCTCTTCTTCTCCTGCAGGGGTGTCTATTTCACCATTTATTACACAGTCACGATGATTTCCAGAATTTATCAACTTGTCCACAGTCCTCAGGGGCCCCAAAAGCTCTACGAAACCTTCAGGAAAAATGCCTCTTCGACCCTCTAGTTCCCCTTCAAACCAGCCTGGTTCAGGAACTCCGATAATAGTGATCACATCCCCCTCTCTGAAGTCCAGCTCCTCATCCAGCTGGGCAGAGAGCCCCATCAGCGCCCGGGCCTGGCCCATCGAGTAGTCAGGAATCTGGAGCAGAGCACTCTGTGAGTGCCACTGCCGGCTCTGCGACGAGAGGCAGAGCTCCCGAACACACGAGGATGGGAAGAAGCCGCGGGCACCCCAGCAGCTTCGGCCCTGCAGCCAGCCAACCGTGGGAGCGCCATCGAGAATCACTAGGTCACCTAAAGAAAGAGAAGCAAAGAGAGTGACCTCAGTCATCACCCCAGAAAAATATTACTATAACTGATAGTGCAAATCATCATTTTAAACATCTACCAAACACTTTTGACAACTTAGTGAATTTTGACATTTTAATGACAAGATACTGAAAATTCCCGTAAACCAGTGGTTTTTGAAGTGTGGTGCATGAGACCTAGGCAGGGGTGGGGGTCCCCGTGATCCTTTCAGATGGTCTGTAAGGTCCAAACTATCACATTTTCTTCATACACTTCAGTCAAAACAATGTATTGCAGCAGATTGAAAGCAGATACAAATGTGAGAACCAAATGTTCATTGTTTATAAAACTAGTATTTTTCTTAAAACATGCTATTTATGTTAACATGTCATGGGTTTTAAAAAAATGAATTGATAAATATTTTTAAATTTCTCAGTTTTTATAGCTAATATGGTAACAGATCAATAGACCCACATAAGAGCTTTTTAGGGTCTCAATAACTTTTAAGTGTGTAAAGGGATCCTGAGATCAAAAAGTTTGAAAAATGCTAATATAAACAATGTTCTCACAGTCTATACCACAGGATTAATTTATAAATGATAAAGAATATATTTGTGTTCATTATAGTTCTTTGAACAGAGAGATCTAATTTCTCAGACTAAAATATATTCGACATCAAATATGGAACAAAGAAAGAAATCTCCAGAAAAGGGTTCTTTGTTGGAGGTACAGGGTAGGGGCAATAAACCATTTATTTTCTCTGGAGGCCTTATTGAACTATATGTATCTTGAAAATGCATCATAATAAAATATTAAAAGAATGTTCTAGTCAATTTTTGTTTTTGAAAATAACCTATAGTTCCAATATTGGTGTTTCAGATATTTTCATAAAATGTAAACTGAAAAGTTAGCATCTGTCTTACTTTTGTTGAAAAAAATGAGGTCAAGAAAGAATAGGAGCAGTGTTTATTTTTATAAAACATGAAATTAAAGTTCAGTTTTAAAAGATTTACCCCAGTTTAAAAATTATGGTTTTGCAATAAATTGTTTTATAACAAACTTAATGATCTGATTGTGAACTATTCATTTTGTAGATTATCAGTTTTAATCTTATTTTAACTTTCCTCTTACTCAACACCTATGTCAACTTTACCTTCATGACTAGAGGTCATCAAGGAATGCAATACAACTGGCCCAAATAAAATAAGACCAGGAGCGCAAAGCATCTAGTAAAATCATACAAGTCATTTTATAGTCAAGCAATCACTTACATCACTAATTTTGACACTTGTATTTTTGTACACTGCACAGTGCCTAATGTAAAATTTTTGTACTTATTGGTAGACACCCGATACATTTTCACTGATTTGATACTGTTTTTTTGGATGTTCCTGAAAATAGGGTCTTGGTCCTATATTTCTATATTCCTTTAATTTATGATCCAGTGTCCATTGGTTAGGGCTTGTGGTCCTGAGAATTACAAGTAATTCTCACCCTGCCCCCACTGGCTCTAAGGCCATTACATCAAGACCACAAAGGGAACTCACTGGAGATGTGACTACTGTTCACACACAATAGGCCTTTTGGTGCATAAGAATAAAAGCGTGCCATACCTCCTACTCTACTGGCTTTGAAATGAATAGGATTTCTTAAAGTTGTAGAATTACAATATTTTCCTTGTTTTTCCAGATCTCCATGAAGCTCTTATAATAAGCCGTGTTTTCCTATTTTCAGTTGGGTGACTATTTTGCTAAGTTTTATTACCTGGTAGACTGTCATTCTATTGGTTATTTCTATATAATAAAGGTGAAGTTTTTTAAAATCACCATTTAGATCCTGAAAAGCACTTTAGAGATAATTGCTCAACACCCTTATTTTACAGTCCTGTTACTGAATTTGTTGCATGAGTCTCTCCTTTTCATCTGAAAGAGTCATGCAGCTATTTCCCTGGTATCCCAGGTGACTCCTTAGAAGTAGATGCTACCTGGTGGTCATCTCTAGACTTCAGAAACAACAATATGAGAAGCTCCCAGAGCACACTGACCAGATTTTGAGAACAGAAAATGAAGAAATGGTGACTCTTAGGTCAGCCTGAGCCTTTCACTCATGTACAAGTAATCCCAGCCGCCACACAGCTTGTTTCTTTTGGTTGGGTTGCTTTATTTGAACAAGAAATGCATTAGGAATAAGATGGTAAGAACAAATGCAAATCTTCTTAAAATCTAGGTTCTCTGACTCTAAGTATTAGTTCCCTCACTGAATCCTAATGCTAGGGACTATGTGCTTTATGGGAATTAACCATATATTTTACTTAGGTTTATATATGAGCCCTAATGGAACCCTAATCCTGATAGCTCGCATCTCAGATTTGATTGATAAATATTATAAATAAATGGATCAGTTTATACATAAATTGATCAGTTTATTTTTTTTATTGGTCCCTTTTCGGGGGTGAGGAGGTACCCTAGAAACATGAGGTTATAGATAAGCAATAAAGATTCTGTGCTATGTAGTGCAATGATAAGTGATATTTCATCACTCCCATTAATTTTTTTCTCTTCTTTCTCTATCTTTTCCTTGTAATACTCTCATTTCATTGGTGGGGGATACGGTCTCTCTTTCTTCCCCCTTCCTTTATTTTTTACAACCATCAGCGGCCCTGCCTGCATTGGTCCTTCTAAGAGATAGCCTTGTTGCTGAGTTTAACTATAACTCAAAATACAGGGAACAGTCAAAATGAATCAGGTAGCTTCAGAAAAATGAGAAAGGGTGACACCTGCTGGAACAACCACTGGGGTTCTGATTCCAGTTAGACTCTCCCTGGGAAAATGTACATACACACAGAACCTCACCTAATTATTGGGACACACGGTCCCCTGAAGCACATCTACGAACTACAGGAATCCCTGGTTATGAATAATAGAAATAGCTAATATTTGTTAAGTGCTTACCTTGCGCCAGATGTTTACATGAATAAACTCATTTAATCCTCACAACTACCCCAGGGTAGGGTATCATTATCTCCATTTTATAGAAAAGGAAACTAAGGTTCAGGGAACTCCAGTATACAGCCCAAAGTCCCAGCTACTTAGTTGTGGAGCTGGATTTAAACTTAGGGATATCAGAATTCTCATCCCCTAAGCTATAATGTCTGCTTTATATGCATATTTATAATTCTATGTAGATATAATTTTGTATATAACTTTAGAATATGTAATTTTTTTCCTCTTATGAATCCCAATGATATTTCTGAAGTATAAGTAGACAACAATAAACTCGAGGCAGTATGATAAAACAAAACAGATCTCAAACATTATCCCACATGCTCTTAAGGATTCCAAATCTCCTCCTGACATATACTAAATCACCAAAGTTTTATTTTCACAGAACAGGAAAAGCTTCACTGCTACACTGAAGGTAGTAAGGAAATATAAAGAAACAACAGGATTAATAATACTAGAGCACAGGGATACAGGAATGTATACTATTCATGAGCTGAGACTCTGACCTAGTGGAAAATTTTCAGTCTAAGAAGTAGAAGGGCCATTCCAAATACTAAACTTGAAAGTCAGGAAGCCTAGACTCGAATCTCATAAACCATATGTGGTATAAAGCAATGCTTTCATTTTTGTTTCCAACTAGTAAAATTAATACCTGTTAGTGTGGACCATCATGTACAGAAAACAAGAGGAAACAAAACCATTCCTGCGCTTCATGCTAAACTTCCCAGAGAAAGACAAATTGCATAAGCACTCCTAACTTCCCCATCCTCAAAGGGTGTGCGTCCTAGTTGGAAGACGCAGAGAGCCCAAACACAGTGAAAAGCCCAGAAGGAAAGAGAGCTGAATGGTCAGTGCAGTGAGTGGCAACAGAGTATCAGAGGGGACAAGATAAAACCACTGATAAGGAAAGGAGTACACACCTTTCAACTCTTTTCCTCTGTATCCCCCCCTACCTGGTTATCTACTTTCCTTGGGCTCCACTTATATCTTTAAACTGATTAGGCTTAATTGATTAAAACCTAGTCAAGATAAGATTCCAGGACCCAACCTGACCTTAGTACAGGTGACTCACACCAGGGTCTTCCTGAGAATCTGGGAATCCTCTGAGGTACATTTAACTTCAGAGGAAGTTCAGAACAAATTAGACTAGTCTTCCCTTAGAAGGCATTCAGCAGAATATTTCTCTTTTTAATACCTAAGACTTGATTGCATAAGATGTTATTATGAAGCAAAAAGCTACTTCCACAAGCCACATCCTCAAATTCCTCCAATGTTGTAGGCATACTGCATATTCCCACATAGTATATTCTTTTTTAATTCTTGTATTATTTATTTAATTGAATTTATTAGGGTGACATTGGTTAATAAAATTATATAGGTTTCTAGTGTACAGTTCTACGATACATCATATATTGCATTGTGAATTCAACACCTCAAGTCCACATAGCATATTCTTACACCCATTATTGGCTCCAGGAGCCAGGTATGGGAAAGGACAGGTCCACGCCATCCACATCCTCTGCACAGCTCTGGGGGAAGTCCTCTCTTCACACCCTCTGGCTGGCCTGATGTGGGCCACAGTCCTCTAGTGGAAGGTGAGTAGGGACAGATAAGGTTCCCTGCTATAACACCTTGATCTATTTTCTGCCTGCCTTCCCAACACTGATTAGCAAGGAAGTACACAGAACACAGGCAGAGTTTCAGTGTAAAGAGAAGTGCAAGAAAGTCTCAAAATAGATTTTGAGATTAAGGTTAAAAGCCAACATTTCTTTCTTCTCACTGACCAAGGGTTAAGGAAGTTTGTGAAGTTTCTCCCTCTCATCTCTTTCTGTCTCAGTCTGTCTCTCTCTCTCTCAGATCTCTCTCATATGTGCACAGGGTTTAAGAAATTAAGCCCGCCCTGGCTGCTGTGGCTCACTGGATTGAGTGCCGGCCTGTGAACCAAAGGGTCGCCAGTTCAATTCACTGTCAGGGCACAGGCTTGGGTGGCAGGCCAGGTCCCCAGTAGGGGGCACATGGAGAGAAACAACCACACACTGGTGCTTCTCTCCATCTTTCTCCCTCCCTTCCGCTCTCTTTAAAAATAAAATAAATAAAATCTTTTTTAAGAAAGAAAAAGTCTATCTCTTTAGTGCGTTACTCAAAAGAGCAAGTAACAATATTAATAACACATCCAATAAGTTCTATCATTTTGATGACTGTTCTCTGCATCATCACCAAATTGCACTGAGCATTAAGCATCACTGCAGAACGCTCCCGGTGTCTGTGCTTATGCAGAAATGCATGTGCTTCATCAAGTACACTTGTTGAAGTCAGAGTACACAAAGTGGGAAATACTTGGGATATCACTGAGAGCTGGCTATGACTAGTCGTTTTATTTAAACTGTTTCTGACTAACTGGCTTGATGAGAACTTTAATAACATTCCCTACTGTGGAGTGGTAAGATGGGGCTACTTTACACCTGTCTCTCAATTTGCATACTAGTTCCTACCCTACTATTATGTATTAGTAAACAGTAATGTGGTTAACAAAGCCATGTCAGCTTTTATGACAGAAAAGATAAATATAGTCTGAAGTGTGGCTACAGCACGGGGCAGTGGAAAAAGAATACAATTTGTATAATCAGGTGACAGGACTTCACATTCTGAGGCCAAAACTCATCAGCAGGTAACATTGTTTGAATCTTATTTTCATCATTTATTAAATGCAGCTAATAATGCCCACTCTGCTACCTCCCTGGTCTGTGTTGTGGACCAAGTGAGAATTTATTTGTGAGAAAATACTGTGGAAACTGTAAAACACAACTAAAATACAAGGCATTGTCATTGTCAGCTATCTTGGTTTTGCTGAAGACCTTCCAGAGATTAGATAGTTAAAAAAATTCCAAAGAACATCTAGTTGTCAAAATGGACCAATTCCATCAATCTTATTTTAAAATCTACTCTTGATGATCAACTTACCTCGATGGAGGGAAAGACTATTGAATTCTTGAGATGTAAATTCACAGATACAGACAAACAGCCTCTCTCCCTCCTTTAGGCTGGGAATGGTCACAATTTCCACAAAACTACTGGGGAATTGTCCTGAAAATAAAGGCAAACATTTCCAACACTGAAATTGCTTTTTATGTCTGTGTACCAAAACAAAAAACCTTTTTCTGGGCCCATTTACAGGGCCCAATTAAAAACTCCATAAGAACACCAAAGATTGCAATTCAGTCCAATAAGCATTTATTGAGCGTCACTCTATGCAAGGCACACCGCTGAGGGAAAAATGAGTAAGTCTTGGTCCTCAAAGACCTGAAAATCTAATTCAGACATAAACAAAAATTCAATTCTGACATCTAGTGTCACAACAGAGGTACACAAATTGCTACTGGATTTCAGAGAAGAGAGGGAATAGGTCAGGAAGAATATGAAAAATTTCACGAAAAAGCATTTGAGCCCTGGCTGATGCGGCTCCGTGGGTTGACTGCCGGCCTGTGAACTGAAAGATCACTGGTTCAATTCCAGGTCAGGGCATATGCCTGGTTGTGGGCCAGGACCCCAGTTGGGAGTGTGCAAGAGGCAGCTGATCAATGTTTCTCTCACACATCAATGTTTCTCCCCCTCTTTCTCCCTTCCTTCCTTCCTCCCTCTCTAAAAAAATAATAAAATCTTTTTTTAAGAATGTTAAAAAGAATGCCAAAAAAAAAAAAAAGAAAAATAGCATTTGAGTCTGAAGATAGGTAGGGTGTTAATAGGTAATGGTAAAGAGATAGAGCCTGTCCGTTGGGAAGCATCAGGAGGTTTAATTGATGCCACCTTCTAAAAATCTCTGGTATCTGTCCTCCACTCACCTCTAGACCCACCGCCCTGGCCCACGCCATCGGCATCTCTCACCTCGGCCACTGCAACAACATCCCATCCCACCTCCCTGTCTTTGGTTTTGCTCCTTTCTACCATCCTTCAATTTGCAGTTGTGAGCCTTTTAAAAATCTGATAAAAAATACTTTTAAATCATTAATAACTCTTCATTTACATGTCCCAAGGATCCCAAACACCATTTAAAAATTAAATGGCAAAGCACTCCATTCAATAAAAGGACATAAAACCCTCATGGAGTATCACAATACAGCTTTTACTTGGACAAAGTTTATTTTACCTTTTATTACAAAGGCACAGAAGTCATCTGAGAGCTCAGATATTTACCACACTGCATATTAATGTTGCACTGCTATTGTACAACTTATTACAATTATTAAAGCTCATAATACAGTTTTCCAACAATCATCAGGAAATACAGACTTTTTCTATAAATAATTAAAAGAAATACTGGATTTTTAAGAGCAATATAGGCATAACAGTAGGGACCTGAAAATTTCTGCAAGGGCAGTTATATTTCTTGATGAAGTTAAGGCTTTAACTGTGAAAGTATACTACCTGCAACAGGCAGAATTGACCCAGCTCTGCCAAAGAAAAAAATAAATGAGCAACTGCTTTTTTTTTTGTGGGGGGGGGGTTTCAGATAATTTCATGTTGTTTTATTACATTTATTGGGTGACATTGGTTAATAAAATTATATATAGGTTTAAGGTGTACACTTGTATAATGGATCATCTGTATATTGTTTCTGTATGTTGTATTGTGTGTTCACCACCGCAAGTCAAATCTCCTCCCATCCCCATTCACCATCCCCCGCCACATCCTCTTCTATCTCCAAGAAACTTCTAACAAGCTGTAAAAATACTTTCTGTAAACTCCATGTGAAAGCACTACTGAGATCATTCATAGATACTTCTATTATTCTGTCGGTTTCCAGTCTTTCAGAATATGTGCTTCACAGGTCAGGAGCTTTGAATTTGGTTGTAGACATCAAAGTGGAGGCCTCTCCAGTGCCACTGGCCCCAGGGTCTTCCTGGGTCTCTTCACGGGGGCAGGGCGGCCCCTACAAATTGGACAAAAATCTTAAAGCACTTTAACGGTTTCTCTTTTCCATAACTTCTTACCATGGCACACTCTGTCCTCCACGATCGAATGTCTGCTCATCTCCTGAGAACCATTCCCCTGCTCAACCACTCACGCTTCATGCCACACTGAACTTTTCTCAGCTCCTCCGCGTTCTCTCTCGCTCCAGGGACTTTGAGCAAACTCTCTCTGCCTTGCTAACTCCTACTCATCATTTCTGTCTCAGCTTAGATATCATTTCTACTGGGAAATAATTATCTACCAAATGCGGGTTAAGTGTAAACAAAGTCTGTTCTAAGGATTGTATAATATACATACTCCAACCTGGACTTACATAAAAAAACGTAAGTTAAGGATTGGATTTAACATAGGGGCACAGTGTGGAGGAAAGTCTTCACCCTTCCTTAAGCGAATTAATGAAAGAAATTTGTGCTAATGTGCATTTTAAAGACCAGAAGAAAGGAAAAGAGGAGGTAGGTACATAGGGGAAAAGACAGCTTTAATAAATTTAGGTCAACCATGGATCTAGGAAGAAGTGAACAGGATGCATCATGATTCCTTTAAGAGAATAAAAGAAAGGGTAGAAAATGTTAAAACGACACAGCCAGAGAAAAAGGTGGAGAAAACAGTTCCATAAATCAGAGATTAAAAACCAGCAGTGAAAAGCAACAGCATATGACAGGGGAGTTCTGAAAATATAAAGCATATTTTCAGAAAAGAAAAAACACTGCTAAATACAAAGGATAAAAACCTGGGAAGGGATGGGAAAGAAATGAATATAAAACTAGGCTGGGGGCAGCTGATATCTAATTATTTCAACCTTTTGAAGGAACGAACCAGGAGAGATGGAATGATAACAGACAGTCTTTCTTTGCTGGTAGAAGTCACAGTAAACATATATGGAAGACATGGAAGGATTCTGAAGTTTTTACTCACTTAGGTTTCCCATTTAAACTTTATTTTTAATATGGAAAGAAGGGAGGGCTTGTGGTCCATTTTGTACATGAAGAATTATAAGCTTCTTACCTGTAACATCTTCCTTTTTTCCCAGAAGCCAAAATTCATCCACCACTGCCAACACCTCAATAACATCTCCCACAAAGAGTGGCAGTTCCTCTGACACACTAGGGCAGAAGTCAAAGATGGCTCGAACCACTGAGCCGGCCTCCATGTTTTATACCTGGAGAGAAAGGTCAAAGGAAATGGAAAGCATAAGACAATGTAATATGGACCTATATCTTGAAAATTATAAAGCTTAAGATATAAAGATACTTTATTTTAATAAACTCAAAGCTAGCAAATAAAAAATTTATGCTTAAAAATATCAAAGTAGGCCCTGGCTGGTATGGCTCAGTGGCTTGGAGCGCTGTCCCAAAATACGAAAGGTCACTGATTTGATTCCTCCTCAGGGCACATACCCAGGTTGCAAGTTCGAACCCCGGCTAAGAGGCAGCCAATCAATGTTTCTCTCTCACATTGATGTTTCTCTCTCTCCCCATTCCTCTCTCTCTAAAAGCAATGAAAAAAAGGTCCTCAGAAAAGGATAAAAAAAAGTTAATGTAGTCTCATTTATTTCTTTTAAAATAATTAATTTCCTCATACATTTTTCATTTGATTCTCAAAGTCATTCTAGAATTGAAAAAAAAAAAAAAAAAAAAAAAAAAGGTGATATACCTGTAAGAGAAAAGATACAAGTTGGGAAATACAGACTTTTTCAATATGCCTGAAGAAGGCAATAAGGAAATTAACATTTTTCAAGTACTAGGCAACAGGTTATTTTAAAAATACAGTATTTTAAAAAGTAGGGATTTTAAATATGGCATTTCATTCATTCGCCATAACCATCTTAAAAATTAGTATACTGATGCTCAGCAAGTTAGAAAACTTAATTTGTTCACGCTCACGGAGTTAGTTCATAGCAGCAGGGCTAAGAGTCAGACCGAGGGCATTCTGGCTCCTACCTACTGAGACCGTGTCTGCAAAAAAAGTTTAATGAGACATAAAGAGCAGCAGCAGGACCACATCTCAATGGCTGAGATTTCAAACATACTGAAAAAGTAAAAATTCATAAAAAGAACAAAAACAGGCTATGTAGATGGTGGCTCCGGACAAGATTTTGTACACTATACCAGCTCAAGAATGTGTTTTCTTTTTTTCTTTTTTTGAATGTTTTATTTATTTATTTTTAGAGAGAGAGAGGAAAAGAGAGAGGGGGGGAGAGAAACATCAATCTGCCTCTCATGCACCCCCTACTGGTGGCCTGGCCCACAACCCAGGCGTGTGTCCTGGCCGGGAATCAAACAGCTGACCCTTTGGTTCACAAGCCAGCATTCAATCCACAGAGTCACACCAGCCAGGGCTCTAAGAATGTGTTTTCAGTTCAAAGACACCTATGGCCCAAACTTGCATAGTACCCTTGCACTGCTACAGTGTCTGTGCCATAATAAGGTGATGTGTCCATTACTTTGACCTGTGTGGCCAGGGAGCCTAAGTACATGTTTAAGCAATAGAAATGGAAGAAATAAATAGCGGACATATGCCCATATGTAAACAATCATCTATGATTAGCTACATTTCTCCCTAGGTCTTTTATAAGGAGTAGCTAAAGGTCCAGGCCCCAAGCCTATTTTTCTTTCTTTCTTTATTTTTTTATTTATTTATCAAGTATTTATTTGGTGTTGGTAGAGATGAGGATTCTAACTTGCATCTCAAATATAATTATAATCATATGAAAGAGCACTAAGTGCCTAATTACAAGAAAAAGAGATCGTTACAGCTCTATTAAGTTTATAACAAAAAAAAAAAATCAATGATAAGGACAAATACGTCAGGTATATGATAAATAGTTCAATATATTAACACAGAGTACCAATAAAATTTTAATGAATCTTGCATATTATCTATTTTGCAAAACCATTAAACATTACATAGTTAATTTGTACTGCTGAATAAAAAGGTAACATCTTTGCATTACCGGAACTTTTGTCTACAATGAGATGACTTGAGTCTACAGTGGAAAGGAGAAGTGGCTAGTAACATTTCCCACATCCTCTGCCCTCCCCTACCACATATTTTATTTAAATATTTAAGAAAATATGACTATAACTATACACTGAGGAGACAGAATAAAGTGAATGCAAAGTATGATGTTTCTGGAATCAAAGAGACCAATGTTCAGATGCCAGCTCCACAGCTTATTAGTTACTTCACCGTGGACATATTCCTTGAAAAAACCCTCTGCACTTATATGAACAATAATAGGAACAAGTTTCCTTGTTCAGAAACATGGAAGTAATCATAATGTGATAGCAATCATTAAAAGGGTGATGATGATAAAACAATTATAATCATGCCTAATATTTAATGAGTACTTACTAAGTGCCATGCATTGTATACAATGTACTTCCTTCACTGAGTCTTCACAACAACCCTATCACATACTACTGGTTCCCATTTTACACGTGAGGATGCAGGCTCAAAGAGGTGGTGTAATCTGTCCAAGGTCACACAGTTAAGTCAGCAGTGAAATCAGGAACCCAGATCTGTCTCCAAAGGCTAGGACAAGGCTGGTACAGTAGGTGCTCCATAAATGTTAGCAATTGTTACTAAGCATCACTTCCATAACCAGCTACAAACTTAAATCTATGTCACTGATATGGCATCACTAAAGAATGTGCTATTTCAAGTGTAAACACTACAGAATTTACCATTTCAACATGTCAAAACTTGGTTAACTTTGGACCATGTTTAAAAATAGACACACTACATATCTCTCTGTCTCTTCTGCCTTCTTCAAAAGAAGACACTGCACATGACCTATCTTTGGCTGAAGGATGCAAGTTCATTGTGAAAAGCACACATTACTGTACTGTGTTGTAACATATAATATCAGCAGTTTAACTTTTAGGTCTTTCTCTTTTGATGTCAGCCTTCCCTCTGCTATCAGTTTATCTCCTCTGTCAATTTTTCCAACCTCTTCCTAGATTGTTGTTTATAATCAACTAGGGGTAGGGGGACCACACATAAACTGCCAAAATTTTTAAACACTCCCAGATAAATAAAAAGTAAAGAAGCTCCAAATGAGAGATAAACAAATTCTTCTGCGGTGGTAAAATACATGTGTTACTGCTAGAGTTTTTCAACAGTTATTTTTTATGTGCTCTGAGGCCCTGTTCTTAGTTTCTGGCTGTCTTCCAAAGGGCTGAAGTCGCCAGATGTCAGATTTCCACATAAGGGTGGTGTCATAAATATTTTTTTCTAAAACAAACATAGTATTTTGCAAACCTCTCAGCCATCTATACGTTATTAAAACAACTCCTCAAGATTGGGACGAGGTGGATATTATTTTCCTTCTACTATATTTTCTCAAATTCCACCTCACTTTCAGACTAAATATATTCCTCATTATTTAAAATATTCAATACCAAGTAAAGAATTAGCATAAGCCCCTCAGGATGACTTAGCGCGCTACCCTACCACACGGGGGAGTAACCTTTGCCATCTGAAAGAGTTAAAGCTTCTCCCTAAGAGCTTCATTGCTCTACCAGAAAATGACTCAGAAGCAAAGGAGGGTCTGGCTCCACAAGTACGTTTACTGACTGACCTCCTACCCAATTGGAATGAATGCATAATCGCAAAGGCGTGCACACCCTGGAAGCCCGCTGAAGCCAAAGCCTGGCTAAGTTACAGGATTCATGCATGCAACCAGAGGGAGACCTTAATGTCCTCTGTTTTTCCATGAAATATCATGAATTTCACATGAGTCTTCTCTATTCATAGAACACACTATGAAAAGCAACTATAATGGTTCCTCTCTGGCCCACTTTAGAAGCCTGAACATATATTTTGAAACAACCATCAATAGCTTATATAAGCTATTCCACCAACTCCAGATGGAAGTCAAAAGATCTGCAGAGGAAATCAGAACACAGATGCACGTGAGAGACAGCAGAGGAAATAACTGCTCACATGGCACGGTGTCAGGGACATCAGAAATCTGTGATGACAACACCTTCTCGTGCTGGTGAAAGCCTGCATTTCCTCGTTTGCACTGAAGATATAAACATCCTTAATTCTTCAAACCCTCATAGAATGTAAAACTCTAATAGGGAAAGAGATTGTTGTCTGTTTTGTTTACTGGTCTAGAGCAGTGTTTGGCACGTACAATCCTCAAATATTTGGTGAGCAAATGATGTATTCAACTTTAGGAAAATACATGAAACCATTCATACAAAATCTCAACTTCCACTTACCTAAAACGAAACCATCTCTTCTTCACAAATAGTTTTATCTTCCAGCTTGCATGACAGTATCATATAAATCTTGAGATCAACCATTAAAATCTTAGACTTCTTCACTTCTTCCTCTGCAGCCCACAGACGGTACACTAATGACAACTTCAGTGAGAACCTATCAGGTTCGACACTGAGCTGGGAACTTGTACCAATGGCAGCACTGCGAGGTAGAGACCAGGGCACCAAAGCCAGGGTGCATGGGCTCAAATCCCAGTGCCACCACGAAGCAGTATACTGAACTCTTCAGTGAATAGCTAAGCCAGAACCACAACTCTGGTCTGTTTGACTCCAAAGCCCATGTTCTTTTTACTATAAATATTGTTTTTTTTAAACCTTACCGATTCCTCCTTTGAAATCTTCTCAACTTTCATTTTCCTATCTTTGGTTCGCCAATGTTTTATTATGAAAAGTTTCAAACAGTGAAGTTAAAAAATTTTACATCCACCTCCTAGATTCTACCATTAATACCTTACTGTAGTCACTTTATCACTTATGTATCTCTTTATCCATTTATCAATCCATGTTACTTTTGATGCATTTCAAACATTTTTATTTTATTTTTGATGCAATTAAAAATAAACCACAGACATTTCCCCACAGTACTTCAGCATATCTATCTTAACTAGAGTTTATTATTTGTTTATAGAGTTGTTGTTGTTTTTTTTTTTTTTTGGAAGTACCATTTTCCTCGCTTCTTGGCCAAAGATATAATTCTTTTCTCCCCATTAATATGTCAGTGAACCTGGTTAATTTTTTAAACTGCCGATGTTTACTCAGTTGCTTAAGAATTTACAAGGTCTTCCTATTTTCACATATTCAACAAATATTCATCAAGCCAAATGGAGTCAAATTCCCATGCAAGATAAAAATTTGGCTCTACTGGATAGGCTGATCATTTGACGACGCTTTAACTCAGTATTCTTTAAATATTTATTCTCTAACACTGCTGGTGGCTGACCAGGGCATTCCGACTCTCTCCGATTGTCCTAAGCAACTGGACTCCTATCCCGAAGTATCGTATCTACTCCACATAGGAAAAAATAAAACCCTGCAGATAACCCGACCACTAGAAGGAGATTCTTAGGCTTATCTTAAAGAAAAAAAGACTGACTTGAGGAAGGCTATAAACCATATGCTGTCTTGGGGGGGGGCATAAAATATACTAGTATCTCAAAGACTGGGACAATCTAGCCAAGAACCCTTTTTAATCCAGCTTTTCTAAACTTGTCTGGCACAGTGTATCTTTTTTAGGTCAAACTTCAAATTTTTTAACTGTATCTCACCCCACTTGTTCATACATAGTCCTTACCGCAGTTCTATCCAAAAAAAGACAAATGCTGCATAATATCACTAACACGAGGTATCACAGGTGGTCAAGCTCACAGAAACAATAAACAGAGTGGTGGTTACCAGGGGGCGAGGGAGGGGAAATGGGTACAGTTTCAGTTTGAGAAGCTGAAACAAGCCCTGAAGACAGACGGTGGAGGTGGCTGCACAAAACCATGAGTGTACTTGATGGCACAGACATGTATTCTTAAAATGGTAAAATGGCAAAGTCTATGTTATATATGAGTATATATTTACCACAATAAAAAGATTTTTTTAAAATGTTATGTCATAAAAGGCACGAGAGTGCAAAAGAAGGCCTGGGTAACTTCCGTAATTTTTAATAAGCAGCATATCTTCAAGTCTGGACATACTTTACCAAAAAAATCTCCTGAGATCACAAACACGTTTACCCTAATAGATGCTGGTATCAAACAACACGGTAAGTAATTCCTAACGCAGCCTTTTGAGAAAAGAGCTGAACTGGGACAGAAGGAGGACGCTAAACGGTGAGCAAGCACTGTGCCTCCCACTTCCCTTCCTAAGTCTGTCGTCCACCCTCCACCCTGCTCTGTGCTCCCAGAGGCTGACTCATGCGAACAGCATCCAGGCGCTCCCTTGCCTCTGGCTTCCAGTTGGGTTCAGCCAATGGTGGACACCAGCAGGAGATCTAAAGGTAGAGGGTGGTGAGGGTGGGGTATTTAGTCCCCTGGCTTCCCCTTTGCTTGGCTGCAAATTGGCAACATTGTTCTACAAAACCTCAGGGCTACCTCAGAAGGTCCCCCCAGAAAATAGCTCCTTCCCTTGAGTCAGGCACCATCCTTGCCCCTCAGGCCGGGGGTGGCTCTCCTCCTGGCCAGCGCAGTTCTTTGTTCTTTTCCTTAAACCTACCCATTCCATTTTAGGCAGGACCACCTCAAATTAGCCAATTTTGGTATATCCTGTACATTCTCTTGGGCCTCTGATGGATACATGCCCAAAAGGATTTTTACAATTTTTGAGAACTATGCATTAAAAAAAATGAGGCGAATATAGGAAGGTACAAAATTTGTTTCCTGGGTCTACCATTCTAAATCCAGGTGAGAGATAAGAGCTACAGTTGGAGGCTTTAAAAAATATGAAGATTACTGAAGCGTGGGTTTCCCCCACCCCACCCCACCCCCCAAAAAGTTAGTCCCACTTTTGATCAATTTGGTGCATGGGACCCAGATTCTCAAATTCTTATTTTGAAATGCTGAGCAATCTCTTTCAGTACTAGCAAAGTAGGACACAACGTGCCAGGATTTTGCAAATTTACTATGCTCCTTCAAAAAGCAATAATGACACCTTCTGCATTCTTCCTAACATCACCCAATTCATAGCACAAGTTTAAGTTCTGGACACCCTCCCAACTGAAGGGGTTTCCTTAACTGAGGATTCCAGAGTGTGGCTCCTCCTTTCTTGTTTGCTCCTACAGAGTGGGTATGGTGCACACAGGAGCGTGTCTGCCTCCCCAGGGAGAGCGGGGGAGGAGGGCGCTCTTTGTGGGGACCCTGCAGTATAGGTTCCTTCAGAATATGCTTTCTTGAGCATCTGGAAACTTCCATATGTCTTGGAACTGAAATCTCCAGAAAACATCTTTTGGGAATAGGAATCCATTTTTAAAATGTCAAGGCCTAGCAATGAGAATATTTAACTTCAAAAACAACGGCATAGGTTTCCTATTCTTGACAATATAGGACTAAAAAAAGTTTCTTTCCTTTATGTGAGAGGATCAGAGGTGTCAGAAAACGAAGGCTAAATCTGTTTCAGGAAGGAAATAAGAAAAGCTAGGGAACCAGCATTTCCTCCTCTGGTTTATGTCGCTGGAGCTCATTTTGGACAGAAGGTCAGCAGTCACTAGCAATGGGGGGAGAGGAAAAGCAGACCCCATCTTGGTCTTGCCCCCCACCCACCCCAGAGGCTGAGGGGCATGGCCTGGGCCCAGGTGTCCTCCGTCAGCCCCTTCTGCCCACGCATGCTCTCCTGATGACAGCAGCACTGCCTCACACATGCATGCAGGCGACAGGCATTGGAATGCAGGACTGCCAGGAAAAATGAAAAGCCTGTTCTGACTTAGGTGGGGTGATCACAGAAATGAGGGGAGAAAATGAAAGCAATAATCTATCACAAACTGTGTTAGGACTTACATTAGATAATGCTTCTTCCAAACATCCCGAGTTGGAAGGCAGTAACTTCAGCAGAGGAAACAAGATACACATCAGAGCGGCTGCCATTCATGGAAGGGCCCTTCAGTCCTTTTCAGGGTTTAAACTAAACAACTCTTATCTAAAACATCCAAATACATATATATTTAAATGAAGGAAGTTTCGGGACTGGATCTTACCGCATAGCTATTTTAACCTACCTAAGGATTTCACTCTCACATTCAGCTGATGTTTTTAAGGTACTTTTTGCTTATAAATCTCTACATCAATTTTGGCTTTTTTGACAAAACTGTACCAGGGGAGGAAAGTCTCAATATTAAGTTCCCAAGACCTACCAAATTTGAAGAAATTTACATTAAAGGAACATTTTCAAATAGGTCAACCTAAGAGTTCCTTACCTACCCTCTCAGATTCACATTTCTTATGCACGAATCTCAATTACAGGAGGAAATTTAAGAATCACCGACTCATAAGTAAATACACTGGACATGTCTAAGTTAAGTAGCTTCATGACACATTAAAATTAACAGCTCCCCTATGCTATGTATGTAATAAGTGCCCAGATAATACATACAATAGCAGCTGCAGAAGTGCAGATTAAGGTGAAACGCCAAAATGAAACTGTAGGGTGAGGCTGCATATAGCAAGAAGCACAACAAACATGTGAAAACAGGCAATGTTCAGGACAGTTTCCAGGAAAGGCCAAGAACATTTATTAACCCAGCTGTTCCAAGCTATGAAGATAAATGTTACAGAGAGCAGCGAGATAGACATCTTGTTTCTTTTCCTTATCTGTCTGAAGTACAACCTAGTCTTTCTGCTAAAGAAGATTTAAAAGGACTTGAGGAGTTTCTCTACCCTTTGGCCTATCTTACAGTATTAAAGTATTCTTGGTATTTTAGAAGGATCAGGAAAGGAATTCAGAAAACTAAAGATTTGGAGGAAGAAAAATAGGGAGGAGGAAAAAAATAACTGCAATTGGAGTTTAAAATAACTTCATCCTCAGGGCGGGTGATTTCAGTCTTTTTAAGGAGCACCAACATCCAAGTACCATGGAACACAGGGGCCATAGCTTATACAAACACATGACATAAACTGAAACTTGCCATTTATAGAAACTAGGAAAGAACTTGGAAGGAAAATATATATACAGAATCTTCCAGTTTCTATTCAAATGAACCGGAGAATAATACTAAGATAACCCAAAGAACTGTGGATTCCTTAGTGTCACAAGAAGGATTTAATGTCCTAAATCAGGAATGTTCATCCCTAAAATTCAACAATAGAAAGGTTCATCTGATATAAAGATACCCCTGACAGAAAAGGAGGGGTGAGAGTATGATGTAAAGAAAATATATTGCTCTGGCTGGTGTGGCTCAGTGGATTGAGTGCTAGCCTGCAAACCAAAGGGTTGCTGGTTCAATTCCCAGCCAGGGCACATGCCTGGGTTGCAGGCCAGTAAGGGGCACATGAGAGGCAACCATACATTGATGTTTCTCTTCCTCTTTTTCTCCCTCCCTTCCCCTCTCTCTAAAAATAAATAAATAATCTTAAAAAAAACGAAAATAATATATCTATATGGATGTCAGATATAGGCCTATTCAAATCTACCATTCCTTCTGGTCTTAGTTTTGATAAGTTGCAGTTTTCAAGAAATTTGTACATTTAATCCAAGCTTAAATTTGCTGGCATAATGTTCACAACATTCCTTTATTAACCCTTTCAAATCTGTATAACCTATAATAATATTGGAAATTTGTGTTTTCTTTTATCTTAGCCTTGCTAGGGGGTTATCAATTTTGTTAATCTTTTCCAAGAACCAACTTTTAGTTATCTGAAATGCATATTATTTGTCTGTTTTCTATTTCTCTAATTTCTTATTCTATTATTTTTTGTTATTTCTTTTTTCAATGTTAGGTTTAATTTGTTTTTCTTTTTATAATTCCTGTGAATATTTATATAACAGACTTTTAAACCCTTCTTCTTTTCTGATATAAGCATCTAAAATTATGAATTTCCCTCTAAACACTGCTTTAGCTGCATCCCACAGATTCTAATGTAGTACCTTTTCTTTCATTTGAGTAAAACATTTGTTTTTTTAATTTCCCACATGATTTCTTCTTTTATCTCTGGGTTATTTAGAATCGGTTTATTTACTCTGCAAATATTCCAAACACCCAGAGATCTTTCTGTTATTAATTTCCAGCTTAATTCTGCTATGGTCAGGAAACATACCTTGTATTATATTAATTTTGTATTGCACTGTTTATGCTCTTAGTGAGTCCTTTATGTGCACTTGAAAAGATGCATACTGTGCAGTTGTTGAGAATAGTGTTTTATAACTATCATTTAGGTTAAGATGATTGATGGCATCATTCAGATAATATTTATCCTTGCTGATTTTTCAATCTACATCAGTACAAAGAAAGGGGTGTTGAGCCCTGGCTGGTATGGCTCAGTAGACTGAGCGGCAGCCTGTGAACTGAAAGGTCACCAGTTCAATTCCCAGCCCAGGCACATGTCTGCATTGCAGGCCAGCACCCGGGTTGGGGCCGCACGAGAGGCAACCAATGTTTCTCTTGCACAATGTTTCTCTCCCTCTCTTTCTTCTTCCCTTCCCCTCTCTCTAAAAATAAATAAATACAATCTTTTTTTAAAAAAAGAAAAGAAAGCAATGTTGAGTCTCTAACTTGTATAGGGATTTGTCTGTTTTTGTCATTCTGTCAGAATGACATTTATTTTGAAGCTGTGTTATTAGGTGAAATGCACATTTAGAATTTTTTTAAGTTAGATACTTTTTTAAATTTATTTTTTAGAGAGAGGGGAAGGGAAAGAAAAGGAGAGAAATATCCATATTCGAGAGAAACATCATTGATTGGCTGCCTCTTGCATGCCCCCAACAGGGGACCTGGCCTGCAACCCAAGCATGTGCCCTGACCCAGAACCAAACCAGTGACCTTTCAGTTTGCAGGGTGGCACTCAATCCACTGAGCCACACCAGTCAGTGCTTGAATTTCTCTATCATCATGATGAATTAACCTTTTTGTCATAAGAAAATGTCCCTCTTTATCTCTGCTAATGCTCCTTACCTTGAAGTCTACTTTTTCTGACATTAATATAGGCATGTTAGCTTTTTTGCTTACTGTTTGCATCGCATACTTTTTTCTATTTTCTTAACTTTCAACATATCTATGCCTTTATATTTAAAGTTGCATCTCTTTTTTTTATATATTGGGCATATAACACTGTGTAAGTTTCAGGTGTACAACTGATTCAATACAGTTCTATACAGTGAAATGATAACCAAATTAAGGTTAGTTACCATATCTATAACCTCACATAATTACAATTTTTTTGGTGGCAAGAACATTTAAGATCTACTCTCTTAGGAACTTTCAAGTATATAATATCATATTGTTAACTATAGTCACCATACCATATATTAGATCTCCAGAACTTATTCATCCTATAACTGAAAGTTTGTATTCTTTGACCAACATCTCTCCATTTCTCCTTATCTTTGGTTTCAGCAGGTGACTACAATGTGCTAAGGTGCAGTTTTCTTTATAGATATACCCTATTTGAGGCTCACTGATTTTTTTGGCTCTGTGGGCTGATATTTTTCACCAAATTAGGGGAAATTTTGTTCATTATTTCTTTCAATATTATTTTCTCCTCTCTTTATGATACTCCAATTAGTCATATGTTAAACTACTTGATATTGTCTCACAGTCACTACAGGTTGGTTCTGCTCTGCCCTCAATCTTTCTTTTCTCTGCTTTTCAGTTTGAATAACTTCCATTTATTTGTCTTCTAGTTCATTGACCCCTTTTTTCTGCAGTCTCCCTCCTGCTCTGTTAAGGTCATCCAGTTAATTTTTATTTCAGCAATTGTGCTTTTGAGTCCTAGAATTTCCATTTGGCTCTTTTTATTACAATAGTTCCATCTCTCTGCAGATGCTCCCATCTACTCATTCATTATGTTCATCTCTTGTTTTAAATATCTAAATATATTTACATCAGTTGTTTTAAATTCCTTGCGTGCTAAATCCATCACCTGGGCTATCACTTCATGGGTTGTATCTTTTTCTATTATAGTATGGGTCACATTTTAGCTTATTTGCCATATTTTCTCTTCTTTGTATTCTAGTAACTTTTATTATATGCTAAACATGTGGATAATATGTTGTAGATGGTCTGGATTATGTTGGCTCCTTTAATGAGTGTTGAATTTTTGATTTGCCAAGCCATTAAGTTACTGGAAGATCCTCTTGATCCTGTTAGGCTTTGCTCTATACCTTGTAAGGTGGGTATACTTTGCTTTTGTCTTTTGGTGTAGCCTTTATTCTAGGATGTTATTACCATTCCTAAAGTTGTCCTCTCCGGAGTCTCAAATGAATGTCTTAAGTGCCCATCAAGGTCTCTCCCTCTGGCTGGCCTAGAACTCCAATGTTTCTGAGCACTGTGCACTCTTAGGGGTCTTTGTTCAGTGGTCAGGTCCACAGTAGCCACTCTGTGTTGGACCCCACAGTCTTGCCCTGTGCATGCCTGGCCCAGCTGCTGGCCAAGGACTTGAGGTAAATCCCTAAGCAAATTCCGGCCCCTACAAGTCGCTGCAATCTCACTATCCTCAGACTCTGATATCTGCTTCCTCAGTTCAGTGAGACCATTGCTTTTACTTGCTCTACCTCCCTGGGCTGTAGTTGGGGAAGTGCCTTCAGGCAGAGTCAGGGTGACAATAGGGCTCATCTGGTGTTCCCTTTCTCTCACGATCATACCCCTGTGCTGCCTGTTATTCAATGCCCGAACAAAGTTGCCTCACATATTTTTCCCAGTTTCATAGATTTTTAATTTACAGTGAGAGTATAAGTCCAACACCAGTTACTCTGTCAGAGACAGAAGCATTTCATAACATCTTTTATTTGCAAATGTTTCATATTAAAGTTCTTGGATACAGATTAAAACTTTTGTATATGTGAACTGTCAGTTTTTCCATAATATTAAGAAGCAGCCACTGTAGCCTAAAGACACAGCTCTTTCTCCAGTTTTCTAGAACTAAGCAGATCTATGAATCTCTCTGATGCCCTGGGTGCATGGAAGGAGGAAGGGTTCCAATGATGTCTAAAATTAAACTTTCCAACAGCCAGGTGGAGGAGAGCTTTGAATAGGTAAAATACAATTTAGATAAATCAAGCTATATTTATGTCTTTATACAGTGTTGTAAATGAAAGTTCATACCAGCAACACTGAATTAAAATAAGACAAGAATCAGTGAATTAACATAATTCACAATATCCCCCCAATCCTCTAACATCCTTGACACACTCTATTTTTAGTCATTCCTATATCTGTGTCCATTCATATCCGTTTTTATGCCAGGTTTAGCTATTTCTTGTGCTTATAATATATACTCTGTAGATCAAATTGCTATTCAAAATCTTCACCTTCCTGTAGCAGATTTATGTAGCACTACCCTCTGCTGTATCATTATATAATGCCTCCCACTGCAGGCAGCGTGAACTCCCCTGTAATATTTTTGTTGGACTTGGCCACGTGACTTGAGAAAGTATCAGTGGAGATGACATGAGCAGGAACTTTAAACCACATTTTATAGTTTAGTCTGTCCCCTTGCACTCCCATAACCTACCATAAAAGGAGCATGCCATGGGAAGTCACTGCCCCTTCAGCCTGGGTGCCCAGCATGAAGACAAGAGGAAACAGACTTGAACTTAAATGGAAGCCTATAAAGTTCTGCCTGGCCCAGACCAGATCAACCAAACTGCAGCCAGCCAGCTTTCAGGTCTATAAAAATGAAAGTAAATGGTTGTTGTAGTAAGCTATTGAGATTTTGCAGTTATTTATTGTGCAGCCAAAAAAACAAAACAAAACAAAATCCAATATACGTGTTGGGTGGTTTGACTGTAGCAGCTAAGCACCTTACTCTGCCATCAAACACACATAATTCATCATCTGGAGAAACTTTTATTACCTTTTAACATCCAATTCAAATCACGCCTCTTCTATGAAACCTACAAGATTAGTCCTCATCCCTTGTGTGCCCTACAGGGCAGGAATTCTTTTTGCCTATTTTATTTACTGATGTATATCAAGCACCTAAAGAACTGCCCGGTACATAGAAGGCCTTCCATAAATATTTGCAGAATGAATGACTTAACACACTGAACTACTTTAAGTTATATTTCAAAATATACATTCACATTCCCAACGATCATGGTACTTTTTCCAACAGGGCTGTACACAGTCTCATGGGCCTAACTTCCGGGTTAGGAATGTTGGGCTTTGATTTTTAGGCACTTTGGAAGCACCCAAATGTTTACGTAGGAAGTATAATGGTTAGAATTAGAACTGGTCGCAATGACTGAGCACCTAAATAAAAAGGAAAAAATGAAAGTGTGTTTATATGTATGTATACACAAATATAAAGAAGATAAAGGTAGTCTAAAAATCATTCTGATTGTTTCTCTTGATATAATATTTTAAAAACAGGTTTCTTGAGTTATAATTTACATACTATACAATTCACTTAAAATGTACAACCCATAGGATTTTAGTATATTCACAACCTTTGGCATTATCAATTTTAGAATATATTCATCATCTTGAAAAGAAATTCCATTTCCATTAGCAGTTACCTCCCATTTCTTCCAATAGTCCCCCACCCACCTCCAGGCCTAGGCAACCACTAATCCACCTTCTGTCTCTACATTTGCCTTTTCTGGACATTTCATAAAAGTAACATCATACACTACACTGTCTTTTGTGCCTGGCTACTTTCGCTTGGCATAATGTTTTCAAGATCTTCGTACCACTTTGTAATATGAATATGATCAGCTTAAAACATATGTAGTAATTGAGGGCACACACTACAAAGCCAGACTGCTCAGACATACGCGTACATGCTAGCTCCTTCCCTTATTAGAGTTAACTGATTTGAGGCAACTTACTTATCTGTGCCCTAATTTTCCCATCTGTAAAGTAAGTTTAATAAGAGAACATGCCTAAGGGGTCATAGTGAAATTTAAACGAGTAAATATATGTAAAGTACTTCAAATAGGACCTTACACATAGTGAATTATATACACAGATGTTGTTATTATTATTATTATCTGCATTAAAGAGAGAAGGATTGTGTATAGATAGTCTCAAAATAGTTTTCATAGCTTTGGGTTGTATTTTGGTATATAAGAGGTTTGAAAATGAGTGTCCCAGAAGGGAGAAATGGGGAATGACTGTTAATGAGTATGCGTTTCCTTTTAGGGCAATGCCAATGTTCTAGATTAAACTAGACAGTGGCGATGGTTGTACAACTTTGTGACTATACTAAAAAAAAACTCACCTCACTCAATCACACACTTTAAAAGGGTGAATTTTATGCTATGTGAATTATAACAATTTTTAACAATGAGTTTTTCTATCTCAGAAATTGCTATACTTCAAGCAAAATATTGAAGGCATCCATGAATATTCTGCCTTGAAAAAAAACTAGAAATCTAAATAGCTTCCCTCTTCTACCCTTCCCCATGTGAAGTTTTCCTGCACTTCATGCTTTAAAAATGTTCTACACTTGTGCTTTATATCTGCTATGGGCTGGGAATGGGGGGTAGGTAATACAGTGTTTAATTACATAGACTTTCACTGCGCAGGGCTACATGAAAGGACAAATTTAAAAAGAGAAATCATATTTGCTATTGAAATGTATTAAGTAATAACTATATAACAGTTAAGAGCTCAGACTCTCAAGTCAGAGAGAATTAAGTACAGTCGCAGGCTCTGCCTCTTCACAAGCTACATGACCTTGAGCAAGTTACTTAAACCCTTCTAAACCTTAGTTTCCTCACCTATAAACTGAAGAAAATAATAGTAATTTACTTCATAGACAGTTATGAGGATTAAATTTGATAATCTCAGTGAAGCACTTAATATAGTTCCTGGCGAAGAGTAAATACTCAGTAAATGCTGGTTATGAGAAAGGTTCGATGATAATGGAAGAGGAGGAGGGAGGGGGAGGACTGTCCTCATCCCCCAGATTGATTGTGACACAAACAATGCAGATGAGGCAGCAACTGCTGGGTTGGCTAACTGCTCAAAACGGCTATTGTCTTCTGGAGAGGAAGGGCGATTCTGTAGTTACTGGACACAAGGACAAAGCAATTGACATCCCCCTTGGCTCTAAGCTCTCAATGAGCTGTGTATTCACAACAGACCCACAAGGACTTGGCAGCAGTTTACAAATGAGATCCCTGCACGTGTGTCCAAGGAAACCTTTTGCCAAATGCCTTCCAGGGATAGAAGAGGGATATGAAATTAACTGATTTACTCTTCTTAAACAATTATCCTTTGTTTCTAGGAAAACCATTGGCACCACTATTAAATCCTTCAAATGCACTGACCTTTTAAAAATTGATTTTGGGGGCTTGAAATTTACAAATTTGAGATGGCCGGTGTCCTGCAAGGGTTTCCGGCTATCTTTTCTTTGGGACTACTGTGATCACTTCCTAAGTGGTTACCTACCAGTCTCATCTCCCTCTGCTCCATACTGCAACTAGGATTCTCTTTTTGACTACAAAATCTCATAATTCTCTACTGCTTGAAGTTCCACGGGGCTTCCCATCCATTACTTGTAGGAAACTACAACTAAAACTCCTTTGCAGATCATACGAAGCTCATCTTGACCTGGCCCCACCTCATTCCTGAACACTTCCCACCTACCATCAACCCTAAGCTTTAGCCTCACCAAAAATACTGGCAGTTCTCCACAAGCCACAGCTTTACTATACAGCACAATTACACCTACAGATACCTTTTCAAACACCTTATTTCATGTATGTGTGTTGTTGTTACATTTGATGGGTATGAACATGAAGTGCCTATTTTTATCGTTAACTGATCACCGCAAGGAAGAATAATCAATATATCAGCAAATTACCTTTGGTTAATACTTTTTTTGTGAATAGTAATTATATTTTAATTTGTAAGCATTTTGAGTCACCAGAAGAGAATATTGACCAATCCTGACTCCCACTTACAGAATATAAGAGTATACATACTGGTAAAATTTAACACAATTTTCATTAATTTACTGTTATCAGTGCCTTTAATTAAAGCAAATAGTTTACTTAAAATAGCCGATTAGCCTCATAATGAAAGTAGAAGTAGGGTTGTAGTAAGTTTATTAAATGTCTTTCTCATTCTGCATTACATTTTTAGCCTTTGCTTATTAACCATCTGGCTTTAAAACTAGATGAAAATACTGACATTGAGATACTTTATTCTCACAACCTTCAAACAAGTAAATCCAAACACAGATTCACACTTCAAGAATTTTTATTCTTTTTACTTTAATATTGCCTCACTACCCTGCAGAACTATCACAGTTGACTAGCAAGAGAAGGTGACAAGACTGAAAAATAAAAAATAAAAAACACTGCCTGGCTGGTGTGCCTCAGTGGACTGAGTGCCAGCCTGCGAACCAAAGAGTCGCCGGTTGGATTCCCTGGGCACATGCCTGGGTTGCGGGCCAGGTCCCCAGAAAGGGATGTGTGAGAGGCAACAGCACATTGATGTTTCTCTCCCTCTTTGGCTCCCTCCCTTCCCCTCTCTCTAAAAATAAATATTTTTTTAATTAAAAAAATTTTTTGCAAGACTAAAATATAAAAAAATAGGGTTTTTTCCCCCCCATGTCTATAGTGGTCCAGATATTATAATGACTGAACAACATCTAGATAGTGGTGGCAAAAAGAACAGGTAATCAAAACTATGAGTTTGAAAAATATATGCATTAGTATTATGCTCCACAGTCCAGCTAGCTGCTCAAGAATAAACGACCCCAACAGCCACTAACAAAAGTCTGGTTTTAATGAAACTCATTCTCCTCTTACCTGACCCTCCAGGGATTCTGTTTCCTGATAAGCAGATCTAAACTGTAAGACAGTAATATCCCAAGGAGGTTCTGGCACTGAGCCCAGCAATCCTTAAAGCAACAAATGCAACAAACTGCTGTCTAACAGAAGAAAACCAGACAACTCACTCACTTCTCAACTCTTTCCCCTAACGCAAGGGAACATGAAAATGCCTTGCTAGATAGAAGTTATAAAATTCCTTCGGAGGCAAAATGTTTTGAAATAGAGATGGCCTGCTGTTGATAATGTCATTCCCTAACACCTGGAACATTTTGGAAAACTCCTCAGAAATGACCTCAGAGCCAGACCAAGCTATGTAGGGTCAGTCCATCCTTTCTATTTATGGAAGCTGAGCAACTTGGAACCTCCTGCAGGGACTGACAGATGTAAGGGTGAGTTGACTCACCATAGGTCAATAAAGTTTTGTCCAAAGCCATTTTAAAAATTCCAGAATGTGGGAAACAAAAGGCCAGTTTCTTCAACAAGTAAACTGTAATCAAAACATTAAGATTAAAAAGGAAGAAAAGGGAATTTATCGATTAAAAGCCACTTAAGAAACAAACACATTAGCTAAATGCAATGTGTGTATGTTTCTTGGATCCCAATTCAAACAAATCAATTGTTTTAAAAAATTGTGACAAACGGGGAAATTTTCAACATTGATTAGATTCTTGATTATATTAAGGACTTACTACTCCTTTTTTTAAGGTGACAATCACAGTATTGTTTTCATATGTAAACAACAGGGAATCCCTGTTTATTTTTTATAACCACATGGTTTATAATAGGGCAAAGGGGGGTGGAATATAAAAACCAGCTTTATAGATCCTAAATTCTGTGTTGGATACACAGATGTTCATCTTATTATTCTTTATTCATTTTCTTAATGAAACCCAGGAAATACTCATAATTATAATTCATAAATACTTATTGCTATCATTATTGTTGTAGGAAAGAAAAAGAGATCTGTTTGATTAGGGTAGAAAGTGGGAACAGGGAAGTAAATTAGTATATATGGTAGATCTGGATCAGACTTGAGAGCCAGGCGACAGAGCTTAAGATTTCCTGGGGGAAGCAGTAGGTAGGTGGTAACAAGTGTCCAGCCATAGAGTAAGAAATGAAAGCAGTCTGATAATGGTCTACATGGGATAGCATTATGGTGTATTTGTGGCAACTGTATCCTTTTAGCACCTTATAAAGTACCATTAATATGATTTGAGGCTGTGCTTTATAATAAAGTGACTGAGTACACACAGCGTGACTGTTCATCATGAAATCCTGAACCAGATCCAGAAATGACAGAAAAGCCAAAATGTTTCTGCATTGCTGGGAATGGGAGGACAGAATAAACTAGAAAGGGGGAGGGCATGAGGTGTGAAGATGGGGAGTTCAGCACAACTCGGCACATCCATTGCAACTTTTTCTGCTGATGGGGCACATCCTTTATCCTAAGAGAATCACCCCATAAAAACAATGCAGTGTGTGCTGGGCCCAGAACCCACGGCTAGAACGTCAGCGCTGATTTTTCTCCCGGCCCTACTCCCACCATGTGCTTGTCAGCAACAGACTGTCGCACACCAGAAACCATAGACTCCACAGTGGCGGCTGACACAGATGGAGAGAAATGAGCCCTGTGGCTGGGTTGACAGTTACGCTTACAATGTCAGCGTGGAAAGGAGGCCTCCACTAGCTTCTTGAACACATTGTCAATGTGGAAATGAGGATTTTACTACTTTATTGAACCCAAGTATTTCAAGGAGGCTAAGAGAACTTCCTTTCCTCACCTCTCCCTTAGACTTCCCTCCTCTACCATAGTGCTGCCTCTTTAAGGACTGATTTGATTTGTTGAGGGCACACTATGTGCCCCGCACAGCTCATGATGCTTAGGATCTATCAGGGAATAAAACAAAGATTCCGGCCCCTGAAGAACTTCCTCCTTGAGGGAAGGGGAAGGCAGACAATGGTGTTTTAGAAAGTGACAGGTGCTCCTGCAAAATGAACGAAACGGAACATGGGGAAGGGCTGCGGAGTGAGGAGGAGAAGGGCTGCGGAGTGAGGAGGAGAAGGGCTGCGGAGTTAGCAGTCGGAAACGCTAACCTGGATTCTGCCATTGCCCTCTATCACTGCCCTCCCGCACCACTCACCACCCTAGCAAAGGGTGATCCAGGAAACAAGATACTGGGTTTGGTTTATTTCAGAGTCAAAAAGAAAATAAATGAACTATTTTCTCCACACTCTTTATTTTCTGAAACATGAAAGCAAATGTGGTCTAAAGAAAGAAGGCACTAAGGGAACTGATGCAAAGTGACACGTCCCCTTCTCCTCCCCTAAGCCAGTCTGTGGTTTGTTGGCATTTGTGCTCTGATTGCTCCACATTGTGACAAGGAGGCCAGGCTGTCAAGCACCTTGGCTCCCTCAGGTATAGTCTGTTGGGAACTGCCAAGTAATTAGTAAGCAATTACCAAACTCCTATAAACTAATCTTATCTTTCTTATTGGTTTTTTTTTCTAGAGGATCACTCAAAGCAAGACAAATAAGAGTTGATGGCCTACCCCTGAAAAAGGAGCGTGATACAAATTATGCAGCCCAATTTTAAGTGCATTCTCCTCCTCCACAAACATGCCCCCCGCACAAAAGAGAAAGAGAAAAAATAAACCAACATTTTTACAGAGGTTGGTGCTAAAAGGCAAGATTAAAGATTTGCTTCTCTGTATTGTGCAAATTGCCTACAATGAAAAGGTATAATTTTACAATTAGGAAAAAACAACCCAACCATATAGAGATGCTTAAGAGATGATCAAAAGAGATGGCCATGAGAATCAACTGCCCAACTCCCTAACAGTTATGACTGCTGAAGGACTACCTGCTGAACTATTCGGTTTCATGAGATATACTTAGGTTAGATTTATACCCAGGTTAGAGACTGATCCACAGAGTAAGAAAACTATAATCTTGCATATCTTATATTTATAATCATGCTGACGACTATAGTTATGATGCTGAATATGGCCCTCTCTCATTCTTCAGACCAGCTATTTAAATTCTGACTCTTAATGGCAGGAGGAAAAACTTGATCTAATGGTGAAATAAACTTATACTGGAATCATGAGATGTTTACAATAAATTTATATATGTAGAGTCCAGAAATACTGAAGACTTATTAATCTTCTTTTGCTTGAAACTTAAACTTGGCATAAGCTTAGGATTTTGGTATGCAGCCTTTGAGACATGATTCAAAATAGCAACAAAACTATGAAGTATTTAGAAATTAATTTAACCAAGAATACCCTCCTAGAACTTTATGGAGAATATTTTAAAGTTCTAATAAAAAACTTTAAAATGAGCTGATGAAGTATTTAGGGATAAAGGAGCATGATGTCTGCAATTAACTCAGATGGGTCAAAAAATATGCACAGAAACGTAGAGAGGGAGTAATAAAGCGAATATGGCAAAATGCTAACATTGGTGAAACTAGGTGAGAAATATACAGAAGCTCTTTGTACTAATCTTAGAACTCTTCTGTTAGTTTTAAATCTTTTCCAAATAAAACAAAAGTTATTTCAAAAATTTGAACTGAAATAAATGGAGAGATACATTATATGCTTTTGGAGAAAATGAGTTAATATTAAAAAGATGTCAAGCCTCTCCCAGATAACTTACAAATTCAATACAATCCCAATAAAAATTCTTCAAAAATATAACTTTGGAAGAACTTGATAAACTTATTCCAAATTTTGTATGGAAAAATCATTATATGAAATAAAAAACATGTATTCCAGGAGAGCTAAGTAAACTTAAAAATGAAGCCCAGAGATAGGGCACTTGCTGTGCTAACCATGAGGATGTATTACGAAATCACTGTAATAAACAGAGCAATTCAAAAAAGAGAAAGAACTGGCAGATTAATGAAAGAGAACAGAGCCCTAGAAACAGACCAGTGTATACATGGAAACCGTATATGAGAAAGAGGGTACCACAATTCATTGGAGGGAAGAATGGGTTGTTTTTGGAGATGTTACTGGAAAAAAAATGGCTCATTAAATGCAGAATAATAGGGCTGCATCACTATCTAACACCACATACAGTGTGGGCTTGAGATGGATTAAAGATGTAGCTGTGACCTAGGGCTTGGGACAGACTTCTCAAACAAAGGTCGACAAGCATAAAACTAAGAATTTACTTATTTGATTACATTAAAATTAAGAATTTTTCTTGATCGAAGGACAACAAAAGCAAAATTAACAGATGATCAATGAAAAGATAGCTCCACCCTGCCTGGTGTGGCTCAGTGGATTGAGTGCTGGCTTGCAACCCAAAGGGTCACCAGTTCAATTCCCAGTCAGGGCACATGCCTGGGTTGCGGGCCGGGTCTCCAGTAGGGGGTGCTGGAGAGGCAACCATACACACCAATATTTCTCTTCCTCTTTCACCCTCCCTTCCCCTCTCTCTAAAAAATAAATAAATAAAATCTTTAAAAAATAAAAAGAAGATAGCTACAAAGTCCAAATGTGACAAAGAGTGGTTATCTATATCACAAAATTACTTTACATACAAGTCAATGGCAACAACACAGATAGCAACTCCAATAGAAAATGGGCACAGATATAAATAAGAAGCTATATTTTTGAGAGATGTTTAAAATCATTAGTAATCAAAGAAATACAAATTAAAAGAACAAGACACCATTTTGCATCTGTGAGATTAGAAAAGGTGAAGACCTGGATAAAGCTGAGTGGCAGTGAGACATAAGAAGCATAAGGAACCTGGAGCACATTTAGCAGGACAGAGACTGGTACAGCCATTGTGGAGAGAATCTGGCACCATTTACTCAACTCCCGTGTATGCAAGCCTATAATCCAGCATTTCCCTTCTATCCCACAGATAAATTATACAGCTTTATAAGGATGCTCACTGCAGAACATGTATGGTGTTAGAGAGAAGGGACAAGCTGAGTGTCTATCACAAGGAGAACATACAAGAAATTATTGTGTACACACAGCATGGAGTATGATGCAGCGTTCAAAAACAAAGAATTAGATGTACATATAGAAACGTGGATGGATCTTAAAAGTAGTACTTAGGGAAAAAAGCAAAATGAAATATAGCACTATAAAGTAAAATAAGTATATGCACGGAAAACCAAACATCCCCACTTTGCAAGATCCTATACAGACAGAGAAATACATGAAAAGCATTAGAAAGAGTACCTATGAGGCATAAGGTGAATTAAAAACAAAAGAAATCTTTTGCCCTCCTTGCATGTTAAGAAAGGATTATTCAAATGACCTATGATAAATACAAAATTAGGTTTCCTTTCCCAAAGTTTCCAACTTTCCTAACAACAAAAGCTTCTTTGGTTGCCAGCTCAGTTGATGAGTAACAGCTTTTCATCCTTTTTCAAACAGGAAGGGAAAAATTCAGGGATAAGCAGAGCACTAAAGGGATCAGCAGAGAATATTCAAGAAACAGTGTTTTTGTTCTCCTGACCTGACAACGTGACTGAAAAGGCCTGGTTACCTCTCGCTTTGGGTGACTCAGCTAAAGGCGTGTCAGCCGCGTCAAGTTTTCAGGCCATTTGGAGCTCTTTACTTTTAGAACCTTTTCACATGCAACCCTCAGCCTCCCCGTGGAAATATTCCACACTACTTAGAATCATAAAATTCTGGAGCATGGTTTAGGGTCACACAGCTAGCATACAAGGGAAGTCCCTTAATCCCCTTCTGTCTATACTCGCTCAACCCGGCAGCAACTCTGTCAAAACTTGAGTCATCACGAGCATCACTGCTCAAAAGCCTGGAATGGCTTCCTTCCCCCTCACTCAGAGTAAAGGCCAGAGTCCTCACAATGGCCTACAATGACGTGCCCCCTTCCCACTCCCATCGCCTCTCATCTGCTGCCACTTACCCCTCGCCCACACTGGCACTGCCTGGCCACCATTACCTCACCATCCCTCACACATGTCAAGCATGCTCCTGCATCCGGGCTTAGAACTTGCTCATCCTTCTGCCCCTTGCTTGTTACCTGCATGTTGTAGATCAAGAGTGATCTTAGTAGAGGTCTTCTTTGACCTATTTGTATAAAAAGTAACCCTGCCCCATACATCCATCCACACTGCCCCCTGCCCTCCACACACCCTTTCCCACTTATACCTCTTTAAAGTTCTCCATAGCACTTACGATTATGTGACTGTTTATCTGGTCACAGAGTTATTTACAGTCTGCTTCCACTCGACTAGAATGTCTATTGCATGAGGGCAGAGCTGTGTCTGTTTCATTCACAGCTGTATCTCTACCACCTAGAATAGTGCCTGGCACAAAGAGGTGCTCAGTGAATATTTGGTGAATGAATGAACAAGTCAGGAGCAAAACCCATGCCTTCAAACTTCGGACTCCTAGCACAGTGCCCTGTTTGCTCCACTGGGCTGCCTTGGTTCTTAGTGGTCACTTCCCTTGTGTTAGAAAACCCTACAAATCTACAAAAGAAAGAATACAGTCTCACTACTCTATGTCTATTTTACATCCTATGGCTGACTTTTATAGCATTGAGGATAAAGCACCCAACCAAAAGTTAACAACTTGGTTTGTTCAATGTCTCTGTCGTTACAGAGCCATTCTATAATCTCATTTTATGGCTGCAACTTTAGACCCTTTGCCTTTCCAGAAGAGAGACTGATATCTCATAATTAACTCCTGACCAGCAAGACTAAGTTATCCAATTTTCAAAATTAGTCTATTCAGATGTTTTCCTGAGCTAGGTATAAAGAAACTATTTAACATTAATTGATATGAAACTCTTTGTAAGTATTCAGCATTAGCTGAAGACCAACCACACTTGAAAAGTTCAGAGCAGATAATCTTGTAACAATGCTAGAGTGTAGGTAATACATTAACTGACTCCAAGAAACAACAAAATAATAAATCAAAAAAATTATTCAAGTCTTATACTTAGCAATAGGTATACAAGTCTCCACTTGCATTTGATTTTAATTGTATTTTTTTAGCAAAAGAAATGTCTCCATACAAATTTAACACTGAAGCATCTGTAATTTGAAAAATCGCTTTTTGCTTATTTTAGCCCAACATTGATAAAGTGACTGGGAGGACTGAGAGTAATAATGAATTTGAAGAATTCACTATGCATCATACAGAAAGGATTTCCCTCTGAGGCAGAGATAAATGACTTTTATCGGCCCTGGAGGCTTTTTAGACTGCAGCCTCCAAGCACAGGGAAGATAGAAACCTAAACACTGTCTACTTGACCTTCAGGACCAGAGCCTCATGGAGTCTTGCATTATGTTCTAAAAATGAATAACCATCCTTATTTTTTAGATCTTAAATAGGTGACTCAAGAATTGACTTCTATTCTTTGAGTTGTTAAAAAATAACACAAGTTCAATCAGTGCTTGAAGGAGGCTATGGATATTGCAATGTGGGACAAAGGAATGTGACAAGGGTCTCTGCTGGTAAGGGGGGCACTCTAAAGGAGCCAGAAAAGGAGAAACCCAAAGCAAGGAAGGCTCTGCGTTGGGGCTGCAAGACAAAATAAATAACGTGTACATATTTGAACAGATTGTCTATAAAGATTATTATTATATCTCAGATGACAATATACACAACATGAACACTGTTGAAAAGACATCACATTTTCTGAGGCAGAATGTTCTGGTCTTATTGCAGAAGGTATTTGCGCTCTGCATAGGCCCTAGTCTCAAGTCAGCTTTTAGCTGTTCTCTACCATACACAAAGCACTCCATTCCAGGCTCTGAATTTAAGGGAAATTTAACACTGAAAGATCTGTAATTTGGAAAATCACTTTCCACTTATGTTAGCCCCACACTGATAGAGTAACTGGGAGGGTTGAGAATAACAAAGAATTTGAAGATGCTCTGTGCATCAGGCAGAATTATTTTAAACCTGTTTTCTTAAAACCTTTTGTTGTCACAATGAGTGACACATGTTTCAAATTAACACGTAAAACCAGGGAACATCAGAGATAGAAGGAGGCCTCAGAGATCTTTTAACTCAATAGTTTAGAGAAAAATGGGTACTAGGGGATAAACTAACTTGCTCACCATCTGGAGTCTATTCATGTTGAGAGTAATAAATGCAGCACTAACTCTGAGAAACCACGCCTGCATGCTGACAGGTACTTCAGTCTTGCAAAATGCAGCTATGGATTAATCAGTCCTGCTCTCGCCCTGTAACTCAGCTATGCAAACACTTGGAGCTAAACTACACTCAGACCCTAAATATTAGTGCTACCAATGGCTTGCCATATAACACAGCATCATTAATTATGAAAAAAAAGTTTCAATACTCAATGCTCTTATTTCTGTAAAACAGACCTAATAGCAAATACCAATATTAGAGATTAACTTTGTAAGTGTCTTTCATCAGTGTGTAAATGAGACAAGACAATGAAAGATCAGGAGATTGCTTTTAAAGTGAGGTAGGTTTCTCTCGCATTTAAAATTTAACCCTATACCCCAAACATTCTCCACAGCGCATAATTTGCAGCAGACCTGGCCTATTTGCAACCCCAATATTTCTTCTTTCAACTGACAGCACCGTCGCCCTTTTCGGGGTTATGCGCTTTGAGAAATTGATGCCTGGTGGACATCAGTGCCTGTGGCAGGAAAGCAGGTAGGTGTCTGCGGGTAACTGCAAAACTCCACCGTAATCAGACTGGCATCTCTAGCCAAACAGGTCTTACTCTTGCTTTGGAAAGCATCCCTCCCAGCCTCCCTGACACAGATTCATTAGCACGTATACCGACTGGATGTGACTCTGAGCATGCCAGAAGAACGTCTCCATCTGTAAAATAAGGAGGCTGGGCTAAGGCTGAATTCTTTCCCAGGTCTCAAATTCCGCCTCATCGCTGGAGTGGCAGGGCGGTGCAGTGAAAAGAGCCCGAGGCTTGCTTGACACCATTTAAAAAGCCCACGTCCGCATCCCTCTGACGGCGGGCCACCCAGCCCCTCCAACTCTCTGGGACCTTACAGGACCAGACCTGGCCGTGGACCTGAGGACCCCGAGGCGGGCCCGGCGCCCCACCGCCCTCTGGGCGCTCTCAGCCCGGGCAGCGGCCGCCGCGGGGAAGGGGCGGCGCAGGCCCCGCCGCGCGGCGCGACCCTCAGGGCGCGGGTCCCCTATGCCCGCAGCCCCCGACAACAATCCGGGCTCCCCGCCCAGCCCTGCCCGGCCCCAGACCTGATCTCCGCCGCCTGGCGGTCCCTCGGCGCGGCGGCCCGGCAGCGCAGCGGACAGTTGCGGCCGCCCGTCCCGGGCCGCTGTCACCTCCCCCCGTGGAAGCGGCGGGCGGGTCAATCCAATGTGACTCAGCGCGGCTGCCCCGCCTCCCGCCCCCCGCCCAGGCTTCCGCCCCGCGAGGCCTGAGGCGCCACACTTCGTCCCGGCGCCCACTTCCCGGCCCCGCCCACCCTGTGACGTCAGAGGGCGGTGCTCCGAGGACCTCCACCCGGGGAAACTGAGGCACTGGGGCCGCGCCGCCCAGACGCCGCTGGGGCGGTCCGGGCTCCGTCTGCCCGCGGGCGTCGATTCTGCGTGCGGCTCCGGCTAATAGCTGGTTCCTCTCCTCTGTAGCTCCCTCGCCCCACACCCACCTCCGACCTAGAAAACAGTCAAAATTATGTTTAGGGAAGGCCAGTGCAATTCCTGCCTGCGGTGCTGTCCTCTACGCTACCCCGGGCAGCTCCTTTAACACCGCACGCAATACTTGGCGCTTGCTTCTGTCTGTCCCGGTTTTTCCCTGAGGAAAGTCAGGACACCCGTTGAGAATTTGCAAGCAAAGAATAAACAGAACGCGAGAAGAACTGGACAGGGCTGCGACAACGCTGTGAACTCCTTAGTGAATTCCCCCGTGTATTAATGGTCACAAAGTCAAGCTTGCTTGCATTTCTGTGCTTTAAGTTTCTGAGATCTACATAGAAGATTCTTCGGAATTCAAGAAGATTGTCACTGTGTATGCATAACAGGGAAAAACCTCTATTTCAGAAATTGCACCGGGATATCGTTTCTCCTTTCCTAAAAAAAGAAAAAAAGTGATAAAATATACGTATCATAATATTTATCATTTTAAGTGCATGGTTCTGTGGCATTAAGTACTTTCACGTTGTACAACCATCACTACCATCCATCTCCAGAACTTTTTCATCTTCCCGAACGGAAACAGTAGTCGTTAAACACTAACTCCTCATTCCTCTCCCCTGCTACCCCTGGCAACAACCCTTCTACTTATTTTCGGGTGCTTCATAGAAGTGGAATCATACAGTATTTGTCTTTTTGTGATTGGCTTATTTCACTTGGCATAATGGCCTCAAGGTTCATCCACATAGTCGTATGTGTCAGAATGTCTTTTCTTTTTAAATTGAAATAATATTCCATTATATGTTAATACCACATTTTGCAATCAATGGAGGTTTCCCACACATCTTCTTTCACCTTTTGGCTATTATGAATGATGCTGCTATGAACATGGGTGTACAGATAGGTTTGAATCTGCTTTCAGTTGTGTGTATATTCAGAAATGGGATGGCCAGATCCCATGGTAAGTCTATATTTCATTTCTTGAGGATGCTGTACTGTTTTCCTCCTTTGCTTTAAAAGAAAATACAGAATAAAATCGAATTTTTAGTACATACACCTGGGTAATTCACATGAGCATGAAAGTTCCAAAGACAGTGAGGCAACTTTGGGTTTACGACAATTTTGATCAAAGGAAGAAGGGGGTGGATGAGATAGTAGATTTCAGAAGTGAGAAGGGGTGATCTGTAGTTGGTTGATGAAAAGTGAAATATATATGGTAGGAATATTCTTTTTTCTTTTAATCCTCACCAGAGGATATGTTTATTGATTTTTGATATAGGGAAAATGGGGGGGGGGGGGGAGAAACATTGATATGAGAGAGAAACATCAATCAGCTGCGTCTCATTAAGTGCCCTAACCAGGGATAGAACCGGCAACCTTTTGATTTATGGGCCAACACTCCAACTGCCTGACACGCCCTGCAAGGGCTTACAGAAATGTTCCTGCCAAGCAACTTAGAAACAATGGGGTACAAGGGTTATCTAGCTAGCTGGGTTAGAGTCTTCCTGGCTAATGCTAGGGTAAAGATTCTTAAGGTGATTAAACTAAGGCTCCCTTCCTAAAGCAGGTTTTTCTGTCTGAATCTCTTGGGCAGGAAAATGGGGAGGGAGGGTCAATGGTTCTTTCTGAGTTTTTTGTTTTTTAATAAACAGGTTAAATCAACAATCCAAAAGGAAGCTTTAGGGTGGTAAAATTTTGGTTCCTTTCAGACTTGCCTTTGAAATTTTAAATAAAAGTTTAATCTGGCTAGTGTGGCTCAGCGGATTGAGGGCTGGCCTGTGAAGCAGAAGGTTTCTGGTTTGATTCCCAGTCAGGGCACATGCCTGGGTTGCAGGCCAGGTCCCCAGCTGAGGGTGTGTGAGAGGCAAATGATAAATGTATTGCTCACATGTTTCTCTCCTTCTTTTTCTCACTCACTTCCCCTCCCTCTAAAAGTAAAAAATAAAATCTTTAAAAAAATTTTTCACTTACAAAAGCTAATTGGTAGATTGCTCCATATTTATTGATCCAATCATTCAGTCCTGAGAATGTCAGTTCAGTTAAATTGTTGAGTCTTATTTCAGGAGGCAGTGATGTAGATGGGTTCCCAAAGTAAGGCTTATATTGTGTAAATAAGCAATGAGGTATTTAATAAGAAATACATCTAGGAAAACAAAAGAAAACAAAGCTTCATGATCGGAGCAAATTAGAAACAAGTTTCTGAGTCCGGAAGACTGTCAGTTGATAAGATTTCTATAGATGTGAGGCTCAAGGCTTCTTTTGCTAGAATGAAGGCAGGGAGTGACAATTTGATAGATTCTCCTGGTCTTCAGTTTGAATGTCTCTCACAATGTCACCGGGTGTTCAGGGAAATTCCCTGTGTTGCTTACACTGCACCAGTCACTGAGACTAGGCATGAGCTGTTGTGGTGATTTTTCTGAAGCTTATAGCAGGTCATCTAGCATCAGTTTGTAATTGCAAGACTTCAGGGGGAGAAAAAAGTAGTTTTAATTTCCAATAATTCTAAGGCAAAGGATGGGAGAAAAATGAAACCATAGTTCGGAGGATTGTAGCCAAATATTTAATAAAACAAGAAAAATCCAGGATCCAGTCCAGTTTACAGGTAAAAAATAAAACTTGAGCTGATCTAGAATCTAATATCCACAATTGTGTATTATAGTTTCTATTGAAACACAATTTCTATCTATAAAATCACCCTCATTTTTATCAAAGCTAGCCAAATTAAGACTAATTTATTTTTTTTATATATCCTGTTTCAATGAATTTGGCCTGATTATTTGCATAAATATGGCAAGAATAGCAAATGATCATAAAGGCTCTTTTAAAAATCTGCTCCGTTGAAATTTTTCATAAGGATTCTCCAGGTTGAACTTTAGCCTTTCAAGGCTAAGAAGCCAAGCCGCAGAGTTGCCATCAGCTTTTGCCTGTAGTACCTATAGGTCTGGGTGCATTCCTCAAGTTCTAAGGTCCCCCCAAATGTCTTAAAAGTCTTCATTTGCTGTCTCCAAGGAAAGCAAGCTTTGTTTCTTACCTGAAAGGACTGCTGTGAACCATGTAAGCAAGGTACCAGGCTCTTTTTCTAAGGCACTTTTATTTGCTCCCAAAGTCTATCTTAATTCCTTAACTAAAGCTTTCTGGTCCTCTCTGATTTTGTGTATGTCTCTCAAACATGACATTCCAAACTCTTGGTTAATAAAACCAGTATCAATTGTGTCCTGTTATAAAAGTACAGATTCTTAGTGAATTTATGCAAACAACCATGTACTATGAAAATAATTATACTCATTAATTAAGAGTTTCCAAATTCTGGAGGGATCAGGTAAGGAGAGCAATACAAATGTTTCAATACTGCTTACAAAGCAGTATTTTTTTATTTATAAAAAAATTATTATAATTTTTTAGCAGTAATAATTTACCACATTGCTTTAAATCACAGATATTTTAAGAGAAACAAGTTTTCTTATATCTTAATATTTTAAAGATTTTATTTACTTATTTTTAGGCAGAGGGAAAGGGAGGGAGAAAGAAAGGAAGAGAAACATCAATGTGTGGTTGCCTTTCACACGCCCCTTATTGGGGACCTGGCCTGCAACCCAGGCATGTGCCCTGTCTGGGAATCGACCCAGCGACCCTTTGGTTCGCAAGCCAGTGCTCAATCCACTGAGCCACACCAGCCAGGGCTTATATCTCAATATTTTAAAAAAGCAAACTCTGGTCTTCTACCAGACTACTGATGTACTTAAACTACATGAATAACTAAAGAATGGGGTGCAGTGGAAGTACAGTATTTGTGGGTCTGGGCAGGAGAGTTTTGGAGGCTGAGAAATCCAAGGTCAAGGCCCTGCAGATTCGGTGTCTGGTGAGGGCCCACTTCCTGGTACATAGACTGCCATCGTTTCCCTGTGTCCTCACATGACAAAGGAGCCCTCCTTTACTTTTTGATGCATGTGCACATTGTGGGCAGGAAAATTTCTAGTAAAAATGTCAGTGTTCTGGGTTTTCGCAAATTTGTTAGAAAATGCTTCATTTGCCTGTAAAACAGTGACTTTTCTTCTCTCAATAGTAGGTAATTAACATTGTAAGTCTATTGCCCTTATGTTTGAAGTCAGCTTACCACAACTTTGCTGTGTTCTAGGGATATACTTTTCTAATGTGTTTTGGGCAAAAAGTAAAGTATGCCATATGAAATCAAAATGACATAATAATCAGGCATTTTGTTTAAAAAAAAAACTTTGGATTTCTTAACATAAACCAACTTAACATAAACTGAACTTTTTTTCTTTTACCTAAAAGAGTCCATTTCAGAATGATCTGGTTATTGAATCTGAATCTTTGGAGGTGGGTTCTTTAGTGAGTATGTTTAAGAATCACTGCCCTAAGGCAAATCATCCAAGGCAAAACAATATTTTTTCACTTGTCAACAAAGCTGTGCTGTACATGTGTGATGCAGCCAGTGTTTTGCAGGGGTTTGGGTCTCGCCTGACCAAGACAATAGCTCCCTGCCCCCATGAGGCTCATACTAGTGGATGACAGACAATAAATAAATAAATCATAAATTAGATCATTACAGTTGGTGAGTACTTTGAAGAAAATAAACCAGATGACATGATACATTACAGAGTAGATAATTAAACCCTAATGCCCTGGGCACCCATTGTATGGAATGAATTAACTTCTCTCCTATGCAAGGAGAATGGTACTGGTTATATACAGTCCTTGAGAGAATTGAGGAAGTAAAAGTTCTCATTCAAAATATTTTCTGTATTCTGTGGCTTAGATGAGGATCTGGCCTGCGAAGGGCCAAAGTAAGTGGCGAGAGCCTACTTTGAATATAGTGGCCGTCAGGGCATTCTCTGGGGATACAACATTTACGTGAGATCTCGGTGATGAGAAAGCATCAGCTGAGGAAGTGCGTTTCAGGTAGGAGAAACTGAAGACGCAAAACCATGACATGGAAAACAACTCAGTAAGTTTCAGAAACAGAAAAGAAGCCAGTGTTAGTAAGAAAGTAAGTATAAGATGAAACTGGAAAACAAATGGGTGAAGATCGTTCAGGGCCTGGTGGACCGTGGTAAGGAGTTTGATTTCATTTTAAGTCAGTGCATTGATACCTTATAAAATATCTCAAATTGAAAGGACTGAAATGAAAATATCAAGAGAGATAAAGGTGTTTAAACTGCTTCGTTAGCAATAGTGATAATATCCGCATGTGTAATATTAAATGAAATAGGCGGGGGAAAAGAAAAGGTGGATTCCACACCCCCCATATATTCCTCAATGAACTAAAACACAGAATGGTTTGATTCCTGTACATCTTGAGTAATCTCATTGGTCAAAACTATTTAGATGGGTCATCCTTTGATCTCATACTTAAACCTAAATTCAACCTGTCAGGACATACTGCATCTAAAGTGTCTAGCATTGTTATCATGGGCTGTGCCACTGACTAACAGTTTGGCATGGCTTGGCCCTAAATCAAAGCCAAATCTCCCAGTTTCCTTCTGGAACATATGACATCACAGACATAAGCTGTCATTAGCAATGGCAAGATGTTGAGAGTAACAAACTGCTGAAATAAACCTAAACTGACCTTCCTCATTGTACAAGTCAGCTAGCTATTAATCCTGGAATACCCAGGGGTCCGCCTCTAAAAGAGAAAGGAATGCAGACAAAATAATATATTCTTGTTTTCATTATTAAAGATATGTTTCAACAACTTAGTGGTCAAATAAAGAAGGCATAACATCTTGCCTTCTAAGATGTCAGGTAAGAAAGAGCCACATCTTGGGAATACTATTAACTATTCATCAAATGGTGCCAGAATGTACTGGGACAGAAAGGAAAGGACTCAGGTTGGATGAAGGAAAAAAAGGGAAGGAAAAATCTCATGTTCCCTTGGAGGGAGGGCATCTGTCTAGTGAACTTGTACTAAGGCAAGGCCAACTCCTCAAAGAAGACAACAAAGGCCATTTGATTCCATTTAGGAATAGACCCCAGCTGGCAAGAGGAAAACCAATTCTTGTTTTGCTCTTTTCCTAGAAGTGGAAGAACCCCATAAAGAAGCATCTGAGCTCCAGGACATTATACAGTGTTTATCTGCAGGGCTATTCTTACATATTATGACCGTCGATGTCCTTCCTGAAAGTGTGTCGGGAGCTCTACAGCACACTCCAGAGGAAGGCTGACTCCTGTGGGGCCTGGTGGGACTGCGGTTTGGATGGGATGCTATGCTTCTCTAGCACAGTCTGGGAATGCATTACCTGCTGAAACAGCTGGCCACACTGCTGTCTCCTGCTGAACTTCGGTCAAGTTCATGGTCCCCCCACCCCTATCCCCATATGATAATTATCTGTTTAATATTAGTGTATAGTAGTTCACAGAAATAAGTTATCGATTTCCTACTGCAGTAAGTCAGGTCTAAATTATCCAAACAAAGTAGGGAACTGAATGAAAACGTGTATTATGATTCTTTGGCTTGTGACAGGATTGATCTCAACTGCTTCACACACTGTTGTAAAACGTTGTCTACCTCTCAAGAACAAGTGAATTTATGTTTGTATCCCTCTTGCCTGGCTAAGTGCCTGGAACATAGGTGGACCTAATAAATGAATTAAAATGGTGCTGGAATTTAACAAAATTGTAGTGTCCTTTTGTTGTTTTTATCCATGACCATCCATTCTCCTTTATTTAGTAAGAGTGTTTTCCAAAAAAAAAAAAAGAAAAAAAGAAAGAAAGAATGAAAGAAAAAAGGAACCAACTCTCCTCTACTATCAGTCTCCCATAACAACTCTCCGCCTTCTAGGAGGGGACGTATAACCCCAGACTGATCAATCATAGTCAGTGTGATTGTTTTAGGGATAGGCACATACCCCAATTTGTGCTATGGATTCAGGCATAAGAATCAATAGTTTGTGGCTAGACTGGTAGAATACAGGGTAAAAACACCATTGATCATCTAGTCCCCTCATGAGGAGAGCCTGTGTGAAACTGATGTCACCACCAGAGACAATGAAACCCAGAAATGGAGAAAGATTCCAGATCACATAACTGGGACACCTAGATCCAACTGTGTCTGAAACCCCTCTTATACATTTTTATTTGTTTGAGCCACTGAAGGTCCCATTTTTAAACTACTGGTTCACAAATGCCAGTCCAAGATGATGTATTTACTGTTCCCAGCAAAATGAGAAAAATAACTCAATTCACAAGATGTTTAGAGACTATATTTTTCCTAATTCTTAGCATTAGAGTATTTATGAATTGATGCTGATAGCAGATAGAAATTGTATTTTTCCAATTGTTCTTAACAGAAAATTAGGTAGTTGGTGGACCCGCTCTCTAACTCTCTGTCTTAGTCTGCTCCAGCTGCTATAACAATCACCGTAGAGCAGCTTAAATTACAAACGCTTACTTTTCACACCTCTGAAAACTGGGAAGCCTGAGGTCAGAATGCCAGCATGGTCGGTCAGGCTCTGGTAGGCTTACAGATGGCCTTCTCTTTGTTGCAGCCTCACGTGACAGAGGGAAGGGGTAGCTGTCTTCTTATAAGGACATTAGTGCCATCCTGGGGGCTGCCCGACTGCCGTTACCTTATTACCTTCCAAAGGTTCCACCTCCAAATATCATCACGTTAGGGCTTCCACATATAAATTTCGGGGGTACATGAACACTCAGGCCATAGCACCCGCCATTAAAATTTTTTATCTGTCTAAAATAAGCCTGGTATAAACTACAGTGTGGGTAAAATGCTGAATTGGGATATACAAACAAAAATAATAAAATTGTGATCCTTTCATATCTTAGTTTATTTAGACTTCATTTGATTCCAGAAAGGATTTAAGAAAACTCACTGAACTCCTTTGATCCAACGCCCAGGATGAACTCTTCATTCCAAAGGCCTCACATGGGATGATCTAAAAGAAAGTCACGGAGGCCTTCCCTCCCTCCTCTGGGGAGCAGGTGTGGATCCAAGTGATGATTTTTCTTGCCCCTGCCTGGACTGTGCAAGAGGGAGCATTGTGTCCACAGAAACAAGCACCACCCCCGAGGGGTTCTCCCCTGCTGGACATCTCTCCAGTCATGAATCAGGGCCCCTGCTTCTAGGTGATGCTTCATCCCATTTGTAGCAGGGCCTTGATGGGGGAAGGGGAAGGAGTGCAGGGAGCATGTGGGGATTGAAAAGAATAAAGGTAGGAGAAGGAAAGCTCCGGAGGGGAAGGGGCATGGGGAAGAACATTAAACGGTGATGGAAGGAATTAGGGAAAGTGAGAGGGGAAAAAAGCCTTTATAAATAGAGGAACCTAGTTTTTGGAAGGAGGAAGAGAATTGATGTTTGTTTAGGCATTTGCCCAGGGGCAATGTTTACTCATGGTTTATAATCCAGAATGGAGTTAGTGTTAAAGCAGAAATGAAGTAATGTCCAGGCAGGACGTGAGCACGATGGGCTGTCAGTGCAGGGTGTGTGTTGGGAGTGTGCGTATTAGACAAATCACAGGACCGCATGTGTGAAGACGATGCTCCAGACACCTGAACTTTGACTTCTCCTGTTCTGATGGCAGATTTGTCCCAAGCCATGCTGTCCCACTTTCTCAATCCTTATTCTTGAAATGGCTGGTCAGGTTAAAGGCGTTCTCTGTGGCCATGGAAAAAGTGAATCTCATTGGCTCACTCAACACTAGACTCAATGTGGTTTGGATGTTATCGTGTTTCTTGGACCTATGCTGGGTTAGGCTTCTAGCATGTTAGATCATAAATCAGGAAGCTAAACACACACACACACACACACATACACGCACACACACCCCCTTAGACCCAAGAGATGCAGCTGCTAGAACCAGCCAAGATCTTTCTTACCCCAGGGTACTTGAGCTTGCTACTCCTTCTGCCAGGAACTTTTATTCCTACCCTTTGGAAGCCTTCCTGTTTCTTATTCTTTACATCTCAGCCCAGATATTACCTCTTCAAAGGGGACCGTTCCTTAACTGTCCTATCTAAAGTAGATCTCCTGGCATTTCCTTTTTCAGCACTGCTTCTCAAGTACTAGTTCTTTTTATGTATTTGTTCATCAACTTGTTTTATTCTTTACCTCTCTATATATACCTCCAAAGAGGTAGAGACTTTGTCTCTCCAGTTTACCACTGTCTCCCAGCTCTTAACACAGAGTTTGATTCAGAAATGGGATTCGACTATTTGTCAGATGAATGAACCAGTATACGAGCTGCTGTGAATCCATGTCCTGGGTCTTCAACAGATACAAATGTGACACTGTTGTATTGGGATCTTCTTGTTTTTACAATAACATTTCGAGCTGTAGGAAATTGTGTATGGCTATTTAAAAGGGGCCCTGCACCAGCTTGGCCTTCCAAGTGCCCTGAAGGTGGACAGAAGGGGTTGGGATGTTACACGCTGTTTATCGATTTTGATCCTTTGGGAAAGAGGGAGGAGCCGTAGTCTCTGGACAAGCTTTACATTTTCTCATTTTCATATTTGTACCCATGATGCATGGGCACAATGCAGTAACATGTAATTGGGTACAAATAATGGGTTATTTGAGGCAAGGTATACAGTTATCCAAAGGCTGAACTCTGTGCTATCAGAGACGTGTGCTCTTCAGAGAAAGAAAATGCTGTCACTGTCACCTCCTGGGTACAGTTGACTATACCAGCCATCTTATTTTAAAAGGGTTCTATTTTTCTTTCTGTGCCTTTTTTTTAAAACATACATTCACTTGAGGTAGGAGCATGGCAGCTCTACGACTCAGTACAATGGTTACCACCGGTTAATTGTGTTTTATTTATTTATATCCTACCTAATTTACAAAAATATGTGGGATAGTTTATTAGTTTTCTATTACTGCATAACAAACTAACCCAAATATAGAGGCTTAAAGCAGCACGAATGTATTACCTCGCAGTTTCTCTATTGGTCAGGGGTCAGGGTGCTGTTCAGCTGGCTCCTCTGCTCTCACAGGCTGCTTTCCGGTGCCGGCTTGAGCTGAATCAGAGTGTTAGCACAATTCACTGCCTCGTGGTGTATGACTGTGGTCCCCATTTTCTTGCTAGCTGTTGGTCGGGACAATTCCCAGATCCTAGGGGCCGCTCCCCCTCATAGGTAGTTCATAACGTAGCCGCCTGCTTTCTTCCTTCAAGGCCGCCAGAGAAACTCTGCTTATAAAGGTTTCATCTGATTAGGTCAAGCCCACCCATGACAATTTCTCTTTTGATTAACTCAGAATCAACTGACTCGGGGCCTTGATTACGTCTGCGACACAGTCACGGGAGAGAGATCTCATCACAGTCCCAGGGTCTGCCCATGTGCAAGGGAAGGGATTATATTAGGCAAGGGTCACTGGGAGGCATTTTATAATTCTGCCAACCATGGTTTAGAATAATTTTTAAAAAGACGCTCAAAACTATTTATACTAGCTAAAAGAAAAACTGAAAAAGGAGAGAACAAGGGGGGAAATGTGAAAAAAATCCCAGAGATCATTCACTCATCCAATACGTATGATGAATTTATATACGCCAGGCAGTATTCTAAGTGCTGAGCGTCTTTTCACTAAAATGAAAAGATAGTGTGGTTATAGTTTATAGGAGCAGTTATCTCTTTGGGAAGCAAAACCAGGTCCGAAATTATTAGGTATCATCCTATCTGAAAACTAGAGGTTCTTTCTTATCTAGTCACGCTAAGAGGAGAATTATTATGTTATGGAATCTTCAGTTTAGAAAGAAAAGTGCCAGAAAGAATAAGGAACTTAAAAACACCATCCAGATCCCTTCCTTCCAAACTTCCCCTCACACCTCTAAGTCCTTGATGTCCCTGTCAGCCTTATTATCAGTCGGCCTGGCAAGTGCCAATCCTCTGAGGAGGGGCTGGGGCAGGCACTGTTACCCTTATTGCTGATTTAGGAGAGTATGATCTTCAGTCCTCACAAACTCCAAGGGAGGTAGATATTACCTTTATTTTTTCCCATGGCTCTTTGGCCTTTTGGATAAGATCAAGCGCAGTACCTTTATTTTTTTTTCCATATGCAACTATGACTCAGAGAAGGTAAGTTACTTGTTCAAGGTCTTATAGCAAATAAGGAGCAGAACTAGGACTAAAACCCAGGTCTGTCAGAGTCCAAAACCCATGCCCTTAACTATAGTATTCTCACCCCTTAGGAAACACCGTCTGTCTGCGCTGGCCTTCTATGCAAGAGATTTCCTCCTTAAAATGAAACCCTAGCTCTTAAATAGAAAGGGCAATGGCCAGGAAAATGCTGAACTAAAGCTGGAGGCTTCCTTTGAGTGCTTCGAATCCCGCCCTCTCCCCCCTATTAACTGTGATTTCACATTCTTTCTCAATATGCTGCGAGAAATTTTCATACGGTTGTGGCCAGACCCTGTATTTTCCACATAACACTCTGTCTATATAATCACTTCCAACTTGAGTGAATTTTACTCGGGATAGTCTTTAGAATTTGGTTGAAAACCCACATCTCCTTTCGTGCATAACCCCCCCCCCCCCCCCCAGGGAGGCTGGCAGGAAGGGTCGCGATGAGACCAGGAGATTGAAGAGGGTAACCAGGGGGGACTCAGGAACTGGAGGGCTGCCAGGTGTTTGCCCATCTGTGTTGCCCTACCTGGTTTCAGGCCACCTTCCCCCTGGCTCTCAGCAGTCTCTCCACTGACTCGGCCTTGTCCGGCTCCAGCCTGCTCTTCGGGCTCCAGCCAAGGCAATGATTCTAAAGCTGACTCTGTCACTCCCCTCAGCAGAACCCTTTAACGGCCCCTTGTTCTTCTTGGGATAAAGTCCAGACTCTGTAATATGGTTCAAATAGGCTGGGTCCTTCCCCAGCCTATGGGCTTCCGCCTTCTGCGCCTCACTCACCTCCCACCAGTCGCCCCTTCCTGCCACACTCAATTTCTTGGCAGTTCCTTGAATACCACACCCTTGGGAGCCTCCAGGCCTCTGCTCTTGCAGTCTCCTCAGCCTAACTCTTGCTCCCCTATTTCTTTTCACCTGGCCAGAGCCTCTTTACCTGACCTCACATATCTCCCCTTCAACTTCACTAGCTCTCAGGTGCCTTTCCTGATCTTCCCAAGTCGATAGTGGGACCCATCCAAGGCTCTCTGCCTCTCACTCCAGAGTTTGCTGAATCATAGCAATTATGACAGTGCAGTGTAATGACCTATTTATCTTCCCCAATAGACCGTGGCTGCACTGAGATCACTGGCTATATTTTCTTTCCTTTGTATTCTTTGCATTTATTGAGAGCAAGGACTCAGTAAGTGCTCCACAGATGGATGAATTAACGAAAGAGTGAGTCCGGCTGTGCCAGGGAAAGCACTGTGACCCTACTTTGCGAGCACCAGCTCTGTTAAGTGACTATTCCAGGGAATCTGAAAACAAATAAGTGATATTCAGACAATCTGGAAAAATTGAATGTATCTGGCAACTTCAGGCATAAAATTTCACTGAATTGTAAACAGCCCTCTCAAGAAGCTGCTTCTTTACAACATGAACGAAGGAACCAAGGAATATGGGATTCAAATGGGGAAGGAAGAAAAAATGTAGAGAAAGGACAATTTACCTGAGAAGAAAATACCCTTTCCAAATGGGGAAAGATACATTTCTATCTGCTTTCCTTTTGACCACAGACTGAGAGATTGCTCAAGTAACAGAAGAATAAATCATGTGTTAACCCTAACATTGAATGGTCTCCTGCAGAGGACGGGCCGTCTCGGCCAGAGCACCTGTTTTCTGATGGGTGGGACAACTTGTTGAGAGGAGCTGAACTGCTCGATGTTAAGAAAGGGCTGGGTTAGTTAGAGGCTGCAGTTGGGCAGTGGGAAGGCTGAGAGGGCGGGAGGAGGCGAAGCAAGTAGGGGGAGCTGGAGCCTGCCCCTCTAACTGAGGCTGAGCCCTGAAACAGGGTGCACGGTAAACCCCCTACCAACCCTTGGGGACAGGGAGCTTGGGACCCCCAACATGCCCAGTGGGGGGTGATGAACTTGTGTGTGGGTGTGGTGTGTGAGGAAAGACTGCACGTCCCTTCACGGCCTTTAGTACCATCTACTGTGCTCAGAAACACTTTCAGGACAAATGAGTTTATCCTGGGGAACCGAGCAAGAGAGCTGTGTATCGCTGACACAGGGTAGGGCAGGACCATCCCACAGGAGTTTTGCATTGCACTTATATACCCAGAAACTGGGTGAAAAGATACATATTGTTTAAAATGCCCATGTACAAAAATGGGCAACAATGGGACCAGGTGTCTGTGTGTGAAGTCCTTTTCTTATCAAGAATCTACTGGCTTTTGTTGAAAGGGTCCTCTGGGATTTCAAATTTGGTCACCTGGTCTTGCTATGGGAACAACATCAATGATGAATCAACTCCTCATATCAGCTATTCCTTCAGAAATTTTCCTTGAGAACCTATGACTCTATGCTAGACTCTGTTTCAGACTCTGTGCTAGACTATTGGCAACAGAGTGGCCAGCCGGTCAGCACCAGTCTCTGGATACAGTATGGATTGGCACGGAGCCTTCAGTGCCTAAACCGCTCCCCGACAATCAGAAAATCTTACTGAGCACTGCTGAATCTATATACTACTTTATCAGAGAGGCCTTACCCCTGGAATAGATGGAGACCATTCTGAATCGTTCTGAATACGTTTATATTTAAATATGTCCCAGAAAATAAAATAGAAAGAATGCTTCATTTGATTGGAGACAGGACCAAAGCCTTTCTGAAGTGCTCCGCAGGCCACTGTGAATCGCTGTAGATTTCAGGCCGGGACTTGGCTGCTGCCCTCTCTGTATCTTTCACTTGGCTACCCAGGGCTGTACTCGCTTTGGTAAGACTCTGCCTCCAGGTGCTGCTTTGGCAACTCAGTTACTTGAGGGATGCTTCTCTTGAGTTGGAAATCAACCTTGAAGAAAAAAAAAAAAAAAGTAAGCGAAGAGAGTGGAGGAATCAGCTTTCAACTTCCTGGAACTGAAATTGGAGAAAGACCTGTTTGGACCCGGTTTCACCAGAGTTGCAGGTTCTGAGGGGTGGGGAGCAAAGAGAATTATCACAGCAATGACCCAGAACAGCGCTGGTAGCATCACATAGGCTTGGCTGATAATCCCCTTAAAAGTGCTACATAATCACTGGTGATACATAGGGTGTATATAGAGGAAATTAATGTTCATTTATTTTTTATGCATTAGGAAAAAAAACCCCTCTATCTACACCTCAAGCCATGACCTCACCAATAATGCTGCCTAAGATAAGGACTATGGTACTGTAATAATCCCCTATACACTGACTGTGTGAATCATAGGTATCGTGCTCAGGCATGCTTTGGCCTCAGGCCCTTAGAACTAAATGTTCTGTCATAATCAGTCAGAAATATAGATAGAAGAGATAATATGGATCATTAGATGGATTCTTGGGCTCCAAATTTCCACGTGCATTAATGCATCATTTCCAGGAATACATGGCAACTTTCCTTCTAGCGGTGGCACACAGATATGAAGATGGTATTGACTGACAAACCGGGATACGCTGGCCGTGCAGGAGCTCTGGCACATCCCAGAAGCACAGGCAGAGGGAGTGGCTCAGCCTTCTAACCACACTCCCTTGAGGCATCCTCGCCTCTCAAGCCCTTGGAACGGTTCGAGCGGCAGAAGCCAGCTGGGAATTAAAAATCTTGCAACTAAGAGGACCCTCCGCGGGTTATTTCTTGCCCCTTCCACAAAAATCCACAGCCAGCTTTCCCACTAGTTCCCCAAAGCAGGGACAGTCAGAGCCAAAGGCACTGTCCTCATTATCTCCTATATAGTAATACAGGGAAGGGAGGGAGCTGTCGGGGGAGGGGGCACGGAGGGAGGGGAGAGAGAGCAAAATGGGGAAAGGACAGAGGGAAATGAAAGGAACATGGCATTCTAGAAGGCTGCGGAGAAAGGCCAAGGAGAAGCCAGGACTCTGGGAGGTATCTGAAAGAGTCTCAACTTTAACGTGAAAACCCTCCAGTCAATGATCTTTTGCTTTTCTCTTCCCCCAGCCAGGTGGATCTCTGCTCTAAAATGGGAAGAGAGACTCTACTGTGATGAATAAATGGATTCTTAGTTGTTATGTTATCTGTGAATTGTATCTGAAAGACAGGTTTTCCCCTCTCTTGAATTATATGTGATACAATAATGGGTTATGTTAATTTGTTTAAAGGCTCTATGACAAAGGAGTTGAAATATTTTGAAGCAGAGTATGTTAAGCTAGAAAATTTAGAGTTGATTGCATTTGGCACTGAACAGACCTCCTTTAATGCAAGACTCATGCATGCAGCTGCTTAACTGTTGTTTGATTTTAGGGTAGATAAGGAACAGAAGGTCTCACAAGAAGAAAGAGAAAGAGAATATGTTGGTTGGGAAATTGGGGCTAGGGCACAGGCTGCAATGGAAGAGTTACCCTTTGCTTCCTGCCTTTGCATGGAGTCGTTTATAAAATGCAGATGGGAGTGGATGGACAGGGAAAGGAGAAAGGGAAACTCTCTAGAAATTTCTGAGGGATTTTCAAAGGATTTAAAAAATTCTTTACTCTGATCCGTGTGTTAAAAAGAGGAAGTTATGAACACAGGTAATGAGCTTAGCACAAGGCCCTGTTACATGCTGGCTAACAAGACAGCCCTGAAATCCCACAGGTTCGAATCGTGGCCCCCACCACTTATTCTCTGCAATATTGGACAAATTTCTAACTTTCTCAAAATTTCCGTTTCCTTAGCCACAAATGGGGATACTTCTATCTACCTCACAGGGTTGTTGTAAAGATTACATAAGATAATTCTGGAAAGTTCTCTTATAGTGTCTGATACACAGTAACTGTTTAATAAGTAGTTAAAAAAAAAAAAAATCCTACCTAGTCCTGCCTGGTGTGGCTCAGTAGATTGAGCACCAGTCTGTGAATCGAAAGGTTGCTGGTTAGATTCCTGGTCAGGGCTTACGCCTGGTTTGCAGGCCAGGTCCCCAGTTGGGGGCGTGTGACAAGCAACTGATCCATGTATCTCTCACATTTCTCTCCATCTCTTTCTCACTCTCTTCTCCTCTAAAAGTAAATAAAATCTTTTAAAATAATAAAAAAAAATTAAATCCTACCTCTATTTGTAAAGACAAGCTACTTGACTGTATGGAGTTAACAGGGGAAGAAGGAGGGTCTGCTAAGCTCTAGGGCTGTACAGAGAAGTAGCTAGACACAGCGAGGAGGCCCTCGGGGAGGGCTGGTTGTAGGAAAGCAGGTCTGTAGATGCTCATTAAATGGGACTGTTCCATTATCTTTTCTTTGTTTGAGAAATCCGAGGATTCGAGTCCATGATCACCAAGCCTCTTTAGCTCTAAGATCCTAACCTAATAACCTAATAACCTAATAACCAGAGCTCAAAAGGTACAGGCTGGTTCTGCTGTGGCTCTGCGCCACCCCACAGACTTGGGCCTCCCCAAGGACCTCACCAAAAAAGCCAAGTTTGTGAGGGAGGTGATCCCTCTATGTGGTTTTACCCTCTATGAGCGGTGGGCCACGGAGCTGCTCAAGGTCTCTAAGGACAAGAGGGCCCTGAAATTCATCAAGAAAAGGGTTGGGACACACATCCCTGCCAAGAGGAGGAGGGCAACATCCTTGCAGCCATGAGGAAGGCAGCAGCCAAGAAGGATGGAGCCCCATTCTCTGTGTGTGTGTCTGTTCAGGGAAAAAAAGAAAAAAAAGGTCCAGATTGTAGATGAAAAAAGGTCTTTGCTTCTCATGTAAAGAAAGCTGTGGAGAGTTGAATATTGGAGAACAACTGGTTATTGGCTGAGCTGAGCGGAAAGCAAGGGGCTTGGGCACCCAGGGCACCAGAGGGGGCAGAGTGCCATCTGGTGGTAGCCTCTGTGGATGGCACAAACGAATGCAATTCATGGGAGCCCGTGTATCTGGGCAATGTCTCTGGGATGTTACAAACTAACACTTTTCGGGCACTTTCCATGCGTCAGTGCATGCTTTATGTGCACTTTCTCATCCCAACCTCTTGTGAAGGACGTACTATTACCACCAATTTACAGAAGAAGAAGCTGAGGATGAGCGTGATTACGTAATTTGTCCACATTGTATGGACAGAGGAGCTGGATTTAGAAGCAGACAGTGCTTTTAATCACTGTGCTATGTTAAACTGGAGAAAATGAAAAGTCAAAAGGAAGTGGTGAAGGATATAACAGGGAAGTGACAAAGAAAAATTAGCATATGAGAGCAATGAATTTTTTTATGATGAAAGAAAGATTAGCAAAGATTAGAGAACTACACAATTCGTTGGCTGTGACTCTGTATAAGTGACCTTTACAGTCCTCTGTAAAGGTCAGCCTAACTCACCACTTTTGGTTCCCCAGGACCCACGGTCACAATCACGGTCTCTGAGTCGAACCCAGGTGCTGAGGCAGTGACACTGTATGTGCCTGGAAGAAGCAGCCGGAAGTAGTCGCCCTTGTCACCTAAAAGTTAAAGGAATGTGATCAGAAACTGCCCAAAATAGCATTTTCATATGAAAAACAATTTGAGGATTTCAGCTGACCCCAAGCTTAATTTTTCTTAATAGGTGATGAAACTGGTTAATTCTAAAACAATCATAGGCTATTTTACACGATAGGAACATGGACCTCAGCTCCTGGGAAGCAGGAGCTTCACAGTGCTCTGCACTGAGGAGTTGGGTTTAGTTCTAGACACTGTATCGTTTAAATTCATGTCCAGAAAAAGGTCACCAGGAGAAAGGTTGAATATCTATAAATGTTTTTGCCTGGCAAAGAGAATACATGAGACCTCTGTTTCAATGTTTGAAAAGTGATTGTGAAGAAGTGTGTACATAAGGAAATAAGCATGAGAACTTTGGGCTTAAGGTGCTAGGAGAAAGATTTCGCTCGACAGAAACAAAAACTACTGTGACACACAGGACTTCCGAAGAAGAAACGGACTGCTTTATGAAACTGTGAGTCCTTCAGCAGACACTGAATGAGGGGCCCTGGGAAAGCTACGCGGCGGAGCAGTGCCCAGCCTGCTCTGATGGGCGGGTGGCCCTGGGCTGGACGAGCTGCTGTCTCAGAGGTGTCACGTGTGTGTATTCTTATACTGAGTGGGAGGGCTGGATGAAATGACCTATGAAGGTCTGATTTTGAGAATCCCATTTTTAATAGTTCTTCCATCGCCTTCCGAAGGGGAAAATAAAATTCAAAAGAAGGCCTGTTTCTCTGCGGCAAGGATGTAGCGTTTTGGCTGATGACATTACCTTGCTTTTGAATCAATAGTGATCGTGCCTTTAAATGGCTTTTAAATATACAGCAATGAACAATTGAAATAAAGTGCAATTGAGAACAAGACAGACAATAAATAATGAGAAAGTCTCTTTTCTGCCCCTTACTTAATGTCTAAAATTTACTTTAAAACACTTCAGCAGAAGCAGCATGTCACTATGCACATGCGAGACAGTTTAGGTCACACCCCAGGGCTGTCATTTTCTTAACCAGGGCTCACATCCAGGGGTAGTAGCCAGCGGTGTGTCTGTCTACTCTAAAGGCCCACTTCCCGATGCAGCTATGAGTGAGGGCTTCCGCTACCCTTATCTCTAATCACACTTGATGCTTTGCTGAGTCGTATAATGAATGTTACCAATGAGTATTTTCAGTGTGGAAATGAGTAATTTATTACTTTAGCATATGGGTATTGGAAGTGGGCCCTTATTAGTGATATTAGTGGTATCCATTCCATGGTGGTTGTCTAGAATGTTTCTGAGTCATTCCCTACCCTTGCGTGAATAAGTTATAAGGATCTAGCAAGCCCTGAAGCTCTTAGGGGTGCCAGAGGCTTGATCTCTAAACCCTCCTGGGCCCAGCCACTGGTCTGATACTTGACTATAAGGCTATAGAGTTTTGCCTTCAGAATATCGCTACCTTTGCCTTTAATGAGCCTGTCCTGTAAGATGTGTTTGGATCATCTTGAGTATGAGTTAGCTGGCTAAGATTTCATCTAGTTTAGACAGACTGTCTGAACTGTAAGGTGCCTGCCTGGTGTGGCCAAATGCGCCTGAGCCTCACTGGTATCAAAGTTGTGGGGAGGAGGCAGGCCGATCTCACTACCCCTACCCGTTGGTAGCTACTGCCTTACTCTAAAAACAAAGCAATCCAAAAACTCCTCCAAGCCAGCCATGATCAAACTGGGCCGGGGCAGTGTGCAACACCATTGTGCCATGAGATATTCTGTACCATTCTAGGAGGTTCTGTCAACCTTGCCCTGCAACAAGTCTATAGAACGCATCTTGCTAACTTTGCCCTGAATGGAGATATAGTGAGATACTGGGTCAGGGACAAGACTAAACATCTGTATTCCAGTCCTTTCCATTTCTACCTCATTTCACAGCAGTACGTGACCTATGCATAACTTCAAACCCAGAAAACACCCCTAACAAAGTGATCTGAGGAAGTGGCTCCTGAATGCTCAGGGAGACATTGCATTGGCACCTTCCTGGTCCTTGTCTTGTAATGCACTGTTCCCATGTCTATCACCCTTTCTCCCTCCAGTCCCCCACCCCACAGTGGCCTTGATGTCCCAGCTCGTCTCCCTGGCTCCAATTTGGCCTCCTCACTATGCTGAACAAGAAGAGGGAATGGAAGCATGCTTCTCACACTACTAGGTAGTGGCCACCTACTTGAAGTGACATCATGGTTAATCCCACTGACAGAAATGACAGCCTCAGGGACATTATTATTATTCTCATCAAGCACCATTCCCTTGATGCCATGGTGTACCTGTAGGAAAAGACATACAGTGTAACTACAATCATAGAACATTGTACAGTGTTTTAAAGTCCCTAAAGCCCTGTCTCACATGCTTCTGCATTTGGTTTTCACACCAATTACCCTAATAACCCCTTAACTGCTCACAATGATCCTGTTAAAAATCTAAGTCAAACCATGTCATCGGTCTACCCAAAGTCCAACTTGGAGCAAAGGCTAGTTTTGATTCTCATGGTCTATGAAGCCGCAGCCTCAGCAAGCCGACTGAGCTCCTCTCCTGCTCCCCTCTCCCGCGCTCCCATGATTATTCCAGCCACACTGGTGTCCTGTGATAAAATACACACAACACACAATTTACTATTTGAGCCATTTTTATGTATACAGCTCAGTAGTGTTAAGTATATTCACATTGTGTCCAGAACTTTTTCATCCTGCAAAACTGAAACTGTAAAAATACAATAAAGAATAAATTTTTTAAAAAACTGAAACTCTCTACTCATTAAATAAGTCCCACCTCTTTCTCTTCCCAGACCCTGGCAACTACCATTCTACTTTCTGCCTATGAATTTGACTACTCTTGATACGTCTTTAAGTGAAATTACAGGGTATTTCTCTTTGTCTGATTGGCTTATTTCACTTGGTGTAATGTCCATAGGGTTTATTCATGTTGTAGCATGTGGCAGAATTTCATTCTTTTTAAAGGCAGAATAATATTCCATTTTATGTATATACCATATTTTGTTTATCCATTTATCTCTTGTTGAACACTTGGATTGTTTCCACATTTTGGCTCTTAAGAATGCTGCTACTATGAAAAACTGACTCTTTGAGGTTCAGCTTTCAGTTCTGGGGGGTATACACCCAGAAGCAGATTGTTGGCTCATACAGATCACTTTTTAATTTTTTGAAGAACTGTAGTACTGTTTTTTGTAGCAGCTTTCCCATTTTACATCCCCACCAGTAATGTACAAGGATTCCAATTTTGCCACATCCTTGCCAATATTTGCTATTTTTTATCATTGTTTTTATAAGGTTTTATTTATTTTTAGGGAGAGGGGAAGGGAGGCAGAAGGAGAGAGAGAGAAACATTGATATGAGGGAGAAACATCAACTGGTAGCCTCTCACATACACCCCAACGGGGGACTGAACCTGCAACTCAGCTTGTGCCATAAACAGGAGTCGAACCAGCGAACTTTATTTTGTGGGGTGATGCCCAACCAGCTGAGCCACACCAGTCCGGGCTTGTTTGTTTCTTAATAGCAGCCATCCTAATCGGGGCGAGGTGGTATGTCCCTGTGGTTTCGGTTTGGAGTGCCCTAATGACTGGCGATGTTGAGCATCTTTCACGTGCTTGTTGTCGGCCTTGCAGTCACTTTTGTGTCCTCACCTCTTTTCTCTAGATATTTGTGTGGTCCCCTCACTTACCTCCTTTAAGTCTGTTTAAATGTCACCTCCACTGTTTGGCTTTCTTCATGGCATTGAACAGGTTATAAAATTTATTTTACTACTTTGTTTATTGTCTATCTTTTCTCACTAGAATATCAGCTCCATATGGACAGAAATTTGTCTGTTTATACTCATAATCCCCGGCGTATCGTACAGTGTTTGACAGATAGTGGTGCTCAATGATGGTGAATGGATATAATTCATTGGTACCAGCCCGGATTGATGAGTCAGAGCACAAGTCAGACTTGAGTCACACAGAAAGCCTTCCCTATCATTGGACAACTCATCTCTTTCTGTGACCATGAAGGATAAAGAATTCAATTTTACCTGTTCCAAGAATTGGATTAGGGCCTCCCGATTACCGAGCCACTCGCGCTGCAATTCCTCTTGGCGGGGAAATTTGTCGCAACTCAGTTCCAGCGTGATCTCGAAACAGTTGGTATGGAGATAGTTAAAGTCTTGCATTCCTAGGGGAAAGAGGGCAGTGGCCGGTTGGTACAACCAGATTCTCACCCAACCTATGCCCCCCTCAGCTCTCTTTAATCACAGTTTCTCCTTACACACCTCATTATCTTCTACCTCTTTTTTTAAAAAAAAAGATTTTATTTATTTACTTTAAGACAGAGGGGAAGAGAAGGAGAAAGAGAGGGAGAGAAACATCACTGTGTGGTTTTTTCTCACATGCCTCCTACTGGGGACCTGACCTGCAATCCAGGCACGTGCCCTGATTAGGAATCAAACCAGTGACACTTTGATTCACAGGCTGGTGCTCAATCTGCTGAGCCACCCCTGCCAGTGCTCTATTCTACCTCTTGATCTACCTTTACTTCTTCTCCATGGAACCTTTCCCCAGTATCTTAGCTCACATGTCTTGGTTATTGTTCCAGTTTTCTCTCTTCATAAATGCCCATTTTTGGCATCTCTACCTCAACTTTTCTTTCCCATTGGGTGACTTAAACTCACTTCTTGTCTCCCTTAGCATGTCCAAAATCTGCTTGTTGGTTGTGCTTTAACATTAGACTAGGCACATGTACTGTTTTCTGGGGGACAGATTTCCTCTTTGGATCGTGATGTCCTCCAGACCCGGGAGGTTAGAGATGAGACAAATATCTTGCTTTCCCATCCCTCCACCAGAGGACACAGCACTAGCCTGAAAAACAGTTATCCAAGGAACACAGCACCCTGAGAAAGCAGAAAGCAGCTCTGTATTTTGCTGCCATTTAATGCTGGCTTGCTTCTATCTCCTACTTTATTCAATTGAATTAATTATTTTAAAACATGTTTCTCATGATTGGAATGGTCTTTATATCACAAATGTATTTGGTTAAAAAAATCACCCATTTATACCCTGGAGGAAAACAGGTCCCCCACTGTAGGGGGACACAGGAAAACCCCTACATCTAATTTGTCAAGTTCAGATGGACATCCACACTTCTATGTCAAATCTTTTAGTTTTAAAATTCTCTCAACTGATGGAAGATTATATGGACAACTCTCATTATTTAGTGACTCACCACATATTCATAGTATTTGATGTTATCTTGTACTTTATTTGTTGTTCTGTAGATTTTCAGCGTATATTTATTCTCCCTAGTAAAATGACACTAACTTGAAAAAAATGCCCTTTTAATTAACTCTCTCCTGCTCTCTGAGCAAATGTGTGCAAGCAGCTGTTACACAAAGTTGGAAAACAACTATAGGCTGTTTTATCGCTTCTTTCTCAGCATCACAGTCACGTGGAAGGATGCATCTTTTAGCCAAGTACAAGTTCCTAGGCCTCAGGAGTTTCTGACTCAGTGAGTATGAAGTGGGACCCCCAAATTTGCATTTCTCATGAGTACCAGGCAGTGCTGATGATGCTGGTCCAGGGACCACACTGTTGGACCAATTATTTTAATACACGTAATGACCTTGAAGTTGTACGAGTTTAATTTGGGGCAATGATTCTCAGTGGAGGCAGGGGCCATGCTTTCCTAGACGATGATGGGAAGGGAGGAACAAGTATCACTTGAAACAGTATATTTGTTATTTTATATTTTGGGGAAAAAAAACTATTGCTTTCCTAAGGCAAACTAAAGAAAGTTCAACAAAATCTTCTTGCTTTGTGTTCAAGAGAGTTTCAAGCCACTTTCCTGGTACATGATGATTCCCCAACCTCCCTCCTCCCTGCTCTCTGTAGGACCGGCTATCAGCTCAGTCCTTACTAGTGAGCTTTCTGCTACCTGGGCTCTGGCCAGGTCAGATCTGAGAGGAGAGGGAAAGTCAACTGGAGAGGGAATCCTGAGACAGGATTCCTAAGAGATCCCAGCTTCCTGCTTCAGCCTCTTCCCTATCTTAGGTTTCTCTCCTGAAGGCTCATAAACAGAGGTTCCATCTCAACCCTTGGTTACGGGGAAAGCCTGGGGAGTAGAGAGAGTGAAACCTTTGCTGGGGGTTTCAGCTACATTATCAGTGGCCAATATCCAGGCAAAGTCCTGCTCATGGGATATGGGCAGGCAGGGTGCAGAGCATATGCCAGGGGAGCGGTTTCTGCCCAGGCCAGCTCCTCTGGTCACCTGTTGGTAAGGGCAGCATAACCCTATGCTAGTTAGAAACAGCCTAACATTTATATGAGGTATCTTCAAATGCTTTATGAGCATTATTTTATCCAATACTTACATCACAATGATGGGGCAAGTATTGTTATTCTTAATGTACAGACAAGGAAACCAAAGCTCAGAGAAGTTATGTAATTTGCTTGAAGCCACATAGCTGGTAAATGGGCAAGCTGGGTTTCAACCCAATGTTCCTCTGAAGCCCACGCTTAACCACTGGGCTATACATTATTTCCCTCCTATGCCCCGATATTCCTTGTTAACCACCAGCTCTAAAAGGCCACAAGGTCTCCTGTCATTTTGATAAACTACAGAAGGCCATCAATACTAACTTAAGACTTTGTTGTGTTCAGATCTCTGCTCAAAGGCAAAATGCTATAGTATACTTGTCATTTCTCTGAGAACAAAGTGGTAATGCCGAAGGAGAAACGAGCCCCACCCCACTTCAGCTGGCAGTGCGGCTGTGGCCGGGCCTCCCCTTACCCTTGCTGAGGGAATACCAGGAAGCCCCATTGGTGATGCCGTCTGGGAAGTAGTCCCCACAGTTCCAGCCGTGGTGCATCCATCCATGTGCATAGGAGTAGACCTTGGCCAGCTGTAGGAAATGTGGGCAGAAATGGCCTTGAGTGTTCCTGACTCCTATGGCAATGTCCCCACTCAGAAGCAGGGTAGAGCCCAGAAATCCCATGAGGTATAAAGAACTGAGTATTGGTTTTAGTGAAAGAAAATACCAGCAGAGATAGAAATGGGGGGTGTGTGTGTCTATTACACTAGAGCTAAGAAACCTGCATTCTGATGTTTCCACTGCCTTGGGACTAAACTTCTTTAAGTGCAAAGTGAGGGGTGGCACTGCATGATATATAAACTCCCTGTTTGGTGTATCTTTCCTTTTCTAAAAAATTCATTCATTTTTCTGTTTTAAATTTATTTTTAATTAGAGGTGACATACGATATTATGTTTCAAATAATATGCTATATATTATAATGTATGATCTATAACAACGTGCGGGAATGTATTCTATTTCAAGTATATTACAACATAACGATTACACGTTTATACACCTTGCGGAGTGAGCGCCCTGGCAGTCTAGGGCTCGTCCCACCCCACACAGGGGTGTTACAATATTATTGACTATATTTCCTGTGCTGTACTTCACATCCCCGTGACCATTTTGGTTACTGGCAATTTGTACTTTTTGTTCTTCTTTTAAGTGTGATTTTTTTCTAGCAAAGTTTTGTAAAAGAAAGGAGCAAGTAAGATAGGCCTTCGCCGGAAAAACACCTGTGTTTTGGGAGTGAGGGTTGTGTTGGTGAGAGAGGAATGTATTTAGCATCTGTCTTCGTTCCCTTTCATTACTATTTATAACAGTGAACAAAATGAGATATACGTGCTTTGCAAAGCAGCAACTAGTATTATTCCCTCTGCAATCCATTAATTGATGAATTTATAATTAATGCTATTGTAACAATTATTTCTATAAATTATGTTATTAATAATATATTAACTATTAACTAACCTGATAATTTTATTCTATTGCTCTTTTGACCTATCATGTAAATCTTTTTTTATGTGCGTGGTGTGTTTTTCATTAATATTCCCTAACCTCTGTAAAATTGCAAATTAGAGCCCCCCAAATGCACATATAATGTCCCTCCCCTGCCACCAGCACAATTAGTCTTTTGGCATATTTCTTGCATGTCATTAGCATAAGTACTTTTTCACACTGTGGTGATTAAACTATAAAAGCTTTCCTATGTATTTACTCTTTCATGAATTTCTGGCTTATCACTCAAAACAAAATGAAATTTATTAGGCTGTAAGCTCCTAATGAGCAAGCAGTGTTTCCTATTATTTTCTCTGGACCTGTACTTATCAGGGTCTCATGTTACTGACTTGACCCGTGTTCCTCTCCTGAGCCCCAGGTTGCTGGCTGGATGAGCCGTCATTCGACCTACCTTCTGGAAAAGCTTGTCGTCAGGAGTGGGGGTCTTGGCAGTGCGGCGGAAACCTCTGACCCGGTGCTCCAGGGACTTGTCATAGGGGTAATTGGCCACCACTGCCCCTCCATGGAGATTAGCCGAAAGGACAAAGTTGAAAGAGTGTAACCAGTGGATCACGGCCCGGGTCTCGGGTTCCACCTGAGGAGAGATGAGAGCCCTTCGAACAAGTTTGTCGAGAAGTGGCCTGAGGAGACACAATGTCTAAATCAGACAGGCCCTACCAGATATGAGAAGTGTACATAGAGAAATTTTGATCTTTTGCATGGTGGTTTTAAATATTATATTAAGGGGATGGAACCCCTCACACTTCAAAATGAAAACTTATGTGGAGTCCTAATATGTAAAAGAGATAAAAAGAGAACATTTAGGGCAGTCAAACGATTGTGCATGATATATGTCATGATACATTTGTCCGAACCCATAGAATGTTCCACGTGAAGAGTGCCTGCTAATGTAAACTATGGGCTTTGTGTAATAAGGATGAGTCAATGTAGGTTCATGTCTTCTCACAAATGCGCCACTGTGGCGCCGCATGTTGGCGATGGGAAGCAGGGGTATGTGGGAAGTGTCCGTACTTTCCACTCAGTTGTGCTGTGAACCTGAAACTGCTCTGAAGAATAAAGTCTATGGGGCGAGAGAAGAGAGAGAGAAGCCCAAGCTTGGCATCTCCCTGGCCCCTGGGAAAGTCTTCCCCACTGCATTGCACCATTGGCTTCTGAGGCATCTTGGTAGAAACTTAGGGCTCTGATAAATAAATGTGGAAAATCCTGGTTTGCAGTAACGGTTGTCAACACATTCTTTTCCCCAACAAACCTACTGCAACACTCACATGTGGCCATACTCAAATTTTATGGATTAGAAATAGTACAATACGGGTCAGTTTTGGCTAAGTAGTGAAATTCCACCCTTTTGATTGCACATTACAGTGCTAGTGAGTGACAGTGTTTCAAGGAAAGCCATGAATCCACTTGGACTTGCATTATAAATAAATAATTTACAGACTTCAGTGTTTTGCCTCCTCTCAGGAAAAGTGTGCTTAGAGGTATTGTGGTGTTAATATGTTAGTGGCTCCTGCCAGACCAAGGGTCAACTGTGATGGCCCCATCTTTTCTATCCCAAGGGGAAGTCAATGAATATGGTTGAGCTTTACCCAGTCAGAATGGGTACAATAGTAAGGGCACCAGTCCTGCGCTGTGCCCAGGACTCAGCCCCTTTGAAGCAGTCCAGTGTCCTAAGACCTCTGTCCATCTGAACAAAGCCAGCGTCTCCCTCAAGCCTGTCCCAACAGATGCAGCAAAGACTTGCGTCTCATTCTCCATCTTCTAAGATTCAGAAAGAGGAGCAGTGACAGTCTCCTTATTACTGGCTCTTTGACTTTATTTTACTTCAACAAGTTAATTAATCGGAACATCCTTCTGACTGCATATGCTGCCTAGTACAAAGTTATTTTGGATTTAGTATTTACTTGAGCCAAGAGCATAGCTGCTCTCTGAAATCTAAACATGTTAGCATGAATTCATTTCCAATCGAGACTATTCTGTCTAGAAACCTTGGAATAGAAAGCCTTACACCTGTCTTGTGCTTCTCTCCTCAGTCTCTCAGTTTAGATATTCACAAACAGAACATGAAAAACCATTCCACACAGTGTGAAAAACAGGGTGGGAGTGATGTTCTCAGGATGATGGCAGTTATTCTCAGGAGGAGGCCCACCTGTAGGATGAAACCATTTGCATTGCCAGGGGCGACACTGCAGGCCTCCTGGGAGAAAGGCTTGGGAGCATTGAGTAAGATCTTCTGACTGGGAGAGGAAGGGGAACAAGAGCTCGGTAGAGCAGCCCTGGCTCACACAGAAAAGAAAAAGGAAAAGCAATACATAAGGGGAAGACTCTTTGGACTTTTTATAGCTAATAGTTGATGGGCATGTAGTTCACATGTAAGAGAGAGTTCTCTATGGAATGCTAGAGTTCTTTGTCAACAGTACAGCACAGTACAAAGAGTGTTGGTGAGGAGTTGGAAGACTTGGGCTTTAACCCTGATTCCATCAATTAGAGCTGTGTGAATTGAAATTATTTTGTATACGCATAACATTTATAAAACAAGGATGGAAGACACTGATGATCAACTGAAATGCTGGCTAAGAAAGAATTTTACAAACCACCGTGCAACTGTATGATTCTGCCTTCACCTCCCTCACTACCATGGCCACTAACATGAAACATTTTGTGAGCAGGTGCCCCGTGGAGGGCCCTATGCTGAGGGAGGAAGTAAGTACAAGAAAGCATAAGACACAGTGGTTATTGCTCTGGAAAATAACCATTAATAGGAAGTCAAGCTGATGCCTAATTTTGCTTAAGTAGTTGATGTGAACATTGGCTGAAGGAAGTCCAGGTGCTGATTTTCCTGCCTCTGTTGCAAATTTCTCTTCATACCTGGTTTTTCCAGTTGTCGGGAAGGGGCAAGTGGTGGTTGGGACCCCCATACTTCTCATTGTAGTAGATGTAGCTATTGAGGTCGGGGAAATTGCGGTTCAGGTCCACGCCATTTGCGTTGTTCCTGCCAACCAGATACCTAGAAACGTTTGGTCCCTATGGGGAAAATGGAGAGGTGAAGAATGAAGGTTCCAGACCAAATCCTAAATTTGAAGAACACTGTAGAATTCTTTTAAGGTATTAGCTTCATCTCTCATGTAATGACACAGCATTTTCCTCTTTAACTTATCCAAAGACCCAGGGGTATGGTACACATTTCTCTGGAGACCACGTGCTGGAGGTATGGATCGCAGGAGAAGCTCTAGCAAGAATAGGGTATTTCAGGATAATGAGGACACCTGTTTTTTTTAAAAACAACTTTATTGAGAGGTAACTTACATACCATAAAATTCACCCATTTGAAGTGTATGAGTCAATGAATTTTAGCATGCTGACAACAGTTGTACAACCTTCACCATAATCTACTTTGTGAACATTTCTATCACCCTAAAAAGAAACCTCACGCCCACTTACAGTCACTCCTCGTTTTAACTCCAGCCTGAGGGAATCACTCTGGAGATTTGCCTTTTCTGGGACATGTTGCATATGCGGGATCATAAATTATGTGTTTGGCTTTTTTTCACTAGACAATGTTTTCAGGGTTCTTCCATGTTGCAGCAAATATCAATCCCTCCTTCCTTTTTGTGGATGAAGAGTTCCATCATATGAATTTATCCCATTTTGTTCATCCATTCACCAGTTAACAGACTGTATTAGTTTCCTAGGGCTGCCATAACAAGTTACCCCAAACTAGGTGGCTCATAACAACAGAAATTTGTTCTCCCACAATTCTGGATGCTAGAAGTCTGAAATCAAGGTATGGGCAGGGCCATGCCCATGAAAGACTCTAGGGCAGGATCCTTCTTTGTCTCTCCTAGCTTCTGGTGGCTGCTAGCAATCCGTGGCGCTCCCTAGCTTGCAGATGAATCACTCCCATTTCTGCTTCCATCCTCGTATGGCCTTCTCCTCCATCTGTTGTTTCTGAATAATTTGTTTCTTCTGGTAAGGACAACAGGCATACTGGATTTAGGGCTCACCTTTATCTACCATGACTTGATCTTCACCTGATTACATATGCAAAACCCTATTTTCAAATGAGGTCACATTCACAGGTTCCAGGTAGACATGAATTTTGAGGATATCATTTCAACCCAGGACATGGACATTTGGGTTGTTTCCACTTTTTTGGCTATAGTGAATAATGCTGCTATGAACATTCATGTACAAGTCTTCGTGTGGACACATGTTTCCATTTCCCTTGGGTAGATACCTAGTGGTGGGACTGCTGGGTCATAAGGTAAGTCACTGTTTAACTATTTCAGAAAAAGTTAAACTATCTTTCAAAGTGGCTGTACCATGAAAACCCCACCACCACTTTTTCAAACTTAGTATCCTTGCTTATCTTTCTTCTGAGTAATAACAACCTCATGCTTATACTTCACCTTTCTCTGCTCACACTTCAAACATCATCATTTATTTGATCATGGATTCATTCCTTCCCTCATCCATTCATCCATTTAGATAACCATGTGAACTAAGTGGTTTATTTAACCATAAATAAAATAGATAATATTTTATTTATTCAAGTCCATCTCTGATAGACCCTCTGACAGACATGGAGGAAAGATAATGAGACGTTTTGTGAGCATTCTAAGAATCCTCGTATATGTGGGGAGAAAGATATTTATACAAATATCTAAAACATATAAAGCAGTAGAATAGAGATATGTTCCAAGGCCCTTGCAAAATTGAAATTCCATTTAGTGTTTTGGGTGGCGCTGGAGAAGGGGAACAGTGTCCACTGGGGCCCTGTGCGCTGACAGAGTAGAGCCCCATTTGTGACTGGTTTGATGTTGAGCAATAAAAACTCACAGATGCTACCAGTCTCATATGGTTCTAAGGAGTCTTTATTTTTCTCCCATTTCCTCATGTTTCAAGGCATCCTGCTCAGCTTTTATTCCTAGATATCATTGTGAACATAATATATTTTTAAGTTGTCTACCATATTCTGCCAAAGTTCTGTCCAGTGAAAAACATGTATCTGATTTTTTAGTTTGAAGTTTGAGTTTTCACTTCAATCATGATTTTTTTCTCATGTTCCATGGGTTTTTCACTACTTGTCTACTTGTATCAACTAGCCCTTACCTGTTCACACTACGAGCAATGTTAATGTACCTATCCGTATTACCACCCGCACGGGGCCACTGGTTAGGCCGGCGGGTAAGGAATTCCCTTAACAGAAGGTTCCCATGAGCAGTGCTGGTACTGCATCACTTCTCTATCACTGCTATAACAAATTGCCTGAAACGCAGTGGCTTCAAACAGCACAAGTTCACTATCTTTTGGAGTTTTGGAGAGCAGGAGGCTGAATGGGGTCTCACAGGAGTGAAATTGAGGAGTCGGCAGGCTGTGTTTCTCCCACAGGCTTTGGGGGATCTGTTCCAGCACCCAGAGGTCACCCGCATTCTTACTTCACGATCCCTTCTTTCATCTCCAAAGGCACCAGCATAACACCTCCGAATCTATCTCACTCTGACCTCCTGCCTCCTTCTTCCACATCTAAAAGACTTGTGACTGATTACATGGGGCCCACGCAACTAATCCAGGATTTGTTAAGATCCGCTGATTAACAGCCTTAATTCCATCTGCAACCGTCACTCCCTCTTGCCGTCATGGAACATGACATGTTCACAGTTTCCAGAGAATAGGACTTGGGCATCTTTCAGGGAGCAGGAGGGGGCATTGTTCTGCCTTGCGCAGAGTTGGCCTTCAAGTTTGATGGCTAGGCAGGCCTTCCCTGCGTAGCCATGCAGACAGGTTTCCCCTGAGCATGGCAGGGAGCTCTGGGAGTTTGAAAACTAGATGGGTCCTTTCTGGATTCAGGTTCGAGAGGCGCTCCCTCTGAACAAGTGCAGAGCAGCTGGGCAGAAGGGACTGGCTCCCCGAAGGTACACATAGGAGTTCGTGGGCTGGTGGGGGTTTCCTTCCCACCCCTACCTCATCCCGCAAAAGCTACGGGCAGGTCCGAGGGCTTCTTCAGTTTCCCCACTGCATATAGGGAAGGGCCAGGAGAAGGGGAACGGGCAGACTGGGGCGCCCCCACCACCTCGTTCACATTTTCCTGTTGTTTAGGGAACTCGAGCCTCGAGGCACCCCTCTGATTTCCAGTGGAGGGACAAAGTTTTGTTTCTTCATCTGTTAAGTCACGTCACCAGGAAGACATGAGATTGCAAGGGTCAAGCTTGTGTGGAGTCCAATATCTTGGCTTCATTCTCCTTCCTTCTTCTATCACTCCCTCAGCCCTATCCTCGAGTACAGTTAAGACACTCTTGGATCATGGAAGTACAGAGACAGTGTGGTCAGATCCATGGAATCAGGGAGTGGAGGGTGGTTGCCAGGGGCTGTGGGGAGGAGGAAGTGGGAACGACTCAACGGCAGGCATTTCCTTCAGCGGGAGGGGAAGTGCTGGGGACCTGCCGCACAACAGTGCGCCTGGAGTTCGCAGTGCTGCGAGGAACCCTTACAGCTTCTCGAAGAGGGTGGATCTCATCGTGAGTGTTTTTACCACAGTAAAATGGAAAATATTTTAAGTAAAGCAGCAAAGTCGTCTTAGAAATGAAATCTTTTCAAGACTACGCCAGAGAAATAGTTCTAAATTTTTTCTAAAATACCTTTAGTTTATACCTCCCTGCCCCCGCCCCCAAAAAACCCCACACTGGATTTAAACATAACTTTGAAAGGAAAATAGTCATTGTGTAAAGCTTCACCCTTGAGTATTCTAATTCAGTTGTGGAAAGGGAAGAGAGTGAATCTGGGAACGTATATTTCAAAATATTCACTTACTATTCTAAAGCACAGCTGCAAAAGGATCACTGCTTTAAAGCTAGACACACTGACATTTTGGATTTATGTTAGTAAATAAAGTAAAAGCCCATAGACATTTGTTTCCTTCTGTCTCCCCTGCTTATGTAACTCTAAAATAAAGAATTAAAAACCCGAGTACTCTAGTGAAGAGGACAAACCCTACAGACATAAAGTATGAAGAATCTAGAACCCCTTACCCTGCAGTTCTGGGAAAGGGTTGATCTCTCTGAGAGCCCATCTCCAAGCCTTCAAAACGCAAATAGAAGTCACTTGTGGGAGGACGCAGAGCCCTTAGGTTTTGAGGCTGAAAGTTCAGCGAAGGAGGTCTATTTCGCAATATCTCTCAAACCTCCAGAGGACTCTCCAGTTTACAAAGTGGAGTCACAGATATTACCTCACTGACCTTCTCAATAAAACCAGAATGTCAGCTGGAAAGGTGCAGAGGGGACTGAAGCTCAGAGAGAGCCCACATTCGTCGTGTAGGGTTGGGTCTTCATGCGCCATTAGATTTCTACTGGTGTTCTACTCTGTCACATAGTGACAGTGGAAGAGAGGGGATACGCTGTCCACCGGCTTTTACTTTATTCCTTAAAAGAGGGCTTTGTGCGCTGCATGGTTCAGTACCTGGGAGGCGGCCACCTCGTAGCCATCCGGGTTCATGGACGGCATGATGTGAATGCGCGTGTCCTGGACCAGCCTGACGATGCGCTGGTTCCCGTTCCGGAACTCCTCGCACAGGAACTCCGACAGCTGCAGCAGCAGCTCGCGGCCCAGCACCTCGTTGCCGTGCATGTTCCCCACGTACTTGACCTCGGGTTCCACTGCAAGCGTGAGAAAACCATGCGGAACCGTGAAGAATGGGGAAAGCTTGCAGGTGCCGTGGATCCCCAACCTCGCAAAGGGACCTTTTCCCTCTTTTTCAACAGCCAACCACAGAAAACCTCATGTTTCGTTTGGGAATTTTGCAATAACCAGTGAGCCCCGTTCAAACACTTCAATGACAAATGCTACAAAAAATCATGCTAGGGCTACTAATGACTACCATTTAGTGACCCTCTGCTATGCCCTAGGCATTTACGCTCACTACCAGTCTTCCCTGAAAACCTGTAAACTGGTCATTATTAACCTCAGGATGAGGGTGCTGGAGAGGGATGGGGTTGACTGGTCTAAGTCACCTCGTAATTAATCTGAGAGGCCGAAGCTCAGAGAGCATTTCCACTAGCTCACTGCTTCTCAGAGTCAATCTTTGTACTATAGTTCTCAAGACCTGGGTGCATAAGATTCTCTAGGTTATACCCTATCAGTTTCTAATCGTCTATGTTGATAACTTAATTTCCTTGGTACTTAGGAAACTAAAATCCCTTTTTACTATCGAGAACGTTGCATTTTGAGGCAGAGGAGGAAGGAGTCAACCTATGTCTCCTTCCTTAATCGTTGGCTATGTTAACTGCTCAAGTAAAGTAAGAACTGAGGTCATGAGAAGAGCCTTCAGAACCACTTCAAGAAAATCATTTTGGCCCCCTTTTAGAAGGATGGAGAAAAGCTCTGGCCAAGTGATTTATCGTCCACCCCCCACGATTTCCCTTCTACCCACCTTCCTGCCTCCATGATTATTCTGACTCTAGACCTCGCCATCTCCGTACTTCCACATCCTCCTCAACATCCTTGTAGGCTCTGGGACGCCATCCTGAGCCTCTCTACTGTGAGGGGACTCACTGTTGAACTCCCCCTTTATGGTGCTTACTACTTGTTACTCTGAATTTTCCTAATTTTGCACATACTTTATTTTTTTTTACTAGATATAATCTTAAACTTTCTTTAGCACAGCAATTGTTGTGATTTGTTTTAGTATAGCTACAGCGGCCTTTCCCGATCAAATGCCTATAACCCACTAGGATCAGGTAGTGAATTTTCTATAGCGTAGAGTCTGTAACCTTAGTGCATTTCTTGCATCTTAGATTGTGTCTTTCTCACTTTTCTTGGTGTGAAAACTATCCCTGCTTTCATGAAAGGATGGTGAGAGCAGTTGGCAGGTGGTGTTCTTCAAACATCCTTGTTCAGTGCAATAAAATTTGGAAAATATATTCCAGTCCCCTCCAATCCCTCTTATTGATTAAAAAATATTTTTACACTTCTGTGTAATCCAAAAGTTGGCAACCACTGCCCTATAGAAACTAGCATTGTGCCTTGCCCTCAGTACGTGCGCAATGTCAAATGCTTTTGTCTCTACTTTCAAAATATGCAGACTATGACCACTTCCCTTAACAACCACTGCTGTCATTCTGGTTGAAGCCCCCACACTCTCACACTAGGAGTATTACGCTACCTTTCCTACTTGCATTCCTCGCATCTCCCCAGTCCCACTAAAGTGTATTCTCCTTCTTCAGGGTCTGCAAGCTTGTTCTGTAAAGGGCCAGATAGTAAATCCTTGGGGTTTGTGGGCTGTACTGTCCCTGTCACAGCTGCCCAACTCTTGCAGCAAAAGCAGTCGTAAACCATACACAAACAAATAAGCGGGGCTGTGTTTCAAAGACAGTTGATTTAGCAAAACAGGCAAGTGGCCCTAGGGCTGTAGTCTGCTCTCGCCTGCTCTGAGTGGTCTTCACCTGGTTTAAGTCAGATCAGGTCCCTCTCCCGCTTCAAACCCTCCAGGGGCTTCTCACTTCGCTCAAAGGAAAAGCCAAAATCTTTTCAAAAGCCTGGAAGGCCCTTCCCTGACCCTTCTGCTCTGACCTGTCTCTTGATTTCCCATTGTTCACTCTGTTGGTGCTGCAGCCCCCCCCCCCCCCCGCCCCCACCTCCCGCTGCTCCTCACACAAGCCGAGCTCCTGTTCTTTCCTCTCCCTGAAATGTTTTCCTTCCCCATGTCAGGTGTTTCACCATCAGACGCTCAGATATCGCCTTGACAAGGAAACTCTTCCTAAGGAGCAGTGACCTCTCCCTGACTCAGGCCACAGGACTCTATGACATTCTCTATCTTTCCTGCTTTGCTTTTTTCCTTTACCACTGATTTTCATCCATGCAATCTTTCTATTTCCTTAGTGACCCTTTTATTGCCAGTGTTACCCAGCAGCAATTAAAGTCCTGAGGGCATGGACTTCCTTTTCTTCTTTGCTGTATATTCAGAGTCTACAAAAGTGCTGGCTTAGAGGAGGGAATCAGTAATATTTGTGGACTGAATAATGAAGAAATGAAAGCAACAAATGAAGGAACAGCTAAGTTATAGTGCCTGAGAAAAGAACACTCCAAATGAAAAAGTCTTAAGAAAGGTGTAAATGCTAGAAAGTAGAGGGGGCACCCAGAACAGGGCGTGCAGTAAGGAGGAGCTCACCCTCCACTGTGCGTTAGCATCTTCCACCGTGAGCGCACACCATGAGTGAAAGCAGGTGCTTGCTATAAAGTGAGACTTCAAAGTAAGGCCCTCATCCTCTCTCACTCGCTCTTTCAGCCTTCCCAAGCCACTTCCTTCCGCCCTCCCACTCTCCCCATGGGCTGTGTGATACTCTGAAGCTGTCTGGGACAGAATCCACCAGGTGTGAGGTTGTCATTGAAGGTTTTTAAGCAGGGGGGAGGGGGAGGGGGGAAGATTGTCTCAGTATTTCGGAAAATTATTCCGGCATCTCCGTGCTAAATGGAAGGCTTGGAGAGTGGCGGCAGGGAAGAGTTAGGAGGTCAGTTGGGAGCCTAGTCCAATCGCTTAGGCAGGTGGCGATGAACTTTGGGCGAGGGTGGGAAGTGTGGAAGTGGAGCAGAGAAGAGATTCGAGGTTGACAGTTTGAAGGAGGAACTGACATAACTTGAATGTCACAATTGTGATAAGTAAAGCCGTGAGAACTTAGAAGCAAATGTCCGTCAATAAACGAACAGTTAAATGCAACCGTGCAATGGAATCCTAGGTTATCCAGCCAAAAATAATGATGTTGATATACATTTACAGTCATGGATGCCATTCGGAACAGACTAGGACATGGGGACCCCGGCTGAGCAACTCGGGTGGTTGGAGTGGCATCCCGCCACACCAGGACTGCAGGTTCGATCTCCAGTCCGGGCACATGCAAGAATCGACCAATGAATGCACCACCAAGGGGACAACAGATCTCTCCTCGCCACCCCCTTCCTCACTCTGTCTTAAAAAAAATCAATCCGTAGAAAAGACTATGAAATGAGAAATGCAGTTATAGTCTGATACCAATTTTATACAACAAATCATGTGTGTGTAAGAGGGGGTTAACTATGCATAGAAGAAAGTCTGGAAGAAAAAACATCAACATGATAAGAATACTTATCCATGTGTGGTGAGATTATGAGTGAGTTTTTTCATTGTTTTCCCTTCTCTAATTTCTAGTTTTAATCCCAACATCCAATGCTTTTCTAATAGAAACAAACTAACAAAAAAGGGCACAATGTATAAAAAGAATACCCAGAACTCAAACCCTCCCTTGGATACCATATTCCAGCTCCCTCTCATTCCCCAAAGAAATATCCCTAAACCCTTCTACGTCTCCTGGCAGAATTAGAGAGGATAAGTGGTTCTGCTCATGTCTCCCGCGGCACCAGAGAGCAAAAGACAGCATTCTAGCAAGGCGGGGGCAACGTGTCATGGGGGAATAGGACAGGGACAGGAGGGGAGCAGGGAAGAAGGCCTTACCATTAAGGTCTTGAGCAAACAGAACCCAAAAGAGAGGAAGGAACTGGAGAGCGATTGGGCTTGCAGCTCCCCGGAGGCAGGGGCCGTTTGAGAGCTGAGCAGGGAAAAACACTTGGCATGAACTGAGGAAGAGGTGACACTTTACAGCCGGAGGGGTCCCCGGACCTTCCCACAAACCACCCCGATTCCTGGATTTCTAAGCAAGGATCCTGCCCTCTACACTCCAAAACCGGCTCAGGGCTTACAGAGCTCGTGGAATCCAGGGTGGTCGCTGAATTCCAGCACGTAGAGGTGTCTCCCCTTCACACTGCGCCCGATGCTGTAAAGCCGCGTGACGTAGGGGCACTCATTGTGCACCTTGTACAGTGTCCGCACGAGGTCGTCATAGCGGTGGTGGCGAAAGGTCACAGGGGCAACCGACTTGAAGAGCAGCAGCAAGCAGAGGAAGACTGAAAGCAGGCCCGGCATCTCGCTGGGCTTCTCCAGACGGAACCACTGAAATGAGTCCCACGTCTCCCCAGAACCTGTCTCCTTCACCGGTCAAGACCCGAGGGCCGGGAGCCAGCTCTTCTTCCCCGTGTTCTGCCGGCAAACACCAGTGTGAGGGCGCCCAGGGAGGGAAATCGAGAACTGTCCCGTCCGAAGCTGCAATTATTCCTGCGGCTCTGGGAGAGTCTCTCACCTCTCCTCCCTCATTTCTCTGTCTCTCCTAATGCAGGAAAACGTTTTGAAGGGTTTTTGCACTTCCCCAGATTGGGTAGTTTCACTGATTCTGGTTTACTGTTTAACTGCACTGTAAACAGGCTTCAATAAATAGCTGCTTATAACCCTTTGATCCCCAGAGAACTTTGAGAAACTTGGTCTATGCTTGTTCCCTAGACTATAAATTAAAGAGGTGTATTAAACGAAGCTTTCTGTCGCTTCCCATCCAACATACATGCTGGTGGCAGACTATCTTTCTTTTCATTTTTATTCATTTTTATCGCTGGTTCGATTCTCAAGCAGAGCACCTGGCTGGGTTGCGGGCCAGGTCCCCATGTGGGGGCGTACGAGAGACCAACTACACGTTGAGCTTTCTCTCCCTCTCTTTCTCCCTCCCTTCCCCTCTCTCTAAAAATAAATAAATAAAATATTAAAAAATAAACCACAATGAGATATCACCTCACATCCACTAGTACAGCTATAATCAGGGCACGCTAGCAAGTGTTGGTGTGAATAGGAAGAAACTGGAACCACATGCAGGGTGCGCAGAAGTACGTTTCCCCTTGTTAAGGGAGGACCCAGAGTCCATTCTTGTCTTTTTAATTTTTAAGTTTTGTATTATTTATCTGAATCACAACTGTAAACCTCCTTTTGCCCACCCTGGATATTGCCAATGGGAATGAAAATGCTGCGGCCACTTTGGGAAACAGTTTTGTAATTTCTTGAAAGGTTGGAGATAAACTTGCTTTATAACCCAGCAATTTCACTTCGAGGTAGCTACCCAAAAGAAATGACAACATATGTCCACACAAAAATGTGTTTGTGAATGTCCATAGCAGCATTAATCCCAGTAGACAAAAGTGGAAACAATCCAAATACCCGTTAACTGGTCACTGAGTCAACAACACGTGGCCTACCTACATGATGGAATTCCATTGGCACGGAATGGACTGAAGTACTGATGTGCTGTGCCATATGAATGACCTTCAAATTATCATGCTCAGTGAGAGAAGTTATACACAAAGAGCCACATATTGGATGATCCAATCTCTATGAAATGTTTAGAAAAGGCAACTATAAAGAGACAGAAAGTTAATTAGAGGTTGCCCGGGGCTGGAAGTAGAAAGGTATAGCAATTATCAGAGAGCACAAATTTCTTCTCAGGAAGAGAGACATGTACTCAGATTAGATTGTAGTGATTGTACAACTCTGTCACTGTACCAAAATTCATTGAATTGTATAATTAAAGCAGATAAATTTTATGGCATACATGTAATACTGCAAAAATGCTGTTTCAAAAAAATAAAAATAATGAAATACAGGCCCTTCCATTTAACTCTAAATTTTACATACAACACAACAGTTTCCCTTCTGAGTACCTACCCAAGAAAACAGAGACTTCCACACAAGAATGTTCATGGCAGTGTTATTCTCACAATAGCCCAAAAGTGGGAGCTACCCAAACGTCCATCAGCCAGCGTATAAATAAAATGTGGCAAAGTAGTACAACTGGACGCCGTTAGGCAAGAGAAAGGAATAAAATACGAATACAAGAAGCTACAACGTGGATAGACTTCAAAAACATTATGCTTAGTAAAAGAAGTCAACGCATACTGTATGCTTCTATTTACATGTAATTTCCTGCCAAAGTAAAGCTACAGAGACAAAGTACAAAGGTGAGCTCCTGGGGCTGGGGACGGGAATTCCCTGTAAATGGGTGTGAGAGATCTCGGTGGAGCGGTGACGATGTTCTAAACTGGCTGACGGTGATGGATGCACAACCGGGTAAATTCGCTAGAAATGACTGAACTGTACACTTAAAATGGGTGAATTTGATGGGATGTAAATCATATCTCAAAAAAGTTGTTTTCTTTAAAGAAAAACAACAAACCCTAACTTTCAATGGATGCCTCAGCGTGGTCTACAAGTCCTTTCTCCCAGGTCCAGTTGTGTCTTGTCCTTCTGCCCCTCACTGCAACCCTACCACACCACCTAGTGTCTTCTGAGCATGCGCTCATCACCTACCTTCCTGCTATTGCTTCTGCTGTTTGTCCAGGTAGCTTCCTCAGCCGCAAACGCTGCAACAGAAAGAACAAGCACAACACTGGAGGAAGAGGATTTAACCACTTGGGACCACCGAGCAGGGTCCCCAAACTTAATTTTGGAGGGTCAGGGAGGACTTGCTGTAGGATATGTGGGAGCTGAGCTAGATCACAGTCCGGCTTCCTGCTGTGGTAGGTATAATAACGGCCTCCCAAAGATGCCCACATCCTAGCCCCTGGAACCTGTGACTGGTATGTTGCATTGCAGTGGGGAATGCTGTTTGTAGATGGAATTTAGTTCGTTGATCAGCTCATCTAGAGATGGAGGGATTATCGGGGTGGGCCCAGTGTATCCCAAGTGTCCTAATAAGGGAAAGAGGAAGAAGGCAGGAGGGTAAGAGTCAGAGTGATGAGATGCAAGAGAGACTCGACCAGCCTTTGCTGGCTTTGAAGATGGAGGACGGGGGTCCAGGGCAGGCGGCCTCTCGAAACTGCAGAAAGCAAGGAAACACATTCTCCCCTAGGACACCCAGAAAGGAATATGCAGCCCTGTCCCCACCTAGAGTTGAGTCCAGTGACACCCATGGCCAACTGCTGATCTCTAGCACAGTAACATAATGGATGTGGGCTGTTTGGGGTCAGTTTTGACTATAGCAGTGGGAACCGATACACCCTCAACACCTTAAGTCTTGGGCAGAGCTGGGGATCCTGAGGAGGAGCTAGAGCAGAACACTTACTCATCTGACATCCTCCTGGTCTGTTGACTCAAATCCTGGGAAGCCAGCCCTGCACAAGGCCATTGGCTCAGTGGCCAAGTGGCACCTTCAGGGTTCTCTCTGTTTCTCCTCCTCACCCTGATTTTAGGCATTTCCTTTTTTCTGGTTTCTCGGTGTCCTCCAAGTTGCCCTGCCTGGGAACACTAAGTCTCCATTCTGCCTTAGGCAAGCATGAAGAGCACCTCACGATTCGACACATTGGCTCACAGGTTATCAGCTAGTTGTAGTTATTCATTCCCACAGGAGCCAAAGTTACATAACTAGTAAGTAGTGGAAGAGGGCCTGGAATCTGTGCCTCCTGGTGCAGTGAGCCCAAAATCCAACTCAACTAATCCCAGTGAATAGAGGTACGGAGCAGGAGAAGGGACCCACCAGACAAATGTGAGCAAAAAGGGAGTACTTTAAGTTCTTTGGCTTCTCCCTTTCCTATACTGTTCTTAACCTCCCCCTGTCTATTTTGTTCCTACCATTTATGCTTCTTATTCCCTGTACCTTTTCCTCCATCCTTCCCCCTCTCCACTGATAACTTGGGTAATTTAATTATGATGTGTCTTGGTGTGTTCCTTCTTGGATCCAAATTCTTTGGGACTCTCTGAGGTTCCTGGACTTCCTGGAAGTCTATTTCCTTCACCACATTGGAGAAGTTATCTTTCAGTACTTTTTCAATTAAGTTTTCATTTTCTTGCTCTTTCCCTTCTCCTTCTGGCACCTTTATGATTCAGATGTTGGAACACTTCAAGTTGTCCCAGAGGTCCCAGTCCTCTCCTCATTTTTATTGAATTCTTGTTTCTTCATTCTGTTCTAGTTGAATGTTTCTCTCTTCTTCACGTCCCAACTTGTTGATTTGAGTGCCAGTTTCTCTCCCATCACTGATGGTCCCCTGTCCATTTTGTTTTATTTCACTTTGCATAACCTTCCCTTTTCCCTCTATTTTGTGACCATATTCAACCATTTCCGTAAGCATACTGCTTACCGGGTTTTGAACTCTGTATCTGATAGGTTGGCTATGTCTTCATTGCTTAGTTCTTCTTTGGAGTTTTGATCTGTTCTTTCATTTGGGTTATACTTCTTTGTGTTGGCATGCCTGTTATGTTGTAAATGGCAGAGACTTAGGTATTTGCCAAGGCAGGGAAACTCACATAGCTGCGTTGTGGCGCTATAAGTGGGGGAGGGATCAGAGAGGGAACAATGCCGCTTGCTCAGGTCTCAGCAGGCTTACAGTCACTTCCCCAGCTACCCACAAGCAAATTGGCCTTCCTGGTGCTCATTCCAGAATGAGTGGGTTGGCGTACATTCTCGGACCCTCTGGGTTCCTCCTGCAAACTCTCCTGTGAGGCTGGGAGTTTCTCCCACCCCCACAACCCCCACAGAGTTTTACAGCCCGAGGTTCTGAGGCTTTGTTTTCCTGCACTGGAACCCTGGGTTGCATGGTCTGTCTCCCTCCCCAATCATTCCTCTTGGTGTATCTGCTCGAATGTGGGACCTTCCAGTCCGCTGGCTGTAGCCACACCCACCGGGTGCGCTGCCTTGCTGTGCCTCCTCTCCACCCCACATTTCCTTTTTACTCCTTGGTTGTCAGACTTTCATACAGTTTCATTTTCTGGCAGATCTGGTTGTTCTTTTGGTTTTCAATTTTCTTTTCCCCATCTATGGTTGTGCAAGGAAAGAAGTTGTGTTTATCTACGCTTCCTTCTTGGCCAGAAATCCACCAGGATTTCTAATAGGCATTCATGCCTAATGCCACCCATCCACCTGCAGTCCCGGGAGGCAGGAAAGAGCGTTGCAGAGACAAAGTCTGTCCACAAATGGCATCACATGACAGGGAGTCAACTGGGGGAGGAGAAACCAGTCCCGTCCACAGCAGTCCCTTTCCACCTTGCCCTCCTTAGTCTGTCTCTACAAACACCTATTACCAGCTGTACATCTTGTATACATCTTGTATATTTAATTGTCTGTTTATTATCTCCTTTCTCTAGTACCATACAAATGCCTTGAGGGCAGGGAATTGATCTCTTTTCTTTGCTGATGTGTCTCCAACAACTGGAGTAGGGCCTGGCGCGTAGTAAGTTCCCAAGAAATACTTGGGGAGTGATGGATGACTGATTGATTAAATGCTTTACTCACACGATCCCACTTTATCTTTACCTCAGTCTTTCTTGATTTACACGTATGAGAACCCTTAACATGTGATTGGATTTCACAGATCGTGTACTTTATATTTGGCAAGTCTGGACATTAGATTAGCTTTCTGACTCCAGTGCTTGGGTGTTTTCCACAACCCCAGATTGCCCCCGTCCCTTCGGCCCAGATCTTGTTCATTGTGAAAACTGCTTCCAGGCTGGCCTCCCATTCTTATGGCCACATGAAAAATGATCCCTTTTGAAAAACGACTTCCTATGCTATGTAAAAATGAAATATGTTTGTTATGAAAATGCAGACAACACAGAAAAGTACAAGGATAAAAGTAGTACTCCACCCACGCATCATCAGTTAGCAATATCCACTGTTATCAAGCCTATCGGGATTACTCTTAACACGTGGCAGGCTGCCAGAGATTATTACCAAACTGGCAGCGATTATTACTATGATTGATCCAATCTGAGGCAAAATTAAACACATTAAATCAAGGTACTTCCACACTGAAAACATTTCAGTGATTTTGTCCTCACTTGGAACATAATAAACCATTGTCACAATGACATACAGGCCCAGTAAGCAATAACCACGATGTCCTTTCTATTTCTTGATCATACTAAGCTTGTATCTGCCCCCAAGTCATGATGTTTGCTATTTTCCCCACCTGAAATGCTCTCCTAAATCTCCGCGTGACTTTTCTCTCTAGGTCATTTCAGTCCATAATCAAATGCTGCCCTCTGAGAGTGGTTGGCACCGACTTCCCTGCCTAAACTAGTCCCTGGCTGCTACCCCTTATTGTTTTCTAACCCTTCTCTCCATTCTTCTTCTTCACAATACTTAGCATTACCTTCAGGCATACTATACAGTTCCTATGAACTATACCATATACTTCCTATATGATACTAGGGAGTTCCTTCTTTTTCATCTGTATTCACCACTAAAATGTAGGTTGCATGGAGAGAATGCTTTCTTCCCCCACTGCTTTGTCCTTAATGCTGAGAATAACACTTAGCACATACTAGGCATTCAATAAATGTTTGTTAAATGAATCAATTTGCAGATAGAAGGCTAGGTAAAGAATTTTACAGGAAAGTCTTTATGCTTTCAAAATAAAAATTGTGCTATTATTTTAATAATCAACAGAAGAAAAAGAAGATGAAAGGAAGCTCAAGTAACTATCTACCTTTACAAAAAGGTCTCATTGAGAGATGTAACAGTTGCCAGCTAATGGCCCTAAAGAAATGCATATATTTCATGAAGAGATGGGGACTATTATCCTCCTATGTTTTGTCAGCCCCGTGTTGTATCTGTAGATGGTAATTTTTCAATCTCTGTTCAGGAACGTGACACATAATTCTAGTTCAATTGATCTCTGCCCTGGAGTTTATGCAGAGGTGCGTTGGCTCTGTGCTCTCACAGGTTCTAGATCAAAATTCTCTCTCTATGGCAGTCCTTCTTCATAGTCTTGTTTTCATAACTCTTTCCTGATTTGTTGAGGATGGAAATTTCATTTTTCTTTATGCTCTTTTATTTTGCTTTCCGTTGGTTTTCGAAAGTCAGTCCCAAATGCAGTGTTGCCACTCTCTTCAACCAGAACAAATATTCTTAAACATGCTTTTGTCTGAGTGCAGCCCTTAGGGGTTTCCAAGAAGGTAAATCCTCCTGCAGTTATCTCTGTTTTCTGAATCTTGATCATCCTCTTGGATTGGATTTTCAAGGGTCTCTATAATCAGGCTGCTCTTCTTATCCAGATAAACTCATTTTAATCAGGGAAGACAAAAAAAAATGGCCAACAATTATGGCATAACGTTATGTTTATAGAGAGGTATGCTCAGAGTATTCTGGAAACAAAAGGGGGGCACCATACTCCTCACTGTCTTCAGTAGTAATGCCTCACTTTTCTTTTCTTTTTAAATATATTTTTTAAAGGTTTAATTTATTTATTTGTAGAGAGAAGGGAAGGAGAGGGAAAGAAACATCAATGTGTAGTTGCCACTTGCACAGCCCACCCTGGGGACATGGCGTGCGACCCAGGGATGTGCCCTGACTGGGAATCGAACCAGCCACCTTTTGGTTTGTAGGCCAGTGCTAAATCCACTTAGCCACACCAGCCAGGGCTCTTTCCTTCTGTAAGCAGAACAACTTCTCTCTGTTCTTCCATTCCCAAAGAGAGTAGAGAACCAAGGGAGTGAGAGAGGGAATGAAACATCGATTGGTTTTCTCCTCTACATGCCCCAACCAGTACCGAACCTGTAACCTAGGCATGTGCCCTGACCAGAACTGAACCAGAGAGCTTTTGCTTGGCTGGGACACTGAACCAGCTGAGCCACACTGCTCAGAGAAATGCCTCACTTTTCGGTAACAGTTTGGGATACACTGTTGCGTGCTATGTATATATTAGTCGTGTTGGTTATTTCTTACTACTTCTTTGCCTAGGATGCTTTCCCCTTCTGCCTATTCCTCAGGGACTTCACATGCAGCCTGTCTGAATCGAAATGCAGCATCTCTTCCCCCACCAGCTCTTCCTGGGAAATGGCACCACCTGTTGCCCAAGTCAAGAACATGGGAGGCGTTCGAAACTCTTCTGCTCACTCATTACCCAAATGCCCTTGGCCTCTAAGCCTGCTCAGTTCCCTTTCTTGCTGATCCTCATCACTGCCCCTTGCATCTCACCTCCACTGCCACTGCCTCAGCTCCGCTCTCATTCATCCTTGTCAGCATCTGTGTTCCTGCCTGGGTTCCACCGCCTCCCCCCACGCACCGCACAGCAGCCAGCATGCTCTGCCTTCAACACCAGCCACAGCCAACCATCAGGTCTCCGGCTCGCCCCTCGCTGCGACTGTTCAGATCCTACATGGGTTCTCCATTCTTCTTTCTTTGGTCCAAACTTCTCTCCCTGGCAACAAGACCCTCATGACCTGATGTTTATGGCCTTTCCAGCATCAGAATGCCTCTCTTCCCCAACAGCCTTTCCTCCTGCTCCCCACACCAAACAACTGGCAATCTTCTGAAAGTCTCTAGTATATGTTCTCTCCAACTTTCCATTTGGAAGCTAACTGCTATTTGTGTTTTCAAACTAAGTTCAGACATCATTGTCCCCAAAGCTTTCCTATCACTTACCCCTGGTCTGATTTCAGTGTCCCTCCCTTGTGTTTCTCAAGAAAATAAACTGAGCACATACTTCGCTACAAACATAGCATCGTGCTCTAGTTGCTGGCTTTTTCTTTTGTCTTCCCCGAATAAAATAAGTTTATGTGGACAGGAGGAGCAGCGTATTAAGAGAGAGCATTGAAAATCTGATTAAAATAGAAGGTCCTTAAACCTAGAGAAATATCCTCTTTGTTTCCGGACTCCGTGTCCCTCCTATACTTGGTATATTATAAGTGTTAAATACGCGTTGAAAAGCTATAACAAATAATGAACTATCTCCTCTGCATTAACATTGTGTTGACTTCAGGACAGGACAGGAAATGAGTAAATGGAATTCCAGTAACCCTGGTTCTTCCACATGTCCCCACTGACCCTACTCCCAACAGCACAACCATTGGTTCGGTGACATGTTGACTCACATTGTCCATGGAAAGCATGAAGGGCATGGACTCTGAATCCATTCTGTGTACCTGTGTTGCCTAATTTGTGAATAGCCTGTACCTGCGTAATCCTCCTTGTTGGGAGAAAAGAGGAAGGAGAGGGGGTACGGGAAGAGATTAGCCAAAAAATATGTATGCATATATGCATAGTCCTTGGACACAGACAAAAATGTGGTGAAGGCAGGGTGGGAAGAGAGGAAGAGGGGGAGACAGGGGCTGTGGGGAGGGAGCCAAAGGGGGAGAAATGGGAGGGGTGTCTATACCAGTGTCAACAATAATTTTATTAAAAATATTAAAGATATTTTGTCCTAAATCTGTCTTGGTGTGATTGCAAATTTGTGTAAATACCTACTGTTTACCAGGTACAATCTGTACATGAAATTCAATCCATCTCTCCTCTCTTTCTTTCCAGTCTCAACATCAGCCTCAATCTGAGTATCCTGAGTTTGCGTAGCCCCCTTGGAGACTCTAGATTGGATAGTTTGCTCCACATAAGGGGCCCAATTCCCTCTAGTTCTGGTCACGCCTTGTGCGAGGATCTCCTCATCCTTCCTGATCTGTTCCAATTCCATACTGAGGTCCCAGATTGCCTTGAGCTGGGGTTCTGTGTTGAATTTGAGTTTTGACTGTTGCCCTGAGGCAGCATTTAAAACTTACCTATTAGCTATGAAGTACTTACTAGTCATTATGTTTTTAGTTACCAGGACAATTTGTGCTAATTATGAATGACTTTCTGCTTGTGTATATATTCTTTTTAAATAAAAAGACAGCTTTCGGTCGTTCCAGTCAAGATGGAGGTGTAGGTAAACACAGCTAGCCTCTTCGCACAACCGCATCAAAATTACACTTAACTCTAGAACAACCATCACTTGAACCATCAGAAATAGAGTTGAATAGAAGTGTGACAGCTATGGAACTAAATTTCTTTCCACGTTCATCCAGAGTAGTAGGAGGGGCGGAAACACAGAGACATGGAACGGGCTGGTTCCGCACACGTGTGGTGGATAAAAATTCAGGAGGGTCCTATCACTCAGGAGTGAGGGGTATCAGCCCCACATCAGGCCCCCCAGCCCAGGGTTCCCATGCCAGGAAGACAAGACCCCGTAACTCCTGGCTGTAAAAAAGAGTGGAGATTGAGTCAGAAGAAAGTACTAGATTCCCAAGCCGTTCCTCTTACGGGTCCACATGTGGACTTCCTCAGGCTCACTCCCTCTGAGCTCCAGCACCTAGGTAGCTGCTTGAAAGGCATCAGTGGCATAGAGGGAGGAACTGAAGTGTCCAGCACCAGGGCAAGAACTGGGGGACAGCTTTCTCCCAGAGAGAAAGATGGGCAGAGGTGATTACTCCTTCTTTGAGCTCTCCCCACACAAAGCCACGGAGCTTGTAGGCAGGTGCCCTATCTGCCATGTCTGACTCCATCAACCTGCCTCACATAGTTGGTCCTGGTTTGGAGATTCCCTGAGTCTCTACCCCACTGAGCTTACGGGCCCACCCAAGATGATAACAGTGGCTCTTCCATATCAATAGCTCATGTTTCACATCTTCCTAAATCCTATCACACAAGCCACAGCCAGCCTCAGTGATCCCCTAGCCCCCATACCTCTTGGTACGTGGCCCTGAGCCTGGCGTTAGCAGCAGCCACCCGTGGATCACAGCTTGGTCCCAAGCCCAGCACAGGTAGCAGCCATGTGCAGATTGCTTTGTACCTCATGCTGGGTGGCCCTGGGAAGAACACAGGGAGTGGTCACCTTGGTCTGCACCACCCGGGAGACCTCAGAGCCTGCTCACTCAGTGGACAGCTACAGACCGTATCAGAGTGACGCCGTCCTGCCGCTGCGCTGCTGATCCTCCATGGAGGGCAGAGGTTGGTGGTCAGTGATCATTGCCAGTCCTTGCAGCTGATTGGCATGGGTCAATCCTTCCCATTGGCCTGCCAACAGCAATCAAGGCTCAAGTATAAGAAGAGGGTGTACTCAGCCCACACCAAGGGCGCACCTAGAGTACCTCGCTTGAGTTTTGGAGGAAGCTGTGCCACTGGACCCTACAGGACACCTACTACATCAGGCCACACTACCAAGACAGGGAGTCATAGCAGCTCTATCTAACACATGGAAAGGAACACAGGGAAACTGCCAGAATAAGGAGACAGTGAAACATGGCCCAAAAGAAAGAACAGAACAAAACTCCAGAGAAAACTAAACAAAATGGAGATAAGCAATCTCTCAGATGCAGAGTTCAAAGCGCTGGTTAAAAGGACGTTCAAAGAACTGAATGAGGACCTCGAGAGCGTGAAAAAGATCCAGCTGGAAGTGAAGGCTACACTAATTGTAATAAAAAACAATTGACAGGGAAACAGCAATAGAGTGGATGAAGCCGAGAAAAAAATCAATGATTTAGAACATAAAGAAAGAAAAAACAACTAATCAAAACAACAAGAAGAAAAAAGAACACAAATAAAATGAGGACAGTGTAAGCAGCCTCTGGGACAACTTCAAGCACTCCAGCATTCACATGATAGGCGTGACAGAAGGAGAAGAGAAAGAGCAAGAAGTTGGAAATCTGTTAGAAAAAAATAACGAAAGAAAACTTCCCTAATCTAGTGAAGGAAAGAGATATGCAAGTCCAGGAAGCATGGAGAGTCCCAAACGAGGTGGATTCAAAGAGGCCAATTCCAAGACACACTACAACTAAAATGCCAAAGGTGAAATATAAAGAGGGGGAATCAAGAGAAAGGAGAAGTGAGTGGAAGTCACATCGACCTCTTCCCAGGACCAACCTGGAATTACAACTAAATTGTGGAGTAAACACCGGGAACAAACAACTGAACAGTGGCGAGAGAGGAGCCTTGTAACCTTGGACAGACAGAAGCATCGGCTTTAGCACAATGTAACTGGTAAGAAGTGCAATAGAGACTCGAGAATGTGGGCGGGGTGCCCACGGGCAGCAGCACCAGAAGGATAGTGAAAGGGCCAGTTGGATCCCCATGAGGGGAGCGGGGGCTAAACCATAAGCAGGGATCTCCAGCCTATAGCCGCAGAGGCCAAAAAGTACACAGATAACAGCGCTGCGAAAAGCAGCAGAGTTGTTCTCTCCCAGAGACAGGTGGCTGGAAATGCAAAGAGCCATTTAAAGGGCCAACGCTTACATTTTTTTGCAGCTACTCACCCTGGTCTCCAGCAAAGTCGGGAGCAGAGTGGGCTAAGGACACTTGAGGAGAAACTGGAGACGGAGGCTTTGGGGAGAGAATGGAGAGACAAGCGGGCAGGATCCCGGTGCTGACTCATCCCTCATATGGCAGCAGGCATCTTGCTCAGCAGACCGCTCCTCTAAATAGCAACAGCATCAGAGGGCAAAATAGCCCAGCCTCCAGGATGGATTCCGCCCTGGTTGGTAGTGCTAAGGCCTGACGGCTAAGTACAGAATGGCAGCCACAGATGGCAGATCCCTGGTTAAAGGGGGCTCAGAGTGGTCTAGAGACGCTTGACGAGAGACTGGAGGTGGAGGCTTTGGGGAGAGAACAGAGTCAATAGCCTGGGGGACCCAGGTGCTGACTCCTCCCCGATAAGGGAGCAGCCAACTGGCTCAGACTGACCACAAACCCTGAGCGACAGCAGCATCACAGCACCCAATAACCCTCCCACCAGGAGGGACTCTGCCCCACCCTGCGGTGTCTCTAAGCCAGCCTGCTGTGCGCAGAGTAACTAGATTAACAGCTGAAGGAGACAGCCACAGACACCAGATTCCTGGAAGTCTTGAACAGACTGCCTAAGGGCAGACAGAGTCCACATCTCCTATCATCAGAGACAGATCCAGAAAGGAAAATACAGCTATCTCCTACCGTAGAAGGTCACACCGCAAAGTTAGGAAATCAAGACAGATCGATTTAAGAAGCCGAAGAAACACAGAAGAGGCTCACAAATAATGGGAAGACAAAGGAACATCCCCTGCTCCAAGGGAAAAGGGGAATCCCCAGAAAGAGAACTAAATGAAACAGAGGCAGGGAAACTATCAGATACAGTCAGATATCAGACGACTGTTCTAAGGAAGCTCAATGAGCTCAGTGAGCTCACAGAGAATTACCAAAACCTACAGGGAAACTAGGAGGAACTTACTGCAAACTATATCAGCCTGAAAAAGGACATAGAAACTATCAGTAACAGACAAGAGGAAATGAAGAATACAATTACTGAACTGAAGAACACGGTAGAAGGAGTCGAAAGCAAGCTAGATGAAGCAGAGGATTGAGTCAGTGAGCTGGAGGATAAGGTAGAAACAAGCTCCCAGAAAGAGCAAGAAAATGAAAAGAGACTCAGAAAGAATGAAGAGGCATTGAGGGAAATGCAGGACAGCCCGAAACGTAATAATATCCATACGATAGCGGTTCCAGAAGGAGAAGAGGAGGAAGGGATAGAGAACCTATCTGAAAAAGTAATGATGGAAAACTTCCCCAATTTGAGGAGAGCAAAAGTCACACAAGTCCAGGAAGCACAGAGGGCCCCATTCAAGAGGAAGCCAATGAGGCCCACCCCAAGACACATCATCTTTAAAATGGCAAATATCAAAGAGAAACAGAGAATCCTAAAGGCAGCAAGGGAGAAAGAGGTAGTTACATGGAAGGGAGCCCCGATACCGCTAGCAGCTGACTTCTCAACAGAAACGCTGCAAGCCAGAAGGGAATGGCATGAAATATTCCAAGTCATGAAAAGGAATGGCCTGCAACCAAGACTCCTCTACCCAGCAAGGTTCTCAATTAAAATGGAAGGTGAACTAAGGAGTTTCCCAGACAGAAGAAGGCTAAAAGAATACACCTCCTCCAAACCAGCACTGCTAAATATGCTAAAGGGGCTGCTTTAGTATGAACAAAAAGAGTCTATGAATACCCAGTTCCTTTCACAGTGGCCAATACTTGATATTACCAATATTTTTTAATATGTATTAATCTGGTTGTGAGAATGATGTGTAATTTTAATTGTTTCTTTATTATTTTTTGAAACTAAACCTGGTTTTGTATATGTCTTGCTTATTTCTCTTATTTTTAAAAATATTTAAATGACTTTTTGGTATTCTTTATCCATTTTTTGATTAAATGTTTTTAGAATTTTTCCCCTAAAACTAAAAGAACCATTAACCCTGTTTTAGATGTGTTGCAAATGTTTTCCTCTTCTATTACTTGCCCTTTAGCTTTTTAATATGTATATTACTGTACAGTCTTACATGTTTAAATACAGTTAAATGTTTAAATGTTCAATATTTTACTTTATAACTTCTGGGGTTGAATACTTTTGTTCAGGGTAATGAAAATATTAGTTTGTATTTTCTCCTAAAACTCCTTAGATTCTACATACTGATTTTTAACTCATCTGAATATTTCTTGTATAATATGTGAAATAGGGCTCTATATTTGTTTTATTTCAAGTAATAGTGGTCCGTGCACCTTATTTGTTGAATAAGCCTTATTTTACCCATTGATTTGAAATATCAACTTAATCATATATGACATGGTTAGACAGATATATACATTTGTCTCTGGAATGCTCATTATATTTCATTGATCTACTTGATGATTTTTGTGCTAATGTCATATTGTTTTAACTGCTGAGACTTTATAATGGTTTTAAATTTTTTAATTTAGTTTGACCTTAATAAAAGAAAAAAGATCAATCTGTATTTAGAAAGAAAGAAAGAGAGGGAGAGAGAGCTGGAACTCTTATGTTTTGCAACAAAATGGATGGCACTGCAGAATAGTAAGCTAAGTGAAATAAGCCCCGTTGATGAAAGACAAATAGCATAGGACCTCACCTATAAGTGGACTCTATTCAACAAAATAAACTAATGAACAAAATAAACCACAGGCATAGAAACACGGAGCAGGCTGAAAGTGACCAGAGGGGATGCGGAAAGTGAACAACGGTGGAAAGAACAGGAAGTGACTAGACAAAAATCACGTAGGATGTATGAATGACCCATGGACATGGACAACTGAGTGGGCATTGACTGTCGGAGCAGGGGGTGGGGGTGGGACGAGTGGAGGGGGTAGAGGGGGGAAAGGGGGAAAAATGAGACAACTGTATAGAATAAACATCATTTATATATTTAAGAAAATAAAAATAAAAAATAAAAATAAATGGATGAAAATAAAAAAATAAAAAATATTTTAAAAAATTAAAAAATCAAGACAGCTTCATTAAGATAATTTACATACTACAAAATTTACTTAAGGGTACAGTTTAGTATTTTTAGAATATACAGAGGTGTGCAACCCTCACTGCAATCTAATTTTAGAATACATTTATCACCCCCCCCCCCCCCCGCCAAGCAAACCTTGTGCTCATTTATAGTCTCTTTCCAGCCCTGAGCAACCACTAATCCAGTGTCTGTCTCTATGAAGTTGCCTATTCTGAATATTTCATATCAAGCAATCATGCAGCATGTAGTGTGTTGTGTCAGCTTCTTTCACATAGTATATAGTGTTTTCAAGGCTCATTCATATTGTAGCGTGCATCAGAATATATAGATCCTTCCTTTTTGAGGCTGTATAATATTCCATTTTATATATACAGACACAGTTTGCTTATCCACTCATCGGTCAGGAGACAGCTAGGTTGTTTCTAACTTTTGGCCCTCAGGGACAATGCTGTAAGAATGTGGGCATACGAATACCTGTTTGAGTCCCTGCGTTCAGTTCTGTGGGGTATTTACGCAGAAGCTCAACTCTACTTTTCAAGCTCCTTTCCCGCCCGCCTTCCCGGGAGGCTGGGCTGCCCGCTGGTGTTTGAGCCATCCTCTTGTGGCAGCTGCTGCTCACAGCTGGGCCACTGCCGGGGTAGTGGCAGCTCTTTTCTGGGTCACCGTTCTCTTGGCATTGCTCAGCCTTCCCTTGCAACTGCTCTTACTCTTCAACCCCCATCCACACCTCCCTCCTCTTTCTGAATAGGATGCCGCTGTGCATGTCGGAATCCTAACTGCGGACATGGTTTGATTTCTTATCCACGAATGCTCTTTGAGGCCCATGCAAATCCATTCTTGCAAATGCACGGGATGGGGCAGGGAGGGATTTCTGACAGCAGGTTATCATTTAATTTCATCTATTTCTCATATCCTACTGTAGGGAACCCATAACTCAAGGAAGGGGGAGTTTGAGATCTGAAATAAAGTCAGACATACACAGACAATCAATTGTGGAAGTAAACATTTATTTTAGGAATGTGGCAGAAATCCTATAGGCACTTTCAATTGGAAATAGAAATCATACATGTAGGCTATTATATTAATTTCTCTGTTTTGAAAAACTTCAGCAAATCAGATCTCCAAAGCCACAGGAAGAGTGAAAGCGCCACTGTCTTGCTGGCTGTCCTGACCAAGGCCTCCGGGGGCCGGGCCTTGGTGCCCCTGAAGCGCGGTGTATGAGGAGCTGCACAGGGGATGAATTGATTGTTTGTACCCTTGGAATTTTCAGGACCCAGCTCCTTTTGGCAAGGGATTTTAGATTTAAACAAATGTCCATCAGGTTCTTAATGAGCAGCGATTCTGTCCTATGCACTGTTTAAAATGAAGGGCAAGACCGTTGGGGTTGGGTGGAGTGCAGGGAGTAAGAGGAAAAAGCAATTACTTTGAACTTTTTCTCCGTTTTCAAAGATTTGTTTTCAGAGAGAGGAAGGGACAGAGAGAGCAGCAGTGATTTCTTGTTTCGCTTATTTATGCATTAATTGGTTGATCCTGTAAGTGCCCTCACCGGGGATCGCACCGGCCGCCTTGGCATATGGGGACGACTCTAACCCACTGATCTAACCAGCACGGCTAAGAAGCAATTACCCCGATTTAAACTGATGGAACAGAAAATCCTTTTATCTAGGAACAAGGCACAGCTTGAAAGGTGGAGGAATGTTGATAAGCCCAGCAATGAGGGGCTTGGTCGGTAGTTCCTTGGGATCCCCCAGCGGCTTCAGGGAAAAGTTCTGCAGAACAGTGGTGAGGAAGAGGAACAGCTCCATGCGGGCCAGGCCCTCCCCAAGACAGGCCCGTTTACCTGGGAGGAGGAAAGTTTTCCATTAGCTCACTCCAAATTCCAATACAATAATTCATATTCAAATACAAAAATTCATTCAAATACGATATCCCCAAAACGAACACGCAAACAAATAAACAAATCAAGTACCATATGCCTCAAAGAGCCATTTGAAAATGTGGATCAGAAAAGGGAGTGCGTATCAGTTGCCTAGGACAATACGTCCGTACGGGGCTACCTGTCAGCACACATCACAACACGCTCCATACATTCTGACTCTTTCACTGGGTAATTCTTCTGCGGATTTCGCTGTAGGAATAGGAGATTCACCTATTAGGATGCCACTTGCATCGTTATTGATGATATTGATGAGTTAGATCAAAAACTGTATACGCATCTATAAGAAATCAACGAAATAAAGCCTTCTGCATCTATCGCACAATGCAACCTAAATATGCTTCTGTGGAAGAGTTTTAATACCAGAGCCTGCCCTTTACCACCACAAACTAAGTGAAACAAATTATCAAAGGTTGTACAGAATGAACCACATTTTTTTTTAAATATACATCTATTCTGTATGCTTAGACAATTGTTGGAAGTATATACAGTAAAACATTAACAGTGATTATCTCTGCAGGGTGAAATAGCAGATGATTTTTCTTTCTTTCTCTTTTTTTTGCTTTTCTGCATTTTCCATCTTTTCTGTTGAACACTTCATAACACGGTTGAAACTGTTACAGTTTCTGATGTAACTATGTGACTGTAATTGGATTGAGTAGTAAACCATCTTAACTATTATTTTGTAAAATACTTATCAAATGATTGAATAAGATAAGGAAAAGAGAATGTGTGCTCACTAACCCTTAGTTGTCTTTATGACCTTATGGGAAATATCAATAATAACTGGAAGGCAAGAGATTTCAGAGGGCAAAAAATAACACGAGGGTGCCATGGTCTCTTTGACAGCCACTGGCTCTACGAATCAGAGAAGTTCATAATCGTTCATTAGTTAAAAAGAAGATACAAACGGGTACATTTGTTTAGGAAAAGTCAATATGACAAAGGGAAATCAACAGATAAGAGTTTGCAAAAGCAGGTCCCTTTGTCATCTGATAATATGTGACATTTGAATCGGATGGACTGACTGCAGTTTTTTTTTTAAAAAGTGGCATTATATTCAGTCATCCCACAACCAAATAGTCCCTGGGTGACTTACCTTATCTTACTTGTCTACAGACTTAAGTAGCTTCTCACCCTTCCATCAGAAACTGAGCTTCACTTGCTTGCCTTTGCAATCACCGCTGGGTTACTTAGTTATACCACAAATGCAGTGAAGCTAAAGGTTGTTCAGAATGAGCATGTGTATGGTTTGAATGGGTTTATTTGTATTTACCGAGGGAGAAAGGTATGAAGTAATTCGTTTTCCTGAGGCTGCCATTTTCATCCAAAAAGTGGCCTGGGTCAAACTTCTCTGGGTTGGGGAACTCCTTGCAATCGTGCAGGACTGAAGACAATAATGGCAATACCATGGTGTCCTGGAGCGAAGAACAAGGGAGCAGGTGCTCGTTATTGTGCCTGTCCTTGCTTCGTGAACGAGGCTAACGCTCTTAATTATAGGAACTGAACAGGACTGAGTGCTTGCAAGCTTGCCTGGTGAGTGACTGTCTCGAGTTACGGCTATCTTACACACGTTACCGTCCAATCTGTTTTATCAACTAATAAGATGATTCTCTTTGGGGGAAGTGAAGTTATGGTCAATGTTCAATAATCAGATGGTGTTGATAAATGGGGGTTTGCAACCCACATAGCCTAGAGATGAGCTTTACTGGAATTGCTGCCTCAAATGGAAGATCCTACTTTTTCACAAATGCTTCTGTTCTAAATTCAGGTGTGAATGGAAGAAAGTGACTTATGAAAACTTGAATCTGTTGAATCAGTCTTCACTTCCTTCATTTATAAAGTCGGGTGGGACTCATAAAAACACAGGCTTTCCTCCCAGTTTACAAAAGATTTTTGTGAGGTTTAAAGGACAGAAGAATATTGTTAACTCCCATTTATACTGGATGCTTCACATTAATCAAACACTGTTCTTAGTTACCTGTTTATAAACTGTACTCAATTCTCACTTCAATTGTATTCACTAGGCTCTCTCTCTGTTCGCTTTGTGGAAGTGAGAACATTGCTAGTCAGAGAGGAAAAATTGTTTACTTACTTGAGGTTATACTTTGGTAAGTGGCAGGCTTACACCCTGACCCGAGCTCCGTCTGCTCATAAAGCACCCTTCTTTAAGTGCACGCATCCTTTTTCCATTTTTACCTTATTTTGTATATCCTTAAACATAATTTCAGAAGTATTGGAGTAGTCAATACAGGCACACAAGAGGACACACCAGAAAAATGTGCAAAGGGGAATAAAGTGAAAAAAAGTTTCTCTTCGACTCAAGTCCCCTGTTTTTTGTTTTCTTTTCTTCAGGTAATTACCGTTACCATTTGATGATATATTCTTTGGAAGACATTTTATGGATTGGAAAAAAGAGGGCACACGCATACATCCTCCACTATTTTCACACAAATAGAGTGCTCTAGCTTGCTTAGTATTCTCCTTTAGAGGAATAAAGGAATTTTTAAAGTCCTTTGTAAATGAACATTTGGGGATTTTCTAATCTTCAATATCACAAAGACTGTTGCGATAAACATTCTTATTTTGAAGAAAATGCACACAAAGGATCATTTCCTAGCAGTGGAACTACACCTTACATTGTATGTAGGTTTTGAATTTTGATAGAAATGGCCACATTGCCTTTCATAGAGGTTACACCAATTTATGGCATTACCAAAACTACATGTTCTTTTTTATATTCTGCCAACATATTGTGATAAGTAAAAGAATTTTCTTCATGATATTTATTTTGAACATATTTCATTGCGAGGGTATTTTTCCACATTTAAAAAGCACGTGCAATTACTTTTACTCCGATTTAATTTTGGGGTTTTTATTTTTGAACTGCATCTGTTGCTTTTTGGGGCTGTTCACACTGACTGTAGGAGTTCATTTTATTTTTCAGTAATTAGTCCTTTGCTCCGATGAATTACTGCAAAATTTCCTCTCAGTTTATCTTTGAAACTTGGTTTCTCTTTCCAGGCAGATTTTGCTTATTTGCATAGAGCTACATTGATCAACTTTGAAATACATGGCCCTCTTATTCTTCATGTTTTGGGGGGGCAGGGGGGCCAATCTTAGAAGTGTTTTGAAACTGAAATTCTCAAAGAAATTACTGCTTTTATTCCTAGTACTTTTACCGTTTAATATTCTATGCGTACATATTTGAGCCACCAAGAACAAATTTCCATGGAAGGCGAGGTAGGGACCTGTCATTATTGTTTTCCAACTGCGCAGGAGTTCTCTAACTTCCGTTGACGAATCCATACTTTCCCTCTAGGGGAAGGCACTGTTAATCATGTCCTAACTTTTCATGTATAATTAAGTTTATTTCTCAACTTTATTCATTTCAGCCCTCTTGTCAAGAAGCTCTTTTACACTGCTTTAATAACTGTGACTTTATATTATATTGTAACATTTGGCAGGAGCTAGCTCCATTTTTATTTTATACTACTTCATGTCAAATTTGGGATCTGCTAGTTTATTTAGTTCCCAGAATATCTGGTTGTTATTTTTATTGAGATCTCATAAATGTATGGATTGATTTTTGAATAACTGTTATTTTTCTACCCAAACAGAGAAAAAGTCTTATACTTTATTCAAACACTTTATCTCTCATTTACATTTTTAAGTTTTCTTTCTACAGATCTTGAATTTTGTGTTCAGTTTACTCCTAAGTATTTTATCCTTGTTTTTATTAATGAAAACTCATCTTCATTATGTTTTCAAAATAGTTTTTATTTTATATGGGTGGCAATGCTTTTTTAATAATCAGTTAGTGTCTAAACTCTGAAGAATTCTAGTTTTGCAATGGTGTATCAGCTAATAGTCTTATATTATTCAGGTACAATTATATCATTTAAAAGTTGCTTCTTTCTCTTGAATGCTGTAGCTCATTACTTTTTTCTAATGCTACTTGAAGAAGTAGTAATGGTAGATAGCCTTGCTTTATTCCTGATATTAGGAATGCCTTTAGCCTTTCATCGATAAGCATGACTTGGGAAGCATGTTTTTCTGGCTAAAGAGTTATTCGTCTATTTTTATTTTATTAAAGGTTGAAAAATTTAAAAATTAGTACAAATTGGCAGTTACAGAGGAGTCACAGTGGTGTATAAAGTACAGGATAGGGAAGATAGTCAATACCATAGTAGTAACTATGCGTGGCGTCAGATGGGTATTCGATTTATTGGGGGAATCGCTCTGTGAGTTAAATAAATGTCTAACCACCATACTGTGCACCTGAAACTAATATAATATTGAATGTCAACTGTAATTAGAAAATAAGTTTTTTACTTAAAAATGGACACTGAATGTGAGCAAATGCATTTTCTGCACAACGGAGAAAATTGTGTGATTTCTCCAAAACTCTATTTATATGGTGAATTTTATGATACTAGATTTCTTGGTGTTGATTTTCCTGTATTCTTGATTATCTCCATTCGTTGGTGGCATAGTGTTTTGAATGTGATGCTAGACTCCATGCGCTAATAGACTTCTGCAGTGATATCTTTAAGGAAGACTGGTAACTTGTTTTGTAGGGTTTGATACTCTTTAGAAATATTTTGATGAGGTTTGACACCTTTGCTTCCTCCTCTATCTTCTGGGACTATTTCGGTGTAAAACCGAGGGCCCTAATCACAACAGAAGCCTGACTACATCCTCAGTGTGCATGGAGTGGTTTTGGTAAAAGCTAAGTATTCTGCAAGTGTTAAATGTTAATGGGCAGCAATATCTCAAATGTCCTGGTGAATAAAGTCCTGGCAGGGGCAAATCTGGGTTCCAGAAGCTTGGCACTGGGCTTGATCATTGTAGAGCTACAGGCACACTTTCCACTTCCCCCTTTTTAGAATCCGTCATGAAAAATCAGATTTCAGTTCCCATTAGATTCTCGTTATTGGAAATCACGGCTCCCTTAGTCCATTCTAGGTGAGAGCAGCAGGGTGCCCTGGAAACCCCAGGCCAGCGTCCCCAGCTCTAGGAAGGCTGAGACAGGGCTACCGAGGTGACAGAATGACCTGAGGGTCCACCGCACAGCAAGCCCCGGCCACCTGACTCTGACTTCGTGTGCTTTCTGTGACACTCGCCTGCCTCTCTCTCGGACAGAACAGGGAGCCCCTCAGAGACCGCACACAGGGACCGTGTTGCCCCTCTCTCCCGGTCAGCTTTCCCACACACATCTAACCTTGGGGATGACGAATTGTCTGAATTTCGTGTCCTTGGTCACGACATGGGGCAGACTGAAAGGAAGGAGGGTGATGTATCTTTGTATCTCATTCAACACCGCCTCTGTGTAGGGCATCTTCATCTTGTCCTTCATGGAGGGGCTCTGGTTGCGCCCGATCACACGGTCAATTTCTTCATGAACTTTGGCTGCAGAGACATGGATCATGAATGTTACTCCAGCAGTGTGTTCCCTGGACACCTGCAAGTTACTTGAAATGCTTGCAATGTGCAACAGAAAGCAGCCTATAGACAGCTGCCAGGGTCAAAGAGATGTTGCTCAACAGCCCACTGCTCTGCACTTGATGGAATTTTTATTTTCTATTTTGCTGTAAATACCAGACACTTTGCTGAAGGAAACAGAAAGGCTGCGTTGACTGTGTTCTTGGCCTCCTGGCTTCATTGGTTTGTTCTCATGTACAGGTGAGACAGAACTTTTGTGCAGGGAGCAGGGCTTATCCCATGATTCCTGGCAAACCAGCTGCGCAGGGAAAATATCCTCGCTCTAGTGGGAGCATCTCCTTTGTCACCTTCACGCAGTCTCCTACATGTTTTGTGGGGATGGTAAAGCCATTTTGGTGAGCAGTGTGAACATTGCCTTTGTAAGGCCTGTGCTCTGAGGATGTGCTTGAGGAAATCGAGCCAGGACAATTTCATTTTTGAATGTTAAATTATATCACAGCTAAAGACCCCCTTTGGGGATCTGGTCCATTTCGAAGATGCAAACACAGAGGCCTGAGAGGTGAAATAACCTCTTTGAGGTCGCATAGCCAGGAATTGACAGGCCTAGGGAAAGAATCCAGCAGGGCAACCCATGGGCCCCTCCTCTAACAGGGCTCACCCTTTGGTCTTGCGCCTCATGTCTAAGAATCGGGATTCAGAAGCTCCTCTGTTGTCAACTTAAACAACAGCCTTTGTGTTCCTAAAGGTGTTCCCTCCTTATCAGCATTGTTAGACAGAATCCTGATCTGCAAAAGCAACACTGCAGAGGTGGCTCTTTGCATGACCCCTCTACAAGGCGGTCCAGAGAAAGCGAACCAGTCACTGTCAGCAGTGTCTTCCCACCCTCATCGGCTGCCCGGATTAATTTTTGGTTTGTCGCTACAATATCACTGTACCTTCCACCTCTGGATGTTTCAGTAGGAGCAGGAGTCCATATCTCATGGTGGAACTGGTTGTCTCAGTTCCTGCTGCAAACAAATTTGATCCGCAGATTGTCAAGTTCTCCAAGTGAAATTCAGACAACGGGTTGCATTTCTCCTGTAGGCGGTAGAGTTAGTGGCTACGTGAGTTAGAAAGAAGGCAATGGCTCCACAGTCACACCCCTTGCCCAGTAAGAGGCTGCATCTGGTGCACTGTAGTATAGTGGATTAAAGGAGAACAGTCATGAAACTGAAACTCCTAGGTTCAATCCCAGATAGTCAATAACAGATGGGTGCCCTTGGCAAGTCACTTTACTCGCAATTCAGTTTCGTCCTCTGTGAAACGGGATAGAACACAGAACATCCCCCATATGCTTATCATAAACATGAGGAGAGTTAATCGTCGAAGCTCTTGGGACAATGCTTCATATATACAAGTACTCAGTGAACGGTACCTTCTTACATTATATTTAATGACAAAGACCAGATGACAAACCCTCTACAAGCACAGAGAGAGACCACTGGGGCATGATTGATCCACTTCCTTCACGTAAACTGCTTACAAGCTCTCGGTCCCCGCCCTCACATCTGACAGTCATCATTTTAATGGCGTTTCCAATATGGAGACTGGACTTGTAGGACATTTTTACTCATAATTTTCCACGTGAGATCCTCAAAGTGTTTAGGACATAAAGTGATCCAGGACGTAAAAATGGTGAGTGAGCTTTCTATTTTGAAATTTTCTCCCAAAAATAAAAGAGATTTTTTGGTTTAAAAATTTGTTAATATTAATTTATTTTTAGAAAAAGGGGAAGGGGGGAGAAAGAGAAGGAGAGAAACATCAATGTATGGTTACCTCTCCCATGCGCCTACACCTTTATACTCAATTCATATTTGACAGCGAAAGCAAGCACCGACAATGGGCTAAAGACAGTTGATTCAATAGGTGGTGCTGGGAAAATGGAACAGATGCATGCAGAAACATGGAACCAGACCGCCTTCTTATGCAACACACAAGAGTAAATTCAAAGTATTTTACAGACTTCAATGTTGAGCTCCAAACCATAAAAGTCCTAGAGGAAAACATAGGCAGTAAAATCTCAGATGCTGTTTGTGGCAATATTTTCTCAGTTATATCCCCTCAGGCAAGGAAAACATAAGAAAAAACAAAGAAATGGGACTACATCAACTTAAAGAGCTTTTGCACAGCAGAGGAAGCCATCAACAAAATGAAAAAGACAATGAACAGGACAACATATTCGCTGATATATCTGATAAAGGGTTAATATCCAAAATTTATAAAGAACTTAATAAAACTCACTCAACACCAAAAACACAAGCAATCCCTCTAAAAACCAGGCAGAGGACCTGAATTGACACTTCTCCAAAGAGGACATCCAGATGGCCAACAGACATATGAAAAGATGCCCCATGTCACTAATCACCAGAGAAATGCAAATTAAAACCACAGTGAGGTATCATTTCACACCTGTCAGAATGGCCCTTATCAATAAAATTACCAGCAGCCGTGAGCCAGGGCACGGAGGAACCGGATCGCTGGTGCACTCTGGGTTGGAACGCAGATCGCCAGTTCATCAGCCTAAACAGGGCCTGGGGCTGCCTGGAGCCAGTGACTCACGGGAGCAGGGGTACAAAAGCCCAGCTGCCTCCGCTCAGGGCCTGACAAACTCTGCACTGTGATTTATACTCTACCGCCCCCTGGAGGATCCGGCAGAGACTGGACTGAACTGGAAACTGGGAACGTTTAACTTTTTCCCATCCCCGTCCTGTTGCCCTCATTCACATACCAGTTTCTCTAAAGGGAATTCCTTGAATAAATCACTTTCAGATAAATCCCCATTTCAAGCAGTGCTCCCAGGAAACTGACCGTCAGGCAACTCCTGGTCTCTCTGCATCGACTGTTGACCCTTCCAGTACGTCCTTCACATCGCAAACACGATCACCCTTACACAGTGTTCAAACCCCACAAACAATTTTCCTTGTGTCATTAGGATCAAAAGTGAACTAACAGATACGGCCGCCGGCCGGTGTGAATGGCCTGCTGGCCGACCTGCCGCTGCTCAGCGACTCCCCACCACCCTCTCCTGCCCGCTCCCTCCCAGTCCCACCCGCTTTCTTGCCACCCTTCGCGTTCCCACGCTGCTTCTGCCTCAGGGCCCTTGTACATCTTGTGTCGCTGCTTGGTATATTTTTCTCTGTCACTTTTACACAAAGAAGCCCACTCACCCTACGGCTCCCAGGCCGGTTACCACCTAGGCGTGCAGGCATGGATGGACGCAGTGGGGCTGGGCTTAGAAGTCCCTCCCACCCCACACTGGACGGACTCTAGTGTTCCTGCCACATTCTCCCACTGCGACGTGGACTTCCCCTCCGAGCACGTCACTCTTACTGCTTGATTTAATAATCGCTGCCCCGGACAGGAAGCTCCAGGAAGTCAAGGGTTATATACGTATTAATTAATTAGGGTGTCCCCCCTTGGGGGACATATGCACCAACAACGTTAGTTTTGAAGGGCTCAAAGGATAATTTTAATATTTTTAGTTATGTGTTTATACATGAAATGTCTTTTACAATCGATTGCTGGTCGCCGTCTTGGCTGTTTTTCTGCTGATGTGCTCACGGACAGTCGTGCTGGTATTTTAGGTGACCACCTGACAACTGGTGGCTGTGGGAGTACTTTTAATTCAATATGTTTAATACCACTTGTGGTTAATGTAGAACATCTTTGCTTTAGAATCTTTATCCACAACCCATTTCAAATAACGAAATTGTCTCTATGAGAAAACACAGTCCACTTTTCATAATGTATGGGTCTACGACAGACTGTGTGGGAAGCACTGTGGCAAAAAACGGCTGGCTGTGTGTGTAGAATGGATGGGTAGTGAAAACACATGTGTGTTTTATCCACCCCAAAGTACATATATGTTCCGGAACATGCATTTAGATGTATGTGTGTCTACCATGGAGCTCATCCTACATATGTATCGAGACCTTTGACATGCTAACGTCCAAGTGCGGGAACTAAATAGACGTACAAAGGAAACAGAGAGCTTTGGACCACTTAAAAGTTCTACTGTGAACAATACTAGGGTACGTCAGTGCCCTAAAAGCCGAAATATCAAGAATTACTGACATGGTGTGACTGTGCGGTCATGCACTCCCACGGGAGAACCAGACAGGGTGCCAGGGAGAGCCAGTGCCTGCAGTACCTGCTCCATCTTGCAGAGGAAAGAGTCGATGAAGTCTTGAGGGTTACTCTCATCCAGGGATTCTTGATGCTCCTTCACTTTTCCCAGAATGAAATTATGAAAAACTGCAGTCCTTTTAAAAAATGATCTATGTTGTCCAGGGAGATGCTTTATGAGATTTGGCCATAGATTGTAAACCTAAAAAAGGGCAGAGGGGAAAATACCCTGGAAATTCAGTTTGCAAAGAGGAACCAGAGTGTCTGAGTGCAGTGCCTGCCCCTGGGCGTGGCCTGGCCAGGCAGAAATCCTTCCTCCAACTTCCAAGCAGAAGAGGAGGGAGGACCATCATCACACACAGCAGAGCAGCCCTGGCCCATCTCCTGGCTCATCCCTGCCTCCTCCACCCCGGAGTCACACGGCGGAACATGTGCACACGGGCCTGAAAAGAAACATAGGCACCGGGGAATGTTGTGTCTTCTTTTGTGTGAGCAGACCCCTAGAGGCAAGCAGAGGGCGTCCTTCCAGTGACGCCGGGGAACTGTTATTGCACTCATTCACTCGACACACATGCACGGGAAGGTGACAATGAATGCCGATTGATGTTGGCACTTTGCTCCTGAAGGAGCCCTCTACCCGGCCTGCTAGCTACCAGTGGGTCTATGAGATCAACGGCAAGTGCAGATGCAGCCTCAGCCTTACCTGATTCCATACAGGGCTTAATCGCCTAAAATTTAAACCCAACAAGTCCATCAGGAAAAGGAACTTCTTGTCCTGGTACTGAAAACGCTCTTTGAAGAGGATGGAGCAGATCACATTGCAGGCAGCACAGGAGAGGATGAAAGAAGGATCAAAGGGCTGAGCTGATGTGAGAAAGAAACTACTGTTAACATTGAGCATTTTCTTCAAGAACGGCACCTTCTTCCCGCTCAGATGTATACACACCAGTTATTTCCTCTAAACTTCCCCAAATTAAGATGTAAGCGCCTTCTAAGAATACTGGTACTAGATAGTATTGCACTGTGCTAATAATACCAATTATGCGATTACATGAATACTTAAATAGTCATCAGGGCAACAGCTGATATGGACCATTTGCTACATGGTCCTCTTGCTACACGGTTGTGTATCTGTCTTGCAAACTATATTCCTTAACTCTCATTCTGAGGTTTGATTTTTAGCCCCATTTCTCAGATGTGGAAACTACATCTTACAGAAGGAAAGACACTTGGCCAAATTTACATGCCCGGCAAGTGCTCATGTTGAGAAATGAGTCCAAAAGCAAGGAGTTGAGAGTCCTAACGAAAAGCATCGTTTTCTTCCCACCCATTTTTTCTCTGAGCCAGCGCTCTGATTAATAGAGCAGCCTGTGGACCACAGAGGGGTTCCCAAATGAGGAGCCGTGACTGGGGGCGGTTGCCTGTGGGGAGGCCCTTGACCCCAAAGGGACGGACGCTGGCATTCACCCTTGGTTTTCCTGAGCTCCTCCACCAGGCACCGGGCTTCCTCCTGGACCCTCTCCTCAAGGCTCCTCTTCCCCATCCCGAAGTTCCTCAGGGTCGTGAGGGAGAAGCGCCGCATTTGCTTCCACGTCTCTCCATTACTGAAAATAACTCCTAGGAAAAGAAACAAGGAGCCGGAGAGGATGGGTGTCACTGAGTCAGGTTTTTCCTGAAGCTGCCCTCTTGTGTCTACCCTGAGCTGTTTCCGAGTGCCCCTCAGGAGGGATTCAGCAAATCGCAGTGTAAGAGCACAACTTATTTTGGAGTTGGGTGAAATATTTGTCACAAAGACTAGATAACCTATGCTGGTCAACGGGGGGCAGAGGTGATGGAATGAAGCAGGGAGGGGAATCGTTGGTGGGTGGAAAATATTCCCAAGTGTGGAAGGCCTCTGTCCGGTTTTGTTAAAAATGGGCAAAAGTGGCATGTGTTCCCACAAACACATGTTTTTACACTTCATAGTCCTCTGCCCTGTGGTTTAGTTCTAGCTGTGATGTTTTTCTGTGACAAGATGAGTTAAGCGAATCAATATGGGATGTATGATTCTATTCTGCTGAGAATATACTACAGTGAATGTAGCCTCCTCTGAATAAGAAGAAACAAAGAAGCAAACGAACCCAGCATAGTCCATACCAATGCTTTTTAATGTCCTCTTCTGTACTAACCCATTAACTTATTGGAAATGTCCTACTGCTCTTAATGCACATCAGTTTCGTCAGCCTGTAGTACCCTCTCAAAAGTCAATGACTTGTTTGTAGCTTTTTCTTTGCAAGCAAATGACCTCCCTAAGACTGGAGCATCAAAAAGAAAACAAATATTTGCCCTTGCTGGTGCAGCTCAGTGGATTGAGTGCCAGCGTGCAAAGCGAAATGTTGCCCGTTGGTTCGCGGCTTTGGTTGCTGGTTCGATTCCCGGTGGGCAAATACCTGGGTTGTGGGCCAGGGCCCCGGTTAAGGGTGTGCGAGAGGCAGCTTGTCAATGTTTCTCTCCCTCCTTTCCCTCCCCTTCCCTTCCCGCTCCGTTCCCTTCTCTCTACAAAATTTAAAAAACAAGAAGAAAAACATCTACTTAAAGATTATGACCCCAAAGCCATGACCTAGGGATATCACAAGGGACCAGCAAAATCTTCAAGAACTACGGAGCAGGAGCAGGGAGTGGTGCTAATGCTTTGAAATTTGATCTTCCCTCTGAGGTAGACAGACTTGGATCAAAAGGAGGGAATTGTTAATAAAGGAAATACAGGGCAAAATGGAGTCACTTTTGCTAAGCAAACTCACCAAACCTAAACTTAATAACTAACATGTCAGCCTCTTCCAGGAGTGGAATTTTAAACCAGTTCATCTGGACTTTCCTGATCTACACCAGCAAGGTAATCAGCAAGGTAATAAACCCCTGCTAGTTAGTCCCTTTCCCCTGCAGGTAGAAGACCTGGTCTGAGGACACTTCTTTCATTCTTTGGCCATACCCTTCTGCCTATGAAAACTTTCCATTGTGCACAACCCCTCAGAGGTCCTTCGAGCTGGTAGATGGGACGCTGTCCAATACCTGAATAGCTTCATAAAATCAACTAGATACTCATATTGACTCAGACGAATTTTGTTCTTTAACAGAAGAAAGTTTCTATTTCTCTGGGACTTGCAGTTTTACAGTTGTGAGTGGTTTGGAGGAGACTTTGAGGGTCTGTGAAGCTCTTTGTGCATGTGTACAGTCCCTGGTATATGTAAAGCAATGTGTGACACATCCCTAAGTTCTGAAACATAATGATAAAATTAGTGACCTGTGAGTCTGTCATCCAGCCGAAGACCTGGAGCCCGACTAGTACCATTATGGCTCCCTGTGTGCTGCCTCCCTGACCCCCCTCCCCCCACCAAAGCAGGCGGTGCCGGAAAACACGGTAAACTCTATGTCTCGTCGTTTGTTCACTGTTGCTGCAGCCTTTTGAACATGTGAAATGATACCCCAGGAATCGCTCCTCCAGGTCCCGAACTCCTGACAGTGCTGGGGAAAATCTTTTATTTCAGGTTTGCCAGATCATTTTTATCGCAATTATATTTGCATATTTAGGTAATAAGGAACTTGGACTCTGGCTTTTTTGTTGTTGTAATCCTCACCAGAGGACACTTTTCCTTGCTCTTAGAGAGAGAAGCATCCATTTGTTCCCTCCCATAGGCACCCGGACTAGGGATCGCAACCGCAGGGCCAGAGATCAAACCCGCTACTGTGGGATGTGCCATGACTGGGAATCGAACCTGCAACCCTTCGGATCTGGTATGGCACTCCAACCAACTGAGTCACACCAGCCGGAGCCAGACTGTTTTTGAAACTCATCTCAATAGAGCTATCGGGGCATCTGTTATATAATAACAGAATGTGTCTGGTCCTTAACCCTGGTTCCCGGGAGGGGACTTAAATAGCCTCAGCATTTCCCATGGATTGGAGGAGTCTTTGTGTTCAGGGTGAGCCCCTGGGGCCTTGTTCAAAGTGAGGTTCCATATTAACGTGTCAAGAAGGCAATACATTCTGATTCCCAGGGAGAGGATACAGACAATCTGCCTTTGGGACCCTCTCAAACCTTGCCCTACGTGTCTCTTCATTTGCATCCTCTTTATAATAAAACTGCTAGTTAGTGCTTTCCTGAGTTCTCAGAATAATTCTACCCATGATTAAACCTGAGGAGGTCACCGCACGCCTGAAGTTTTCTCCTGTTGGTCAAAAGTACAGATGACCTGGAAGCCAGTGGATTTTCGGCTGGCGCCTCAAGGAAGGGCTGTGTTGCTGGGGACGACGCCTTTAGCCCGTGGAGTCTGCACTACGTCTGGGTCATAGCATCAAATTGACATTGCAGTATTGTAGCATCCGATCAGTTGCTTGGTGCAGAACAGACATTTATTAAGATAGTCCCATGTTTGTTCATTTAACATACCATATTTTGATTTAAAACATACCATGTCCTTTTTGGAAATCTGAAATGACTGGAATACGTCCTCTGCCAAGGAATTTATCACCCTGATCGATCAGAGCTTCCTTCACCGCCTCATATCCATGCAAGACCACGGTGGGTCTGGGGCCAAGGTACAACATGTAAACAGGGCCGTACTCTTGGGCTAACTGGAAAAAGATTAAAGCGGCATTGTAAGTGCTATTGAGAAATCTCTCCACTGGAGGCTTGGGTGGAACTTGGGTAATAATTTACATGTAGCTTAGCCTTTACCCCATCCTTCCCATTTTAGAAATTTAACCCAGAGTTTAGTCATGGAGTCATTCTTCCCTTCTTTTATAATATGCAACCATTAAGCAAACAGTTACTAAGCACCTGTACTGTGTCAGACACTGTGCACAGCCCAGGAGCCCCCATGGGACTAAGAGTCTAGTGCAAACAACAGGCAGTAAACAGCCAAACACCCTCATTTACAGTACAAAATGAGCATAATTCCATGAAAGTGATAAAGAGTGCACTGTGTTGGATGATAATGGGCAAACAATAAAACAGAGAGGCCAGGGGTCTATGAGGGGATAAGATTTAAGGTTCAACGAAAGATGAGAAGGAAGGAGCCGGGACAAGGGCTCGGGGTGAGGGGGCTTGCTAGTCAGGTATAAAAAAGGAAGAAACCGATGCATTTAGGCCAGCATTGTCCCCACAGGAGAAAAGGCGTAGTAAAGCAGCCAACAACTGGGGCATGGCTTTTGAACACCATTCTACTCTCTACTTATGTAAGTTGGACTATTACAGATTCCACAGGTGGTGAGATCATGCGTGTTTGTCTTTCTGTGTCTGACTTACATACTTAGGAGAATGTCTTCCAGGTTCATCCATGTTATAAAGAGCAGGATTTCCTTCTTCTTTTTAAGGCTAAATAACATTCCAGTGTGTGTGTGAGAAAATCGATACATGAGTAGATCGATAGACAGGTGATAGAGAGCCCACATTTTCTGCATTTATCTATTGGTGGACATTTAGAGTGTTCTGGAGAATATATCCTTGGACAATGAACTCCTGGTGATGATTTGTCATATTTGCAAAGAAATAAACGTCCGTCAGGACAGCAGAGCTGGGCTGTATCAGAGCAAGATGTTGGGGAGGGGAGGGAGGATCACAATGCGTCCCATAGATCATCTAATGTAAAATAGTAGTAATAATCATCCTCATGTAGAAGGACATCGGACACATTTTTACATTTGCTGGGCTTGCCTTTTGGAAAGTGTTCTAGGCTGAGAGGATTGGAAGCCTTTCAGTTAAAGTATCTTCTGATTCCAGAATTTTCTCATCTAAAATTCAACCTATATCTCAGGTCTGGTCAACATACATCGCTACCTGGTCTGCAGCGATCCAGTTAAGAAAGAAGGACGTTATCTTCCTTGTAATACAGAGACGGACACCCGAAAGTGCCTCAGGGGTTGAGTCAAACGGAGAGAGACTGAAGGAAGGCAGCCAGCCTGCAGGGGTCTCAGGGGCACGCCTGGAAGGTGACCCCCCGACGTGGAGACGAGCAGCCCCAGAATGAACCCCCTTACCTTGCACAGAGACGCAGGGATATCCTTCAAGTTTAGATTCATCAGATTCCCAATGATGGGGAGGGGAGTTGGGCCCGGGGGGAGCCTTTCTCCTTTGTGACTTTGTTTCCGTACCAAAAGGAAAACCAGGCAAATGAAACAAATAATAAGAACAGGAGTACCAATTTCCAGCAGCTCCATCTCAGCTCTTTGAGGCTAGGTATGTTCAAGTGCTCGGTACAAAGTCTTCTGCAGCGGCGTGACCTGCAAGTTCTTGGATTTGGCAAACCACAGAAAAAAAAATACCCTGGGACTGGTTTTGGCTTTCGTGTGCTGAAGCTTGAGGTTAATTCAAAGGCACATGCGCTCTTCCTCTCAATCACAAAATCTGTACCTTTTGATTTTTGAAGCTTCTCCATTGCATTGTATTTTGCCCCTTTCAGCACTAATGATTTATTAACTATATAGTTGCATTTTAGTTTCCATAACTTTCTGGAACTATACAAATAACTAAATTCACAAATTTTAGAAAAAGAGATCAGATGTTCTGTGATCTTATTTCGAAAAACCGCTGTCAGAGTCGTCCTCCTCAAACATAATTTTTTATCATGTTTCTCATTAGTGAAGTCTACTGTTTCCATCTACAGATGAATGGAGAAAAAGGTAGTATATGCATATATACAATCAAATATCAAGTCACCTTTTAAAATAAGGGAGTTCTAATATTTGCTGCAACATCCATGAACCCTGAAGACGTGGCACTAAGGGAAATAAGCCAGGCACAAAAGGACAAGGATCATAGGATCCCACTGAAATGGGCACCTGGAGAAGTTAAGTTCCTGGACATGGAAAGTACACCAGAGGTTGCCAGTGCCGGGGGGAGGAAGGAATCGGGTGTTGATGTTTAATGAGTACAGGGCATATGTTGAGATGATAAAAAAGTTCTGGAAATGGATAGTGGTGATGATTGCACAGAATTGTGAACGCACTGACTGCCGCTCAACTGCACAACTCAAAACTGTTAAAATGGTCAGTTTAATGTATATTTTACTCCAATAAAAAAAAGAAAAGAAAATCTTCACTCAGGTGGGGTTTGAAAAATGTTCTCTCATTTGCATTTGCATTTCAGATCATTCATGTTCTTAGTGATTTATTCTTTGGGGTCTTACTATTAACAGTAATGTCTATAGATTATTTCATGGGGAATTTTTACTATGATAAATCTTTTCTCTAAATCTAAAAAGAAATCGACTGTGGTTTTCTTTACTTATTATAACGAACATTATTGCACTGAATTCAGAGCCAGCTCTCTGTATTTCTCACATCAGACTATTTCCAGGAAACAAAATCGCTTATTAGCTTGCATGCTTGTGTCCATTAGCCTTAGGGCGTGTAAGCTGGCGTGGAGCCACAGCCAATGATGGGTTTGCACGTGGAGAGCCCAGGGAGAGGGAATTAGTTTAAAGACCTCAGACACGTTTCCATGTTCCCTCCAGCACCTTCTGTGGAACCACTGTCCACTGATGCTTTTGCTCCTCCCAAGTATTCATTTGCAGACATTTCACAGTGAGGTAAAGCACTGACTTGGAAAAGCCTCAACAGTTCGGCCTGTAATGTTCTTTTGGATGTTGAAAGTAGGTGAATAAATGCAGTGAGATGTTGGAAGCGCATTGGGAGAGAGCAGATTTAAGAGGCGAAAGAGTCATACGAACTGAAGTGAAACCCAAGTATAAGAGCAGATTTAAAACAACATCAACGTGTCACTCCCTTGCTGAAAAACATGAAGGATTTGTTTTTGTCTTTTTAGACAGATTTTTATTTCATCACTTCATGTTTTTAGAGGACTTTTAGTTCCGCAGAAAAATTGAGTGGGAAGTACAGAGAGCTCCCACGCACCCTCCGCCCCCACCATCAAAACCCTGAGTCAGACTTGTTGCGACCAGGGAGCCGACACTGACACGTGTGAACCTAAGTCCGTCACTGGCACTGCTGTTCAATCTTGATGTGTGTATCAGTGGGTTTTGACAAACGTATAATGACACATATGCACCATTATGCTCGCGGGGGTGTCCCACCCACAGCCCGTGGGCTGCGTGCGGCACAATCCGGCCATGAATGTGGCCCAGCACTAAACTGTAAATTAACTGAAACCTTTTTTGGTTTTTTTGCTTATCAGACTTCCTTAGTGTTTGTGCGTTTAATGTGTGTCCCAAGACAACTCTTCTTCTTCCAGCGTGGCCCAGAGATGCCAAAAGGTTGGACACCCATTACAGGCTATTTTCCCTGCCTTAAAAATCCCCTGTACTCGACCTATTTATTCTTCCTCACCCCCAACCCTTGGCAACCACTGACCTTTGTATTGTTTTCATAGTCTGGCCTTTTCTAGTATGTCATAGAGTTGGAATCATATAGCATAGAGCCTTTTCACATTGGCTTCTTTCACTTAGTAATATGCACTTAAAGTTTCTCCATGTCACGTCGTGGCTTGACAGCTCATTTCTTTTTATCGCCAACTAATATCCCGTTGTCTGGAAGTTACTCCAGTTTATTTATCCATTCACTCACTGGAGGACATCTTAGTTGCTTCCAAGTTTGAGTAAGTACAAATAAAGCTACTATAAACATCTGTGTGCAAGTTTTTATGTAGATGTTACGTTTTCCTTTTTTTTTTTTTTTAAGATTGTATTCTTTTTTTTTTGTAGAGACAAGGGAAGGGAGGGAGAGAGGGAAGAAACATCAATGTGTGGTTTCCTCCCCCACGCACTCTACTTGGGGAACTGGCCCACAATCCAGGCACATGCCCTGACTGGGAATTGAACCAGTGACCATTTGGTTTGCAGGCCGGCACTAAATCCGTTGAGCCACACCAGCTGGGGCAAATGTAAGTTTTCAAGTTGTTAGCCCAAATACCAAGGGGTACAATTGCTTGATCATATGGTAAGAGTATGTTTAGTTCTGTAAGCTATAACTACCTTATAATGTGGCTGTACCCTTTTGCATTTTCATCAACAATGAATGAGTGTTCCTCTTGCTCTGCATCCTCACCCGTATCTTGTGTTGTCAGTGTTCTGGATTTGGGCCATTATAGGAGGTGTGGGGTGGTATCTCATTGTTGTTTTCATTTGCATTGTCCTGGCAACAGATGATTCAGAACATCTTTTCACAGGCATATTTGCCATCTGTGTATCTTCTTTGGTTTGGTGTCTGCAAAGGTCTTTGGCCTACTTTTCTATTGGATTATTTTCGTATTGTTGAGTTTTAAGTCCTTTGTATATTTTGGGTAACTGTCCCTTGTCAGATGTGTCTTCTGCAAATGCTTTCTCCCGCTCTATGCTTGTCTTCTCTTTCCCTTAGCATGGTCTTTTGCAGACCAAAAAAAGAACCTACACAGTCATAGCCAGATCCGAGGTCATCTAGGTTTTCTCCTGTGTCATCTTCCAGGAGTTTTAGACTTTTGTATTTTACGTGAAGGCCTATGATCCATTTTGAGTTAATATTTCTGAAGGGTGTGAGGTCTGTGTTTAGATTCATTTCTTTGCAAGTGGCTGTCCAGTTGTTCCACCACCGTTGTTGAAAAACTATTTTTTTCCCCATTGTATTGCCTTTGCTCCTTTATCAAAGTTCAGTTGACTCTATTTATGTGGCTCTGTCTCTGGACAATCTATTCTGTCCCACCGACCTACTTGTGTATTCTTTTGTCCATACAACACTGTCTTGATTACTGCTCTTCTATAGTGTCTTGAAGTGACGTGGTGTCAGTCTTCCAACTTTGTTATTTCCTTCACTGTTGTGTTGGATACGCTGGGTCTTTTGCCCCTCCATAGAAACTCTCCAATCGGTTTGTTGATATCCAGAAAATAACTTGTTGGGATTTTGATCATTGCATGGAATGTATTGATCAAGTTGGGAAGAAGCTGCGTCTTCACAATATGGAGTTGTTCTACCCGTGAACTTGGAATCTCTCTCCCTTTTTCTAGTTCTTCCTTGGTGTTCATCAAAGTATTGTCATTTTCCTCAAACAACTCTTGTACATATTTTGCTAGACTTATACCTAAGTAGTTCATATTTGTGGATGCTGATGTAAATAGCATTCCGTTTTGAATTTTACGTTCGGAAAGTTGTTGCTTGAAATGTCTCATTTTTGAAAAGAGTCACTGATTTATAACAAGCTTAGACGGCCCACCAGGATCTAGCTCCGTCAATATGGACACCTACTTTGCCAGTTTCATCTTTAGGTGCTCCCATTCTTACAATAATGTTGGGCCTGTAATTAAAGGTCGTTGTATTTTTGGAAGGTTCTTGAATTGAGGTCTTTACACTATTACCCAAGCAATTCAGTTTGTGTAGACATGTCTTAATTCTTTTACCTAGAGACCTAGAAGCGGAATTGCTAGGTCATGTAGCAACTCTGTGTAACATTTTGAGGAACTGTCTAAATATATTTCAAAGTGGCTGCACCGTTTCACATTCCTACTGTTAAGATAGGAGGACCCCAATTTTTCATCCTTTCCAACACTTGTTACAGTCTGATTTTGTTGTTGTTGTTGTAGCCCTCCTACTGGGTATGGAGTATCTCACAGTTTTCATTGATCTTCCACTAATGGCTAATGATGTTGAATATCTTTCTTGTTCTTGCTAGCCATTTATATATCTTCTCTGAAGAAATATTGGCATCTTTTGCCCATTTAAAAATTGGGTTGTCTTGTTACTATTGTTATCCTCTGATCTTTAACTGCCTAATGTAAGTTCTCATTCTTAATCTCCCTCTGCTTTTTGTTCCCCCATACACTCCTAGCTCTACATTTCTTTCATTGATATAGTCTTCTCATAGCTGGAATTGTTTGATTAAGGTCTCCCTTCCATTAGACTGTTGATTCTGAAAGGGCAGAGATGGTATCTGTCTTCTTCACTATTTTATTCACTGTGGGTCCAATACTTTACACCAGGCTTCCCCAACCCCCAGGCCACTTTAGGAACTGGGGCCACACAGCAGGAGGTGAGCGATTTAAGGTCAAGGAGGGGTTGGGGGGTGGTGCTGAGCCCCAGCAAGGCAGGGGAACCTGTGTCTGTTGCCACTGCTGCTCTAACCCATTCTTCTTGGCCCATTCAGTCCCCTCCTTTGCCATGATGATTCATGGCCTTCAGAGCAGCCAGCGGGATCTCTCCTTCGGGCCCTGGAAGCTGATGGCTACCAAGACCCGCATCATGAAGTCTGCAGAGAGGTTAGCTGATGGGTTGCATATGCCATACACCTCCCCGCCCCCCACCTGAAATGATGTTTGGAGACAATGTTGTAAGAATCCAGCACTATTCTGGCTTTTGGATTGAGTTCAATGCTACAGATGCTTTTCCATATAAATAACTACCAAGGAATAGCTCAAAGAGTAGCCCGTGCTAAAGAGCAGCATGAAAGAGGATGGAGGGTGAACACCACAAGGAGGTTTAAAACCATATGACTAGGCCTATAGAACAGATTAGAAGGGAACATTACTTGGAGAATCACTGAAGCTAAAGGTTGTACCTGCAACAGACCATGTGGATACAGAGAAACTGAAAGCAAAGAACACATTAAGTTCTTTGAAGTTCCATTTGAGGATGAACTTCATGATCATGGAGTTTCAAGTCCAAGTGTGAAAATTAGAGCAATGCCTTCCAGCTTTCTCCTGCTGTTGCAGGTCCTTCTGAGAATCGATGGAGTGCTTATCAGAATGAATGACATGAGACTTTACCAGAGGCCGACAAGACCTACGTGTTACAAGAATACAAATTCACGAGAGCAAGATAGCTGATTTAATGCACCTACCACCTGCCTTCTACATGGAGCACAGCATCTACTGATCAAAGAGACAGTTAGTGAGAGGCTAATATTTCCAGGAAGAATTGATTATAACCCCACAGACTCACAAGAAAACGCACCTGTAGAATACGATGTGACATACCACATGCTCACCGTGGATCTGATGAAGGCCTTGCATATGTAGACAGGGGTACTTTTATTAGAAGAATGAATTGCCTTGTCTACAGGCAGATTTTCAGTAGGCATGAAGGAAAAAAAAAAGATTGTTGAAGTAAAAAAATAGAAAAAATAATAATAAAGTCAAAATGGAATATCCTGAGATTGCCACAGGAGCCCTGAAGAGCCTGCTTCCACTACCAACATCCTATCTTTGTGAGGCAATGTTTTCTGCAGTGACAGCAACCAAAACAAGATTATGGAGTAGACTGGGCGTAAGCAACACACTTTGGGTGCCCCTTTCTCCCATCACCCCTAGATGGGACCATCTAGTTGCAGGAAAACAAGCTCAGGGTACCCACTGATTCTGCATTATGGTGAGGTGTATTATTTCATTATATATTACAATGTAACAATAATAGAAATAATGTGCACAATAAATGTAATGTGATTGAATCATCCCCAAGTCATCCTCCATCTGCCCGTCCTCCTCCACCCCACACTGTCCATGGAAATACTGTCTCCCATGAAACCGGCCTGCGGTGCCAAAAAGCTGAGGACCGCTGCTTTACATGGTTTAGGTTTCCTGGCACATCCACACACCCAAACACTTGATGGATTATATTCCATTTGATATTGGCATTGTTTCTCCCGTTGGGTCAGGAGGGTTGCTGTCTCCCTGAAAAGGTTTGACGGGTCGCCTCACCTCTGACCACTTGCGTTCCTGTCTCCCACTGGTTGAGGGTTGTTCTTCCAGACACTTGTGCGTGTGTCTGAGTTACGTGCAGAACGACTGCAGCTTCTGTGGTGTGGAGGATGTCTGTAGTGAAACATAACATGTTAAGTGCATGCATGGCACTATTGAGGCAAGGGGACCCGGCAAATTGCAGTGTAATATAGCATCTGGCGCTCCCACTGCCTGGGACACATTTCACTAGCACTCTTCAGTTGCCTGGCGACCTCCTGTCCATCCTTTAAAATCTGGCTCAAGCCGGAATTTGCCTCTTAGAACCCACAAGGTGGTGCTGACTCTCATTTGTGCCTCTTGCACCCAGTGTGCACCCTTCCGTGTTACTTACCACACCCTAAGTGCCTTCTGTTGGCGTACCACCCCCGCCCCCAACCCCAACACACAAGGCTCTATGTCTCTTTGTTGTCTCAGCAGCTAGCACACACTAGATGCCCAATAAATACTTCTAGGAAAAAAAGAAAGAAAAATATTTGAGGGTAAAAATTAGAATCAGAAGGTGTCTTAGTCTGCTCAGGCTGTGGGCACAAAAGATCATAAACAGGGTGGCCTAAACAATTCATTTCTCATAGTTCTGGAGAATGAGAAACCAAGGTAAAAATGCTAGGCAATTGATTTGGTGTCTGGCGAGAGTCCTCTTCCTTGTTTGCAGATGGCTGCCTTCTTGCTGTGTCCTCATGTGGCCAAGAGACAGACATCTTTCTTGTGTCTCATCGTGTAAGGGAACCAACTCCACTCATGAGGGCTCCATCCTCACAACTGGTTTACCTCCAAAAAGCCCCACCTCCAAATGCCATCACACTGGGGATTAGGGCTGCAACACAGGAACTCTAGGAAGATACGTTCAGTCTGCAGCAGATGTAAAGAGGAAAAATGGTTGGAAAATAAGAAAAAAGGACGGAAAGGTAGGTAAGGAAAACAAGTAAAATGTCATTCTGAGTTATGATCTATGTAATAATGGGCAATTGGAGTGAGCAATGAAGTAACAGAAAATTACAGCTGACATTTGAACAACATGGGTTTAAGTTGCATAGGTCCACTTGGAGAACATGTTTTCTTTTCAATAAATACCATAAATTTATGATTTTCTAAATAAAATGTTTTCTCCAGCTTAATTTATTGAAATAATATAATACAATAATGCAAATAACATATAAACTATGTGTTAATCAACTGCTATCTCTAAGGCTTCCAGGAAGTCAAAAACTCCCTGGAGATTTTTGACTCTGCAGGGGGTCGGTGCTCCTAACCGCCATGCTGTTCAAGAACCAACTCGAGTTCTAAATGCTTACTCAAAGACAACAGATCAGGAGTAAGCTGAGGAGCTGGGCCAGCTTGTTCAGATTTTCCTGGATGGCTGTGGTCCAGGTTCCAACTCCGGGTAGCTTAGCTCACAGCTGCTGAAGACACAACTCAATGTCTTTTACGACACACATGTATGTCAGGCCCAGTGCTCTCTCCACTGCAGGAACTTATACCCTCTCCAGAGTCAGAAACATATGCTGACTCGTACAGCATGGGTGCACTAACACTCCCAACAATTCCCACTCTGCTAGTTGCTGAAATCCACTGAAGAGCCCTTCAAGGATGGGAAAACAGGTCCGAGACGATAGGTAACTGCCCAAGATGCACATTAAATCCTGACATGGACACGCTAGCCTAAGTCCTATGTCCTTCTTCTTTCCCACTAGACAACCTGCATTTCACATTCGTCCTTTCGCTCTTCCATGCAACAAAAATGACTTAACTCATATGGGTCAGGTGCTGTGGTAGGCATGAGTAATAGATGCTCCATCAGGGAGGAGGAGGGTCACAGTCTCCGCCCCCAGAGAGCTGAATTATGGGAACAGACATTAAGCAGATAATGCCAGGCATGGGAAATGTTACAGAGGGAATCATGGGGTGCTGACCTGGGCAAGCAGGGCAGGGTGATCTCTCTGAAGTGAAGACTGCCATTAGGAGTTAGCAAAGGAAGCTGGAGCTATAGGAGAGGAAATGTGAGCCAGGCAGATGGAACAATATATGCAAATACATACGGAATGTACAGTCAGGAACCTGGGCTGGACAGGTCAGGTGGGGATGGCAAGTCACACAAAGCCTTGGAAGCACACATGCGGGACTTCACTCCCAAGCTACTCGAAGTCACCCCTTCTAATCACAGAGGTCCTTCCCCACAGCAAGAGGAAGTCACTTAATTCGAAATCACTTCATTTCAGTATCTACCAAAGGCCCATAGGACAGGGGTCCCCAACCCGCAGGCCACGTACCAGTAGGTTCCTGGGGCCAGGGAAGGTGGTCTGAGCTCCGCCTCCTGTTCCCCGCACCTCCCCCACCCCAACCTGATCCAGAGCAGGAGGGGAGCAGCAGGGAGCAAAAGCACTGCTTTTCTCAAAATTCCCAATACCAAGCCCTGCTCCCCATACATCACCGTGACATGGTCCCTGGGACGCAACATTGAGAGCTTGGGAAGAGGACATCCAACCCTGGCTCTTGGGCTAACGCCTGAGTAAGTGAGGTTAGTTATACCGTAGCATTCTCAGTTATAATTTACACAATTTATCCTTCCTCTGCTTCAAGAGAACTGCCTCCAGCCTTCCTCCAGCTCGCAGGCAGCCTCTAGAAGGGGCACCGTGCTCCGTCCTCCCCTTCCCTCCTCTGCAGCTGGCTACACCCCCCTCCCCCCACGAAGAATCAGGAATCCCTCATTAAATTCTAAGTCAGGAGAATAGAAACCCTGCTTTCCAATTCTTATGCCAGGTACGAGTGATCACTTCAGAAATTATGCAAATGTCTAATCACTGTTGTATACTTGAAACTAATATATGTCAAATGTAATTGAAAATATTTTTAAAATTGTTTCAACATTGTCATACCAGGGCCATGCTGTTCTCAGAAGAGTATTAGAAAAGCCTCTGTAGTTAAGTAACACTAGTAAATAAAGTGGCTACCTAGTGAAACGGGCAAGAAAGCCTTGGGAGAATATTCAGACGAGAGAAAAGAATGGAGACACATAAAACACAAATCACCACTGAAAATAACCTAATTTTATTTGGTTTCTTTTTTTGTATAAAAAGGCAGCACTTCACATATAAATTTCAACTCAAGATTACAGTGTATATTTGCCAAAAGGGACATTCCCGAAGGAGGGGTAGACCTAGTGAGCACAGGGAAGCACACACTCCATGGGGACTGCAAGTGCAAGTCCTTTCTTTAAAACTTCATGGGAGTCCCAGTTCCTCAACTCTGCCACCAGGGCTCCTGGCTTGTAAGAGAACCCTCATCTTATCACTTTGGGACAGCAGCTTTCTTTAGCTCATGGGAGTAGGAAACATCTCTAAGCAAGCAAGCACAAAGATCAATGATCCAGATTTCCCACAACAATCATCCACCTGCAGCAACAATATATGACAGGTGAGGACTTATTTTTACAATTCTAAAGATCTTTCGAAGAGGGCTACAAAACACAAACTTCACCCATAAAGGAGGGATGCAATTAATGGAGCAAAAAATGAAAAAAATGAGTCTCTCCATATTACAAATGCCCCTGAAGGGTAAGGCCGTGGGGAAACACCCTCTCCACTCCGAGATTCCTTCCCCAGAGAACGTGTTTGGTGTTTGGCACAACCCACACGCTGTCATGAGACTGACAGGACTGAGTCAGCAGAAAGGTGCTGGACGGGGCCCCATGACTTTTCTGTCTGGCTTGAACAAAGTCCACACAAAAGGCCTCACTCAGCAGCGCATGATCAGGGTCAACTATGGGGCACACTCTTTCAGGAAAGTTAACCTTAATGGGGGAAAAAAGGCCAGATAAAAGAAGTCTCTCACAGCCCAAGGCTACCGTATTTTGCCATGTATACCGCACCCTTTTTGCCCCAATTTTGAGGGAAGAGAAGGGTGCGCATCATACAGGGCTGTAATGGTTACACACCATGGATATAACAATGGGCATAATGATCCCATGCATAATGCGCACAAAAACATGGGTGCGCAGTATACATGGCAAAAAAACAACAAACCTCGGTGACTGTCATCCTCTCACGGAAAATTACACCCACTGGCTGCCCAGGAAGGCAGTGGAATCCTGCTCTCCTAGGGAAGGAAAAGGTGGAGAACTTTGATTTCAGCATCCCTGGGCCAAGAAGGAAGGACACAAAAATAACCCAGGCTGCTCTCGAAGTTACTCTTTGTTCCACATTACGTAGGCTTCTGATGAACAATATTGAGAAGAATCACTGTGCTAGTAACCATGGCAGCCCAGAATATAGCCTCTAGGCAGAGGTACTGGGGCAAATGATGTACCCCAAATCCAGTGCTAAAAATCAACACTTCCTGCAGTTACGACTCAATCCTGTGCTGTGAAGAGCTAAGAATTGTATGCGGCTTTTATTTCTCGTTAAAGCCCTGTCTTGCTCTTGGCCAGCCAGAGCTGAAAGGTGACATAGGAGTTGTCTGTGACTAGAAACCAGGTACCTTAGTCACATAGGGCCTAGGGCAGTGACACAGATGATCATCACCCAATGGAAGAGAATGCAGGTCCCCAGAGCTTTGGTTTAAAGTCAAGGTTTCATCTCATGCCAAACTTCAAACCAAGCTCTATCTCTGTGCCTACTAATGAAATCAACTACTGATTAGGAATCTCTAAAGGAATCTGGCTGAGTAGCAAGTGCGAGCTCCAGCAGGCCACCTGCTCAGCTGTAGGAAAAGAAGGAGGTGTAAATCGTATCAAGTAAATGGTTGCTCAAGTGGAAGCTCGTTTCCTGCGGAACTTCCGCAGACCAGATGCCAGTCACAGGGAGGAACGCTGGGACTGGATTCGGGGGCCTGGGACCAGGAGTACTGAGTCTCCTTTGCTCTCACCACAGGCTGGCCGTCTTCTTTCTGGCCTTCTATCCCTTGAAGGCTGAGAACACATATCCCTGGGGACCAATGTAAACATTATTCAATATTCTCAGCTTTAAAAAGCACAGCTTGTTATGTATTTAGTGTTTACCATTCCAGTGCAGGCAGTATCTTAGCATTTGACTTTCCCTCTTTCCCGAGTACCAGTTGCGAAAGGAACCCACACACCGAATACTTGACAACACTGCAGCTGAAAAGACCGTCTGGGTGCCAGACAGCGGGCTCTATCCTGGAATCAGCTGACAAGCCAGGACCGCCACAGGAGAGGCTGAGCACACAAGCACGGAGAGTCGTATTACCACTGTTCCCACAGAACCTCTTGGAACACATGTTGACATGGGCGAACATTTCCACTCCTTGCATCAACCTATGCTCTCCTTCTTCTGGACGGGGCTCTCTCCAGAGGGTTCAAGAACCTCCTTAGGGAGGAGAGAGCTTTTCCTGCCAGTCCTAACATCTGAATATTTCACAGCACAAAAGGAGTCCACGAACATGCTGGGAATGTTGCTGCCGAAGTAGATCTTGCTATTGGAAGCGATGGCCTGGAACCTTCTGAGCTCCAGGTACTCCGGGGTCAATTTGTGCTGTGTGGGGGCACACAAGAGCAAAGGCGTCAGGACATTCTGGTGCAGAACTCATCTCCCGCCTTCCCTACACACATTTTCCCTATCGCTCTGGCATTATCCCTGAAATCTGAGTTGTTGCCCATGACCCTCACTCACTCTGAAGTGTGGCTATCACAGTAATAGCTATATTCCACACTTGAAGTTCCTTCAACAAGCTCTGTCTTGATGTAGGGAGAAGCTGTTCATTTCTTAAGAAAAATTTTAAAAAGAATGGGAAAAAAAGGTTTGGAGATTGAGGGTGGTTTTGGGGAACAGTAACTTACTAAGTAATGATAATAGCACTTCCACAATAGCTGGCGGCTGACACTTTTGCATATACGTCCCCATTTCATCTAGCTGATCCCACCTGGAATCAGTCTGGAATTTGTGCTAGCTCTCCGGAGAGGTGACGGGGTTAAGGGATAGAGTGGCACAGCTTCAGAGGAAGGGCCGGGGCCTGTAACCTTATGATCCACGACCTGTGATTCTGCTTTTCCTGATCACCCTCCAGAACTGGGAAACATCTCAAGGAATCACCTGGTCTGGCCCCTTGCCTCTACCCAGAAACTGGATGTTTAAACTGTTTGTGATGGACAGATGTTTGTCACTCATCAGATCTCTCTCAGGATGTAAAAACAACAAAAACACCTAAACTCTTTTTGTTCCATCATGATGTTGTGATATATCCAACCACAATCTCTCTGGGTTTAATGAAAACTCAGCTATTTCCAGTGTTCCTTAAAATGTACTCCAAAAGCCCCTCAGAACCTTATCTCAAGTCCCAGCCTGTCCTCCAGGTCAAAGCCCACCTTGTCCTTCATGGTCCTCTGACACCTTCCACTCCCTGCACCTACACCTTTTCCAGCGGACTCATAATCCCCGCAGAAACACTGTCATCAAATCGGATCACAGTGCATAACCAAATTACTCCCTAAGCTTTATCAAATATAGACCAATATATGAATAGCAATTTCCAAAGTGGCATAAAACTATTTCCTGCCCCTTTCAGCGTAAGGCTGACCTCAATGGCAACGTCTAAATATCTGTGCCTGACCAGCCTCTCCCACGACAGAGTTGGAATGTTAGTTCTGTAAGCTCAAGTTTCTCATCTCGCCTTCATCTTGACCAAACTCCACTCTGTTTCTAAAGAGCTGTGTCCTCCAATATGTTAAGTGTATTTCTAAGTTCATACTCGATTTCACAGAACTGAGAAGCCTCATTCTGTCACCTATCGTGTCTTACCAGTTCTTCCGAATACAGATAATGTTGTTCCTTTCTAAATCAAAAAAGTTTAAGCCCTCTTTACATTTTCAATCTTGACTCGAATTCTTCAAACTGTATCATACACCTTAGCTTCCTCTTTATCTGTCTCAATCTACTCTACAATAACCTTACAAAACTTGGTCTCATCCTTCCCTTCTCAGAATAACATAGGGATTCTAGCTGCTTCTTAGCCAAATGATTCCTGCTCACTGGGCATGTATTCTCTAGACCTAAACTTATCCCAGGTCCCTACACAAAAATTGGTCACCCATGTATCACCCAACTTCCTTCCTCTTTTCTTATTACACACAAAAAGTCCTCATGACTAGAACATTTTTTCAAATGCAGTAAACAAGCAGCACTGACTGGGTGCATTTGGAAACGAGTGGGGAAAGGGGTGTTGACTGTTACAATAATTGGCGAGCATACTGACATTTAGAAAGCAAGAGCTTGGGATCCAAAATAACCCATAATGCACAAGATAATCTTCAACAATGGAAAAGCATCTCACTCCAAAATGCCAAGAACGCCTCTAATGAGAAACACTGCTTTAAACAAGCTTAGCATCGACTCAAAAAAAAAAAAAAAAAAAAAAAATTACCTTCTGCGGAAAGCCACTCTAAGTGACGTTTACTCTTCTGCGTCCTGTTGTCATTTCTGAAGTCCCTCAATTTTCTTGATCATTGAGCTCTTATTCAACAGTACAAATGAATGGCTATATGGCATTTGTTTTTATAAATCTGTCTGCCTTTGTCATAGGTCCCCATTTTTATAAGCAAATATAAAAAATTCCCTCCCCAATGAAGTGTGAAATGTTATCTTGCACTTGAAATAATTGGCTGATTGTAGAGGGTGTGTGATGGTAACACTAGCTCTTTGACACTGGATGAAATCACCTCTCTCACACTTACAGGTTCCCCACAAGGGAAAACAAAACCCCAAGCTGTATTACTAGGAGACTGGCATGGGGAGGCAGGCACCTTGTTTGAAGTGGCGTATTTCTGGGCGGCATAATACTCAGCATCTGCTTTCGCCTTCTCTCGGGCCAGGAAAGCAGCATCTAGCAAACACAATAGTCAGGAAAATTACAACAAAGTTAACTTGCAATTCATTTCCTCAGCTGGACGCAGATCAGACTGGATCTTAAGTAGGAGTCCTTTTCTCCAGTGCCTGATATTTGACCACTTACATTACTTTAAAGGCATATTACAACACTAGCAGATTTTAAATCCACGGACAGTTTGTTCTGGAAGGGGAATATTCTTGTCAACGCTGAACAACTCTCAGCTCATTTGCCTCGACTTCCTTTTCCACCTAATGTTGCTCTTTCTTTCCTCCACCCACCCCCCCTCTACATCGTTGAAGTATCACAATCACATCCCACCCAGGCTCTTCGCTTCCAGCGAAGTAACTAAATCCACACATGAAAGTTCAGCTCTATTTATTGCATTCTCTCTACCCACTGCAAATCTGATCCAAAATCAGTTAATGCAGAACGACAGGAAGGAAGCAGCAGTATGTAAGCAAAAGGGGTTCAATGTTTGGTCTACAAGACTATGAGCCAGGAACAGCAACATCTCACACTGTGAAATCAAGGAGTTTGAGAACCTCTGTGAAAACTGGGGTTTTTTCCTCCAGCTAATTTTTTTGGGGGGCTTGACAGGTAGAAAAACTGGTTGTGCTGGGGTTTCTCATCTTGTACATTCTTTACAGCCGATTATGGGTAATTATTGTATGGCCAAAGAAGAAAATGGGAGCTAATAAACCCCATTTTAAGTTGGGAAAGGAAAGGCTGAGTTAGTCATAGTCACAAACCAAACCAAGAGCTTGTTATATACTGGCAATTTCTAAAAATTTGTCTAGAGCCCTGCCTGGTGTAGCTCAGTGGACCGAGTCCCGGCCTGCGAACCAAAGGGCTGCCGGTTCATTTCCCAGTCAGGGCACAGGCCTGCTTTGCAGGCCACGTCCCCCAGGAGGGAGTGCTGAGAGGCAACCACACACTGATGTTTCTCTCCCTCCCTTCCCCTCTCTAAAAATAAATAAAATCTTAAAGAAAACACAAAACTGTCCAGATTAGGTCAGCCACTTCCTCCAGACTATTCTGTGTATGGTTTCCCACCCATAAGAGTCCAATCCCTTAGGGAAGAGAGGCAGATTAGGATAGTCAGAGCCTCTTTTTCCCTGATGTACCTTCAATTTCAGAAATGCGCTTTTCAGTTTCTTTCTCCATCACCTTCTGCTGAAATCGAATTTTTGCCACTTGTGCAATCTTCTCTGCTTCTATAATTACACACAAAAGAAATATTCAAACACATTTCTCTAGTTCCACAGGTCCTTAGAATCAGCACCACACAGTCTAATATTTAATCATATAAGGGGCTATGGACTGTTTCATCAAGTTTTATCTACCCAGACTGTAAACAACTCAACAGAAAACAAAAAGGGAATTTGTTTCCTACTTTACTGTTCTATTTGGACAGTGATAATTTTGTTGGAAGAAGGAGTACAAAAGGTAAGAGTAAGAGTTCCAGTCCTTCAAGGGATTAAATAGCAATGGTCCATAAGTTAATGGGAAAAAAAAGATACTTCATGAAAATACTCAGAACAAAAACAGAGCAACATAAATGCATGGCAAGGTACAACAATTCTATAATGTGGCAGGAGAAAGAAAGGAAGGCCTTCTAGAAGAAATCCTAAATAAAATAATGGACGTGACCTAGGGGGACATGGGAGAAGGTAAACAAAGACAAGAACAAACAAATGAGCAAGTCACAAGAAGAGGTAATACAGAGCCAGCTGACAAGAGAACACAACAAAATGTAAGAACAGAAAGAGGGCTAGAAGGCCCTGTCTTGAGTGACAGCCTAAGGACTTTAGCTTTAATGTATTTAGGATCAACTGTCAAACTGCCATCAAGGAAATGGCACAAGGAAAGTAGTATCAGAAAAGAGCCCTGGCTGGTGTGGCTCAATGGATGAAGCACTGACTTGCAAAATGAAAATAGTATCAGCAAAGAAATATTCTGATTGCTGTGGAAGATGAAAGAGAAAGCAGGCTAATTCATCTGAGAATGTTAAAACAATGTTGAGAGGGAACAAGTTAGCTGCAGCAGGTTGTTACAGGTAGAGAAAATAAAATAAGAAACACTCAGGAAACCTTTGGCCTAACCAAAGGATTCACTATCAGGGAAAAAAGGTTCTAATTACACTTTCATTTCAATCACTGTAATTCTTGAAGACCATTCTCAATTCTCCTTTTCAGCCCAAGAAGGTGAGTTGGAAACTTTTACATACTTTATGCACTTCCCAGGAAGAGTGCATAATGGAAAGAAAATTGCCAAGTGGCTTCTCCTTCCTAGAAGACCGTAGCCTTTATCAACTATACTTCAGGGCATACTTCCCTAGTTCCCCATCAGCATAAAATCACAATTTATATCACACCATTCTAAGAGTAGACTACTATATTCGACTGGGCTGAAAACTGAGCTATAAGCAGAAACACAAGATAAAACTTGAATAAAAGGTAAGGGACCTACTGCCTGCAGCTGGAACCCAGAGGATGGTGTCTCAACACAGGGGAACGGCTGCCATAATCCCATTTCATGCTGATTTTAGACGTGTGGGGATAAACCCATGAAGAGCATGACAAAACTTCTAGTCTGGAAAAATGGTGGGGTAGGCTAATGAGAAAATCCTTCAGTGAATAACACCTGAAAGCAGCGATTTTCAACCTTTTTCATCTCATGGCACACAGAAACGGATTACTAAAATTCTGCAGCACACCAAAAACTTTTATTTTTTGCTAACCTGACCAAAAAAGGTAGAATTTTGATGCATTCATACCGGACGGCTATTGTGTTGGTTGTCATTCTTCTTACTTGCCAATCTACGGGAAACAGGTCGGTGCCCCTGACTAAATAATCAGGTATTGCATGTTCTAAAAATTTTTGCAGCACACCAATCGAAAATTTTTACCTTTAAAGTGACAGACAAAATACAACACATTTGTTTTTTAACACATGGCTGAGATTCTAAGAAAGAACGGGCAACCCTCAAGAGACCTAAGCAATGCAAGAGCGGAGGGCCTGTGTGGTGGCAGCCTCAGGTGACTAACAGGCAAGTAAAGGAGGACCTGGGTCACTGCCCAGGCAGGGCCAGGAGACGAGGCCTTGAGATGTGGGAACCGAGATTCCAGTACACAGCTAAAGGGCTGCAACTCCACTGAGACTGAAAAACTGTACCTACCAGCCTAGCGAGAAGCAAGCTTTTCTCTACCTAGACACACCACAGTAACACTGGAGAATACCCAGAGACAAAGAGAAAACTCTTAAAAGTAAAAAAAGAGGCAAAACAAAAAATATATAGCTAAAGTAACAAGGGATAATAAATTTAGTTGGGCTTAGAACTGTAGGCTAAATTACATTTAAGAATGAAACAAACGCATTTCAGATCAAGGAAGACTGGTAAGTTTCCACTCCTTAGCCTTTAATGAAAAAACTAGCAGGAAAAAAAATTAATTTCCAGAAACAATGGAGAAGAAAAGAATTACATAATACATGTAAATCAAAATAAATGTTTACTATAGGGATCAATGGGAAAATAAAAACATGAAACTAAAATAGTAGACAACAATAATATGAAAAATTGGAGGACACTTAAAGCATTCTAAGGTATTGCTCAAGAAGAAGACAGAAAGGATGATTAACTTTAGACTTTGTCAAGTCAGGTATGCTTGTTAATGTTTTACAGGTCATGACTAGTTATACATTCTACAAACTGAAAGAAAAACTTTCAATCAAGTAAAAGAATAAAGACAATTCATTCAATTCCATACCAATCACAAAAGAGGAAAAAATAAGCAGAGAAAAAGATGCATGGTAAATAGCACAAAATTAATGATATAAACAAATCCAAATATAGCAGTAACCACAATAAATATAAAAAGACTAAACTCACCAGTTAAAAGACAGATTCTCACATTGGATAAGATAACAAAATCCAGCTATATGCTGTTTACAAGAGACACACCTAAAACATAATGATATAGAAAAGTTGAAAGTAAAAGGATGTGAAAAGATACATCAAGAAAATAACTAATCAAGAGAAATCTGGCAGAGCTATATTATCATCAGACAAAACAGACCTTAAGCCAAAAAGCATGTCTGAGATAAAGAGGGTTAGTACATAACAGGTAAAATTTTCCAGGGAGATGAAACAATACTAAACCTGAATGCTCTAAATGATATAGCCCCAAAATACAGCAAGAAAAAAATATATACATTAACAAGTTCATGGTCCTAGTGGGAAATTTTAAAACACCTCTCTCAGTAATTGACAGACCAAGGTGGCAAAAGTTAGAATACAGAAGATGTGAGCACCACCAGCCAGAACTAATGGGTATATAGAGAAACCTGCATTCAACATATAGAGGCTATACAATCTTTTAAAACACACAGAACATTTACTAAAAGAGGATCATGTATTGACAGGCCACAAAGCAAATTTCAACAAATACTTAGAAATCTATATAACAGATCATGTTTTTTGACTATAATGCAATAGCAATGGAAATCAACACTAAAAAGATAGCCCCCTCAAAACTCACTCAATTAGAAATCAAAAACATACTTTTAGTAATTCATGAGTCAAAGAAGAAATCATAATGGAAATGTTTTTAAAAACTTCAGATATACATAAAGCAGAACTTAGAAGAAAATATATAATCTTAGATTTTTCCAGTAGAAAGGACTGCAACTAAGGAATTAAGTAACTCAAGAAGTTATAAAAGAACCAGTAAGTAACCCCAAAAAAGGTAGAAGGGAAGAAATAATAAACCTAAGTATAAATAATATAATTGAAAAGAAAGTGACAAGAAAATCCACTAAATTAAAATCTAGGTCTCTGAAAAGATGAATAAATAAGACAGGCCTCTGTCAAAACTGATTAAGGAAAACAAGGCACGAATAAAACATCATTAAACATAAAAGGGGAGCATATAAGATTTGGCAGAGGATTTTAAAAATAAAAAGAGTCCTATAAATGTACGTCCTCAGATTTACAATAGCAGATGAAAAAGACAATTTTCTAAAAAAAAAAAAAAAAAAAAAACATACTATCAAAACTGACTTAAAAAGAAACCAATACCTGAACAGACATATATGCAATAAAGAAGCTGCACCAGTAGGTTAACTATCACCACAAGAAACAAGCACACAAAAAAGCACAAACCCCACTAGACCATGATCGTTTCTATGAGTGAGTTCCCCCAACTCTACAAAAAGGAGACAGTACGTATTTTATACAAAATGCTCTAGAAAAGAAATGTCCTGCAACTCATTTTGAGGCTAGTGTAAGCATGATACAAAAAACAAAACAAAAACAAAAATACCCCTGACATTAAGAATAGAAGGGAAAAAAATTATAAGCTGATCTCATTTATGAAAATCAAAGTAAACATGTTACGGAAATCACAAACTATATAGACAAACGTACTGGGGTGAATGTTCTACATTATGACCAAATGGGTTTATCCCAGGGTGACAAAATAATCCAGTAATAGGAAATCTATTAATATAATTCACCATGTTAGCAGCTTTGAGAAGAAAAAGCATATGGTCATTTCAACAACTATAGAAAAACACTGTAAAAGTGTTAACAGCCAGTCATGATAAAATCTCTTGGCAAGCAAAGGCAGAAGGAAACTTCATTAACCCAACAGAAGTTAAGTACAGCCAACACCAGTGGAACTGTGTAAAGTTAGGACCAAGACAAGACTGCCTATCACCACCTTTCTTTTCAACAAGGCACAGCCTAAAGTAGTAAGATAGAACTAAAAAGTGTGGGACTACAAAGAGAAAAACAGGATTGATCTGAAGACAACATGATTGCTCGCATGGGAAACCCAACAGACTATGAGAAATAGCATTCTGAGTATGACTGCTAAGTAAAAAAAAATCAACAGCATTCCTATACAAAAGCAAAAAGTTAGGAAAAAGTATCTTTAAAAAAGGAGTGTATTATAATAGCAAAAAGGTAGTAAGTATATAGAAATCACTCTCTATCAAAAAATATCCAAGAATTTTAAGAGAAAATGATGACACTTTTTGGAAAGACATTTCTCATAAATGGAGAAATATAACAGATTTATAAGACTCAATAGCATCAACATTGTAATTCTCTACAAAGTGGTGTACATAGGGTAATGAAATTCCAATTGAAAGCTCAGTACCACCCGCATTTTATAGATTCTAAAATGCACATGGAAGAATAAAGAGCCCAGGAAAGTTCAAGCCAATTTTAGGAATAGTTAGGAACAGTTCAGGTAAATAGTTAAGGAGGAACTTGCTCTCCCAGATAGTAAGACTTAATTTAACAGAATAGCTACGATAATTAAAACAAGATAATACTGGAGAAAGACAGCCCAAGAAATTGAAACTAAATAGAGACCAGAGCAACAGCACAAATCATACATAGGATCTTATCATGTAACCAACATGGCATTAGAAGTTAAGTAGAGGAAATGCCCCGGGGAAGCTCAGCTGCTTAGTGTCTTCCCGATATGCCAAGGTTGCAGGTTTGATCTCAGGTCAGGGCACATACAAGGAGCAATCAATGAATGCGTAAATAAGTAGAACAACAAACCTGCCCCCCGCCCTGTTCTGCTTTGTAATCAATAAATAAAAAATTTAAAAAAGGAGAGGAAATGATGAACTGTTTAATAAATAGTCTAAAACCAACTGGCTTACTATTTGAAAAAATAACACTGAATTCCTATGTCACACTAAACACTGAAATCAAGTACAGATAGATTCAAGACTTAAAGAGGAAAAGCAAAACGATAAGACTTTTACAATAAACTCATTACTTTGGGGTTGAGAAAGAATTCTTAAACAAGATAAGAAAAGCACATACCAGAAAGGAAAAAATTGATGAACCTGATTACCTGAAAATTAAATTATAAATTTTGTGTGTGTGTGTGTGTGTGTGTGTGTGTGTGTGCGTGTGTGTGTGTGTAAAACATAAAGTTCAAAGATAAGCCACAAGTTGAGAAAAGATACTTGCGGTGCCTAAACCTGGGAAAGGATTAATATCCAGAAGATACAGAAAACTTCTACTATCAGTTCAAAAAAGGAATCAAATAATGGACTAATGATATTAACAGGCAATTAACATACTACAAGAAAAAGGAAACCTGCAAAGACCAATAAACAACATTCAACTTCAGAGTAGTGAGGGAAATTCAACTGAAATTAGGTGACACAATGCCCACCATCAAACTGGCATAAATTTTAAAAAGTCTGCTCCAATTTTAAAAACACAAGCTCCAATTTTTTATTAGATTCGACATTAAAAAAAAAAAAAAAGGAAAATGTCCGTAAGAACTTCCGAACACCCATTCTCCATTTCTGTGCTCATCTCACTGTGGATCAGAAACAAAAAGCTGGTGACAGGGCACTGGGCACTGACCCACACCACGCGGTGAGTAACACTACTCCAGGGCAACTGCGTGTGTGCAGAGACCTGCAGAGGGCGTCGCTGCAGCGCTCTTTGTGGTAAGGAAAAACCAGAAACTACGTAACTGTTCATTAGTGCTCCATCAGAATAAATACAGGCTCACTCACAGAAGAAAATACTCACTAGTTAAAAAATGAACTTTAAAACAATGTGTGAATTGTTGATTGCATACTTACACAGTGAAAGTATAAAAATATGGGCAGAAATATAAACTTCAGAATAAAAGCTGCTCTGAAAGGACAGACCAGGGAAGGGTACAAAGGACATTTCACAGGCTTCAAATAGATACATTTTTTCTTAAAGCAAGTATGATCTGAAGGAAATATGGCAAAAACTTAAGCCTTCCTTAAACTGTTCTCAGTATATTCTGTATATTTGAAATATTTAATGAAAAACTCCTTAAACTTTCAGCATCCAAACAACAAAAAACTGGGAGCCTAAGATGGCAGTCCAAAAGTCCACAGTACCGTGGAGTGTTAGGGGAAGTCACTGATTCAAAATGAGCTGTAAGCAACTCTGCTGCTTTCGATTGTTATATTTATTTACCCAGATAAAACAAGGTGCATGTCAACAGCAAAGAATCATACTATAATCTTGAGCTTTTGCTCAAAACTTCCCTATTCTTAATTTGTCTAAACAATAGCGCTACTCCACAGAGACTAAAGCTGCCCCCAAACCCTGCCCACTTTCCCTGTCCTTAAGAAAGACCACAACATGGTGCAGAGCCAAAACACCTAAGCACTGGCCTCATCTGCTTTGAAAGGGTTTAGGACATCTGACTGTATAAAGAAGTTTCCAGAATTCTAAACTATATATGATGCAATTTCATTTAAGTCCTAGTAAGTCCTAAACTATATATGATGCAAGTTCATATAAGTCCTAACATGAAGCTGACAAAGAAGAGGGCAAATTCACAATACAAGTACTTAGAGACAATCATTTCAGAAAGAAATCCAAGTACCTATAATAGCCTTTTTCCTCTCTGTCTCAGCTTCTTTCTCCACCACCTTCTGTTTCTGGGTAGCTATAAGAAGTTTTGTCTTCTCAGCCTCCCTGTGGACAAAGTATTATAAAAATGAGAAATGATGTGCAGTCATAGGTACTTAATACTGACTCTGTACGGCGTCCTCAAAAAGAACTTTTTGACCCAGGAAGTAGGCAAGAGGGGTGATACTCTATGATGCATGTAATGAATCTGAGGTTGAAAGGTTATACGATTTGCCCAAAGTCACCTGGAGATAGGAATTAAATTTAGTGCATGTGACTTTTAATCTGAACTCTTCCTCTAACTGTATCATGGAAAGGCCCGGGACTTGGAAGTATCTGGAGTATATCGAAGTATCTGGAGTATACAATGCTTCCTTTGCTGTTAGGCCTCCTGCTAGTCCACACAGTACCTCCGGGCCAATTAGCAAAAGGCATCAACCTCTGGGCAGATGCAGTCCCACAGGCGTATGGTTTGAAAGGGAGAACGGAGCTAGATTTCAGCCCCTCCTCACGCAGACATCCTTGTGCAGCGGCCTTATTTGCTGTACAGAAGATGTAACTAGATGGCAGTTTACTAGGCGATAAACTGGAGCTCAATGTAAGAAAAAAATGTGCTTTCCATTAGCCCAGAGTCTGAGCTTTCTAATCATGGAAAGAACTGGCCTATCACCAAGCACGCACACGTGGTGACGGGGTGACCACAGGGCAGGTTAGACTGGATGATCCCAAAGTGGCTTCAATTCTGGAAATCCAGTAGTATATAAAACTAGGACGGATCCAGAATTATCTGAAAAGTACCTCCAATGGTTTCCCCAAAACATTTACTGAAAGCTCTCTCCCCCCTTCCCTCCTTCCAACACTGATAAAGACATGAAATGACATTCTGGATATGCATAGGAATTTGAGGGCAGAGAACACATAGCATTCATCTTTCCATCACCAGAAGCCATGACATAGAAAGCCTAAGACCATACTTAGCCTTCAATAAATACTTTTTCTATAAATGGATCAGACCCATGATCTATTCAGTCTGACACTCTGCGCTTAAGTTTTAAAGAGTTCCTTTCTTGCAATGAAAAAAATGGAAATAAAACTCTGCATAATAGAAGATACAGACTTGGGAACATTAGGACTCAGAAGTATATCACTCCATGAAGTATTATTACATCTTCTACCCCTTGTATTTAGACATTACATCTGTTGTATTCTTGACTATTGCAAAGTTACCTTTCTAGCATTTCCTATTTTTCCTCTTAACATGTCAATCAAATTTCCTAAAGGCTTTAGTTTCTTCTCAGTCTGTCATATGAGAATAATATTGCCATTTGTAACTGTAGTAGGTATTCTCCTACATGGGATCTTCCAAAGCACTTAGAAACATGTCAAGCAAGTAATTTCTCGTATCCAGTCGGCCCTGGACACATAAAGAGAAGACTACCAGGAGTAACCCAGGAAAAGCTTCTCCAAAGGAAAATTGTAAAGACCCAGATCTAAAATTTAGATACACAATCACATACAAACTAGATGTTATACCAATAAGGAGTCTATTCTTACCATTATAACACTGTAACAAAATACAGGCACTCTCTTAAACCTTAATAGCTAGAACTCTTTCTCTCCTCTATTAGCATTTAATTCAAGGTATTATTGAAAACGAAATTATAACTCCTTAGGCTTCCAACAAGAGTTCTACAGTAAACTGCATCCTTGGCCACTGAAGCTGCTCCTGAAATGTCCGTATATAAAGAGAAAACTGCAAGAATCTAGTGGGAATTACAACACTAGAATAGGCAATATTACTAGAATTAAAGTATGGAAGAGAATAATACACATGTTTCCCCTAGACTGGTATATTACTATGCAGACAGCCCTAAATAGAATATTGGGATCCCATGCATATTACTCACATTAACTCAAAATTTCTTCTTATGGCTTCTGGGATTTTGGGTTTTGTAACACGCACAGCCTAAAAAATAAAAGTGAAAAAGCCAAAGTATATTTGAAAAAATAAATCTTCAGACTAAATCTTCTACAGAAGAGCTCCTCAAATGAAACTAACAACTATGATAGCGCTACCTCCTAACACCTGTGGGGATCCCATGAGAAAATCTACTTTTCAGCCATCACACCAATAATCAAGGAAAAGCTGCTTCTTGTTTCCTAAAAAACAAAAGCAGCCTGACCACAGGAAAAACCACTCTACCAGTTGAGGCAGTAAACTCCTTTTAGGGAAATAGCTCTCCCTCTAAAACCTTTCACAGAGCTCTTTAGTTGGATACTTTTGTTTCCTTTTGCAATCTGCAAACCAAGAAATAAAAGGAAGATAAAATTCCAAGATTCAATTTGTCACATATAAAACCGTCAAAAACAAAAACCCAGGTCTTATAAGCAACTTAACATAGTGAGCACTAAATGAATTTTCCACTTTTTAAGTCGGCAATCACTCAGAACTGGCGACAAACAAACAGCCAAAGACAGAAGTATCAACTAAGAGCTTGCATTCTTTCTAGAATCTCACTTGGAACAAAGTCTACTTCCCTTTCTATACAATATTTACTAGGAACTTTGTTCCCCTAACCAGTGAACTTTGCAGTAACTATGTCGTCTACTTGGAAAGTGCAGTTTTTTGAAGGCTGACTTTTTTCTACATCAAGGACTTGATCTCTCAAAACCTTTTGATTTTACTAGTTAAACATCCCTCACTCCACTCCTACACTGCAAACATACACAAAATACTTTGTTGGCCTAAAGAAAATTAATTTTCCTCTGAAAATTGGCTACACTTTTAAGCAACTAAGACTTTAAACACCACCCTTCTTTTAAGGAAGGCATTTGAAAAAAGACTTAAAAAGGTTTAAGAAACACAGCCTTCCCTACATGAAAAAGAGCAAACCTGTACATAATTTTGAGGACTGTCATAACTACAATAAATAAAAGATATCAGAATGACATGGACTAAGAAACCGGGGACTCTGAGGGGAAAACTCATTACACCCCGAAGGCGAGGTATGTGAGGCCATAAAGAACAACTTGTGGAGATATCCAAGACAAATTTTCAGAATGAGAATTTGTGAGCCATGCCAGATTTCACCATGTGACTACTGGAAATACAGATGACTTCCAATACCTTTTAATATGACTCAAAGGAAAGCACTGTCATGTTGCATTTAAGGAACTAGCCATCTATCTTTTTTAGTCTTATAAAAAGAAGCATAAAATAGAACGGCTTTGTAAAGACTTCTATCTTGCTGTATGAGGCTGAAGAACACACTACATGCTTGCCAATCTTGGGAAATCTCATAATTTTCAAATATGTGAAGTTACAAATACCTGGAACAGATACATGAATAAGTTGTGTCATAAGAGATTTAAGAAATAAAAAAATATTCAAAAACGATGACCCAAATGAACACACACACATACACACACAGTGACTGGAGAAAGGAGAAAAAACCTGCTGAAATAAAGTTATCTGGTGAAACTGACCCTTGAGGTATAAACATGCTTTAAACCAAAAGTCAGCAGCTAATACAGTCACTCCCCTAAATAACACTGGAAAAAAATATCAAGAAAGCCTATTTTCACCCCTTTAATTTGCCATAGTAGTTGTTCAAGAAAAACTGCGTATAGATATAGAGAAGAGAAAAATTAAAACACTGATTGTTATAGAGATTATTCATTTAACAACACATATTAATTGGTGCCTAGTCTGTGCCAGGTGCTGTTTGGTCTAGGCACTGTGGATACATCAACGAACAAGGCAAGACTGCCGTCACGGAATTTAAAATTTAAGAGGGAGAAAACACATCAGACAATAAAAAGCAAACTAAAATTTCAGATATTTCTAAGTATTATGTGAAGAATTAAAAATAGGATGATTTGGAGACTAGGAAATACTAGGCTGTGGAAGGAGAAATCAAGATTTTTATTTTGGCGTAATTATATAACTAAAAAAAAAAATCTAAGAAAATTCACAAAGTTTCAGTCAAGCAAGATAAATAGCTCCCGTGGTCTGCTGTACAACATTTTACCTAGTCATTAATAAGGTACTGTACACTTAACTTAAGACGACAGATATCATGTTAAATGTTTTTAACACACACATACACACGCTCCCACTAAGGAAATTAACCAAAAAATTACTGGAGACAAAGAATTTAGCAAACTTGTAGATACACAATAAATTCACCAAGACTCATCTGTATACCTTAGTGCTTAAAAAAAAGACTACATATTTAACAGCATTGAAACTCTTTAATTTGGGATAGGAGTTTCTCATCTAGGTCAAGAAATTCTAAAAGAAACAAAAATGATGTGATTAAGTAAAGCCAATTACGTTCTCAATTTTCAAACTTACATACTAGTTGAGGTACCTGATACAACTTAAAAATATCAATAATGAAAATTCATCTGGCTGAAATATCAACAACCATTAGTTTTAAAAGATAACGTAACTTACTGGATTTTAAAGGTGAATGAAACATTGTATTATCATAATCATATAGTAAAAGTGCTAAAAATAGGAAGGTTTAAAAAAAGTTCTAGAAATGCATTCTAACTATCATAAGAAAGTATAACAAGACTAAAGCAAAACTATGAAGATTTTGATCAGTTTAAAAATATATTATAAAGTGACATTTTTCTCACCAAATAACTTTTTATATAAACAAATATAAATAACTAACTTTCAAAGATCCTTCTTGCTGCTATGCAAAAAATGACATGGACAAGAGTAAAAGTGAAAGTGTGGAAATAGAATAGATTAGTGTAGGAGTCCAAGAGACTGTGGCTTCGCTTAAGGAGGGGGCAGTGAAGATGGAGCTGTGAACAGTGTTAAATCAATTTCTGTGGTCGGAGGTGGGGACCAATCAGGTGTTAGGATAAGAGGGTCAAAAATGCCTACCCCACATCTAGATTGGTTTTAGGGGAAGAAGGTGTCATTTACTAACAAGAAGGAAAAGAACAGGAGGTAAGTAGATTTGATAGGAAAAGACCAAGCGCTCAAAAACTAATCAAAGGATAGAAAAAAGAAAGATTAACTGAACAAAATCCTGAAAAACCAATTATATAATGGAATTTAGCATTACAATACAAAGGCATTTTTCAAACACAGGGGAGACTGAAGCATAAATTACTCAGAATTACTGTTGTTACCAAATCCGTGGTAACCAATCAGCGATGGGGTGATTGGAGCTCTACCTCACAATTGACATTAAAATGGGTTACAGACAAATTCATGATTTAAAGCTAAAAATACAACTGTAAAAGTAATGAAAAATATAATTTCTGTATTTTAAAAGTAGTGAAAGTTTCTGAAAGCATGCCAGCAGACCAAAACACCATAAGGAAAAAAATACTAAAATTATTATATAAAGAAAAGTTTCCTATGCATTTAAAAGAACTGAGAAAATTAACTAAAAATAGCTTATTTAAATCAAGGAACAAAAACAGGTCAAAAAGTAAAAAATGAGCAAACATAATAATTCACAAATGAAATACAAATGGCCAGTAAATAGCCTAGGTATTCAACCTCAGTAATTAATACAAAACCAGATTAATTTTCTCCAAAATGATTAAGAAAGCAGGCATGTATCACCTAATTATTTGGGTCCAATCACACAATCAAATGTGCAGGAAACCACCTCACCAACACTACTGATGGAAGAGTATAAGCTGCTGAAGTTTTTCTGAAAGGCAATTTGGCAATATGTATCAAAAAGCCCCCAAATGGGGACACATTTTGACCTATCAACCCTACATTTAAGAATTTATCCTAAGGGAAGGATTTTAAAAGATGTGTTTATAATAAGCTTGCTCATTGCAACATGTATATAATCATAAAAATTGGAAGCCATAGAGATTAAATAAAACCATTAAAAGTGATAATGCAGCAAATCTATATTTTTGCTTGAAAAGATGCTTATATGCTCACATACTGTTAATGAAAAAAGAGTCTATGGCATGATTCCACTTTAGTTTAACATTGTAACATTATTTATAAACAAACATGTTAAGATTACTGTTTAACTTCACTGTTATTCATCTTCTTCCTAGTATCTAATTTTTTATAACATGTATGTAAAAAACCCATAATATACAAAGTATTAAAAATTAGTAAGAAAAAAATCCAACAGATAAATGGGCAAGGAATATGAACAAGTAATGGAAAGGGGCAAGTAAAAAAGGCTCAACCTCATTAATAATTAAGAAAATGCAAATCAAAGAGAGAGAGAAAGTCATACCTATCCATTTAGCAAAAATTAACATGTCTGATTGCTTCAAATATTGGTGAGGTTGTAGAGAAATAAGTATTCACACATACCGCTGGTAAGAATGTAAATTTGTACAGCCACTTAGAAAGATAATTTGTACATACAAGGAGATATGTCAGGAATGTTAACTATATTACTGCTTACTAACAGCAAAAAAAAAAAAAGGAAACGATAGGCAAAAGGTTACATAAAAGGCAAGGGATTCTTGGCAGCTGTTAAAAAAATGAGCTACAGCTCCAACCTGGCAGAATCCAAGAATCTATGACATTAACATTTATTATCTTTAAACTTGAAAAGCTACGCCGTCCACAACTGAATGTACAACCAAGAGAATTTCACAAAGTTTGTTCTGAACATATTTCAAATGGCCCCTCAACTTTGGTGGCTCCCCCTAAGGCACCTATCAGAGATAATGGCACAATATGAATGATGACAGGAAAAACCCTAGTCTTTTCTTTCCAGTCTTGTTTATGAAATAACATAAATCACTTACAGTGAAGGCACACTTTCAGTAGCAATGTGACAGCTGAGACATGTGACACCAAAGAGCTTTATCTTTAGCTGCAGTAATGTTCACCACCATGGGAAACTGAGAAATAACACTGGAGAAGCCATGGCTTTCAAATGTTACTTACCATAACCACAGGAAGAAACAGATTTTACAGTGACATCCAATATAAACACCTACCCACGTGTTAACATAAAACAAAAATTTCACAGAATGATACTTAAACTTACTACATGGCATGTACTAACTTCCTATTCAATTCCATTTTATTTAAAATGCTTGTCATGACCCACTAAAACTGATTTTAGAATCCACTAATGGATTTCAATCCAATTTGAAAAAAATATTGACCCCAAAATGCAGGCATCTCTCACCATTCTATCTCCCGATGCTACCGCCCCCACCACCACCATTGTTTGCTATCTTGCTTTTACTCAGGCCACCCCATCCACTTCAAATACATTCTGTACTCCTTGCCTCCATATAAATCCTATTAATTCCAGACCTACCTAAAATCCCAAATCAATCATAGTTGTTCTAGACTGATTCTCTTGAAATGTTCTCTAATTCTAATCTCTTATAGTAATAATCATCCAATTTGTCAATTAATACTTCAGGACATTTCTTTTGTCTTGAATTATTGTTCAAATCTTATACTTGAAATCCTTTTCCATAATCTTACTGAGGGCAAGGAATACTCTTATACTGATATATAACCATTACTGTATCTTAGTAATGCCTTATACATAACAGTATGTGGATTTTATTTCCTTATGAGAGGAAATAAAAGCTTATCTGTTCCCTGTAAGAGTTCATGATAAGCTATAAGTGTATTTTATTTTGGCAGAGACTTAAAAGTCAAACTGAGAAAGGTATTCTATAAATCACCATAGCACTTCAATTAAATAGCTGTTGAATAAAATATCTGGTGAAAGGGCAATTAAACTCAAAGCTCTCAAAATTCCCAGAGAAATTCTCTAGGAAAAAGGCTTACCTGTATAGTGAGGCCGGGTGCCATGATGTTTAAGTCTTTCTGCAGAGCTTGCTTCAGGTTTTCATCTATTTGATCTGTTTTTGAAGCCAAAACAACAGCTTTCAGGACACTTGAAAAAACTTTTTACACTGTATTAATACTGAAACAAAACCAGTTGTTGTCAGACCTAAAATTTCTATGGTACTATTCTTTTATAGAGCTTCACATATATATGAAAACAAATATACGTATGTTATATATACCTATTTAGTTTCCCTGTTGTGTGGGAGAAAGTATGAGGAATTATCAAAGAAATTAAGTTGATCCAATAAACGGAGAATCGAAGTCTCTAATACCAATTCAGTATTATTATTTCATGTGTCATGATTCTCATTTAAAAACAAAACAAAAACTCCTATCTTCAGTCAGTCTTTACCCCCAAACCCCTAAATAACTAAATTTCATTTCCATGGACCTCTGCTTATTATTTTGGACTTAAAAATAGAGAGGATGCGGGGAGGGAAGCTCACAGGAAAGTCTTCAAAGCACACAAGAATGAACAATAAAAATGTCACTTTACTTGGCCTTATAATTCATTAATTTTTCGATCCACCTCAACAATACTTGCACCATTATTAAAAAGACGGGTGACATGACAAATCAGGACAGCTAAGTTTTCTCATACACCATCTCGATAGTTGTCAATCATCAATGAGGAATCAACCGTAGATTTCTAAACTGATTAACCATCCCTATGCCTGCCTCTAAGAAATTCACTAAGAATTCCAGGAAGAAGTGAGCAGCCAACAGCAACAACCTAATCCCAGGTCAGAGCTTTCACTATTACAAATGAGAAGTAAATTGTGCAGAAAAAGAGTAAACACAGGAAGCCTGAAGCGGCCATCCTTAGAAAGGCCTGTTTGCAAGTTAACCCTTGGCTTGTCACCTGGGAATTTGGATACTGAGAGGGTTCCCACAAACCCCAGAACTGATAATAACAACTGACTGTGCCTACACTGTCTATACAAACCATATGGTTTATGCCAAATGCCTGCTTGCCTTCTGGGAGTCTGGAATTTTTTTATGTACCAGGCAGAGGGTGCCTACATGGACTGGCCCCCAGTGAAAATCCTAGGCAGTGAGTGTAATGAGCTTCCCTAAGTAGTAGACGATGTTGTCACAATTCAATGCTGAACTAATTAAGTGTCTCCTGCTTGACTCTACTGGGGAATACTCCTGAAAGCTTGTGCCTGGTTTCCTTCAGACCTCACCCATGTGCCTTTTCCTTTTGCTGATTTTGCGTTGCATCCTTTTGCTGTAATACAGCTCAGCTGTGAGTACAACTATACATGGAGTCCTGTGAGTCCTCTTAGCAAATCATCAAACATGGAGGTGGGTCTTGGGAAACTCCAAGACACAGACTTCTAAATTTCCCCAAATTATCTATTAAAATAGCAACAAAGCTAATTTTTAGTAAGTTATCATGGTAAAAACAATATAGTCTGTAAGTAATGATCTCTTTCCAATCTCCACTAAGTTACATATCATGCATTTCAGAAAATGGTTATCATTCTTAAAATATCTTGTCTGAATAACTACTTGATTTAATCATAAGAAATTTAAGCTTAAGATAAAGAATATTTTAAAGACAATTGCGCTATTAAAAATTCGATAAAAATGTTCTAATAGCATAATGCTTACTAATGTATTATAGCATCCATAAATGAGTTGAACAAGATTTCCAATTGGTTATTTACATATTTAAAACAAGTAGGACACTGACCGAACAATTCAATATAAACTTCTTGAAGTGTGTGGGCGCTGCAAAACTGGTTCAGTTCATGATGAATTTTATTGAAGATTAAGGTCTTGTCATAATCTGCAGTGTAGTTCCTCACGATATCAAACACTGAAGGAGAGGTACAATCCACGTTTACCTATGTATTTTCTAATTCAGCCAAGGTAAATGTTATGCTGATATAATATACATGCAGAAAAGTGCCAACAAAGCAGCGAAAACATGAAACACATTAAAAAAACCTCAGTATGTTCTTTGTGCTCAATTTTTCAGATATTGCACTTGTAATTCTAATAGGCAAACTCTGAATTCCATGCTAGGAAGAGTACACATATCTTGTAGGTAGTAAGGAACTAAGTTTTCAAGCAAGGGCATGACATAATCAGGTTTGTACTTTGGCAGAAGTAGGAGATGAGATGTGAGGCACAAAGACCAGAAACAGGAATGTGTAAAGCAATTACAGTCAAACCTCGGTTCTTGAACGTCTCACACCTTAAACAATTCAGATCTTGACCAAGTTGTTCACAGAAAAAATGTCTCTGTTGTCGGACAAAACTTCGGTTCTCGACCTGACAACCCTTTCATGCTGGTATCTGTATGATCAGTCACGCGTCTCCCAGGTGACAAACAAAGGAGATTTGGTTTTCAAACAAATGGCTTCTGAATCACCTTCTGGAATGAATTAAGTTCGAGAACGGAGGTTCCACTGTACTGCAAAGCAAAAGTTTAGCTAAGAGGTAAAAAGGTCCTGAACTAATTGAGGATCAGTGGGAATAAAGGAAGGAAGTGGTTGCAAAAGACCATTTTCAAAAAGGCAGTTTTTAAAGGCTGTTAAAAAAGACACCAGGCTAAAAGGGAAAGAAGCTAACATTTTTTGGGCCAGGCTTTATGTCAGGCAATTTACACACATCAGCATTTAATTCTCACCAAAAAATCTAAATGAGGAAACTGAGAAACACCCAATTTCAGAAGTGTGCCTAAGGGCACATGCTAGACCATACCAGACCCTGTGCTTTACCTATTCAAATGTGGAGGTTAGGAGGATGGTTGAAAAAAGGTGAAGGGATTCAGAAGTACAACTTGGCAGTTACAGATAGTGGGGTATAAAGTACAGGGCAGGGAATGTAGTCAATAATACTGAAATAACAATAATGTGTATGGTATCAATGGGCAGTAGATTTATTAAGGTGATCATTTTGTAACTTATATACCTGTCTGATCACTGGGTTGTAAACCTGGAACTAATATTGCATATTAGGTGTAATTGAAAAGTAAAAAGTCAAAAAACAACAACATGCTGCTTTCTCCCTTCAGACCCAAGGATTTTCTCCACTGGCCTTCCTTTGATAGATGGGACATCAATAAATACTTGCTAATTCATTTGCTTGGTCATTTCCAAATAAATTGGTGATCAGTAGTTTCTTCTTTATCTCTGGCTACAGAATGCTATCTTCCCTTTTTCTATTTTTCCAATCATAATCCATTCCACCGATTTGTTACCATGGGAAGTGGATGAAGAAAGACAAAGGAAATAATCACTGAAAAATATAATTCAAATCCACTTGGCTGTAACAGAGCTTGCTCTCTGCTCTGAAATCCTTTTGCTATGTGTGTCTGTTCCTGTGATGTGAAATTTAGCATGACCTTACGTTCCAATATATATTTGGTATCACATCTTAAGTAAAATAAAAACTCCTTAAGCTGCAGGGGTGTCCAACTCGTGGCCCCTGTGTGGCCCAGAATGGCTATGAATGTGGCCCAACACAAAATCATAAATTTACTTAAAACATTTTTTTTTTTTGCTCATCAGTTTTCGTTAGTGTTTGTATACTTAATCTGTGGCCCAACAATTCTTCCAGTGTGGCCCAGGGACACCAGAAGGCTGGACACCCTTGCTAGGCATGCCAATTCTAATAAGGATAAAGATAAAATGGTAAACACAGGGTCTTGAAGAGGTCCACATACACCCATGTTCATAGTGGCATTATTCACAAGAGCTAAAATGTGGAGGCATTCCAAGTGTCCACTGATGGATGAATGGATAAACAAAATGTGGTATATACAGACAATGGAATATATTATTCAGCCTTAAACACGAAGGACTTTCTGACATACGCTACAACATGGATGAACCTCGAGAACATTACGCTAAATGAAATAAGCCAGTCACAAAAAGACAAATACTATATGATTCCACTTATACGAGGGACTTAGAGCAGTTAGAACCAGAGACAGAAAGCAGAATGATAGTTGCCAGTGGCTGGAGAGAAGGGGAAATGGGGAGTTATTGTTCAGTGGGTATAGGGTTTCAGTTTTGCAAGATGAAGAGTTATGAAGGTGGAGTTGGTGACAGTTGCTAACAGTGTGAATATTTAAATACCACTGAACTGCACATTTAACAAATGGCTAAGATGATTTATGTTATGTGTATTTTGCCACAGGAAAAATGGGGGGAGGAATCAAACAAATAACAAGAAGGCAGATTTTCTTTAGAACTAATTAAGTTTTCTAACAGTACCCACTCTGTCTCTGTGGGTTTTCATCTTTTACCAAGAAAATGTTTTCCCCGCACTGAGGACTTTCAGACTGCTTTGCAAGCTATAGTAAATCTACACCAGAAAAGATTTTTCTATGGTCACAAACAAATATGGCCCAGGAACTGATCGGTTACAGATTTTTAGCATGCATGGAAATTCTCTCTCATCCTGACTGGATAAAATCTACTTTCAAGAAATTCTAGACGGTGTTGCTCTTTTAATAACAAACAGTAACCCATATAGTTACACAAAGTCAACTCTGGCCAGGACCTGTGACCTACTTCTACCATCATTCCCTAGAAATGGAAAATATTCCAATGATTTTTTTTTTTAGACATATCAGAAATAAATGAGGTCATAAAACTTTAAAAGTACCTTTTTATTCCTTGGGGAATCTCTCAGTTATAAGTACTCTGATTATAACTGTAAAAACAACAGAAGATTGGTACTATACCTGCATAAGGAGCCAACATATTAACCACTTCTATTCGGTCAATATAGATCATGACCCCACCACTAAAAAAAAAAAAAAAGAGGAAAAAGTGTAAGCCAAATACAAATCTATTATAATCCCAGATCATTAAACATATTATCACATGATCAAATTTAGAAGGAAAATCTAAAGGCATATACGAATTAAAATGACTCCACTAATCACAATTCAAGTAACTACACACATACTCACCTAGTTCCTCTCATAACAAAGGTTCACCTCTTTACTGCTGTGATCAAATCAGCTCACATGAAGACTCAACCTATAACCTAAAGCTACTTAGCATTTTGCCCATATTAATTGAAGCCAACAGAGAAAGCAGTGTTCTTCACAAAGTGTTCCTTCAGAAAACCAAGAAAATGGTTCCTCAGGAGGTATAGAGGCAAGCCACAGTCTAAAATTCTTTTAATTTCCCGTCTTATCTTAATAATTCATCAATAGTCTTTATCTGTGTTTTATCTGTATTTATTCTAGCATGAAAACAATTTTTCTGGACTTCCAGTCAAGATAGAGGCATAGGCAGACATGGCTTGCCTCTTCACACAACCACATCAAAATTACAACTAAAATATAAAACGATCACTCTGAACCATCAGACATCGAGTTGAATGGAAGTCTGACAACTACCGAATGGAAGAAACCACCCAGACTGGTAGGAGGGGTGCAGATGCATAATAGGCCGGTCCCTCACCCACATGTGGTGCATAAAAATTCAGGAGGGATATCTTGAGAGTGAGGAGTCCCAACTCCACACCAGGACCCCAACCCAGGGTTCCAGTGCCAGGAAGATTAAGTCCCTACAACTTCTGGCTGCAAAAACCAGCAGGGATTGAGTGGGTAGAAAACTGCTGGAGCCCCAAGCAGTTCCTCTTAAAGAACTCACACATGGAATCACCTACTTGGACTCACTCCCTCTGAGCTCCAGCACAGGGGTACAGCAGCTTTAAAGGCACCAGTGGTTATAGAGGGAGAAAAAGTGTCTGGCAGCAAGGCGAGCAGAGGCCATTGTCCCGTTTTTACACCCTCCCCCCACAGAGCTGGCAAGCTGGTGCTCTCTCTGAGACTCCATAAACCTAACACTGCCTGACCTGCCTTGGAGATCCCCAGGGACTCCACTCCATGTAATTTATGCATTCACCCAAACTGCTTTTCCATATGAATGTCTGATCTTGGCTCATGCTTCATAACTTCCTAAGTCCTCTCAAACAAGCAACAGGTGGCCTCAATGAGCTCCAGGTCCAGCACTAGCAGTAGCCAGTCTAGATTCTCAGTCTAGCACAAGTAGCAGTCATCCCAGACTGCTTTATAACTCAGGCAGGGTGGCCCTGAGCAAAACACAGGTGAGGGCTGACCTTGGCCTGTACCACCCAGAAAAGCCCAGGACCAGCACACCCAGTGGACAGCTACAGACCACAGTGGAGCACCACCACACTGTCCCTGCACAACTGATCCTGCACAGAGGGCGGAGGTTGGTGCTAGGTGGTCACAGCCAGGCCTTGCAGCTGAATGGCCTGGGTAAACCCCTCCTATTGATCTGCCAACAGCAACCAAGGCTCAACTACAAGAGCAGCATATACTCAGCCTACACAAAGGGCGCAGCTTGGGTGATAGGGGAGGTTGTGCCACTGGACCCTACAGGACACCTAACTACATCAGGCCACACTACCAGGACATAGAGTCAAAGCAGCTCTACCTAATACAGAGAAACAAGCACAGGGAGGCTGCCAAAATGAGAAGAGTGTGAAACATGGCCCAAATGAAAGAATAGATCAAAACTCCAGAAAAAGAACTAAACAAAATGGAGATAAGCAAAATCGAACATATGCAGAGTTCAAAACACTGGTTATAAGGGTGATCAAGGAACCTACTGAGGATCTCAGCAATGTGAGAAAGATCTAGTCAGAAATAAAGGATACATTAATTGAAATAAAAAACAATTTGCAGGGAAACAACAATGGAGTGGATGAAGCCAAGAAACAGATCAATGATTTGGAACATAGGGAAGGAAAAAAACTACTAATCAGAACAGCAAGAAGAAAAAAGAACCCCCCAAAATGAGCATAGTGTAAGCAGCCTGTGGGACAACTTCAAGCACTCCAACATTCACTTCACAGGGGTGCCAGAAGGAGAAGAGAAAGAGCAGGAAATTGGAAATCCACTAGAAAAAAATAACAAAAGAAAACTTCCCTAATTTGGTGAAGGAAATAGACATGCAAGTCCAGGAACCACAGAGAGTACCAAAAAAGCCAGGTACAAAAAGGCCCACTCCAAGACAGTTCATAATTAAAATGCCAAATGTTAAAGAGAGAACCTTAAAAGCAGCAAGAGAAAAGCAGTTAGTTACCTACAGGGGAGTTCCCAGAAGACTGTCAGCTGATTTCTCAAAAGAAACTTTGTAGGCTAGAAGGGACTGGCAAGAAATATTCAAAATCATGAAAAGCAGGGACCTACAGCCAAGATTGCTCTACCCAGCAAAGCTTTCATTTAGAATCAAAGGGCACATAAAGAGCTTCCCAGACAAGAAAAAACAAAGAGTTCATCATCACCAAACCATTATTATATGAAATGTTTAAGGGACTTATTTAAGAAAAGAAGATGATCAACACTATGAATGATAAAATGGCAATGAATATGTATCTATCAACAAATTAACCTAAAAAACAAACTAAGCAACCAAGAAGAACAGAGACAGAATCATGAATACAGAGAACATTTTAATGGTTGCCAGATGGTAAGGGGGCCTGGAGGAATGGGTAAAGAGAAGAGGGGATTAAAAAGTACAAAATAGGTACTTACAGAATAGCCATGGGGATGTAAAGTACAGTATAGGAAATAGAGTAGCCAAAGAACTTACATGCTTGACCCATGGACATGAACAATGGTGTCAGATGGCCTGAGGGAGTGGGAGGTGCAGGATGAAGAGGGGCAAAGGGGGAAAAATTGGGACAACCGCAATAGCATAATCAATAATTTAAAAAAAATTTCCCCCTGAAAACAAACTGACACCCTATAAAGATAGGTCTTATTAATTAGTGGCTTCCTATACTTCCTGGCCTACCCTGAAGGGCATGTGAACTTCGGCTTAAGATATGTGACGTTAGAGGTTTTGAAACTAAACAAGCTAAGCATTTCTACCAACTTATGACATTACAATGACATTTTTTTCCCTGATAAAGAAAGAGTAATACATGCTCACTTAAAAAAAAAAATCTGAAAAACACTGAAAAGAAGATGAATATAAGATCTACCCAAAATCTCACCAGCGGCCGATTTTGGGTCTCCTCTAAAGGGAATCCATAAAAGAGAGTTACAGATACACTTAGGGAGAACTTACCCTATATGTTAACTTTGAACACAGGAAATTTGCTCCCTTTTAAAAAGCATTTCTGTCCTTCCATGGGATGGAAGAGATGTCAAAGTCTCTTTTATATAGGCTGGTAATAGATATTTTAGTCATTTAACAGAGCATTTAAAAACTAGCTTCCATTTTACATTCTTGTTTTGATACAATTCAGGATACTGATAATATTCTAGAAATAATTTGGGCTTTGCTTGCCTTTCTTTCCTTAAAACTCTTCAGGACAGCGATTTTCAAAGTTAAGGTCCTAAGATCAGTAGCATTAGCATCACCTGGGAATTTCCCCTAGAAATGCAAATTCACAGGTCTCATTCCAAACCTACTGAATCAGAAGCTCTAAATTAGATGGCTTTTAATACTACAAATGACAGGTGAGATGATTTCATTTTAAACTATCTGTTATTGAGCACTTACTCTGGATCAAGTGCTGGGTTAGGCACTTTATATACACTAATTCTATTCCTTAGAATAACTCTGCAAGATAGGTTTTATTATCTACTTTTGACAAATGAGGAAACTAAGCTTAACAAAGTCAATAAACGCATGTGTGGCAGCAAAAAATGTATGGGAACTCTGTACTTTCTGCTCAATTTAGCTAGAAATCTAAAAGTGCTCTAAAAAATAAAGTCCTGTTTAAAAAACTCAAAGCAGATGTGGCAGTGCTGATATACAAAGTTAGGTCTGCTGATTCTTTTCAATAACATCTTAATGGCTCCTAAAATGTAAAGCCTCTATTTGGAGATAGAGCTTTCCTCAAATAATGCTCAGAATGGAAATCTCCTTGAATTATTGGGTTGGCCAAAAAGTCCGTTATGTTTTTTTCTATACGATGGCTCTAGCAGTGCCTTGTTATCTTCAACTTCCATTTGAAAAAATTTCATTAGATTTTATTGGGACAGCTGTCGCATCAGCATTTAACAAAAAACTTATCAAAACTGGTAACTTTTGTGCAACCATTTTAATATTGAAGATGGAGGAAGATAATGCAACATTTTCGGCGTATCATGCTTTATTATTTCATGAAAGATATAAATGCAAAAAAAGCTTCGTGCAGTGTGCTGAGAAGGTGCTGTGACTGATCGAACATGTCAAAAGTGGTTTGCAAAGTTTCTTGGTATTACTGACAAATAATTATTTGGCCAAATAATTCTTTGCTGTGGGGGTGTCTTATGCATTGGAAGATATTCAGCTGCACCCCTGGCCTCTACCCACTAGAAGCTAAGAGTAGGATATATCTGACATACTAAAAATATCCAAATCAATAAAATTATTGGTAAAAATGAAAAATGTGTCTTTTATTATATAGAAAAAACTAAATGGAACTTTTGGCCTACCCAGTATTTTCATGCTTATTTGAAAGATGTTTACGTGATCAGAGCTTATAACAGAAACTCCATCTGAACTAAAGGGAGGATGGTAAGTGCTGGGGAAGCTTACCTTGTTCCACAAGGCACATTTTTAACTTCATCGGTTTGTAGTGTTGTCTGTGGAGGAAAAATATCTCGTTAATACTCAGGACACATAGCATCACAGAACCACTGGTCCCAGAGGAAAACCTCTGGAGAACTGCTCAGAGGTAAGCACAAGAGCACTCCATTACAATTTTAGCACCCAAAGATCTGCTATCAAAGTTAATTTCTTTTATCCTAGTAGACATGAAAGCTTTGAGACAAAATAGTTCATAGCTAATGCTTGACTCAGGAGGCACTAACAAAGTTTCAGTGTTCAATATGGAAGTTTCAATGTTCAACCTCTCAAAGTCCCTTATTTGCTTGGAAATGGCCTTGGATTACGAACTACATGGTTTACTTTACAAGGGTACTACTACAAAGATTTGTGCTCTGAATTTTTATTCCATTGCTAATATTACCGCTTACAGTAAGGTAAAAAATAAGTATTAAATGCATATACAAGTAGCCTACAACTCAAAGGTACCCTTGAACTGAACAGACATCCTTTCCTCAAAAGTTATAGTCAGTATTTTAGTTCAGGCCCTAGTGATGTCTCAAATGGTCTGTTCAATTTCCTTTTTAACAGAAGTGCCACCACAGCATTGCTTCCTTGTAGCAAACCAACAACTTGGTACTTCATTACCTTACCCCTTTGTTTGGATCCAGAATGATTCTCTATTGCATTCTAAGGCTTCTGACACCTGAATACCTAATAAATATATCTAGACACACTGCACATAGCAACATATTACTTTATGGAATACAAAGGAAAAAGGAAGCGTAGTCCCTGTTTCTAAAGAGTTCACTATCCAACACAGGAGATAAAATCCTTACAAACCAATCTGTAACAGGTACAAAAGAACACAGGGTAAAGTGAATTGTTAGGTATTAAGTGACAGAGAGTAAAATGATAGGTTGAAAAGCTCTCAGAAGTGAAGTATTTATAAGCCAGGTCTGGAGCAGAAGAAATAAAAACAGATGAGGCAGAGGAACATCTTAAGTTCAATAAACATCCTATTCAAATACACAAAGTTGAGGATAAACTGTATGTACAAGTGACAGGAAGCAGACTGCCTTGTCTATGGCAGAAGGGGCAACATAGATGAAAGTTGAAATTCTGAGCACACAACATGGTATTATGTAGAGGGCCTTCTGTGTTGGTAGGGAGGGGAGAGGGAGGAAGGGGTGGGACTTGGGCTCTCCCCAGTCTATCTTATATACAGCCACAAAATTAACCTTTCAAAAATGTTTTTTCCTTAATTCCTCTGCTCATATGTGGTGTACTTCTCAGTATCCACCATACTTAGAGGCAAGAAAAGAAGCTGGGAAGCTAAAGTATTAATTTATTTAGACTTATTTAGTAAAGTGCATGGAAATTAAAAGCTGTCAATTCAGGAGATATAATAGAGAAATGATTTAATAACTGGTTGCATATAAAATTCCAGGGAGGAAAAGAACAGAATCTAACACTAGGGGTGAGAGATTAGGGTAATGGTGAACATAGTGACAGGTTCTATGTAGAGTGAGAAGTTGCTCAAGAGGTGAGTTTATTTTATTATAGGTCCTTCAAAACATTAACAAAATTCAATTTCCATAGTCTACAACAACACAGAAAGCTATGCCTTCTAATATGTACTAAAAATTCATAAAAATAAATTTTTTATGTTTCATTCATATTAGAACAATTTCTTAAAAGAGTTTTATTAATTAATTCTTTCCTAGAATGTTACTGTTTCACACATTAAAAAAAGAATAGTCCTACTTAGTCACACTGGCTCCATTCAATTTTTTTGTAAATACAAAGTATATTTATTTACACTGAAATCTCTTTACTACTTTCATTTCCATTTCTTGTATTATAGTTTATTACAAAATACATATATATACATTATATATTATATTTGTTATATCTGCAATTAAACTCTAAAACCTATTTAATGTTTATTATCTATATCTCTTCTATATATCTCTGCATCAGTATGACTTAACATACTAAGCTCTAAGTAAGCAGAGATAGATTCTCCTGGCACTGAACAAATCTAAAAAAGTCCCTAATCTCTCAGGGTCTGATGGTGCCATTGATAACATCATTATAAACTGTTTGGGCTGTTGGTGAGGTCAAGTAATTAAAACTCCTTCTTTTTCGGAAGAATACTGAAAGTCTACAGCAGTGAAGTGATTTTTTTGCGAAGTCATATAATTAACTGGTGTCAGAACCACAACCTAAGTCTCCAGGTTCCTGGGCCCATGTTCACTACATCATACTGCTTCCTGAGAAATCAGTTCAATTTAACAACTTTCACAAGTAGAAAGGTCAGAGATATAAATGGGTTACGATCTCTACCTTCAAGAAGCTTGGAGATTTTCTGGAAAGAAAGTACACACAAAAAACTTAGAGAACAATACAGGACAACATTATTAAAAGAAATAAGACCAAGGGCCAAAATTTATAATACAGACTTCTGAGGCATAGCTTAGAAGAGGGATTTGCAATGAGCCTTAAGAAGCCTGGAAAGATTTAGACAGAACAGAGGAAATGAAGGGAGAGATGGGGAGAGAGAGGTGACAGCACAAACCAAGGCAAGAGTGAATAAATATGGAAAAACAATATGGAAATCAGTCTGACTAAAAGGAGAACACACTTCACTTCAAAAGATACAAATTCTTGCCCTAAACCATCTAAACACAAATTGGAAGGAAACCTAGGACTTAAGTATTCATAATGAAACTCTCACTTAGCAAGAAGCCTAGACTTAAATTATAGGATTAAATACATTAAATCTTCCTCAGTCCTGGAAAACTAGCAGTTTGAAGACAAACTTCTGAATCCAGAGATTTATGATCACACCAAGTTTACAAAAAGAGTCACAATCTAATCCTATTTTGTCATCTTGTTATGTCAAAACACAGTTACTAAGTATAATTATGGCCAAGAACATTGTTCTAAATGATCAGATGCTACTTTAAAAACTCTGGAATGCTATCAAAATAGAACATTCTCTAAGGGTCCACATCAAATTATGCTTAATGTCCCACGCAAAAATGTGAGGCAGAAAAGCCATATATAAAAATTCAGATCCTCCACGTTAACCGTAGTCCAGGAGCTTTACCTCTACAGAAACCAATCACTATTCTAAACCAAGTAATCACTGGTTTGTATTTCTAGTTGTGTTGTGAAGTCCTGCTTTTATTTTGACAGCAGAAAGCTTGCTGCATAGCACTATACAGATGTGAGAAGTCAGTCCTTCCAAGCTGCCTAAGCAGCTCTTACTTCTAATATACTTCAAGAGTGAGGTGGTTCAAAATTGTAACCTGTACTCTGTACTTTTAACTACTGCATTTAAGTAAATATCACCTTTGCTTTAAACAATAAGGGAATCTATCCCCACCCACAAATGTGGCAACTGATCCTGTCACACCTGTCTATCCAGTGTAGGGACTTCCCTAGAAATCACTCACCTGCACAGATCTGAACGTAGTAATGAAAGGCAACATGATATGATAGCCTGGTCCACTGGGGCTAGTTAGTAAAGCTCCTCCCCTGCAAAGAGATGTTTCAATTTGACAAGATTAAGAGGAGAAATTCTCTTTTCATATCTAAAATGCTGTAGTAAGTATTAATTCTTACTCATGCTATTCACCTATAAAAGCCTCGCTGATACAAATTACTCATTATGAACAACTGCTGATCCCTAAATTATCTGCAGCAGCTAAGAAGGCAAAAAAAGTCACACTGAACTGATGTTACACCTTGTTTCATAAGCTAGACCAATCATATCTCTAGGTCTCCTGATACAAAAAAATTTTCATTGGTCTTCAACTGTCTGAGAAATACCTGTAAAAAAATTCTAATGGCTCTTAGCTGCTGTATTTTATTTGTGAATAACATGAGCCAGTTCAAAACATAACAACATTTAATCACCAGACTGAAAAAAGAAGATAATGCTGGGGCAAGGCAGAGCAAATGGGAAAAAGGCAGGACAACTGTAACTGAACAACAGTAAAAAAAAAAAATAAATTAATTAAAAAATAAAAAATAAAAATATATAAAAGAAGATAATGCCAACTTTCAAGGAAGGAGAAAATTTCTGAGGCTCAAGATTCTTTTAAGTTACCTATAAAGCAATTAAAATACTGGGGGCATAACATTTATTTAAAAATTCAAAAAGGATGAGGGAATAAGACTATAAGTTGAGAGAATATAGAATATCATCGTGGACTTGTTCACCAAATTCTGAAATGTGAGAACTATAACAGCACATTTTGGAAATGATAAAAAAAGAGGCATTTGGGGAGCAAGTATTAAAAGAAGTCCTATTTTACTTACTGAAGAGTAACTTCATAGAACTTACGTTTCTATTTGAAAATATAAATAGGTCGGCAAAGAATTCCTAACAAATAACTAAGAAAAAATGAACTGTCTGAGGTCCCTCCCCAATTTTTTGAGAGCCATTCCTTGAAAAGTTCTTTCCTTGGTTTTACTACCAGTTAGGCAATGCTGGAATAATATGGGAATATGAACTAATCTGTCATTTTTAATGCGAGACCTCCATCTGCTAAGACATTTGCTAAAATTGCATTTGAAAGTAGAGCTTCACGAGGAAAACTGTTTCTAAGATTCAGGTGGATTTAAAAGTAGAAATGTCACTTTTAGGGGATGATGGAAACAAGCAAAAAGTTGAAGCCCTTTCAAGCACATTGTTATTTCAATTTCTCCAGACTGTCCTCTAAGCCAAAAGGAACTGGTGGCACCATGTTGAAGGAAAAGCTATGTGAGTTCAACTAGAGAGCCACATATTCCATACCATTCCTTTCCTTAACCTGAAAAAAAGGGGTAAGGTGAAATGAGGGTGGCCCATCAATACTGTTTTTATGTGCCTCGAAGTCCAGAGATATAACAACTATCACGGTCATCACGTTTTGGCCTTATAAGCCAAAACCAAACACTAGGTGCTTTCGAAGCGGGGGGGGAGGGGGATCTAAAGAACCATCACAAACAGGACCAGAGTTTCAAAATAGCATATAAAGCTCAAACTGAAACCCTCTACAGTTGTATGGAATACAACAATGACTTAGCTATGTCTTCAATTACAGGTGAAGTGATCACTGCCTTCCTTCCTTCATTTTTTTCTCTATAAATAATTGGGTTTACAAGGAGTAACTGTAAAGATTCAACCTCTGCACAAAACATACATAGCACTGAAATTGTCCAACACCTGCACGGCGCCCTGCAAAAGCGTGTCTGGGCCCCCATACTCTTCCCAGAGCTGGGACGAAAATCACTCCCTAGGAATGGAGAGGGTCCCCCGATGCTGCAGAGGGAACAACTTCCTAGACGCCACTCTTACAGGGAGTCTTCCTTCTACCTGCTCTAGAACCTGAACTGACCGCACAAGCTGCTCACCTGTAGTACACAGCCAGATGTCCTTCCTCGATCTTGTGGATGGAGGCGTAAAGAAGAACGACCACCAGACCCACTACTGCAACCACCAGAACCCGGACTTGAGTCATATTCATCCTCGTTTCTCCTAAATAAGGGAGGAAAAGACCCCCAACCTCTTGAGAGACAGGCCTACCCTCTCTGGTTCCCACCCTCTGCGTCCCGACAACTGGAGCCCTTCCGCAGCCGAGCCGGGGAGTCCTGTGCGCCTTTTCCCTCCTTCATTCCGCCTCGCCGAACCCTTCCCCGCTCCCCGCCCCCACCCCGATAACCCCTGCTCTGCAAGTTAATTATTTCACTAGGAGACGTGCCCACAAGTCCTGCTCTGTAAGCGTCGTAACACCCGCCCCCACCCATGGCCGCTCCCACCAGCAGAAAATACTAACAAAGAAGGGGGCCAACTACACGTCCGAAGGGAGGCCGACCCCTCCACCGCGCCTCAGGGATCAGTGACGCATCGCCCCCATCGGCACGTGCAGCCACCTCCCCACCGCACCAACCGCCTACAACCGCCGGCCCCGCCCACTCGCCTGGCTCTGCGGCTGCGCGGGCACGCAGGCCGACGCAGAGCTCGCACCGTGACTAAAGAGACGGGCAACGGGCGGGACAAAATTCTCCCAACCGCCTACAGCGCAATTTCCCGCTGAAGTACTAGGGCTCTTATCTGTGCGCTGGTTTCCTGTTCCGGAAGAGAAGTCGTTAATATGGAGTAAGCAGGCATGCAGAGGAAGGAGAGGGCCTCTGGGAAAAGGGACTGGTCAGTTTGTTGTTGCTCAAAGACCCACACTGTCTCTCTCAGTGTGGTAGCTTTCCGTTTATTTGTTCTTGTGTGTTTTATACCGAAGCCTAGGTGACAAGGATGTGCTTCAGGAGCAGCCGGATTTGTTCCAAGTAAAGTGGAAGTACTCAAATTCTGAGTACCTGTTAATGTGCTGGAATGCTTATCTAGTGAGGGCCATCCAAGCAATAGGTACGGGTCCTCTAGGAAAAAGAAAAAGAACAGTGAGCATTTTTAGTTTCCTTGAAGCTAGTATGATGGAAAGGAGTGAGATGGTAGGGTAGGCTCAGGTTTTGAAAGGCTCAAATGCACCTTTTCCGCAGGGAGAGTACTGGGTGACTGGAGAATAGACTTTCTTTTTACTGCATATTCTTCTGTTTTTTTTTTTTAAAATAGGCATCATGTGCATCTATTACCAAAAACAAAAAGGACGAAGTTAAAGAGTAGAGGTTGGAGTGAGAGGGACTAATAATACAAGGGAAATGAGGGCAGCATATTAGAGTAGGTTGGGCAGTAATGGTTACTGTAAGCCTTCAAAGGCTAACAGTGGGACCATAACTGGACAAGTAAACTAGGGTTGGAGGGCTCTGACCTCTTAAGCAGGGAAGTATGGGAAAGCAGTGTTTTAGGGGCAGTGATTTTGCAAACTGGTTTAGAGTGGAGACAGAATGGAGGCAGGGAAGCAAAGTGGTTAGAAACTGCGGGCCTAAAGTTACAATGGTAGTTAACTCTGGAAATGGGAAGTGGTCAATAGACTTCGTCTTCATTAAAGCAAACCCTCCCAGACCTCTCTATCCTCTACCTTCAGTAAGTGCATTTACCTGTATCATTCCTTTGCCTTTTGTTACTTAGGAATGCCTGGGACCTTGTCTACTTCAGATAAACGGTACTTGCAGAGCTTATTTTAACTTCCAAAAAGCAAAAAGAATGAAAAATAACTTGTTCTAGCCCATTTCCTGGATTCTTAGTTTTTCACAGTAGTGCTTGATATTGACAATGAAATCTATACAATTCACAAATGCCATTCAACTCTGAAAAGCTGTCACCCAACAAAATCAGAGTGATCAACTACTGCATCAAAAGCAAGTCTGAGGTGGTTTTAGTTATAATAACCTGTTCTGACTTACACCACCTGTCATCATGTCGATCAGACTACTCTGATGTCCATCACCCCAGCCACAAAACATAAAATGGCCAAACCCTACGGCTAATCTTTTTATCAGTTATTACAATATTTAGAAAATACATGATAATTTTAAAAATCCTTGAACAATAATTTCAATGCTTGGATGGCTTTGACTCCCAAATAAGTATTTGTTCTTACTGTACTGCCTGTGTTAACTATTTCTGATTCTGCCATCTAGTTCAGTATCTTTCAAACAACAGGGACTCAATAAATGTTTGTTTAAAATCTAGAAGTAGAGAAGCAAGAGAGACACTGTCCTTTATAACAGCTGACAGTAAAATTTCTGTATTTAGAGAAACAGTAGTATCAGATGATTAAAATGTTAGAAGACAAGCCCAGGGTTTCAAACTTCGATGATCGGGAAAATGACACTACAAGCAAAAAGGAGATGGTGTGACTAAGACATTCGTTTATTAGGGCAAGATATGAGCATGGCTTTTAGATATGGACAGTGATGACAGGGCATCTCAGGTGAAAAGACTATTAAAGAAGCTACCCAATACTGTCTTTACTGGAAGTCCTGTATAATTCCTAAGGAAAGTACGGTGAGAGACCATCGTGTTATTCTGTGCTCCAACTCCACTTCATGGAACCTCCACTTTTTCCCAGACTACATTCAACTGCAGTTGGCTCTTGAACAACACAAGTCTGAACTGTGTAGGTCCACAGTTTTTTAAAATAAACTGTCAACGCTTTTTATTTGCTGGTTTTGTGTCGGCAAATTCAACCAACCACAAACAACAGTGTTTTTGCATTCCCAACTTCCACTGGTTGAACTCACAGATGTGAAGGGCCAACTATAGAAGCTAAAGTGATACACAGATTTTCGACTGTGTGGGGGGGTTGACACCCCTAACCCCTGTGTAGTTTAAGGGTCAAAGATATTCGTCTGATTTTAATGATTAGAGAGGCAAAAAGTAGTTCAAAGATCATTTAATACACAAAATGAAAAACTGTCTATAATACAAAAGCATTTCACATTTTTTTAAAAACAAGTATCTTCTAAATTAACATTTGATAGCTCCACATCCTTTACATGAAATCGTTGGAGCCAGATGTTTCAGAATTATGAAATTTTCAGATTTTAGAAAGGTAATTCAGTGCATATACCACCGTATTACATAAACACCTAGCAGGGTCTGTGGCAGTAGCCTTCCCTGTCCCCAAATAATCAAACATGTTAATATTTCTGCAGCAAAATAAATGGATATTCACACTAAATGGGATAAGTAGACTCAATTGTCAGTTCAGATTAAATTTGCAGGCAGATGAGTTTTGTCACCAAGTTTCTGAAAAACTTTGTCTTCAGAGCTTTTTGGATTTTGGAATTACAGGAGAGGGAGTGCAGACCTCTATGTATTTGTATGATGAGACATGAATGATTCCTGAAACAAATGACCCATTTTTACAAATGAAAAGACATATATACGCTTTCAAATACATTATAAATTAACAGACATCTTCTCTCTGATATTACTAAATGTACATCTTAAATACATATACACATAGGACACTTAAGATATACACATAGCACACGACAGCCCACTGGTATTAAAAGCAAAGATGCGCAGTCCCTTCTGTAGGAAAGGAATACTTTCAAATGTGCAATAAAATTGAAAATGGGATTGAACCAACTCCTTACGATGCCAGAAAGAGCACTGTTGAGTGCAACACAAGGAGGTAGGGTTTATTCTTCAAGAAGTACAATTTTCCTTGTGAGCAGTCTGTCACAGAAACACGGGCAGACAACATTTACTTGGAACACATGTCAGTAGAGGTTTTCCTCTCTGCATGTATTACTTTTGGCCTGTATGTTATTAACTTATGCCAAAAAGTTGAATGTTAAAAGGTACTTTTAGTCAGTTGAATAAGTAATATTTTACCAACTTTAAAGTTAAATAAATTGCAGTGATATTCCTAGGTAGCTGCAGTATTTAAACAATTTCACAGACATAAAATTCTATCTGTTCAGGGGTTAAAATTATCCAAAACCAGAATACTGCCTTTGTAAAACCATGAGTAATTTTTGATCACAGCCATTTCTTCCAATGAACGGTGTCTGAAGAATGGTTTCATGGGAGAAGGATTTCAAAAATGTACGGCAACAACGTCCACAGGTCTGGGGACAGTGAATAACTGGCAAGTCATTCTGTTAACCAACTCCAATCAAGATTCTAAAACCAGGCATGAAAAGATTACAATTAGATGTTAACTGTAAGTGGTAGGTTTATAAGTGTTAATTTTTGCAAGTTTTCTGTATGTTTGGACATTTTAAAGTCAAAAGTTGAACAATTAAGAGCATAAGTTGCAAGTAGAGTTTAGTTTACCTTATTTTATGCTAATTAAAAAATATTTCAAAGACTTTCCATAAATATTTGAAGCAAATAACTAATGAAAAAGGAGGTACAAAGAGTTGACATTGAGACTAAATGTAAAAAAGTTAACCCAATAAATACTTAGTTGTTTCTCCAAGTTTTAACAAATCAGTAATTTGTAGTAACTAAATCTTAATATAAATACTTCCACTAAATAAAACTATTATTAACAGTATTCACTTTGTATACAGCAGTTTCTGAATTGGAATTATAATATAAATCCTGCCCCATCTTCCTGGAGAAAATTGTTGAAGCAAAAAGGTACAAACCATTTGATTTCAGTGGTCACATTACAAAGAAAGCTCACTCATCATTTAATTTGACCATAAATGCTACTGTTGAAGATTACTGACGACATAATCCTAGTATATCCATGAGTAAGAAAAGATGGGGATTTGAGATCGAGGATATTTCTCTAAAGCTCTTTCTCTTTCCTCTGAGTTCTTCTATTCCCCATATGCATCCCGAATGCCAGGTAAGGCTAGCACGTAAAGTTAAACCCTTTGCACCTGTATACCTGAAACGCACATCCATATCCATATAAAACTTACCATCATCCTACTGCTCTGTTCCTCATTTACTTCATGAATAATAGTGCTTAAATGGCCAAGACAGTTCAAATTTTCTTCTATCATTTGTGCCAAAGTCTGCCTGTGAGATGGGAAAAAAACAAATCCTTTCCATATTCAGCAAAGGGGCCTATGAATTTTCTCTACTTTTTGCTCTTCAGGGTCAGATGATCACTGCCCTTCCTGCAACCCTGCACCCCAATGCAGATGATTCCTGTAGTCTTCAGTTTCCTCATCCTTCCCACCCAGAGGCACAGTTCTGCTTGTGAGTCTGTCTGTCGCCTCTGCCCAGCTTTAATAATAGTAAGTCTATAATATAAACTCCAACCTTATTTTTCTCTGAAATAAAAGTGGTACTTATACATATAACTCCCCCGTCCCCCGCCCCCGCTGAAAACGCTAACTTGATAGGTGGGAGAAAGGGAAATCCTTGTGGCACAGACAGACAAAAGATCTCTTTTTGTTTCTGGAATATTTCCCTTTCCTTACAAGTAGTAAGACCATCGGCATGGTTACAGTTCACAAACACAAATACAAGGGAAAAGATGCAAAAGTACAATTTGTTCTGCAAAGATCAGGGAAAAGTGAAAAACTCTTGTTGGAAACTACAGATTACAGCAATGAAAAAAATGAAACAAGCAAGCTGATTCCTGAAGACAGCAGAAGAAAACTGACAGGGGAGCTGCCCAGAACCAAGAAGATTCCTGGAAATTTATATTTGAAGGAAATCCTGAATCTGGTTCCCGCCTTCCATGCTTTCCTCTTCAGTGTGGCCTTTATCCTCACCTTTTACTACCCCACAGAGTCACTACCTTACTAGAACTGATTCTAGGCCATGGTTTATAGCCACTTTAGCTTAGAATTAATTCTAATTTAGCTCTTTGTCAACAGACAGAAAACTGAGTCCAACCATTCCCAACTTGCTGGTTAAGTATCACAGGTACATAATAATTGAAATCAGTTTTCCTTTATAATGTATTCCTACAGGAAAACATTTCAACACTTTTGCAAACAACCACAACCTCAGATCTGAAATTAACTGTACAGAGGTGACATCTGCAAGCATTGGCATCCCCTAACAAACCTGAATGCCTTTAAATGAAAGCAAAAAGGTTAGTAATATATTAAATTTTATTTGATTTAATGCTGATTAATGGAATTATTTCCTAAAGTCTATATGATTAATTATAGCCTGTGCTGTAGCTGTGGATGTATTACCCTGGGCCAAATCTACAATGACCCCAAGATATAACCTGAAACTTGCTTCCTTTTAAAAAAATAAAATACCTGTTATCAGCTTGCCTTCCTGCCATGTGCTTTTCTCTCATAAAAGTAGAGTACAGAATGTGCAAACTGCATGACCTCCTGAGCAGTGATGTAACATGGTTGCACTTCTGCAAAACTAATTATGGGCAGAGCTTCCAGGAAATGCAGGTTCTGTAGAGGTCTCCATGAGTTGTGAGAAAAGCGACAAGACACAAGCTAGCAAAGAGCCACTGGCTCTCGATACGGCACATCTTATGCTGAGAAAAATAACAGAAATGGATAGTCATTCAGCTTTTAGCAGAAGAGTAGGAATTAATAAAAAAAATATATAGGGCTTCAAACTTCAGTTCTTATTTGCAAAACTGATTTAAGGCATTACAGTCTGATTATTAGAAATACTAAGTTATAAAACAGATTAAACGCAACAATTCATTAGAATGGTGGTCAAGACACTAAAATGATAAACACAAAAAGCGTAATTTCTCAGAGATAAATGGTTAAGGAAAGAATAAAGTTTGGGTAAAAGAACTGATAAGCCAATAACAGAAGAAGAACTTAGAACTTGGATTGAGCTAATAATAAGTAACATTTGCTGAATATTTACTTCTCAGTACTTTACATATGTTGTCTAACTGAATTTTCACAGCAGTTCCCATTTTACAGGTGAGGGAATGTGAGCGTTAAAAGAGTCAAGTTAATTGTACATGGTTATTACAAAGAGACAGGGCACTGAAGGCTATGCCTTAACCACTATGTTCTACTGCCTCATTCCTATCACTGTCATGAAAACACAACTATCTATTGTTACAAAGTGAACCCACCCATCTTGAGGAGTTACCACGCATGACAGAGGATGTTCACGTTCTACTGATGTCGGGGGCAGCCATGCAGATGCCTGAGGGGTAGTTACTGCACCTTCTAGACTGGATCCTAGAGGGGACCGAGCTGAACTCTGTGTCTGAAGGAAAATATAAGTAAGATTACAGGCAAGTATCTCCACTGATTCATACAATTTCCTACCACATACCTAAGACATATTTTTATCACAACTTATATGCACAACAAGAATATTTTTGCACAAAACTCCCCAGTAGTGGGTATTACATATCACTACTAACTATCATATCCCCAGGCCCTTTCTTCATTAACTAAATACAAATGTATCTACCCATCTAATTCCATTTTAGTTGGAGGGAAAACACCCATTTGAACAAAGGGTTTTATTAACTAGTCACACAGGCACATCTATCCCCAAATCAGGGTGGGATACCACAGTGGTCAAGAGCTGGGAGGAGGATAACAACTGGAGACTGGAAAGGAAAGATAAGGAAGGGTGATCATGAAGTCCTGCATCTGAACTGCTAGTCAGACACCAAGCAAAGAATGCAAGCATCAATCCAACACAAAATATACCTGTCTTCAAGAGGACCCAGATCATGCATCAAAAATCCCTTTTGCAGGGAATGACAAATCAATGTCACATTAAATAATTCAAGCCCTGGCCAGTGTGGCTCATTTGGTTGGAGTGTTGTCCCATAATCTGAAAGGTCATGGGTTTGATTCCCGGTGAGGGCACATGTCTAGGTTGCAAGTTTGGGCCTGGTCAGGTGGCGTACAAGAGGCAACCTATCAATGTTTCTTTTCCTCCCATTCCCTCTTTTTAAAATCAATAAGCAAGTCCTTGGGTGATGAAAAAAAAAAATAAAAAATTCATTAAAAGTTACTTACACAGGCAATTTTAAGGAGATGCCATATTTCTTTCTGCCTTTTTCCCTGCATAAACATGACAGTACTGTCAGCTTCTTTGATGTTACTGAGGGCTATCTCCACCTTGGGTAGCAGGTCAATAATCTTCTGCTTACAGCCCAACAACTTGCTGGAGAGATGAAATCAGTGTCAGACACTTACACAACCCACAAGACTGTACACCATACTCTCAAATCCAGCTGGGGAAATGAACGATAATCAGAGTGAGATTTAATGATTGATCTCCAAAGCAATGCACAAAAACAGGACACTTAAATGCACACAGCTGTGGTCAAGCTACTCAAGGTTCTGGCACAACTCTTCCTAGATCTAGTGTATTTGCCAAAAGGGGGTATTACATTTTGAAAGGAAGATCATAAAAATACCCTGGCTTTTCAATAGGAAATAAAATGACTTTTTTTTTTTTTTTTTTTTTTTTTTTTTACCTCAGATGACCAAACAGCTCCTTCAGAACCCGGTCCTGACTCTGCACAGTATGCACAATGGTCTTCACCATCTCCGTGCTGTCACTGTAGGTGTGATCTATAAGAGAACCTCAGTCAGTAGGTATAACCTCTCTTCTGCATGAACATATCAGCATCCAAACAAAAAATTCCTAAAAATCTGAAACTAGTTTTTTTAAAAATTATATTTTATTGATTATGCTATTATAGTTGTCCCAATTTCCTCCCCTTCCCCCTCCACCCAGAACTCCCCACACCCTCAGGCAATCATTACACCATTGTTCATGTCCATGAGTCATGCAAGTGAATTCTTTGGCTACTCCATTTCCTATAATGTATTCTACATCCTCATGGCTATTCTCTAACTACCAACTTGTGCTTCTTGATCCCCCTCACCTCTTCACGCATTCCCCCAAATACCCCTCCCATCTAGCAACCATCAAAACACTCTTCATATCCATGATTCTGTCTCTGTTCTTGTTTGTTTAGTTTGTTTTTTAGATTCAATTGTTGATAGATTTGTATTTTTTGTCATTTTATTGTTCACAGTTTTAATCTTTTTCTTAAATAAGTCCCTTTAACATTTCATATAATAAGGGTTTGGTGATGATGCACTCCTTTCATTTTGTTTTTTTTTGTCTGGGAAGCTCTTTATGTGCCCTTTGATTCTAAATGAAAGCTTTGCTGGGTAGAGCAATCTTGGCTGTAGGTCCCTGCTTTTCATGATTTTGAATATTTCTCGCCAGTCCCTTCTAGCCTACAAAGTTTCTTTTGAGAAATCAGCTGACAGTCTTCTGGGAACTCCCCTGTAGGTAACTAACTGCTTTTCTCTTGCTGCTTTTAAGACTCTCTTTATCTGTAACATTTGGCATTTTAATTATGAACTGTCTTGGAGTGGGCCTTTTTGTATCTGGCTTGTTTGGTACTCTCTGTGGTTCCTGGACTTGCATGTCTATTTCCTTCACCAAATTAGGGAAGTTTTCTTTCATTATTTTTTCGAACAGATTTCCAAATTCTTGCTCTTTCTCTTCTGCTGGCACCCCTATGATGTGAATGTTGGTACATGTGAAAATGTCCCAGAGGCTGCTTACATTATGCTCATTTTCTTGGATCCTTTTTCTTTCTTTTTTAAAAAAAGACTTTCTTTACTTACTTCTAGCGAGGGGGGAAGGGAGGGAGAAAGAGAGGGAGAAAAACATTAGTGTGCGAGAGACATATCACTCAGTTGCCTCTCACACACCCAACAACTGGCGACCTGGCCCGCAACCCAGGCATGTGCCCTGACTGGGAATCAAACCAGCAACCTTTTTCTGGTTCACAGGCTAGTGCCCAATCCACTGAACCACACCAGCCAGAGCTGGATTCTTTTTTCTTTTTGTCGTTCTGACAGGTTGTTTTGTGGAACTGGTTTTAATAAATAACTTCTTAAAATTTTAAGATTCTATATCTATAATTATATATCTACAAGTTTTGCATATATATTTGATATTTATCATTGTAACTTTAGAAACCGTAGTTGCCTGTTTTGAGAACAGCCTTATCTATCTGCCTTTTTGTTTTGCTGTCAGTTTCTTTTGCTTTGCAGAAGCCTCTTAGTTTGATATAGTCCTATTCATTTGTTTTTCCTTTACTTCCCTTGCCTTTGGGGTCAAATTCATAAAATACTTCTATGGCCAAGGTCCATAAGTTTAGTACCTATGTTTTCTACTATGTAATATTATTGTTTTCAGATCTTATATTTAGGTCTTTGATTAATTTTTAATTAATTTTTATATATGGAGACTATGATCTAGTTTCATTGTTTTGCATGTGACTTTCCAATTTTCACAGTACCATTTATTGAAAAGTCTTTCTTTTCTCCATTGTGTGTTTTTGGTGGCTCCTTTGTCAAAAAAAATATTTGCCCATGTAGTTGTGGTTTTACTTCTAGGGTCTCAGTTCTGTTCCACCGGCCTGTGTATCTGTTCTTCTGCCAATGCTATGCTGTTTTGACTATCATAGCTCTGTAGTCTAATTTGAAACCAGGCAGTGTGATGTTTGGCTTTGCTCTTTTTTCTCACAATTGCTTTGGCTATTCAGGTCTTTGTGGCCCCATACAAATCTGATGATTTCTTGTTCTATTTCTTTAAAAAGTGACAATGGAATTTTGATGAGGATTGCATTAACTCTGTATATTGCTTTGGGTAATGGTAATATGGTCATTTTAACTATGTTAATTCTTCCAATCCATGAACAAAGAGTATCTTTCCATTTCACTGTCTTTTTCAATCTCTTTCAATGATGCTTTATAGTTTTCAGTTTATACGTCCTTCACATCCTTTGTTAAGCTCACTACTATGTATTTTATTCATTTGGTTGCAATTGAAAAATGAATTGGTTTTTTCCTATTCTTTTTCTGAAGTGTCATTGTTAGTATATAGGAAAACAGTGGATTTTTGTATATTTTGTATGCTGCAACTTTACTGTATTTGTTTATTGTTTCTAAAAGTTTTTTTGGTGAAGTCTTTAGAGTTTTCTATATGCAGAATCATGTCATCTGCAAAAAGTGACACTTTTATTTCTTCCTTCCCAGTTTGGATGACTTTTCTTTCTTTCTCTTGCCTAATTGCTCTGGCTAGACTTCCAGAACTAGGCTGACTAAGCGTGGTGAATAAGGATACTTGTTCCTGATTTTAGAGGAAAAGCTTTCAATTTTTCACCATTGAGTATATTGGCTGAAGGTTTGTCACACATGGCCTTTATTATGTTGAGGTACCTTCCTTCTATACCCATTTTACGTAATGTTTTAATCATAAATTGATGCTGTATCTTATCAAATGCTTTTTCTGCATCTGTTCATATGATTTTTAGATTTTTAATGTGATGTATTAAATTGATTGATTTGCATATGTTGAACCATCCTTGTGCTCCTGGAATGAACTCCACTTGATTGTGGTATATTATTTTTTTTAATGTATTGTTGTATTTGATTTGCTAGTATTTTGTTTAGTATTTTTGCATATGTATTCATCAGAGATATTAGTCTGTCGTTTGTGCATGTATGTATATAGATGTGTGTGTGGGGGTGGGTGTGTGTGTGTGTGTGTGTGTGTGTGTGTGAGATCCTTGACAAGTTTTGGTATAGGGTTATGCTGGCCTTATTAAATGTGTTAGGAAATATTGGCTCTTCTTCAATTTTTTAGAAGAGTTTGAAAAGGATAGGTATCAAACATTCTTTAAATGTTTGGTATAATTCACCGGTGAAGCCATCTGGTCCTAGCCTTTTTTTTTTTTTTTTTTGGATGGGTTTTTGATGGTTGTTTCCATTTCCTCGCTGTTTATCAGTCCATTTAGATTTTCCAATTCTTCATGATTCAGTCTAGAAAGGTTATATATTTCTAGGAACTTACCATTTCTTCTCTGTTATTGAATTTGGTGACATATAGTCTTTCATAGTATACTGGTATGATCCTATGTATATCTGTGATGTTTGTGGTAACTTTCATTCTAATTTCGTTCATTTAAGTCTTTAGTCTCTTTCCCTTAGTGAGTTTAGCCAGAGGTATGTCAGTAATTTAATATTTTAAAAGAGCTAGCTCTTTGTTGTATTCATTTCGTGTAGTCTTAAAAGTCTTCTATCTCATTTCAATTCTGCTCTAATTTTTATTATTTCCTTTTTTCTGCTTACTTTGGGTTGCTTTTGTTCTTTTTTTCTAGTTCTTTAAGATGTATCATTAGGTTATTTACTTGGGATTTCTCATTTCTTTTCCCTCCTTCCCTCTTTCCTTCCTTTATGCTGCAAAGTTTTATTGTTTCCATTTAGTTCATTGAAGGGGAGAGGGCTCCAGTGTGGTTAAAAGTATGCCTAGTAGTTTCAGGGAGGCTCTAGCAAAAGCCAGATACCAGGGAAATGCAGAGGGGCCCCTCAAAAGCCTCTGGGCTCCAAAGGCTCCTAAATGAGCTTGAGGATGAGCCTTTCGAAGAGATATTCGCTCAGCCTAGCCTGGGGGTTAGCCAGCCTGTGGGTGTTAGTCAGGTGGTCACCGATGTCTTGATGAGCTTCACCTCCTCAGGAGGTGGTTCTCTGAGGAAGTCAACAGAGATGAGGGTCTGTGCAGGTAGAACCCAAAACATGCAGATCCAAAAGGGCCTAGTTCAGGTTCTTCTCCAAGGCCAAGGTGGCTTCCGTGGCATCTTGACTTCTACCCCACTCATCTTGGGAAGGCTTCAGCACACCCTGGAAGAGAATGCAGCCACCTCATTGGTTTTGCAGATTCAGGAGATGCTCAGCAAGCACCCCTGCGATTCTCTGCCAACTCTGCATGAAGTGGCTGACACCCTGCAGACACATCATCATGGTCAAAATAGGAGCCCAGAGAAAAGTAGGTGTAAGAGGCCCACAGATGCAGGTTGGCCAGACGGTTGACGGAAGCCTCCGCCTCAGTAGAATAATTCTGACAAATTTGGGAGCTCAAGATTGTTCAGCAATGAGGAGTCACGATCAAAAAAATGGTGTTGGCTGGTCTCAGAGGCTAAGGATGGCTGAGGTGATTCTGAAGGTGGTGACTGAAAAAAGGGCTGGAGGGTAGTCAGAGGCTACAAGAAATGGCATCCCTGGGTCTGTTCTGCCCAAACCCTGTTGAAGCAAGAGGCAGATCCTCGAACCCCCGAGGGCACTGTCTCTCGTTTCTTGAGATAGGACTGTAATGATATAAACTTTCTTCTTATCATTGCTTTTACTGATTCCCAGAAGTTTTGATATGTTGTATTGTTATTTTCATTTGTCTCTATGTATCTTTTGATCTCACCTTTTATTTCTTAACACAGTCGATTTTTTAGTAGTATGTTGTTTAATCTCCATGTATTTGTGGGTTTCTTCCTCTTTGCAGTTGATTTATAATTTCAAAATATTGTGGTCAGAGAATATGCTTGATATGACTTCATTCTTCTTGAATTTGAGGCTAGTTTTGTAACCCAATATGTGGTCAATCCTTGAAAATGTTTCTTATGCACTGCATAGGAATGTATAATCTGATGTTCTGGGATGAAAGGCTCTGTAAATGCTTACGTCCATTTGGTCTAATGTGCCATTTACGGTCAATATTTTGTTCGGATGATATATCTAAAGCAGTCAATCAAGTATTAAGGTCTCCAACTATGATTGTGTTTTTCTCTGTTTCTTCCTTTAGTTCTGTTAGTAGTTGTTTTATATATTTCAGTGCTCCTTGACTGAGTGTGTATATCTTAAGCGATGTCCTGTTTTCTTGATGTATTGTCTCCTTTTTCATTATAAAATGTCCATCTTTGTCTCTTGTTATCTTGAAATCTATTTTGACACATAAGTATGGCTCCACTTGCTTTTCTGTGGATGTTACTTGCTTGGAGAATCATTTTCCACCCTTTCACTTTCTTTGTCTTTGCAACTTACATGTGTTTCCTGAAGGCAGCACATGAGTGGGTTTTGTTTTTTGATCCAATTTGCTACTCTGTGTTTCCCTATTGGTGAATTTAATCTATTTACATTTAGAGTAATTATTGATGTATGAGGATTTCTTATAGCTATTGTATCTTTTGTTTTCTAGTAGCTCTGTGTCTCTGAGGGTTCTTTTCCTTTGTGTTCTGTCTGTTTTTGTTTGGTGGTATTTCATATTTCTTTTATTTCCTCTTTTTTACAAACTATGTGTCTCAGTTTTGTGTGTGTGTGTGTGTGTGTGTGTGTGTTTACCATTAGGTTTATGAAAAAGGAAGTTTCATATATACAATAGTCCTTTTTTTCATTTGAAAGCATCTGATCTTCATCTTTTGCAAATTCAGACCTTAACCCCCACCCCTTTTATGTTTTCATTGACACAAATTGTCCCTGTTTATACTGTTTGTTGGTGATCTTCCTCGTAGTTTTGTAACTTTTGTTTTTTGTTTCAGGTAGAATGAGCCCCTTGACTATTTCTTGCAATGAAGGTCTTCTGGTGATAAAATCCCTCAGTTTCTGTATGTCTGTAAAAGTCTTTATTTCTCCTTCACATCTAAAGGATAACTTTGCTGGATATATTATTCTTGGCTGGTAATTTCTATCTTTTAGTATTTTGAATATTTGGTTCCACTCTCTTCTGGCTTGCAGTGTTTCTGCTGAGAAGTCCAATGATAACCTAATGGGCTTTCCGTTATTGGTTACTTTCTCCTTTTCCGTGGCTGCCTTGAGAGTTCTTTCCTTTTTTAAAAAAAAGATTTATTTATTTTTAGAGAGAGAGGGGAAAGGAGGGAGAAACATCGCTCAGTTTGCCTCTATGTTGAGCCCCAACAGGGAACCAAACTCGCAACCCAGGCATGTGCCCTGATGGGGAATTGAACCAACGACCCCTTGCTCTGTGGGATGACGCCCAACCAACTGAGCCACACTGGTCAGGGCAAAAATTCTTTGTCATTAAATTTTGACAGTTTTTTAAAAAAGATTTTATTTATTTATTTTGAGAGAGAGGGGAAAGGAGGGAGACAGTGAAAGGAGCACCAATATGTGGTTGTCTCTTGCACACCCCCTACTGGGGACCTGGCCTGCAACCCAGCCATTGACTGGGAATTGAACCAGAGGCCCTTCGGTTCACGGGCCAGCACTCAATCCACTGAGCCACATCAGGTAGGGCAAATTTCGACAGTTTTAATACAATGTTCCTTGGAGAAGGCATCTTTGGATTGGGGAAAATAGGTGTTCTGTTTGCCTCTTGGATTCAAGGATCTAGGTCTTTCCATAGGTTTGGGAAATTCTAACTATTTGTTCGAATAGGCTCTCCATTCCCTTTCCCTCTCTTCCTCTGGTATGTCTATTATTCTTACATTGTTCTCTCTGGTAAAATCATATAGTTCTTATAGAGTCTTTTTTTTTTTTTTTTTTTTTTTTACACTCAAGCCTCTCTCACTTTACCTCTGCATCATTTCTAGATTTCCATCTTCAGTATAACTAGTTCATTCCTCCATCTGGTCAGCCCTATTTGCCATGCTCACTAGTTCAATCCTGAACTCTAGTATTGAGTTCTTCATCTCCATACTTTGTTTGGTTCTTCTTTCAATCTCTGGTAAAGTACTCGTTTTGTTCATTGATTTGTTTTCTGAGCTCATTAAATTGCCCGTCTCTATTTCTGCATCTCATTGAGTATTTTCAGAAATGCAATCTTGAATTTTCTGTCATTTATAGCACATTATTTCCATGCCTTTTAGTATGTTTTCTGGAGATTCATTTTCTTCCTGAGCTGCCTCACAACCTTGTTATTTATGGTATTTGATAGATTCCTTCTCTGCCTAGGGATCTATTTATGAGTGACACTTCTCTAGCAGATTAATTAAAAAAGGTCTTTCTATTCTTTTCCCATATGTGGCACTGAATCACAAATTTTTTAATTCTGTGATATCCCAGTGGTCCCCAGCAGTGCTGCTGTCAGTGTAGCTGCAATGCTTGGCAGTGGGGTAGGCTGGGAGAACCTTCCAGCTTCTTTGTTGTTTTGCCCTCCAGAAAATGGTGCATCCTGACCCCAGGACCTTTCACAGAGTTTATCCTTTGCTCAGGGAAAATGTGATTCTGTAGTACCAGTTCTCAGATTTGCAGAAAATGTGCTCCACAATCGGACACCAAGGGCATAGGAAGACAAGATCTGGGAGGCTCTTGGGTGGCAGGGCTCTGTGATTTTGTTTCTCTGCCTGGAATGCTGACTGCCCAGCAGCTGTGGACCCCCATGCACTGTCCTTGCCCAGATCTCTAGGGTCAGCCGCAGCTCTTGCTGCTCACTCCTGTGGGAATGCCCAGCTGAAAGGAGTGCCAGACACAACCAGATTCTTCCCCTCTCCGGCCTGAGCCCAGCTGTGAGCTCCCAACTGCAGGGCTGTGTCTGTGGATCATCTCAGTCCTTCTCCCTTCTCATCTCCCCTGTTCATTCTCACTTGCCCACCTTTAGATGTTATAATGTGCCAATCTCTCAGGTGTGTTGGTGGGTTGAAGAGACCAAGGGGATCTTTCATGCTGCCACTACTTTCACATCACTCTCTACTTCTTTTTTTAAAAACGAGTTACTTTTAAACTCATTGGACTATTGATTTAGGGTATAGATGATCGCAGATTGTTTTTTTCCTTGTGAAGTCTGTTAAAAACGAGTTACTTTTAAACTCATTGGACTATTGATTTAGGGTATAGATGATTGCAGATTGTTTTTTTCCTTGTGAAGTCTGTCGTCTCCATCATGATCATTAATATCTTCTTGGCCAGAACAGTAATATTGTTGCTGGTATCATCTCATATTTCAATCTCAGCATCCAGCTTACTCTTTACTTTCTTGAAATCAGCAACTTATTCAGCAATCTTTTCCTTCTCTGCCTCAGGCAAATGAGTTATCTTAGCTTGGTCAGCTTTTCCTTTGGTCTGAACTTTGGTGTGACTGCAGGTCTTGTGATCCTCTACGAGGTCAAAAACATCCTCTAGTTCTTCTGGAATCTGGAGCAGAAGTGGCTCAAAAGGGCTAAGTTTTAAAAAATTGGAATGCTGCTCATGGATCATGCTGCTTTTTCCTTAAACAATAATTAATCTCAAATACAAAAATATTATTTCCTCTCAGCTACATACAATCTTCTCATTTAGCCCTCATAGGACTCCTGTGAGATGGCTACTACTGTTACACACATTTTACTCTGAAAGGAGTACCAAAAGAGGTTTAAAAAAATTATCACTGCAAAGACCTCCTCCATAGTTCAACTTCATTTATTCCCCACACATCTCTCTACCTCACTCCCTTACCAACAGCTAGATATGGAGGCTCCAAAAAGACTCCTCTCCAAATAGCACCCCTTTCTTAATCCCACAGATGAAGCCCAACAGAGCAAACCTTTTCAGAGGGTCAAAGACCTCAGAACTTTAACTTTGTCCACCATAGAGAATGCAGAAAGTTGGTTTTTACTATTTTCAGTTGAATATGAGTCTCAACTCAACTCTAAGTTAGAAAAGACACCAGAATATATATCAAGTGTGATTATAAAAGCCACAACAATAGACAAAATTTGCTGCAGCTAACTAGTTTGTCATTCAAGGGGACCATTAGTTCAAAGAAACTACTTGGATAGCACTTTTATTTCTGGGCCCTACGCTGATATGCTCATATGAGTACTGTGAAGCTTTTATAAAAGCCAAATAAAGGCTATCACTGACAGGAAAGTTAAAATTCCTGTTAATGGAATTTTATACATCTTTATCTGCAATGTATAATTCATTGGCCAGAAGACTGGGAGTAATGAATAAGGATTAAAGAAAAAAGATTTAGACTTCACTATTTGATATCTTAAATTTCAATATTTCACTCTAACTTCAACTTCTATCACTTATATCACTTTTTGTCAGTATCTTCAACTTCTTTGTCCTCTTATTCTATCAGTACAATTCTAGTCCTGGATTGGTCTAACCATTTGCTCTATCAGTTGCTGTATCCAAGGTACTAAACAATACTAACACAAAAATTAAACTACCATTCCCTCTGTTGTCAACTACTAATTCACAGGTTTTCACTTCTGCTATAGATTCTTAAGTGTTCTAGGTCAGCAACATCTCCCATTACACATACCAGCTTTAAAGAATTTTTAGAATACTCCTTAAATCTATGAGGTTATCACCTCTTACGTTCAAGTTAACCCCACTTCTCACTTCAGGATGAGTAGCCATAAGACCCTCACCTTCCAACCCCTATCTGCACAAAAGTATCTGTATCCACACCCATCCTCCCTCTAGTACCAGTGGCAGTAAGCCTAACCCTTCCATTATTCTCTGGAGTCAGCCGCTCAGGCTTGTTCAGGGGACTCCATATTCACAGGCTTTTAACCCCAAACACATAAATACACTCAAGTATGCCTTTTGAAAATTGACCTCCCTTGCTTCTATGTCTCCTCATAGCTATTCACCTCTCTTCTTTCCTTAACAGCCAAGCTTTTAAAAAGAATAGCCTAGGTAAACAGTTCTCAAACTCTTTACCTCAGGGCCCCTTTACAATGAAAAATTCTTAACAACACCAAAGTGTTTTTCAGGAATTAAACTGAGAATATTTTTTTAAATATGTATTCATTTAATAAGAACTATTAACATTTTCATTAAAAATAACTATTTTCATAAACAAAAATAATTAGTGAGGAAACTGGCATTGTTTTACATTTTTGCAAACTGTTTTAATATCACCACTGTCCTCATCAGAAAAGTCTAAGTATTCAAGAAACTGACAAATTTTAGTTGATGGATACAAGTTTTCTTAAGCTCTAATTTTTTGCTTGAAACATGGAATTTTATCATTGACAGCTAACACTGTCTCTCTCTTTCCTTGAAGTGACAGTCATGCTTCATTAGTTTTTGAGAAAATATCTGCCTCATACACAAATCTGAATAACCATAATTTGTCTGAAAGTTATTTGTTTAAGTAAAAATGGTGTTCCATTAAAGAAGTCAGTCCATCAGCAATGTAAATAATTGCTGAAGTGGTTTTCCTTAAAACAACCATCATACTTCAGTATGTAGCAGAAGCACCTATGAGTACTTTCCATTGCATCACACAGAACATTAAAAAGACATGTACTCAAGGGTTGAGAGTTAAATAAAATTTTTACTGCTTTATCAAGGGCATGTAAATGAAACTGGTATTTTTTAAAAACTGTAACTGCTTGGTTGTTAAAACTATAGTAACTTCTAGCATAGTTTGGTGCTCGTGCCTTGATTCATGCCAATTAAGGTGCACACCATTACCCATCAAATACTTTGCAGCATCAGTGAAAATGTCAACATAATGAAACAGGCAAAAAAAAAAAAATCATAGTATTATAAAAAGAGTTTTGATGTTACTGACTTCAAGAAAAGGTTTCAGAGATCCTCAAGGGTTCATGAACCACACTTTGTAAACTGCGGGTCTAGAATGACTTCTCCCTTCCCTCCTATCCCGTTTTCTCCTCAGCTCACTACAATCTGGTTTCTGTTACACATAGGACAAGATCACATATATTTTGCTAAAATCACAATGATGTCCAAACTGCTTGGTCCAATGAATATTTTCATTATCATTTTTATTACCTACACCTCTGCAGCATTTCACCCTATAGATTACTTTCTTTTTGAAATTCTATCTGTCCTGTTCCTATCCTATCATTCATTCCCTCTCCATAGTCTGCCATTTCTCAATCTTCTTTGAAAATCCTTCTGCTTCTATTCATTTCTTGAATGTTGGTATTCCCTAGGATTCCATCTATTCTTGGCTTTCTTATTCAACCTACTTTTTCAGGATGACCACTTTATTTCTATGGCTAATTACGTTCAAAATAGCTAAATATCTAGCTCAGATTTCTCTACTAAATTCACATGCATAAGTATGTATGTGTGTATATATGCACGTGCATGCCCTCAACTAATGTAGTTTCATTTAATATCATTTCATTATAAAATTTATTAAGATGCCATAGGAAATTAATTTTTGTTTCAGTCAAGAAGGGCATGGTAAAATTAGTTTCGTTATGTCATTTTGCTTAATGTCGCAAAACCTACTGACAACATTGAGGCTTTCCTATATATACATATATATATCTCTCTGATACTGTGTATTAGACATCATTACTTAAGTGTTCCACTGACACCTTACTATCAACATGTACGAAAATGAACTCATCTTTTTCATCAAGTCTGTCATCCTTCCTTTACATCCTATTATGGTGAGTGGTCCTACCATGCACCAGCTGCCCTAGTCAGAACCTTAGGGGGCACCCATGACTTCCTAATTCCATCTCCAGTACCCATGTTCAATCCATCACCCAACACTATCAGTTCTACCTCCTAAATATCTCTCTTGACCTTACCTTCTTCACCCCACTGCCACAGCTCAGGCTTTCTGCCTCAGCTCTGGCCCACCCTATACTGAGCTATGATTATTTCATCACCTTATAATCAATGCCCCTGTCTCTAGCTTAGTCACAGTTTAATCCATTATCGACATGCTACCAGAGCAGTATTTTTAAAATGCTGACCTGATTATGCCATCCCCCTGCTTAAAATTTTTTAATGTTTCTCTTTGCCACCGTAAGGAAATCCAAACTCATTACCATGACATACCAGATCCTTTATGATCCAGCCATATCTTTCTCCTCCTGAAACTACAATCCAGTCACAATGCATTTCCTCAGACATACTAAGTGCTACACGTGCATGTCTTTGTCTGTTATACTTGTATATCAAGAGCCCGCCTCCTTTCACCTAAGCTACTATGACTGATCCTTTAAGGCCTTTAAGGCTCATCTTAGATGTCATCTCCTACAGGACATCTCCTTTAACCATCCCTCACCCCTAGTCAGGGTGAGGTGTCTAGTTTACATGTACCTCATAAATGTTTATAGAAATAAACTGAACAAATTCCTCTATAATAAAAACTATGTAGAAGAGATCATGTTATTTGTTAAATACAATTCCACATGTATATTTGCATATGTTTGTAAATTTTAAAGTGTAAAATGTTGTAGAGTTGTTTTTGTTTTTTTTCACAATATAAAAATTAGGGCACAGACTTCCCATTTTATTTTTTTTCTATAACCCTTCAAAACAAATCACTTTTTAACTGAAGGATAATATTTTGCAGGTATATAATACTTTACAGTTTCTAAAGCATTTTCACAAACATCCTCTCAAATACAATGCCACATGCACTCGCTGAGTTAAGGCTAGGTTTCATCCCCATTTTGCAGAAAATAGAAAGGAGATGGAAAGAGATTAGGTAATTTGCCCCAAGTCACTTGGACAGTAAAGTGCCCACTCTAGAAGTCAAGCCTTCCAATTCCCAATCCAGTGCTCTTTCCAAAAGACCATGCTCTGTATTCAACAGATGTTCACAAGAATTGTTTTGCCAATGAAATAACCAATCAGTGAACAGGTACAGAGGAAGGCATCATTTTCAAGGTACACTGCTTTAGCCTAGCACATGGGCCTTCCCTTTAACCATTCCACACCTGAACCTACAGCATCAACTTCCTTTCTCCTAACCTCTCCCACCTTAAGCAGCACTTATATTTTTCCATCTTTCCACACCTTTTCTTGCTCCCCCTTCCCCTTCTTTGAGTTCTTTTGTTTCATTCCTTCCTTTCACATCTCTGTAACAGATTTTCCATCTCAATTTTCTTGCAATTTTGCCGTCCTCATCTCTTAAATTCTCACAAACTAAAAGCTGTTGCACCATAAACATTTCAATGGAAATACCAAAAGTGGAATTTTTTTCTAGCTTGTTTAAAATCCAATCCCCAGAAGTTGAGAGGAATATAAGGGGACTAAATGGTAATGGGAAAATAATACAATAAAGAATAAATAAATTTAAAAAATTCCAATCCCCAGGATTTGTTAGGCTAAAGATGGTTTCCTAAAATGCCTTCATGTACTGTGATGAAAGTGTCTTACCTGAAGGTCTGTGCTTTAATTGCTTATATAGATCAATGGCGCGCTGTTCCCTAAGAAAGAGAAAACATGTTTCTATGTGAAAATAATTTAAATGACTCTAATAATCCATAACTTGGAATGAACAATATTATTTGAAGAGAGTAATGATCCAATTTTAAACCAAGTATATATTGCCAACAAATATTTTACAGAGAATTTCATTGAATAATAAGCGAGATCTTAAAATGCAAAGTTTAAAATACTCCTTATCTGCTGTGGTCTACCACCACAAATCTTATCTGATCCTTGCACCAAAAACACTTAAATGGACAAAAATTATGGCCTGTGATAGAGAAAAAACCCTGTAATTTCTAATCTAAACATTTAGGAAGTTACCTCATTTACTCATTTAGAGTACTTAACAGACAATACCTTGGGCCAGAAGTAGGGAAATAGTTTGTAACTTAGAATATTTAAAAAATTCTTAACATGCACATGAAAAGATTCTTTGATTAAAACAGCAAAGGTCAACCCAAAGAGTTATTTCTAAGATTTCTGGTGACTAAGAAAATACTTCCTTTTTAATTATTTGGGAAAAGGAGAACTATAGACTATAACTGCATATAGGCTTAATGTGCCAGATGTTCACAGAAAGAACAATCTGCTACAAAAAATTAGAGAGACCAATACCAACGACATGAGTATGTCCTTACAGAGATTCCATCAAGTCTCCCTGACGTCTTCCATAAGGGCTTTTCTGTAGTTCCATGATTTCAGTGTGCAGGCACATGATCTGATCCTCCAGGTATCCAATGACACCTACCTACAATATGATGAAACATAAAAGAAATGACAGGCTCACCACCATACAACACAGGGAAGAACTCAAAGAATAACTTGCTGACTAAATGATTTAATACAAAATAGTGACTTTGTTCAAGCCTTTATCTTTCAGATTCTATAATCTTTCACATGAGAACATACTTATTCCTATGCTTCTCACTTTTCTCTCCTGACAAGAGTAAACTACTAGCTTCCTCCTGAGAAGCAAAAAGATATGTGTCACTAACAAGACAGAAGAAAAAATGGCAAAAAAAACACAGCTGCTTCTCAGTTCTATGATTTTTTAAGATTGTATTTATTTTCAGAGAGAGGGGAAGGGAAGGAGAAAGAGAGGGAGAGAAACATTAATGTGTGGTTGCCTCCCACGAGTCCCCTACTAGCGACCTGGCCTACAACACAGGCATGTCCCTGACTGGGAACTGAACCAGCAACCCTTTGGTTCACAAGCCGGCACTCAATCCACTGAGCCACACCAGCCAAGGCTGTTCTATGATTTTCATTGCCTCTTGTTCCTGACTGCCTTGGAATAAGGATGCAGAAAGATAAAGACACTGGATATCCCACCCCAGGATAACAACTGCCCCACCTGTGTCCTCAGAGTTAAGTTTTGACACGAAGGACAGCAACAATTTAGTGGGACCATGGACAGATGTAAGGAAGGAATTTGTCACATAGAGAATAATCTCTACCTAGCATGACCATATAACATTGTGAAATCTGCATAATTTTGAGAGTGAAAGAAAGTACTGTTGATAATTACGGCAAGACAAGTATAAACAGACTTTCCTAGGTAAACCAGGATGTGGAGCTATCCTATCTAAACCAGTTATAAAAATAACAGTGATAATTACCATTTATTCTTTATTTCCATTTAATCTGCATACCTTACTAGAAAAGGTATAGTCCTCATAATATAATATAGAAGCTCAAGCTCACTGAGTTTCAGTTTACTTTCTTTGCCCAATACCCCTATTTTTATCCACTATGGCACTTCCCTCTATATATACAAAACATCTACTAGATACCTGTCTGATACCTGGAAATGACATGACGAATGCTCTATATACCAAAACCAAAGAAAGTTTCTACGTGAGACTTCAGGAATAAACAAACACACCAGGATGATCTTAGTGAATTTACCTCAGCATAGTGGATAGCCTTTTCTTCCATTTCCTTCCATGCTTTTAACATTTTTTCTGAGGCTGAAAAAAAAGTCTTAATTGGTTATTTCAGAAACAGTCATAGTTTTAATTATTGACCTACCCACCTCCTTGCTGTACCAATATCAAAAAATGGTGTTATGGGTTGAATTGTTCCCGCCAAAAGTTATGTTGGAAGTCCTAACTCAGTAAGTACATCTGAATGTGTCCTTATTTGGAAATAGGATCAGTGTAGATAGTTGGCTAAATTAAGATGACGTCAATCTTCAGTAGGTGGACCCTTAATCCAGTATGACTAGTATCCTTAAAAGAGACACAGAGACACAGACATATGAAGGCAGAACTCCATTTGATGACAGAGGCAGAGTAAAGTGCTATAGCTGCAAGCCAAGAAATGCCAAGGACTGCTGATAAACCACCAAGAAACTAGAAAGAAGCACGGGATTCCTCTCCACAGGTTTCAAAGGACTCAATGGCCTTGCCAACACCTCGATTTTAGACTTTTAGCCTCTGGAACTGTGAGATGATAAATTTCTGTTGTTTTAAGCCATGCAGTTAACAGTAAATTATTATGGCAGCTGTAGGACACTAATACAGATGGTTTTATCTTTTAAAAAAAGAAAGAACCCCCCAGGCAGCACCCGCTATCTGGCAGCAGTGGTCCGCAGGCTCAAGCGTCCTGTGACCCCGCAGCAGCTGGATCTGCGGTAGACCTTCCCCTAGAGGCTAAGATGGATCTTGTACTCAGTGCTGCAGATTATTATGTTTTTACACCATACATGTATCCAACCACCTGGCCAGAGGATGACTTCTTTCAAAAAACTATTAGTCTTCTGATTATAACAAATCTTGGTGCTTATATCCTTTATTTCTTCTTTGCAACACTGAGCTATTATTTTGTCTTTGATCATTTATGAAGCATCCACAATTTTTAAAGAACCAAGTCTATCGAGAGATTATATACTGCCCAGACATTACCATGGATGAGTATTCCCATTGTTTCCTTGTTTCTGCTGGAGTTGAGAGAGGTTGAGAAAGCAAATTATATGATGACATAGGAGACTTTCTACGTGCACATACATAAAACCTCATCATATCTGGAAGATTCCTACTCCATTCACAAGTCATGCTTTTCACCTTGTGGATGGCTTCCTGCAAAGTCTACCTTACCATATATACCCTTTTCTCTTTACATTACACAAGGTAGTTTATTTAGGTTTGTACATCTTGGTCAATATCTGGACAATTTCCATTCATGATGGTGATTTTTGTGTCCCCAAAATCTTAAAGCCATTTATTAATGGCTCAGCTCATCATATAGACCATCAGATGGTCTTTAACTATAACTATGGACAGTATTTCATACTGTGGGATAGAATTAGCAGCTCATTCAAAAACCCTTCCTCCTTTGAAGGGAAAGGACCACTTAGTTACGTGAAGATGAGAGAAGAAAAGTGCAACAGCCATGCAGGGAAAAGTTGTAAATATAAAAAATATTCACTGGAGAGTTTTCAAAGACTGAATAGATTATTGCCAAAGTATTAAATATTTTTAGTAAGAAAAATAATTTATATACAGCCAAGAGACATAGCAAGTAAATGGTATCATTTGAAAATCAGCATTGCGGGAATGGCTGAGGAACAATTATAATGGCGGGTGAAGGGAGATGCTGTGAGCACGATGATTTTAAACTCGTTCTTAAAATACTAGAAGTTGGTCTAAAGGACTACCTGTGTCTTTCCATCCAGCATCGTTGTAATTTGCATGGCCTCCACAACCATTTTTTAATAAGATAGTAAATAAATTATTGAGGGGACTAGGCTATGTCCTTTTGCCTTAATCTACTATATTCATTAAGGAAAATTCAGCCCTGGCTGGTATGGCTCAGTGGATTGAGTGCTGGCCTGCAAAACAAAGGGTCACAGGTTCGATTCCCAGTCAGGGCACATGCCTGTGTTGTGGGCCAGGTCCCTGGTGAGGGGTGCACAAGAGGCAACCACACACTTATGTTTCTCTCCCTTTCTTTCTCCCTCCTTTCCCCGCTTTAAAAATAAATAAAATCTTTAAAAAAAAAATTCATTGTGCTTAATAATACCAAGACTAAGTACCATAACAAAGAAATATTAGTAAAAAGATGGTTTCTTGTTTCAGGAATGCTTATGTCTTTGGTTTTGGTATGATTTCTTCAAGTGGAAGTATCACTGTGAAGAAATATACTAATATAACATATTAGCAGCTTTGTAAATGCCCTAATTACTAGCAGTGTAATTAGATTATCACTTACTACACATGTAAGGAAACTTACTCTCTGGGGACATTGTTATGTCTGATGAATAAATTTTGGATTTAAAAAAAATTATTAAAGTAACACATGAAAATTATGTTTAAATAAAAAGTATAAAAGGATATAAAAAAAACCTCTTCCTACTCTCCAACCTTTGGGATCTTATTTAATCATTTGTTATAAAGACACATACCCTTTCCTTCACAAGTGAGACCATCTATACATACTTTTCTTTCTTTCCCATCTTAAAACATCCTGACATTAAAGGTCCAAATGATCTACCTCATTCTTTTTAAACAACCATCTAATATATACAACTGACAAGTCAAAGATAATTTGATGAAATAATTATGTTTTGCCATTCACCAGTATGTCCATAATACACAACTAGACATAAAACATCAATCATAACCAGTTCTAACAGGTAAACTTATTCATACAACTGGACAGTGCTGATCATTATTCTAAGATACATGTACCATGTTCAAGACAAGTATACAAACAGGATTTGTTTCCACCACAAAAGGATTTGTTTCAGTGAGGGAAAAAAACAAATGCTGGTGGTTGAGCTCTTCAGTTTATTTGAATTTAAGTCTGTTTTTTACATTTCCTTAGTATATCTGAAGGGAGATAGCTTGAAGCAAAATATTGAAAAATTGGAGCCTGTGTACAATGAAAAAGTGGGATTACACAGTAGGTGGTTTGGAAAAAAACACAATTATCTACGTTATTATTTACAGAAAGATAAGTGGTTTAGGATTTCCCTAGCTAAGGAGTCATCCCAATACAGATTTTGTATCTATTTTTCATAGTAGCTTGAAAATTACTGTCCTGGCTGGTGTGCCTCAGTGAATTAAGCGCCAGCCTGTGAACCAAAAGGTCACCAGTTTGAGTTCTGGTCAGGGCACAGGCCTGAGTTGTGGGACAGATCCCCACTTGGGGGCACGCGAGAGGCAACCAATCAATGTTGCTGTCCACACATCAATGTTTCTCTTCCTTTCTCCCTCCTTTCCCTTCTCTCTAAAAAATTAAAAAGAAAAAAAAAAGGCAAGAAAATCACTAATTCTTAAATCACTTTTGTATTTTTCTGGAACTAAACAGCTTTAGTCCAATTGTGTGTGTGAAGGGGGAACCCTGTAAAGTTGCTCAATTAAAGGTTAAAGAAAAAAGCTAACATTCAAAACAAACATGGTTTATGATGATTTAGGTGTCCTGTCTCTTGTTCTAATGTTGAATGTAAGAGAAACAACTGGCTATGAGGCAAGGAGATAAAATAACAGATGGCTTCAAAAGACTAGACACTTCTTTCAAATACATTACCCAGAAACTTACATATCCCATAAGTCATCTGCTCACTGTATCTTTCCAAGTCAAGCTGAATGCTTTTGTGAAAAAACTCTAGTTTAGCCTTCAGTTGCTGAGATGCTGAGATCAAAGCATTCTTCATTTTTGTCAAGTTAGTATTGTATCTAAGAAGACTTAACCTAAACCATAAACAAAAAAAAATCAGCATTTCATCAACATTGTACAAAAATTATAAAACTTAAACTGATGTAAGTCCAAAGCCTAAGTTTCTCTTATCAATCTATGAGAAATGGCTGATCTCTAGAATCTGGTCCCTAAAGACTTTCTGCCTGTGGTAACAATTTCCTTTATAATAGGATGTTATGCTGAGGAATTACTCTCAAGCCGTTGCAACTGGATGGCTTCAGACCATTAGTAAGAATTCTATGAGTCTGATCAGAATATTACATTTCAAACTGGTCCAGTATTTTAGTATTGCATGGAACACTGATTAGTGAAAACTGGCAAAATTAATTCCTGAACATTAATGTGCATGACACTGCCCCTATAAACAACAGAATTAGCTTACATTGCTGCTCTTTGCCCCTGAAAGAGCCTGCTGTAGTCTTCTTTTAGCCCAGACACGTAGTGCACTGCTTCAGCCCACACTTTACGCAGCTGTATAACAGGAAGCTGTATTTTGCTGTCCCGTACTATATGTAGGAAGATGGGAAAAAGACATGAATTATTTTTTAAGATTTTAGAGCTCAATAATCACTCTTGTGACTTCCAGTCCTTAGAAATATCATTCCCATAGATGTTAGAAAGAACCACTTGTTACCGTTTTATTCAGTTCAATAAACATTTACGGAGCACTTGCAATACACAAACTCTGTTCCAGATACAAGTGGAAATAAAAATGAGTAAGACATAATCACCACATAATCACAACACTGAGATTATTCCTATATGTCTTTTTTCTTGCTTTCCTCCAACGTGGAACACTGTTTTTTATCTCTCTAATATAAATTCTTTATTTCTTTCCATCTTTAAGTAAAGTCTGATCTCCTCCACAATCTGCCATAGCCTTTTCTGTCTCTGAATAATAAATTTTATCTCCTGGACTACCAACTGAGCTTCAGGAAAGCATAGGAGGTAAATAGCAGTTTAATAAGATATGCTTTCTTCAATGCCAAACTTACAAAATTATCTATTTATGATTCTCTTGCTCTTTCTTTGGTAAAGGGAATGCTACTTTCTAAAATCATGACAGGTATGTTTGTTCAGTGCAATGAAATCTCATTTTAACATTATGATATTATGTAGATTTCCTCCGAGAATGGAAGAGTCATCTTGTACTTTAAGGAGGCAATTATATTGTTATTCTTTTCCAATGTAAACCTTCAGAAAAAGGTTGGTATTGTAGGTTTCATAATGAGAAAAATTATTTGCAGCAGACTTCAAAAATATTAAGTTACATATCTAGGAAAATCTCTGCCTCCCTTAATAATGACTAATAGCCTCAATTAATCTTTCTTCTTATATTCCCACATTTACTCCTGAAGCTTCCTACAGCATACAAAACAAGAACACAAAATATTTTTTAAAAAGAGTCTGGGAGGGAAGCCTGACCAAAATACACACACATACACTAAAAAAATAAAGTCTGAAAGGGCCTAAGAAATGATATAACAGTAGCAAGAATCACATCCCGTGTCCAGATCTTGGCTTCTAATATGGTTCTCTAATAAAGGAACCAGGGCTTCTTAGAAAAATGGCTGATTCTAGGACTGGGCAGAAAATGTACAAAATAGGCCTAGAATACAATGTAGTGCTGGGAAGTAAGGAAGTGCTAAAAAAAAGAAAACCAACATTATGGATGCAAGTAAAAGAGGCACAGGAAACCAACTAAAAGAGCTCCTAATGGCAAAAACTGCAACAGTTTGAACAAAATAAATAAACTAGTATTGGATTATAATCTAAAATATAAAATCCATTAATTTATACTGATATAATAATTAAGTTAATAAGTGAAAGAGAAGAGACAAATCTCATGTGCAAAAGAGTTCCAAATAAATTATATAGATGTTCTATCTTAAAGGAAGGGGAGCCTAACTTCCCACTTCTTAAGTGTGGGTTTGGCATAGTGACTTTCTTCCAAAGAGTACAATATTGAAGCGGGGGGGGGGGGGGCAGGGAGACTAAACTTCACAGTGCAGAAACCTGACAAACACTACTTTTGCCAAGTGATCAAGGTCCACACCAACAGTCACACTTCATGCTGACAGTATGTACCCTTCATATAATGTGATGAAAAACGGCATTTCTGTGATCTTTCTCTCAAAAACCCGTAATCCAAGTCTAATCATGAGAGGAAAAAAATCAGACAAATTGCAGTAGGGGGACATCTTACAAAATACTTGACTAGTATTCCTCAAAACTGTCAAAGTCATCAAAAACAAGCAAAGTCTGAGAAACTGTCACAGCCAAGAGAAGCCCAAGGAGACATGACAACTAAATGCAATGTGGTATCTTGGATGAGATCTTGGAACAAAAAAAGAACATCAGATGAAAACTAAGGATATCTGAATAAAGTATGAACTGCAGTTAATAACAGTGGTTTATGCATTGTAACAAAATGTACTATACTAATATAAGATGTTAAAAATGGAGAAAACTATGTGTATGGGAGGGGGATAACATGAGAACTCTGTACTACTATCTGCTCATTTTTTTCTGCAAATTTGTCTTAAAACAAACTAACAAAAACGTAACATAGAAAAAAGATTATATAATTTTAGCCTTTATGCACAGTTTTGTTCTTGATTTTACAATTTTATACTTGATTTTAGTTTGAGGTAGATAGAAATTGACAAACACCTTCTTCAAAAGAATAATTCTCTTATTCTTTTGGATAAATGAAAACTTTTGAACATTAAGCAATATTCATAGGATAAAATTAAATACATGAACATGCTTAAATAATGAAGAAGAAACTAAAAAGTAGGCTTAATACATAATGGAGATTCATTCGTCTATCTGTGAGGGGCCTATCCTCAAGAAAGTTGCCTTTTCCCAAATGAGGGATCTGGTGGTGATTTAAAACCTACCTTTTCACCTTCCAAACTTTAGATACCCATTTTTCACCATAAAGGGTTTTTTTCATTTTTTTTTTTTTTTTGGCATACTTTCATCATAAGCTGAAGTATGAGACAAAGAATAAAAACCCCAAAGACCATTTCTACTAATCATGTTGAATCAAAACTGTATTATTTCAGGTTTAAATCTCAGTCAGTAGTGGAATAGACTTACCAATGTAATTTACAGAGTCAGATAAACTTCTGGAAGCAAATGGTCCTTCATACACAGTCTTACTTTTATCAAACAAATAAACCATATAGCTATCACATCCTCTCTGAAAAAAAAAGAAGGAATTTTTAAAAACATCCTTGAAAATTCTAGATTCCCCCAAGTACTTAAGTACCAAATTTCCTTCTCTGAAATGCAAATGAACAAAGTCCATGTTCATTCGCCTACATCTTACAGATTTAAGACCTAAACTTTTATTTACAAAAAATAATTAAATATCTTCGCTATGGGCTAAAGTGAAAAACAATCATCAGACTCAAGAGGACAAAAATAAAAAAAGCCGTAACAACATACATCCATTCAATGGGAATACTATTCAGCAATCAAAAGGAATAAAATACAGATACATGCTATGACAAGATGAACCTCAAAAATATAACACTAAGTACAAAATGTCTGACATGTGGGACTTCAGGTTGTAGGTCCATTTATGGGAAATGTTCAGAAAAGGCAAATCCACAGATAAAAAGTAAATCAGTGATTGCTTTGGGTAGGCAGAATGGAGATTAACAGTTAATGGACATGAACAACCTTACTGAGACAGAAATGTTTTAAAACTGATTTATGGTGATGGCCACAAGAATTAGGTAAATTTACTAAAACAAAACAAAAAAAACCTCTGAATTATATACTTGAAATGGGTAAATTATATAATATATAAACTATACATCAATGAAGTCAGATAAAATGAAAAATGAGTCATGACCATAATCATATTTTACCATTCATCTATCCTCTGGCAGAGAGCCTATGAGACGGCTGATCTAATTTCAAGATATTAGGTTTCAACTACAAAAAGGGAAAAAAAAGAGGGAGGAGAGAACTAGCACCAAAGAGAAAGTTGTACCAAGTTCAAAATAACAAATGTTTCACTTCTATTTTGTTTACCCTGCAAAGCAGTAAGAGAACTGAGTAGGATAAAACTAAAAGAATTATTAGATGTGTATCACCCCCCAAAGAATTCCAAATATACATCCAAAAATGCAGAGTATGCAACCCCTCTATGCAAACAGATTTCTTATATTCTTCTAGGTAAATTAGAATTTTCTTACTACTCCATCTAGCACACACTGAGAGGCTGGTTTCCGAGGATCAAGAGAAATTCCCGTCTCTGAAAGAAGCTCTTGAGTAGCAGTATTTATTCCAGTTTCACGCTCAATACGAGACTGCAGTGAATGAAGACTTTCATCAGGTGGTAACAGAAAAGAAATTATCTTTGCAGAAGTCATATTTAGGATGTGTACTATCTGTAGAAATGAGAAAAAAGAGAAATGATATTCACCATCTACTACATAAGAGATTCAGTGCTAGATACTAAATGGATTATGACTAAAAGGAACTATCTCTGTTCTACACAAGGTTCAATAATTTTCCAAAGTGAAATCTTCTATAATTATAAAACGACATCTGGAAATGCAAGAGTTTACTTTTTTACTACAACAGATGTTAGTTCCTAGAAAAAAAGTTTGAAAGTTCTAAGGATGCACGAAGTTCTAGGGATGCACAAAAACCCCAATTTAAAAAAAAACAAAACCAGGGGGAAGTGGGTGGGTGGAGGTATAAGGAGGATAAATGGCAATGGAAAAAAAAATACAAAAAAAAAAACAAAAACCCACCCCAAAAACCCCAACATATTTATTCTGAGAAACATATCACAGACCTGGAAGGAAACATTTCCATTTATGAAGTGCCTAATAGATGCCAAAAGAGTCAAGTGTTTCCTGTGTAAAATATCAACCCTTTAATTAGTTAAGTTATATTTAATTAGATCTGCTAGTTAGATCTTCTAATCTCCGTTTTAGCAGGAAAAAACCCCACAGCTTGGAGGGATCACATAGCTGATAACTGGTAGAGCTTAGATCTGAACTCTTTATCTGTCTGACTACCTGACATTGTTTCAAGAAATAATCATGGTAGAAGAGCTAGGACTCTCTTTAAACAGGAAGAAGCATTGTTATCCTCATTTCCCAGGTAAGAAAACCAAATCCAAGAGCAGTGATCTGCCTAAGGGCCCAAAGTTAGATAAGAAAATAAATAGGGAGGACGGGGGAGGGTAACTGGGAAAAGAAGGGGAAGGGTCACATCGAGGAACATGTATAAAGGACCCATGGACAAAGCTGAAGTGGGGAAGGATTGAAGGTGGGAGGTTGGGGTGGGTGGGGCAGGGGAAAGTGGTGGTGGGAAAATGGAGAAAACTGTACTTAAACAATAAAAAATGATAGAAAAAGAAAATTAATAATTGTATTACTTTTACCTAAAGACCCACTGAAAGTAGGGGTAGCCTAATATAGGCCAACTAAGTGTGACACTGGGTTAGATGGGGCTCTATCCAGGTAACCACACACAGCCACAGAGTTAGAGGTCAGTCTTTTGAACAACTGTGATTTTAAATCCTTTTCCTTCCACTATCCTTAAACTATGCAAAATGAATAGCTATGTTTTTCCAGTGCCTTACATTGACAGTGAACAGGGGTGGGCAGAGTAGGTTAGTAATAATAATAAAAATAAATATAATAATAAATAATAAAAGAACAAATTTTGCATAGTCACAACGGTAAACCTACTTTTGCCCACCCTGTGTACAAATGATTTGAATTATCTCTATTGAAAATGCTTATTACAGAGGTAAAGCATTAACTTTCCTTTACTATATAATAAACTTTTATGTTTAAAAAAGGTGGAGGGAAGTGAAGAAAACCTTCAAAGATGACATGGAAGTACATACAATACAAGAATAAAAATCCTAAGGTGAACATTTACTTTTATAGAGGGTATATGTCAAACTACAGTAAGTGATGACAGAATCCCTCTACCAAAGCTGAGGCGGAAGACAGCAAAAGACAGGGAACAGAAATATAACTTGAATTTATCCTTTTGTTCACTCAAATATTTTAATGAGTGCATACTATGGTACATACTATTAAGTGTGTTGTGGTGACAGTGGACATGCAAACTGAGTAACTTACGAACCTTGCCCTCGTTAGGATAATAGTAAAATAGAAGATATTAGGAAACATTAACAGAACTAAAATACAAGGCAAAATGCAATAGGTACTATAATAAAGTATTATGCAGATTTCAAAGGAGATTACTTGGTAAGGAGGAAAGGGGTGCTTTATAAAAGAGGCACTATTTGAGCCTAACTTTCAAAAGGAAGAAAGATTAGAATGAGAAATAACTGAAAGAAGAAAGGTTCTTTTAGGCAGAAAACAAGGTAGGCAGAGAGGTAGAAAGGGATGAGCATAATCACAGAATATAAATAATCCAGTTCAAATGTACCTAAAACCATGCCCCCTTAGGACCTAATATGAGATAAGGCTGGAAGTGTAGGATGAAATGAGACCAGGATAGATTCTGAATACCAATGTAAGGGTTTGGACTTCATTCAATAAGCAAAAAGGAACAGTAGAAAACTTTTCTTTTTTATCCTCACCTAAGGACAATTTTTCATTGCTTTTTTATAGAGGGAGAGAGAGAAACGTTGATTGGAGAGGGAGAGAGAGAGGCATCAATCAGTTGCCTCTTGTACACACCAGGACTGGGAATTGTATGCGCCCACACTGGGAAAGGAACCCACAACCTAAGTATGTGCCCTGACCGAGAATAGAACCCGCAACCCAAAGTGACAAGACTCCAACCAACTGAGCCACACCAGCCAGGGTAAACTATAGAAAACTTTCTAAATTAACCTCACAAGCTCAGAGTTGTTAAAACACTCAAAAGATAAATCTGATAAAATATCTGAATATGTAGATTAAAGGAGAAGGAATAGTCAGACAGCCAAAGTTTCCAACCAAGGTAACTGGAAAGGTGATAGTGAAAGCAAGAGGCACAGGAAAACCTGTAGAGATAGATTTAATGAAGCAAATTGTGTTCCATTTAAAAATAGTTAAGTCTTGGGTGCCTGTGGTACCATTAGGTATAAGACACAATCGTTTTAAGTACTCTGCAGAAAAGTCATAACTGAGGAGAAAATTTGGGAGTTACACATATTCAGGCTATTTACAGTTATATAACTGAATAAATGTCCAAAGAAAAGGAAGAAAAAGTAACATGGAAAAAGATAAAACCAAGAAGAGACTCTTAGGACATAGTTAGAGGCATAAAAGAGGAGGCAAAGAAGGAATAATTAAATACTCCTGTTTCGCCTTATCTTCAATGGTAAGTTTGGTGTACTTTTTAAAAACTGTTCTACAAATTTAAAGTTTTTCAGAATAGTTGGAAAATACGCAATCAGCCTCTAAACTATTTTTTTTTATTTTAAAGATTTTATTTATTTATTTTTAGAAAGAGGGGAAGGGAGGGAGAAAGAGAAGGAAACACTGATCAGTTGCCTCTTACATGCCCCTAACTGGGGACCTGGCCTGCAACCCAGGCATGTGCCCTGACTGGGCATCATACTGGTGATGTTTCGATTCACAGGCTGGCACTTAATCCATTGAGCCATACCAGGCAGGCTCTAAACTATTTTTTAAAGAAAAAGAAACACTGGAGTAACTGTTTTGTTTTTAAGTGAAAATCAAGTAGACATCCTTCCCTCATTGAACTATATGGTGAACACCTTAGAAGAATACCCTACAATAATACCAAGCTATTTTGCAGGTCATTCTTCTGGGTTCATGATATTCCCCTGCCTGTTAATATTTTCCCCTGTCCAGTCCTCTGATTAATTCTTCCTTATCCTTTAAATTTCAATCCTATTATCATGTCTAGGAAGCATGCCTGAACTACTATGAATAATACCCTATGCATACCTTATTCTGGACAACCTCACAATAACACTGATCCTTTAAAGAAGCTATTACTAAATGTGAGCTATAAATACATACATACATACATACATACATACATACAGACATAAATTCACAGATAGATAAATAGTGGCGCTACAATTTTGTTTTCTTTTTGCAATCCTCACCAGAGGCTATGTGGGTTTTGTTGTTGTTTTAATTGCTTTTTAGAGAGAAAGGAAGGGAAAAGAGAGAAACATTGACTGGTTGCCTCCTGGATGTACCCCAACTGGGAATCGAACCTGCAACCTAGGTATGTGTCTGGATGGGGGATCAAACCCGTAACCTTTTTTGGTATACTAGATGATGCTCTAACCAACAGAGCCATCCAGCTAAGGCAGTGGTGCTAAAAATTGAATGAACTAAAGCCTACAGACCACAAAACACATAGGGAGGACCATTTTCCCATAATCTATGACAAGCAAATGAGCACAAACCCCCTTCAAAGTACAACAGAAATGATGTTACAATTACCATGACAAGTCTGAAAAAAGTCTGAGGTAAAAACCAAAATTTACTGGAAGCCACAGAGAACTAAAAGGTATCACCAAGTCCTGCTTGGCTAACATATTGAAGGACAGATTATTCCTTGGCACAGTAGAAGAAAACCAAATCAAGAAGCCAGATATCTTTTCAATGTTAGTCATGAATGACATCAACATGGCCTTAAGTTCCTATTTTTAAAAAGTATTCCAAGCCCTGACCTGTGTGGCTCACTGTGTTGAGAATCGTCCCACTAAGCAAAAGGTTGCCAGTTTGATTCCCTATCAGGGCACATGCCTAGGTTACAGGCCTGGTCCCTGGTTCAGGTACGTGCAAGAGGTAAACTGATCGATGTTTCTCTCCCTCTCTTTCTTCCTCCTTTACGCTCTCTCTAAAAATAAATAATAAAAATTTCTTTTAAAGTATTCCAAGACTAGCATAAAAACTTTGTGATTATTCTCACTTAATTTTAGAAACCTATCTACTACAAGCAACCAGCAAATAATGGAAAACTGCACATTGCAGATGAGAGCTGTTTCTGGGTATATAGCATAAAAGAACCTCCCATTGGTACTACTGAAGGTTTACCAAGAGCCTGATACATGCTCTACTTTATACCAAATGCCAGGGTAAGGATGGCATGGTGGTAGGGTAGGCGATTGTTAATAAAAATAGTAAAAACAATCCCAGCATTAAAGAAGACAATCTATGGGGAGAGGAGTAGGTGGAAGATGAGAAACAGAGAATATAGTAAGTATGATTAAATTACAAACTGTGGCAGAAACCATTAACAGAAAAGGAGAGTTGTATATGTACCAGTGTAGGTGAGAAGGTACACAGAGACAGAGATCGTTCTGGGCAGAATGACAGCATCTGTTCAAGCACAAAAATGGGTAACGAACTTGATGTTATAAGGAGCAGTTACAAGCTGGTCCTGAGTGAAGTAAAGGGTAAGAGAAGCCCGTTACTGGTTGGGATGGACCTGCATTAGGAAAGCAACCCAAAAGAAAGGCAGATTTAGACTTGACTTGCTAGGCAAGGAAGAACTATGTTGGTTTCTTGGACAGGGAAATAAAAAAGTATTTTCAGAAGATGAAATGAATAGAACTATAAAGGCACATGAGGCAGGTAGAAACCTTTCTCACCAAACAAAATCCAGACCTAAATGAATGAGATAATGGCACCAACCTGAGGAAGGAGAAGCAAAAGATGCTTCAAAGGAGTAATCAACAAAGACCAGTAAAAAGTAAAACTGAGAAGGCTTACTATAAAAATAAAAACAGCCCTGCCTGGTGTGGCTCAGTGGACTGAGCGCTAGCCTGTGAATCAAAAGGTTGTCCATTCAATTCCCAGTCAGGGCACATGACTGGGTTACAGGCCAGATCCACAGCTAGGGGTGTACAAGAGGCAACCAATCAACATCTCTCACATCAATGTTTCTCTCTCTCTCTTCCTCCCTCCCTTCCCTTCAAATAAATAAATAAAATCTTTTTAAAAAATTCTATTAAAGAAATAAAAAAGAAAAACACATCCATTCTAAAAATATATTTTTCATATATGCATCAGGAAAGGATTACTAAAATATATTTATGCTAATTTGCCAAATAAATTGTTAACATCAATTCAAGTTTTATGAAACAGACCCAATTCACAACAAACTAACCTTCAAATTCAGAATGTGATCCATTAATACAAAACATCTCGGCTGCTTCAAAGTAGGATCAACAGGTCCTCCTCTCTGCTGAGGATCCCAATTCAGCATCAATTGTAGCCAGTTTTCCATTGGTTCTACTATTAAACTAAAAAGTGTACAAAAATAGGGTGAAAATTCTTGTTCCAATTTTCTTTAGTTAAAAAAAGGTAATTTTATAGGCTGTCCATTTCCTTTCTCATTACTTACCTGTACCATTTTCTATCTTACTTCTAAATAATTCATAAAATGACAGGGAACAAACTTCCATAAAAAACAGCCCAAACCCACACATGTAAGTTAGTTACTGGCAACTCCAAGAGGCAAGTCCAGTTCCATTCTCCAAAGAACCCAAGAGTCTTCTTAGTGCCTAAGCCAATCAGTTGAATGGCAGCAGCTATTGTTCCTAGTAGACTTGTGCCGTCCAATATAGAAGCCACTATTCACAAGTGGCTATGTGAACTGACACTTAAGTTAATTAAAATTAAATTTAAAATTCAGCTTCAGTCACACTACTCACCTTTCAGTGCTCAACAGCCTCATGTGGTCAGCAGATAAAAGACATTTCCATGATCACAGAAAGTTCTACTGGATGATGTTACTTAAAACAGACAACCCTATTGTCCTTTCACAGTCCTGAAGAAACTACGGTGAACTTCCTACACTGAAATATACTTACCTACAAAGGTTATTTGGTTGAGGTAAATGACTGCTAAACCGAACTTCTCCTGTCATCTCTTCACATGCAAATATACACTTGGGATCCTTCTTCTTAATCTTCTCATGCCTATAAAAAACAAAACCTACCTCAGTAGGCAACCTGACTCCCAAGTAATTTGAGATTTTTGGCATTTAATTTTATTCAATATGGACATCTGGTCAACACGGAGGCATAGGTAGATATCCTTCACTTCCTTGCATAATCACAAGAAGGATCACAACTAATTTCAAAATGAAAATCACCCAGAACTGCCAGAAAATTGAACCATACAGAAGTCCAACAGCCAAAGATTTAAAGAAACTATATTCATTCAAACAGGTAGGAGGGGCAGAGCTGGGAGCCAGGGTGAAGAGGATGCAGTATGGCAGCAGCTGGTGGAATGGGTGGTCCCATATTCACATGTGGTGGATAAAAATCAGGGGGACACCTTGTGAGTGAGTGATCCCAGCCCCTGGCCAGACTGTGCAGCCCCAGGTTCCAGCACCATGAAAATTAAGCCACATAACTTCTGGTTGTAAAAACCAGGGTGGTTGCAGTGGCAGAAAAAACTGCCAGTTTCTCAGGAGAGCCTGGGATGTATGCAAACCCACCCACTCTGAGATCCACAGCCAGAACAGCAGCTGCAGGGGCACCAGTCACATATGGGAAGTGGGGGATGTGACTGGAAACGGGGCGAGTGCTAAGCAAGGCCCCAGAAGTCAGCCAGCAGCAGCACTGTTCCCTCTTCAACCCCTTCCATACACACAGAGCCACAAAGTGGTGAAACAGGCTGCCTACCCTTGTGAAAACCCAAGCCTTTGCCCCATAAAACTTAACAGAAACATTAAGACAGGGAGTCAAAGTGGCTCTACCTAGTACACAGACGCAGGGAGGCTGCCAAATTGAGGAGACAAAGAAATATGGCCCAAATGAAGAAACAGAGCAAAACCCCAAAAAAAGAACTAAATGATGCAGAGATAGTCAACCTATCAGACGCAGAGTTCAAAATACTGGTGATCAGAATGCTTAGAGATCTCACTGAATACAACAAGAGCTTAAGGGAAGAAATGAAGGCTATACTACATGAAATAAAGAAAAATTCACAGGAAACCATCAGTGAAGGGAAGGATGCCAGGATTCAAATCAATGACTTGGAACAGAAGGAAGAAATAAACATTCAACCAGAACAAAATGAAGAAACAAGAATTCAATAAAATGAAGAGATTTTAGAAGACTCAGGGACCTCACCAAAAGAGCCGACGTCTGAACCATAGGGGTGCTGGAAGGAAAAGAGGAAGAGCAAGAAATTGAAAACTTATTTGAAAAAATAATGAAAGAAAATTTCCCTAATTTGGCAAAGGATATAGATATACAAGTCTAGGAAGCACAGAGAGTCCCAAACAAATTGGATCCAAGGAAGCACACACCAAGGAACATCATAATTAAATTACCCAAGGTTAATGATGAGGAGAGAATCTTAAAAGCAGTAGGAGAAAGGCAGAGAGTTACCTACAAGGTAGTTCCCATAAGACTATCAGCTGATTTCTCCAAAGAAACTTTGCAGGCAAGAAGTGGGTGGCAAGAAGCATTCAAAGTGATGAAAAACAAGGACTTACAACCAAGATTACTCTAACCAGCAAAGCTATCATTTAGAATTGAAGGGCAGATAAAATGCTTCCCAGACAAGATAAAACTAAAGGAGTTCATGATCACCAAGCCCTTGTTATATGAAATGTTAAAGGGTCTTATTTAAGAAAAAGAAGATCAAAACTATGAACATTAAAATGACAACAAGCTCACAACTATCAACAACTGAATCTAAAAAACAAAAACAAACTAAGCAAATAACTAGAACAGGAATAGAATCACAGATATGGAGATCATTTGGAGGGTTAGCAGCTGGGAGGTGGAAGAGAGAGGATAGGGGAAATGGTATTGGGATTTAGAAGCATAGTTAGGTAGGTACAAAATAGACAGGGGGAGGTTAAGAATAGCTTAGGAAATGGAGAGAAGCCAAAGAACTTATATGCACAACCCATGGACATGAACTAAGGAAGGGAACCACTGGAGTGAATGGGGGTACTGCATAGAGGGAGGCAGAGGGCGAAAAATTGGGTCAACTGTAATAGCATAATCAATACAATATACTAAAAAAGTCATATAAATGGAAAAAAAATTAATTCTGTTATGTATTTAAAAGACAATTATACCACTTAAAAAAGAGGATAAAAAGGAGAAAATAAGCAGGCAACTGAAATTTTTCATTCCCATTATGTACACCAAAGTTCTGTTCCATTTCTTACCAGGTAAATGGCTGGAGATGATGTAAAAAAGGCCTATATCCAGCAATACATTCAAACACCATTGTCCCAAAGCTCCAATAATCAACAGTGGCTGTGTAAGGCTTATTCTCAAAGAGCTCTGGGGCCTTAAAAAGAAAAAATGCTTTAAAAGGTTACTCAATAATAGAAAAGCTACTTTATTTTTTAACTATTACAGGGGTGAGCAAAAGTAAGTTTTACAGTTATTCATATGGAAATAATACAAATAAAAAATACATTAATAAATAATAATAGAATACACTGTTTCACATACAACTGTAAACCCACTTTTGCCCACCCCTGTATATTCATGACCTTCAGAAATAAAGAGAATCTTGATACTTAAATTCAAAGAAACAATACATGTCTTACCAGATACTGCAATGTTCCCACAAAAGATGTACACAGGCTTCCTTGATCAACATCTTTGGCATATCCCAGATCAATTATTTTATGTATAATCTACAAAATGATAAGCATTAAATGGTTGAGAAATTTGAAATGGGAAGTCAACAATATCCTGATAAGGATCTGGAGAGGGTAGTGGTGAAGAGCCTGCACTGTGTAATAACACAAATGTGATTCAGCCCTGACCTCTACCACTTACCTAGCCTTGTGTTCTTGATCAGGTTACTTAACTTCTCTTTGTTTCCTATATAGTGGTATTACTAACAATATCTACTTCACAGAACTGTTACTGGGACTCAATGAAAATGAAATAGCCAAAGAAAAGGATTTAACACAATGCCTGGTATATAGTAAAAACTAAATATAAATTGCCTTTTAATTTTATTTTGGTGTATTCAGAATAAACTTGATCCATTATACTGTAAGGCAAAAGTAAAGGTGACTTCCAAACTTGAAGCAGCAGCATACCTTCTTACAGTGGATCGATGTGAATAAATATCCATCTAACTTCAGAAATATCCTGAAGTCTTTGGATACAAAAAGAGGGAGAGACGTTGATGCTAAGCATACATGAAAGCCTCTTAAAAGACACAATCAAGGTTTCACCACTTCCAAATGACCATCATCTTAACTAACCCAAGACCATACATTCCAATTCCAAGTTCAAAATCTTGGCTTTATGTCTTTACTGGGATGGAACTTCAGTGCTAAAAGCAAGAAAACCACTCAAATTATTCTGATAAAAACAAATATTTCAGGAGTTAATTCACAATTTCTGGTTCTTCTCAAGATGACTCATTTAAGAATCTGATATCAAAGTTTTGTATCTAATTAAACATAGAACTTAGGACCTTTGTGGAGAAGAATGAGGTTTGTTTTTAATATAAAACATATTGAGTTGACCAAAAAGTCCTTAGGGTTTTTTCTGTAAAATACACACATTTTTCATTTCCACCAATAACTTTTTGATTTGGGTATTCTGAGTATGTCAGCAATCTCCTGTATGGTATAACATTGACTGTTCTCAAATGTCTCTATTTGATTGCTATCGACTTCAACTCATCTACCTGAACATGGAGCATTGTCCAGCAAGAAATCTCCAGCACAAATCTTTGCAACACATTCAATCAGTCACAGCACCTTCTCCAGACACTGCAGATGTCATTTTTTGTGCTTCACTTGCGTTTTGACCTTTTTTGAAATAATAAAGCATAGTACGCTGAAACTGTTAAAAATTTTCTTCCAACTTCGATATTAAAATGGCTACACAAAAATTCACCAATTTTTTAAAAGATTTTATTTATTTATTTTTAGATGGAGGGGGAAGGAGGGAGAGAGGGAGAGAAACCTCAGTGTGTGGTTGCCTCTCACACACTCCCTACTGGGGACCTGGCCCGCAACCAGGCACGTGCCTTGACTGGTAATTGAACCAGCAACCCTTTGGTTTGCAGGCCGGCACTCAATCTACTGACCAACACCAGCCAGGGCAAAAAAATATTCACCAATTTTGATTTTTTTTTTTAATGTACGTTGATAATGACAGCTGTCACAATACAATCTAACAAAATTGTTTCAAATGGAGTTAAAGACAACCAAGCACTATTAAAACCATCTTAAGGAAAACATCAAATGAACTTTTTGGCCAACCCAATATTTAAGTAAATGTACTTTCATTCCTTAAAGTACAACAGATGTATGTGGTTTTTTTTAAATATGCTTCCTTAGGATTAATAAATAATTTACTCACTGCCTACAATCTCTGCTAGATACTGTGTTGGAAAAACAGAAGTGAACAAGGCATGTGCAGTTCCTTCTATAATGGAGCTACTGTGTTAGAAGGGGAGACAAACAATTAAACACAAAACCACAGTTCAGTGTAGTGAGGGCTGTGTAGAAAAAATAAGAGTGCTGTGGAAGGGCATCAAACCTCAAAGACTGACTACCTCAGGGTACTGAATTCAATCGGCATGGAACATTTCTTCAGTTTTCACCTACCTTTCCACCAACATCCTGAAGAACTATGTTTTCTGGTTTTAGGTCACGATGTATAATTTTGTTTTCATGCAAATATCGGATCCCAGATCCTAAATAACATTTAAAAGGTGATTTGAGGTAAAAGAAAGCACTGAATTTAAAAAAAATTTCATCTCACATTTTGTACTTCTCTAATGCTCAAATTTATATAGACTATCATAGCTACTCAATTAATATTACAGCAGTTCAAATTTTCTCCATAGAAAATCCAGTAACATTTAACAAATACTGCAGAATGATTATATGCCCATTTAACTTATGAGAATTAACATTAAAAAGAAATGGAACAAGAATTTTAGAAAAACTCTATACTTATCCTTATGGCTTTCCCCTCCCTCTTCAACTAGGCTTTGGCCTCCATGACCCAGGAAAAGAAGCAAAATCAAAATACATAGGGAAACACATTTTTGGATTTTAGTTTGTTCCAAGGGCCTACATAATGATTATTTTAGGGAATTTTCAGGAGTCATTCATATTAAAGAGATTTCACCCTTACAGTTGACTTGAGAACCTATTTAACAGATGAAATGCCACTGTTAAATAAAATTACTATGCTAATCAAGGAGGAAGGGAGAATAAAATTAAATTAGGTCATTTAACACTCCCCACTCCATTTTTTTTGGTCAACACCTAGAGCATTTATTAGCCAAAAACAAAAAATAAGTAACAAAATATCTTAGTAAATTAACTTAGCATCAACAATAACACTTAAATTTTTCTGATAATTTCTTATAGATGCTAAAAATCTATGCTTTATAGTAGTATACGGAATATTTTAAGGACCAAGGGGGCATTAAATTATGATGGTTTTTTTCATATTGATTACATACCTATATCACCCAGTAAAGAAAGTATCTGGCTTTCTTTAAGTCCACAGCAATTTTCTGGTTTGTTGAGTAGCTAAAAGAAAAAAAATTATATATATAATCAATGTTGCTGGGCAGTAACAGTAACACACTAATCATTACACTCTAAGAGAATAGTCAAAGTTAAAAAAATAAGTCATCATTAAGAAAATATAAGAGGGGGAAACTTACTGAATCCACTCAGAGAACATGTAAATTTCAGGACAAGGCTTATACAAGTAAAGGTGAAGGAAGTATTTGAAATTGAAAAAGGTTGAAAAATCTCATTCATATATATAATCCATACGGTAGATTTGAAATAAGATGAGAATATTTGCAACAGAGAAAAAAACTTTTTGGGGAGGGGGATTAGGAGAAAGAGGGGAAGGGATTAAGAAGTAAAAATTGTGCCCTAGCTGGTGTGGCTCAATGGATTGAGCACGAGCCTGTGAAGCAAATGGTCAATGGTTCAATTCCCAGTCAGGACACATGCCGGGATTGCAGGCCAGGTCCCCAGTAGAGGGCACACAAGAGGCAACCTCACATTGACATTTCTCTCCCTCTTTCTCCCACCCTTTCCTTCTCTCTAAAAATAAATAAATCAAATCTTTAAAAAAAAAGAAGTAAAAATTGGCAGTTACAAAACAGTCACAGGGATGTAAAGTATAGGGAATAGAGTCAATAATATTGCTATAACTATCTATGGTGCCAGCTGGGTACTAGAAATATCTAGGGGATCACTATGTAAAGTATATGATTATCTAACCACTATGCTATACACCTATACCCAATATAAAATAACACTGAAAGTAAACTGTAATTGAAAAAAAAAATTTTAATAAACACCCTAAACATTGATATTTTTATCTAACACCACCAATATAGCCACATCCTGTAAACACCACCACCACCAAAAGAATGCACGTTCTAAATATGGGGTCAGCAAACGTTCCCTGTAAAAAGACAGACAATAAATACTTTTGGCTTTCCAGGCCATATGGTCTCTGTCACAACTACTCAATGCTGCCACTGTAGTAAAAAAGCAGCCATAAAAACAGTTAACAGGCTACAGTTTAATGACCATGATTCTAGATTATCATACTGAACATGATTCAAACACTGTTAAGTTCATGATTTACTATCTCATCATCTCAAAACATCCATACTACCTTCCGGAGATCTCCTCCAGAACAGTATTCCATTGCTAGAAGAGGCACATCATTAATCAAAAAATTCAATTCCTCGGGAACATCACAGGCCTTTACAACATTGGAGTGGTTCAACCTAACAAAAAGGGGAAACATAATAATTAAAAAAATTTTTTCCAATGAAAAGGGACTAGGTTTGAAATGGTAGTTAATTGAGGGGCAGTGAGAGAAGGCTGGCATTATTTGTAATATTCTAATTTCTTGTTTGTATGATTAAAAATTAGTAATTTTTAAAAGAAAATACAAAAATACTATCACTATTACTACAACTATATTTCTATATACCAAGTATTAAGCACCTTCTGTACATTAACTCACTTGTCATAACAATCCTACTATGTAGATTTATTAAAAGTCTCATCACATAGGAGAAAGCTGAAACACAAATTGGTTAAATAACATAAGATCACACAGCAAGCAGGTGGTCAATTAAGGACTAAAATCTGGCAGTCTGGCTCCTAAGCCTCTATCAGACTGCCTCTACCATAATCAAAGAATTACTGAGAGAGAGGTGAATACTATTAAAATTTTGGCATATTTCCTTCCAGTTTTTAATCTGTGCACTAAAATGTCTCTCAATAAATACTACATCATTATAAATACTACATCATATATAAATGCTATATATTGTTTTAATATCTTTTTATATATAAATACTATATTTTGTTTTCTAATATCTTTTTTAACTTTAAATGCGTCAACCCAGCCATCATCATCATCATCATGCAGTGGATCTCAAAACTGGAATGGATTCCCAGGGCTTAGGGACCTAAAAAAACATAATCTCTACATGTAGGACCTGAAAAGTTTTATTGTTGCCAAGCTTTCCTGGTGATTCTGCCATAAAGCCAAGTTTGAGAAGCTTTAAAGTGAACTGAAAAAAAAGATACTGAAGTCAGAAAGTGCTTATTTCAAAGCCCGGCTCTCTTACTTACCAATTTTATGATTCTATCAGCTTCAACTTCCTCATCTATAAAATAGGAATAATACCTAAATCCACCGTTGCTGTGGCAACCTGAAGAATTATCTGTAAAGCACTTAGCACACGACCTGTGGAGGTTTTAAAACATGTCCATTTCTCCCATTAAGAGCTGAATTCTCCCCTTGAGTGTGGGCTGTACTTACTGTCTCATTTCTAACAAATGGAATGCAGCAGAAAGGATGGAGTAAAACTATCAAGGAAAGATCATAAAAGATGTGTCAGCTTTCATCTTGACTTCTCTCTCAGATTACTCTCTTTGAAGAAAGCTAGCTGCCATGTCATGAAGCCATTCAAGCTTTCCTGTAAAAAGGCCCATATGATAAACTGATGCCTCTAGCCAATAGCCATATAAATGAGCTTGAAGTGGATACTCCAGCCCCACGCAAGCCTTTGGGTATCTACAGCTCCAGTCAACATTCTGAGATGTTTCAGGAGAGATCAACATTAAAACCACCCAAGTAAGTCACCCCAAATTCTTAAACCACGAAACTGTGAGATTCTAAATGTTTGTTGTTTTAAGCCAGTAAGTCTTGGGGTAACTTTTTATCAAATACTAGATACACTATTTAACAAAAGTAGGTGAAAGTAAGAAATGAGAATACACTTACTGTTATTTAACTAGAAAGTAAATAGATGAGCATTGCCCAAGATTCAGAACAGATTCAGCCCTTACAGACCTAAATAATACCTACCTGACTTTTTAAACGAACCCTAATTAATCATAACGTGATGTTAGTATTTGAAATAGAACACATCTATTTAGTGAGAAAGAGAAAAATATATTCCCAAAAAGATAAGAAGAATGGATTCCTAGCCTCCTTTATGATGACACCAGGATAGGCTGCAGACTTGGGAAACAAGTACTTACTTTTTCATGATCTGGATTTCATGGCACCACCGTTCTCTGTTTTTGGTACTCAGCTCTAGGCGACAAGACTTAATTGCTATTTTGAGATCAAGTTCCTACCAAAACAGAAAATCAACAGAAAAAAATATAAATGAGGTTCTTGCGCAGATTTACTTGCTATCCAAGAAATGCCAACCTGGAGAAACAAAACTCTTTAGATTTACTAATTAAACATATTTATCCACAGCTCTCATGAACCAATGTTTTTGCTAGGTAAATCATGAGAACCGATGCTCTAAAGCTGAACAAACACACCAAAGCACACAAGCAAAAAATGACTGAGGCTAATCCTAAAACAGGTCTCTTCAGAAGACTGTCTCATAATATACTGCTGGAAAATACAAAGAAAGGTCTCCCCAATAAAACCCTCCCTTTTCTTATAGTGTAAAATTTTTATATTTAGAACTAGCCAGCTGCACTCAGTCTAGATGATCCCAATGTTGTTGGCAACATCCAAAGCATCACACTCTGGAGTCAGTCGAACATATGTCTTCTTCTCTCCATCAGGCCTGATCAGGACGTTGACCTTGGCCACTTAAGTATCATAGAGCTTCTTCTCAGCCTGTATGATCTGGTGCTTGTTGGCTTTGACATCCACAATGAACATAAGTGCATTGCTGTCTTCTATCTTATTCATGGCTGACTCAGTAGTCAGGGGGAATTGATGATAGCGTAGTGGTTCATCTTGTTTCTCCTGGGGGCGCTCTACCAAGGATATTTAGGCTGCCTTTGCAGCCCCAGTGTCTTAGGCCTCCAGAAAGTAGATGACATGCGGATTCTTTTGTGCATGTGTGTGTCTGTGTGTGGTGTGAAAGCCTTTTAGCACTGTTTTCTTTGCCTTCAAAGCCTTTGCCTTGACTTTGGCTTTGGCTTTGGGAGGGCAGGGGCTTCCTTCTTGACTTTGGGCACCATCTTCATGAAGAGCCCCAACAAACCCCTTTTTGAGCAAGAAAGCTAACAAGGGCATCAGCCTCCAACAGAACTAGAATGAAGAGGATAATTCAGGGTTCTCTAGCCTCAATAGCAAGAAATAGTTTTAATATAATCAAACCTAATACAAAAAAGTCCAAATTAGTTCCTGATTTCTTTGTATTTCTAATGACATAAAAAATCCTAATAATTGTATGTTTCCATATTTATAAAAATGAACCTAACAAATCTCGCCTATGACTAGTAATTTACCCAATTCTAACTGAAATGAGGAAGCAAGATACAACTTGTATAGGATAGTCCAAATGGAGTAGGGGTGGAGGGTGGGAGGAAGAAGATGGAGATAAGACAGTAGATACACAGAGAGAAAAGGAAAGAACTAAGACTACAATCTAGTCTACCCACAGTCCTCACACCCTTCAACCTTTCTTTGGTTTTAAGCAGGTACCTTGTTTTAGTTAGATCTCAAGTAAGCTTTTACCACCATGGAAATAATCTGGTACATCCATGAACATTAAACCCAAATTCTCATATGTAAGAGGCAGGAAGCTATTTCAAAAAGATCCTCTTCTGTAAGATCCTTCAGCTCCGTGGTTTCTATTTCACCTGCTCTTAAAGGCCTTTCTCACTCTACCTTTTCACCAATGGTATTCTGTGGAACATTTATAGGTGTCCAGCAATAAATTAAAAACAGCTCCGTACAGCCCTGGCCAGGTGGCTCAGTTGGTTGGAGCGTTGTGTTGCGGTTTCACTTCCCAGTGAGGGCACAAACTTAGGTTGCTGGTTCAATCCCTGGTCAGAGCATATACAGGAGGCAACAGATCAATGTTTCTCTCTCTCTCTACAAATCAATAAACATATCCTTGGGTGAGGGTTTTAAAAAAAAGGGACTATTCTAGAGACCGATAGTGATGGTTGTACAACATTGTAAATGTACTTAATGCCACAGAACTGTGCACTTAAAAATGGTTAAAGTGGTCCTGACCAATGTGACTCAGACAGTTGGGCATCAAGCTGCAAAGTGAAAGGTTGCCGGTTCAATTCCCTGTTGGGGCACATGCCTGTGTGGTGGATTTGGTCCCTGGTCAGGGCCTGTATGAGAGGCAACTGATCGATGTTTCTCTCCCTCTCTTCCTCCCTCCCTTCCCCCTCTCTAAAAAAAAATAAATACAGTCTGTAAAAATAGTTAAAATGGTAAAGTTACGTATATTTTACCACAATAAAAAAAATACTAAGTTCAATTAATTTCTTTACAATAGGAGTTCTCAGAGCTTTTAATATGCTAATGTGGGTTGTGACTCTTCAAATGAAAGAATGTTATGCATGCAGCAATTACCCAATTTATTTGACTATAGTATCCTTTTTAAAAAATGTTTCATGGAGTAAGAAGTGTTACTGTATTCCCTAGGAAGAGTTCATTGGTTATTTTGCCATGCTTCCACATTACTTTACAAATACAATCAATATGAGGCTACTGGATTGTACTTGAAAGTGTTTCTGTGTCTATCTCCCCCACTAGACTTGAAATCTCCTTGAGGGTAGAAAATACTGTTTTTGTTGATTTGGGCACAGTCAGCCCCAGCACAGTAATCAGCTAAACAAACTATCTCATATCCTTTTCTCTTCCTTATTACGACTAAAGAGGTGTAGAATATTGGGATGTGGCTTCCATTAAAACACAAGCATCTTGAAGGCTGTAAATGCAAGTGCTAAGTCAGGGCTTGGAAAAGTAATGATGCTGTTTCCAAGCCTTATGACAGGGTATTTGTTCTCTTCTCAACATGGGTCCAGCTGTCAAATGTCCCAGTTTTGGGGAAGTCCACTCTGGCACCTGGAAAGCTCCTGAAAGAGTTCTGAGATACTACAGAAACCAAATCTCTTCCATTTAGAAAGTGATAAATTCAACAGAGATAGAAAGAACAGTGGTTGTCAGGGGCTCCTGGGAAGAGGAAACGGGGAGTCACTGTTTAATGGGTATAGAGTTTCAGTTTCAGAACATGACAAAGTTCTGGAAGTGAATGATGGTGACAGTGGCGCAACAATGTGAATATACTTAATGCATCTGAACTGCACACTTAAAATGGTTAAAATGATAAACTTTATATACACACACACGCGCACGCACACACACACTTCACTGTATTTTTTTTTAAGTGATATATTCATCCATCCGCAGCCAAGGACCAAGAAAAGCGGTCGGAAAAGCATGCCAGCGTGCATACTTTTTGTTCCTACGACCAAGCTTAGATAAAAAGGCCATGGGCAACATCTGCTGGAAGTACTTGGCTTTTCCTCTTTTTGCTTTAGAGTACATTTCTGTCCTCTCTGATGGTGAGAATTATTAAATTTACTATTTGTCTGGCTGTCAAAGTACTTAATGCCTTAGTCTTCATCTTCCATTCTCCCTCTCTCGAAGATTTCCTCTTATGTTCTATCTGGAAATCTACCTCACAAATTTCTTCAGTTCTATCAGTGACATTTGTCATTGTACTGCCACACAAACATGCCTATTCCAGGTACACTCCCATTTCTTCTACCTCTCACCCTATATTATGGGCTCTCCACCCACATCTGTATATCTTAAGACAGCAAATCATGATGTGTCCTCTTGAATTCACTTCTCGATTCACAGGCCAACTGCAAGCATTTTAGTATTATTTTAACTGCTCATCTTGTCGCATAAGTTCACCACTCAGATATGTCTTTCACAAAAAAATCTTCCATGAACACCACTTTTGTTTTGGCATTTCCTTTCTTAAGGTCAACTGATGATACCAACAACACAGCAACAGCGGAAGGTAACATCTGAGGGCTTATCACAGGCCAGGACCAGGTCCTGGTTGGACCTTACCAAGTTGGAAACATGTGCATCCAACCTTTTGGCATCTCTGGGCCACACTGGAAGAAGAGTTGTCTTGGACCACACGTTAAATACATTGTAACATGTAATCACACACACAAAAAAATCTCATAATGTTTTAAGTAAATTTACGATTTTGTGTTGGGCCGCATTCATAGCAATCCTGAGCCACATGCGGCCCTCAGACCACAGGTTGGACACCCCTGGGCCCAGGTACTGTACTTAGCCACACACGTTATCTTATTTAACTGTTAGACTCACATACATTATTATAACCATTTTACAGATGCCAAAATAAAGGCTATGTACTTCAGGGGTGATTGGTCCAGAATCTATACATCTATAAAGGGCTGTGAATGTCCTTCAGGAAAGCATGAACTTCCTCAAATGGCAATGCACAAGGTTGCATGGATGTACCTCAGTGAATTTTTCTAAGGAAAGGGTTCATAACTTTTATATCAAGAAGTGCATAACACAAACATGATTATTAACTGCCACTACACTGTTTAAACATTTTTAATTAAATCATACAATTCCTGAGTCAGATGTTAGCTATCTTCCACGACTAGAACATCTTGTCCCCCCTCCCCTGCCCCCATCTATCTCCTTCCCTTGTGAATCCATGATCATTTTCAATAGCAGATCCTCATACTGTTTCCTATCTGGAACCCATTTCCAATTCCAAGGTCTCTCCAATGTTTCCAAAAGCTTAACAATAGACCCACCAGGAAACCTTCTCTGTCTACTCCAGCCCCACTGATATCACATGACCTCCAAGCATAGACAAGTGCAGAGAGATTCCAATAGGAAGCCCCCTCTTAAGCCCCATTTTCTCATGCACTCGTACTCACAATATACACTCTGACGTTGCACCTGCTTCACACATCCTGACACTCTCTACCTTCACTGGGACACATATGCCCTGTCACACTCGGTGAACACTTTGTTACATCTTGACACTCATAATATTACTTCTTAATAGCTCTATCTCACACACGCTGACCTAGGACCTCAGTCTCAGTCACCAAGCTCTCACGCGCGCGCGCTCTCTCTCCCTCTCTCTCTCTCTCTCTCTCTCTCTCTCACACACACACACACACACACACACACACACACACACACACACACACGAACATACACAGAGGCTCACTGGCCACAATACTGCCAAGATCTCACCGATGTTTCACATACTGACAGTCGCTGTGTTCTAGACGCTCTGACAAACACCCACCGCCGCTCCCTCTCGCGCCCCGCCTCACCCGATGCTGGTACAGGCAGACGTTTCCGAAGCCGCCGGTGCCCAGCCGCTCCCGCATTTCCCAGGGCCCGCCCGCGCCCGGCCGCAGCCCCGGGGGCCGCTCCATGGGGCGGGAGGGCAAACGTTCTCAGGTTCCACCAACGCTCCAAGGCCGGTTCCGGGCTGCCGAGGCTCGCGCGTCTCTCTTCTCGCGATACAGATGCGTCACTTCCGGTAACTGCCGCAGGAAAAGCCCCGCCCGCAATTTCCCCTGGTGGGCCGTAGCTACCTGTGGCAGAGAAGGTGGGTTAGAGAAGGAGGGCGCTTTCTATCCGCTAAGTACCGTGGGCATTTTCCTAGCTGAGAACCCACTTGTTTTTTTCAGGCCGTACATCCCTTCAGATCACTTTCCAAACCAGTCTGTCCCGTATTGTTCTTCTCTAAGCTTCACATCGTTCCACCCCTATCACCTGCAGACCTCTACCACCTATCCGCCAACCCCAACACCCACTGAGCTAACACTGGCAAAGGCCGTCTGTGATTTAAATACTGCGGAATCTGAAGAACTAGAAAGAATCCTGCGCTAACGGGCCCATTGGTGCATTATTAACTGGCCTTCGCAGTTCACGTTTTTCCCCTTAAATGATTAATCATCGTCCATGGACGAGTCAGGCCCAGCTCCTCTTTTGCTTGCCTTCCTATACACTTGTTTCAGGATATCCCCTATAATCCCAAACGACTCAAGGATGTGATGCTGTCCCAAAGTAAGTAATGTTCCCCCTGGCTTCAGGAGCTTTCCCCAAAATGTTTCAGAGCTTGCTGTCAAGTGGTCTTAGTTAGGGATTTGACAGTGCGGTAGGAAACCTAGTTTTCTACCTCATCGCACTGGCAATGAGGAAACCTAGTCAGAAGTTTCCTCATTATGGGGATTGTCTCATGGGTGATGCAGGGCTGCAGAGGCAAGCTTGGGAAATACTGTTAATACATCAAGAAGTGCTTCCAGCCCTTGCTGGTGTGGCCCAGTTGGTTGGAGCATCATCACGTGGATAGAAAGATCAAGGGTTTGATTCCCAGTCAGGGCAAATATTAAGGTTGTGGATTCAATCCTGTCAGGGCACATAGGAGAAAGCAATCAACTGATGTTTCCCTCTCACATCAACGTTTCTCTCTTTCTGTGCCTCCCTCTTCCTCTCTAAAAGAAATGAATTTTAAAAAAAGCGCTTCCAGCCCTGGCTGGCGTTGTCAGTGGCTGGTGCGCGGGCCTGCTCCCAGGTTGGATTCCCAGTCAGGGTTGGGTTGCGGCCAGGTCCCAGGTTGGGGGAGTTATAAGAGGCAACCAATTGATACCGACAACCAAATGATGCTTCTCTCCCTCTCTCCCTCCCTTCCCCTTTCTCTGAAAACAAATAAAAATCTTTAAAAAACAAAAACAAAAAAAAGTACTTCCAGTGGCAGATTGCCTGGCACAGGGGAACCCGATCCCCCATTTTCACTTTGAGTCAGTCATACACTTCACCAGAATTGGGGGATCTCCTCAATCATCATGGAATCAAATTCTCTGAAGAAATGTGTCAGCGGCATTAGGCAGACTCATTTGAGTTTCCTTTGAGATTACGTGCACTTGGACCAGCTCAGCTTGTGAACTGATTACTTGGAATTCCTACTAACACTTTGTGCCACCTCAAATTTAACATGTTGGAGGTTTAAAGGTGGATAGTGTCTGCACCACAGCAATGTCTCAGCTGTTTTGAAAACACTGTATCTGCTCTTGGCAGAACAAATGTGTCTTCCGTCACCTCCTCGAATAGTGCAATCAGGCTGTTAAGTATGCATGATAAAAACTGAGTCATGTTGTATAGATCACTGGTAACGTGTGGTATTGGAAATTCTGGTTTCCCATAGTTGCTTGGTAGCCGTAGAACTGGAGTATCAGACTTCGAGGTGATTGTAAATGTTACCTCCAAGAACACATTCCTTAGAGCTGGGCAGACTGCAGTGATGATTGTGACATGAATTGTACTAACAGTATGAAGCCCTCATTTGCAAGGTGTACAGCGTAGCACTCAAAGGTGTGATCTCCACAGGAGGGAGAAATCTAATTCTCTCTTGGAGGCGCCAGGGAGACATACTGAGGACCTGAGGATTCTGATTGGCTAACCCTAAGCAGCCATCTTTGCGGGAACCTGGTTGTTTCCCACACTTCACTCTCCGACATCCCTCTTCAAGTGGACATTGCATAGCTTTTTTAAAATTCTGAGCTGGTTGATTCCAGGTTCCATGATCTCTAAGTTTGCCAGTCTGTTTTTTTATGTATAAAATGGAGGTAATAATACCTACCTCATAGATATTTTGCGAGGAGTAAGTGAAATAGTGTCTAGGCTATGAGTGCCCAATATATAGGAGCAATTATTTTTCTTTTGGCTTGCAAGATATGGCATTCTCCTGTGATGTCTCTCCCCGCTCCTTCTCCATATACTTGTTGGATCACTCTATTTCCAAGATAGTCATCCTCAGCTTAGGAATGTATTTACCCTATCTTATTTTCATCCATTCTCATAATTTCGCCTGTGGCCAATACCCTGATGATCCCCAAAACCCTATCACCAATCCAGCAGCACACTACAACTCAACATAACTAAAGCAGAAATATTCTTTTAAATCAGTCCCTTTTCTTCCCAATTAGACTATAAACTGGGACAACAGAGACCATGCTGGGACATCCTGGAGCCTAAAAAAGCCCTGGCACATAGGAGTTAAATATTTGCTGAAAGACTGAATGAGCTTTTTTATATCAGTAAGTTGAATGCTATAAAAATGGCAAAGGACCTGGGTCCCTTCTCCATCCTAGGCTGCTCAGGGGGAAAGGCACCTATGAGATGATTGGATAACAGCTAGACCTAAAGCCCTGGTTCCTCCTCTCTCTCACACACACACACACACACTCTACTCCATTTCAATGGTTATAGGTTAACATAAAGACACCTCCCAACCATGGAAAAGTATCTAGATTTTATTTGATAATTTAAATGTTTTCAAAGATGTTGATAAAAGCTATACTTGGAGTTGGATGACAAATATGCTTTTAGCATAAGACTTTCATCCTAGAATGTGACTTTTTCTGAAAAATATTCCATTTTAGGCCTCTTGGTGCAGACAGGTTCCATGGGAATGTACCAAAAAGAGGCAGGGAAACAGTCCCCACAGGAGACTGTAATTTCTTTAGAAAACTTCACTCATCCACAGTGAAGTCAAAGGGCTCAAAGTCTTTCCGGAAGCGGCGAGCCAGGGTCTCCTCCTCTTCCTTACTGATCTGACACTGCCTCCAGTCAGACTTGTCAGGAATATTAAGGATGGCTTCACTTGCCAGGACCTCCCTGCAGAAAAAACACGAAGTCTAAATAGACAGTATCAGTTTGAAACCACCCCCTGCCCCTTTCCTCTCCAGCCAGAGAGCTCTCCTCAACATCACTCAAAGAAGGCATGCAAATCTCTCTGACTTTACTCATACCGTTTTCTCTTCCTTTAGTCCCATCTCTGCCATTCTGTCTATCAAAATCACACCCATTTTAAGTGACCAGCCCAGGTCCTATCTCTTGTTTCTTTTTTTAGAAACGATTTTATCTATTTACTTTTAGAGAGAGGGGAAGGGAGGGAGAAAGAGAGGGAGAGAAATATCAATATGCAAAAGAAACATCAATTGGTTGCCACTCGCACACCCCCAATCGGGAACCTGGCCTGCAAATGCTTTTGGCTTTTGGAGTGACGCCCAACCCACTGAGCCACACCAGTCAGCCTCCCTCTTTCTTGACCCTTAAATCCCATTTACTTCTCTGAACAACCTGAAACATTATTTATTGGTACTTAAGAGACATGGCACAGGAGAATGAGGGCAGCCCCCGGTGCCAGAAATATCAGAGGTGACACAGCTGTTCACTTGTCAATTATATTTCTGAAAATGTAGACAACTACATGTCCTGGACTTATCCAATGGTGGCAATCTCTTGGGGGCTTTCCAAAGTAGACCAAGAAGGGCTCAAGGTTGACTCAAAGCTCAGCTCTAACTAAGGTGAAAAAAAAAAAAAACAGTTGCAAATTACAGACACCAGCAACAGATAATCTGTCCTCCAGATGTATGGAGATGACTCTCCTCAATACTCCCTCTCTTCTGGTCAGCAAATTCCTGTCTGTAGTCTTTGCCTAGTTCATACCACTCCCTGTACGGTGTTGCTGTTACGTTCTGCCTGATATGAGAAGAAATGAATTCGAAACTCTAGGACACTACAGAATAATGAGGTTAAGACCTCCCATTTTGTGGTCCAACACTCCTGGATTTGAACCTACCACCATGTGACCATGGACAAACTACCTAGCCACACTCGAGCCATGCTCTAGGAGCAGTACTCATATACAGACATTTAAATTTTAATCCAAATTAATTTAATTTAAAAATTCAGTTCCTCACTCACATCAGCCACATTTCAAGTGCTCAGTGGCCACTTGTGGCTAGTGATTACTGCATAGGACAGAGCAGATTTGTAGAGCATTTCCAATATTGTGGAAAGTTCTATTAGGTATTATTCTAAAGCCTAATTTTCCACACTGGTAAATTGAGATGATAGTACCTACCTTACAGAGCTGGGAAGATTAAATGGGGCAATGCACAGAAAGCTCTTGGCACAGGGCCTGACACAGCATATGTTTAATTTACCAAATCTACCAAAAAATCTGATTTTAATGGTAGCACTCTCTTCCCTCAGGCTAGAATTCTGACAGTCCAATGTTTGGCCTCTAAATCGCTCAGGTACAACCTCAACCCTTTCATGAAGACTTTCACCTATCTGACATAAGCTCTTCCTTCTCTGAATTTCCAAAATACATTGTTCCTCAAAACTTTGTTAGGGTCCTTTTCACATTACTGTCATATATGTAAACACCTGACTTGCCCTAAGACTCTTGCTTCCTTAGGGCAAGAGCTGTTTCCTATTTCGCTTTTTATTTAACTGTCCATTCAGCCACTACTCTGTCCAGAGAAGGTCTAGTGGGAATATATTTAAAATAAGAAAACTACGCCCTGGCCAAGGTGACTCACTTGGTTGGAGCATCATCCCATAAACCGAAAGGCCACAGGTTTGATTCCAGGTCGTGGCACATGCCTAGGCTATGGGTTTGGTTCTGCGTCAAGGCATGTAAGAGAGGCAAATGATCGATGTTTCTCTCTCACATCGATGTTTCTTTCTCTCTCTTTCTCCCTCCCCCTACTTCCCTCTAAAATCAATAAGCATGTCTTCAGGTGAGTATTTAAAAAATAATAATAAATAAAAATAAGAACACTATACAAACCTTCCAAACTGCAAAGGAAAATTCTTTTTAATTCTGTGGAAAAGTTTCTCTCCTGTGTCAAGTTCAACATAAAAATACGCTGCTCCTGGCTGTGCAATCTAAAATAAACAGAGCTGCATGAGGACACACAGTAGTGCTTTAAAAATCTAAAATCCTAGCTTACCTCTTAAAAGCTTTAATTTGGCAAAAATTTCAGTCTAGAAGCACATAGGATTAAGGAACTATAGCTCCCAAGCCACTCAGTGAAACTAGAGTTTAAGAAGCCAAACTGGCAGATGCAACAAAGATCCTCCCAGTGGCACCCATCTTTCTAAGTTCCTGCCTCAGGAAGTTTCTAATTTCTTGCTCTTCCCAGGAAGCACTGAGGCACTGCTGTAATGCTATCTTTGTCTCCAATCTAATCCTTACTCCAAGCTCTTGTTCCAAACTGTCGCCTGGCTATTTAACATTTTTGAAATGCCTTGATAGTACCTCAGGCTTGTCGTGTCAGAAACTAGGTTTTTACTTCTCCCTGACCATCCCCTTCCCCTCCTGTTTTACCTGCTTGATGTCAGAGTGCTCTGGGATTTCCAGCAGTTCCATCTGTTGCTCCTGTGCCTGGGTGATGAAGGCGTCTTTAATGTCATCAGTGGTGCAGCAGCTCAGCGGCACAGGAATGACCTGGGATGGGGGTGGGGGAGGTAAGAGAATTCTTCATGCAGGTCCCAGAGAGGTCGTGCCTCCTGTGGTTCCTGAGAAGCAGCAAATCCATCACAGGGGTGGGGAAATACCCCTCAGCAGAGATTCTCCTCAGGCCAGACAGGCCCATGTCAGCCTGCCTGTAAGGACTTAAACTTATGAGATAGCCTGTCACATGTGGGAGCCAATTTCCACATGCGGGAAAGGCTAGAGAGCGATCTCTTTGTCATCAAGCCTTTGCCAGCTCCTATATAATATATGTGGCAGAGTCAGGCCCATTTGAAAACTTAACAAATGTGCCAGAAAGAAAACCACCACAATTACAAACAAATTAATTACAACTATCTCCAAATGACTGAGCTGCTAGCCCCATGCAAGCTCTGAGACTCTCTTACCTCTGAGCAGTCACTTACGTTGGGCTTCACACAGAATAGCTAATCTCTTCCAAACTCTACCTGTCAAGGCCTAAATCCTTCTTAGAACCTTCCTGAACTACCCATTCCTTTTCTAAAACAAGGCACTTACTGTGTGTGCAGTTCACTTATACTAAAAATGCGCTTCCCTGTGAAATCTCTAGAGTTACCAGTAGAAGCTTTAACCTTTTAAATGAACATTATTTAAATATTAATGTGAAAATTCATGTTAAAAAATTTTAATATAGAATATTTATTTTTATTGGAATCAAATATTAATCAATATTTAATTGTTTAAATATTGGAATTGGCATTATTTAAATATTTCTCGGTATCTAGGTCCCCATAGGGTCCTGTCCAAGATCTTGGGCAGAGACCACCTACCTGAAGCTGGAGGTGATGGCTCTTATAATTTCTCTCAAATAGAATACACCGTTTCCCTCGACTCTTATAGAACCTCCTCAATGTAGCCTTGTATTTCTCCACCTCTTCCACCACCTCTGCTGAAAGGTCCACCACTGACTGGTAGTGTCCAATGGGCAGGATAAGGACATGGTCATCAGACAAGCCTCCTTTGGCCAGAGCAAGGTAGCACTGGAGATAAAGCACACAGCAGCGAAACATCAGTATTGCATGCATGATCCTTCAGGGAGGAAAGTCTATACAAAGAACAAGCTTGGGGGTGGGAGGGTGGATGAGAGCTCAAGAGGCTATTAATAGACATTCTCCAATTTTAAAAATCTGATTTAAAGATTACAACAACAATGTTCTCAAATAGCTGCTGAAAAAGAAGAGATGAAGCACATTTCTATGCAAGCATCAGGTGATCTGGGGGAAAATGAACAGCACAAAAATAGCCTTTTGGGTTCAAACACACCAGAGCAGAAGGTGACCAAAGCGACAAACAGGCTTTAAACTTAAAAACAATTTTTCAGTTACTATCACCTTCAGCCACAGAAAGATACCACTTCTGATTTCAAATGACCACTCTCCCTACGGTAACATCGCTCTAACCCCAAATACACACCCAGGCTCACAAAAGGAAATAAGGTAACATGATTAGCATACAATGTCCCTACAGCCTGAAGCTGCTGACTAACCTCTACAAAGTGAAAGCAAACATACAACCTAATGGGGTGGAAAGAGGAAGGAGAAACCTCACACTCAAGTATATCCAATAAGGTAGAAAACTGTGGTCCCAACAATGGATGCTGGCAGCTAAGTAGCAACTATAAGTATTTCTGTCAAAATCAAAACACATGTAAGACTGCTCTACACTCAGACATACTTTGAAGGAAAAAACACTGTGAGTAGAGAAAAGCCTATGTATACCAATGCAGGCATATGAAGGTACCAGAGATTTAGAAAGAACAATCCAAAGTACACTATTAGTGTGGCTAAAGCTGAAGGAGTCACTTATTTCTCATTTACACTGAAAAAGTCCAATGAAATGACAACACAGGTAGTGTAAACAAGCTAAAGTTATCCTAGCCTATGACTATCCTAGATCTACTTGGCAAAGAGGATTGAGCACATCTACAAAGCTAATTTTCCAGATGACTAAAGTTCACCGAAACCTCTTTAGCACTAAAAGCATTTTCTTGATTTTTACAGTAACCATTTTTGATTCTTTTAAAAGCTTACTCTAGCAGCTTAAGTCTTCTAGACTTTTCTTTATGTCAGAGGGTCACTGCCATAAACAGCAGTTTTTCTGATGTGCATTGAGGTTACAAGGCCAAAAGCGATCATCCCAAAAGGGCTTTCCCGTAAAAGCAAGAGCTTTCCAAGTTTGCTCTTCTCACTGGAGTTCACCCACAGGCTCCACGGTCCAACTGTGTCAGCCGATCAGCGCTCCCCCAAGAGACAGAAGCGTACCAATAATAATGGCATAAAAATTAAATGTAAAAGACTGGAACTATTCAATCTCAAACAATAAAGGCAGGAAAGGGGTGTGACCTAACGTATAAGATGAAGTTGAGATTCTAGTTGGTCAGTATACACAGAGGGCCACAATAAAGGATCCTCATGTGGTAAGGATTAGTTGAGGAAAAGGTCACACTCAGAAACCAAAATTAGAGTCCTGGCTGATGTGGCTGAGTGGGTTGAGTGCTGGCCTGTGAACCAAAGGGTCACTGGTTCGATTCCCAGTCAGGCAGAGCACATGCCTGAGTTGCAGACCAGGTCCCCAGTAGAGGGAGCGTAAGAGGCAACCATACACTGATGTTTCCCTCTCTTCTTTCCTTCCCTTCTGTCTAAAAATAAATAAAATCTTAAAAAAAAAAACTAAAATTAGAATAAATCAATGAAAAACAAATGACAGTACCTGTCTGCAGCACCACACACTGAAAAATGGTTGTAAATATTTGTGTGATACTGTTACATTATAGAATTACATTCTTATGATTTTATAATAGAAGATTTTGTTACAAAACAAAAAAGGGGCATTATTTATGCCAGACCCTTAATGTATATTGACTCAATAAAGCCATAGAAAACGAACTGGTGTCTCCTTCTCTGTAAAAGATCTATGAAAGTAACTTACATGTGTGCCAATGTTGACCACCAAATGCTTTTCCACTTCAGGGCTGGCAAGGCAAAACCAGCAGGGTCCTGGAGGCTGAGCTTTATGTGGAAGAAAGCCAAATGTTACAATGGACCAAACACTCCAGCTTATAACCACCCTTGTCTGATCTTTATATCCTACAAAGACTGGTGTACAGCTCTGCTGCGATGGACTGGGCCTGTTGTGCTCCCACTATGACTCCTACCCCATCACATACTATTGATGAAACTAAACCTTTATTAGAAACATTCTGAATTTGTAGCCATTCCACAGGGAGGTGATCCACAAGTGATAACCACATATTGACTAAAATAGCATGTAACTGGCAACAGGTTGCAATGAAAGAACACTGAACTGGGTGTCAGGAACCCCAGTTTTAGTCCCAGCTTTGCCACTAGCCGGCCACATGACCCTGGACAGTAAGTTTTCCCAAAGTCAGCTTCTTCATCTTTGAAATGAGGGGGGGTTGGTACAAAGGATCTCGATGAAATAGCCAGGAAGTTTTTTCTATCATTTTGATTATCCTATTATTTTTTGAACCTACATTAGCTTTTGTAGGCTCTTTATCTCACATTTCATAGGCATGAATGAAAGGAGCTACTCCCATAATTCTCACAGGAACAGCCTCAGACAGCCTCGAAGCCTGGCCTTCTTTGTATTATTTCATTTTCATTATTGGCCCTAATGACTCACTGTACAATTCCCACTGCCAGAAGAGGCTCCCTTAGCGATGCTGCTTCCCAATCAAGGCCCACAGTAACTGTTATTGATCACAGAGGAGACCTCTGGACCCGAGGTACTTACGAGGTTTGCGAGGCTGCTTCGGGTGAGGAGACTTGTTGTCTCTGCCTGCGGATGAACGCTTCCTTCCCTGCCTTTCATTTAAATCAAAGAAAAATTGACAGGCTGACTCTTCCTGGAATGGCCAAACATAGAAGAGTAGATATTACTAAACTAATCTCTAGACAAGTACAAAACATTCACATACAAAGGAACATTCCTGCCATGTAATGTGTATCTTTTCTCCCATCCCTTTTGCCCATTTTAGAGAAGATGTCTGGACTCTGCCATATTTCTCAACACTTATCCAAAATGCCACCAAATTCATCACTTTGGAAAAACAAGTTAAAGTCCAAGCTCTAGAGCAATTCTTGCCTAAAACAACAATATGAACTTATCCAAATTCCGTTCCCTTTCTATCTCAATGCAGTCCTACGCTTCGTGGATCAAAGAACTCTAGTTGAGATTTAATTAAAAAGATAAGAAGATTGCTCATAAAGAAAAAAAAAAAAGTCTGAGAAAGCATACTAATTTTCCCCTCACTTGACATTCTGTGTTGTAATAAGGGGAAAATTAATTTCAGGAAAGTTTGCTATTTAGAAATTTCCTCAGAGTGAATCTTATTTACCTACTAACTCTCACTATAATATCAGATTACGCTGCTACCAAGCAGTTGTTGAAACCATGAAACTGTTAAACCCAAATTAAAAAAAAAAAAAATTACTGAGCTTACTTAAAATTTAAGGCTTTCTAAATATTGCCATGATTTCCTAAGGGGAGGGGGGGAATATTTAGATCCTAGGGATTAAACTTGTCTCACAAATTAAACTGTAACACGTGTAAGGGGCAATCCTGCCCAGAAAATGCCAGCTCTCAATCAGAACAATACCTCAGGGGCAGGAATTTGTTTTCCCATGGACGCTTCCTTCCCAGATTTTCTGTAAGGGTTTTCAGTGACATCTGGAGGCTGTTTTACCAGTTCTGCTGAATCCATTAGTTTCATGGGAACAATACTAAATGCATAAAGATACTTTGGAGAAAAACAATGTAACAACATTAATGGAAATACTGTTTATCCAAATGCAGTCAATCTATTTTACTGTAAAGATTTCACAAAGGCTTCTGCAACTGAGTAAAATGAAAAGAGCAGCAACTGGCCCATCTGTGCCTTAGAAAATACCTAGTAAATCAAATGTCAATTCAGTGATCTCTGCAGGGGCTAACCAAGGGCTGACAAGCAATAAGCAACAAATCAAAGTCCCCACCCTTACACAAAACCATCACTACGAAGCCCAGAAGGAATTGCTCCAGAACCTCTGAAGGCAAACCACTTCTATCTCTGACTCCTGTATCTCTGCACACTTTATCAACAGTCATGGCACTGCCATTCTTTTTCCTAATGAAAACTAAATTGGACAACTTAGTGTGTCCCTCTGACATACAATTTCTGCTGTATATGCTGATAAATTTTTCTTAGGGACTAGTAGCAAAGAGGTAAATAGTCATGAATACCTACAATCTCAGACTAACTGCATAGTAATTAAGAACTTTACATGAGATATGAATAGATGCTTAACCTCATTACTGATCATGGAAATGTAATTAATTAAGAATGATACAACATCTTTGTCAATCACTTTAATAAAAATTTGACACTACTCAGTGAGAATGTGGATAGAAAACAAAATCATAGATATATTGCTGGTAGGGGTGTAAACTGGAACACAATTTTGGGATGAATTTAATAATGCTTCCCAAATTTTAAAATGTGCATATTCTTTGATGGAAGTATGAGTTGCTTAGGGCTGAGGCTAACACATCCGTCAGAGTAAAGCAATAGACTGAACATACTATGCATGATATTCGATCTTTAAAAGGTAGTAAACAAAAATTCAGAAATCTACACTTGCTACAAATGCATTGGGCTTAAAAGCTTAATATATTATGGAAAAGACAATGTATATGTATTTGCTTATCTTTTGCATGTACATTGTCTACGGCATATTACGGTGAAATAATCTCCAGATTATTTATCTATTTCCCCACCTGACTGATTATTCTGGTCTCAGCTGTCTGAATCCAAAATACCCTGCTTCTGGCCCTACAGAATCTGGGTCAGAATTGTGGCCCTTCACTGGATGCTCTCAGTGAAGTAAGAAAAATAGTGCACTTTTCTGGTAATAGTCTCTTTAATTCACTTGCACTGTTTTTCAGTACAAAGACCAATTCCAGGTATCACTAAGATTTCTCAAAGCCACGGAGGGGTTAGGTGAATCCTTGGGAGGATTTTATTATTTCGGCCAAATAAAGTTGCTAAAAGAAGCAATGTTAGAGTACCTTCTGAAAGCAAACTCATGAATGAATACACGCAGAGACAATCACATGGACGTGGGAAGAAGTATTATTCATTGGAAATTCTGTCTTTGTTCCACTGGGTCTATTTTTCCAAACACTTCTCTAAAATTTTCTACAAAGAACCCAAGGAAAACTTGACCTTTTATTACCATGTCTTTACAGAGAAGTCACTGAGGTGCTGGGAGAAGGGAAGATCTGAATGCTAAACTGGGAAAGGGAAACATTTACCAGGTAGATACTGATTATTAACCTACCTCTAAACACTCAAATCTTTACCTTTTTCTTTTCTGGATTTCCAACATTTGCCAAAGCTATGAACCTGGTGGCATGCTGTGCATTTTCTTGCAGAACGATGTGGTTTCTATAATACATTTGAGAGGCAACAGGTTACCAACAAGCTTTACTTTTGATTTATAATTATAAAATATGTGGACTCCATGGGCTGTGAAAAGAGTCCATCAGCACCAGTAACATAATCTCAGATGTTACCTGTCCATCCTGTCGGATAATCGTCCCTACCTCCCAGAGCTGCTGTTAGGGAAAAATAACATCATAAATTTGAAAAGCATAGAAACTCCAACTTTTGATTTTAAAAGAGTTGTAAAATTGGCAAAATGCTGATAATTGCAAAGGCTGGGTGATGGGTACAGGAAGGTTCATTACATTATTCTCTCTTCTTTTGTGCAATAAAAAGTTATTAAAAAAATGTTTCAAATAGTAACTTATAGGATTTCATTTTTCTAGGAAAAACATAAAAGTACATGAGTATCTATTTTTCATGGAAAAAATATAGGAACTGCATTTACCAAAATATGATTGAGCTTTTCTATGTTTATAAGTATTCTACATTAAGCAATTTATTATTTGTAATTTTTAAAAAATTATGGCATTATACATATTTTTTATTTTTAGTGAGGTGATCATTAATACAAATGCCAATGCTTAGAGTTCTTTCCTTTCTGCATAGCTCAGGTATTTCCTGAATCTATCACAAAATATAATTTTATTTTAAAAAAATCTCATATATCATTTTATATAAATAGATATACAAATGCATGTTTTAGATTCACATTATTGAAAGAAATAAACCAAAATACAATCTGTCCACAACAGCTTATTTTAAAGAGAACAAGTGCATTCGTATCTGCTAATAGGAATGTCAGTATAAGGTGAGTATCATGCTGTTTCATGTGCAACTTCCTCCCACTTTTAAAATGACTGAAACAAGTTTACTCATAATTAAATGGAAGCTTTAACAGTACATAAAGACATTAAGGAATATCCTGAGAAGTATCTCTTTTTAGTGCAAGCAGTGACTACTGCAGTGACCTCAAGAACTGCTAACACTTCCCACAATTAAGCTATATCCCGGTGTAGCAGGCAAAATAATGGCACACCGCCCCTACCCCCACCAAAAAAAAAAGGTCCACGTCCTAATCCCACAGCCTGTGAATGTCAGTTTATATAGCCAAAGGAAATTAAGATGACGGATTTAGTCATTTGCTCATCAACTGGCCTTAAGGTAGGGGGATGATCTTGGATTACCTGGGTAGCCCCAACATAATCACAAGGGTCCTCACTAGTGGAAATTGGAAGCAGAAGACAGTCAGAAGGGAAGTGGCTACAGAAGAAGGTAAGAAGGATTCAACCAGAGTTGCTGGCTTTAAGATGGAGCAAGGAGGCCATGAGCCAAGAGAAGCAGGTAAGTGGCTTCAAGGTGCTGAAAAAGGCAAGGAAACTGACTCTCCCCTCGAACATCCAAAAACAAATACAACTGGGCCAACATTTTCTGTGCCAGACTTTTGGCCTACAGAACTGTATGATAATAAATATGTATTGTTTTAAGCTATCAAATTTGCGGTAATTTGTTAATAGTAGCAGTAGAAAACTAATACCACAGGGAAACTGCAAATACAAATAAAAAAGCTGGGAAGATGTCTCCCTCATTATTTTAAAATAAAAATGGTTGATGCGGAATGCTACCTCTGATGTTTTTAATCATAATAACTAGCTGCTCAAAGGAGGAAGGAGAAGACTCACAATACAGGGATATAAAGCATGGATGGACATAATTCCAAGTGCAAACATTAGTGAAGATTTAACTATATAAGTATTTTTATTATGACAATTATATAGGTTTTCGGTACAGCTCTGGTTAAAAAATTATACAGGGTTATATAGAGTTTTTTGTTGTATTTTTCAAAACCAGCTTTATTAAGATCTAATTCAAATATTACACAATTCACCCATTTAAAGTATACGACTCAATAGTTTTTAGCATATTCACAAAGCTATCAACCATCACCACAATCTAATTTTAGAACATTTTCATTACTAAAAACAGAAACCTATTAGCAGTCACTCACCATTTCCCTCCAACTAGCCACTAGCCGCCACTTATCTACTCTATGGACTTGCCTATTCTGGACATTACATATCAGTGGAACAATATAATATGTGGTCTTTTGTGTCAGGCTTCTTTCATTTAGAATAATGTTTTCAAGGTTCCCTCATGTTGTAGCTGTGTCAACATTCCATTCCTTTTTCTTCCTGAACAACACTCCATTAGTATGGATATTTCCCTTTTTATTTATCCATTCATCAGATGATGGACATTTGGGTTGTTTCCACTTTTTGGTTGCTATGAATAATTATGAGTAATGCTGTTATAATCATTTGTGTATAACTTTTGTGTTTTCATTTTGCTTCGAATAGGAGTGGAATTGCTGGGTCATATAGTAACTCTACGGTTAACCTTTTAAGAAAATGCCAAACAGTTCTGCAAAGCATTTCCACCATTTCACATTCCCACCAGCAATGTATGAGGACTCCAATTCCTTTGCATTGCCTTGCCATCACTTGTTGTTATTTGCCTTTTTGATTACAGCCATCCTAGTAGATGTGAGGTGGTATCTCCTTATGGTTTTGATGCAGATTACCCCAAGAGCCAATCACATGAACATCTTTTTATGTGTCCATTGGCCAGGAGTATATGTTCTTTAGAGAACTGTGTATTCAGATCCTTAAAAGTTGAATAGGTTTTCAGTGGCTTGTTCCTATAACCCCTGTTTTTAGTGCATAGTTTTAGAGAATAAGATTTTCTGGAATACCCATATGGAGATAATAACAGAAAAATCTGTATTACCTATAATTGTATCTTACACTGTGGTACTATGGGGAAAAGGCAGGTTATTTTCTTTCTTTTTTGCTCAGCTGTATTTTTTGAACTTTCAACAGCATATATATTAATTACTTCTGTGTAAAAAAATTTTTTTACAAATTATTTTAGGGTTTATCCATGCCTTATATAGTGGCAATAATTCAGAGTTAACTTTACTTAACTCTATCACTTATAAATGAATGGTTTTATTTTCTCTGCAATACATCCTTTAAAAACTCCACCTTCAAACACAAACTAAAAAAAAAAAATTAATTGATACAAGTTCTTGATTCTCAAATTGAAATACTTCTAAAGTGACTATACTGAGATTAAGACTATACAAAGAGTACTTTTTGACCTGATCAAAATAGGAGTTACTGTGTTACATTAAGCTAGGATGATTAAACAGCATTGTTTCTTCAGACCCTCAAACCTTTAAGAGGCTCTGTATAGTGCAATCTCTTATATTTCAAATTAGGAAAAATAAATTCAGAGAAGTTAGAGTTTAGAGTCACTCATTTCAGTGCCTGAGTAACTAAAAGGAACCAAGATATTATATGGCTGAAATGAACATGAGAAGTTAACATAGAAAATCCAGTGCAAATTCTTCAAAAAGTCAGAAAGAATAAAATGCTACTCACCGATATGGAAGCCTCTCATAATATGTCTTTTCCAAAGCAGCAAAGTGGTATCTTGGTTTCAAGCCTGTTGCAAGACCGGAGATCAAAGCAGAGCCACATTTTTTGGTATCTACTTCTCCCTAGTAAACAGAAACTCAGTCATCTTAACAGACCTAAGAGTAACCAAGAAGGGCAAAAAAATAACAAGACACTTGAAATGTTTTTGAAATCTGTATGTGGATACAAATGTGAGCAGAATTTGCATAGTAGACTCCACACTGTGGCAATCAGAGAATCTCAAACATACAAGGGAAACTGGGCTATTACGAATGCAGAAACAGGAACAACTGTCAGAAGCCACAGGTTAAAAAGTAAGCCCTCCATATTAATACCCAAAATGGGGCCTATTAAACCTATTAAAATCTTTTTTGAAAAGTAAGCTCTCTTTCTAAAGCCCAGAGACTATGCTGCTATAATTTGCTTTGTTGTGCACCTATAGTCTGACAATGAAGATAGTCAATGCACAAAATAGAACTTAAAGCTAGCTTTCCGAGTTCCTAGAACCCACTGAATACTTGGAATGGAATATTCAAGGACTTCACCACATAGGCATGCAATCCTTTATTTTGCTTCAGTTAAAGAAGGTGTGGTTTGTGGAAGGGCACACCATGCCCTTGTTATAAAGTATGCCAAAAGTTAGGCTTGTTTCCAGAATATCCCTAGCTTCTATTAACAACAAATTATATGATCTCTCATCCATAATGGTAATTATGAACTCCAAGAGAAGGTACTAGCTAGAAATCAATTACCAAAGTTAACTTTCCACTAAACAGAGCAAGAACTCCCTTTTGTCTTAGTTTGCCTCCTTCAGGTTTCTGAAAGGCAGGGAACTGGGCCTTGAGGTCAGTTGTGGTATCTTAGGTACCAGTGAACTATATTTTTCCCCCTATAAATATCTTGTATGTTTATTTATAAACTTTAGTCAAAATTTTTTTTAGCACCCCCAAAATGAAGGAACCTCTTTCTTCTCATCCTTCCTTACAGAGTATCACATGTCTTTCTCCTTCCATCATCAGCTTAGTAGTCCTCTGGATCTTCCCTGGCTTCACTGTATCTTCTCTGTGCTGCATTCAGCACTGTCCCTTGTATTCTAGGTGAAGAATAACCCTGGATTTGTGGAAGGAGAAAAGAACATTGTCCTTTTTCCTTTCTACATCCTTCCTGACAATGCCTGGTATTTTGCTGGCCTTTTTGGTCACAGACACATTGTGCTGAAGTGCTCTATACGACCTTTTTCTGGATCATTGCTGATAACTCGGCATCTATCGACTGGTATTTGCCTCTAAATGCATTCTTGTATTTCCTTTCACTGAAGCTCAGCTGATGATTTCTGCCCTCACACACAGCCTTTCCAGATCTTCCTTAGGCTTATTTCCACCAATGTAATATTTCCTGACTCATGACAGCTGTTACTCACCAATCTGGTGTATACCCTCTTCTAGATTGTTTATAAAAATATTAAGAACAAATGCTATGGTGAGCTCCAATGCATCCCAACATTAAAGATTTCACATTAGAGAAGTACCAATTTTTCAACATCACATTTCCCATTTTAGGTCTTCACATCACTATCTTTGAGCCCATAATGACAGACAAAAAGCTATAATTTAGAATGGAAGGGAAGAAAATACAACCGCAGAGCTGCCACTTGCTATAAATTTTTTCACTGAAAGTTAGCGAACCCTGAAAGCATATTAAGAGGAAGCTTGACCAAGGGCACCTGAAGCAGAGAATATAATTTAAAGAACCATTCATTTATAATTAAGAATTCGGCAATCTCAGCTGTGAATCAAGCTTTCATTAGATCAACTTTTACTTTGATCAGTTAATATGGCTTTAAATATCTTGAAAAATATTCACAAAAAAATTTCAACTGAAGGTCCTAAGAGCCAAAATACTTAATGTAAAAAGCAAAAAAAAAGCTCAAATTAAGCCAGTGCAATTTGCTTGTAGAAATTCAACCAAACAAGTACTACTCACAGAAGAATTCCCAAAGTTCCCCACATACTTGGGCCACGGGGATGTGAGCAAGATATCAACACCCTTAAACTGAGGTGTCGAACACAGCATTGTTCTCAGAGAAGACACATCTTTGGGACTAAAACTGTAACCTGGGACTGGCTCATTTAAGGACTCTGTTCCACTGAGGTACACAATCTGCAGTCCCGAGCTTCCAGTAAAGACACCTTTCCGACCTGGGTTCAAAGAAAAATGGGCACATTTCAGTCAAAACGGCAAAATGAAACGTCAGTATGGTGATGAACCTCTGTCCCCTTGCCAGGACTCTCATACCTCCTTGCCTTTCTACGTGGCTGCACGAGTGTAAACTCCCAGAGCCCCCTCTGGCTGCAGGTCTCCATGTCGGATGGCTACAACCATGTCCCTGCTCAGTAAGAGCATCCCTTACAGGGAGACGGCTGCAGCCCTCCGGCCAGTCTGTTTGCCCCCGGTGCTAATGAAAAAAGTTGGAAAGCACTGATTAAGAGAAAAGATTCTTTGCCTGCTAAAGGGGATTCTACATGGATTAAAAGAAACCCAGACACCTGGACACAGGGAAAAGCAATTAAAAGAAAAAAATAACTGCAGTTCAGAGGAAGGTAGAGTCTAGAATAAATGTACTCTTCATGCAGGCAGCAGCTACCAACTAAAGGAAAACATTTCAAAGCAGCAGCTGTTTGGAAAAAATCAGAGACTCCACCCTCTTCTAAATTTATTCCTGGCTTGTGCCTTCAAGACCTTGCTCCACTGATTTTCACCCTCCTTTCATCTACTAAGTCTCTTCTTTGCACCTGGCTCTTTCCATTCAGGAAACAGAATATTAAACATACTTATTAGTATACATACTAACTAATAAAGGCACATAATGATTAATAAACATACATACTAACTAAAAAAGGAACGCACACACTAACTGATAATGAAACCTCTTCCTCTTCAGTTTCAAATTTTTCAAAGAGTAGTGCTATCCTAAGTGCTTTACCTCTTAATTAGTTTCTTAACCCACTGCAATCTAATAGTTTCCCTCTCCCATCATTCTCTTACAGGTCACTAATCACCAGTGGTTTCTACTCAGGAAACTATTTTCTTAACTTAGTCTATGAACTAGATAGTATCTTTACCTCTCCCAACTCTCCTCGAATTACTTTTACCTCTCCTTGCCTGTCTCCTAGATGAAGATATATGCCTCCACCACAAGATACTATCATCTGCCTGCTTCCCTTCTTCTATTTCTCACTTAACAATTTGACCTTATTCTCAGCTTTATTTCTCATCTATATGAGACCAGCTCCCAAAAATCTATACTCTTTGACACCAACTTATTTATATACTCTAGAAAGATCACATCCCACTATATGTTGGATGTTGTACCAGCACTTCAAGCTCAGTATTACATGTTCACAATTAAGTTCATTGTTTGCTCCTCCTACTGGATCCCAAAAAATTCTCTTTCACAGAAATAACCAAACTACTTCAGCTGCTCTTTCCACTGCTGGCACTAAATTCATATGGTAAAATGGCTGCCATAAATTTCAACAGCAGTGGTCCTAATGCACCTCTAATAACTACAGTGAGAACTGCAATCAGTCAGGCCCATGGTAAGACCTCAACAAAGGGATTTCCAACTGTGTATCTCACAATTGTGGTTAAAAACAACAAATAAAAACCTGCCCCTCATTTTTTTGCCTAAAAGAGCCCAATATGATTGAAATGAGATGAAAATGCTTATAGGAGGGCCATAGTCAGATAAAGAGAATCAAATAAATGCCAAGATGGACTAGTGTGGGGAGGGAGAAGGGCATTTACAACAGAGAAAATGCAGATGCTTTCCAGAGAAATGGGAGTCCGAAGAAGAGGAAATATGAAGAGCAGTGGAGTCATTTTAGGAAAAAAGTGAGCTGAATGATCCAAGAGGCTGTAGACTAACAACAGGTGAGAAAAAAACAAAATGGCCAAACATTGAGAAAAGGCACTAGAAGAGACTCAGGCGTGTGGGAAGGAACAACTTTAACCTGGAGTTAGAAGAGCAGACCTGGAACTAGAAACAGGGCAAAGGGATTGAAAAACCCAAGGATCAGCAGTGAAAACTTCAGTCTGCAAAAGCTTAGTGAGATCTACAGCTATAGCTAGTTAGGAATCTAGTAAGTAAGCTGTATCTTATATGGTGAGACCACATACATAGATCTTTTTATAGATAATTTATACCTTAAATACTCTATTTATACACTGTAGTCAAGTTAATTTATTCCTCTGCTTGACTGAAAGAGTATGTCTTTAGTTGCAGCAATATGAGGAGATTGGAGGGAGGACGGACAGACCACAAAGGGAAAAAATGCTGTAGTCTTAAAGGTACAGACACAGACTTGGGGAAAGAACCCTCCTGCCCCCATTCTCTCAGGCAGTTTAACAGCAGAAGAATCCAGCCACAAATTTCCTAGGAGACTCTATTGTGTTCATTACAAACAACGAAAATACCAACTTACCTAGGTAAGTAATGTTTTCAGCTAATTCACACCCATCAGCATCTTGGAAATATTTTACTGTTTCCTGATTATTGGCACCCAGCACATATGTCTGAATAGGAGCTAATGAGGGAAGCAGACATGACACCACCGAGTTACCAGATTTGCTTTGGAACTTGAGAAATGTTTCCCCACAGGAAAAATAATCATAGTAAAAGTTGGAATATGATCACCAGTTAGGATATCCTACACCCAACCTTGTGGCCTGCTTATTAAATGATACCACCAAGATGATGAAGTGACATCTTAAAAAGGATGGTCAATATATAATTGGGAAAACATAGACCTTGAAAAGCTTAATTAAAAAACACTACTACTGAAAAAAATGAAAGAACATATGAGGTCTGCCCAGAAGGTATCCAGCCATGTACTATGAAAAATAGAGATATTTATTGAAGATACAGGATACATTGTACATAGGACAATGACGCCTCAGTCCCCTTCAAAGTAGGCACCTTGGGACCTCACGCAGTTCTCCCAGTTGCCATCGGCTACCCTGTCGTATTTTCCTGAATCTCATGGATGGTCTGAAATCCCTTCCCTTTCAAAGGTGATTTGAGTTTTGGGAAAAGCCAGAAGTTGCAGGGCACCAAATCTGGGCTGGAGGGGAGGTGAGTCACTTGGGTGATTTGATGTTTCACCAAAAAACTCAGCACCAGACATTATGCATGAGCGGGCATGCTGTTGTGATAAAGCTACCAATCACCAGCTGCCCGTAGCTGTGTCCTTCTGAATCATCTGAATAGTTTCCACAGAGGAATGTTCAAGCTTAAGGCAAAATCTGATGCAGCTTTGTTGCTCTACTTGCTCAGTCACTTGGAGTGCAAAGGCCACCAGTACACATGCTCACACAATGGCATCTACCGCCCCCACTGACTAGTAGAGCGAAGTCATCATTGTTCACGAATGCGCATGCCAGTCCACTCTCCTTGGCTGCCAGGTTACATTGATGTTGTGCAAACTGTTCTTGTTATATTAACAATGGCTGGACTTTTTCTAGGCAGACCTTCTATATGGTTTCATTTATTCAATTCCTGCCTTCTTAGAAGAGAACAAGTTTTCTGGAACTAATTCCAGCCAAATTCAAAATGTGAACATTTAGATGCATATACAGCTTTCCCAGTTCAATGGGAAATTCTCAAATAACACTTGTGAAAAACAACCCAGAAAAAAACTGTGTAGTCTTGAAACTATATTAGAAATCATTTGTTAAATAAAAATAATTTCTATACCTTTTTTGATGCCAGTTTTATATTCCTCCCATTCAGCATCTGGAGTGGAGCCAAAGAAATTTCCTACACACAACAGCAGCTAAAATGAGTTTTTTAAACAGATATGAGATTTATTTATATCAAATAGTACATAATTGATAGTAACATTATTCAGCTGATTATCCTAAGTAATGGTCTCAAACCAGGTTTGTTTTTTTTTTAATCTATCTGTGTAATTATTTAGTTACAACTGTACAAATTACAAAACTTTGTCTCCGTAACTGTGAAATTCAAGTTGGGGATGGGGAAGCGGGAGGTCCAGGGAAAGATGGAGCTTGAAGAACCCCTCTGTGAAATACAGAACTTTAAATATTAGATAACTTGAGAAATCCAGGGCATAAAAAAACACATTTCCTGCGTATTATCTGTACTCAACCTTGAACCCAGTGAACGCAATGTCGTCGTCCCCTCCCCGCCCCCCACCAAGTACTGCAAATACTCTTCTGTATTCTAGGGGTTTACAGTCTGGGTGGCAACTGCACCTAACATTTAAGGTTCTTTCGTTTGTGAAGCATCTGCTCATGTCATCAGACTTAATCGACACCATACACTCATGAAATACACCTGTGCTTCCCAAATCCAGTGGTCAGGACCACTTAAGGGTATTCTGCTAGTCTGTTTTCACATCTGAGTACAGTATTAAAGTAACAAGACTGAAATTTTAAAAGTATAAAAAGGTAAACAGGTCTCCCTTACCCCATTACTCTGCAACTACTAAGTTCCTATGCTCACAAAAGGTACCCAATCTAACAAAAAAAAAAGGAGTTATGTGTTCAATCAAGAAATGAATAAAGGAGCTCAAATTTTATTTTAGTATGTTGACAGTAAAATTAAATTCAGAAAAAGAAAAGATCTTACGTCAAAGTTTCCACTTTTCTTCTGAACGGCTCGAACTCTATTGAATAAAACATCAAACTTTCCTTCGACATCTCCACAAGCCAAGCTGCAAACAAGAGAGAAACATTAAAGCAATTCAGGAAACATGAACAGGCCTGCCAAGTCTTCCTGGATCATGCAGTTGTGTGATCCAGTCTCTCTGAGTTTACCTGAGGTTCAGTGTGCGTGAACTATTCCTGACCACTGGGCAACTTCCCCTAAAAGTCTCACCAACACTTTCAACTCATCATATCTATAATTTACCTCATCATTTCCTCCAAAATTGAACCAGCTTCTTTTCCCATTTCCCAAGTTTTGTGGATGGGTCTATCACCAACATGGTCACAGAGAGTCAAAACGCTTCCCTCCAGTTACCAAGTCCCATCGATCCCCTTTTCCAAACATTGCACACATCCATTCTGTCCTTTTTATTTCTACTGTCATTATCTTAGTACGGGGCTTCAACCAGCCACTCCACACACACATACTGAACTCCTACAATATGTTAAGTGCAATATGCCAAGTACTGTGCTAAGAGCATGTTAGGAGTATAAAAAGAGGAAGAAGACAGTTCAAGCCTCCGAGTTTACAATCAGGAAACGGGAGACATTCTGATAGTCATACAGGGTGGGACAAGAGCAGGGTTATAGTTGTTGGTATAGAGAATAATGCAATAATTAATAATACAAGAATAAACTCTGTTTCGCATACTCACAACTGTAAACCTACTTTTGCCTCACCCTGTTTAAAAGGGCTATAAGAGGAGGTATGTGTAAAGTGTTATCGTACAGGGAAGTAGCGCTAAGGTTCACGAGGCAGACTGGCCCTAAGCTGTGAAATAACTTGTTCTACCATCTCATTTCTGAGTTTTAATAATTCTGATTTATATGGTTTTTCCATTTGTATCATTTTAGTAATGTCTTTTAACTCATTTTGAAATATATTTCTTATTGTTTTGTCATTATGTCATTCGGGTATGCTTTTATTGTCCGTACCACCAAACATTTTCCAGCTGAGTAGTGACATGAGCACATCTGTGATAGGAAGATCGTTTTAGTAAGAGAGTAAAAGATGGTCTGGAGAAACAACTGACTATATGCAAAGTTATCAGTGACAAGGACAATGTCAAATGAAGATGGGGAAGAGAGAGACACATGGGAAATTTAGAATTCTGAAGACCTGAACACAAATTGGAGTGGAGGGTGGGAAATGAAGGAGGAGGCATGGAGGATAGCGGCAGGGCTGAGTGACCGAGAGTCCAGTGATAGGCAGGGGCAGATCAAGGAATGTAACTAACCTGGTATTGGATACAAAGTAAAGAATACACTTACATTTCCTGGAATACCTTCTCTTCTTCCTATCCATTCAACGTGTAAGGGCAACGTTTAATGTTCTTTCTTCAAAAACATCAAGAGGGCTCCACTGAGTGCAGAACCACAGCTTTCCCCAAGTCCCTCGTCCCGCTTCCCAGGGCTTCTCCCGTTTTCCTAACAGAAACCCTCCTTACTGTCAATCGGATCATTTTCTGCCTCTACCTTTCCCTGGGGTAGTTACTCTCCTAACAGTCCCACCCCACCAACCTGAGCCTAAATTTTTCCCATGCTTCAAATCCTGGGTCGTCTCTTAAGTCTTCCTGACCAGGTCAGAAAGTCACTCCAAAACTTCAGAAACCCGTATAGCATTTCAGAGCAAGCACTGTAATAACCTATTAAGGATTTTTTTAATCTTCTGGGCACCACCTCTTCTAGGAAGCCCTCCACTCCAGTCCCTATCAGTCACCAATTTCTGGTGCTCCCACAGAATTCTGCACTTCCTCTATCACAGTAGTTGTCACATGGAATTATAATTATTTCTGGGAGAGCCAATGGTTCAGTTTGTACATCACAGGACACCTCAAAATTCATGACCTCCTTTGGGCCCTTTTCCAGTGTTTCCTATTCCACTGAAGAAAGAAGAAATCTGGGACCCCGGCAGTGCTGACTCCTTACAACCAAAGTATCCCCACACCCTACAATTTTCTCTCCTTAAAAAACCATGAGTCCCTTCACTTCTGCCATCACTCTGTCTAATCCCCGCTATCCTCTATTTTGGCTCTAATTTGTTCTTCACATTACACCCAAATCACTTTCCAAAATGAACAGTTGACCACGCCAAGTGTGTCTTAAACATTTCGATGACTTTTTTTTTTAGGATACATACAAAAATATTATTTAAGGCTCAATCCTCCCTTCTCATATGCCTCACATTAAGCCAAATACTCCTACTATACACCTTCCTAACACTGAGAACTTTTTCTTCCGGACATTTATCATTTCTGTTATTTTACATATATCTGGGTCCTTTGGTTACTGTTTCTCTTCACTATAAGCTCCACTAAAGCAGGAACTCTATCTGCGCAACGTCTAGCACACTGCAATTGTTCAATGAATACTTGTCTTTAATGGATGAATGAAAGTCCTCTCTTCACGGTCCCAGTGTCTCCCCTCCCAACCTCCCTCTTAAAGTGTGCACCAAGGCAGAGGCGCTATCCATCCATCTTGTCCCCCCTCTGGCTGGGGCCCATCAACCGGCCCCAGGCCTAGAAACTCTGGTTAAGTAAATGGAGTGCGGGGAGAAAAGAAGGGTAAATGATGCGTCAGAGCAGAGACCAGCATGGCCTGACATGGAAGAGGCCTAACACTGGGAGCTTCCGCTTCTCTCCGCGAGTATCACCGCGAGTTCCCGCTCGACAGCTAAAACCGCGGGGAAAAGAGCCCGACCCCAGCCCTGCGAAGAACTGATCGGAGATCACAGCCGCAAAGAGGTGAGCCGAGCTCTCCAGCCTCCGTCCAGCTCCCAGCCCCCACCCCCGCCCTTCCACCCTTCCTTCCAGTCGTGAGAAAACACCCGGCGCCCGCGTATGCACACACACACACACACACACACACACGGAGCCTCTGACTCAGGGTCACTCACAGGCGCAGCGGTTTCTGAGCCATTGGTCCCCAAAACAAGGTTGTGACCACCGCCGAAAATTCGGATGCTGCTCCTGCGCTCCTCCGAAAAATGAGCCTGCAGCACAATGAATACGTCAGCGAACCCCAGCCAATGAAGGCTCAGTTGTCTACGGAAAGCGCAGAGGGACTGCGTCCTCTCCTCTTGCAGCAGTTCCTTCTCCAAAAGAGATTAGAGGAGAGGAGGAGGAAGTCACAAAAAGGAATCCCTTTTTGATTTTTTTATGTCGGGGCAACTGAAGTGCTTGAACTGCTAGAAAGTTCCCAGCACAATGTTGGGCCTAACCTGTCCTAAAACCTAACCACATCATAGTAGTGTGCAAGACACCCCCTCCGCACAAGCCTTTCATAGGTTTTGAATCTGTCAAAAATGTTTAAAAATGATGGCTATTGCCTTCAAGGTGCACAATCAATTTTATTCTAAGTCATTTGAAAGTACCGTGCAGACATCGAGAATACCTCTGAGTGCATTTCCTAAAAATAAGGACCATCCTCCTATACATAGCCTTAACATCAAAACACCTAATTAACATTAATTAAATAACATCACGTAACACATCGTATTTAAAGTTCTCCCTTGCCCCTCCCCCCAAATTTACATCTTCATTTGCTTTCATTCAAGATCCAATCGTTTCATACATTCAATTCTCTTTAGACGCTTTTAATCTACAATAGCCCACCTATGTTTCTGGTTTTACTTTTCATGACATTGACTTTTTGAAGAGTTCAGGCCAGTTGGTAGGGGGCAACAGTGTTTATGGAAATGGAGAGAAAGGTGAGAGTTCCCGTGTTCCTGACGAGGGGCATGGTAAACTCACCAAGGGCAGGCAAGCAATTCAAAATTAACTAAAAATTAAGTTTAAGCGAGAACAAAAAAGTTGTTTTCCTTACAACTTCTGCAATACTTTGCTGGGAAATATCATGTTCCCTGCCTCATATATATTGATGCCCTGCTTTGCTGGCAAACTAAGCATGTGTTTTTCCACTTTGAGGTAACACAACACAGTCCAGAAGTGGAGATCAAGATTGAATCTTGAAGAATAGAAGAGATAATAATTTCATGAAGAGGAAAAAACAGTAAGAAATGAAAATTCATCCATGGAATTCTTTATTATCTAAACTTTTCTGCAAATCTATAACTATTCTAAAGTAGAAAGTTTATGAAAAGAAAACTCATCCAAGAGAATTAAGATAGCTGAACACAATATGTCAGAGTAACAAAAAAGGAAATTGAAAAAAAAGGGAAAAAAACCCCCCAGACTTGTATGCATGCCAGTCTGGCTTTAGAACGCACATTCTTCTCAAGTGCACATGGGACAGCCTTCTGGATATGTCGTATATTAGGCCACAAAACAAGTCTCAACAAATTCAAGAAAATAGAAAACTATATCAAGTATCTTTTCCAACCACAATGGTTTGAAACTAGAATTTAGTACCAGGAGGAAACTGGAAAACTGATCAATATGTGGAAATTAAACATGCTCCTGAACAACCAATGTACCAAAAAAGAAATAAAAAATTTAAAAAATCTTAAAGACAAATGAAAATGGAAACACAACATACCAAAACTTGTGGATATGGCAAAAGCAGTTCTAAGAGGAAAGTTTATCGCTATAAAGATCTATATTTTAAAAAAAATATCTTGGGTCATAAGAACTCCAAAACCAAGAGAATAATTGTCTCTGCAACAGAACTTACATATATTCAAGGCAGCCTTATTTCTGAGCTGAAGAAAGTATTTTTAACAGAGTACTTCTAGTCAATGGTAGACAAACTACAAAAATTTCTAAATGAATTATCAAAAACAAAGTAATAATTTAAATATTATAATAACAGGAAAATATATCAAGGAACAGTACACCTCTGGGAACCAGAAAAAGAGCAAATTAACCCCGAAGTCAGAAGGCAAGGAATAATATTAGAGCAGAAACAAATGAAATAATCAAGAGGATCAGAGGATGAACAGTGCTGGTCTGGAGCTGAGACAGTGGGGAATGACAGAAACAAAGTTAACTGTTTTAGAGATGGAATTGGGGACCTCGGGCACTATCCTAGCTGCTGACTTCCAACTCTGGGGAAGGTTGCTTGCCTTCTAAACTAAGCTGGTCAGTCACTTTCTTCCATCCACTGATGTCTTCAGTCTGTAAGGAAGATGGTCAGGGCCCCAGAGGCCTCCTGACCCTGCAGACACAGTAGAAAGATATTTTATAAAATGCTTTATTGTATGAGTGGCAGCCCACCTCTCCACCTTACATGTATACACACATACACATCCTGTCTTTGTCTTTATCACATTTCCAAAAGGGAGTACATGTCAAAATGCCATCCACCCTCAGATTTCCGACTCTCTCAAAGAAGGGGCAGGAGTGGCCCATCACATATACCCAGCTATAGCAATACTCCTTTCACTGTTTCTGCGCAATCTAGAAGACTCGCCCTGAAATTACTTTAAGGTTTTCTATTATTTGCAATGTTATAGAAAAGTAAATTACTGACTCTCACAAGATGATAAACTCTAAAGAACTTTGTTTTGTTTTCCTTTTTTAATTGAGAATCTTGTTAGCAATACATTAGCATCAATAGAAAAAAACAACCATTTACACAGTAACTGAAAATCCAGCCACTTAAGAAAATAATGTAGAGAAAATAAGCCCTCTCATTTGATTCAACTGAAAAGCCCAGGTTTATCCTGAACTTTAAGAGACTGTGTCCTAAATGGATAATTAGGCATTCAAGTAAAAGGTAAGAGGTTATAAGTGTGAGTTTCTGAGGGATACTGCCCCAAGAAAAATTCAGGAGTAGCCACAATTCTCCAGTTTAACTCCAGCGGTGGGATGTTTCTCGGAAGGCCAGCATGGTTTCCTTTCAAGGAGTTTTGACAATTCATCAGCCTCAGATTCAGGTCTTGTAAAACATTCTTCCACATTAAAAAAGACTTTGTTCCACAAGAATAAGTTTTTCATCGCTTCTCCAGCTTCTTGTATTTGGCTTCTGTGGGGGGTGGGGAGGGAGTGGAGGTTGTATTTAAAGCCGGCTCTTACAAAGGTATTCTTTCATTAGCATTTCCAAACAAATTAAAAAATGTCTATAATATTTTTTAAATGTATTAGCTTCAATTTCATCAGCTGTCCAAACTGTGTCCAAATTGTAGACACACCATAAATGTTACCCGCCACATTAGCTAAGGACAGATATTTGGGTATCTATCCAAATTTCACTGATAGGCCCAGCTTAAGGCAAGAAGTGAAATACACACAACATAGAATAGAGGAGCTTCCACAAGTTCACTATATTCTAACCCTGTCAACAGCGCCTGCTCAGATAGCTCTACCAGGAGGAGTAAGCAAGTCTGCTGCTTACCTTAAGCCACCAGGAGGACAGGAAATTGCCTCTCTAGGCACTGTGCCAGGTATCCTCTGGGAGCCAGACTGGAACTCTCAGAGAGTATGAAGGTATGTTTCACCTTTTATTTACTTATTCCAGGAAAGGAATTTCGAAAGATACGAAGATTTAAATGACCATCAAATGAGTTTCTTAATGGAAAGGATCCCCTTTTTCATTAAAACCTTGATAGCACCTTGGTACAATTCTATATAGTAAGGTTCACAGTGACCATTCAATAAATTAAGTTGTGGTCGATGAAACTGTTAATCACCACCCCCATCAAATCTCAGTGTGCTACAACGCATTCTCTTGATGTAGTCAACAACTGTCAATGATGAAAATAAAATAATCTGTAAATTATATTTAGGATAAAAACAACTTTATTATTTTTAGTCATGGATGTAAGAGCTAGAACCAGTTAGCAAGTCATCAAAACTAAAACTACAGTTTCCTCCTTAAAGAAAAAATAATCCTTTAAGAAGCCCCTTGATTGACTGTTTTTTAAGACATTTGTAGTTATATTATTAAAGATGCTTTGCGCATGCTGAACTACAATTAAGAGTTTAAGCTTTGTAATCAATCAGACCTGGTTTGGAACACAGCTCTTCCTCCTCTATAAAATGGGGATTAAAATCATGCATTTATCTCATAAGTTATTGGGAGGATAATAAAGATAATGTAGGTAAAGCACTAAGAACAGTGCCTGATATATCAAGTACTCAGGAAATGTTATTTTTATTACTACTTCTAATAAAAAATTATTCTCACTAGGTTTTTGTGAAGATTAAAATAGATCATTGTAGGCACATTATAAATGTTAATTACCATATTAGCTACGGTCATACTGGCAGGTACTCTGATTAAATCAAGACAGAAATAAAAAATGGTTACCCAGTTTTTTTGAATATGCATCCAACTTGTAGGCTGCCTGCTCAAGAGCTGCTACCTGCTCCTCAATAACATTGATTTGATCCAGATAAGGCTGTAGTTCCGCATCTTTAAAAAACAAAAACAGACTCCATGTTTACATGGCCTCAACAAGTTGGAGAGAAAAGAGTGAAAAAGTAAGAATGCTAGTTTCTCTCCAGCTCTGCCTAAGACACACAAGGTGGGATGACAGGCTTCCGGTCATCAGCAGGGCAAATACTTTAGAAGACAGTAGCTGGCTGACCAGGCATAACTGTGACCTAGAAAAAGCAAGTCTCTCTCATCCATAAACTTTGTCTCTTTCAAATTCCTTGTTCCTCAAGCAATCATTCCATTAGTGACTCCATTTCTTAGTCTCCCAGACCAAGAAAGAGACAAGGAACACAAATATAAGTTAACAGGAAAATATATTCTACCAGTCTAAATTAGCATTTTCCATTTATTGATATTCTGATTCTTCTGTTTATAGAGTAGTCCCCCTTTTTTTAAATTTCTTGATTTTCGGCGGCAGGAGGGGAGGAGGGAGATTTGTTTTTCCACTTACTAATATATTCATTGGTTAATTCTCATGTGTGCCCTAACCAGGGATCGAACCCACAACCTTGTTGTATCGGATGACACTCTAATCAACTGAGCTACTTGGCCAGGGTCTAGAGTAGTCCCTTATGGATTTCATTGTTAAATCAATTCACCAATTTCATTGTGGTATCAGAATTTGGCCACCCTTTCTGTCCCCCACCCTTTCCAGGAATAAACTGATCAAATCAAGATTCAGAAGCAGAAATAACCATATCACCAAAACATGCTGCTCCTCAGAATGGAAGAAATTCACCTTAACTTTGTGATTCAGTTTTAGAAAATGAGCTCCCTGAGTACAGGGGCCATGTTCCCTCCCCTTCTCCATGGCCCCAACCACAAAAGAACATTTATTACAAACATGTTTAGTTATAAAATATTATTACTTACACTTCTGGTTTAAGTCCTTTAAGTTTCTACTAATGTTTATAGCAATATCTTTCATTTCAAGATACTTCAGGCTGGTTAATTTATTCATATTTTCCAGGAGCTTATAGTCTTCACTGGTGGCTTTAAAACAAACAGAAGAAATGATGCCTTTAATATTTGTCTTATATAATAGAAATGTGGAGTTCAGGGCAGGACCTAGGGCATGTCAAAAGAGCAGCCACTTACGATCTATGACATTTATGCTCAGCCTGTGTATTCAGAATGTCTAAGTAGAAACTCAGGCAACAATCAGCAAAGTATTTAAACCAAGTAGATCCAGAAACTTTGGGGTTTGGGTTAGAAAGGGATATAATAAACTTATGCTCTGGGAAAAGGGAAGTGAAATAATCTTGGTATTCTTACAGTGTGAAAAGATGTACCTGGGGGGCTGTATCATAAATATATATAAAATCAACTAGAACTTCCCCACTTCCTAGTAACTCATTTGCTACTGTGTGATTCTATATTGCATTTTATGCACTGACTTTTCCAAGTCATTTGCCTGTTTCTCATATCCTCAATTCTCTTCCCCACCCCCACTCAAAGCATGTGGTTTCTACTCCAATTTTCCTGAAAGCCAAGCCCACTGACATACGCTGCCCCCCAAGGGGCAGGAGTGCTCCTCTTCCTGCCAAGACAGCTCCTCCTCCTCCTGTGCTCTGGAGCCCCAAACCTTCTACCTCTTCAGGGCCTCTCTTCAATCATCTCCTTTCTTTTATATTTCCAAACTATCTTGAAATATATTCAGGTTTCCTCCAGCCCAAAAGCACTCCCTCCATTTGCCCTCATTTGCTCAGAAAAGCAAAGGAGTTTCAGTGATAACCCCGTTGAAAGAGTAGCTTACACTCACTGCTTCCTCTTTCTCACCCTTCATTCGTGTGAATGCTTGCAGTCTGCCCTCTGTGCCCCCATCCAGAGAAATTACATGCTCCAAGGTCATCAGTGCTCTCCTAACCATATGAAATCCACAGTTATTCTCCTGAACCTCTCTACAGTATCTGACACTATGATCTCCCTCTCTTCCTGAAGTTCTCCCTTGGCTGCTATAGCACTGTATACTGCATTACACTGATTTTTTAATCTCCTTCTAACTGTTCTTTTAGGTTTCTATGACAGATCCTTTTTAATCCAACCTCCTTAACTTTTATCCGTCCTCCACTTTTCTCAGCTGTGACACATGACTAACATTTATATGGGTGGCACATTTCCATGGCATTCCCTTTCAAACTCAAAAAGTCATTTGTACAAGTAAGAATAACAGCTGGGGAAAATTACAATCTGCTTAAAATTAATTTTATTAACGAATCATTTGAAAACCTAGGTACTTTAAATACTGTTACTGAAGAGAAATTAATTGCCCTATACCAGCATTCCCTGAGATTTTAGTCAAGGCCCTCTTACCTACCTCTAAGCTCTTCCTTACAATCTCATCCTGCACAGCCTCAGCTCATAGCACTATGCAGGTGACTCCTAAGTCTGTTTCTCCAGCTCTGATCATTCTTTGGACTCACGTGTGCAACTCACCTGAGTGTCTTGATAACAGTCAGCTGAGTGTCCTGTTAAAATCTAAAATCAGCCAAGCCAAAACTGAAAATATTATTTTCACATTAAACATGGTTCCTCTTTCCAACTTCCCCTATGTTGGTTGATGGTACCACCCAGGTTCAGTAGCTCAAACACACCCATCTTAGGCTGCTCCCATCCCTCAATGCCCACTCTTCAGTAAGTCCTATAACATTCCACTTCTGTAATGTTCTGGCACCCATATGCCTTTCATCAACGCTGTCACAGCATTACTTTTCACCTGAAGTACTGTTCATTGGTCTCTTTTTCCTCTATACCTATACTCCCTACTATCAAATTGGTCTCTTTATTTTCTTTTAAAACTTTACTTATTTTTAGAGAGAGGAGAAAGGAAGGAGAAAGATAGGAGAGAAACATCAATGTGTGGCTGCCTCCCAAGCGCCCCCTACTGGGGACCTCGCCTGCAACTCAGGCCTGTGCCCTGACTGGGAATCGAACAGGCAACCCTTTGGTTCACAGGCCAGCATTCAATCCACTGAGCTACACCAGCCAGGCTCAAGTTACTCTCTTTGAAACAGACATTCAAATACTTAGGAGCTAGCCATACTGTGTAAATGAGTGAAGCAAGTCAGGTGGTTGCATATTAAACATATACAATAACTCACTTCCACAAAGAAATATGCTCTCTCCCACATCTTGGCATACATGGTCTTCTTAGTCTATCATTTATTTTACCAATTTTTATAGAGATATTAGTGCAGAAAATCATTTCTGTACCAGTACTAACATCACAACAATATAAGAACAATGGTAAATGGCAACTGATATTAGGTCTCCTCAGTAAAAGGGAGAACACAGGGAGTCATATGGACAAACTGCATAGCACCACTCCTTTTAAAAGAGGCAGCTGATCGGCTCTAATCAATCACAGCCTTATGAGAATAGGGTGCTAGTATTGCCAAATCTTTAGAATTTTTAAAGAAAAGGCAAAAATCTAGATTTTGGTACTTGGTTTCTCTTGCTCAGAGATAGACAGACAGATAATCAGATGATACAGACTCACAGGCCCCTCTATTGTGCATCAAGCCTTTTCTCACAGATTCTGTCTCCCAAATCTAGCTCACAGCAATTTCCTGTGGAAGTAAAACAATTACTGCTTGTGAGAGGCCACACTGGACCAGACTTCACCTTTTGGACCCTTTTCTGCACACAGATCATGTGTTCACCTGGAAATACACCATGAACTAAACACTTAATCATCTTCCCAAGGGGGAAGTCACCAAATCCTCAGGCCAACCGAATAGGTCCCTAAATCGGCAGGTCACTCACCATCCCCCAATCCCTTTTCTCATTGCCCCAGTAAATACTGCTGTTTTAGCCAAAATACTCACTAATACCACTTCACTTACTAGTCATTTCCCCCATTTTTGGCCAATCATTCCCTTCACAACCCTACTCAAAATACACCTCCCCCAAGGAAGCACTTCTTGATAAATTATTTTTTGTTTTCTCAGCATTAGTCTGCAATATGGAAGCCTCTAGAGTTGTATTAAGTATTCTTATGTGTTTCTAAAGGCAGTTCGTGAACTTCTTCTCCAGGGAAGAAATGGACCTCTTTCCTTCCCATTCATGATGGCCCCAAACTTCCACCAGGCAAGTTTCTCGGCAGGTGGGGTTTGGGAGCACCTCTCAGGTCTCCCCAGACCAAACCACAGCTCCAGCACCGGGTGCACCGTATTACACGAATCAACCCAGACCCCGCCTCACCCGTCAGTTCCCCTGTCAGGTAAGTTGCCATTTTGGAGAACATGTCCCGGCAGAGCTCTGTGATGTCAGCCTCAGCGGGCTCCTTTGCTTCCTCAGCTGTTTCCACGGCGGCATCGTCTAGGTCAGAGGAGAATGAGTAAGTGTCCTGCCCCATACCCGGTCCTGATCCAGCCATAGCATCTGCTCCCCACAACCCTCCACCTGTCTCCATTCCATCAAGTCGGCTAAATTCTCCATGTACCATAATTTCAAGTCCCTGACTTTGTCCCTGCCCAACCTGACACATCAACTCTGCTCGCTTGTACCGGCTTCAGCTCACACCGGATTCGGCGGCCAAACCTTCTCATTCGCCAGGACAGAACAAACACTTGCACACACACAGGTACGCCCCTCTGACACGCCCGCTCCTGCCAGGTGAGCCCCGGCACCCGGGGTCCCAAGCCGGAGTCCCAGGCCTCCCTTTGGACACTTCGTCCGCATCCACGCGGCATACCTCTAATGGACTCCTCTCGTTGACTCCCCGGGACACTTTCGGCCGCCGCTGCCGCCGCCATTCTCAGCTCCGCGCTGCTTCCGGTTCTGCTATGCAAGCGCATGCGCGCCGGGAGTGCGTCGCGCAGCTGAGCCCACCCAAAGCCCTGGGTTCCCAACGCTGCCTTTCCTCTAAGTCTTGCCACCGAATACTGGCTGATAAAGTGTAAGGAAGGATCCGAAATTGAACCTAAGAAAGGCTATCGTGAGTCGATCCACTGCCGAGAGTGGCGATGTCTGAAACTGAGAGTACGCTCATCCCTGAGGACACGCCCTAGAGCAGGGGTCCCCAACCTCAGGGGGTGGTACGGGCGGCACAGCAGGAGGTGAGTTTGAATGTAATGGGCTTGAACCATCTCGAAGCTATCACTCACCCCCACCATGGAGAAATTGTCTTCTTTGAAACCGGTCCCTGGTGCCACAAGGGCTGGGGACCTCTGCCCTAGACAGGGTCAATAGCCTAGTGGGACTCAGGACCTTTGTAGGGGTGGTCTGCTGACCAAAGGCACTTGAGACAGCTTACCCCTCCCCAGATACACTCCGCACCCAAGCTTAGTCACCAAAGACTGGTCTGGGAAGCCATGCTTTCGAAAGTAGTCTCATTCAAGCTTAGAGGAACCTTTAGGTATTGATCCATGAGCTGAAAACTCTCCCTTCCAGTATTCTGGATCAACACCAACACTTTGGCCCCTATTTCTTACGCTGTGTGCTGGCACTTACTTCTCTTAGTTGACACAGCTTTTCTATAAGAAAACTTAGTGAGGATACACTGTGGTTACCTTAACTGCATTTAGCTATTTCACAAGTCTCCGAGGTGTATGTAGTGTACTGATGGGACGGGAGAACAGGGGTGGGTGAAGGGAATGGATAAGAAAAAGAGACTGGGGAGCAAAGGACGGTGCATAAGGAGGAAGGGATAAAGATCACAGAGGAAGGGGATATATAGCAGGTCCTGGGATGCAGACCTGTACACCCAAAATCTGGTGTGGAAGTTTGTGGTCTTATCCCTCCCTGGTTATCCTCCACCTGTACCCTCTCAACCTCCCATGCTCATCAGCTGTCCCCCACCCCACGGTAAGGGGATGACCTTACTCTCTTCATCCTGAGAGCAAGATTTCCTTAGGTCACAGTCTCTGGTCTCTGACAGTACAATCATAGTGCCCACCAGTTCAAACCATTCCTATGAGCAAAAAGTTCTTATTTCAGGACTCCTGGGGCAGGCCAGCTCCTTCACGTTGTCACTGCCTCCACTCCAGACCTCCCAGCGGGGATGAGCTTTCCCTAGCCCAAGGACAAGGATGGCTCACAGGTCCACCTCTTTTCTTCCCCTTACAATCCCAGAAGCAAGTGAAAAGTCCTGATTTTCCTAGGGATTTTTTTTTTTTATTGATATTCACCAGAAGAATCGTGTCAGAGCCCAACACACTTTAGTCCAAAGATCTCTGAATCCTGAGGTCATTTCTTTGCCTGATCCTCCTCAGGCTCCATCTTCGTCCTGGTTTACAGCCTTGTCAGTTCCCAGTGTTCTGCAGAATGTTAGGAGCAGGCTCCTACACTTAGCCTTCAGGCTGGGGATGTCATCGCTCCAACTCCTGCAATATTGTAATCCCCCCACATGAGAAAGTCTCCTCTCCTATATGGCTTCCCCTTTTCTTCTACAGGAAAGCTCTATGGGGAAGACAAGAACCCAATAGCTTCTAGCAGCAGATCTCTAGATGTACAAAGGATAAGTTTCATTTGCAAATAGGAAGACATCTAGATTTTGCTACTCGTGGCTTCTATTTTCTTTTTCCACAAATCATGGCTATCCAGATGCTTGGGGAAGTCATTACCCTCCCTTCCTTTATTCTGTTTGTTATTTACCTTTTTGTTTGTGTAATCACTACAGAAGAGACTGGAAGCTCAGGGAGTGAGTGGCCCAGTGGGAGATATTACTTCACAGAGCTATGCAGAGCTACATAGCTACACACAGAAACACCGAGTCACAAGCCTAAGCATGATGCCCAGTCACACAGAAAAGAATTGGCTCAAGAGGCCAAATGCAGGGTAGTACTCGGAAGCAGCAGTGGTGGGAACTGTTGCCCTAGAAGTGGAGGGCATTGCAGAGGGGGCTTCTGGGGAGGCAGTAAGAAAGGAGCCTGCTGTCTCATGCTTTAGGACCCCCTCCCCAACCACTGTGTGCCCACCCTGGACTCCCCAGGGGGCTGGAGTCACAGTTGGGGCTGGCTGCAGGTGCTCCCAAATGCCTGTTCTCCCTGTTGGAAGAAAAAAAGGGACAGACAGGTTATTAGAAAGAGGACTTTGTGTCCCAATTCCCTTTTATCTGGATCTGATTGTCCAAGCCCAGACCATCTCTTAGAGGCCAAGGCAGACCTCAGGCCAGAGCAGCCGCCTGTAGACATTCTCCGCACCCCACCTTCCCTTATACACTGAATATTGTGAAGAACATGTGGCCCCAATAGCCTGAAAACAGATCTCAAAAATGTTTTGCCTCCCCGCACCACCCCTCCCCCCCCCGCACCGCCCCGAGAGGAGCAGATGGTAGAATTCAGCTGTTGAGAGCCAAGAGGATCCAGGTGAAGAGTCACTCACCATGCCTGGGGAGGGAGCCAGCTGCCCCTTCCTCTCCAGCATTTTTAGCTTTGAGCCCACAGCATCAACCTGGGCCATGACTCCTTCCAGGACAGTCTCCAGCTGCCGAACTCTCCTTGTGAGCCTGTGCAGGATTTGAGAAAGACCAAGGAAGCAAAAAGATGTGTGTTAGGGACCAAGTGTCTACAGGGGAGGGGGACAGAATGGTATGTGTCTGGATGGGAGCAAGGAAGGTAATACCCAGCCTTTAAGGATAATTAAAGGGGGACAGAAGTTCTTCCGGGGCTAGGACAGGGGATTAGATGATTGTGAAAAGGAGCTCAAGGTAGGATATTTAAACACAGCTCTGGGTCCCTGGCTGCACCTACGTGTCGAATTCTTCTCCTGAAACCCAGCCACCTGCTCCAGTAGCCTCTGGACCCGACTTGCCTGGTGGACTGTTCACAATGGATCGGCCCAGGTCCTCAATCTCAGCATTGAGGGCCACCTAATCAGGAAGTCAGAAGTCAGAGAGGAGAAGATGACTCTTGGAAGCCATCAGTTCTGGTTCTAATGGGCTCTCGGGGACAGGCCTTGGACACCAGTTCCTGCCCTCACACTCTGGAGGCAATGGGATGACGGTAGCAGTGCTAAACACAAAGCTGGCCCAGCCCCTGGGAGGTAATCACCTCCTGAAGGAACAAAGCACAAGCTCCTCGAGACCTTGATCAATGAGGTGTTCGCTAGAGGCCAACTCAGTTTGGGAGAGGGCGAACAACACCAGAGTTCCTTGCACTGTCTCTCCTGCCCTGGACTTTTTGGTCAATACTAGATAGGCATGAAGTAGGAATAGCAGGGGCAGCTAAGGATCAGAGTTTTAAAATCCCAAGAAGAAGGAATTATCAGGGATTCTTCAGGGTCCTTTTTCCCCTAAAGACTCTTTCAGAACAATGGTTCTCAATCTTGGCTATGCATTGGAATCACCTGGGGAGTTTTAAAAAGTACTGATTTCTGGTCCCCCAAATCCCGCCCCTCCCCCACAGAGATTCTGGTCTAGGGTGTGCGGCCTGAGTATGAGGATTTGTAAAAACTCCTGGGTATTCTGATGTGCAGCAATTTGAGAGCCACTATTCTAGAGAGCTCTTTCCTGCCCACCTGTTGCAGGGTTTTCAGTCTGCATTTGTGTTCTGGGCTTGTTGGCAGGGAGGGGAAGGTGAGCAATTTCCTTCTACTGCCTCTCCACCAACCAGCTGGGCTCACCCTCTCCTCTTCCAGGTCCTGCCTCATTTGTTCCTGCTCCTTCTCATCTAGGACACGATTCCCATCTTGGTCAAACCTGGTAAAGGTAGCTGTGAGCTCGGTGATCTCATGCTCTGCGTGCCCCAGTCTGAGGAGAACAGGATGATGAAATGATTTCTGATGTGCTGTGGCTGTGATCTCTAGACTATGGACTCCCTGCTCTTTTAGCCAGACACAGGCAAGAGTCATTCTCTGGGGAGGAAGGGGACCACATAGGAGAGCCAGGATCCCTAGGGCCTAGCAATTTTTCCCCCAAGAAATCACTTGACTCTATATCTTTCATCTCTGCCTCCTGCTAACTAGGTTTGGATCCTTGTGACCTCCTATAGGGGTTAGTGCAAAATCTCTTTGCCTCCAAATACCCTGCCCTACACTCCCTCAGCTTCCCTTTTACTCCCTACCTGAAATCCATTTTCTATAATGCAACTAGAGTAATTAATCTTCCTAAAGTGCACGTCTACATATACAATACCCCTTCTCTGCTTAAAATGCTTCCTGGGTATCCTGTTCTTTGGATAGAGTAGTGGTGTTTGAGGCTTTTCCCACTGTGGCCCTTGCTCATTTCTATGACATAGAATGACATAGCATTATCTCCACCTACGTCCTACCTTTCATTGGATGCCTTAGCAATGATCAACTACATATTACTCAGTGTCTGACCTGCAGCTGGTGTTTACAACATATTTCTTCAGTGTTTGTTAATACATTTAACTGCAAAGCTGAAAGAGAGTGGCTAAGGAAGTGGACCAGTGTTTGGGGGATGCATAGAACCAAAATTAGAGTTTTGTGGGAGTGAGGACTATATCCAAAGATCGGGGAGTCATACTACATTAGTCCTAAGAGATGGTTCAACAAGGTCCAGAACATTATAGAACATGGACATAGACCTTGAAACCAAGGGGAGTGATTCTGAAGGACAGGATCAGAGACCTGTAGGTGAAGGTCAAAGGCCTATTAGCCAAGGTCAGAGGTCCATAGGCCAAGATCAGAGGCTTATAGGCCAAGGATATATGATTGAGGGTCAAGCACTTAAAGAACTAAAGTCAGAGAAATCGGATCCCTGATTGCTCACTCCCTTAAGGTGTTTGTGAAATCCTTGAACTGGATCTCCTGCTCCCCACCCTGCAGGACCTTCTGCACATCCGAAACCTGTTCCTTCCTGAGACGCAGCCTCAGCAGGGTCTTGTTGTAGCCCTGGAAGGAGGAGGAAACAGGTACAAGTTCCCACAGCCTCCTCCTCATCCCTCACCCCCACCCCGGTACACAGGACGACATGCTTTCAGGCTGTCAAGTGCATGTGTGTGTCCTGTCCCTCTCAATCAAATTGAAAGCACACAAATTCAAATTGAAAGCACACAAGGGCACAGGCCCCGACACTAGTCAGGAACAGACCAGGACACAGAGCCTGGGCCCTGGGCCCTGGGCCCTGATCTAGGTATGCAGCTTAAAGAGATTGAATAGTTACCTGTTTCAGGAGGTCAGATATCTGTAGCTCATCCTTCTGTCCTGCTAACTCCTCTTTGACCTCTGAATATGTGTCATTGATGATGGCAAGGAACATGTTCTGGAGGATAAAGCAGGGATGTGGGTCCTCACCCCCAGACTGCCAGCACTGAGCCCACTGACCCTATTAATGTTCTAGATACATGTTCTAAAGGGGTCAAAGCATTCAGCCGCAGCTCTGCAGCCCACTCACCCCTGCATGTCAGAGTCCCCGGAGCCCAGCCTTTCAGCACAGGCCAGTTAGCAATGGATCATGCTTACTCATCAACCTGGTGTCCTCACTCAATGACTGTAATAAGCTGATCAGAAAAATACCCCAACATATGCCACAGACCCCACCAAGCACTGAAGCCAGAAACTTTTTTAAGGTGTCAGTATAATTGTGCTCTCTTTATCATCCATCCCTAGTCTATATATATCCCCACCCATTGATCAAAGTTTTGCTACTTTGTTAATAAAATTGAAACCCAGATCTTTCATTGTTGTCAGGAAGAGAGAGAGTAAGTACAGAGCAGTGGTAGCAAAAATAGCCATCAATCCCCAGAGGAAGGGGAGGTTTGGAGAACAGATGTAGAAGCTTCCAGGGGCTGGCACTTCTCATAAGGCATTTTTCTCTCCCTTTCCATCCTTGGGGGACAGGGGTTGGAGGTTAGTGAGGGGGCCTGCATGTTCCCTTACACTGTGCAAAATACCTGCCCGTGTTGACCACTCTGACCAACCACATTAGCCAGCTCTCAGAGCTCCACCCCCCACACACTCCCCACCCTTGATTTGAGAAACCCATTGTAACCCTGAATGAAGAACAGCATGGGGTGTAAGAACCCCACCCTGAAGACCCTCTACATCTCCCCCCTCAGGTTCCAAATCCCCACCTCTCAGAAGGACCCTTACCAGGAGCACGAAGAAGACGAAAAAGACATAGGTGACAAAGTAGGCAGGCCCCAGGATGCGGTTGGCATTGTCAATAGCATTGTAGTCAAAGTCCCCGAGGATGATCCGGAACTGAGTGAAACTGAGAGACCAGGGACTGGGATTCACCCAGAGCCTAACCATAACCCTGACCCCAACCCACACCCTCATCCCACTTTCCTAACTGCTTTTCGGTGGACTCAGAAAGATTCCTCCTTTCACCTCCAACCCAATCTGATAGAGACAGAGTGAGGTGCACGGATACTTGAGCACAAGCATCAGAGCCTCTGAAGACTCTCACACAGATGCTTTAAGCACAGATGTGCCCATACGAATATGCGCCAAGGATACAGAGACGCACAGAGCTGGAGGGTAAGGGGCCAGGGAGGAGTGAGAGGGACAGGACACACACATGCACTTGATGAAAGTGCTAAAGTTTTCCACTTGGGTCCCAAAAAGCAGGTAGCCGAGCTGGGCGTAGGCAAAAAAAACAATGAAGAACATGACAGCGAAGCCCAGGATGTCCTTGGCGCAGCGGGCCAGCGTGGAGGAGAGCTGAGTCATGGTTTTGTTGAAGCTGATGTACTTGAATATCTGGTGGAACCATGATGAACCAGGCAATTAAGGAAGAAAAGAGAAAAGCTTTAAACAATCTACTCCAGGCAATGGAGGCCCCAGGAATTGCCACACCAGACAAGGAAAATGAGACAAGTTTTGAGGAAGGGAGAATGAGTGCCCCGGGGTGAAGGTGGGGGTGGGGAGTCCCAAGGTACCTTGATCCAGGCAAAGAAGAGGTTGACCGCGTTCATGTTGTTGTACTGTGTCTGCCAGAAGGCGAGGAACTCGAAGTCGGCATATGTGTTTGGCTGCTGCAGGAGCTTCCCCATCAGCCTATTCACCTCAAGGGTTCGGAATATGTGGAAGCCCACAGCCAAAACAGAGAGCTGTCATCACAGGGGTTGGGGCGTCAGAGAAGTCAAGGGGGTCCCAAGGGAAGTTCAGTGATGAAGTCACGGGGGTAGGTAAGACAGGTGGGAAACAAAACATCCTTTGCTGCTGAGTTATTGACTATCCCACGTTCATATAGAACTGGATGGGATTATTGGGGAATATCTTAAAGCCCAAGAGAAGGTTCTGGGGCAGGGGTAAATACCTAGGTTGTAAAGGGCTATGGAGAGGTGGAGCCAAGGAATTTTATTTCCCCTACCACTTCCCAGCCTTGGTCAGGAAATTAATGTGTCCTGTTAAGAGGAAGAAGACAAATGAAAAGAGGCAGGATATTTTAATATAAGAGAAAAGGCAGGAGCTTCAAGGGGATAGATCATAAAGGCAAGAGACAGAAGAGGAACAGAGTATCAAGTACATAAAGAAAGGAACAGAGCCTGGGTCACAGACTAGAGGGAGAAGGGGTATGGGAGACAAGGCATTCCCAGGGCTGAGCCAGGGAAATGCCAGCCTCCTGCTTAGAGAGCTGTTACACACGCATTTGACCAGATGTCATAAGGAGAACTTGGGACTCCAAAAGGAATAACTTGGAGGCCCTATCAGGGTGGATCCCCCATCTCCTCCCAATATGTCCCAAGTCCAAGGTATCTGGTCCTCACCAAGATGACCACCAGGTCCAGAATGTTCCAGATGCTGCTGAAGTAGCGAAGTCTGTGGATGTGGAGCTCCAGGATCTCCTCCACCACATAGTAGAAGATGAAGATGCAGAAGATGATCTCACAGCCAACAATAAAGAAGTCCCAGTTGCTGACATAGCGAATCAGCTTAACTGTGCGGATTTGCCAGGATGGGACGGCACCTCCTGTAGCTGGAAACTCCACCACCAGTCTGCGGGAGGAGAAGTTCAGTGGGGCCTGGGCTGGGACAGTTCCTCCCATCCCCACCCCTCCCCATCCCTACCACAGGATACATGTTTAGGAAAGGGTCCCAAGCAGAGGAGAAGGGAACCAAGAACCATGGATGGAGGGATGCGGTAAGTAAAGGGGACCCACCTTAGAACACAGAAAAGATTGATGTTGGCGTTGTAGACCGAGAAGTCGATGAAAACCACCCGAGTGCCCCTGTCGAGCCACAAGGCCTCCTGAAGTTCCCGGAGTGTCTCTGCACTGCCCTGTCGGGATCCAGGAAGGTCCAGATAGTAGCCACCTCCACTGTAGCTTGTGAGCTGCCCCCAGTGAGAGGAGCCCCCCAGCTCATCCTGCGAGTGGTATGTCCACCTGCCAAGGAAGAAGCCCTCTGAGCAGAGGTCTGAGCCAACCTAAAGCTGATCTCCCAAGGCAATGGCAGTACTTCATGGAGTACTTATCTGGGCTTTACACTTGCACATGTATTACACATACCTATCACAGGTATGGATATTTCATATGCATTATCTTGTTTGATAACAGTTGTTTGAGAACTGAGGGTAAATATTATCCATATTTTGCAAGTGAGGAAACCAAGACCTCAGAAATACCTGAGATTCTCCAGCTTGCTGGTGGCAGAATTGAAACTCCAATGTAAATCTCATTTTTCATGACATCCCCCAAGACTGTGAATGACAAGCCCAAGCCCCAGCCTGAGTAGGGGAAGCACCTGGCCCATACAACCCAGAAAAGACCCTTTGTGCTCTTGTGGTTGTGCGCCGGGCTGTGCAATCCCATGACTGTTCTGATCACAAACTTTCTGTCCTTATTTCTTCCCCCTTCTTTCCTGTCCTTTTCCTCTTTCTTCCCTAACGTCATCCACCCTTGGTCCCTTGCTGCTCTCTCTATCTGTCCCAAGGGTTAGACTTCCAACCACGACTCACAGCAGTGTCAATGCTTCATCAATTCTCGATGCCCCCAAGGGACTCTGGCCAAGAAAAAAATGCTTTCTCTGGCAGGACTGCGTCCAGAGCAGGCCGACATGACTGTGGCCTGTGTGTGAAAGTATGTCCGCAGGCAACGGTTCTGTCTGCTAATGCGCCTTCCCTGTTCCTGGGAGACCCGGACCACCACCCCACTTCCCCTGGTGACACCTAGGGCTCTTCTCTGCTTCCCCCTAAGGCTCTGTAGAAGTGGTTTCCAAGCCTTGGGATGGTGTCAGGCTCAGAGGGACAAGCTCTGTGACTTTCCTGGGGGACTCACTCACGCTGTGCCATTGAGGGGCCCAAAGGGGAGCTGCTCTTCCTTGTCCTGAGAGTAGACATCATAGCAGCTCAAAATGTCCTCGCGGAAGTCCTCGTGCACCACACAGGAGTCGTTGCGGACCCTCAGCTGCCTCAGCCTTGGCACCCCCAGCAGCAGGTTCTCATAATAGATGAAAGAGTGGGAGCCGTGGCCCAGGCTCTGATTGTTGTACCATTTGGTCCAATACAAACCGTCCAGTAGTGGGCCCTGGGCAAACTAGACCACAAGAAGGGTTAGGCCTGAGCCAGCCTCATCCTGACCCCTACCTTTAGAATGACCTTTGCCGTTACTCCCCAGCCACCCCCACCCTCAGCTTGTCCCCAGGTTACTTTTGTTGGACTCCTCAGCTGACTCATGAACCTTGATCAGATCTTGAGCTACTCTTTATTTAAAATGTATTTAGTTCAGCCTTACCCCCAATTTCCAATACTGGTCTAACTACTGGCTTGACATTCTGATCATAATCCTGATCTCTCACCTACCTCCATCTTAACTCTAGTGTGACCCATGAATTCTTTCCTGACCCTTTAACTCAGCCTAATTCTGTAATGTCCTGGTCTCTGGATATGGCCTGACCCACTATCCAACATCCCTGAACCTTGGCCTGTGGCCTCATCCTTCAGGCCATTGAGAAGGACAGGGGATGGGTAGAGGTAATCTCATACTCACATCCCAGAAGTCCGCCATGCTGCTGATGGCCTGGAATGAGACTCTGGTGTCTGATGAGGTATGTAAGAAGAGCTCAGACATCACTTTGGTGTAGTAATAGGCGCTGGAGCTTGTCATTCCGTAGGTCACTAGAAACCAACCCAAGAGGCTATGTCTTGCTCATTGTTCCCATCTCCACACTCCATAGCGGGGAAAACAGGAAATCCCATTGCCCTGGGGCTAGAGATGCTACCTAGATGGGAGCCCATCAGACCCATCCCCTGGAGTTGACTGGGGAGGCTGATGGTGGCATTGGGGAAATCAGGGACTACATTAAGGAAGAGTTGTGGCTACAAGGTCTCCTGCTTTCCTCCCAACTCACCTCAGAAAGTTTGAACTCCACTTAGTAATTGTCTCTTGACATTGTCATTCTGAAAATTCACTTTTCCTGAACCAGCTTAACTTCCTAGTTCTTACTCCCTGGAGCCAAGAAATTTTCACCTGCATCAGGTAGTGCTTCCTTTTATTTGTCTTACAGTTATGCGTTTGGAAAGTGCCTCCAAATTCTAGAGTACTCCAAGGCCCTGGCCACACACCTTATAGCAGAGATGTGGTCTCCTGGGCTCTAGAGTCAGTGACTCTGCAGCCTCGGGAGGAGGAGGTAAGCATGGTACCTCTGGCCCCAGTGCTTCCTGATGGGCACAGTTGACTCCTGAGAGAGGAACTCAAAGCATCCCCAGATCAAAGAAGACCTGGCCTTTGCCCTGAATGGCTGCACCTTCCTCAACCATCCTGAGAAAAACACCCAGTCTAAAGGAGGGCTCTCAAGGGTAGGTATATGTTTCCCAGTTAAAATGCAGAATTTGAAGATTATAAGCCATTTATTTTATAGATTTTCTCCCTCAATTTAGATTTGTCTGATGTTTCTTTGTGTTTCAATCCAGGTTATACATTTTGGTGAGGAATATCAAAGGCACTAATATCTAATGTTAATTTTGATTCCTGTTAAGGCAGTGTCTTCCAGCTTTCTTCAATGTAAAATTACTATTTTCCTCTTTGTAATTAATACATATATTGTGGGTAAATACTTAGAAACTATGTCAATATCTTGTTCCTCATCAATTTTCAACCTACTAGTTTTAGTGTCCATTGAGGACTTTTGCCTTATGAGCGTCAAGGTGGGATTTGCTGAAACCATCATCCCTTCTGCATTCATTAGTTGGCACTGTCTTTAGGGAGAGCGTTCCCTTATTCCTCATTTATTTATTCATTCATTTACATATGTCAGTATAAACTCATGGATTCTTTTCTTCTGTAGCATATAATTTGCTAATATTGTGATTTATTTCATTACCAAATATTTTAGCTAGGTCATGAAGAACAAAGACTGAAGAACTGTTGTTGATTAAAAGTGATTAAAGAAACATGAAAATTAAATGCAATATGTGCATTTAGGTAGAATTATATCCTGAACCATACCTTTTTTTTCTTTTGCTATAAAAGCTATTAGTGGAATAATTGGTGAAATTGTAATAAGGTCTGTTCATTAGATGATAATACTGACTCAACGATACTTTTCTGACTTTTATAAAAGAACGTCCTTGTGTTCAGAACATACACATTAAAGTATAGGAGTAAAGGGGCATTTTGTCTGCAATTTACACACAAACAATAGTATGTGTGTATAGGTAGAGACATAATGGTAAAGGAAAAGCAAGCATGGTAAAATGTTCATATTTGGGAAATCTGGGTGAATGTATATAAGAATTCTTTGTAATAGTCTCACAACTTTTCTGTAAGTCTGTAATTCCATCAAAAAAAGTTTAAGCTGGGTCGGTTGGCCTCTTTTGAGCAATTCCCTTGAGGAATTTTTCTTTTCAAATCTTGAGCTATATTTTTTCCCACCACCCCATCTGGAAAGGGCATGACTTGGAGGAAAAGGGGGCCATTGTGGCCTCATATTAGACACAAGCCACATCATACTTTTCCAAGGGGGAAATCAGCAAAGAAGAAAGCTTATTATTTCTTCAATTTCCCCATTCCATTCAATGAAGTCGAAAAAACGACTTGACTTCTCTTTAAGCCAAAACTGTGGTTACCTATCCTAAGTATCTGGAAGACTTGATTCAACTTTTCTAGTTCTGGAAAATGGAGGGAAAACAAACTTCCCTCTGCTAGGAGCCCATTCCATTACATGGTTAGAGATGATGGCAATGAACTGAACTTTTCCTAATGACATAGGCTGATTAAATTGTTGCACTTTTGGACGGCCACTAGGTGGTACTCATTGCCATATCTTTTTCTCTTCTCTAATTCTCCAAATCTGTCACTGCTCCGAATCAACATTGCTCTGAACTGGCTGTCAACCCTTCGAGGCATAACATCTCTGATTATTATCCAAGACAGTAAAGGCTATGTATCATGAGACAAATGGTGTCACCTGGGCAAATGCCCACCAACACTCAGAGTACCTATAGGTTGACATACCTATTTTATGTAATCCTACAACAACCCTATGGATTAGATGTTATAATTATTACTCCATTTTCCAGCCTCAGAGAACTGAACCTCTTGACGCTAGTGCTTTTGAGTATGGCACAGACTCCTCACAGGCATCCATCTCACTTCTGAGAGTGTCAGCAAAGGACTGAGGAGCACATGGAGGTGATTCCTGCAACGGGCGGTGGCTGACCATCCTGGTTCCTTCCTTTAAAATCCAGTGAAGGAGTGGAATTGCTCTTTGGGTTTCAAAATGTGACACTAGACCAGAGAATGGATGGGAGCTGAAGGAGTCAGAATCTGAGTCAACATATCAGATGTCCGTATGTCAGAATATTTCTATCTTTTTCATGTAGTGAGGGCCTCATTCCAGAAAGTGTTCAGACACAGGGCAGTGACTGCGTGAGGATGCTATGAGGGGGGTTCAGAGACCAGGTGATGGTTTCACCACCCAACACAGAGCATCTGCTTGTTTTTCTTCTTTTGGACAGAAATTAAGTTCTCCTGGACACACCAAATCATGCCTTTTAACCTTGTCCTCATGTATTTACAGTTGCTGAAAAAGAACAATTTTTTACTATTTATTGATACTTATTATTCACCAGGCTTTGCATACATTGTCTCCTATAATCCTGAAGAAAAAAAGACCCCTCTCATAAAGTAGGAACTACTATTTGCATTTTGTGCGGATAACTGAGATCCAGAATGTTATGAAATAACTTGTCCAAAGATTGTATAGCAAGCAGGTAGAGCCCGACTTCAAACCTGGGTCTGCCTTACTCCGAAGACCATGAGTTTCGCCGCCACTCTACGTTACATTAATATCTCTCTCTGAGTAGGGACTCTGATTCTCCTTCAGAAAAATCTATGCAAATGGTCAGGATTATACAAGTTTATGTGGTGTTCTTATAAGAAAACTGTATTTGAAGAGTTTAATATCCAGATTGCAAAAGATCACCATCTTAAAAGAAATTTCAACTTGTTCATTCTGGATGGAAATGGATAATTGTATAGAAATCTGTATCAAGAATCATATTCAGACACAGATGAGTCCCAAAGGAGGAAAAAGAAATCACATGCACAAAAGTGTTAGCTGGGTTATTTATAACATCAAAAAATTGCAAACAACCTGAATGTCCTGTGGACAGGCAATGGTTAAGTAAATTATGATATCATTGAGCCACTTAATGGAATATGATACAGCCACTGAAATGGTAATAAAAACAGAATGCAAAATTGTGTCAACACTATCATTACAATTAAATATTTTTTCAAATACTAAGAATGTAAAAACTTGAAGGAAAAATAAAATTTTTAATGGAGTATAATAAGTAGATTTTATTTTTCTTTATTCCAATGGAATTCAATTAATTAATCAATAATATAAAAATAATAAAATGATTTTAAAAATCTTTCTATCTCTTTGTTTCCAAGTTATAGGCTGCAATTTCCAGGTGCTGGATGCTGTACTGAACTTTGTGACTGCTTTGCTAAGATCCTCCATCTGATATATGTTGCCAGAAGCTGACTCCAACCCTGGCCTCACTAATCCACAAATGCCCCTCCCTTGACACCATTACAAGTTCAGAGAAAAACGGTGCATGTAAGCCATTGCAGACCAAGGAGTCACGAAGAGAGATTTCTGGAACCTCTTAGGATCTTTTTTTCTCATATTAGAAATGATTGAGAAAGCGCCCGAAAACTGGCCTTAGGATGAAGGTGATAGTGCAGCTGGTAGAACTGAATAACAAACAGACCTGTCTTCTATAATGCCATTAAGCCCCTGGATTGATCAGTCCTGAACCTTGCCCTCCTCTGACTTTCACCACCAAGACAAGCGATTTTCAATTTTTTTCATCTCATGGCACATAAAATTACTAAATTTCTACAGCATGCCAAAAAAAAATTTTTTTGCCAAACTGACAAAAGAATTAGCTATAATTTTGATTCATTCACACTGGATGGCTATTGTTGTGTTGGCTCTTGTCATTTTTTTTTTAATTTGACAATCAAAGGGAAAAGAGGTCGGTGCTCCTGACTAAATAGTTGGATATTGCATGTTTTAAAACTTCCTGTGGTCCACCCGTGCACCACGGCACACCAGTTGAAAATTTCAGACCTAAACAATAAATCCATTGTAATGCAAGCTAGTTTTCACTGAGTTTTACTTCACTGTAACACAGTTCTTAGTTATATGGGAACCATGACATTTTTTAAAAGATTACATTATTTATAATGAAAATGGAGCTAAAAAATTTTCTGTTACTGTCTGAACATGTTTAGAGGATAGTAGATAACTTTAGCATGTGTGCCAAAGTCTACATTAATTAAAGTTATCACCCTATATTAAATTATCACCCTATAATTAACCTTATCACTCTATATCAAAGGGAGCTTGGTGACCAAGCCAAACTATGATGATATAATATTATAGGAACATATCTACCATTAATTCCTCAAGGCTCTCCAAGCTTTATTTCTGGGTAAAGCAGACCTCTAGGATATAATGAAATATATAGTCTAGAATACACACACACACACACACACACACACACACATACACACACACACTGCAACTAGGTATGTATGTGTATACATGTGTTAATAAACTCGTAGATCCCTACTCCTAAAAATTTCCCTTATAGAATGAGGGTTATGAAAGGATTTTCCGAGAAAAATCAAGATGGCAGAGGAGTGAGTGGAAGTCACACTGACCTCCTCTGAGGACCAACCTGGAATTACACCTAAATTGTGGAGAAATCACCTGGCACAAACAGCTGAACAATAGTGAGAGAGGAGCCTTATAACCTCAGAGACAGAAGAATCAGCTTTACGAAATAAGCCAGGGGGCGAAAGACAAATACCATATGATCTCACCTATAAGTGGAACCTAACCAACAATGCAAAGAAGCAAGGAAAATATGACCAGCAACACTGAAAGGAAAAGAAATCAACAGAGACAAGAGGGAAGGGGCGGGCAGGGAAAGGGAAGGGAAGGGGAAAGTCAAGGAACACATAGCAAGGACTCATGGACAAAACCAAAGGGGAAGAGCTGAGGGAGGGAAGGTGGGAGGGGGCAAGGGAAAGAGGTGGGGGGAAGGCAGAGACAAATGTATTTAAAAAGTAAATAAATTAATTAAAAAAAAAAAAAAAAGAAAGAAGAATCAGCTTTAGCACAACCTAACTGGTAAGGAATGTGGTAGAGACTCGAGAAGGTGGGCAGGGTGCCCACAGGCAGTAGCACCAGATATTAAAAGGGCCAGTTGGATCCCCCTGAGAAGAGCAAGGTCTAAACCAAAAGCAGGAATCTCCAGCCTACATCAGCAGAGCCCAAAAAGTACACAGAAAACAGCCAGCTGTGAAAAATGGCAGGGTTGCTCTCTGCTAGAGACAGGCGGCTGGAGACACAAAGACCAGTTTAAAGGACCAACACATAAATTTCTATTTGCAGCCACTTACCCTGGACTGCGGCAAAGGTAGGGGCAGAATGGGCTAGAGACACCTGAGGAGAGAGTGGGAAAGGAGGCTTTGGGGAGAGAACTGAGAGAGTAGCTGGTAGGATCCTGGTGCTGACTCATCCCCCATGTGCCAGCAGCCATCTTGCTCAGGCAGAGACCATGGCCTCTGAGCGGCAGCAGCATCAGAGGACCCAGTAGCCCTGCTCCCATGTGGGATTCTGCCCCGCCCTGTGCTGTCTAAGATGCCTGCTGAGTGCAGAGTGACTAGATTAACAGCTGAAGGAGACAGCCACAAACAGTAGATTCCTGGAAGTCTCAAACAGACTGCCCAAGGTCAGACAGGGACAACCTCTGACATCATCAGAGGCAGATCCAGAAAGTGAAGACAGCGATCTCCTACCATAAAAGTTCACACCACAAAGTCAGGAAATCAACACAGATCGATTTAAGAAGTAGAAGCAAAAAAGAAGAGTCTCATAAATAATGGGAAGACAAAGAAATACCCGCCACTCAAAGGGAAAGGAAGAATCCCCAGAAAGAGAACTAAATGAAATAGAGGCAAGTAAACACTTAGATATTGAGTTCCAAACAATGGTTCTAAGGAAGCTCAATGAGCTCAGTGAGCTCAGAGAGAACTACCAAAAACTACAGAGAAACTACGAGGAACTTACTGAAAATTATATCAGCATGAAAAAGGACATAGAAACTATCAATAAGAGACAAGAGGAAACGAAGAATACAATTTCTGAATTGAAGAACACAGTAGAAGGAATCAAAAGCAGGCTAGATGAAGCTGAGGACCGAATCAGCAAGCCGGAGGATAAGGTAGAAAAAAGCTCCCAGAAAGAGCAAGAAAATTAAAAGAGACTCAAAAAGAATGAAGAGGCATTGAGGGAAATGCAGGACAGCCTGAAACATAATAATATCTGTATAACAGGGACACCAGAAGAAGAAGAGGATGAGGAAGGGATAGAGAACCTGTTTGAAAAAATAATGATGGAAAACTTCCCTAATTTGAGGAAAGGAAAAGTCACACAAGTCCAGGAAGCACAGAGGGTCCCATTCAAGAGGAACCCAGTGAGGCCCACTCCAAGACACATCATCATTAAAATGGCAAATATCAAAGACAAACAGAGAATCCTAAAGACAGCAAGGGAGAAAGAGAGAGTAACATATAAGGGGGCCCCGATACAGCTAGCAGCTGACTTCTCAACAGATACACTGCAAGCCAGAAGGGAATGGCAAGAAATATTCCAAGTCATGAAAAGCAAAGGCCTGCAACCAAGACTGCTCTACCCAGCAAGGCTCTCAATTAAAATGGAAGGTGAAATAAGGAGTTTCCCAGACAAGAGAAGGCTAAAAGAATACACCTTCACCAAACCAGCACTGCAAAATATGCTAAAGGGGCTGCTTTGAGATGAAGAAAAAGAGTCTGTGAATACCCAGTTCCTTTTACAGTTGCCAATACTTGATATTACCAATATTTTTTAATGTGTATTAATCTGATTGTGACAATGATGTGTTGCTTTGTTACTTTATTATTTGTTGAAACAAAACCTGTTTCTGTATATTTCTTGCCTATTTCTATGATTTTTAAAAGCTTTAAATGACTTTTTGGTATTCTTTATCCATTTATTAATTAAAGGTTTGTAGAATTTTTTTTCCCTAAAAAACCCCCACAACAACTATTAGTCCTTTTTGGATGTGTGGCAAATACTTTCCCATTCTATTACTTGTCCTTTGATTTTTTTATATGCATATTACTCTATAGTCTTAAATGTTTAATATAGTCATATTGTCAATATTTTACTTTATATCTTCTGGGTTTGAATATTTTACTTCAGGGTAAGAAAAATATTAGTTTTTATTTTCCTCTAAAACATTTTGATTTTTAACTCACCTGAATATTTTTTGTATAATGTGTGAAATAGGGCTCTATATTTGTTTTATTTCAAGTAATAGTGGTCCCTGCTCCTTATTTGTTGAATAAGCTTTATTTTACCCATTGATGTGAAATATCAACTTAATCATATATTACATCATTAGACAGATATATATGTTTGTTTCTAGAATGCTCATTTTATTTCGTTGATCTACTTGATTATTTCTGTGCTGGGGTCATGTTGTTTTAATTGCTGAGACTTCATAATGATTTTAGTTTTTTAAATATTTTATAATTGACTTTGACATTTAAAAAACAAATAAAGTCAATCAGCATTTAAAAAAGAAAAAGGAAGGAAGGAAGGAAGGGGGAAGGAAGGAAGGAAAGAAGGAAGGGAGAAAGAGAAAGAAAGAGAGAGAGAAAGGAAGGAAGAAAGATGGAACTCCTGCCTATTGTGACGTGGATGGAACTGGAAAATATTGTGCTAAGTGAAATAAGCCAGTTGGTGAAAGAAAAATACCATATGATCTCACCTATATGTGGGATTTATTCAACAAAATAAACTAACGAACAAAATAAACTACAGGCAAGGAAACAAGAAGAAGACTGAAAGTGATCAGAGGAGGTGGGGAAAGAGGACAATGGTGGAAAGAATGGGAAGGGACTAGACAAAGAACATGTACGAATGTCCCACGGACGTGGACAACAGAGTGGGAATTGACTGTGGGAGCAGGCGGGTGGGGGTGGGATGGGTGGAGGACGGTAAAGGGGGGGAAATTGAAACAACTGTAATAAACATGATTTAAAAATTAAAAGAAAAAAGAATGAGGGTTACTATGGATTTTAAGGGAGGCAGATATAAGAAACAGTCAAAAGAAAAATAGCTTCAGTTTTTTGACATTGCTTTTACCCATTATGATATTTCATGTCTCTTACATAAAATCCAAGAAGACAATCCTTCCCAGAGTTAGCATCTCCTTATTAACTAGCCCGCTGTTTCTCTTTCAATAAGGAGAAATGTGTGACTTGTGTTTTCTTCTTTGCTTTGGCTGCCAGAAACCGTAGGCTTTTGTTCTCATTGGCAATACTTTTGTTTATCTTAAGTTTTCTGGTATAATTTATCTTCCTCCACTCTCTTTTCTGCCTTCTTTTGCTATGTCTTTTTAGTATAATTTAATGGAATATATTCTACTGTACCTGTGCTTTTTAATGTAAATTGGCTCAGATCCCTTTACATAAGTGGGGCATAAATATATTGTTATTAAAGAAGTATAACTGTAATAGTTATTAATCATCATCATCACGAGCTTTTATAATAACTTGATTTTATCCATTGCAGTGTTAATAGTAATGATTGAATATCCTCGTCCTCTCTTTTGAACCACTGGAAGACTTTCCCAGATCAAAGCAATACCAAGAAGTCAGCAGTTACTTTGTGTGTCTCCCTTCCCTGGTGACTCAAGCCATCATATGCTATTGAGCTCCTTCCCTGTTCCTAATTACTATTTAATCAAACGTAGCAGTTCATTTCTAACAACTCTGTCCCTAGGCAGGAATGAGATTTCTTCTCCCAACTAACTGAAAAAGAACCTTAAAAGGCTGGAGTGCTTCTGCCAGCAAGTGTATACTTCCCTCATGTGCCTATACCATTCCTCTGAGGGAAACTCTGTCTTCCAGTGTTTGCCACTTAAAAGTCAATTGCTCCTTCCTAAGCCTGACAAATCTGAGAAAAGGGGTTGAGGATGCTTCATTAGAAACATGGGCATCTCCAACCGCCAACCCCAGCCCTGACAGCCATTCTGTGACTAGAACTCCCACTGTTCCATCAGTCCTCCAGCTACTGCAGAGCGGAACGTTCCTTGGGCTTTACCAGTTCTACAACTGTAACGGCCTCTTCCTGAACACCTTTTATCACCTGGCCTGCTGAGGAGCTTTCTGAGACATCTCTGCCTATTTCTTGGCACAGGATCCAGGTTGGCTTTGGTCATATAAATAATTTGGGGAGGAAGGGAAGTTTTATAGATATCTCTACAGGATGATTCTACTTTTTAAGTAAATAAAATACAATGCCCTGAAACTGTCCCTTCTTATGTCTCCCTGGCAGCCTCTGATAGTGGTTTCACAATAGCTTAGCTACACACTTTAATACCCACTGCTGGAGGAAATGAACCAGGTCTTATCAGCTGCCCTGCTGATTTTGTATCAGGGAGGTTATAAGTAACTTGATTTCTCTGAGTTCCATTAATTTTTGCTGTTCCCAATCAAAACTATGGACAAGATTTCTTATCCCTCTGTCTGGCACAGACTGCTAGTTACTCTTCAATACACTTCCTCCTCTTTTTACAAAATAATATAATTTTATTGGAAATCATACTGCTGCCCAACTAAAAATCACATCACCTAGCCTCCCTTGCAGCTAGGTATAGTGAACCCTTGAATAAATTCTGGCAAATGAAATATGAGTGAAATGATATGCTACACTTACAACTTCTGGCTCATGTCCTTAAAAGGAAGGAATGCACTTTCCCTTCTACTTTCCTACTTCCTGCAAGCTGGTGTATGGACATAAGAGCCCAGAGCATGAAACAGAAGCCATTTGTTGAAGATTGCAAAACAATAAGATAGAAGAAGCCTGATTGTGGAGCCCCAAGTTAGTTCAGTACTTCTTATACCCAGGCCTCAGACTGTTATGTGAAAGAGAAATAAAATTCTATCTTATCAGTGTTATTGTGGCCAAATCATTATCCCAGCTGAAGCATTTCATATGAATATATCTGTTAGCAGATGGGTATATGGCAAAAGGCACTTTTCTAAGAAAATTAAAGGAGGCATAGAGGGGAATAAAAGAGTCAAAGCCAACAAACTACTAACACAAGATTCCTATCTTAAGCAAAGTCAAATCCAGTCACAGGTCTCTTGGTTAAAACCATGCAGTGGGTGCACAGAACCCGTTTCTTTTCCTTTGTAGGAAGTCCCCAGTTAAGAAATTCTTTGTTGTTCTTCTTCTTCTCGACAGAAAGGCTATGAGAAAATGGACTAAAGAGGAAAGAAGAGTCCAAACATGTGGGCAGGCATAGGTGGGAAGAAAGGAAAGTGCCTGAGGAGAAGAAGAGAAGAAAGGAGGTGCTGGCAGGGGTAGTCCAGAGCACAGAAGTGTGCAGCAAGAAGCATTGTTTCAGATCCCGGCCTTTGCCACAAGTTGGCAGGCAGTTCCTTGCAGCCACTTTGACGAATGAATTATTTCCCAGAAAGTGTGTCAAGACATCGTCCCACACCGGCTTTATACGATTCGCCATTAACATCTTGGGAGAGCCTCGTACACTGGTTTTATTACCATCGGCGAACACTGCATCTCATAGACAGCATTCTTGTGACTTCACACAGCTTTCTTGTGTAAACCAACCAAAGCCTCCTCTCTAAAACTCATGTATATTTAGGGGTGCCTAAAAATGGCTAAAGTGATATACACCAAAGTGTGAACAGTGGTTAATAGCAGTGACCTCTAATATGCTCTAAATTATTTAGATTTTTTTTAAAACAAGGACTATGTATTAGTTAAAATTTTAATTAAAGATATTCCCTGGGTTTTCGGGGAAGATGTAGAATTATTTTCTAGTGGAATGAGGCGATATTCTCTTCTGTATTTCCCCCTCATACTTGACCTTCAAGACTGCTTATGGCAAAGCCCTGATGCCTGCTCACTCCTCCAACCCCTGCCTCCTTCAGGCTGAGAGACAATAATGTTAAAACAAACAAGCAAGCAAATGGCAATGACTTTAGGCCTCCTTACACTTGAATGGTTGTCTCCCTGACTATTTTCTCCTCCACATCTCGCCATGGTCCCAGAGCACCCCTCCACCATAGCATTTGTCACGCTGTATATCACTCATTTAACATGTCGGCCTCCTTTGCCCCTTGAAGGCTTTGTGTCTCATGCATTTCATGGCCTCTAATAGCTGGCTTGGGGTCTGACACATAGTGGAACTTCATAAATGTTTGAATGAATAAATCTGTGAATATTCAGAATCTTGTACTTCGTCTGAACCTTTTGCGAATAAATGCTTATCATCTCCTCTGTCATTTTATTCCATGCTGTGAAATAATCTGATTTGACCAGCTCAGACTCATTGTCAAAGCCAGTGGTTCTCAAAACATTTTGTCCTCAGGACCCCTTTGTAACTCTTAAAGAGACTAATGATAACAAACCCAATAGATGTAACCATAAATAACGTTTTTACAAAATACAGCTGTATTTTCTAAAACAAAGCAAAGTAAGCTAGTGAGAAGAGTGGCATTGTTTATATTTTTTACAAGGCTCTTCAATGCCTGGCTTAATTGAATATAACTAGATTTTCATATCTGCTTTAGCAATCTGTTGCAATATGTTGTTTTGGTTGAAGTTTGTAAAGTATATAATGATCTGTCAAACTACGTAGGTGGGTAAGGGAGAACCTCACAAGCTCCCTAAAACAGTATGAGGAAGCTCAGGGGCCCTTAGAGGAAACCTTTGAGAACCGTTGCCCTATGCCTGATTTCTGGGACTAGAGACTCCGCCCAGTCCTGAGGCTCTGCCTGAACTTAAAACCCCAGCTTTCTGTTGCCACCTCCCAACCACATAAAGAGATCGGTCAGTATTATCATAATCCCTTACCTGTATACCGCATTTCATAGTGTTCAAGTACCTTCTGCTTGCAACGTTTCTCAGTAGCCTGCTCGATATGGCCTGATGGTCCCACCTCACCCACAAGCAGTTTCCTATGATCATGAAGTTCAGAGTGTGTATGTTTTGCTCAGTCACTCAGCCGGCTAGAGGCAGAGTCGGTTCTGAGCCTCAAACCTTATGAATAGTAGGAGCTGTACATTCTTCCTCTGGTCACCTACACTGGCAGTGCCCCAGCCGGATCTCATCTACAAGAATCTAGGCTATCTAAATTTTATCAGCTAATGCAGCCTGTTCCGCTGTACCTGATCAAAGCACAGTTCTTGGTAAAAACTCTTTCTCTGATCCCAAGACCTGGCACTTAAATGTACCACTGTAATCCTGCAGACCAGTGACGGCCCCCCGTGGGAGAAAACTAAACGTCAGGCTGTCACTGAGCATTGGACAATCCAGGCCCTGGGAATTCTGGGACACCAGGGAATTCTGCCACAGAAAATACAGACCAAAGCCTGCTGGTGTAGCCTAGATCCCTATTATTTTTCTTCCAAATTCACTCAGCTTTATTAATGAAAGTAATATAAAGTTCATACATAGTCTAAACAAAGCATGACAAATCCTCTGTGTGACTGTTTGTCAAAATATGCATTATAACCATCTAAGAAGTGTTCCTGTTTTTCTGATATGATGATCTAACAGCTGTGTTTTCTTTGTTCCAGAATGGAGGCTAATTATTTTACAAACATGTATATACAAGCATTTTATCCTCTTAGAAATGAATTGTTTGTTCTCTCTCAGATATTTCTGATCACTTTATTTCAACCACATCGATAATGTTCATCACTTTTACTTATGTCTACTATGAAGATACATCAGGAATTTAATAAATTGCCACCATATTTTTCTTAAAGATTAAATGGTAGAAATAGCTAAAATTCATAGTATTCCACCATGTAACACTAATACAAAAAAAGATGCCCTTTATGGCAACATACAACAATGTTGTAAGTCAACCACAAACAACATCTCCACTTAGATTTCCTTTATAGATTGTGCCTTATAATCGCCTCCATTTGCCAGGGAAAGGAGATATGAGTGTCACCCACCTAATATACAAGAGCCCACAGATATTTAAAGAAGCAAAAAATCAACCCTATTATTTCACACATGTACTTGGAATAAAAACATAGTGGCATCAACTGATATTCAAGTGGAATCACATTAATATTTCCTTCTGAAAATATTTCAAATACTGTCAGTATTAAATAGAATACAGTCTAAGTAATTATGTGTATGGTACCATCCATTAAATCCCTATTATTAAGGTTGAGCTGGCTCAGATCACTTCACCCTGGTACTAAAAGCATGTTGTAACTCACTGTGTCTGGCTGGGCCATGGGTAACTGAGTATGCTAGGAAGGCATGAAATTATCATTTTATGGCTATTCTTAATCTCTGTCAACCACTTCTAGAGGACTAATTTCTCTGATCCTTGATAAACATTATCCAGAAGCTTTCAAACAGAGCTATCTTCCAGTGGGTTGAACTTCACATTTTAATATTTTAAAAATTATACCTTGATGTGGAATGACAATATTTACTGAAGTCCCACTATATGCCAGGCATTATACTAAATACCTTATTTGTTTTCTACCAATCTCACAAAGGCAGAGATTTTCCTCATTCGATGTATAAGGAAGTAAAGGCTTCCAGAGATTTAAGCATCTTGACCTATCTTGCCAAAGGCACATGGCTAACAACTAGTTGTACTGTCATATAAACCAAACCATCTTATTCCAGGTTCCATGCTCTCTCCATCACTTTTGTGCCTTCACTAATGTCATAGTTCTATGTGACCAATTATTTTCTGCCATCATTTTGTGGCTGTACCACATAAGAAATAGGAGCTGACCTGCTATTTCCTGAACTTCCAATATACTTCTGTTCTACTCCCTTGTCAATTTCTCAGTTGAGAAAGATGTCTTCTATGGAGTTTCCTCAAAAATTAAAAATATAACTATTATATGATCCAGCAATTCCACTTCTGGGTGGTTATTCAAAGAAAATAAAATCACTATCTTGAAAGGATATCTGCACCCCTATGTTCATTGCAGCATTTTTTATAATAAACTAAGACATGGAAACAACCTATGCATCCATCCCCATATAAATGTATAAAGAAAATATACTGTATATAGAGGCAATAGAATATTATTTAGCCATCAGAAAAGGAAATCCTGCCATTTTCAACAACATGGATGGACCTTAAGGGTATTATGCTAAAACAAGTAAGGCAGATAAAGACAGATACTGTATGATTTCACTTATATGTGGAACCAAAAAAACCCCTAACAAATTCATTTACAGAGAACAGATTGTTGGTTGTCAGAGGCTGGGGGTGAGGGAGGTGGGTGAAGTAGTGAAGACGGTCAAAAGGTACAAACTTCCAGTTATAAGATGAGTAAGTCCCAGGGATGTAATGTACAGCATTGAAACTATAGTTAACAATACTGTATTCTATGTTTGAAAGTAGCTAAGAGATCTCTGGTTGGTGTGGCTCAGTGGATTGAGCACCAGCTCATGAACCAAAGCGTCACTTGTTCGATTTCCAGTAAGGGCACATGCCTGGGTTGCAGGCTAACTCCCCAGTAGGGGACACTTGAGAGGCAACCACACAATGATGTTTTTCTCCCTTTCTTTTTTTCTTCCTTTCCCTTATCTGAAAATAAATAAATAAAATCTTTTTTTAAAAAGGAAAAAAAAGTTGTTAAGAGAGTAAATTTTTTAAAAAGATTTTGTTTATTTTTTAGAGAGAGGGGAAAAGAGGGAGAAAGATAGGGAAAGAAACATGGATGTGTGAGAGAAACATCGATCAACTTCTCGCAGGCCCCCAAAGGGGAACCAGCCCACAGCCTAGGTATGTGTCCCGACCAAGAATCAAACCGACAACCTTTTGGTCTGTAGACCAGTGCTCAATCCACTGAGCCACACCAGCCAGGGCTGAGAGTAAATCTTAAAAGTTCTCATGACAAAAAAAATGTAATTATGTGTGTTGATAGATGTTAATTTATTGTGGTAATCATTTTGCAATACACACATATATTAAATCATACTGTATACCAAAAACTAATACAATATTATATGTCAATTATACCTCAATAAAAAAGAAGATACTTTCTTCCTGATCTCTAAGCTTACTTCGACCTCTCCTGCTAATGTAAGATTCTACCAGTCTATGGACAGAACCTTAAAATCCACTAAAAGAAAGCAGAATGATCAGAGGCAGGCTTTTCCTATAACCATGATGGATAAAGAGCATCCAGTTGATACTGATAGGCATGTAGACACAAGTCACTTAAGGCCAAGGGTCTCTGCCCTCTTCCAGAACTCCATGATGGCCAGACTCAGCCTTGTCCTGGCTCAGGGCCACTCCTATACTGGGCCAGTCGCAGGTGCACCTTTGAGATAACAATAATGTCTCCTAAAACAAACAGCTATTGTTTCCATACAAAGGCCTTCAATGTTTCCTCCATCAACAAAAGGCTACAGCCATCCTGCCAAGAAGACAAAGGGCTGGAAGCTGTTTCATAAATATCATGATGGTGAGAGGGGAGGAGTAGAGGCAGAAAGATCATCTCCAGCACTTTCTCTGCCTAGGAATATGAGCAGCTTTACCCATCAGGGGCCATTCTGAATTACTGATCATTTCTCAACTATTCATAATGACAATAATAACAGCTTCCTAATCTGCGGAACAGAAGTAATAATATCTATCCCTTACAGGACTGCTGTCAGGATCAAATTAGATAATAGGTGTGAAAGCTCTTTGTAAGGTTTAAAGGGTTGCACAACTGATATGGTTATTAGGAGAAGATTGATGGTTCACCTACATTAAAAAAGATAGCTCTATTTTAGCCAGAGGAGACTCCAAATAGCCCTGGTGTCTAGGCCCAGCCGGTTCTTGAATAAAGCATATGGGAAAAGAAATGTGGGCAGTATAACTGACCACTATGGTTTCAAAGGTCCCATCCCTTGTACAGGTGTCCTTTTCAGCACCAGGAATCCAGAACCTGAAAATGAGCCCTCCGGTTGTTGACCCTTCACCTAGGGTCTAATGCGCCAACCTTCATCCCCCAAATCCTCCCTTGCCCCTCTTAAAATGTATCTTTCACAGCAGAAAGAAAGAAGGATCTCCTATCCTTTGTGACAGCATGGATGGAACTGGAGAGCATTATGCTAAGTGAAATAAGCCAGGAGGTGAAAGACAAATACCATATAATCTCACCTGTAAGTGGAAACTAATCAACTATAAGTGGAACCTAATCAACAAAACAAGCAAATGAGCAAAAAAGAACCAGAAACATAGAAATAAGGAACAAAATGACAGTGACCAGAGGGGTGGGGGGGGAGGGGGATAATAGGGTAAAGAAAGGAAAGGGTCAAGTCAAGGAACACTTACAAAGGACCTATGGTCAAGGACAATGGGGCGGGGATTTTCTTTGGGAGTGGGGGTTGGGCAGGGGAGAGCAAGGCAGGGAGGGGAATGGGGAAACTTGTAACTGAACAACAACAACAAAAAAACTTTCTTATGCAGTTAACGAAAGAATAAATACACATCACATAATAACTTAAAACATGAGAGAAGTGTCTGCCCTTGCTAGTGATCAAGACAAATAAGTTAAGGCAAATTGTACCATTTTATGCCTATTTAATAATTAAAACGGTAAATGAGACTACCCAATGTTGGTGAGGTTGTAACAAAATTGGTTTGATCTTAACAGTACTAGCAGCATATTGAATTTGTATGATCCCTTCCAGAGGCAAAATGACAACACATAGAAAGTATTGAGGAAATATTTCTGTCTTTTGGCTTAGTAATCTCTCTCCCTAGAAATTCCCAAGGAAATAGTTCAACAAAAGCGGGGACGGTGGGGGGGAAGCAGCAAGGATAGAGACACTTACCGATAATAGGCAAATATTGACATAATGAGAGAAATATTTTAGTTAATTGTGGTGTGACTGTAATCATTTGTGGGGAACCGCCCTGCCTGGCGTCAGGGACTGTAGCCCTGGGTGAGCAAGGGCTGACCTGTAAGTCTCAACTGGAAAGCCAGGAACACTGGCCGGCAGGCAGGAACTGATGCAGGCACAGGTGGCCCCCCCAGGGAAATCAGACCTGAAGAAAAATGATGCATTATTTCCTTTGAAACCTGTCTTGCTAAGAATACTGTCTTCTAGTTAATTGAGTTACCATACACTGGATGTTTAGTTTCCAGGCAAAAGGTTGTCCTGGCCACCTAGCTTCATGCTGTCTAACAGACCCTGATTTAAAGAGACCCCTATGTTCTTGCAATTGTTACTTCTAAACAATATCTATTCACCTTTGGTCAACACTATGTGACATTGATTGATGAACTATATGTGCATGCTGTGTGCTCCCTTACCTGCTGAACTCAATAAAAGCCTAGGGAAAAAGGAGATCAGAGCTCTTCTCCTCTGAAGGATTGGCCAACCTTTTCTCCCCACGCAGATCATGTGTTGGTAGATTATTTCTACACAAAATCCAGGGGACTTTGCGCACTGAGGTCCCCCCCACAATAATTAAAATGAAAATATAAAAACTACTTACAAACATGAAACATGTTTATGATATAATTGTAAGTGAAAGTGTAAAATATACGACTAGGTGAAATATGTAAATACATGAATAAGGAGTGGTAATGTGAAAAACACAGATAAAATACCTTTGGTGTTGTGGTGAATTATAGGTGAATTGTATTTCAGGATGTTCTTTAATGTTTATATCAGCTTTTAAATACAGCAATACAGAGAAAGAAGAGTAACCAGCTAGTAGAATTTTGTCAAGATTCTGCTTTTGTTAGGGTAGAGCAGGGAGTTATCCTTGCTAAGATGTTGATGGCTGTTGAAAATTAATGTGTAACAAACACACCTCAATGCAGAGAGGCTGTAGTAGACTCTAGCAGATAAAAGTCTCAGAATTTGAGTCAAGCCAACAGTCACTGAATTGGATTCCTGCTTCTGCCACTTATTTGCTGTGTGGCCTTTGGATCGCTATTTGACATGTCTAAACCTTTCCTGATTTGTAAAATGGGAGTGATAACAGAACCAATTTCATGGAATCATTGGGAGTAAATAATGAGATAATGTAGATAGTATAGTGCTAGGCACACTGAAAAAAAAAATCATTAAAGGTTTGTTTGTGCTGTTAATAATAATGATGACGATGGTGGTTGTGGTGATAAATTGAGGTTTTCTGGAGAAAATGCCTTAACTTAAAGGTCTAATGTCAGAAGAGGATGCTGCTCAAATGACACTATCCCCGTATGTGGAGCTAACTACAGACCTTTAAAGGTATTTTTAAAATAGACTTTACCTTTTGAACAGTTTTGGTTCAAGGCAAAATTTAGTGGGAGTTATGGAGATTTCCTGTATCCCCTTTGCCCCTATATAACACAGCCTCCTTCAATATTCAAACCTCATACCAGAGGGACACATTTGTTACAGTCCATGAACCTACATTGGCACATCATTATCATCTGAAGTCCATAGTTTTTACTTCAGGGTTTATGCTTAATGTTGAACATTTTATAGGTTTTGACAAAAGTTCAACCTGCATCCATCATTAGAGTGTCACACAAGTAGTTTTACTACCCTAAAAATCCTCTATGATCCATTTATTCACCTCTCCCTCCCCTTGACCCATGGCAGTGGCTGTCTCCACAATGTTGCCTTTTCCAGAATGTCATGTAGTTAGAATTGTTCAGTATGTAGCCTTTTCATATTGGCTTCTTTCTTGAAAGTTATTTTTTATAACCAGTCTAGAAGTCCAGGTGAATGTTTTGAAATTCTGTTAGATAATACAAAGATGATTACTACCAGTGATTATGTTAGATTTTTTATACATGTTATCCTAATTATGTAAATGTTATTATCCTTGTTCTACCAAAAAGGAAGTGCCCAAGGTCATGAAACCAGTAAGTGGCAGAGCTACTATCTGAATCCAGTTTATCTGACTCCAATGCTCACATTTTCCCGTTACGCCACTGTATTTACCATAAGACCAAACATGGTATCAGGTCTTGGAGCATCGGACAGGGAAAAGCATTCTGGTGAAGGTGCATGATGTCCAATCACATGTCACTGCAGCTCTTAGAAGACAGCACCCTGATAGAACAACACAATAGCCACCCTGAAGACTTGCATCCCTATCCTTAGGTGGAAGAGCTTAGTCAGCACACTTTGTTAGCATACTACTAGCAAAGTTAGGTGGGTCTAGTTAAGGGCTTCTTAACTTTTTTTTTTTTTTTTTTTTTGTGTGTGTGTTAGTGCTCAACCCAGGAGCCTCTCTACACAGTTTCTTTTTATTTTTTTAATTTTTAAAAATTTAATCTATATTGTATTTTTCCCATTACCATTTAGTCCTCTTACACCCCCTGCCCCCTGCAATCACCACACATACACATATAATTCTATGAAAATAGCCAAACTGCACTTGTGCAAGTTTTTAAAGAAGTAATTACCTGAGTACAAAGCACCCTTATCTATCTACAGACCTTATAGAATCTGTTAGGTCCAACTTTGTTATTATCTACAGTTCTTTGCTTCTATCTTTTCGTGATTCACCATTCTATCTTTTCACTTGTTTCTCTCAACTTAGAGATCAGGTCTTCCGAGTTTGTGTCTATAGCTCAAGCTTCACATTTTCCCTCAGTGTCTCTGGCTGGTGGTCCCTCATACGGGAGAACCTTAACTGCATTGACTGTCACCACATCATTTGCATCTCCAACCCTTTTTTTTTTTTTTTCAGGGACCTGAGCCCTGAAACCTACTGCATCTTTTTCTTTCTGCCTCTGAAGAAATAGGAACAGACATAGTATAAGGACTATGTGAAACCCACCAAAGTATACTTTTCCAAACAGAAAGGAATGGTCTTCCACTCTTTACAGAAGGGTAAAAACTTCCACCTGCCAATATAAAACAGTGGCTGCTGAGTAGGTGTCAGGAGCTTGAATTTAAAAACTGGGTTCTCCTTGTCACTCTGGACGAAGCAACTTCTACTAACAGCTTTCTAACAATCTGCTTTCTTCTCCCAAACTATCTTAAGCTGAAAGGCAATAAATGGAATTTTATTATTGATATCAAGATCCCAGGACACAGCCTGCTCACACAGATGGATGCCGTCCCCACAGATGCTGCCTGCAGAAGTATGTGCACAGTGTTGTACAACCAGGTGCTTCTGACAGACAGAGGTTCCTGTACACAGAGAGAGATGTTACTCACAGAGACAGATGTCCACCAGGAACACACTGTACACCAAGAGTTCCCGCAGGGTGGTCTTGACATAAAGCTCCCGGTTCTCAGCTGTGTTCTCGGTCAGGGTTGTTCCCCAAAGTCCTAAGGGGCATTGGAGAAATGCCCAGGATCTCCAATTGCAGGGTCCCTCCCAGGTATCCCACCCGTCAGTCCCTAGATTTTACTCCCACTTCCGCTCCAGCCCCTGTCCTCACCCATCACCTTACCCCTTGGCTGAATCTAGCTACTCTAACCGTATCTGCCTTGCTCCATCAAAGTCCCTGATGAAGGCAAGGGAAGGAGGCTCTTGTTCCAGGTGGGGCCATCGAGAGCTTCCTCACACCCATGTCTCTCCTTGAACTAGCTCCCACACACCCCTCCGGGCTCCCAGATGATGGCCTTGCCAGGCTTCCCCTCTGGGCAACATAGACTGGCTTCTGTGTTCTAGGGCACGCAGCTCGACCACAGGCAATTCACAAACCTCAAGGAGACATTGAGATGCCACCTCTTCTTCAGATCACATCTCCCTACCCCTCACTGAAAAAAAAAGCTTTTGGTGACCCCTACTCCTGACTCCAGTATCCTAGGAGGACCCTCCCCCCACCAGCTACCTCTGACGCCTCGACAAATCTGGAGGCAGCAGCTGGACACCAGGATCCTGTGTGCCTTCTCCTGGGGTCTATCTTCAGGCTTCTTGGCCTGGGGTTGGGAGGGCACCGCACTGGAGATGGTGCAGATCCTCAGCGTCCCATGTGGGGAGGGAGGGCCACTGTAGGCGGGGTTGTCCCAGGCTTCGCTCCCCAGATTTTGCAGCTCCTGCTCCTCGGGACTTTGCACAGTACTCATGGGGAATAAGGTGGGGGACCTGATGCCTCAGGTATCCACTCTCACCTGGAGAAAGAGGGAGTAAGAGCCCGGCCCAGCCAAGCCGGCAGAGGGCGAAGGGAGCCTGAGAGCAGCTGGCTTTGCACAGCCTCTGCTCCTGCCTTTTGTAGGGGGAACCTGTGCCCGCCTGGGGGAGGGAGCAGATGAGTAGGAGGGGGTGGGGAATGACCACCAATCCCGCCAGGGGCCCTCTTCCTCTCCCTTCTGCTGCAGGCTCCGGGGGACAAGAAGAAACGGGTGGGCTGGAACTGCGGCAGGGGTTTGACCAGGGAGAAAGGAGAAAATGAGGGCATCTGGAGACTGGGGTGGAAGGGAGGGGGTGAAAGAAGTGAGTGCTATGGGGAGGGAGAGCTGCTTGCAGATGGGGCCGATGGAGGGGTGGTCCCAAGTCAAGCGAGACCCAAGGGGTGATGAAAGAGCGATGGGAGGAGCTGGGAGGAGAGGAGGCTGGCAGACTCCACTGCCGGTCTGAGCTCATTTCCACTAAAAGCTCCTGAAAGGGCCGACATAGATTGGGGCAGGGACCAAGGCCAGGGACTGGAGACTGGAAAGTGCTGCCTCCCTGCCAGCCTCAGCCAGTGGTGTCTGGGGCTGCTTAGCTGTCTCACCTTGAGCTGTCCCTTGCTGGAGTGCAGAAGGGAACCTCCCCTCCCTCACTTTACTCAATAGCTGGGGGGAAAGGATCGTGGCAGGAGGACCCCCTATTTCAGATACCTAAGGGACAGGGCCTCTGACTTCTGATGAAGAGGGGAGAAGTTCTGCAGTTTCAGACTGCATCCTTTTTTCAGAGGTCTTGCTGTTTCCCAGCTACATTCGTGGCTTGGAGTGAGCTATACCAACAGAAAGGTGCTCCTTAAGGGTGTGGGGCTCAACCTGGGTAAGAGGCTAAGCCCTGATTGGAGGGATAGATCGGACAGCAAAGGGCAAGGATGGAGTGACTTGGGACTCCTTAAGGGAGTGGATTTCTGGACCCAGCTCTGCTGACAACCTTATGTTATGGCTCTGCTTAATACTGGACCCAGAACTACAAGCTTGAGAACAAAACAGAAATATGAGAGCTATTAGGACTGATCTGCGCTCTTTCTAGTCTCAGGTCTCCGAATTTAAACCCCAGCATGAGTCCTCAGGCACACCTCTGACTACGTGCAGCTCCGGTCTCTGATCACGTGCCCTGGCTCACACGCCAGCTGTGGCCCATAATGGGGCGGGCCCCACAAGGGCAGGCCCTTACCTCTGTCTAGATGGCTGGAGAGGGGCTGCCCTTTATCTACTTCCTGGCTCCCGATCTGGGCTGCACTACTCGATAGGAGCCCTCCAGTTTCACACTCAGCAGAACATCAGCCTGGTGGAAGTTACCAGTCTTGAATGTCCCCATAAAGAGATCCTGATGACAGACAACCCAGGGATGGGCTCAGCTCCTTGAAAAAAAAGTGCGCCCCAACATCTGAGACAGGGCTGAGAAAGCAGCAGCTGTCCTACCACTGGGTCTGCTGCTCGGATCTGCTGGCCCAGCCCAGACACTATTAAGGGAACTAACCCTGTGCCTGGGCTGGGGTTAGGGCCTCTCTGAGCCTTCCTAGGCGGAGGGTCCCCATCTCTCCATTTTACTGGCTAGTGAGACACATTCCATGGTGCCTGTTTTCTTCGAAGAGACAAAAAATAAGGAACCGTGCCAGTATTGGCCACTTTGTGTAAAATCAGCTGATTCTGTGCCTCTTACCAACAATTACAAAGCTTTCCAACAATTGCAAAAGGACCCTTGATTGCAAAATGGAACATTGGGACATGGGCGATGAACAGGGTGAGGAAGCTGGCAGCATAGTCCACAGAAGTGGGGTGAGGAACAAGAGACGATTTCTTTTTTTAAAAAAAGATTTTATTTATTTTTAGAGAGAGGGGAAAGGAGGGAGAAAGAGAGGGAAAGAAATATCAATGTGTGGTTGCATCTCATGTGCCCCCTACTAGGGACCTGACCTGCAACCCAGACATGTGCTCTGACTGGGGATCAAACCAGGACCTCTTCAGTTTGCAAGCCAGCACTCAATCCACTGAGCCACACCAGCCAGGGCAGGGGATGTTTTCTGACATCTTTGGGGTACTTTTGTATTCTGAGGGAGGTCTGTGATGAGGGGGGCTTTGGATGAACTCATCATATGAGAGGTTCATCATATGGCAGGTCTCGTACTCCAGAGAGCTGATGGCCAGAGCTGGACTGCTTTTATTTATGGTCACCCACCCGCACAATGTTGCTTCTCTGTGTTCAGTCCTGAGCACTCTCTGTGTGTATGAATCAACTCATAATGCCCCAGGAAGCACAAGTTATATAACATAGCTTGAGAAATATTCCTAAAAGTTACTCTTTATTTCTAACATATTTAGTCTTACTCAAGAAGTTATTAATGTTGTAATTAAGTGGGATCTCCTGATGACTCTGTGTTCAACAATTCTCCATGTCAAGTTCCTACAGGCGCTTGACTTTTTCATGTGGCCATACCCTATTAAAGAGCACAACTGATTTCAGAGCGATCCAATGGCTCCGGCTGCCTCTTACTGACTGTATGTTTTTGGCTAAGTCCATTTTGAGGCTTAGTTTACCCCTCTGCAAAGTGTTGATAATAAGGTCTTCCCTGCTGACTTTAAGGATGATTTTAGGATTAAAACAGTAGAACACAGAAGTCTTTATAAACAGTGTACTATTCAGCACAATACCAATTTACCTCACCATAGCATCCATCCTTGTACATTCCCCTAACACACAGCAGTGCAGGTTTATGGTACACGCCTTCACCCAGGACTCTGTTGTTGTTTTCCCAGTGGCACAAGAGTCCCAGGACTCTGCATCCACTCCTGTCCCACTTCAGCTGACAGCAACGGAATGCAATGAGGGTGTTTCAGATGGAGAGTATTATAAAAGTCCTGGCATGAAAGCACCTCTGAGAAGAGTTTTATAACCACATAACCAGCCTTGTTGCCCATCTAAACAAAAAGACCTCTTAATCATGATGGCTCTCAGCCTACTTGGTGCCTTGGTCACATTGCCTCAGTGGGATAAATTTTTTGGTCACGTGCTATCCGAGCTCAGACACTGAGAAGAGAGTTACCCCATTTCTACCACCAGTGCACGCCCTTGTCACACTGTGCCTGTCCCATCCAGATTCTTCAGGGCTATTCAGATAGATCTACTAGGGCCCGACAAAGAGCCCTGGGATATCAAAGTCTGTAGGATGAAAATCTGTGGTTCCTCACCCTGTAAGTTCTCCATATGAGTTCCTGGGATATGTCACCTCTCGTATTCTAGAGGAAGGAACCTTGGGGTAATTTACAGTCCAGACTCTACAGGGAGAAGCAAGCTGCAAGCCACTTTCTGTATTCCACATAGTGACTCTCAGTCCCCTTTACCTCAATCAACATAAAGAATAGGACGCACTCTATAAGTAACAGAGGCTCACTTTTGCAATTATTCCTAATGAAGGACATTGGAAATCACTTATCTATGAGAAAGAACCCTACATGTAACAGCTTAGCCTTCACTAATATACTACCAGAGTCATCTGCATAGCAAAAATTCTGAAATTTGAGTAGCCCAACTTTTCAGCAACAAACATAGTGGACCAAGCCAGCAAACCTGAGTAGGCTAAGCCAAGAGAGTCCTCCCCTACCTGTCTTTGTGTAACAAACACCACAACATTGCACCAGGGGACTTCACAAGCCCTGGCTTCTCAATACACCAAAAGGGACAAGAAAGATCCATTAGAAGACATGGGTGTATGAAGCCGGGTTGCAGTTGTTCCAGCCCAGGAAGCCAAGAAAACGGCATTTTGTTCTATTTCATCGGGGACCTCAAAGACAGACTGTAGGTAACCCACTCACCCCAAATCAAAGTGACTCACTTTAGCCTTTTGCTTCCTTCCCCAATTTCACAAATCCTGCTAGAATACTATTTGCATCTTCCATCTCTCCAAAGAGAACCTTTTTGGATGAGACCCTCAGCTTTCCTCCCATTTCTAGAAGACCTCCCTGGATATCTATGTCCATTTGTCCATGCCTTCTACAGAAGATTGGACAGATAGAAGGAACCAATCAAATCCAGGCAGTAGGAGCCTGACGATGCCATCAACAAAAATGAGGAAGTTAGTCTTCAGTTACCTGGAAATTTGGGTCTGAGACCATGACCGTGTCCCCTTGCTGAGTGTAGTCCAGAATGGAATGCTCACCTGGTCCTGAGGTAATTGCTCAGCAAAGCCGCAGCTGTGGCAACCAGAGGCTGTAGCTCGTGTTGAGTGTTAAGTCAGGCCCCTGCTGGAGGGGGTGGAGTGGGGAGGGAAAGAGTTCCATGTGAGTTTGAGATACCAGGCTAGAAAGAAGGGGGAGGAAAGGAGATATATGACAGAAGGCTTGGGGAAGAGGATGTGAGAGAACGCAATTCTTCTTCCCTCAGCGCCACTTGCCAAATTTCACAGGAGGCACGGTTAACTGAATGACCCTGTGAGGAGGGGAGGCTCAAGCCCCAGGGCAGGTCCCTCTGGTGCTCACACTTCCAGCATCATGTCAGGGTCTGGGGCGATCGCCTGAGATACCTCCTCGTCCCCGCCTCTGAGGGCCCCATTTCAGGAGACACAGGTTTCTCTATCGTGAGTCCTCATTCCACAGATACTTACTGTGTGCCATACATATGGTTGGGACAATGTTCACCTCTAACGATGAAGCAGCAAATAAAACGATCAGAAATTTACATTCCGCTGAAGAAGATCAGCACTCAACAAAAACACAAATAATTTACAGTCATAAGAAGTTCTGTAAGAGAGAAGTATAGAGTGCTGTGCGGATGTACAGCAGGAAACCTGAATTTCTGAGGCTAATGAGTAACGAAATAATCATTTCTACCTCTCTTCCCCCTTCTTATCCTTGCAGCAAGCCAGCAAGCAAGGTTTTCTAAGATTCAAAAATGTTTTACTGTTGATGTGCACAAGGAAACAGAATGAGTTAAAAGACCAAACACGGAGAAAGTTACGACACTGCAAAAAAGGTTAAGGCTTAAGTAACCTTTAACTCTCATGGTCCCAGGAATGTGAGTTGAGCTAAGCATGAATTCTTGCATTCGATTCTTATTTATTTTTTTATTTTTTAAATTTAATTTATGTTTTTTTTGTTCAAATACATTTGTCTCCATTTTCCCGCCACCACTTTCACCTGTCCCAACCTCCCCCACCTCCCACCCTCAATCCTTCCCCACTTTGGCTTTGTCCATGGGTCCTTTATACATGTTCCTTGACTTGACCCTTCCCCTTCTTTTCCCCATTACCCTCTTCCCTCCTTCTCTCTCATTACTGTCAGTTTCTTTTTTCTTACAATGTTGCTGGTTATATTTTCCTTGCTTGTTTGTTTTGTTGATTAGGTTCCACTTATAGATGAGATCATATGGTATTTGTCTTTCACCCACTGGCTTATTTCGCTTAGCATAATGCTCTTCAGTTCCATTCATGCCATCGTGAAGGGTAGTAGTTCTTTCTTTCTTTTTACTGTGTAGTATTCTGTTGTGTAAATGTACCATAGTTTTTTGATCTACTCATTTACTGATGGGCACTTAGGTTGCTTCCAACACTTGGCTATTGTAAATTTTGCTGCTTTGAACATTGGGGTGCATAGGCTCTTTTGAATTGGTGTTTTGGGATTCTTAGTGTACAATCCCAGAAGTGGAATTTCTGGGTCAAAAGACAGTTTCATTTTTAGCTTTTTGAGGAAATTCCACACTGTTTTTCACAGTGGCTGCACCAGTCTGCATTCCCACCAACAGTGTATTTGGGTTCCCTTTTCTCCACAACCTCGCCAGCACTTGGTGTTTGTTGATTTGTTTATGATGGCCATTCTGACTGGTGTGAAGTGGTATCTCATTGTGGTTTTAATTTGCATTTCTCTGATGGCTCATGATGATGAGCATCCTTTCATATGTCTCTGGGCCCTGTTTATTTCCTCCTTGGAGAAGCGTCTATTCAGGTCCTTTGTCCATTTTTTACTTGGATTGTTTGTCTTCCTGGAGTGGAGTCATGTGAGTTCTTTATATATTTTGGAGATCAAACCCCTGTCTGAGATATCATTGGCAACTATATTTTCCCATATGGTTGGTTCCCTTTTCATTTTGCTGATGCTTTCTTTAGCCACGCAGAAGCTTCTTATTTTGATGAAGCCCCATTTATTTATTCTTTCCTTTATGTCCCTGGCTCCAGGGGACATATAGGTGAAAATACTGCTGTGTTGAATACCTGAGAGTTTCCTGCCTGTGTTCTCCTCTAGGACTTTTATGGTATTGCAACTTATATTTAAGTCTTTTATCCATTAGATTCCTTTTTTAAAAAAAATTAATTGATTAATTATTTTTTAGAAAGAGACAGCAAGAAACGCCAATGTGAGAGAGACATTAATGGGCTGCCTCCCCAACCCACAGCCCAGGCACATGTCCCAACGAAGAACTGAACTGGCAACATTTCACTTTGCAGGACACAGCCCAACCAACTGAGCCATACTGGCCAGGGCAGCATTAGATTCTTTTTTAAGAAATGGAATCCGACCACATTTTCACTCCTGTAATTAGTTATCTCCTCAATACCTGGAAAAGAGATAGAAATTAATAAGAGAGCTAGTGTAGCTGGTGAAACTCCATATTGATTAAAAATTTTCTGGGGTGCACATGTACGTATCTCCAAACTCAAGTTTTATGCATTAAATATATACAACCTTTTGTATGTCAATCATATCTCAATAACAGTCAACCGTATTTCAGAAAAAAATTTTAATTTCATGAACAGAAAGTCAGAACCAAGAGCTTTATTTTTTTTTAATTCCATCGGCTCTTTAATCCTAAATCTACAAATCTATTCTGCTATTTCTATCAGCATAGTTGATCACAGTGTTTTAAAAATTTAAAAAAGAAGAAGATCAAGTATGCAACAATGGAAAAAAGACTAAATTAGGATACATTCACTTGATGGGTTATTGTGCAGAAATTAACGTTTTAAAATAATATTTAATGTCATGAGAAAATGCTTGCCACATGTTATGTGAAAAATTCTGACATACATCTATAGAATCCAAATTTTATGTTATATTATACTTAGATGCATAGAAAAAGAGACTAGTATTAAAGAATACAAAATTTAGTAGCAGTATCTCTGGGTGGTGTGATTACAGATGCTTTTTATTTTATTAGCTTTTTTCTATGGTTATGAGTACTTTTATATTCAGAAAAATAATTATTTTTTAAAAGCCAGTAGTTGGTAGATATATACATAAAGATTTGAGGCTCAGTTTTATCTCAGACACAGAGAACCTCTTGGCTAGTTACTTCCACCACGCGAGATCCCCACATCAGCAACAAATCATTGTTGTTCATTTCTTGACATGGAAGTTATTTATGCAATAGACTTACCACCTGCTTGCTCCAAGACTTTGTATTAGTTGCTACTTCCTTGGAGATTACCTTCGGGGAAAAATATGGATGAAAAGTGAAGACAGTACGGAAACAGCTGCAATGAGAAGTTCAGCATCTAACAGAGGTTCAGAGGAAGGAAGATGATTGGGTTTGGCAGTGGGGCCGTCAAGGAAGGAATTTCAAAGGGGATGGCACTGAGATGGACTTTAAAGGATGGATAATATTTTAGAGACAGAAATAAAGTATAGTTGCCATTTACTAACCACCCACATGCCAAACACTACATTATCTCAGCTAATTCTCACACCATTCCCTGGGGCAGATTTTTATTATTTCCCTTTACAAGTGAAGAAACTGAGGATAAGAGAGATAACTTAGGGTGAAATAAGGCTTCCACATCAGGTGTGTCTGATGGCAGGGATAATGACTTTCTGGGTGTTATCTACGCGGGGACAGCAGAAGGTGCAAAGGCAGGCAGGTGGGAGCATCGCATGCCAAAGTGGAAGAACAATCCCACTTTGGCTAGAGAATAGGTACGCCTGGAAACAGGGTTAGAAGCAAATATGGAAGGCCTCAAATATCAGACATTTAATTCGTTAGGCAATGGAAAGACAAAGAAGTCTTCTCAAGAGAATAATAATATCAAAGCAACACCTTATGAACAATAGTCTAACAATAGAATGGGCTAGTTTGGGAGGAAATCGGAGGCAAGGAAATCAGTTAGCAGGTTGCTATGCTAGTTCAGGGACAGAAAATGACCAACTGAATTATGGCAGGGAAACAATAGAAATGAATGTAAAGAATGTGAGATGCCTCATATGCAAAAGCCGCTGTGATGAGCACCTGATTGGACATGTGGTGCAAGCGAGAGAAACCCAAGGTAGATCTAAGGCCTCACACCTGGACAACTGGAAGGATAGTGATGCTAGTAAAAGGAGGTGGGGGACGAGGACCGTAAGAAGCAGGTTTCAGAAGGAAGGTGTTAAGTTCAGCTTTAGGCTCCTCGTGTCTAGAGTGTTGATGGGACTCTCAGATGATGAGCTAGAGCCTGAGGGAGTAACAAAGACTGGGGAGAGCTAGGTGGGGCCCTGTAGCTGGGAGTGTTTATTGGAGCCACAGGCACTGTTGAGATTGCCAATGGACAGGATAAAGACAAAAAAGAACCTAAGGCGTTGGGGGGAGGAAGAGGAGCTAGAACGGGAGAGAAAGACTCGTAATAAGAGGAGAAGCAAAGATTTTCAAGACACAAAATCAGAGGAGTGGTTTAAGAAGGGGATGGCAATTGTCAGTATCAAATGGCGCTAAAAGGTCACGGGTTCTGATAAAAAACCTTTCAGTGTTTAGACTAGAATCTCTCAGGTGACCATGGAAAGTGAGAAGATCGGATTTGGAGAAGTGGGGCTGTAAAAGTTAAAGAGTGGGGGTGAGGCAATGAAAGAAGTGGCTCCATTAACTGCATAAGTAATTTATTAGGTATTTATTAAAATACTTTCTATGTCATCTTCTTGCATATCTGTTTGGGGATGTCCCAAGAAACTGAAACCAACCTTTCTCATCCTCATCTTCTAAAAGGCTCCTTTCATTCTAGTTCTCTTTTGGTGCTGATTTTTAAGAACAGCTTTATTCAGATATAATTCACACACCATACAATTCACCCATTTATATTGTACAGTTCAATGGTTTTTAGTATATTCACAGATATGTGCAATGGTGGTGCTGACTTTAAAGAAGGAACACTTTGGAGGTAAAGTTTGGAGGAAATTCCTAAGATTTATGCTGTAAATGAGGGAGAATGAGTACCCTAAACACCAGAGCAAATCCTCTTCGCTCTCACCTTCCTGAGCAGAATCACAGGATGGAATGGGAAACGCAAAGGTGCTTTGCCCCCAATGCCCACCAGGTGGCACCAGGACCCTTATCCCGACTCTGTCAGTAAAAAAGCCGGTGAAGCCGTTTCGCGGTCTGTGTGCTCAGGTCTTCAGCCTAGCAAACGTTCCTATTCCCAGCTCCTTCCTGTTACTTATTCTTTTCTCCCGCGTGACTCTAAAGGTTCATGTCTGGCCCTGCTAAAAGGTCGTAAGCCGTGGGTGCTTATTGTTCTGGAGACCTACCCAAGTTGCCTTTGTATGTTAATATAGGTCCTCTGAGAAGCAGACACCAAGATGGAGTAACAGCGCCAAGGGTCTTAGTGGGGGAAAGCCCTGTGACAGAAAATAGGAAGGGAGCCAAGTAAGGCAGGGAGAACTGTCAGACCAGGATGTAAGTCTTATGAAAGGAGGGAAGGTAGGAAGGTCCGGTGGATTTCTGCAATGTAGTTAGCCTAAGGAACTTTTGCCATGAACTTCAGGGAACCAAAGCAAACCATCAGGGGAATCCTGTGTCTCCCAGGAAGGGCCCTACCTTAGCATCCCTGCTAAGCTCCGTTATTGTTTGGACTGCTCCTAGGGTGTGGAAGTTCCAGAGCGGCTCACCTGGACGTGTGGCCCAGGTGAATGTTGTCGGTCAATTATTCCACTAGTAGTTGGAGATCTACGAGGCCCATTCTTGAGGCCTCCACAACTTCCAGTGGCGAAGGGATAGCCTCAGCTCTTAGGAGTATCTACCAAGTGCCACCTTGGTATTCCCCACCACCGAGGGGGACAATTTCAACCCTGCCTCTCACCTCATGTGCTGGTTTCACTCTACTCTCCCCACCCCCCAGCAAATAAAGAATAGGCTTCTCTCTCATCCCCTGCATCTGACTCTGTTCCTGCTCTTCCAGAGGGACCCAGGTACACACACCTTCCCAAGCAAGCCCTATCTTTTCCATAACTCTGCCTTGGGCTCCTGATTGCTTATAAGCCCTGAAATGAGAAGGACATAATGGGATTAGCTGGGTCTTGCCTTTAGCCGTGACTCACAGGTCCAGGTGCCAACCTACCCTGACAGGAAGCTGGCCAGCACCAGGCCCCATCCCTTTCTTGGAATCCCACTATCTCAGGTGACCCTCCCTTGGCACCAAGTTACGGCCTCAGCCAAAGCCAAGTACATGATAGGGCAGCCATAGCTTTGCCAGGTGGTCCAAAGGCGTAGCACTTGGGGGTCAGGAAGAAGAAGCTGGCATTTGTCTGGGGAAAATGGAGGTTTGGAAAGGAGGGTGTTGGGGAGAAGACTGCCAGGTGCCCCACATGACAGGGACTGACTGGGCCAATAGCCCCTGTGGGCCTCCCTGATGTTCTAGGGGCCAAGGGCTCTGCTGTCTCTCCTCTTTCCACCTGAATGGTTCTCAGCTGAAAGAAAGGCTTGGGAGGAATAGGATGAACATAGTTGGCTCTCTGGGCTGCTGCTTGAAAGGACAACATGGGGAAACCAAGGGTTCTGCAAGAGCATGTCTGGGCCAAACTAACATTGCAAACACAGAGCCTCCAGGGAAAATAAAAGAAAATAACTCGGGGTTTGAAAAGGAAATCCAGCCAGCCCATGGTGTGGGAAGAGAAGACAAATAGCCTGGAAATCCACCATGATGACACTACTTTATACCTTACATATCATTATTTTACATCTTGCGTGAAGCTAAGGGCAGATGTGGGATGTTCCCTTTCTTCTCTTGGGCAACGAAAGGTGAAAAAAGGTTGGGGAGGAGGTGGAATAGAAGGAAAATATCCCTAGGTGATCTAAGGGGCCTTCCAGACTAGAACTTGTTCATGGGCCAGGACTGTAGGTCCCAGGGTTTATGGGAGCTGGATAGGACCATGCGGGGCAGCGGTGGATGGCGGGAGGACGGAGGAGGATCGGAACCAGGCAACTCTCCTTCCCACTGTCTAGCTAGCATGTTTGTTTCTGTGCTTGGACAGAACAACCTGCTGGACAAAAACCTATGAAGTGCCTACCACACACACAGCAGATGTACCTGATACATCCCCATCATATCATCCCCCCCCAATAACCCCAGGCTGGTACAACTTTTCTGAGCCTTGTAAAAAGGGGTATATATGTGGATAAATATTAATAGATTGTCAAAGCATGTAAGTGCACATAAGCAGACATTTAAAAAATGCCAGCCCTAGCTGGTAACTCAGTTGGTTGGAATGTTGTCCCGTACACCAAAAGGTTGTGAGTTTGATCCCTGGTCAGGTCACATACCTAGGTTGTGGGTTCAATCCCCGGTCGGGGTGCATATGGGTGGCAACCCATCAATGTTTCTCTCTCATATCGATGTGTGTGTCTCTCTCTCTCTCTCCCCTTCTCTACTTTCCTCTCTCTCTAAAAATAATAAGAACATATCTTCGGGTAAGAATTTTTAAAAAATGCCAAGTGAAAACCAGCCAAGGAGTCTGCTTACCTGAATATGTTTCTGCAGAAATTTAGAGAAAGCTGGCAATAGTAAAGCCATGTCACAAACCTTAGACTCATTAAAGTCATTTGGGTCCCTGAAGATTGCTAAGCAGAAAAAAAAAAAAAGGCGGGAAAATGGAAAAAACTGTACTTGAACAACAATTTTAAAAAAAGAAAAGGAATAAAGACACAAATGAGCATGTTTCATGCCCATTCTCTTCCCTTAACTAACTTTAGGGGTCCCTGTATAAGAAAGGACCTCTCTCCCTTCCGCAAACCCGTATCCCACTTAATATGGTATGTTTACCCTATGCGGTTATCAGATACTATCTGGCTCAGCTGGCCATTGTGCTTTGTCCCGTTTCTCTGAGAGATCTGTGAGCTCCCCAGGGGTGGGCCCAGAACTCTGGCTCCATTCTCCGTCCCACAGGGTTGGGAGGGAATTCATTGACTTTCCCCTGGGCACACGGAAGGCTCAGTCAACACTCAATCCCCAGGCGGATATATTGGCTCAGAGGGTTAGAATGGAAGAGCAGCAGACACTTGGCCAAGAAAGGCTAGAGGAGTTGGGGGAGGGGAGGGGGCGAGGGTTGGGACACAGAAGGAAGCTTGGCTCTGAACACAGCCAGCTGCCCTCTTGACCTTGCAACCCTGCTGAGCCCTGCTCAGCTGCTGGATTACCGCAGAGCTGGGGTGACATCAACTGGGGAAGAGGTTGCTGTCAGGCAAAGGGAAGGACAGGGGAGAGCAGGCTGACTGTTCTCGCAGGAGGCAGGAGGCTGGATGACTGGGGAAAGGTGGCCTAGGCTGGAGGGGGAGAGGGCTGGCCAGGGCCTGCTTGTGGGGAGGGGAAGCGGGGAGGAAAAGGACAGAGTGAGGAGGTGAAGGGCTAGGGGTTGGCTAAGGTCTCATACCTCTCACATATGGGAGAGAGGGAGGCCCTGGTTTGAACTTCTGGAAGACAGTTGTGACACACACACATTTAGCAACTACAGAAAACAAAAACAAGGGTAGACCTCTCTGACCACAAAGGCAGCTGGGGTGACCCTTTCCTCTCCGCACTTGGGCTCCAAAGCACAGTTAGGGCAGGAAAAACTTGCCTTTCAGCTCATTTGTTTCTTGGAGGCCCTGGGCCTGTATCTGCCTGTCCTCTCTGTACGTCCATTCTAGGTTGAATGCTCTGGAGCGGGGCTGGCTTCCCAGGCTGGGAAAAGATTCCCTAGGGGAGGTCAAACCACCACAGAAATCTCCAGCCTGGCTCTGGCCCTAAGACTTTTGTCTCCAGCACACACCTGCCCAGTCAGTCAGTCCCTGGGCCATATACTCTGCCCCAAGATATTAACTGTTCTCAGTCACGTGTACTATCTGACTTGCAGGCATATACCCAGGTCTGAGATACATGTAGCAGTAACCTGGTAGAAGCCCATTCCTGGTTCATATACCAGCATGTGTCAATGTGCACGCGCACACGTGTGTTTTGTGCTTGACAGGGGAGAACCTTGGGGAGCAGCACTGGAGAGAGGTAAGTCATAGCTCTCCAGACAGTGTGGTAATGCAGGAAGGTGGCTGGACAAGTGCACTGGCCTCTTCTCAACCCGGTCGGTCCACAGAAAACCTGCCACACCACCTCTCTGGCCTGGAGCCAAAAAGGAGCCATATTTGACAGTCCTAGTCAGGGACGTACCAGTTTAGAGTCTCTTTCCGCCTTCTGGTCCTCTAAACTTGTCAACTGCCCTTCTCCACATCTACATCGCAACAGCCCCTGGGTATTTAGCACTATCATCTCCTCTGAGAAGTCTTCCCTGATTCTCCCAAGCTGGTCTTCTCCACTATGCTGCACTGCCAAGCATCAGACCTCATTACTGCTTGCCACTGTGTCTGGGCCCACGTGGTGTTCCATAAACATTTGCTGAAGGAGGGAACTGGGATACTCGTGGAGATGTGGGGGCCCTGTCCTCTGTTTCGCTCCACCTTTTCCAGAGCCAATGGTGCCCAGATAGGATCCAGAAGGGCAGAACAGCCCAGTTCCCTCTCCTCTGGGCAAGAAGAGGGGAAGTCCATCATGCTAGCTTGGCCCACAAGACAGAGAAGAGGCTACAGCCAGGGAGAGTCCTGCCCCTTGCTCTGAGCACAGAGAACTGGCTTAGACAAACACTGGCCCACTCTTAGAAGCTGGTTTCCATCCCCTGTTCTCATCACCCTCAGTCCTGTGGGAATGCCTGAGGGAGGGCTCTGAGGTCAATTTGTGTAGTTCTCTCCTTTTGTCCTTACTGCCATGGCGCCAATGACAGTGTGAAGTGACAGATAACAAGAGGCTGGTTGGATCACATTTTGTCTTGTTGTGCTTGTTTATTGAGCAATGTGGCACTTGAATCTCAGGATGTGGAGGGACTGAAGTGACAGCAGTTTGGAAAACATTTCGTCCAATACCTGTCCGTTATGGGGGAGGAGATGGGCCTAGTTTCTGTCACTCATGGGGTAGGACCTTAGTTCAAGGGCATATATTATCTTTACCTACGTACACCCAAAGTTTGGCTTAGATCTGTGTGAAAAGTGTAAGAGAATGAGGAAAGAGTAGGTGAGGAAGGACAGCTTGGAGGGCAGCTGGGACAGGACACAGTCCTGAGGTCCCTGGGCACCTTTGGGGCTCACAGCAGGCCCTTCTGTAAGCCTTACCTCCTCAGGCTTGCAGCCTTCAGGTTGTCGCTGGCCTCGCTTGCAGGGAGCCCAGAGAGCAGAAGGAAGGGCGTGTTAAGGGCGCTGGCCAGGTAGCATGTAGATCTGTGAATATCCTACCCATCTTTTGACATCTGGTTGAGGACAGTCACAGACCCTCAAGGTAGGTGTTACACAAAGACCAGCCCCTACCAATGAGCTGTAACTCCATCTCCCTCTTTCATGCCATAATCCCAGGCATGTGTCCCCAGGCTTCCTCTTCCCAAACATGTCAAGAAGAGAGAAAAGGGAAGCCAAAGCTCTGCCCCAAGCTGGGCCTGTATGTCATAAGTAGGCAGTCATGAGAATCCCATGATTTCTTGGGATAAAGGTCACTTATGTGCAGAAAGCCTATCACAGGGCCCCTCCCTCATCCTTTCCCCAAGCCCCCAGGAGACCAGAGCTACATAGACTGACTTCCCGCCTGTGAGGACAATACATGGCAACTGAAGTCAGCTCACCCTCATTTCACAGAAGAGAAACTCACAGGCAAAGCATTAGAAGAGCAAGTCAGAGATAGCAGTTGGAAGAGAAAGACACAGGCTCTGGAATCTTGTTATTTTCCATTGTCTCAAGTGTCCGCTTATTTCGTGAGCACGGCCGGCTACTGTGTCACCCCTTGCCTACTGTGACATAGGGGAAGAAACTGAAACCTACAAAGGGTATGACTTTTGTTGGCCACAAAACAATGTAGCACCAGTATCATTATGTCCAGGATTCTGGGGTCTTCGACATGAATCCAGGAAGCAGAAGACCTGATAAACTGAGTGTGCCTATACATTTCAAAATGCTTGCAGAGGCCAGGTCAGAGTCAATAAAAGGAAATACCTTTAAAAAAAATCCTCACCCAAGCACATATTCATTGATTCCATAGAGAGAGAGAGAAAAACATCTATCAGCTGCCCCACACACCCTGACCAGGGTTGACCAGGGATCAAACCCACAACCTGCCCCCCTTTCCCCTCACCTCCACCTGCCCCCACCTTCTCCCTTACCAGAGATTGACTGGGGGTCAAACCCACAACCCAGCTACGGGCTCTGTCTGGGGATCAAACCTGTAACCCTCTGGTGTACAGAGCAATTCTCCAACCAACCAAGCCACAGGGCCAGGGCAATGAAAGGAAACATCTTGATAGACATGGTAGATGGTTTTGCAGGCAACAGGGACTCACTGTCACAGGAGGTGAGAAACAGAGAAGCAGCAATACCTCTTAAGTCTGCTTCCACCTGAAAGCTCTGGGAGGGGGCCACAGTCCCCACCCCTACGCCTGGCTGACTCTCCTTAAAAGAGATCACCGCATCCTAGGGAAGTCTAGGGCACTGTTGCTGGGGTGCTTATAGTGGGAACTCCAAACCATGCTTGGAGCAATGAGATCATTAAAGAGAGGCCCCCCCGTTCAAGAGGCATAGCACTCTCTCTCACCTGTCTCTTGCCAGTGATCTGCTTGTGATCACATCCTTCCCTTGTGGGTAGAAAGAAATTTTGACAGGACCATCAACATGATTGGCTCCTTCAAAGTGGGAAGAAGCAGAGAATTTCTCAAACTGTCTTCCCTTCTCTCAGGTGTCCCCGTGGAAAAAAGGTCAGATCAATGCAACAGTGTAGGTGTTGGGGATATAAATCAGCTGCCAGGACTCTGCCAGGCAGATCTCTGCCAGGGTTAGCAAAATCAAATAAGAGCTAGGCCACAGAATTCCTCAGAAAGACCCTCACTGCCTGCAGAGATCAGGATGGGATAAGAGGCCAGGTGGGAGCCTCTGGCAAGCAGCCAGCAAACTCTGTAAGTCAGCCCCACCTGAGGGAGACTCTGGACACCACCCCCGCCTCCCACCCTGGAACTATCCCCGAGGGCAAGTCCTGATTACAATATCTGTGCCCCTGGGGGAGCCAAAAAGTCACAGCCAAATCAGCATTCAGCTAGGAGAATTACTGGGCAGGAGCACCAAAGCAGGAGCCTTGTAGGGCAAGTAGGCAGCATTTTTTTTTTAAAGAAAGAAATGAACTTTGGGTTTCTCTCGAGCAAAGATGATGCCTAGAATCTCCAAAGCTTCTGCATTTAGTAAAACAATTTACTCTAAATCCCTTTATCCTTTTTTTCCCTTCACGTTCTATTACGTATCTGTTTATCTTCATTGTCTATCCCTCCAAGAATGTAAGCTCCAAAAAGGAGAGGACGGGGCCTCATTCCCCAGTTCCCCTCAGCCTGCAGAACAGTGCCTGCTCAATAGTAGAGGCTTAATAAATTTTTATAGCAATAAATAAATAAAGCAAATTTTAGGAGTCCTTTTCCTTGGCTCATACTCTGGTTTCCAACCCTTCCTACTTAAGTTGAGGTATGATTATTTCACAATAAAATGTGTAAGTCAAAAAAATGTATAGATCATAAATGTTTAGTTTGATGAATCTTGACAATTGTACAGGGTCTGGCACAAATAATACCCCTTTTTATATTACAAGCTTTTCTTACAAAATCACAGCGAGTTTGAGGTGTTGCCAAACTGTCCTCGAAAGTGGCCGCACCACTTCATATACCTGCCAGCAGTGAATGAAGGTTCCAATTTCTCCACAGCCTCACCAACACTTGTTATTATCTGCCTTTTTAAATATAGCCATTGTAATACATACGAAGTATCACATTTTGGTTTTGACTTGTATTTTCCTGATGACAAACAACGTTGACTATTTTTCATGTGCTTATAAGCCATTTGCGAATATTCTTTGGAGAAATATCTATTCAATTTTCAGTCAGGTTATTTGTCTTTTCACTAGTGAGTTGTGAGAGTTCTTCCTATGTTCTAGGTGTGTCTCTCATCAGTATGCTATGCAAACACTTCCCCCTATTCTGTCAGCTGTCCTTTCACTTTCTTGATAGTGTCCAATCTATCTATTCTCTCTTGTAGCTTATGCTTTGGGTATCACATCTAAAACTAATAATGACCAATTTTTTATGTGCTTACTGGCCATTTCTGTATCTTTTTTCTGAAATGTCTGTTCAAATCTTTTGCCATTTTTTATACAGTTGTTTATGTTTTTATGTGCTGTGATGTATGTTCCCATTCTCTGCCTTGTGTATTTATTTCCTGAATAGTTTCTTTTGCTAGCAGAACATTGGAACTTTCATGAAGTCTAATTTATCCATTTTTTTCTTATGGTAATTGTTCCTGTGTCCTGTCAAAATAATTTTTGCCTATCCGAAGGTCACAAAGATATTTTCCTTTGGTTTAATATAGAAGCTTTATGACTATGAATTTTACATTTAGCTCTATGATCCCTCTCAAATTAATTTTTGCGATAGAGTGAACTACAGGTTGAAGGTTATTTATTGTATATGGATATTAGTTTTTCCAAAAATATTTGTTAAAAAGACTTTCCCCTCCACATTGTATCGATTTGGAATCTTTATAAAAAATCAGTTAACCATGTATGTGTTGGTGTATTTCCGAAATTTCTAATTTGTTTCACTAATCTATTTCTGTTCACTTTTGCTAATACCACATTGTCTTGACTATTCTAACTTTATAGTAAGTCCTGAAATAAAATAGTTTAATCCCTCCAACTTTGTTTTTGTTTTTCAAGACTATTTTGTCTATTTTGAACCCTTTGCATTTCCATTTAAATTTTAGAATCAGCCTGTCTATATCTTCAAAGAAACCTGTTGGATTTTTATTGAGAGTAAAATAATCTATGAATTAGCATTGAGTTCTCCTAGCCATAAACATGGTTATGTCTTCCTTTCTTTAAGAATTTAAAAATTCCTCTCAGCAATGTTCTATAGTTTTCAGAGTAGATATTCTGTATATTTTGTTAGGTGTATTCCTTTGTATTTGATATTTTTTGATGCATTGCAAACAGTATATTTTAAATCTCATTCTCCAATTATTCTGTAATAGTATATAGAATAGAATAATTTTTAATATTGGCTTTGTATCCTGGAACTTTCTAAATTCACTTACCAATTTTGGCAGCAGGGCCCTGTCTCAAGGAGCTTAAAATTTGATAGAAGAAATAAGATACATACAGGTAATGATTTTTTAAATGTGTGTGAGAATCCCCATAAACAATGGAGTCAGCTCTTTGGAGGCCCTCGGTAAAAAGAGAGCGTATTTTAGCAAAGGTGAGAATCAGGGGAGGCTCTAGGAAAGGGACAGGGCTTGAACATGGCCTTGAAGAAGGATTGATATTTTGACAGACGAAGAGGGGGAAAAACATTGGGAAAATGGAGCATGTTTAGAAATCAGTAAAAAAGCAGTTTGTATAAGAGCAGTTTGACGAAGATATAAGTTATACCAAGCAGGTAGTGAGAATTAAACCTGAAACAGGAAGTTCAGGGTCAAATCATGGAGCACCTTGAATACTATAATTGCAACTTACTATGTGTCCAATAGTGTATGAATTACCTTAATACATTTTTTAATATTCACAACAATTTTGGGTTTTTTTAGAGGTGATCTTTAAAATTTTTTTGAAAAATTTTAAATACAGTTTACATGCAATATTATATTAGTTTCAAGTGTATGACATACATAGTATTAGCCATTACATAACTTGCAAAGTGATCAACCATCTGACACCTTACATAATTACAATGTTATTGACTATGTTCCCTATGCTGTACTTTACATCCCCGTGATTGTCAGAACAATTTTGCAAAACAAATATTATTATCCTCATATTCCTAAACAGGAAATTGAAGCTCACGGAACAAAATAATTTGACCAAGGTTAGTGAGTGTCTCAGTAAATTTCAGAACCAGCACCTCAGAGTAATAGTTCTTTTTTATTCTCCCTTTTACAATGTCATTTTACATAGTTGTGATCACATAAATATATGTTTCTGTCCTACCTTGTTAACATTAAAGCATGACCACTTTCTTATGACATTAGAAGTGCTTCTTACACAATATTTTTATTGGAGTTGGCTGAATAAAACTATATCATAGTTTATTGTTTTTATAATATTATGTATTATAACATTATTAATATTGTAAATAGTGCTATGGTGAATATGTTTGTGAAACAATTTACCCTCCTACCAATACCTGAAATAATTTCAAGTCATTCAGTTCATTTTGAGTTTCAGCTAAGTTTATCAGTCTGTATGAGCCTGTTATATGTTAACAGTGGTTAAGTTTTTGCTGTGATAATTATTGGGACAATTTGTTTCTTTTGCTGCCCCTTGACTAAGAAACAAACTTAGAACCCAAGTCAGTGTGTCGGTTGGACTTGTCACATGTGAGGCGCAGTATACCCAGGGCCTCAGGAGCGCAAGTGACCTCCACTCCAAGGGGAAACAAATTCCCAGTGAAGGAAACAGATTAAATATATTCTCATATGATGAATTTGAGGTAGCTCCCCCCCCAGCATAAACGGCTGATTTTTTATGCTAATAAAGGAAAAGGGAGCGGTGGCTGAAATAGAGGCAAATACTGTTTCATTCCATTCTAAATTATGTTTTCATCAGGTTCATGTCAAAAGTAGTGAAGACTGCCCTAGCCAGTGGCTCAGTCAGTTGGAGCATCATCCCATAGACCAAAAGGTTGCAGGTTTGATCCCCTTTCAGGGTACATGCCTAGGTTGAGGGTTCGATCCCCCATCAGGCTGCATACAAGAGGCAACTGATTGATGTTTCTCTCTCACATCAGTGTTTCTCTTGCTCCCTTCTACTCTCTCTAAAAATCAATTAACATCCTCAGGTGAGGCCTAAAAAAAAAAAAAAAAAGCAGTACCAATTTCCCAAGGGTATAGCTGAGAAACAATGACGGCTTTGGCAAACTGTTACAGTGAAATACCCTTCTGGGTTTATTATGTTACCTGGCTGTGCTGGATAAGAGAGCCTCAGGATTTTCAGGCTCAGAACACCACATACCCAGAGAAACGGGGGTGAACAGAGAACTTTTCCAAACATAGGTTTGCATTCCTGACTCTGTGCTGAATATGAACAATTCCTTGCCTATAATAACCAGGTCCAGAAACACCTGAGATGGGCTAAATGAACAAGGAGATGGTTTTCTGTGACTTTTTGCTATTGACACCTTATTTATGCAAGATGGCTAGCAGGGGTCAGTTTCTTCTTGCTCTCTTGAGTTTGAGAATCAAAATAGAGTTTAAAAACTGCCATGGTACGGTGTGCCTCTTTCCATAGGGGAAGGTTTATAGCTCCGGTCTCCGTCTCCCAAGCATATTTTGTACTTCCCTCTAATATACTCAAATATTTATCATCTTATATATAAACTCCATGGTATACAAATATTGATCGCATATTTATTTATAACTTCTAATTTGCCATTGACCTAATACTTCTTGTTACAAAAGCTCATGCATTTCCCATAATATTACTTCTACCATGCAGCCCTACTTTGTGAGCAGTAGCAAGTTATTGAAAGTTTTAAAGCAACGGGTGATGGACACATTCATAGCCATGTGATATGCCCTGGATGAACTTCAGGGAGGAAACAAAGCCAGGGAACCAGTCACTTCCTATCATAGTTATCAACTATAAGATAGGCTCTGACCACTTCTCCCTGAAACTCTCTCCCGAATCCAGGCCTTCTCTAGGCTCCCAAAGCTTATTCCACAAGGCAGCATCTTCTCTTTAGAGAGGAGTAAAATTTCCATTTCTTCGTTTTTGTCTTGGCCGGCTTTCCCTTTCTCCAGCAGAAAATAAATTATTACAGGCACCTGGCTGAAGAGCTCATGCCAGCACTACGTAACACTGGCCGTGGCATCTACCGGAGCTTAAGAGTGAGGAGAGCAGTTTCCGGGGAACCTTGACTTTTCAGATTGTTCCCTGATGAAGTCCAGGGTCTGGAGGGAACAAGGTCGAATCTACTGAGGCAGTTAATGAGAAAGAAAGCTGGTCTCAATGGTAAAGCCACCTTTAGACACAGTTAAAAGTACACCCCAAAAGAAACCCTGAATCTTCTCCCTTGAAGAGCAACCCTGTAGTTGGTAGAGAAATTAGGCAAATCCAACATGCAGACAGAGCCTGAAGAGGAGTGGACGTCTCTGGCACTGCCAAGCACTTCTGAGCCATGATAAGACAAGCTGTCCATCTGGGAAAACACCTAGTCCGGCCCCGGCCGGGTGGCTCAGTTGGTGGGAGTGTTACCCAGTGCACCAAAAGACTGAGGGGTTTATTCTTGGTCAAGGCACATACTTAGGTTACAGGCTCAGTCCCTGGTCAGTGTGCATAAGGGAAGCAACCAATGTTTCTCAAATCGATGTTTCTCTCTCACTCTTTAAAATCAATAAACCTAACCTCAGGTGAGGGTTTTAAGAAAAGATAACATCTAGTCTCATTCCAAAGTTCTGCACTGGACAGCAAGTCGGGATTGGAATGAAGGTACCTGGTGACTGACCAGAGAGTTGGCCCGACCCTGAGACCAGTGGCCGACAAGGAACCCCTTAGTCCTCCTCCCAAGCAATCCCAGTGCCTGTCTCCCTGAGGAGCCAATCGTTGGCACACGTGTCCTTATTTTCTTCTCTTTCTAGAGAAAATATCCTGGATAGTGTTTGAGGAGGCACAAGCATGGAAGGAGGCTGGGGGAATGCATAAGCCTGCCTTAGTTCTCAGCCTGCTTCCATGGTAAGACTCCCACAGGCTTAGAAAAGAGGCGGGCGAGGGGCATGAGGGACAGGCCGGTGAGGTCAGAGCATCTCAAGAACCCAGGGTTCTCCATTTCTTATGCTATTCTTAACATCCCCGTCTATTTTGTTCCTACCAATTATGCTTCTTAATCCCTGCACCTAGTCTCCCACTCTCCTCCTTTCCCCTCCCAGTTGATAACCCACCAAATGATCTCCATATCTGTGATTCTGTTCCTGTTCTGGGTGGTTGCTTAGTTTGGTTTTATTTGTTTGGTTGGGATTTTTTAGATTCACCTGTTGATAGTCATGAATTTTGAACTAAGGGGGGATTTCTGGAGGGAAGCGGGGTATTGGGCCGAGGGGGACAAAGGGAGAAAATTGGGACAACTGTAATAGCATAATCAATAATATATAATTTTAAAAAAACCCAGAAAACCCAGGGTTGTGAGTAGGGAATAACAGGTTCGACTCTAGCATTACACTTCTGAACTCAGCTCCTAGCTCCACCACTTACTGGCTGCTATGAACATAGGCAAGTTATTTAACCTCTTTATATCTTACTTTTCTCACCTTTAAAAGGGAATGAATAATGGACTACCCACCTCACAGGGTCACCGTAAGGATTAAATAAAACGGTGCTTGTGAGCTGGCGTGCAGTAAAAATTCCACACTTGCCAGCTATTCTGGTTCCATGGAGCCCTTTTTCCTGCTTCGGGGCGAAAGCACATGTCTGTGCTTCCTGCCTTTTTTCCATCAAGAAAATTTCAAAATTACATCTGAGGACTCTCCAAAACATCCCGCACACGTTCTAGAGAGTGGGCACAGAAACGGGATGGCTCACTGGTGCCTGGCGGCGACCGACCCTGCTGGGCGTGCCTGCTGCCTGAACATCGCGCGCGCGTGCAGGACCACACAGATGCGAATGGTCGTGCGTCTGCTCTGCCGCCCGCGCGCGGACTGGGCAAGTTCAGCTGTCCCCGGTTAGCTTCATGGAGCTGGTGGGCGGGGCAGAGCCATTGTTCCGCAGCTGACCGAGCACCCCCGCGCTTGCTAGAGGACGGCGGGCTTCACTGGCTCCGTGCTCTCCTGACCCCAGGTTTAAAGCCACGTCTTCCCTCCCACGCGTCTCTGGAAACGCGAAGGAAAGCAGGATGGAGTTGTGGCTACTGGTCTACCCCGTGGCTTCTCTACTGTTTCCTGTGAAACTTCCCCAGTGCCCATCCAATCGCTTGGTGCTGGGGGGGCAGAGCTGGGATGGTACCCACCCCCCATTCCCGGACTGCGTCCTCCCCGTCTTCCGGAGAGAACGCTCCCGAGTGCCTGCGAGGCCGCGGGGTGCCGGACAGAGGCCCAGCAGCTGGTGGAAGAGAAGCTGAGGAGAAAGGGATGGGAGGGGGAGCGAGGAGCTCGCGGCAGAGGGAACAGCAGATTGCGCCGAGCCAATGGCAATGGGAGGACGAGGTGGCACCAAATTCCCCTCGGCCAATGACGCTCCAGAGTTTACAGAAGCCCATTAGCATTTCCCCAGGGGCAGGAGCTGCGGCGGCTGAACCGCGGTGTGGCTGCAGCATCGTTTTTGCTCGTCCAGCCCCTAGCACGCCCCATCTCTGTCTCCTCCCCTCTCCGCTCATGCGGGACTCCCAAGGAGAGCCAACTCTGCGCACTTTGCCCCTGTTGGCTGCGAATAAAAGAGGCGTGAGGAAATACGGGGCACAGTCACCCCGCTGCTAGCTCTAGCCTTTAAATCCCCAGGCTTGGCAGATCCACGCACAGTGGGTCGGGTCCGGACATCGATCCAGCGCGCACGAACCTAGAAGGATTCGGAGCGCAACGCCGCCTATCGCCGCGCAAAGGCGGGCGCAGCCATCTAAGTCTCCGCTGTCCCGAACTCCGCTCCGCAGCCTCAGCCCTAGGGAAGTGAGCCCAGCATTAGAGTCCAAATGCCGGCCCACTTGCTGCAAGATGAGGTGAGTTTCCCCAGCATTGGCTTCCAGTCCGCGGGGTCGCCGGCCCTGGCTGGGCTACTGGGGGACTCGTCGATGATGGAGGAGTTGAGGTCTCCGCGGAGGACAGAGCCATCTTTTGCGAGTTGTTCTGCTTTCATTTGTTGGGAATGTGGATTGTTATTTGGGGACTAGGTTCCCGAACTTTTGTTTCTTAGGCTTAAAAGAAAAACCGAGTCGTGCGGGTACCCTTATACGGGTAGGTAGCGCCTTCGGGTGTTCCTTCGCCTGTTGGAAGGGGTGAAAGCGTTTTACTCCTTCCTATTTGCCCCTTCACCTTGAGGCTTCACCCTCCTCCCCATCTATCTGTACAGTTCCCGGAGACTTCTTTTTCTTTCATCCAGGGTAGACCCCACCCTCAGTTAACCTGGGTATTGGGGACAGGGTCTGGGCCAATACTTCCTCCTTCCCCCAGCCCGATTAAAGAGTGAAGTGGCCCCGGCTACCTCCACGTGTCATCTCCTCTCTCCCTACTCTCCGCTTTCTCTCCCTTCCAGATCTCTAGCTCTTACACAACCACCACCACCATCACTGAGCCTCCCTCCAGGATCCTGCAGAATGGAGAAGGCAAGCTGGAGAAGAATCCCCTGTATCCGGATGACGTCCGTCCTGAAATGAAAGATGACATCTATGACCCAAGCTACAAGGATAAGGAGGGCCCGAGGCCCAAGCATGAGTATGTTTGGAGGAACATCATCCTTATGTTTCTGCTACACGTGGGAGCTCTGTATGGGATCACATTGATCCCCACGTGCAAGGTCTACACCTGGCTCTGGGGTAAGAGTTCTTCTTATCTCCTTGACCCAGTATCCCAAATGCTCTCTGCTCTTCTGTAAGGTGGGAGCTGACGTGGAACAGAGGCACCAGCCCCTCTGGGCGCAGGTTTTCCCAAATTTGTCTAAGAGGCTGAGTGGGCTGGGAACAGCCCAGGGGCTCTGGGAGGCAGGAGTGGCCGAGCCAGAGGTCCTTTCGCACAGTGTTGGGGAGGCAGCCCTGAGACCATGTGCTGCAGGCTTTGAAGTGCGTAGACCTGTGCCAGAGAGTCAGCTTTCCCTGAAAGAGCTTTTTTGTTTCAAGCCATTTGTTTGGCTGCTTGTCCCAGCCCTGCCAGCCACAAAAGAATCAAGGCCCCTACCTGGGAAGCATGGGAACAGGGGATGAAACCTGTAGTCTCAGGGGCTATGTGCTGAGCATTGTGGGACAGCAAGAGAAACTGCTCAGGAAGAGAGGAGAGGGAGGAACAGAGAGGTGGTTACTCACAGAATTATTTGCCCTGACCCTTGGCCCACCAGCCTCCTTTGTTAGGGAAAAGATGAAGGCTCCTGTAGGGCCCAAGTTACACAGGTGTGGTGCTCTGTGGCTTCATGTTGGTCTCCAGGGAACTGTATGCACCACTCAGCACAATGTCCTTTGGTTGAAGTAAGGTTGAGGAAATGTGTCATGTCCCACTCCCCAACCAGCCCACTCCAGCCCCTGTCTCCTGATAGCCTGCAGTCTCTCTTTGCCAGGACAGCCAGACCAGGCCAGAAAAGAGCCCTAAGCAGCCCTAGCCTTGAGGCTGCTGCAGTGAAGGAGACAGATCCCAGTTCTGTCCCTGACCTGCCCTTAGCTCAGATTTTTCAGGGATCCATGGGTATGAGCTGAGAGCGGGGCCCTGCCGCCTGGATACACACATGCGCTTTGCAGGCATTTTCACCTCTGCCACCGTAAGCCTGAGTTGGGGAGGGGAGAGCAGGGAACTCTAAAGACCCAGGGGCCTCACATTGCCACCCTCTGAGGGTGGTGAGTGAGAACTCTCTCCAGGAAACAACCTTGGGATTTCCAGAGTAGTCTCAGGTGTGGCGCGTCTGCTGACAGCGGCACTCTTGGAGGGTAGTTACGTAGAAGGGCCGGTAGGCCAAGTGTAGCTGATTCTCGTAGGCCCTTTTACATCTAAAGGTGGTGGGATCTGGTCCCTAGAGCTTCATGTTGGGAAATCCTCTCAGTGCCTCAGACAGTGAAATGCAACTGGGTAGATCCTCTCTCTCAGGATCTCAATCTTTCCGAGTACAAATTCTTTTAGGATCAGGAAGGTTACAGGTGTGTCATTGCTGGAGTTGGCGAGGGGCAGGAAATCAGTTCATCTGCAGATCAGGAAGGGCTCTCCTGTTTGAGGGGGGACAGGGACATCTGTTCTATGGTCCCTCTGAGAACCCAGCTGAACCTCAGTTGCAGTGTGCGGATTCCCCGGGGAAACTGGACTCCTCGCTTCACCCCTCCTCCCCAACAGAGGAGTCTTCACACGTAGTTTTGTTGCCTGTCAGCTCCTTCCAGCCTCAGCATTCCTGCAGGGCTGGTTAAGTCCAGATTTTGGGCTACGGATACAGGGGGCAGAGTGTTACCCCCCACACCAAGGCAGTGCCCACTGCCGGTTTGTGCCCTGTCCACGGGTGTGCGCTGTGCCTTTGGACCGAGAAACGCAGCACACAGAGACTGGACGAGGACCTTCCGTGCTCCTTTCCCTGAGAAGGTGGTGGATGGTGTAGCTGTCTGAAGACTATCTGGTATGGAGATATCAGAACTCCTCTGTCTTAAGGAACAGGAAACAGAAAGGGACAGCCAGAGGTCCTGCTTTCAGAGTTTAGGCACTTGGCCTCAGCTTTTCTTTTATTCCCAAAGGACAGTGTTAAATTAGCAGCTGGCTGTGATTACAGCATTTCTCAGCGCTGAGGATCTGGAGAGCCTCTGAGAAGGGCTCTTAGGGGCCAGCTAAAGGGATATCACTGGCAACACTGAGGGCCAAGGGGCAAATCTGCTGGTCTCTTAGGGCCAAAGCTATGAGATTTTGTTGAACCATCAGTTCGGGCATTAGTAGAGAATGCAGCTCTAACCGATGCAAGGCCTAGTTCCTAGGATTAGAGGGGCGGATAGAAAAGCACCAGAGTGCCTGGGTTCTGTTCTCGATTCCCCTGTCAGTACTAGGATATTCTGTGCTTTCTGAGTTAACTTGCTAGGGTCGCCTCCGCGGCGTGAAGCAACCCCAGTAAGCTTCCTTGGTTCTGAGCCAAGTGTGTCTGCTTTTGTGCCCAAAGCCATTTTTCTTCTTCCTCACTGATTCATGGGGCTGTGGCTCAACTGTCACTCTTCAAAGCGCAGATGCATGCAGATATTGCGTGTGGAAAGAAAACTGCCACATGGCTTGAGGCCAGCAAGTCACCTGGGCCCTAACTTCAACGCAAAGAGTTTGGTGACAGAACTTGCGCTGGAATAGACTCTGGCTCCTTGCCTGTCCTTGGGATCTTGTAGGAGGAATAGGATCGGGTGGTGGAAGATAGGGTAGGAGAGAGGAGGGGGTTGTTTAGGAAACTGCTATCTATGGCTGGAGAACACAGGACAATTTGTTACAATGTGTGGTGTCTCCAACTGCAACTAAATTCTGCGGTCACTGAGGATCCATTGTTTCTAGCTGCTTCCCTGGGAATGAAACATTGTCAACAGTCAACTGCTTTACCAAGGCCTTGCTCAGCCCCTGCCTCCTAGAGCTACTGAACAGAGGAAGATGGGCACTCCCAGCAACCCCCATTCCCAGTTTATAGCTGGCACCTCCTGAGCTGGCAGGCCTCCAGGAAGGTGAGGGAGGACAGTGTTGTGGTGCTCCGCTGACCGTTTTGAGCGTGTCCCACCATTATCTAACATTAGCCTTGCCAGGGAGAGTATGGGCTGACAGGGAGACTTGGCAAAGGGAGACATGGGACCTCTGTGCATACCCTGGGAAGCTGGATGGGGTTGCTGGAACATGAACGCTTATTGACAGAAATCCTAGTTTTAAACCATGGTTCCCTTTCTTACTAGACTTGTGACAAAACATAAACACAGCCTCTCTGAGAATCTTTTTCTTCAAACTGTGAAATGAGGATATTAAAGCCATTCAAGGCATCCAGAGAATCATAGCATATAAAATTCTTGGTTAAGCTTAAGACGCTGTGCAGATACAACGTATGTGCAGGGCAGATTTCCCCCTGACATTGCCACCCTGCCTGCTAAACTATTGAAATGCTTTTGTACCAGTTGGTAAATAGCCATAGTTCTGAGCCCCCAAGTGTCCTCTAGAACTTGGAGCCCCTCGAATTGGTGAGTGCCCAGACTGTACTTGCTACGGGCCCTAAGTGCTGTGGGAGTAGTTTATTGTCCTTCAAATTGGGAGGAAGCTTAGCTGAAGGTCAGAGGACTAAGGGACCTGGGATAATGTACCCGATGACTGGGAGTGACCAGGTGGCCAGGCAGTAAGCTCTCTCTTCTCTGTCCTGCCTTCCTAAAGTTCCTGGGACTCCTTAGTTTATTCCGGTCCCTAGGTGGAGAGGATAAGAGGTGGTGGTATTTTTCAAGTAATAAAACCAGAGAGACCTAACAGACCAAGGTGCCTCTGCACTTCTGGGGAAAGCAAATCCTCTCTTGAAGCCTCTGAAGACACAGACAACATGCAGAGAACCACATGTGAATGGTTTTCCAGATTATTGACCTCCCACTGTTTCCACCCGGTAGGGTTTCTCTACTATATGGTCAGTGCCCTGGGCATAACAGCGGGAGCCCATCGCCTGTGGAGTCACCGGAGTTATAAAGCTCGGCTGCCCCTGCGGCTCTTCCTGATCATCGCCAACACGATGGCATTCCAGGTAGGAAGACAGCTCCGCTCAGCTCTTCCCTCCGCTCTGTTAATGATCGGGGGCAGAATGGAGGATATCCGTACCTGGACCATCATGTCACTTCCTTTCTCCTTGTGGTCACCTGACGTGCAGGCCCAGTCCTTGAGTCCCTAAAGCATGAGCACAGTTCAGAGTCACTAGGAAAGGGAAATAGGACATAAACAGGAAATACTCTGTTGTCACATAGTCTGACTTTTGGGGTCCTTCGTCCTAAGGAGCTACCATGCATAAGCCTTAGTTTACGCTGCTGGTTTCCTGGGCAGACTTTGAACAATAGATTCACCATTTTAGGTGAATATCTTAGGACTCTACCACGATGGGATCGAAGTGCATGTTTCACGGGCTGAGTTCTGTTGTTTTCAGGTAATGAGAGCAAACCCTTTTATAGCACTGAGTATGTGCCTGGTACTATTCCAAGTCCTTGACATAGATTATCTTGTTACATTCTCCTAGGAGATGGGTACTATTACTCTTCCCATTTTCCAGATGAGAAAATTGTGTCACGGAGAGGTTAGAGAGACTAACATTATGGTCCTATCTTGGGCTGTCAGGCTGGCTAAGTCAAGTAAGAGGTTTATTGAGGCAGGAATTGGGGAAAGGGAACTCATAGCTATTAAGTGGTAGCAATGGGCAAAGAATAGCATATGATGTGGGGTTTAGCTTGGCGCAGAGGGGGAAAAAAGAGGCAACCAAATTTGTCCCCTTCTTCGTGGCAGTATTCCATGGAACCTACTGCTATTGCATCATCACCTGGGCCACAGTACTTAATACCTTGAGGGCTCCTGATATCGGGGCAAGGATGAGGAAGAGATACTGACATATCCTTAAGGGATGGCAAGAGCCCTGGCTGGTGTGGTTCAGTGGATTGAGTGTCAGCCTGCAACTGAAAGGTCACTGGGTTAGTTCCCAGTCAGGGCACATGCCTGGGTAGCAAGCCAGGTCCCCATATGGGGGCATGCTAGATGCAACTGATTGACATCTCTCTCGCACATTGCTGCTTTTCTCCCTCTCTTTCTCCCTCCCTTCCCCCTCTCTAAAAATAAATAAATAAAATCTTAAGGGAAAGAAAAGGGATGGAAAGAATCCCAGAGGAGCCCAGAGGTCATTTGGGAATGTGGCCAAGCTCGTGATTTATATGCCTGGCCTTGTTGAGTTGTGAGCCATCTCTTGCCAAGACATCAGAATGGAGCTCCCTGCAGCTTCATCCACTGTCCAGGACCCTGGGACACAAGGCTGCCTGCCTCGTTCTCCCTGCCCAGGGATCAGACACCACATGGAAGGCCTTTTCCAACGTTTCTTGCTTGAAGAATTGCAATGTTCTCTCCTAATGAAACTCCCTGAGCTCTGCGTAGTCCACCTCCATTCCGCCCACTATAAAACCTTCATGAAGCAACCAGCCCTCTTTGTGTGGTCCTAGGGCTTTAAGGTGCTTTTCCACAGAAGCTTCAGTGGCAAGTTAGGGGAAAAGAGGAGGCAACTCCATGGCCCTCTTTGGAGCCCCAGCTTTTGGGTAGTGTGTGATGCTGGGCTGAGAGCCGTGGGTTCTTGAAGATGTCTGTTCACTGGGATTCCCCTAAGAGAATATCTCTCCTCAGGCCTGCTTTCTTCTCTGTTCCTCCAGAATGATGCTTATGAATGGGCCCGAGATCACCGTGTTCACCACAAGTTTTCAGAAACGGATGCTGATCCCCACAATGCCCGACGTGGCTTTTTCTTCTCTCATGTCGGTTGGCTGCTTGTGCGCAAACACCCAGCTGTTAAAGAGAAGGGTGGTTTGCTAGACTTGTCTGACCTAAAAGCTGAGAAGCTGGTCATGTTCCAGAGGAGGTGAGTGGGGTGTCGATGGAGCTGGGCACCTGGTGTTTGGGGATCCCCCTTTTTTCTCCTGGGACTTATAAATGTAAGCTGAGAAGTTTACTGGGTTTGTATGTTCAAAATCACAATTTAAAACCCTAATTTTTAACAGCCCCCAAGTTCACAGCCATAGACTATTGTTCTTTCTGAGCTACCTTAATTAAACCAATTAAATTCAACAAATGTTTATTGACCTACGAAGTCATGGATACAAAGACAACTGTGTCATAGTCCTTACCTTCGAGGAGTTTGTGGCCTATTAGTGAGTGAAAGGGTAAGCCAAGTGTCTAAATAGCTATGGTGTGTGGCAAAGCGGTTTCTGTACCGATAAGAGGCACCAAGGAGAGGGAGAAGGCATAGGGAAGGGTTTATGAAGAAAGTAGCTTTGGAATCCACTGATCGGTAAAGATTTTCACAGGTGGTGTGGGGAGAGGGAGGGACAATGCAAACAGGACAGAATGAACTAAAGCCTGGAGCATGTTCCAGCAACAGAGTCCTTTGGCTTGAAGTGTAGGGTGTGGTAGAATTAAGACTGGAGAGGGAGACTGGTGCCATTCTTGGAGAGTCTTAAAAGCAGATTTAGGATTTAATTCAATAGGGAACAGGAAAATGTTAGAAGCTTTTTAAGCAGGAATGTGTCGTGGTTGGAGGTGTGCTTTAGAAAGATCACTCTCATGACAGCTGAGAAACCATTGAGCCAAAGAGCTGCAAGTTAGGATGCAGTGATGACCCATGTTAGGTAAGGATGCAAAGGAGTGGATGCAGGAATACCGGTGATAAAAGAGCATGAGACATGACTGCTGAAGAGACATAAAAACTCGAGGCGATGACCTGGTCTGCACTTGAGAGATTGGATAATGGGACAGGGCCTCCAGAGGATCAGCTGTAGACATCGAGGGCCCTAGAGGGTGGCTGGCAAGAAATGAAGGCAAGACTCTAAACATGGACTCTGCAAAGAGCACTGCCCAGAAAGAGAGAGGTACCCAAAGGTGGAATCGAAAAACAGCCTGGGCAGGAGAACTAAGTGTCTTTGTTTGGAATCTGGACCTCGCCTATCTATCCACATGGAATTATGCTATAGTAAAAGAAGAGCAATGCATTTTGAGTCAGGAGACCAGCGTTCTGATCCAGGCTCCACTGGTTCCCAGTGGGGCGATCCTAGAAAAGTCATTTACCCCCTCATTACCTCATCTAAAAAATGAGATAACACTACATTCTCATAAAATTTCCCACCCCATCCTTCTTGCTCTGTTTTCTGCCGCACTGTCCTCACATAGAAGGAAAGAGACAACTTAACCCAGCGATGATGGAAATCAGGTGGATTTATGTCCTCCCTCCGCTGACTCTATGTATGGTCTTTCAATGCAGGCATTACAAGACCGCTGTCCTGGTGCTGTGTTTCATCCTGCCCACACTCGTGCCCTGGTATTTCTGGGGTGAAACTTTCCAACACAGCTTATATGTTGCCACTTTGTTGCGATACACCCTTGTGCTCAATGCCACCTGGCTGGTGAATAGTGCTGCCCACCTCTACGGATATCGCCCTTATGACAAGAACATTAACCCCCGAGAGAACATTCTGGTTTCACTGGGAGCTGTGGGTAAGTCAGCCATCCACAGCAAGACCACACCTAGTGGTCTGCTGTTTAGGGTATTAGGCTGAGAACCAGGAAAACCAGATTAAGTTGTTTTATGATCTCTTTTTCACCCTGCAACTAAGTGGTAATACATTAGAAAACTCTTGAGAGTCAGGCAACAAGTCTTATACAGAAAGGAAAGGGTAAGAAATAACAATGCCTTTGATTCCAGGATCTAAACCATCTCCCAAATGCTGTGTATAATGAGCCCCTTTGGGTTTTCTTTTTTCCAGTCACCTGTGGGCTAGACTGCAGTCTTTCGGGGGGCAGGGAACGTATCAATAGAACAATAGGGTCCTCTACGTGGCCTGTATGCCTAGTGGTTTATATTTAAATATGTCATAGAAAATGTAGAATTAATACTTGTAGTTTAGTTCAATAAACTTTTATCTTCTGGTTGTACCCCGATAGCCCATTCTTGAAGTGTATGCCAGGCCTTATTGCTTGGCGGCCCTTTCCCATCACCTACCATTCTTGCCCCCATCCTTGTTTTTTCTCTCTTCTGCTTTATTTGATGCTAAGAACAGCTCCTCCCCACAATATGGCTTAGGGAATCCCTGATAAAGCAGTTAGTTTGATCGCAAGTGCCTGCTTGCTGATCTGATGCTGGCTATTCATGAATTTACTTCTCTCTGTAATTTGAGACCTAAGAACCAGAGTCTAGAACAGCAGGATTCTGCCATCTGTCTCCATTTTTTTTCTCTCTCATTCTTTTCAAAGAAATATAGACCTTTACTAAGGCCTGGAATTCGTTTCCCCTAAGCAAACCCAGGGGCCCCTTCTTCCTCACCAGTGATTAGTACTATTGGTTATCCCATATATCTAGGTGACCTTGCTGTTCCATATGTTTATGCACATCATAGCCTAATATTCACATTTTTCCTTTAAAATCTTCCTTCATATTCTCAACCCTGACCACCTTTACAATCTGTACTAAAAGTGTTTTATTTTTTTCTATTCCTTTTTAATTTTCACGCCTCTTCCCCCTCCTTTCAGTCACCTTCAACCACTGTGTGTGTCCTTATTCGGAACCGTGTTTGAAATAAATCACTTAGGCCCTATAAGTCTGAGGTTTTAATATACATGGAAGTTTCTGGAATGAGATTTGTCCTGTCCTACAAACGGATCTATAGTGAGCTTCCCCACCTACAGCTTCTTTCCTGCCCTTGGTTCAAAGTGGCTCCAGTACCTTACTTTGTCTTATTTATCCCTCCATACCTGCTGCTTTCCTCCCTTATCACGGCACCCTTTGTTTTCCTCTAGCTCTGCTTCCTGCCCTTCTAATCTTTTCTTCTTGAATTACCTTCCCCACAGTCACATGTTCATCTTCTCTCTGCCAAAGCTGACCTCCCTTGAGCCTTTCACGGGCTGTGTCTTGCTGCCCCAGTTGCAAAGTCTTGACCTTCTTCTACCCATGAACCCGCCTTCTCTTTCCCTACCCCCACCTCCCTGGGCTATGTTTGTGTCTGAGTCAGTTTTAAATCTGATAGGTATAGGCCTGGTTAGGGCTTTATACTGAGCCTCGCTGCAAAACCATTTATGGAAATCAGCAATCCCCTGTTAGTACCGCGGGCCTTGGGATCATTCCACCCTCCCCTCAGTTCACTCTCTGGATAATCCAGTATCACAGAGAGAGGACATACCTTGAGATACCCTGGATGGTGTCATTTACTTTGTAGGACTGCCTGTACTTGCTCATTGTTAATATCATTACTACCCTACTGAGGTCCTTTTATCTTCAAAGGGCCCAATGTGCTCTTTTATGAGCTGTTCTTTATCTGGCTTTGTCTGGGCCTCATAAGGGTTGGTATTGTTATTGGCAAATGCAGTTCAGAAAGAAGAGTTCTGCCAAAGATTGGAGAACTCTCTGTGGAGTTTCCAAAGTTTTATTCATTACAGAAAATTATCATGAATCCAGAATGTCTTTGTTTTTCCTCCATCCAGCAAAGTGAACTAGTCATCACAGAGCTTTAGAAGTTAGAGGGAATGTATATGCATCTCGGTTCTGTCTGACTCCCGCAGAGAGCTTCTAGCTGCATCAGCACCGCACCAGGGTCAAAGTTCAAAGAATTCCAAGGCAGAGAGTTTACTGAACAAGTGGTACCTGAGGACACCTGAACTCTTGGTCTGGGCATCCTTTCTTCTGATGTTTGGCTGTAGCTGCCCAATTCTGTTGGTCTCTTAGACCCTTGGAAGTAGTAACTGCAGGTGTATTCCTTCACTCATCTTTATAAGAAACACAGCAAAAGTTCTTCATTTTGGTCTCTCTCCTCTCCCTACCCTAACACATGCTCAGACACACAGAGCCTTGAGGGATGCAGACCAATATTTAGTGAAGTACTGGAATTTTCCAGTTTAAAGTCCATTTTTAAGCCCTGGCTGGTATAGCTCCGTGGATTGGGCGCCAGTCTGCAAACTGAAGTCCATTTTTAGTGCTGACATTTTCTTGAGAGGAACTGCCAGTCCTTTTAGCACCAGGGCTCTCAGGCAGCCATGTGTGACCAAGATCTCCCTGGTTGTTTCTTAAGAAGCCTCTGAGAGGTCTATTTGGTTCAGACCAGAAGAGGCTGGTTTCACTCATTCATTCACCAATTGCAAGTTTCTACTAGGTGTGAGGTCTTCTGCTAGATAACTGATGTTCCAAGATCAGGAAGATGGCAATTCACAATAGAGCTCCATAATTTTTTCTTTGTTTTTCTTCCAGGTGAGGGCTTCCACAATTACCATCACACCTTTCCCTATGACTACTCCACCAGTGAGTACCGCTGGCATGTCAACTTTACCACATTCTTCATCGATTGCATGGCTGCCCTTGGTCTGGCTTATGACCGGAAGAGAGTCTCCAAGGAGGCCATCTTGGCTAGGGTTAAAAGAACTGGGGATGGAAGCCACAAGAGTGGCTGAGTTTGGAGCCCTTGGGTTCCTTTTCCAAAAGCCAGCCAGGCAGAGGTTTAATGTTCTGTTTATTAACTACTGAATAATGCTACCAGGATGCTAAAGATGATGAAGTTAACCCATTCCAATACAGTATTTTTTTAAAATTCAAAAGTGTTGAAAGCCAACAACTCTGCCTTCATGATGCTGAGCTGATATTTTTCTTTCTTCTCTTCCCTGTCTTCTAGACACCATCGTTCTTTGCTTTCTTCCTGTCACCTTCCTTTCCCTTCCCTCACACTGCCTCCCAGACAAGCAGCTGGTGAGGCATTGGTGAGTGTCCAGCTTCCAAAGTCTAGACAACCTTTCTGTCATCCAAAACTAGTGGTTTTGCCCCAGATAACTCTTTCCTTGAGGTGTCCTGAGCTTCAAGTAGGTGGCTCAAGCTAGAGAATTTGACAAAATCTTCTGAGAAGACCCCTATTCATTATCTTCATTCCCAACTTTTGCCAGATGGAATGGAAAAACAACTTTATTTGGCACAAAGCTTCTAAAGTAGGTAAATTGTCAGGGGAGAGAGTTAGCGTGCATGGAGTGATTGACAAGTTAAGATGGGGTGAGGGAGGAAACAAAGCAAGAAGCTCCTGATGTGATCGAACCTGCAGCTGCCTGCCGAATGAGGACATCAAGCCCCAGCACACAGCATGCCTCCTTTCTCTCCTGACTCTGAGTAGGGAATGGCCATGGAGCCTGGCAAGGCCAGAACACAAGCAAATTTTAGCGGATCAATAGAGTCTAGGCTGGGAATAAAGAAGAAGCATTTAGTTTGTAGTAAAAGATGTCTTTGAGAGAGAAAGATTTTTTTTTCTTTAATAACAGGAAGATTTCTTATTTCATATATCAGGAAGTCTTGAGGCGAGTCGTTTCCAGAATTGGTGGACCCAGCAGCTCATGGAATCATCAAAATTCTTTCAATGTTCTGCTCTGCCATCTGACCATTGGGATGTGGGTGAGACACTCATGGTCATAAGGTGGCTGCAGCATTTCCAGACCCCCCAAAAAGGATGGCTTTTTAGGAGACGGGTAAAACAAAAAGATATGTATACAGATATACTGTGCTTAAAATAGTAAATAATTCACTTAGTATTTCCCTCTGAGAGAGGGATGCTTAGAGAAGAGGAATAATAAAGTCAGTTGTCCACTTTACCCCGCCTCGTTGGACAAGGAGATGGAGAGGCTGAGAAACAGGTTCTGTAGGCAGTTTCTGAGAGATAACTTTACAGAACACATTGTCTGGGGATTTGGATTCAGTCAGAAAGTTACTAAGTTATTGGGTGTCCTACTGTGAAAGCTGGTTACCCAAACAAGTTAGCTATCAGTATGTTCATTCGTTGGCTCCTATTTCTGCTTGGAACTGGTAAGAACTAGAAAGTTTCTCAGCACAGTTTCAGACCACTTCACTCATTTCTTCTCTGTTAACATCTAGCTCAGCGATTTGCAACCTTTTTCATCTCATGGCACACAAACTAATTTCTAAAATTCTGTGTCATACCAAAAAAAAACTTTTCTTTTGCCGATCTGACTAAAAAAAAAAATAGGTATTTGATTAATTTACACCAGGCGGCTATTCCTGTGTTAGCTGTTGTCATTTTTTTTTGTTTGGTTGACAATCTAAGGGAGAAGAGGTCAGTGACCCTGACTAAATAGGCAGTAATTGCAGGTTTTAAAAATTCTTGTGGCACACCAGTTGAAAATCGCTGATCTAGCCTAAAGTACAGGACTGCCTAGGGGCAAGGAGATAGAAGTCTTTTAATTACCCTGATTATCAATTCCTGGCTCTACCTTATCTGTCCATTTTCTCCTACTGGTTCTCTCTATTCCCTGATGTTTTCTTTTTTCTCTGGACAGGCAGCCTCCTTTGTGTATTCAGAGGCAGTGACGGTTATTGCTGTCCAGGCAGACAGAATACTCGGGGTCGCTGACCACTGTTTCTCTTCATAAAGTTGAACTGGCTGCCACTTACGCTTGGCCTCCAGTCTCTCCACCTACACTTCTGTGATCCCCTGCCACCCTGATGACTCAAGACAAGGCTGGCAAACCCTGCTAGAAATATCTCTGGCTCAGGCACTCTCTCTTATGAGGCACAGCCAAGCCAAATGCTTGCATCAACCCAGTGAGCCAGCCAAGGAGCGAGAGTTTGTTTTCAGTTTCCTCTGTCTGGGTCAGAACCAGGGAGCATGCTGGATGGCCCCTTGCTTGCTCATTCACCCTGCCCAGCTTTAGTCTGTGCTCCCAGCTGATTGCAGTGCTGATAAAAGTAGGAGGGAGCCTGGTCTTCACTGGGAAGCACAAGAAAGAGGCAAGTTCCAAAGTGCCTCACTCGAAAGGAGGCCCTGTGTGGTCCCTGGAGCCAGGGACACTGCAAAGCTTTAGCTGAAACTTGGGGTCTGAGATGCCATGAACCTCTACCGAACTCTGAACTCTGGGGTCTGAACTCTGTTCAGCAAATTAACCAGCATTCCCCGCAATAGAGCCGAGGGTAGATGATAGTATAGAAGAGGTTTGGGGGGAAAAAATTGGTATTTTGAGAACCTTGGACCACTCCTGTCCCTGTACCTCAGTCATGAGTGCAGAAGCCTGGCTCTTCTCTACCAAGATTGGAAAAGTGCACTAGCAAATGCCGTGTCCACTGGTGGATCCCAGTGGTGGAAGGGAGGAGGGCCTTCCTTCTTGTATTAACTGGATGGACATAACAGGGGTAAGCATGGACTGAAGGCATCTTTGTCTTTTGAGCCGTTCCTCTCAGTAGAAAAGAATCTAATGGAAGATCACCGTAGTTTTAATCTGCTGACCTGTGTACCTACCTACCCCTTGGAAATGTCTTTTGGATAGTTTTAATTCCACAGGTCATCAAATGCCTGCTTTATAATTTATGGTCAAAAACAACTTTATCTTTCCATTCTAATTGTGTTCCATAGATCTGATCCACACCATGACCTTACATGAGGCTGGATGGGGTCCTCAGGCCGAGGGCCCGAGTGTGTATGTGGATGTGTAGGTTTCAGGATTCTAAAGCTGATTCAAATGATGCATTAATAATCCAGAAATCAGATCTGATCAGGTCTGAAATTCTAACAGTCCTTGCTTTGTGGGTGTACTGACAACTTATTTGGGTGCCTTACATCTTTTCTAATCAGCATTGCGTATGAGCCTGCTCTCACTCCCTCCTTGCTCCTCTGTGGAGTTCCTTTGCACCTGAGAGCCTGCAGAAGTAGCCAGTAGAAAAGGGGCCTGGCTGGAGAATGGTCAGTACAGCTATTTGCAGGATTCCCTTCTGGGCTTCATTTTGGAAACCTCTTAGGGCTGTGTTTATTAAGTGCCCACATTTGATGGAAAGTGGAAGTAATTTGAATGTATTTGGTTTATACTTTTTCTTTTTAGATTAAAAGATGGTTGTAGCATTTGAAATGAAAACTTTTTCTCCTTGATTTGCTAGTATCCTGAGCATATTCTCTGTACGTGTAGCTCAAATGGGTCAGCGTGAAAGGTTAAAGGTTTAAAGATGTCAATGTTACCTGGGTGGTTAAGGCCAAGGCCTCTCCTACCACTGTGCCACTGACTTGCTATGTGACCCTGGGCAAGTCACCTAACTATAATGTGCCTCAGTTTTCCTTCTGTTAAAATGGGGATAATAATACTGACCTACCTCAAAGGGCAGTTTTGAGGTGTGACTAATGCTTTTTATAAAGCATTTTGGGATTCTTCAGCAGAGGAATTCCCTTAAGTCCTAAGTATTTTTATAGCAGCAGCAGTATCCACCATGAATTTGTGTCCTCCCAGAACAATGTGTCCCAGATGCTATCCATCTATCTGGTTCTCTGAGAGATTAAATAAATCCATTGGATAAGTGGTGGATAACTAGCCAGACAAAATCTGAGGATGCATAAACTCATTGCCATTGAAACATAGACAAGATAGCTTATCCTTGATTGGGTGGGATTTTTTCCTTTTTTATGTGGGATAGTAGTTATTTGTGACCTAAGAATAACTTTGGAATAATTTCTATTAATAACTCTGAATCTAGTTATATTAACCTGAGATTGTGTTTGTTCATAATAAAAGTGAGGTGAATATGATAACACTGTCTGAGAGATTTTTTTTTTTGGCTGTAATTCAGTCTCCTGGGACTTAGCTCTATGGTCCACCATGGATCTAGGTCCTATTCCTGTACCTTTAAGAATGAAAAAAGAAGTAAAATTCCCCAGTAACCTGCCCTGTCCTTACTAAGGGTAACTTTAGGTTAAATTCAGTCTTGGCAGCAGGAAACCAAGGTCTGCTCCTATTAAACAAAACACATTGATGCCCACTGACACTTTGGCCCTTGGGAAATGCCAGGTCTCTTGTGTGTCACATGGTCACATGGACCCAAGAGGAAGTTAGCAGCAAGAAAAATACTCCGGGAAAGCAGTTTTTTAAATCTTGTGTCCTAGACTGGGCAGTCCAGATCAGTCCTCTGAAATGTAGTCCTACTCTGAAATAAAGTAGCTTCCTGGAAATGCTGATTAAAAAGAGCAGGAAGGAAGGAAAAGTAATCCAAGGGAAGATCTGTAAACTCCTGAAATAGAGTGGGCTTCATAATCGTAAGATGGAAAGGCTTTGGGTTTTACTTCTTTATCTGGGAATCCTCATGTGGGAAAGAGGGTTTTTTACAATTTGAAGATGCTCCATCCTCCAATAGGAGCCAACGTGACAATATCTAGGCTTCTAAGGGTTTCCTAGAACCAACTCCCCTTACTTTCTAGCATAAGGTTGCCTTCACCTTGGACAAAAAGCAAGATTCTCTCGGAGTAATTTGGCATATCCAAAGTCAAGTCTATGTTCATTGACACCTTACCAGACCTTAATAACTGAAGTTGATGGTGTTATTTCTTCAATATCTCACTTTCCCTGTTTTGGCTAAAATGTTCAGGCTGGACTTTAAAAAATTTTTTTCAGTTCTATAATTGCACTGTTCCTTCCAAGTCCATTTTATTTCCCATAAACTGGCAAACAAGTTAAATACTTTATCCTCACTAAGCTCTGCTTTCTTTCTTTTCATTTCCTCCTATATTTTTATCTAACTGTCTTCCCTCTAATTAAACCTAGTTCTGTGCTTCCTCCAGAGAATGTGTATCTTATGTTTGTTATTTCACCCTGGGGCTGTTTTTATTATAATATGCAAATTTCCAAGAAAGAAGATGGAAGGGGAGAGCTCTTAGTACTTCATTAACATGCTCAGTTGAGTTCAAGATTGAGAGGGAAAGAGAATTGAGTATGAGTTTACCTTTAAGGATAAGTTGTAAAGTAAGAGTATGGAGGGGGCAAAATAATTAACTCTTATTTTTGATATGTTTTGTATGGGAAAATATAAAGAGGTTTATGGCTCTCCTTAATCAAGATTTAACGATGGGACAAAGAATAAAAAGCAATTTTAAGAAAATAATGGGGAAGAGCACAGAAAAAATTTCTGATGCTCAGTAGCTACCAGTTTTCTCCCTCTTCCCTAGAGGCAAAAGAAAATACAGTTCTTAAAAAGAAAAAAAAAAAAGAGTCCACCAGGGCATAAAAAGATAGCAGTAAAACTATCTCTGTATGCAGATAACATGGTTGTTTATTTAAAAAAACCTGGGAGAATCCACACAAAAAAAACTATTAGAACTAATAAACAAGTTCAGTAAGGTTGCAGGATACAAGATCAATATATAAAAATCAATTATATTTCTATAAACTAAAAATAAATATTCAAATGAAAAGAATTCCATTTAAAGCATCAAAAAGAATAAAATAAATAGGAATAAATCTAAAAAAAGAAGTGCATAAGAATGGTACATTGTAAACTACAAAATGTGATCAAAAGAAATTGAAGAAGACCTAAATACTGAAAAGACATCTCATGTTCATGGATTGGAAGACTTTAAAGTTGGTAATACAACTCAAATTGATCTACAGATTCAATACAATCCTTATCCAAATTCCAACTCCCTTTTTTTTTTTTTTTTTTTTTACAGAAATTGATAGCTGATTCTAGAATTCATACAGAAACTCAAGGGAGCCAGAATAGCCAAAACAAAGTTGAAAAAGAAGCACAAAAGTTGGAGGACTCACATTTCCTGATTTCAAAATTACTTTAAAGGTTCAGTAATCAAGATAGTGTACTATAGGTATAAGGACAGGCATATTAATGTAATAGAATTGAGAGTATAAAAATAAACTCATACATTATTAGTCAATTGACTTTGACAAAGGGAGCTAAACAATTCATTGAGGAAAGGATGGTTTTTTTGATAAATGGTGTTAGGGCAACTGGAAATACACATGCAAAAGAATGACATTGATCCATCACTTCACATCATATACAAATATTAACTCAAAATGGATTAGCCAAATTATAAAACTCTTAAGAGAAAACAAAGATATAAATCTCTATAACCTCAGATTAGGCAATGGTTTCTTAGATATAACACCAAAAACTTAACAAGAGAAAAAAAATAACTTGGACTTAACTGGAAATTAAAAATTTTTGCTTTAAAAGATACTATCAAGAAAGTAAAAAGACAACACACAGAATGAGAGAATATACTTGCAAGTCATTTATCTAAGAGGCTAGTACCCAGAATATAAAAGGAACCCTTACAACAAAAACAATCCAATTTAAAAATAGGCAAAGCATTTAAATAGATATATCTTCAAAGAAGATACACAAATAAGCACATAAAAAGGTGCTCAACATGGTTAATCTCAAGGAAATGCCAATTAGAACAACAATGAAACACAACTCTTATTCACTAGAATGATTAGTCAAAAAGACTTAATAACAAATATTGGTGAGGATGTAGAGAAATTGGTACTCATACAATGCTGGGGGAATTGAAATTTGTTCAACTTCAGCAAACAGTTTGGCAGTTTCTCAAAAGGTTAAAAAATATAGTGTATATGTCCACACAAAAACTGATATGTGAAACTTCATAGCAGGATTGTATACTATACAAAACCAAAATGCAGAAATAACCCAAATGCCCATCAAAAGATAAATAAACACAATTAGTTATAGCCATATCATTCAGCCAGAAAAAATGAACTACTGATAGCCCTACAATACAGATGAACTTTGAAAACATTATTCTAAGGGAAGAATGCAGACTAGAAAACAAACAAACAAACAAATGAAACACACCCCACGTGCGGTGTGATCCCATTTACATGAACTGTTGAGAATGGAAAGGATATTATTGGGCTGGGGACAGGGAATGAAAAGTGACTACTAACGGGCATGGGTTTTGGGGGGAAATGATGTAAATGTTCTAAAGTGATGTTGCGGTGATGGTTGCACAACTGTGAACATGTTGAATCATACATATTAAAGGGTAATTTTATGGGATATGAAATATGCCTCATATTTCATACTTCATATCCCATAAAATTATGAAGTATGAGAGGGTGCACTGCCACCCCGCCTCCTGCCCCGGGAGCGTGTCCGCACCTTTCCCTTCTCCCTTTCCTTCCCCCACAGGCTTGCATCTCCTAAACTCTAAGGGACCCTGCAAGACTTGCAACCAGGGAAGCACTGGGCAGCGGCAGCTGGTCCCAGGCTAAACCCCAAACCTGTCTCCAAGGCCCCCTTTTCTCTGACTCTCCAGAGAGCCGACAGCAGCCCTGCCTTGGCTCACTGCTTTCCTATAACATTTCTAGAGAGCCAAAGCAGCCCACCTCATCTCTTTCTGGTTGTTTCTTCTATCCTAAGCCCGTCCTTGTTTCACTGTCTCCAGTTTTAATATATGTACCCTCAAAATAAAAAAAAAAAAATTCCCTGTCTTAATGTTTTTACCATATTGTAAACAGCTGACTTTCAAACCCAAATATAATCAAAAGAAGCATCCCGTATTCTCTTAATGAAGTTATGTGGTCTCTATTCTCCAAATACAAGGAGACAAAAACACCAGCTATATGAGAAAAGGCAAGCTAGAGAGTTTAGGATGATATTCTTTTCTTTTCTTTTTTTTTTAAGATTTTATTTGTTTATTTTTAAAGAGAGGGGAAGGGAGCGAGAAAGAGAGGGAGAGAAATATCAATGTGAAAGAGACACATCAATCAGTTGCCTCTCACACGCCCCCAACTGGGGTCATGGCCGACCACTGAGGCTTGTACCCTGACTAGGAATCAAACCAGTGACTTCTCGGTTCACAGGCCGGCACTCAATACTCTGAGCCACACCAGTCAGGGCTAAGATGATATTCTTGCTATACCAAATTCCTCTGAAAAAAAAAAAAATGTATACCATGTTCTACTTCAGTTAAAAAGTTTAAGGCCACTGCATAAACACAAATCTAACAACCTTTCAATGCAGAAACTCCAAGTTCTGAGTGCACCAGACCTGTGGATGCAATTATAACAACATTTGCTATAGCCAGGCATTGTACTGAGTGCTTGCCTGTCTGTTACCATGCTGTATTGGGAACAGGTGATATTACTACCCCAGTTTTCTTGATAACTGAGTTTACTTGGAGAGAAAGTAAGCTGTGGGTGGGTAAGTAATGGTGTTGTGATCCAGTTCCAGGACTATGTTATTAAATTATTGTCAATATTGGGTGTGGAATAGCTGACAAACTAGATAAGCCCAGAATGCACAAATCTCTAGTATGTAGATGCCTGGTGATATTTAAATATACTCAGAAGTAAAGCCTTATTGTAATGGCAGAGGGCTTAATTTATGCAAAATCAAACTGCAGAGGTATCCTCTGTTCCAGAAGGATCCAACTCCACTCGATGAGCCATTTTAATATTCAACCACACCTGAGTTTTAGGCTCACCTCTTAAACCACAGAAACATACCTGACATTTCCTCTGTACTTTTCCAAACAATACTCCACCCTCTTGTCAGGCTTGGAGATCCTTAACGGCATCTTTTTCTTTAGAAATGTCTCCTGCCCCTAGACAATCAGTGCTTGATGAAATTATTGAAAGATCTCTTGTTTTAAATTCTCTCTGCCACAAACTGTGAAATGTCACAGGGCATGGTAGTGGTGACCTGTAGTTAACTTTTTTTGCCGCAGGCAAAGCTCCGATTCTTGTACACTGACTTTGGGGCAAATGCCACAGGCCTTAATTGCAGGCTCCAAACAGCTGAGATTCTATACTGGGGTTGCTAGAGGCAGAGCCTTCCCCTTTTCAGGATCCAGGCCTGTCCCTCCCCCACCCAGTCTTGCCCAGCCTGCTACACCCAGGCCACAGAGAGCTCACAAAGGCCAAGTGTCTGCTGTGCTGACTCACCATGGTTCCCGGCCCAGGCTGGGATGGTCTCGGAGGGGCCAAAACAGTCCTCTCCTCCTGGCTATTCCCCTTAGAAGCAGTGAGTAGCCAGAGCCCTGCCAGGCTTTAAAAGAAGAGGCTAAAAGTGAAAGGCCGTGGAGAGCACAGAATCCCCCATTACTATAGTTCTAGTCCTTTCTTAGGGAATTCTGAACAAAAGTAAGAATTCACCCTTTAGTCTTTTTGTCATATATAAATTGAAGAAAATTTATATAGCAAAATTAATCGTTTTAAAGTGACATTTAGACCATTTACAATGTTCTGCAACCACCACTTCTAGCTAGTTCCAAAACCTTTTTGTTCCCCCCAAAGAAGACTTAGTACTCATTAACCAGTCACTCTCCATTTTCTTCTTTCCCCCCAGGTCCTGGCAACCACCAGTCTGCTTTCTGTCTCTATGGATATACCTATACAGGATCCTTTATAGAAATGAATCCTACGCTATATGACCTTCTGTTCTGGCATAATGCTTTGGAGGTTCATCCATGTTTTAGCATATATCAGTACTTCATTCCTTTTTATTGCCAAGGAATATTTTATTGTATTTGTTTCTCTATTCATCTGTTGAGGAACATGAGTTGTTTCCACTTTTTGGCTATTGAGACTGGTGCTGCTATAAACACTAGTGTGTATTTGAGTATCCATTTTCAGTTCATTTGGATATATACCTAGGAAAGAGTTGCTTGGTCAAGTGGCAATTCTAAATGTTTAACTTTTTGTGGAACCACCAAACTTTTCTCCAGCAGTGGCAGCATTTTCCATGCCCACCAGCAGTGTGTGAAGGTCGTCCTTTATTCTTGAACCCATTTGTTCCTTTCCTCTTCCCTACTTCCAGATCCTACAGGCTTCCCTTTCTCTTGGAGTAGAGGGCAGAAAGTGCACCGCTAATGGAAAGACCATCAGGCAAAGCTAAGCAGCAGAACCCTTCTGGCCTTACACTCTGCCTATACTCTTGCCTTTTCCACAAATAGGATCCTTGACCAGGAACAGGTAGGACAGGATCCCATCTCCCAGTGGCACACCCACCACAACCATTAATGTTAAACCATAAAATTACCCTCCTAGAGCCCTCCAGCACCTCGTCCACGCACAGGAACATGCCATTAAACCCTCTTAAGTAGTCAAAGCTAAGTGCAGAAGGGATACAGCTCCCTGTGGAAGCTACCAGCTCCGGTTCAGACCTGCGGATGGGTGTTTAATTCTCAACTGAAGCTTAAGCTCTGCGAAGATGCAACCTCTAGCCTGGTCCTGCCCAGCCCCCTCTGCTACAGGGTTTGCCTGTCTGGGCCTGGCTGGTAGCAACCATGAATGGAAAGGAAGAGCCTCCCTCCCCACCTCCTCTCACCGGGGTTACTGCCGGTCACAGAGCTATTTACATTTACAACAGCTCAACAGCGCCTGACCCAGCCCGAGCCAATCAGCAGCCCCCAAGCTTGTCTGACTCCGTCTGCTCCAATCAGGAGGTGCCCTCCTCAAAGCCTCTTTCTCTTTGAATCTAAGCTCGGCTCTAGCCTCTTCTGGGGAGGGGAGCCTGACTCAGAGATCTGCTCTCGTAGACGTATCTCATCGTGCTATTCTCTGGAATAGGGAAAACACTGAAATATCCACCGTCCAGTTAAGGAAACGTCCGCTCTACAAACTTCTAGGAGACTTTTACATAGGAGTAGAGAGCTCTGTTCCTTCCAAGCACACATCCAACGCTCCTCGGCTGTGAAGAAATGTAAAGAGGGATTTTAGCCACCTCACTACGGAGCCCCTCCCTAACTCTGGATTATTCTTACGAGCTCTTAATGCACGAACTGCCTTTGATGAGACCTTGCTTACCTGGACAGGCCAGTAAGCAGGGTGGTTTCCTGTTCGGTCTGGAAGAGTGCAAACACCTATCACATAAGAGGCCAGAGAGCAGTGAACCAGCAAGATCGGATAGCCACAGGATAGAGCTGAAGCAGGAACGTGTGTGCAGGAACGTGTGTTCAGGAACGTTCAAGGCTGATGTAACCCGAGCAGGAAAGGAGTGGGAGAGCAGGAGGGGAAAGGAGAAAGGAAGCCTTGAAAGGCTGCCTGCAAAGTCTAGACTCTGCGGCTGTAAGCGATAGGGAGTCGTCAGGTATTTTTCAAGCAAAAAAAGGAAAAAAATTTCTCTCTTCCGCCTTTTAGAAAGTTAACTCTGGCGGCAACATAAAGAGCAGATCAAAGGAGGACCAGAATAGGGGCAACATAAAGAGCAGATCAAAGGAGGACCAGAATAGGACTGGAAGATCAGGTAGGAGGTCCTGGGACCTAAAATCCAGGATGGTAACGGTGGAAACGGAAAGGAAGGGCACAAACTGCAGGCGTTTTGGACTAAAAGCAGTAACACTTAATTGATTGGGTATGTGAGATGAGGGAGGAGAGGAGTCAAAGATGACTCTGAGGTCTTTAACCTGAGTGGCTGGAACGGTGGCACCTCCACTAACTAAGTAGTAAAATTTAAAAAATAGTAAGATAAGCAGACTTTGGAAAGAGAATAAAAGTTCAATTTTTAACATGTGGAGTTTGAGTTGCAAGAAGAATATCCACGTGGACATAACACTCAGTAAACAGTAGGGAATAAGGATTGTGGTGTTCAGAGAAGAAGTAGAGATCCAAAGAGCTTATAGTGAAACTAGGCAGAAAGTCGATTGCTTAGGAAGGGATTACGGAAGGCTGAAGGACAGAATCTTAGGAAGTACCCACAGTTAACAGGAAGAAAGAGGACACAGAGTTAGCCAAATGAGCTAACAAGTATCAGATATGAAAACAAACAAACCCTGAAATAGTGTAATTAAAGTAGAAAAATAATTCCAGGAACAGGAAGCAGGACATTGTAATATATATATATCTGACAAAAGGATATTGGTTACATAAATTATGAAACATTCATTTAATGGATAACTTGTAGACATTAAAATTATATGTAAAACTATATTGCCATTAACAGACGTTCGACATACCTTGTTAGGAGAAGCATTCAGGTTAAGAAATAGTATGTACAAAATTGTTCTATAAAAAAAATCACATATGTGACTGCAAAAAGACATGAAGGAACTTTTAGGTTGAGGGAGCTGTTCTAATATGCTGATTGGTGCAGTAGTTACAGAACTGTATACAATTACCCCAAATCCTCAAACTGTAATACCTTAAAAAAAAAAGGGAAGGAGTGTTGATGGTACCTACTCCATAGGGTTTGAATGTCATTAAATAACATTACAGAGTACAGTGCCTGGTATACAAGAAGTGTCCAGTCAGTGGGGAAAGGTGACGCAAGACCACTGCATGGAGCAGGTAAGCCTGGCAGCAGGACCGGGAAAGATCACACCTGGCCTGCCAAAACAAAACCAAAACCAACCAAACAAGAAAACTTGTGGGTCCAGACAAAAAAGAAAGTTGAAGAACCAAGTGCTTTTAGGCTGAAAAAGGGAAGGTTTATGAGGAGCTGACTGAAACTATGCCACAGTAGAGGAAATAGACCTATTCCTATTGCTCCTGAGGGTTGAATAAGGAGAATGAGGGAATGAGAGCATGGCTGGGGGTAAAGGGGAGGTAGGGCCACTTTCAAGTCAACATAACTTGAGCTTTGATGATATTTTGGGAAGAATAAGCCAGTCCTCACCACAATTGTTCAACCTGTCCCAGATGCTGTGAGAAAGTTCCTGCGTGGTGAGGTAATAGACCAGATTACCTTTTAGGTTCCACCTAGTTTTAAGACTATGATTTAAGTAATGAAAGGCCTTTATAAGATGTGATAGGAGTTTTATTTTCAGTCTATGGAATAAATGTTTTCAGTTTAGCTATATTCCATCTCTTCATGTTGTCAAACAGATTTAAGCTCCCTTTATAACCAGAACTAGATGAGCTTAAAATGATCTCACCTGGCTGATAACCAGTAACTGAATTTCTAGCTAGGCCTCTGGTAGAAATGTAATTATTTAATGAAAGTTCACATTATATTTCATATCTGTAACACTCATTTTGGTATTATATGGTACAGTGGAGAAACTGTTAGACTAGGAATCAACAGGACCTAGTTTCAAGTAGTGGTTCTATTACTTTCTGGAGCCACAACTTTGAGAGAAGCATTTAATAAAAAGGTTTTCAACATGTGATCCATGGATCCTCTAGAGATTCCCACAAATATGTGTTCCAAAGATAAAATTTGAGCTTTCAAGAAAAATTAGGATTTTGGAAATCCTGTATGTGGCACTGAGTTTGACAGCTTCCCAACAATTAAAGGCATCTGATGAAATCAGTGCTGATACCAATGATTGCGATGTTTTGATATGCTAGAATGAAATGTGTCAGCATTTTGGAAGATTTGCATAACTCAGTGGACCAATATATTCCAAATGACCAAAGCACAATGTTACAGAATCATGCATGAGTGAAAGGTACGTTCAAAATGCTAGAGAAACCAATGGATTCTAATGTAACATAATATGAAAAGTTCTTCGCCCTGATTTCCGATTCCTCATTGCAACTAAACTTCAGAAAACCACCACTTGTTGAATTTTAGTGTATTATAAAAAAAAAAAAAATCCACAATTATCTTTCAAAAGGCCATTAAAATACTCTTCCCTTTTTCAACTATATATCTGTGTGAGATTAGATTTTCTTCATATACTTCAATCAAACAACATGTGGCAGCCATAGCTATGAGGATTCAGCTATCTTCTGTTAAGTCAGACATTAAAGAGATCAGTAAAAATGTAAAACAATAACATTATTCTAAGTTATTTTTGCTATGGAAAATGGTTATTTTTCATAAATTTTGTTATGTTAATATGCAGTAGGTCTACTATTATTTCAAACAAATATTTTAAACATTTATGTTTTAACTTCTAATATGGTGACAGTTTAATATCTATAACCCACATAAAAAAAGACCTCTTCAGGGTCCTCAATTTTTAATAACAGCTTTATTGAGATATAATTCACATACCATAAAATTTACCCGTTTGAAGTGTGTAGTTCAGTGATTTGCAGTATATTCATAGAGTTGTTCAACCGTCATCTCAATGTTAGGGCATTTCGTTATCTCAAAAAGAACACTCTACTCATTACCAATTCCTCCTTATATACCTCCCGTGTTGCCCCTCCCAACCTAGTCGTACTCACTATTTTACTTTCTGTCTCTGTAGATTTCCCTGTTCATATAAATGGAATCATACAATATGCAGTACTTTGTGACTGGCTTTTCTCACTTAACATAATGTTTTCAAGGTTCATCCATGTTGTAGCATATATAAATATTTTATTCTTCTAATTGCTGAATAATGTTCTATTACATGGATATACCACACTTTATCCATTCATGAGTTGATGAAAATTTGGGTTGTTTCTACTTTTTTGGCTATTGTGAATAATACTGCTTTCAGCATTCATGTATCAGTTTTTGTGTGTATATATATTTTCAGTCCTCTAGGCTATATATCTCTGTGAATTGCTGTGTCATACGGTAACTCTATGTTTAATCTTTGAGAAACTGCCAAAGTTTTCAAATGCAGCAGCAACATTTTACATTTTTACCAGCAGAGGGTTTCAATTTCTCTGCTTCTTTACCAACACTTACTAGTGTCTTTTTCATGTGAGTGTCCAGTGGTATCTCATTGTGGTTTTGATTGGTGAAGGGGTTCAGAACACACCTCTCCAAGATGTGCTGCTTGGCATATGGATTATTTTGAGCTGAAGGTAATCAAAGCCCTGCAGGCTCAAGAGCAACTTTTACCTCTCCCTGGAAGAACTTAAATTTGGGGCCTTGCCTATAATAATAGTTATCACCAGAAATAACTTTATTATGACCAATCTATAAGGCAGGGAAAACATCTAATTACTGAACATCTGCTCTTCTTATTGTCCTGCAAATGACCTTCCTTCCTTCCTTCCTTCCAAAGCCCCAGTTCCTGACCTCATTCCTTAGCTCAGGATGTTGTATATACCTCATTTTATCTTTTTGTCTCTGAACCTCTTTTGTATATGGGGTCTCTGACTCTTACGTATGTGGGGGTTCCCACATGTGTGTACATAATTAAACTTAGTTACTTTTTCCTTGTTAATCTATCTCATGTCAACTTAGTTATTAGATCAGCCAGAATAACCCACAAGGGTAGAAGAAAATGTCTTCCTCTCACACATTGGCATTTCCCTAATGATTAATGATGTTGGGCATCTTTTCATGTGCTTATTGGCCATTTTCATATCTTCTTTGGAGAAATGTCTATTCAATCCTTTGCCCATTTAAAAATAAATATTTTTTTAAATTGTTAAATTATAAGAGTTCTTTGTATATGCTGTATACTAGTACCTTATCAGACATATAACTTGCAAATATTTTTCTCATTCTGTGGGCTGTTTTTTCATTTTCTTGATAGTATTTTTTGAAACACAAATTTTAAAAATTTTGATGCAGTACAATTTGTCTATTTTTTCTGTTGTTGCTTATGCTTTTGATGTCATGTCTGATAAATTGCCTTATCCAAAGTCAGTCACAAAGATTTACACTTAAGTATTCTTCTAAGAGTTTAATAGTTTAGCTCTTACATTTAGTTCTTTGATCCATTTTGATCTAACCTTTGTGTATGGTGGGAGGTACCTCAATTATTAAAACAGTGTAAAGAGTTCCCAAGAGGAAAAAGTTTGAGAAGCAGTGATTTACGTCTCTGAGCCTCATTTTCTTGTCTTTAAGTTGGTGATCCTAACTGACCTCTAGGGCAGCTATAAGTCAAGAGTGCCTGCCAAAAGCAGGTGGCCTCTGATGGCATTCCTGCTTCTAAAGGAGGAAAAGCTAGGAAAAGGAGTAGAGAGTGCATTTGGAATCAAGAGTTTTGGAATTAGGATATTAAATGGAACATAAGAAAGAAGAAATGCATTAGAGAAATGATCGAACATGATTAATTAAAACACTATTCAAATGTGTTATGATTACTGCCATCATTCTCTATATATCAACCTGTTGAAAGAGCCTTAACTTCTTCCTGCTCCTTTCCTGTCACAACCATTTCCTCATACCAGAGACATTGAGGATCCACAGTTAAGTACTTACTGATGAACTGATTGATCCAAAAACAATTTTGCCTATGTGCTCTGGGAGGTAGAAAAAGCAGCCTTTTTTCTCTCCTTTCTTTTAATAAACATAATTATTAATCTGCACCACGTTCATTTTTAGTCTAAAAGAATTCTAATGCCATAACAATCTCACTCATCAATGTTTCAAATTTTAGGAATAGCATTCTTGACATATGAGCAACATTTAGTGTCTGTTATGTAACAGCTATTTATTTGCTCTTTGCAATTCTATTTAATCATCACATTTTCTTTTTTGCTTTTTTCATATTTTACTTATGCTTTTTAATTTTTTTATTATAATTGACATTCAGTATTATTTTATATTAGTTTCAGGGGTAGAAGCATTTATTTATTTATTAGACACCCATTTCCCAGACTCCCCACTGTCCTTTCTAAACTTACCCTTAGTAAGACTTTTAGCTTTTTTCACTTGAACTTTTAAGCTAAGTCTTCCCCATGCTATGTTTGTGAAATTAATATTTTGAACATAAGCATGGCACTTTAAAAGTGTCCCTGGTAAATTTCATTTATTTGTTATTCCTTACTTTGGAAACTGTTGAGAGCTTTTTGAATTACAATTCTTTCTTTCAAGATATTAAATATCTCTTCTAACTTTGTGTCATTGAAAATAGGATCTACTCACCTGACAGGGGAGATACCATGATCCCGAAAGTGGTTTTCCCAGGGCGGGGCTTATCCATTGCTCTCCAGATGTGCTGGCCCCTCTGATTTCCCCAAATGCCAGAAGCTCGACTGCATACTTTGTGGTAGTGGAACCAAAATAATAATAATAATAACAACAACAACAACAATAATAATAATAAAAATAGGATAAGTACACCTTGTTTATCACAATTAAGAGGGTTGTCTAGGTCAGAGCCCAGGACAGCGTGAAATGTTTTGTTCTGTATTCAGCTAGTATAAAATGCAACATTCTTCTATGAATGTTGTGCAATAAATGGGTGAGCACACCTGAAATACCAGAGTCACTCCAATTTTGTCTTCCAAATAGTTTTCTAATTTATGTTATGGGCCAATTTTAAAATCAGAACCAGTAGAATTGCTAGTGAAAGAGAAAGAAAAAAATACAGGTAGTATCCTGTACGAAAAATAATCATAGCTAATAGTACCTCTACCTTTTATCCTTGGTGAAGACAATCCAGTGAGCTGAAAGGGTAATAAAATAGTCTATTACCCAAGTGTTGAAGACGTGATAAATATAAAATACCTGCCAAAAGCAGATGGGCCATGAGACCATCCCTGCTTCTAAGGAGGAGAACCTAGAGGAAGGAATAGAAGCTGCATTTAGAATCAAGGGTTTTGGAATCAAGATAGTAAATGGAATGTAAGGGAAAGGAAATACATTAAGAGAGACTTGTAGCTTCAGTAGATAACCTTTAAATTGCCTAGGAAAAAGTTATCTACTAATAATGGACTAAAAAATGACCCAGAGCTCCAATAAAATTCTGGCAGTCCGGTCCCCGACTTAAGCAGTGTCTCTCTTTCCTCTCTTGGTAACCTGGCTTGGGGGTCAAGGTGGTGGCGGTGTGTAGGGGAGGTTGGTGAAATAGGAGATGAGACAACGTTTGGGTGGGTGGGAGCTGTGTCCTAATGCAGCCTGTTCACTTGAAAAGTCTCTTATAGTTTCTTTGCATTTTGTTTCTATTTTAAACCTAAGTTATACTTGTACATAGTTTAAAGAGTCAAACAGTTTCATTAGGCTTGTTTTGAAAACAGTACTCCATCCACCTCTTATCACCATTTTCTGCATCTCAGAGGAAACCACTTTCAACTCTCTTTAGCTGACTTTTTGGCATTTATCTCTGTATCTCTAAATGACATACTTATATCACTATTTACTGATTTTAAAAATGTTTATGCATTTTTCATTGACTTCCCACCATGAAGGATGAGCATTTCACCTTCTTTACCATCACCACCACCACATACTCACTCATTCACATGGGCATGTGCGTGTTTCACCTGCCCTGATCTCCCAATAGCGTTGTGTTGTGATTTTTGACCATATTGACATTCAGTATTTATATTACTATCATTATGTTAATATTGTTGACACATAGACACGTAATAGATCTGTATATTCTCTTGGACAACTTTTTGGTTTCTCTGGATCTAATGTCTTTTTTGTTTGTTTTGTTCTCTGTGCACCAATCATTAACCGAAGCTCAGAAAATTGTCTATATCTCTTCTCAATACATTTAATCACATTGGGTATTTTATCAATTTCTGCAAGAAATCTCTCCTGGAGCCTTCTCACCTGCTCCAACCTGGAATAGTTGCTAAACCTGCTGCACAGCTCTTGTCCTGGGAATTCTCTTCATTCTAGATATGCCCTTTTCTTCCCTCCTAGGTTGGATTCCCTGTTCCTGGATCCTTTGTGTTCTTCTTTCTTGGTTTTTCCTAGTTTTAAAGAAGTCCATTCTCTGTAAGTCTCACTGAAAAGGCTATTCTTTTTTAAAAAAGATTTTACTTATTTCTTTTTAGAGAGATGAGAAAGGAGAAAGAGAGGGAGAGAAACATTGATGTGTGAGATATATCAATTGGTTCCCTCTTGCATGCCCCCAACTGGGGACCTGGTCCGTAACCCAGGCACATGCCCTGACTGGGAATTGAACCAGTGACCTTTTGGTTCACAGGCTGGCACTCAATCCACTGAGCCACACCAGCCAGGATGAAAAGACTATTCTTAAGGTGTTCTCTTTGTCCTCAGTGTTCCAAAATTTCATGATGATGTGACTTGATACGGATCCATTTTCATCCAGTAACAAGGACATTTGGTGGATTTTTTCAATGTAGAAATGTTTGTCTTTCTGAGAATTTGTGTGTGGGGTGGGGAGGGGATTAATTAATACTTCCTTCACTTACTTTTTTTTTTTTTTTTTGGTTCTCTCTCATTCTCTAATCTCCAGAGTTGATCCTCTATGCTTTTAAAATTTTTCTTCTATTTTTCCATGTCCTTTTCTTTTGCTTGGTTTTCTAGGTGGTTTCCTTAACTTCATCTTACAAACCTTCTATTGAGTTTTAAAGATCTGCTATCACACTTTAATTTCCAGAAGTTCTTTTAAATTTTTCTTTTTATTTCATCTTTTTCCATGAATGCAATATTTTCTCTTATTCTTTTAAGAATATTTATTATAGTTTGAGGGAATATTTTGATCCTCTTGTCTTTTAAGGGTTTTTTTGTTGTTGTTGTTTTTTGTTTTTTGTATTGGCAGATCTTTTTCCACAGATAACTACAGCAGTTATTACTCATCCATCTGTTTTCCAACTTCTAAAGTCTTATCGTGGTGTCTTTTCCCATTCCTTTTGTCCTTTGTGGATTATGCCTCTTTTAAAAAAAATCCCTTTATTATTGTTTTACCAAGGTTTGGGGAGGGAGCAAATGTATGTGTTCAAAATGTCTTCATTATCTTGAAACTCTCATGTAGTTTCTCAGAATCTATTTATCTTACACATACTTAGAATACCTCATATATGTTAGGTATTGTTTAAACGCTTGGGATACAACAGTGACTAATACAGATTATCTCATACTTTTGGAGTTTACATTCTAATGTGCGTGTAGAGGAAGAAATAATAAAAATTAAATCTAAAAATGCTGATTACATAACAGGTATTGTATAGGTAAGGTAAAAAATGCAGCAGGAAATGGATAATTAAAAGTAATTGGCAGGGGGTGGACTCTAGAATTCAATAGAGTGATCAAGATAGATGACATTGAGAAGTAAAATTTGAGCAAGGACTTGAAGGAATTGATATATATATATAGATATAGATATAGATATAGATAGATCGATATATACACACATACATACATATATTCCTAATAGGATGTATTTTTACATTTTTTTCCCCCACAAGATTTATTCCCTCTTTATCTTAGCTTGAAAATAAAGCAATGCCTTCCCTTTATTTTGTATTCTCACTGCACCTGGCATACAAGTCTACAAAGGACCCAATATCACTGGCTGCCCATGTCCCTGGAGAAGTATTTGAACTTAGGGGCTGACTTGTCATAATCTTTCAGGTAAGTCACCATTTCTGAATCTCAGGTTCTCCATTTGTACATGGGAATAATAGTAAACTGCTGGACCTCATTCTCTTCCTGGAAACTAAGTACCCATGAACTTCTGTTAGTAAAAGAAAAGTACAGTGAAAATCATGGTATTATCATGACATTTTTAATGATATCCAAGTGACACAACCCACACTTTTTTTGGCAGAGAGAAAATATTCAACTTATGAGCTTTAGATTTACTCTGGGGTATATTGAAATAAACTGGTTTGATTCTACCATTTCTACTCATCTACTCCTCAAGCCCCAACTTCTTGCAGGCTGGCTTCATGATCAGATGGCCAAGTAATAATGTTCTTCTGTTCAGGATCATAATCAAAGGAACTAACTTTAAGTGCATATGTACGTGTCCAGTACTATGCTGGGCTTTACCTGTTGATACTGTTAGGTCGAAGTTTAGGAAAAGAAGGAGGAATGGGAGAGAGTCCATAGTACATGTAGAAAAAGCTCACAAGTAACTTTGATTAACTGCCTTCAGCCAAGTGTCTGTTTTTAACAGGATAATAAAGAAGTAGTCTGGAGCAAGATAAAAATCTGAGTTAACAGCCCTCCACCTATACTTACACTTAGGAAGTCATGCCCTCCCTTGGAAGAGTATGCGGCACATTTTCTCACCAAATTGATATTTAATTCCCTCATTCCACACCACAAATTATATCCTTAGGACAAAGAGACCAAGTGTCTATGCCTTTCTCACCCACCTCTGCTAGGCCTGTTCTCTTCCATGAGAATGCATCACTAATAAACTTTGCTTACATACTAATAGGCTTCCTGATCTGTAATTTTTTACTGTGTTAGTAAGAAGAACTGAGCCTCCCACAGCAATACAATAACCTGATGAGACATAAGTTACTAGCCCTATTTTCAAATAAGGAACCTGAATCTTGAGGGACTTAATGACTTGTCTAAAGTCACACTACTAGTGACACAACCAGAGTTCAACTGACATGAGTCTGACTCCCAAGCACAAGCTCTGTCTGCACCAGACTGACTTCCTAGGACAGCCTCCTGGAATTGGATTTTAGAACATTTTATGATTCATCAAACATGCAGATACTAAATTGAAGTTGTTGAAATGTGAACAAATTGAGCTTAAGAAAACAATATCTTATTTAGTAGGTGTATTAGTATGGCTTCTTGAGAGAAAGAATAAGTGACACAATTAAACAAAAGGATATCTATCTTTTCTTTATGTCTATGATCTATCATCTCTATCATGCTTGCCTGATCTATTGATCTACCAATAGATAGATAGGTTTATTATAAGGAATGGACTCACTTGATTATGGAGACTGAGAAGCCAAAATCTGCAGGAATCAAGATCTGCAGTCAGTGACTAGAGACCCAAGAGAGCAGATGGTATAGTTCCCATCTGAGTCATATTCCAAAGGCAAGAGAAGACCCACATCCCAACTCAATGACAGCCAAGCAGAGAAAAATTATTTCTTATTCAGATTTTTATTCTATTCATGCTTTCAACTGATTGGATGAGGCCCACCCATTTTGGGGAAGTCAACCTGCTTTACTCAGTCTCCTAATTCAAGACACCCTCACAGATACACCCAGAATAATACTTAACCACATATGTGGGCACCGCATGACTCAATCAGGTTAGTACATAAAATTAACCATTACAGTGAGTAATAAATTTAGGAAATTTATTTCTATAAGAGGAACTATTGGTAAAGAAATAGAAATTGTTTTTTTAAATACATGGTATAAATACTTTGTTATATTGATGTATTTGTTGAACATTGTGTGTTCCTTATAAATGTTTTTAAAAGGATTGAGAAATCCATTGGTAGAAGCACAAATATCTACTAAGAGTACTTGGGATGAGGTTTGCAGGCGGAGGACAACCTTGATCCTTTCTTGTAATTTTGAGTACTGGGGAGAGAACTGAAAGAACAGCTGCCAGGGTCCCTTTGCTGAGTCATTCCCAATACTGCAGAGGCCATCTTTCTCAGGGAGAGCAGTCCCCTCCGGGTGGCATTACCCTGAAGGGAAACAGTAGCCCCACCCATAGGAATTACTCTGCCCCACTCTGTGGAGCTTAAGCTGGGCTGCTGAGGAGTACAGCCGGCAGTTATCTCAGTGATTAAGTTTAACAGTGATTAAGTTTAACAGCGAAGGCAGATATTAGGGAGCTCTGAGACTTTAGCTGACCCTTGACCAGCCTTGGGGTGCAACCTGGTTCTTTCTGCACACAAACAGGCTCAGTAGAGGGAGCCACAAACTGTGAATCGCTGATAGCTCTAAACAGGTTGCCCAGGGACAGTCACAGGCAGCAACTGAGATGGGTCTGTACCAGAGTCTTTGCAGTTCTACCTATGTAGAAACAAACACAAAGAGGCACCCAAAATCAGAAGACAAAGAAACAGGCCCCAAGTGAAATGAGAGAACCCTCCAGAAGAAGAACTAAATGAAAGAGAGGCAAATAATTTATTAGATATAGAGAGTTTATTTTTTTTAAGATTTTATTTATTTATTTTTAGAGAGGGGAAGGGATGGGGAAAGAGAGAGAGAGAAAAGTCACTGTGTGGTTGCCTCTTGTGTGCCTCCTACTGGGGACATGGCCTGCAACCCAAGCATGTGCCCTGACTGGGATTTGAATTGGCAACCCTTTGGTTTGCAGGCCAGCACTCAATCCACTGAGCCACACCAGCCAGGGCCAGATATAAAATTTAGAGTAATGATTATAAGGATATTCAACAGCTTGAAAAAAAGACATAGAGCAATAAAAAGGGACCAGTCAGAAATTTAAAAAATGCAATATCTGAAATAAATGATACACTGGAAGGAATAAACAGTAGGTTAGATGAAATAGAGGACTGAATCAGTGATTTAGAAGACAAGGTAGAAAAAAACACCCAAGCAGAGCAGCAAAAAAAAATTAAAAAAGCATGAGGAGCTTAAGAAACCGTTGGGACAGCATGATAAATAACAACACCTGCATCATGGGAATACCAGAAGGAGAAGAGAGTGATCAAGGAATCGAGAACCTATTTGAATAAATAATGACCCAAACCTCCCAGTCTGGTGAAGAAAAAAGACAAGTACAGGAAGTGTAGAGAGTCCTAAACAAGATAGACCCAAAGAGGTCTGCACCAAGATACATCATAATTAAAATGGCAAAGCTTAAGACAAGGAGAGAATCCTAAAAAGCCTACAAAGGAGTTCCAATTAGACTGTCATCTGATTTCTCAACAGAAACATTTCAGGCCAGAAAGGCTTGGCATGAAATATGCAAAGTAATGAAAAGCAAGGACCTACAACCAAGGCTACTTTATTCAGCAAGGCTATCATTTAAAATTGAAAGAGAAATAGAGCTTCCCAGACAGGAACAGCAACAAATGTTAAAGGGCTTGCTTTAAGAAGAAGAAGGAAAAGGAAAAAGAAAACAGGAAAATAGTTTAAAAATAAAATGGCAATAAATATATATCTATCAATAATTGCCTTAAATGTGAATGGCTAAAATGCTACAACCAAAAGACACAGGGTAGCTGAGTGAATAAGAAAACAAAACCCATATATATGCTTGTTTCCAAGAGATCCACCTCAGATGTAAAGACACACACAGACTAAAGGAAAGGAATGGAAAAAGATATTTCATGCAAATGGAAAGGGAAAAAAAGCTGGGGTAGCAATACTTATAGCTGACAAAATAGGCTTTGAAACAAAAATTATAGTTCAAGACACAGAAGGACACTACATAATGATAAAGGGAACAATCCAACAAGAAGATATAACCCTAGTAAACACTTATGCATCCACCATAGGAGTACTAAATATGCAAAGCAAATCTTTATGGAGATAAAAGGAGAGATCAACAGAAATACAGTCATAGTAGGGGATTTTAACACCCCATTGACTTCAGTGGGTAGATATTCCAGACAGAAAACCAACAAGGACACAACGACCTTAAATGACATACTAGATCAAATAAATTTAATTGATATCTACAGAGCATTTCACCCCAAAACAACAGAATATGCATACTTTTCAAGGGCACGTGGAATGTTTTCTAGGATAGACCACATGTTATGACACAAAACAAGGCTGAATTTTTTTAAAGAACATTTTGTGTTTTTTTAAAAAAAGATTTTATTTATTTATTTTTAGAGAAGGGAAGGGAGGGAGAAAGAGAGGAAAAGAAACATCAATGTGTGGTTGCCTCTCATGCACCCCCTACTGGGCACCCGGCCCACAACCTGGGCACATGCCCTAGACTGGGAATCGAACTGAGAACCCTTTGTTTCACAGGCTGGCACTCAATTCACTGAGCCACACCAGCCACGGCAAGACTAAATAAATTTAAGAAGACTGAAATCACATCAAGCATTTTCTCTGACCACAATGCTATGAAACTAGAAATCAATCACAAGAACACTGAAAAATACATTAAAAAAAGTGGTGGGAAAATGAGGACAACTGTACTTGAACACCAACAAAAAAAAAAAGACATAGAAGCCAAATAACATGTTATTAAATAACAAGATCAAGGAAGAAATAAAAAATACTTTGAAACAAATAAAAAGGGAGAACACAACAATCCAAAATCTGTGGGGCACAGGGAAAGAATCCTAAGAGGGAAATTCATAGCATTACAGGCCTATCTTAAAAAGAAAAGAAAAGAAAAGAAAAGAAAAAACTCAAATAAACAATCTAACCTTACACTTAAAGGAACTTGAAAAAGAAAAACAAAGCCTAAAGTAAATAGAAAGTAGGAAATAATAAAGATCAGAGCAGAAATAAACAAAATAGAGTCTAAAAAGTAAGATACAAAAGATCAATAAATCCAAGAGCTGGTTCTTTGAAAAAATAAACAAGATGACAAACCTTTAACCAGACTCATCAAGAAAAAAAAAAGAGAGGACCAAAATAAATAAAATACAAAATGAAGGAGGAGAAATAACAACTGACACCAAAGAAATACAAAAGATTGTAAGAAGATATTATGAAAAACTATATGTTAACAAACCGGACAGCCTGGACAAATGGACTCATTCCTAGAAATATACAATCTTCCAAGACTAAATCAGGAATAATCAGAGAATCTGAATAGACAGATTATATCTACTGAAATTGAGGCAGTAATCAAAAAAACTCCCAACAAACCAAAGCCCTGGGCTGGGTGGCTTCACAGGTGAAATTTACCAAACATTCTGGGAAGAACTAACACCTCCCCATCTCAAACTATTTCAAAAAATTCAAGAGGAGAGAAAGCTCCCAAGCTCATTTTATGAGGCCAGCATTATCCTAATTCTAAAATAAGATAAAGACACTACAGAAAAAATGCAGGCCAATATGCCTCATGAACATAGATGCTAAAATCCTTAACAAAATATTAGCAAACCAAATGCAGAAATGCACCAAGAAATCATTCACCATGATCAAGTGGAATTTATTCTGGAATTGCAAGTATGGTACAACATTTGCAAATCAATAAGTGTGATTCACCGCATAAACAAAATGAAGGATAAAAACTAAATGATCATATCAATGGATGCAGAAAAAGCATTTGTTAAAAGCCAGCACCTACTTATGATAAAAACTCTCAGCGAAATGGGAATAGAGGGAACATACCTAAACGTAATAAAGGCCATATATGACAGGCCCACTGCCAGCATCATATTCAGTGGGTGAAAACTACGAGTTTCCTTAAGATCAGAACAAGATACCTCTCTTACTCAACATAATACTGAAAGTCCAGCCAAAACAACCAGACAAAAAATAGAAACGAAACGCATCCCAGTTGGAAAGGAAGAAGTAAACTGTCTTTACTTGCAGATGACATGACACTGTATATAGACAAACCCAAAGATTCCATCAAGAAACTACTAGAACTGATAAATTATGAATTCAGCAAAGTAGCAGGATACAAAATTAACGTCCAGAAATCAGTTGCATTCTTATATGCCAATAATGAGCCCTGGCTGGTGTGGCTCAGTGGACTGAGTGCCAGCCTGCAAACCAAAAAGATACAGGATTGGTTTCCAGTCAGGGCACATGCCTGGGTTGTGGGCCAGGTCCACAGCTCGGGGTGTGCGAGAGGCAACCTTTCTCTCATGCATCAGTGTTTCCCTCTCTTTCTCCCTCCCTTTCCCTCTCTCTAAAAATAAATAAATAAAATGTAAAAAAAATTATATGCCAATAATGAACTAACAGAAAGGGAAATTAAGAAAACAGTACCACTCACAATTGCTTTAAAAAGAATAAAATACCTAGGAATAAATCTAACTAAGGATGTAAAAGACCCGTACTTGGAAAATTATGACACTGAAGAAAGAAAATGAAGAAGATACAAATAAGTGGAAGCATATTAACATTATTAAAATGTCCATGCTACCCGAAACAATCTATAGATTCAATGAAATTCCTATCAAGATTCCAATGTTGTATTTCACAGAACTAGGACAAATATTTCAAAAATTTATATGGAACCACAAAAGGCCCTGCATAGCAACAGCAATCCTGAGAAAAGAGAACAAAGTTGGAGGAATCATGCTACCTAATATCAAATTATATACAATGAGGCCATAATAATTGAAACAGCATAGTACCAGCATAAAAACAGATGCATAGATCAGTGGAACAGAATAGAGCCCAGGAATAAACCTACACCTTTATAGTCAATTAAAATTAGACAGGGGAAACAAGCACATACAATGGGCTAAGGATAGTTTATTCAATAAATGGTGCTAGGAAAATTGTAGAGGTATGTACAGAAAAATGAAAACAGACCAACTTCTTATGCCACACACAAGAATAAGTTCAAGATGGATTAAAAGACTTAAATATTAGACCCAAAACTATAAAAATCCTAGAAGAAAACATAGGCAGTAAAATCTCAGACATTGCTTGTAGCAATATTTTATCTGATGTATCTCCCCAAGCAAGGGAAACAAAAGAAAAAATAAGCAAATGGGACTACTTCAAACTAAGAAGTTGTTGCATAGCAAAGGAACCATCAACAAAATAAAAAAACACCCAATGGAATGGGAGAACATATTCGCCAATACATCTGATAAGGGGTTAATATCCAAAATTTATAAAAACCTTTCAAAACTCAACACTAAAAAAGACCATACAATCCAATTAAAAAATGGGCAAAGGACCTGAATAGACACTTCTCCAAAGAGGACATACAGATGGCCAATACACATATAAAAAGATGCTCAATGTCACTAATCATCAGAGAAATGCAAATTAAAACCACAATGAACCATCACCTCACACCTGTCACAATGGCTATCATCAATAAATCAGCAACAAACAAGTACTGGCCAGGAAGTGGAGAAAGGGGAACCCTTTTGCACTGTTGGTGGGAACGCAGAGTGGTGCAGCCACTGTGGAAAGCAGAATGGAGGTACCTCAAAAAATGGGCCTGCCTTTTGGCCCAGCAATTCTACTTCTGGGGATATATCCAAAGAAACCAAAGCACTAATTCAAAAAAGCATAAGCATCCCTATGTTCATTGCAGCCTTATTTATAATCACCAAGATATGGAAGCAGTCCAAGTGTCCATCAGTAAATGAGTGGATAAAACAACTATGGGACATTTACACAATGGAATACTACTTGGCTATAAAAAAGAAGAAAAATTTACCCTTTGCGATAGCATGGATGGACCTGAAGAACATTATGTTAAGTGAAATGAACCAGTCAAAGAAAGAAAAGTACCATAAGATTTCATTAGGATGTGGAATCTAATGAACAAACTGAACCAACAAACAAAATAGAGACAAACTCGTAGATAGAGCGCAGGATGACAGTTATGGGCAGGGGGAAGTTAGAGGGTGAGGCATTGAGCAAAAATGAGAAAGGACTCATGGACACGGACAAGAGTGAGGTGATTGCAGGGGGAAGGGGCTCTAACAGGGTTAAATGGTAATGGAAGAATACAATAAAAAATTTTTAAAAAATAGTATTTTTAACTCCAAAGATTTTTATTTTACCTACTGATATATTAAATTATTGATGCACTAAAACAAGTAATATAATTCTAAATTAAAACCACCAAGTCCAAGTTCCTTACATTTACCTTTTATTATTACATTTCAATTAAATTTAATTAAATTTGTCCTTCCTACTGGCCTAACATATGAGTATCATGAAATTATGAATATACAGAATCTTCCTTTCACTTAACTTCATAGCTTAAAAGAGTCAGACCAACGAGCCCCTTCCTTTGCCTCATCATCATCACTCAAATTTGGGTGAAAGGGTTGGGGGAAGTAGAAGCCTAGAACTCTTCCATGCTAATAATCTTACTTTTTGTATATAATGTACCTAATATAAAAAAATAAGTTCTTTAAATGGAAACATCTCTGGGACATCCATGCTTGTATATGCATATATATGTGTATACACATTATTTTGTTTTTATACATTATTTATAATATATTCCATTTTCTTCTGAAAATATTTTGAAGTTTCATATAGATAATTAGCCATGTCTCACAGGTAGATGGGTAGACAGTAACAAAGACAGCTAAGAAAAGCTAAAGTTTTATTAATTCAGTAGTTAGTAGTTTAGTAATTCTATCAGAAATGTGGATCTAGAATCTCAAATATAATAATGTAAGACATAAGGAAAATATGATTCAATACATATATTTCCAAAACATATTTATTTCTAAAAAGGAAGTATACATTCTGTATTAGTAATAGTTTATTTGATCATGACAATGATAGAGCTGATGTGTTTTCAGCTAAATAGTACTTCCTGAAAAACAATTATAACTCTTACTTATGTTTACTTAATTGCTTGGAGTTTATTTGATTCACATTGATAAAATGCCTTCAATAGGCATGACATTGTGCCAGGCACTGGAAATGCAAAGATAAATTCGACGTGGGTCTCGTCCTCAAAGAACATACGTCTTGTTAGAAAGTGAGAGAAATCTGAGGAAATGAGAGGAATAATCACTGTTTTCTTATAGTTATTAACCCCCCTGCCTGCTTTTTTATTTTGTTAGTTATTGCACCCTTTCAATGAGACTAGAGCTTCTCACCTAGATCCCATAGGACAGCCTACATTTATTCCCACTTTGGGGGTGTCCATATTGACCTGAAGAAGCAGCTTGATAAGGTGGGATTAGTTGTATGGTCTTCAGAGCCAGACTATCTGGGTTTGGCTCCAAGATTTAGCATTTACTTCTGGCAGAATATTCTTGAGCAAGCTATTTAACTTCTCTTTGCTTCAAGTTATCTGTTAAATGAGGATGATAACAACAACACACATCTCATATGTTTGTTATGAGGATTAAATGGGTGTTCACATATAAACACTATACATCTAAAGCATTTACAACCAAAGATACAGCAAAGAACAAATTTAAATTGTTAAAATTTTACCTCAGAGTATTTAAAAATTATGTTAAACCATGTTAATCTAGAACTATGTAATAGTCTTAGATTAAAAACAAGATCTAATTAAAGATTTGAAATTACAGCTAATATCTTTTTTTCTTTTGGTGTATGGTATATATTTAACAAATACAGTCTCATATGAAAAAGCAGATTTGATGGGGCATTAACTTCTTCAGAGCTGACATTGTTTCTCAGGATTGAACTATTTGCTCTCTATAAATTTTAAATTTGTGGTGTACTTTAATTATTTAGTGTTATAGAAACCAAATGTTTTCCTTATTCCTTTTCACTGGCCTTCTCAAGAAAATCATATAAACAGTAGAGATGATAATTAATGTGGATCTGAGCATTCTATATGCTTTGTTGGATTTTTAAAAAATTAATAGTGTATGTTATTTTTATAAAGATTTAAAATTCATAAAACACTTAAAAAATAAAGTGTTTAGAACCATATCTGGCACATATTAGTAATTAGCTGTTATTGCAGTAGAAATTTTATTCTTTGTTTTCAGCTGTTTGCATACACATTTATCTTGAAATTTTTAATTGAAGGTTTTGATTTAATCCAAGAAAGCTTTGTAGCAAGGTAAATTTAGGAGACCTGTAAAGGCTGGAAATGAGATATCCAAAATAAGGAATAACATAATAGGTAAATGGTCAGGAGGTAAGAATTAGAAAACTGGACAGAGTGAGTGTTCAGAGGATTTTATAAAAACAGATGAAATAGCACTGGCTAGTATGGCTCAGTGGATTGAGGGCCGGCTTGCAAACCAATGGGTTGCTGGTTTGAATCCCAGTCAGGGGACATGCCTGGGTTACAGGCCAGGTCCCCAGTGCGGGGCAGGGCGGGGTGCAAGAGGCAACCACACATTGATGTTTCACTTCCTTTCTTTCTCCCTCCTTTCCTCTCTCTCTAAGAATAAATAAATAAAATCTTTTTAAAAAAAGATGAAATAGAAAGGAATATCAAGAGTTGACAGAAGAACCTGGCATCAGCTACTTAAAAATGCTTAGATACTTAAGAAAGGAAAGCAGGCAATTAAATATTTAAATGAACAATGTATGGTCTGAGGAGTAGAGGGGAAAAAAGGAACCCATCTCATATTTAGTGACACAGCATGAACACCTTTGTGATTATGCCCAATATTTTATATAGAGCTAGTCTAAGCTAACTTGAATCATGGTTACCCAAGAGCCTGCAAGAGTCTGTCAAACTTTTTGACCATTGCCAGATGGGAGAGGTGAAAAATGTTAAGAGATTAAGAAGTACAAATTAGTTGTTACAGAATAGTCATGGGAATGTAAAGTACAGCATAGAGAATATAGTCAATAATAATCTAATAACTATGTATAGTGTAAGATGTGTGCGACATTTCGTGGGATGATCACTTAGTAAGTTGTGTAATGCCTAATCACTGGGAGTGTACATCTGGGACTAATATAATGTGTGTCAAGTGTAATTGAGATATAAAAATGATTTAATCTGAAAAAATAAAAAGAGTTCTCTGTTAACTACCAAACAATATCTAAACTCTCAAGCATGGTATTCCAGCCCTGCTGTGAAATAGGTCCAACTAATTTCAAAAAAAGTTTTACATAATATTTAAGATATACAGACTGTATTAAAGATACCACAACAAAATGCCCATTTACTCTGCATTAAATCTAAAAAATAGAACATGGTCAACTGAGTTGAGACCCTTATATAGACTTCCTTGAAATCATATGAGAAATGAAATCATATCTCATTTCCTACTCTTCTGAATATGTTATTCATTCTGTGCAAGCTATATATGTCCTTAAATAATAAATATTATCTTACAATATTTTCATCTTTACATAAAAGATAACATAGGAATTCTCCTGCAGCTTTGGTTTTTCCTTTCCACTCAATATTATATATATAATACTCACCATGTTGACATACTTATAGCTATTTATTGTTCATTATATATAATATTAATGTAATATATAACATATCTACCTAATAGTATAGGTGTTCATTATCACTATTAATATATCTATAGTTATCCATCCATTCTCCTGCTGATGGACATCGAGTTTGTGTCCCACTTTTTGCTATGAATATGCTGTATCTGTCTCCTTGTATACATGAGAGAGTTTCTCTAGAATTAGAATATCTGGATCACAAGATACGTGCATATTTGACTTTATTAGACATTGATAAATTGTTCTCCAAAATCGTTGTACCACTTTACAGCCTCACCAGCAACACAGAAGAGTTTCTACCACTTCCCTTACTCACCAACACTTGACAGTGTTGGGCCTACTTTCCAAAGCAGATTTGTAGCTTTAATTCCCACTGCTCTCCTTTATGAATCTTTGATTCCAATCAATGTGTAGTACTCACTGATCCCTGAATGTATTCTGTAATTAATATCCCTTCTCTCTCATGTGTTTATTGAGTAGGTATATATATCTCAGAAACCCTGCTAAAGTGTTAGGAAAACAAACATGAAAACACATAGTTCCTGTCCTAAGGGACTTTATAGTTTCCTGGAGAGACAGACTTGCAAACAACAGAATATATTTGTCAGAATGAAAACCTGTACAAATTACGGTATGCAGTAAGGCACAAGGAGCACACAATTACCTCCATTTGGGGCAGGAAGAAAAAGGGAGTGGGGAGAGGGTCAGAGAAAGCTTCACAGAGGAAGTAATTTGATCATGTTTTCACTCAGGCAGTTATCTCTCTCTGGAAGATCACAGTCTATTCATGGTCAACTCAAAGGCCAACTTCCCACAAAATGTTCCATTCACCCCAGGAAAGTACTATACTTCACATTTTTCTTATAGCTTATATTACATTGTCTTATATTGTAGATTTTATATAATTTTATATATATATAACATTACCTCCTCTAAAGATTATAAACTCATTAGTGAAAGGTGTTGCCCTGTAAGACATCCTTATATCTCCCACATAGTGTAGAATGTTGCTGACATATACTACGTGTTCAGTAAATGCTTGCTGACTGAAATATTAAAACGAAGAAGTGGGGGCTACATCATTTGACCTCCATTCTCCCAGATGCTTGACCCTTCAAATATTTTAAGTAATTGCTAACTCAGACTATTTTTTGCTATTGTCAAAGTAACAGAAAGACTTAGAAAAAACTTTAAAGTTGTCTGCCCTATTTTTTGGATGTAAAAAAACATGTTATGTAATGTTAGAAAATCTGGCTAATCAAGAGGGCTTTCTGTTCCTTGCTTCTTTAGTAAACTCTACATTGTCATTTCAAAAGATCTGGCCAACATTAATTCATTACCACTGTACCCATCAGCACAATGAAAAATATTTGCATATCTCTTTAGTATAAAGATGGAAAATGAGGTCAAAAGCAATTCAGGGCTTGGAAGCTGGTGGCTTTTATACTTTTTGTATAATGAGCTCCCACTCTACATTGAAATAGGAAGTTTTCCAAACTGAGCTCCCATTCCATATTGAAATAGGAAGTTTATTTCTGTTCCAGGATTTTGTGAGAAATACACACTAGCTATTAGCTAACAGATTTGTATGAAATGTTTTTTATTCATAGTTTTTTATGAATACATATCCACTTAATTATACTATCTATGTAGATGAAGTCAGGAAGTTATGTAGACTTTGGTGAAAATATTTTCATGTTGGCTTATTAAAAACTAGCCTGCAACCTTCCTGGATTTTAGGTTGACAGAGAGATAGAGCAGATAGCAAAGATATCTCTTAAATTCTTTGGTGTCACCTGAGCAACACTAGTCATGTGGATATATCTGTGGAAGCTGAGTTTGGAATCAAAATTTACTAATAGTTCTACCCTAAGAGCCCTTATGAAGAATCACAATATATTTTGCATATCATAGTAAAAATTTTTAGATTTCCTTCATGAGGGAAATCCATTTGCATCTAGTCTTAGGACCAAGATTGGAGGTTCTAGGGAAAAAAAAAAAGATCCTTTTCATAGAGATATTTGCAATAGCAACTGCCACGTTCTTTCTCTCTTCCTTTTCTTTTCTTTTTTCTTTTCTTTTTTCTTTTCTTTCTTCCTTCCTTCCTTCCTCCCTTCCTCCCTCCCTTCCTCTCTTCCTTCCTTCCTTCCTTTCTTATTTATTTATAGGAAGAGGGGAGAGAGAGAAAGAGAGAGACAGATACAGAGACAGAGATTTTTCCACTTATTTATGCATTCAATGGTTGATTCTTGTATGTGCCCTGACCAGGGATTGAACCCACAACCTTAGTGTATTGGGATGATACGCTAACCAACTGAGCTACCTGACCAGAGCATATTTTTTATTTTTTAAAATATTTCACGGAAAGAGCTATTTCTGCAATGATTTAGTTACCACAAGAATCAGCTGGAAACACACAGGAATTCATTCATTTCATTCTTGTGAGGGAGGATCCATATACACAATCTATGAATATTTTCCCAGACTTCAAGATGAGTGTAATGCTTCTGTCAGTTGCTGGACTGGTATGAAGAAAGTGAAACTCTTTACAACATGTTATTCAATAAGGGACTTCATGAGGATGTAGCATGGGGTAATGAGATAAAGGTGAGTCTCTCTAGCCAGCTATGGGTTCTAAGACTGAGTGGTGAGAGGCTGGTGCCAGTTGGAGGGCAGGGTGATTACTTAGGGCAAGAATGAATGTAGCTGCCTCTACTCCTTCGGTCAGTCAGTCTTCCTTCCTTTCCATTTTGTGAGAAGTAAACTTCTCTGTCAGTGCTCAGCATACTTACCCCACTGCACCTTCTGTCTGGGAAGAAGTAGACAACGGCCAGATCTCTCATAGCCCTGTTCTTGGTATAACAGTGAAAGACTTACCTTCAATTATCTTCAGTTGTGGAAATCTATCCTTTTTCCTAACCCTGGTAATTAAATGAACAATTCAAATAAAAACAAAAAGTATTGGTCAAGCTTTTTCAATGCCAGTAGAAGATATCTCTTCCTAGCTCTTGTATTCATCCAACAAAGCTAATAAAAATTTTAAAATCCTATCTATTTTTGTAATACTGTAAAGCCACAACTGACGTAAGCCCAGATTAAGATAAAGTGTCAAATCCAACCTCAGACTGACTGGGCTATGCCAGAATTTTGACACTGACATAAAAACGCTCTCCTGTTCAGCTGAGCATCCCTACTCCCAAATGCTCCAAAAATTTTAAATTCTAGAATTTTAGAGCAGGAAGGGAACTTTGACCTTGTGACTGTCTCTCAGTCTTGTTCCCCATGAGTATGGCCTCCAAAAATGTCCCTTTTATGTGAAGTGGGGCTCGGGTGCAGCCAGAATTTTTTGTCTTTTATCTCTTTGTAATCGGAGAAAACACAACTGGCTGAGATTGTTGTCAGTATGTGGGTGTGGCTGGAAAGAGTACCCTCTGTGACGAATAGTTCTTTCTTCACTGTACTCTGCTTTCATACTGTTTCTCATGAATAAAACATATTCACATGACATTCTGTACTTTTCTATCCTTATTCAGTTTATGCAGATAGCCACTTCCTCTGGGCAGCAGGAGAGAAGGGTCAGCTCTGTGTAGCAAGAGATTAAGAAAGAGCTACAGAATTTGCTTAAGAGTGCATGATGGGACCCTCTTAGAAAGTGGATGACAGTCACAGTCCTGGATTCTGGGTCCATAACTTAGCCTGCTTTCTTCCCATAACAAGCTTATTTTCTTTCCAGGACAAAAGAAATTCCCAATAACCTTTCTTTTTCTGGGAACAAATGTCTATGTACCCTGTCTTAAGGAAAAAAGGAGAGAAGGAAAGGAGAGAGAGAGAGAATCAGGTTAGTTTCAAATTCAAACTGTTTACAAAAATACAGCTTTGGGCCAGTTTGAAAATACAAGCCTTCAGTAGGGCGAACACAGCTTTGTTTTTGTAGAACACGGTAAATCATTAGGAAGGTCACATACAAGGACAGTTAAGTTCAATCTGAGCATAGTTAAGAGAACAACATGCTCATCCTGAAATGTTAGAGGGAATTTGCAGCTCATCTAACCAGGTCAGGCCATCTCCCATCACTGACCTTTGGGTTCTCTAAAGCAGTTGCTTGGCGCGTGGTTTTTCCATAGTTGCATGATCCCTGTCCTAACGCAGTTTATGGAATGTTTACAAGCAGTTTAAAACACTGTGACGAAAGGTACAGACAGGTCCAGAGGGCGCTGAAACCATATTTTCCAAATGTATTTTTTTTTTTTTTAAAAACTAAGGTAGGAACAAAGGTTACCAGAAGGATTTCAACAGGTTTGCCCCTAACCTTTGCAGAGCTGTGACAAGAGCACAAACCAATACCCACATACTGTTTAGACATTTAAAATGTACAAACCAAGCTAACAGACTGTTAAATAAAATAAGAAAAAGATAAAGCCTTTCCTTTTGCCTTGACACATATGCCTTCCTATTCTAGAAGGCTAGCTTTGGATTTAGAATTCTCAAGCGACACTGAGTCCCACACCACAGAGTGTAGGGAAAGCTGGCTCCCAGCCCTGAGCCTCTAGCACGCACCTCTCCCTTCCCTGGCTCAGCTCCATGCTGGGAGGGTCCTGATGCCCATTCAGGTGAACTTACTAACTCATAGTTTTCACTTCCAGTCACACACCCTTCCCACAGCCACTCCTGGGGTCTGGTTATGTGCGCACAGGTGGCACCATCCACCCTTGGGGGACAGACCCAGGGAAGAGGCCCACATGGACTCTGGAAGTGGGCTCGGTGGCCATTTGGGCAAAAAATGCTGGTGTTCCAGGTCACCAGAGCCTTGTCTTGCTGGGGATGAACACAGATTAGGGTGGACATATCTCCTTGGTCCCATAGATGCTTCCACATGTCGAAAGGACCAAATGGGCCCTAAATCCTGGGGCTCAGGGCAGGTGGTCCTCTGGCCAATGTCCAAGTATATAATAACTTTCAAAATTTTTTCATTTATTTCTATTAAAATAATATAGGTACAGCCCTGGCCAGTGGGGCTCAGTTGGCTGGGCATCCTCCCGCAAACTGATCTCCTATTAGTGACGGACTGGTTCAATTCCAGTGAGGGCACATGCCTGGGTTGTGGATTTGGTCCCCGGTTGGGGCATGTACAAGGGCCAGTCAATCAATTTTCTCTCTCACATTGATGTTTATCTCTCTTTCTTTTCCCCTCCCTTCTCTTCTCTCTAAAATTAAAAAAAAAAAGTAATATATGTACATAAAGCAGATCAAACAGTAAAGACTAGTTTCTAATGGGAAGTCAACTCTCCCTCCCCTCTTTGCAACCATTCTTCAGAGACAACCTCTTTCTTGCATTTCCCTCCATAACCCTAGATTATGTTTTCACCTCAGTTTATTAACTTATCAACTTTAGACATTATCTTCATTATACACACAATGATAAACTCGCAAAAGTTGCAAGTATAACACAAGAAAACTTTTTTCTGAAACATTTGAAACTAAGTTGACAGTATGCTACCCCGTCACCCCTGTATTTTTTTTGGAATTTCCAACATGCACATAAAACTACATGGCATTCATCAATCCTCAGACTCCATCCACTTGTCCCAATAATGTCCTTTTTAGCACAAGAATGCAATCTATAATCATGGGTTGCACAGAGTTATCATATCTCTTTATTTTTAAAAGGTTTTGTTTATTTATTTTTAGAGAGAGGGGTGTTACCAAACCTAACCAGTGGTGGGGGGCAGGTATCCTGCTACTCGCTGACTACCAGGCAAATCTCCAAAGACAGAGTTCGGTGGAAAAGAAAGGAATCTTTTATTTAACAATCATATAATTTGCAAAAATAGCTATTTAAATATTTGTCACTACAACTACTACATAGATTCAAGACCTGAAAATAACAAAACAACAAAAATCTATGCTACTAAAGAAGGCACATAAACTTTGGTCCATTTAGTGTCCAGCTCCCTCTACTTTCTCCCTCTATTAAACCCCTGAAAGTAATATTTCAGTCTGACAGGCTTGTGCTGGAAGTGGGCGGGTGGTGGCCATTGACAAGCCACGTGCTGGGGAGAGGTTCAGGGCCTGCCACTGACAGGCCCAAGCCTCCTCCCCTACCCTCTTATATCCCATCAGGGCCCAGGACTTCCAGACCCTGGTGGCTGGGAAGAAGGGGAGAATAAAAAAAGGAAGTGGCATTTCCATGTGCTCCTTTCTAAATGATCTCCCCTAGAATCCCTTGCATGATCTAGCATGTGTCACCATGATGCAGCTCAAACCCCTCCCCCATTTCTGGGGGTGGTGTTCCCTGTTACAATATTAGCCACTGATGTGAAATTTCTTGTGGTCAGGATCATTTGTTGGTTAAGCAGGACCTGCAACTGCTGATGTCTATAAAATACCTATACGGAAACTTTGAATACATGAATTTTCTATGAGTTTGTTAGTACATTTTATTCTGATTCCAATTCATGGTAAGTCAGAGTAGTATTAAGTTTTTATTCTATTACAATATGACTCTTTGGGAGCTCAGCTTCATGTGTAAGTCAAACAAAGGAACTATGTAAAAGTAAAAAAGATTCTTAAGAAAGGTCAGCTACTTTTCTTGGAAGCAGTATGGCCAAGAGGAGAAAGATTGTCTCTCGGATTTCAGCTTTGAGGAGCTCAGGTTGCCCGAACTGAACTATCACTTGTGAATTTCCTGGGATGCCAGGCCCTGGGTCTTTCTTGGGAAGCTGTGCACCAACTCCCAAACCCGTACCTCCTTCATCACCCCACCCCATCCCACCATCCCTGGGCTGCTAGAGTCCGGGGCCACCCAGGTGTGCAGCCCAAATCTTGCCTCACTGTGAGCAGGGAAGGGAGACCCAGTGAGAAGCTGTTGTCCCCTCTGCAGGGGGAAAGGATGGCTTGGCCCCTGGTGATACTGGGGAAAAGGCTCGCTCCTCTGCAGTCACTCTGAACCCAGGACTAATAAAGGTTGCTTAAATAAAGGATGGGGGCGGGGGAGAGGTGATTTGTTTTTAAGGGATGCCTACACGACACAGCTGCCAATTGCGACACTGCTGCTAGTTGCTGGCTCTTGCTCAGCCTGCAGTGCTGGCATCCCACTTATCTGGGTCGTTCACTGTGCCCCACTTGCCTTTGTCACTTGTTGTGTCTTGGACCTGTCTGTGTCATGCCCTGACTGCACCTCTGAGCCCCAAGGCGCCTTTTCACATGTCAGCTGTTATGGCTGCTTGTCCATGCAGCTCCAGCTCAGCCTCCAGCCCTGGACTCTGTGCTGCTGAACTATTACCCTGGGGCCCACCGAGCCCTGGGCTTTGGATCAGCAAACTCCACCACTCAAGCCTTATATGTATCTGAAGACTTGGTAGTTTCATCATTCTAACAGAGCCTAGTTCTGCTTACAGAAGTCTCTGAGAAAGAGGAAACTTATCCTCCCTCAGGAGGCCCCAGCTCTTCCACCAGAAGACCCTGAGGTGGGAGAACCCTCCTCACCCTAGGACGATGCCTCAGCTCAGTCCGCAGTGTGGCCTGGGTTTTTAAAATATTTGCTAGTTTATCGTGGAATGTTAGATCAGCATCCAGCACCCTCTGAAAATGTTTACTCTTCAATCTAGTGGAAGAGCTCAGCTCTGCCATAATTGCCTCTTGCTGGTGTAGAACCTCAGTCCAGCAGAAGGGTACAGCTCCACCTCCAAAATCCTCTCTAAGTCATGAGGTGACAGTTTTACTTCTAGATTCAGGTGAAGCTAAGCATCCAGTGTTGCCAGAACATGAGATGGAGGAGGGTAGTTTCTGGAGAAGGTGGCTGCTTTGGCTTTGGGTGTGGATTGGCTTCTCTACGCCACGCACACAAGAAATGTGGAACGATACATCTGATGATGATGGGTTTTTTTGACAAAATGGAAAAGGGTGATACGTCTGATGAAGATGAGGTAAAAACCTTAAAATGGAGAAGGGTGAAGCCTCCATGTCAACAGCCAAGGTTAGTACATCAGACTTGGCTGCTGAAGAGACAAGTGAAGAAAGCGAAGCCTGACACTTCCGTGGAGTGAACCCCAACTGTCCAGCTTCAGGCATCTTTTGGAGTCTGGGTCCCCAGACCTCCACTCACACAGACCTGTGCTGGTCACTGTTGGCAGGCCCGCTGGCAACTGTTGACATGCACCATCTCCCCATCAGGGGAGGGGAAAGAACCAACTGACTTTTTGCTTCCCAGCCTGCTCAGTTTCAAAAGTTCTCTCCCAGAATCGCATGTGTACTGAACACCAATGGGAGCATCCATACTTCCAACCAATGAGGGCCAGTGTTGGCCATATTCGCCTTTGCTCCTCTTCTGGCAGCTGTGTTTAGCAAGGGGCAAAGTCTCCAGTCACACATGCGCAGCTCAAGGCCCTCCCCCATTTCTGGGGGGGCGGGTGTGGGTCCCCCCTTCCCGTTACAGGGGAAAGGAGGGAGATAGTGTGGGAGAGAAACATTGATGTACATTGATTGATTGCCTCTCACAGGCCCCCAACTGGAGACCCAGCCAGCAACCCAGTCATGTGCCCTGACCAAGAATTGAACCAGCGACCTTTTCGTTTGCAGGACAATGCCCAACCTACTGAGTCACACCAGTCAGGGCTATCATGTCTCTTTAGTTTCTTTCCATCTAGAACAGGGTTTTCTTGGCTTTCATAATCTTGACACATTTGAAAATTAAAGGTCACACATTTGGAATGTCCCTCAGTTTGGGTTTGTCTAATATTTCTTTATCATTAAATTCAGGTTATGTGCCTTTGGCAAGAGTAACATAGAAGTGCTAATGCTATGTTCTCATTGCATCCCTTCCAGTGGTATATCCATTATTAGGGATATTAATTTTGTTCATTTGATTGAGGTGGTGAAGGGAGGTAGTACTTAATAATTTTTCTGTGGGGAAATACTTTGAGACTATTTAGGTATCCCATTCCTCAGCAAATGAATGCCTTCTTCACCACATTTGAGATCCAACATCCAGTTTTCAGGCAGCACCTCGCATGGACAGCCCCTAACCTCCTTAGACTCCACCACTCCACTCTAGGATCGCTGCTCCCCCCACCCCAACCACACTCACCACAAAGAGACAAACTTTGCCTATGTAATAGCTTTTGAATTGAAATTATTCATAAAAGGGAAGGGAGGGGAGAGAAAGCGGGGAGGTGAAGGGAAGGGAGGGGAGGGGAGATGAGGGAAGGGATAGAGAAGGGAGGTTATATTATGGAGAGCTGGATCAACTTTCTGGAGATGTGAAGAAGATAGGAATTAAGTGAAAGGTTAATGGGAGAAGGGAGAGGGAGCGTCAGAGTCCTCTAGAAGGAGGGAAAAGAATGTGCTAAGGCTCCATATGTAGAGTATCCTGGGAGTAGTGAGCATGGAGGAAGGGGGTCAGAGATAAGGTAAATTTATAAACAGGAAAGGGCCAGATATAGAGGACCTTGTAAGCTATTGTTAGATCTGCAGTTGGCCCTCCATATCCATGGGTTCCACATCCATGAATTCAAATATATTGGGGAAGAGATATGTTGTTGTTGCTGATGAATACTATGTAGTTAGGCCTACAATGGTTGCTTTCATCTGTACTGAGCAGGTACAGACTTTTTTCTTATCATTATTCCCTAAACAATACAGTATAGCAACTATTTATATAGCATTTCATTGCATAAGGTATTATAAGTAATCTAGAGGTGATTTAAAGTATACAGGATGATGTGCATAGGTTATATGCAAATACTACACCGTTTTATATAAGGGACTTGAGCATCTGTGGATTTTGATATGCGTGGGGGGTAGGGGGTCCTGGACCCAATCCCCCAGGGATACAGAGGAACAACTGCATAGATTTTATCTCACCAAAGGGGTTTTAAACAGGTTTTAATTATGCAGATTTATATTTTTAAGAGATCACTGTGGATATAGAGTGGTAAGTAGACTGTAGGTGCAAGGATAGACAGAGGGAAACCTGTCAGGAAGTTATTTCAAAAGTTCAAGTTAAGGATATTGGTGCCAGTTGCATGAAGAAAAGTGGACAAACTGAAGAGATATTTAGGAGTTAGAATTGATAGGTGGTACAATGTAGGAAGAAGGAAGAGTCAAATATGATTCTTTGTCTTTTTCTTGGTGGCACTTATAACAACTATGATCAATTAGTTATTTGTGCAATTATTTATTTAACATCTGCTTTCCCCACTAGATTATATGCAACTCAAGAGCAGGGGCCAGTCTTAAACAACACCTTCTCCCTTGTGTACATGCTCTAGTATACTGTATGGCACATAATGGTGCTTAAAAATTACTTGTTGGTTAAGTTATATTTTGGGTTGTAAGCAAATGGGTTTGTGGCAGTATTGTTCATGGAGTTGGAGACATGGAGGAGAAAGGAGGAATTTGTGGGATGAGTTTTGACAATGCTGAGGTGCAGGTACCTGTGAAGCATTCAAGAGGAAATGCCCTGGAAGTGATTGGAAACACAAGTCTAAACCTCAGGAGGGAGAAAAGTGGGCTGGACAGATGTGGGAGTCATGAGCATAGGGAAAGCAAAGTTGGAGAGTATATGAGCCAGCCTAATTAGAAGCTTTGGAATAAGAAAAAGACCCTAGGAGAGCACTTCAAGGAGGTAATATTTAAGGGTTGTTCAAAGGAGTAGCAGCCAACAAAGGAGACTGAGGGGAGGCCAGAGTGTTCTGAGTAGGAGGAAATCTGGAAGAAAATGGAATGAGGTTTAAGGGAAGAATATTTAAGAAGCATCTCATGCTTCTGAGAACACAAACAATGGAGGTCATTAATAACCAGTTTCCACACAGTGTGGACAAAAGCCAGAGTGAATTGAGGTGAGAGTGGAAAGAGAAAACGGATTTAGCAGATATAAGCAGCTCATTTTTAAAATTAACTTATCAGGTGTGGTAACTGTCATCCTTAAAAACTATTGATGATCCAAAGAGGATAAAACAAAGAATTTGAATGTTTTAAAAAAGAGAGAGCACAGAGTAGGAATATGGTCAAGCCCTAGATGAGGTGGTAACAGGAAGGTTCAAGGCTCGGGAGGAGGTCCGCAGGGTGAATGCCTAGAGGGGAGAGGAGATGAGGGCAGGTGATTTTATTTTATCAAAGGGCCTTAGGTCTGCCCTAGCCCTCAGCTTCAAAGAAGATCAAAGGGTTTACTGTTAGGACTTAGTTAACCAATGAAACACCTTTCACCAATTTTGTTGAGATCCTCACTGAAACAATAAGAAGACAAAGCTTTGTTGAGAAACTTTTACATCTCTCACCCTGTGCTCTACAAAGAAGCTATCCAGTGAGGAGAGAAAACAATATTTAAAAAGAACAATAAAACCTCTCATAGCTGAGAAATTGGGATTACTAGTTAACTAACCTTTTTTTGTTGTTGTTCTTTGGTTCAGGAATTTGATTTGTTGCATATCATTATTCTCGCCCCTAATCTCATTATAGGGATGTTGGGAGAATTAATAAAACCATTTGTGTAAAATACTTAAAACCTTAAAATCAATGATAAAAATACAAGGTGACACATCCTTTCCTAAGGATTAATAATTAAACATTAACCTAAAGTGCCATTTACTATTGGAGGTTTATACATTCAGCCTGCTTGCTAACCAGGAAAACAGAAAGATAAAGTAAAGATTCCTCCTCCCTGATCTTGAAATTTCTAGAATTATCATATCCTGAAAAATTGGCATGAGAAACGCCACTGCAAGTCTTATGTACAGAAAAGCAGATCCTCACAACAGCCCTACCTCTGAGGTCCCACACTGACCTCCCAGGGACCTTGGATTCAAAGGACACTTCTGTGAGGAGGCTGCACTCTCCAATGCCTTTGGTGGGCTAGCCAGTCAGTTCCCAGCACCTTCGCTTCCTGGAGGCCTTATCTTCCTAATTGAAGGGGATGGGGAAGCATTTCCTCTTCTCTGCATTTTCTATGTCCAATCATCTTCATAACCTTGTGATCCCTCCTACCATATAATTTCTTGTTGAGAAGAGGTTAAAGTTGATCTGAATAGAAATCTGATTACAGAAAGTAAAATTTCTACCAAGAAAGTAGTATCTCATGACACATAAAACTCCTATTAATGGGAGTGTTAGTTCAGAAAATGAGCAGAATTAGGAGCAGAGAAGTTACAGGAATACTGTGCTTTCAATGCACTTTGGCAACAACAAACATTTTGTATGTATGTGTTTCTTACAAAGCTCTGCTCCCAGGGGACATTCAAGATAATGAGGATTAAGGCAAGCTCAAAAGTACTCAGGATTGGAATTCCAAAAAGATGTCTTCGATTCCTTTCATCTTTACCCGTCTCTTCAACTCTAGTAAGTTCTCCATCTATCATTATGATTTATAAGAAGACCCATAAACCTGAACCTAAATTTCATTCATTCAACAAATACTTCTCAAGTTCCTTTTATTTTCCACCATTGTGCCAAGCACTGCAGATATAAACATGAATTAGACCTAATCTTCAACTTAAAGGAACTTAATGGTTTAAAGGTGATTCAAGAAAAAAAAAAAAAAGAAACTCAAAGAATTCTGGTGACTTAAAGCATTTTCTGGAATATAGAAGTAATAAAACATTGGATCTACGCTAGTAGGTAAGTACCATCTTCTCCTTTTGTCTTACTGAAACCGTAACTCCAGGTCTACACTTGAGTATGCATATAACCTTAGATTTGCACTGTTAAATTTTAAGCTGGCCTTTAAGTAGAGTGCTTTTGCAATTTATTTATTCTTGGGTTTGTTTCTGAAGTACTTCTTAATACTGAAGCACTTACCAGATGATTTCAACAAAGCTGCCAATTTTGAGAGTCAAATGAGATATCTGGTCACTGTGCAGTGTCCCAGACCTTTCTGTTCTCTCCAGTTTTGATGGCTGTTTCTTGCATAAAGAGATGTGTTTAAATATTATGTAGAATTCATATTTAACAAACAGCTTTGCAAAGCTGAGTTGTGACATTTTCCATTTTGCTGATTCATTTGACTATCTGAAGAATATTTTTACAATTTAATATCTGGGCTCCTCATTCAAACACCCGGTGTTTGAAATTGAGATATGCAAAGTGAGACAAAAGTGATGATGTCTTACTACAATTACTTAATATTTATACTTTTATTTTCTAATTATGAACTCAAAGTTTTGATCATAATAATTCTATTTTTAAATCTATCTATCTATCTATCTATCTATCTATCTATCTATCTATCTATCTTAGAGAGAGAGGAAGGGAGGGAGAGACACACTGATGTGTGAGAGATACATCAATCAGTTGCTTCTGCCCCCCAAACTGGGGACCTGGCCCACAACCCAGGCATGGGCCCTGACTGGGAGTCAAACTGGCAGCTCTTCAGTTCACAGGCCAGCACTCAATCCACTGAGTCACACCAGCCAGGGCTGTCATAATAATTCTAACCTGTAACATGTATATTTAATGAATGCTGAGTAGATTAACGTAGAGCCATGTGCAGTCCATGAGCTCAAAATCAAGTTACCTTGTATATAATAAATATATCAATTTCATTCATTCTTTCATTCAACCAACATTTACTGAGGGTCTCCTAAGACATAGGCACAGTTCTAGGTGTTCAGAATTATATCAGTGAACAAAACAAACAACATTTCTTGCCCTCAGGGAGCTTACATTTGATTGGTGCTTACATCCATTTAACCAAAAATTCCAAATAACCAATTTTGAGAGTGGACTCCACTTTTATGAGGAAAGAAGACAAAAGACAAGAATCCTAAATCGTCTGAAAGTTGCAGCATGGAGGAGTCAAAGGACTACTGGATTTACAGTTGGGAAACACTGATTGTAGTGGCGCTGTACTAATCCATCATGTTATTTTCTGGGTCTTGGTTTTCTTATCTGTTAAACAGTGGCATTGAATTTCATAATCTCAAAAGTTTTTTTCTGAATTGAATAGTCTATTATTCTGTGATATGTAATAGGCATTTACTCACTTATTTACTTAATTGAGGTAAATTTACATAGAGTGAAATGCACAGATCACAGAGATTTATTTTTTAAAAGTATAGAAATGTTCACCCTGGCTAGGTAGCTCAGTTGGTTGATTAGAGAGTACACCCAATACACCAAGGTTGCAGGTTCAATCCTCCATTAGGACACATACAAAAATTTACCAACAATTGCTTAAATAAGTGGAACAACAAATCAATGTTTCTCTCTCTCTCTCCCTCTGTACCCCCCCTTAAGCCACCTTCAAAATACACTACATTTGGTGCAATACACCTATCCAGACTTTTTTCCACTGCTCAAAACAGTTTTTGAACTCATTGGTTTTGACGCCTTTTAGTGCTTCTGCCGTGTTTTCGTTTCACCTTTTCTACATCAGAAAACATTTCCCTCTGAGGACTTTTTTCACCCAGGGAAACAAAAACAGTCACTTGGGGCAAGATCAGGTGAATGGGGAAGCCAGAGTACAGGGGTCGTGCCTTTTTTCGGTCAAAAACTGCTGAACACCTAGTGGGGTGTAGGCAGGTATACTCGTAAATCACCATCACAAAGTGGGCAAACACTTTGAAAGAATCTTCAGGGTCTCATTGAACACTGGGGAGCTGTCCTGATTCGGGTCTCTGCGAGCTGTGCGCGCACTCAAGCAACCATGTCTAAGGGACCTGCAGATGGCATTGATCTTGGCACCACCTACTCTTGTGTGGGTGTCTTCCAGCATGGAAAAATGGAGATAACTGCCAACGATCAGGGAAACCGAACCACCCCAAGTTATGTAGCCTTCACTGATACCGAATGATTGATTGGTGATGCTGCGAAGAATCAGGTCGTTATGAATCCTACCAACATGGTTTTCGATGCCAAATGCTTAATTGGATGTAGATTTGATGATGCTGTTGTCCAATCTGATATGAAGCATTGGCTTTTCATGGTGGTCAATGATGCTGGCAGGCCCAAGGTCCAAGTAGAATACAAGGGAGAGACAAAAAGCTTCTATCCAGAAGAGGTATCATCTATGGTTTTGACAAAGATGAAGGAAATTGCAGAAGCCTACCTTGGAAAGACTGTTACTAATGCTGTTGTCACAGTACCTGCCTACTTCAGTGATTCTCAGTGTTAGGTTACCAAAGATGCTGAAACTATTGCTGGTCTCAATGTACTCAGAATCATCAATGAGCCAACTGGCGCTGCTATTGCTTATGGCTTAGACAAAAAGGTTGGAGCTGAAAGAAATGTGCTGATCTTTGACTTGGGAGGTAGCACTTTTGATATGTTCATTCTCACCATTGAAGATGGAATCTTTGAGGTCAAATCTACAGCTGGTGACACTCACTTGGGTGGAGAAGACTTTGACAACCAAATGGTCAACCATTTAATTGCAGAGTTCAAGCGCAAGCACAAGAAGGATATCAGTGAGAATAAGAGGGCTGTTCGTCGCCTTTGTACTGCTTGTGAACGAGCTAAGCATATTCTCTCTTCCAGCACCCAGGCCAGTATTGAGATCAAGTCACTCTATGAAGGAATCGACTTCTATGTCTCTATCACCCATGCCCGATTTGAAGAATTGAATGCTGACCTTTTCCGTGGCACCCTGGACCCTGTAGAGAAAGCTCTTTGGGATGCCAAGCTTGACAAGTCCCAGATCCATGATATTGTCCTGGTGGGGGGTTCTACCCATATCCCCAAGATTCAGAAACTCCTGTAGGATTTCTTCAATGGAAAAGAACTGAATAAGCGCATCAACCCTGATGAGGCTGTTGCTTATGGTGCAGCTGTCCAGGCAGCCATCCTCTCTGGAGACAAATCTGAAAATGTTCAAGATCTGCTGCTGTTGGATGTCACTCCTCTTTCCCTTGGCATCGAGACTGCTGGTGGAGTCATGACTGTCCTCATCAAACGCAATACTGCCATTTCTACCAAGCAGACAGACCTTTACCACCTGCTCAGACAACCAGCCTGGTGTGCTCATTCAGGTTTATGAAGGTGAGTGCACCATGACCAAGGATAACAATCTGCTTGGCAAGTTTGAACTCACAGGCATACCTCCTGCACCTCGCGGTGTTCCTCAGATTGAAGTCACGTTCGACATTGATGCCAATGGCATCCTTAATGTCTCTGCTGTGAAAAGAGCACAGGAAAAGAAAACAAGATCACCATCACTAATGACAAGGGTTGTCTGAGCAAGGAAGACATTGAGCGCATGGTTCTGGAAGCTGAGAAGTACAAAGCTGAAGATGAGAAGCAGCGGGACAAGGTGTCTTCCAAGAACTCACTTGAATCCTATGCATTCAACATGAAAGCAACTGTTGAAGATGAAAAACTTCAAGGCAAGATCAATGATGAGGACAAACAGAAGATACTTGACAAATGCAATGAAATCATCAACTGGCTTGATAAGAATCAGACTGCAAAAAATGAAGAATTTGAACATCAGCAGAAAGAGCTGGAGAAAGTCTGCAACCCAATCATCACGAAGCTGTACCAGAGTGCAGGGGACATGCCAGGAGGAATGTCTGGGGGCTTCCCTGGTGGCGGAGCCCCTCCCTCCGGGGGTGCCTCTTCTGGGCCCACCATCGAAGAAGTTGATTAAGCCAGCCTGTTGAATAGATTTAGCATTGTTCCACACAAAATATTGAAGGACCCAAATTTGTAGCAAACTCCATGGCAGTTTTAAAAGTTGAACTGCTGTATAATAAAACAGCATTCTTCATACTTGAACATGGACTATGTGCACAAGGAAATAATGCACTTTATAAGCACTGTAAAGTGGAAAATGCAATGTCTTAAATAAAACTATTTAACATTGGCACCATAAAAAAAAAGGAAAGAATCTTCAAAAAATTTCACAGAAGCTGAACACAGACTCTCACAACAGTGCCAGCTGGTACACTGATACAGATGGGTTCCTAGAACACTCATCTAGAGGGGAAAGCCTGGACTACAAGGGGCCCGCCCTCCAGAATATACTTCTGGGGTTTTTTCGGTGCCCCCCTCATAACTTTTATAGCTAAAATACAGTATTAAATTATATATTATGTTCAGAGTAATGATCCTGAGACAATGCAGAATGCTGAATCACTAAGAAAAGATTTAATTATGTTCATTAGACTACTTATTAAAGCAAGAAAATGCACTGAGGCAATTTAGAGAGATTTCAAACAAAAAGCATCTTCTCATTATCCCATAGTTAATCAGAAACCCAATTAACCAGTTTGCTGTTTTTAGTCTTATGTATTCTTCTTTATAACCATGACCAAATCACTGATCCACACCTCAACCATTTCATGTTTGTACTACTAAAATCAACGGATTATTTCTCCATCAAACAATATGAAATGCTTCCATCAAAACAGTTACTTCAGAGACAGAAAAGCAATTATTTAAATAAGAAATAGATATGAGTAAAGTAATAAAATTCTGAGTTTTATTTTTAAAAATTAAAATAAAGGGGCTAAGACCCAGGAGAAAGTAGATATTTAAAGGGACAGTTACCCCAAAGAGAAGAGATTTAATGGTGCAGATACCCAAGACTGAGCTGACACTTGAGGAGAGGATTTTAGCCAACTAAAGCCTTTTAAAGTGGTAGGTGCCGAGAAGAGCAGAACATTTTAAGGAGACTAGAGTCAAGCTTAGAGGACATTTACAGAGTCATGGACCGAAGATTGAGAAAATGTTTATTAAAGAGAAGGGGTAAAGGAGTCACTTGTCAATGGCCTGGTTAGGAAGACCTTGAAAGGATCATCCTCAAAGAAAGAACATGCCCTCCTATAATCCCTCATTATAAAAAATTTTTTTAATAAAATAAAAAATAAACATAAGTGAAGTGATAGGATCCTGAGTTTTGCCTGAAAATGCTCCAGATGTATACTCCATTGGGTATGTGTCAATTAAAAAGCAAGTAAAATAAAATTGGAACGATACAGAGATTAGCATGGCTTCTGTGTGAGGATGACATGCCAATTTGTGCTGTGTTCCATATTTTTAAAAAAAAGTAAAAAATAAGAACTAAAACATCAAATAAGCTGTTATTTGAGTAAATCTTAATCCTTTCTAGTTTCTAAATATCAATAAGCATCAAAATATACTAAATAAGGACCTCAGGAAAATGTTCCTCACCAGTGAGATTGAGTGTTAGAAATGCTAGTCTATGTTCTTTTATCCACTGTACCTAAGAAGCTACAGCAGAATTCTTTGGCATCTTAGTAGACACTTAAACTGGTTTAGCTCTACAGAATAATAAAACAAGGTTTAAAAATTTAAATTTTAGGTATTCAATTTTTGATTCTAACATTCAGGGACGATTTTAAGCTTGTCTTATTGTATTAAATCTGTAGACTCATTCTTCAATCTGAATTCATTGCAAAATTACACATTTCTTTTACAGGATATCCTTTGTAGCATTCATTTTTGTCTTCAATCAGCAAGAAAATTTTAGTTCTTCCTATACTTATCATGAATATCTGTCGCCTCAGAATTTATTATTGTCCACAATAACATTTCCATTTTTTGAAAAACTTGACTTTAATATCCTCTCTTCATGTTGTCTTTCATTGGACCTTCTCTTCCATTTTCCTTTTTTCAACTACTTCCTTTCATTTGCCAGTTAAGTCAGTCTTTCAGAAACATTATTTTTTATCCCTTTCTCGTTTTATCTCTCCTGGTTCTCCTTTACTGCTCACTCTTTTAAAACACCTCTCCTGATTATTCAACTTGTCAACCTAAATATTTGTATTGAGTACCTAGTGCATGTCCAACAATGTGAGAGGTGAGTATGCAAGGGATGTAAGAGAACCAGACAAGGAGCCTGCAAGGCAAAGGGCTTACAGCCTAAAGAAAGTGACAGCAAGCATATCAGAGCAAACAAAACCACAAGGAAACTATTGCATTAAACCATGTGATCTTAGCAATCAGTGTAACTCTATTTCAGAAAACCAAGTAGATTGAGGACAAACAAAAGCCATTCCATCATATTCCAGGAAAGCATATGCAAATTTGCAGGGGTGTGAATTCTTCTTGGTGTTTCCTCTCAACTTTGAGGCCTGTGTGCGCTAGTGGAAAACAAGAGAATTCTGTTGGCAACTACATAGACCGGTGGATTTATGTAAATTTTAATATGTCTTCTTTCTAACTGTATTGATTTGGCTGGACCCCTAAACATGATTAGGCCATTGAAAAAGTGTCCAGGTACAAATAACAGAAAATATGAATGTGTGTGTGTGTGTGTGTGCCTGTGCCTGTGCGTGCGTGTGTATGTGTAAGAGAAAGACACACACAGAGAGACAGAGACAGAGAGATACAGAGACACTAGCCAGGTAGGACTCAATAAAAAATGCATAATCTGAACAACACTATAGTGACCCCACCTGCTCCACCAACATAAGCCAATGTGTCATTGGATAGGTTTATCACCAGACAAGCGGCCTGACTCTCGTATACCATATAAAAAAGTAACTGTTTTCAAGACATTTCTGAAGCAGGTACTACCCCAAATAGACATGTCTTTTTAAAGCCATACATTGACTTGGGGACCACTTGTTTATCCTTACCCTGACCAAGACTGACTTTCTTAGGATTGACTTTAAAAAAATTTTTTGACATTATTTCAGATGTCCCCCATTTCTCCTCCCTACTCAGGACTGACTTTTAACTTCAGAAGGCTTGTGCCTGCTATGCACTTGGCTTCTTCCCTAGTTTATTCTAGTTTTACAACGTGAAGATTTTTAATTTCTGACCTGGCAGGGATGCTCCACCCCATGCTTTCTCCCAGAAGTTCACTGAGATCATCCACTTAGGACAAGGGGAAAATAAATAAATAAATAAATTCCTCATTTTAAAAATGTAGGGAAATGGTGCACTCTACAGGACAAAGTGGCAATTGCAGCCCCTGTGATCTATAGAACAGTGTCCAGCGCTTTCTATGGCCCTATATTGTTTCTCTCCATAATGTGGCGCTGCTGTTCTAAACGTCATTTACAGACACTAGAGGAAACACCCCAAGACAGTAAGAAGAGGTATATGGGACAGGGGCACAAAAGAATTAGGAGGAAGGGGAGGTTAGGAAGAAAGCAGGCTGTTTGGGGCAAATCGGGCTTCCTAGTAACTTAAATCAAACCCATTGCAAACAGGAGAGTTATGCCTTAGCCCAAGCCGTTCATTCTGGGGTCATTTAACCCCACAGTTCCCAAACCTGGTTAACCCACAGAATCACCAGGGGAAGTGTTTTAAAGATGCAGATTCCTAGAGTCTATCCCGAGAAAATGACTCAAAAATTTGGAGAGGGGCCCAGTCTTCTGTCTTTTTAAAAAGCTCTCCCAAATACCATTGGGGGCTCTTTTGTAGAGGATTGGAAGGAAAAAAAATATTTAAGGGGACTCAGTCCTTGCAAAATTCAGTGAACTCAGCTTCCATTTCTCAATTCAGTAACAGCAAACGTAATGAGAATCCATTCTGTGTTAGTGAATTCTCTAGGAAATAAAAGCACACTTTATTGAACAAGCCCATCTACATCTTAAGGAGCGTACTAATCACACCTCTCTTAGTGTTTTCTGCCGTCCATTTGAGCAAAGAATTTATGATCCAACAGATTCACAATTCCCTAGTATCAGACCTCACTGTCTCCCTTTTATGTATTGATCAACCCAGTTAGGGGACAGGGGTGATCTGGCTATTTTCTGGAGCTGAATTTGAATCCTAACTCAACAACTCATCAATCACTGGACATTTAAAAAGTTACCTAACCTTTCTGAATGTTTATTTATAATAGGAGATAGCCATATCTGCCTCTGAAGGCTGTTATAAGACTCAAATGAGATAAAGTCTTTTGCACCCTGCCTGACACATGGTATTTATTAACAGTAGTAGTAATATTAGCCTACTACCTTGATTTCTAAAACTTTTCTCTCAGACCTGTATAATCTAATGACTCACTATGTACGTAAGTCATTCTGTGTCCAATGCCTTACTTTGAGGAGAACTGCTTGGCCTTGCCTCTAACAACCTGTAATGAAAATAAAGTAAGGAAAGTGTCCCTCCCTTCTCAGAAGACAAGGTACATAAAATAAATATATTTATTAATCCTCAACTCCCTTCTCCACCCCTCTCTCTATCTGTAATGTTAGAATGATGTAGTTGGAACTTACTTTAGTAGGAGATTTCAAACTTTGGTGAGCAACAGAACCAGCAGAAGCACACATTAAAAATGCAGTCCTGTAGGCTCTGCAGGGCTCTGATCAAGTGAACCTGGTGTGGAGCCCAGGAATATTCACTTTAACAAACCTGTAGATCACACTTTGAAAAACATGGCTTTAAAAATCACCTAGTCTCAGAGTACGAACCTCATATCTATGACAGCGGATATAGGGCAGCGGATGAGATGAAAAAGGAATGCTGCTTACCTAATGAAACTGGAAAGTACATACCCTACATAGCTTCTTTTCTTTTCCTTTTCTTTTTTTAAATTAAGTTGTAACACATTTTGAAACAATTTGCTAGACAAATAAAATTTTTCTTTGAGCCCAGAAAGCTCAAATGACTTGCTCCACATTAGTCCAGTCGTGGTAGAGCTGGGCCCAGAGCCTTGCCTGTGAATGCTCTGGCCACTGTGCCAAGCTAGGGCGTTGTGGGTGTAGCTCAACAGTCTTCTCCTTTGGCCCAAGACTAAACCGCACACCTGGCAGGAGGAAAGGAAAAATAGTATTGAAAAAGCCCAGCCTAGAGGGTTACTCTTGCATGGCATATCCCCGAAACAGAATCTTAGAGATGTCCCCAGTGTATCATTGAGTAGAAAAACTAAACTGCAATAAAAATGTAGAGAGTGAAACAGTAGAATATGTGTATACACACACACACACACACACACACACGCATACATATACATATATATGCACACATACAGTGAAAGCAAAGAAAAATGTTTGGAAAGATACATCTCCTAACGGTAAACACCTCTGAAGAATGGGACTGGGAGGAGGAGAGCATTCTTTTTTTATTTTATATATCTCTGGATTTTTAATTAAACAACTAGAATGGATGATTTTTGTACTTTTGTCCAAAAATAAAATACAGATATTAGATAGATGGCAGTGATGATAATATAGTTATTTAATCTGTTCAAATCTCCACATAAAAACCAAGAAAGCACAGATAACAAACCCAAAATACATGGGGCACATTTTGCAAAACTAAGTGACAAGGTATGCCAGAGAACCCCAAGATACACAAGCAGGTGAGAGCACATCACCAACAGCCACATCTGCATAATTTCAGCACTGGTGTGGGAGAAAGCAGAGGAAGCCACAGGACTTCTAACAGACCCCAAAACTGAAAAGCCCCCAAAGAGCCAACAGGAAAGTGAGGTGAGTCAATTTAAGAACAAGAGATTAAACTGGAGGAGTTTGGCCTAATCCTATTAGTGCATGAATGCACAGAGCCCATGCTAAAATCTGAAGTGGCTAGGGCAATCCAGCCCCTATAAACTCTTGAAACTGACCCGCCAGGGCTCCATTCCAGGACATGGCCACACACTGAGGAGAAGCTTCTGGGTGTAGAATCAAAATTAAGCAGGATTAGGATAACAGAGCCAAGGGAAAAGAAGGTTCAGATCAAGCTGGGGAGGGGGACAATGTCAGGAAGTTGCAGAAAGCAAGTCATCATCATTTAAAACACCATACTTGCCCTGGCTAGTGTGACTCAGTGTACTGAGCCGCTGGCCTGTGAGCCCAAGGGTCACCTGTTGATTCCCAATCAGGGCACATGCCTGGGTTGCAGGCCAGGTTCCTAGTTGGGGGCATGCAAGAGGCAACTGATCAATGTATGTCTTACACATTGCTGTTTCTCTCCCTCTTTTTCTCCCTCCCTTCCTCTCTCTCTAAAAGTAAATAAATACAATCTTTAAAAAAATAAAACACCACACTCATATATCCTAAAATTTCAAGAAAATCAATAGCATAAGACAATAGGCAACAGAAAGGTATCAAGGTGAAATCTAATAAATACAACAGATAATACCCTAAGAGAAATGGAAGGTGGAAAAAAAGGAAAGTTTAAAAACAAAAAATAAATTAAATAGAAACTGATAAATATTGAAGATGAAAATAAGAACATCCAACATATCTCATATATAGATAATGAGATATCTATACTCTCATTGTTGAAAGAGATCCCAGCTATACTGAGAACATAAATGTTTAAAATTTTCTAACTTTTTAGTATCATTTAAACTAAAAAAGACTAAAAGTTCATCCAGTGCTATTGTAGTTGTTTCACTAATCTCCCTTTTCTAGGAAAGGTGTCTTGTAGCTAATTAAAAGAACGCTCAGGCTGAAGAGAGGAATATGGATCAGCACACTTTGGATTGTCAGTACCTCCGATATCTTGAACTGATCCAGATTTTATAGGTCGTATAGCTTATAGAACTTGGAGAGCCCTCATTAATAAAAAATACAAACATGGTTTATTTTTGTAAATTTTATAAAAACATATGGCAATTCAAGGGGTCCTAATTTAGCCTTATGGAAAATCCACTTCTGCAAATGTCTACTTCTAATACCAGGATAAGCTATCTTCTGGATTTTTATTTTTTCATAATGATTCATTTTAAAAGACTTAAACTTTTTTTAAAGCAGTTAGGTTTACAACAAAAACACGAGGAAGGTATAGAGATTTTACGTATACACCTGTCTCAACACATGCATAGCCTCTCCCTTTATCAACATCCTCCACCTCACCAGTGCATTTGTTACAACTGATGAACCTACAGTGACACATCATAATCACTGAAAGTCCATAGTTTTCATTGGGGTTCACTCTGGGGGTTGTATATTCTATGGATTTGGACAAATGTATAATGACATTATCCATCATTATAATTCCATACAGAGTAGTTTCACTGTCCTAAAAATCCTCATCCCAGACTAACCCCCTAAACCTGTTTCCAAGGCCCCTTTTTCCCTGACTTCCCAGTGAGCCAAAGCAGCCCCTGCCAGTCTCATTTCTTTCCTATAACATTTCTAGAGAGGCAGAGTAGCTCCACCTAGGCTCTCTCTGGTTGCTTCTTCTACCCTAAGCCCTTTCTTGTTTCACTGTCCCCAGCTTTAATAAACATATTCTAAAAATCAAAAAAGGAAAGAAAGAAATGAAGGAAGGAAGGGAAGAAGGAAGGGAGGGAGAGAGGGAGGAAGAAAACTTCAACTTTTAAGTACCTGCCTTAAAGACAGCAGTTCTTGCATTATCCTACCTCTTTCTTGATCTCTTTTTCTATAGGTTCACATGTTTTTTCATTAAGAGCCTTCTATGAAAATGCCTGGATCTTCTCAAGAATCTGCAGGTTCAAATGAAAACTTGTAAAATAGCTAAAGGATGCAGATCCTAGAAAAGCTCCTGAATATGACCGGCCTGCCTGTGTTTTGGCCACTCCACACAACGCAGGTTACAGGCAAAAGTTCTGAAATTCCAACAACCCAGAGAATGTTGATGGATTATAGTTAAAGCACACTTTAGTGAGAAATTAATGACTAAAAGTGGGCTTTGGGGTTAAATCTCTTCAAAGTTGAGATGGGGAAAAGTAAATAAAACTGAGGATCTTATACACTAGCCAGGACTATCTATGAGTAGAATTTGGTTTTGTTAGTATAGCGCTGCAGTGAAAATAACAAGCTCTGGGATCGGGCACAACCAGGTTCAAATCCTGGCTTGCCACTTAGCTGCTGGTAAACCTGGGAACCTTACCCTGTCATTCTAAGCCTCAGCTTCTTCACCCAGAAAGAGGGTGGTAATAATACTGCAACCATCACAGAACTGTGAGAAATAAATGTAAACCCCTTTGTAAAGGACCATAAGAATTGCTCAGTAGATTTAGTTACTACTAGGAATTTTATCTTCTCTAAATTCACTTATCCCTGTGGTTTCAAATTTTCTCTTTTAACTCCTTAAATGTTTTAAATTTAAAAGCTTACTTTATTTTATTTTTAAAATACTATTTAAGGACAGTGTCTTGGCTGAACTAAAGGAAGAAAGGACTTTTGCATACTCGAGTCAGGACAGGCAAGGGGATCTGAGTATATTGGGAAACCAGGTCTGCTGATGGCAGCAGCCACCCACGCTTACAGAGCTCCCGGCGAATGGCTGTGGAGAAAGAGGCACGTCAAAGTCTGCACATAACTTTTGACTCCCCCTAAACTTAATTACTATTAATATAAGATGATATAGATTTCAAGGATAAAAATTTAAATGGGACCGAAAGGCATATTTCACATTAATAAAAGCTCAAACCATTAAGAAGACATGAACATCATAAAACTTTAAGAATCTAACTCACAGCTTCAGAATTCAGGTTTAAGTTTAATAAGTGCCTTCAGGACAAAATCTAGCATTATGCTCACCTTACTTTTGGGTTACTGCTTTTAGTTATATAATTATTGGTTTGGCCACAGAGTGTTCCTAATTATCTTGTCAGCTCATCAAATTCATTTAAAAATTTTTTTAAATTATCAAGCATATTTAGATGTTTTCAATGCAAGAATTGCTCAGGGCATTTGTCTGCCATACTAATAGAAGTGGAAATTCTGGATCAAGCTTCTCAATTGTATAAATTCAATTATTTTGTTCTCTCTATGGGTTTATCATTTTTAAAAAATATTTTTAAATATATTTTATGTTTTAGAACAGGTTTTGATTTATAGAAAAAAAATGCAAAGACAGTTTAGAGAGTTCCCAAACACCCCACACTCCGTTTTCTCTGTTACTGTGATCTTACATTAGATTAACATAGTTTACATTACATTTGTTACAATCAACCAATCAACATTGATATATTACTATTATTAGCTAAAGTCCATACATTATACATATTTCCTTACTTTTTACCTAACATTCTTTTTTTTGTTCCCTTTGGAAAGTTGAGTATAGATAATAAAATTTCAAGGGTAAATACACAAAAAATAGTGTATAACATCCAAGTTACTAAAGGAAAATGAAGAATAAAATATATTCAATTACTTTTTTAAAAAGGGCAAGGGAAGATGGAAAAAGACATATGGGACAAATGAAAATCCCAAAAAATATGACAGGAGAAAATTCAAATATGTCATTTAATTGCAAAAAATATAAATGGATTAAATGGTCCCATTTAAGACAAACATGTATTGACTTAAAGTAAATCTGGGCTTAGGATCAAGGTGGAGGCGTAGGTAGACACACTTTGTCTCCTCATGCAAACACAGAAAGAATTACAACTAGACCTCAAAACAAACAATACCTAGAACCATCAGAAAAATCAAGTTCTATGGAAATCTGACAACCAAGGATTTAAAGAAGCCACATTCATCCAGACAGGTAGCAGGGGTGGAGACACAGAGATGTGGAGATGGGGAAAGTGCAGAGTCGTGGCATGGTGCAGAGATGTGGTGGCAGCAGAATGGGTGGTCTCACACTCACCACATTTATCCATGCGAAAATTGGGAGGGATGCCTTGGGAGTGAGCAATAATAGCCCCGGGCTAACCCACACAGCCCAGGGGTACAGAGCCTGGAAGATAAATCTCCATAATTCCTGGCCTTAAAAACCATTGGGGGTTGGGGTGGTGGAAAAAAAATGCCTGATTTTCAGGGGACTCTGCTTAAAGTATGGACTTAGAATGTATGCAAACCCACCCTCTCTGGGATTCAGCACCAGGGCAACAGCAGGAAGGGCACCAGTCGCATACAGGAAGTGGGTGAAGTGACTGGAAACAGGGTTAGTCTGGGCAAACCTCCAGAAGCCAGGGAGCAGCATTGTCCCCTCTCCTAGCCCTCCCCTCACACAGAGCCACAAAGGAGTGAAGTGGGTTGCCCTACCTTAGCAATTACCGAAGGCTCCACCCCCCACAATCTACAGGTGCCTTTTGTACAATAGGCCATGATACTAAGAGAGGGAGTCAAAGCATCTCTACCTAATACACCGAAACAAACACAGGGAGGCTGTCAAACTGAGGAGACAAAGAAATATGGCCCCCCAAAAAGAACAAAATCCCAGAAAAAGAACTAAATGAAATGGAGATAACCAACTTATTGGGTTTTTTTAATGTATTTAAAATTGGGACAACTGTAATAGCATAATCAATAAAATATATTTTAAAAAATTAAAAATAAATAAATCTATCATTGTGAGACTTATTAGAGAGACAGGGCACAGAAAATTTTGAGGTAAAAAGGTAGAAAAAGATATACTAGGCAAACATTAACAAGAACAATTTGGTTAGCTGTATCAATATCAGATAAAATAAACATTAAGGCAAAAAGCACTACTTGAGATAAAGACCAATTCATCAGGAAGCTTTAACAATTCTGAACAAAATAATCACAATTTTATCTAATGGAAACATCTAGAAGATACCCAACATTATAAAAAATATATATTTTTTAGAATTAAAAAATACTAATAAGAAAAAGAAGAAAACAAGAAAGAACAAAAAGAAAATAAGAACTAAAGAAAAACATAAAACAAGCAATAATACTTAGAACTGAGTGACAAAAATCATAAATAAATGATTTTAAATCATAAATAAATCACATGTGTGATTCAGCTAAGTAGTACCTGGAAGGAAATTTATAACTTAAATGATTTTGAAAAGAAGATCTAATAGGGGTGTTTGAGTGTGCCCCCATCAGCAATTGGCTTACCCCAGAGCAAGTGATCCACGAATGAGAACAAAATGGCATACAACTTAAGAAGTTAGAAAAAGGGAAACATAATAAATCCAAAGAAAGTAAGTAAAAGGAAGGAAATAATAAATATAAAATCAGAAAATAATACTTTACACAGCACTTTTTATGTGCTGGGTACTGTTCTAAATTTGTAGTGATTATTAACTTTAGAAAATGACACAACAGAGAGTATTAACAAAGCCAAAATTTGATTTTTTGAAAAAGAAAATTAAAATTTGAAAACCTCTGGCAAGATTGATCAAGAAAAGGCAGGGGATCTAAATGGTAATAAACATAAAAATGAGAACACTATAAATATAACAGATTAAAGAGATATTGAGAGTATATTAATATAAAATGTGGATCAACAAATTTGAAAACTTGCATGAAATGAACCAATTTATGGAAAAAAATTTATAACTTACTAAGACTGACTCAAAGATAAATAAAAACCCTGAATAATCCTATAACCATTAACTCATTGAAACAATAGCTTAAAATCTTTCCACAAAGAAACCAGTTCCAGATGGTTTACCAATGAGTTCTAACATACACTCAGGGACCACGAAATCCCACCTTCCATGAACCAATCTAGAGAATGGAAAAAGATAAATCACTCCCCAACTTATTCTGTGAAGCTAGCAAAATCCTGATACCAAAACTTGACAAGGACTTTATGAGAAAGGAAAATTATAGGCCATACCACTCAATGACATAGATGTAAAAATCCTAATAAAGTGTTAAGAAACTAAATCTAATAATGTGCAAAATGGCAATATATTACAACCAAGTTGAGTTTATTCTAGGAATTTAAAAATCAACTAATATAATTCATCATATTTACATATTAATGGAAGATAAGATGTTCATTCATTAGATGTATAAAATGCATAGGATTGCCCTGGCTGGTGTGGCTCAGTGGAATGAGTGCTGGCCTGAGAACCAAAAGGTTGCTGGTTTGATCCCCAATCAGGGCACATGTCTAGGTTGCAGGCCAGGTCCCCAGTTGTGGGTGTGCGAGAGGCAACCAATCAACATATCTCTTGCACATCAATGTTTTTCTCTCTCTCTTTCTCCCTCCCTTCCCCTCTCTCTAAAAATAAATAAAAGCAAGAAATAAAAAAATAAAATGCATAGGATAAAATTTAACATCAATTCATAATTTTTAAAAATCCCTTATAAAACTAGGAATGGTTGGGAAACTTTTTAATCTGATAAAGCCTCTACAAATATTCCCTATATTAGTTATCCATTACTGCATAATAAATCACCCCAAAGCTTATTGGCTTAACACAACAATAAATATTTATAGTCTTATTTACAATAGCCAAGACTGGATAAAGATGTGTTACATGTATACAATGGAATACTACTCTACTCAGCCATAAAAAGAAGAAATGTTGCCATTTTTAACAACATAGATGGGTTTTGAGTACTATGCTTAATGAAATAAGTCCGATGGAAAAGAATTAGAACTGTATTTCACTCATACAAGGGATATAAAACAAAAAAAAAAACACTCAAACAACCAAAAACCCTCATAGATACAGACAATAGAATGGTAATTACCAGAGGGGAAGGGGGTGGGGGGAGGATAAAAAGCTATCAAATATATGGTGATGAAAAGAGACTAGATTTCAGGTGCTAGGCATATAATAAAGAATACAGATACTGTATTATAAAGTTGTACACCTGAAATTTATATAATGTTGATAGCCAATGTTATCGCAATACATTTAATAAAAATATTAATGTCTTCACACAGTTTCTGTGGGTCAGAAATTTGGAGTAGATTAGCTGAATGGTTCTAGCTGAGGGTTTCTCATAAGATTGCAGTCAAGAATGTTGGCTAGCACTGCAGTCAGCTGAAGGCTTGACTGGGGCTGGAGGAGCCTCTTTGAAGGTGGCTCACTCACAGTGCTGGCACATAGATGCTGGCTGCTGGCAGGAGGCCTCTTTGCCACATTTACCTTCTCACAAGTCTGCTTGAGTATGCTCCCAACACAGCATCTGGTTTCCAAAAAGGAACCGCAGAGATATTAGGAAAAATTTCTCAGTCTCCGAAAGGAGACTTACTAACAACAAAAATTATGTTTAATGACAAAATGTTAGAAGCATTTCCACTGAAATAGGATGAGGAGGCCCACTACTATCACCAACATTATATTCAAATTTAGCTGTTGCAATTAAATTTTAAAAAAAGAATTAAAAAGTATAAATATTGGAAAGGAAAAACAATTTGGTATATCTATCAAAATATGAATTACACACATCCACAAGTTTTAGATAGTCAATTGAACACATGCACTTTTCCCTTTTCCCTATCAAGACCACTCCTCCCTAAAATGATGGCAATGAAATCACATATAAATAGATAAATCTTACAGTGGGGAAAATAATGAGGGAGCCTATAAACAAAGGAAAGATTTCAACCATTATAAGGAAGTTAAAGAATGGATAGAGACAAAGATGCTACTGCCAAAAATACATGTGGAGGGTGATAGAGCCAAGGGCACCGAACAGTCTTACAGAATTCTGGAAAAACTTTTAACCGGCAAATACCAGGTACAACAGAAGATAAATGAGATGTGATACATATTAATTCAAAGTCTGTGTGCAGGGTAACCAACCCATCAACTCCACTCTCCCTCCACCGGCCAAGGATCTACCCTCCAGACTATAAATGATAATTCTCAAAGTAAATCAAATGGCTCAATGGGAAAGCATTCAATATGCAAAATGTAGGCTCTGGAGTCATGGAACTATTTTTCAACATCTGATGTGTAAAATTTGATCACCCAAGTGAAAGGGTCCAAAGTGTTAAAATCTAGGATTGCATAACATCTGAATAAGAGTAGATTTGTTGGAGATATGTGTGTAAAACTATACACATGTTATACATGTGTTATGGGTTCCATTATGATTCCAAAAAGATATGTTGAAATTCCAACCCCCTGTACTTTAGAATATGACCTTATTTGGAAATAGTTATTGCAGATATAATTGGTTAATATGAAGTCATACCAGAGTACGGTGGGATCTTAATCCAATATGACCAATGTCCTTATTAGAAGAGAAGAGACTGAGACACACAGAAAGTGTACCATGGAAACAGGAGGCAGAGACTGGAGTGATGCGTCTACAAGCTAAGGAATGCCAGGGATTGCTGATCCAAGAAACTTAAAAAAAAAAAAAAAAAAAAGGGTTGGGACAGATTCTTTCTATGAGCTCCCAATAAGGAACCAATCCTGTTAACAACTTAATTTTGGACTTCTGCCTCCTGAACTGTCAGAGAATAAATACACTTCTGTTTTAAGCCTCCCTGTTTATAGTACTTTGTTATAGCAGCCTTAGGAAACTAATACACATTAGTCTTCTATGTCAATTTTTCTTTCTCAGTCTTGGCACATTTCTTCCACTCCTAAGCATCCTTGAAAAACCAATGGAAATGAAACAATAAAGTAAAAAGGAATAGGTTAAATGGGACCCCTGATTTACTAATTATTTCCTGTCTAATCTTTCTCTATAAAGATAGAGAATTCTGAGTAGAGGTCATTTAATGTGATAGAGGATCATAGCCATAAGTTGTTAATCAACATTGAACAGCCAGGTATCAATTTATTTAAATTGATGTAGACCTTTTTGGTTGTACAAAGACTTTGGCCCTTTCTACCCACCATTATAGGACTTCTAGATTTTCTAAGTCATCTATTTTAGAAAGCATTTTGCTATCCAATGCTGTTTCCTTTGGGGGGGGGGAGGGATCTTCAAGATACACTGAGAAGCTTAATTTGACAGAGATATTATTTTCTCTCTCATTGTCCTTCTCATCCAAATTCCCAGGGAAGGAAACCTGATTGGTTCAGCTTAATTATAACAATTTGTTTTGGGGGAAGGATGGAATGCTGCTGCCCTGTGTTACAAAATCTGCTGGAGGGCCCCCATTTGAGGTAAGATAGCCCACAAAAGCTGTCATTGTGGGCTGGGAAGATTCTTCAAAAATGTTCTACTAAAACTATTATTTATACCAATTTAATGAATACCCTTGTATACGAGGTCTTTCCAGAAAGTATCCAGCCACTTACTATGAAAAATAGAGACATTTATTGAAGAAGATACAAGACACACAAGAAACATTGTACATAGGACAATGACGCCTCAGTTCCCTTCAAAGTTATGACCTTCTTGAGGAAATCTGGTTCATGGGTAGCGGTTTAAATCAAGTCATTAGCAACTACAACACAATGTTCCTTCTGCTCTGGTAGCAGAAGCTTCAGAATGAATTTTGCCATGACATGTTTCATGCTAAGATCCTTCATCAAAATCTTGGACACAGTAGTTTTTGGAACCCCCAGATCAGCTTCTAATTATTGCACTGTCAGTTACCGATCTTTGTTGATTGCAGCCTGTACACATTCAACATTGTCAGGTGTTCTGCTTGTTGCAGTCCTTCCAGAATGTGTATCACTTTCAACAGATTCTTGACCATCTTTGAAGCCTTTATGCCATACTTTTATTTGTGCTGCATTCATTGCATTGTCCCTGAAAGCCTTCTGAATCATCCAAATAGTTTCCACGGAGGAATGTTCAAGCCTAATGCAAAATTTGATGCAGATTCATTGGTCTACTTGCTCAGTCATTTTGAATGTGATGGTCACACAGTACAAATGCTCACTCAATGGTGTCTCCCCATCCCGATTACTAGTACAGTGGTCATCATTGTTCATACATGTGTCTACCAGTCCACTCTCCTTGGCTGCCAGGTTATATCGATGTTGTGCAAACCATTCTTGTTATATTAACTAACAATGGCTGGACTTTTTCCAGACAGCCCTCCTGATAAACATTATCTGATTAATTCCTTAGGATTAATTCCTAAATGTGGAGCTATTAGGTCAAAACATTAATATGATTGAAGTTTTAAATTCATGTTAACAAATTGCTCTGCAAAGACTGAATTAGATCACATTCCTACCAGAAGTATATAAAATGACCATCTGATGAAACATAATATTTATCAATATTAGATCTCATTTTTTATGCCTTTGCCAATTTGATGAAGAAAGGTGGTATCTCATTATTTTAATCTGTCTTTTTTTCTTATAATCAGAAAAGCTGAATATTTTCATCTGCTTTTTAAGGTGTTTTTATTTATTCAATTTTGAAGAGTTTATTCATATGAATTAGCCATTTTTAAATAAGGCTTTTTTAAATCCTATTGTTTTAAAATAACTCTTTACATATTAAATAAATTTACTTTGTGACATATATATTGAAAATATTTCTATTAATATTTTTATTTTGTTGATAGAGTGAGGTTTTCTTGGAAGGTGCCTGGTTAAATTTAAAAAGATGCTTCTTCCTAATATTAATTGTCTTCAGATCAACTTTAGTATTAGATTTTTAAAAATACTTTGGAGAACAATAGATTAAATATTAATCACTGAATCTCGAATACTTAATGAGTCTGAAGTGCCAAGCAAATATTCAATCAGAGTAGTTAGCTTCTGTGATACTAAATAGCTATCTAATTCCATCTTCTTTTATTCATTCCCATAGGTCAGCGTTTGTCTCTTCTCACCCCAATTTCTGTAACTGCCCTAAACTGTCTCTACCTCTAGTCTCATCTAGCCTCCTTTCCTCACTGCCAAAAGAAAAAAAAATCCTCAAATTTTATGTCACACATCTACTTAATTGCCTTTCATAAAATCCAAACTTCCTAGTACAAGGCCCTTCCCCACCAACATCTGCCTGATTTCCCTGGCTTTCTTCTATCTGCATGTCAGACACATTCCAGCTATAACAGACTAATTCTAGTTCTCCATATGTACCTTGTGTCACACAGATTTGTAAAACCTTCTGTTATTCTTTCTATGTGGAACCCCTTCCTCTCTGTCACTACTGATAACTCGTACTTATTTTTTTTTTAGATCCAACCATGTCTTTGCATGTTCTGGGAAGCCTGTCTGCCTCTCACTCTCTCCTGTTCCTTTAGGTATATGGCCTCTATGCTTTCACAGTGCTCCATGCACTTCTCTCTTAGCACTTTTGAGTATTTACCAGTCTGTGTCTTACAAAAGACCGTAAATGTGGTGTCAGCCTTCTCTATCACACAGGGTCTTACACAGGGCTTGACACATCAGAGGCCATTAAGTTTTTTCCAATTAAATATATAGACAAATTAACATTTCCATGTTTTCTCAGGAAAAAGTGCAACAAAGCCAATAAGCCACTATCAAAGTTTTAAGTGGTGATTAAACAGTATAGCAGAGGACGTTAATAATAAAGAGTAATATCACTTAGAGTATTCTTTATTTGCTTTTCTGTCCCATGCCTTAATTTCCATTTTTTTAGGTCTAAAATAATAATATCAAGCAAACATCTTCAGAAGATCAGCTAGGGTAGAAAGAAGATTGGGAAAATTGGTTGTAAATGCTTCAACATGTCACTTGCTGATACAAAACTCCAGGAGGCCTAAGAACATCATATTTTCAAATATATAATATTAAAAGTCATTGAATAATGTAATATAATTCATTTTTAGAGGAATAATGCAAATGTAGTTCCTCTACATTTTTGGGCATTTTTACATGGAGCCCTTGATTTGAGGATACTAAGAGGGAACTCCAGAGCTAGGATTTGGAAAAGATGAGAGGAGTGTAAGAAGGTTATATAAACTTAAAAGTTTCTAAGAGAAGGGTGTCAAACCCATGGCCCATGGGCCACATGCAGCCCAGGATGGCCATGAATGTGATCCAACACAAAATCATAAATTTACTTAAAATCTTTTTTTGCTCATAAATTTTCATTAATGTTTGTATATTTAATGTGTGGCCCAAGATAACTTCTTCTTCTAGTGGGGCCCAGAGACACCAAAAGATTGAACACCCCTGGTTGTTCTCACAACAAAGTTATATAGCTTAAATATATACAATTTTTGTCAATTATACCTTGATAAAGTTTGCAGGGAAAAAGAGAGAGAAGGGCCTAAAATTATATCTGTGGGAGTCAAAACTCTTCAAGTGCATCTCACAATAAAGAATCCCAACTGAAGTCCTGGTCCAGAAGATTCCAAGTGGGTAACAAAGTTACCTGGTCAAAATACTTAGGTGAAGACCCCTAAATCATCTGGCCTAAATAATCTAGATAATGAATTAATCTAGTAATACTTTATTTTCCAGTTCAGTTTGCCAATGTAGATGTGGCCCAAGGGGGTTCTGAAGCAAGAGAAGTAAGGATAAAATGAAGAATATGGAGACATATCATTGTCTCTGGGGACCCCTGAGAAAAGGTAATGTGGATGCTAAAGTAGATGATGTGGCCACATGGAAGTAAGTTGGGGGCCCTCTGAGAACCCCTGCACTGTGACTGAGGTGACACTTCCTCTCTCTACTGGAACAGAAGGGACAGAGGTGTGTGAGCAGGAGGTTTGGGTTTCCAACTGGCTTTACCATCCAAGGTTAAGAAGATAGGAATTTGGTTGTATATTGAAGTCTCATTCCTTCTTTGAAGTTCAGATCCTGCCTTCTTCAGAAAACCTTGCCTAAATCAGCCTATATGATTTATAGTCATTTTGTAGCAATTTAATACCTTATTAAATCGCATCTTATATTATCGCCTTAATAGGTTGTAAATGCCTTTAGGGCAGAAATCTTGTTTGGGGTTTTTAAAATGTCCACAATGCCTAGGGCAGGGTTGAGAATGTAATAGGTGTTCAACAAGTGTCTGATGGTAAAGTTGAAAGGAAGAAACCATCGGGCTCCCTCAATTTCCTAAACTTCATTCTAACTTAGAGGAAGAATACCTGAGACTGTTGGGTCCTAATCCCACATTCTCAAATCAGAGGGCTGAGGTTCCCATAGTACATGGTATATTTTTCTCTGAAGAGTGCTATCCTAAATGCAAATTAAGTCTCAAAGCCCCTACAAAGAACAACCGGGAAAGCACAGTCCCTGCAAATCCCCTTGGGGACCAGGCTCTTCTCTCCGAGTCCTCATCTGCGTGTGAGTGTGCATGGTGGGGGAGGTTGTGGTGGGGTGGGAGGGCATTGGCAAGAGGGAGGAGAGAGACTCCACGCAGTGATTATGTGGAGGGGATTTGCTATGTCTCTTTTCCTCCCCCCACCCCTCTTTCTTTGTCCTCTTTCTCCGTGTTCCTCTCTTTGTCCCCTTTTCCTCGTCCCCTTCTTCTGCATTTGTCTGGGAGGATCCTGGAGTGTTCTTTTGATCGACTCAATCTTTCTCTGGCACTTGAGTTCTGATTGGCTGAAGGACTTAGAGGGGAAAAAAAAAACTTTAATTAAGTAGATAATCTCTTCTTTGGAAGTTTGGCAGCTCCATTTCACCTCCCCTTAACTCTGTTTGGGATCGCTTACACACCAAGGAAGTTAGGGTTTGAGGAGAATTCCATCCCACTCCCATCTTACGTCTCTGTCTCCCAAGTTTTTAGGATTTTTTCTATCTCTGTTACTCCAGAGGATTATGTTGCTTATGAGGCCTTCTGTGTGCATTTTTCTTTTCACCTGTGTCCTCCAACTCAGCCATACCTGGTAAGTAACCTGGAACTTAGAATTAGGTAAATGCATGTATTATATGGGAGAGAGCTCATTTTCACTTCCAGGAATGTAGGACGCTTTGGGATCTCTCCTAGGAAAAATTGTGTAAGGTAGTAGGGCTCTTCCAAATTTATGGCTGATTTCAGTAAATCTTTAGACCCCTGCCAATAAGAGAATATTTGTGCCATGTCGCAAATATTCTAACTGGTTTTGGGGCAAAGACAGTAGTCCATTTTAATAAATCCTGATCTCAGCATTGTGGAGAAGAGGAAGGTGGCTCAAAGAAAGTTCTACTGTGTGTTGAATCTGATCTTTGAGGCGAAGACAAAAATACAATGGGATCTTAATTTGCACTGTCTGACTTTAATGTTTTCAGAATACTCTAAGTAACAGCTCATATCATCACTTCCTAGAGATTAAAAATTACCTTGAGCTACTACTGCTGAGTTGGTACTGAGTTAACAAATATGTTTGAAATAAGATATTTTAGAAACCTAAACTTTTCTACAAAATTGTTTAATATATTCAATTTACAGATATTTCTAAATTGCTCAGAAAATGAGATAATTTGTGTGAAAGTGCTTTGTAAACTATAAACCACTGCACAAATGATAGATGATATGATCATTTGTACTTAGCTCCTGGAAACCACATAATGTATCTATACATGGAAAAGTTAACAAGCAAGTATGCAATAATATATAGATGTAAGATACTGGAAATGCATGTTGCTAGGGTGCTTGGAGTTTCCCCTCAATTAAGATGTAAGCTGAGTCTCCCGCTTTATCAATTCTCATTTTGACCATCTATTTAACCAAGGTATGAATCCAAGCGCTACATAAACTGTTGACAAAGCAAGAATAGGAATTTCTTTGCTGAAATCAGCTTCTTATGCTAATTGAGAGTGTATTCTTATTATAAATGAGTATAGCTATCTTTATTAGGGAGTTGATAAGAAGTATGCCAAAATAATACAACAATTTGCCAGTTAACTCAATAATTAACAACATTTCTAATTATAAACTGAACCACCAAATAATTGGTCAACTTATAATTGGTATTTTAATTAAATATTTCATGTTCAAAACAATCTCTCTTCTCCTCATGAGAACAAAAAGACAAAGGGGAGAAGAGACTATTTTAGAGCATTTCTACTGATGTTCATGTATTCTTCAGCTGATTCAGTATCGGCAAAAGAGAAACACGAGATTCCTTTCCCCAGTCACCAGGGCAGTGTGAAGAATTGTTCTATAAGAAAATACCTTTACTGTGTGTTCCTTCCCTGCTGGAGGGGGTCATGTTCATTTCATTCCGATACTGACACAGCCGCACTGAAAGGTGGCTGGGTTGCTTGTCTGTCCAAATTCAAGTGTCTGGATTCAAAAAGAAAGAAGAAAAAAGAGATGTGAAAGGAAGTTCTAATTTAAAAGCAGGGTTTAAGAACCCCTTCTCGCTTTGCCTGACTTTGAGGAGAAAATGTACAAATCTGTATAATGCAATTAAACTTTAATTGCATTTCCCTCATAAGCCCTAATTTGAATTAAATATTTATACTTTGCCAAGAGTCCGGTTTTGGTAGCATTTGAAATGTGATTTTCATATTTAACATTAAATCTTGATTATCCTTATAATGGAACTATCAGGGTTTTGCATAAGGTCATCTTTCCCTTTGTACCATGCAGAGAAATTTGACCAACTGCAGCCTTTCAGATGTTTCTCTTAGTACTTCATTATCAACCTTTTATGTGAGGACCTCAAAAGCATTTAACAAATAGAACCACAATTTCTGCTTGGCTGTTCAATTGTCTGAAATTATTGTCTAAAAGAGTCCATCAACAGAAATTCTTGGGCTTCAAAAGGGGAGGATAAAAATGACATGCACCTACAATATGCAGCTTTACTAGGCATCTCAGTGCAAAATAATTGGGGAAGAAAGCATTCTCCACAGTTTGGGAGTTTTTTGAAAGAATTATCCTTTAGTAACTTGAGAAAAATCTTTTCTTAGAATTTGTTTTTCTTAATTCTTAATGGCTGTCCCCCTACAAAAAAAAAAAAAAGAGAGAGAGAGAGAGAGGGAGAAAGTAGAAAGCATGATACAGCCAAGCAAATGGTACTGGTTATAATGGTGGCCAGAGATGAAGAAATTTGAATTTCCATCCCCCATATATTTACTCATCTGGAATGAATGTACCTAGAACATGTTTTTCTTTGATTGTTGCCTTCATTTGACTCTAAATAATGTCTCATAATAATACTGGGTCTTGCCCAGTTCTGTCCATTTCTCTCTCTCTCTCTCTCTCTCTCCCCCCACCCCCTCCCCGGCCCCCAACTCAATCACCAAACCAGAAAGATGCACTGGCACACAGAGGTAAGTGGTGGCTCTGCTCTCATTCTTTAACAGAGATCACTATCTTTACTCTTTTCCAAAGGATTTAAACAGGGTGAGTTTCTTTTCTGCAGTAGAACAAGAATTTATCTGAAATCTTTGTGTTTTAAAACAATTTTTGAAATACATCATTCCTTGGTTCTCTACATTTATTATTTTTTTTAGCCTTATCTGCTATGGCTGTTGAAATTTCATCTGATGATGACATGCAAAACCCTTGATTAGCAAAGGCTTCAGTTTTTGCAGGGTAGAGGCATCTTTGAATCCATATTCTCACCAAGTATCATCAATAGCTAAAATTATTATTTTCTGTGAATATGTGCAACAATTTTTCAAATGTACATTATGACCAATAAAATATACACTAATTTAAAAATCATTGAGTCATACTGATTTGTTGTCCTATTAAATTTGTCCCACTAACAGGTACAAAAAGAACAGGGCCATCAAGTGAGGATCCATTAAGCTTTGTCCCATTAGAAGGGAATTCTCTTCCTCACAGAGGCTGAGAATCTCTGAAGTCAGAGAAATAAATTTAGGTGTGAGAAATTGCTTTGGAATCTGAAAAAATAATATGCCAATAAAAAATTCACATACCTAATAGTTTATCTGATCAATTAAAAAAAGTTCTTAGACCATGAAAAAAAAAAAGTAGGGACTCGTGGAGTAACTGAGCAGGGTTAGGTTAGTAGTCACCATGTAGAATGCTCTAAGGGCTTGAGACATGATCAGAGAAGCTCAGTTTCTAGTTTGTCATTGATTTCGTCAACAACTTGAGACCTAAGTTTTTCCTTTCAGAGTTTCTATTTCTCCTGCTATGGGAGGAGACATTTTGTTACAGCTTTTCTTAGGAAACCAGTCATGAAAGAGATGAGGAGGATGCCCTGCAATGCATCTTTGTGTGTGTGTGTGTGTGTGTGTGTGTGTGTGTGTGTGTGTGTGTGTGTGATAACATGACATAAAGAAGGATTTCCTTTTTGGGATATTGTATATGGGATATTTTTTTAAAAGGTCCAGAAGAAAAGGAGTTTCAATTCAAACCTTCTCTCTTCCATGGAAGCAGTTTACTTCTTTTTTCCTTTTTCCCAGCTGGGATAATTGGTTTAGTGCTGCTCTATATTGGGTAATGCTAGTCTCTCTTGGAACTCTTAATAAAATCCTCTTTTTTTTCTGGGCTCCATTTACTCTTCTATTCCCATTAGAAATAGAGGAGAACTCAGAGGTCTTAGAAAGAGAAGTCAATACAATTTTACTTAGAATAAACCCTCACTTTTCCAGAAAGAAGATTTTTCTTCCTAGGGAAAAGATCAGGCTGGGTTAACAGTCGAGGGAAACTCTGAGCTTGACTCATGTTTGGAAGAGAATTCACTCAAATACATACTTGAGTTTATTTCTGTTTGAGTTGTGGCTAGTTAGTAAAGGCAACAGAAATTGATAGCTGGATCAGATTGAGGAGAGGACATTTTATCAACTATTGGACTTAGTTCTATTAAGTAGTACCAAAACAGTACCAAAGGGCCAAAGCCCATCAATTTTCCTACACTCTGAGAGCCTCTTGAAAGAAACTATCATCCACTCTGGACAGATTCTTTAGGCTCATTATAAGCCAAGCTTTTATGGTCTGTTTTTATCAATCTTTATTGTAGGCTCTTGTTATTTATCATATCATTTCTCTATATGCTTCTTAGGTCAGAGTTTTCTCCAGGCCAGGAGAAATCAGACCATAAGGGAATCATTTAAATTCACTATTATCCAATCAGTCCAAATTCACTTTTCTTAATAGGTTGTTTTGCCAATGTCAGCATGCTCCAGTATCAGCACAGAATGAGGTTATGTTCCAATAGCCTCAGTAGATCCTGTAAGTAGGCCAATAGTTCAGTGTTTATATGCAGCTCCATAGATGAAATTCTTGTGTTTGCCAGACCAAGCTTAAACCATCCTGCATAAAGCAGAATTTCCCCTTCATTCAAAGCTGTAATTCTGTATATCTCCCATATATGCAACTAGATATGGACAACAGTTGTATTTTTAATAAATATTTTTAACAAAAAAAATCCTGTAATTCTCTTTTTCTACCATAAATTTCAGTCCTTTTCCTTTACTCAGGCTCTTCAAGTTCACTATATCTGACTTTGAAGTTTCCATTCCATACCAATACCCAGGATAATAAATAGCAAACCTATATATTGGCCATATTATCTTGTCTGGTATTTATTCATGTTAATCCCACACATCTGGTGGAGCCCAAATTGCATAGATTATTGGTTCAGGAGTATCCTGTTGTTTAATTTTGTATTATGGAAAATTTCTTTTCTTTTTTTACAAACATAAAGATAACAGCACATATAATGAACCCTCATAACTCAGCTTCAGCAGTTAACCCTTGGCTAATTTTTCTTCATGTATACTTTCTGTAGCATTTTCAACTACATGTATTCTCTCAGTCTAAATCTTCCAAATACTGCCATGATTCAAAATAGGAGGAAGAGGGATATTAAAAGGAATCCCCTATCCCATGTCCAAGAGATCTAGAGCCAGTAATTAGAGTGAATCTTGGGGAATATCATACAGATATAACCCACCTTGGGATGAAAAATCAAGAGCACAAATTAGCAAAAAGAGAATTCACTCAAATACATACTTGAGTTTATTTATGTTTGAGTTGTGGCTAGTTAGTAAAGGCAACAGAAATTGATAGCTGGATCAGACTGAGGAGAGGACATTTTTATCAACTATTGGACTTAGTTCCATTAAGTAGTACCAAAACAGTACCAAAGGGCCAAAGCCCATCAATTTTCCTACCTTGAATTATTCACCTAGTTGCTTTATAGGACAATTCTTAGAGTTATGATATATACCTACCTTCTTGATCCTGACATAAGCTGGTATTGCAACCATCAATGCAATTGAGAACGTGAATATTTTCTAAATACTATACTACAGGGACCAAGGTAACAAGATCAGAAAACAAAACAAAATGCTCTGCTTCCATAATAATCCTGGGCGAGGTTCCTGCAACCCCAGGCTTTCTGGGAACAGTGGTTGGAGCTGTTCCTTAGCAGCTTTCACTTAGACACCACAGAACAGAGAATGAGTACAGCTCATTCCCAGTTAGAATCCTCATTTAAATGCTAAGTGCTGAAGTGCTTTTTTGGTAACTCAGTGTTTCTCAGCAGAGTTTGCTACAATACCTAAAGAAGGAAGGAAATGAGGACAAGGAAAGACAGACTATCTCTCTATAAAGCATTTCACTTTCAGAGGAAAAAGTTATACCTTGAAAATTTCTGATTTGCCTGGGAAAGAATCTGCCTGAGATTGTTTTTTAGTTATCCATGATACACAGTTATCCTGAGGGCTGTTATATGGTCTTTGCCAGTAATTATTTGTCAAGGGCTGGATATGAGGTAATGTGGGATTTTAATATAAATTTTATAAATTATATTTTATTGACTATGCTATTTCAGTTGTCTCAATTTTCCCCCCTCCTCCTGGTACCCCGCTTCCCTCTAGCAATACCCCCTCTTAGTTCATGTCCATGGGTCATGCATAGGTTCTTTGGCTACTCCATTTCTCATATTGTACTTTACATCATGATGGCTATTCTGTAATTACCTATTTGTACTTCTTAATCCCCTCACTTCTTCCCTCATTCTCCCATACCCCCTCCCATCTGACAACCATCAAAATGTTCTCTGTATCCATGATTCTGTCTCTGTTCTTCTTCTTTTCTTAGTTTGTTTTTTAGATTTAATTGTTGGTAACTATGTATTTGTTGCCATGGTATTGTTCATAGTTTTGATCTTCTTTTTCTTAAATAAGTCTCTTTAACATTTCGTACAATGATGGTTTGGTGATGACGGACTCCTTTAATTTTTTCTCGTCTGGGAAGCTCTTTATCTGCCCTTCAATTTTAAATGAAAGCTTTGCTAGGTAGAGCAATCTTGGCTGTAGGTCCCTACTTTTCATGACTTTGACTATTGCTTGCCAATCCCTTCTAGCCTGCAAAGTTTCTTTTGAGAAATGAGCTGACAGTCTTATGGGAACTCCCCTGTAGGTACTAACTGCTTTTCTCTTGCTACTTTTAAGATTCTCTCTTTATCATCAAACTTTGGCATTTTAATTTTGATGTGTCTTAGAGTGGCCCTCTTTGTATGCATCTTGTTTGGGACTCTCCATGCTTCCTGGACTTGCATGTTTCTTTCCTTCACCAAATCAGAGAAGTTTACTTGCATTATTTTTTCAAATAGACTTCCAATTTCTTGCTCTTTCTCTTCTCTTTCTGGCACACCCATGATGTGAATGTTGGGCCACTTTAAGTGTCCCAGAGGCTGCTTACACTATCCTCATTTTGGGGGAGTCCTTTTTTCTTCGTGCTGTTCTGATTGGTTGTTTTTTGCTTCCTTATGTTCCAAATCATTGATTTGATTCTCAGCTTCATCTACTTTACTGTTATTTTGCTGTAAATTGTTCTTTATTTCAATTAGGGTATCCTTCATTTCTGACTGGATCTTTTTCATGCTGTTGAGGTCCTCACTAAGTTCCTTGAGCATCCCTATAACCTATGTTTTGAACTCTGCATCTGATAGATTACTTATCTCTATTTTGTTTAGTTCTTTCCCTGGAGTTTTGATCTGTCCTTTCATTTGGGCCATCTTTCTTTGTCTCCTCATTTTGGCAGCCTCCCTGTGTTTGTTTCTATGTATTAGGTAGGCCTGCTATGACTCCCTGTATTGGTAGCATGGCCTAATGTAGTAGATGTCCTGCAGGGTCCAGTGGCACAGCCTCCCCTATTACCCAAGCTGGGTACTTGAGGTGCACCCTTCATGTGGGCTGAGTACACCGTCCTCTCATAGTTGAGCGTTGATTGCAGTTGAGCCAGATCAATGGAGGGATTTACCCAGGCCAATCAGTTGCAAGAACTGACTGTGGCCACTGACCACCAACCTCTGTCCTCTGTGGAGGATCAGCTGTGCAGGAGCAGGGTGGTGGGTGTTCTAACGTGGTCTGTAGCTGTCCACTGGATGTGCAGTCTCTAGAGTTTCCTAGGTGGTGTAGACCAAGGTCAGCCCCCATCTGTGTTCTGCCCAGGGCCACTTTGCATGAGCTATAAAGCAATCTGAGATGGCTGCTACTGGTACTGCAGTTGGAGATTCCCAGGCAAAGCCAAGCTGTGAATCTAGACTAGCTGCTGCTAGTGCCAGGCCTGGGCCACTTAGCAAGAGGGGCCTTATAGAGGCCAGGTATTGCTTGTTTGATAGGATTTAGGAAGTTGTGAAGCATGAGCCAAGACAAGCCATTCATATGGAAAACTCATGGTTAACAATTTGGGTGGGCCTGTAAGCTGGGTGGGATAAAGCCTCAATGGATCTCCAGGGCAGGCAAACAGTGTTAGCCAGGTTGGGAGTCTTAGATATGGCACCCACTTGCTGGCTCTGTGGCTCTGTTGGCAGAGGGCTCTGAAAAAGTACAATGCCCACCTTTCTCTCTGGGAGAAAGCTGTCCCTGGGCTCCTTCTTTGATGCCAGACACTTCAGTTTCTCCCTGTATACCACTGGTACCTTTCAAGCTGCTACCCCAGTGATGGAGCTCAGAGGAAGTTAGTCTAAGTAAGTTCTTGTATGGGTTCTTTAAGGGGAACTGCTTGGGACTCCAGAAGTTTTTTCCATTGATTCAATACCTACTGGTTTTTATAGCCAGAAGTTATGGGAATTTATTTTCCTAACACTGAAAACCTGGGCTAGGGGGGCCTGATGTGGGACTGGGACTCCTTGCTCCCAAGATATTCCTCCCAAATTTTTATCCACTGTACATGGATATGGGACCAGCCTATTCCACATCTCTGCCCCTCCTACCAGTCTGGATGGATATGGTTTCTTTAATTCCATAGTTGTCAGACTTCCATTCAACTCAATTTCTGATGATTCTGAGTCATGGTTTTTCTATATTTTAGTTGTAATTTTGAAGTGGTTGTGCGAAGAGGTGAGCCGTGTCTGCCTATGCTGCCACCTTGACCAGAAGTTTAATATAAATTTTAATATAAGAACTGCTACCAAAATGGTTTATAAGACTTTTTAAAATATGTTTTAGCACATTGCCTTACAACATAGAAAATTTACATTTATAAAAAAAGTATGAGAATAATTTATAGGGCTGTATTCTCTTTGAAGAAACAGGTGGAGTTTAAATCAGTGAAATAGCTATGGGGAGATGACCAAAACCTGTACATTCCTTAATTTTTCCTCCTATATTTTTCTTGAAAATACTTTCACTTTGCCCCAAACTTCACTGCATTTCTCTCTTTCCTTTCAATGCCATCCATTCTCCTTCAATGAGTCTACACTAACTGCTTTCTATTTATAACTGTTCACCCACTGTAATCTGGTTTCTGTTCCATTGCTCTACTGAAATAGATCTCCCCTGTGATAATCACCTTTTTCCCTCTTGGTAAAATTTTAAGTAGGAGGAAATTTGTCTTTTGAAATTCTGAATACTTGTGACTTCTGCTTCCTAGTCTTCTCCCTAACTAAATAGGAAAGAGCTCGATTTCAATTTCCTATACTTTACAACAGATAAGAATTATCTGTTCACCCTTAAAAAACATCTGCATTTTTAAGCTCAACCCTTTATAATTGTGCAGTGAATTATACCTAGCTTAAAAATTCTTGGGTATTGCCAGAGGGGGTAGTTAAAATTTTGGAATGATAGGATATTACCTCACAGTAATCAGTAAGGCTTGTCTTCTCTGTAACTGTGTGATGTGTAAATATTGGTGCATGTGTGTTCTGTAGATCATCAGTTGTAGCAGACAGAGAAAAATCACAAGGAAAGTGATTTGGATAGAGCTGTGTTTAGTCTGTCTTGGGCCCAAGTCATCTTGTGAGTTCAATGATGTGAAAAGTTGGCTGCCAGACATTGATTCTAAGAAAAAGTTGCTTTACCGGAAGACCTAGCTACAGCTCCAGGCTGCTCCTGTACCATAGTCCCTCTTCTTAACCTTTTACCCCTCTCCCACATACTCTCTCTGTGCCAGATCTGCAGAGGGACATGTGCATCTACAGTCATTCACCACTTCTCCTTTCCTCTGGGCCATCGCCCCAAATTATAATTACATGGTTGTTCCTGAAGTAGGTCAGCTAGAGCTTCATGACCCAGAGACTTTTTATGGACCTAAACAAATGAGATTAGAGGCTAGAAAGAAGCCAAACCTGTTTGCTATTCAAAGACTTGGCAGGAAACTGGAGAGAGGAAGAACAAAGTGGGAGGTCAGAAGGCACTGACATGGAAGTCGTGGACAGTGAGAGGAAAACACCAAATTCTGGACATTCATATACAGAACCTTTGCTTTTTAAAAAATACGTTAGGGGAAGGAAAAAGGGGAATCCTAACTGAAATTTCAGCCACATCCAACACTGGGATTCAAATGTATTCAGGCACACTTAACAAACACAAGGCGGCTAGACTGCAGGAAGCTTGCCACATGAGACTTAGTGCTCTCCTGGGAACAAACTACCATACTGAGGGCAGAGAGAGTCTGGCACACAAACGTGGCCTAGTAACAAGGTCCTGGTCATGCAAAGAGAGAGAAAGTCTGAAGATAGAATGGTGCTTGGCACTCCTGGTCCAGCGCCCACCTGTATTGCAGGCTATAGAGAATTAGGTATGTGTTCTCACTAGGGTAGCTAAACTGTTAACCATACAATGTGATTGCTACAGACCACCCACAGGCTGTGCTAGTTTGGAGAGCCATCCCAAAATAGGGAAAAGTTGTTGAAACATTGGATAGTGGCTTAAACCTCTTGTCCACCATTAGACATTACTGACAGAAAATGGGAACTAGCAATTTTTTTTTTTGTGGACTTCCTAAGGTCGTAATGTAGAAATAAATAATGATTCAAAGTTTCTTCGAATGGTATCAAATAAAGAGAAGCATTGAAAATCAGAGTGCATGGATATATGGAAAATAAATGTTAGGTCAAAAAAGAGAAAGAAGGACTTGAAGATTTTTCTAAAAGCTAAAAGAGAAGCTGTGGCATTTGTATTTGGGTTAACCTAAAGTCCCTCCCTTCCTGCCCCAGTTCCCTGGGAAAAGTAGTGACCAGACAGATTATAGAATAGGCAATTTAGGAGATGGTATAGCCCATGAGAGAAGCTTCAGAATGTTGAAGGCAGTGGGTGTTTGAGGAGCTATAGTGCCCTAGATCAAGAAACTTTGCGTAGTGATTCAATTATGGCTACTTTATAGCCACTGTGGTGTTGCAAGGTTAGAAGGTCCCAAGAGCAGACACAAAGGGAAAATGATAGAAGGTGCACAGGGATTGGCCTCAAGACTACTAATGCATGTGTACCTGTTATTTATTTGAAAATATACTTAGTAATGAAGAGACTAGCAAGGATCTCGACACATAATGAAAAGAAGAGGAAAGAACCTGTTAATATTAGGGGAGGAGCTGTGGCAAAAAGTAATGAAGACAAGGACAAAACGACTTGTCTACCCAGCCTAGACAAGAGAGTAGAAGCTACTTACAGTGAAATGTTATTGTGAGAGCTCAGAATGACTGGGGGGGGGGGGGGGGGGGGGTGAGAAGGGGGAGAGAGAGCTGATTGCTCTTGCAAATTTTTATTATTGGTAAGTTAACTTGGGAGAATGATGAGATGGCTTTAAACACTTGTAGGAAAAAGTATAGACCAAAGAATTAATTAAAGACTTCAGGACTGATGACAAGAGTGTGGAGGTGGTCGAAGAATCTAAAATAATAGCAATGGTATTAAAGCCTTCTGTGAGTGGAGATAGTTAGCATGTTTCCTAGAAGACTGATAGACCCTAAACAAAGACTCAGAATCCTTATAGGTGCCTATTTACCTCCTCAAAAATATTTTATTCCTGGTTTGGAGAAAATGGGCATAAACAGGTAGCTGTAATAGACAGGGAAATATTCTATACTACCAAGAAAAACTGCAGGGAAGGAAACAGATCCATGATTTTAGTGCTCAGCCCAGAAACCCAGCCTCTCAAGGCAGTGATCAGTGAGAACTTTGGGAGCTACCAAAGCCAGAAGATGCTCCATCCAGATACAAAAGAGAGACTATCTACCAATAACAGTCTCTGGAGCTGAGGCCCAGGAATCTTCTTGTTGAATAAATTTCTCAGAGGGTTCTCATGCACTCTACAAAATAATCCTTTTGGATTAATTTCCTTTTCAAAAACATTTTTTAGAAGATTTTATTTATTTTTAGAGGGAAGGGAAGGGAGGGAGAGAGGGAAACATCAATGTCTGGTTGCCTCTCACATGCACCCTGCTGGGGACCTGGCCTGCAGCCCAGGCATGTGCCCTGACTGGGAATCGAACCTGCAACCCTTTGCTTTGCAGGTTGACACTCAATCCACTGAGCCACAACAGCCAGGCCACTTTTAGGTTAGTTTCCAAATGTCTATACTGAAGTCCATTTGCCAAATCTCCAGCACTCCAGATTATATATGTATGTAGCTTTTAATTTTTATATAGTAGTAAATTTGCAGAAGGTTACAAAGAAATGTGCAGGAAAGTTCCATGTTCAAGTACTATAGTAGGAGCTGGAGGGCATACAAAGATAATTAAGGCAGCCCCTACTTACAGTCAAGTATAAGGGAATAAAGGGAAAGTTTAATATGAGGCAGAAAAGAGTTGCTGTGAGGCTTCAAGAAATGCTGACTGTGGTTTTTGAGCTAGACTAGATACTTATTTAAGAATATGTAGGGTTTTTACATTGTAGCTTACTGAGATATAATTAACATACTATAAAATTCACCCTTTTAAAGTGTACAAATCAATGGGTTTTAGTATATTCACAAACTTGTGCAACTCTCACCATTTTCATCACCTCACCCTAAAAAGAAGCTCCATGCCCATTAGCAGTCACTCCTCATTCCCCCTTCTTTCAGTCCCTAGCACTGCTAATCTACTTTCAGTCTCTATACAATTGCCTACTTGGGGGCATTTTTTAATAAACAGAATCATACAATTTGTGGTCTTTTGTGTCTGGCTTCTTTCATTTAGAATGATATTTTCAAGGTTCATCTATGTTGTAGCATATATTGGCACTTCATTCCTGTTTGTGGCCAGATAATATTCCATTGTCTAGGTATAACACGTTTTATTCATCTTTTCATTAGTTGATAGACACTTTAGTCATTTTTATTTGGGAGCTATTATGAATAACATTGCTATGAATATTTATGTACAAGTTTTGTTAGACGTGTTTTTCTCTTGAGTACATGCCTAGGAGTGGCATTACTGGGTCATATGGCATTACTGGGTCATAAAGGTTGATGCTTAACCTTTTGAGGAATTGCCAGACTATTCTTCAAAGTAGGCGCGCCATTTCACAATCTCACCAGCAATGTAGGAAGGTTCTGGTTTTTCCACATCTTTGCCAACAACTATTATTGTGTTTTTTATTTTAGGTCAGTGTGTGAATTCTTGTTGGATTTCCCTGATGACTAATGATTTTTAGCATTATACCATGCACTTATTGGACATCTGTTTATCTTCTTTGAAGAAATGTCTATTTATACCCTTTGACCATTTTTTAATTTGAGCTATAAGTGCTTTTTATATATTCTGAAAGTAAGTGTTTAACCAGATATATGACTTGAAACATTGTCTCCCATTCTGTGGGTGGTCTTTTTTACTTTTTCTTTTGGTGCCTTTTGAAGCACAAAAGTTTTTAATTTTGATGAAGTCCAGTTTATCTATGTTTCTTTGGTCACTTGTGCTTTTGGCATCATATTTACAAAAAAACATTGCCTGACCCCAGATCATGAAAACTCAATATCTACATTTTCTTCTGAGTTGTATATTTTTAGCTCTTACATTTAGGTCTATGATCTACAAACCTGACTTAAGTTTTATATATGGTGTGAGGTATGGGTCCAATTTTTGCATGTGAATATCTAGCTGTTCTAGCACCAAATACTAAGAGTAGGCAATATTTAAGAGAAAAGGTATAGTAGCATAAATGTATGGGTGTCCGGGAAAAGCAACTGGTCCATTTTGACTAGAAGATTGGACAGGTAGGGATATTTCATGGGAAATGAGGCTGGAAAGGTATGTATGGTCTGATTATGATGTACCTTGAGTGCAAGAGATAGAGAACAAAGAAAGATTCTTGATAAGGATGATATCAGAATTAGGCTTTCTAAAGATTGATTTAGCTGCAGACTGACTATACAATGGTTCAAGTATGCCTGTAAATAACTCAGGGGTTACCAACACAAGTCAGTTTACGAAAATATTGCCCAAATAAGGCTAACAGCCATACAGCCATATCTCATGGTAGGTGCTCAATTAAATCTGACTGGTTAATTAATGGAACTAGACCAGTATGTCATACAAATCTTTACATATTGTAGGGCCTTTGAGGAAAGAATCCTCTAGTATTCTGCCCAACACTACCTGTGATTCCAGCCTACTATCCTCTCACAGAAGTCTCCTCACCGAGGCTCATAGCAAAGTTTTCTCCTTTGTCTGCCACTTGATTTTTTTTTTTTTATTTGAGAGTCAAGTCTTCATTCACTCTCCGAGAAAGGAGAGGGGCATAGTATAGAGAGATACACCAGTGTGATTTTTGTTTTGTTGTTTTGCTTTCTTCGCTGGTACCATCTGTGCTGGGGAATGAGAACTAGCCTCTGTCTTGCCTGGTAATGTCCAAGCATCTTTGGAAGTTATTGCTAACATAAAGAATGCCCTCCTGAGCCAGTGCAAGTCAGCAACCTTTCTCTGAAGCAAAGGGCCTGGCTGACTCCTCTAACACTAGTCTTCCAGGATCAGAAATTTATCTGTAAACCTATAGCGTCTGTAGCAATTGTGAAGTCATTTAAATTGTTTTGAATGTATTATTGTTCTTTTCTGGTACTACTGCCCGCAAGAGAGCAGTGCTTTTCAGTCAACTTAATTTTGCCTGCCAAGCTTTAAAAAGTGGGCTTCAGTTTTGCTAGACTATGTAGTCTTTTATGATTTTCTAAAATTCTATTATATTTCTTTCCAAATCATTTTCATCTCTTCTCACATAGCAGCCTCCCAGTTTATAATACTGTCTTTCAAAAACTACTCACATTTTAGGCGTTGTGTGTATTTTGTAGGAAGAGAGTCAACCAAGCTCTTTAGGCCTCGGACAGAAGACTGATCTTCTCAGTCTCTTTAGTTTCCAGTTGGCTTTCTGATGATTGCCAGCATCTTTTTGGCCTTTACAATCACAGGGTACACCAGCTTTCATGGAACAATACATAATGATTCCCATGCTACTTTCCTCCATTATAATGGGAAAAGAAAGATAATAAGTAATATATCAATATTTGGGTTAATTTTCAAATGCCTATCCTGAAGTCCATTTGGAAAATCTCTGGCACTCCAGATTATGTATGTATGTATTATATTTTTTATTTTTACATAATTATAGACTGGCAGAAACTTGCAAATATGTGCAGGGAAGTCCCATACAAGCCTCCCCCAGTGTTAACCAACTATAGTACAATATTTACAAAGTTTATTCAGACTGCCAGTTTTACATACACTCATGTGTGTGTGTATGCATATGTATAACTTCCCATAATCACACCACAATTAAGACACTTAATTTTATCATCACAAGACTCTCTGGTGTTATCCCTTTATAGCCATACCCACCCATCATCCTTAACCCCTGGAAACTACTAATCTATTCTCCAGCTCCATAATTATGTACTTCACAATTTTTAAATAAGTGAAATCATGCAGTATATATCCTTTTGAGATTGGCTTTGATCACTCAGTATAATTTCCTTGAGGTTCATTCAAGTTGTTGTGTGTATCAGCTGTTCACTCCTTTTCATTGTTGAGTAGTAATCCATGGTGTGGATGTACCACTGTTATTTTAACCACTCGCACTTTGAAGGACGTTTAGACAGTTTCAAATTTTTGGTTGCTGTGACTAAAGTTGCTAAGAGCATCCAAGTACAAGATACTCAGTAAAAATAAGTCTTCATTTTTCAGGAAATAACTGCCCAAGAGTGGAACAGCTAAGTCATATGGCAAGTCCATTTTAAGTTTTGAAAGGAACAGCCAAATTATTTTCCAGATTCAGATTATTTGTTTTTGGAATTTAATTATGACTCAATCCTTAGAAACATAGTGTACCGTTGACCTCTTTCTGATAGAGAATTATCCTTCTCAAAGTCTGGTGGAGTCAAACTGACCTGAATTCAAATCCTGATTTAATAACTTACTGAGTGACCTTAAATACTTTTTTGAGCCTGAGATTCCCTATTTGAAAAATAGGGATAGCAATGCCATGATAGTAAGGATTTAACAAGATCAACATGTAAAACACAGAGAGTAGAGTATCTGGAACACAGTAGTGAGTTAATGCTAGCTCTCTTCCCTAACCATGGCAAGACAATGGTCAAACATTACTCCCAACATTTTTTGGTATTTGAAATTTTAAAAATACAAAGGGAGTATAATACTAATGTCTTTTGTACACACTCTTTTTTATTAAATAAGTTGCATAACTTTTCCTTGGCAAAAACATTTTTCCTTTCTCCCTATAAATGGTAAGTTCTGAGGTAATCCTTAAAACTCTTGGAGCAGAAATGAGTTGGTGCATCTCCATTATGCTCTGTGGTTTTTCTCTCTTCTAGGTCAGTGAACAATTTCCTGATGACTGGTCCAAAGGTAAGAAAAAAACTTCCTTTGATTTGTTTGGATTTCACTAATCTTAGCATCTTGACTGAAGACTATTCATGCCAATTTCTTTCCATTATATCCGCATCTTTTACTATATCTATTACAGACAGAAAAACTGTGGTATAGAGGGAGTTAGTGGCAACCTCCAAACCACACAGTAAATTAGTGTCAGAACCAAGACAAGAATGCAGAAGTATTGACTATGAATTTATAGCCAGAATTTCCGGAGCCAGAAAAGCCAACAGCCTCTCACAGTGTCAGGCTGCAGTTACAAAACCTCTTCAGCACAGTGGTGGGATGCAGTTTTCTATCTTTAAAATGCTGGCATTATACCGCACTATCTCAAAAGACATTTCCAGTTCCAAAATGTTGTTTTCTAAGATAGTAATGAGATGAGAACATCTGAAAAATTCATGAATTACATAATTTGGGATCACTTTGGCAGGCTTGGCCACTTTAGGGCAAATGTCTCCCCAGTCCAGCTTCTGTGAGTCTGAATTTGACTGCTGTGTCCTTGCAGGCTTATCTGATCTACTCCAGCAGTGTGGCGGCTGGTGCTCAGAGTGGCATCGAAGAATGCAAATACCAGTTTGCCTGGGACCGCTGGAACTGCCCCGAGAGAGCCCTGCAGCTGTCCAGCCATGGTGGCCTTCGCAGTGGTAAGGAAAGCCTCGGCCACAGCTCCCTGGACCCCCTGGCCACAGGTTAGAGCCCCACTCTCCAGGGATGGCCCGTTGCCTCCTCTACGCCCTAATTCCTCCCATGGTCTTTACTCTCAGGTCATCTCCCTTACCGGGATCTTCTCTGTTCCATCTCCAGCTCCTCTTTCCTGTCTAGAGAGGTTTTTCTTTCCCAGCACCTTCATTGCCCAACAAATGGACGTTGCCTCACCCCTAACCCTATATCACCTTTGGCCTCCTGGTTGGCTAAAGGCTTCTTCATGATATAAATAACACCAGGAGGTAGGTTGGGGTCATAATTCCTCATTCCTCTTAGCCCCTTCCTTCAGCAGGCTCAGCAGCGAGATGCAAGGCAAGTGGGAAGAGACTTGGAGACTAGATTCCCATGGAGAAGGTAGAGTGGCCATGCCAGTAAACCAAAGAACCGGCAGTCAGAGGTTCTTCTCAGACCTAGTTGGCGCATGCCTCTTATCAAATGGGTACTTGATAATCTGGACTTCAGGTTCATCTCCTCCCCCATTTTTCCCTCAGGCTCTTTCCCATCTAAGTCCTCTACAACCACGTACTTCCACGAAAATCTAGCCGCCTAACCATAAAGTGTATGACTTGAAAAGAAGGGAGGGGAGAAAAGAAAGGCTGAGGCCAGGGCTGGTGTCGACCCTAGAAGAGAGTGAGGCACGTTATAAAGGTGGGGTAATAGCAAGGAGCTGGGAAAGGAGAGGATAGAGATTGTAGTAAAGGCAGGTCGCGCGGCTGGCATTTCTTTGGGTTGCAACGTCTCCCTCTAACTCGCCTGCTTTTTGGTTCCCGCCAGCTAATCGGGAGACGGCGTTTGTTCACGCCATCAGTTCTGCGGGGGTCATGTACACTCTGACTAGGAACTGCAGCCTTGGGGATTTTGACAACTGTGGCTGTGATGATTCCCGCAACGGGCAACTGGGTGAGTAGTGACATGGGGGGCGGGGAGGGCAGGCCAGTAACGTTCACTTAAACAACGAGCAGCTTGGTGGGGAGCTGGGTGGGGTGCAGAAGAGCTGTGTTCTTTCGAAGCTGAGGAAAATCGGGGTGAACCCGTTCGAGCCCAAACCCTACCTTGTGAAGCCAGGTTAAATGTAGCGTGGGTCTTCCTGCTCCTACGGAGTAGTTTCCTTAATTTAAAGGAACAACACTCCCCGTGGATTCAAATCAGTTGCTCTCCTCAAACGTAGAGGGGGGCATCCTTCTATGTTGATTGTCTTGGCTCCTTTCCATTCTTCACCTCCCTAGTCCTCCCTAATCCTTTCTGCCCTCCGACTCAACTTCCACCTTGGCTTTTCCGTATTATTTCAATTGCTCCTTTCTCCCCCTCTCAATGCTCGTGTTTTCCTCACAGTTTTTCGCGCCATTTTGTCCTTTCCGGAAGTCCGCCCCCGCGCACACTCGGCCCGAAGGCCAGAAACCCTGCGCAGGAGGGGCACGCCGGCACCTGGCAGAGAAGCCGCTCAGCAACTATTACGTCATGAACTCCTGAGCAGGGGATTGGACGCGGGCGCGCGAAAGCGGCAAAAACAAATCTGGGCTGAAACTAATCTGTAGATAGGGTGCTCATCTAACCCTAATTTTTCCTCATCCCAGAGCCCCCAAACCAATTAGAAACAGCTGCATAGGAGGCTTTGCGCCGCCTGTTCAATGACCTTTCCTTCACCTGCACTTTTCCAGGGGGTCAAGGCTGGCTGTGGGGAGGCTGTAGTGACAACGTGGGTTTCGGAGAGGCAATATCCAAACAGTTCGTCGATGCCCTGGAGACTGGACAGGATGCCCGGGCTGCCATGAACCTGCACAACAACGAGGCCGGCCGCAAGGTGAGTCCTACAGCCCTTTGGGGTTAGGCAGCTCGCGCCATCCACTACCACCCCTAGGTGAGGACAACCCTGCACCTCATTTAAGTTTGGAAAAACAAGGTACTAAAGCGGTGTAGACGACCTAGACACCTTGCTACCCTCCAGAGGCAGAGAGACTCCCCACGCGCTTAACCCCAGGCTTGCTCACTCCCTAGGCGGTGAAGGGCACCATGAAACGCACTTGTAAGTGCCACGGCGTGTCTGGCAGCTGCACCACTCAGACCTGCTGGCTGCAGCTGCCTGAGTTCCGCGAGGTGGGCGCACACCTGAAGGAGAAGTACCACGCAGCTCTGAAGGTGGACCTGCTGCAGGGTGTTGGCAACAGCGCGGCCGGCCGCGGCGCCATCGCCGACACCTTTCGCTCCATCTCCACACGGGAGCTGGTGCACTTGGAGGACTCCCCAGACTACTGCCTGGAGAACAAAACTCTAGGGCTGCTGGGCACGGAAGGCAGAGAGTGCCTGAGGCGCGGGCGAGCCCTCGGCCGCTGGGAGCGTCGCAGCTGCCGCCGGCTCTGCGGGGATTGCGGGCTAGCAGTGGAGGAGCGCCGTGCCGAGACCGTGTCCAGCTGCAACTGCAAGTTCCACTGGTGCTGCGCTGTCCGCTGCGAGCAGTGCCGCCGGCGAGTCACCAAGTACTTCTGTAGCCGCGCGGAGCGGCCACGCGGGGGCGCGGCGCACAAATCCGGGAGAAAACCCTAAGGGCCTCCTCTCCCTGCTCCTTTCCCCTTTGTCCTTGGCTTCCTTTAGAGACCCCAGTAATAGAGGAACCTAGGGAATGCGGATCCGGCACTCGCAAGCCCAGGGATCCCGAGAGAGAAGATGCAATCTTCGGAGCTCGCCACTTTCCAATCTGTTTCCCCAATTCTGCTGCACTCTCCTGGAGCTGTCTGAATGATCCTCACAGCTCACACTTACGTGTGAGAACTCTCTGAGATTTTGATCTATTAATCTTCTTTGGACGAGGATGAGAATAGGCGTTCCTCCACCCCTTCCTAGTTACCTAACGCCGGACCTAGCCTATGAAGCCTTAGGAACAGGAAGACCCTTTCTCAAATATATAGGGCCCACTGGGATAAAGCCGTGGCTTTTCTCTTTTGCCCATTTTCTGCTGCCAGGTCTCTATCACCAATGCATCTTCATTCTGCAGAGCCACTCCTGTGCTTCTGATTCCCCGTTGTTGGCATAGATTCCTCAGGAATCTAATGCTTTCCGTCCCCTTCTCCCTTACCCCCTTTCCCGGAAGAGAAACTGAGAAAACTGACCCAGGTGAAAAGCATGTCTTTGGGGGACTGGCTCGTAGAGGCAGGGGTTAAAGAAGGGGAAAGTGGGAACCCTGGAATGCTGCCTTGCTGAAAACCAAGGGTGCTACTCATCACCGTCTCTAAAGGACTTTACTAGTGGAACAACGACCTTCCTAGACAATCCCCCATGATGCTCAGGCACATACCACAATGTCTAGGGACTATGTAAGCTCAGATTGCCAGTCATTTACTACTTATTAAATTTATCCCTGCCCCTAACCTATTTCCTCCTAGCAACCATTTTTACTTCTACCACAAAGTGTCCTTGTTCTTCTGAGCCAAGACTGAGCTCAATAAAGCCAGTTTCCCATTCGGACCCTGGTTTGCACCTCTAAAGGCAGGCCATAAAGAAGGAGGAGCAGGGACTCTTCTTTTTCTCTAACCTGGTTCTCAAACAGTCAGGAATCAGGGCCTTGGATACTTTGCTTCAATAAGTAAACTTCCTGCAATGAAACTGTTGCTAATAGGAAGTGCAGTATCTTCAATTTTTAATTTATTGCAGTCACTGTGATACGTGCCTCCCCCCCGCCCCCCGCCCCAACCCCGGGTATTGATCTTATTCTTGGGGACACAGGGGAAGGCGGGTGGAAAATACCACCTCTGGGCCCTCCCCTCCCTCTCACCCTTTGCCAGAATACCATTCTCCCTAGCCTCACTTCCCTGATGGCCTAAACAGTTATTCTGGCCTGAGGCTAATCTGCCAAGGATTACTAAATCAGCCATATACATCTTCCACTAATATGTTCACTCAGGAGTAAGAGCTTGCTGCTGTGGTGCTTGGGCCTCCTGGTTCTCATCAGAGAGCAGCAGTACAGCAGGGGCTTGCTTGGGAATCAGGGCTCTGGGAAGGGAAGAGCCAATCCCTGGCAGACACTGCACAGCCCAAAGAGCTTCCCAGCCATCTCTTTTTCCCTAGGCCCTCCCTGGGTCTGCTCTTCAGGAGCAGAACTGGTCAGATGCTAGACAACCTTGTCCCACTTCTCCCAGAGCAGGAGAAAGCAGAGAAGAGGTGTATCTCCAAGGAAGTAACAGGGGCCAAGGCTCCAGGGCCCAATCTATGAGAGCACAAGGGCTCTCACATTCCAAATTGAGACAGTGGCCTGGTCCTACTAACACTTACAGTGGAGAGGTTCCCCTTCCTTCCTTACAGGGGACATACTTCCCTTCAGGGTCTCCTAGTGCTTCATTTCCAGCTCTATCAGCAAAAAAGCCTTTGTCTCTTCCTTTAGCTTTGATCTGAGCCTCTTGATTCTCCCAACTTGCCCTTACTCTCTCATCAAGCAACTGCATATACCAACCTGGCTGTCTCACTTGGCAGAATTAAATGATAGTGTACAGTAAGAAAACCTGGCATTTAGAAATATATAAAAAAATATATTTTTTAAAGATGAAAAGCTGAATTCTCTAGGGGGAGAAGGGGTGTCTCTCAGCATCGGAGAACTTCCGTGCTTCATATTTGATAACTCCAGGTCAGTACTTGAAACATGTCATACTGCCAGAAAGTTCCTTCACAGGTTGTTTTGTATTCCCAAATGAGTAAGACTGATACAAGATTCATTTGAGTTCTATAAAGAAAAAATTACTGAGCTACCTTAAATTGTATCCTCCCGTCCCCCCGCCCCGTATTATCCATTTATTTAGTTGTTTATTCAACAAACAATGGAGTGGAAATAAGAGTGGTGAACACCACACTGCCCTCCCTGCACTCATGGAGTTTAGGTTCTCTTAGATTCAGTCATTAGGGCTGTGTTCCCCTTTACAAACGTTGACAACTTCAGACTGGCTGCTTGGGAAGACACCTTCAGGTCAACTACTCAAAACTTATTTTACAAATTGATGCTGAGAAAGATGTCTGGCTTGTTCCACCAACTAGTAAGTTACTATGGGATGCATAGTGAAACCCAGGCCCATTCCCTCCTCTTGTGTGCTCTTTAGGAGGACAGAAGCAGAGGGAGGTCCTGAGAAGTGACAAGGACACTGGGGGTGCGGGGTGCAAAACACTGTCTTCTTCCTGTCCCTGGCCTGTAAGCCTCTACACAAGCAGGGCTTTCTTTTCTTGAAAAGAATCCCAGCCTCAACTGGCCTTAGCAGCAGGTTAGGGCAAAGACAGAGACAGGGTCGTGCTCCGCGCTGGTGGTGCTGGTGGTGGTGGGAGGGGAGGGCAGCACGGGGCACTCGCCTATTGTGGGTCTGGATTGGATGCTTCCAGTCATTCATTTCCTTTTAATTAACCCACATTCCTGGAGGAGAAATATTTATGTTGGCTCCCATAGAGGCAATCCACAGACTGGAAAGAAGGGGGAAGAAAGCCTGCCTTGGCAAAACAATATCTCTAAAGAGCTCAAGAAGAGAAAATAAGAGAACAAAATGCCTTTAAGATAGCCTTCTACCCCCACTGGAGTCAATGAAAACTTCATTTCACATGCTAATCCCCCACCCCGCCCCCTTCTCTTCTCACAACACCTTTTCCGAAAGTGTTTGGGAAAAGTCTTCGCAGTCAGCACACAGCTCCCTGCAGCTCAGACTCCTCCTTGTGTTAGTTCAGGGCCCCAAGTGGGGCTCTCGCTCCAACAGCGGCTTTTTTCTCCCCCCCTTTAATTTAAACAAAGACTTCGGAGTTCATCAACCTCCCACTGAAATTCACAGCTGCTGAACAAACTAATCCCCTCTCCCGGCCTTTCTTCCCTTCAATGGGCTCTTGGCTTCAAAGACACTTTGGGAAAGGACTTTGCTGGGGCTCACACTGCTTCATCAATAGAAGTTAGTGCAAGTATTATCCGAAGAGCAAGTGGCTTTACAAACAAATACTGCCTAACAATCCCTTCCTCTCAAACACACACATCTAGCCCTGCAGACATGATGGGATCTACAACAGGATTAGAGATAGTACCCCCTGGCTTCACACCCAGCCCCTTTGTGCTGCTGAGCTCAGCCCTGAAGTGCTGTGGGGAAAACCCTGGCGCTGACTGTCAGGCACGGATGGACACACACAGCAGCGTGGCCACAAGTGCTGCAAAGAGAGTCTATTTCAGTGACACACTCTTTTCTTCAACTTTCTTCACTCCTCATCTGTCCCCAAGCCTCTCTCCTGCTTTACTGGGATACAGGAAACAAGAATAAAGAGGATTAGGAAGAGAGGTAAGAGTAAAATAGGACTCAGCAGACAATTATTGGGAGATGACTGAGGAAACCAAATCAACAGCTTTATTGCACATTCAGTATATCAGTGCTTCAAATGCAGCATCCAACCATGAAAGTGCAGCCAGACGAGGCAGCCTTGAGATATGTGGGGGCTGAGGGGGACAACCCTTGAGGAGCAGTGCTAAAAGAGAGTCTTTTAATATGGTACCTATTCCAGAGCTGGGCTTACACTCACAGAATGAATGGTCTAGGGCCTTGGACTCCGTACTTGGACCAGGGCAAGTCAGGGGCCATGCCCCATAGGCTGTGGTCCCTCTGCTCCTATCTCATAGGCTAAGACAGCTCCCAGCAAAAGGCAGTGCACCCCTTCAACCTTCCCCCTAACCTTACCCACTCTTAATCATGCTGGTGGATGAGATGTTCCTTCTGACAAGGGCCAAATTTCCTTCTCTTGGTTATGCTCAGCACCCATCCCTTATATGTTCATGACCTGTTCAAAGGATGAACAGTCAACTCTACTCCAGCCTGTGGGGCTCAGAGAAGTATGGAGCTGAAAATATGAAGTTGGAGACAAGTAGAAGGTAAGGTCAGGCTCAGAATCCACAGAAGGAAAAAAACAGAAGACCTAAAAGATGGGTATTGCAGAGGTAGACTTGTCTCCTGCTCACCCTCTTGGAAGCCACTTAAACAGAATATCTCTGAGGGAGAAGATACTTGCTCCACGTCTTGTCAGAGCACAGGAAGTGCAGAATTGGCTCTGTGCTCTGCCTCAGAGGCTGAGCAAGCCTTGGGCATGTCCTAGAAGGCCAGGCATACACGGGTAGAAAGCAGGCACTCTGCTGCTTTGGAGCCAAGCCTACAGCATCATATATCCAGCAGCAAGAAAGAGGGCTGGGAAAAACAAAAAGTCTGTTCTGAAATCCCCTTTTCTCCAGGAAGAAGAGTTAAATAACAATAGAAATGGCCTCCTGGTAAGAGAGGCTGCCTGGCTTAGATGTGCAGCTTATGAGCAATGGTGAGAAGAGCCTTCAGGACAGGCATGAAGCTGGAGACCTCGCTGAAGCGGCTGCAGCCCACCACCTGGGCATGCACTGCAAGGCCCTGCTCAAAGTTTCCTGCGTCCACACATCGGGCAACCTCGTGGAGCCCAGCCAGGACAGGAGGCGAGAGCTGTGGAGGGATTGGCCCTTAGGTTAGTAAGCCCAAACCAGCCCCTGCCCCAGCAGCATGGAAAAGGTAAGAGAGGACTTAAATCTGGAGCCCAGTCCAGGGAAGGTGGTGTATTTTGTGGGGAACCCAGGTTGGTGAGACCTAAGAGGAGGGGATACTTGAGCTCCCTTTGGCCATGAGTGATGGTGGAAGAGCAAGGGGCAGAGGAGTACCACTGAGTGTACTTACGGTCCCCTCACAGAGCTTCTCATATAGACATTCTAGACGTTGGGTTGCCTCATCCAGCTTCCGTCTTGTCTTCTGCAGGAGGAAAATGGATTCTGATTCTAGCACCTAAGCCTAACACTACACAGGATTATAAAGAATCACAGTAGATTAGAGCTAGAATGGCTTAAGGCTACTTTCACTTCTGAGGAGGAATTAGAGGCCCGAAGAGGGTAAGTGACTTGCTCAAGCTGACATAGCTAGTGAATGAATGGCAAGTTTCTTGACTCCTGCTTGGATCCTCCTTCCAGTATCTATTCCCTGCTGTCTTTCCAAGTGCTAAGTCTCAATGCTGCTGAGTCCTGCTACCAAGGAGCTGGACTTCAGACCAGACAAGTTTACCCCCTCCCTTGCCCTGCATGGACCTCAAATAAGTGTAAGATATAGACAACATGTCAAAGGACAGTGAAAAAAGAGTCACACCAAGAACTGGTCTATAGCTAAGTGGTCCTGGAACCAGCAAAGTGTGTGAGGAGGGCATCATGGGGAAGGTTCAGACTTACTAAGTCAGTGGCAGACTGGAAGCAGCGTTGTAGAAGTACCTCAAAGCTGGTTTTCAAGGACTGATGCTCTGGCGGCAGGTCCTTCCTGTCCACCTTCTCTGGTGGCTGTTGCTGAGAAAGAAGTGGAGAGACAGGATAGACAGGCAGGCGGTTCTTCTCATAGCTCCCCTAAGGACTAGTCACAAGTGACTCAGCTTCACACTGTTCTTGCTAGAGCATAACAGAGTGGGGGAGGGGGCACCCTCTACAGAAAGGATATTTGGTGTCTGCCCCCTCTCTTTCCCAGCTCAGAGTCTGACTCTGCCTTTAGGAGTGAGGCCCGTCTACCAAGCCCCCTGTTCTTCTATACCCACGGAGGGCTGGACGGTTTTCCAGGGGAGGGGAACACATTGTCACCTGCAGGCCGAGTTCTCCGGGTGCTCCAGGGGGAGCATGACCCCCTCTGGGGACAGGGGGCTGTGAGGAAAGGATCCCTTGTGGCTCCGAAGTGAGGCTCATAACTGGAGCAGTAATTGGTGCTGGGGACATAAATGTCTCTGGCACCTAAAGAGAGAAAAAGAGAGGTGTGTAAGTTTAAACTGAGAGACTCCTTAGGCCCTGGTTTGAGAGAGCGGCAGAAATTATGAGTGAGCAGGGGACAGAATAGTGAGTGGGAAACCAGGAAGTGGGAAGACTGGTGTGTACAGGGTGGGCAGAAGTAGGTTTACAGCTGTTCATATGGAAAATAATACAATGATTAATACATAATAATACAAGAATAAATTGTGCTCTGTATACTCACAACTGTAAACCTATTTTTGCCCCATCCTGTATCGTAAGAAGGAAAGAGGAGAGGGCTGAGGGGAGACCAGTGAGTGTGAAAAGAGAAGGCAGAATGTGTGCCCAAGAATGGGAAGGACGGGGCTGAACTCTGTCAGGAACTAAAGCGTGGGCGGTTGGTAAATGCATGAAGGGGTGGGCGGGAAGGTGTATTGACCTGTCTCCTCTGGAGGTCTGCCCTAGGAGCTGGAGCATTCTTCAAGGGATCTGGAGGTCCTGTATAATAAAAAGATAAAAGTATTTAGGGCATAAAGGAAATTCTTAGTCTGAAGGCCATCAAAATTATTTTAGCTGGAGTCTACCACACCTCCCTCTTAAGACTAGTTACACTCTAAGTTGACATTCTCCAACCCAAGGGGGCCCAGTTCACTGGCTTGAGGAAGAGACTCCCAAGGTAGTAGTGGGGAGGGGAGGAGGGCGAGACAATGACTGAGAAAAGGAAAGCGATTGAAAGAAGACTGACCCGAGTGAGAAGTCAAGGTGCCAGTGGTTTGGATGGTGCTGGAGCACAGAGCACCTGGTCCCCATGGAAGGTGTGCTGCAGGGAAGCTGGCAGGAGGGGCTTGGGGCTGGGAGCTCATAGGGCTGAGACCTGGTGGTCTCGTAGGCAGGAAAGGGAGCAGTCGAGCAGTCTCAGGCAGGGAGGCAGAGCCAGGCTGCATGATGCCTGGGGGTGCCATGGGTGGTGGGGGACCAGGAAGAGGCCATGTTCCAGGGAATCCCACAGGGTTTGAAGCTTGTGCTCTTTGCCCTCTTAACAGCTGTGGCTGAGATAAGGCTGAAGTAGAACATAAACGGGTCATTTGTCACCATATTTCAATTTGGGAGAGACTAAAAGCACATGAGGGGGAAATAGGCAGCAATAATAATTTGTAAAAACACAATAATAACAATAACAATTATAATAAATGATTAATTAAAACATGTGTATGGAGATCTACCATGTACAAAGTACTTTCAACTGTATGCCTTATTTAACTCTCAAAACAATCCTGTGGGGTTGAAATAACTAACATAACAACTATTCTTACTTTTTAAAAGAAATAGTATATTGCCCACAGGTTCAAAGCCAGTAAGTGATCCTACTGGGAATTCTGGCTTCAAATTATAAGCTCTCCTCACTAAATATACACACTGCCTCCCAAATCTGTGCTGGCCATGCTAATTGTTGTCCTCTGTGTTCTACCTAGATGGATAACTCATTACTTACCAGGCCTTACCCCAGGGCCCAGGAGCAAAGATTGGGCTATCTGGGGCTCAGGTACCCTGTAGTCTCTTATATTCTGCATTCTGAAGCCTTGATAAGGGCCAGAATGGGACGGTGCCAAGGGCATCGCTAGTGATGACTGAGGTGTGAAAATCCTTGGCTTTGTAGATGGAGTGGGAACCTGTCAAGGAAAAGAAGGATAAAACACTTGCAAAGGGGAAAAAAGGTAAGTAATTGACCATAGAAAAACTATAGAAAAATTGAAACAAAAAGCTAGTTTAAAAAAAAAAAACAAAGTTGATAAATCTCTATGAAAACTGACAAAGATAAAGAGAGATGACACAAGTCATCAAGATCAGTCATCTCTGATCTTGATGGCTTCAAATTATATTACAAAGTAACAATAATCAAAATAGCATGGTATTGGCCATAAAACAGACACAGAGACCAATGGAACAGAATTGAGAGCCAAGAAATTAACCCACATTTATGTAGGCAAATAATTTTTGACAAAGAAACCAAAAATATACAGTGAAGGGGAAAAAAAAAGCCTCTTCAATAAATGGTGCTGGGAAAATTGGAAAGTCACATGCAAAGGAAGAAACTAGACTGCTATTTTTAACCATACACAATGGATCAAAGACCTAAATATAAGACCTGAAACAATAAATTATATAGAAGAAAACATAGACCTTATGGACCTTGATCTTAGGCAGGATTTTATGAATTTGACCTCAAAAGCAGGGAAGTAAAAGCAAAAATAAATGAATGAGACTATATCAAACTAAAAATCTTCTGCACAGCAAAAGAAAACTGTCAACAAACAAAACGGCAACTAAGTGAATGGGAGAAGATACTTGCTAACAACACCTCTAATGGAGTTAATATCCAAAATATATAAAGAACTCATACAATTCAACAACGAAAACCCAAACAATACAATTTAAAAATGAGCAGAGGACCTGAACAGATACTTTTCCCAAGAAGACATACAAATGGCCAAGAGATATACAAACGGATGTTCAACTTTACTAGATATTAGGAAAATGCAAATCAAACTACAATGAGATACCACCTCACACCTGTTAGAATGGCTATTATCAATAAGACAAGTAATGACAAGTGTTGGAGAGGTTGTGGAGCAAAAGGAACCCTCATTCACTGCTGGTGGGAATGTAAACTGGTACAGCCACTATGGAAAACAACATGGAGGTTCCTCAAAAAATTAAAAATAGAATTACCATATGACCCAGCAACCCCCAAAAATTTAAAAACATTTTTTGTAAAGATATATGTACCCCCATTTTCACTGTAGCATTATTCACAGTGGCCAAGACATGAAAACTACCTAAGTGTCCTTAGACAAATTATTGGATAGAGAAGACGTGTTACATACATACAATGGAATACTACTGAGCCATAAGAAAAGATGAAATACTAGCACTTATGAAAGCAAAAATGGATCTGGAGAATATCATGCTTTTAGCAAAGTAAGTCAGATAAAAAAAGTAAGAATCATATGATTTCATTCATATGTGGGATATAAAACCAAAAGCAATAAATGAACAAACAAGACAAGCAAACACCCTCGCTGGGTAGCTCAGCTGGTTAGAGCAGCATCCTAATATGCCCCAATATGCCAAGGTTGCAGGTTTGACACCTAGTCAGGACATATACAAGAAGCAACCAGTGAATGCATAAATACATGGAATAACAAATTGATGTCTCTCTCACCCTCTCTCTTTCTCTCTCTTCCCCTTCCCCTTTCTCTCTAAAATCAATTAAAAAAATTTTTAAAGACAAACAAAAACTCATAGACACAGACAGTAATTGTGGTTTTACCAGAGGGAAAATGGAATGTATGTGTGTGGGGGCAGGTAGTAAAGGGTCAAGGGGGTCAAAGATACAGTGACAAAAGGAGATTTGACTTTGGGTGGTAAATATACAGTGCAATATACAGATGATGTATTATAGAAATGTGCACTTGAAACCTATATAATTTTATTAACCAATGTCACCTCAACAAATTTTATTTTTAAAAGTTTTTTAAAAGATCAGGGACGAAACAGGAAATGTTACAAAAGACCCTGAAGCCATTAAAAGGATAATAAAGGGATACTACAAAAATAACTTTACATTTGTAAATTTGACAATTTAGGAGAAAAGGGTCAATTCCTTAAGAACTACAAACTACTAACACTCAGTCAAAGTTAAATAGATAACAAATAGTTCTATAACTATTAAAGGAATGAAATTTGTAATTAAAAAGCTCTCCCAAAACTAAACCCCTAGGCCTAGACAGTTTCACTGGAGAATTTTACCAAGCATCAAAGAATTAACACAAAGTTTATACAATATCTTTCAGAAAATACATTTCAGAGAGACATTTCCTAATTCATTTTATGAAGTCACTACTACCCTGATACCAATACCAGACAAAGACAGCATAAAATAAAACTACACACCAATATTTTTTATAAACTTAGACACAAAAGTCCTCAGCAAAATTTTAGCAAATCAAATCCAACAATGTATATTAAAAAATAATATACCACAAGCAAGTGAGATTTATTCCCAGTCATGCAAGGCTAGTTCAATATATTTAAAAATCAATCAGTGTAATTCACCGTAACAACAGACTAAAGAAGAAAAATCATTTGATTATATAAAATCATGCAGAAAAAACATCTGATAAAATTCAATACTGACTCATGACTCAGTACACCAGGAATAAATGGAAATTTCCTCAGTCTCATAAAGAGTGCATACATATAAAATCACAATGGATATGAAAGACTAGCAGAGAAAAAGATGCAAAATACCTCATAAACATGTTTTTGATTACTTGTTGAGAAGATAACAATTTAATATATTTGGTTAAGTAAAATATATTCAAAAATAAAAAAAGTATATTCAAAAACTCTACAGCTAACATCATACTTAATGGTGGAAAATTGAATATTTTCCTTTTAAGGTTGGAAACAAGGCAAGGATATTCTCTTTTACCATTTTTATTTTAGTACTACAATAAGGCAAGAGAAAGAAATTAAAGGCATACTGGTTCGGGAGAATAAAAAAATAAATAAAACTCTATTTGTAGACAGCATGACTGTCTACATAGAAAATCCCAAACAATCCACAAAAAAACTAGAACCATTAACTGAATGCAGGAAATTCATTACTAAACGTTAAAAACTCACAGGATACAAGATTAACACACATAAAAATCAACTGCATTTGTATACAGTGAAAATGAACAGTGGAAACCAAAATTAAAAATGCAATATCATTGGATCTTGAATTGCTCAAGAAAAAATTAAATACAGTGGTGCCCTGGTACTCATTATTAATCAGTTCCAGATCTCGTGATGAATGCTGAAACCAATGAGTACCAAATGAAGAAATTTTCTCTTGCAGGGTCACACAGTGACTCATAAATTCTAGCAAATGCAACAAGTCCTGAGCAAGCGCCGAGTGCTGAAACGTTTTTTTCTTTTCAAAATGCGATGAGTACCACGTTTGATGAGGTCTGAAGCCAACAAGTACTGAGGTATGACTGAAATTAAGTTTGAAATGAACAAAACATGGCAGGATCTATCAGATAAAAATTATAAAATGCTAATGGAGACAGCATTGGAGAGACATACCATATTCATGGGTGGGAAGACTCAGCATGGTGAAGATGTCAATTCTCCTTACATTATTCTATAGTTTTGATACAATTCCCGTCAAAATTTCAGCATGTTTTTTTAAGACATAGAAAAGCTTATTCTACAGTCTATGTGGGAAAGGAAAGTCTTAGAATACACAAAGAAATTTTGAAAAATAAAAATAAAGTGGAGGAATTACTCTTCCTAATGTCAAGGTATACTAGGGAGGTAGTCATCAAGACAGAGTGGTATAAGCAGAGGGATAAACTCATAAATCAAAGGAACAGAACAGAGAGCTGACAAATAAATGCATGTGAATATGCCAAATTAATCTTTTACAAAGGAGCAAAATCAATTCAATGGAGGAGGAAAAGCTTTTTCCATAAATGGGAATCCATTGGCAAGAAAATGAAGCTTAACTTAACACTTCACACTTTACATAGAAATTAACTCAAAGTAACATGGACTTAAATGTAGAACTATGAAACTCCTAGAAAGAGCGTAAGAGAAAATTTGGGGACCTTGCACTAGGCAGAGTTCTTTGCCTTGACACAAAAAGCAAGATCCATAGAAGGAAAACAATAAATTGGGCCCTACAAAATTAAAAATTTATGCTTTGTGAAGGGCCTTGTTAAAAAGATGAAAAGACAAATTCTTACATAATTAAACACACACACAAGTACATGTAAAACTGGTGAAATGTGAGTCTAAAATTTGAATCTATGGATTATACTAATGTCAATTTCTTGGTTTTGTTATCATACTGTGGTTGCTGTGGGATAGTGGCATGGGTGGGGAGGGGCTGGGATGCATGAGACTTCCCAGTACATTTTTTTGTGACTTCCTGTGACTCTATAATTATGTAAAAATAGAAAAGACAGAAGGAGAGAGAGAGAAAGAAAAAGTAGTGGAGAGGAGGAAGAAGGGGAAGGGAAGAAAGAAAATTAGGAATGGAATTAATGGTGGGACAGGATGAATCAATCATCAGAGCTCCTGCCTGATACTTCTATTTACAATCTAATTGGATTTTGTTCCCCAGCCCCTCCCGTAGGCTCCTGGTATCAAAAGTTAACAGCACCCTATCCATCTGGCCAGGAATCTAGGGACCAGTCCCCCGGCTTCATACACCCCTCTAAACTATAACCAATTTCTGTCAATTCTCCCTACTAAATATCTCGAATCCAACCTCACTCTCCAGCTTTAGGTTATTTCACATTCTCATCATGTCTTGCTATATCGCCTCCCAACTGTCTCCAGCCTTGCCCTTTCTTAACACAGAGCTAGTCATTCCCCTGTGTAAGACTATTCAATAGCTCCTGACTGCTATCAATTTCAGGGTCAAGTCTAAGCTCCTTAGCTCAGACTGCCAGGTCCTTCCTGATCTAACTTCAGTTATCTCAGCTTCATCTAAGCCCACTCCACTGCCACAAGACCCTGTTTTGCAGCCTCACTGAAATATTAGTAGTTCCTCAAATGGGCTTTGCTCAGTCTGTCCCTTCAATGCTTTTGTACATGCTGTTCCTCCTGCCCAAAATAGCCTTCACCTACTCCTTCCTTTGTCTAAACAACTTTTAATCTTCAAGACTGAGCTCAAACATCATACTCATTCTGAAATCTTCCCTAAACTTCCCACCCACCACAGAGTAAATTACCTTATTCTGTGTGATCCCGTGGTATGATAAGGCAAATATGGCACTTACGAATTTTATTGTATTTTTTACATATCTTTCCACTAGACTATGTGCTAATTAAGGGCAAGGATCATGGTTTGTGTGTCTAAGAGGCTAGCAGTTGTTCAATAAATAGTTATTAAAAAGATAACTGAATCTATGCTTTATGAAGTCAGGAATTTTTATCATTTCTGTTTACTAATATATTTCAAGTGCCTAGAACCATGCTGTACACTTGGTAGATATTAATGAGTACTTTTGAACGAATGAACAAACAAGGTGTTACCTGGTGACAAGGCTGGAATCCTAACTTGCAAGATGACATCTCTTCAGAGTTGGGGGTAGCTCCCACAATGACTTGAGGAAAGGGGAAAGGAGGAGACTGTTGGCCCAAGACATCCGCACCCTGGGCATGAAAAAGCCGATCTCTCAGCTGCTGAATTTGTGGCTATAAAAGTCATAATAATGAAGAACTGAATTAAGAAAAATTAAAACAAGCAAACATATTCCCTTACAAGCCTGGCCTCATAGAGCATTCAAACTTCAGCTGACCCTCCAACACTCTAGCCAGCTTAGATGACTCAAAGATCCCTAATCCCTGCCAAGCCTCCCTTTGCTGTTCTTTTTGCCTTGATCACTCTACACCTGCTGGTAAGCTACTTCCCATTGAAGGTCCACCTCAACAATTTTAACTACTCAGAAGCCTTTCCTTGACTTCTGCAGGCAAAACCAGTCTCTCCCATGGAGTCCCCACAGTGCTTATTATAAGCTTTTGTTATGGCACCATGAGTTAGTGACATCTGATTTTCCCCTAAAGAGACTGTGAGCTTCCTGAGGGGCTAGATCTTATTTATCTTGAGAACTTCAGCATTTAACATGGAAGTGCTCAGCCAGTGTTAGATGATTGAATGAAATAATTTGCTCTTTCTACATGGCCCCACTCACCTGAGCACAGTCATTGGGTAGGTAGCTCATGGCAGTGGCCAGGTTGCCCTGGGCTGCCAGGAGGTTGGCATATTGAGTGACCTGGTAGGTTGTAGCAGGGCCTGGGCTCACCCCACCAGGACCATGCATTACCTCCAAACTCTTGTTTAGGACCATCGCCTTCTCCATTAAGTCCTAGAGGAACAAGGATGAGAGGGTTCAGCCTTCAAAGGACATCCTGCTCTCTAAGCCCAGGCAGCACACCCAGGGACTTCCAAATGTGGGCAGGAGGTAACTGGCCATAGCCAGGAAAGACAGAGGTGATGATATACTGGAGACATGACAGTTAAAGAAGGGCCTCACCTCTCAAGCTGTTAGCAGTGGGCTCAGGTGGGGACATCGGGGTCTTAGATTCTCGTACATCTCTACCTTTTTTTTTTTTTTTTTTTGGCTTTCTTTACCCTTTCTGCTAGTACATCAGCAATTTCAGACTCAATTATACTATTGTTTTATGTGTGACTTTGTCTCCCTAGAGTCTGTGGCCCCATCTTCTCTAGTCACCTGCAGAAATTCTGGTACGATTTAGATCCACAAAATTTTTCACAGCAGCTAATAGAAGCCCCAGGCTCACAATTACTCAAATATAGAATAAACTTATATAACCAAATCTGAAGTAGGAAAGCATTATGAAGCTTAATACCTAAGTATTAACTGATTGAGAAGGAGGTGATAGCTCATTCTTGGGAGAAGGTCCCAGACATGAAGGGCCCTTCTCCCTTCCCTAATACCCTGAGCCCAGCCTGAGTACCCAGAAGACTCTCTCTGATGTCCTTGCACATCCCCACCACAACAGGCCTCTCCTAAGGGCCTGGAACGGAAGGACAGGTGTCCTGTAGAGAAGGTGTACCTGTAGAGCCATGGGGGATGAAGCCTGGTGGGATTTTGCCCAGCACTCCACCAGCCGCTCCACATTCCCTGAGCACACATAACAGAGTCTGGCTTCGGAGGTGAGTGCCCTGCTGCCCTCCTGCTCCATGCGAGTTCCCAGCATGTCTGCAGAGAGATGGAAACTTCTTTAATGTCAAAGCTTCCCTTTGCTCCTCGTCCTTTTCCTATTTGGAAATGAGTGGAGAATCATGAACTATGGGACAAGTAGCCACAGTGGTTTTGGTCAACACTGAGGCTCACCCTGCTCTACAGTGAAGAGCAAAGCTCTTGCCTCAAGTCATGACAAGAAAAAGTAAAACAAAGCAAAAAATGAAAGTAGAGGTGTGCACTATAGTCCTTGCCTCCTGGTTGAACCAGACCTCAGCTCTGATAACATGGCCTGGCCTCCCAGAGCTTGGGCTTCTCTCCTTGCTTCCTACATCAGCATGTCCACTGACTCCACACTGGAGTCACACCACTCCCCCTAAAGCCAAGGGCCACCTACCACAGAGCTCAGGAAATTTCTCTGGCCCTGAGTATGTCAGTAGCAAGGCCAGTGCCTCTCTCCAGTTCTGCAGGCTACAGGAACACACCATATCCTTCCAATTCCTCCGTACAACACAGGCAAGCAGCTATAAGGGCAGAGAGGAAAGAAGGCCATCAACCACCCATTCAGCACAGGTAGCAGGAGTCATGCACAGGAATGTGCTAGAAAAGCCACTCATGAGCAGGCTCCCTGTTAGACCACTGACTAGAGGCTCAGGGTAATATCAAGGTGGTTAAAATAGTAAGAAGGAGTTTCGCAGATCCTCTATACACCAGTCCCAAGGTGTGGGCATCCACCTGACAAGCTCCAAGTAATCCCCTCCTCTCCTCCTCCATGGTGGGCAGTTACCAAGGAGACTCTGGTTTTCTTCTTGGCCAAGTAGCGTTCCTGTGTTTTCTTCAGCAGATCTGCACCCCCAGCCTGGGCCAAGATAATGGCATCAGCAAAGCGCTCTTCCTTCAGACACAGCTCCACCGCAGGGCCCAGTTCACCCAGCAGGAGAGCCTGGCTCAGCAGTCCATCCGTGTCTGCAGGCATAGGCATCCTCCACATTAACCTGCCTGCCCTCAGACCATAGCTTCCTGTCCCCTGCAGAGCCCACAGCACACCTCCTGTATCTGTATCTCTCAGGTCCCCTTGCCCCAAACAAACTCCCAAGGTTCATTCCTCCACAACAAAATGTAGTGGGGTGTCCTGAGGAGCCCAGGTCCAATGGTAACTCTCTAAGGAGGGAACCCAAGAGAGGGAGGGACTCATGTGGCAGCATCACAGGTGTGATGTGTGGTTGCTCAGCAAGAAAAGGGTCACAGTCCTTAAAGCAAGAACACAGAGGGATGGAAAAACAGTAAACGCCTTCCACAGGAAGGACATATCCATGAAAATCAAGAGAGCTCTAACCAGTAACAGAACCACCCAGTATTAGTGATAGTGGAAGGGAGGCAGAAGGCAGGGGACAAGAAGGAAATGTCCTCGAGTCTAGGAACTCTGAGCCCACCTACTCTCATGCAGAGGGTTCGCTCCCTCAGGGTCAGGGTACCTTCTGTGATGGAGATCTCCCATGGAGTCATGTTCTGAGGGACCAGCTCATCAAAGAAGGTTGAGGAGGCAGAGACATCCTCTGTGGTATGTTTGGAGGCCTGTAAAAGGAAGGACAGAGGTGGCCACTTAGGAAATGAACCCTGAAGACAGAGAGCTGGCTTCATAGCACTCTCTGGGAGCTCTACTATATTTAGCCCTAGATTGGGTAAAGCTAAAAGAATAACAGGTAAGGTTTGGGAAGGGCTTTAGTTCATGGTTAAAACACAGCTACACTCCCAGACCAGAAGCTTGGACTCTGTGTCTCATTGTGGTTCTAAGAGATGAAGGAGTCTAAAGACTTCTACAGAAGCTGAGCATTTCATGAGAGCAAAGCAAAGGGCCAGGAGGGGGGAAATGCCCTAAAAACAGGTCTCCTGTGCTACCGTAGATCTGGCTGATTGGGGTCCTACCATACCTGCGTGCGGAAGGCCTGCAGGCTGTTACTGTTGAGGTCATCTCCCTTGGGCTGAGGGCTCTCATCCAGCCCTGAGTTACTCTTCAACCAAGTGGCCACCTGCTCAGAGAGAACTATGAGTAACACTCTCCCCAGCCCAAGGTCAAATAGGCATCATGCTTTCTTCCCACTTCCAAACCCCACCAACTAGAGTCTCCATGATCCTTGAGTTTTCTTGAGAAATAGTCTAACTCCAGGAGGTCAAATGTTTGTATGTGCATTAATGAAGCCCAGGAAGAGGTATTCTGAGACAGTTTTCAACTGACAGGATTCTCTTCTCTGAATATTAAGTACGTGATTCTGATATGAAAGCAGCTTACCTTCTTCTGAAGCTCATCTTTACTGTATCCTAACAGCTTTAGGAATTTCATTCTGGAGTCTTGCTCTAGGGTCACCTAGGGAACCACAGAACACAGAAGTCTCCATTAAATGAAAGTGAATGACTCTCTCCTGCTAGAACTGGGCATCGGCGTTAATGTACCCTCAAATATAGTTCTTTGTACTACTGCAAGTGCCCTACTAGGGCGAACACCATCTCTCCCTTTTTCTCCCCAGATTTGATTCCTGCTGGGCTGTGGGCTTAGTGTTAATAAAAAACCCTTTTCCGCTTCTGCATGAGAACTGAACATTCACTTGACTTCCTAGATCTGTTACCCTGGTAACCTAATAAGAGTAAAATTTAGTTGTGTTCCCAGGCAATATTGCTTGTGATTGGTAAACTGCATTTGGGCTGGACCTGTATAAACTATAAATAATTGATGTGGACACCATGCCCTGGGCTTCCCTGTCTGCAATGATTCTTGTAACTGAAAATCCCTTGCAGAGACTCCAGAAGCTACAATTTAGTAGTTGGCACAAGAGATACTGGCTCTTGTGGGCTTGAGGCTTCTAAGCCAGGGCAACTTACACACCTGCCTTATATATGAGTACATCTTAACTCCCTGCACCTGAGCTATCTTCTGGCGCTGAAGAACCCTGCACTGCTGTGGGGACTGCTGCAAGGCCTGCCCCGGAAGGGCACTCCTGCTGCTACCCCGCTGCCAGGTTCTGGTCCCTGTCCCATATCTTCCTGAGGAGATGATTCCAAGTGAGTCCTCTGAGTCTAAACGTGTAGCTGAGAAGACTCCTGCTGGAAGGTGCGTGGATATATAAACAAAGTCAGCCCATCCGCTCAGTGTCCCGGACACTGAAGGCCAAGGCTTCCTGAAGCCCTACCCCAGTCTGGGTTCGCTGGTCTGGGCCCTTCATTTATCCTGCACTGAACCATGAATTCTGACTGCCATCTTTTTCATAGCCTCTTAGGGTCTCTCCTTCATCCATGCTTTCCCTTGGAAATGTTCATCCACAATCAGCTTCAGGACCATAATGATGGACAGCTCTTGGGGAGCTTTTCCAGCCAGACTCCCCTCTGTCCTATGGGCACTGCTGTCTGAGTAAAAGGCTGCATTCCTAATCACTCCCTCTCTCTTGATCACTTCTATCCTTTTTCTCACCCCACCATTCCTGAAGCTATTACCTGTATCCTGCCTATAACAAAAGCATTATTTCTCTTTTCTTCCCACATCTTTTTCTAGCTTCACTCTATAGTTGATGATCTTTTTCAAATCCTTTTCTCCTTCCCAGATTCCTGGTGCCTACCTTCATTAAGTTCTACTGTGTCTGAAGCACAGACCCCAAGTCCTTCTCAGACCCGTAGGAAAAGTCCCCTTTGCATTCTTCTCTACAATTCCAAGGATTTGAATAAGGCTCTCACTGCCTTTCCAGTTAGTTATTTCCCTTTCTTTTGTATCCCTCTCCTCTCATCTGCTCACTTCCTTTGAGAGCTATAGTACTCCTCCTGGTGTCGTAAGCAACTTGAAATGAAATTATCACTTTAACTGAAGCCATACCTCCAGAATAGCATGAGGCTTGAGTCCCACCACAATGACGCTTTGGGTTACTTGAAACAAACTCAAAGCCTTCTTATGATGATATACTATTTCAGCTAATCTTCCTGTCCTTTCCCTTTCCTTCTTCTCTCTTCCCATCACCTTATCTGCCCTTTTGCATGGCACTATAAAAGCCTTCACCTTGGCTCCAGTAAAGTATCCAGGACATGAGCAAAAAAAGGCAAATGTCACTTGTACTCTTCAGCTTTCCTAGCTGCAAATCATCTTTGAGTCTCTGGTAAAGGAAGAAGATTTTGTGCCCAGAGGGTGGGTGTTGGGTAGGAAAAACCCTAACAGGGGTTAGGGCCTCTGAAATCTGGGTCAGAATATGGTTATGCCTCTCTCGGAGTTGACAGAGGAGGGGGTACGCAGCTTTGGGGAAGCACTGCTGAGCATCCAGCCTTTGGACTTCCTACCTTCAGGAACTGCCAAAGCATCTTTTCGCTTTGCTGTGACACTTGCTGGATCTTGTTCTGACAGTAACCAAGGAGATCCCCTGATCCCAGGGCCTCCTGCAGCTCAGCTGACCGCATCAGGAATTCAGATTCTGTGGTAACTTGACTGATGAAGACTGGGTGCAGGCAAGGCTGAGGCACCCAGTGGGCAGGGGTGCTGGGAAGGCCAAAGGTAACCAGCTTCCCCCCGAACTGGTAAGGAGAAACGAGAAGGGTACAGGTCATGTCTTCAAGTTAAAAATTAACACCAAGTCAGGATCACAGGAAAGGCTATATATTGGTCAATCCTAGGGTAGGAAATCAACAATAAGAGAACTGCTGGGGTGGGATAGGATCAGGAACTGAGTAGCAAATGTGCCATCACACCAAAACCACCTCTGCATTTGTAGCACCATCAGCTTAAAATTTCAGCACATGATACTCATCTTCTCAGCTGTCCTGGTACCGTCGTTCTCCCAGTCTACTAAGCCAAACACCTTGGCATCCATCAGTCTGTATACCCACCACAGCCAAGCAACAATGAAGTCTTACTTTTTCTTGTTCATGCCTCTTATGCAGGTCACTCGGTCTCGTTTCTAGTGCTAGCACACCTAGAATGCTGGAATAGGTTGCTAGCCTCTAGGTTTTTTCCTCCTCCAATCCAAGCATTAGACTGACCCCCTGTACTTGTTGCTACTCAAGAGCTTGGAATGATTTCACAAGACCACAGGGGAGACCTGAAGCTCCTCTGCCTGTTGTGCACAAAATCCTCCAAAATCATGGCCAGAGCAGCCTCTGCAGGACCTCTCTCCCTGCTCATGTATGTGATCGTTCCACATTCTCCAAGTGCCCACTTCATTCCTGCTTGTGCCCTCACCCACCACAACACCTCGACGTGAGCATCCTTCTCAACAAATTAGGTACTTTATGTAAAGCAGTCAGCACAAACACAGCTTAGAAAAGATCTTTTACTCCAGCAGTTCTCCACCTTGGCTCCATATTAAAATCACCTAGGGAGCTGTTCAGAGTTGCCAGGCCGTACCCCAAACAATAAATTCAGAATCTCTGGGGAGTATGACTGGGTATCAGTATTTTTAAAATTCTTCAAGGTTATTCCATTTGCAGCGAAGGTTGACAATTCCTGTTGTATTCCCCAGCCATTCACTATTTCCCTTCCTAAGAACCCCCTCCTTAATAAGCTTCTAGGGAAAATTCTTCTACTGACTCCTATATCACAAAATCTACTTTGTGCTAAGCAAAACCACCTTAATTTGGTTTGGTGTGGTACTGGATAGTTTGACAAAGTGCTTACATATATTTTTATTTGAGGTTCATGTCAGTTCACTAACAAGCTGGGCAGGTATCATTAACCCCGTTTTACAGATAAGAACACTGAAGTACTCGGTTAAGTGACTTGCCCAAGGTCACTCCAGCTGATAAGTGACAGATCAATAAGAATTCAGGCCTCTTGACCTCAGACTCCTTTACCTCATTGCCTCCTGACTGTGTTGGTCTTACCTCCCTAATAAAACTGTTGGCTCTAAAAATAACAGCCTCTACTTTTATGCACCTGCTTTTAATTCAAACCTAATATTTAAAATATTGGGCTAGGTATTGATATATTAGGGCCCTACCACTCCTCAGACCAGCCACAAGGACATCACCTGGAACTTGTTGGAAAATTAGATCTTGAGCACTACCCAAGACCAAATGAACCAGAATTTGAATTTTAATAAGATCCCTAGATGGTTTGCATTCACATTAAGGTTTGAGAAGCACTGCTTTAGAGATAAAAATGAACAAGATGTAGTCCTTATCCTCAAGGAGTCTATTACTTAGTAGGGTCTCCAGACATGCATAAAAATAAGTTTAATACAGTTAGAATGTATTATTACAGGAATGCAAATGTGTGAGATTACAGAAGTGAGGTTAAGTTTGAACTAGGGGTAAAGACAGGTCTCATGAGGGACCCTGAAAGGCTGTAGCAGGATTCAGTGGCCTAAGAGAGAAGCTGAAGGGTGGAATACAAATGGAGGCAGCAGAGCTGGGGAGCTATTCATGGAACAGAAGGGAGTTATATTTATTTGGATCCTAGAAAACACATGAGGATAAGGTAGGAATAAAAACTGGAAAGGTACTCATACATGGGGCTCTATGTACATTTTGGGTCAAAGGTTTTGAGCCAAAGACAGGTGACAGGATGAAATCTACATTTTTTTTCTTTTCTGCTTTGTATTCTAACCCTTGCATAGCTGGACTCACTACCAATCTAGACATGTAAAGGTTGGAGAAAAATCAGGTGGAATCTCAGGCAGTTCTCTGTAACTGGGCGGTCTAAAGCAATCAATCCCTTTGATGCGGGACTGGTGCTGCAAGCAGGTGAAGGGGGAGAGAGGGAAGCTATAGTAGAAACACTCTGCTTAAGCAGTAAAGTGGAATCTGATCTGAGATACAGGTAGATGAAAAAAAAAAATCTCCTGCAGAACATAGCTCAATGCTGGGCACATGGTAGGCTTCACAAGCACTCACACACATAACCACGCACATATACACACTACACTTACAGCAAATGAAACACCTGCCGGCCTTCTCATCCACTTGGGGGCTTTTTTCAGAGGAGGTATCAGTGATGCTTGCGCCACCTGCTCGGGCACCTGCAATGGTGGGAGAGGCTGGCCTCTGCTGAAGGAAGAAGAGATCTGGGGACAAAAGAACACCTCCATCACTAGCCTGAAATGGTGACCTAACCAGGAACTCCACCTACAAACTCCATGTTGGGAGGAATCCTTGAGATACATAATTTGGCCCACCAAAGGCCAGATTCCCATATGCCAGGGGACTAATAGTGATTGTGGATTCCCATGAAGTAGGTTTTTGGAAAAAAAGAAGAGTGTGACAGAAAATGAATCTATAGAACAGAGGGAGGTAGGACAATTCATTCTTCCAAAATCATGTCCCCAGCAGGGAGGTTGAATGTCCCTGAAATGCCACAGGGAACATCCAAGAACAAAAGTCAGTCAAGGCGAAGGCCTCCTTTGTATTGTGGCAGAAAGTGACATCCTCCCAGGAAGATGGGCATTGGAGCAAAAGTACCACCCTCCCAAACCTAAGACCCTGCTCTCCCATCCTTCAATTTCCCCACTTCTTCCTAGGCCATAAGTCCTGTTCTCTCCCCACAAACAGAGACAGCCCCTTCCCTCCAGCTTTCTCCACTAAGCCCTTCAAACCTTGTCAGCCTGTCTCATCTGCTGGACTTCCCAGCTCCTACCCATCACAGAGTACAAACTGATCCAGCCGTCAAAGGAGGCAGCAGAGAATACTGGGGGGTCCCGTGGGCACCACTGTACATCAAAGCACCAGCTGCTCTGTGTGGGTAGCTTGTATACCACCTAATATAAGGGAACACACCATTAGGGAAAGCCTGACATAGGTAAAGCATCCCAGAACCTATAGTTGTCACTGGATTTCCACTACCATCTGATCTTCCATCCCAGCATGCCCACACAAGGGCCAGCTTACCTCACTGCTCCCCACGTTCCAGCAGAAAACCTGGTTGTCCTTAGCGCTACTGAGCAGCAGCTCAGCATCAGCCTGGCTCCATGACACTGACAAGATACCCCTAAAAAGGAAGGAGGAACTAGTATTTGCTGAATGTCTACTATGAGTAAGGTACTTTGTATATTTCTGATAAATCTCATCCCTACCAAATGAGCAGCCTGATTTAATTTTATAAATGGGGAAAATGAGGCTTTGAAAAATTAAGGAACTTTCAGTAGTCAAGCAGCCAGAATCCAAGTTAATTCCCAGAGCCTATGCACTATGTACTGTATCACTCAGCCTCCCATAGATCACTGCAGGATGGCCTGCTTTTTTCCCTGATTGGAGAGTAGGGACTATGAATCAGCATGAATCAGAGAAGCACTCATTGTTATGGGTGCTTTTAGCTCAGGAGCATTGTGAGGACCTAACTCTTTTAAGTCCCAAGGAGGTATAAAGGCAAAATGGCCTTTTCATTAAAAAAAACAGGCTGTGGGGCGGCCTGTTGTGCTGCAAGCCCAAGAACTCAGTGCAGAGGTAGGCTTGTACGCAGGACTGACAGGAGCCAGCGTTCTTTTATTAAGGAGAAGTCTTGGAGAGGTCAACCTTATCACCTAAAGAAATGAGCATTGTCCTCAGATGGGAGGCTAGAGACTCTCTAGGGGGCTAAACACTAGCTCCAGGACTTCTCATGACCCCATCTCCACTCCCATCTCTAGAAATTAGATGGACTCTCAGGCTCTTCACCATGACTTCTCGGTCAAAAGGAACTCCTGCTGGTTGGAGCTGCAGCTAGGACAGGGTGACTGTGTGTTCATGGGATGACTTTGAAGATAGGGAGGATGTTTGGTAGCTAAAGTGAGGCATTCATTGCTCCCTACCCTGGTCATTATGTCCCTGCCCTCCACCAAGATGTAGACGAAGTTTGAGATGCTACCTGCTATGGCTTTCCAGCACCTTCAGGGGTGAAGAAGCAAAGCGCAAGTCCCACAGCTGAATCACTGGGAGACGGTCATCTTCTGAACATAGCACCAACTGAGTGGCTATGTCTGGGTGCCAGGCCAGGCCCGAGCAGTGCATCTGTGAACAAAGCAGGCACCACAAGTAATGTATCCTGCCCCTTCTAGTTATGACCCTTCTCTGCCCAGTTGCAATGGGACCACTCCGAGGGCAGGTTTTGTGTCTCTTTTAGGTAACTGGGAACACAACAGCCATCAGGAAATAAGTGATGACGATGAATAAGGAGCATTGGAAGCCCCCATATCAACTCCTGTTTAGCTCCCTGAGCTTTCACTCTCAATAGGAAATCTGCTAGGGGCTGATTCCACACATGTAACAGCTGAGAACAGAGCCCTGGCCTGGGGAGGAGCAGCTGCCACGACTAGACATGAGAGAAGCTGCAGCCCAAGCCTGTATTTTGCTCCATGACTCACCCTGTTGCTGTGATCACTGACTTTGATGATAGGTTCATTCTTCCTGAGATCCCATACAACTGCCTTGCCGCTGGGGTGAGCAGAAGACAAAATATGTTGAACTTGCCGGTTCCAAGAGAGTGCCTTGATGTCTTCTGGGGGCTGCTGAGGCAGGATGGAGGTAGGGGGTGGAGGACAACTTGTCACCCCCCGAGCCCAAAAGACATCTGCTGTTCCACCGCATCCAATCACCCACAGAAAGCCTAAGAGTAGACACGGGGCTACCCAAACTTAGTCTCAGAGAGCTTGGAGTTGAATCTTCCAGAAAGGGTCCTATAGGGTCCTGGTATAGAAGCTGAGACAATGGCAGGCACACTTGGGTTTTACTCCTATCCCAAGGTGCTCCTGAGAGGAGAGGGTCAAGATTTTAAAATAGCCTTCAAGAAGAGAAGGAGGAAGGTGAGGAAGGGAGGGAGACAAGGGACAACTGTAATACAATGACAATTTTTTTTAATCTTTTAAAAAAATCCCCAAAGAGTGAGGCAGAAAGAAAAGCCATTGCTACCTCTAGGGCACAGGTGCTATCAAATTCATTCTTAACTTACCTCACGATACTGTAAGCACAAGCCAGAGAAAAGCCAGGAAGCAAAAGGAGGCCCAGTTATAGACTAACAGATAGGTACAGTCAGAGACAGACATACACAAACCCCCAACTGCGTGGGAGAACCAGATACAGAGACAAGGCTGACCCTCCCCACGAAAAGAACAAGGCTATATCTGGAAGTCCTACACTGGCCCCTCTGCACTGAGCCTGCTTAACCTTGCCTAAGCTATACTATAAATAGTACCCCCCCTTCCTTCTCTCAATGTCTTTCACTTTCCCTGCTCCTTCATTTTCCTTCCAGAAACTCCTAAGACAGGTAATGACTACAAGCCACCCACCCACTCCCGACCACACACACACTCTCCCCTCCCCACTGTCCCTGTGATCAGCTGGCTGGTAGCCTATTAGTCTGTGGAGCTTTATTGCCCTCCAGTGGTAAAGACTAGCATCTTCTATGCTCTAGCTGCCTTGAGAACTCAAGCAGCAGCCCCGGGAGCCTCCTCACCTGTGACTTGGATCCTGGGGTCATTGGCACACTCAGGTTATTCAAGTCCCAAATGAAGATTTCAGAATTACTGGCCGCTGAGGCCAGGAGGTTGCCCTGTATGAAGAACAGGCCTTTGGAGACCTCCATTCCAGGAAGAGAAGAGAGCAGGAGAGGGGGAAAGAGACCCATATAAGAGGCTTCCAAAGCCTCCCCCATAAGAGCCTGGGAAGGGCTCAGAGTTAGAGACTGAAGGTCCCAAGTGAATACTTCCATTCAGAGCTCTTGCTCCAGTGCTTGGCCATGGCTGACCAAATGAAATGTAGTACCTGGAAAGGATTAAAGTCAAGGGCTCTGACAGCCCCTGTGTGCTTCTGTCTCTGGGCAATCACGGGCTCCTTCCCCGAAGACAGGATGTGGGTCACATTGTATAGAGTAAGCATGCCATTGTCCCCGCCGCCTGCAATAACCCCGGAGCCTTCCAGAAGCCCACTGCCAAAGCTCCCCCAGATCAGCTTGTGAAACCTATAAAGAGGAGGAACTAGCATCAGCACCAATTCAGGTCCATATCAGTAAGCATCTATGTCAGCCTCTGCCATTCTGCAGGCATCCCCACCCCTACTAGGGTCTGCCTGTCTCCTCGTTTCCCAGATATACAATGAAGGTCTCCTCCGCCTGGTCCTGCCCTTTCTCTGAAAAAAGATCCCCTCTATGTTATACTAGAAGCTTGGAAGCCACTGCTTCAGAGTTGTGTGGAGATATTTTTTAAGTTAGTATTATATAGACTTAAATACTTCAAGTAGATTACTTCACCTAACCCTCACAACTCAAATAACAAGTAATATTTGTTGAATACTTCCTGTGTACCAGGCACTATCTTAAGTGCTTTACATGTATTAATTGATTTAATATTCAACAACCCTAAGGGGTTATTATTAATTCCCCTTTCAACTGAAGAAACTGAGGCACAGAGAAGTTGTGAAAACTTGCATATACTGCTACTAACTGTATCCCCATTTTACAGCTAGAAAATGGCAGAATCAAGGTTCAAAGTCAGAGCCATTTTATTTTAATGCCTAAGATCCATACTGTTTTCTGTTTAAAGGAAGATCCAAACTTTTCTGTACCTGACTAGCAGCACATTCCCTAGACCAAGAATTGTCCCCTCTTCCCTCTCTAACTGGGAGTGAGAAAAGACCCAAGGACCTTCCTACCCCATGTCTTTCCCATGTGGCTAGCCCACTGAAGCTGTTACATGGCTGTAATGGGTCAGCCCTAGAGACAGGGAGGCATGAAGAATAAATACACCTCTTGGAAAACACTTTTCTGGCTTTCTCAGGATGCTTCTAACAAGACACTGCCAACCTGCCAGAAGTGAAGAGCTGAGTATCAGTTCAGACTAGGTTAGCATTTGAAGCAAAACAGCAGAGCTATGATAACAGTATTGTGTTTACCAGAGGGGATGAGGAGTGGGGAGAGGATAAGGAGGGTAAAAAGGGTCAAATATATGGTGACGGAAGGAGAGTAGATTGTGGGTGGTGAGCACAAAATACACTTGAAATTTTTACATTATTAATGAATGTCATCCCAATAGAGTTTTAAAAACAAAACAAAAAACTGCAGACCTGACACAAATGGTAGCTCTAAAGCTACTGTCAGAAAGGCTATGTTTTCTAAGGTCATCTGATCTTAATAGGGCAGGACAATGTGTTCCATATTGGCTTAGATGCTGCCATGGGATCCTGGGCTAGAGGTCAGCGCTGACAGAAGGCAAGTCAACAGTACCTAGGGAAGCCCACAATAGGTCACACAAGAACCAGAGCGGGGTATGGCCAGCGGAAAACTCACATGGGAATGGCAGAAGAGGGCAGTGACCCCACAACATACAAACCAGAGTAAAAGGTACCTGAGACTTCAAGGAGGGAGAATCACCAATTGGTTTGAGAATAGGACTCAGTTACTCTAGAGTGGCTGAAATGCAGAACATAGAGTGTGACAAAATGATTTTGCTTCTGTAAGCATGTAGACAGTGAATTCCCATTGTTAGCCACTTCACTAGCGAGGGTGAAGCTGGAGCCTGAATAGGACATACTAGAAAACACCTGGGAGAGTGGGAAGACCTAGGATGAGTCAAGCAAGGACAGGGACTTGACCATTCAGTGGTCTCAAGGTGTGTTAATCACCTCTTCTCTGTAAATGGACAAGAGACAAGACATAGTTATGTGTGCGTAGAGAAAGAGAGCACTCGAGAGCACGTGAGCAAATGTGACAAAATGTTAACAACTGATGAATCTAAGTGAAAGTATATGATTGTTCATTGTACTAGTCTGCAACTTGTCTGTGTTTGAATACTTTAAAAATAAAAAGATTTTTTAAAAAAGATGGCCTTGCCTGAAAATAAAAACAAGGAGATTTAAGGGGAAGGCATAGAAAGAAGAGTTTCTATGGGAAGCTGGGAATTTTCAAAACATAAGAATACAGGAGGAATTCTCTGCTAAAGAGGTATCCAGGATAATGTTGGCAACAATGGACACCATAGGACATCACAGAAGGATGGGTGGCACCTAAGTACAGGTTCTTTGATTCTTGTGAAGCAAATTTCCAGAGACAGAACCTCAGAACCAAATTTCTGGCATGACCCTCCAGGTAATTCTCACAAGCAGCTAGGGCTGAGAACCACTGTACTCGATACATCCAACTGCATACCAGTTTACAATAATGGGGGAAGATGTCGAACTTCATAAAGAGAGAACCAACCCTAACAACCGGCTCATGACTAGGCTTCTGGTGAAAGGCAAACAACAGGCTGGAAACTAATCAAGGTCTGTCCAAGAAGTATTCGGCCATGTAATATGAAAAATAGAGACATTTATTGAGGAAGAGACAAGGTACAAGAAACATTGTACATGGGACAGTAACATCTCAGTCGCCTTCAAAGTAGGCACCTTGGGACCTCACACAGTTCTCCCAGCATCTCTTCCATTGTTCAACACACTGCAAAATCCTTAGCTGGAATCATCATCAGCTTCCCCATTGTTATTTTCTTGAATCTCACAGACGATGTGAAATCTCTTCCCTTTCAAAGGTGATTTTCGTTTTGGGAAAAGCCAGAAGTCACAGGGTGCCAAATCTGGGCTGTAGGGGGCCTCAGTCACCTGGGTGATTTGATGTTTCGTCAAAAAACTCTGTACAAGATGCAATGCATGAGCAGGCATGTTGTCATGATGAAGTTTGCCAATCACCAGTTGCCCATAGCTGCAGCTGTTTTTGTCATATTGCATCTATGAACTGATGAAGAACATCGAGGTAATAATATTCCTTATTAATTGTTTGGCTTGGAGGGGCACACTTGTGATGGACAATACCCTCCCAATCAAAAAACACAGTTAACATGGTCTTCTTCTTGCTGTGACTTTGCTACACCTTCTTCAGGCATGGAGAACCAGGCAACTTCCACTGGGACAACTGGGCCTTCATTTCTGGATCATAGCTGTAAATCCACTATTCGTCTCTTATGACCTTCTTGAGGAAATCTGGTTCATTGGTAGCAGTTTGAATCAAGTCATTAGCAACTGCAGCATGATGTTCCCTCTGCTCTGGAAGCAGAAGTCACGAAATGCACTTTGCCAAGACGTTTCATGCCAAGATCTTGCATTAAAATCTTGGACACAGTAGCTTCTAGAATCCCCAGATCAGCCTCTAGTTCTCGCACTGTCAGTTGCCAATCTTTGTTGATTGCAGCCCATACACATTCAACATTCTCAGGTGTTCTGTATGCCACAGGCCTTCTAGAATGTGGATCACTTTAACAGATTCTCAACCACCTTTGAAGTGTTTGTGCCACACTTTTATTTGCACTCCACTCATTGCATCACCCTCCAAAGCCTTCTGATTCATCCAAATAGTCTCTGCGGAGGAATGTTCAAGCTTAACACAAAATCTGATGCAGATTCGTTGCTCTACTTGCTTAATCATTTGAATGTGACAGGCACACAGTACACATGCTCACTCAACAGAGTCTACCGCCCTCACTAATACAGTAGAAGTCGTCATTGTTTACGCATGTGCATTCCAGTCCATTCCTCTTGGCTGCCAGGTTATGTAGACGTCACACAAACCATTCTCATTATCTTAACAATGGCTGGACTTTTTCTGGACCAACCTTGTATAATAATGTAGGTCAACTCTAACTGAAAAATGTTAAAAATGATTAAAAAGAAAAAGGCTGAAGAGAATAAACCAAAGCCTGTGAGATCAGAACATCATACTAGCTAAGCTCATCTGAGGCCAAGCTTTAGATACCTTATGGTTAGGAATATCTGCTGTATAAATACATGCTTCCATAATTTACGTACTTCTTCATTTTGGATTTTGCTTTTATTTGCTTAGAAAGATTCCTTTTGAAAAATCCCAGCCTTGTGTTAGTGAGCTAAAGTGAAAATAAGTTTGTCCACATCCAGTCCAAAATAGCTGAGGAACTCTAAAGTTTCTTTAAAAGTCACAGGGAGCTGTGAAGGCAGTGCTCCAAGTGAGAGAATGAAAAGTGAGGTGGAGCAATGGTTGTTTCAGAGAAGAACTACTTTTCTGGATGCACAGTACACGCCAGGCTATTAAGTGCCTACTATAAAAGGGGTGGATCCAAAAACCCTGGAATTTATTTATAAAAAAATTCATTTATTCTCACATGTTTAAACTTCAGTCACCTTCAAAGTACTCTCCATCTGATGCAATATTCCTATCGAGACTTTTTTCCACTGCTCAAAACAGTTTTTGAACTCATTGATTTTGATGCCTTTTAGTGCTTCTGCTGTTTTTTGTCTCACCTCTTCCCCACTGGTCAAACACTTCCCTCAGAGGAAATTTTTCACCCCAGGAAACAAAACCAAACCAAAAAAGTCACTGAGGCAAGATCAGGTAAATAGGGAGGGTGGGGCATGGGGTCATGCCATTTTTGGTTAAACACTACTGAACACTCACAGTGGTGTGGGCGAGTGTGCTTGTAAATCACCCATCAAGAAATGGACAAACTTACTGAAAGAGTCTTCAAAAAAAAATTCACTGAAGCCAAACACAGCCTCTCACACCACCACCAGCTAGTACACTGGTACAGATGGGTTCCTAGAACACTCACCTAGTGGGGGAAGCCTGTACTACAAGGGGCCTGCCCTCCAGAAGATAATTCTGGGTTTTGGGTGGGGACCCCCTTTGTATATCCTCAATTACAGCAGAAAAAACAGGGCCACAGAAGTTAAATAATGTGCCTAACAGGAGAGTAGATGGAAAAACTGGGATTTGAACCCAGGTCTGTCCAACAGCAAAGCGCATGCTCTCTCTATTCAGTGATCTTCTTGTCTGTTAGAAAGAAGGCAAGTCTTAGAAACAGGAAAACTAAGAGAAGTATACAAAGTGATCTTTTTATGCTTGGTGTTGTCTCTCACACAAGCACCAAGAGAGGTGAAAGTGCTCCCAAAGAAAATAGAACGAAGATAAAAGTACTAGAGAATAGATCGCCTACTTTCTCCATGTAACTAGAGGATGGGTCCTACAGAGGTTACAGTGGCCACCCAGAGATCTAGAACCTCAGTGTAAACAGAGGTGGAGAACAGATCACACAGAGGCCTCTGACATCATTCAGCCACAGCAGCTATGAATTATTCTCCCAGAAACCTTTCTTCTTGAGTGAGATTCATCTAACAAGTCAAACATCACTTGCTTCAGTGCACATGCTAATCCATATTGATTCTGATTGCATCCAGTGACATTTATTCATGCATTCTCTTGTCTATTTATAGCTTGAGGCTGTCCCTGACCTACCTCCATAGCAGTATTTGAGAACATTTCTCTTCAGGCAGGTATTTCTAAATTACTATTTCTGTGAGGCATCACGGATTGAGAGGAAGGAGATTTCCAGGATTCAAATGTGGTTGAGGCATGGGTCTGGAGAAATAGGCAAGCAAAGGAAAGGGAAGATTTTGAAAAGTGTATGTTTAGTTAATAATGAAGAGACACAAAGAATAGTTTTAAAACAATGAATAAAGGGGAAAAGAAAGGAGACTAAGCTAGAAGAAGAAAGAAACTAAGACCTAAATTTCAAGCTCAGCAGGTTCTTAGAAGTCATCTTGTAAAGCGTCTTCTTTATATATGTGTGGAAACCTGAGACCACTGACAGAACTCAATTTGCCCACAGTCACAAAGCTTTCATCAAGGCTGCAACTCAACACAACTGTGCTTTCCACTAAGTCATGCAGATGACATAAAAGAAGAGACAGAGAGAAGCATAAAGCAAAGGATGGGTAGCCCCCTATCTACTCTAATCATCTTGGTCAATAGCTTGTGATACTAACTTTGAGTAAGTGAACTAATGTAGGTTGAAACAGGAAGAAGTGGGCATGTTAGACCCTAGAGTGTCTAAGATGATTTCTTCAGAAAGGACCCTATAGGACTGTACAAATGTAATCTGTTGGTCTTTGGAAATGAGAACCAATCTTTAGACACAATTATAGAGGTAGAAAAAAAGGTAAAGATGAAATGCTATCAACAGTATTAACTGTACTATTTATTTCGGTCACAGCCCACAAATCCCTTCAGGGTGGAGCAGGGTATGAGATGAAGTTCATGACTCTCACTTTCAGTACCAACATTTGAAAAAGGGTCCTTCAACCCAGGTGGCTACAAAACAAACAGATCTCCCTTCAAAAGCTTTTAGATTAGCTGAAGATTAACTACAAATAATGGAAGTGGTGGACAGAATGCTTAGTTTGGTAACCCAGAAGTTTCCTATATCAATTATTCATTCAACAAATATTTATTAAGCACCTAATACCAAGCACTGTTCTAGGTGCTAGAGAATAAAACAAAGAAAAAATTCTCTGCCCACGTGGATCTTAGGATTCAATTTCAAGGTTTCTTATGCAATTATTTGCCTCCTTTTTAGGGCCTCCAGGCCTAAGGAGCCACTACTGTGCTAAAACTTCTGCTTGGCTGGTCAAGAATAAGACCCCTTGCCCACTGCCCCTTTTCCTACCTCCAGAAGTATAAACATTCTTGAATTAGTCCACTCCTGTGAGGGGCCCTTTCTGAAATGCTTGCTTAGAGGATAAGAATATCTCATCACTATTGGTAACCTCTCCAGTGCTTGCTCTTCAAAAGGTACAAGTACTAGAAATACAAGATATGTAAAAAACTGCAAAATGTGGGTTCTGTCATAAAGTGACACAAGGGCTCAAGAAGAAGAGAGCAATAACTAACCTTCATTATTAGATTAAACCATGAAACAAAGAAGAGGGTACTTCTTTCTAAAAATCTTAACTAATCTCTCAGATTCACCCAAAAATTCACAAAAGAATGGAATGCTGTATTCTAAACTGGGGTGGGCAAGATAATTCTCTGGGCTGTAAGAAAAAGACAAATTTTTAATCTAAAAATTATATAAATTGCACTTTGTTAATAGTACAATAAATGTATATTATTTACACAGAATATATAACTTGAGTATAGTGAATATTCACATTTTTCCAATGGTACAAAAATTTGGAGACCACTGCCTCAGGCAGTAAGCTTCTTTACAAAACCTATAAAAGAGCAGCTGAATAATGGAAAGAAGGTAGGCTTTGGAGTTAAGACAGGTGGAGACTTAAATCCTAGTTTTGGTTCCCTCCTATGTGAAATGGGAAAAATGTTAATTATTACTTAGGCTCATTTTGAGGAACAAATAAGATATACAGAGCCCTTAGCATAGTGCCTGGCATGTATACATGAGCTCAGTGAATGCAAGTAAATGAATACCAGTCCTGTAAGCCTGCCAGAGCCATGAATCCATGAGTACCCAATTGGTCCCTGAAAGCAGTAAGGAGAGGATCATTTGTTCTCCTCCCTTTGGCAGAAGACGGGATGCTGTGTAAGGTTTTTATCTTCACGAGAGCCAAGGAGGAAAGAGGTCAACATCTCTGGGTTCAGAGAGTGATCAGGTACTCCTGGGTCCAGGCTTGTGTGAGGCATCTCTATCACATGATTCTGCCTAACACTGCTGCTGCTGACCAGAAGGAGTGGCTGCTTTTAAAATCATTTTGCAAAATAAACCCCGAGTTAACTTCTCTCTAACTTGATGAAGATCCTTCTTCCCTCACTTGTCTCCTCATGAGCCCTGAGAAGCATACGCTCTTCCCAGGATTCCCCATCAGGGTCTATATCAGGATCTGCCCTGCATACCCACCAGCACTACAGACATAGTACCTGCTTGAGGCAGAAAGGATTCCCTTGCGTTTCAAGTCCAAGGAAGGGTCCCTGAAATCAACCTCAAAGATTTCCAATGTGCCATTTGTGCTAAAGGAGGCATCTAGCTGCTGGGCAGATGTTCCTAGGCATAAGAAAAGTCAGGAAAAGGCAGCGAATGAGCAGCAAAATATGCATGGATTTGAGGTATAAGTGGTTAGGGAGTGGAGAGGAGAAGAAACAAGAAAAGATTGAGTATACCTTTTTTCAAATGGTAACTGCAAAGAAAGACTTTTTCAAATGGTAACTGCAAAGAAAGCATGAGGTGCCTAGCCTTGAGCCACAGACGAAGGCTGCTCCCAGGCACCAAAAACACCTAATATCCCCTTGCTTATGTTGTGAGCCAACCCCATGACTCTAAAGCATCCTCTGATGCGCAATAAGGAATTCTGCATACTAAGTTTCCCTGTGGCTCCTAGTCCACAGTATCATCATACCTGTGGCCAGATATACAGGGTACTGGCTGGCTGGACTCCACACTTGGACAGCTTGCCTCTCAAGTTCCTTCAGTTTCATGGTCTGACCTGTAGGTGGCAGAAAACTGACATGGCCCTCAGCTCACTGAAAATAGAAACCAGCAAGTTTAAGGACCAGATCCAGGGAGTACCTGTGGACACAAAATCTTGTTACTTTCTCTCCGTCATGAGATGGGGCACCTCAGAGCAATGCAGAATGAAAAACACATGATCATCTGCGCATATATAAAGCCAGTTCAATTATCCAATTACTGAAATATAATGCTTTAAATCCAAAAAAATAATCAACCACACTGGTTTTCACGGTCCCCATGGTGATGATAACCATCAAACCAGATAATCTCTCAGTGACCTTAACAATCCCTTTGGCTTTAAATACCATCCAAATGCTGATGACTCTCAAGTTTATATCACCAATACAAATCTCTCCTCTGAGCTCCAAGTTTTTATATATAACTACTAATCAAATATTTCCACTTGTATATAGATGCTACCTAAAAGTTAGTCTGTCTAAAATGGAATTCTCTACTCTACATCATCTCCCTCAAATGTGTTCTTCTCTAGTATTCTTCATCTCAGTAAATGGTACCACTATACACCCAATTGCTCAAACCAGAAACCTGAAAACCACCCTTGATTCTCTCCTTTTCCCTTATTCCCTTCTAATCCAGCATTAAGTCTTCCTAATTTTACTTTCAAAATGTACCTTAATCTGTCTACTTTTCTCCCTCTCCACCACCACCACTCTATTTGATGATATGATCATCTCTCACCTGGATTACTTCAATAATCTTCCTAATGGTCACATCTCTGCTGCTCATACCATCACCCAATTCTTTCTCTACATAGCAGCAGGAGTGAACTTTTAAAATCAGAAATAGGATTTTGGCATGCCATGCTTAAAATCTTTCAATGGCTTCTATCACACTCAGAATAAAATTCAAACCCCTTATTACGACCCTGCTCAAAGGCTCCTGCCTACCACTTCAACTTCATCTCTTGCTACTTTCCCCCTTATTCATTGTGCTCCCCCTGCATTAGCCTTTGTGCATTTCCTGGCTTCTCCCCACCTTAGAGCTTTTGCAAATTCTTTTTTTTTATACTTGGAATGCTCTTCCTTTCATTCTCTGCATGACTGGCTCCTTATCACATCTTTCTGGGCTCAGCTTCTCATCTCCTTAGAGAGGTAAGCCACCCAATCAAAAACAGCGTCAATTTTTTTCTTCTTAGCAATTTATAATCATACATTTATTTACATTTACACTGGTGGTCTCCTTCACTAAGTTAACTGCATGAGAGCTAGCACTGTGTCTGCTTTGTTCATCGTGTTATAACCAGTGCCAGAACAATGTTTGATACAAAGTAAGTGCTTGATAATATTTGGTGAATGAATGCCGACAACCATTTTAACTCTGTGGTTTCCAATCCAATTCTAATGCACACTCAAGGTACCATCCCAATGAGCTCATACAGCATCAGAAAAGGAGGAGGGGAAAAGGTAACATAGTTTGTGGGAAGAAACTTGGGACCTACTGCAACTTGCTTTAGCAAGCCAGCCAGATTACTCTTAATTTACAAAAACAGAAAGTACATAGTTTACTTAATCTCTAATGTACCTTCCAGCTTGAAAAAAGTTTTAAGAATGACGATGTAGCCAAGAGGCCTCTGAGCGCTTGGGGCTGTATCAGTAATCTTCTGACACACTCCCTACACATCATACAGTTACCAGTGCCACCTGCTGGTCAAAACCATTTTCACGTTTCTGGGGAAAGATCCCTTAAGAAAAGTAGCAGTTGCTTAACACTGTGCTCTTGACATGCAATACTCATTAAATTCTCACTATGGTTCTATGTGGTAAGCACTATTTTATCCCCATTTTACAAAGAAGAAAACTAAATAGGTCAAGATGTGAACACTTATGAGCCCCCAGAGACCAGTGCTTTTAAATCATTATATTAGCTTAAACTAAACTCCATGAAGTGTTTAAATCCCGACAGTCTAGAAATTGGGAAAATAGGCTTTTTATCTACTTTGTTTAGAGACATCTGCTCACAAAAAAGGCCTTCGCTGGGGTCAGACTGGCCGGGGGGCGGGGAATTGAAGGGGCATTGAAGGTGGGAGAGCTATGACCTTTCAATCAAGAGCTGAACAGACTATTACAGTGATGTGGAGCGGTCAGGAGAGCTTCTCTCCGGCCTTCCCCAGAGCGCGGCGCGCGGGGGATCAATAATGACCGTCCTCTCCCCCCAGCCACTATGCAGAGACACAGAGCGGGCCTCTGGGCCAGGGCGGATGGGAAGGTGCGAGGGCGGCGCTAAAGAGGGCCCGGGCGCGGCAGGTGGAGCCGAATCCCACGTGAGGGAGGGCGCGGTAGGGGCCGGGCGAGGCACTCTGGCCGAAGCCGGGGTGGGCCGGGGTCTCCGCAGAGGGCGTGCACCCCCGGCGTTCTCCCCGTGGGAGCGGCGCGCCGTGTCCCCGGCTCGGTCTCTGCTCTCAGGGGCCGCAGACCGGCGCGGAAAACCAACCTGCTCAGGTCAGGGAGCGCTCAGGTCAGGGAGCGCTCAGGTCAGGGGTCAGGCGCAGCGAGCCGGCGCCGGTCTTCTCAGAGGGCTTCGGGGCTCGGCGGGGCGCTGTGGACGGCGGCTCTGGAGGGCCAAAAGTAGTCCTGGCCCGCAGGGCCTCGCAGCCCGCGCGCGCCGCGGAGCTGGGAGCGGAGAACCGGACCGGGCCGTCCCGCGGGGAAAATGTAGTAGGACCGTACCTTTTAATAGGCCTCCCTCACCTGTCCTGTGATTGCGCAGATCTGCCGCTGTGGGTCAGACCTACCACCAGGAAATTCTGGTTTAATTCAATTTGAGCTAGGGTCCGGAGCCAGCCTCTGAAAATGGGAAATACGAATTCATTACCTACTTGTTGAAGCGGAGAAGAGCCGACCCCATCTCCCGGAGCTCTCAGTAGAACCCTAATTGAAAAAAGCAATTGAGGCCAAAATAGCTGTGACACACTGTAGTCCAGCAACTGGGGCCCAATACTATTGATTGAACTAACTAAAGGCTATAGATGTGCGAAGGGCAAGGTACTGTAGACCAGGAGCTTCCTGGAAGGTCTCGGGAACATGAGACAGGTGTTATACCTTGGAGCTGCAAGATAGGTAATGTCTCGGCAAAGAGGAAGGAGCCCAACCCGCTAATAGTCTCCCTGCCATTTCCCATTCCATGAATGAGAGGCGATAGTTGGGGGAGGGGGCTGGTTAGATTGTGAAATACGAATTCAATGCAGATAACTGGGCGTTACTGAAAATTATAGGTACGGATGCAATAAGACATAGATTGAATTTTGAGGCTAGTAATATGGATCTACTCGAGGAGAGAAGAAAGGACTCAAGTTAGGAAATAGAGCCCAGGTATCAGTGATGAAAGCCTGGATCAATACAGTGGCAATTTTTATAAAGGAAAATTGGACAGGCTTTTGTGACTGATAAAGTAGTTGAGGGGGAGATGAAAAGGTCATATATATCTTATGTTGAGGGCATTTCCAAATAAAAATGTCCTGTAGGCAGCTGAAGATCTTACATGTTATTTGATTCAGTACTTCCATTTAATGCATTAATTTTACCATATTCCTGCCTGAAATCCTCCAAGATGGTGAGCGAGTTTTTATTTTTTTAAGATTTTACTTTTAGAGAGAGGGGAAGGGATAAAAGGAAACATCAATCGGTTGTCTCTCATGTGCACCCCAACCTGACAGGGACCGAACCCACAAGCCGGGCATGTGCCCCAACAGAGAATCAAACTGTCAACCCCTCACTATGTGGGATGATACCCAACCAACTGGGCCATACCAGTCAGCACGCCGGTTACCTTGACAGCCCCCCAAGTCATTTTAATACAACCCTAGATTTCCTTTTATGTGGACAGTCCAAATCAAAACAGAAGACAATTTAGGGCATTGTCTGTGCCTGCCCACTCCATGTACTAAGTACTCCCTAAGTATTTCTTGAACTTCTTAGCCCCACAACAGTGGATGAGACCTGAGGAAAAATAAACACAGTTGACAACTGAACCTTAGGCAATACCTCAAATTAGGGAATGAGGCAGAAGTGTCACTGATGAAGTGCTCTGAAAGAGATTTGAACCAAAGGCATAAAGTCAGTCTCAAGCAAGACATTTTTTAGAGTGTACTCTTCTCTCAATTCACACGTCTTATAAATTCTTTTCACCTTGTTTTTTAACTGCCAGTCTCCTCTTCTAGGTAACTACTTGAAGGCAGTTTTGTCTTGTTCAACTGTATACCCCCAGGGCCTATCAGTGTCTGATAAATATGAAGCACACAGATGTTTGTTAAATGATTACCAAATGCTCTAAGGACAGAGAATGAAGACATAGTGGAGAGTTTCAAATAGACGTATTTCAGTAGAAGTACCTAGTCCCTGATGTCATAAAAGTCACTGCCTGGACACCACTAAAGGACCCCTTATCTAACTTGGACTTATTTTTATACGTCTGTGGAAAGTATGCTTTTTTTATGGGTTTTTTAAGCAATATAATTGTAATTTAAGAAAATGTCCCCAAATGGAAGGAAAGAGCAGAAGTTGGTTCACTTCAAACCAGATGTATTAAGATAGACTCTCAAAAACATGGTTTTTGTCTAAGGCTATACAGTAGCTTGGATGAATCATTAAGGCAATGAAAGCCATAGGTTCAGTAATAATGCACTGAACTGTCCCCTAATTCACAAATATAGGAAATGTTAGCTTATAAGAAGCTAAAATTCAGAAGTTGCTTTGGAGTAACATATTTATACAAAGAAAATTAGAGGAAGTCAGAGCCCCAGGCCAGTCCAAAAACACCTATTTATTCTATAATATACTCACAACATGTTAGAGTATAATGCTTTGTTAGCTAACTACTATTATTAAAAAGGTTTTTATGGGGAATAACTGTTGTTCCAACTTGGGAAGTCAGGAACATATCTTCCTTTTTCCTCAACCCTGTAAATGAGAAAAGGAACTACCCTAAGCACCTGTAGAAACGGAACCCTCAGCTACTTTCACAGTCACAGCAGAGTTAACAAATTAACATCTTCTGTGTTTAACTCCCCCTATTCAGCCCTCCTTCCAATCCTGGTGAGGGAGGATAGGTGCACAGACAGAAGGCAGAAAAAAGAGCAAAGGATGAAGTTCCTCGCAGCAGTCACTATTCCTGGGGAAATGAGACACAGATACCACAGCACTATGTTTTATTATGGATTTCATTTAGGTTAAATCTCTAGGAATGAGGGAGTCAGTCAGGAGGCATAAAGTCCAGGAAGTCTTCTCAGATTTCATAGTGAACCACCGGCTCAGGCTCTTTGTTGGGATCGCCACCTCGTTCCAGGTACAGATTATTATAAGGATACTGTTTTGGCCCCTAAGGAAAAAACACAGGTCAGCAAGAACAACATACAACCAGCCAATGCCTGGCTACATCCCATTCTGAGTTTAATAGTCACGCACAGTAAACAGTATGCTTTAGCCTCTGGTCAGACCCAGCGGGGCTTGAATGGCAGATGAGCACTCTTCTTCCCTGCTCAGCCCAAGGCAGAGAGAAAGCCTCAATGGTAAGAGAAGTGGTACCTACACTGTGTCTGTGTGTGTGTGCGCGCGCGCGCAAGGCGGGGGGGGGGGCGTGAGAGAGAGAGAGAGAGAGAGAGAGAGAGAGAGAGAGAACCCACTCGCCACAGAGAGCTTTCTGAGAGAGAGAGAGAAAAAATGAGGAAGAGCACCAGGGAGAGCTTTCTAAATGAGACGATGCATCCATCCATTCCACTCTCTCTCGGGGTCGAGACAGACTCAATCTCCTTTAAGTCACTCAGCCTCTAATGGTTCCACCACTAAAGTGGCCTAGCAAATGAGGCGTGCAGGAGCAGCAGTGGGGGAAAGCACAGAAGAGACACGGCTGGGACGTGCTTTAGGGGCTGCTGGCTTTACCAACAAACAGCTGTCAGAGAACACAGCTCAAGGGGAGGAGAAAGGGTGATGTGCTTACAGAACTGAAAAATGGAAGAGCCACACTGTGTTTCTTGCTCTCCTGAAGTGAAGTTAGTGCTCACACCAGCCCTATGTGCACTCTCTAGCCCGGGGCCCCTGGGGCTTGGTAGGAAGGCTCGTGTCAGTGCACACAGACATACCAGCTACCATCAGGACATTGATTATCTCTGCAGAGGTAGCACTGAGCAGCCAACTGCAAACACAGCAGCATCCCTGCCTTCAGTTCCTTTCCTTACAATCTATCCTGTAGATTACTCCCAGATTAATCTTTCTAAAAACCTAGCTTTCATCATGCCATTCTTCTGTTCAAAAACCCAACATGGCTCCTGGCTGCCTAAAGGCAGGCCAAGTCATCACTATATCCCCAACCCGTAGTATGGGCTGTACCTGGTACACAGCAGGGCTTCAAAAATATTTGTTGAAGTACTATGTTACTATACCATCAAGTCCAAATCCCTTAGCAATGCAGTAAAAGCTGTCCAACCTAACTGATCAGCTCACCTCACAATAATTTTTAACATAACAACTTCCATACCTAATATTCCAGGACATCAGAATTACCTGCAAAGTTGTTAAGTATTGATTCTAGCATCCCACTTGGGGCTACTGAATTAGGTTCTCCAGGAAGTGGAGCAGCTCTCCAGGTAACCAATGCAGCTAGTTATCTAGTAATTATTTTATGTTTGTTCCACTCCAGCTAACTCACTCTCCTTTCCCTTCCTTCATTCTGTTTTTCTCTTGCCCCAAATGTTCTCTGCAACTTCTCCCCATGACCTAAAGTATATTAATTTTCAGCATATAGTTTAACCCTTCTCCTTAACAGCACTTCATATCCCTTAGCACCTATATACACAAAAACTATGCCAAATTCCTATCTATTTGTTCAAATGTTGCTCATTGTGTCATATATCTAAATTTTCTTTGTATTCAAATTCAACCTCCTTAAAGCTAGACAGTATTTTTTCTACATCTTTTACATTCCCCAAAATATAACTGCCTATGCTTGTAGTAAATTTTTAATTGCTTCCAATATCCCTTCAGAGGTGCCCTTCACACCTCCAAAAAGGATAAGGATTCAACTCTAGATTCCATGACTCTTACCTTGAAAGATCACTTGATGAAACACAATTGTTAAGTACGGTCCCCAAGTGGCTACTCTTGAGACCAACTGGCTTCCACATTCTCATTCCTCAGAATCCTAAACTGTTCTTTCTCATTCATACTGACCCAAGATGCAGGCATGGAGCAGTGTGCTCTGGTACTTAACACCAGGCCAATGTGAACGCCCTCTACAGGCCTTACCACGAAACCAAGCTTAGTATTGGCTGGATCCCTACTGCAGAGACTTCATTCCCTCAGGAAACAGGGCTAAGTAAATGTGCCTAAGGAAGCACTTCTCAGATACTCACCACAGGCTGGTAGGAGGGATACACATCCCCGACCCAAAACATGAGCAGCATGAAGGCCACGAAGCCGAAGAGGTGCTTACACATGACATTCCAAGAAACAGGCGTGGGGGACGTGTCCACACGGTTTCTGATATACATATCTAGGTCCCAGTGAAGCTAGGGCAGAAAGGCAGGTAACTGTCACATACTGCTCTTCCTGCAAAAGGCGGGCAGTCCAGAGTGATCAGAGTCTGCTACAGGCCTTGACAAAGGCATTCTACTGCCCCAGGCAATAAGCTGAGAGCCAAGTTTGAGATACTCTGGCTCACAGGAATAGATGCTAGTTTATGGCTAGGTTCTGCTGACAAGAGACAGCTCAATCATTGAAGTTTACAACTTTTACAATACAGAGCTTGTTAATTCCCAGAAGTCCCATTCTACATGCCACACATGGAACCTCAGATCTCAGATCAATGGATTTTGCTTCCTCGGGCAGAAAACCTTAGTGTTACTTGGGCAGAGAAGTACTATTTGAGCTAAAGAAAGAATCCCCAGGAATACATTAGGGAAAAGAAAGGTTAAATGGATTAGGGTTCTCTCACCGGTTCACCCCAGTTCAATCTCAGGTCTGGGTGGTCCCAGTCATACCATGGATCCCTCTCGTGCTGTGAGCGGTCAGGGAGCTTTGGGTAGTCGCCATACCTGAGAGACAGCAAGAACTTCTGGAAGGGGCTCTGAGCAGTGTCTCTCGGACAATTCAGAGTCTCCAGCTCAAAGATAAGAAACCCAACTAACTGCCTCACCTAAAGACAGAGGAGCTGACTTTCAAATCCAAGATCTCAATTTCTAGTCACTAAGCATAGAACTAACCGTAGAAGTCCAAACTGTAATTAAAAGTTCAAGTCAAACTCTGAAACATTATAACATCATTAGCTCTTCTTACCTTCTTTGAAAAAAAAAGAAAAGTCACTATGTTAGGCTTGGGAGGGCATTTAGTTACCCATCACTCTAATTTACTCATTAGACAGAAAATGAAACTGAAGGTTAGGGTCTGAACCCAAGGTCACCCAGCTAATTGGAATAAAAGTAAAAAGGGTACAGATCTCTTGCTAAGTTGGATTTTCCCCAACAAATCCAGGTTCAACTTATACAGAAGGCTACCAAAGCTGCTCTTGTCCACATCACAATAAAAGACATAGGAAATGATGACAACTAGACATGTATCACAGAAAGTGACTGGGAAATAAGATGAATAGGACTTGCTGAAACCACAATTGAAAGAGTGATGCTAAGACAGAAAATGAGAATGCTGGTAATCAGTTCAGACAATTAACCATAGAGATGTTATGTAGCTATGGGGGCGAGGGGATGGGGGAGTAACATCACTTGGAGTAAGGGAGTTGACATTAATCGGCTTTACAGTTACTAGGATTTCCACAGCCCCAACAGCAATGATATTTTTAAAGAGAGAGACATACACAAATATAGAGTACTCCATCTACAAATAAGGTTCTCATGACAGCAGTCCAGTTCCAGCCTGGTCACGCGCCTGGACGACAGCACCTGAGCCCAGCAGATGCTCAAGCCAAATGAAACCTTGAGCACTGGATAGAGCCAAGTAAGGTTCCTGCTATTCAGAGGTCCTCAAGGGAGCTATTAAAACCTCGCTTCCTCATTTGAGGAAACAGCTCGAGCCAAGGAGAAAATTGAAGTCCTCTCGGCTGCAGCTGCTCACTCACCCCCTCCCACTTCCCTTCTACCGAGAAAAGCACCTACACCATTGATTCTGAGGGGTCACGGGAAGGTTGGGGGTGGTGGTCAGAGCCGAGCCACCAACCCAGCAGCCTTCTCCCATCACTACCCAAGTGCCGACAGACCCACTCTCTCTCACCCCATGCCATCATCCGGGTACGGCTCGTAGTCTTCCACCCGCATATTATACTTCTTGGCGGCAGCAGCCCTTTCTTCTGGGGTCTTGGGATAGGGCCCCGGGAGCATGTCCTTGGTGATGTGGGAGGCTGGAGGGCAGACGAGGGCAAGTGAGAAGGCACCCAATTCTGTCTGACGCCCCGAAGGTTTCAAGCTGCAGTGGCTGCGGAGGCTGGAGCCCGAGACGTCCAGGTACCAGCGAGACCCCGCATCCGCTTTTCTAATACACAAACTACGCCTCCGCCCCCAGCCCGGACACGGCCGCCGAGGTATCCACGATACCCATCAACCCCGCGACACACCAACCCTCAGGCATCCCCTTTCCACACTGAGGCCTCGCCCGTTCTCGCGGACCTGTCCGTGCACCCGGCGGCACCAGGTTCCGAGCTGCCCTTTGCAGCCATCGGACTCCTACGACCCCCGCCCTGGCCGCCGCCATCTTGACCTTCTTCCCGTTTCACTTTGCACATGCGTAAAGGGCTCTTACGGCGGCTGAGCCGGGCCAAACGCGACCGAGAAAGTAGGGAATGAGGAAAGGTGTTAGGGGTTCAACAGGGTGTTGGGAAGCCAGAGAGGCAAGATGTACAAATGGATAGAAGCAGAGAGGAAAGCTGGAAGAGAAAACCAAGCAGGTCACTGCTTTGATATTTCAGATTGTTGTGTCTCTTTTTCTCCCTCCGTTAGACCCATCCAAGGATAATGAGGACTCAGAACCTAAGCATCTACTGTGGACAGCTGACCCACCTCCCCCAGGAGCAGTACAAGTAAAGTGAGCCTGTGTTAATCTCTGATTGCTTGCTTTTTTCTTTTCCTTTACTGACACTTGCTCCATTCATCCCAGACGTGATCATTCTTCAAATGCAGCCCTTGGTCTTGCATGTTTTTGTTCTGTTTTCCAAATTGGTTGATTCCTTTCACTGAGTTGCACGGTGGAACAGAGAAATCCGCCTGGAATTGGCTCCTCGTTTTCAGTCCGTGTTTACGTACGAATGTTCCAGTCACCTCAACCCAGCAAAAGCAAACCAATACTATCACCCGAGGCAGCTTTTCCGAGCCCGCATAAAGCCCCAGATTTGCCAGGACCTGGATAAATACATTTCAAACCGGATCACAACTAACAAACACTAGCTTAAAAGAAGAATGGGGAACATTATTATGTTTACTTATGAATGCGTTTTCATTTTATTTACAAAAGTGGAATTTGCATAGTTTGCACAGTATAAATATGCACATATTTCCAGGAACTTTTAGGGTGATCACTGTTTTGGCACAGATTCCTGTATTTTAGGCATTCTCAAATATATATCAGAGCAATAAAAACTGATATATAGTATTTGGTATATAAATTTTGGGGAGGACTACATCACAGCAACAGGCCCTTTTCTAAATGAGCATCATTAGTTGATATTGAGGATAATTGGACACTACCCATATTCAATTAGTAGGAAGCCCTGATATAGTTTGGGTTAAAAAACAGCTGTTTTATTTATTTATTTATTTATTTATTTATTTATTTATGTTAAGAAATAATTTACATACCATAAAATTCACCACTTTAAAGTGTATAATTATTTTTAGTATATTTACAAAGTTGTACAATTACCACGATTAATTTTTAAAAATTTTTATCACCTCTCCCTGAAAAAAAACCCATACCCATTAGCATATTTCTTCTACCCCTACCCTCTGGCATCCACCAGTCTACTTTCTGTGTCTATGGATTTGCCTATTCTGGACATTTTACATAAACAGAAACACTTTTAACGTTTTCAAGGTTTGTCATGTTGTAGCATGTGTCAGTTCTTTATTTCTTCTTATGACTAATATTTCATTATATAGGTATATAACATTTTGTTTATACATTCAGTTGATGGTCAGTTGGATTATTTCTACTTTTGACTATTATGAATAATGTTTCTGTGAATATTCTTGTATAAGTTTTTGTGTGGATGTACATTTTCAATTCTCTTGGGTATATACCTAGTAGTAAAATTGCTGGGTCATAGGGTAACTCTATGTTTAACTTTCTGCAGAACTACAAAACTATTTTTCAAAGAAGCTGCACCATTTAATATTTCCTTATATTTTCACTAGCAGTGTATTGAGGGTTCCAGTTTCTCCACATTCTCAACACTTGTTATTGTCTCTCTTTTTCATTATAGCTAACCTAGTAGATATGAATAGTATCTGATTGTGGTTTTATTTTGTATTACCCTAATGACTAAAGATGTTGAGCATCTTTTCATGCACTTATTGGCCATGGTATGCCTTCTTCGGCAAAATGTCTATTCAAGTCCTTTGTCCATTTCTTAATTGGGTTGTCTTTTTGTTGTTGAGTTGTAAGAGTTCTTCATGTATTATAGATACAAGTCTCTTATCAGATAAATGATTTGTTGTAAATATTTTCCCCCATTCTGTGGACTGCTTTTCACTTTCTTAATGGTGCCCCATGGGACTCCATTTTTATCCTGAAATGTATTGGAGATTGTCAAAAGCTTTCTTAGTGTTTGTAGGAGAACTCACTGAGATGCAATATGGCTCCAAGAGCAAAGACATCTGGGAAATGTTGAACTCTTAACTCCCTGTACCCTCAGGCATGGCTGACTACTCAGAAAATTGGAATACCACCAAAGATATACATCATGCCCCCATGAAGGAGGTTAATGAACGTATAGAGTATGATAACTGCCTGATGTCATCTGTTAACCTAGGAATGCATTGTTCTTTCTGGTGGTCTACAGTGACTACCAATCATACGGTTTTACTTTTAACCCCATATAAAAAAGAGACCCTGTCCTGAGAGGGTTGTGGATTCTTCCTTGCTGGCTGGCCCTTGCTGGGAGCAGCTGCTTTGCCCGTGTATGTAAGTATTAAAGCTCTTATGGATTTGAATAAGGCTATGTGTCAGTTCTTTGGAATTGATCCTGAATTTAGACTTCTAAGGCTTTTCACCAACAGTGTCCATTGAGATGATCATGTTTTTTTTTTCTCCTATTAATTTTGTTAAATTTTGGATGTTGAACCAACCTTGCATTCCTGTAATAAATCCCACCTGGTCATGGTATATAATCCTTTTTATATGGTGCTGGGTTTCATATGCTAGTATTTTATTGAAGATTTTTGCATCTATATTCATAAAGGATATTGGTCTGTAGTTTTCTTTTCTTGTGATGTCTTTTTCTCATTTGGTGTCAGGGTGATGTTGGACTCAGTGAAAGAGTTGGGAAGTGTTCCCTCTTCTATTTTTTGAAATTTTGTGTTGGATTGATGTCAATACTTTTTTAAATGTGTGGTAGGATTCATCAGTGAATCCATCTGGCCCTGGGCTACTCTTTGTGGAACACTTTTTATTCTGAATTCAATCTCTTCATTTGTTATAATTCTATTAAGATTTTCTATCGCTTCTTAAATCAGTTATGATGGATTGTGCCTTTCCAAGAATCTTTTCATTTCATCGAGCTTATCTATTTTTTTTGGCATTCAAATATATGCATATAGTATTACCCTGAATGCCTTTTCATCTTTGCAAATCAGTAGTAATGTCACTTCTTTTGTTCCTGAATTTAGTCATCTGAATCTTCTCAGTATAATTTATTTGTAACTCCCGATGTTTCATGTTAATATATTCTTGTAAAGATTCAGACATTGCAGATGAAAACTAAAGTTTTGATTGCCACTGCACCCTCAAACCCTCCACAGAGGTAACCCTATTATCAGTTTGGTATAATATAGTTATTATATAGCACAATTACATAGTTAAGCCAGTGTGTTAGTTTTCTATTGCTGCATAACAAATTATCATAAATTCAGCAGCCAAAATAACACAAATTAATTATCTCACATTTTCCATGAGCCTGGAGTCCAGGATGGGTTAGTTGGGCTTCAGCTCAGGGCCTCACTAGCCTGAAGTCAAGGTATTGGTTGGGGCTTCTATGTCATCTGAGGCTCTGTCTTTTTCCAAGCTCAGTGGTTGTTGGCAGAATTCAGTTGCTTGCATTTGTAGAACTAAAGTCACTACTTTCTTCCTGGCTGTCAACCAGGAAGGAGCCTTTCTCAGCTCCTAGAGCTTACCTGCCATTCTCTGCCACTCAGTAATTTGTTTCTTAAAAGTCAACAGGACCCCTTCTGGAGCTTCAAATCTCTCTAGCTTCTGTCTCCAACCTCTAGGCCCAGATTTAAAAGGTTTTTGCTTATTTATTTTTAGAGGGGAAGGAAGGGACAAAGAGAGGGACAGAAACATCAATGTGTGAGGTAAACATTAATCAGCTGTCTGGCCCACCACCCAGGCATGTGCCCTGACTGGGAATTGAACCTGGGACCTTTCAGTTCACAGGCCAGCATTCAATCCACTGAGCCATACCAGCTGGAGCTAGACCCAGATTTAAAGAGCTAGAGTGATTAGGTCAGGCCCACCTAGGGTAAATTTCCCTTTCGATGAACTCAGAGTGAACTGATTAGGGACCTTAATTACATTTTTGCCATATAACAATCTCATTGCAGGAGTGCTACCCTATCACATTCATAAGTCCTGCTGTTATTCAGGGGGAGAGACTTATGTATAGGGCTTGTACACCAGGGAATGGAAGTCTTTGGATTCATCTTAGAATTTGACTTACGACATTTTATAATCAATATAAATTGTTTGAAATGTGGGATGTTCATGCTTGGCAACTATAATAACATTGGACCCATAGCAAAATATCTTCAAGTATGAGAGATAGTGACACAGGCAGAAAAATCAAATGATGCTAAACAAACAAAAAAACTCGTATTTGATTTTTTAAAATGTCACCTTGCTGTAATCTTTTGTCTAGACTAGGGGCCTTTGGTGAAATATCTTTGCTCAACATCTATCAGATAATGGCTTTTCCTTCTGACTTCTTTAAGTAAGTCAAGAGTTTGCGTCTCTCCCATCCCTTAGTGTAAAATTTAATGCCCCATTACACTTGCCTCCTTCTTTGCCTTTTGTGTAGGCCTGGAAACATTGAGGCAGCAATAATATTTTGTGAATTAGTTAACCACGTTAGCAACCCTAATCAGTGGGACTAGCATCTGGCCCAGGTCTTCAGGGCAAAATTTAGAGTGTAGGGCTGTTAGTTACCATTAGTTGGAGCACTCCCATGTCTCGGCTCCGCGTTTTCAGTGCTTATGGACCGCTCTCTCTCGCAGCTCATCTCTATGGTTTCTGTTGTGTTTAATCCGGAATAGGCGGAGTTTCCGGTTCCGGTAGGGCCGTCCCTAGCGGCGGAGATGGCGGCTACAACGGCGGAGGCCGCGGCCTCAGGCTCTGGAGAACCCCGGGAAGAGGCTGAAGCCCCCGGTCCCTCCTGGAATGAGTCCCAGCTGCGCAGTTATAGCTTTCCGACCCGGCCCATCCCGCGTCTGAGTCAGAGCGACCCCCGGGCGGAGGAGCTTATCGAGAATGAGGTAGGGGGCGGGGCCGCGTCCCAAGCGGTAGCAGGGGAGGGAGCAGGTTGAGAGGAGAGGTCAAAGGCGAACATTGACAGAAGTGGGGTGCTGGCTATGGTGGACTGGGGCCTGAGGAGAGCTGGAGAGAAAGTCGAAAAGAAATTGGGACTTAGGTTAGCAGGAGAAATTACCCTGAAGTTGGGAAGTAGGTGAAATAAGGGAACCAGAATCCACCAGCTCCTTGGGACGACTTCATATTCCCCGCCGCCCAATCTGGTGTTTTTGCTTAGGAGCCTGTGGTGCTGACCGACACAAATCTTGTGTATCCTGCCCTGAAATGGGACCTTGAATACCTGCAAGAGAATATTGGCAATGGAGACTTCTCTGTGTACAGTGCTAGTACCCACAAGTTCTTGTATTATGATGAGAAGAAGATGGCCAATTTCCAGAACTTTAAGCCAAGGTCTAACAGGGAGGAAATGAAATTCCACGAGTTTGTTGAGAAACTGCACGATATACAAGAGCGAGGAGGGGAAGAGAGGTAAGTTCCCAGATGATGGTTTTCTATTGGCTCTAAGGCATATATTTTCCTTTCTTGTACTTGTTTGAGGATATGGAGGAGTTGGGTGAGTTCTCTAAAATGAGGGATGAGGGAATGATGGTCATGAACTGTGACTCTCCAGTTTTTGTCATCTTCGTAAAGTAAGAGTCCTAGTTGCTTACAAGGGTCAGGTAGATGAAAAAGTGAGTGAAGTTGTGTGGGGAAAAACTACAGTGAGGCTGAATGCATGCGTCATGTTCAAAGTAAGATGTCATTACTTGTTTCCATTTGGGCGTTCAGTTTCAGGATGGCCAGATATTCTGATGTTTCAAAAGAAGCCATAAATCAGGAATTTTACTTTAGATCTTTTTGACTTTTGAATTTGCACAGCTAATTCAGATTTTTTTAAAATGCTGCAGGGGGCCAAACAAAAATGTGTATTGTTGGGTTTAGCCTTGAGATTACCAGTTTGCAGCCTAAAATATTGGACTGGCTGGGGATAGTTCAAGCTGAAAAGTTGTATAAATTGTTGTAATTCTGGGGTGAAGGATATCAAGATCCTCTATTTTAGGGAAGATTAGATCAGAGGTGTATATTGATGTTTCACGTTGTACTGACGATAGCAAGCACAAGACACACACACACACAGAGGAGTGATTCTTCCCCTCTGCTTTTATCCCTGTTTATGAGGGCAGCCTCTTAGGTAGGTCTCAGCACTCAGTCCCACCATTGTGTCTGAGGAATTGGCGTTCACTAAGTACTTCATGGTGCATGACCACCTGCATTTCACATTTGGTGCCCCGTCCTGGCCTTTCTGCCTCAGTTCTCTTCTGATTTTCTGTTAGCTTTATGCAGCTGAGTGAATGGATTTGAAATACTCTTTTTTCCCCATTTTCTTGACTCTTAGCAGTTATCACAATGATAGAACTTTGACTAAAAGAGTTTTCAGAGCCTCATCTGAGCTGTGATCTGTTATCCATGGTTTTTTTTTTAAAGATTTTATTTACTTTTTAGAGAGGCAAAGAGAGGGAGAGAAATATCCCTGTGTGAGAGATACATCAATGTGGTTGCCTCTCACACGCCCCCAACTGGGGAACCTGGCCCACAACCCAGGCATGTGCCCTGACTGGGAATTAAACCTGTGACCTTTTAGTTAGCAGGCTAGAGCTCAGTCCACTGAGCCACACCCCCTAGGGCCTATTTATGTCTTTAAACACAGGTTTAGTTGTGTTATCTCAGGCATTAATTTCTTTAAAATTAACAACATGCACATATGCACGCACACAGTACATCCAGCGTTCAGATTGAGAGCTATTTAAACAGTGCTGGCGGAGTGTAAATCCATTTAATGAACATGTGCAATGGAATGAGCATGAGGTAAGACTCATGAATCCTCTGGTTCCTCAGTCACTTTTAAGTTTCTTATGTGCTATAGTGAAAACATTTTCTCTCCCTATGAGTGAAGTCTGTACTTCATGGGTGACTCAAGAAAAATTTTTTTCCATGTGCCAGTTGTGCCCTACCAGCTGACTTTAGCACCAGCCAACTTCACTGCATAATTGTATAAATTGTTATGATTCTGGAGTGAAGGGTATTAGCGTTCTCTTTGAGTTCTTTTGAGTATTTACTGTTAGTATAACACAAATTGTTTAAATTATTGTTTTGTAAGTGGGTCCTGCCTCTTTTAATCTTTGGGGAGAGTCTAAAGGTTGCTTTCAAACCCTGAGGGTTCCTTGTCCCCCCAAAAGTAGCTAATGTTTCTAGCTTTTTAAGATTTCTAGTTAATGTTGCCTTAAATACTATGTTCTAGGCACTGAGATACCTTTGAGCCTTTTGAAGTAACCCTCTCAGGATCAGGAAAGGGCTGCTTTTGTATCTTGCCTTCCAACATCTTTATTAATGTCTCTTGTGGGGCTTGATTAAATGTGTCTGAGTTTTCATATACCTTAAGTAACTTCTGATATTCCTCACGTGTGTTGGGAGCCCTGGGCCTGCAGAAAGCCTGATGAGGCATGTCAGCTGTAGAAGGTTGCTATAGAGAGGTGGACGAATCAATTATGATAAAGTAAACTTCAAGCTATAACTCTGCAACTTTATCTCTCACTCACACTACATGTTCATCACTGATCACCTGGAGAAGGCTGTGCTCTTACATAATCTTTTTCACTTTGGGACCCAGATTGCTCCAGTAGTTACTCTCTGAAACTTTGCCATTGCTGTGGTAGAGGGAAAAGATGTGGTAGTGTGTACAGATTCTTAAAATTCCAGTTTGGAGACATCACAAGCCACTACGATGGACATTTCATTGGCCAAAGCAAGTTAAATGGCTTCAAGGGAGTGCAGAAGACTAACTCGCACAGGGAAGGGACTAGCTTTTGGTGAACAGTAACATGATCTATTACAACAGCCATTGAGGGCCAAAGGGAATATCTTGGGCCCTGACAGTCCCTGGAACAAGGCTGATTCATCATTCTAGGGACTATGGATAGGCTTTGAGGAATCTATGGAAGAAATTGTATGGAAGTTCTGTGTGTGTGTGTGCATTTTTATGCGGAACCTTTCTTGGATTGTTTAAGGATTTACGCTGTGACCTAGAAAAAGTTAAGATCACCTCTTTAAAATACGAAGTTTTGCTGGATAGCTCAGTTGGTTAGAGCGCCATCCTGATTAGCCAAGGTTGCTGGTTCCATCTCCCATCAGAGCACATACAAGAAGCAACCAATGAATGCATAAATAAGTGGAACAACAAATCAGTGGTCCTCCCTTCCTCCTTCTCCCCCTCTCTGTCTCTCTCTCCCTACCCCTCGCTCCTCTCTTCCCATTCCCCTCTACCCTCCTTCTCCCCCTCCCCCCTTCCTCTCTCTCTCAAAAATCAGTAAATAAAAATAAAATAAAGAGTTCAGTGTTGAACAGAGTCCAAAGAAGGATAGGTAAGGGTTCAGTTCTATGAGAATCCATGTTAAGTTTTGCATGACAGTGTTGCGTGACAGTGATTATTCTCTGTGGGAGATGCTGGTATGGGTTTGGGCTTATATTTCCAGATGTGAGGAGGCCATGCCAAGGGACTGTATGTATATGCACTAATGAGATCTTCTTCTTGGGGAACATAGGTTGTATCTGCAGCAAACACTCAATGACACTGTGGGCAGGAAGATTGTCATGGACTTCTTGGGTTTTAACTGGAACTGGATTAATAAGCAACAAGGAAAGCGTGGCTGGGGGCAGCTGACCTCCAATCTGCTGCTCATAGGCATGGAAGGTAAGACAGCTTTCAGAAAGCATAGCTTGGAGCCATATAAACCTGGCTCCTAATCCTATGTTTCACTATTTGCTCCTTGACTTTGAAAAAGTGACTTAACTTTCTCAAGCCTCAGCTGCCTCCTCTGCAAAAGGACCATGAGACTATCTTATAAATAGCTATGAAGATGAAATAAGATAATTTATGTTGTCTTCAAGCCAGTTTCATGCACACTAAAAAATGTCCCCGTTTCCCTTGCTCAGTTGCTCTGTGAATGTGTATGCTCAGATATCAGAGATCTCTGAAATACTGCTCTCTTTTGGATGTGTCTGTATTCAGAAGATTTTTATCCCAGTAGAAGAGGGAATGTGTACTTTTCCAATATAAATCGAAACTTAACTACTGAAAAGATAATACATTCATGGGGTTAAATCCAAAGGTATTAATAGGTATGTAACGATAAATCTCTCTTCCACTCCTATTTCTCAACCTCCCAGTTTCCTTCCCCGGGGGTACCGCATGCTACTAGTTGCTTGTGTATCCTGCTAGAGAATTTTATGTGTGCACAAGCAAATATGTGAATATGTTCTTTTGGTGTTTTTTCTTTTGAATAAAAGGAGAAGCCTTTAAATTCCAGTCAGAAGGAAAGCTATTTAACCTCATTCTTATCTTTATTTCCAGTACTACTACAGTGCCAGGCCCACACTTAGTAAATGGTGACTAAATTGGGTTGAACAGGGAAGCAGTTATTCATTGTCATTCACCACTGGGCCCTGAAGTCTCCTCCCCCTTTGATTATCCTTTCTTCATATTTGCTGCAGCTTATGGATTGATCCTTAACCTGTCCCTTTGAAACCAACTGTTGGTTCATGGTCCAGAAACCAAATCTGGTTTACTTGACTGTGTTTTTCTGATGCCTTCCTATCTTGTGTTAGAGTGCAGGAAAGTGAATCCATCAGGTAGAGTTGAGAGAGCAAATATCGCTAGGGGAGCTCTTAAGAAAACAGCTGTCTTGGCCCACCCAGGCAGACCTGGAGAAAGTCTTCTATACTCCATGCCCTGCAGCTTTCAAGGACTGTGCGAAGGATAAAACACAGACATGGACTCAGTTACAAAGAGAAGATAGAGCATACACACACTCTGGCAGAACTAATTCAAAGTGACATTTAAAATAACTTGCCTTATTCAAGTTATGTAACACTCTGTAGGTATCTGATATGCTTACCGCTGTGAGAATTAACAGCCCCAGTGTTGCTCTAAGAAGTGTTGCATCCCACAGGTGTGTTGAAGTGGGAGGAAAGGTTGAGACTCTTTACACTCCAAAAGAGCTACCCAAAACAAGTACGTATTCATACAACTTAAAAATGACTGGTTAATTCCATCAAAGAAGATAATGCATGCATTGTTGACACCGGTCATTTCAGTTGTTTCTCTTGTTTTGCTACCTTGGAATTTTTGCCATAGTCATTAAGAGTATAAGTATGTATATTACTTTGCTAGACTTGTATCATTTCGTTGTGCTGTTGCTTCCAGTAAGGGCAGGAGCCATTTAAGAAAGTCTACTTTGCTAATTGACGCTGAATTCTTATTGCCAGACTTATTGCTCATTAAAAGTGTAACATCTACTTTGCTGAGAGTTGTAATTGCCGTCTCCTTGATTCTGCCTGATTTTTTTTTTTTTTTTTTTTTAATTAGAAATTCTTAGTTGAATGGGCAGTCTGCGTTTCTCTCCAGCACTGGGCCCTGTGTCCCAGCCTATGCAGTAGATCCACTGCTCTAAGTAAGATAATGTTTTTCCTTTTACAGGAAACGTGACACCTGCTCACTATGATGAGCAACAGAACTTCTTTGCTCAGATAAAGGGCTACAAGCGATGCATTTTATTCCCTCCGGATCAGTTTGAGTGCCTCTACCCATATCCTGTTCATCATCCGTGTGACAGACAGAGCCAGGTGAGCTCATGTGATCTGAGAAAGATATAGAACTCGATGGGGATTGAAGGCTGGCATGTCTTTCCCCTTTCCATGGTGGTGTGCCAGGTTTGGACAAACTCAAGATAATTTCACAGTTTAGCTCATAATGGGGTGGAGCAAAGGTAGGTTTACAGTTCGTATGAAAAATAATAGAAAAATAAATAATACCAGAATAAACTCTGTTTCCTGTACTCACAACTGTAAACCTACTTTTGCCCCGCCCTGCATATTCCAGGCCCCCATGGCAGTTCCCAGGTGCTTATAAGTATAAACAGCCCTGTAGAGCAATTTCTGGAGGGTTGACTGTAGCACTGATGCTGATGGACTCTGATTGGATTACAAGTTCATGGAACAAAATGTGTTATGTCTTAATTGAATTTAATAATTGTTTTCTCAGGGACACTACTTTTTGATAAAAAGGGCAAATAGAATTGAGATATATCACGTAATGCTTTTTCAGGATCCAAGTCAGGTGTAGGGTTAACTTTGTGACCAACCAGAAAGGTCGTTTTCTTTCCTGAGGTGAAAGCTGCCTAGCTACTTCATGTAGGAGGCTTGACTGGTTAGACATGTGTTTGGAAGAAAGTTTATGAAAGTTTGGGTGAAGGGTGAGTTCTGATTCCCTGTGTCTGCAGGCAGTGGGTAGGCTTTCTGGCCCGTAAGCTGTCATGATTGGCTTCCGACCTCAGGAACGCTGAGGCCTATGCTTCTTTATCACTTAACATTTGAATATGACATGTCTTATGTTGTTTAATTTGTGTTTTGTCTTCTGCTGGGTATAAAGTTTAAAGTCATCTTTTTTTCTTTTTTAAGGCATCTTATTTTGACTACCAGAGCAACTTTCACAGAGTAGTTAATGATAAAAATTTGATAGTTGACCGATTTTTTTTCTTTCTCTTGAACCTCTCAGGTGGACTTTGACAATCCTGACTACGAGAGGTTCCCCAATTTCCAGAACGTGGTTGGTTATGAAACGGTGGTTGGTCCTGGTGATGTTCTTTACATCCCAATGTACTGGTGAGGAGCGGACTAGGACTGGGGATTTCTTGGGAGCTTTCTTTCTCATTCTCTGGAAAGCCTTATCTGTATCCCTTCCGAGTTGTGGCAGGATTGGTGATAACTTAGATCTTACGTGATCTACAGGAAGGTTGGCATATCCAGGTGTGAGCATGCTGAACATGGGGGAAATGACAGCCCTGTCTATAGCCCAGGGTGTGTTTGAGAGGCTGAGCATAAAGAGACTGTCTTCATTATTTCCCTTAGCTAGACTCTACCTAGTTTTGCATCCCTTCCTTTGAAAAGTGTTGGTGGCAAACAGGAGGTTATTTATTTTCTTGCAGGTGGCATCATATAGAGTCATTACTAAATGGGGGGATTACCATCACTGTGAACTTCTGGTATAAGGTGAATATGGGTTTGTTTGTTTTTTTCCCCCTAGGTGGGACTGGGGTGAGGTAGGTGTAATAAATTACTTGGGAACAGGGTGGGGAGGTTGGCTATCTCTGGAAATGATTCCCAGGTCTTTGGAAAGATGAAAAGGGATGGGTTTGAACCGTGTTTCTTAGAAGGGAGGATATTACCTAGGAATAGTGGGTAACACTGAAGCCTTCTGCTAAAGGCATTTTCTGAGCTGCTACTTCCTTTGCAGGGGGCCCCCACCCCTAAGAGAATTGAATATCCTCTCAAAGCCCATCAGAAAGTGGCCATAATGAGAAACATTGAGAAGATGCTTGGAGAGGCCTTGGGGAACCCACAAGAGGTATGTGGCCGCCCCAAGATGGCATTCCTGTGGTTCAGTGGGCAGTGACCAGGGAAAGTCAGGATTGGTGTCACATTCTCCACAGCTCCTCTGTTTCAGTAGCTGGTGTCCTATCCATAGAGGTTATGGGTATGTTCAGAAAAGCCATGTTTTCTGTTGAGAGCTGGGCTTGACTGGCGGATCAATTATAATCTGTTCCATGCTAGTGGTAATGTTCCCCATGGGGCTTGTGTGCCAGCTGGGGACCCCTGAGGGGATTCTTCTGGAATGGGAATTGAGCAGTAAAGCGTCTCCTCACACTCTCCCAGCTGTGCCAAGGCTGCTCTAGGTAATGTTGAGACCTGCATCCCACACAGGTGTGCCAGTGGCCCATTGGGTAAAAGGGGGACGTTTGTATTTGTAACGCTTGCCTCCATCCTGCGGTTAGCTTCAGTATCCAGAGGACCTGTGGGGTTGGGAGATGGTACTAGCCTCAATTGCAGGTGACCTGTTCAGGATATAAAAGCATGTAACATTCTTCAGGCACAGTTAAGATATGTGCAAACACTCTTAGGTGTTTGGAGGTTATTAGCCCCCCTGACCATCTTTCATTTTGGTGCTGCTTACAGAGAGAGAAGGTAATACAGGGCGGACCCAGGGTACAGCGCCATGCCTCAGATTACTAGGTTAACCTCCAGGAAGAGAGTTGGTTAGAGGGTTTACAAGATGGAATGAAAGCCTTATCCCTGCCCTTGGCTGGACGTTGAATGTCTCCAGACATACCCCTGTCTGGCTCCAGGGTCAGGGAGAAGGCAGTTCTGACTGACTCCTCATGTCTTTTCACAGGTGGGGCCCTTGTTGAACACAATGATCAAGGGCCGATACAACTAGCCTGCCAGGAGTCGAGGCCTCCTGCCAGGCGACAGCTAGCCCGTCCACACCGCTTCATTGATGAGGACAGGAGACTCCAAGCACTAGTATTGCACGCAGCACTTAATGGACTGGACTCTTGCCATGGCCCTGGAGGCAGGTGTTTGGGGCAAGGCAGGGTGGTTGGCGCTCCACTCCCATTTGGAGGAATTTCATACCCTTGCCTCTGTGCCCCAGCACCTTCCCTCCCTGCCCCTCTAAAGTCCTGCATTCAGTGTGTGGAGTTCCAGCTTCTGGTTGTCATCATGTCTGTGTGTGTCAGTGTGTCAACCTCAGGATGTGTGTGCATGCACACGCATTGTGTACCTGTTCCTTACGCCCTTCTTTCAGGTCAGGACCCCACTTCCGGCTCTCAGCCCTATCTCCTGCAGCCTCTGTGCCTCAGCCTGAGAGAGAGGAGATGCTCTTGGAAGCCGCTGCATCTGGGCTGCAGGACCAGAGCTATCCTGACCTTTAGGTCAGTCGGCTTCCTTCAGGTTTCACAGAGTCAGGCTCTAGACTGTGTGGGAATGGCTACTGGGATTCTTATGGGGAGAGTGAGAAGGAGGCTTGCTTTGAGGGCCTGGAGAGTTTTTTATGAGAGAATTAGGTTCCAACTTGGACCTTCATGCTCAAGCCATATATAGAAAAGAGCCTTGGAACACAAGAACCAAGGATTATGCATAAGTTTCAAATTTTAGACACATAAAGCTTCTCTCTTTCCGCACCAGCTCTTATTCCCTGTGCTACGTACCAAGGGAGTCCTAGCAGTGGCTTCTTTGGATTCAAAGGGTGCACAACTCTGTGCAGGGCGTGTGTGTGCCTGCACACTGTCCTGCCTTTCTGCTTATCAAGTTTCTCTACTGCGTAATCTTACCCAGGCAGACATACAGTGGAAGCCCCAGGGCAGTATTGCCTGACTCAACTCAGTTTTAACCATTGGATGTTGGTCAGGGCTCACTGCAACCTGCCTGAGGCTGATTGGCTGGCCTCTTCTGCCTAGGCTACATCCTCTATGTCTGTGGAGCTCCCTGGCTGAGTAGAAAAAATGGGGTCCAGCTTAGGCAACTAAGTCACCACCTGTCATCCACCTCAAGGCAAGGACAAAAATGTAGCCTTGTCTCTTAAAGCCAGCGCCTCTGCCAGACCGCACTGTAATGTTTCACAAACACCCTCAGAAGTCAGGGCAACTGGTGGATCACAGAAATATAATTTCCTTTTCATAGCTACTCATGGGAACCCCTCTCAGGGCTGCAGCTTAACAACTGGGCAGCTGTGCACTGCACAACTCAAAGAGCCACCATTCACATCTGTTCCGTGGGAGTGGGGCCCCTGGAATATGGTGGCCCTCTGTCATGTCGCCTCCACTTCCATCTCCATGTCCCTTCTCTCTGGAAGGAAAGAAGAGTTGGAGCCTCTGGGTTTATATTTTTCTTTTTCTTTTTTTTTTTTTTTTGGCCAAAGGTTTACTTCCGGTGTCTGAGCTATGGCTCTTACCCCCAAAGCTCAGTTTACAGTTACAGTGCACTGATGGACTGAGAGGATGTGTGTGTATGTGTACCCGTGTATTTTACGAGGGGTGTTTATTTTTAGTACTCCATTCTGGGGTTCTCTGATGCAGTGTGTGCACAAACACGGTACCTTCTCAAGTGTAGTTCTTTCAAATATAGCCAATGCTGGAAAACGTGATTGCAGTGATCTCCATCCCTCCATCTCTCTTGGGAAAGAGGAGTGCACAAAGAAAACAAGGCAGGTGGAGGATGAACTTGATCACAACCATACTCTGAAAGGTAGCAGATTGTTTTTGATCTCCTTAGCAGCTCTGCTGCATTCCTGACTCCACCTGCAAAGATGTGGGTTGATGTACAGCAGGGAGGTGTGTGCCATTACCTGGTCCTTGCTGGGTCCTGTGCTGACGTAGATCTGACCTCAGGGGACTGAAGGGTATACCTGCAGAGGATTGGTTATGATACTTGGGTAATGTAATAGTGACCCCTGATTATTAGGCACCTAATATGTGCCTAGTGCTTTTATCTTTGTTCTTCACCATCCTGCAAGGTAGGTATTCTCATTTTACAGCTGAAGAAAAGGGCTCAGAGAGGTTAAGTGATCAGTGGCAATCAGGATTCCAACTTAGTCTGTTTGGCTACAAGCCCCCTGCTGCTCCTTTTCAACCAAACTGTTGCTTCTTTTACCTCCTCCCCTGTACTACAGGCCAGCCTCAGCTCTCACCCCACTGGGCGTTGTCTGGTGCAGAAGATACAGCACAGCGTGAAAGCTCTTCTGGGTTCCATCTAAAGACATCTGGGGAAAACTGCTGGGAAGCCATATAATGAGTTAAGAGTGCTGGAAGGAGCTATGGGGAGACTGAGTTCTAGATCCCAGTGTGTTACTAGTGTGTCCTTGAATAGGTCCCATAACTTGTCCAGCATGCTTCTTTCTGCATCAGTAGAATTGAAGATCTAGGTGATCACTAAGAACCTTGATTCATGTTCTGCACTCTCCTTTTTTCCCCAAGGAAGAGATTGAGGCTCTTTCCTGTATTTACCTAGGTTAGGGCCCTTTGGGCTCCAATTCTTGGGGCAAAGGAGACATTTCTTCTCTGTTGCTTACTCCTGTGGAGGCAGACACCATGGGAAGGTGGTGGTTTGGGCTTGTATGGAGGTCGCCTATGTCACATACTCATTTTTACACCAGCGAGTACGGAGGAAACTAATCTTGTGAAGTCAAATATTTGTTGGGGGGTTGGAGTTTGGGGGATGGAGGAGGGGCTGTTCTGGGCTTTAGTTGAGCAGATGCCCAGGATGCCTGGGGGAGACCAGCTTCCCCTACAAATCAGAGCTCTAAATTACAAGGTTTTTACCAACGCGAACAGTTGGGGGAAGTCGTCTGCTCTCATTTGCGTAATGGTTTCTGTCACTGGTGATTAGACACAGGATGAAGGAAAAGAAATTTGACAATTAGGAATGAGTGATCATTAATCTGAATCTGTTAGGAAACAGAGAGGGGAAGGATCCTTATTGGGCCAGCCTAGTGTGGGGGAGACCCTCCCTCTGCCCCTGCAGCGACTCGGGTCACCTACCCTTTTATTCCCACAAGCAAGAAAGAGTAGGTGGCCTCGGTCCCCAGCTTGAGGTGGATACAGGAACACATCTACAGGCATGAGCCAGCACAGGAAGATAGGTATTAAGTGCAAACAGTGGAGCAAAGAAAAATACACTTTTGACATGGGCTCTTTGTGAGAAAATGTCTTTGTAATCGGCCCTCCAGACAGCCAGTCAGTGACAAGTATTTGTTACATTCCAGCACTGCAGAGTGTGGAGAAAACTTTGTCTTTATCCTCCAGGAGCTTCTGCTTAGTTGAAGAAACCACATGAAACAACCAGAGGTTATGAAACCATGTACATGAACCTTGTGAGGACAAGATTAGAGACTGCTGAGGGGAGAGGAAGATCAGTAAAAAACAGAGCTCTTCCTCCAAGGCCGTGAGCTCCCCAGGGGGGAATGCCTCACTCTGGGCCCCGCGACGTGGGTCCCTCCCACAGTGCAGCTGTAGTCACATGGAGGGCACGGAGGCCCTTGCCCAGATGTGTGAGCAGGTGAAGAGATTAACTTAAAGGCTGTGTCTTAGGTATGGAGAGTTCCCAACATGGATCTTCCAGGTCTCCATGTTTCCTCCTCTCATCCCTCTGCCTCTTGGGGCAGACTTCAAGGACAGTATTAATTTGCACCAGTTGTTTATTCCACAATTTTTGCGACTTGTATGTAGTGTGTTCCTTAGATCAGAGGCTTCCTCAAGGATTGGGTGGAGGTGTGGCAGCATGATGGTTGTCTTTATGTAAACTTCCCAGAGAAAGGGCCCCCCTTGGTATATTTCCCATCTTTGGCTTCCATTCAGTCCACTACAGAGTTCAGTAGGGCGGCAGGGACTGGCCCTCAGTTTCAAAATGGACGAGTTTTACCCAAAACAGGGTGGATGCTGGGATGCACCCGGAAATGACTCCGGGTTCCCAAGGGCCTGGCCTAATTTCAGTCAGCGTCCCTTTGGGATCTCCAGTGCTTGTCCTCCAGCGCCTGCCCATGTCTCTGGTGTCCTTGCAAGCAGTGTTCTTAAGAGATGTTCCAACTTCCCTTTTCCAGAGCTCCCCCAGTTTCTCCTACTCAACCTTCCCCTGCCCAGTCTCTTCAGCAGTCCCTTCGCCGAGGTCTTTTTTCCTAAACAGTTGCCCTTTTCTGAGATGCTCCAGATTGCAAGAGCGTGGATAAATTTTCTCTAGGATCCCTCTCTCTGGGGTCATTGCTATTAATCTTGGAGACATCTTCCTTTTCTGACCTGCAGTAGTTCTGTCTACCATTTCTGTTTACTCAAAGGTTAGTCCATTTGTGTGTGCTCTGTCCTCTTGTCATTTTGTTCATCTTTTCTAACTCAGGTGCTGCTTTCTGCCAGTCTTCAGCCAGCTCTATTTAATCCTCACAGGCCTTGGGGAAGCCCTGCTGAAAACCTCGTGCATTACTCGGGGGATGAATCCTCAGACACTGGCAGCTGTGAGGCCCAAGGGCCTTTGGTCAGTGAGGCTCCCAGAGATGGGTGAGGGGAGGGTACCTAGAGAGTCTTGAACAGCAGAGACCCAGTGAGGGGGACTGAGCAGAAGACTCAGTAGGAGGGGGGCCAGGCAAGCCAGGGTGGAAGAACCAAAGGTGTTTCCATCAAAAGACTTCCTCTGTGCCTTAGGGATATGTCAGGCATTTCAGGGATGGGGGGCATTTTGTGAATGTCTAATTTCTCAGGTGTTTCTGGCGGCGCTCCAAGTCACCAAGTTTAGCTTACCTCTGCGTTTTAGCGTTTGCTGGAAGGAACGTCACGTTGAGTGGTCGTATGTCAGGAGCGGAGATCTTAGATGAGAAAGGCCTTGGAAGCTGCGGCAGGAGGACACAGAGCCCCACCCAGTGGTCACCTTATACCCAGACTGTCCCTTCACTCCTCCAAGTGTTTAAGGACAGTAACTGCTTATGGACCTCATCTGCTTCCCTACCTAAAATCTGGTCTGTGGGTAATTTGAGCAGGAGAATGTATCCTTTAATGTTAATGCGAAACATTCTAGCACAGTGTTTAAAAGCCTGGATTTGGGAGTCGGATGTCTTCGGTTCTGATTTCTCACTTTACTGCTTGTCAGTTGGATTTGACCTAGTTTATTGACTTAACCTCTCTGAACCTGTTTCCTCAACTATAACGATATATGTGTGCTTGGAGAAGGGGGTGTTGAAAATATCTACCTCAGGGTAGTTGGATTAACCGAAACAATGTAAAGCTTTAGCACATGCCTGGCAGCACTTTAATAAATGGCGTGGTGCTGGTGTTGCTGGTGGTGCTGATGTTATTACGTGACTTATTCAGCAACTTGAGTTCAGTGACTAAGGTTGCCAGCGATTTCGTCCTTCTCAATGAAAGCATAGCAAAGGATGAGGGAAATACCTTGGAGAAAAAAAAGCTTGTTGAGCTGGGGGCAGACAGAAGAGCCCTGGTAAACCTACCCTGGAGGGAGGGAAAAAGGAAAGTGTCGGATGTCTTCTGCCTGGTCAGCCAGACTAGACTGCTTTCCCCACCAGCCTGGGGGCAGGATGAGGTGTCGCCTACAGAGTTCTCCTTTATGAGGGGTGAGGGCATCTGAATGAGTCGTCATCTTCCCCCGCCCCCAACCTGGAGAAGCTCTTGCCAGCCTCACACTGTGAGGCACTGGCAGTCAAATCAGGCCCCCTTGGTTCAGTTTGGTTACATGCCTCTCTATGTATTTAAGTTATATGTGTGTTAGGATTGTTCTGGGACAGAGGGGCGTTCAGAGGAAAATTTGGAAAAATATAAGATGGGGATCTTAATAGCAACCATTTGTGGAGCGCCCTGGAGCATTTCTGTTCCAGACCTGTGCTTGTTCCTACCCACATGCTCCCAGTTCAGTAGGGGTGACAAGTAGGCAATTAATATTACAGGTGCACAGAAGATAGCACCTGACAAGCTCAGGTGTTTGCAGTAGGCTTCCTACCAGAAGTAACATTTTAAGCTCATATACCTGAAAGTTACCCATGTTGGGGAGTAGTAAAAGATATGAATTTATCCTCTGACTTTTCTCTCTCCCAGTCCCAAAACGAACACTTTGCTTCTCCACGTTTAAGGGTTTTTTTTAATCACTCCTGGGAAGAGACCGTCAGCCAGGTGACAGACCTCAAAAAGAAGAAAGCTCTTTGGAAAGAAGAGCTTTCACAGAAGTCTTGGAAAATCATTTTGGTTTCTGGCCCAGGTTTGTCCTGGGTTGCAAACTGATTGGACTCGGTCATTTGCTGTCCTTCCTCAGAAGACTGGCCTCTGGAGCTACCCTGCCACCCTACTTAGAAGAACTGTTGGATCCAGTTATTCAGAACTCAGCCTGAGAGAAACTCTGGCTGCCTGGAATTCTCAGCCTTTTCCACACTGAGATCCCGTTGATCCCTTAGGTTCTGCCTGTCCCCACCCTGAGACACCCTCCTCTCCCTGCTCTGAACGAAGCCTCCCTACAGTTCCCCTCTATAGCCATTCATCCCCTTGCCTCTGACCCTGGTCCCTGGCCCGTAGGTGAAAAAGACCCTTTTCTAGCTTGTGCTAAGCTATCTGGACTACAGGCTATTGTGTATTCTGTAGTCACCTTGCATCTGCCTGTTTGTAGATTTCTTTGGCTCCAGAAAATATTGCTATATTTTATTCAGTTTACTTAAAACCTATTCACTTGGTTGTTGAGGTCAATTCTGCCCTTCAGGGAAGTTCTCCTAAACCAAAAATCTAAGCTACATCTGGTCCAGGCTTTTATTACCTTGAGTATTATAGTTTGGAGTGCAGTGTAAGGTAGTGGTTGAGAATGAGAGCTTTACATACTTGGCCTGGCTTTGAGTCCTAGGTATGTCATGCTATGTGACCTTTGGCAAATGACAAACTGCCTGAAACTCATCTTCATGTGTACGAGGATAACATTTCTTACCTTGTCAGGGCTACATGAAATAAGATGTGTTAAGAAAGGCTCAGCAGAGTGACTGTTCACAGCAAGGATCTGGTCATTGTTGGCTTCCAGTGGTCCCAGCCCCCTCTCAAAGCCTTTACCTCTCTTTCCCATGTAGCTTTCTGACCTAAGTATGAGGGCAAGTTTAATTGTCAGCTCATCAGCAGAGTACAGGGATGAGCATAACTTTTCCTGCTCATGTTATCAGCCCCTACTCCTTAGTGGCCTCTGGCTCAAAGACCAATTAATACCCCCCTCGCTGGGGAATGGTCTTTCAAAATATCTTTAATATTAGAAATACATGAGATGCACTGTCGGTGAAAATAGACATCAGACCTGCCGTGCCCAACAGGTAAGAAGCACCAAAGGTGCGTGTGTGAGCTGGCAGCACAGCACGCAGGGACACAGAAGTCACGAAAGTTGGTGCAGAGGCTGCCGTACTAGTCTAGAGGCAGCAGGACCACAGCCTTGAGAAGGTTCCTTTTGAGTTTTTTAATAGTGAGCTTTTGACTATTGTTTGAGTAAAATCCTACCGACTTTGCAGTCAGTGTGGTCATTGTTACAAGGGTTTTTGTAATGTTAAGAACGAGGTTTGGATGTGACACCTGAGTGAATCTCCTAACTCTGGAACCTTAGGTAAGTTAAGGTGTCCAGGTCTTTGGCGCTTCACGTCTGAGGGGTGGGAGATAGCACATGGCTTGCAACATTGTTACGAAGTTTGTGATGTTTTTTTAAAAAGCCCTGTTCTGGGTGGGCACTAGGAAAGTTAATTGCAAAGACAGTATGTGTGAATAGTGTGTAGTCAGTGCTTGAATAGTAAGCTTTTTGGATCCTACTCTGACTCTCAAGATGCTCAGAGTGGAATCACAGAGATGACTCGGGAGTGGGGGAAGCAAAATGGAAAAGATCGTACGTTGGTGGAAGAGACCGAAAATCCATGAAAGATGGAACAAAGGTGCTTGGATGGGGTCTTGAGCAGAAGCAGAGATCTAGGCTCTAGGTTACCACTTAATCCCCAGGAGAACAAAGGCAATGGGGAAGGAACGGGGTCTGTGTAGGATACTGTGGCTAAGTGGAGAGAACACAAGGATTGGGTCAGTGAACCTATGTGTGAATCTTAGATGTGCTCTTCACAGGCTGGGTGGTACAGGGACGGTTCATCTTTGTATGCTTCAGTCCCCTCATCTTTACAATTGGTTAACACTACTACCTTCCTTACAAGGTTGGGACTATATGGGTATGAAAATGCTGTCTAAGCTGAGGACTATATGTATGTTAGTTGTTGGGAGTTTAGGGAAGCTTTACTAGAGTGGGTAGGTGGGTCACAGAATTAAAGGAGCGCACAGGTTCAAGCCTCCCACACTTACAGCAAGAAGTAATAAAGTGGCATTCCCCACCAAAACATTGTTCTTCCGCTCTGCCAATATTTGACTGATAAGGATTTTGTTTTAAGGAGTAGCAGTATGGTCAGAAAGGGCATACGTTTTGGGATTACATAGACCAGATTTTGAATCTTGCTTTCACGATTCCCAAAATTGAGCTGGTCAGATTACTTAACTATCTCTGAGCTTCCATTTCTCAACAGGTCTCCTCATGACTGTTGGGAATGAATGAGACACCTGAAGTGGAAACACCCAGTGCCTAGTGCCTACCCAGGAAGTGTCCAATAAATGTTTACTTTCTTTGCTCCTTAGGAAGCATCCAATTTCCCCAGCTTAAAAGGGACTCAGTTGTTTATGACTTAGTGTAAACAAGTAATGTCAGTGTTCCCTTCTTTTCTGAGGTGAGATCACCTAAAGCAGTGATTTTCTCTGATGTGTCACAAGAATTTTTTTAAAAAATGCAATACTAACAATTTAGTCAGGGTCACTGACTTCCCTTAGATTGTCAAATTAAAAAAATGACATCAGCCAACACAATAGCCATCCGGTATGAATGAATCAAAATTATATCTATTTTTTTGTCATGCCACAGAATTTTAGTAATTAGTTTATGTGTGCCATGAGATGAAGAAGGTTGGAATTTGCTGCCTTAAAGGAATGGGAGTGAGAATGGGGAAGAATCATGGAGAAGGGGGCAGGACTCTTCAATATGGGAGATGGAGTAAGGATCTTATGGTCATCTAGGTGGCCTGCGGGTGGGTGAAGAAAGGGTGATGTTGAGAGAGAAGGTGGGTGCTGAGAGCTAGAGGGAAAGGCCAGTCAAGGCGTGGCAGTGTGGATAGAGGACAGGCCAGTGATCTAAGGGTGAGGAGACCAGAGTTCTGCAGGAGAGCCGTAGGAATTGGGACTACTACAAGTCAGAGTTGTGGGAGAAGTCCTCAGTTCAGCCACCCAGGAGAGTGTGGTCCTCCCCAAAAGGAAGATTATAAAAAGAAAGAAATTACCAAGATGGAAAAATGTTTTCAGAGCCAAGAAAATGCACCACCCAATCAAGGTATATGGAAGCCTAGGTGGGGCTCTAGGCTTCTGTGAGAAAATGCGGTTAGGTGCTGAAGAGCATCAGACCCAGGGGTGTGATCTGGGTGACCACCTTTCCAAGTAATGGAAGCCCTGTAATAGGGCTTTCACAGGCCACAAGACTTTCTGGGTCCCTTCTTACAATCCAGTCAGTGGCCCAAGCCACGTCTCTTGATTGCTTTACAACCTCAGCCATCCGAGAAGGCAACCTCCAAAAGCTACAGGGCAGCATCAATTGTTTCCTTGATCAGTAAGCATCTTTTAACACTGGAGGGCTTAGAATGAAGGATAGACGTGTTTAAGAACATCTAATCCACAGCATCACTAGTTGCTTTAAGGAATATGTACAGTTTGCCTTTTATATCCTTGACATGTAGAAGAGAATTTGCCTCTTAAGTTTAACAGGTTTACCTTGTAATACCAACTAAAGTGTTGAATAATTTATTTTGCCTTGAATTTTAAATTGATCTTGCTATGTTTCTATATAGTTTTTGAACATATAAAATGATTTAGGATTTGCTATATTTATAAACTTTATTGGAGATACACTAATTAAGCATTTGGGAAGGTTTGTTTTAGTCAGGTAAATGAAGTACTTAAGGAAATCAAGTACATTAATCTTGACTTTGTTTTATAAACAAGGTTTGTAAAAGCTAAAAGTAAAAGCCTAGACAAGAGCTAGGATTTTGAATATGTAACTTTGAAAATTGAATATAACTTTTAAAACCAAAGCAATTTCTGGATAATTATTTGTATGCACAAAAGTAACCCTCATGTATATCGAAAATCTCACAGGAAAATTCTAGTGTACTATTACTACAAACCCAAGTCACTTACCCTGTCCGAGTAGTTGGCAACCGGCAGCAGTTAAGATATCTGCCATCGGTCAAACCAGAACTACAGACATGATTTTGAAAGTTTTCAAAAAAAAAATTAGCAGTGTTTAAGATAATCTTCTCATCTAAAAAACTAGATTTTCGGCTTCTCCAGAAAACCTGACAACAATAATCACATTTCCCATATGACTACAGTTAGCTAAAGCTGCGTGGCCACTACCTCTTTGAGCATGTTCCTTCTAGCTTAACATAGTCACCACTCCTCCTTTCGGTACCTTATACCTGGGTCGTCTTGACTTTTATGACCTGTCTGTCCCATATACAGTTTTGAATGTGTGACCCCTGGAATAGAAGTTCTCTGACGTTACTAACAGCTGATACATAGCCCAGGATAAGGGCTTGGTAAAAGAGCAGGCCCTACCTTCTGTATATTATTACTTTCCCCACTGCAGCTGGGCTATCTTTTCCTGTCTGACCTGGGCCCAAGGCTGGTTTCGGCCTCTATAGGAAATAATGTAAGAAGTTTCCAGGCTTAGACTTCTTTGTGTTTGCTGCCCTTGTCTGTGACCAGACTGGCTGTAGGTCTTCTCTTGCCCAGACAGTTTGCCTAGGCTTCAACCTCCTGTCTCAGCCTTCTGTCAGCCTCCTGTGAACTTCCTGACCACCTCATAGTTTGACCACAGCCTCACTTTGGTGTGTGAGGGCTCTCAGGCTCTCGGCTTTATGAAACTCCTATACCTGATTATATCTGATCTCTCAGGCTTGGTTGTGAATCTTCTGACCGACTGTTAAATTCTGACCCCATCTTCACCATCACTGTTCCGTGTCTGGGCAGTGTGGTTACTCAGCTGAGGCCTGGAAGACTGCTGAAGGCTTAGGAGATGAGAGACAAGGTAGGAAGTGACTGGGTTGGGAGACAGAAGCCAAACACCGTTTAAGGAGGCAGCTAGTAGAAGGCCGTTTTTGGTAAGGTAAGCCACTGCACATTTGTAGGCGGGAGAGAGAATTTAAGTGTGTGAGTAAGGTCTCAGGAGGCACTGGGGTGATGGGATAGGAAATAGCAACAGTTTATACTCAGGGAGGTCCTGAAAATCAGAAACATCTTAACACCTCAAGAGATGCAGGAGGGGGCACTGTTGGAAGTCTGCGGTCCCCTGAAGGTATGGTTAGATCAATGATGCTGGAGGTGTGGAGAGTAGAAAGGGCATGGCCATGATGTTGGGGCCACAGTCTGGGGGCAGGAGAAATTTCCAGCAATAAACAGCTGACGGCCCCTCAAAGTGTCTGTAGATGTAACAAACATCTGAACCAAACGATGAAGCTTGGTGAAGAGCCAGACCCAGTGAGGGTTGATTAATGGATCCATGTCAGCCTAGACTAGAGGGAAGTCTCCAGTAGTATGCCTCAGGGCTCAGTCTGGGCCTGTGTCCTGCCTGACATTTTTATTGACAACTGACCGAGGCAGCAGGCTCATCAAGTCTGCAGGTGATAGGGCTAGGAGGGGCAGCTAATACTTTGCATGAAAGAGTCAGGATTCAAAACGATTTCAACAGGCTGGAACCAACAGGATTAAATTTAACAGGGATAAATGTAGAGTCCTGCACTTAGGTTAAAACAAAATCAATGACATAAGTACTGGGTGGGGGGGTAGGCCCAGCTTGACAGCAGTTCATGATGAAAAGACCTGGGGGGTTTAGTTGACTACAAGCTCAATATGAGTCAACGGTGTGATGTGACTGCTAAAACCTCTAATACAGTCACAAATTACATTAACCAAAAAGGAGCAGCCAGATCAAGTGTGGCGCTTATCCCACTGCTTTCTGAGGTTGTCGGGCCACCTCTGGAATACCAGGTCCAAGGCTGAGATGTTTTTGTTTTTTTTTAAAGGTCAGTGACAAATGAGAATATTTTGGATAAGTAGACAAGCATGTCAATGGTCCTGAATACTACCAGAAATTTGCCAGAAATTCTACGGTGCTGAGGTTCTGTAACAAAGGGCAGGGGTTGTGTAATCTGACGCTGGGGAACTACCATTGTATCTGGAGTAGTTTTCTGGGATTTGAAAGAAAATATGGGGCTGCTTTTTTTCATTTCCTGTGGGTACCCAAAGATATTGGCCTGTGACTCTCATCCCAGGCCTTCCTGAAGTTGGGGGATTATGATTTATTTACAGTGAGTCAAGGATAGGTATCAGTGGGCGAGTGGGTTGAAAATGGGGCCATGAAGTGGAAGAAACCTGCCAATTTGGACCTCAAGCACCCCCTTGCCAGCACTCTCCCCCGAGTCCTGTAGTCCCCACTTCGGTCACAGTGTGGCAGTCTGGCTCCATGCAGGGATCCTGAGCCTATGGCAGGAGCGGATTGGGCAGGTAAACTGCAGCTGCGCTTCTCTCACTCCCCCACTGCAGGGAGCTCATGGGGCCGCTCTGCTTAGGTGCAGTTGGCCCTGGGACCCTCTGTGCCAAGAAGACAACTGCAGCGTGGAAACCTTGCCTGCAGCACAAACACATGGAATCCAGATGTAGCTTCTGTTGGGGCCATGCATTCTGGCCTGAGCTACTGTGCACCTGGCCTCGTCTGCCCTAACACAGAGGCCCCCATGCAGAGGGCTGCTCCTATGGCAGGAGGGCTCCCTGGCACCAAGAGCTCCATCTCTCTGGAGGGTCACAGACAAGGTCAAATTCCCTGCCATCCTTAACTGTCCAAAGTAGAATAACTGCCAAGTTTATGGAGTCAGGATTGAACAAATAAGACATCTAGAACAATGTTTCTGACCTGTTACAGAGGTCACCAGAAAAGCTTGTTGAAAACGCAGATTTCTGGCCTCTCCACCAGTCATTAAAGTAGCCCTGGATGGAGCTCAGGAATCAGTCATTTTAACCAGTTTTTCCAGGTGGTTCTGATGTCCATAGTCCTCTGACTTAGGATACACAAAGCTACTTAGTATGCTTTAGTTCTCTCTCTCGGAGCCCACAGGAGGGACCATGTGCCCATCATAGTGCTGGGCTGGCAAGAGTACACAGGCTTGCTCTCCAGATGACTGCAGCCAAGATGGTGGGAGGAGGATGGGGTGCAATATTTAACCTCAAAGTGGGTGTTTAAGACCTGGAAGACTGAATATAGGAGGTCATAGAGGAGCTCGGGTGCTGGCACCACAGGGGATTCTTAGTGGCGGAGTGATGGGGTTGTGATGGTTTGCTAGAGTGTTGAGTGTGATCTGTTGTTGAAGGGCATGATGTCAGACTGAACTGAGAGGGGAAGGAGCTAAGAGGACAGGGTGGGTTACATTGGTGTTTTCTTGGGGGGCCAGAGATGGAGGTTTGTTATATCACGGCGTGGCCAAGAAGACAGTGATGGAGACTGCAATGCTCAATGAAGCCCCTTGGGGGCAGTCATGCTTTGTGATTTGTGGTGAGGACCTGGCCCAGGCTTATGACTATTTTCTTTTTTGGTTTAAGAGGAGAAAAATGCTCCTTAAGAGCTTCTGGGGGAACTTTCCTGCCCCTAGCGTTTATATGTGAATTGTGTGCCTGTGCCTGTGTGTGTGTGTGTAAGGGAAGGTTAACTTACACAATGAGATTTTTTAAAGTTCCTTCCTGAATTTCCTGACTGACTAGAGGAGAGGGACTCAGTCTCTAGGACACTCCTCTCCCCTGCTTCTCTCCGTATACAGAATAATGTTTGACCTGCCTGGTTTCTCTTGGGTCTCAACTCCCCAAAAGGGGGCACTCTTGTCAGCAGCTCATGAATATGTGGGTATCTGCTCACTGAAAACACCTTCCAGAAATTCTGAAGACCTTCCCAGTAGAACATTCTAGAAAGAATCCTCAAATTCCAAATCCTTGAACGCTGGAAATAAAAGAGAACTTGGATACCATCTGATGCAGATTCCCTCAGCTTTGTGCTGGGGAATCGATACCTTGTCTGGATACCCTACTTTCTAAGCCTCTTGGGATCCTAGAGCCTGAGAGACAAGACTCATACATTACCTAGAGAAAAGAGGTACACAGTAGAGTCAGTAGTGGATTGTAGGCTCTGCCAGTAAACACCTAGGAGGTCAGAGGTGGGTGAACACCTACACAAGAAGATGGGTAGGGTTATTTTTAGTGTTTTTCTGACTAATTTTGTGAAAAATGAAGGAAAAAATACTAGGATGAGGGTGGGGCTTTTTGGTCTGTCTACAGGGGAACAGAGCTACAGAACCCTGAATTCATCTGAGGTTTGGAAGACAGTAGAGAGAGGAGCTTGGGTAGGGGGCTGGGAAGAGGAAGAGAGAGGGCTGGCTGCCGCAGGATGTACAGGGCAGGAAGCCAGGGGAAAGAAACCCAGGGCTCGTCTCCGAGTAGGGACATTGAAGATTGGAGCCACGGGAGCAGATGGGAGCACCCAAGGAGACAGGGAGGGAGAGAACAGGGTTTCAGGGGCAGGTACAAACATGCCAGAGAAGCCCTACCCAGGAAAACAGGAGTAGAACCAAGAGTTTGGGGGACACAGGAGGGTGGTCACAGGCTCAGACTGAACAGGAGCCTGGTATGGAGGGTGGGCCTGAAGACCCCGTGAAGGTCATTAGAGCTGGTGATTGAGAGGTCAGTACAATGGTATGGGTTAAAGAGTGAATGGGTGGAGAAGAAATGGGGACAGCAAGTGTAGACAACTATAGGTTATCTTTTGAGAGATACAGAGGACTGGAGACAGGCTCAAATTTTGAAAAAGTTGCAGCAAAGCTTTGTTAGTCAAGGGAAAAGGAGCAAATTGGTGGACAGAGGACAGAAGAGAAGGAGCCATTGGAAAGGGAGAGATTGAAACTAAAAAGAGCAGACATTGGGAATAGCCAAGTTCTAGAGAAGAAATGAAGGATTGGGAGGCAGGGCTGGAAGAGGTCAAATCTTCAGATGGGAAGAAAGGGGTGAAGTCCTGGGGCTCTGACTGGACCAAGGCTTTGATCTAAAAGTAGGGGTCAAGGTTGAGTTTGGCTCCTTCAGGTAAGCATGGCCAGGGTAGAGCTGGGCTGGAGGGACACAGAGGAAGGAGTGGAATCAAAGGAGCAGTCTGGACTTCCGACATGTTACCCAGTAAGCCTGGGATGCAGTGGAGATGGACTGAAATTTGCCTTGGGCCAGGTCCGAGGCTCTGCATTTTGCGAGCAGGATGGAGCAGCAAGCCACAGTGTGGCCCATTACAACGTTCTCAGGACCCTGGAGGCCAGTACACCGTGGGAGTAATGAGGGGCCTCCCTAGGGGAAAGGAGGGACAGCTGCCAGGGCCCAGCCTGGGAGGGCTTATTGGAACGACATGGGCAGCCATGCAATGTGGGGGTCAAGAGTCGGAGTTCAAATGTGAGGTATTACCATTGTTACTGTTTTTAACTATCTGAGATGGGCTCTGAGTGGAGACAAGAACATGAGGTACAGAAAGGGAGCATTGCTGTGTGCCAGACACTGTCCTATATTAACTAACTTAATCCTCACAGGACCACCCCCTCATGAATTAGGTGTCATTATTACCATTTTACACATGAGGAAATTGCAGTTCAGAGAGGGGAAGTAACTTGACCAAGGTCACTCAGCCAATTGGTAGCATCTGGAAGGTTTTTCTGACTCCAAAGTGTGCTTTTGATATGCCTTTTTATCAACTACTTACTGGGTAGGTGGCCTTGGGCAAGTTACTTAATTTCTCCCTCACTTTTCTCAGTTGAAAAGTGAGGAAAATAGTTATACTATTACATAGATTTTTGTGAGGGTTAAATAAATTACTATATGTAATGAATTTAAAACAGCAGTGAAAGTGCTGCTTAAGAGGATGCTATTTATTATTATCACTATCATTATTGTCATTCTCATTACTCCAGCCAGAAGCTAAGAATTTTGAGGAAAGTGAAAAAGGTTCTAGAGCATATTGTTAATTTAGAGGGGTCATGTAGTGAGAGAAAGTGGAGAGAATAGCATGCAACTAGTGGTTCTTAACCAGAGATGTTTTCGTTGTCACAAAGGCCTGGAGGAGCTACTAGTTTTCAGTGGGCAGGAGCCAAGAGTGTTAACAGTGGTCAGTCATGTCTCAGTTGAAAATGTGCAGGAGACATTCAGCAGGAAAGGATGCTCAGGATTTAACTCCTCAGAGGAGTAGCAGTTTCAGAGACTGGAGCAGCTTGAGCAAGTGTCGGGCATTTGGAATGAGCTCAGTTCTCTATAAGGGGCTGGAAAGAGTCAGGGCTTATGGGAAGAAAGGCTTCCCAGAGGGGAGGGCAGGGGGAAGGCTGCAGAAGTAGGCTGGAACCGAACCCCAGAGGGCCAGGCTGAGGGGTCTGGGCAGGGAGCAGAATTCAACATATGAATTTTGGGGACACAACAACTCAGTCTAGAGCATGGAGGATTTAACGTAGTTAGAAAGCAACCTAGAACCAAGAGCTAAAGGTAAACAGAGACTAGAGGAGAGAAGAATGTTCCAGGTGAGGGCCATGGGGATTCTGGGCATGGGGCATGACATATTTAGGAAGATATCTCTTGGAGCCAGGGAAGAGGTTGGGTAGGAGGGGGAGAATCTGTGGACCTATTAGGGGAGTGGGGCCAAACCCTAGCAGGAAAGGCACATGAGCTGGGCTAGGTTTGGGGTTCGAGTGTGCAGGTAAGTGGCAGTACTCTGGGTCATTTGAAGGAAAACCCAATGTAAGGCTGCATACCAGAGAGTGGGCTGGGCCAGATCTAGTAGGCCCATGACCTGGGAGGGAATTCTGGGGAAAATGGACTCATTAATAACTCAAGGTGATCACAGTGCATTTAAGGTGATGAAGGAGAGTCTGGGAGGAGATGTCTGATGAAGAGCTGGAGATATCAGTTGGAAGTCAGGACTGAAGTGCCGATTTGGGAGTCATTAATCCACATCCATTGAGGACCCATGATGCTCAACACATATAAAAGAGGGCCCTTTGAGAGTCCGTCCTGTGGGGTTGCTAGCTGAATTTGAAGTCCTGCTTGTAGAGAAATCGGTTATGGAAAGAGTGTGTGGAGGGGGAAGCACTGAAAACCTTCAGACTGAGCCTGGACCCTTTATACAGATAAGGGAGGAAAAGAATTGCTGGGAGAGAATCAGTGAGGTCAGAGAACTACCGAGAGGGCAGAGAGCTTCCAGAAGGGAATCATCAGCAGAGAAGAAGCCTAGGCGCTGGCTACTTCCAGAGAAAGTGACTTCAGGACAGCAGTAGAGTGGAGGCTAGAGATAGACAGGGGAGCCACAGAAGGAAGGAGGCTGGTAAAGATGGCTGGTAGACTGGAGAAGTTTGGGAGTTCAAAGAAAGAAGGGGGGAGCTGTGGTTCTGAAGGAAGGTTGAAGAGGAGGTATGGGAGAGGGAGGAAACATTGAGGCTGATGGAGGGAAAGGAGCAGAAAGAGGAGCTGGTTCTCTGAACTAAGGGGTTCCCAAGGAACCACCCCCACCTCACGTACGGAGTAGTGGACTTCTCCAGCTCGATTCTCTGGCCTTTCTCTGCTCTACCTCCACCCCCTCCCAACCCCCAGTTTAGGCTATTTCCTCTGCCCCAGCCTCAAGGAACACGGAGGAAAAACAGCCCTGCCCTGTAACTATCCTGATTTATCTGGCCTTCCTACCCTGCCCTCGAAACTCAGCAATTCGGACTCTTGCGGTCTCAGCTTTCCCTTCCCCAGGAGAATGTGCAGCTCCCATAGGTGACATGACTTCAGAGTTGTTTCCTGTTTGCCATTCTCAGTGTTTGTGGCCTTTTTAAAAAACTGTGGCCCACCCTGCACCCTTCTCCCCCTCTTCTCATGTCTTGTGGTATCCTATTCAGGCCAGACTTGCCATTTTTGGCCTTTGCTTTGATCACAGTCCCTTCTGAGAAGTGATGTCCTGATCTCCCCACCTCCCACCACCAACCAGCTCCCTGGTCTCTTAGGGAGTCTGTCACCAGAGTTAGGCATCAGCAGAGGATGTTGACAACTCCTCTCCTCTAGGAATCTTCCTCCAATTGGGCTCACTCAATTCTTACTGCTCCTTTCCTCTGTCGATTCTGCAGATGGGGGGTCCACTTAGATAACTTTGCAGATAACAAGCACCATGTGCTCTGGTGTCTTACTGTTGTAGAGCCATTTTTTTTTTTTTATATTCTGGAAGGGAACTAGAGATCACCTAGCCCAGGGATTTCAAAGTATATTTTAAACTTTAGAACCTTCTATTCAATAATGAAAAAAACACATAAAAACAGAAGTGCACTGGCTGAAGCTTGCTTTTGTCCACCTCTTGCCCATAGCAGCTCTGGATGCTCCTGGCAATTCCGAGAGCTCCACAGAGCACATTCTGAAGGTTGGATGTCTTTATTTACAGGTGAGAAAACTGAGGTCCGGAGAGATAGAGGGACTTGCCCAAGGTCACAGAGCAAGAGCAAAAACTCAGGGTTTTCCCACGTTCCTCTTAGTTCTAACATTCTAGGACTTAGAAACTTCTAATCAAGCTGTTCCTCTAGTGTTTCTTTATATACTTTGGGTTTGTTAATTCACTTACTAACAAATGTTCATTGAGTACCTACTATGCTCTGGGTACACAGTAGGCCCTCAGGACTGGTAGGTACCAATTCTGGGAGTCAGTGGAAGCCAAAGTAGACATTATCTTCCCTCATAGGGCTTTAGTCTAGCAGTGGGGCCAGAAAAACCACACCTGTGAAAAGTGCCATAAAGGAGAGGTCCACAGTACAATAAGGAAGGCTTGTAAGTGGGGTGTCGGTTTGATCGGGCTGCTAGAACAAGAGAGAACAGACTGGGTGGCTTATAAACAACAGAAGATTATTTCTCACAGTTCTGGAGGCTGAAAAGTCCAAGATCAAGGCACAAGTAGATTTGGTGTCTGCCTGGTGAAGGCCCATCTTGGTTCACAGATGACTGTCTTCTCACACATCCTCACATGGTGGAAGGGGCGAGGGAGCGCTCCGGAGTCTATTGTATAAGGCACTAATCCCACTCCTGTGGCCTGTCGTCAGGACCTACTCTCCTCCCAAAGCCCCACCTCCGAATGCTATCACTTTGGGCATTAGGTTTTAACATACGAATTTTGGGGAACACAAAAATCAGTCTATTAGCATGGGGTTTTAACCTTGTTAGAAAGTGACCTGGAACCAAGAGCCCCAGATAAACTAGGAGACTAGAGGAGAGAAAAGTGTTACAGGTGGAAGGAGCAGCATATGCAAAAGCCCTGTGGCAAGAAGGAACGAAATGGGATGAGGGAAGGGGTATAGGCCAGTGTGGCTGGGGTGTGGGAAGCAGGGAGCTGTGGTCAGACAGGAGGCAGAGGCTGTACATCAGACTGGGCTCTGCAGGCTGTTAAAAGGTGCGAGGGCTTTCTTCTAGGATTAGATTTGTGTTTCAAAATGATGCCTCCAGTTGCAAAAGGTAACTGAATGCCCTGTCCCCAACCCTATCCAAGCTGGGTTCCTTTCATTCCATCTCCTTCTGTCTGCTTTGACATCTGTCCCATGCTGCTTGCAGAATTCTTAGCAAGGCTTATTTCCACTTTTTTGTGGCATATGCATTTCGGCTCTAAGGTACTGTGAATATGTTGTTACTGTATCATTTACTCATTCAATAAACATTAAGTTATTAAGTGCCACTCTGAGTCCAGTAACCATTGATTATCATTATGGGCAACCCACACGATGGGTGATATGTTCTAGTGTGTGATGCGGGTGCACTGTGTCATTATGTGTGTGTTTGTATGTGAATGTTTTGACTGTGGGGCTATAAATGATGGCTCCTGTGGGTAACTGTTATCATATGGCTGTCAGGGTAGGTCTCCTCTAGGTGACATTGTGTGTGACTGTCATTGTGGGTGTTGTATGTAACCATGTGACGACAGTGGGTGTGACTGAGGTGGGTGGGTGCTTATGTGTTGCTGTGCAGTGTGAATGTAGGACTGTCAGTGTGTGGCATGCAGGCCCTGACTTGGTGATGTTTGGTTGCGCTGATGCATCCCTGTGTCTGTGGGGGGCTTGGGAGCCCCCCCAGCTCCTGCTGTAAATCCACAGGAGAATGAGCTTCCCCAAGACTGTTGGAGGCGCTCTCCATGGCCCTGGGATGATTGATGTCGGGAGTGGAGCTTCTGCCAGGTGCAGCCCTGGGATGTTGAGGAATACGGGCCTCCCCCCTCTGGCCCTGGAGGGGACAAGGGTGACAGGGGCAACTGGGTGGGTCAGAGCTGGCCAGACGGGGCCAGATTAATAAACAGGGACCTGGGGGAGGGAAGGCCTGGGCGGGCGGCTATGGCAGGAGGCGGCTCAGATGAAAGTGGCCCGACTGGCGGGCAGGCAGGTGGCCTCTCCCCTGCCCTGTCAGCACTTTTTAATGTCCCCTTGGTTAGAATGTGTGGGAGGAGTGGGTCGAGGGAAGCTGGAGCTCACCTTTCCCAGGCCCCGGAGGAGGGGGCTGGGACAGCCACAAGGCGGGGTTTCTTTTCGGGGGTGGGAGGAATGTGGCTCATAGGTGTAACTGAGAGGAGGTGCCTGGCTCGTGCCCCCTCTCTGCCCACCAGAAAATTACCTTAGCTCAGTCTGTCCAGAGCAGGCAGGATTAGGAAGCAATGGGAAAAACAGAAAAAACAGAAGAGGGTGACTGTTTGTGAGATTGTGTGACATTGTGTGTGGCGCCACATACCGCTTATTGTCGGTGGCGTGAATTTGAACCTGTGTGAATAAATGAGCGTAAAGCTGGGTTCATGAGACAGTATGAGCAAGACCATGCGTGTTTGTGTTGGTTCAGCTCTCTGCATGTGGAAATTTAAATTTTAAAACCAGGGGCTTGCATCCTGGCTTGGCCTGTTGCTGGAGTGTGGCTTTGGGCAGGTCATTTAACCTCCCCGAGCTTCGTGGCTGCATCTCTAAAGTAGGGATAAAGGTATTTGTTTCACAGGGAGATTGTGGGGCTTAAGTAGACTGAAATAAATGTTCAACTGTAAATCTCTCTATAAACATGTGGTATCATTGCTAATAATTGCATTTGGGGCCTGTTGGTTGACTGTGTGCCGTCGTGTGGGTGTGTCTGGGGCCTGAGTGTCTGTGTAGCAGGCATGGTGGGTCATCTGGGTGAAAGAACATGTACGTAAGTGTGAATGATTTGTGATGAGTTTGTTTTGCGAGTGAGTGTACAGGTGTCAGATGTGTATTTGGTGGTTGTAGTGAAATATATGAAAATATCCTTGTGGATCTAAGTGTGGTGAGTGTATCTTTGTGTGACTGAATGTGTGTTTGTCTTTGGGTGTCAGCCTCCTTGTGTGTATCTGTTCACAACAGATGACTTTGTGTTTTGAGGTGTGTGTATGGGTTGCCTTGGCACCTAAGATGGACGTGTGCATCTTGGAGTGTGCACTGGCTGTGTGTGGGGGTGGGTTTTGCCTGTCTCTGGGTGTGTGTCCCAGAGCGAGTATGATTGAATGTGCCTTTGTCTTGGTCGTGTGAGTGTGATGGTGGTAAGTGGTGCCTTGGTGTGGCTGTGTGTGACTGTGTGTATGTGACAGTGTGTGTGCGTTTGCGTGCGAGTGTGTGTTTGGTGAGCGGCTCTGCTGCCTTAAGCACCTTTCGAATACATTGGCCACAGCTCATTGAATCCTTTAACAATCTGACTCTGCTCTTCCTTCCCCGTTTTTTCTAATTCAGTTCCTCTTATTACAAAAATAAAAAATAAAGCGCTGCCCCTTTCCAGTGGCTGGCCCCGCGGAGCCCCCGCCTCGGGACCAGCCTCGTTTCACTCCATTTCGGAGAAAACGGGAAGTCGGTAATTTTAAAAAATATTTCTACTTTATTTGGGATTTAATGTTCTTACAGAATCCTGCTGCCTCCCTGTGTCCCCCCCCATCCCCAGCCCCACATGCAAGAGGCGTAATGGCCCGTTCAGCATATTAGGGGAGCCAAGCGTAGGCCCGTTTGTATGTGTGTCCATGGGGTGGTCTACACACACACGCGCGCGCGCACACACGCACACAGAGATAAAAATACTCAGAGACCCACAGCAGACACACATAGGAATATAGAGCAATTCAAACATATACTCAGACATGAATTCAAACGCTCTACTCTAATACCCAAGTATCACACAAAGACAGAGCCCCATCCCAGACACACACACTCTAAAGGGAAACACAAATGCAGAGCACTGTCAAGGGAGAACCTCCAGAGACATGGCGAGAACCAGACAGGCAGAGGGGAAGATGGAGAGAGACATGTTCCCAGAGAGAGACAGATCAGAAGCAGCTTTCACACATAAAGAAATATGAGTACAGTAGTTCAAGGGAATGAGGGGGGTTAATCATCCTGGGGCCAGGCAATGCATGGTCAAGAAGTGACTACTCAAGGTTACATAGGGAGTTAAGACTAGATGTGAAGACAGAAATGAGAATCCTGTACCACTTTCCTGTGCCATGCTGCTGGAGGTCCCAGGGCAGTCAACTGTATAAATGTGTATACATGTGGGTGTGTATATGTGTAAGATGTGCTTTTGAACAGCACTAACTTAAGGGCCATACACATAGTAGGCTCAACAGAGGCTGGCAGGGCCTGAGTGTGTCTGTGTATGTCTATAACTATATATCAGAAAACCCCTGTGTACCCACACATGGGAATATCCATCATGGTGTATAGGCCTGTATAAGTGTGGCTATGTCTACGCAGAGACTATCGGCCCCATAGGGACAGGAACCATGTATCCCCTCTGTATCCCCATCACCTAAGAAAGAGCTTGGCACATGGTAGGTATACAATAAATAGTCACTGAAGAATGAATGAATAAACAGAATCAGTCTGGGGGCTCCGGTAACTTAGAGAGGGCCTGACCACCACTGGTAGAGACCATGAGCAGCCTAAATTCTGGGCCAGACCTGGGAAAAAGGTAGATGCTGCACTATGGGGTGTGGTTGGGGGAGAACTTGGGTGTTCTTTTCCTGCTGCCATCTCTCTTTCCAGGAGATGTGGGCCTTGTGGTCTGTGCTTTATCCAGAGTGATGAGTTTCAAGAGCTATTTAAGACTATTTTGTGGTGGAAAAAAAGGAAATGAGCTATTCATTTGTTAAATATGGGACAGGCAAGGGAGAGAAAGGCAGTAGTGGACAGAAACTCAAGATGGATGGATAGGCAGAGACAGATAGACATACTGACTGAACACAAATTGATGAATAGATTTATTTATAGACAGACCAAAAGACAAATAGAGACACAGATAAATAGATATACAGATAGACACACAGACTGACATGAATAGTCAGGCAGGCAGACATTCCCCAGAAGTGACTGGCAAACCAATAGACAGGTAGACCAATCAATAGAGAGAGGGATGGACAACTGATTGCACAGAAAAGATGGATGTATAGCTTAGCATACAGAATAGGTCTACCCAACAGCCATGACCCATGTTCCATCCTTCCTTGCTAATGGAACCCCTCTTTTGTTTGGTGTTTAGAGACCAAGTTCTTTAGAGAGGGATGAACCCCTCCAAGTGCCCCAGAGGTTAATCTTAGTTGATCCAGGGAAATTATGGTAATTCCATTTCCTTTGCTGGTTATTCATTTAGGAATGCACATATAAAACAATTCCGAGCATTTTAATGTGGGAAAAAGTCTGTCAAGGAGACTTCCTTTAGGGAAATTTTACCTCACACATATAGAAGTATTCATGGAAGAGATGTGCCCCTTTATCTCCTTCTGGAGTTTGGACTTTGTTCTGTGAAGATATAATGTGCTGTGTTCTTGCAGCCTTTTTGAAACCTTGATGTTTCTCCTGAGTCAAAAGCATATCCCACATTAACCTATTTGGGAATCTCTCTCCCAAAATTCTTGTTGTATGAGATAACATTTTTTTTTAATCATCTTAGCAACTTTTGGTAGAGTCATCTGTTACTTGCAACCAAAAGCATCCTAATTGCTACACAAATCAACTGACAAATTGGCTGACAAATAATGGAGAATTGAGGAGATACATAAATGTAGAGACCAACCAACAGAGAGAAAGGCATACAGATAGATGACTGACAGTTGTGATTTTCAACTGGTATGCCGCAAGAATTTTTAAAATATGGAATACCTGACTATTTCGCCAGGGGCACTGATCTCTTTTCCCCTAGACTGTCAAATTTAAAAATGACAACAGCCAACACAACAATAGCCATCCAGTGTGAATGCCTCTCTATAGGTCATATAATAGAGTTGCATCTTATTGGTCATGTTGCATAAAAAGTTGTGTCTGATTGGTTAATTTTTGGTATGAGGAATCCTTATATACAAGTATAGGCATGTGATTTTTTAAAAAAATTAATAAAAGAATAAAATACCTAGGAATAAACCTAACCAAGGCTGTAAAAGACCCTGTATCTAGAAAATTATAAGACACTGAAGAAAGAAATAGAAAAAGATACAAATAAGTGGAAGCACATACCATCTTCATGGATAGGAAGAATTAACATCATTAAAATGTCCATATTACCCAAAGCAATCTATAGATTCAACACAATTCCTATCAAGATTCCAATAACATATTTCATAGAACTAGAACAAACATTTCAGAAATTTATGTGGGGCCACAAAAGGCCCCACAAAGCTACAGAGATCCTGAGAAAGAAGGACAAATTTGGAAGAATCACACCACCTAATATGAAACTATACTGTAAGGCCATAGTAATCAAGAGAGCATGGTACTGGCATAAGAACAGACACATAGATCAATGGAACAGAATAGAGACCAGAAATAAACCTACACTGACAGAGGAAGGAAGCACATACAATGGGCTAAAGATAGTTTATTTGTTAAGTGGAGTTGGGAAAATTGGACAGATACATGCAGGAAAATTAAATTAGGCCACTTTGTTACGCCACACACAAGAATAAATTCAAAATGGATGAGAGACTTTAATGTTAGATCCAAAACCATAAAAATGATAGAAGAAAGCATAGGCAGCAAAATCTTGGACATTGTTTGTAGCAATATTTTATCAGCTATATCTCCCAAAGCAAGAGAAACAAAAGAAAAAATAAACAAATGAGACTAAATCTAACTAAAAAGTTTTTGCACAGCAAAGGAAATCATCAACAAAATAAAAAGACAATCCATAGAATCAGAGAACATATTTGCTGATATATCTGACAAGGGTTTGCTATGCAAAATCTATAAAGTACTTACAAAACTCAACATCAAAAAAAACAAAACAAAGAACCCAATTAAAAAATGGGCAAAGGACCTGACTAGACACTTATCCGAAAAGGACATACAGATGGCCAGTAGGCATATGAAAAGATGCTCAATGTTACTAATCATCAGAGAAATGAGATATCATCTCACAGCTGCCAGAATGGCTATCATCAATAAATCAGCAAACAACAAGTGTTGACGAGGGTGTGGAGAAAAGGGAACACTTTTGCACTGTTGGTGGGAATGCAGACTGGTGCAGCCACTGTGGATATCAGTATGGAGATACCTTAAAAAATTATAAATGGATCTGCCTTTTGACCCAGGGATCCCACTTCTAGGAATACATCTGAAAGAATGCAAAACACTAATTCAAAAAAACATAAGCACCCTTATGTTCATTGCAGTGTTATTTACAGTCACCAAAATATGGAAGCAACCCAAGTGTCCATCAGTAGATGAGTGGGTAAAACAACTATGGGACATTTACACAATGGAATACTATTCAGCCATAGAAAAGAAGGAAATTTTTCTCTTTGCAACAGTGTGGATGGCCCTGGAGAACATTATGCTAAGTGAAACAAACCAGTCAGAGAAATACAAATAACATATGGTTTCAACCATATGTGGAATCTAATGAACAAACTGAACTAACAAGGAAAATGGGGACAGACTCATAGATGGAGAGCAGGATGACAGGTAGTGGAGGGGGTGGGGGGATTGAGCAAAGAGGAAAAAAGGACTCACGGACATGGACAACAGTGAGGTGGTTTCTGGGGGGAGGAGGTATAAGGGAACTAAATGGTAATAGAAAAAAATACAATAAAAATTAAATAAAAAAAGAAAAAATCACTTTGGAACAAAATGGGTAGGCAGTTACTACTATTATTTTTTGTAAATCGATCAAAATTATATCTACTTTTTGGTCAGATTGGCCAAAGATATATTTGTTGGTATGCTGCAGAATTTAGTTATTAGTTTATATGTGCCGGGAGATGAAAAAGTTTGAAAATTGCTGAGTTACACAATAAACAGATTCTTCAACGGACAAAGAGATAAACAGATGCTTTGTAAATGGATACTCGGTAAGTAGACAGATGGACAGAGGTGGATTAGACAAATGTAATATGGATTAGGGCATGGGGGGGATCAATGGAAGGACTGGCAGATGGAGATATATGCAGACATACAGGCCACTGACAACTTTTCCAGAAAAATCTTCCCTGACCTTAGTCTGATTTGAATTCTCCTCCTTAATGTTCCCATGTCCACCTCTACACAACACCACCAAATCAGCCCTTATCCACTGTGTGCTCAAAATTGGTTGTGTTATTACTTTTCTTCATGGTAAGTTCCAGGTCACAAGTTCTTTGAGGAGAGGAGTCACATCTCACCTACTTTAATATCCCCAGACTAGCACAAAGCTGAGCACACAGTAAGTACTCAATAAATGTTTATCAAATGAACAGCTGTAGATGGATAATAGAAGAAAGAAAGAAAGAAAGAAAGAAAGAAAGAAAGAAAGAAAGAAAGAAAGAAAGAAAGAAAGAAAGAAAGAAAGGCAAAGAGGGATGTAGGAAGGGAAGAAGGAAGAAAAAATAGGAATATGGACAAAAAGTTGTACAAATATATATACAGAAATGGACAGACAACTTGGCAAAAGCAGATTGACAGACCATCAGAGAGGCAGATAATATGTTCATGTATGTGCCAACAGCAGGCAGATGAACAGAGAAACAGAATGATCAGTAAATAGACAAATGGATGAAAAAGAGAATGTGAATGAGTATGGACCAATAGGTCACTAACCGGCAGGACAGATAAAAAGGATGGTCAGCCAAATGGTTAGATAAATGAAAAACAGGTAGAAAAACAAATAAATGGGCAGGTAGACAAAGATAGACAGGTAGTCAAACCTAGGACCTGTAGATAACTGGCTAGTTGGGCAAATTAAAAAGCCAAAAGGGATGGGTACATGAATGGCTAGACAGAGAGATGGACAGAGAGGCAAATAGACAAACTGGGGAGCAGATGACAGTTGAAAAGACGATCAGATTCAGTGACCCCAATGTATATTTTTATCATCTATTAGATACTTGTTTCTATTAACTATGTAATTTTCTTATTTGGGAAAATTTCTGTCTCCCTCTGCTTCCTCCCTCTCTCCTTTACTCCTCCCTCCCCTCACACTGTATTCTCCCTCCTCCCGCTCTTCCTCTCTCTTTTTTTCTCTTCCTCTTTTCCTCTTCCCCTACGTCCTCCCTTCCTGCCTTCTCCTCACTTCCTCCCTTGCTTGTCTGTAAGAGCCCCCGTACTCACAGCTGACCTTCTGCCTCCCTAATAAGACATGTTATTTGTTTGACAGAGGCTGCCTCTGAGCAGGGCCTGGGTCTGAGATGACAAAGGAGCATGGGAACCATGGGAAGGCAGAAAACCTCATCTCACGCCCACCCTTACCCTCAGCAAGCCCCGGCAGTCTTTCTCCAAGATCGAGCAACTCGGTCCTGGCCTAGGGTTCTTTTCCTGACTACTGCTCCTCTCACCCTCCCCGCCAGAGATCCCCGGAAATTGGGGTTAGGCCTTGAAGTCTTCCTCAGAGATCTGTTCACTTTTCAGGCTCAGGAAAGGGAGCAGACTCAGTACTTACTTGCTTATTCTTTGTTAAGGGACACAGAAATAGTGGTCAATACAGACGGCAGCAAGGGAAGGGAGGTCCACTTACTCCTTCCAACTCCTCCACTCCCAGCCCCCACAAGCCCTTAAGGATTGGCCACCTTCCTTGACAGGCCTGCAGTTTGCTGCTTGTTCACCAACCACATTCCTCATCTTTTCAAGCCACACTCAGATTTCACCTGTTCCAGGAAGCCTCCCCTGATTGCCCCTGCAAGAAGCTTCTGCTCAGACCCACATTCACACAAACCTACACACAACAAATATTGACACCAACACCAAGAAGTTTCATGGCATGTCCTCTGCTTTCTACTCTGCTCTGGGCAGAGTTAGGGCTGCTCATCAACAAGCTTCCTTGAGAGCCTACTGTGTTCAGAGTGTGGGCATACCCCCAGGGCATAGATCTGGAGCCAGCCTGCCTGGCTTCTAATTCTGGTTCTATCTCTTCCTGGCTGTGTGACCTCAAGCAAATGACTTAACTTCTCTGTGTCCCATTTCCTAGTCTTCAAAATGAGGTTTATAATGGTACCTACCTCTCAGGATTGTTGAGAGGATTGATTTGGTATAACTAGGGTGCTTAATATAGTCCCTGACACGTCATCAGTTCCATGAAAAGGTTATTATTCATACTGCTGGTTTTAGGGATTCAGGATTCTCAAGTTTAGAGGAAGAGGACTGTCAGGTACCAAGCGGCACCTATGGGCTTAAGGGTCTTACAGGTAGTGTCTCAGCTATGAAAACAAACAAACAAAAAAAACCTGGGAGAAGATATTGTCACCACATTTATTCCACAGATGAGGAAGTGAGGCTTTAGGTAACTGAAGTGACTTGGCTGAATTCTCCCAGTCAATTCTCCCAATAATTCCCTTTATTGGGGAATTCTTCCCAATAAAGGGAAGATTCAGGGGTTGAACTCAGATATACTTGATTCCAAATCTGTGCCTTTTCTGAGACACTGTGCTGTTTCTTTGATTTGAGGATCAGGAGATTAGGATTTGGAGTTTGTAATTCAAGGATGTGAGATCTGAGAGTTCTGGTTATTTTGGGGGTCCATGTTCAGGGAGCAGATTGAGTATGAGTAACTTCTTTTCAGAGTGGTCACAGTGTGCGACAGCCTCATCACCAAACATCCTCATCTTTGGCCTCCTGAAATCAATGCTCCAGCCTCATGGTATGGTTTGAAAGTTTCTGGGGGAGGGGGTTGGGTGAATACTGGAGGACAGCAACGGTGGCCAAATTAATGACCCACCTGGGGTCAGGAAGTCCACTTGGAGATGAATTATCTGGTTAAGAAACCATGACCACGTGGATCAATGGAGACAGAAGGTTTTGTCACTTACTACCCTGCATTTAAAGAGCTGTACCCCCGGGGCTGAGGCTCATGGGGATGGCTGTCTTTCTCCAGTAGTGCCCTAGCCCTGGGTCACTGTTCTCAGGGAGCTTGGAGCCGAATTGGGGATACCTAAGCACTGGGGGCTTCCCCAGGGAGAGATTATGTGATAGAGATTAATGTATGTTCAGGGCGTTGTCAGGAAGCTCTTGGGATCAAAACCTTGGAGGGCGAGGGAGGAATCAGGATTGGGCAGAGGCTGACCCCTTGGGGCACTCTGGGGATTTTTCTCAAATTGGGCCGGAGGGCTTAGCTTTCATAACTCCTCGATGGGCCATGGGATGCGGGTACCTAGGAAACAGGTGTGACCTTGGGCTGGGCAGCTGTCTTCAGCTGAGGCCATTCTCCAGCGGGAGCTGGTAGCTGAGGACTGCCTGTGAGCGGTCCCAGCAACTGGAGTAAGTCCCTCATTGAAGGGGATTTGGGCGGCACATTACAGTGTCCATCCCGGGTGCCTACCCAAGCTGGAGTGTGGTGGGGCCCTCTGGGAAGGCTTCCTGTATGAGACAATCCCTGAACTTTTAGAAGAATGAGTAGGGGCTGTGAAGGCGCAAAAAAAAAAAAAAAAAAAAAAAAAAAAAGTCAGGAATTGGGGCGTGTAGGGAAAAGGGAGTTCCTGGTAAAAAGAACAGCATGTACTAAACCCAGAGGCGAAGCTGACACAGGAGAGTAGGCAGGGCTCAGATCTGAAGGTCTGCACTGCTAAAGAATTTGAGGAGTTTTTTTTTTAAGGGGACGGGTACCCCTTATGGATTTTAGGACAATGTGTGAAATATTTAAGATTTGCATTTTAGAGTAATCTTTGGCACTGCCACTTAACTAGTTTTGTTACTAGTAAGTGATCTAACCTCTCTGCCTCAATTCCTTCATCTATAAAATGGGCATAATAATACCTGCCTCTTAGAGTTGTTATAAGAATGAAATGAGCCCTGGCTTGTGTGGCTCAGTGGATCGAGCGCTGTCCTGTGAACTGAAAGGTCGATGGTTCAATTCCCAGTCAAGGCACATGCCTGAGTTCTGGGCCAGGCCCACAGTTGGGGGCGTGCGAGAGACAACTGATTGATGTACCTGTTACACATCAACATTTCTCTCCCTTTCTTTCTCCCTCCCTTCCCATCTCTCTAAAAATAAATAAAAGCTAAAAAAAAAAAAAAAAGACAGAGGGAAAGAGCTTCATTTAAAAAAAAGAATGAAATGAGACAGTATGGGTAGGGGTGGCATGTGGCAACCCTGGTGAAGATTAGTTATTGCTATTGGCTATTATAGGCTGGACTGCGGTGGGAGGGGCCAGTGAAAGGAGGAGTGAGGCGGTATTCAAGAAAGATACCATAAGGACACAACGAGGGCAGAGGCTTTAGAGGTGGGAAGAAGAGGCCAGTTTAAAAGCTTTTAAGAGGTAAAATTCACAGGACTTAGTGATTGCTTGGTTGAAAGAGCTGATGGAAAAGATGGCATTCACAATGACTCCCAGGGTTCTGGCTTGGGTGACTAATTCTAGGAACATACAAATGGATTCAAAACAGGGGGAGGTGGTGAGCTCATTGTGGGTGAGTTGAAATTGAGATTCTCGTGGAATCCAGCTAGAGATGCTGGGCAGTTGTTCAGAACTGAGCTCTGAATTATCCAGAGCTTAGCTCTGAGAAAGGCCAGATGGCCAAGTATGGGTGATTTGTGTGAAGGTGGCCAGAGGAGCCATGGGCCTGATGCGGTCCCCAGGGCAAGTACGCAGAAAGGGAAGAGTTGTGGGCTGCAGATGGAACTGCGGTGAACACCAACCTTAAAGGGAGCCTGAAAGGGAGATTGAAGGGATTCCAGAGGAGCAGGGGGCAACAAGGAGATGCTGCTGTCATGAAAAATGGGAGGAATGAGGCCCCAAAAGTACCAGCCAACGCAGCTCAGTGCCACTAGGGGGACAAAAAAAAATAAGAGTGGCAGAGTCTGTTGGACAGGACAAGGGGTTGCCAGTGATTGATCTCGAGGAGAGCATTTCACCCAAGTGGTGAGTGGAAGGCAAGTTGTGATGGCTTGAAGAATAAAGAGGAAGCTGAGGGTTGTACATCTCTGAATGGATGGGCGTAGATAGATTCCCCAGGGCCAGTGCTGGGCCAGTCCAAATGCAGTCTTTCCTGATGATCTTGCTTGTGCCCCTACTCTCATATTTCCCATCACAGACTGCCTGTATCTAGTATCTATCATAGTTACCTCCGTCCCTGCCCTCCTCTTCTACCAGGCTCTAAGCTCCTTCAAGGTGGGACCCTCATCCACATTTGGGTTCTTCCCTGTATTAGGGATGGTGCTCACTGGACCTGCAGGTGACCTTGTGGAGCAAATGAATGATCAAGGTGAGACCATGAAGCAAGCTTCCTGGCTTGCAGACTGGTCAGTCAGCAGACAAGTAAGGAAACTGTGCTCATGGTAGAAGATGTGTGATGAGGAGAGAGATGGCTGAGAATACAGGGAGGTACGTATCAAGGCACTTAGGGCAAAATACACCAACTGACTTTTGAGCAGAAGTTCTTAATTATTTTAGATCCTGTACCCCTTGGAACTGCCAATATAAAGAATGAATATGAGCTCCAGGAAAAACATGCATCCCATTCATAGTCAGTCTGTGTATGATTTCAGGAGTTTCACAGTCTCCGAGGCACATCTACAGACCTGCCCAGTGGCCCATGGATTCCAAGTGAAGAATGTGCTTCCCAGTGGAGTATTTACCAGTCCTGTGACCCAGGAGATACTGACCTGGTTCATCACTTACTCTCTCTGGGCCTCAATCTCTTTACCTGTAATAGGAGGAATATGAGGTGGAGGTGGAGAGTATAAGGAAATTAAAACTTTGTCAGTCATCTGGTGCACGTGTTTTACATACCACAAATATTCTACCCTGTTAATGGGTAGAATTATTCTCATTTTGAAAGTAAGGAAACAGAGACTCGGTTTGAGAAACTTGACCAAATGTATATATAAGTGAAGAAGCTAGAGTCTGTCCAGATCTGTCCGACTCTGAATCCTGGGCTCTTGCTTGTAAACTGTGCTGCCGACTGGGTATAACAGTATCGACGCCTGTCTGCTCACCCCTGGCATGGTTAATGCACTAATGTACATGAAAACTACTTGAAAACTGGACAGCACGCATGCAAATATAAGGTACCATGTTGGTATCTTCACAATTGATCACGCGTATCTTAAAATTCCTTCCTTGCCGTCTGTTACATTCCTTCCCTTAAACTCAGGCCACTTATTCATTGCTTCTGTCCCCTGCTCCTTCTTTTCCTCCTGTCTCTTGAAAATAGGTCTTTTCCAGTCCCCAACTCTTGCTTTCTGTTTTTTAATCTCTAAATTGCTTCATCCTACAACTTCAGTGTTGACCTCCAAGCCCGTGACTCTCAAATCTATTCTCCAGCCCAGAGCCTTATTTCAGCCGCCTCCTGAATCAATGGTCTCAGACTCAGCTGTGCATCAGGATCACCTCGAGAGTTTGTTAACACAGATTCCTGGGCACTACTCACACAATTTCTAATTCAGTAGGCCTGGGTTGGGGCCAAAGAATACGGTTTACAGCATCATACAAAGGATAACTAACATACAATAAATGGCACAGATTTAGAGTGAACAATTTGATAGTTTTGACATATGAACACAGTCATGAAACCAGAACCACAATCAAGATAATGAACATACCCTTACCCCTAAAAGTCTCCTTGTTTCCGTTTATAATCCCTCTTTTCCTCCCCTCAACCTCAGGCAACCTTTACCTTTTGTGTCACCATCCATAGATTAGTTTGCACTTACTAGAATTTTATGTAGGTGGAATTATAAATTATGTACTCTTTATTGTTTCTGGCTTTTTCACTCAGCATTATTTTAAGATTCATCCATGTTGTTGCATGTATCAGTAATTCATTCCTTTTGTTTCTCCATTCTCTAGTTGATTGACATTTGGGTTTTCTGTTTGGGGCTATTTCAAATAAGCTGCCAAGAACACTTGCGTAAAAATCTTTGTGCTTTTGTTTCTCTAAGAAGTGAAATGACTAGGTCATATGGTAAGTGTATGTTTAACTTTTTAAGGAATGGCCAGACTGTTTTTTAAATTGGTTATATCATTTTACACAGCCACCAGCAGTGTATGAGAATTCCAATAGCTCCACATCTTTGCCAATATCTGGTATGATCCATCTTTTTAATCTTAGCCACTCCAGTGGGTATATTGGTGGTATTTCTGTAATAACTAATGACATTGAGCAGCTTTTCAGGTGCTTATTTGTGATCCGTATATCTTTTTGAGTTAAGTGTCTGTTCAAATCTGTTGCTTGTTTTAAAAATTGGATTGTTGTCTTCTTATCGCTGAGCTGTAAGTGTTCTTTATATATTCTAGAACATACAGGCTTTGTTGGGTATATGTTTTGCAAATAATTTTTCCTAGTATATGACTTACTTTTCCCTTTTAAAGACAATATTTTTTAATTAGCAATAAATGTCTCATTTAATCTCATAATTTTTTTTACAGTTTCCTTGAATCTGGATTTTATTTTATTTTATTTTGTATAACATATTTTTTAATTTGATGAAGTCCAATTTATTGGGGTTTTTTTATAGTTTGATTTCTGGGGTCATATTTGAGAAGTCTTTGCCACACTCAGATCACTAAAATTTTCTCCTATGTTTTCTTACAGAAGTTTTATGGTTTAAGCTCTTATGTTAGGTCTATGATACTTTTCAGGTTGATTTTTGCATATGGTGTGAGGTTGAGGTGTTTTTAGATACGGCTATACTATTGTTCAAAATCAATTTACTGTTTATGTCTGGGTTTATTTCTGGACTCTGTATTGTGCTCCATTTATCTGTTTGTCTGTCTTTATACCAGTACCACACTGTATTGCTGTATCTTTATGTCTTGAAATCAGGTGGTGTAAGCCTTCCACCTTTGTTCTTTTTCAGAGTTATTTTGGTTATTCTAGGATATTTGTATTTGCATATGCATTGTAGAATCCACTTGTCAATGTCTACAAATAAAAAGCTTGCTGAGATTTTGAGATTGTACTGAATCTATAGATCAATTTGGGTTATAGATCGTCTTAACAATATTGAGTCTTCCAATGCATGGATGTAATATTTCTCCATTAGTTTGGTTTTTCTTTTCTTTTCTTTAAGATTTTATTTATTTATTTTTAGGAAGAGGGGAAGGGAGGGAGAAAGGAAGGGAAAGAGACATTGATGTGTGAGAGAAACATTGATCACTTGCCTCTCTCATGGGCCCCAATAGGGGATCAGCCCAGCAACACAGGCAAGTGCCCTGATTGGGAATCAACCCAGCAACCTTTCGCTTTGCAGGACGACACCCAAAAAACTGAGCCACGCCAGCCAGGGCAATTTGGGTTTTCTTTACCTCAGCAATGTGTTATAATTTTCAGACTACCAGTCTTGCATATCTTCAGTCAAATTAATTCCTAAGTATTTTATATTTTTGGTGCTATCGTAAATGATATGCTTCCATATTTCTATTCCTATTTTTTTTTTTACTGCAAGTACATATAGATACACTATGTATTTGTTAAAACAGATTGTTAGGCCCCAACTCCACAGTTTCTGATTCAGTAGGTCTGGCATGTGGTCCTCAAATTTGCATATCTAGCAAGTTCCCAGTTGATGCTGATGCCGTTTGTCTGAGAGCCACACTTTAAGAACCATTGACATAACTGTTCTGCCTGCACCTCTTGTTCCAAACCAAGCCCATCATCTGGTCCGCAAATAAGCTCTTCTGATTTTCCTTTCCGGAAACGGCCCCATGACCCAGTTCCATGCCCAGTGGTTAGCTGTCTGAACGTCCCATTGCAAAATCAGTCTGTGGTTTATATTAACATGGTCACAGCCAAGCAGCTGCCACTCTGACAATATACCCCTGAAATATGCCTCCCCTCTGTTCCCTTCACTTTCCATTTCCTATCTTCATCACTGTCCCCTCGACCAGTGAAACCGTCTCCCAGCTGATCTCTCTGCATCTAGTCTTTTTCTACTAGAATCTGTTCTCCATGTTCCCAGACCAATGATTCTAGTCAGCAACTTGGACTGTGCCAGTCTCCTGATAAAAAATCCCCCACAGGGCTCCCACTGCCAGATAAGTTAAATCTAAACCCCTTGCTCTGATGTTGCAGAGACTTCCAGTTGCCTATTGGTATTCATGCTCCTTTCATCTTTAGAAATAGAACTCATATCTAATCCGGAAGAACAATATGCCCAGAGTCTCAAGAATTACATTTTTCAGTATCTCTTGCAGATCAATGGCCATGTGACTAAGTTCTGGCCAATAAGATATAAATATAAATTGTTTCTGGAAAATTCCATAAAGCTTACATATAGAGGGCAGATAGAAGGACAGATTGCCTGTCTTCCCTTCCTTTTTCCTTTATGCCTAGAAGGGTGGAGCTTCAGCAACCATCCTGGACCATGAGGCAACTTTAAATATGGAAGCACTTGCTAAGGATATAAGGAGACTGGTGACAGTAGAGCTGCCATACCAATCCCATGAAAATTTGAAGTTATTTTAGTTAGAGAAAAATAAACCTTATGTGTTTAAGCTCTTATAATTAAGCTGCATGCAATCAAACCTAATCCCAACTGATACACATAATATTCAAAGCTCTCCAAATATTAGCCCCAACATACTTTTCAGTCATCTCTGATTCTATCCCCACCTCTGTAAATACAGTATGTTCTAGCCAAACCAGAAAAGATTCCCACAGTTAACTGGTATCAAATCGATCAAAACTAAGTTTCTGTCCTAGGAAGGTAGACAATACTTTTCCTATTCCTTGTATTAAGTACAACTAAAAACCCTAGATGTCATATATAAAGCAAACAAAAGAAGACTCTAATAAGTGGAGAGAGGCCACAGACCAGCTAGGGACATTGGTGGTGAGTTTCCTGAGTTTTCTTTCTGTTCCATCTCATATATGTCAGACCTAGAGATGAAGAAGCCAGCAACCCAGAAATGCCAGTAAGTACAGACAAAATAAGTCCTATTAAAAGCCTCTCTCTTTAGTTAAAGGACTAAGAAAGGGGCACGTAGCTCTTAGAGAATAACCACTCCATTCCAACCAAAAAGCACAGAAAAATCTTCAGCCCCACTTCCACCCATGCCATCAAGGGTGAGTGCTAGGCCTAGCCTTCTACTCTCCCCAGGATATAACGAGGCATTCCAACCTCCCACAGGATGATGTCAGAGAAGGACAAGTAGGAAGCCTGAATGTTGGTGCTTGCCAGGGCTAAGCTTCCCACCCCCACCCGGCAGTAATGAGGTGACCCTCCCATCCACGCTGGGGCGGTGTTATACGGGGCCTAGTAGAAATTAAGGACTTGTGTCAATGAAAGCTCTGTGGATAACAGTAACAAATCACTCCTACCCCCTCACACCGGGGAGGTAGCAGAGGAGGCCAGTGGAGTGCTGTTACTTTCACCTCCATCCAGCAGTAATGAGAGGAGAGGCCAAGTGGGGAGCCTGGACTTCTGCCACACCTTGAGTTTACAAAGCAGTGCTCTCCCGCTTCCTCTGCTAGAGCAGTGTCAGAAGAACCCAGCTAAACAAAGGTTTAAATAAAATCAAGAGTCTTACAGCAATACTCGAGATGTCTAAGATTCTATTTAAAAAAATCACTCATCATATCAAGAACCAGGAAGATCTGAAACTAAATGAAACAAGACAATAACTAGATGCTAACAATGACATGACAAAAATGTTAGAATTATCTGACAAAGATTTTAAAGTAACCATCACAAAAATGCCTCAACAAAGAATTATGGAACTGGCTGCTGTGCTCAGTGGGTTGAGCACTAGCCTGTGACCCAAAAAGTCACCAGTTCTATTCCTGGTCAGGGCACATGCCTGGGTTGTGGGCCAGGTCGCCAGTCGGGGGCATATGAGAGGAAACCAGTCAAGGTTTCTCTAGCACATTGATGTTTCTCTCCCCTTCTTTCTCCGTCCCTTACCTTCTCTCTAAAAAATAAATAAAATCTTTTAAAAAGTTAAAAATTATGAACACACTTGAAGCAAGTAAAAGAGAAAGTCTCAGCAAAGATATAGAAAGTCTTAGCAAAAACATAGAAATATAAAGAAGAACCAAATATAATTTTATTTTATTGTTTAAAGATTTTACTTATTTATTTTTAGAGAGGGAGGGAGAAAGAGAGGGAGAGAAACTTTGATGTGTGAGAGAAACATTTATTGCTTGCCCCTTCACACACCCCGACTGGAGACCGAACCCACAACCCAGGCATGTGCCCTGACCGGGAATTGAACCAACGGGTGACCCTTCACTTTGTGGGATGATACCCAACCAACTGAGCCACACCAATCAGGGCACCAAATGTAATTTTAGAATTAAAAAACACAATAACAGAACTAAAGACCTCAAATGATGGGCTCATAAATGGAGTGGAGAGAACAGAGGAAAGAATCGGTGAATAGAAGGTAGAACAGTAGAAATGACTCAAACTGAAAACTAAAGAGAAAAAACGCTGAAAGTGGACTGCAGGACTATAACAAAATATGTAGCATTTTTATTATTGGAGTCCCAGAAGGAGAGGTTACATACAGTAGGGCTAAAAAAAATTACTCAAAATTGTAGAAATTCCCCCAAATTTGGCAATGACATAAGCCTACAGACTCAAGAAATTGAGTGAATTCCAAACAAGATAAGCCCAAAGAAATCCATGCCAAGACACATCATAGTCAAAGTTCTAAAACAGTGAAGACAAAGAAAACTCTTGTAAGTAGTGAGAGAGAAATGACAGGAAGAAACCAATTCAAATGCAGTGGATTTCTCATCAGAAACCACAAAGGCAAGAAAGAAATGGCACAACATTTTTCAAGTGCTGAAAGAAAAGAACTGTTAACCCAGAATATCCAGTGAAAATATCCTTCAGAAATGAAGCGGAAATCAAGGCATTCTCAGATAAAGGAAAACTAAGAGACTGTGTCGCTAGCAGATCTACCCTAACAGAATGGAAAAGAAGGAAACTTGGAACATCAGGAGGCAAGAAAGAACATGGTAAATAAAAATGTATATAAATAAAGAAGAATTTTCTTCTCCTTTTGGGTTTTCTAAATTATGTTTTACTATTGAAGCAAATAATTATAACACTGTCTGATGATATGTAAAGAAAATACTTAAGACAATGATATTATAAATGGGGAAGATAAATGGATGTAAAATGAGGTAAGGTTTCTGCACCTCAATTAAACTGGTAAAATGATGACATCAGTAAACCGTGATAGTTATGCATTTATAATGCAATACTTAAAGAAACCACTAAGAAAATTATACATGGATATATACTCAAAACACCATTAAAATTAAAATCAGATTTCTAAAAAATGTTCAAGTAATCCACAGAAAGGCAGGGAAAAGAAAAAACAATGAAAAACAGAGAGAACAATTAGAAAACAAAAAATAAAGGGGCACACTTAGGCTCTAATATATCAATAATCACATTAAATGTAAATGGTATAAATATACAAGTTAAAAGACAGATTGGCAGAATTAGTTAAAATTATAACCTAACTAGACACTGTCTACAAGAAACTTACTTCAAATGTGATATATATGTGTGTGTGTGTGTGTGTGTGTGTGTGTGTGTGTGTGTGTGTGTGTGTATGCAGGCTGAAAGCAAAAGAATGGAAAAAGATATATCACGAAAATGCTAATTCAAAGAAAGCAGGAGTCCATATATATCAGTTTATATGCCATATTAATATCAGATAAAGTATACTTCAGAGCAAATACAATTACCAGAGACAGAGAAGGATATGATACAATGATAAAAGTGTTAATCCATAAATAAAATTTACAATCTTAAGTGTGTATACAAAAAGCAACAGGGCTGCAAAATACATGAACCCAAAATTGATAGAACTGAAAGGAGAAACGGACAAATACACAATTAGAATTGAAGACTTCAAACCCCCTCTGAATAACTGGTAGAATAACTAGACAGAAAATCAGAATGGATGAATTCTTCAACAGGGAAATAAACTATGGTGCATCCACACCACAGTATATTACTCAGCAATAAAAAGTGAACGAACTATTGATAAACACCACAATCTGGATGACTTACTGGAGAATTATGCCAAGTTAAAAAAAAATCCCAAAAGGTTGTATACTGTTTGATTCCATTTATAAAATCTTCTTGAATTGATAAAATTGTAAAGCTGGAGAACAGAGTAATGGTTGCCAGGGTTTAAGGAAAGAGTGAGGGCTAGAGGGAAGTAGGTGTGGCTATAACAGGGCAGTACAAGAGACCCTTGTGTATATGGACATGTTCTGTACCTTGCTTGTATCAGTGTCAACATCCCGGTTTTGATATTGTGCTATAGTTTTGTAAGATAAACTATTGGGTGAAACTGGGTAAAGAGTATCGTATTATTTCTTACAACTGTACATGAAGTATCTCAAAATAAAAAGTTTAGTTTTTTTAAAGCTGATATAAGAAAATCAGCACTGCTTTGCACAAGCCCTTCATAGACCTTGCCCTGGAAGATAGGGCCCAACTGAAAATATATAAAGAACCACAGAAGGTCTAGACAAATTCATGTGTGATAGGTCCCCAAGGCAGTCTGTGACCTCTGGGGCTCCTCCTCAATGACAAGGAGGGCAGCCATGCCCCTCTAACACTCTGGGATTTTGTCAATACTGGGACCCGAAACTAAGGGAACTATTGGGCAAAGCTGGAGGGCAAGCCAGGTTCTGACATTGGAGGAAGATTTGACAGGAGGTGAGAGACAGATGTGAGGGAGGACAGAGCCAGCTCAGAAGCCACCTCCTCCAGGAAGGCTCTGCACAGTGGCCCAGGTTAAGTGTCCTTCCTTCCTCTGCTCCATAGCCTGTATTATAATCTATGACCAATAACTTAATTTTCTGTCTTCCCCTCTAGATCTTATATTTCTTGAGGGCTGGGATCACTTCTCATTTTGCCTCTGCCTACCTTAAATATTTTATTTTTAGGTTAAAACAAATAAAATGCTATTTACCCACCAGTTTTTAGATGTAGGGCAATGACCTTTCTCTGTGTATGGGTGTGCTGATTGGCATTTCATCATCTTTCTTGCATCAGCCACACCCAGAATGCAATGGCTGCAATTTTCAGTTTTGATTTCTTTAACATGGATTGGAAACTGAAAAGTATTAGAGAAGCAATCTGAATACAGAGTCCTAGATTTTCTAAATGATTTTTCCCCTTCCTTTTCAGTTGTCTCACCAATACATAATTTGACAACAAAACTTTTTATCAACTTGCTGTAATGAAATCTTTCCAAACAGCAACATTAGTTTTGCACTCATGTTTTATTGGTTTATGTAACATTTAGTTAAACTATATAATAAGAATAATATGCACAGCTGGCATAAACAGGCTGAGTTAAAAACAAATGACTCTTGGTAAGCATGCAATTCAACCAAATGGGGGAGCACAAGTGCATGGCGTCTTAGCCATGAAGGCTTGATGAGCCATGAGTGGAAGTCAGTATGTTTTACAAAAGAATTGATGGTGTCACTTAAGCCAGTGAGCCAGGTAAGTGCAGGTTGTTTAAAGTTTTATTTTAATAATACCAGTAATAACTAACTCGTATTGAGTGCTTACTTTATGTCAGGCATCATCCTAAGTGCTTCTATTTATATCTCAATTAAATATTGCCCAAAGAAAGTATTATCATTCCCATTTTATAGACAAGGAAACTGAAGTTCAACAAAACTCTCCCAAGTTCTCATAGCTATTAGGTGGTGGACCTGAGTTTGTGTCCAATTATAAAATCCATGCTTTATATGCTATAGTATATTATTTCAAGTATTTGTCTTATGGATGAATGAATGGATGCATACAGAGGACAGGGAATGGCTGGACCTTGGGAGATATTTCCCTACAGTCAGGAGAGTGTCTCTTAAAGACCAACTGACTTGGCCCTGGCTGGTGTGGCTTAGTGGACTGAGTGACAGCCTGCAAACCAAAGGGCCGCTGGTTCGATTCCCAGTCAGGGCACACGTCTGGGTTGTGGACCAGGTCCCCAGTTGGGAGCGCAGGAGAGGCAACCACACATTGATGTTTCTCTCCCTCTCTTTCCCCTTCCCTTCCGCTCTCTCTAAAAATAAATACAATAAAACAAAACAAAACAAAAAAGACCAACTGACTTGCTCTTCGCAGTTTCCTGAGATGAGAGGGATTCCCAAGGGGAGGGTCGGATGTTTTTAGAGGAGCTGGGAGTATGGGGAGGTCCACAGAGAGTGATGGGGGAAGCCTATACCTGGTGTGGGGACATGCCAGTTCTGTCTCCTATATCTATTCCAGATTTCTGACCACCGCCACCATTGGCCTCCCTTTAGTCCAGTTCTGCCTTCTTTTATTTCAACTGAATCTGGCTGGCATTTTAAAATCTTTATTACAAAATAAGGAGAAAACCACAAAACTACACTCTTAATGCCTTGACTCATGACCCCAGCATCCCAGCAGCTGAACCACAGGCCAATTTGGCTGCCAAGGCTTATGGGCCAAACTCCTTCCCATTTCAATTTCACACCTTAAGCCCTAGGTGGATCAAGCAAAATGGATTCAGGCTCGCACCAGAGCCAGACCTGGGGGGCCCTCAGTTCTTCCCTAGATTCCTTCTCAGCTGCCCTCTCTGAGTGTTTGTCCTCTTACCAGCTACACAGCTCTGCACCTCGGAGCCACCAAACCCCAGGGATCCTGATCTCAGGGTGAAGTCAAGGTTTGGCTCATCCTATGTTGGATTTCAGTGCCTTCTCTTTCTTCCCCACTTCAGTTCCCATTTCTCTTGCTTTCTGGGTCACTCTTATCCTTAGAGGAAGAGGCCCTGCTCTCATCTTCAGCTCATTTCTCTTGCCCTCTTAAATCTCATTACCTGAAGCGCACCTACTGGCTGACGTTTAAGCTAGGCTTCTTCCTTATTCGAGTCCCCAGCCGATATTTGGGTCTGGTCTCTTCTCTACCTTGTGCCTTGGAGAAGGCACTGTGCTCCCTGGCACCTCACTGTCTCCTTTTGGGTCCGCCAAGGGATTGAAGTGGATGGATTCCTCACTACCTGCCAGCTCTTCCTTCTGCCTGGAATGTATTCCCTCCTTTCTCACCGAGTTACTTTTTAATTACCCTCTGAATCACAGCTCAGATGTCACCTCCTCCAAGAAGCTCCTCCAACCCCATATCTACCTTGGGTGCCTTTCCTCTGTTTTGGGTGCCTTTTCAGCTCTTTTCTAAAAAGATTTTATTTATTTACTTTTAGAGAGAGGGGAAGGGAGGGAGAAAGAGGAGAGAAACATCAATGTGTGAGAGATACATGATTGGTTGCCTCTCGTATGCCCCCAGCTGGAGACCTGGCCCGCAACCCAGGCATATGCCCTGAGTGAGAATCAAACTGGTGACCACTGAGCCACACCAGCCAGGACAGCCTTTTCAGCTCTTAAAACACTATACTGAAAATGACTCATTACTTGTATGTCTCCCACTCTGGGCTCTGAGCCTTGAGAACTCATATCTTATCCATAGGTATGTCCTAGTACCTAAAAGTATTTGTTATATAGTAGGTGCTCAATTAATGTTTATTGAATGCATTCATAAATCCATGATTAAATCCCTTCTGGTTTGAGAGTCTAACCTACTACCCATCAACTTTCATCTGCTTTATAAGGATGGTTCCGTCTCCCTGGTCACGTGTGGGGCAGAATGTCTTCATCCCCTGACCCCAGTGAACGAGCAAATGAACGTCACCCAGCCACCCACCTCCTCAATGGACACATTCTTCACAAATTCCCAGAAACCTTCTGGCTTCCTATTCCTATAGATTTCAAAAGTTAAAAAATACTATATATGGACAATGTATTAAAAATGGTAGATTGGGTTATTTGGCTATAACAACACCCAGGCTCAGCAGTTTAAGGCAAGGAAGATTTGTTTCTCATACCATGTGTTTACCACAGTTGAGCTGGGGGTTCTGCTTTGTATTGTCATCTCTCAGGGACCCAAGCATGGCTCTAAGAAGTCCTGTGGTTAACAAAATGTTAAAATCCTGCCCTGGCTGATGTGGCTCAGTGGGTTGAGCATGAGCCTGCAAACGGAAAGGCCACCAGTTTGATTCCTGAGGTCCAGGTCCCTGGTTGGCAGCACGCGAGAGGCAACTGACCAGTGTCTCCCTCCCTCTCTTTCTCTCTCCCTTCCCCTCTCTCTAGAAATAAATAAAATCTTTTTTTGTTGTTTTGATAAAACCTTGCTTACCTATGCTCAACCTCCTGTTTCCCAGATTATTTTACCACACAGCCCTTTCCTGTATGTAATACCTATTTACATCCTATGGGCCTCACACTCAGAAGTACCAGTCTAAAGGGGTAATAGCATAACAAACCTCTGTGGCACACCTAATAGGTGATAAAAATATGAATAAATCAGTCTCTGCTCATATTTGGTGATTTTTAAAATGCATTCAACAAATATCTGTGGAGTTGTTACTTTGTGCCAAGTGCTTTGCCAGGTACAGGACTTGCTGAAATATATATGCTCTTTGTTGTCATCAGGCTTCCCTTCCAATGGGAAACAAACTGAACCCAAAGTAGCGTTATGCAGACAAAGTAAATCCAGGATCCTGCACAAATAACGCCCCTTTTTATGACAAAACCTTTTATTACAAAATCATAAGCCTATAATTCTGTAATATAACAACATCCTACTCAAGCACACCATATGACATTTTAGGTGAGATGTTCAAATTAAAACTATAAGTTATTACACCCATATTATTACCCTACCAACCACACTCAAGCAGGTGTTACTTCTGTCAGACCCTGTGTATTCCAAAGTACTATGGAAGAAAGGCGCAGATGTGCTATGAGAGTGTATAATAGGGTGACCTTACCTAGTCGTGTAAGACTGTCCCAAAGAAATTAATCTGCTTTTTGCAAAATGAGCAGTTAGTCAGGCAAAGTGGAGATAGAAAGTAATGATTGTAGGTAAAGAAAGGAAATGTACCAGGCAGCGAAAACAGCCTGTGCCAAGGCCCTGAGGCAGGAACAGAGGGGTCAGTAAGGTTGGAATACATGGAGAAAGGGGCAGTGAACAAAGGTCCACAGATCAAGTTGGCACTTTGAGTTTTATGATAAGAGTAGCGGGAGCCAATGAAAAAGCTCCCAGTCAAACAGAGACAATACAGACACAGTCAACTAATTAATTATATGGCTTTTTATAATAAGATATTTAATTGACATGGCACTCTATGCTCCACAAAATATTTTCATGTCATTATCTTATGTCTTCCTTGCAGCAACTTTCTGAGGGAGATAGTTCAAGTATTAGAATAGACAGGTAATCTGACTTTCCCAAGGACACACGGGGACGTAGCTGGAGAGCAGGCGTCCACGTCCTGATCATCTCACTTCCTAGGCCAGTCCTGCAGAGAAAGCTCTGGCTCTGCGGGAGCCGGTCCTGGAGTTGATGTCCTTACTGGCAGGGAGGCTCCTTTATTGAAGGGCTGTGTAGGATAGTTAAGTGTTCGGACTAAGTTCAAGTCCCAGCTCATCAACCACTTACTAGCTGGGTGACCTCTAAGTTACTTAACCTCTCTGACCACTGCAATCCTTACTTGTAAAGTGGGGATAGTTGGACTAACCTCACAGGATTGCTATAAAGATTAAAGAGACAATTCAGATGGAGGTATCTGACACAGAGTAGGAGCTCAACAAGTACCAGCTGGATTTTCTAGAGAGATAACTGGCTCTTTCATTTGGAGTATTTGAATATAGTGAAGATGGAAGTTAAATGAGGCTCTAATCCCTTCATATCAGGATTTAGTGTACATGAAATAGGTTGAGTCATTGTGTGATTTGCAGATGTTCAAGATGGTACAGAGGAGGAACAAGCGCTGAGTCCCTTCCTGAAAACAATGTTCATACTCAAAGTCTACAGCTGGCACTTCTACCCACTTGACCACGTAGGGGAATTCTACAATTGATAATTTCCCTGGGATTTGTGTACAGGGGACTAATTGCCCAGGTGTTCTCCCAGGTGGATACTATATGGTGGCCTAGAGAACCATAAACATGAGCTGTCAAGGGGTCAAGACCCTGGAGAAGCTGCACTTAAGGGTCTCAGAGGCCTGGAAAAAAACAGTTGAAAACCTTTCCCAGAGAGTTGATGGGGGTTCTAGGGTGAAGAACAGGGGCTATCTGTGATTCATAGAGTATCCTGGACCACTGCATGATTTCCAATTTAGGGCAATGTGGACCTTCGTGGGACCTGTGCTCCTTCCTGGGGCATGATGTCCTACTCTGAGAACTTCATATGGAAAAGTAGGCTTTGTGTTCTTCTAGCTTTGCAATTAATCCTTGCTCTTGAAGATGGGTCTGCTAAAAAGGGGTGGTAGCTGAGTGCCGTCTCAGGGAAAAGTCTAATCAGTGACTCTCAAATGTTTTTACCCTGATTTACATTTTGCATGGTGACCCAGGGCACGCACAATTCCAATAAGCACTACCTACACTTATGTATGTGATGTACCTTGGTATTTTACTTTCTATTTTATTCCATTTCATTAAATTGATTTCATGACCCGCTAATGGATTGCAACCTGACTTTGAGAAACATTGGTCTAATAGATGATGACTTGTCCTTGAAGGTGATTGAAGAAGATGTTGTTCATGAATAATGACATTCAGATGAGCAATGCAAAAAGCTGCACAGGCTCATTGTATACTTTAAATGCTCATAGCAAACCTAGACTCTAGTTTTGTGTCTCTCCTAAATATTAAGATTGGAGGTAGTCAAAATAATAAAAATTAAAAATAACAGCATTTACTGAGGACCTACTCAGTGCAGAGTACTGCGCTAGGTGCTTGAGGGGGATAAAAACACAAATAGTAAATACTCCCTGTCCTTAAAAGAGCTCATAACCTCATGAGAAAGGTGAAGTGGATCATGAACACAAGAATATAAGGGTATTTCAGGTCAATGTGGCAGACTGAGGATGTGTAGGAAGATGTCCCCCACTAGAAAGATAAACTTTATAATTTTACAAGGTCTGTCCAGAAAGTATCCATCCACGTCCTATGGAAAATAGAGGCGTTTATTGAAGAAAATACAAGAAACATTGTACATAGGACAGTAACACCTCAGTCCCCTTCAAAGTAGGCACCTTGGGACCTCACACAGTTCTCCCAATAGCCATCAGCTGCCCTGTTGTATTTTCCTGAATTTCATCGATGGTCTGAAATCTCTTCCCTTTCAAAGGTGATTTTAGTTTTAGGAAAAGCCAGAAGTCACAGGGCACCAAACCTGGGCTGTAGAGGGGCTGAGTCACCTGGGTGACATGATGTTTCACAAAAAAAATCTCAGCACAAGACATGCTGCATGAGTGGGTACATTGCTGTGATGAAGCTGCCAATCACCAGTTGCCCATAGCTACATCCTTCTGAATCATCTGAATAGTTCCCACAGAGGAATGTTCAAGCTTAACACAAAATTTGGTGCAGATTCATTGCTCTACTTGCTCAATCATTTTGAATGCACGCCACATAGTACACATGATCACTCAATGACATCTACTGCCCCCACTGACTAGTACAGTGAAGTCATCATTGTTCACACATGCCCATTCCAGTCTACTCTCCTTGGCTGGCAGGTTACATTCATGTCGCACAAATTGCCCTCATCATATTATCACTGGTTGGACTTTTTATGGACAGACCTCATATATGATAAATTTAAAATATATAAAATACCACAATTGAAAAGTATTTAACCACATTCTAAAACAATAAATGAAAGTCCCTAAGTGCCAGGAATAAAAATAAAACTCAGATCCAAAGTGACCTGTGGGTCCTTGCTTCAGCGGCACATACACTAAGATTGGAACAATACAGAGAAAGTTAGCATGGTCCCTGCGCAAGGATGATGCACAAGTTGTTCCATATTTTATAAATGGCAATGGAAGGAGACTAGACTTTAGGTAGTGAACACTCAGTACAATGTACTTATGATGTTTTATATAATTGTATGCTTGAAACCTATATAATTTTGTTAACCAATGTAACCCCAAGAAATTCAATTTAAAAAAATTTTAAGTGACGAGTAGGAGCTCGCAGAGGACTTAGAGCTAGTATATCATAAAACTTGAGTTTAATAGCAATGAGGATAGAAGAGTGAGCCCCAGGCTTCTGCATTTTGGGGAGCTGGAACTGAGCTCCCTTTATAAAGTTAGGAGCCATGATGGGTTACTTATCCATGTAACAGGAACCAGAAAACTCCACTTACTGATGAGGATACAATAGAGAAGCTTGTCATCTTTCTGGGGCAGAGGGTAGAAAAAGGGTTATCTATGAGAAATTAGAACCCCAAGTTTATGCCAAACATGGATGTGCAATGCAAATTTGCATTATTTACAAGATGTGCAAAACTCAATTCAAGAAAATAACAAATAAACTGATCCAGAAATGGTGAAACCCGTAGCGTCCCAGCAGAAACAAAACCATTTGACATAATGCCCCTTCCCATGACTAAGGGCAAGTAAGCTTCCCGCAGAAACCAAGTCCTGCTGGAGATGAGTTCACAAGCAAAAGTACAAACTACAAGAAGAAATCAATCACCATGAGAAAGAGAATCAGCAAAGGTAATACTTGGAGAATGTAAATAACATGATATATAATAAAACAATGTGGAAAATACTTGAAAATAAATGTATTTTAAACATTCCCTCCCAAAAAAGAATGAAATCTAAAAGGCAAGAATAAGACACAATGAAGAAAAAATAGTAGAAAAAGATCCAATAGAACTTCTAGAAATAAAAGAATATTTTTAAAAAAAACCCTCAGTGGAGAAGTTAAATAGTTGACAACACTGCTGAAGAGAAAATTAGCAAATTGGAAGATGAATTGGAAAATACCCAAAATGTAGCTCACAGAGTTAAAGCTATGGAAAATATGAAGTTAGGAAACAGGAGTAATAAAATGAGAAGGTGCAATGGAGATATTAGAAATTCCAAAAGGAGAGGACAAAGACAAGAATGAGAGAAGCAACATATGAAGATACAGTGATGAATTCACCAGTATTGAAGGAAAAAAATGAATTCTCAGTAAGAAGGAACACAACTGAATTTCCAAGCAGAGTAAATAAAAATAGGTTTTCACCTAAACACATTGTAATAATACTGCAGAATATTAAAGAAAAGTCTTAAAATTTGCCAACATAATGACAGACAGGCAGCAGGCTTCTCATTAGTAGCAATAGAACAGGAAATAAATCATTATAGTCTCAAAATGCTAAAGGAAAATAACTATTACCTTACAATGCTAAAACCCAATAATTATCATTCAACACAGAAAGAGCAAAATAAAGACAATTTTAGATACAAATGAAAGACTTAACTATTCACAAATACTTGCTAAAGGAATTTCTGAAAGATTGCAGTGAAAAGGAAAATGAATCCCAACAGAAGAATTGGGTTAATAGAAGCAATAGTGAGCAAAGAATTCAGTAGATATATAGGTAAATTTAAATAATAATAATAACTATTTTGAAAAGTATAAAATAGGATGGAACTAAAATACTAATCAATAAATGACAAAAAAAAGAAAGAAGTGCTTCACACTGTAAGATCCTTTTATTATTTAAGAGAAGAGGAATAGATTAGTCTTTATTAAGTATAATATTCATCTTTTAAAAATTGAGTAACTCTATATCTCTAGAAATGGAATGTTTAACTTCCAAACCAGTAGAAGAGAAAATTTTAAAAAGCGAGAATAAAGAAAACTTTATCAATCCTATAGAGGGCATGAAAGAGGGAAAAGAGGGAAAGTGAAGAAAACACATGGAAAATAGAAGACACAAAGTGAGATGGCAGAAGTCCAAATACATTAATCACAATAAAGGTAGATATCGAATCTGCCTACTAGAAGAGATTTTCCCAATTTGAAGTTTTAAAAAACCCAGGTATAGGCTAGTTCACAAAAGACTTGCCTAAAACATGAAGTCACAGAAAGATTGAAAATGAAGATATAGAACATGATACACTAGGCAAGTATTAATCAAAAGGAAGCTGGGCTAGCAATCTTGATATCAAGCAACAATTTAAAGGCAAAGGCATTTACAGGGATAAAATGGATATAACTTATTGATAGAAGGAACAATCCAACAAGGAGCTTTACTTACCAGCAGACTGGGAATGTCCCGCCTGGGTGGCTTGGGTCCAGCCCAGGCAAGCTCTTCTGTCCTGGCTGGTGAGCTGAAGGAACACTTCCTGCTCTGACTGCATTTGCACTGGCTTGCACCTGCCTGGGCTGAGTAGGGTACACCAAGACAGTGCACTGTTGGAGGAAAAAAAATGCTATTTTTCTTGGGAGCACCTTATAATTGTTGCATGGCCTAGGTACATGTTTATTGTAATCTTTTAGTATTTGATATTGCAAAGCCGAGGGATGAGGAGAAACCACTAAACAACATTCCCCGTATGTGGGCATGGGTAACAACATGTGTTGGGAAAGAAGCAAATCCTCCATGGGGGCTCAAAACTATTAAATATTACTGATGTGCCTTTGGTGTTCTCTCAAATTCATTTCTGTGAGTGGGCAGGACGTAAGGCGCTCTGGGATTTGAGGCTAAAGTAGAGGGTTTGGTATATGACCTTCTGTGGACCAGGTGACAGAAAAGTAAAGTGGCAGGAAGGTGGGTGAGGCTTACCATCTGAAGACTCAGAGTGCTGTTCCTACTTCTGAAGCTGCACCAGCATCTGGTGCCTCAGCCTCTCAACCTGACCAGACATCTACAAATACTCAGAACTAATCATTCTGGACATACTTTCCATTGTGCATTGTGTGCCTTCCAGACCTACTACAGTGTGATTCGCCCATGGGACTTAGCAATATTGCCTTGTTGGCCTCACCTTTCCACTCTGGCCAGCATATTCTGGGGCCAAGGCTTTGCTCTTTATGATGGAGTTGTTCTTCTCAAGAGCTTTTTCTGCTTATCCTTTGAAGAGTTTGTGAGTTGATTTTTGTAACATGCACCTCTTGGAGTGTTTGCCTAGCATATTTGGGAGCTACTCTCCCCACCCACAGGGGTGGGCTCCTAGGAGCCATAGTTGGCCACAGTTGAGTGAGGAAGGTCAGATACCCCACACAAAGTGAACCATGCAGATTCCTACTCTTGAGAGTTGGAAATTTGAAGTGATGGAGCCAGAGACTGGGATGCAAGCAGTCACCCTGATGGCAGTATGAAGGAGAGGGCTGATGGGCTTCAGCTTCTAGAGATGCAGAGCTACCTTGGCTTCTGCCCTACCCAAGCCTGAATCTGAGATACCTCTGGGTATTCTCAGCAGACATCTCTGTGTGCTTCAGCTAGCTCAGTTTACTTTCTGCGATTCGCAGCATTATTAACGTGACTTGGTTAAAGAAGGGATCTCCTCTTCAGTAGCAAGTGTCTCCTCCTAGCAATTCATACAACTGCCAATTTAGAAGCTCTGGTTCATTAAGACCTGCAGGCTCCAATATGGTGGCAGGTCAACCCATTCCAGAACAGGCACTGAGCCTGTCATGCATTAGTAGGACTGTCTTGTCTCATCCCAGGAGAGGTAGCTGGAAGGCTCAGACCTGGGTTTTTCCTGCCCAACAGGCAGCCTGACCTTTCCTTACATCAGAGGCAGTAGGTGTACCAAACTGTTCCATTAACAGTGCCAGGCGACCAGTAAACTACTCCAGCATTTAAACCACACTGAAAGAACTAAGCAGGGAGTCAGGGCAAGAAGCAATAATGAGTTATATTGTGCATCCTGGAGCTGCATGCGGAGGGCAGGTTCTCTGAAAACACTGGCTATGCTTGATTCTGTGGAGTGGTATTCCTCATAGACTTTGGGTGTACATGATCCCGCATTCTATGTGTATTTTCCATGTACATGGGTTACCTGTTCCTGAGGGTTGTATTCTCTGAGACCATGGATATATAGATTTTGCAGGTAGTTTTCTAGGAAGCCATGGCTGAATCCAGTTATATGAGGTGGAGTCCCTATAGACCATATGGATACCTGGTTCGGTGGGAAGGTATCCCTGGGGCCACAGGTATACCGAGGCTGCTGGGTAGTGGCACTGCGTTCATGGTATCTCCAGAAACCGTAGTCACACCTGGTCCTGACAAGCACGGCTTCCCCATTCTTATCAAGGATATATGGGAACAGCCTCCCTTTTAAAAAATAAATGCCACTACAGAAGAGTGCCAACTAAAGGTAGAAGGAATTATAAGATTAGAAAATTCACCATTTTGTAACCACTGTAGTCATAACTGATTCCGGCAATGGACACTAAAACCACTGGATACAAGATGCTTAGAGAAGAGGATATTCACACAGTCTCAAATCCTGTCCCCCACTCCAGATAATGTATTATTCATAAAGGGCAAAGGGTACCTTTACAATGGAGAAATTTGTATGATGCCACCTTAAAGCAATTAAAATTATCATCACCAGTCATTGGAGAAACCAACATCTTGTGCCTCCTGATATGATGCACTGAGAAGGAAACATCACCTATGTGGTATTCCCACTCAAAATGTTAGCCTGAATTTAATCATGAAGAAACAAGCAGACAAATCCAAATTAAGGGACATTCTGCTGCTTGGACTTTCCAAAACTGCCAAAATCATGGGGGGAGGGGGAGTTGGAGAACTATTCCAGAATAAAGGAAATTAAAAAGACAAAATAGAGGAATCAAGATGGTGGAGGAGTGAGTGGAAGTCACACTAACCTCCTCCAAGGACCAACCTGGAATTACAACTAAACTGGGGAGAAAGCGCCTGGAACAAACAACTGAACAATAGTGAAAGAGGAGCCTTATAACCTCAGAGACAGAAGAATCGGCTTTAGCACAACCTAACTGGTAAGGAGTGCGGTACAGACCTGAAAAGATAGATGAGGCACCCATAGGCAGCAGCACCAGAAGGATATTGAAACAGCCAGTTGGATCCCCCTGAGAAGAGCGGGGTCTAAACCAAAAGCGGGGATCTCTAGCCTACAGCACCAGAGCCCAAAACGTACACAGAAAACAGCCAGCTGCTAAAAGTGGCAGGGTTGCTCTCTGCCAGAGACTGGTGGCTGGAGACGCAAAGAACCGTTTAAAGGGCCAACGCATAAATTTTTATTTGCAGCCACTTACCTTGGTCTCCAGCAAAGGCGGGGGCAGAGTGGGCTAGAAACACCTGAGGAGAGACTGAGGAAGGAGACTTTGAGGAAAGAACTGAGAGAACAGCCGGCGGGATCCCGGTGCTGACTCATCCACCATGTGGCAGCAGCCATCTTGCTCAGGCAGAGACCACTCCCCCTGAGTGGCAGCAGCATCAGAGGACCCAATAGCCCCGCCCCCAGGTGGGATTCCACCCCGCCCTGTGCTGTCTAAGCCGCCTGCTGAGTGCAGAGTGGCAGCCACAGATAGTAGATCCCTGGCTAAAGAGGACACAGAGAGCTCTGGAGACACTTGAGGAGAGACTGGGGGTGGAGGTTTTGGGGAGAGAGAGTAGCCAGCAGGATCCCAGTGCTGACTCCTCCCCCATACAGCAGCAACCTGAGAGGACCCAATAACCCCTCCCCCAGCAGGGACTCTGCCCTGCCCTGACCTCTCTAAGGCAGCCTGCTGAGTGCAGAGTGATTAGATTAACAGCTGAAGGAGATGGCCACAGACAGCAGATTCCTGGAAGTCTCTAACAGACTGCTTGAGATCAGACAGAGACAACATGTGACATCATCAGGCAGATCCAGAAAGTAAAAACAGCAGTCTCTTACCAAAGAAGATCACACCACAAAGTCAGAAAATCAAGACAGATCAATTTAAGAAGAAGAAGCAAAAAAGAAGAGTCTCACATATAGTGGGAAGACAAAGAAATACCCCCCACTCGAAGAGAAAGGAGGAACCCCCAGAAAGAGAACTAAATGAAATAGAGGCAAGTAAACACTCAGATATTGAGTTCCAACCAACAGTTCTAAGGAAACTCAATGGGCTCAGTGAACTCAAAGAGAATTACCAAAAACTACAGGGAAACTATGAGGAACTTACTGCAAAGTATATCAGCATGAAAAAGGACACAGAAACTATCAATAAGAGACAAGAGGAAATGAAGAATACAATTTCTGAATCGAAGAACACAGTAGAAGGAATCAAAAGCAAGCTAGATGAAGCCGAGGACCAAATCAGAAAGCTGGAGGATAAGGTAGAAAAAAGCTCCCTGAAAGAGCAAGAAAATTAAAAAAGACTCAAAAAGAATGAAGAGGCATTTAGGGAAATGCAGGACAATGTGAAACATAATAATATCTGTATAATAGGGATACCAGAAGGAGAAGAGGATGAGGAAGTGATAGAGAGAAACTGTTTGAAAAAGTCATGATGGTAAATTCCCTAATTTGAGGAGAGAAAAAGTCACACAAGCCCAGGAAGCACAGAGGGTCCCATTCAAGAGGAACCCAGTGAGGCCCACCCCAAGACACATCATCTTTAAAATGGCAAATATCAAAGACAAACAGAGAATCCTAAAGGCAGCAAGGGAGAAACAGGTAGTAACATATAAGGAAGCCCCGGTATGGCTAGCAGCTGGCTTCTCAACAGATACACTGCAAGCCAGAAGGGAGTGGCAAAAGATATTCCAAGTCATGAAAAGCAAAGGCCTGCAACCAAGACTGCTCTACCCAGCAAGACTCTCAATTAAAATGGAAGGCGAAATAAGGAGTTTCCCAGACAAGAGAAGGCTGAAAGACTACACCTCCACCAAACCAGCACTGCAAAATATGCTAAAGAGACTGCTTTACGATAAAAAAAAAAAGAGTCTATGAATACCCAGTTCCTCTCACAGTTGCCAATACTTGATATTACCAATATTTTTTAATATGTATTAATCTGGTTGTGACAATGATGTGTTATTTTAATTGTTCCTTTATTATTTTTTGAAACCAAACCTGTTTTTATATATATCTTGCCTATTTCTCTTATTTTTAAAAATCTTTAAATGACTTCTTGGTATTCTTTATCCATTTTTTTAATTAAATGTTTGCAGAATTTTTTTCCTAAAAAAAAACTATTAACCTTTTTTTAGATGTGTGGCAAATACTTTCCTATTCTATTACTGGTCCTTTAACTTTTTTTATATGTATATTACTGTACAGTCTTAAATGTTTAATATAGTCATATTGTCAATATTTTACTTTATAGCTTCTGGGTTTGAATATTTTAGTTCGGGGTAAGAAAAATATTAGTTTGTGTTTTCTCCTAAAACTCCTTAGATTCTACATATTGATTTTTAACTCACCTGAATATTTCTTGTATAATGTGTGAAATAGGGCTCTATATTTATTTTATTTCAAGTAATAGTGGTCCATGTCCCTTATTTGTTGAATAAGTTTTATTTTATCTATTGATTTGAAATATCAACTTAATCATATATTACATTGTTAGACAGATATATACATTTGTCTCTAGAATGCTCATTATATTTCATTGATCTACTTGATTATTTCTGTGCTGGTGTCATGTTGGTTTAATTGCTGAGACTTTATAATGGTTTTAATTTTTTTAATATTTTATAATTAACTTTGACCTTAAAAAATTAATAAAATCAATCTGCATTTAGAAAGGAAGGAAGGAAGAAGGGGAGAGAGGGAGGAAGGAGGGGAGGGGAGGGGAGGGAAGGGAGGAAAGAAGGAAGGAAAGGAGGGAGGAAGGAAGGAAGGAAGAGAGGAAGGAAGATGGAACTCCTACATTTTGCAAAAACATGGATGGAACTAGAGAATATTAAGCTAAATGCAATAAGCCAGTTGATGAAAGACAAATACCATATGATCTTACCTGTTAGTGGACTTGATTCAATAAAATAACGAACAAAATAAACCACAGGCATGGCAACATGGAGCAGACTGAAAGTGACCAGAGGGGATGGGGAAAGAGGACAATGGTGGAAAGAAGGGGAAGGGACTAGACAAAGAACATGTATGAATGACCCACGGACGTGGACAACAGAGTGGGAACTGACTGTGGGTGCGAGGGGTAGAGGTGGGATGGGTGGAGGGGGGTGAAAGGGGAAAAATTGAGACAACTGCAATAGAATAAACATGATTTATAAATTAAAAAAATAATAAAAAAAGACAAAATAAATGCAAATAGAAGATCTTGGGATCTTGGATGGGGGATTAAAAAGGACATTCATGGGACAATTGAGGAGGATTTAATATGTACTCAGAGGTTAGGCAAATATTAAATTTCCTGAAATCCAGACAAATGTCCTTGTTTTTAAGAGATAAATACTGAATTATTAAGGAGTTAAGTGTCATCTATGTGCACAACTAAGACACAAGTGGTTCAGAAAGAGGAGAGAGACCAGATTACAAATCGATAATCTACGTCAGAATGTTTGAGTGTTTGTTGGAACAATGAACTTCTCTGTAGGTTTAGCATGTTTCAAAATAAAAATTTGGAAAAAAGAAACAATTTTAAATACAACAACCCCTAATGAAAGAATGGATCTAGCCAATGGTAGTAAATGGCTGTTAAAAACCATTAAGTGAAAAGCTGATGGAGGGGAAAAAAAACAAAAACTGAAAGGGAACTTTATATCTGGCTGGCAGCTACTGAGCCCACTGATTAAACTTAATATTATAAAAATTAAAATGACAGGAAATTGTGTGGTCCTGCTCTGATGCAATAGGAAGTTCACAGCATCTATAAAATATCCTTGCCAAAAAAAAAAAAAATCCAACTCGAAGCCAAGCACTCTAGAATCTACCAATTTAAAGGGACAGAGAAACATGTCAAACGATAGTACAGGAGTGCTATCAGCAAGATCCAGAATGAAGGAAAGTCCAAAGACAAGTGGCCCTTAGTTTCTTCAATAAATTTCAAAAAAAAAAGTATAAATTATGAAATAAAAGAAACTCATACAGTGAATGGACCTGGGTTAGAAACTGATTTAAGGATATTTGAATATCGAATGGATATTTGAGGAGAGTAAGAAATTACAGCTGATTTTTGTTTAGGTGAGATAATAGTATTGTGGTTATGTTAAAAGTGTCTTTAACTTCTAGAAATGCATACTGAAATATTTCTGGGTGAACTGATTTGATGTGTATGATTTGCTTCCAGATGATCTTGGGGGAGGGAGCAGGGAGTCTAGATGAAATAAAATCAGCTATGTATTGATAGTTGTTGAAACTGGGTGATACATACGTACGTGGATTTAAAATATACGTGGATTTAAAATATATACATATTTGAACCAGAATAAATTGTAACAAATAAGTAAACACAAGCTACTCCAATATAGTTCCCACATTCTCCCCTGAAAGAGGCTCCACAGTGTTAGAAAGAACGGCTGTCCCCTGACAAGCAGGCCCAGGTGAGGTCAGGGAGAGAACTCGGGGAGCTGACACGAGGGCCACCGGGGGTGCTAACTCTGTCAAGCGGAGTGCTGCTTACTCTGGGGTGCTCTGTCTTTTTTTTTTTAAACCACTCTGTTGGGTAGGAGAAACAAAATATTATTTCTGGGCAGCTCACTGCCCCAATCTAATTAGAGAATGAGGTTTGCAAAGGCTAAGGGTTGGACCCAAGGTGGAGGGAGGAGGTAAAGTTAGATGCCTTTTTCTGTGAGGCTGTGTTGAGGTAGAGGACTGAGATCAGAGGTCAAGGGTGGGGCTGGAGGGATGAGTGCATCAGGAAGGTGGGTGTGCTCTGCTAAGACCCGACAAGTTCAACTCCCTGGGCCTTTGTGATGTCATCCTGGGTTCTTCAGTTCTCCTGGATGGAGACAGAGGTCCTCACCCATTGCCCCCCACTCTCATTCCCATGCAGCCCCAGGTCCTTTCTTCTTTCCCTCTGGCCCATTTTTATTTCCTTCCTCCTTGAGCCCCCTCCTTACCTCCATTCTTCATTCCCTGTCCTCCGCCCTACCCGAGACCCCAGTTCAGGGTCCAAGAGAAGGACAGCTTTTATGTGGCTTATAAAATTCTATTATATCTGTATTCAAAACCTAGCAGCTGAGAAACACTGGTAATAGGCGTGTTATTAAGCGTGTAAATACACATCCACTCCAGGGCCTCCAAGGGGTGGGGGCCAGACTCTCAGCCCGGGTGTCTCCCCTGCATGTAAGTCCCTTCCCACCTGGCCTCCTCCCCAGACTTGGACCTCGCGTGGAGGCCCAGGCCTCCTCTGGTCTCCAGCCACCTTCGTCCTGCAAAACCCAGACTCTTGGAGAAAGGGGGCGGGGGAAGAGGGCCGAAGAAAAAAAACATTAGGAAAAAAACTCCCACCCAGAGAGCATTCTTTCTGCAGCACTCAGGAAAAAGGATGTCTCACAGGGGACGGGAAGGCGAAATTTTTTCACATCCAAATGGATTGCAATTTCCCTCCATTTAGCACCTGAAGGTAATTAGCTCGAAGAGACTGCCGAGTGCGAAACACGTTCACGGAACATTAACTCTCACACATTCTCCAGTTGCAGGGAATTAATAGGAAAGATTAAAGTTTAAAGAGAGCAAAATGCCATTACCTCGCCAGCCACCTCTCTCCGCGGCAGTATCCAGCCCCCGAAAACCTTCGGCCAGTGCTTGGGCCGGGGCTCAGGTCTCAGCCTCTAGCCTAGCTGGCTGGGGCATCTATGTGGGTGTGCCCCATGAAAAGTGCTATCATGTACTGATGTGCACACACGTGTGCAAAACAGGGTAGCTCTGACCCTTCACGAGGCCAATGCAGCCCCCCTCCCTTCACGCTGAAGTTTGGAACAGGTGTGTTCTCTTACGAGTTGATGCAGGGCATTGCTGTGTGTCAAGGCCCTGGGTGGGGGGCTGTGCCAGGAAGGGCCATTAGGATAGGTGTGCCCTGCCATTTGGGCACAGAAGGTGAGATCTGCCAGCATGGCCAGCAGGGTAGCGATGGAGGGTGTCTCTCCCACCTTGGTATGTATGGATGCACTCGGGTGAAGTGGTGGAGGGAGTTGTCTCCACTCTTATGAGTCAGGCAGGGTCCACAAACATACGTGTGCACACACATGCAGTCTCCCATTGTCACACACAGATGGCCTTTGTCACTGCTTTTTTCAAAGTTTATGTAGGCTTGAAATTCTAAAGGTTTCTGTGTTGCTTCAGTATTTTAGGAAAAGAGAGACAGAGAGAGGGAGACAGACAGAGAGAGAGAGTGGGGGAGAGAGTTAGGGAGAGAGAGAGGGGCAGAGGCAGGCAGGAGAGAGAGAGAGAGCGCGAGATGAAATTGAGACATGGAAGAATTTATTGCCCAGAAAATTCCATTCTGCTATCTGATTCAAAAAGTCCAGTCCCCCCAGCTTCGGAAAATCTATTTTCCACATTTTAATACCCTGCAGAACAGTCCTCATAACTCATCCGAGTGTGTTAAGCACAGTTTTATTAGATCTGAAACAAATTTTGGTGGGGAGATACTATAGGTCATTAACCATGGAGTAATTTTATCCTTGTTTCCCTAATGATGCCATAATGGCGAGCGAATTTCTTAACTAAAGACCAAAGAACATTTTGAAGGTCAGTTTCATCTGTGAGCTCCTTCAAGCGCTTCTCCGAGAAGATTGGAAAACTCGCCGATTTTTTGAAGAGTCATTAATAATGTGAAAGCTGAAAGCACCCTCCATTTGCGTTCCTGCTTTTTACCTTTTAATTTTATATCGTCCCCGCTCAGAGCCCCGCTCCCACTCCTTCACCCTCCTCTGGACCTCCCGCCCGCCTACCCACCCCACGCTGAGAACAAGGCTGCCCGGTACCAGGTGCCAGGCTGGCTGTGAGGCGGCAGAGGGGGGCTGCTGTGGGGGAGGCAGGGGAGCTGGAGAGGCCAGGACACCCCACTGAGGTGGGGGTCTTTGCTGTATTCCCAGAGTGGGTGCACTGTGTGAGGGTATTGTTACAGCCACGATGTACGTGTGCATGTGCGTGCGTGCATGCAAATATGTAGTGTAGGGGACTGAGGTGTCTACTGGCTGTACACATGCATGCTGGGGACCAATGGGGACTTAGCCTCTATGGGTGGGTGCCCCCTGTTGGATGTAGGCTGGGAAAAGTGTCGTGGAAACCAACACTGGGTCAGTCCAGTGGCCTGGGCAGTGGGTCTGTTGGCGGTGGGGGGCAGTCTCCCAACAAGGATAGACTCACATGGAGTGCTTGAGACAGTTTATAGCGTGTGTTGGTGCACGAACATCTATGTCCTGGGAATGGTGAGGTCATCAAGGCAAGAGCCCCTAAGTCCCTTCCCACTAGTAAATACCTAGGTACTAGAGACAGTGACCGTGATCTGGCCAGCCCTCACTCCTTGATTCATTCATCTCTTCTTCCCCAGGTCTGGAACCCCTCATTCTCTCACTGTATTCACCTCCTGATCCCCAATGCCTGGCTCCTTGGACCCCCCGAGATCCATCCCTCCCCTGCCAAACCCCATCACCTGACCTCCTCACCCATCTGATGGCTATCATTGCGGGGTGCCCAGCCAGGAGCCCAGGCGGGACAGCACTTCTGTGTGTGTGGGTTTGGGGAGGAGGGGGCCGTGTGGTGACACTCCATGCTCCCAGATGTGGTGGCAGCGATAATTCCAATTTTATGCCTTTGTTATGGCTTTAATCACTTTCTTTATGCGTTTTGTTCCAGCGATCAGGGAGAGACACCTGATAGGCAAAGAGGATACCAGGGGAACCATTTTTATTTGGAATGTGGTGAGAAGTCTAATTAGAATCTGAATTCTGCTGAGCCTTGAAATGGCCAGCACTTTATCCTGATCGCCTTAGATATTGTTTCGAGTCAATCATCTGTCATGGTGCGGCAGGAGAGCCTCTCCCCTCACGCCACCCTCCCTCCTGCTGCAGGCCTGGCCCGGGGTGGGGGGGCACCGGGTGGGAGGGGCGGCTCAGGACTCCCACCCTCATAGGGGTATGCGCCTCCTCCTGGTGGGGGCGCTGTTTTGTATAGCTCACCCTTCCTTGGTAAGGTCCTTCTTGGCTGGGATGCTGAATTTGAGCTCACGGGAGGCAGGGGGCTGCAGGTAAAGGGTGCTGAGGGGCCTATATTAGAAGCCAAAAATATTGGGGTGAGGCCTAGCTAGTCTGGGGCACCTCCTAAGTGCTCCCAGCACTTTGATCACCCCTCTGCCTCTCTGTCAATGGCCACGGGGACTCTCATTTCTTTACTTTTCCCCAGACAAATTGTATCTCTCCTACCTGCTCACCGTACCTCAGACTCCCCCCTCCCATGGCCAGCCCCTCCCCGGCCCAGCATTTGCCACATATTCAGCTCTATTTCTCTGATTTTCTTCACTTCAGTCCCACCAATGGAATGCCGTTCCTGTTTGTTCTTCCTCTTTAGGACATCTGCCATCTGTCAAGTCCCCAGACTAGTTTCACCTCCTCCAGAAAGCCTTCCCTGACTACTTGAACCTGCAGTGAGTGAGCTCCCCAAGAGATGGACAATTACAGCAAGGGCCCCCACCTGTAATGGCCATGCCAACTGTTGGCGGTTACTCTAAACAGATCCCTGGTCCATTTATCTTTCTCCTGCCTTTAAATAGTTTCCTATTGTCCCCTCTCTTTCCTTAACTGTTTGTGTGTTCGTGTGTGTGTGTCCTGAATCCTCTCAAATCCCCTCTGAACATGGCAAAATATAAAGTAGAAATAAAGATTTATCTTAATGACAATTTCATCTCCCTGACCACACTGTGAGCCCCGCGAAGTCTGCCCATTTCCTCCTTGTCTCCCGCCCTTTCCACCAATTGTGAGCACATGGGACCAGTTACCCGGTGGGGAGCTGCACTATCACCTCCAAAAGTCACAGGTCACTGAGGCTTCCTGCTCCCCCAACTCTCCCCAAAATACACCATTGTCAGGGGATGATTAATATCCACGGCAAGTGCTGTTCCTGGTAGGGAGAGGCAGACCATGCCCTCTGAACATCTCCATGGGAGACAGCCGGGGTGGTTGGTGACTCCTTCCAGGGTCGTAGGTCCACATATGGTCACTGTGAGTACTTTATAGATGTTTGGAGGATTCCACCCTCTGGCCAGTTAGCACACCCCATAAAGCAGTGTCCTCACTGATAGTCGGTGTCACCATGAGCCTCCTGGATGATCACTGCCCTCAAGAGATTGTCTGTGGAGTGGCGGTGCCTTATGGATGGCCCAAGGGGCAGTGTTGCCAGACATGCCTGTAGCGAGATACAGACTCTGAGGGTCCCCAGAATACCCTCTTCACCTGCTCACCTCCCCATCCCCATCTGGGCCCAACTTTGAATGCACCCCTGAGGCATTTTGTTCCTGGACAGTCTTTTTCCCTGCTTGCACCTTGGTGCTCCCTGGGCTCTGCACTCTGGGTGGAGAGGGGGGATGGCACTGACCGTGGTCTACAAACCATGGGGCTTGTGTCCAGGAGCTGGGAATGGTTCTCTGAAGTGCTTTGCCAGGACTCCAGTCCTTTCTCTCTCCAAGCGGTCCTCACCCAGAAAGCATGGCTGTATTGGTGGATAGAGAGTGAAGAGATGCAGGGAGATGGGAGGAAGGGAATCCAGAATTGCAGGGGGCTGTTATTTATAGAGAAAGGTAAAACAGTGGCTGGAGGGGCTTAGGAGCAAGCTTCCTAATGGGATATTGCAATCTGCCATTAACATCTAGGTATAAATTATTATACCAAATGGGTGTGTGTGTGTGTGTGTGATAGAGGGTCAGTAGGTGAGAGGCTCAGACCCCCGTTGGGAAGAAGCAGGACCCTGGCACACTTGGTCTGCCCATGCTGAAGGGTGGGAGTGTGAGGGTGGCTCATTCTCCAGCTGCTGTTGCCCCATCTACAGAGGAATGTGGGCTGGGGGAGGCTCGAGCTCCCGGCCCAGGGAGCACATGTGCTGGGTGGGGGCGGCGGGTGGGAGGACAGAGATGCCAAAGCTGGTAAAGGCCAGGCCTCTTCCCATCTCAGACACCCTCGAGGCACTGTCCTCTCTCTACATCGAGAGCTTGGCTGCAGCGGGGGTAGATGAAAAGGAGGAGAAACTGTTGGATAAAAAGAAATTTGAAAAAAAAAAGTAAGTGAAATATTCAAACTGGAAAGTGATATTATAGAAACTGCAGCCCACGGCTCAGTGCATTCAAATTTATTCAAACTCGGCGCCTGACAGTGATGGATGCGGCAGCTTTTCCCACAATATGGAGAAGGCGCGGGGGCATTTAGGACTGCGGGTCCCCTCCGGGAGAGTGGGGGCCCACACCACCTCCTGTGCCTTGCTCGTCCTAAATGAGAAGTGTAGTTGTGGGTCCTGCCCCCCTGCTCTTCCAAGCCTTAGGTACTCCCTGTAGCCCACAGTTCTGGGGGTCCTGGGGGACCTGGGCACCACCAGCTCAAGGGCTTAGGGTATGGCCCAAGACAGAGGTAGCCAGCTGAGAGCTGGCATGATCACCTATGCCAGGGAAGAGGGTGGATAGACCTGTCCACAGGAGGACTGGACACATGTGTCAGCTATACCAGAGAGAAGTATATGGTGGTGGGGTTTGAAGCCAAATAAATAGGTGAACCCAACAAGCCCCCAAGCATGCTGGGATATGAGGTTCTCAGGATCTCAAGTCAGGGAGCAGCTGGTGTCATTGTTCTCCACTTTCCTCACAGGCCAGGGTGGCAGCTGCCCCGCCCAGGAGAGGGACAAAAGAGAGCCTCTAGGGAAACCTCCCAGTGGGGGCTTGGTTTGAGCAATGGGTAGGTGACAGAGTGTTCCTGAATGCCGTGTGCTAGAGTGTCCCCTGCTCCCAGGAGCACCTTCCAGCCTCCACTCCACCAATGCTTTTCCAGACAAGGCTGTCCATGGCCTCCTGTCCAACCTCCTGACCAATAGACCCCACGTCTGATTCCAAGCCCCACCCCATGGTAACCCTTGGAATTACCAGTCACTCTGGAAAACTCACTGGCCTCTTGACTCCCTTGCCCATTATACTCTCCTGCTTTGCCCATGTCTCTAACACTCCTTTGTCTCTTTTGCTTCGTGCAACTCTCCCAAATGTGGCTACAGAGCAAATCTCAAACTTCAGCGCAACACTCTGTTTCCTACCATTTCTCAGGCCTCATCCACTCAGGCACTTCCAGCTAACACCTCCCTACAGGTGATGGAAACACCGACCTCTGATTCCAAGCCCACAGTCCAGGCAATACAAGGCTAATATGTTGAAAAGCAAACTCACATGTCTCTCTTAAAGCCAGAAATGACATAATTCCCTGCTTTGTAAATAACCCTGTCACGCACCCACTGACCCTCACAGAAACCTTGGGCCCTCTAGCTCTTCGCCATCCTCATCTTGACCTTCAGTCAGCTTACAAGTTCAGGGATACTTCCTTATGTCATTTGTACCCACTTTTCCCTCCCCATCACCCACTCATCCCAGGAATGCCCTTGTCACAGCTTCGCCGGATCTCTTCAATTCAATCAACAAACCACTGAGCTGCCACAGGCACCGGTCACCAGTTAAGGCATCTTCTTCCAAGCGGGGTTCTCTGCTTTTAAGTTCTATGTCTCTCTGATTGTTCCATGCACTGCTGCCAGATTAATTTTCCTAAAGCACAGCTCTGATCATGTCACTCTGCTGCTCAAAAACCTTCAATGGCTCCCCATCGCCTACTAAATAAAGTACAAACTACTTACTCTGATGTTCACAGCTCTTTGTGATCTGACCCCTACCCATCCCTCCCGCCAGTCTTCCCATCAGTCTCCTCCACACTCACATTTGCCAGCCAGCTTGGACTCCCAGCGGCTTCCCTGCATACTCCCCACCTGGCAATTTCCTCTGTGCCCTGGTTCGTGCTCTTCCTCCTTCTGGAATGGCATCGCCCTCCAACACCCCTACGCACCTCTGCCCATCAATATTCCAGTTATCTGCAAGATCTGATTCAACTAAAACCATCTTTTAAATTTTTCCCGTAAAGGTCTTAGCAAGGTGCCTACTGTTATTTTATATTTTTAATTTTATTTTTAATTGTATTTTTCCATGAGCATTTCCCCCCCCCCATGCCTCCACTTTCTCCTACCCCTCTCCCCCTACTAGCTGTTATTGTTGTTGTTGTTATTATTATCCCTACCACCACCAGAAGTGGTTTCTCTTCCCCATGAACCTTCTAGTCCTCTCTACAGCTTTCCTGGCTCCTGCCATTGTTTTCTGATACTGTTATTCCTAATATGTTTGCTCTAAAGTTGTCCTGGACTTCTTGAGAGACAGAGCTAAGTCATGTTTATTTGTGTTCCCCTCAACCCCTAATGCAACAGACTCAATAAACACTTGTTGAATAAATGAATAAACGTGTGAACAAATGAACCAATTCAGCAAAACTGGCTAGGACATGGCTGTGTGACACAGAGCTGGCTCTTCTGAGCCTCCTGTTCTGGACAGCAACCACCTAGGTGTTCCCAGTCATTACTCCTGGCCCCCCTGACGTGTGTCCAGGTGAGCTGGGACACACGTGTGCAGGCTGGGTGGCAGGTGTGTCATCTCTCTGGAGTGAGAGGGGAGTGTGGCAGAGTTCAGCCTTCCCAACTCATCAATCAAAGGGCACTTACCGGCCGGTCCTGAGAGCTGGCTCTGGGCTCTGCTGGGGCCAGCGGCTGCAACTGGCGGCATGAGGGCTGCCTTCTGGGGGCTTCAGTCTAGCTGCTCCTTCACCGCTCCTGCGACTCTCAGACCACAGGCGCGTACACTGAGGGGTGGGGCAAGCCCCTTCCTCCAAGCTGCCCTGAAATGTTCCTTAATCCAGAAGCGGCTCTTTTACCCCTTTGGTGTAGATCTTACTGCCCCATCCGGACTAGAGCTCCCGTGGGAGGTCTGCTGCCTTCTGCAGAATTCTTCACTACAAAGCCCAGAACCACAGAGCTTAAAGCTGCTGAACAGCTGGCTGGACGGATGCTGTGAGTGCTTGACAAAATAAAGAGTAAATGAGCAACTAACAACACAGGATGAACAAAGTGCTGGGCAGGTTGGCGCAAACCACACAAGTCAGCGTTTACTGAGCATCTACTATGTGCCAGGCATTGGGCTAAATCCTTCACCGCACTGATTCATTTCCTCTTCCCTCCGGACTAGGAACAGTTCTGATCCCATTGAGGAAGAGGGAACTGCAGCTCAGGGGAGTGAAATAACTTGAGTGAGAGCACCAGGGTATCAGTGACAGACCATTGATTCCCTGCTCCATACTCCTCACTATCCTTGGTCATTGTCACCCCCCCATCCCCACTCCACCAGCACTTTGGGGATTGGAGGCGATGGAGGCAGAGTAAGCAGAGTCCTGGGGAGGAGGTTAACAAATGGGTAGGGAGGATTGTAAGGTCCCGTCACTTCACGTGCACTGAGGTAGACCTCTGGGCTCTGAGTTTTACTTCTTTTCTTTCTGTCCCCTTTGGGGACAAGGCAGAGTTCAGAAAAGGCACAGCTGAGGAGCCTCTGTTTCCCAAAAGGGGGTCTTCCCAGCCCTCCACCCCTCCTCCATTTGAGAAGGAAGTAACAGCCTCTCCAGAAGGGTCCCCACTCCGGGGGACGCCGGGTCCCTTCCGCCCCTTGCCCCTTCACGGGGAGTCCCTCCCGTCCTGGCCAGAAACGAACAAGCGCGCTAAACTCTGGGAGATTTACAGCGGGCGGCTGGGCGCGCGGCCCCCGGCCGCCGGTGAGATATCTCCAAACAGCGCACTAACCACTTTCCATTTTATACCTCACCAGCTTTATAGCATCTTAAGGATTTCTGTGCACGGCTGGCTTCCCGCCCAGGGAAAAAACCCAGCCTTGTAAATAAATACTAAATATATATGAACAGAGACGACAGTGAGAGGAGAAGGGGGGTTGCCGCGGGGGGGGGGCCGGGGTGGGTAGCAGCCTAGTGCCGGCCACCGATGGGGAGGGGGCGCAGGGATGTATGGGGGTGTCTGAGACAAAGGCGACAGGGAAAAAGCAGTTGATAGGAAGGGTGAGGGAAACTGAGATAGCCCTAGAGATGGAGGCAGGAACAGAAAGATGGAGGTTGGATTGAAGTACTTCACACAGGACATGTCTCCGTGTGTGTGCGCGCACGCGTGTGTGTGTGTATGTAGGGAGGACTGGCTTGAAGCTTGAAGAGATAGTGAAGCCTCTTCCAACCTTACCTCCCCTCCTCCCCACAGTTCCTGAGGGGACCCAGGAGGGGCTCCCCCTGCAGTGTGCATGCACCTGCACAAGCAGTGACTTGTACGTGTGTGTGTTGGGGGGGGGGGGTGACGGGTACGTCACAATGTGCTCCAACAAAAGAGTATCTGTTTGTGTGTGTGAACACAGAGGTGTGTGTTTGGGCTGTTCGGTGGGGGTAGGACTGTGCCAGGTGAGTATGGGGTGCACATGTGGGCAAAATGTCTGTGTTGTGCTCAGGGTATGTGTATGGGTTAGGGTGTGTTGGGGGTGTGAGGAGGCAGGTGAGTTCCAAGAGCATGTGCAGCTTTGGGATTGAGTTGTGGAGGGCTGAGCAAGCCACATGTGACCAGATGCATTCGAGTGTCTTGGGGGTGGGTTGGGGCCTGGGAGGAGATGAGTTGTGGGCTCAGGTAACCCAGGATGGGCCTTCAAAGGAGTGTGTGCTGGATCTGAAAGCAAGTGTCCATCTGTGTGTTGGGGTCTGTCAGGGGTGGGTTTTGAGGCACTACCAGGTGGTCATGCCACCTCTTCTCCACTCCCCTGAAGTCTTTCTAGAGGCTCCCGGACCTCCTCTGCAATGACCACAGGGGAGAGAGTCCCCTGTGCTGACTGAAACCCTCATGCTACCCTGGCCCCATCCCTGAGGTCCCCGAACAGGAGCCAGAGTCAAATTGAGGGGCAGGAGGGACCATACTCTCCCCTCTCGGGGGACCATGCAATCCCTTTTTCTTCCCCCCCTTGTCTTCAATATTAAGTATTCAAACCTCATTTACATCCTTATTTTTCAATTTGCTGCCACAGTAGTTTAATTTATTCGATATAATTTCTTTTTCTGAGGGGACATTAATCATTGCCCTGTGCTTTTGGGCGCCTGTGAGATCTGTGTGTGTGTGTGTGTGTGTGTGTGTGCGCGCGCACACACACGCACACGCATCTGGGGAGGGGCGGTGCTGTGTGTATCTTTGAGTGTGCATCTGCGTCTGTGTGCATCTGTGCCCGGGCACACTTGTGTCTGTGTGTGAGGTGCAAGTTTGTCTGCTGTGTGAGGGTGTGTGTGTGTCTTTGTGAGAGGGTTTGGTGAGCATGAGAGAGTTGGAGTTGGTGAGGAGGTGTGGAAGGGTGGCGCAAGTGTGCTAGATCATTCAGGCCTTATTCTTTGGAACCCTTCCGGCCCTGCCCAACAAGGAGGGGAAGTGAGAAGAGTACTTGGGAGACAGGAGACCTGGGCCACAGCAGCCCTGGGCTTCCTCAAGCTAAACAGCTGGGGTTCAAGGACTCCCCCACCCCCTGACACCCTCAAGGTGGGCCCTTCCATTACCCCCCTGCCAGTTTTCCTTTCCTGAGAGTATGCCCTGGACAGTTGGAGCTGAAAATGTCCTAGAATCCATGGTCTTTCAAAGAAGAGAGAGAATGAGAGAAGTGGAGAAAGGCGCAGAGATGAAGACAGGCAGAGGAGAGCGACATAGGCCAGGGCAGGGGAAGAAAGAAAGAGGGGAAAAGAGACGCAGAGAATGATGGAGAGAGGGGCAGAAGAGAGGGAAAGTGAGCAAGCCACAGCCTCTCAGCGCATAAAGTCTCTGGAATGGGAGGAAGGGGCAAGAGAGTCTCTGGCATCAGCTCAGGCCCCGTCATGGCTCAGTGCAGAGTGGTGGGGAGCAGGGTGGGGCAAAGGGTTAGGGTGTTCTCCTCCAGGAGCTGAGATGAGTGAAGTGACTTGGGGGAGGCTGGTTGGGGAGAAGGGGCAAGAAGAAGGGGTAAGGGGGAGGGGGAATAGAAAAAAACCCTCCAGAGATATAACTCTGGGGGATGACTCCAGGAAGATGTCCAGAGAGGTTCAAGGGTAAAGAAGAAGAAAGCTCTCCAGTGTACAGCTTCCCTCCCACTCTCAGTGCATCTGGGCAAAGACATGCCTTCCTGAGACCCCCTTTTGGACCCCATCCCCAGAAGCTCTCAGTTTCACTTCTCCGGCACATTCGTGGAGTCTCCTTTCTCCCTGTGGGTGGGCCTTGCAGGGAATGGACCAGGAATTGGTGGGAAGGCCCACTGTCGACAAGACCCTGTGCTGGGATCAGATCGGTGACATCCCACTTAATCTTCATGATGACTCTGTGAAGCCAGAATGGTCTCCCACTTCAGAGGGCAGGGAAGGAGAGGCCAAGCTTGCCCAAAGTCACAGGAAATAGCAGAGCCAGGACTTGTCATGTCTTCCTGAGGCCATGTGCTGAGATGTCCCCACTCCATCCCTCCCGTCTTTGCCACCACACAGATACAATACACACACACACAACAAGATCTAGGACTCAATGCCCAAGTGGGGAGGCCTTTTGGGGCAGGAGTCAAGAGGTGGGAGGGGGTGAGGAATAGCCTCCTGCAGCTGTTCTCACAGCTGTCCCCAGCTGTGAGGTCTTTGAGGCCCAGAACATATGCGCTGGGGGTTCCTTAGGACTGTCTTCCCACTCACCCGGGACTCAGAGGCCAGTTAAGGACCACCCCCCCACCCCCCCGTAGGTGGAGGCAAAATGCACTCAGGCTCAGGACAGGCTGGCTCAGCCCCGGGGCCTGGTTTCTGCTTCTGGGGCCTGGATCCTTCCGGAGCCCAGTTTGAAACAGCTATGACTAACCCACTTCAGCCTCATTCCAACAGTGCTGTGAGGCCCAGGGTTCTTTCTCCCAAATTCTAATAATGAAATTCTGAAAAATGGTCTGAAATTGGAAGTCATGAGACCTCAGCACCTAAGCCTCCAAACACCTGACTGTTGGAAGTCTCCACATTTAAATGTGCTACTACCTGTGGCACTGAATGTCCCCAGATAACCAAACATTTGAGTGCATAAGTCACTGAGCACCTAGGGGCTGATGGAGTATCCGCAGCTGGGAACCTGAGGTGGAAGGGCGTGTGCACCTTCCCAACACCAACTCATCAGGCCTCCTCTCTCTTCCTCGCTCCTTCCTGAGTCTCTTCCATTCTGCCCTCCCGGAGAGGCTGTGCCACCCTCCTTACCCTCTAGGAGTTGGCCTCGGTCAAGCCGTCATAGCCAGATCCCCAACACAGACATGTCACACAGGAACCACCACCCGCTCAGGTCGGTGATAACTGGGTGATCGCGACAGGGGGTCTCTGGGGCTGCAGGGAGTGGGCAGGGGGACAGGCCTGGGGCCGAGGAGAAGGTAGCGCTTTCATTTGAATAATGGGCAAAATCAAATTAATTCTACATTAAATAGTTGTGAATAAAGGGTTGAAGTCAGCAGTTTCAAACTTGTTTTCCTTAATTACTTTCCGTGTTTAATGTCATTAAGAAGATTAAAAATTCATTAACAAGAGTACTAAAGTGGCAAATCAGGAAAGCGATCACTCCAGGTTAGAAACTCCGCTGAGGCCGCACAGTGAGTCTTCTGCAGGGGGGCATGGGTGGGGGCCCGAGAGAGCTGGGGACAGACACACACTCGCGCACTCACACACTGATACAGCAGCAACATAAACATGCATCCATAGTAACGGGGGGCACGCACACATCCACACACTCAGACACCTTCTACTCCTCCGTACCCGGGACTTCTGTGATTATGGAGAGACGGTGCCGTTGGGCCTGTAGCTCATCAGGCCTCTGACTTCAGAAACCCCTCTTCTAAGAAGGAGAATTAAAGATCAAACTTTTGTGACAGGCACTATATGGCCGTGGGGACCCATGTCAGCCCAGATGTCTCCGAATTCACTTTCTTGTCTCCTGGTCATCTCCCCTCTCTCCCTGTCTCCTTTACCCTCCCCTCCCACACTAAAGGGCTCTCTCAGGGCAAACCTGATCAGTTTCCTGGGAGGAGCTGCTGTCTTTGAGGCTTAATTATCCTGGAAAAGGATCCCTTTTGTCTTTTAGCTTGTGGGGGGTGGGGGTCACTGAAGGGTGGGGAGGGGTCATGTTTCCTCCAGGGAGAGGGAACAGGGACACAAAGAGTAACCTAGTCAGAGAGAGTAAGGCTAAAACAGCTGAGGAAACGGGACCCAAGTGTCCTGGTGTACAGCCTAGATTCTGACACCCAACCCCCATCTCTAACACCTCACGCCTCACCCTGCCTTTATTCCCCTTCTCATTGCTGACCTCCTTCCTCCAAAATTCCAGACTTTACTCCTCTTCACAATGAAAGGACTCTCCTTGATTTAGAAGACTCTTCCCTGTGGCTATCACAATCTCTCTGACTGCATTTCTATCTTATTCTCTAGGCCCTGAATTCAGGAATAGGTCCCTGTAGGGGTCTAGGTCACCTTGGGGGCATCTGTGCCTTTGTGGCTGTGTCTTGGTGGCTGTGTTGGTGAGCGTGCATATATATCTGAGTGTCTATGTGTGTCTCGCTGTGTGAAAAGAACCGTAAGCTCAGCTTGGGAACACCAAGTTAATCATCAACAAATGTAACCAGCTAAGCCTGTGAGATTCCATTAGAATGAGCCCTCTCATTGTATAGATGGGAAAACCAAAGTCTAGGAAGATGAAGATCCACTCCTAGGAATAAACTTAAGAGAAATGAAAACAGTGGCCCTCACAAAAACTTGTACAAGAATACTCATAGCAATATTATTTATAATGGCCAAAAAGTGGAAACAACCCAATTGTCCATCACCTGATGAATGCATAAATAAAATGTGGTTTATCCATACCATGGAATATTATTTGGCCATAAAAAGGAATGAAATACTGATTTATGCTTCAACATGAATGAATACTGAAAACATTATATTAAGTTAAAGAAGCCAGCCATAAAAACCATGCACTGTATGATTCCTTTTATATAAAATGTACAGAATAAGCAAATATACAGAGAAAAATAATAGATTAAGGATTGCTTAGGGCTAGTGGGGAGGGGATTAGGGGGAAAGAGGAGTGACTGCTAATAGGTATAGAGGTTTGGGGGATGATTCAAATGTTTTATAATGTCTTATGGTGATGGTTGTGCAACCCTGTGAATATACCAAAAACCATTGACTTGTACAATTTAAGTAGATGAATTGAATGGTATGTGAAATATATCTTAATGAAGCTGTTTTCTTTTTTTTTTTTTTTTTAATGACATATATTGCTCAAGGTCTCCCAGCAAGTGAGCAGTGGCATTAGTACTAGAACTTGGTCCCTTGACTCCAAGCTCAGGGCTCCTTCCGCAAGCCCTACAATGCCACACAAGTCTTGCCAAGGAGGATTTAAGGCATGTGAGGCGGTATCCACATATTGTAGCATCCTGGCATTTCAGTAGGGTTGTCAAGTCTCTGTCTGAGACTGAGTGTCTTGTTACGTGTGTGGACATAGAGATTTGCGGACTCACAGCAAGTGTGTCTCTGCACTCCTGTATCTACCCATGGCTCTCTCTGTGGTGACTGCTGTCTGTGCCCAGGCACCTCTGTTCGCTGCCTGGGCCTCTGGGTTTTTCTGCGCTCATCTGGGCATGCCCCTGTCTTTGAATGTCAGTGCATATGTCTGGGTCCGTGAGGCCATGGCACTTCAGGGGCGTCTGTGTTCATGTGTTCATGCGTGGCAGTGTTCCTGCCTGTGTAATGTGTCTCAGTGGGTGACCATGGGTTTCCTAATGTATCAGCCTGTAAGTCTGGGTTCACGTGCCTTCACCTCGGGGTCTCTGCCTGCAATTTCTGCCTGAGTCTCTGCACATGTCAGTCTGCATGTTTGTATTCTGGTGTCCACACAGGTCCATCTGTGGGCGCCTGCATCGATGAAGCAGGGACCCATGAGCCTGTCCCTATGAGTCTGTGTGTCTGAAACCCTCCTCCAGGCACCAGCCCCAGAAGGCGCCTGCCTCCCCACCCCCGCCCTCTGACAGCCATGGAGAGAGCGTCACAGTAAATTCATGGCCGCCCGGCTGGGAAACAGGCGGCTGCAATGGAAAGGAAGCGTGGATTTGCATATTGAATTAAAATTAAGAGCTAATTATGCAAATAAATTATGACATTTGGCAGGAGAATTTGCTTCGAGATCATTTATTACGTTCTTTTTATAACAGTGTGAGCATTTAACGGTCAAAGACAATATTTTAAGGGAAAATTAACGCAAGTTTATTAACCTAAAAACAATTCCACATTAATGAGATGGTGAGCTGGTCCCCCCACACACCTGGGCAGGTCTATGCCTAGCCTGGGAAGGCCTTTTTCTCCTCCCTTCCTTCCTTTCCAGTCTGCAGGGAGCGGGCTAGGACGGGACCTGGGAAGGGAAAGGGAGCCTTAGGGTTTGTATGTTCTTCTATTGGAGGCCTGCTAAGCTGAAGCTGCCACCTGAGATCAGAGCCCTGGGCTGAGCTTCGGAGGCCACCCAGCTGAGCTGAGCCACACTCGCAGGCACCCCTAGTCTGATGATGAAAAACAAGGTCCTGTTTCTCTAAGGAGGAAGACATACGCCTACCCTAAAAGTGATTCTATAAATACCAGTTGGGATGGGACCTGGAAAGTAGGGTTTAAGCAGCCTGGCTGTGTCCCCCCTCTGACAGTTTCCATCCCCCCTCTTTCCAGGTGGAAGAACCCAGATTCCCTGTTGACCCCTGCCCCCAGCTCTAGTGCTTGAGAGTTTTGAGGTTTACAGCCTTCTGGGTCTCATGGTCTCTCAATTTTCCCGGCAGCCTTTATGTCAGTCTAGTTTTCCTTTTGGAGTTGGCAAGGAAAGAGGAGCTCTTATCTGTGTTTCCTTAGCATCTCCCAACACATCCTATATCAAGTGGGGAGTGAACCCCAAAGGAAGTGGTGGGTGATATCCTCAGCTGGCTAATTTTTCCCTCTCCCTGTGTGTGTGAGTGTGTGGGGGGGAGGTGGGGGGGGAGGAGAGGTGGGTGGGGCATCTGGTCCTTCTGATCCCTGGGCCAACTCTGAGGTGCGCAGACTCTATAAGGGCAGACCTTTGTCTGCAGTGCGGACTCATAGAAGGGAGCCCAAGGCCTCCCTGTGGTCTACCCTGCTTTGAGAAAACCTTGGATTCCCAGAAGGTTCCTGCTCTGATGCAAACATGCTCCCTGGGAGGCGTAATTTTGTTACCTGTCATTGCTTCATGCTAGTATTTGGTTCTTCTTGGAGTGGCATAGGGAGGGACGGCTGTTCCTCATGCTAGGTCACACCTCCAGGCCCAGCGTTTTATTTGAGTTTTGCAAAACTCCTGTGAGGCAAGGGCCAAGTACCACTGACTATGGCTTTGGACTTAGGACACTCTTCAACTCAGGAGTCCTAAGGTCACTTCCTCTCTCTGCCACTTATTGACAAGTCTCTTCCCCGCTGTGCTGAGCGTCTGCCCTCCAGATATATGCCCACTCTTCTCTGCCCTGCTCTGTTTCCAGGAGGCTGGCTTGCCCAGTCTGCATCAACTGGTGCACTTAGGTGCAAGAGATGAAGGGGTCGTGGTATTTCTGTCCTTGGCTGCTGTCTGTCCAGGTTGCTGTGGTTTGGCTGCATCTCTCCATGAAAGGCCACAGCTCCCACACCTCTCCACACACATGTCCCTCCTGGCTCTGGTCATTTTTCTCCATCCATCTCTGTCCCTTTTAGACTGGGCTTCCTGCTGTTACTAACCTCAGGATACTGCATCATCACTTGTACTTTTCCTAATCCTTGCCCATACCTTTGTAAATAGTTGTTTTATTAAACTCTCCTCAGGTGACCCAACAGAGTATGTCATATGTTTCCTGTCAAAACTCTGGCTGGCACATTCCCAGAGCACTTCAATTTCCTCATCTGGAAAACAGGGATGATAATATGCAGCTGACAAGTGATTAGTACACATCCAGTGAGATCATATGTATCAAGGCACTTTGTAATTTATGGATCACAAATCAAAATGCTTGTTTCCAGATGGAAGCTAGACTGGGAATTAGGCTGATGTTGAAACCGTCTCTGTTATGAAGATTCTGTGTGGCCTTGGATAAGTCACTTTCCTTCTCCGGGCCTGGTTTCTCATTGTTAATATGCAAGAGCTGAACTCCTAACTTTAAGGTCAGTTGTAGAAACTGGCGATTCTATGTTCATTTTGCTATTGAGGAAAGAGGGTCAGGTGACTTGCCCAAGGTCACATAGCAAGGCCCCCTAACTGGAGAGTATCTGGGGCATAGGAGCTTGGGTGGAGCCCTGCTGTTGGACCTTGGAGACCTGGTAGAGCACACAGGCCTGGCAAGAGGCGTTGGAGGCTGAGGGTCTGCCCCCAAGTTTCAGTGGCTCACTGTGCCTCCCAGGGCAGGATGGACCATCCCTTGCAGCGAGAGGGTGGGATTATTAATAACAATGCTAATAAGAGAGAGAAAACAAAACCAGTGGGGCCTGAGCATTTTTTAAATAAAGAAATTTCCCTCATCTCGTGGTTAATTTAAAAGGTTTATTTCTTGAAATGAATCCTCTTCATCAAACCCCCGATCCTTGAAGATCGGAGGCGACTGCGAGTGCCGGTAATGAATTGATTTGTAACGTAAGCGACACGGCGCCCTCCCGCCCGTGCCCACTGCGGGCCCTTAATCTGTGGTGTTTAAGGGGAAATGAGCCTCTCCATCTCTCAGCCTGAAACCCAGCACCAGGAACTGGACCCAGCAGGCGAGGCCCTGGCCCAGGCACAATGGGTATCACCAACCAGAAGGTCTATCTTGCAGGCTGCCCTCTCCCAGCTCCCAGAACCTCTCTCCCCTCCTTTAAAGGCAGAGTCAGAAGAGCCTCTCAAACCAATATGATCCACCACAGTGTGAGCCATCCAGGGCCACACAGACCCACAATCGTCAGACAAACTCACATACCCACGCACACAGTTACACGGACCCATCATCCCAGCACAGTTGCACTGAAGTGCACAATCTTACAATGTTACATAAAACATAAAATGCAGAAATACAGTCACACATACTTATACTTATTAATGTAAGGCACCCGGTCATAGCCATGAGTCCCGTCTCAGACATCCAGATGCAAGGGAGCACATGCCCTGGACAGGAGGCCCACACTGCCATAGGCATGACAGTGAATCTGTGACTATTTGGCAATGTGGGCATGGCGGCATGGCATGGTGGAACTAGCATGGGCTTTGGGCCACAGAACTGGATGTGAATCTAAGTCCCATCATTTCCAATCTGTCTGACTTTTCTCAGTCCCAGTGTCTTCATCTGTGGAACTGGAGCAACAGCTTTTCCATCATGGGCTTCCTGTGAGGACCACATTAGGTAATAGATGTAAAGCTGCTGTTGAACTGTTAACTTCATGAAGGCAGGGACTTTGTGGCTGAGGTAATTATGTTGAGTATTTAGTAGCACTTTGGCATTCAGTGGGGACTTAATAAATGCTAGATAATATGACAATTGCAATCCGCTACTGTATCCTCAATACCTACTACAGTGCTTGGTACGCATTTAAGTAAATTTATGCTAAATTATGCATAGCACATAGTCAATATTAATGGAATGATAATATTGAAAAAAGGGAGGTGGAGAAATAATAATCATTTAGTGAGTGTTTGCAATGTGCCCAGAACTGTGCTAAATAGATACAAAAGATTAATTCATTGAATCCCCTCAGCAAGCCTATGAGATTATTCCAATATATACCCATTTGCAGGTGAAGAAAGTGGGTAAAGGGAGGTTAAGTGGCTTGTCTAAGATCACATACCTGGTAAGTGGAGGAGAAGAGATTTGAACCCAGGTAGTAAGACCCTAGAGCCTGCTTGAGTAATGCTGAAAAAAATACAGGAGTAACCTTGGTTTTCATGGGGACTCACATGTCTGTGGGGCAGAGCCAGTTACACCTTAAGGCTGCCTCCTTGAAAGTCACCTTGAAGTTCCCATTAATGCCCTCACTTGAAAAAGTCTCTGGTGGCAGGTCTGTGCTGCGTGAATGGACAGTGCAGTCCAGCCTGTCAGCTGCCCCAGTGTGGGCACAGCCTCCAAACCCAGCAGAGGTCTTTCATTGCTTCCAGCTTCCCCACCTCATCAACCTATGGTTGATCTGTGGTGCCGATCTGGACTTCTCTATTTTGAAATAACTTTAAAGTGGATGAACCAAAACCCAAAATGCCCCTGGATATATACACACAGGAAAATATTCCCTCCTACCTTCCACCTTTCTGATTTGGCCACTGTCATTTTTGCTGCCACCACATGAAGGCCAGCAAGGCCACAACCCTTTTCCTCATCCTCAGGGTCCCCTTCTTGCCTGGCGTAGTGGGCCAGTTGAGACAGTGGCTTGGTCACTGGCTGGATCCAGGACGGAGTTGCCACACTCAGCCCTAATCTGCCTCATGGCCTCAAAGCTACTCTTCATCTGGGTCTGACTCTCCCAGACTTCAGACGGGCTTATCTTTTCCTCATGTGCAGTTCCCTCCCCACCCCAGTCCCAGGGGCAGGGAGGGCTCATGGACCTTCCAGAATGACCTCCCAGGCAACAGTTCAGCCAAAGAATCCCAAGCCAGCCCCTCAAGAAGTGAGACACCCCATGTCTAACCCAGAAGACTCGGAGGTCACCATTGGGCCTCTTCCCACCCCCCACGCTGCTCTGCACTTCGCCGTCTTCCTCACTCAGAGGTACGGTGCCGAGTGGGCACAGGGCGGGGGCGAGCGGCCATGCTCCCCTTCTGCAACTTCCGAGGAGAAAATCATTTTTTATAACTGTTGGAATCCTGATTGAGCTGTCAAAAGTACATGAAACCAGCTACATGAATGGTAAACTATCCATCAGTCACAGGCCTATTTGTTCTGAGACATTATAAACATCTCGCATTTTTCTTCAAGATAGAAAATAATACTTACCCCATCACACCCAGGTAATTTGGCCCCCGCCCCAGAAGGAAACTTATTAGTCACACTGGTCTGTTTCCTTTTTGTCTCCCAAATCTTTTGATTGTTTTGCCCACTAATTCCACTCTTCCTTGAAACATCAATTCAGTTCTGCCTTTCAACTTTCTATCTGTTTAAAACCAAATTTAGCAGCCCTCCCCCACCCCCCACCGAAGTTAACAAATGCTAAAGAGAAACAGAAACAAGAAGGAAATCATTCTTGAAAATACAAACTAGTTTGGGTCTCAATGTACAGATTCTGGTCCCCTGGGCGAGCGCTGGCACAGACAGATATGTGGCCAACCCCCAAGCTGCCTTCTGAGGAGCGTGATGCAGCCCCTCCTGTGCACCTGGCTGGGGGTGACGGGGATGAAGAAGAGAATGCATCCCCCCTTTTGGGTGAGGCCTCGCCTCCTGCACACCTGGGCAGAACTTTGTCTCTTACAGGTGCTCTGGACTCAAGGGAACATATGACAGGAACTCAGGTATTTTTTGAGCCAGTTGAAAGAGGCCATGGCTTTCTCTCTTACCTTTCCTCCAGTCCCTCACCGTTTGGCTTCCACAAAACTTAACCCAGGGCAATGATCCCAGCTACCAGCGATAGATAGGTAGGGTGGATAGATGGATAGAAAGATAAATACACTCAAACATACCGTGACATACATATCCCCAGATCATAAGGACATATTCAATACAGCACAGGAGTTAAAAGTAAAGGTTCTGAAGGCATATAGTTAAACCTACTTGCTCCATTCATTTCTATATGTGTCACCTTGGACAAGTTAGTTGACCTCACTCAGCATTCCTCAACAGGAAAATGTGAATGATAATAGGATCTAACTTGTGGGGCTGTGAAAATTCAATGATAATCACAGGTAGCACAACGTCTGGCATAGAATAAGTGTTCAGTAAACTGATCACTATTACTATTACCACACTTTGCACACACTTGTAAGTACGTATGCATATCAGAACCTCTTTTAAACTTGGAAAATGCACACACATATGCAAACATGCATGTCCTGCCACAAGCATAGACTGATGTGTGGAGGTGGCATAGAGTGGTGGTACCAGAGGGCACTCAGGAGCCAGACAATTCGAATCCAAGCTCTGCCATTTACTGGCTGTGTGATTTGGAGCAAGTTACTTAACCTCGCTTTCCCATGTATAAGATGGGAAAAATAATAGTTCCTCATTTATAAGATTATTGTAAAGTTTAAATTAATTAATATTTATAAAGCACTTAGAATACTCTGTTTGCTAAACACAAATAAATCTCACAACCTTGTAACCTGTCTAGCTCTTAGAGTTTGCAAAGCAAACTCCCCTGCACACTGTTCCCTATTCAGTGATTTGTCCTCGAATATCTAAAAGAAGTTTTGTGGAAATTTATCCCCTATAAACAAACCCCAGTGGACCCTCTCCCGTAGGGTCAGAGCATTGCCAGAGTGGGAGTGCTCTCCTCCCACTGCCCTCCCTAGATCTGCCCCAAAAGTGGCAGCCCCCGGCCCTGAATGACTGCGGAGGGCTCCAGCTCCTTCCCATCAGGCCCAGACTCCTAAAACCAGAGGTTATTTTGCAAAGGAAATGGGAAGCAATGCGGCCTTCTCCTCCCTACTTCTCTTCTGGGGCCTGAGCCAGGGCCAGCAGTCACCTGTGCAGCCAGGCCCTGGCCAGGGTGCCACTCCCTCCACATACACCGCGAGCGTGTGTGCACGTGAGTCTGCGACTGCAGGCTGGGAAGAGTCCAGGGTGAACTGACCAGGGGCTCCGAGGCTGGAGAAGGGCAAGCCGAGTCTCAGGCCCCTCGCCAGCCTCCTGTGTCCTGCCTGGGGCTGCCACTAGGAGGCTAATGAAAAGGGAAGAGGCAAGCCAGGGCTTAGGCCAGCAGGAGACAGCAAGGGGACAATGTGAGGCAGGAAGGGGGCGGCCCTCGGGCAGGGACAGACAATGTCCCCATATGGGAAGCAGACGGAGCTGCCCCGCCCCCCTCGGTCCTGGGGCCTCCTGGGCTGCAGGCAGCAGGCTCAGCTCAGCGTCAGAGCCTGGGTAGTTTGTGCCCGGGAAGATGAGCCCTCTGAGCTGCTGTGGAAGGAAAAGGAGCAGGAGGGAGCTCTCAGTCCAGCAAGAGGCCAGGGAGCCAGGAGCACACCCGCGGGCCTCACATATACGCACACACCGACCACTTTGTGGTTTGTCTAAATATTTTTAAAAGATACCATCATTCATGCCCAAAGTAAAAGAATGAACAATACAGAAGCATGCGGAGTAAAATGTGAAAATTCCCCTACAGCCAACGACCCCATGGACTTCCTTTTTCAGAAGCAGTTATTTGCAATACTTGCCTTTAAGCAAAGACCACTTTCTATTGTGAGTCTGTGGAGGCTCTGTTGTCAGTCACAGTCTCAGCAGCAGAGGCTTTCCTTGGAGCAGAGCCCTGTGCTGCGGCGGGAGGAGAGCCTCTCCCCACCCTCCCCTGCCTGTGATGCCGGTTGTAAATCTTCTGAAATGATTCCATTTCTACCCAACTTAACCATCTCTCAGGAATTAAAAAATCTTCTGTCTTCTTTAACGCCAAGCTTCATTTTTAGTTTTTTAAGTTTCTCCCTGCCTTTAAAATGTAGTTCAGCTTGTTTGTTTTGGCTCATAAATTTTTTTTTTTTTTTGGCTAGTAATTGAAAGGCATGGATGAAATTTTTAGAATTTCACAAGGGATGGAGGCTTTTGAGCGTCAGGCCACAGCCAGGCTATCCCTTTGGAAGACATGAAGATCTGAAAATCTAGCAGAGGTTCTGCTCCTCTCTGGGACAGTCCCAAGGGACACCCTCTCTTGGACTCAGGATTACACCTGTTTCTCGTCTGAGGAAGGGAACTAGCAGTTATTGGGCCCCTTCTGTGTCAGGTCCTTTCGACAGAGCTCCAGGAACTTTCAGAACAGGACCTGGGCAGACGCCAGGATGCTCTGTCCCTGCAGTTCCCACCGCCAGGGAGCGATTACAGAGAAGGACGCCAGTGGTCCCCACAGGCCAGGTGTTCTGGGGTAACTCTGGCCAGGGGCAGGAGAAGGTCAGGTGACACTCTGAGACTGCGTGTTCATTTCCAAAAGAGAAGCCACCATTCCCAGTGGGGCTTGGCTAACAATACCCAGTGTTTACTACAATAAACTCTTCTAATCTTCACAAGTTTGTGAGATAAGAATTATCATCCCCATTTTACAGATGAGTAAACGGAGACTCAGGACACAGATGAATTAGGCTTGAACCTGAATCCAGGGTCATGTCTGTTTGACTCCAAAGCCTATGCCCTTGACACGTATGATGCTGATTCCCTCAAGGGAAGGAACAGCAAGTCAACATGAAATACCTCTCTAGTAGGCCAGCTGCACGCCAGGAGCTCTGCTCAGCTGTGTGGAGCAATCAGACTTGGGCCAGATAAGAAGTTACATGCAGTGAGCAAGGAGTCACAGAAGAGTCACTTCTCATTAGATAATCAGTAAGGGAGGAGTCATGTGACTTGCCTCTTGAAGGGTGAGTGATAGTTCAGCAGGTGGAGACCTTAGGGAGGTCTTTGCAGCCAAAGGGACCGTGTGAGCAAAGAGTCAGACAGGTCAGAATGTGAGCTATAGAGGTCTGTCCAGAAAGTATCCATCCATGTGCTATGAAAAAGAGACATTTATTGAAGAAGGTGCAAGAAACATTGTACATAGGACAATAATGCCTCAGTCCCCTCCAAAGCGGGCAGCTTGGGACCTCACACAGTTCTCCTAGCATCATTAGCAACTACAGCACAATGTTCCTTCTGCTCTGGTAGCAGAAGCCGCAAAACAAATTTTGCCACAACACATTTCATGCCAAGACCCTGCTTCAAAACCTCAGACACAGTAGTTTTTCAAACTTCCCAGATCAGCTTCTAGTTCTCGCACTGTCAGTTGCCGATCTTTGTTGATTGCAGCCTGTACACGTTCAACATTCTCAGGTGTTCTGCTTTTTGTAGACCTTCCACAACGTGGATCGCTTTCAACACATTCTCGACCATCTTTGAGCATTTGTGCCACACTTTTATTTGTACTGCCCTCACTGCATCATCCCCAAAAGCCTTCCGAATCACCCAAATAGTTTCCATGGAGGAATGTTCAAGCATAATGCAAAATTTGATGCAGATTTGCTGCTCTACTCATTCAGCCATTTTGAATGCAACAGCCACACAGTACACATGCTTGCTCAACGGCATCTACTGCCTCCACAGACTATTACAGTAAAGTCATCATTGTTCACACATGCACATTCCAGTCCATTCTCCTTGGCTGCCAGGTTACGTCGATGTCGCACAAACCGTTGTCATTGCATTAAAAATGGCTGGACTTCTTCTGGACAGACTTTGTATATTTGAAGAACAGCAAATAGACCAGTTTAGTCAAAGCTTAGGAAGGATTTGGGAATGAAGCTGGAATGATAGACTTGTGGTCAGTCATGATTAGAGACAAAACTGTCTAGAGGTTAAAAGTACATAAAGGCTTTGGGACCTCAGCCCAAGGTATATAATCCTGGCAACTTATCTGACCTCTTTGTATCTGTTTTCTCATTTGTAGAATAGGATGGAATTAAAATAGCTACTTAGGATTGTGGTGAAAATGGAATGAAATAATGTACAAAAATAAAGCTTTGAAGCAATAACTATTATCATAAGATGAGTTAGATTTGAACACATATTGGGAGCCATGGAAGATTTCCAAGTAGGGCTGTGACGTCGTATTAATTTCCCAGGTCTGTTGTAACTAAGTACTACAAATCGGGTGGCTTAAAACAACAGAAATTTATATTCTCACAGCCCTGGAGGCTCAGAGTCCAAACTCAAGGTGCCTGCAGGGCCCTGCTCACCCTGAAGCCTCTTCAAGTGTCTAGGAACCCCGAGTGTTTCTTGGTTTGTGGCAGCATAACTCAGATCTCTGCCTCCGTCTCCACATGGCCACCTTCCCTCTGTGTCTATGTCTTCACGTAGAGGTCCCCTCTTCTCACAAAGACACCAGTCATGTGGGATTAAAGACTCACCTTACTCCAGTGTGACCTCATCTTGATTATATCTACAAAGGCCCTATTTGCAAATAGGATCGCAGTCATAGGTACCAGGGGTTGGTATTTTTTTGAACAAATTTTGGGAGTTGGGTGTGGGAAGGGCATGGCATAACTGGTAACAGACATGGCCAGAGCTGTGCGTTGGATAAATTAATTTAGTAGGGGTGAGTGGGACAAACTATACTCTAGGGAGAGAGGTGAGAAGGAGACTGCTCAGAAAGCAAGAAACAGGCGATCTGATCTGCGCCAGTGGCAATGGGGATGAAGATTGTATAGGACCTGGCAATTGCTAGGAGGAAGAGGGATGAAGAAATGGGAAGAAGAGAGTGTCCAGATGTTTCAGAGGTGTAATAAGGTGAAAATGAGGGAATGAGGAGGGGGATCACAAGGACGGGGGCCCATTAGACTCCAAGCTCTAGGAGGGCAGAAACTATGTCCTTTCCTTCGTGTCCTTTGTGCCTGGCACAGTATCTACACGCTGTTAGTGCTTGAGAAATGTTTGGCAAAGAAATGAATGTGTTCCGTCTTGCACATAGTGAATCTGGCATACCAGATAAAACAGGCAGGTGGAAATGCAAGCCTGTCATTCGGTAAATAGAGTTTGGGGTTGGGCATCTCAATTGGGTGTTCACTTCCAGAGAGATTATAGGTCAAGTTGAGATGGGTAGAGCTTATGAAAATGCAAGGAGCAGAGAGAAAAGGTTTGAGGGCAGAATCCATGGGACACAGTTACATTTAGGGGATGGGAGAGAGCAGAGGAGCTGGTGGGAGGCCAGAAAAGGAACTTCAGAGGTGGGGGAAGGGAAGTAGGAAGGTGCAATGTCATGGAAATCGAGAAAGGAGACGTTTCAAGGAGGAGGGGTGGAGCTGCTGCCAAATGCGCAGAGGTCGAAGAGAAGAAATACCGAGAGGAGCCTGTGGATTTCCTAATTAGGAGGCCTGCAGCAGCGAGCCGCCCGGTTAGGGCAGGAGGAGGTGAGGGGAACCTACTCGGGGCAAAGAACAGAAGGAAAGAAGGAGCACGTGTACATCCATGTGTGCAAACATGATCATGCTCTTCACATCTGTGTGGACCTGGTGGTCAATGAAATACGGCAGAAACACGAAAACAAAAACCATCATGGGGGTGCGCATGTCTGGGCTCAGGGTTTGCGCGTGAGATGGTGGCTGTACATGGAGGTAGGAAAGAGATGGCTGGGGGAAAGGGAGAGCAATTCATAGTGCCTGATGAATCTTCTGGGGGCGGGGCGGGGGCGGGGGGGGGGGCAGTCCTGCTCTGGGCAGATGAGAAAACAATGCTGAGCTCAGCTCTCAAATCCCAGAGGCTGTTTGTCCAGGTTTCTGTTGCAGCTGCCTCCAGATGGGGGGAGGGGATCAAGGCCTTGTCCTCAGTCCCTTAGTCCATATGGGGTCCTTACTGCTGTCAGTCTTGTTTATCACTGTATCCCTATGGCCCAAATCAGTGTCTGGCACATAGGAGATGCTCAGTAAATACTTAAGATTGGAAATGACAATGACAACATCACCACCACCAACTACAACCAATTAAGCCCCTGCAATATGCTGGGCACTTTACATTTATTAAGTAAGGACTATTATTATCACCCCTTAACAGATGAAGAAGTAAGAGTTCTGAAGGCTTAGTGAGTTTCCCAAGGTCACTGAGCTAGGATATGGTAGAACCAGGATTTGAACCCAGACCCTGTTTGCCCCTAGAATTCTCACTCTCAACCGTTAGGATTATTGTTATGGCAGGAAGGTCTGAGTCTGTGAGGAGGCATAACCTGTGTCTGTGCTGTTTGGCATGTACTTGCGGTTTGCCCACAGGCGCATGGGTTTGTAGGTCCTTGTGTGTGTATGTGCACCTATGCAGAGGATGTACCTGTATTCAGTTGTGTGTTCTTATGGGTTTGTGAACACAGATGCTCTTCCACATCCAGCACCCAGGTGTGAGCCCTCCGGTATGTTTCTGCTTAAGGCAGCGATAGTTGAATTTAGCTTTCAGTTGCATGCAGAACCCAGCCTTGAGCCCACCTCCTCCTCAGAGGGCTCATGGCGGGCAGGGGGCAGGTGGGGGGGGCCTGCCCCCGACGGTTCTGCCCATAATTCTCCTTCCTTGTTTAAAGGGGCCAGTGGGTTTAATGATTAGTTGCTGCCTTGTCGATATTCTCACCCAGGAAGAGGATGAATGGCAAGGCACTGCCCCCACCCGACACACACACATTCTGTGGCGGATTAAGGATGAAGGAAGGGACTGTTCAGTAAGGGAATTTGGGGGAGGGCGGCTCCAGAGAAGCTCTGTGGGGACTTGGAAGGACCTTTCCTTGTGGTTCTCCAATTGCTCCCACAAAGGTGCTCCTGCAGGCAGAAGGAGGATCCTCCTACCACTCTTCCTCCCAGTCCTCCGCTCTTGAAGTCCTCCAGGTTCTAGGAGACAATGGGGAGAGGTGGGAGAGCATGCCTGCCCAAGTTCTCATTGTCATGTACTTGCAAGTACTTGTGTCTATATGTTTCTGTGTCTTTATGAGTTTCAATTTCCATGTATTTAGCAGCCAAACATCCATGCACCCAAATGTATAACACAGTCCATAAATACATTTGGGTCTTTCTGCCCTTCCCTGTTCATAGGTGGCTGCCTCTGTCCTCAACTATGTGTGTACTCACACATGTATCTATGTGGGGTATATCTGTGTCTGTGTGTCTGAGTGTGCATGTACAGATGTGTGTATGTGTATGGAGATGTCTGAGTCCTGCTATGTGTCTTTGCCCTTCTGTGTCCTTGCCCTTCAGAGCTGTCAAGTGTGGCTCTCTTCCCCTCCTGCTCTGCGCCCTGAACCCATTCCCTGATGCCCTGTGAAGGAACTGGTGTCTTCTGCTAAGGAGGCACTGAATGAAGCTTCCATCCCTCCTCCTTCTTGTTAAACCTCAAAGGCAGGTCATTGTGACTCAGGCACCAAATTATGGATCCTTGACTCCATCTCCAGTCTTTGCTCACTAGGATCTTCCCCTGTTGGGCTCCTGAGTCCTCATGGGACTTGAACCTGACTCTCCTCGTTGCCCAGAGAATATGTCCACACAATCCTTAGTGAGTCTTCACTGACCTGTGCCTGGAGCCTCAGAAATGAAGTCCATTCACGTAGTGCTACCCAACCTGTGCTGAGCCTCCCCAATCCCACTCAGATTAGAAGCCATTCCACATCTATTTAGTGACTTACTCTATGACTATAAATGTCTTTGGAAGCAAATTCCAAAGCACCCCATACTTCCTAGCTTCTGATCACTAACCATTAACTCCACAACTCTTGACACTCTCTCCTTTGACTCGCAGCATCTGCCCTTCAACCTAACTTCACTGGATCCCACCATGGAAGGAAGGGGAAGGAAAGGGGGACGGTGCAGCCGGTTGTTCCCCTTATGTCAGGACTCAGAGCTTGGGTAGGGGAGACCAAGGGCCTGGAGCCACTCAGGGGAGGGACAGGAAGGAGTAGGCAGGGAGGGGCTGAGCCTGGCACAAAAGAAATGCTGGGACTCAGGTCCGTCCTCCCACAATCCCCCTGCCCCTGCCACACGTACAGTCACACACACACTCACACACACTCACCCTGTTGGAAGGTGACATTTGCTATTAACCTTATATTGGGCCATTTTGTAAATCAATGTCACTTACATTTAATAACAAGTGTAATCAAAGGAATTATGCAAATTTAATTTGATGCTTCTTGAATTATGCAAATCTGCGGTGCACATAATGTTCTCTGACATGTGCCCGGTGGAGGGAGAGAGAGAGAAAGAGCAGGGGAGAAAATGGGGAGGGGCTGGGAGAGGGAGGCTAGGCCTGGGACTGAGGAGAGAGGAGGATGGGGATGGGCAGGGACTTGGGCTGGGGGAGAGGAGGGCAGGCCTGGTACCTCCACTTTCTCCCTGTGACCCTCTCTGGTTCCAGCCTTTTACTCCCTCTCCCCATGCACGTCAGAATGACCTTGCTGGTCACTTGTCCTTCATGTCTTCTTCTGTGAAATGGGAGTGGCCAAAAGGGCTGACCCCTCATGGGTCCAAGACTCCTCATATAGCTTGGTCCCCTGAGGGGGCAGCTTCACAGTCCCTTGCCCCATGGCAAGGTGACTTGTCATGATAACTAAGCATTATGATTGTCTATTTTGTTCTTTATGATCTTGAGGTCCTGGCAATAGGAGTTGCACCACCCACCATATGACAATAAAAAAACATGCTGACCCACTCCCAGGTACATATTGTGACAAACCTGACATGGTGATGATACGCTCATATTGGTGCATTTATATCTGAGATGACACAGTCATACACATACTGTTAAAAATACACATACTATATAAATATAGCCAGTGACAAGCAAGCATGGACCCAGTTACTCCCAGGGACCTGCATAGAGGCTACATAAATACAAACACTCAGGTGTACACTCTAATGCACAAACATTTAAAATGTCACCTGGACCCACCTGGGCCCAAGGGACATTGATTCCCAAGGGTCATGCTGTGTTATGCTCATGGACAAACACACGCTAACACTGACATAAGAATATACGAAATATGTTCCCTGATACTGACACACACTCACTGGCCCTTGAAGAAAACTCAGGGACCCAGGAAGCTCCTGGCTGGAATGGTGTCCCTCCTTACTGGTCAAACTCTGTCCAATGTTTATTTGGCCCTACCCTCAATGCCATCTGCAGTAGGGCAATTATCATTACACCCTGCACAGAAGTGAATTTGCAGTATAAAGAGATGGGCCAAAGTGAGGGGTAAAGACCACCCAGCCCATGCACCTGTTCCTCAAATTCTGCATGCTGGTAAGAGCCATGAAGGGATGTCTCAGGAAGTTACGTCAAGATCCCAGTGGTGGACCAGCTTCCCACAATCCCTCACCTGCTTCACAGTCCCCACCTGTCACTGAGGCAGGCCATCAGAGACTGGCCCAGAGCCTGGACTGTGTGAGTAGAGCAGGGCAATGGTGGGCCCCTCTTCCCTGAATGATGGCGGTAGAAAAGAGGTCCGTCCCTTCCCCGAGATGTCAACTTAGATCCTCAAGGGTGCTCATGAAGTGTATGGAACAGTATGCATACCATATTCATTTCCTATGTAGGTTCTGTCTTATGTTTATAGATGAGGCCTTCTCGCTCTCTACTCCTTTTCAATTCCATCCTCATGCTTGGAATCTAGAAGCCTGCTTCTCTGTACTATTAAATGGGTAGAGTGACTAGGGGTTTAGTGGAGGGAATCAGGGGTCAGAATGTATCTGTCAGTGAAGGTGTGGCAATGGCAGTGTACTTGTCCATAAGCGTTACTGTGCATCGGTTAGGAGTGTCATTGTCTCAGAGTGTCTCTCCTTGCCATTCATGTGTCATTGGATCATTTGTATGTCCATGGGTTAAAGGATGTTTGTATTTGCTGTTTCCGTTTATCATTTCTGTATCAATGCACTGGAGTTATTTTGTTCCTGCTTTATCTTCATTGGTATCACAGTCTGGGAGTGTGCCTCACCCTCTCCTATGAATCCGCATGTTTGAGTTGTCACAGAATGTGTCCCTATGCCTTATTCCATACAATATGTGAATCAATGAATACTTCATCTGTCATAATGGGAATATTGTCATGCTGGATTTTTTGTAATGTGTTCTGTGTGTTTTATCACATTTGAGTTGTCAAAATGTGTGCATCATCACACTGGGGCTGTTACGATGTCTGAGTTGATATGATGTGTGCCTAAATCTACCACCATGTTTGAATGACCCAGTGTGTGTTCCCATGCTTCAGCTGCCACCGTGTGTTCTTGTGAGCAAGCATGTTTCAGCAGACAGAGTGTGAATCATTATGTGTCACCACAATCATATCACTGTATTTGCGTTGTCACAATGTAAGGCTGTATGTGTTGCCATGCTTACATTATCAGAAGGTATCATTGTGTCCCTGGCTTCATTATATATTATCAGTTTGAGTTGACACAATGTAGTTAACTATGTCACCTTTAGTTTGTCCCTAAATTGTCACCAGACAAAAATTGTCACCAGATTTGAATGTTCGCAATATGTATGATTCCAAGTTTGAGTTAACGTAGGTAATCTTTGTGTGATAATGTATTTGCATTTTTAACAATATGGCATGTATCACTCTGTTTGAGTTGGCACAATGTATATGTGACTGTGTTTGAGCATCCTGTTATCAAATATTGATATTGTTATAATGTGAGTCTCTGTGAATCATTGTGTTTCAGTTGTCACAGTGTATGACTGTATGTCACCATGTATGAGTTATATATCTGTATGTTACATTGTTAAAATACATATCTGTAAATGTCATGTTTAAGTTGTCATGATATGTATTGCCATGTTTAAGGTATTAAAAAGCTTGTTGTCACAATTGTCGAGTGTATTAATATGTTTGAGTTGTCAAAATGCATATGTGTGCCCTGAGCAGTGTGGCTGAGCTGGCTGAGCATCATCCCAATAAGCAAAGGGTCACCAGTTGATTTCTGGGCAGGGCACAAGCCTGAGTTGCAGGTTTGGTCCGCGGTCAGGGCATGTACAAGAGAGAGCCAATTGATGTTTCTCTCCCACATTGCTGTTTCTCTCTTTCTCTTTCTCCCTCCCTTCCCCTCTCTCTAAAAATAGATAGGTAAAGGCTTTTAAAAAAAAAGTATATATGTTGCCATGTTGCAGCATCACAGTGTTTCACGCTGTGAGTTTGCACATTTGTGTCTGTATCTGAACATGTCTGAGGTATTACAACACCTTCGTGTCACCGTGTGTGAGGTGTCTTTAAACGTGCGTGACAGCCCATTCCTCAGCATGGGTTCAAAAGTGAAAGATTAGGAATGAGAGGAAAAGAGGAGGAGCTGGTGGGGGGGGCCGGCAATAATCTAGACAGAGTGGGATGGGGGCTGGTGGGGGTCAGGGACAGAGTGAGTTCTAATTGGCCCATGGTGAATTATTCACATGTATAATCCTCGCAGAATTTCAGCACGGGCAGTGCCAGTAAATGCTGTGCATGTTTAAAAGTCATTTCCATAAGTAAGTGCAATTTCTCTACTGTTTGCCCCTGTTTAATGAAGTGAAATCTTGTTTGCATTCCTCCCAATTTCCCAACGAAAGGCGCCCAACCGTTCGTACCAAAATTACACCGCCCAAATTAAAAGTCGGGCTCCAAGGGAGGTGAGGGGACGGCAGCACTGGGCCCTTCTGGGAGGCCCTACGCAGGGGTGGGGGCAGGCAGGAACCAGGCCTGGGTTTTTCAGCTCATTGCTTCCTGTAGTTCTTGCAATTTCAAATGCTCCCCCCACCATGTTTCCCTCCTCCAAAGACCCCATCATATTCCTGCTCCCCTGTGCCTCCCGCTCCTTTAAATGAATCCATGGGGTACAGGAAGTTGGCATGATGTATTTGTTTGTGTATACACATGTATAAACATGGTCATGTGTGTACTTTTGAAAGTGTGATATACAATCATGCACTGTGACAACTGAAACACAATGATTTGCACAAACACAGTGTAACACAGTGTATGTTTACATATGCATTCCTGCCTATGGATATATGTGGATTTGTGCATGTGTCTAGCTTTATGCATTGGGTGTATTGTGTGTTTCTTTAAGATGGATGATTACATAGACAATATGGATAAAGAGAGAAGGAGGGAGATAGCAGGTGTTTGTGTAGTTTCTCTATTGCCCAGAGTGGAGTACTTAGTAGCACTTTTGCTAGGACCTACTCTGTTTTGAGAGGTTTACGGTGAACCTCTCACCCACCCAACAGCCGATTACACCAAGGCAGTAAGATCAGAGGAGTCACCTCCTTTCACTTCACATACAATATAAAGGCCATGTCGACATTGCCCTTGCAGGCCCTGCACCGCATGTGGTGTTTGAACAAAGGTTACTCCTGAATGGGCTGGGAGGAGATCCCTGAAGACTTCACTCCTTCAAACAACCCTTTCCTAGTGCCACATGTGACCTGCATGGGAGTTACTGTGACAGGAATCCAAAAACAGAATTGCAGATTACTTTTATTTGGGTTAGTTGGAAGGGTGTTGGCCATGGGGTGACGTGAGGTTGAGGAAAGAGCAAGAAATGATGGTCCCACCCACCAAGACCTCCCGGTGACCCCTGGAATCCCCAGTAAGGGCCCTTGAGGTTTTAGAAACCTGAGAGCCCAGGCTCTAGAAGTAACAGAGTGGGTAGTATCCTGTCCCTGTGCAAAGTGTGAGGCGTGAGATTGTGTGTCTCCAGTCTTTGTGGCTATTATCACCTCCACCAGTGTAATCATCTTCTGCTCCTTACCTTCTTCCAGTTTACCAGTCAGCCTGGATAGGACAGAACAAAAAAGTCACATAACTACAGTGATACCATCACCTCAGATCCACAGACATTAGTGACCACCATCCTCTCCTCAACACATCACAGCAGGACACTGATGGAATAACTGGAAGACATTATAGTTGTTTGCTGAGGGTCTGGTAGAGAAAATCATTCAGAAGGATTTGAGAGGGGTGAGAAAATATTCAATTGTTTAATAAGAGTCAAGGGCCCTCCTTGGAGGGGTCTTCTGCTCCCACACCTCTTTGATGTCCTTGGGGAGGTCAGACATCTAGGCACAGGGAAAAGCGTCATCTGGGTCATGACTTCCCCACCTTCTCTTTTCCTCTTATCCATTCTGCTATCATGTCGTCAGCCCAAAGCATGGCTCAGATCTCTGTTTCCACAGCTCAGAAACTACCCATGGCTCCCCACTGTCCAAAGGCAAAAATTTCATATCGATTCTGGTATCAGGCAAGCAAGCCCTTCGCAATGGGACACTCCCTTGCCCTCCAACCTGCTTTTCTAGCCTTAGCATCCAATGATGGCACCTGCATGGGGCATCTCAGTACGCCTCCTAAGCCCAATCCAAACAAGTAGGGAAACAGCACAGTTCCCCAACATCCTCCATGTTTCCCCTTTCCACTCCTTTTGTCCACGCTCTCGTTTCTGCCTCAAATGCCACCATAGCCTCGTCTCCATCCAAAATTCTGCCTGGTGGGGCCCTAAGGAACATCAAGCCTCGGTTTGATGCTACTTTCTCCAAGACTTTTATGCTGGACTTCACCATGCCCACCATCAGTAGTATCAGTGATTCCTGGCTTCTCTGTCTCTCTGATGTGAGTTTCTTGTCCCTTCTCCTTACCTGCTGGGGACCAGATGCACTGGGCTCCAGTTTCTCTGGGCATCAGGCTTTGAAAACCTCTGAGAGAGGGTAAGGAGCAGCTCACAAGGCTTTGTGGATGAGCCGATGGATGACTATCAGGCATGTGGGGCAAGTTAGGGTGGTTTGGAGTGCATGTTACAGGGGATAGAGCTCATGGTTGGAGCTCCTCTCACTATTCCAACCCAGCAGAATTCAACCCCAGCCCCAGTTCTCCATGGCTCCCATCTTTATCCTGTTTCCCTCTCTGTGGCAGCCAGGGTCTTTCAGCCAGAGATCCCCACCCCTACTGGGGAGACTCTGGATGGAACTGACTCTCCAGGTGCTGCCAGGTGCTGAGGGACTCCCTCCAACCCCCAGGGACCCATGCCAGCATTCTCCAGGCTGCAGCTTTCATTAGTGAGGTCTTCCCTCTTAATAGGGGAAGGCTCTGCAGTTAACGTCCTGACACGTTCTCTTTCTCTGGGCCTGCCTTCCATTTTAGCAACCATTCCTCCCACCAGAGATTCCCCATCGCTAAACCCTCCACTATATTTCCTTGGCTCCCAAGACCCTCTCACTGATTTCCTCCGTTAAACACCTCTGATCCTTCTGTACCCACCCCCCATTTAACCCACTTTTTTTTCCCAGTGAAGAGCCACCACCAAATCTCCATTAATCCTCTTGCTCCCTCTTTACTCTAATTCTATCAGGGAACCTCCTTCTCTCTGACCTTTCCCCCTCCCCACAACCATCCCCTGACCAGCCCAGAGCACCTTGCCTTCAAAATCCACAGGAAGAAAGCTCCAGCTCCGTTTCTAGATACACCCTCAGGCCCCACCACCTTCCCAAGCAGAGCCCGACATCCCCGCGAGGTGCCTGTTGGCAGGGGTTGGGGGTCGGGGTGGGGTCCAGACAGGAAGCAGCTGTGGACTTCAATCTGGAAGGTCTCTGTGGGCCCTTCCCCCTCCCTTTAGCAAGTCTGGGAACTCGGCCCGAGCCTGGTCCACGCTCCCTCTCCCGCCCTCCCCTCTCCGCGCTTTCATCAGAATTCAATTTCCGCCCGTAAGTGACTCCGCGGGCCCCTGATCCTTCCCTTGATGAATGAGCCGCCCGGCCCGGGCCCGTCCGTCACCGTCACCCTCGCCTCGGCCCCGCCGCTGCCGCCCCCCTCCCCCGCCCCGGCCCCTCCACCCAGCGCCGCCCCGACCCCCTACAGCTCCCACCCGGCACCCCGCAGCCTCCATCCCTTTGGGTTCCTCCCCTGCATCCAGCAGCCTGCCCTACCCCCCATACCCGCGTGGTTTTCTCGGTCCCGGTCTCTGTCTCTCTCTGTGACTCTATCTCTCCCTGTCTCTTCTCTCTCCCTCCCTCTTTCCCTCCCTCCCTCTCTCCCTCCCTCCTTCCTCCTTCTCTCCCTCTCTCCCTCTAACACCTCTATTCATCTCTGGGAGCAACATCATTTATTTTGCACTTCCCAGATAATTTACTTTTTTTCCCTTCTACAGGAATTCTCCATTTCCCTATAAAATGAAAATTCATCTAGAATTACATCTTATGTCATCATTATGTTTATTAAGCGTGGATGATGTATATGAACAGGACGGGCTTGCTGCTGAGTGCTTAATGGTGCATAAGATTAAGCCGAGGCTCTCAGCTGCGCAGCGACTCCCCTCCGGTTCCCATGTTGTCGAGGCATGCTGGGAGTACAAGTTCTGAGCGCACGGCCAGGTGAACGCGCCGCCGCCGCCGCCGCCGCCGCCGCCGCGGCCCCCCGCCCGCCCCGCCCCGCCCCCGGCCCGCCCGGCTCGCCCGGCCCGGCTGGGGGCGCCAGCGCGGCCCGCTCCTCTCGGGCGCTCAGACGGGGGCGCCAGGTGCTGGCGGCCGGGCCCAAGGGTCCGCGTTCCGCCCCCGGCCCCCACGCGGGCTCGGCGGCTGGGTCGCGCACCCCCGGGCCCCGCCCTGCGCCCAGGCGCTCGCTCCCAGCTCAGGCGTGGGGAGCCACCCCGCCGCCCCTCCTTCCTTCCAGTCTCGCCGCGCGCCTGCCCCTCGTTCTCTCTCCAACCCGCCTCTCACCCTCTCCGTCAGATTTCTTGGGGCCCTGGCCTTTCTGTCTGTCCCTCTGCGGCTCGGGCTCTCTAGAGACCTTTCTTGTCTCCCTCTCTCTCCCCCCGGCTTCGCCGAGTCTCTGTGTGCGTCCCCGCCTAGCTCTCTGGCCCTCCCAGGCTGCGTCCGTCGGTCCGCGCGTTCGCCTGTCCGTCCGCCCCGCGAGCCTCCCTGGCTGCCCCCTCCCCCTCCCCCTCTCCCCTCTCCCGGCGCTGGCGGCCACCGCACTGCAGCGCGGCACCAGCAGTCTATGACAAAAACATTATCCTTCTGCTGCTAAACAATCCAATAAACCTCTCCACAGGGAGAAAGTTAACCTCTTGTCTCTTCGGCTGATGCCTTCCCGCCCACGTGACTGCTGCCACAGTAAATTCAAATCATTAGTCTCCTCACCCCATCAAAAAACTTCTATTAGTAATGGAGACCTCGCCGGAGACCTTCCGCGGAGAGCGCTGCCTTCCCAATTCCCAGTGGAAAAATTCTGCGCGAAAAACTAATTCTACTTTTAATAATCTGTCATCAGGACCAGAGGCAGTCATAAATTATATGGGAGCGCGTGCGAGAGCGCGCCACAAGAGGGAAATCAGGGCGAAAAATCAAAGCCCAAGTTTGACAAACTTTCCTGAAGATAAATAATAACTTACAAACAGGATTAGTTGTAAAGTCACGCTCCGGCGCGCAGCCACGGCTGCAATCACGTCTGCCGAGGGCCGCCACCGCCGAGGCACCTGTCACCGGCCGCCACTGCCTCCGAGCCTTCCTCCTCGTGCTCCTCCTCGCCTTCCTCCTTTCGCCCTCCTCCCCTCCTCCTCTTCCTCACCCTCCAACCTTCCTCTCTCCTCCCCTCCTCCTCACTCTCCTCTTCTTCCTCTCCCCCCCTTCTTCCTCCTCCTTCTCCTTCCTCACCAGCCTTCTCTCCCCTCCACCCCAGGCCTGCGGGAGGGCCACGGACCCTGATGCCCACCCTCCCCCATCCCACCCCCGAGGGTCCCCAGTTTCCAGGACCAAGGTCAGGAGAGGGTGAGAAAATTCTCGGGATCATCACCCGCCCGGGATGTGACCTCGAGTAGGGGCTCGGGGAGGAAAGGAGAGTGTGCGTGCGGCCTGGGGCCCTGGGCCCCGGCGTCTGGGGCCTCCCTGGCTCAGAGCCCCACCCCAAATCTCTCTGTTGTCCGCCCCCACCGACCCGAACGTCGGAAGACTGGTGCGGGCAGTGTATGGGTAGGGGGTGCAGTATGACCCCTAAGTTTGTCTTTGTTAGTGTAGGGTGGCCGTGGTCCGCTCCGCCTGGCTGAGGACCCGGCCCCCCCAGCGCGACCCTCCCCCACCCCACCCCGCCCTCGCCCCGCACAATCTCGGCGCTGACAGCCGAGCGGGTGATAAATGCCGGCGACGCGGGGAAGGAATTGCGCAAAATAAAGAAGCATGTTCCAACAAGTCTTGTCAGGATTGTATTGATTTAATCATCTGCAGAAATACACATTCTGGATTACTGTAGCGTGCCGGGCCTGGGGAAGGGGCGGGCCGGCCGGCGGGGGCCGCGAAGGGCGGGGCGGAGCTGCGGCAGGAGGGGCGGGCAGAGAGGGGAATGGCTCCTCCCCTCACCCCAGACCCCGCCCCTCCGTCCTGGCTGGGCCAGAAACTGCCCGGGTTGAGGGCGTGCAGCGGTTCCGGAGAGGGGTCATTGCACCAGGGAGCACCTGCCCCTGCACCAGCCCGAAAGATGGGCCTGCCATCCTCTGACCCTCGGGACTGCTGCATCGGGACATCGATTCTCCAGCTCTAGATGCAACCCCAGGACGGAGAGGGAGCGGGGAAAGGCTGTGGATGGGGCCTCATCCACCAGGCACATGTTTTAGGGTGGTTCCCTGCCACCATCATCTGTTACCGAGGCCAGGGTCTTGGCTGCTAGGTTTGTGGGTACATGGAGGGATGCAAAGCACACCAATGCCACCTCCTTGCCAGGCTGACCTGTACCCACAGCTACTTCAGAAGCAGGGGTAAATGAGAACAGCTTCCAACAGCCCTCAGGGAGCAGAACTCTACTTTGACTACCTCGGTGCTCAGAAAAGGTTAACAGACCAACACACATTATAGCTTCTGACCTCTGCCCTATAATCCGGGCTTGGAACCTCAGGTGAGAACTTAGCGGGACTGGATTTTCTTTTAGTTGAAAACCTGACCCTATGGAAGAAACATACCCAAAATTGGGGGAGGGGGGTTGAGCAGCTCCTGAGGGTGGGGCTACCCAAAGGGAAATGGGGGGGCCAGAAAGCCATTTATTTGTTTAGTGATTGATTTAACATATTTTATCTCATGGAATCCATCCAATAACTTAAGGAGTTTGTTGCTATTAATATCCCCCATTTTACAGATGAGAAAATCGAGGTTTCATAGGTTAAATGATTTTCTCAAGGTCACAGTGCTGGTAGGTTGGGAAGCCTAGTTTTGAGGTCAGATCTGTTACGTTTCAAACTTCTCCCATAGTTGTGGACCTTGGGGAGGCTGTTGTGGGTTCAAGAACTGGATAAAGAAGGTGGTGGGGAGACAATGTGAGAAGCACAGGGGAAACAGACCTGGAGGGAACTAAACCTTGTCCATTCCAAAGAGACTCCAGGGAGGGAGGGAGCTGGTGCTTGAATCTTTCCCAGGGGTTCAGGAAAATGTAGAGAAGGGGCTTCCTCCAGGGTGTGTGTTAGCGAGGGAGGAGGACCACGGTAATTTCTATAGTTACCATCAATATATTACATCAGCTCTGGCTTGGGGGAGAGGAGGGAATTGCAAGAAAAAGAGAAATGGGGGTGAAGAATGTAGATCAGTGAAGGAGGTGGAGCTTTATCTCAAATCAGAGGCTAAGCATTAAGTTACCCAGGGCAGGGGGAGAGTTGCTCAGGCTGGGAGAGGCAGGCTTCCTCAGAGTAGCTTCGTCAGTGAGAATCCCAGCGTCTCCTTAAGTCACCCTCACCCAATAGAAAGCCAAAAGGATGAGCATAACTGAAGTGACAGAAGATCCTTAAAGACAGACCCTGGGGTCCCAGTGGACCAGAAGCAAGACTGGAGTAGATGTGAATAAGTGAACAGGGAGTGGAAAATGAAGACGGGCTTAGGGGGAGGAGGAAAATCAAATAAATAGGGCGAGAGAAAGAGGGAATGAAAGGAGGGGAGAAGGGAGCGGGTAACTTCCCTCTGAGAGAACGGAGCCATCTGCCCAGACTCCATCATAAGAAGGGTGATAGCTCACCCATTTCTTCTCACCTGTACCCCGTCTGCCCCCACTGGAGCTTTTCCTTCAGCACCTGTCCTCATTTGGCCCCAGAGAAAAGAAAACACAAATTTATTTAATCAACAAACATTTTTATAGAGCTTACTCCCTGCAAGGCACTGTTCCAAGCACTTCATGCATATTAACTCAGTCCTCCACAGCAAGGCTTCGAGATAGATAATAGTGTATCTCCATTTCACAGAACAGGAAACTGAGGCACAGAGAGCTTTATTAATATGCTCAAAGTTACACAACTAGCAGTGGTTAAAAACAGGTTGAACCAAGTAGACTCTCACTAGCTCAGAGCCCTCAGTGCCAACACTGGATTGGGAGTCAAGACACTCAGGCCTGGTTCCTGTCCTACCACCAACAGGCTGTATGACCCTGGCCGAGACCCTTTACAGTCCTGGGCCTCAGTTTCCACATCTGCAAAGTGAGAGGATTGAGCCAAAGCTCTCATAAATCCCTTCCAGACCCAAACCTACAATCTGTGATTTCTCCCCCACGGACCCCTGCTGCCTAGTCCCTCCCACACCCCCTCCACGCCCAACCTCCAACCCTCATCCCCAGCGCCTCCTGGGGCCTGGCGTTCACCTACCCCTCCCGCTCCCCGCGGGCCCGCGCGTGACTTTAGCGCGCGCGGCTCGGCCCAGAAGGTCACCTCCTTCATCACGGATTCTATTTGCATCCGGAATCGCATGTACATGAAAAATGTGTCCGCGTGCGGCCCCGACTGCAGACGCAGATGAAATTCTGTGCCGAGCCTGATGCGCGGTAACCTTTGCAGATGGCGCCGCTATTGCTGAGAAATGGATTGCTTAATAAAGCGTATCATCCGGCATATTTGCTGCTTGGCTAGCCAAATAGAAGTTGTTTTTTGCACAAATTTCCTTGTCAAATTTGTCAATGTTCATGTCATTTTTGCTTTAGGTCACAGAGCAAGGTGCAAATTCCTGGCATCTTTACTAGTTGCAGCCAATTTCGGCGATTTCGGCGGTGACGGGGATTCTCCGAGGAGTCGCTTGCCCGCGCGCGCCCGCCTGTCGGCCCCAGCAGAGCGCGGCCCCGACACCTCCTCCGGGAAGCCCGCGGGCCATAAAGGAATGTGGGAGGACAGGGTAGGGCTGGGGGTGGGGCGGAGGGTGTCTTCCTTTCCTAAACACCCACACCCAGACACCGCCCCCCTCGCCAGGGAAGTTGGGGGGACAAGGTTGGGAATAGGGGGCACCAGCTCCAGATTTCCCTGGGCCACCTCCTCTCCTTAGGTGGTGGCTCTTTTCCCTTCTTTTGCCTCCTCTGGCCTTAAGGCAGGAACTTGAGAGATTTGCCTCCCAGTGCCCCAAGACTCCACCCACACCTGATTCCAAAGCAAGACTGACCTCTCCCCCCCTTACAAGAGGTTTACTGAAAGGAGGAGAGTGGATGGGACAGTGCTGCCCACTCCCTCCTCCCAGAGGCTCCATACCCACTTTGAGGGATGGAGGTCTCTTCCTGTCCTAGGGGAAATAATGAATGAATAGCTGTGTGTGAGTCAGGTGAGGATGCAAAGGAGCACACCATCCTGGGGAGATATGACAAACTGCTCACTCTGCCTAGATTGCCACCATTTGAGTTTCAACCATTGGGGTTAGGCCAGGCCCCCTCCAGACTAATCTTACAAAAAGTAGATTATCCTAAGAGGTCATTCAGAAGCTTGGGCAGTCCAGAGCTCAGTGTGGGGGAGTTCATCAGATTATTTCCACACAGCAAAAGTCAACAACTATCACTGGGGAGTGTTTCCGGATGCCCTTTGCCAGAATTATTTCGTGAAATTATCATTTCAATAACCCCATGAAGCATTTGCTAATATTACCCCCATTTTATAGATCAAGGAGCAGCTCTAGGAGGTGGACCCACTTGGAGAGTTTGGATGAAGTTTGGAGGAGGGGGGAGGACAAATGGCAGGGAGAAGGTGCAGGTTTACTGCAAGCCTGCCCTGGCGTGAGGAGAGGAGCAGAGCAGGCGTTGAGGGGAGCGGTGCGTACAGACAGGGTTCTCTATGGGAATCCTGTATGAGGACAGGGAGGAGATTTGGGGGCACATATAGAGGAATAGATATGCTGGGGACAGGACTACCTGAACAAAACATAAAAGGAACAGGTGTGGGAAAGAGCATGCAGACAGGTGTAGGGGGCAGACAAGTGGGCAAGGTGTGTGGAGTCCTGCATACACAGGACTGGGTGTGGTATGTGGGGACAGGTATGAGGGTCAGGAATATGTAAAGCGTGTAAGGACGGGTGAAAGGAGACACTAAGCTCCAAGAGGCTGGCAGCTAGGCCTGTGTCGTCTGCTGTATTCCCAGGTCCAAGTTCAGTGCCTGGCCCATGGTAAGAGCTCAAGATACACAGTATTTGCGAAAGGGGATAGGGATTGGTGGTGGACAGGTGCTGTCCAAGGTATGTTGCCACGCCGAGGGAAGGTTGGGCAGGTTATCATGAGATATTCTAGAGGAGTTTGGATTCTCCCTTCAGCCTCTGCGGCACTGGGGCAGGCTGGGGAACGGTCAGACCTGCTTCCCCCAACAGGAGACCAGCCCGGGATAGGAGCCCAGTGAGCCCAGTGGGAGCTGCAGAGCTTGGATGATGGCGGGTGGGGGTGGGGTGGGGGTGGGGGAGGACTGCCGTCAGATTATTAATGGCCATGCGTTGACTCAATTAAATCCAGCCTGCTTTTGTTGGCAGGCCTCCGCAATTATGCATCTCATTACGGGCGGCCGCCCAAATGCATCCTGGGAGGAGACCAGAACTCCAAATTAACTTTTCTTGGCGCTGCGGGGGCTGGTTGGCCGCCACTGCCTGCATGGCAGCCAATCACTGTTGGCTCCAAGGGGGGCGGGGTCAAAGGAAGGGCGAAGGTGGGGGGAGGGTAGGTTGTCGGGCCCAGGATGTATCTAAGCAAGATACTCTGAGGAGCTGCATGACCATCTAGAATATAATTCCCTTGCTCACCCCACCGCCATCCCCACCAAGAAGGCTCCCTGGGTGTTCGGGCTTAGTCTTGGAGGGAGTCTGAGCCTTGTCCTTATTCCCTTTGTGGGTGAAACACTGAGCACAGAGAACCAGCGGTCCCAGGTCCCGTTGGTTTCCTGACCTCTCCATCCATGAATGACTTGGACTAAATCATTGTGACTGCAGGACTGCACCAAACCCACAAGAGCTCACAAAGTAAAGGGCAGAGGTACAGATAGGATATTCTTCTGGATGCGGGGAGACCACTGAAGGTTGGCCAGCCTGGTTTCTGCCCTGCTGGGTGTTGCCTGTGTGTCCGGGTGTGCTGTTTGTGTGTGGGTGGGTGTGCCTGCTCACAGCCTGCCTCTGCAGTTACACCACCGGTATAAAGCGCTTCATTAACCTGTCAATCAAAGGCCGCTTCTCTTCAGCTCTCCTGCTGGGCCCTCCAACAACCCATATGTGTGTTTGCTCCAGCATGTTGTGCCATCCTGGGACCACTTCACATTGCCCATCCTCTCCCTACACAGATATGGCTCCTGTTGCCTCCCTTGAAGCCCTAAACATTTATGGCTTACCCGGAAGAGACCAGGAGGGCCCAGTGTGGCTTGTGTATGAGGTGTATGAATGTAAAATATTATTTTATGGTGTGAGTGGCCTTTCTCCAAGCCATGCATTCATGAAAAAATGGCTGTTCTAAAAACTAGAGCACCCTAGGTATGAGGCGATCTCGCTTTGAGCAGTGTGACCTTGGACTTGTCACCTTCTCTCTCGGCCTCAGGGCCCTCATCTGCATTAGGTAATGCAGATCTCATTTGGGTTAGATGATCTCCGATGTCCTTCCTCCTCCCAGCTTTCTGAGTTCAGGTGAGTGTGGTTGATTCTTGACCTTCAGAATTGTACAAATGAGTACATGGATGTCCTTTCCCAGCTGTTTTCCCTCCTTGGGAGTCAAGAGGTGCAGGGGGGCAGGAGGCTGGCTGCAGCAGGACCAGGAAAGCTGTTCCCAACCTGGAAGAAATGTGCTTTTCTGAGATTCCACATGCACTCACTTACTTGGGCCAAACTCCTACTCATTGGAGTTTGTGCATGTCTAAGGTGGGCACCCATGTACAGCCAAGCAGGTGCGGGCCTACGCAAAGCCCAACCTTGGAAATGTGTCACCATTCAGGGCCACCTAAGGATTCCAGCCTTCCCAGTCATGGGGTCCTGGCCTTGTTCTCACCTGCCAGGACCATCCATAGGGGAAAGAGGGAATGTTTTCCACAATAGGGAAGGGCTCTATTCACCCCACTTGCAGTATCTTTATTGTGCATTAATGAAACCCTGTTTCTTCTGGGTGTTTAATTCTTTCCATCTATTATGTTTAGACAACCCATTAACAATCATTCGTTATAATTAGACTTCAATTTTAGGCTCCTTTCTCAGGGGAGGCAAAGCAGAGCTTTTAAACATATTGACATCATAAACAGCTCCCAGATCTCGGGGTGCCACCCCTGCCCTGTCCCTCACTAGCTCCTGTTCCTCTTTTTCTCTCATTACTTTCCTCCCCTCTGCCACCCCCTGTTCCAAATGGAGGAGCGAGGGTGGAGAAAGGGGAACTGAGTGTGCTAGAGGCCCCTCAAATCCTGCTGCCGCCCCAGTCCTTATGACCTGGGTCTGCTCCCCACCGAGCGAGGCTGATGTGCCAACCTGGGTGGTGGGCTTCCTCGGGAAAGGATGCCTCCCACTGGCTGCCAGAGTGCTTGCTCTGGCTGCTGGATCTTTGGGTGTTTCCAGGTAAAGTCCTACATGCACAGATACGCTTGCCCACTTGCTCAAGTGTGAAAACCAGGCACATGTGACTTCTTATGGGATGGAGGAAGAAGTCTCTTGTAAAGATTTTTCTTTTTCTGCTTCTAAACTGAGACACTAGTTCCAACCACCACACCTTCCTCTAGATTCCTTTTAGTTTAAGGACTCCTATCCCTTTCAGTCTTCACTTGCAAAATCATAAGATCTCTACTTGAGGAATTAATGGTTGTTGAAAGAGTGAATAAAAGTTCTAGTGAAAAATTCCATGGGCATTAAAGTCAGACAGACTTGATTCAAATCCCAGGTCTACAGCTAGCTAGACAATGTGACGTTGACACCCGGTTTAATGTCTCTGAGCCTCAGTTTATTCCTCTGCAAAGTGAGGATAATAATGTCTACCTTGCAGGGCACTTGTGATGAAGAAAGATAGCTAAAAATGTAAAGTACCCGGCATTTCATAGGCATGGTATGATAGCAACAATAATACTAATGAATAATTGTATTAATAATTTATGAATAACTATAATAATCCCAGGAAGAGGCCTCAGGGGCCATTCTGTGCAACTTCCAGCGGGGCAGTCTTTCTACAGCATCCTCAATGGGCGCTGCTGAATGCTTTGGTGGTGGGGAGCACGGCCCTGTCCTGGTCCATTACTGGGCAGATCTTATTACAAGAAAGGTTTCCCTTCGGTCCAGTTACAGCCAACCTCCTTGCCACATTCCCCATTAGCCCTGGATCTGGCCTCCGGAGCTCAGGGAACCTGCCTCCTGCTCAGCAGCGGATACCCCGGAAAGTCCCCATCAGGGGGTAGAGGAGAGGGCAGAGTAGGACCTCTGGGAGGAGGCAGAGAGACTGATGGGGGGGTGTGGCTGGACCCCTCAGAGGCTGTGGGAACCACGGGGAGCCACAGGAGGGGAGACAGAGACAGAGAGGGGACACCAGGGGAGAAGGATTTTTCTATCAACAAAACAGCAGGACAGATTCTGGCTGGTCTCTGGAAACATCTTCATCCGGTGCCTGAGGCCAGCTCTGAGCTTCTTTTAGCTCATTACTGGCAATTAGTCCTCTGGGCCCAGCCTGGGGGAGGAGGGGCACTATTAGCTCTCACTCCCCTGGACACACACACACACACCATGAATCAAATTGACAACTTTGCCCAAGCCTGCCCTCCTCGCCCTGCTCTGTGTGTGAAGCAGGACACATGTGTCTACATGGATGAGGCGTGCGAATGTATGTACATTCACATCAAGATGTCACAGGGCAGAAAGTGTCAGTACACATGTACAACCATGAGAATGTGAGATTGTAGAAATGAGCAAGAAGTGCGTGTGCTTGTAAGGGGGAGGGGGGTGGGCATTGAGAGAGGATGAACTGGATGCAGGGGCCCATGAGTACTCCTGGGCTTTTGTTTCCTCAGGAACCCTGGCCTAGGTGGCTGCCTGAGGGGTGGGGTGTGGAGGAAAGGGACAAGGCAGATCCTGGAGCTTCTGTCTCTCAGCTCCATCTCAGGAAGGCTGTTCCTCTAGGAAAAATGGGACTCTATTGAAGCGACTTCTAGGGAAGGACACCCAGAATTTACCCGCCAAAACCCTTTCCTTCCCATGTATTGTAACCCAGCACTGTCCAGTTGAAATAAAATGTGAGCCACATATGCGACTTAAAATTCTCTAGTGGTTATGTTTTTAAAAAAGTAAAGAGAAACCAGTAAAATTAATTTAATTTTATTTTGTTTTAATTGTATTAAATTTTAAGTTAATATTTAAACATTTAAAATTCAAATAAATATTTAACATACAGCCAAAATATCATCCTAACATGTAACCAATGTTTTCAAAGCATTAACGAGACATTTTGCATTCTTTTTCCATACTAAATCTTCAAAAATCAGTGTGCATTTTGTTTATATCACATCTCCATTGGGATTAGCCACATTTCAAGTGCTCAGTGACCGCGTGTGGCATACCGGGTAGGACAGATCCAGAGCCAGGGCTGGTTGGTTTCCTACAAACTAGTGAAGGGTGGAGTGTGTGCCCACGGAGCAGAGCAGGCAGAAGTGGGGGTTGAAGCAGTGCACTATTTATTCTCTTGCAGGGTCTTCAGGCTCCTTTCCCCACTAACTGTATACATGGATTCAGGCTCTAGAGTATTACTCTAGGAAGTTCTTCCTTTTGTCTCATTTCTGTGCTTCCCACTGTAATTTTGAATCCCTCCTGCAACCCATTCTCTTGAGTGTCCCCCTCCCCATCCTGCTTCATCTAAGAGACTTTGGGATGGGAGGGGAGAACCACACAGAAACTGAAATGGGCAGGGAAGCGGAAGAGGAGAGTAGAAGGAAAATACTAGAAAACTAGCCCTAAGTTCTTAGGAGGTGTGAAATGGGGTGGAGGACTAGAAAGTGAACACAAAATAAAAGCAGAATTTCTAGAAGGTGACTTTTCGGCACCTCGGCCCCCTTACCCTTTGAGATTTTCAGTCTCCTCCTTTTGGATTCCTTGGGCCCATCTAGACTGCCCCCTACTTTCACTCCATCCCTATCTCCCTCACCCCTCAGGCCCTAATCACCTCCTCCTCTTGGCCTCCGCATCTCTCTGCCAGCTTCTCAGCCCTTCACCTCCTTAGGTCACTTCCGGCTCCCACTCATCATCTTCCACCCCACTACCAGGCCAGCAGGCTGGGACAGGAGGAAATTCAGCAAGTGGAGACCTGGAATGGGGCGTGAGGGCCTGAGCTGGGAGTGTTTCCAGGAGAGAGAAGTGAGGAAGACCCTCCCAGTCCCCTCCCATCCTCTTACCCCTCCTCCCAGCCCCCTCCCCCACGGGGCTGCACTGATTCCACAGTCTCAGGGCTTGAGGGTCTCGGGGCCCCTCGCTAATGTAAGGTTATTGTAATTGATATGAAGGTAATTGATAATGTGTTACGGTGAATAATGTCTTCAATTTTCTGCTAAATCCCATTTTTGTAGCCATCTGGGCTCCTCCAACTGCCCCCCTGGGACGCTGGGTAATAGAGAGTAATTATTCTCAAGTCATTTACTTTTTCAAAGTGTTTAGTGCTTATCTGTTTTACAATTAAAATGGAAACGACCCTGATTCACTTCCTTTCTTTTTTATTTAAATAGCACTCACACCCCCACACCCCCCCATACACTTTCAGTCACATACAACCACCCCGGCACACAACCCTCCAACACACACACACACACACACACACACACACACACACAATCTCCTCTTATGCGGTAACATGTCCACATTCAAAGACACAAAAATACAGGCACATTTTCTTTGTCACTCACACACACAAATACAACTTTACATTCAGCCAAGGGAAACGCAGTCTCAGTGACCTAGACATGCAGGGTGGACAAAAGTAGGTTTACAGCTGTGAGTATATAAGATACAGGGTTTATTCTTATATTATTATTTACTAGTTATATTATTTTCCACATGAACAACTGAAAACTTCCTTTTGCCCCACCCTGTACATACTCTTTGCCATTCTCCCCTGGAGTAAAAGGGTTGGAGGTGAGCAGTATTGGGGTGGAGGAGGAGGGGAAGGAGTCCCCTCGGATGGTGTCTGAGTGTGCAAGGTTATAGCTGAATATGGAAAGTGAGTGCCTCTCTGTCCACTTGAGTGTGCTCTAAATGTGTAGTTTAGGGTGTGGGTTCACCTGTGGCTAAAAACGTGCAAATTTAAAGCAGTAGTGTGAGCAAATTCATAATCTTGCTTGCATGTTTGCATATGAGTTACCGTTGCAGTCAGGTATGTATTGAGCTAGTGCTCATTCACACCCAGTTACACAGTAACGAAGAACCCCGGTGGCGTGCAGCCCCAGCTTGGACACGTGTCCTTAGGAGCGGGGTGAAACCAGGATCCAGAGGCGCCTAGCTCTGCTGAGTTTGAACAGGACGCAGAGAGCTGGCACACTGTGAAATCTGACCCATTTATTTTCACTGAAAATGTCACAGGAACACATAACAGGGAGGATCAGGAGATGGCAAGGGCAGGGGGGGATCAGGCGGTAAAATGGCTTACTCTAGCCCCTCACCCACCCCACCCCTCCCCAGTTCTGCTGACTCCCCCAACTGTCCTTCTTGTCTGAGAGCCCCCTCGCTGGCCTCTCCACTGCTAGGCCTTAACCCCTTGTGGCCCCTCACTGAGCCTTTGTTCTCGCTGAAGGTGTGGAGGCAAGAGTGGCCCTCAACAACCAAGGAGCTTCCTGCCCTCCCTTGGGCCATTCCCCACTGGAGGTGCTCCGGGGACACAGACATTTTCAATAGTGAGCCACTGACCTGCGGGAAGCCAAAGGAAAAGAGCACACCGCCCCCACCCCCAAATCTCTCCACATATCCAGGCAAGACATCTCTCAAATGTCATACCAGCCTGTGGAAGGACATCTGAGCCATTGCCCTCATTGGGACACTTCAGTCTGGCGCTCAGGGGACCTGTGGCCCAAGGATCTGCTTTCCATTGTACAGATGGTGAAACTGAGGCACAGCAGGGTCCAGGATAGCCATGGGCCCCCACGGGGAGCCAGACCTGCAGTGTACCGGAGGCCCATCTGCTCTGCCCAACACCTGTTGTCCCCAGGGTCCTCAGCTGCAGGATCCCCGGGCCTTGCACACATCCCGCGGCTGCTGGACAAGGGATGAGCGGCATGGAGGACGGCGCCCTGCCCCGGGCACCAAGCCAGGCGAGCCCGTGAGGTTCAAAGGGAACCAGGCCAAAAGGAGTACTGTTACCCAGCTCACCTCTGGGAATGGCCAGGGGCTCTGTTTTTAATTTTGTTTTTTCAAATGGGATGGCGGTGATGTGGGCAAGGGATACTTCCTTCTGCATTTTCCCGTTTCTCTGCTTGGCCCTCCCTCCTTTCCGCAGTGTCTCTTTTGGCTTCCATCTCTGCGTCTTGGGCCATACCGCTCCCCCCGCCGCCCCCCCTCCCCACCCCGCTTTCTGGCGGGTCCCGGTCTGCCTGCGCTGAGTCGGTCTCTCCTCGCGTCAGTCTGTCCTGCCGTCTCCGCGCAGGGCGCCTCCGCCTTTCCGGCTCTGTCTCCGGGTTCCTGTCCCTGTCTCTGCCTCAGCCCCTCCCTGACTCTGGCCCCTCACACCTTCGCGGAAAAGTAAACATTTAATTTTTTTTGCTGTTAATAGATTTAATGTTCATTTGTTGGTAGCCCAGGGGCAGAAACGCGTGACATTTCAAATAATTGTTGTTTCAGGGGTATCCTCTGGAGGGAAATGCGGCAAAAGTGTGGAGAAGATTTAAGCAAATGACTGTGTCAGCTTCTATTTACTCCTGACAGGATCGCCGGGGGCACGGCTGCGAGATAACCATTAGCGCGGCCGCCGATAAAGCGGGGAGGCTGCATTTCTAAAGGCTCCGCGGCCATTACGGGAAAGTTAGTGTGAAACATGTTAAATTATCCCCCAAGTGGAGGAAGCGGGGGAGGCGGCGGGGGCAGCAGGCGCCCGCGAGAGCCGGCGCGCTTCCGCTGGGGCCTGCGAGCCGCCAGGCGCCGCAGCCGGGCCAGGTGACCGCGCCGCGCCGGCCCACCCGCCGTCCAGCAGGGGGCGCCCGCCGCGGCCCGAGCCTCAGTATTGCGGCCCGGAGGGTGGGTGGATGGCCCCGCCCCCGCCTGCTGGGGACTGCGAACGACATGTAGGCCTTCCCTGCATCTGCCTGCGCCGGCCCAGTTGGTGCGGCCCCCCAGCCCCAACCGCCAAAATCTGCTCCATGGAGTAAAAAGAAAGAAACTAGCTGTGGGGCTTCCAACAGTTCAACCTATTCCTAAACAGCCCCCTGTGTGCGCAGGCAATACACCTACAGGCGGGGTTGGGGGGTGGGGTGGAGCAGGTACTACTGAGGTTTGTGCAGAGCTCCGAGTTCACCTCTCACATTTGTCTCTAAGTAACCGGCGGCTCCCTGCAAGTCATCTTGGCCTCAGTTTCCCCATTTGTAAAATGCGAAGAATATCTACACCACATACCTCACTCCCTAAAGAACAGTTGACTCAATTAGGCCATACACACGTCATCCGAGAAACCATTAAATGCAATCCAAGTGAGGAGTATTATTACTGTGTGCAGGCTGCAAGTGAATGTACCAGTGCATGGAAAATAACTCATATTACAATTCTTTCTGAGTTGGGGGCACATCTCTCCCACCCCTCCTAATTTTGCTCCTGTTAAGCCACTTTTGGGGTAAATAAACATCTACAGGCTAGCGGTATAATGGAAGTAGTGCTTGCACCAGGCTAGCCCCTGCAAGAACACAGAGTGGTTCCCCCTTATCTGCAGTTTCACTTCCCAGTGGTTTCATCCACTCCCAACCTCAGTTCAAAAATATCAACGGAAAATTCCAGAAATAAACAATCCATAAGTTTTCCATTGTGTGCCCTTGTAAATAGCATGATGAAATCTCAAGCTGTTCCTCTCCATCCCACCCAGGGGGTGAATCATCCCTTTGCAGCGAATTCATACACTACCCACCCATTCAGTCATTTAGTAGCTGTCTGGTTTTCCTAATGACTGTGGAGGTGTCACCGTGCTTGTGTTCAAGTACCCCTTATTTTACTTAATAATGGCCTCAAATTACAAGAGTAGTGATGCTGGCAATTTGTATATGCCTAAGAGAAGCCTTAAGTGCTTCCTTTAAAGAAAAAGGTATTATATGTATAGGGGGAAAAAACAGTATGTATAGGGTTTGGTACTATCCATGATTTCAGGCATCCACTGTGGGTCTTGGAACAGATCCCCTGCAGATAAGGGAGGACTACTGTACTTAGCTGATAGCATAGCTGGACCTCAACAATAGCAATGCTGACAGAGAGCCCTGTCCTGTGGAAGGAGGAACCTTGTGGGGCAGGAGGAGGAGAAGAAGGCAGAGGGGACCACCTTCCCCTCTGTGGCAATGGTATCTCCAGACAGAGTTCCTTCCCTCCTTAAAAAAAAAAAAAAATCCTCTAAATATATTGACATTGTAGCATCATCTATATTACATTTTAGGCCTTGGGACCCAATCTGTGGTGCAGTGGTGAGTCTGTGACTCAAGTGGTCATTAGTAACACTATTTACTCATTTCCAGTAAACTTTCAGGCTTCCAGGGGCTCCCTCAAATTCACCCCCTGTTTTTGAACCTCTTCTACCTGTCAGGCCTGCAGGAGGCACAGGAGGACAGAGACTATATTTGCCTTCCTGGAGTTCCCCATCAAGCAAGGGGACCAATATCTACAAAAGATGACAGGGACATGTAAGCGCTAAACCAGAAGCATGTACAAAGTTCTGTACATTCAACTGAAGAGCAGGTGACTGACTTCTTCATCATGCTGGGAAGGTTTCTTCAAAGAGGTGACATTTGATCTAGAGCCTTGAATGATGGGGCAGAGTTTTTCATGTGGGAGAAATGGGCTGCTATATAATAATGAAAATATTCCCTGTGACCATTCCAAACAACAAAAATAACAATGCTGGTAATATCATTTGATCTGCAGCAGGCACTGTACCAAGTACTTCACACTAGCTGCTATCTTTGATTTGTCGTAACAACTCTGGGGAGGGGGGCAAATACTGTTATATACTCCCATTTCACAGATAAGGACAGCAAGGCTCAAAGAGCTTCAGAAACTTGCCCAAGGCCATACAACCATTCCAGTATTGAGACTAGATAAGGTGGAATGTCTCCTCCTTTTCACTTTATCATTCCAAGACCAATTTCGTAAAACAGCCCATTTTGTCCTCCACAAAGGCAATACATCCCCCTCTTTCAACATCTCCTCATTCATTCAACTGTTTTCTGCATGCCTACTAGGTGTCAGGCATTGAGCTGGCTCTGAGGGTACAAAAGATACAGACCTTGCCCATGGAAACTCACAGTTCTAATGAGTTAGGAAGACCTACAAGCAATGCAGCCACAAAGGAATTTGCATGATGCAGGTCTGAGAAGCCCATGATGCTCTGGGGCAACAGGAAGAGGTCAAACTCAGATACTGTATGATTTGGCAAGAACTCAGTCTGGACAAAAGAAGATGTTTACTAGCCAAGGAGGTGGGACATGGGATTTCAGGCAGAAGGAGCAGCTGGTACAGAAGAACAGAGGTGAGGAAAAACATGACCCTCTGGTGTGCAGAATTTGAGGAATGTGGGCAAAGTAGAGAAGGGGTGGCCCACGATGTTGACAGGAGCCACTTTCTCCTGGCCAAGATTCTAAGGGAGAAGGCAGAAGAGACACTAGACTGGGTTTGCCCATGGTGGGACTTCAGGTGTTCATCTAGACCCTCCTCAGAAGGTGCCGTATCACCACATCTGAAGAACATGAGTGTGTCTGCATCTTTTCGTGGTGGAAGCAGTGAGCAGGTCATCCAAAATCATGTCTGTGTCAGCCACAGATCACTGTGGAGAGGCCCAGAGCATAGGAAAGGGGGGAGGGTAGTGCGGCTCAGCCTCTCCCTGCATATGGTGCCTACTTTACAGACCCCTCTACCTCTCCTCTCTGCTTCTCAGCCTGTGGTCAGTCTCCCTCTCACATATATCACCCTTGCACTCATGTATTCACATATACTTCCCTATAACCACACTTACATTCACATTTGATTACAATTTGATTATAATAATTTTTATACAATTATACCCACATACTTGCATGAATACATTCACAGAATTTGACGCTTACACACAAACCCTTACATAAACACACCCTGTCACCCAAATTCACTCCTACACAGTCTCACACTGTCATACTTTGTCCTAAGGAAATGTAGTCACAAACCCCTCCCAGCCATTGTCATATAGGTTGTTGCAACCACAACTCCATACAGCCCCACCCTTTCATACCCTCTTAGAGTCCTACAGAATTCAGTCATACTTCACATCGTACTCAAGTTTCCTAAACACATACAGTTATCCAGAGATCTGCTCTGACAGGAAAAATATGACTTGATTAAGGTCACACAATTAGTTAATGGCAAATCTAGGGCATCAACTCTAGTCTCACGCCTTCCACACTAGCGCTCTCTTTCCTATGCAAAATCTCTACCTTGTAGTCTCCCTTCCAGTCCCCAAGCCAATTACTTGTACTGACTCTCAGAAACATTCAAATGAAACAAACCACTCTTGAAGAGGCAGGCAGCCAGGTGAATGGAACAAGTATGAATTTAGAACACAAAAAAAGCATGAGTTAGAATATCAAATACTTTGTACGGTGGTGACAGGATTGAGAGAGAATGTATGTAAAGCACCTGGCACAAAGTAACAAATGCTAACATTTATTGGACACTTATATGTACTAGACACTATGTCAAGCACATTATACATTATCTTATTTGATTTTTTACAATTTTTTTAGTGTAACTATCTCCCTATTTACAGAAAAAGGAAGTGAAGTCCAGAGAGGTTAGGTTGCTTGCCCAAGATCACCCAGCTAGTGAGTTTTGACACCATTTCATACCCTGTTTTTATTCCAAGTCTGGTTTTCAGGAATTATATTGTGCTTCTTCCCTTGATAACAAAGGTAATTCTCTATTGAATCCTTACTCTGTACCAGACTCTGCTATAAGTGCATAGTTTCTATGTATCTTTATAAATAAGGAGACTGGGTCTTGGTAGGTGCTGAAAGTATGGCTTTATCATTATGGAAAGGAAAATTCTAACTTCAAAATCAAATTTAGATCTATTTTGTCAGCAGGTAAATTCTTCAGATCATGACAATCTTTAGTGGACCTGATCATGCCCATTGATTATTTCATTTCAAATCAGCCGTCCTTCCTTGCTGATCTGTAGTTCCCTGTATTGCCCACTTTAGAGCATCACAGGAAGTGGAGTCCTGCTGTGATACATACTCGGTTCTTCACATCCACCCACTAAATGAAGTCATACTCAGGTACAGGTCTTACATACACTAATAAGGCCACTATGGTTTAAGCAATTACCAAGAAGATTAGGGAGTGGATTCAAAATGCCTGGATTCCAGTTTCATCCCTTCTCAATTGCACAACCACAGGCAAATTACTTTCTCTTCCTCAGATCCTGCATCTGCAATACTGGAACAGCAATTCCTCCTTCCCAGAATTTTGAATTTAAAATGTCGCACGATATTGTTATAGAAAGTCTGGTATACAGTAGGCACTCAAAATTTGCTACCCTCAGTTCCACACACAGAGAGATACAAGTATAGCAGCACTCATAATGAGCAAAGAGAGCCACACAGAATTGCAGATAAGCCCATACACTACACCAGGCTGTAGACACCAAGCTGGTGGTAGGCTGCCGGAATGGTTGGGAGAGGGTGCTCTTAAGTAACTTTGGGCAAGTCACTTAACAGCTCATTTTAAGAAAAAAATTAATAGTTAAGGACTTAAGGAAACAACCACAATATCATTATCACATTTAACAAAACGGGCAATAATTTCTTAATATCAAGTACCCAATCCATATTCAAATATTCCCTTTTTTTTTTACATTTGGATTGTTCAAATAAGGAACTAAACAAGATCATTATTTCTCTCTCTCTCTCTGTCTCTCTCTTTATCTTTCTAAATGTCTAGTATGATTCTCCCTCCTCTTTGAGGATGCTCAGTCATTTGTCCAGAAGAATGTCATGTTTTTTAAAATTTATTTTTAATGCACAAGTAATACATGAATATATCCTTCGTTGTTTAAAAGGAGGAGGAGGAAGTGGAGAAGAGGAAATCAGATACTACAGTTAAAACAAAAGTCTCCCTGGACCATCCCCAACTTCAGCTCTTTAATCTCTGGGAATCTCGGTTTTCCCAAATTTAAGATAAGAAAACTTCTCTTCCTAAGGTTGCTCTGAGTATTAAATTATATAGAGCTTGGAAGTGCTTATCTCAGTGACGGGTTCACGGTAAGCGTTCAATAAAAGTCGCCTATAATGATCTTTAGTCATTGTTATTATCGGGGCAAATGCAGAAGGGCCGCCAGCCCCTGCGCGCGGTCAGCACCCTGGACAGAGGCGGCCTCGCAAACCAGCCTCCGCGCGCCCACCGAGGATCTGTAAATAAAGCCGCCCGGCTTCCGGCGGGCCCAGCACAGCCGGTGAAGGGGAAAGAAAGCTGGGATTTTCCGAGCCGCCTGCTTCGGGAACGCTTCAGGCAGAGACAATTACCCGGATACGCTCGGGCTGGCCTCCCCGAGGACCCGGGTCATTTCAGACCTGGGCCCCAGTCCTTGAGCAGGAAGCAGGGCCGGGCGGGGGCCAGAGCCGGTGCCTCAGTCTCCGGGGTTGCGGAATAGCCAGGGGGGAAGACCACGGAAATCGCCGCGGAAGGCCCCTAGGGGACCTCCACTGCACACACAGCCCCCTACCGGAGCCCACCCAGCCCCTGCAGCGTTAGGGCGTGGCGGGGGCGGGGGTAGGGCGACGGCGAAGCGGCCTCCGGAAGCCGGCCCGAGGCACGACTAGCAGGGAGCGGAGACGCCCTCGAAGGCTGATTTAATTAGGTGACACCGTGCCAGACAGGGATACGGGGGGAGGGGAGAGACAGGTCAAAACATTTTGTAAAAATCTGTTTCACAAACGCTGCTGCTCCCCTCGGGGTAGAGAGAGCCTTTGGTGTCGATCAAGGCTGGCAAGAGGCGGCCAGGAGCGCGGGACGTTTCGTCCTCCTCAGCCCCTGTCTTTTGTTCAGTCCCCCCAAAACAGTCCTAGGAGCCATCAGCTCTGCTGGGTTGCCGGGCAGGGGATTGAGGGGGATGGTTTAAGAAGGAGACCCCTATAAAGGGAAACAAAGTGCTGCCTGTCTAATGCGCTCCCTCCTCCCCTCGTAGTCACATGAATAATATTAGCAGTAGTTGCAGGAAGTGCCTACTTTCCAAATAAAGCTATTTGTTGCAGAGCAGAGCAGGCACTCTTCCACGATTAACTGTCGGATCTTGTTTATTTATACTCTGCCTCAGTTTACTCATCTAAAAAGTAAGGACCTTCCTAGATTTGATCTGAGGAGTAAAGGAAGTAGATATGTAATAGTAAGCATTTAATGGTTTATTACTACTACTATTATTTTATTACTACTGTTAGAGGCCAGGCTAGTTGTTTCCCTAATCCTTAGAACAACTGTATGCCACAGATATGATTATCTCCATTTTACAGATGTGGAAACTGAGGTTGAGTTTAAGTACAGCTGTGTCACGGACCTGATCTGGACAGATCTAGGAACTAAACTCAGAACTGTTTGGTGTTAAAGCCTGTGTCTATTCATCACCATGCTACTGAGCTACCTCAGTTTCCCGCCTGTGACTTTATCTCAGGGGATCTCAGTGGACCCACCAACATAACTGCATGCTTTGCCCCGCCATGTCTAGCACAACCAAGCCCACCTCAGTTACCCACAACTTTACATGGCACTGAGTAAAAGGAAGCATTCAGCACGTGCACACACATGCTCACGTCACCAGAAACAGTCATACATGGTTGCCCTCCCACAGAAAGATGCTCCCAAACTCACCACATCACTTAGAAGCAAAGCAACCTGCACAGAGGTGCTTACCTGCCATTGGTCACAAGAGGAAAGGGATGATCAAATAGAGAAACAGTTATACTCAACATCACAGGAGAGATGTAGTAACATGCAAATATATAAAGTATGTGACACTTTCACATACAAGTATACCAAGGTAGTAAAACATGAACAATTATACATACAGTCACATACACAAGAAGGTAGTTTTTTTGCAAGACACTATACACAAATACACAGAGACACATAGTCACAACACACCCACTACCACACACTCTCACATACCATATCATGGAGAGATATAGCTCCACACCCACTGTAACATGCACAATACACCCACACTTGAGTTATGTAGCCAGGCATGACACAGAGAAAATCAGTCAAAAACCAGTTCATAAACACATGTTCCCCAGATCAATGGAGACAGGGAACCATAATTTCACAGGCTCACGAACATACACACGCTAAATTTTTCTCAAACCCTCTGGGAAGCTGGCTTCAACCCAAAAGTTTCCTGCCTCCTGAAGTCTTCAGGGCATGGTCATCAGTTGACTCCCTTCCCCTCCCTCCTCCCAGCTGAGCCCAGGATAGCAGGGACACAGTCCTCTAGCAGACATGGGAGGGAACCCTGGACAGCAAGTCTTGAGGACATCTTGTTCAAGCTGGGACCAGCCACTGGGACTTGGGGGCTGTTCTCCCATCTCCCAAATTCACTCCCACTATCATCCCAGCCTCATGCCCCAGTATTAGCCTTTGGAAAAGGGCAAATGAATTTATCAGCCACCTCCTTTCTTGGGGAGCAAGGGCTGTCTCCTGGAACATCTCCCCACCTGTTGTCACCTACCTGTGCAGGTGCTCTGTCTCAGCAGCTCAGAGCCCCAGCCTGGGCAAGATCCCGAAGGCAAGTGGGTGGAGCCTGGTTCCATCCTTTGCATCCCCCAGTGCTAGCTCCCTCTGCAGCTGCCCCCTCCAGCTCCAGGCCCCCTGGGCAGCCCCCTCCCTCCCTGCCTCCTGCTCTCCCAGTGCTGTGTCTCTTCTCTGAAAACCAGACTAGGGACTGGGGGGAGGGGGAAAGATCCCATGAGAGGAAGTGGCATCTGACGGCCCCAGCACCAAACCTGGGGGGCTGCAGAGGGGAGGGAGGAGCAGGGAGGCTTCTCATTGTGTGAGGGAAATTTTATTTTTAACAGATGCTAAGGCAGATGGCGCAGAATTAACAGAAAATGGGAGAGGAAAGAGAGGAAGAACATTACTGACTCCGGAGAGAGTGGACATTAAAAAAATAAAGAATAAGGGAATGAAAACAAGTTTAAGTGCTCTCTCCGGGGGGGTGGGGGGACGGGAGGGGAGCTGAGAGGCAAAGAGGGACGGAGCAGCGTGGTGATAACCAGAGGCGTGAAATTACAAAAGTAAAATTTGTGGGACTCGGGAGGGGTTGAGAAGGCCCCAGTTTCATTGCAAAACTCACTCAGAAATTACTGATGTGATGTTTGAGCTTTTATCATTAATAATAATCGAGAAGGGAGGGGAAGACAAAAGGACTCGTGGGCTTGGAGAGTTTGAGGCACCGGGAGAAAAGACGCTGGAGCCGTGGGGGGGGCGGGGCGGGTGACAGAGGAGTCATCTCTGTGACAGAAAAAGGGAAGGAAAGAGAGAAAAACTCAGGGATATACAGCACAACTGAGACAAATGGAGGGACAGAGGCAGAATAAAAGAAAAGGAAGGAAAGAAAACAAGGGGAAAGGGGAGAAAGCAGAGAAGCGGTAGAAAGGATAAAACAGGAGGGGCTGGGGGTGGGGAATGAAAGGAAACTAAAGACAGGAGATTCAGAGACAGAGCAGTTGAGACAAAGGGACCAAAAAGAACAGAGACAGCGATGGGAAGACGGAGGGCCAGAAAAACAGCACCAGAAACACGGGCACACTAGTGGACAAGGAAAGTAGTTCAAAAGATGAGTGAGTAACGTTCAAAGTGACCAAAAGCAGAGACCAAAAGAAACAGGAGGAGGAGAGAGAGGTGAAAGAGCGGAGGCCCAGAGAGACAGAGAAACGCATGAAGAAAAAGACAGGAAGAATGAAAGACAGACAGACAGGGAGTGAAAGAGACAGAAGTTGAGAAAGCAAACACTTAAGACTTTGAAAAGGACCTAAAAAGAGTTCGGGGGACAGAAATTTCAAAGGACAGAAACAGACCCACACAATCAGAATGAGAAAGAGAGGAGAGATGGAGAAAGGGAGAAAGAAAAAATGAGCCAGAGGCACAGAGAGACACAGAGGCTGTGGGGGAGACGGCAGAGAGGGCAGGAAGGGAGGAAAGGATGGGAGACAAAGAGAAATGGCCGTTTATCTCTCCTCCCAAATTAATTGAGGCTACATCAGCCTGAGCCACTAAAACGGAGCGATTATGAATGGGTTAGTCACAGGTGGAGTTAAAGGCCTTCAGAGGCATATTAGCCAAAATTGAGTGGCTTTTAATTTCTTTCTAACGAGAGACTGTGGCTGGGGAACCAGGCACCGCCTCCGCTCAGCTCCACCGCTAAACACGGCGTGGGGGCGGCCCAGACCACTCGCCACCTGACCTGTGTGGCACAGGCAGCCAAGTGGAAATGACCATGCCTGAAACATGCCTAAACATGCCTGCAACATGTCTGTGACATGGGACACAATGGAGGGCCAGTAGAGATGGGGTGGAGGGGTCATAGTCATTGGAAGTGGCCAGATCAAGGAGTATAGGCAAAGCCTGAGAAGTCTGGGATGCAGGGGGAAGGTAAGAGGGACACGTAGATATGGCCATTCAGAAGTTCTGCCATTGCCATGGCGCTGTCCGACGGTCCCTGCCCCTACTTTGAGGAAAGCACCGTGGTCCAGGACTGCTTTTCTCCATTGTGGAGAAACCAAAGCCCTGAGATCAAAAGAGCTGTTGCGAATTTACCCGAGGAATAACGATGGCCTGAACCCTAAGGGGGAGTGGTGAGGTGGAAAGAGCACTGAGACGTGAGTCCAGAGACCTGCATGTGAGTCTCAACTCTCCTTCTAATTCATGACAGAACCCTGGGCATCTCCCTCTCACTCGGCCTCAGTTTCCCCACCTATAAAATGAGGGAATTGAAGTCTCAGATCCTTTCCAGCTCCAATATGCTATGAACCCCTGCAGGCAGACTTCCCATCTGGTGTCTTATCCAGGGGTCTTGGCTGCTGTGCGGTGGGCATGTGAGATAGGATATACGACCCAGACAAACATTTGTGGCCACTAGAATAAGGTATGTGAACAAAATTTAGGGCCCATGGCCCAGCAGGGTGCAAGTCAGAGCAAGTACAGTGAGTTCCAGGTGGCGGGTGAGCAAGTGGCGAATGCTGAGCCTGGGTGCTGAGGCCCAGAGGAGGCCCAGAGGAGGCCAGGGAAGCAGGAGCAGCAAGCAGTATGTCCCGGGGGAGGCAGCAGCAGGTGGCTTCAGGTGGGTCATGAATGGTGATAGAGCTGGGAGGCAGAGGGTGTTCCTAGTGGGGACACCAAGAGCAAAGGTGCAGAGGTGCCACCCTGGCTGAAGTGGACCCTATGAGGGCCATGGGCACACAGGGCTTCAAGGCTTGAGTGAGAAGTTGGCGGAGGTGGAGGGCACACAGAAGATTTCTGAGCAAGGGCAGGAGAGTGTTTTGGGATTTGGGGTAGTTGGGCAGCCACTGTGGAAGAGGGGTGGGAGCCGAATGTGGAAACAAGCGAGCGGGGAGGGAGCTGTTGGAGCAGGCTGTGTGAGCCCAGGTGAGGAGGAGAGGAGGGGACAGGTAGAAGGAAAGAGATGGCAGGACGTGGTAACTGACAGGATGTGGGGGCTGAGGGTAGGACTGAAGTAAACAATGAGCTTGGGGTGTCAAGGCCGGCACTCCGGAGAGAGAGCACTGGTACCAGTAGCAAGGTGGGCAACCCTGGGTAGAAGCTGAGACAGACATAACAATGTTGGCTTCTATCCAACACAGCAGAAAGAGGCCGAGGCAAGGCAGTGCAGCCCCGTGGAAAGTGCCCTCATCTGAGTGCATCCATCTATGATACACAACTTTTTGTTCTGTACTCATTAGCCATGAGACGTTGGCCAGGACACTCCCCATGTCTGGGCCTCAGTCTGTCCACCTCTGAAATGTGGGAGTGTGTCTGCTTTTGTTAAGTTTCCCTCTAGGCCCATGGTTCTGAGACAGAGACAAAGCCAGGGCAGAGACTTGCATGGGACAGAGACAGGGACTGGAAGAGACCGGCCATAATTCTCACTGCACTCCGGTCCCCAGAGCCAACAGCTGCGCCCCCTCCTCCTTGAAACTCCATTAACACTCAATTAGAGGGCCTGATGGGCTCCAGCCGGAGAGCCCCCTCCCTACCTCGTACACAGCGAGCCCCCTCCCTACCTCAGACTCAGACAGTCCCCATTTGGGGGTTCGCCTGATGGGCCCACGGGGAGAAGGCTTCGCTCAAATTTACGACTAACTGCAGTGGCGGCCCTGCCGGCCTCTCCTGCCTCTTTTTTCTTCTTCCTCCGGGGGAGGAGCCCACAGGGTTGGGTGAGGACAGGGGCAGAGCCCACTGGAGCCCCAGAGATGAAAGTGAGCAAGCCCTGGAGCAGAGGAAGTGGGAGGGGAGAAGTGAGGAAGAGCACGTGAGAGTGTGTGAGAGAGAAAAATGACAGGCCCTGAATATTGGGCGCCCTCACTTTAAATCAAGATAAAAGACTGAAGTGGAAAATGAGAGTCCAGAGAAACCCCGGACGGCTCGGGGCGCTAATGGAAACACATGGCTGCCGGCTGCGGGCTTGTCAGCTTCCCCCGGCGCTGCCATTCCCGTCTGATAATCCGGCCTGCCATAAAATTAGACTAGCAAATACCTCCTGACAAAGATGCATGTTTCTCTCTATTGTGCCATCATAAAAAAAACTCCGCTGGTGACTCGGGGAGCCGCAAACTTCAATTTAAATTTACAGTGCTGCGGAAGGAAAGTGATATGCACTCAAAAATTTTAATAACCTATTAAGTTACGACTTCAATTTCATTTTATGAATATTTTCCTTGGGGAGCACGGCTATCACAGAGAAAGATAGAAATTTAAAAAAGATAAATAGTGCCATTAATCTCCAACATTTCTCTTCCATTATCCTTGAAAATTAGGAGTTATTTTTGTTCAGATCTTCATGTAATTAGCTCCCTCCACTTGATTCACTAGCCAGAAAATGACCATGTTCAGAAAATTAAAAATTTGTCATTAAGTGGAATTTAACATAATATCATTTATCTTTATCTATTCCCCAGCTGACAGCAGGAAGCCTTGGCTGCCTTACCGGCTGGTGTGTCAGAGTGGGGAGGACTGCTCCGGGGAGACACTGGGAGAGACAGAGACAGAGACCGAGGGAAGGAGAGGAGGCCAGCAGGGAGGTGGCCAGATCGAGAGTGAGGCCTTGGGAGCTGAAGTGTCAGTCATGGTGGGAAGGCAGAGGAAGCTGAGGATGGGTGGAGAGGAGGTGGAGGCCGAGGAGGCTGGTGGCGGCAGGGACAGGGGTGTGGGCTTGAAAGCCGGGCCCATGGAGGAGTTTGGGGCACAAGAGGAAAGCCAGGAGAGGACATCGGGGGCGGGTGCCAAAAGAGGAAAGTGGCTGGTCAGTAGGGCTAAGGTGAAGAAGTGACTTGAGATGACAGAAACCCAGCAGAATTAAAGGAACTTCCAGAAAAAGAGGGCTGGAGGTGGGGTGAGAAATATAGGGAATCATCGCCTTGCCTCGTAACCCCAGGGAAGTAGACACCATCATTCTGACCACAGTCTGGCTTCAAGGAAAGACAGAGAGACAAAAAGAGACAATGAGAGCCAGAGAGGAAGTGAGAGAGTAGTAAGAGCCAAAGGCTGAGTGGAGTGAGACAGAGGCGGAGGTGACGCAGCGGTGCACACAGGCTGACAGCAGGGGTCCCTTGGTGAGCTCAGGTCCCAGGAAGGCTCCATAGTAGAAGCCCCCAAAGAAGCCCTTGGACTTCTCACACGGGCTGCAAGGCTCCCTCTCCTCCTCCTCTAAACAGCCCCCACCCATCCTCCTAAGTCAGAAATCATCCAATAAAACATTCCGACCTAGTCCTGGGTGGAGAGAGCTGTGGCTGAGCCTGAGAGACTGAGAATTGGATAAAGGGATTAAACAGCGGCACATTAGTGAGAGATTTAGAGTGTAATAAACCCATTTCATAATAATATGTGCGTTGGGGCCAGCGATCCATCATTGCAGGAGCCTGTCCAGGGCGGGGGGTAGGGAGGTGCACTGACCTGCTGGGAGGGGGGACCTGGACGGATGGCTGAGGTTTTTTCTCAGGGTCTCAAGATACGGGCAAGAGCAGCAGACCGGCCCCTGGGGCCAGGAGGAAGGCACGGGGATTCTGAGGGTACATATGGCTCAAATGGCCACAGGGATCAACCGAGGGGCACAGCGGAGGAGTCTGGGTAGAGGCTTGAAAGCCTGAGAGACTGCCCCGCCCTCCCAGCCGAGGACCCTAGCCGTGAGGGGAGAATGATTCTCAGGGGGTGTGGCGGTCTCCAAGCTGCAGGGTTCGCAGCTCACACACAGGACTCAGCAAACTGAAGACTCCCGGCTAAGCCTGCTCCTTCCATCCTGGTTTTGTCACTTACTGACTCTCTGATTTTGGCAAGTGACTTCACCTCTCTGAGCCCCAGTTTCCCATCTATCAAATGTAGATACTTAGGCTGGTATCATAGGATTGTTACGAGGGTCATCTGAGATAATGGGTTTAAAATTGTTCTAAAGCTGAAGGTCCTTGGAGAAACACTATTATCACTGTGCTTCCCCCATTTTGGGCTCCCCACCCACTGGCTGCCGCGTGTGGCCTTTCAGCTTACTCATTGTCCGCGAGAGCTTCACCTGCTGGAGGAGATGCTGAGCTTATTCAAGGGCCGGTAAGAAATTATGTGTTAATTTGATAATTGACTATTTAATCTGTCCTATCAATAAAGCAGAAGAAAACATTCTCCAGCTGTTATCTCCATTGAGGAACCAGCATCAGGGATTAGAAAACAAACTTTCTCCTGGAAAAGGGATTGAGAAATAGGAACAGGCCAGTTAGGTCTTAGCTGTCAGCCTTAAAATGCTGGGGAAGGGCAGTGGGCAGACCTGGAGATGCTGGAAGCTAAGGCGGGGGATGCCTTCAGGAGGAGTGAGGTCCTGGGGGTGGGGGTGGGGCTGGGCTGCCATGGGTGATGGTCTTGGGCGGCCCAGGAGACTGAGGCAGGAGAGAGAGGAGGGGTGGGGAAAGCAGAAGTCACTTCTCCACGATCCAGCCACGCTAGCCACCTTTCTCCTTCTCCACTGCGTCCAAGCATATCACTCCCTGTCCGCATCCCAGAGACGCCAAGTTGACACAGCCTTCAGCTCTGCTTGAGATGAAGAAGGTGCTCCCATAGGAGGGCATCATCTCCAATCCCAGTTCCAACCAGTCTCCAATCTGCTTCCCACTCTAAGTCAATTTAGCATCAAACTCTCTGGTTAATTTCTAGGGACACAGACTCCACCCTGGTACCTCATTCCAAGTAATCGAGCCTTCCTGAACCCTCCGTCCAGCCAAAGGCATCATTGATTATTCCAGAATAAAGTTGCACTGATACCAACCCCTTCCTCCCCTTTTGAATTTATCAAGGACAAGTTTGGTCTGCGTGCAACCCCCTCCCTGCAAAAAAATCAACTAATTATCATTGCCAATTCTTCCAACTCCTGGTGGAGACCTTCCCAATGCCACAAAGAACAAGGAATGGTTTCTCCCAAAGCTCAAGCTAACATATCCATTGCTTCTTTCTGTAAATATTCATTATATGCCTACTAAGGCCAAACACAACTAGGATGTATTACAAAGGAGTCAGTGAACCATAGGTTCCCTCTGAGTAATACAGATACTCTGATGTACCAGGGAGAGACAGATCTCCACAAGCTGGCTGGGTCGGGGGTAGTGCTGATGGAAGAATTGCCAGTGGAGCTGGGCAGGTGTTGGACACAACTTGGAGCTGGGGACAGCAGCCAGGCCAGAGAAAAGAGATGCATGAACTGACACGCAGAGAAGGAGAAAGGCAGTATACAGGGAGTACACACTGTTGAGCCAAGCATGTGCTGGAAGCTCCCATCCATTTTATCTCATTAACCCTTCCCATCATTTTTAGAAATAGGTATCATTATCTCCAAGTGTATAGATGAGAAACTGAAGTTCAGAGAGGTTAAATTACCTGTCCCAAATCACATAGCTACTAAGCGACAGAACCTGGACTCAAACCCAGACCTTGTTGTCTTTGAAACCCATGCACTTTCCTCTACACTCTGGTGCCAGGTGTGTTTAGGAAAAGAGGAGCAGTCTGGTTTGTCTGGAACACAAAGCAGGTGAAGGGGAAGTGGAAACTGCCCCGCGTCGGTCACGGCCTGCGGGAATGCCGCACCATCTCTGAGACTGCCAGAGCCATTCCTGGCACAAAGAACCTCAGCCTTGCTGACAGCACCCTTGGAAATTGAGCAGAAGCAGGGGCACAGGGAGAGGGAGTCCTCCAAGCACATGCTCCTGCAGTGACCTTCTCTTCCCTCCAGCCCCCTCCCCTAGCTCCTTCCTCTCAGTGTTGAGTCTCCTTCCGTGCCCCACTTCCGGATCTGGTATTCTATATTTCCCTTCCCCTCACAAATATCCCCAGTTCCTGATACACACTTGCTGCCTTCACCTTCCTCCACAATTCCCTCCCTGAGCCCTCTGCTCCCATTCCCCAGGTCACCAATAACATCCTCATGGAAAAAAAAAAAAGTTTCACGGACTTCTTACAAGTTCATAATCCAGCTCCATTATTTATTAGCTTGATAGGTTACTTATTCAGGCTGGGCTTCAGTTTCATCATTGTTGAAATGTGAATGATAACAGCACCTACCTTAGAGCATTGAGATATAACTTATAGCAGTGAGATAAAAATAAAGAGCACAGTGCAAGGCACACAGTCAGCATTTAATAAATATTGGTTGTTATTATATTTCTCTGCCTTTATTCTTCATAATTGAAAATCTTCAAAAACCCAATAAATAACACATTAATAGTCATTAAATGATACCCCATTGTTTATAAAAGAGACGCACAGCTCCTTAGTAGGTTCTTAAGACTCACGCCCCACCTTTATTCAGAACCCAGGTACTCCATCCGCTTCTTTCTCATGTGAGAGAACGTGTTCTGATGGAAGGATTTCCAGCCTGGGATCCTAGAAACCCTAAATTTTCTAGAGGTATTTGGAGGATCCACAGAGTTTTGATTATAGTTTTCATATAAAAAATACACTCTTAAAAACTTTAATAAAGTGTCAAATGTTCACAGAAATGTTATGAACTGAATTATAACACATTAGTGGTTACTATCATGATAAATGTGTGTTAATTGACATGTTTTTCTTAATAATTAGAAAGATAAAATTTGAGCCTTCATAGTATGTGCTAATGAAATACTGCCTTTTTCAGTTTTATATATTGGGTTTGTTTGAAAAGGGCAGGGGGACACTCTACTAAAAGAAGTTTGAAATAATAAAGTGGAAAAGGTCATGAAGACCTAGGTCCCAGGCCCAAAGATGCTACTTCCTCCCCCAAGTTTCTTAAATACTTTGGGTCTCCATTTCCTCATGTGTATGTGCATATGTGTCTATCACACAGGGTTGACAATAGGCTTAAATAAAGAATATATGAGAAAATACCTAACACCACACCTGACAGTACTCAGTACATATTGAGTACTAACTATATGCCGGGCCTCAAGCTAAGAGTTTGCATAGATTATTGCCTTTCATTCTTGCAGCAATCCTATAAAGTAAGTTTTACCCTTAATCTCATTTATGTATGAAGACCCGACATTTGGAGTCATTCAGAATTTGCCAGGATCACAAAGCCAGAGCTGTGGAGCTGGGTTATGAATCTAGGCAGCCAGGCACTGGAGTTCGCATTTTTTAAAAAATATTAAGCACTTACTATGTACCAGGTACTGTTCTAAGTCCTTGTACATGTTCTAATTCATGGGATCCTCACAGCCGCTGTAGCAAATTGTGCTCCCACAAGACTTGTGCGGTGTGGCTCTGCACAGGAGGTGGAGTCAGCCTCCCCTTTGAATCAGAGCTGGCCATGTGATTTGTTTGGCCAATAGAATGTGACAGAATTGATACTTTGTTACTTCTGGGCTTCAGCGTTCAGAGGCCTCGCAGTTTCTATAATCGCCTCTTTGGAAGTCAGCTACCATGTAAAGAAGCCTGAACCATCCTGCCAGAGAGGCCAGGGGAGGAAGAGAGGCCCTGAAGGATGAGAAGCCACCTGGAGGAAAACTAAGGCTTCCTGGCCAACGGCCAGCCAGCACCAACTGTCAGACATGCCATGGAGGCCAACTTGGATGCTCTGCCCCCAGCCGAGTTTCCAGGTGAATGCAGCTGCAAGAGTGAAGGCAGCCAGCACCTTGGAGAGCAGAAGCACCTCCCACCGAGAAAAAACTTAAAAACAAAAACAAAAACATTTTTAGCCACTGAGGTGTAGGGTGGTTTGTGATAGCGCAATAGCTAACTGAAACGAATAAGGTGTGTACTGCTGGAGTGGACCCTTGGACAATGAATTTTCCTAGCATAAGTGGACCCACGCAGTTCAAACCCTGTTCAAGGGTCACTGTATTTTCGATCTGTGGTTGGCAATCCGTGCGTGCAGAGGGCCGACTGAAGTTTCACATGGATTTCCGACTGTGCCGGTGGTCGGTGCCCCTAACCCCCATGTTGTTCATGGGTCAACCAGATTTCCTTATTTTACAAATGATAAAACTGAGGCATAGAGGAGTTAAAAAAGTCACCTAGGATTAAGCCATTAACGAGCAGCAAAGCCAAGGCTTAAACCAAGGCCTTCTGGCTCCTGAGACCACATAAACAACCACTAGGGTTTGGTAAACTGAAAAATGGTCCCTCAGAGATGTCCTGGCCCTAATCCTGGGAATCTGTGAATACGTTACCTTACATGGTCCAGGGGACTTTGCGAAGGTGATTTTGTTAATGATCTTGAGTAGGCGTACTGCAATCACAAAGGCCCTCAGAAGAGGGAGGAGACAGGGTCAGAGGCAGAGAAAAAGGTGATGTGGCGCAGCGGCACGAGCCAAGGATTGAGGACAGCATTAGAAGGTTTTTGAAAAAGGCCAGGAAACATATTCTTCCCTGGAGCCTCCAGATCACCTGTCAACACCTTGAGACTGATTTTGGGCTTTTCACCTCCAAAACTGCAAAATAATAAATGTTGTTGTTTTAAGCCACTAAGTCGAAGGTAATTTATCACAGCAGCCCTAGAAAACTAATACAAGGAGTCTCTCATATGTAAAGGGAGCTGGATCCTTCCCATGGGAGCCAGCCAGTCTAGTCTCCTTGTCCCCTGTCACGTTTCACGTCTCTGTTCTTCGCTACTTCTTGAAGATACCTATTCCCTCCATCTGTTAATTCATGTCTGCCCACCTCTTCCAGGAAGTCTTCTCTGATCATCCTGGCTTACACTGCTCTCTCCGTCCTGTCTCTACAGCACTTGATGTTCTGCACCTTCTTATGCAGCAGTAACTAATATCAGTGCTAATGTGCTGGCGGGCAGCCCAGTGACATTTTTATGAGTGTGAGTCATCACATCTGAGGACATCAGGCCGTAGAGGCCCCTAGAGAGTCTATCCCTTCATTTTATGGATGATGAAACTGAGTCCAAGGGAAGGGAAGAAAGCCACTTACCCAAGGTCACGTAGCCAGAGCTTAAAGACAGGCCCTCCGACTTGAAATTCATAAGCTCATTCATTCAGCAAGTGCTTATCAAGCCCTCGCTATGGGCCCAGCACTGAGCTAGGTGCTGGGAAATCACTAATGATCATAAGGAGATGAGGTCTCTGCTCTCACAGTGGCCTCCAATATGTAAGAGAGATCAACATTTATGCTGTAATCAATCAGATTTATAATCACTCACCATGGTAAGTGTTAGGAAAGAAAGTTCCACAATGCAAGCTGTGGCAGTGCAAAACACAGGGGACTATGCTAAGCAGGAGAATCAGGAAAGGCTTCCCTGAAGAGATGGCCATCGAGCTGAGATGTGACTAATGGTGAGAAGAGTTCACTAGGTATTTATCGGGGTGGGGGGAAGAGAAAAGTTTTTTAGGCTGAAGAAATGATGTGTGCAAAGGCCTGGGGTGGGGGCAGGAGGGAGAAGAACGAGGAATAAAAAGAAGCCCAGGATGCCTGGGGAGCCAAAGTGGCAGGGAGCGAGGTATAGAGGAGGCTACAGAAGTCCCCAGAGGTCAGGCCACAGGCGCCGGGAGGCAGTGCTGAGGCTCTGATTTCAATCCCACTGGCAAGGGGAAGCCACAGGAAGGTTTTAAGCAGGGCAATAACACGTTCGTATTTGAATTTTATGGTGTTTCCCCCCAAGCCAGGGCCTTCTCTTATTTCTATAGACATGTTAGAGATCATTATTACAGGGAGTTTTATGCCACTCTGTATTCCACTCCGCGCCTAGCCTTGTATGAAGCAGGTGCTCCATAAATATGTGTTGATTAACCTCTCAGCAGCATGTGACGCTGTTGATCATTCCCTTCCTCTTGAAGCCCAATTCGTTGGCTTCTGTGCTGCTGCACGCTCTGGCTGCTCTCCATCCTCTGACCACTCCACCCTCCCCCCACCACCAACATATGTAAGCATTTCTCATCGTTCCATCTTCATCCTTTCTCTTTTGTCCACACTCTCCCCTCTGGTCATCTTGTTGACTCCAACAAAATTGATCTTATCCTTCTGAGCAGAACTTAAGTTCCATGAGGACTGGGACTTTGTCTTGTCACTGTTGCATCCCCAGAGCCTGGCACACAGCAGGCACCCGATAAATTATTTGATGGCAGTATATACTATACGATTGTTTATATGAAGTACAACAGGCAAAATGAATCTGTGGTGATCAATGTCAGAACAGTGGTTACCTGTGGGGAAACAAGGACTGGGAAGGAGCGCAAGGGAACCTGTGGGAGGCTGGACATCTAGATCTGAGTGGTGGTAACACAGGTGTCTGCAATTTGTAAAAGTTCATTGATCTGGAAGCTTGGGATTAATGTTCTTTACTGTATGTGTGGGATAGCGCAATAGGAGGGTAAAAAATAATGCAATGTCGCCACTCTCCTGAGAGGAAATTCCTAATTTCTTATTACTTTATGTGTCCACCTAGATGCCCACCTTATGATCTTACCCAGCCACCCAAATCAGCTCTCCTCCTGAGTTCCTGTTTGCAGGGTTGTCACCACTGTGCTCCCCATCATTTCGTTTCCAAACCTCAGAGCCATCTTATCCGCATGCCACCCCTTCTTCTATCCCGCCTCACCCAGGTTTCCAAGACATGTAAACACAAGTGGTCCTGTGGTTATGCAAAATTTCAAGATGGCCCCATGAATCACTTCCTGGTGTTAGTCCTGAGATACGTTATTTAGCAAACGAGAGAGTGGGTGGGGAGTCTAGTCTAATCACAAATATCTTTAAAAGCAGGGTTTTCTCTGGCTGCTGGCAGGAGAGGAGGTTAGAGATATTCAAAGCAGAAGAACACTGCAGTGTTGTTGGCTTTGAAGATGGTGGGGCTGCAGGCAAGGACAGGTGAGTGATTTTAAGAGGCTGAGAGTGACTCCCAGATAACAGCCAGTAAGAACCTGCCCTGGCTGCTGTGGCTCAGTGGGTTGAGCACCGGCCTGCAAACTGAAAGGTCACCAGTTAGAGTCCCAGTCAGGGTACATACCTGGGTTGCAGGCCAGGTCCCTGGTGCGGGGTGTAGAAGAGGCAACCAATTGATGTATCTCTCACACACTGATGTTTCTGGCTTTCTCCTTCCCTTCTCCTCTCTCTAAAAGTAAATAAAATCTTTTTCTTTTTTTAAAGTAAAGAAAATAGGAACCTAAATCCTACAACTGCAGGGAAAGGAATTCTGCCAACAAGAGTTTGGAAGTTGATCTTCTCCAGAGCCTCCAGAAAAGGACCCAGACAAGCTGACACCTTGATTTCAGCATTGCGAGACAAAGAAACTAATTGGGCCCACACAGACTTCCAACCTATAGAACAGAGATTTCAAAATAAGTGTTATTTGAAGCCACTACGTTTGTAGTGAATTGTTACAGTGATAATGGAGAACTAGTACATATCTTAAATCCTGTATATTCACAGTGAAGACTTTTGCTTCCATCCCCTCCTTCCTATTACTTTGGTCCCACCATGGCTTAGACCCTCTGACCTCACTTCTACCCAATTGAAATATTTATCTGTGGGCCTCTCTCCCTAAACCCATCTATCCATTGCTACCAGATCAATTTTCCAAAGTCACAACCCTGATCACATGCTTCTCCTGCTCAAAAAATTTGGTAACAGTGTAGCTTGGTGATTATACTCTGGAACCAGAATGTAGGGGTATAAAGCCCAGCTCTGCCTCTAAAGAGCAGATAACCTAGAAAAAGTTGCTCAACCTCATCCATAAATTGGGACTAATAGTACCATCTCCATAGGGTAGTTGCAAGGGTTAAATGCAATATGCATGCAAAATAGTTATACATAACCCAGCATAGGTAGGAATTCCATTGTGTATGAATGATGGCTCTTTATATATCACTCTCAAGGGTTCCAGGTGACCAGCTGAATGAACTCTTCAGCCTGGACTTATACCCACTCCCCACGAGATGCGCGTGCACGCGTACACACCGCCCCCCCTCTATAGCCTTTTCTCCCACTCCTCCTCCATTAGTCCCATCCCTTCCCCTCCATCTTCATCACTACTCCCCTCACTCACATAATCACCCAGTGGTCTCCTCACTGATTCCCACACCTCCACTCTCTGTGGCCAGCAGGGACTGCTGAAACCACAAGCCTAATCATGTCATTTGTGAAACTTAAACCCTTCCAAGGCTCCCCATTACTTTCAATATAAAATCCAAAATTCTTCCCACAACCTGCCAGGCCTTGGACAGCCTGGCCTGCCAACCTCTCCAGCCCCCTGCCCTCGCTCTGCGCACTCATCCCTCATACTCCTTAGGCTCCTGCCACTGGGCCATCCGCCTCGCTGTTCCATCTTCCTGGAACACTCTTCCCTTCCCTATTTGCCTGGTTATCACCTATTTCTCCTTCCAATTCTTAGTATAGTGAGGATTTCCTCCAGCAAGTCTTCCCTGGCCTCCCTGACTAGGCTAAACCCCTCTAGCAGAGGCTCTCAGAGGCCCTTTCGTAGAACTTCTCACAGCTATAACTTATACCTCTTATTTAATTGCCATGAGCTCCATTAGGACTGGGGCTGTTTCTGTTTCTGATCGCCATCGTGTCCCCAGGGCAGAGTACAGTGCATGGCCCGGAATCTGTGCTCAATAAATGTTCGTTAAAGGGATGAATGAATGAAATGAGGACAAGGACTCTGCTTCAGGTAAACGGACTGCTTTTCCCACAGATGCTGTCTCGTCTCCACGCCTTTGCTCAGTCATGTCCCTCCACCTGATATGCTCTCTTGCCAGCTCTACTCTTCTGTAAATTCAACCCACCCTGGCACTCTGCCAAGTAAGTAATCTTGCTCAGTATTTTAGGCTGCAGTGGCTTCTACCTCCATCCTTCCCTCTGCCCCACCAAAAGTGTCTATGGTTTGTATTATTTCTTCCTGATTGTGAAGATAATGCATGCACAACATAGAAATTTTAGATAACAGATAATGCAAAATATTTAAAAAATAAAAACACTTCAAATACCACTTCCCAATGTTAATTGCTGCTTTTACTGTATAAAGTGGTGCAAAAGTAGATGTACAGTCGTTCATATGGAAAAGAATACAATCATCAACAAATAATAATGAGAATAAACTGTGTTTTGTGTACTTAAAGCTGTAAACCTATTTATTCCCCACCTGTATATCCACCCATTTTTCAATACATAATCATGGAAAACTTTTAAACCTCACCACAAATGAATGAGTTGTTCATTTACCAAAAAAAAAGGTTTCAGAGAAGTTCAATAACTTGCTCAAGGTCACCCAGAACTAGTAAAGAACTCAGAATTCAAACAGAGCCCAGATTGGGGTGGGCCCAGACTCCGGGCTTGATGATTCAGCGCCTTGCTCTCTCTTCTTTGCCCGCCTTCCCTCTGAGCCCTTCTCCCTCCCATCACTTACTCCTCTTACATCACTGCTCTTTCCCTTCAGGCCCAAAGCCCAAACTCTCCCCAACACATTCTCTTTAACCCAAACATTCTACTTTGAGGATAATCACTTTGCTTTTTTTTTTTTTTTTTTTTTTTTTTTTGCAGTAGGAGAAGACCACTATCAACCTAATTCTATATCAGTCTGGTTTAATAAGTAACAGTACATCCTCACAATGAAATACTACACTGTTTTTCTAAAGAATAAGGGAGGTCTTCATGCATTACCCTGGGCTAATCTCTAAAATAACTTGTTAAATAAAAAGCGTGCATAGCACTGGCTGGTGTGTCTCAGTGGACTGAGCACCAGCCTGCGAACCGAAAAGTCCGCTATTCAATTCCTGGTCAGGGCACATGCCTAGGTTGCAGGCCAGGTCCCAGGGGCATGGGAGAGGCAACTGATCCATTTATCTCTCGCACATTGCTGTTTCTCTCCCCCTCTTTCTCCCTCCCTTACCCCCTCTCTAAAAGTAAATAAATAAAACGTTTTTTGTTACTGTTTTAAAAATGTATATAGTTAGGTGTCATTTGTGAATGTAAAGAATATTTCTATATATGTGCGTACATGTCTATACATAAAAATGACACCAGTGTTTGCTTCTGGGAAGGAGAATATAGGGATTGAAAGTGAAGGAGGAGAAAGGACTTAATTTTCACTGTATACCCATGTATAATGTTTAAATTTTTTGCCATACCCATACACTTAATAAGTAAAAAAGGAAAAACAAAAGCAAAAATTGCCAAGTCTCCCCTGATCACCCCACTGAGGCCATCTTCACCCCATATAGGGGACGGTCTGGCTACATGAATGTGCCCTGCTCCCCTCTTTTTATGGCCTCCCAAGTGAGGCTCACATACCAACCATTTTCCGAGATCGAAGCCTTTGTCTTTTCCACCATACTGGCAGGATCCTGCAGTCACTTGAAAGTCAAGGAAAAGGCTTTGTTCTAGCACTAGCTCTGCCATTTGCTAGCTGTGTAACCTTGGACAAGTCGTCTCACCTCTCTGACGGTAGATTCTTTCTCCTCCATCAGGTAGGTGAAAGTTCTCCTTCAGCCCCCCAATTTCCAGATCTTCAAAGAGTCTGTCTCCTCTGCCTATAAAATACTGCTCTTCTCCTTTCCCCATCTTGGTAGCTCCTACTGATCCTTCAAGACTCAGTTTTCACGTCACTCCTAAAGAAACACCTCCCAAATCTCTTAGTTAAGGTCCCATCCCCTTGCTGTGGCTCCTCCACCACAAGCCCGATAACACTTGGTGGGTATGCCTTGTTCAGGGTTTGCATTCCGGGTTAGGCTATAAGCTCCATGAGGACAGGATCCACACTATGTTTATTACAGCTAGCATGGTGCCTGGCACGTGGTTCGGGCTCATCAACTATTTGCTCTGAGAGTAAATGGGCCACATCGCCCTTGTTTAGACCTTCTCCTCAGATCCTACAGCCTGATAGACTTTAGCAGCCTCCCCCTGGCTGCTCATGAAAGAGCTGTGTTACTGGGGATTAGACCCCTCCGTTCCTGTTCCTGTTCCTCCCCTGGTCTCTCTGGCTACGTGAGGCATCAGAGCCTGTGATCTTCCCCACCATCACATCCACAGCCTCCGAAGCAAACTCCTGCAGGTACCAGTCCAGTCTAGGCCTCTCCCTCAGGGCAGGGCCCCACCCAGGCCAAGGCCAGGCCCGGGACCCACTCCCTGCCCCCAGCCCAGCCTGGCAGGCCAGGCCCATCAATCGTGCTCCCAGGGGTACAAACCAATTTCTCTTGCTTTCCTGAGCCTGTCTCCCTGGCGGAGCCTGGAGGAGCCTTCAATCGCATTAATCCCAGCCTGGCGGCGGTGACGAAGACGGATTTCTCCACCAAACGATCCATTTGTATCTCTCGTGCACTCACTTGGTTTTTTTTTCTGTGCGGATGTTCAAAATATCATGAAAAAGGCGTTAGTCGGGTAGCTGTGGCGCAGCGAAATAATAGAGTGATCCGGCAATGCGCTCCTGACCTTGCAGGACAGCTAATCCATCCGCACATCTATCTTAATTATTCCCGGTTACAAAAGAGAAACTCCACCATTCATTCATTCCAGGCTGGCAATTTCATTTTCCACCCCCAACTCACGCCCCATCCTTTCTCCTCCATTCCCCTAGCCGGATAGGCCCATTCACCAGTGCTATAAGCATCTTCCTTCGGCAGTGAAGTCTAGCCAGATGTGAACCCACCTGGTGGCAATTCAGGACCCAGCCCACTGCTCCTAGAGATCAGAAGAGAGGCACTCTGGCGCCCTTTCCCAGAACTCTGACCAGTCCGTTGGAAGAAGACTGGCTACCAACACAATCAAGACTCAGCAAAGACACATATACACACACAAAGGCAGCCATAGACTCACCCAGGCTGACCTGCAGGCCTCCTCTTGCACAGACACTATATAGACCCACCCACTTCTTCAAATGGCCAAAGCAGAACATTTTAACTCTCCCGCTGCCCTGGTACAGATGCTGGGATGGGCATTTTGACTAAGGGCAGGTGCCATGAGGGATGCCTTGGTCTGCCTCTCTCTCAGCCCCAAAGCCAAAGACCCCGCCCACTGTGTCCTCTCAGGCCTACTCACTCATACAGCCTATGCAAGTCAGTGCAGAGGAGCAAGGTGGAGTGTGGGAGAGGAAGAGAGTAAAAGAGGAGGAGGAGGAGGAGTGAGGAGAAAGATTTTGAGCAGAGATCCTGCAAGTGAGAGAAAAAGAAGGAGAGGGTGCATGGGGGTGGTGTGGCGAGAAGGTCATTGAGATGCTATGTGAAAGTGTCTGTTTGTAAAACACAATCTGAGCTAATTGTACCAGATTCACTTTGGGGATGCCTGTGCCAGTCTCCAAAGCCCTTTCTAATTCTACCCTTAATGTACAATTTTTCAGATCCCTCATTCTAATGATTTTAATGCAATCAGCAAAACTAGGCATGTAATTGTCTTGGCTCTGTGCTTGGCCGTGGTGGCTCTTGGGAACCCTGGCTCCCAGTTCCCATGCCTCCCCCACCAATCCTTCCCTCTCTCCTCTTTTACCTCTTGGTTCAGCCTCTGCCAGCTAGCACAGAGACTTCTCCAACTCAGAGGGCTGTGTGAGCAACAGAAGGAGGAGTTTCAGTCCTAGCCTCTGAAGCCCTGATCTGACTGTGGAAAGGATACAGTGTATCTGGGCAGAACTGGGCAGTGGGACAGTCTGCTGCGCCAGCCTGGCTAGATTATTGAGTTTAGAGAAGGAGGAGAGCTTCCTGGAAGAGTTCAGTGGGCTCTCCTCCCCTTCCCAGAAGCAGCAGGCAGACTGGGCTGGGCCTGTGGGGCAGCGTGCAGGGGAAGGGCCATTTGTCCTGAGACAATGGGAGAGAAGGGGTCTCTGAGCGGCTGTTGAGAGTCAATTTGTAGTGGTGGCGGCTGAGGTTGCTCCAAAGGCTGGGAACAGCTGGAGCTCCGGGTGACTGATGGGTGGGCCCAGGAGAGGGGCCATTGGTCTGGCAGACACAAAGGCCCTGATGGTGTGCGGGTGGGGCCTGTCAAAATCATTAAGTGCAGAATATGGGAGCCTGCTGACTTCAGATGGGACCAGTGGGTAGGGGGAAGAGGTTAGGAGCCTACCCCTCCCTCTCAGCAGCCCCTCTTAGGAAACTCAGCCACCCACACTCATTATCATCTTATTTGCATAGATACCCCACCCCCCAGCCTTCCAGGTCCCTGGCCTCACCCCATCAAGAGTTCAGGTTCCAATTCTATTTGGGTAGTTCTGGCTCTGGGACCAAGTCTGGGCCTGGCAAGGCCTCCCCAGGCCTCTTTGGGAGGCTTGCCCACCCTCAGGCTTCGCATTCTCCAGCCGGTGGCCTCATCCACTTCTCAGAAAACAGGACATCCTGAATTCAGGACCAGGAAGGACCGCGCCCCCATTCCAAATGGAAGAAACTGAGGCCCAAGGTGCCCATTTCTCCGGCTTCCCCCTCTATGGGGGAAATGCTTCTCCCACTTGACCTCCCCCAAGGGGGACAACGGGCAGTGATACTAAAAGAAACTCGCCGTCCCCACCCTCCGGCCCCTCCCCCGCTCCGCAGATCTCCCGGCAGGAGAGGGAAGCAGTGACCCGGCCAGGTGGTGATGATGCGGCCGGCCGCGCTGGTCACTCTTGGCCGCTCCCCGCGCGCAGCCCGACCCCAGTCGCACGGGTCACGGCGCCGGCAAAACTCCCTGACACAGAAACGCCGCAGGGCCTGCGCGTGTCGGGAACAATCCTCCGCGTGATGGGAAGCGACAGCTCTGCTCCGCCCCGCCCTCCCCTCCGCTCCTTTTCCTCCCGCGACTCCGCCCCTGCTCCCAGCTCACCCGCCGCTCCTGGCCCAGCCCTGCTGGGGCGCCCCAGCAGGTGCCCGGGCCCCCTCGACCCAGTCCAACAAGTCCCTGCCAAGCCCTCCGGTGTGTCCCACGGCGGGGAGCGGGAAGTAGCTGAACTGAGGGGGAGTGGAGACAAGAGGGACACCAGGAAAGGCACACGGCAGCAGTCAGTGTTGGCAGGGGGAAGGACGGCAACAAAAACCGGTTTCCTTCCAGGGCCGTGCTTCTGTTTTCACCACGTGCACAAAGAAGAAAGACTGGAAAGAAATATACCAAGTTGTAGAGGGGGTTCTTTCTGGGTGTGAATTGACAGGTGGTTTTCACTTGCTTCATTTTACTTGTCTCTTGGGTTTCTCCCCCCTCCCCTCTTTCTCTTTGTGTGTGTGTTTGTTTGCGATAAACATCTTGTGTGACTTCCCCACACAGGTATAAAAAAGCCAAGCTAAGGGGCTGCAAAGGGAAACTCCCACCCAGACTCCAGGCCCTGCCACTGACTCAGCCACAGGGAGGGAGGCTAGTGCACTCTGGACGGGCTGGGATGCCCCACGACGCTGGGGAAGGGTCCCTCACTTTCAGGGTCCCTGTCCCTCCTCCCACATCCCGCACAGAAGTGAAGCATACGTGGGGAGGGACCCTGGCCATAGAACAGCCCAGACATACAAAAGCAGCCTCTCAGCATTTCCTCACACATCGACCCACAGGCGCTCTGGGACACGCAGACACATAGCTACACACCCAAATGCATTCACACATGTATTCCCACACTTATAAACATATCCTTGTAGATATGGCCACACACCTAAGAACACACTCATTCACAGACATGTGCTCATACAAGCACCTGCGGCCCTTCTGTGCTCACACACTCAGCGTGTCCCTCACTGCTCCAGACAAATACTAGCCATGGCCTCCTGTTCTCACCCTTGCACCAGCCCAGGCCCTTCAGGGAATGAATGCTTTTGTTCACCTCAAATGCTCTCGTTCATCCTTCTCCAGCTATTTTTCTGCTCAGCTTCCTGCTGCCTCCTCTTCGCTATCAGCCTCTCCTATCCCTCTTGGCCCAGGCTCGTCATATTCCACTGCTTAGTTGTGAAAAATGAGAGAAAATTTGCCTGTTCTACCACCTGACCTCAGTCCCAGGTTTGGTATGGAAAGAGGAGAGACTGAAGGAGAAAATGAGGGGCTCCCCCCGAAAACCTCCCAAATAAGAGGCTTGTGTGGGATCCCTTTGGGCTCCTAGGGCTGTGACTGGGGTAGGCCCTTCCTGCCTTCTGCCTGTGGACCGCTGACCCTGCCCACAGAGCCCTTCCCTTCCTCGGCTCCAACCTCACTCCTCCCTGCCCTTTGTGGCCCAGCCTGGGACTCAGATTCTCCAGGAAGCCTTCCTCCTGGAGACACCAGCCTAAGGCCTGGCTGTCCACTGACACCCCTATCCCCTAATTGTACCCCTTACTCAGGTGACATTCCTTTTGAGGCTTCACATTTGATTCTCTCTCCACAGTTGTGAATCCTGTGACCTGCAAAACTGGGGCAGATCTTCCATTCATCTTGCATCGCCCCCCCGCCCCCCGCCCGCCATCTGCCTAGCAGTCCCTCAGTTGGCCCCTTAGTGAATGAATGAAGGAGCTGAAGAGTGTTTGTGGATACAGCTTTTGTCTCTGCTGTTGAGAGTGACATGTGTTGAGTGAAGAGGACACAGCCACATGGTGTACATGCCACTGTTTAGTCCCTCTGTGAAGGTACTAACAACCAATGCATTCTTCTCACCTACTTTGCATCGGAGGGGTCTATTTTATGAAGAAAGAGAGGCTTACAGAGTTTACATTATTTCTCCAAGGTCACACCTCTGAGGGTGGCAGAGTTTGCCAGACTGTCACTCTGTGAGGGGATACTAACAGCTTCTGCCTCCCTCACCATGGCCCAAGATGGTGTGGTGGGGAGGAGCTGCTTTCTGATAACTATGCTGCCTCCCCCCACCTCTCCAGAGTGAGGGGGTCTCTGGTCCCCTCTCAATGACAAGCCCTAAGCCTGTCTCCTTCTCAAACCCTTACTTTGGCCCTAATTCCCCTTTATACCTTCTCTGTTATATCATCTCTGCCCAAGAGCACCACCTCCCCAGTGTTCCTTTGGTCTTGAACATGTTTCCAGAAGCAAGAAAACAGGAACTACTGCCTTGGCTCCATCATTGACTAGCCAGTGGCCTTGAGCAAATCAATAACCACAAGTCTTGTCTGGCCTTGGTTTCCCCAAGTGTGCACAATAAGATGGGGCTTGAGTAGCTGCTGTCTGAGGTTCCCTCCAGTGTCAGCAATCAGGGACCCAACCTCTGGTAAGAGGGGGACAACAGAAAGCCAGCACCTTACCCAGGTTGGCCCACCCCCAGACCTCCCAAGAGGGGTTTGGGCTCAAAGAGGGCTGGGAAATGCTGTGAATTAATTACCATCATACCTCAGGCCGCTGTTCATCTCTGTAAACAAACATTTTAATATGCAGTAATTAATTACATCTGCCACACCGTCCCTCCTCTCGTTGATCCTTCTTCAGCTTTTCCTCTGCTCACCCTGAACTAACCTCCTCCTCCCAGTTGAAGCCTGAGAACCCAGGGAGGCCCCCCCCACCTCCCCAGCCTTCTTCCCCTACCACCAGGTGCAGGTGCTCACATCTGCCACAGTACTCTGCAGCTTTTTGTTCCCTTTTCTCTTTCCCTAATACCTGTCTGTCTGTCTGTCTGTCTGGCAGTCCTTTGTCTCTAATTCTCTCTGCTTGAATTTTTCTCCCCAACAAAGTTTGATGCCAAGGACGCTTGCTTTCTGGGAGGTGAGGAAACTGAAGAAGCCAGTGGACCTGCCCCCAGGTCCCAAAGCATATGAGCACACTTCTCAAATCCTCGGCAGCCCAGGACCAGGCTAATTTACAGGGATTAGCTAAAAGCCAGAACAGACCCTGCTTCAAGAGTATCACTGCTGACCCTAAAAGCTCCCAAGAGTCCTCCTGACCCCCAACCTTTCCCGCGTCCCACATCCTGCTTCCACAGCCCTCAGTGTGAAAAACACAAAGGGGACACATCCGCCCAGGTGAGCCTGCCTGGACGCACCACAATTACTTCTCACCATCTCCAACAGTCAGAAGTACCAAGATTGGACCCATGTTCCACGCCCAGCGCTCCCGGCCTCAGTACTCGCCAGGGGTAGACAGCCAAGCACGGTGGGCATGTGGGTGGCGCCCCCAACCCGTGCATTGGAGGTACCCCTTTTCTGGGGAGGTTCACGGTGTCCTGCCTGGAGTCTGGGTGGGAGCCGGAGAGTGACCAACACTGGATCAGAACCGAGAACCCTAGATGAGAAAGAGATAAAGGAGACCAGATGCCCAGGGCTCGAAGCGACAGGAAGGGCGGGAAAAGGACCGATGGCTGGAGACGTAAGGCCCAGCCTGGCCGCGCAGGGGGAGCCGGGAGCGGGGTGGGGGTGGGGTGGGGGTGGGGTGGGGGTGGGGCGGGCGCCACCAGGCGTGGCGCAGGGAACGGAGCAGAATGAAATGCAGATGCAAAACGTGCTCGTAAGAGTTTCCTCTCTCTCCCCATCTGCCAAAGCCGAGATTTTAATCTTTAATCCATGAGCAATCAGCGAGCAGCGGCGAATGGCACATTACAGATGTTTTACTGTCGCGGGCGCTCGCAGCCTCCGCGCTCCGCACAGGCGCGCCGGGCGCCCCAGCCCCGCCCGTTCCCACCCCACCCCCTTGCCTCCCCCTCTGGTCCCTCTTCTTCTCCTCTCCCCTGGTAGTCATTTAACAATTTCCCCATCACTTGCACGCTCCTGACTCGCAGTGGAAGCGGGAGTGGGGCGCAGGGCCATTAACCCTTCCTAGCTGACCTGGGGCTCCACTGCTACGGGCGGGGGCACTGACTTGGCGGCGGTGGCACTCAGCATTGCGTCGAGGCAAATTCTGGGCTGGGTCCGGACTGGGAGGCGCAAGGACAGAGGCATCGAGTGGCCCGCTAGCTGAGCTGTCCCATCCCTCTATCCCCTTCCCTGCTCTGTCCCACCTTGGGAGGCCGCTGGTGGTTCCTCGATTAGCGCTCCAGATGTTCAGCTGCGCTGCAGCGCCAATTGATTTCCAGATGTTGGGCACCTCTGTCTCACGTGTGGGACCGCTGTCCCCTCTGCATGATGAGGGAGGAGAGTACTTTGGTAGATTTGGAAGATACTAGGGTAATCTGACCTGATGGAGTTTGGAACACCAGCTGATAAAAGCTCACTTCACAATTTGGGGAGTTGTGCTCTCTGCAAAATCGGGGCAGGAGTCCCCCCCACTCCTTGGGAGCTGGCACATGAGGAGGAAGATGGAGACCTTATCAAGCCCTCAGTCTAATTTGCTTCCCCCAGACCCCATAAGATTCCTGAAAGCCACAAGGATATATTCTCCCCACTCCCCAAGCGCAAAAACCCATAGCAGTGATCCCAGTTTGCACAGATATATTTGTGTGATTGTTTTATTAATATCTGTTACTTCCACTAGTCCATAAGTTCCATGAGGTGAGACTGTTTCACCCATCATTATTTTTCCTGGGTCTAGCACTGGGCCTGGCACATAGCGGATGCTCAATGAATATTTGTTAACTGGCTGAGGGGACTCATGTTTTCTGCTGTAATCTCACATCATTCTTTCTTATGTCATTACCAATGAAGACAGGCCTTTCAACCCATGCACCTAAGCATGCACACACAGTCTTCCTCCATCAAGATTCTTCCCAAACTGCAGGCCTCATCTCTGTAGGTAACCCCTCATTGTCCCCTATCTCCCTGGTAGATCTTTCCCATTAGATATTAGGGGACCCCAGGGCAAGAGTATGTCTGACACCAAGCCTTTGGCCAGCTGCTTTCTCTATGGGGGTCTCCAGGATCTAGATCCCTCTGATTTAGCCTTCATCCCCAAGTTTTGGACATCCTTTCCCTTCCCCCCTGCTGACCCCTTCTGTTTGCATGGCCCTTTCCCTACTGGCTCCAAATGTACCACCAATCCCAACCCAGCCCCAACCTAGTTTAAAGCCTCACTCCAGTAAGCCGGGCCCATCCTTCTCCGGGAATCCCCACTCCACCCCAAATGGTTTTTGGTCTTCTGAGAAGAAAAATAAAGGGAAAGATGTAGAGACTGGAAATGCAGAAGATAAAAAGGTGAAAAAGAAAACAGCCTGAGAAGAAGCCTAGACAGTTTGAAGACGAGATCCACAAACGAGGCAGGCACAGAGAAGGGCGCACAGGGGCGAAGGAAGAGCGCCTGAGAGAGAGAGAGGACCGCGGCTCAAAAGACGGAGAAAGAGTGATTGGCAGGGGCAGCGGAAGAGTTGCAGGCCGACAGACACTAGGAAGAAAAAGGGATGGCAAAGAGGGAGAGTAAGGTGGGGGTTGGAGAGTCAGGGCAAAAGAAAAGACTCGGATTCTGGAAACCACGGCGTCGGGGAGGGAGACACCAGCGGACAGGGTCCGAGGTGGGGGAGGCGGCCCGGAGCCTGGTGCGGCCCAAGCCACCCCGTCTGTCGGCAACCCAGGGCCTTGGCCGCAGGGCCCACAGGCGGCCCTGAGAGGTGGTGGCGGCGGTAAGGGAAGCCGGAGTGAGAGGCAGCGGAGCTGCGTGTGTGTTTTTATTATTATTATTTCTGATTAAAGAGGAATTCATCTCGTATCTGCCTCCTGCCAGGGGCCGAGGCGCCGCCATTGGGGTTAACGGTGCGGAAGAATACAAAAAAATTTCATTGAGGAGGATTATAAAAGTTACTAGCTGGAACATTAACAGAAGAGTAACTTGTAAAAAATGCAATATTACAATATTCACAAGGACGGCAGAGCGTGGTAAAGCTATAAAATTCAACATTAAAATCTTCCACAGCCTAGATAACCTAGTTAACAAACATGGTATTGGAACTACTTTCTGTTGGGGCTGCGAGATATGGAGCCGGGGGCGCTGATCACCCCTTTGCAGCGGGTGGGGGTTGGTGCCGGGCGGTGGGCGGGGCTACCCGGGGCCAGCCCCGCCCCTCCTTAACCTCTCAGCCTCCTCCCCAGGAATATGGGGAGAAGCCCCAGAGAGTATTGGTAACTGCCAAAAGAAGCACCTCAAAATCTAGGATAGGGCCGTACACTTGTGTGGTTATGTGTGTGTGTGTGTGTGTGTGTGTGTGTGTGTGTGTGTGTGTGGAAGTGCTAATTAAAGCAGACAATTCAGCGTGGATTTCATCCTGCTGAATAGGATATACATCTCTCTAACTGCAGGTTGTGCATGCAAAGTGTATTAAGAAACTATTGTATGAGAGTGTGAAAGTATGCATGCAGAGTGGTATATGTGTGCATGTACAGTATGTGTGTACCCAGTCTCTGTATGTGTGTGTATAGTTCCTGAGAACATATGCATGGTATATAAATGTGCATGCAGGGCACAGAGCTTTGGGGTACAGAGTGTGTTTATACAATGAATAAATGCCAAGTGGGTCTCTTTGTGGGGTATACTGTGTATGCATTGAATCTATGTGTGGGTAAGATATGTGTCTAGACAGCATAGATATTTGTGAGTATATGTGTATATGGTGTACTCATGTACAGAATGTGTATGACATTGCAGGCATATTATATATCTTGTTGCAAGATGTGTTTTTAAAGAGGATATATGTTTACATGGTTCTGTGTGCATGCATATGAAAGGTGTATATATCACAGGGCACTATGTGGTTGTGAACACAGGATGTTTATGTGTGCAAACAGCACACAAAGTATGTCTTCTGTGTATGCAGTATATGTATTTATGCATAAGCTCTGGGATAGTGTGCATAAATGTGTATGTGTGTGTTCAGAGAGTGTGTACCTGTGTGTAGTGTGAGTGTATGTAAGCACAGTGGATGTTTCTGAATGTGTGTCCAGGTATTTTGTGTAGATATGACTCATATCAATGAACTGATTTTATATATGTGAAAGGTGTATATATGTGTGTGTTATAAGTGTATGAAAAATACACAGACATTACGTGAGGCGTCTGAGCATGTAGAGTGTGTGTGTGTGTGTGTGTGTGTGTGCAGGTGCAGACACAGAACATCTGTTTCTGTCAGGCCCCCAAATCCTAGTAGTGTGCTGGTTAAGAGCACAGACTCTGGAGACAGGCCGCTGGGGATTGAATGATAGCTTTGTCATGTAATATATGTATAATCTTGGACAAACGTAACCTCTAGCTGTTTCAGCTTCCACATCTGCAAGATGGGATTAGTAACATCACCTACTTTATTGAGTTGTTTTTAGGGTTAGATGAATTAATACTTGTTATGGTAGGAAGAATAATGACATCCCCCCGAAGGCCCCATCTTAATCCCCAAAACCTATGGCAAAATGGATTTTGAAGATGTGATTTTGCGAAGGATCTTGAAATGAGAACATTATCCTGGGTTATCTGAGCAGACCCAGTGTCATAACCAAGGTCTTATAAGAGGGAACAGTATCAAAGAAGGAGATGTGAGAACAGAAGCAGAGATTGGAGTAATGTGGCCATGAGCCAAGGAATGGCGGTGGCTTCTACAAAGTGGGAAAGGCAAAGAAACTGATGTTCCCTTAGGAACACTCCAGAATCAACACAGTCCTGCTGACCTAGAGTTTTAGACTTCTGAATTCAAGAAATGTAAGATAATAAATGTGGTATTTTAAACCACTAAGTTCATGATAACTTCCTATGGAAGCAATAAGAAGCTAACAAACTTATAAAGTGCTAACAGCAGTGCAAAGTATATAGCAAGTACCTTATAAGTACTTGTTAAATAAGTTTCTGCCCTGGCCTACTGGCTCAGCTGGTTAGAGCGTCATCCTGATGCACCAAGGTTGTGGGTTCTATCCCGTCAGGGCACATATAAGAATTGATCAATAAATGCATAAATAAGTGGAACAACAAATCAATGTTTCTTTCTCTCCCTCTCTTTCCCTTTCCCTCGCTCTCTAAAAAATCAATTAAAAAAAAGAAAAAAGAAAGTAAAATGAATTCCTTGGAAGTGATGCTTGAGGCTCTAGAGGAGGCCTCGTTGGTTAATCTGTTGCCAAATTTGCCATCCCCATCAGGCTATCTTGGGCCCTCCAAGATTCTGGATTCTGCCAGAGCCTATGTTTTGCCAACATTAGTGTGGACACATGGCCGGGGCCAGAGGGGTGGGCGGTGGCATGGATACTCCCTCAGTATCTGCTGGCTTCTTCTTCCTTCCTCATGTGCTGGGGTTGGAACCCATCTAGGAATCTAGGCCTGTGGCTGAGGGGATTGGGGGCATGTTGACAATCTTTGAACCTTTCTTTTGATTCACTGGCTTTTTGGCTCAGGCTCTGCAGGAAGACAAGGTTATTGTGGGGTAGGGAAACTTGTGTCGGAAGTTGATGCCTTGAGAGCCATGGAGTATGTACATGTCCTTAAGCACAGAGCTACACCAGACCCTTGGCCACACTCAGCCACAGTATTAGCCACAGAACCCAAGCCACCAATAGGGGGAGTTCTTGTTCAAAGGCCATTGTTCTCCCCTTACCTCTCTGCTTCTTTTGCTGTCTTCATCTCCGTCTTGGGGCTCCTGGGTAATGCTCTCCCCACAGTTCCCAGATTGGGACAGGGACTTTGGTGACATTGCCATAAGACAATGGAATGAGTGTATTAATTTGTACTACAATACATTTTTAACTCTTACACATATGTGCCTGTGCACGTGCATATATATGTGGTTGTGAGCCTCAGTTTCTTCATCTACAAAAAGGGAATAGTGATCCTTTGCTGCTTTCCTCACTGGGTGTTAAGAGACTCAAAAGAGAATGCTATTCAATCATTTGGTATTGTTAAGGCCCGGTACCCCGGGCCCTTTTCTCACATTTACTTGGAGAAAGGAAGCCATTCTGGTTATTCTACGTCATGGGCAGTGCAGTATAAGTAGAAAGTGCGGGTCACAAGGAATCTGAAGGTCCATTGCTAACAGGGAGATATTCATTTCTTCTCATTGTGGAAGAGGACACAGGGAGCCTGTCCCCAGAGGGCATCTGCTCTGGGGCTGTGCAGATGTGTTTGGACAAACAAACATGTACTTAGGCCCACACTATATGGGTCTGTGTACATTCGTGTCAGGCCTCCAAAAGGTGTGATAGAGCATTCTTGGGATGTGCCCATCGAGGGTACAAAAATAGATTGTGGAGTTCTCTGTGTGCATTGAGATGGTTAAGCACCAAACTGTGGAGTTAGAATACCCATGTAAGGATCTTGGCTCCACCACTTCCTGGCCAGTGTAACTCTGGGCAACTTAATTAACCTCTTTGCCTCAGCTTCCTCACCTGTAAAATGGGATAATGAGGGTGTCTAATTCATAGGGTTATTGTAAGTTTTCAATGTTATAGGAAATATTTATCACAGTGTCTGGCACATAACAAGTTCCCAATAAATGTTGTTGTCGACAATGATGATAGTATTGGCATCATTATGCCTCCCCTTTCTGGGAGGAAGCATGTGGTGCTATGGCCTGTGGGCCAGAGGGACCTAGTTAGAATCGAAGCCCCACCACTAATCAGTTGTATAAATTTGAACAATTGTGTAATTTTAATCCAAATGAGCCTCAGCTTCCTCATCTGTATCATTTCATCAGTAATATCTACCTCAAAGGGACCTCCATGAGAATCAGAGTTGCAAACATGTGATCCAATAGCCACAGCCTATAGCTGGCCTATAGCTGGGTTTGTTTAGTCTACACTTTAAACATGTAAATCATGCAGTTAGTGCAAAAGTCAAAACATACCCAAGGGTATACAGGGAAAATAAATCTTACTTCCACCCTTGCTGCCTTTCTTGAGGCAACTACTGTTTCCAGTTTCTAGTATATGTTTCCAGAGGTAGTCTATACAGGTACAAATGTGTGCATGCATGTAGCTTTATGTCTCTTTTTCTCTCAATAAATGGTACCTTACACATTGTTTCATGCCTTATTTTTCTTCACTTAATTCACCTTGGAGATCTTTCCATATCTATATATGAAGATTCATTTCATATATAAATGCCATAAGTCATTTAACCAGGCTCCTACTAGTGGACATTTAGATTACTTCTAATCTGCAAACAAAGCTGCAGTGACTATCCTTGCACATCTCCATTTGATCATCTGCCCAGTTAGGTTTTAAAAAAACTTTTTAAAAATTAATTTCCAATGGATTTCAAACAAAGACCAAAATTCCTGGCTGCTTTTTTAAAAACCAGATAACTTGGCATCCCTGGCCCCCATTTACGCATGACAATCACAATTTCTAGAGAGTTCCTGGCCGCTTGAGTTTCCCCAGTACCCATCCCTATTGTCTTCCCAACCCTTTCTGCTCTCACAAACATCCGTATTTAGTGTCTGGTAGCCAAGCAATACTCAAGAAATGCTATTGTTACTCTTTCATGGGGGATTACTCATCTGTAGTTTTTAGAAGGAGCCAGTTTAGTTCACACACATGTTGGTGGGTTGCATTATAACATATAAGGAACTGGTGGTCCAAACAGGAAGGGGACCCTGCTCACAGGCCCCCCACTGACACACACAGGACTTCCACACCTCCGGAAGAAGGAAGGGAAATCTTTCATGTATATCCCACCCCATTGAACATGATAAAGACATATCTGCTCAAGAGAACTGTGCAGGCCAATCCAGCAGCCATTAGCCACAATTAAATAATCAAACTAAATGAACTTAAATTTAAATGAGTAAATAAAATTAAAATTCAGTTCCTCAGTCACATTTGTTACATTTTGAGTGCTCAATTGCCATGCGTGGCTAGTGGCCACCATATTGGACTGTGCAGAGAGAGAAGTTTCAAGCCATCACAGAAAGTTCTATAGGACAGCAGTGATCTAGACTGCAGTCCATGGAGGCAGAGGCTGGGTATCTGTTGCCTACCACTGTGATTCCCATGTCAAGCAGAGAGCTGACACAGAGAAGGCACTCAGTAGCTGTTGCTCAATTAATACTGAGGAATGAGTGAATCAGCTAATCAACAGCCCACAAGAGACATAGCCACAGGCTCCTCCTTGACAGCAATGCAGTGAAGCAGGTTTTTAAGGGGAAACTGAGGATGAGCTAGGGGACTTTAATATAATGCTAGAGCTTGGCTGCCCTCAGGGAAGCCAGCAGGGTCACCCCTAAGACTGAGGCCTAAGAAGGAAGCAGTCACCTATGGCTTGCTTTTTGAAGCAGAAACCTGTGTTCTGAACATTCTTGCTGGTACTTTTTGTGAAGTGTCCCTCCTTAGAATCTGAACAAACCCCCTTCTAAAACGTGTCAGTATCTGTGGGCCTGAACTAAAGAGAACTCATTCACCCCGGGGGTCAGTGCAGAGCAAGTGAGTTTCTTCCAGTTGTTTGGTGGGGCAGTTGAGATCTTGTTGGCTACACGCAAACTTCCCCACTTAAGCCAGAAGTAGTTCCAGAGGTTGTGGGACCTGACCTGTTCCTGCCTAAGCTGTATGTATGTGCTGAGGGAGTGGGGAAGAGAGAAAGGAGGGGGGGCTGAGAATCTACATACGAGAACATTGAGAAGACAGTACGTGTCTGCACACTTATGTGTTTGAAATATGTGTCTTCTTGTATGTATTGGGAGCCATGTGTGTGGTAGCAAGCTGTGCATGTATTAGGGATTTGTGTGGTATAAGGGGGGCTATGTGTACACAGGGATTGGCTACATGAGTATGATTAGAAGGCTTGTGGGGGGTACGTACGGGGGACTGTGTGTGTCAGGGACTGTGTGTGGTGTATATGTGGTAGGGAGCTCTGAGTGAATTGGGGGTTGTGGGTGTGATATGTGAGGTGGAGGCTTATGGTGCGTGTGTGGCTATGTGTATGTGTTGTCGGTTGTGTGTGTGTTTGTAGTGTATGATGGGCATGAACATGTGCCTAGAGCGGCCCTGCTCCATTTTCTCAGACTGCTGGATGTGGGCCTGAGTTGACCCCTGGAATCCGCCGGGCGGTCCCCACTGTGGAACCCTTCCTCAGCCCAAGAGCAGAGCTCAGGCCTCCTGTTACAAACGGCCCTTGTTGCTTTTTGCTTATGGCAGGGAAATGGGGATGCTGGGTGGGAAGAAAGCAAAACCCTAGAGAGATAGGTATTGAGATGGAGACAAAGATGTAGAGAGAAGGAAGACCTGCCCGGGTCCTGGAAACCAGGTTGAGGGTGGCTGAGGAGAAGACTACAGGGGAGGGGAGAAGGGCGCATGTTATCGGGGAGGAGAAAGCGGAGAGACCGGGGATCAAAGGCCATGAGAGGGATGAAAGAGATGAGAGAAGAGAAGAGAAGAGAAGAGAAGAGAAGAGAAGAGAAGAGAAGAGAAGAGAAGAGAAGAGAAGAGAAGAGAAGAGAAGAGAAGAGAAGAGAGAGAAGAGAAGAGAAGAGAAGAGAAGAGAAGAGAAGAGAAGAGAAGAGAAGAGAAGAGAAGAGGTGGAAGAACACAGAGACAGTGGATCAAAGGCCAGAGACTGCCGAGATTGAGGGGGGGCGGTGGGGGGGCGGTGGAAGGGGCGAGGGGAGGGGGCTTGGCGGGGGAATTGCCAGGCGGGTGCTCCGGCGCTCCGAGCCGCGCGGCTCCCCGGGGAGACGGCAGACACTTTGCGGAGATGTTACTCCGGAGTTGGAGACGATGATAAATATGATAATTTGTATAAAATCTGAATGGGTCTTGTTTTCAGGGAGAATGCCTCGGATGATGAATGGGCCCGGCTCTCAGATAGATGGCTGATAAAAAGTGTATTGGATTGTTGAGAGCGATTTTAATTCTCATTCTGTACCTGCAGATGCCGCGGCCGCCGCGCCCGGCCTCCTCCCTCCTGCCCGTGGCGCGGGCGGCCGGCGGCCCGGCCGGCCTCGGTGGCTCAGGAGGCTTCTGAAATGACTCTAATTACAGAGTTATTAATTTTAAGAGGAGGGTGAGCGGGGGGTTTATGATTATTAATCGAGCGCCGGCGCTCGGCAGGCGGGGCGAACCGCGGGCAAGCCTGCTCGGAGCGCCGAGTACACGGACTACTCGCGGGCCCCGGGGCAGCTCCAAGCCCGGCGGGCTCCGCAGTGGCGGCGGCCAAGCGCACTCTGGACCCAAGCTGGGGGCCCCAAGTTTCCCGCGCGCATTCCGCACCCCTCACCTCTACCCGCAATTCGACCAGGCCGCCCAATCTCTGGCCTGGCCAGTGCGCTGGCGGCGCTGAGCTTCCGGTTCTGTGCGCAAGAGACAAGTGGGTCCGAAACCCCAAGACCCAAAGGCCCTGTTGTGCCGCAGGAAGCGCACCCTCCCAGCTCCCAGATCCTACAGGTGTTGAGGGGTGCCGGTGGACCCTTGACTGACTCAGTTTGAGCTCCTTTAAAGGCACACCATACTAACAGTGACATTTACCGGGGTCCCTATTATGTGCCAGGGTGCTGGGCACTCTAATGCTCTAGTTTCCCCATACAGAAGGGATGAACCTCCCACTTCTCAGATGAGGGAATTTTGAGTTATTTGTCCTTGGGAGGGGATATATTTGCTCTAGGCACTCCCAACCATACCTTTCCTTGAGGAAGGCCTAGGGGGTAGGGGGGTGAAGAGAAGGGGCCAGCAAGAGTGAAAGCTCCTCTCTAATTTACATCCATCCAGTCACCTTCATCCTACTGTCTTGTCTGGATGATCTGGCGGAATGCCTAACACCCTGTCCATCTTAAAGAAAGATTTTCAAAAGACTAGGCTGCAAACCAGGAAGGCAGACACTTAAAAGAAGTCCGTAAATGTTTTTGCTCCATGGTGCTGGCATTTTGGAATACCTGCCTGGCTACAGTGACTATTTTTATATTTTATTTTATTTTATTTTATTTCATCTCATTTTACTATTTTATTTTATAGGGAGGGAATGGGAGGGAGAAGGAGAGTGAGAGAAACATTGACTGTTTGCCTCATACAAGTGCCCATACTGGGGACAAAACCCACAGCCCAGGCATTTGCCCTGACCAGGAATGGAATGGGCAACCTTTCCTTTTACAGGACAATGCCCATCCAACTAAGCCACACCAGCTAGCGCTACAGTGACTCTTTTAAAGAACTCACAGGTCATTTAGAAGAGATCATTTTCTGTAGAATTGGTTAAATTCCAGTCAAAATGAAACCCCTCCAAATATAGGCCTAGACCCCTCCTCCCATACACACATATTCACTCCTGCCCTATCTACCTGGATGAGTTAAAGGAACCACAGATAGTTTCCACTGGCAAGATCATCCCTGAACTTCTTCAACCTCTGTCTTTTGACAAAGATGATTCCTGCCTAAAGTGGTGGCTGGGGGAGAAAGACCTCTGTGGGCTAGAGCAAGGGGAGACTAGGGTAGTTCCAGCATACGGGGCAGGGCAGCTCCCTGACCATAGTGAGGTCAGTTCTGAGAACTGCCAATTATGTGGACTCAGGGAAGCCAAAAGAGAAGTTGCGCTCATACGTAGAGTCCTCTGTGCTTATCTGCAGTTCCCAGGGCACATTGGCCTAGCTCATGGGGATCTGTATGGGACAACTCAGGTCAGGCCCAAATATGGGGCATCAGGATCAGTCCACAGAGTTCTTGTCTGCGGCTGGCATTGAGTGAGGAGCAGAATCCACCAGGTCTTGACCAGGAGCTGAGTCCAGCTGAGGCGAGGCATGGAGGGGACCCCCACCCCCACACATACATGTACACACATTGAGGCTGCAGGCCTGCAAGCTGGAAAAGCCTGATGCCCATGGAGAGGGACAAGGCCTGGCTGGAAAAAATCAGAGTATCCTAATCGAAAGCACAGCTCATAGGGCAGGGCTTTGAGCTTCCTGCAGGGCTGGTGAGGACTAGTAGCTCTAAAGCCTTACAGATTTCTGGCTGGTCCCAGGACCCAGCCCTGAGCTCTCAGATCCAGAGGCCCTGGGCAGAGAAGAGAAGGGCATGGAGGCAGTGAAAGGGACTGGTGTGAGGATCTGGAAGGCCGAGGGGAGGAGGGCTTCCAGACATACCAGATGGATGTCTAGAACGAGTGAGTCTCTGCAGACCCACCTAAACTCTGAGCCACATCCTATGTCTCTTCTCTCTGTGACTTCCTTTTGGGCACTAGGAATATCTAGTATAGCACATGCTTGAGAGTGTAGGTTATGAAGGCTGTATCTGGGTATAGATCCTACCTTTGCCGGCTACTGGCCATGTGATTGTGGATAAGGTATTAAAACTCTTTGTGCCTCAGTTTGCTCATCTTTAAAATGGGGTTAATAATAGATGAGGATTGATGGAATTAATATATGTACTGCTATGCTGTAAGGCCTCAGGCGCGTTAGTTGTTTTGTTGTGGTTCTTATTAACCTTGCTCCAGCTAGGCATTTGACCTTCCCTCTGGATTGACTTCCCCAGAGTATCTCTGTTTTATTGCTATTTGTACCCCTGACACACTGTGCCTGCTCAGGAGATAAGGCTTAATCAGCGTACGCAGAGGTCTGAGCCTGGAATTGGCATAGGGAATGAACTAATGTCACCAAACACCTATGCACCAGAGGTTAATATATCCTTTATTTAATACCACCCAATTCCAAAAGGCAGGTATCCTTGTCCCTATTTTACAGATGACACTTAGGCACAGTGAATTCAAGGGATGTGCCTAAGATCACATAACTGGTATGTTTTAGACCTAAGAAAGGTTCCATCCACCTCAGGACTCACCTGGCTCCATTTTCCACTCTTGGGATGCTGCTTGCTTTGTCTTGGGGTTCATGAGAAGTTATCCCCTTCTGTGGAGCATGTTGTTCCCCTGCCTTTATCAGGGGAGAAGGGGTTGCCTCCAGACATTATATGTGGGTTTCTACTTTTGTAAACACTATGGAGGGGTACCAAGGGAGGGAGGGCGGAGAGCAAAGGGAGGGTCAGGGCTGAGATTAAGTCACCCAGAAGCCTAGATGGGCCTTAATTTATTGTCTCATCTGAGAATATGCACACACAATCTGTGACCTACTCCTGACCATCTTGCCTCCACCTCTCACTTTCAGCCTGTCTTCTCTATCTCCCTCAGACCTTTTTATCTCGAGACCTCTCATCTTCTCTTGCTGAGCCTATTTTCCCTGCCTTTGCTGCTCTACCTCCAGCGCACTGTCCTTACCTCCAGAGTGGTCTTTTCTCTCCAGATCAGATCTTTTCTCTTCCCTGCTTAAAATCCCTCAAGTGGCATCCCATGGGCCAAAGTAGCAAATCAAAACTCCTTACCAAAAGTGCTCCTGGATCTTGGCCTTGCCCACCTCCCAGCCTTATTTCCCTTGACTCACCCCTAGTCCTCATATTGGCTTCACAGAATCCTTTGCAGTTCCCCACCTAAGTGGGTTGTTGTCCCTTCCCATGCCTTTGCTCCTTACTCTTTCTGCCTGGGAATACTCGTACTTTACCCAGGTATCCCCTGTGTTTTGTGTACACCAATCATCTTGCAAGACTCCATCCTCATTATGAGCATTCTCTGACTACCCCAGCTGTGTTTCCTTGTGTCCCGGTCACCCTTCCAGCTGGTATCTTGCAGACTTCCTTGGTTTATAGCTCTCTCTTTGCCACCAGGTAATGTCCTCCTTGAAGGCAGGGTCAGTGTCTTGTTTACCTCCATAACTCCAACGTTCATCACAGAGTTGACTCAGGTTTAACGACTGACACTGGTGCCCTCACATCTGGCCCAGCATGGTCACTGTCTTCTGAATTTCCTCAACCCAAAGGATTCTGATCTAGATGTCAGTTTCATCCTGTCTCCATGCAAAAGTAGAAACTGACTGAGCTGCCTATCTCCTTCCTGGAGGTCTTTCTCCTTCTATTCTCCTCTAGTCCAGCTCTGTGGCTGACCTGGCGCAGAGACAAGGCAGAAGAGAGGGAAGGAGGGAGCAGAAGAAAAGAAGTGGGTTGGTCGTCGCCCTACAAGTCCCAAAGATTGGGAAGTTTCGGGGCACTTGTCATCCCAGGGGCTGCTTGACCCATAGGGGAGATTCTTCTCACTGCACAGAAGCTTCCAAAGGCTTTGCTGGGGTCTCAGTGTCCAGCCTGACGTCCTGGAGAGGCCTTCCACCTCGTCAGATCGGAGAGGAGATGTTCCCTATCACCCTGGCTCCTTCCTTTCCCTCTGGTCTGAGTTTCCATATTTCATTCCTCTCTGTATCTCTTCTGCCCGCCCCCTCTCCCACTTCTTTTTCCTCTTCTTTTCTTTTCTTTCCTCCTCCTCAGTCTCTGGCCCGGGCAGCCCAGTGCGGGGAGGGGGGGCGGGGAGGGCGGGAGGGTCCGACCCCTAGAGCGAGCAGACTCTGCTGGGAGTCCCTCTGTCGCACCGAAGAGGCGGTTCAGGAAATGCGCCCTCCGCTGGCGCCCAGTTGCGGTTCTCGCTGCGTTACTTTTTTTTCTGGCAGCTTTGGCTCAGCGCGCCGGCCTGGACTATGGGGACCTGCAAGGGGAGCGGGGGTGAGTGGGGTGGGGAGGGACGGGAGTGCTCCTAGGCCCTGCAACAGAGAGCGACGATGTTGGGGTGGGGTCCTAGCTGTCGGGACGCTGTCTGGTCTGTACAGAGGAGGCCGAAGCCTGTCCTCCTCGTTCCCCGCTTCCCTCCCTTCGCTCTAGAGCAGGAAGTCTCAGGTACCCAGTGCCTGCCCAGGAGAGAGCCGTGTACCTTATGTCTATCCATCTCTTTCTCAGCCCTGGATCCAGGATGACACCCTACCTTTCAAACACCATTCCTTTCGGGGACAGATACTCCTGGGCACCCCGCACCCAAGAACTTAACTCGGAGTCCGGTTCTGCGCCTGGCTGGGCCTACAGCCCGCCGCGAGAAGGCTGCGCTCCTGCCCGGGCTTCCCGGGTCTACCGCCCTCCGGCTCTTGGGCGCGAGCCCTGGCCGCCACGGGGCGCGCTCTCACTGCTGAGCTTCCCAGGGGAGTTTTTGTAGAAAAAACAAAGGCTTTTGCTTTCTTGGTTTTTAAAAAATTTTCTTTATTCTTTTGTCCCTTCCTTAATCTTCCTACACGCTCTTCTTTCTTCTCGAACTTCTCTTTCGCCCTTCTCATTTTCTCTTTCTTTTCGTTCGCCTTTCTTTCTCCCACACTCTTGTCTCTTTCCTGTCCATCTTTTTCTGTATCTCCCTCTTCTGTCTTGGTCCCTTTGCCTTTGGGTACCTTCCTTTCTTTGGTTCTTTCTTCCAGGGCTCTGCACTGTCCCTGGGCTAGGGTTACTCCATCTCTCCGAATCATTTTTCCTGACCCCGCCGCCTCATTCTTGGTTTTTCGTTCGAGAGGCCCCAGTCTGGCGGGCTCGGTCCGGCTCCCTCGCCGCCGCCGCAGTGATTTATTCACCTCACCGGGCGGAATCAGGTGCTGAACCGAGCCCCGGAACGAGGGAACAGATTTCTCCCAGGAAGGGTTTTGTGAACTAAACGATACTAATTACAGGGTGAGGGGACGTGCTGCTTGTGGAGGGGAGGTTCGCCGGGCCGGGCCGAGTGCACCGCGCGAGGGGAGAGGCCGGGGCCGGGCCACGGTCCTCCCAGGCCGCCTCCCTGAGCCTCTCGCCCTGGCTGTCGCCTTTCCCTGGGAACTTTCCTGTCTGAGTTAACTATTAACCGCTGGAGAGAGGCAATTTTCTTCGGAATTTCAGCGATTTCCTTTTTGCGGTGGAGGCAGATTAACATGCAAATGGAGAGATGCGCGGCTAGAGTCTGCGCGCGGACGAGGATGCCTCTGCCCCTCTGAACAGTGTCCTTCGCAACGGCGGAAAACTACAGCCCTGGCCACCCCCCCTTGCCGGCGCAGAAAGCCGTGACCGAGCCAGTGTTGGGCGGGTGCCCCGAGAGAAGGTGGAAAAAGCCGAGAGCTCGTGCTTGGGGGCGGGGTTGAGGGAGAGAGGCTAACCCGGGCGAGCCTGGGGGACCGCAGGCTCGGGGCGTGGGCACGACCACGGAGGAGCCCGCGGCCAATACAGCCTGGTCCCTACTCGGAGACCTGCACACGGGGACGCTCGCGGACGCATTGGGAAACTCGGGGGGGGGAGTCTTTCCCTCCTGCAGAACCCCCCAGACTGCCCCCACTTCCTTCCTCTTCGCCACCACCGAGCACACCCAACACACAGGCACACACGCCCTGCTCGGACTTGTGAGCGTTGCAAACTTTGTCAAACTTGAGTCGCTGGTTACAAACTCCTCGCCTTTTTCTCCTTTCCTCTCTTGCCCGGCGGGCTCTTTCTACAGGAGGACGGGAAGGGTTTCTCAGCCTCCGGACCTGGGAAAGAACAATTTCCAAAAGCCGGGACGTTAGCTTCTGGCGGTCCGACGGGATGCGGGTCACCCAACCTGGTCCACTGCGGAAGGCGCTAATGGTCGCAGCGGCGAGGCTTGGCAGGGCCCTGGCCGACTGCTCCGCTGTTGGCATGGCCGGGCATTCCCAGGGCGCCTGTCCGGGCCCCTCACTATGGTGCGGCCGGTTCAGGGCTGCCAGCACCCCCAGACGAGCCGCCCTCCCTGCGTTCTTTCTAGTTTATTTTTCCCGGGCCCTCACCCGAGTCAGCTCTCTCTCCGTCCTCCTCGCCGGCTCTGTCTCTGGCGGGGCTGCCTCTGTCTCTCTGTCTCTCCCTGTGTCTCTGTCTCTGTCTCTCTTGTTTGTTTCAACGCGCGGACACTGATTGCGCCTTATGAAGTTCTAACTGGTTTTGTGTCAGGAAGATCTTTCTCACTGCTACCCAGCCTGGCGTGACGGATTAAACATCAACTAGTTAAATAAAAATTAATATCAACTGCCTCCTAACTTCTAATGTCATGTTGTTTATAACTAATGAACTGATTAGGGGATAAACACATCACGGAGACATTCGGCTCCCTTGCCTGGGCTCCGCCGCCGCCCAGTGCCCATTCCCCAGCATGGCCTGCTGGCTGCCAGGCCAGGAGGAGGGCGGGGCAGGAGGCTGCCATCTCCCCGGGGCTTGCTCTTCTGTCTGCCTTGGTCTCTCCCCCCACCCCTTCTCTTTCCCTTTCCTCTGTACATTTCCTCTTCCCTTCTTTCCTTCTTTCTTCAGTCTTTATTACTTCTTCCCTTTATTCTTCTCATTCTTTTATGTCCTCTACTTCTCACACTGCCCCTGGTGTTTTCTCTCCCTCCCTCCCTCCCTATCCCCAAGTGGGTCTCTACCTCTCTATCCCCCACTTCTTCCCCCTCATTTGGATTCATTCCTCCCCCGGTCCAGGGTGCAATGATTAAAAGCATCCTTGTGACTGGGCTTCTGCCCTGCTATAAAGCAGGAGGCTGCAAGTCTCCCTCAGCACCTTGTGAAAGGCTAACATCTCCTCGCCAGCTATTTAGGAGAAAGGGGAGGGACCTAGAATAAGTGGGGTTGTGTTTTGTATTTCTCCTCTATTCCATCTGGAAAAGGAAGAGGGGGAAAAAAGCAATTTTTTAAACTTTTACCTTTTCTCTTGTCCCAGAAGCAATTAATACAGGTTCAAGAGTTAAATTTAATTTTCAAGGAAAGGAAAAGTGCTCTGGTGCCCTTTCTCCAGGGACTTCAGAGCATTCTCCATGCACACCCAGCTCACCAGCCAGCCCCAGCCTGACCTGAGCAGCCAGCCTCCTGCAGGGCCCTTTCCCTAAAGATACTTAAACCAAATCACAATTGTCATCATGACAACAATAAGGCAGGAAAGCGAGTAATTACAGACCTGGCCTTGGTGATTTTTTTTTTCCCCTAAGAAGCCACAACGTTTAAACTTGGTTTGCCCTGGACCGCAGGGTCTGACAAGACAATAACAACAGAAAAAGCTTTTAAAACCAATTTAGCACACGTGAAAATGTAATTCTAATGAAGAATCAATAGGCTGGTGGATCATTTTTCCTGGGACTCCTTGGAGAACCTGAGAGAGACTCTCAATCAATGGGGCAGGCAATGAGCAAAAGGGCCTGAGAGACAGTGCGGGACAGGGCCGAGGGCTGAAGACAAAGAGCAGCAGAGCCTGAGGGAGGAGGACAGGGGGAGGCTGAGGTATGGAGCTGAGCCCTTTGACTGGCATCACTTTGCAGTTCCGGAGTCCCCAAGGCTCCAAGTATATCAGAGCCAAGAGCTAAAAAAAACCTCCTTCCTCCTCTTGGTCCCTCTGGTATGCGACAGGCTGCTTAGCACAATGGCCTCAGCTGCCTTCCCCTGGGCCCAGGCCCCAGCCCTGGCACCGCCCCAACCCTGGGCCCCGTGTTCAGGTAACTGTGACGAGCTGGCTCAGGAGCAGGCAGGGACACTGAGCGGAGTGTGTGTGTCTGCGGTTCAAAACACCTGGTTCCCCAGTGGGTGCCTCTCTGCTATGTGTGTGTGTGTCAAAAACTTCGGGTGTCAGTTCCTGTCTCTGATAATACAAGAGCAAGAGCAATGAATGGGTCTGTGGTCACACTTTACATTTTATAAATCACTTCCACACAATTTATCTTGCAAGAAGCCTGTGAGAAGGACAAGGATTACTATTTTAGAGAAGAGGTTAACAAAGACAAAAAAGTGGCACCGTAAAGGTATGACTCAGCAGGTCATGGCCCTTGTGTGTGACTGGGTGTGGTTCTGAGTTGGTGACAGAGAGGCTAACTATGTGTGTGAACATGTCACATGTCTGTAATGAGAGTGTGATTTTGTATGTGCTCTCCCTTCTTGTCCTTGGGAATGCTGCTCTGTGTATGACAATAAGAAAAAAATTGTTTTGCTTCTAAGTTTTTGGGCTCTTAGATTGGAAAAATCACTGATTTAAAAAGGGAAAAAAGAAAGGCTGGAAAAGTCTGATGTCTTAAATCACAAATAATAGTAAGGTGGTAATTTGGCCATGATTTGACTGAAAGATTAGAAATCCATGTCCCTGTAGGAAGGTTTAAGAAAAAATTAAGTTGGGAAACAAGGACGTTGGTTTTGTCTCTGGGCTCCTGTGCCCTCCAGTTTCCTGTCCTCAGTTGCACGACTTTCTAGAAGTTTAGCTGAAGTGGACGCAACTTACACGAAGAACTTCCAGTTCCTAACCTGCGTTGGGGCTTACCCGGCACTTTTCTTGACAGCCTCTCAGCGTCCCTGAGCACCTGTGTGCCAGGCTGTGCGAGAGTGGGAGGCCCAGCACAAGTTGGGAGGGGTATAAAGCGGGACAAGTGAGAAAGGGGTAGATACAGGGAGGGTAGGCGTGGGGGCAATAGTACTTGAGAGGTGTCTGAATGTGTAAGAAGTAGGCGTACAAGAGTGTGCATGTGAGAAAGTCGTGTATAAGAAGTTTGAAGGAGAATTTGTGCCAAAGGTGTGAGAGGTGTGAATTCCAAATCAAAAGGGCGCCGTGTGGGAAAAAGCTGAGTTAACCTTCGCCAAAGCAAACCTTCGATAAGGGATGTTTGGACAGGGTGTGCATTTGAGGGTCCAAGAGGGGGCGGGAGAAACAGACTCCTGCAGGGTGGTGCGGCCCAAGCTAGTGGTCGTGTGCGCCTGACAGGAGTTGGGGAGGCTCTGGTGGTTCTCCTTCTCCCTGGGGTCCTTACTGCCTCCTTAAGACAAGGGAACCAGGACTTTTCCTTTTATTTTGAGTTTTGTTTTGTCTTTTAAATCTGGAGCAGGAGAGCTTCTGAGAGACTTAGTAAGCAGATCCACAGTGTATTGGTGACAGGGACCTCCAGGGAGAGACTGTAAATGGAGAAAGTTGGGGGGTGTGGAGAAGGGTCTGGGAAACTGAGGCTAAGACCGGGGTATGTGCAGCAGGCTGTAGAGCCTGATGATGGGGACAGTAGGATGGGAATGGTGCTGTGAGTCACCGGGGAGGAGAACCTCTCAGAACTGGGGAGTGCACAAGAGTGAAGACGGCCCTGCGTTCCAGGCTGTTGACTGTAGGGGGGCGCTTGTCACAGTGAAGAGGGGGTGAGTGAGAGAGTGCCGGTATCTAGGCTGGGGATACGGTCTCTGGGTGCCTCTGGCAGCGCAGGAGTCGCTTGCCTGAGGCTGGCTCCGGGCCTGGGGGCGCGTGTGCGCCTGTGCGCTGACCGAGAGCCGGGGGCTCCCCCGCGCGTGGCTGTGCCTCGGCGCGGCCGGGTGTGTGAGCGCGGGCGCGAGCGGAGCGCACCGCCGAGGCGGCGGACAGCCTGGGTTATCTGAGCCACTCGGTCTTGGGTGGCTGCGCCCAGATCTCGGGGCGGCGGCGGCAAAGGCGAGACGCGCTGTCGGGCCGCGGAGGAGTGGAGAAGCGAGACCCAGTCCCAGACAGCAGCGGCGGGGAGCAGAGCATGGAACGGCGCACGGGCCGGGCAGGTGAGAGCCAGGTCCGCAGGCAAGGGGGGGTGACTGAGAGGGATGGGGGCGGCCAGGCCAAGGGCGGACTTCATTTCCCTTTCTCTCTGTGCTTGCCTGGCAGAAAGCCACTGCGACGGCTGGGGACGGGGCTCTGTGGCCCCTTCCCACCACTGCAGCTTCTGGCCCTCCCTCCTAGTGCCCTCTAAATCCACTTAAAACTTTCCACCCAGAAATGTGAGTTACAACTTCTCTCGATCTCTTTACAGAACCTGGCATTTCCTTTCTGTTGTGCGTTTAAGACTTTATCTTTCCACTTTCCCTCAGTGTATAAATATTTTGCACAACTTTCTCCAAGTTGAGAGCACTGGGGAGAGCCTTAGTTTCTAGTGGGAACTGCGTGTGGGTGGGTGTGCAGGTGTGCTAGTGGGTGGGGACAGGGTGTGTGCACACGTGTGAGGTCTTGTACATTAGAGTAGGAGCCAAAGTGTAAGCGCTGGTGTGCACGCCGAACACATGTGGAGAGAGGGCTCTGCCCCTCCCCCAGAATAAACAATTCAAGGGAGTCCTGGGATAAGGGGAGAGGTGGCAGGCCCCAGGGGACCCAGGCGGGAGAATATGAAACTGTTTACCCAAAAAGCTAAGGTCAGAGGGCTTCTCTCTCTCTCCTCTTCCCTTCTTTCCCTCTCCCTCTCCTCCAGGCCTGGCCACTCAGCGCTGCCCACCCACTAGGTGCCCTGGTGTATTTCAGGGAAACTAGGGACCCAAGTTTAGCTTGGGATTAGTGGGGAGGGAGAAATTTGGATCAGGTTTCCAAGAATTTTCCAAATAATCCCACAGAGGTCAAGGACTAACTCCAGGCACCCCCCCCCCCCTTTTGCCTCACTCCTCCCTTTCCTCAAATCCCCTTCCTTCCCTCCCTCCTTCATCTCCCCCCACCAACTCAGGTTCTAGTTCTTTCAGCTGGTAAAGCAGTTTCCACCCTCAGCACTACCCTTCCCTGAGGTTCTTGGCCCAGTCCTTGGGCTGTCTCCGTTTCCCCTTGGGGGCCTTGTCCCCCCTGGGGAACCTGGACCCTCAGGAGTGTCAACTGTGGCCTCCTGGGCTTTTAGGGCTCTGGGCCACCCCTCCGCACCAGAGGTTTAAGTAGGGAGATCAATAGCAAACAGTTGTAATGATCTAATTAATTATGGCAAAATTAAAAGCGAGTACAAAATCAATCTCTGATGGTGTTGAAGATGGAATTCAATTGAGAGCCCATCTGTGCACCCCCTCGACCGTATAAATATGCAGCCCAAGGACAGATCTAATGGCTGGGCCTTTCTGGGAACCTCTCTCCCCCTTTCTTCCTCTCCTGCACAGGGCTTCTCTCTCCCTCACTCTGGATCTATTTTGCCCCCTGCCCCCCTCCCTGCTTCTCTCCCTGTCCCGTCTTCTCAGGCTCCCGACGCTCCCACTTTTCCATTTTCCCTCTAGCAAGGCGGCTCTCCCTGCCTTGCAGGCCTGAGGTACCTGGACCTGGTTCCCAGGCCCATCAAGTCTCCCAGAAGAGGAAGCCTGACACCCTCCACAGCGCCTCAGGAAGGAGGGGGCAGAGCGGCGAGCGCCTCCTTGACCGCCTGTCAGGGTCCTCATCCCAAGTTTCCTGGAGCTCGGGACACTCCAGAAGGGACCGGGACGCTTACACAGTAGCGGCTCCCCCGGGTGCGCCTGGCGGAGCGGCCAGGAAGGCCAGCTGCGCACAGCATTCTCTTTCCCTTCCCCGCCACCCACGTTTTTATCGCACCCCCGCCAGTCGCGGTTTGGGGAAGCGGGGGGAAGAGCTGCGGAACTGGGCCAGAGGAGAGATTGTTTTCTGGGAGAAGGAAACCGCAGTTCCCTTTGAGGCCGCCCCACCGAGCTCCGGGGTCTTCCGCCCTCAGAGCCGCCTTCTCTCTCTTTTCACCGCCCCCTCCCGCTCCTCTGCCCCTCACCTCTTTCTTACGCACACCTGGCTGGGGCACAGCTCCCCGGAGGGCCCCGTGTCTCCCTGACGGGGCCCCACGCCCCTTTCGGCCCCGTCCGGCTAGTTCAAAATGACAGTGACACCCGCGCGCGAGCGAGCGTGCCTGGCAGATGCCCTGGCGCAACCGCCGCAGCCGGGTTTGCGAAGGATGCGGGTTTTCTTTTAGTGTCGCTGAGCCTGTTCTGGAGTAGCGAAAACCAACAGGAAAGGGGGGAGGGAAGGGAGAAGGGGAGAGAATCAGCAACCAGGTCAATTGTGGTCTTCGGCCATCACCACCTATACCTCCAGGACCATAAAAGCAAGATCTTTATTTGTCGTCCTCCCTTTTATTCTTCTGGCCTGCCCCAGCGGCTGCCTGCCGCCGGTCCCCTGCCTCTCCCTCCTGGGGTCTTGGGCCCACTCCCGAGCCCACACTGAGTTCCCATGGTTCTTTCTGCCCTCGGAGACCCCTGCCACTCCTTGGCGCTGCCGCAGGGACCTCAGAGCCTGGGGGAGACACAGCCTGATGCCTCGCCGCCTTCTTTTGCCAGGCCTCCTCACCCTGTTATTAATTGCTGTGTTGACCTGCAGGATTGATTGGCGGCCCCTCTGGAAGAGGCTGCGGAGGCCTTGGCCTGGGAGCAGCCTCAGCTGAGGGCAGAGGGAGGAGGGGGAGGTGCTGGATACGGGTCCTGTGCTCCTAACTCAGCCCCGCCTGGGACACAGCTGTTTGCCTAGACACCCTTCTCCATCCCCCTGACACATAACACCTCTTACAAACCCTTGCAACACTCAAACACACACTCTCCCAATCCCCTCACCAAGAGACGTTCAGCCCCCAAGGAGACACATAAGAAATTCTCCTTAATTGATTTAGAAATTGAAAGAGGCTTCCTCCATACATTAGTCAGTTTCTTCAATACATTCGTTAGCCGCGGGTCTAAACCTCCTCGCTGGTCCAGACGTGGCGGATCGAACTACTGGGACCGGGGCTTTCTGTCCGAGATTTACTTGGCATCTACCCCCACCCCTACCCCCACCCCAGGAACAGTTACCGAAAGTTAAGAAATACTCCTGGATGCGACCCTTAAAGTCTCAAACCAAAGCACTTTTTCCAGAAAGAGTCTGTGCCCCGACTCCTGAGGGATTCTGTCCAGCCCTTTTGTTTCAAGTTCGGAGGATGGACTGCTCTGGACCGCGGAGGGTGGAGGGCAGAGGCGTGCAGCCGGGCCAGGGGTCTAATCCAACAGCGAAGGCCCTTTCCCAGCCCTCCCCCGCCTGCCTCCCCCGAGCGCGCGCGCGCGTACGCACCCACACGCCTACACGGCACCCCCACCCCAGCCACAGCAACACCCCTCGCCCAGACCCCATGCCCACCGGCAGGAACCCCAGAGGGTGTGAGCCCCCGGGACGTCCGACTCTAGGCTGGAGTGGGCGGAGGCGGCAGGAGGGGACCAACCTCGGTCAGTCCCCCGAGAGCCGCCTCTCTTTGGGTCTCTTTCTGTCACACCAGCCCCTCTCTCCCCCGTTTCCCCCTCTCCCCTCCGCTCCGGTCCTTTGTCTGCAGCCACTTCGCGGCGCCAAGCAGCCCATCCCCGCCCGGGCGACCCTGCCCTTCGCTTCCCAGGGTCGTTGGCGGGTCTCCCCTTCCTTACCCGCTCCCGGCTCTGGCGCGTTCTCCGCCTGCTCCTCACACCCGCACAGCTGCTGGCAGAGGAGAAAGGGAGGGCGGGCGCCGCGGATGGATCCGAGAGTAGATTTGGTGCTTGCTCGTAACTCTGGGACAACTCAGCCCGCCGGGCTTCTCCCGCCCCTCTCCAACTGTTCCTCGGCGCTGCAGAGCCGAGCGCCCTCGCCCGCTTTTGGCTCCTTCCTTTCCTTGGACACTGGCTGCAGCTCTTTCCCTCTCTTAGGTCCGCCCGGCATCTGGAGTTGCGCTCGCCCTGCCCCGCACTCCGTTCCCCTTCGGCTGCCCCTGGCTGCCGCCTGCCCCCTTCCTCCGCAGCCCCCTTCGTCGCGGTGGCCGTGACGGATAGCCCCTGGGACGTCCAGGCCCCACTGGCACTGTCTCCCTGCACCGGAGCCAGGTCAGGCTGCGGGCTCAAGGCCTGGCTGAGAAAAGGGTTAATCATTACTTGCCAGAGCCACTCAGCCTCACTCGGACTCCCTCACCCCAGCTTGGGGTGGAACCTGGGAAGCGGTACTTGGCCGGGTGGTAACGTCGGCTTCTCCCAAACCTGCATCTGCAGGCCTTCCCAACACAGGTGTCGTCTCCGTTTCCTCAGCACCCTTTTCCGTCCCTTTCTTCCCCGCCCCTCTCCCCCTCCAGCCTCCCCTTGGTCAGGCCTCCCGCACCGTCTCATCTCCTCTCTGGCTTTGGCAGGTTGACTGCAGGTCCTGGGAGGACCAACTTTCTTTGTTTGGAACCGGACTGGACGGGATTTTCTTCCCCAAGTCTCTGCCAACAGGCCAGCGCCTCCCGACGGTTTTGGCAGACTCGCCCAAAGGGGACTGCGCCGGAGGCCACAATTAACCCGGCTGCTGGGGTGGAGGTGGGGGAGTTTAACTGATCCTCTGGCAGCTGCGCTGGTGCAGCCGGGCAAGTGTGCATGGAGGAGTGGCAGATAGATAGGGAGCAGAGTGGTAAACATGGACGGAGTGTGGTGTAGTCAATGGAAAGGGGGGAAAAATCCTGAAAGGGAGCAACACAGGAAGGGAGACAGTGACGGACCCTCTAATTACCTTTATAGGATAGAAGCTGGATGGGAAATACCACCTCCTGCCTTGCCTAAATGCTCAGGTCCCTCCCTGCCCTCTTTGTGCAAGGTTAAGGGTTCAGAAAGCTAGGCACTTATTCCTTCATCTGCTATAGAAATATTTGGTTTTCAAAATGCTTTCCTATTGGCTAGCTCCACAGAGTAGACAAGACAGGTGTAAGTATCCCTATTTCACAGACAAAAAAACTGAGGCTCAGACAGGCGAAGGGTCTCTGCAGGTGGAAGCTGCCGTTCCTTCCCACGGGCTGTAGAGTGAGTGGTCCTTTTGGCTGTGCAGGGGTCCATGAGGGTGTGTTGGGGGATCCAGGTTTGACTAGGGCCTCACTGGCCCTCTTGCCTCCCCGCACCCAGTAGCTTGTTCTCTGTTGGACAGAGCCCTCCACTCCTACCCTATAGATCTGCTGTCCCAGTTTCTCCTGGCTTGGCCAGTTTTTCTGCTCCCCAGTCGGGTGACCCACCGGGGGCAGCCACCTGGCAGGCCCCTGCGCTAAGAGGCAGCTTTGGTGGCCAAGTGACTTGCATCGTCCTTTCCCTTCAAAGGGGCTGCGAAGGGCCGGGCAGGTCGCTAGGACCTCCGGTGAGGAGAAGCCGGGTTAAAGGGGGAGGGGCCCCGGAGGATAAAGGCGCAGCACGAGCGAGGCCCCCGCAGGACCGACGGACCAAGTGGGCAGGGCAGGCCGGGAGTCTGGCCCCCCGGGCTTCACGCAGGGAGCCCAAATATTGGGAACAAAAGCGGGAAAAGAAAAGTGAGAGCAGGAGGGAGAGAGGGAGCAAGGGAGGGAGCGAGGAAGCAGAAATTAGGGGGTCTTAGATGAAAAAAAAGAAGAAGAAAGTAGCTTTAGGGGGAATGTGCCGTGGAGTGTGAAATTGCAGCCCATGGTGCTCCATATTGTACCAGAAGCTCTTCCAAAAAAAAAAAAAAAAAAAAAAAAACCCATCCTCCAACGTGACCAGAGGGCTAGGAAGGGGGAGGGACGGGGAGAGTATGGGGAGGAGGAGGGGAAGGGGCTGGGCGGGAGCTGGTCTGGCCGAGCTGGAGAGGGGGCGGGATGCGTGCGCCCACTGCCCAGAATCTGATCTCAGAGTGTGCGGCCGGGGTGGGCCGGGGTGGGCCGGGACCCTTGGGGAGAGTGGGTCGCTGGGGGTCCGGACTTGGGTTGTCAGACGAACTTTTTCTTCTTTCCTTTTTTGTGGGGGTGATGACTTCCCAAACCGGGAATAATTCAGAAAAGGAGTTCAGCTGCGGAGCTGCTGTTCTGCACTACCCTCCTCTCTTCCCTCCTCCGTTTCTGCTTCTCTTCCCTTCGGACTAGTTTTTCCCCCTTGGTTCTAAACAGCTTCTTTCCCCCCTGAACTTTAATGCGTTTAATTTGGTCCGCGCTGTGGGAAGCATTTCCTAGGGAGATGCATTTAATTTCGGAATTTCTAATCCCTTCCCTGAGAGCCTCGGCCCTGGCTCCCCTCGCTGCTCCCCGGGAGGTGCCAGGAGTGGAAGCAGGAAGACAGGCCCAGGCCAACAGAGCGCGGCTGGGGGACTTTCTGCCGCACCCCCCAGGCCCAGCCACCTTCCCAAACTCCTTGAGGTCGGGTGCCTGAGCCCCAGGTCAGGGCCCTGCCTGTGGAGGGGAGGCAGAGACATCTCTGCTTTTCCTCAAGGGGTGAAAAGCCCTGGACCAGGGACAGGGAAACTGAAAATGAGCGGAAGGATTACAAAATTGGGGTGCAGTTGGGGACAGTGGACAGGATTTCCGTAAGCCCTTTGCTTCACACACAATCTGCCCAGAAACTCATTTGGGAATTTGGAGTGCTAGTCGTGCTTGGTTTGGCTTGGGGGCCTGTGCACGTGCACCCTGTGGGGGAGGAGAAAGGAGCTCAAGGGGGACCGCCACCTCCTGCTCACCTACACCCTGGAAGAGCAGGCTCCAGACAACCGGAGACTCAGAAGGGCCGCGTCTGTGCCAGAGGAAGGCGGCGAGGGTGGGGGCACTGGGCGCCAGGCAAGCCTGGCAGAGAAGGGAGTGGAGAAGGTAAAGGAACAGAGATCCACAAGGAAGATTTATTGGGCAGATCAGATGCACAGAGGCGGCTAATGAAGCAAATCCCGAGATGGGTATCAGAGCAACTCCCCAAAAGTTTATTTGCCTTTAAATTTCCGCAGGGAGGCGGGCGCCTTGTTTGAAGTGTAAATGCCCCTAGGTTGGGGGGTGGAAGGGCTGCTTTGAAAACACCAGAGAGAAAAGGTTCATTTAGAGGCAGACGGGAAAAGCAACCAACCCTGACAGGTCGGAGCCCGGGTCGTGTTTGGGGTTGGGTTGTTTTCTTTCCTTCTCTTTCTTTTCCTCTTTCCTCTTCTCTCTTCTTCCCTTTTTTCCTTTCTTGCTTTTTTTCTTCTCTACTAGGCTCTATAGAAGAAGAAAGGGAAGAACAGAAAAGAGAGCATCAGAGGGAGAGGCCAGCCCTTCAGCCTGGAGAAGGCAGAGTCTTGGCTAAAATCACTAAGGAACGGGGCTCTTTGACTTTCTAAACCCAGGAAGGGCTGGAGCTAAGGAGGAAGCTGCCAAGGGCTGCCCTGGTGGGAGGGTGAGTGTCCAGCTAGTGCTGGGTAGAGAAAGGGTCCTAGGAGGGGCTGAAGTGGGGTGGGTGGGTGGAGTTCTGGAATCTCAGGAGCTAGCTGTGAAATGGACTATCTTGGAAAGGTCTTCACTTTTCAGGGAGTACATGTGGAGGATAGGTGTGTGAGTACAACTTCCAGCATAGTTTTGCATTAAGTGTCCTTTACAAAAGATGAAACTGCCTCTTGCAAATGCCTGTTGTCTGCACCCACGCTTCATCACATATGTAACCGTGGGGTGTGTCCATCTTATTATAGAAAAATCTGAGTCTGTGTAGAGGGGGTTCTGCCCACAGTCTTGCTCCTTCAATAGTTCAACCTCGCGAAGACAACTTCCTGGACCACCATAGGAAGACACGGAGCAAAGGGCGCCTTGAGTTCTGAGTTCCTTTCAGTAAGGACCTTTCCTCCATGTTTTCCCCGTCCCCCCGCCCCCGCCACCCCCCAATTCTGGGTTAACTGCCTCTCTGAAGAAAGCCCAAGGCTGTACCAACTAATATCACCTGAGAGCCTTTTAGTCCCAGTCCTAGGGGTGGGAGCTTTTCCCTTTAGGCTGTGAGAACTCTGTTTTGCTTTTTCACTCCACACACGAAGTTAATGCGTGTTCGTGGGGTTGTGAGGCCAAAGCAAACCCGGGAGCGCCATCTGCAGGTCTCGAGAGGAAGAGACTGACCTTCGGGGCTGGACCCTGCGCCTTCCACCTCCTGCCCCAGGGAATCATCTTGGCCACCCAAGGGAAGTGGGGTTGGGGACTGCGAGGGAGGAGGCAGGGCGGACAGGGTTTTTTGTTTTGTTTTGTTTTTGTTTTGTTTTGTTTCTTTCCCTCCCAGAAGTTACTCCGCAGGTGGACTAAGTGGACCGGGATCAGGAGGATCCAGCCAGCAGGGCAACGTTAGGATCCCGGAAGGCCCCGGTCCCCTAAGGAATGGGAGGCTCAAACTCTCGGGCTGAGCCTGGACCTAGCCCCGCAGGGGGATTAAAGGCGCCTCAAAACCTGGGTGCAAGAGGTCCAATAGGAGTCCCCTGGCTGAGTCGGGCGGGTGTGGCCCTCATCTTAGCTGCCGCCAAGGCTCCGGCCAGCGGGACAGTGGCATGGGTCTGCGGCGCTTCGGCGAAAGCCAGGGTCTGCAGGCATCGGCCAGCGGAGCCTTGAGTCCCGGAGGCTGGAGCGCAGCGCGGGCTTCCCTGAACCGCCCTTTCGCAGACCCAGGGAAGCGGGGGGAGGGAGCGAAGGAGGGAGAGAGAGTTAAAACATCAGCTGAAGTGCCAAGATGATTTATGAGACGAGGGAAAATATTTCATAAAGATCTCCTGGATATTCTGTACTTAACCAGTTAGGAGACAAAGGGCTTCTCCTGCCTGGTGCGTGCAAGCGGACCCGTGCGAGCGAGGGAGCTAGTGCGGACGAGAGCTGCGGAGGCTGGACCGGCGGCTCGGGTAGGAGCGGGCCCGGCCAGGCGCGCTGCGCCCCCTGTGCTAGCTCCGGATCCGGGAGCTGGCAGCGGGCGGCGCTCAGCCTCGCTCGCAGCCTCTTCTCCCCAGCCGGGGAGAGCCAGCCCTGGTTTCCCGCGTTCTCTGCCGCCAGCGACCAGTCACTCTGCACTGTGTCCCTCCACAAGCCCTCCTCCCGGGCCATCCTAGCGTCCAGGTGCCCAATACCCGGGCTCTCCCACTGTCCGTTCGGTCCCACTGAGGCAGACGGGTCCTCCTCGCCTTAGGCCTCCGCCTCTATTCTAAACCGAGTGTTTTGGGCTGCCCGGATCCCAATGGGCAAGGGGGTGAGGGAAGCCCTATGCGCAGCCGCGCGTGGGACGGGGAGAGGACAAACTGCCAGGCACTTTGCCCCGGAATGAGAATTGGGGGTGCGTGGGTGGGGAGGTACCTCAGGAGGGAAAGGGGAAAGGGAAGGACCAAAGGGAGGAAGGAAGAACAAGGAAGGAACGGAAGGGAACTCAGAGCGGAGAGTAGGGGGCTAAGCCTAGGGATGCGGACCCAGCTCCGGGCGGCGTGGCCCAGGCGGGCACTGGCCGGTGGATGGCGGGGCTGGGTGAGTCGGGACTTCCAGCCTGGCTTCCAAGCGCGGTGCGCTCCGCGGCCCTCTGTCGCTGCCTGAATATTCATTAGACTGGCCGCTCTTTATCCTTATCTAACGTTTATCTTATCGGCGAGTTTCGTTTCTCAGTGTAGTTTTAATCCCGGGCTCCCCTTCCTCCTCCCCCTGGCCCGCTCCCCTCCCTCCCTCTTCCTTCGCCCTCCGCTCCCTCCTCCCTCCCGTTTCCCCCTCCCCTACCCTCCCCTCGCCGGCACCGGAGTGACAGGCGCGGGGCCCTCCTCGCCGAAGCTCGGGGCTCCGGCGCTGGCGAATCACAGAGTGGTGGAATCTATTGCCTTTGTCTGACAAGTCATCCATCTCCCAGCGCGGGGAGGGGGAGGGGGTCTGGAGGGGACTTTGCAGCTTTTAGAGAGAGACACACCGGGAGCCGAGGCTCCAGTCTCCGACCGAGTCTTCTCGCGGCCGCAACCCACCTGGGGCCAGCCCAGTGCTGCCTGCGCCGCTCGCTCCCTCCCTCCCTCCCGGCCCTCCGGCCGCGGCAGCGTGCGCCTGCCTTTTCCAGGGGTGGGGGCCCGGCTCGCACTCTCCCCTCCCGAAGGCGCCCGCCCAGACATCCCGAGGATTGCTACTTCTCTGCCAACTTCGCCAACTCACCGGCACTTGGAGCGGCCCGACTCCCAGCCCGGCGCCCTCGGGCCGCCCCAGCTCCTCGCCCTCTCCGACTGCCGCCTCTCAGATGACCGGGTTCCAGGGGAGCTGAGCGAGCCACCTCCCGCTCCCAGCTTCAGCCCTGGCCGCAGCGGCCGCGAGCGCCATGCGCCCCCAGATCCCCCCGGCCCGGCCCGCCGCCTCGGGGCCGTGCTGCTGACCGCCCAGCCCCGCGCCCCGACGGCGGGAAGTTGCGGGCGCTGCGGTTGCCAGTTCCGGCCGGCCAGGGACGAGTCCCCAACGGGAAAGCAGCGCGGCGCCCCCTGCCCCCCAGCGCCCTGCCGCAGCTGGGCGCCTGCTCACCCCCACCCCCATCGTCCCTCCCTTTTCTCCTCAAGTCCTGAAGTTGAGTTTGAGAGGCGACACGGCGGCGGCGGCCGCGCTGCTCCCGCTCCTCTGCCTCCCCATGGATATGCACTGCAAAGCAGACCCCTTCTCCGCGATGCACCGTGAGTACCGGCGCCCGGCTTCTGTTCCAGTTCGGGGCTCCCCGTCCCAGCCCGGTTCCTTCCTGGCGCGGCCCTGACCCCCGGTTCTCAGGTCCCGTCTTGGAGGCCAGGCTGGCTTCTCCCAGTCTCCCCTTTCGTTCTTCCTCGCTCATTTTCCACTGTTTCTAAAGCCTTCCGTTTCTCTCCCTCCGCCTTCTGTCACCCAGACTTCTCCTTCTACCTGCCTTCCTGCCTTTTCCTGGTGCCCATCACCTGCCTTCCTTCCACCTGCCTCTTCTTAAGTCGTGGATCCACAGCCCACCCCCTCCAGAAACCCCACTCCCTAGTCACCCTCTTGCCCTGGGCTGGGTGACAAATGGGCTGGCAGTTTTCAGGGTTTGTGTTGTGTTGTGATTTCTCTATCTTCTCTCTCTTCCTCCCTCGCTGTTTGCCTCCCCTCCTCCCGCCCCTCATCTCTCTGTACCTTTCTCCAACTTAGAGTGTGGTTGTCCAGGATGGGACTGGGAGCACCAGCAGCCTCAGTGTCAGGACAATCGGGCAGAAGAGTATGGGGGTGGGGTGCCCCCTTCTGACCCTCAGCTCCCAGCATCTCTGTGCCCTGCCAGCCTAGCCAAGGCTTCTTGTGGGCTGGCGTGAAATACTTCTTTCCTCCTTTTTTCTTTCCACCCTCCCTTCCCTCTCTTTCTCCTTCTCTTCTCCTTGAGTTGGGAGTCTGAGATTGGCAGGATGTGGTGGTCATCTTTCTTCACCTCTCCCAGAGAGATACTCTAAAAACAAAGAGATGTTCCAAGGAGAAATCAAAATCAGCAAAAGATGGAATAGAGGAACCTTCCAGGAGGCACCTGGATAGAGCAAGCCTCTGCTTCTAGTTCTGGAGGCTCCTTGCCCACCTTCCCACTCCCTGGTGAGGACAATTTAGCCAGTGACCTGGCCAGGGGGTAAGCAAAGAGGGAGAAAATACAGGGGAAAGAACAAAAGGAAGGCAAATGCCAAAGCTGGGGAGAAAGGAAAGAGAAATCAAAACACAGGGAAGAAAATAAGAGAGAAAACAGAAAGGATGTGACAAAAAAAAAAAGCGTGGGGGGGAAGAAATGAAAAAATAAGAAAGGGGAATTATTTTAATTAAATTTAGATTTAATTTTTGCCATATGTCTTTAGCTTGGAAAACAATTCAGAGATTTTTGTCAGGCTTCATTTTTTTAAAAGGTAAATAGATTCTAAATAAAACATCTCTTCCTTTGTAGATTAATAATTAAGGATGATTTGTAACTTTTCAGAGGGAAACTTTTTAGAACTAGCTTGGATCTGTGCTTCAGTCAAGAGAGCCGAGGAGGGAGAGCGGTTTTTTCTCTAAGCATATATATATATATGAAGCGTTACAAGGGGAGCTTTAAAAGATACTCCTGGGATAAAATGTATTTTCCTAAATAATACCCAAGCACAGGAAATCTGAGCCAGGGGCCTCGGGCTGCCGCGAGTCTCCGCGAGCCAAGCCAGAAATCCCGGCTCCCTTTCTGAGCGAGTGAAACCGGGTCTGCACGCCGTCTTCGCCCAGCCCGCCTGCCTCTCAGCCGGCCGCCTCTGCTTGCTCTCTTCTCTGGCTGATCCCGCGGGGAACCCGCCGAATCCTGGCTGCCCACTGGGTGCCACTTTGAAACCTAAAGTGGAGCAAGGCGAGCTGAAGGTGGTCGGAGGAAGGGAGAGACCGTGGCGCGGGCGGAGGGCGGCGGGCGGCGGGCGGCGGGCCGGCTGGCAAGCCTCTGCAGCCGGAGTGGGCGCCGGCGGCAGTGGCGCATCCAGGCCCGACTCAGCTCCGGCTCCGGCCCCCAGCCCTGGACTCCCGCCGTGTTCCCTTCCATTCCCACCCCTTAGATTGGGGATGAGGGACCGGGCCCAGAGCCCGGGGAGGCTGAATTATTCATCTTTAATCTGCCCGCAGCTGCCGCCTTTTCATACCGGTAACGCGAGTTCTCCCGGGGCCTAAATTATTGATGGTCGGGGTTTGGAGGGCGGGGAGGGGTGAAGAGTGGGGTTAGAGGTAGGGAGACCAGCAGAGATGGGGAGTAAAATAAGAGGTTCCGGCCTTCCCCAGCCTCCAGGTTCCGAGGCCTCTCCCCAGGGGTTTTGCCTGCCTGTGCTATGGGTCGCCCCTAGAAGGGGAAGGGAAAGAATTGAGCGGGACGCAGATGTCCCCGCTTTCTCCGAAAGTCGCCCGAGGCTAGCAGGGCAGGGGCTGCAGGTCGATGGCCGGGTCCGGCCCAACTCGGCCGCTAGAAGTCTCCGTGCTTGGATTGATCAGTAACTGCGGCTGCGGGTTGATCGCTCTGGGTGCAGGATTTCTAGACTGCTTTAGGCCAGGGAGAATGGGGAGTCAGCAAGCGCCCTCAGGCCTGGCATCCGGTAATCACCTGGAACCATCCGGGCTCCGAGGTTGGAAGCCCGAGCTGGAGTCCGGAGTCCGGTTTGAAGCCCAGCGCCTTCCTCTTGGCCAAGCGAGCAAACGCCTTGCTGTGGGCGACTGCCAAGGTCTGAGAGGTCAGAAGGACGCGAGCTGGCCCGGGCTGGCTGCACAGGGTTCCCCGTGAGCCCTCAGCCCGCCAGAGCGGCCTGTACCAGGCAACCTGGGCGAGGCGCTGGGTCCCCGAGCCTGGCGCAACGCAGCAGGCGAGCCCTAGCCGCCCGCGTCCTCCAGCTGATACCCGCGCGGCGCCGCGGCGCTCACCGCTGCCTCCCTGTCTCGGAGCGCAGCCGACTCCCGGCCCCTGCCTCTTCGGCCCTCCCGCCTCCACCTGGCTTTCTTTGAACTATAGACACTAGGGAGGTGAGAGGGAAATATGGACCCCCAAATACCTGAAGAGAGAAAACATAAAGGAAACGAAAACTCTCGATTAAAAAACAGAACAAAACAAAAACACAGAGAAAGAGGTAGGAAAACCCCAATCCGATTAAAAATAAATACAAGGAAAAAAAGGTAGAGAGCAGGAGGGGGATGTCAGGGACTTGCGTATGTCAGAGACTTAGTGATGTCCCTCTCTGTGTTCGGAGCTCTTATGTAGTCACCCAGACCTAGACCCCCTAAAGCACCCGCACACACCGACAACTCCATCTTGCCTGCGGCTCAGGCGGGATCCCGCTCCGCGCAGGTTACGTCCTCTGCCCGGGCGTTCCTTTCTTCCACATTCTTTCCTGCTGGCATTAATTCCCCCTTTGCTGTTTTCCCCCCTTCTCCCCTCTTTTCGCTTGCTCTGAGTCTCCGTTCCTTCCTCCACTTTCTCCCTTGTGTCCCACTGGTCTGAGCCGCGTTAATTCCCAGCCCTCTGCCTAGCGTCTGCGCTCCCGCGTCTCTACCGGCCCGCGGGTTCCAATCCCCAATCCTCTGCATTGTGGTCTGCGGGCCACCATTCTCCCGCGACTCCGAGAACATGCCCCTCTGCCCTGCCTGCTCCCTTCACGCGTCCTGGGCCGCGGACCCTGACTAATGGCTGGTCCCTGCTGTGTGTGGGGTGTTGTTTTTTTTTCTTGTCTCTCCCCAGCAGGGCACGGGGGTGTGAACCAGCTCGGGGGGGTGTTTGTGAACGGCCGACCCCTGCCCGACGTGGTGAGGCAGCGCATCGTGGAGCTAGCCCACCAGGGTGTGCGGCCCTGCGACATATCCCGGCAGCTGCGGGTCAGCCACGGCTGTGTCAGCAAAATCCTGGGCAGGTGAGGGCCTCGGAGCTGCTGCCCCAGGGGGACGCCCTGCCTCCTTCCCCTGCCGGCCCTGGGTCTCTAGCCTAAGGACCTGGCTAAAAGTTGAGGATGCCAGCGGGAGAGGGAAATAACTGACTCGGTGTATCTGGAGAGCTGCTCCTTTTGGAGAGAGCATTCAGGTGATGGCTCCAGCCCCAGGAGCGAGGTTGGAGCAGGGTCACTCAGCGCCTGCCCAGCTCTGGGAGGCAACCTGATTCCTGTCTTCAGAAAAGGAGGGGGCAGTTCTTTTAGCAGAGTTTATATGGACTGGGGAATTGGAGGAGCAGGGAGAGGAGCTAAAGCCGGTGCCCAAGAGGAGAAAAATTAGCACTGAGAATGTGGAAGGATGGTCTTGGTTCCCACAGGGGCTCTGCACCCAGTGGGAAAGGGCTGGAGGTGGTGCCTCAGCCCTGCTCTGCCCCAGGGTCTGGAAGTGCGGTTCCTCCTGCTCTTCCCAAATGAAAGGCTGGGCTTTTACTCCCAGGGGCACCTATTTCGGCTGGTGTACACCCAGCCACTGGCATGACTGCCTCCTGGAAGGAGTGCACTCCTTGTACTCTCCCTCATCCTCCTCTGTTCCTCGCCCTAGCCAAGCTCGCTTTGGAAGCTGGCTTAGCCAAGCTGGGCCTTTTCCCTCTGCTCAGCTGCCTCAGGCAGGAGAGCAGTCCAGCTGCTCTGGAAACTACAGCCCCCACTCCCCACCCCTGCCCTGCCACTGCTGCTTCTCGCTGATCCCGCCGGCCTTCCCGGCGCAGGTACTACGAGACTGGCAGCATCAAGCCCGGAGTGATAGGTGGCTCCAAGCCCAAAGTGGCGACGCCCAAAGTGGTGGACAAGATTGCTGAATACAAGCGACAGAACCCAACTATGTTCGCCTGGGAAATCCGTGACCGGCTCCTGGCTGAGGGAATCTGCGACAATGACACAGTGCCCAGTGTCTCTTCCATCAACAGGTGAGCAAGCTTCCCTGGGCTGCAGGGCAGGACTCCAGCTCCCAGCTCCTGCCCACCAGGGCACCCCAGCACATGGCCTTGGGGTCTTGGTTCTTTCTCCAGGCCTCTGCCCTTCCTCCCCACGCTCAGCCTCTAAGTCTTTCGGGCATGGAGAGGGGACCTGGGAGGCAGAGAGACAGACAAACAGGGCTGTCTCCAGCTTAGGGCTGGGTATTCCCTGCCAGGCTTCTCCCGCCGGTGTCCTGGAAATGAATCCAAGTGTTTGTGGTAATTAAGACTCCAAGATTACGCGCCTCGGTATCTAGAGACAATCACAGCCCACAGCCGAAGCCTTTAAAATGACCAGTGTCTATTCATCGCCTCCAAACAGACTTCCCTTTCTAAAGGCGTGCTCCCTTCCCCAGGGGCAGCAGCCTGTCCTGGCTCCCCCACCCTCCCTGCCAACTCCCACAAAGCTTGCCTCCCCGGAGCCCAGGCTTTGCTAGCCAGTTTCACACAAATTTCCGGCCTACAAGCAGAAGTATCCAGGCCTGTGGAGCAAATGCCAACCACTAGCCAGCAATTGGCAGGGACTAGAGAAGCTAGACAAGGAGTGGAACGCCAGTCAGGGAGGGGAAACTCAGGATCCTGAAGCTGAACCTTAGGAGAGGCCTCTGACTACCTAGAGTGCCTATGTCCAGGCCTAAGAGTACATTGATGACAGGCTCAGGCACATGGAGACGATGCAGGCTGGAGTCAACTTGACATATAATAGCAGAAGGTAGTTAGTCTCCCTGTCCCAAAGCCTCTCCAGCGTGTCCCCTGAAAGTACACTTGTGCACACTCCACCCATGTATGTACACCCAGCCAGCGTGCAAATGTGTCCATCTGGGGTGGGTACAGCATATGTAAGCAGGAGTTGGATGCAGCAACCCAGGGTGGCTTCAGCATCCCAGAACTGTACAACCGGACATTAACAGAGACCCTGTACAAGTTCCAGATAACCTTGGCCAGCCTTTCAACCCCTGCCCCCTATTTTAAGGCAAATCCCCAAATGAGATGAGGGTTAAGGGTTTCATACCCTTGTTGTTCTTTGCACTCTTCATAGGCTCATTATCAGGACAACTAATAACTCAGATGGTGCCTTTTTCTGAAACTGGCATCACGTGTCAAGGTTTTTAAAAAAATATTTTGCAAATGATATGGAATTATCCCAAATCATCCTGAAAACAGCAGGTAGAATTAGCTGGTAGAATGTACCTTGGCTAAAGAAGATTCCCTCTGCCACACTTGTGCTGTAACGCACTGCAAGGCGACCCCAGAAATTATCCCAGTGTGTGCCATCTGTATTAAAATGGTTATTCAGTTATGAACAGGGTAACATAATACTGATCAGCTAATTATACACCCTCCGAAAACCCTCCAGCTCCCTGGGCCTGGCTCAGCTAGGTATTGAAAGCATAGCAGTTTGACTTTCAGACACCTTCCGAAGGAGCAGGAGAAAGACGCTGGGTGGTTTGGGAGAGGAATGAGTCTTTTGCATTTAAAAGCTAGAGGAGGAGCCTGGGGATGCTCTGGGTCGGAGGCAGGAGCGGTGGCTAGGGAAGGAAAGAGGACAGAGCGTTGTTTTCTGATCCACCTGGAGACTTAGCCTCTCCGCTGGCTGCTGGTCCTTGGTGTGAGTTGTAACTGAGGTCTTGGGAGGAGAGCAGCCCTGCTTCGGGAGCAGTGGTGCTGGGACTGGGTGCTGGTGTTCTGGAAAACACTAGAGAGAAATGCTGCTGTCAGCAATAGGGTTTGCTTTGGAGGAGCCCAGGACATGCACGGTTAAGGCGGTTTGCCCCTCTTGATGGGTGGGGGATCAGAGCCACCGATGCAGGTGTGGTGGCAGCACCCCTTGTCCAGCACCTTTCCTACCACCCCTTGCTCCCCTCACCCCAAAATATACTCTGTGTCATAGGCTGAGATGTTTTTGGAATCTGACTTCGGTAAAAGTTTGGGGGTGCTTTCATCCTGGAAAGCCATGGAGAATAGGGGACAGGTGACCCCAAGATCAAATTCCAGAGGCCATAGGGTGCATCTGCCAGAGTTATGGAAGAGTAGAGAGGTGAGTCCAGGTTGCAATGAGAGGGCAAGAAAGGACGGCCTCAGCTTAACAGCTCTGACAGCTGCAGAATCTGCTCAGGGCGGAGCCCCGTCACCTGAGGGGCACAGAGGCTCCCTTTGGGTGTGAGGAAATAACCACCTGTGGGCAGGTGTTGCTGTGGATGAAGAAGGAGTGGGAGGAAAGGAGCGGGAAAGCCACTGGCGGAATGGGCAGACAGTCCTGGGTCCGCAGTTGGGCGTCCAGGCTTGCTCTATCCCCAAGGAGCAGTGAGGGTATTCACCATTTTGCTTTGGGACAGAATCCCATCGTGGTTAATATTTTAGAAAGAATTCTGGGAGCTTCCCCAGAGTGCTGCTGAGTCGAGGCTGGAGAGATACCCCACACCCTTAGCTTCAGCCTTGCTGGTGCTTTGCTCCGAAGGGGGAAGGGTTGTCTGGAATGTGTTGTTTCACCCTAAAGCCTAATGAAGGCAGGTGTTTCTGCTGGTGCTGGTGATGTCAGGAACTTTGTGAATTCCCCCTCTCTGTGGGAAGAGCCTGGAGATTTCCTCCTGTGCAGAAAGCGTGGCGCATTGGGGCAACAGGCAGTTCTCGAGTTGAGAGATTGACTGTTGGTGAGATGCCCACGTGCGTTGGGTACTTTATAACCGTTATGAGTAAGGGTGTGCATGTGCCGGTGGTTGGCAAGAAAGGAAGTCCACACATGCTCACCCACCTGAGCCAAATCGTAAGGTTTTTCATATTCTTCTCCTCAAAACAGATGCTGTCGCCGCACTTGAAATATGCTGTTATGGTTATAAACTAAATTGCTTTTCATGCTTTCAAAATGGTTTTGGCTTTCTCTGATCCTGTCGTGATAAAGGTTTAGACAGCCAGCCCACATTCTCCGTTGGCAGCTCCTCATAGAATTACTTCTCTGAGCTGGTGGGGTAGGTCAGGGAGGCCTCCCACCCCCAACCCCAGAGACCACTGTCAAAAATCCAGAGGGTTGACTGGATTGCTTAGCATGTGGATCATTCCTTAGTATCTGAGTCATCATCTATATTGGGTGGCTGATCACTGAGCGTGGAGTTGCCAGTTCTTTAACCTGTACACTGCTGTTGTAGAGGCGGGTACGTATAAACAGGTGACTTGAGATTGAGACCTGGTGCGGGAAATGGCCTGCAGAGGGGAAAAGATGGAGGGAGATCCATGCTACTAAAGGGGAAAAAGTCGCCTAGTTACATCGCAATCCACTAGGTAGGAAGGATTTTCCTGATTATACTGTTGCTCTGGGCAGAGACAATACAGCTCCTTTGAAAGAACAGCGCAGACTGCAAGGAGAGTCTAGGGTTACTGCAAATCCCCTGAGGGCAATCTCTGGGAATGAGCTGACAAGAAGGCCATCACTCTCCTAACTTCTTTCAGCCTGCCCTACCCATTTTGGTACCAGGGTACTCCCTGCCCCTCGATCTTTGGAGCGGACTCTTCCAGGGTCCCTCTCTCACTGCACACCTGCTACCCCACACTCTCTTCACCCTGTTCAGCTCTAAGTGAGCATATTCATTCTTTTAGCAGGGGCAACACTGCCTTCAAGAAGGCCACAGCCCCAATGTGTTAGAGAATTCCATCGTGTGTCATTCACAGGTCTTCATCAGAGCTCTGGCAGCGGGGTGACAGTGGTCTACCAGCTGTTCATTCAAAGGCCTTTCCGTAGAAGCTGGGAGTCACTTATCCTAGCCAAGGGAACACCGAGGACATGTTCAGGGCTAGGGTTTTATCTCCCCCTCTGAAACTCAGGTTCTAGAACATTGCACATTTGACTCTTGGACCTAGCTTGACACGAAGCTGAGCTCAAACCACAGCTATTCCTTTGACATCTTCATAGCTCTGCAGCTATTTGGTGGTTGGGGCTCTTGGTCTCAAGGGAAAGAGCCAAGGCAACTTGATGGGCTAAGAAGGAGACTTCTCCCAACAGAGGAATGAGGAAAATAAGGACAGAGAACTTGCCTTTCATGGCCCACTAGATTGGGTCATAAATAGCAAACACACATGTCGGTTTCTGTCTGAGAAGCCTTGCTCACCTGTCCCTCCCCGGAGAGGGTCTCCTGTTGCTGAGTAACATGTGAAACAGCCATGACGGTTGGTCCTCTTATTCCTTCACATGAGCTGGTGTTCTTCTGAAAAACCATGTTTGTTCTCTTAGTTATTTTAGACTTTTTGGCCAGCGGTTGTATCCGTCTGTCTCCCTGTTGGCTAGCTCAGAGCGGGCCTTCAGACCACAAAATGGCCTGCAGGTGAGAGCGATGGCTGGTTGCCCTGAGTTTTTACCTCAGCTGGCAACTCTTGGGAAGAGGCAGAAAGGAAGGGTTGTCCCTTATGAAAGCTCCAGGTGGGTTTTGGATGGTGACACAAAGTGGAAAAGAAAGGGAGACCCCTAAATAAATAAATAAACAAATGGTGTCCCAACTATTCTGAGAACGCAATAAAACAATCACATCAAAATGAAGAGGCATAAATCTTGTGTCTGCACAGGTAACCCACTCAATTGCTTTTATTATCGCTTGGGCTGCCTCCATTTATTACCGTCCACAGCCTGGGCCGTGGAGGTTGCACGGAGGGTGGTCTCCAGTGCAATCCTACACTCTGAGAGGCAACAATCAGCCCATACAGGCAGGGATTTCGATGGAAGCTGGGGAAGGGCCCATCTGTCTGCATGAAAACCAATCAATAACTCTGTAACCAGAGCCCTGTCACAGGGAAATGGACAACACAACAGTTCAATACAGGGGCCACAGGGGGAATTAGCCAAGTGGAGATGGGGCCAGGCAAGAGTAGCCCCTGGAAAACGGAAACAGGGTGACTGAAGAAGGGAGTACTGGGGAGGAAGTGGGGTGCCCCAGGAGAGAGCATTGGCTTTGTGAGCATATTGACACAAGGGGAGAATTATTGTGCAAAGTAGATGCAGGAGATGAAAGGCACCATAGGAAATTGGGGTGAGAGGGAACAGTTGGGAAATGGGCTTGTTGGGTACACATGGGATCATGTGGTTGCCTGTGTGATGGTATGCGCTCGTGGACTAGATATAGCTTCCAGAGAAAGAGTAGCGATGGCAGTAACTGGTGCAGAAGATAAAACAACCCCGTCCACTCACCAGGACCAAGAGCTTGCTCTCTGAAGAGCCAGTTTCTTATGAGCTCACACAGGACAGGTGTCCTGCTTCCCAGTCTTCTCAGCAGGACTTATAGAGGAACATCTTAAGCCAGGGCCTGCTCCCAGCTTTCTAAATTTTAAGTTGTGTGTGTGAGTGTGCACCAACCTATATTTTCTCTTTGGCGAAAGGGTTCTGAAGCCGAGAGGAGGAAAGGGAAGAAGTCCCATAGGATGTGACCCACAGTCACAGACAAAGGATGAACCCCTTGTCCTTGGGCCCATCATGTCAATCAATGAGGCAGTCATTGGTCATTGGGCAATTATGGGGCTGGGCCAAAGATTCTTTATGTCAGAATTTGAGCAAACTGAGGCCAATTTTCTTTCTTTCTTTCTTTCTTTCTTTCTTTCTTTCTTTCTTTCTTTCTTTCTTTCTTTCTTCCTTCCTTCCTTCCTTCCTTCCTTCCTTCCTTCCTTCCTTCCTTCCTTTCCTTTCCTTTCCTTTTTTTCTCCTCCTCCTTCTTCTCCTTTTTCTTCTTCTTTTTTTTTGGCATTGGAACACTTCATAGTCCAGTTAACCTCCAATAAGAGGGTCTTTGCTACAGTGACGCGACCCTTGTGATGGAGAGTTTTGTAATCAGCTGTCCATCTTCACTTCGACATTTGAGTCTTGGCCCAGTTGGCATGACTAGTGAGGGACCAACTGCATAAGCAGCCAAAAAAATGTTCTTCCTGGTGGATCCCCTTCCTATAGAGTTGCACTGCAGTGACCCATCAAGCATTGCAGATGCCCCAGCAGCAGGCATGGCAGCAGCACTGGGACACAATCATGGGCAGAGCTTTCCCAAGAGCTGGGCCCTGGTTCTATCCTCCAAAACCCTTCCCCAGTAATCCAGGTGCCAGGGAAATAAGGAAGAAACTATGTGCAAGAAATGCATAGCTAGAACTAGAGAAGCCTTGGCTACCAGGAGGGGCACGATGGCAGAGGCAGATGCCTGGGGCCTCCCGGGGAGGGCTGGCCAGAGGGGAGCTGTTGGGTGTGTGGGAAAGAAGAGGAGAATGGCCTGGCACTGGAGGAGAAGGAGCAAGGCCCCAAGTAGACCTGGGAACTCCCAAGGAGGGAAGGAAGGAGACGGGAGAGGCCCTAAAGCCAGGTTCCTCTTGTAGTTCATCCTCAAAACCCATAAAAATAATCAGACTCTTTCTTTTGTTTTTTAAGAGCTAATATGATAAGAAGATATTTTGTGTTTTCCATGTGTATGTGACAGGGAGAGAAACAGAGAGCCTGAGAAATGGAGAGTCCTTGGCACCCTAGAGAGATCAGGCTTATCTTAGGGATGTGAGGGGAGACAAGCAAGGCCCAAAAATCCAGATTGACAAGAAACGTGTAAGTGAGGGGCAGTGACAGAGTTCCCGTGTGGCTGTGTGGGTCCGAAGCACAGATGCCTCTGGGGTCCACGGCAGGGAGGGCCAGTGGGAGCAGCCACAGGAGATGAGGCCGAAGTGGTGAGGGCTGGACCAACGGAAGCCAGAGTGCACAGGCCCAGCCTACAGGCAGTAAGACTTGGTTTTTAAAAACTCTGTGCTGGCCAAACAAAATGCATCTTCAGGCCTGATTCGGTTCATGGACCAGCAGTCTCCAGGCTGCATAACTGGACATAACTTATCTCCCTGCTTCAGCCCCTGCTTCAGACCAGAACAGTAACCTCAGTGCAGGTGCAGGGGGATTTCCTGAGCTCCTTAGTCCAGCTCCTAAGTCTTTGAGGGAGCGGGTGACTCTCTCTAGCTGGGGGAGGAGAGGACAAGATGTGGATGGAAAGCGAAAGACAAAAGTGAGACTGAGGACTGGAAGAGCGAGGAAGGAGGTGATGAAGCTGAGAGGGAAAAGGGAGGGGCCTGGGACCTGGCTCAGCCTGGGCAGGTGTGTTTGGAAACGGACTGTGTGGGGAGAGGGCAGAGCGGGGAGCGATAAGAGCTTAAAAAGCAAGGGGTTGGATCTCCACATCTGAGCCAAGGGCCTTTGGTAGCCCTGCAAAGTTTTGGAGGTAGTTGGAGGGTGCCAGAGCCTTGGGCAGCTGGTAGACCAGGTTGAGGGGAACTGAGGAGGCTCAGAGATGGTAAAGGGGAGGCCAGCTGGGGAGGAGAAAGGTGGAAGAGCAAAGGAAGTGGCATGGGAGGGTAAAGTCACAAGACCTGGACCTCAGGGCCAGGCAGCACCCTGCCAGGCAGGCTGGCAGGGACCATGCGATCACAGTGCTTTTGCTCCAGCCTGGTCCCTGGCAGGAGAGCAGGTGGGAAAGAGGCCAAGGGGAAGCAAGGTCCTCACCTCTTGGGTGTTCCAGATTAGAGCCCCTTCCATTCAGGAGCCTCTGGCCACTTTGCTCTGGACTTCCTTCTCTGCCTGCCTTCGGCTCTGCCCAAGCATCTCTGCAGTGAGCCCTCCAGGAACAGAGGAAGCCAGAGGACATGACCAGCAGCTCCTGGCAGCTCCTGGAAGCTCCTGGGAGCTTCTGGCAGGAGGAGAAAGGCTGTGACACAGGGTCACAGGCTGGAAAGGAAACTGTACCCACGTTGTAGGTACCGTAAGGTCAAGAAATCAGAGAGGAAGGACTTGGGAGGAGAGCGGGAAGGGAGATCAACAGTGGCCCTAGAGAGCTTGAACTGGGGCCAGCTTTCCCTGGCCCTGATGTTCCCTCTTGGCTCCAGGGTCTTTGCTGGGCTGGTGAAGGAAACTGAAGGAAATCAGGATCCTCATGGGCAGTGTCCAGCTTGCCTGGTCACAGAGATGGACAGGGAGGAGGAGGTCCTCATTCTGCCCTTATCCTGTGACCTTTCATCCCAATTCTAGAGAACAAGATGGTGCCTGCCTTGTGTATTGTACCAAGAGAAGTTGGTGACTATGTACTGGGGGTTTCTGTGTGGCTCTGTTCTGGAAAGAGCATGTGAGCTTGTGGTACCTAGCTGAGCATGGCATTCATGCCCTGGGAAGCCTTCTAAATGGCCCTGGCATTCCAGGGAGCTCTGGAAGGAGTCAGTCCTGTCAAACAGAGACCTAGTGGTTCACTGTTCAGAGGGTTTCCAGTTGAAGGGATTGTTTGGTCCCAGAAGAGAAGTCTCTGCCATCACTTGGACAGCCTGCCTGTTTGGAGTGTTAGCAAATTTAATTGGGAGATTGTGGGGTTGAATAGATGGTAGTTGTCCTGCTGGGTTGATGAGTAGGGGTCTGTCAGGTATATAAAGGGTCTGGACACATTTAGTCTGTGAGTATGTGCACATGCATTTGCTGTGCTGGAGGTGAGGGTGCAGAGTTGTATCTGATGCCAGGGCAGTGGGTGTGTGTAACACGCTACTAGGAAAACATGTAGCCACCGCTTGCTTGTGGCTGCTGAGGTCCTCAAAGGGAGTGTGTCGGTAGGATAAAGACCAAGCTATTCAACTCCTTTAATCAAATGCAGAGAGGACACTCATCCCACATGTTTTCCTTCCTCTGTGTCCCCCACATCATCACTCGGGTTAGCTGGTTTGGGTTAGGAGGCCAATCTCAGTAGACTCTAATCGAAGATTGAAGATAATTTGATAAGATAAGGAAGGCCATCGTTCCTCTGGGGACCAATAGAGGTTTCATGTTCCCCCACTACGCTCTGCCTCCCTAAGGAGCTGACCCCAGGGCAGGCGACCTTTCCACTGCCTGTAGCGTCTGGCCTCTGGGAGAGCCAGAGAAAAGGAGGCATTCCCCAGGGTCGAGACATGGGTTCCTTCCCCAGTTGCCAGGGGCCTGGAAGGGACGGTCTAACAGAGCTCTGCATGAGACAGGGGAAAATGGTAGAAGTGAGATGGCCAAAGACAGGAGAAGAGAAGTGAGAGCCAGATGAGATTGACATGGACCAGCCCTAGCAGGAACTTGATTTTTGGCCACAGGAATGCACTGGGTGTCTGTATTAGAAATAAGGTTTTTTATTATTACTGTTATTATTATTAGGGAAGAGACTCTGAAGGCTTTAAGCCAGTCTGCTGGGCAGAGCACTCAGTTGTTTGCAGAAAGTACCACCTTGGTTCAGGTCCAGCCCCTCCTAGAAATAGCATTCACCTCACTCTTACACCCCCTGCCCGCCTACCCCTGCACATGCACGCATGTGCCTCTTCCCCTGTTTTCACTTCCCCTGAACTTGGCTCTGAGGACCAGGTAATTCCTGGCCCCAGGGGACAGCCTGGAGGGTAATTTAGGCTCCTCAGGAGATGACCTCCGAGAGTGGGTGCAAAAAAAAGTTGAAAAAATTTCATTTCATGGCCAGTGGCTGCTTAGAAAAGGCGATTCCAGCATACGAATGTGATAAATGTTAACTGAGCATTAGTCGCATTAAAGAGGGCCCTATAAACTTTTCATTTCTAATTAAATTCATCCAGTGATGCTGCCCAAGCGAGTACTCTGGGCCTTTGTTTATGTGGAAAATTAAAATGCAAATACAATGGGATTTATATCCAGGAGTGGAGTGATGGGCTGGCCCCTCTGGCTACTGGTTTCCATGCTTGTCAGGCCAGGTGCCTGCTTCTTTGGAGGTGCTGACCTCCTTGGGACACATTCCGGTGTGATGGGAGAGGCCAGAGTTCAAGGTCAAATTGAGTTAGAAATGAGGAAAAGATGTGGAAAGAATTGAAGAGAAAGAAAAAAAGACAATAGATGACCCAGAAATATAGGAAGACATTGTCCTGGTATCCTAACCTCCAACTCACACTTCTAGGAGAAGAGGACCCCCCCCCAAAAAAACCGTGCTTGTGAATAATGTCATCACAGTTTCCTCAGCAGCTCTGGGGTGAAGGGTGTGTGTGAGGGGAAGAGATATTGGAGGAAGCAGCTGGGCCATACATATGTGGGTGTGGTCACCCCCCAAATGTGGTCATCAGCAGGGAGGGTCCAGGACCTGGATTTATCTCCAGCAGTCTGAGGGTCAGCTTCTGTCCGTATTATGGTTTCGCTGGGCTCTTCCTGCCAGTGCCAAGTGGCATTGACCTAGGGCAACGAAGCATAGTGGCACAAACTGAGGAAGCTGTGCATGCACGCCCACATGCACACAGCCTTCTCTCACGCAGGGAGAGCCAGTCTCTCATAAGAATAAACAAATGTCCCTTGCAAGGAGTCCTTTAGTGCCATGATCCCTTTGATAAAAGTGATAACCCTAAATACTACTGAATGGAATGATCTAAATTTCCTGTTTATTAAAGCATAAATTAAGTCGAGTGGAGAGAAAACCTGGTAAGAAAAATCATTTGGTTATATCAATAGAGACACTGAAAGATCGCTGTGCTGCTCTACAGACAAGGAAGCTGTAAATAGCATTAAAAAGTAGAGAGGGAAAATGGAAGAAGGAGAGATGATAAAAGGCAGGGCACTAAATCACAAATAGAGGTGCATGTACAAAGTCACAAACCAGATTTACACCCAGCTTTGCAAAATCTTCAGCTTGGACTGTTGATACGTAGAGCTACTAAGCACACAGAGAGTAGTCGGGCTGTGTCAGTATGAAGAGGGTAGATTGGCTGCAACATCAGCTCTCTGTACCAGATGCTGAGACTGATCCATCAGCTCTATCATGCAGAGATCTTATTGGGTCTAGTTCTGTAGACAGTCAAGGATATAGTCTTATAAGGTTTTTAAAGCTCTTTAAGCACACGAGTCTCTTGTGAGCTGGATCCATGTTCTAATGGATCTCCAAGGCAGCAACCCATTCCCAGAATGGAGTCTGCCTGACTAGTTTTGTCCAATAGCTGCTACCCCAGTTCTCTTTAGTCTGTTTTATTCTGGGTTATTTTTTTCTCTTTAGTGTTCACTTCTGTCTCCCAGAAATCCATGAGCACCTGCTGATGAATAGGTTAATGACTGTGGCAACTCCTAAACATCTGGGTGAAAACCAAAGCCTTTAGTCAGTCATTTAATAAAAGTTGTCGATATGATGTACCTGGTGATTTTGGAGATGTCTAAGTAATTAATTAAATTTCTTAGTTTTTATCCAGGCACAGAATTAACACCCATTTTCATTTCATTGGCGTTTCATTTATTGGGAAACACCTGTTTGCAAAGGAAAATGGGAAAGAAAATGTTGTGGTTAGAAAGCATCTTTGATGTATTTGAGTCTTGTTTCTGATTTGAAGGGAGACTGGGCTTGGCCTGAAAGTCAAGTGGAGAGCTGGAGCTTAAAGCATTTAGTGTTTTTCCCTGGCTGGTGTAGCTCAGTGGATTGAGCTCAAGCCTGCGAACCAAAATGTCGCTGGTTCAATTCCAAGTCAGGGCACATGCCTCCATTGCAGGCCAGGTCCCCAGAAGGGGTAGCATGAGAAGCAACCACACATTGAGGTTTCTTTCCCTCTCTTTCTCCTTCCCTTCCCCTCTCTCTAAAAATAAATAAATAAAATTTATTTTTTTAAAAAAAGCATTTAGTATTTGAGCAAGCACAGCTGATGGACACTTTCACCTGAAAGTTGGTTGGGAGGGCAAATCACTTTGTCCAAATTAGTTTAAGCTGACCGTTAGGGCTGGCTTCCACAAGGGAATTCGTTTCTCCAGATTGAAGGAGAGTATCAGAGGTCTTAGTAGGTATGGTGTTTCATTCATTTATTCCTTCATTCATCCATTCATAAAACCTTTGCTAAGCACCTGCTAGGTGTGAGGCAATTCAAATAAACGAATGTGGCATAGAAAATATAAGAAAGCAGGTTGTGGGGAGAGCGAGCTTGAAACTAGCTTCCCTACTCACTGGCTGTGTAGTTAGAGGTAAATCTCATGTACTTTCTGGACCTTAGTTTTCTCCCTCACCTGACGTGGGGATAATGGTACAGCTTTTTCATAGGTTCTCATGAAAGTTATATGAGTAGTCCACATAAACCTCCTTAGAATTGCACCCGGCAGATATCAAGTGCTCAATAAATGTTAGTTATTGTTGTGGCAATAGTATTCATCAAGTGCATATTTCTTGTTATGTGTCTATGTCAATGTGTATGAGTTCTGGCTTTAGTGTGCATAAACATGGAAATCTTTTAAATAAAAATGCTTGAGGAGCTAAAAGGATATTCTGTGAACAGAATTGTGTATCATGAATGCCAGTGAGAACTGTGGTCCACTATGAGCTCAGCTGAATTTAGGAAGGGGACCTGCTCTGTGTACCTCTGGGGGGTGGGGGGAAGAAACAACTCTATAACTCAGCCATCTGACCATTGAACAGAATGAGTTATATAATTTTCCCCTTTGTCCATTCTGAGAGGCCTGCCTCTGTGGATGTGTGTGTGTGTGTGTGTGTGTGTGTGTGTACTTGAACTTCGTATGACTGCACATTTCTTCTCTGTGAGCCTACCATTGCTTGAGAAGTTGAAGGTTGGCATTTTCTGGGCTTCATGGCATTTTCATGTGTTGTGGTGCTTTGCATTTTGTAGAGTTGTTTTTTTTTTAAGATAAAATGAAACAGTAATGGAAAAAAGTTCCTTATTTGATAGGTTTGAAGGGTTCCCCTGATTCTTAAATGTCATAGAGGGAAGGGGAAGGGAGGGAAACAGGAAGAGGAGAGGAAGAGAGGAGAGAAACTAGAGATAAGATAAAGGATGCAGAAAGAGGAGAGGAAGAAGTGAGCAGATATTTGACAAATTTAAGTCTGTCTACCAAATTGTCCTGCATATCTATACATTCCAGGGAAGCATAGGAAGTTGATAATTATTGCCCTTATTTCCATTACTTAGGAATAAAAATATTTTAAGGAAAAAATGAAGAAAAAAATTTACTTTGGGCTTACTGTATTCACTGCAATGGCTCAAAGTAATTGGACAGCTACAAATTTCCCTTTTACTCTATGCCCAATGACAGCAAAGATGAAAACCAAAGTTTCCCAAGCTCACGATAATGTGTTCTGGCTCCCCATCTTTATGGGAAAGCCCATGGAATGAGACTGAGGTTCCAAATTCTTTCAGCCTCTTTGGCCTAGTTAAGTGACCAAGTTCAGCTCAGTGGTCTTCCGTCAGATCCATATCCAAATGCCTTAACATACACTTATTTAATGGATTCTTTTCATGCCTCTTCCTTAGTTTCCAAATTTAACACCTAGATTCCACTATTCCTCATTTACATGTTAGGTGGTAAATGTCCTGATTTTTTTAATTAGAAAATAAATATTTTAAGTGAGCTAAATTTGAATTCTGAGAGCTCAGTCATCCTCAAATTTTTTAAAATAAGTGTTAAATGTATATGGGCCACCGTCTTCCTTTCTGCCCTCCTGGATGCTGTATGCAGCCCTCCCACAGGGATGGGCAGCGGTGAGCTGCGTCAGCCCCCAGCCCCTGCCACTGTCCAATGGACCAGAAGGCCAAGAAGAGAACTACCTCCTGCCTCCACCTGACTGCCCCTAGCTGACTATAATTTTTGCATTTCTCTGCTTAAATCACACAAACACCTTGATTTATGTTAGGTTTTATGCATATTAGCACACGTGTGTACATGTTTATACCCATGCATAGGCTAATCTTATGGATGTTTTACTTGATAAGTCATAATAATAATAATAATAATAATAATAATAGCAGCTAACAACTGCTCACTGCAGTAGGAATTGTTATAGGTATGTTACATGTATTAATTGATTTAAGTTTTATAAACAACCACATAGGTCTTTGTAGGATTGTTTATAGATGAGGAGTACAGAGAAGTTAAATAACTTGCTTTGGCCACAAGCTAAGTAGTAGAATAAGGATTTGAATGTATGTGGTACTAGCTCTGAAACCCATGTGCTTATCCACCCATCCATACTTCATATCAACTTTTGATCAAAGGAAGTGAAAACATGTGTAGTATATGGGGAGCTCTGTATATTTTGCAGTTTCATACCCAGCGATGTATTAATACATTTACTCACAAGCTCAGAACAGAGGCCCTGCACCTCAGTAGAAAGTCATGCCTCGTCCTCTTTCCTGTTCTCTCCCGTGGTGTGAGTGCTGAGCCACATCATCGGGGGACACCAGGAAGGAAGAAGATGCTGATGGCCAGAGCTGCAGAGCGGAGCAAACTGGGGATTCTTAGAACCAGAGTTTATGTCGTTACTCCCATTGAAATTGGGGAGCTTTCTCCCCTGCAGCCTCCTCTAGCCCCATCAGGGATCTAGACTCTCTACAGGCATAGGGTTTGGCGTAGGGGCTTAACTCTCCAAATTAGGCAGAGGCAGGGAGGGTGGCACTAGGACCTGTGTCAGCGGGATGACGTCAGAACTGTTCTGTCAAGCAGAAAAAGTTGGCTTCCAAGAAGAATAGAACCGTGCATTTGGTCAAGAAGAGATTTGTTCTGCATTTCTAGAGCCTTTCTTCTGGAAAGGAGCAGTACAAATGACTAAGCCAGAAAAGCTTTAAAAAATGAAAGAATGGGCCCTCTCACCCACAAACACACCGAGAAACCAATTACCAAATTGTACACCACCACCCAGCTTCAACATCATTACCCAACCCACATCACCAAGGAGACACCCATTAACCTACTCTCTGAGAGACATACATTACGGAAAAAAAAAGAAATGCTGATATGATCAACGAACACAATAATTCAAAACAGAAACATGGACATTGCCACCAAACAATACTTAAATTCTTCTGACTCAGTGTTACGCAAAGCACAATCTCCTTGATACAATACCACAAAACACCAAGTAATGAACCTTAAGCCAGCTGCCGGAGGAGCGAGTCGGCATGAGGCAATACACCGTAACACAGCATAGTTCCGCTCTCCGTCCCACAGGCACACCCGTACACAAAGGTGGGTAGCGTGCGGCCATCAGAGTGACAGTCAGCACTGATCAGACACACAGAGAGATGGAGCCAGCAATGCAACACCCAGCCCTTCTGCGTCCCCAGTGCAAAATGGTCACAGGCTCAGACTCCCCAGAGCCAGTGCTCTCGTGATCCCCAAGCACAGCGCTGCCTGCCAGAAAGCAGGGCGCTCCTGTCACTCCAGCAGGCAGATGCATCCAGACCATCACCTCTAACATGGCCTCCAGGCTCCCTTTGCTAGTAAAAGAGTAAACTGTCCCCTGAGCCTGTTTTGCAAGAAAGGACAAATCAGCTCTATCTTGGTTGGGGTTTAATCAGACTTTGCTGTTACGGAAAATGACAGAGCTCCAGGGATGGACGGAAAGGTGGGGGTGGGCTAGGAGGGGGCTTGCCAAGCCGGGTACAGGAATTCCCCGTCTTCCACCAAGCCCTGCCCTCTGTGGTCATTCCAGAACCGTAGCCCTCTTGCCGGGTGTTCACGGAGTATCGATTCAGTCTGCAAGCAATTTTAATATTTCTTCAGGGACTTTCCAGCAACAGCACAAGTCATTAATTCACCCTCCCAAATTGCTTATTCAATAGCAGGAACATGGCTCCTGAATAAAGTCCCAGAATTTATGTGACTCGCACGAGTCAGGAGGTCAAACAACTGTTATGGAGTGAAGTTAAAAATCCAAATAAAATATTGACACTTTTTTGGGGAGGGGGAGGGGGAAGTAAAGGTATTTAAAATAGGTTTTTGTTGCAATGCCCCCAGGATAAAGAATGGAAGGAGACTGAAGACAAGTTGGAGTTTATAAAATCAATGGAATTTATTGCACATCTACTTGGCATTTAATAATTCTCTCATTTCCACATGACTCTACCCCCCCGCCATCCTGGCCATAGACAGAAAAGATACACAGGTGTACGAATGCACATTTATGCACATCAATACTGGTGCACAGACTAATATAAAAACACGATTGTGATGCGATCATCTCAAACCGGGAAGGGAACAGTAATGGGTGTGGAGTCATATATGAGCGCGGCTTACATATTTGACAGAAATAGGCACAACGGAGCAGAAATTCATGAAGTAGATTTTGATAAATATATCCAATATTTTAAATCTTGGGTCAATGTATTAGAACAGATATGAATATAAAGACACACTAATCATAGAAATAGTTTCTAGAAACATTGAAACTGAAAAACACATCTGTATGCAGGGTTTCCACATAATCATGTACATGATTAGAAAACCAGATAGATAGATAGATGTACAGAATTGGAAAATCTACACCCAAAACCTACCAGTGCATATGAAATACACGACAACCATAACATTTAACCGGAAATTGTGGTTCTTCTGTAACAGATATGATGCTTATCAAATACAACCATGGCATGTGCAGAGGAGAGGGTCGGCATCTTTAGAATCACAGCCACATGTGATCTCAGTTAATTGCCCACATGTACATTTGTTCAGTTGTCCAGATCATGGATGTGAAAAGACTGAAAGGAAAACTTGTTCATACCCAAATAGGGAATGAACACAAAGACCTACTAACATAGAACTTTCCAGAAGAGGTAATATGGTTCAGCCTACAGATATTGGAGCCACAGCCTGGACCCAAAGTCTGGCTCTAGTGCAATTAAGCACGTGACCTTGGGCAAGTTGCTTGGCCTCTTTGTTGTCTCCTTGGTATGATGGAGAGAGTGCCTATTTGATAAAGTTGTAGTTAGGATCCAAATGAGGAGATGCATTTGTTATGATGTCTGTCATATAGTGAATAAGAAATAAATGATAGTTATTGTTATTCCTATTATTATATGCAGCTCCTCTACTCGGCCCCAGCCTCTCATGGATTCTACCATCTGTTCTTGATATAATTGACTTATCTTACCCAGTGGTTAGCAGCATGGGGCCTGGAGTCAGGTTTAAATCCTAGCTTCACTACTTAACGGCTGTGTAACCTCGGGCAACTTACTTTACCTCTCTGAACCTCAACTTCCATATTGACAGAATATGTTTAATAATCTGCATAAGAAGTTATAAGAAATAAATTGAATAATTCATGTAAAGTGCGTAACACACTGCCTGGTACATTATGAATATATATTAGCTCACGATATCCCTAAGTATTTTATTATTGTTATTATTAATAATAACACATTTATTATTCAACAAATAGTTTTTAAATATTTGCATTAGTCCATGCACGGTTGCTAAGTGCTAGGAATACAATGGTGAGAAAATGAGGTTTGACGGCTGCCCTTGGACCCCCTGCAGCCTAGGGACAGAGCCAATGTGAACTGAGTAAGCAAGAAAGCAAGGTCCAGCTCCATGTTAGACCCTGAGGGGAAGAGGAGGACAGAGAAATAGATTAGAAAGCCACTTTGGAGCCAGATTGGGAAAGATTTTGAAGGCCAGGCTGAGGAATTCTGAGTTCATCCTGTAGCTAAAAGGAGGCAATTATAGGGTTTAACCACATCACATTCTTTCAGACGGACACAGAGAGAAACGATGAGTTGTTTTCAAACTCTGGAGTAACTAGGTGAAAGCGGGTGGGCCAGAAGATGAGAGGCCAAGCAGTCTCCGGGAGGCCACCTCTGCTGCTGCCAACAGGCATGTCCTCCAGGCTTCCTTCTGCTTGGGGAGGGAGGGGCCAGTAGAGGGACAGGGAGGAATTGGTCCCAGCAACGGGTCTACAGCAGCACCCTTCATCATACGCGGCAGGCTTCTCACCTCTGGAGCCTCCCTGGCAAGAGTGTGAACCCCAGCTCTAGCCTGGAAGCCCTCACACATGAGGGCAGGGCCAGTGGCGAGAGGCGCTAGTCCGGTCACGGCTCTGGGCTTGGCACGCACTGCAGACTGGTTTCCAAATGGTTAGTTAAACACATTGCCCCTTAATTTTTAAACCTATGCCTATCTTGAAGTTAAATCAATCCATATGCTTACCATTCATCATCTAAACCATCCCTATTGCCCCCTTGGGCCAGCCCCATGGCCCATCTAGCCCAGTAAATTGTGTCTGGCCTGGGCTCCCGGGGACACGTGGTCAGAGGATTATCGCCCTCGGTGCCAGTCTTAGAAGGCTACGGTGATTCAGAAAATATGCCTGGTATCTGAAGAACCCACTGGGAATCTCTTGCCCTAAAATGTACCAAAAACTATTTTGAAATTATTTTTATTTCTAACCTATATTTTCATTTCCACAGAGGAACTGGGAGCTTCTTGAATTTCGGTTACTGTGTCAACTGGAGTCAGGATTAGCAGTTGGGGAGAAATGTCCATTGCTAGAATATGAGTAAGGAACCTCAGTATTCCTAACTCACTAAGACTTTCTCCTAGCTCTCTCCAGGCCTCCCTGGTAACCATGAGGATGGTTTCCTCACTCACCTCCTTGCTGAAGGTAGTCTTCTCAAATATTAGAGAGTTAAAGAATAATTTGGAGAATTTACTTAAATACATATTCCTGGGCCTGGCTACCATCAGCAATTCTAATCAGGAGGTCTGAAGCGAGCCCCAGAATTCCACATTTTAGCACACACCCCAGGGCATACTAATGCAGGCAGTTCAAGGGCAGTAGTGGGAGGAAATCCTTCTGTAAGCTTTGCAGTATAGGACTCTTATCTCTAGGAGCTCAGTTAAGACTGCTGAGAGGCAACAAGAGAGAGAAGCTCTTGACACGTTCAGTGGTAACCCTGCTAACCTGTGTATTTCAGCTACATCCTGCTACAGCTGAATAGAAGATCCTGCCCATAGCTGCTCCCCTCAGTGGCCATTCTCATGCACAGAACCCTGCCTGACATTCAGTCAGTTGTCCAAACTGAAACCTGCAGGGCATGTGAGCGGGTGTGGGCAAACAACTCGAAACTCGTACAAACTGCAAAGCCTCAGAAGAGTTTCTGTGCAGCGCTTTCCGGGGGCCTGTGTGGTGGGCAGGGCGGATGCTCTTTCTTCTGTGGGCAGGAGGTAGTAAGTTTCAGCTTTTCTCTTCCTGGGATGTACAGAGGAGAGATTCCAGTTCCTTAGAGTCCTCAGGAGCAGGGAGAGGTAGGAATCATTTTGGGGAAAGGTGAAATTTCCCTGGATGATCTACGACACCTCCCTGAAGGTTCTGCCAGGAAAAGTCTCCAGCTGTTTGCGTTCTGACTTGCCTCAGGGCTGAGCCGGGGACACGTGCCTGATGTTGGCAGCTCTCAAAAGGCCTGAGTTGAAACAATTACCTGCATTTGTTGGGCAAAATATCCTTTGCTGAAGCAAATATTGTTTTGTCCTCTAGAGTGATCCAGCCTATAATAATACCCAGGCAGCCTGAAGTCTCTGGCAGAGGCCCCTCCTACCACGCTTCTGGCTTAGCGAGCCGCGGGGCCAGCTGTCCAAAACCTTCTCTACCCTGGAGTTCCTTTCATCTTCCAAATCAGGAAAGACTTTCCCCATACCAGGGACTCAATATTTTCTGCAAAAACTCTAAAGTGGGCTATCTGCCCCAGGACAATTTAAACCGATTCACACATGTATATGACACATGTATGAAGAGACTTGACATCTTACTCCAAAGACCCTTTGGGCAAACCAGTGATAGGGCTAAACCTGAGCGAAGCCTGCCTTTCCACGAGGCAGCTGGACAGGATTTCACGGGGACCTGCTTAAAGACCCTGTGTATGTCACATTGCCAGCAGCTGGTGCTAGCAGGTGTTACTATTCCCATTTTATGGAGGGGAACACTAAAGGTCAGGGAGCCCCCTATCCTTCCTTTCTCAGAACACAACAGAACAAGAGAACTAGGATTAAGGAGTTTGGATTTGGGGCTTTTGGGTATCTCTCTCCTGGAGGCATTATAGCTTGGTAGTTAAGGGCATGGGCCCTGGGGTTAGTCTACCTGAATTCAAACCTCAACTTGCCATTTATTAAACAGTTGACCTTGGGCAAGTTAAAATATGCCTTATCTGTAAAATGGTTTGTTGTGAGGATTAAGTGAACCATTTGTTTGAGGCACTTAGAACATTGCCTAGCACATGGTAAATACTTAGCACGATAGTTTTTATTACTGGAGCCTCCACTAAGGAAGCACTGCTCCTAGAAATCCTGACCACTCCCTCCAAGGGGAGCTGTTTGAGGTCACTTCAATGCTAATAGGACCTCTTCTTGTCTCCTCCTCAGGGGGGAGTTTTTGCACACCATTTATTATCATATAATATAACGCAGTATAATATCATACATAACATAAGCTAATATGATGGGTAGGTTAACTTGGAAACCCTGAGGCGGACCTTGGATGGATGGATAGATGAATAGATACATTTGTACTAAGTATACATACATTATATCATTCTATTGATTTGTAAAAAGTTCCCGGTCTGCCTGGCTGTAATGAGATTTTTGAACTTTGCGTGGCGATCAATGAGAGGAATATTATTGGCCTGGAGAATTGATATACCTGCTCTCAGTGGCTTGTTCTGCTCCCAGGCTGCCCCGGCCCCCCAGGTGTACGATTCCAGCAGACACTTAACCTTTTTTACAGTGTCATCAGGCTAAAAGGAATCTAATAGTGACACAGGACTTGTGCTCAGCACTCTGCCACTATTGCTTTCCTGTCACAAATAATTTATAGCCTTCTATTTCCATCCCTGAGCCTGCACCCCAGCCCTGCCTCCCGCTTCCCCCCAGCTCCCAGGAATCAATAAACTCACACAGCCACAGTGGGACTTCAGGGTGCAAGAAGACAGACAGACAGACAGGGAGAAGAGGAGAGAAAGAGAGTGAAACACAGAAGGAGGAATGAGAGAAGGAGGTAAAAGAAGAGGGTGTAGAACCAGAGGAAGACTAAGAATGTCCCCAGTGCGTTCTTAGAATGTCGAGGGCTTCCCTGCTTCTTTCCAAGTTTAACGAGCTCTTACTAGGAGACTGGATCTGTGCTTTCATTCCAGCTCACAGAGCCGCTAGCCTGTTTTCCTCTCCAGGTTGGTGAGAGGTGAAGACGTCCTGGGAATTTACCCAAGAGGGAGTGATTCACCTGCTTGTCATCCTTTACTCTAAAGCTCGTCTGCACCCCCTGGCTTCTCTCGGGTCAGAAGAAGCTGCTGCTCATATTGTCTACAGATCCTTCCCAGCGCCCCCAGGCAGAGGTCCCTAGCCTGTCTTTTCTGATGCAACCTCTGTTTGGGGGTCGGCCTGTGACACCTGCTCCTGCTGTTTCCAGTCTTCTCAGTGCTCTTCCCGGGCTCTCTGTAGCAGCTGCATTGGCCAGGCTGGGGCATGTTGGGCTGAGGGGCCTCCTGCCTGCACCTGGCTCAGCCCCCACATAGAAAGCAGCCAGGTCTAGGGGTCCAGGTGAGCTGTCTGAGGTCACTTTAATGCTAATAAGACCGTAGGCATAATACTAGTTGTTGTGATTTTTATAGCAAGCATTTGTTGAGCCAAGGTTTACGCTAATCATTTTACATGGATTATCCTATTCAATTCTCACAACAGTCCTAGAAAGTGAAGAGTGTTGTTATTCACAGGGAATAAGTAACAGAGGTGGGACTCAGACTGAGCCCCTTCTCCCTTTGGCCATAATCCTGTGAGTATGGGAGACGCTAAGTGCCCGAAGTCCCCATCCTGGGCTCAGGCAGAGTCCTGGAGGTTCCAGGAAAGTTTGGGGAGAAAGAACATCTCTGTAGGGGAAAGCATGCTGGGAAGACAGGTGGGGAGCAGGCACCCTGACAGGGCAGTCTTTCCAGAAACAAGAAATAGCATCTCCCTGCCCTCAAGCAAAGACATGCCCCTCCAGGGCTCCCGACCATGCTCTCCAAAGACCCATATGACGGCCTCGACCTTCCAGGCCAAACCTGCCTGGGACTATGGAGGCCATAGATGTGTCTGGCTGCTTTTAGGGCCAAGAATGAAACCGAATTGGAGGAGGAGAAGGAGGGGGAACTGGGGGAAATAGTATCAGGCAATCACCCAAAGCAACTTCTTTTCTTCATCCTTTTAACCTCTAGTGATAGTCCCACGAGCTGTTGGGTTGTATACGGGATGCGGGAGGGCAATGGATGGCGCTCAGATTTCCACAATCCCAGTTCTTAAATTCCCTGAGATCAGCTCTGGGGGCTCGCACATGCCCACAGCCCGGGGGCCATGGATGGACACCAAGGGTATTAGTAACTCGCAGCAGGGGCCCTGCCCAGCTCCTCTCCCGGGCACCCCCAGGCCGCTGTCAGGGAAGTGATTTTCTGTCACTTGCTGCCTCCGCTAAATCTGCACCTCAGAGGTCAGAGGCTCTGGGTAACACAGACAGGAACTCCACAAGGCCAGCAGCTATCTGTCTCATCCAGCCCCAGCTCTGGGGCTTCCTTAGTCCCAAGCCCATCAGCACTCACGCCAGAGCCACCCCCAGGTCAGTGAGGTCCCAGAAGCTTTTGTGGCAAAATCAATTAGAAGCAGCTGCTTTGAAATGTTCTACCTCCTTCTAGACCTTTCCCGTAGACCAGTCTGCACTGCCCTTAGCTACTCTAGGCTTCCCCATTGTGATTATGCTCCAAACACCTCCCCTGCTTCCCCACCCCGCCCAGCAGCCACTCACCAACTCTTGGGAGATGACCTTGCCTTCTGCTTTGATAAGAGATAAAACCACAAAAGCTCCTTTTCAAAGCATTTGCCTCCCTCAAAGTATGCCACCTCTCCCGTTCCATTCTCTGCTCCTTCCGCCTTCCTATCACCATCATTCACAATCTCTGAGCCAACTTCAGTCGCTCCCTCTTCACTGGCTCTTTCTCTTTAGCCTAGAACCGTATCTAGGTTGCCCTTGCTTTAAAAAGCCTTCCCTCCACTCAGCTGCTGGTTCCATCCCCTGCCTTCCACACTCTTCTCTCCTCTCCTTTTCTACAAGCTTCTAAAGGCACTCACCTACTTTCACTGCCTCCCTTTCCTCCTGTGAACTTCCTAACCTCTGTTTGTCTGGCTCTTCCCCTTTGTTGATACTGCTCTCCCCAAGGTCACTAGTAGTCACCAAAATTCCCAAACCTGTGCCCCTTCTTATTCCCAATTGCCTCCGATCCTTACGTCACTGCTGACACTGTGGATTGTGTTCTCCTTCTGGAAATGTTCCTCTGCATTGAGAGGTGAAACTGCTGGATCCTGGAGTGGCCGTTTCCTCTGTGGCCAGTTCTGACCCCTCTGCAAGGTCAGGTTCTTTGCCCCCAATCTCTGAAAGCGGTATCCACTCCTCAGGCCTCCTGAACATTTCAACGCTCCTCTCCTTAACAATCCCCTAAATCCACATCTGGCGTACTAGCCGGGGCGTGGGCATGTGCACATAGTTGCGCCTCCCCCACCTCAAATGCTGCACGACTAGGATGAACATCACCACCTCCTTCCAAAACCAGTCACCTCCCTGCGTCCCTCTTTCTGGTAGCGGTACAAACCACCAGGTTTTCAGTTACCAGGCTTGGGGTTCTAGGGCCATGCTTGACTCCAGTTAATTGCCAACTCCTGGCCGTTCTGCCTTCCCACTGTCTTGTAAATTCTTTCTTTCCTGAGATCATCCCCTCGTCGCCACCTGCCTCTACATTGCTTTACCAGAAGCAGTTTGCACATGGCCCCTCTAGTTTATAAATCCTTCGTGGCTTGAGACCCTCTAAACCCAGTTCCTGTATATTGGGGTATGTGTGACAAAGTAATAAAAGCGTACGTTTTTGAGACTGAATTTTAATGCTACCCTAACTGGCAATGTAATCTCCAGTAAACTCTTAATCTCTGTCAGCTTTGGTGTTCTATTTGCAAAATGAGGATTAAGAGCAGTGTGTATAAGTGGCATAAATTGCTTATAATATTGGCACATAATAGATGCTCAATAAGTGGAAAATCACAGTTCTCATCATTTCCAAGTTTGCAGGCTTCTTTCTTCTTACGTCTCCCCCCAGTCCTGGCCGACCGGTCTGGGCGTGAGCCCCTGAAAAGTCATGCTCACCTGGCTTCCGTGCTTTGATTCTACCCTCCTCCAGCGCCTGCTTCTAATGCCCTGCCCTCTGCTTCTTTGCTCATCTTAGAATCATGTTTTTGTTTTGTTTTGTTTTGTTTTGTTTTTTTACTAGGGAAAGAGGCTTTAGAGATTCTGTAGTCCAGGCTCTTTACAGCTGGAGAAACTGGGGCCCAGAGAAGGAGGATGATGAGCCCAAAGCTATGTGGCCACGTAATGGCAGAGTCAGAAGCAGGACTCAGGGCCCCTGCCATGTAGCCTGGTGCCCTGTCCGCCACTCTCCGTGCCACTGGTTTTTGTAGGTATCTGTATGGCCAGCCCTACTCTGCTGTGAGGAGCTACAAGTTTCACCTACTCAGTGACTTCTCTCCCAATTCCCCCACCAAGCGGGATGATGCCTCCTTCTGGCACTTAGCCTGGCCCCCTGGGAGTGACTTAGCTTTCTTTGAGTGTGTGTCTCCCTCTCCTAACTTTGTATCCAGCACTGTGAGGCAAGGGCCTTATTTCTATTGCCTGGCGGTGCTCAGTATATGCTGGTTAGAGTAGAGTCCACTCATGGCTTAGGACTTCCCCGCTGGTTGAGGGGAACTTGGGTCACACACGTCTCTGCAGGGAGGGGCAACGCTGTTGGAAAAATTGCTTCCAAGGGCACCCGATTTGACCAGTGGGTAGAAGGGAGTGTTGCTCAGGGCTGGCCTTTTGCATCACATAGCCCTGGGTCCTTAGGATCCCTGACAAGCCAGCTCATCCCCAGTCCTGGGATGTTGACTCACCGTCCTCCCCTCCCCCCCTCACGTGCACAGTGCGGGGGCACCAGGCTTTTCAAGCAGACTGGTAAAGAAGCTGTGATCCAAGTAGGACCTCAGAAAAGGAGGCCATCAGGCCAGTGAGCTGTACAGGGACAGGGCTTTGACTTGATTGAGAGCAGTCAGTGGGCTCAAGAAGTTGTTCAGGGCCTGACATCTGGCAAAGGGCCCATGTGCTGTGTTGGAATCCTGGGAACAAAAGGGTCACCTGTGACAGTCCTTCGTGGCTATTTCTCCTTGGCTCGGTAAATGGGGAAATCTTGCCCTCTCCCTCAACTGTGGAGGTGTGCGGTCCAGTCCCAACAGGAGAGCCAGCTCCAAAATGATCTCCAGACCCAGGGAGTCCTGCTCCCAGGAAAAGATTTGCATGCGATTAAGGAGGGGAGGGTGGACAGCAAGCCACCAAGGCAGTCCCCACCCGCAGAGAGGGGAGGGATGCTGTGCTGCACTCACTCTGCTGCCCCAATCCCTGCTTCTAAAAATCCAGCTGCAATTCTGACGATGCACACGTGGCAGGACAGAACGCAGACTGCCTCCACCCAGAGCTGCACTAGGCTGGATCCGTGCGGCAAACAGGAGGGAAAGCCTGTGCCTCGTAGCAGTTGGCGAGGGCAGGGGTGCAGGGAGCAGACAGGTGAGGAAGGAGCTGAGGGGCTGGAGAGAGCGTCTCTTCAGGTCTGGGCTAGAGCAGGGGGAGAAGGAGGGGCATGTGATGTGTAATGCCCTTGTAATTCTGTTGCAGGATCATCCGGACCAAAGTTCAGCAGCCTTTTCACCCAACGCCCGATGGGGCTGGGACCGGAGTGACTGCACCCGGCCACACCATTGGTAAGAGGGCTTGGGGACAGGGAAGCAGGGCTCCACCGGAGAGAGCTGGATCTGCAGCTCCACCCCAGAGCTGTTTTCTTCCAATCTGTGCTCTCTCTGAGCTCCTAGGGACTCAGGGTAGGGGGTAAGGGGGGCGGGTGCTCCTTGCGAGAGACTAGCTCACTAGGACCCCGCTCTCTCTCTCTCAGTCTCCCCCCATCAACATTTCTCCTTTAGTTTATCTTCTCCTTCACTTCCTTCTCTTTCTCCACCTTTTGTTTTTATCTGATTCTGTCTCTCTACTTGTCCTTCTTTCTTCCATATCTACTTTCTCATTCCATTTTGGTTTCTTTTAATTTCTAAAATTATCAGTCTCTCTTCTCCCCTTCTCTCCCTTTTTCTCTCCTATTTTGCTTTCTCTCTGCCTTTCCCTTTCTCTTTTCTCTTCTCTGTATGTGTGGTTCTGGGTTTAGTCCTCTCTCCCTCGCTCTCCCTCTTCATGGTCTGTCTTCCTTGATCTCTGAGTCTCTCATCCACTTGGTAACTCTGCCTCGCTCCAACCTCCCTATTTACTGGTCCTTGCTCATGGCCTCCAGAGACATGGTAGGTCCCTACCAGAACCCCTGCTAACACCCCCCACCCCAAACATACAATCTTCCGCTTGGCCCAAGTGTGCTTGGTACCAGGGCCTAAGGGGCTGGGATGTGATCAGGCTTTTCCTGCTGCCCTTCTTGGCAGCTGTCCCCCTCTCTCTTGACCAGCAGGAAGTAGAATGGCAGGTCCCAGCCCTCCTGGAGTTGGCAGGATCTGTTGTTTACTAGGCCTGTATTACAGCGTGTGCTGGGAAGGAGGGTTGGGCTGGGCTGTACCTGAGTAGATCATTACGGAGTGAATGTGTTCAGTAGCCTGTGCCCTGAGGGGGAAATTGGGAACTTAAGTGATTTCAAGACCAGAAACAACAGGGAGGTAGGAGCTGTGCACTACACTCCTGGAGAATATCAAGACCACTCTTGTGTCTCCCAGAGATTCAGAGGCAGATCTTAGAAAGCCACAGACTCTAATCAGGACTGGTAAACGCTCAGCCCAAGAGACTAAGAGACAGTGAGCTGGGTCTGTTTAGAAGGATTTTCCCAGCCCTGGGGACTGGATGAGCTGTGCAAGGAGGCCTCCTAGGAGCTGTGCTCTCTACAGGGCTGCTGAGTCACTCTGTAGATTGAGTCAGCTTTGGTGTTTCCATTCATCTTCAGGGGAGTGACTTCAAGGGCCCCAGTGAAATGTATAGGTCTGCAGAGAAGGCTTGGGGTTGACAGGTCACCCCTCAGCCCAGGGCTGGACAGAAGGGAATAGCCTGCTCAGTAGGTAGCAATGCCTTCCTCCTTAAACTTCCAAGGAAGAAGGGGAATATGGGCTCCCCATCCCTCCTTATTGCCTCTGCTTCTCTCTGCCCCCAGCCCTGGGGCTTTGGCCTGCGATCACAACTGCTATCCTGATGGCATTTCCTCCTTACTCTCATCCAGTTCCCAGTACGGCCTCCCCTCCTGTTTCCAGCGCCTCCAATGATCCAGTGGGATCCTACTCCATCAACGGGATCCTGGGGATCCCTCGCTCCAATGGCGAGAAGAGGAAACGTGATGAAGGTAGGGAGGAGGGAAGAGGCTTGGCTTCCCTGTGCATGCTTTGTCTTTGGACTCAGAGCTCCGGTTTCGGCCCGGCCTCGCAGCTGCTCTGCTATGAGATCAGTTTTAGTCGCAAAGCCCAGGTCCCCCCACTGCCCTGCTGGCTCCTGGAGAGAGGGAGGCAGGCTGCTGGTGGGGCCATCAGCTTCACCATCTGCTCAGCAGCCTCAACCGCCTCGTCTTCCTCTGGGACTCACCTCCAATACCCCTGTGGGATGCCAGGAGGAGACGCCTGAACCATGCACCTTGCTTGGGAAGGTTTGGGAGATTGGGGGAGATTGGTTTTGGACATCTGGTCTCTGACCTGAGGATGAAAGGCCAACCTGCCTTGTCCTTACCTGATCCCAACCCATGGGAGATAGGGGATGGATGTCACATGTACCTGACCCTGGTGTCCTTTCTCTGTGACACATGGACACTGGCCCCAGTAAAACCACTGAGGAAGCTGGACAGGGGTTCCTCTCTGTGCTCCCCAGCGGGAGGAGACCCCACTCAGGCTCCTCTCTGGCCTCCCCCCATTCCCTTCAGTGCCTCACGGTGTAGCCAGCTGTTAAGCAGGGAGGGAGACAGGGGAATAAAGAGGAGAAGGAGGAGGGGGAAAGGAAGTAAGAGGAGAGTATATTGGCGGTGAGCTTGGGAGAAGGTGTTTTTCATATGTGTGACATTAGAGGTCCCTTGGTGACCATCTGGTTCTCTTCTGATGCATGAGACCAGGGCGCAGGGTTGGCAGGCCAAGGCAAACGAAGACACCAGTGCCTGAAACCTGCTTCTGGCCCCAACCTCATGATCCCTGCTGGGGAGGCAGTAACCTCCTAGTTTAGGAAGGGCATATGATTTTAAGGGTATATACCATGAAATAGACAGAATCCTCTAAAGATGAGCAAAAGGCAGTGACCATATATCCCATTAGCATGGACGGTCCCAATTTATGCCTTTGTCTCTGCATCTTGACCAGTCAGCATCTCCTTTTTCTCTCAAAAATGTCCTATTCAGACAATAAATCATATGGTCATCCCAAGCCTAGATAAGCCATTGATTGAGGCAGCTTTCGAGGGCAAGGAAAAGAGAAAAGAGACAAAGCTGACATTCTTTGGGCCCCAGGAAAAGGGAGTGTGAGCGCCCTGGCCTCCAGCGGAAGGGACAGAGTGTAGGAGAGGCCTGGGTCTGGCAAGACAGTGATGACCTCGTGCTGGCCTCCTTCCAGAAGTCCTAATGGCCTCGTTTCACAGGGAAACAGCTTGTCTGGCTCTATTTCTCCTTCTTCCCAAATATCCAAACCCATTTGGCTGCCACGGCCTTTGCCACTCACTAAATTTCATTGTGGTTGTTTTGGCCACAGCCCCTGATGGGCAGGGGGAGGCTGTGTGAAAGGCCCTCAGTCTCAATTCTCCCTGGGGGTTTCCCACACTCAGGCCTTAGCCAGGCTACCTGGCACCCCGAGTGGTTTGGATGACTCTGCCCCAAACCCTAAGGGGTTTCTCCTTTAATCACTGCCCCTGTATTTTTAGAGCGTGAGATGTCCAGTGGGCCAGGAGAGGCTACAGGCCCCCTCACCTCTCTCTGCCATTGTTCTGCAGTTGGACGCAAGCCTGCTTTTTGCTTCCTGGGTTCCTCTGGGCCATGAGGGACGGCCAGGGGTAGGGAGGCACTGGCATGAGGCTGAGGCCACCCCACATTGGACCTGGTTGGCCCAGAACAGAGCGCTCTCCTCTCGGAGCGATTGATCACATTCATTGTTTCAAGTCAATTCAATTCAGTGAACCCTTTCTGTGCGTCAGTCATAAGAAAGGCTTAGTGCTATAATATCCCAAAGCAGAGCAAGATATGATTCTTGTCCTTAAGGAGCTTACAATCATCTGGTGGGGCGTATAAAACACGTGAGCCCAGGGAGCAGAAAAGCCCATCAGATACCCGTGTTGTGGTGGAGGTCTGGGCTGCCGGCCATGGGAACTCAGAGGAGGGAGAGAAGAAACCCCAGGAAGGGCTGCTATGTGTGGAAGGGCCTGAGGGATGCATGAGGGTGTCTTCAAAGACGATGGTGGTGTGAAATTCTCTCTGATAGTCCCAGCCTGTGACTTTCTCTGTGGTGAGAAAGGGTAGGGGCGCTTTGGCTGGGATGAAAGAGGAGGACTAGAAGTCATGGGAAGTCAGGCTACATAGGTGGGTTAGGGCCACAGATCAGGTCAAGGCTAGACCATGCAAGGAGGCTGGACTTTTTTCTGCAGGCATGGGTAGCCACTGAAAGTGTCTGAGCAGGAAGGGAGAAGGACAGGCCGAGGTCTGGGAAGATCATCCTCTAGCGGGTTGACAGTGGTAGCAGCAGTTGAACCCCTCTAGGTGAGGGACAGTGGAGCCTCCAAGTCTCTGCTTGCTGCTTAAGTGCTTCCTGGACCTAGCTAGGCGGCAGGAAGGATCAGAGGCCCTACTTCTTTTTTGCGGAGTGGTAGGGTTCTCTTGCTCTGACTCTCCCTCCTGTTGACCAGACCGGATGGAGCTGTCCTTTCCCTGGTAGAGGCCAAAGCCTATGAGGGAGGCCAGTTCTCTCTGACACCTTGTCCCCACACTACACACACTTGACCCATCAGACCCAAGTCGGGAGAGAGAAAAAAGGAAGGCAAGAGCAAAGGCAGACCTTTTACAGCCTGTCCTCCCCCTCCCCCACTCTGGGTGCCTCCAAGCAGCCAGGCCCAGTTTGCATTAGGGAGCAGCTCAGATGATTAAGAATAGGGGAGATAATTATGTGTCAAGATGATGTAGCCCAACTCTGCAGTCAGGCCAAGGTAGCACAGCAGCTGGCAGGCCGGCTGCAGGAGGCGGCCTCGGGCATGGGCTGCACAGACACCCAGGTGTGTCCTTCAGCAGCTGGGCCGGCACTACAGGCAGAAGAGAAAACGGCCTTGAGGTGCTGAGGAGACTTGCGATGGGAACAGGTATACGGTATACGTGTCAAGAGAGTGGACTGAGGGAGTGGACGGCCACATGTCCTTCCAGGAGAACCCTGAGGTGCTACCAGGCTGGCCCTCCTTTGGCCCGTCTTACGTTTTACCTAGAGTGGCATCTCCCTAGAACCCCGAGGACAAGCTGTGAGCCTTTCCGTCCTCAGGGAAGCCACTCCCGCCCCTGCCTCTGGGTACCGTTCAGCCTATTCTTCAGCTCTAACAATGTCATGGTGGTGGGCATTAGCGAGGACAATCACGGCAGCGCATGCTGGCGTTATTGGAGACAATCTCAGCAGTAGTTATTGGTGTTCACAGTGATAATACCCAGAGCATTATTGGCACTGGCACTTGGAATATGGACAGTGTTATTAGTATCTGCAGCAATCATATCTGTGGGGATATTAGTAAAGGGTCGATCAGCTGTGACTCTGGGGAAAAAGAAGCTGACAGTAACTGTGAGTCTGCTTGAGATGGCTTCTCGTACCTTGGCCTTGGAGGTATGGAAGAATCCCCGGACTTTCCTTTGAGAAATGTGCTAGTCAAGAAGCTTTGACCCTCAACTCCCAAGAGTCCAGGAGCTCCCAGAATGAGACAGGTAGACAGGCCAGTGATAGATGAGGAAGTTATGTCACGAAGCACCCAGAAGACAGTCTGAGAAGGTAAACCCCCATTCCGTAGTCTGCTAAAAGCTTTACCTCTTTTTAACTACAACTGTGAGTGGGTATATTAGGGTCCTTTGAAGGACGCTGTTTCCCCGAATGTTGCTTGCCCTCGCTTACGCGGCTGGAGAATAGAGACTCTTGTATTTTTTTTCAGGCTGAAAAACCAAAGTCCTTTGCCTTCGCCCAGTTGCTTTCAGCCATGGCTCCAAATGTTGCTGTCCATTGGTGTCGTTGAAACACAGCAATTACATAACTTGTCCAAAAATCCAAATGAAGTCATATGGTCTGAGTCTGTTAATCTGCGGGAGGGGAGGTGTGCTGGGCTTCCTTTGACGTGTGGGATTGCAGGGGCTGTGGTTTTGCATTCCATTAATTAGGTGCACAATGAGTTGTGCAGTTGAGTGGCGCCAAACCGGTGAAGTTGTGCGTTTGCAGGCAGGGCAGGTTGCACGGCTGCAAGTGGCTCAGTCCTGTCACCGCCTTTAATAGCTCCCTTCTGCTTTGGATGGGACTGTAACTGGAAGAAGCAGTTTATTTCCTTATTTAGTTTCCCTCCTAGAGGTCCCCAGGTGTGTTGCTCAGGTTAGATTGGATGCAAACAAGGGATGAGGCTGTGGAAATGAGTGGCAGCTGCCCTGTGTGGGAGCCCTGGTTTCAGGCAAGAGAAGGCAGCACACCCCGACCAAGGAGGAGGATGCGGGGTGGGGGCCAGCGGGCAGTCCCTGAAGCGCAGCGTGCATGGGCAGTGTGGCCCTGTGGGGTACGCGGTGAGCTCTGGAGCCAGGCGTAGTGGGTGTCAACCCTAGTGCCTTGGTCGAGTCACTTAATCTTCATTAGCTCAGTCTTCTCTGTAAAGTGGAGATGGTTGCAGCACTCACTCCACAGGGACTGGGGAGAAGACTACACGAGATCATGGATATAGGGTGTTGAGCCAACCCACCTTGGAAGATGGGTCGCTGCGTGTTGGGGGAGGAAGACCTAATTGGCAGGTTTATGTTTTGAGAGGAAATGAAGTCATGTCAGAAAGAAATTTATTGGGGTAGAGCCTCCATAATCTTGGTGCTGCCCCCGTTAAATCAGGCAGCTAGGGCAGTGGGGGAAAGATGTCAGCCCCCCATGAGTGATCAGGAGGACCTTTGTCCACCTCTGCTTCCTCATTGGCTCTGAGGCTATCTAGCGGGGCCACGTGTCCTCTCTCAGCATCCGCAGGCATTCCAGTGGTGTGTAAGTGAATATAGGACCCCCTTCTTTTCTAACACAGAGGCACCCCCCCATTCACTGTTGTGTACTTGCATTACCATGTGCAAGTTTATTTATTTACCTTGGGAAAGGTATGTTTATACACACGTGGGTAATTTTTTTTACATAGTTTATGAAAATGTGAGTATGTGTGTGTTTTTCAGCATTCTGAGTTCTTTGGGTGAAAGGGGATGTGGAACGCCATGCACGGGGCAGGCATGCAGCCTCCTGGGCTGTGTGTACATTGGAAGAGACAATCAGATGTGAGCTGGCGCAGGCCCCCCTGTGCCAGTGAGCAGGGAGAACTCAAGCCACGCCTGAGTGTGTTAGGGTCCATGGTCTTGAGGCACAGGCGGGCACGTAGACTTTTGCCCAAAGGGCCCCATAGGCATCACCCTGCACTCTGTTGGCAAATGGATGGGCTGTACTGAACCTGCCTCCAGCGGTGGTCTGGGGCTCAAGGCAAGGGAGACTGGGAGCCCTTACACCCTCAGGCTATGTGGGAGTTGCCACTCAGCACCCTTGTACCCTTTGAAGTGGAGGCTGGCCTCCCAATCTCGGGGTCTGCCTGCCTGTCTTTCGGGATCTCTCAGTGTCTGTCTGTCTCTCATTTGCTCCAGTCGAGGTATACACTGATCCTGCCTACATTAGAGGAGGTGGAGGTTTGCATCTGGTCTGGACTTTAAGAGGTATGGGGGCCAGAGGGAACCTGGTGTGGGGGCCAGGGGAACTAGTTGCGGGGGTGGTTAGGGACTCTTCAGAGAGTGGGTTCCTAAGGGCCAGCAAGCAGAAAAGTGGAGGTGGCTCAAGCTTCTGCTGGGAAACCGAGAGGCTGACAGAGTCTCAGGGCCTGTATCACTTTCTCCACAGGCCACTGCTGGGTTTGGGGGCTGAGACCCCGGTGGCCTGGAGGGTCAGGCACTCAGTGGATGGGGGGCACTTTTTCCAGCCCTTGGAAAAACAAAGAGCAGATCGGGTAGTAAAACAAAAGCAAAGGAGACCTGGAAGCACCTGACAGCCCTAATTCATCACGGCCCAAGTTTTTTCCTGTGTTCCCATTATATTTGTTTGTAAAAGTGGAAATCAATTTTGAAGGTAATTTTCTGGAAAGAATGGAAGGGAGGTGGGAGGGCCGGATAAGGCAGAGATGGTAAAAGGAAAAATTTAGGCCAGGCACAGCCCAGGGGCAGCTCTTGGCAAGGTGAAAGAAAATTGCATATTCAATCTCCATCCATGAATCTCCCTCACTGCTGCCCGCCTCCTGCTTGAAAACAATGAAGGCTTTTTCCCAACACTGGGCAGGGCCTCGGTATCAGCCTCACTTTAACTTCAGGGTCATTAATTCCCTGATTATTGAAGGAGAAGAGAGGGTTGCAGCATCGTCAATTCCAAAGGCACCCCCCCACGTGATCAGGCCCTGGCTGGGGTGCGGTGGGGGGCCGCCAGGGAGGGGTGAGGTGTTGTTTCAGAAGAGCCAAGGGGTGAGGAGGGAGGAAGTGGGGAGCCAACTGGACTGGGGGGAAGGAAGCCAGGAGGAGGGCGGAAGAAGGCAGTCATTACTGCATACCTCTGTTGTGTTGTTATTGCAAATTAAAAGTAGCATGTTCCACTCCACAGCTATCTTTGGGGAGGGAGGGGCACCAAGGGAGGTGGGGGATCTTATCATTGCTTCTTCAGCAGACCAGCCGTGGTGTCACCGTGTGAGGTGACATTTGAATTTACAATTCCGCTGAGAAAAGCCATTAATTCACAAATTAACATTTCTCCCTCTCCCTCTCTCTTTAACACTCTCTCCCTCTCTCACATGGATGTGCAAGCAATTGAAAAGACAAAGGAAATAGCCTTAAGGAAGAGACTTTACTGCTAGTCTGTCTGTGCTGAGATTGCTCCCCCTGCTTCCAGATAGATAAACCAATTACCTGAGCAGCTCTGCTCCTGGCCGCCCGCGATCGCCTCTTTTTGTAGGCTGCCTCCATGGCTGGATTACACTCGGTGTATCTCATTAATGTAAACCAGGCATGCCCTGGTCACTGGTCTCTCTTCCCTCGCTCGCTTTCCGGAGGGGCAGTGCGGAGAGTGCCGGTGTCAGAAAAGGCAGGCAAGGAGGACCAGGGGGAAGAGGAGAGGCTGCCAGGCCCCAGGACTCTGGGCGCAGCCTCCAGTCCTGCAGGAGGCCAACGGGGGACGCCTGCAGGTGGGCGCTCGCTGGTAGGCTCGCAGGGTGGGACATTTAGAGGCAGAAGCGGGAGCCTCAGCCTGACTCTCCCAGGCCCACAGTGCCTGTCCTCTGTAGCCTTTTGGTCCAGATGCAGGAGGCTGGCAGAAGCAGCGAAAGATGTGAGCATTCCCTGCATGGGAAGAGCTTAGGGAAGTTTCGCTGAGCACATACCATTTTAGTGGGCCAGGTTCAGCCTGAAGGAGCTGGGAGGGGGGCCAGGGATGGCCCAGAAGACACAGTGAGGTTGCCCTGCGTTGGGTAAACCAAATGAGGTTGCACTGATTCCTTAACCTAAACCCACTACTTGGGCACAATTATGCCTGTTCACCGCTTAACCTTTATGCGCACACGTGCACACACACACACACACAGAGGTATCTGATTGCCTTTTAAAGAATCCCCACTCAGGAGTGTGGACCTGGGTGGCATGCCTTCAAAGCTCTGAAGTGAGCTTACATCATGGGCAAAAAACCACAGTGTCTCTTTTTGCTTCCACTGCCCTCCAAGCCCCGGGCAGGCCCTGTAAGGAGATATTACATTGGCAGCGTTAGAGTTTCTCTAAGGACTGGTGCTCTGTGGCTCATTGCTGGAGCCATGGGATTCACACGCACCGTACTACCCAGCACAGGTCACAGAATGCCCCTCGTGAGGCGAGTCCTATGAAAATCCAGAAACCAAATCTACACAAAAGCAATCATCCATCTAGGCAAGTGCCTGAGTTAAACAGCATTAACAAAGCTCAACCTATGTTCGTTTTCCAACAACTATTCAAGCCCTGGCTAACGTCCACCCTAATCTAAGAGCGAGCTAAGGTTCAAAGGTCAGCGTTCGCTCAGACACCAAAAAAATCCACTTATGAACACACATTTGTTGTTATGATTATATCTTCCCAGTAACCTGGGAAATCAGACCGTTCTTACTGAGGAGGGATTTTTTTTTTTCTATCTTAGTTGGATCGCATATTTTAGCCAAACTCCAGGCAATGTTGGCTGTGAGCCTGTTGAACACTGACCATGTTATTATACAGAGGTAGGTGTGGGTTATGTCAATGTTTCAGTAAGACCTTTGCCTTGGGTCCTGAGCCACATGGACTTACCTTTTTCTGAGGAAGGACCCGGATTTAGCCATGGCGGTGTAGAGCTGACGTGGGTGCATGAATTTGTACGTAAGTCCCTGAGTTTATACCAGGGACTTTAGTCCAATCATTAACCACCTCGGGCTCCTAACCGGTACATACTGTTGTGGATAAAGAGTTATAGTTCCTTGTTTGAGGAAGTATGTTGCGATTCAGCACAAAAGAGTTTTTTTCCCCCCATAAAGTACCAAAACATCAAAAGAGGTCGACCCCACCCCCCAAGAGCGAATGTACAGATTAGCAGTAGAGGGGGCTGTACGAGTTCCTCCCGGACTGGAAGTTGTGGTTGGTGTAGCACAGTATTACAACTTTCCCAACAAAGGCATCTGTGGATTTCTGGGCACATGTACAGACACCTATCTTGTCAGATTCTGTCGTCAAATCCTAGTCTTCCATTTGGCAACAACCTTCCAGCCCTGCAGGTAGGCATCATTCTCCTTCCCCCACCTGGCAAGGGCACAAAGCAAGAAATGAGAAATCTCTGCCTCAGTGATGCCCCCAGGCACGGGCCGTGGACAGGAGGGAAGGGCCAGGCCCTGAGGCCGTCCCCCGGGCCCCGCTGATAGTGGGCTGGCCTGCCTGGGCGCCTCCTCCTCTGCAGGCCGGAGAGAGCTGAGAAGGGCAGGGGCATGGGGTACCCTCAGAAAAAGCGTCTGGAGAGAAGGTAGGCTGGGGAGACCCAGGATCGCTGCCTGACAGGGATGGGTCCCCGCGGCCTACCCACCACTGAGGCTACACCAGGAGCCCTGGAGCCCAGGGAAGGACCTCTCCCCTGCCTGCCTTCCTCAGGGCCATGGAGGCTGGCAAGCTCCCTAGGACCTTCCCCATTCTGCCCCGTGGGGGTTGAAGAGCAAGGAGGGTTGGGGGAGGGCTGGGAGATGATCACGAGCCTCAGAGCCGAGTGGCAGCAGAGCCAGTAATTCAAACCATCCTGACCCTTCGGTGAACCTGAACCTGCTGACCTTGACAGCACCAGACAAGGGAGGCCTCACAAACCTCAACCTGCGTGGAGGCCTCGCTTTCTCTTTCTCCCTTCCTTGGAGCCCCGTGGCCCAGCCTCCAGGTAGCTCCTAATTTGGCCATCCCCACAAAATGTCAGCATCCCTCCCTCCCTGAGGCGCCTGCCCGCCTGCCTCAAAGCATCCTTTGTGCTCATCTCCACCAGAGACAAGTGTGTGGGCATCTCACAGGGGCCTTTCCAGAGCCAGGCTGAGGCTTCCTTTTTCAGGAGTACTGGCTATCAAGTGTGTGTGTATGTGCGCGTGCATGTGTGTGTGGGGGTGGGGCGGGGGGTGGCGCTGGGCCTACACAGGGGCTGGGGTAAAATGTGGCCAAGACCGAGCAGACAAGAGGAGGGAAGAAAAGCCTGAGGAAAGCTGCCCCAGGAGCCTGCATTAAAGTAAATGTAGTTTATGAAGTTTATGCTTTCCTCCCAGGGAGAGCTGGATTCCATCCAACAGCCTCCCAGAGCCTGCCAAACAGCTCCTGAAGCAGAAAGTGCAGGCAGGAGCGTGGGCAAACCAGTGACAGAGTGGGGTGCACAGACACACGTGTACGCACGGGCACACGCACATGCTTTCTCTGTCTCTGTCTCTGTCTCTCCCTCACTCTCGCGCTCTCTCACTGGCTCATACAGATCTCCCTGGACCCCGGCAGACTTCAGCGAATGGAGGGAGGGATGCAGACAGCATATTTGGTAGATGTGACTTCAGGAGCTTCCCTTTCCTTCCCTCTCCCCTCCCCATGCCCGCCCCCATCTCCTTTGGCACAGCGTGGCTGACCCAGACGCAGGGGCAGTGTGGACACTTGGGTGGACTGTTGGTGTGGTGAGCTGGGCCGAGGGCAGCGCGGACCACCGAGGCAGCCAGCCTGTGGGAGCCGGTCGGGGTGAGGGGCAGTGTGGAGACCTGGGCGTAGTGGGTATAAGGTCAATGCAGTCAAAGGGATCAGAATGTGGACTGCAAGGAACCCACCTTTTTTCTGCTGCCGAGGGTCCATTTTTCTCTGGCATTTGGTCCAGACCAAGCAGGTACCTTACAGCTACTGAAGGGGGCTGCTGGAGACTCTTAAGGAGAAACAATGAGAGACAGTATTGTTTTCTTCTGGAAATTCAAAGGAAATAAATGGTTGACAAGATTGGGATATAGGAGCTCTTAGAGGCACTTACAAGCATGCTGGACTATCTGCTTTTCTAGACTTTTCTTCGTGCACACACGCACATGGGGTTCATGTGTGTGTATGCACCAACAGTATGTAAGTGGGCCGGGATCCTTGACTTTAGAGATTGTGTGGAGGAGAAAAATTACTGGAAGGGGCAGTAGTATACGTAGCAAAGACCTCTGCCCCAGCCTGCTGGGTTGGCAACATCTAGCCTCTTGTCCCGGTGCTTCCAAGACATGCCTCTGCTGGGGACAGGCAGTGGGACAACCCCATCTCCCACCTCTTCCTGGGAACTTCTTGTCCTTACTCAAGTTCTACCAGCATCTGGGACAGAAGAGGACAACAGAGGCAGAGTCATCTGAAGGCACAAAGTCGGGGGAAGAAGAGAGTAGAAGGGAAAGTGAAGGATGAGCAGAAATGGTGATTGCAGAGGCCACTCTGGGAAGCCCGGAGGTGCTGGGCATGGAGGGCGGCAGAAAATGGCCAAGGATGGCTTTTGCCCTTTCTCTCCCCTCTCTCCTTTCCCCTCCCGCCCTCCCCCTCCTTGTCTCTCCCCTCCACACATCTTTATTGGTTCCGGTAATAGCGTTGATTTGCATGTCAGGCAAAGCCTTGCTACACACACAAAAAGAAAACCCCAGCCTTGGCGGTGTGGCAGTGTCAGCTCTCGCTGTTGTTCGACAGTGTAAAATTAAATTAATAAAGCCCCCAACGCAGGAAAACATAACAGGAAATTAATGGCCTTTACTGTCGCTCTGATGCAGTCATTTGCAACCCTGCTTTCCGCACCAAAGACTTCATAAATGCAAGCAGTTTCTCTAAACAAGCATACTTAGAGCGGCCTGGTATGTAATTTTTCGCCTTGCTTGTGTCCTCTGAGCTAACAAAGCCCCCTTCTCTTCTGGCTCCAGAGAGGTTTCTAACTGGTTCTGGCCCCAGCTGGAGGCCAACACCCGTCAGAAGGCCCCAGCCCCTCCCTGAAAGCCCAGAGAGGGCTGAAGGAGGACTCTGGTCCCACACAGACAGGCCCTCAGCCAGCCCTCCTTCCCCACCAGTGGCCAGCGAGCCGGAGCCCCAGCCTCTGCCAGCAGGCCAGCAGGAAGGCACAGGGCATGCTCTCAGGCAGGGAGGTTGATCACTCAGGAGAATTCACCCAGGCCCACCCAGTGCTCACTCCCTGCCCCAGTCTGTGCATTTGTTCTCTCTCCGCTACCTATTTGCTCCCTGCCCATGGTGTTGCCTGGCCTTCCCTCTCCCTCCCCCCATTTATACTTGGTCACTCTCCCATATGGGTCACACACACTCAGGCTGGTCCTGGGGCAGTGGGTGCCCATGCCATTCTTTCCTACAGGTAAACTGGGGCTTTTGGATGGAAGGAAGGGACCAACATTCAATATAGGGAAATTAACTGTACTGGCATAATTCTCTGGGGTTCTAGGGCTCCCTCATATCTCCCTTTTCTCTACTGGTTCGATAAGAAACATGAGGACCCTAAATGGTCATTCAGGCCATCTCTCTGTCCTTGGGCAAATTTCCTAGAAATCATTTCAGATTGTTGAGCATCTGTGATCTCGCTTTGGCATGTAAAGAGGCGGAAATTTATGCTTACCTTTCTGGGGATCCTTGTATCAATGTGGGCCCCAGTGTTGGGAAGTATGAGAGGAGCATAGACCTAGGACGTGGATCTCAAGGAGCTTACAGTCTACTGGGGGAGGCAGAGCTATCACATATCAGACAAAAAGCTGAACCACGTGCTTAAGTACTCACCAGGAATCCAGGGAAGTGTTTAGAAGAGCAAGAAGGAAATAGGACTTGAGCCTGGGAGCAGCTAAGATTCAGGGAGACACGGAGACTGGCTTTAGGGACACCTCCCATGTGGAAGGAGACCTGTGGGCTAAGAGCAGTGTCGAGGCAGAGTCTCAGGTTCTTAAAGGTCATCATGTCTTATCTGCCGTCACAGAGAACTCTCTCATCCTGCAGTTCTGGCTGACAGGCCACAGCCCCTGCCTAGACATAGGACACGGATGGATGGTCGTCACTATTAGAATCCAGATTTCTGGATGTGGGATCCATTTGCACTCCTTTCTTGCTCTGGGACCTTCGGTTAATTACATAATCTCTCTGAATCTCAGCGTCCTCATCTTTAAAATGGAGATAATGACATGAACCACATAGAGTGGTGTAAAGATCTTCAATGGACTCCCTCTTTTCTCTCCCTCCCTCCATTCCTTCCATCCCTTCCACCCAATTTACTGAACGCCTAGAAAAACAATGAGCTGAGCCCTGAGTGGATTTCAGTTTCTCACGTGATGTGGTCCCTGCACTTGCAGGGGGTCCCTGATCATCCTTGTTACCCATCTCTGAATTCATTCTTGACAGTTAAAGTCCCTCTTAAATAAATACTACGCTCTAGAGACAATCTAGCCAATGCCAAATACAGCAGAACCACTGCCATTCTCCACCTGGAGATTCTACATTCATAATGTAGCCTCAGATTACATTCGATTTTTTTAGCAGCCGTGTCAGACTCAAGCTCATATTGAGTTCGTGGTCAACTAAAACCTCGAGATCTTTTTCACATCAATTGCCATCAAGCCAGGTCTACCCCATGCTGCACTTGTGTGATTGATTTTTTTTAACCTAAACATAGGGCATTCCATTTATCCTTGTTGAATTTCATCTTGTTGGTTTGAACTCTTAATTCTACCCGATGAAGATCGTAAGGAAGTTTTCTATATCATCACCCTAGAAGGTTTTTTTTAAGAGTTATTTTCCTTTAAAATAAAGGAAAGCCACATGGCCCACCAGTGGAGACCTCCCTCCTGGTTGTGATAAATGAATGCTGTAGGTACTGTTAAGTCCAGCAGCCATCAACCACTTCACTTTTCTTTATCTTGTTCATAAGGTTAGGAAGGAGATTCTTTGAAATGTTAACATTCACTACATTCAGAGCATTTGTTTAATCAATCAATAAAAAAATCCAATTTAAGTTGATGCGCAGATTGAGTGCCTGCTATGTACGGAGCACAGCAGGACTGATTTCCAGAGGTAAATAGGACAAAGTCCTTGACTTCAAGAAGCTTCTAATCTAGTAGGGAGATAGATGTGTACATCATTATATGGACAGGATGTGATAGCTGCTATAATCAAGGTATGAAGTGCTATGATGAATTTGTTTTAAAAAAGTGGTAGTTGCTTCCAACCAGAGCAATTGAGGAAGTCTTGGTGGGGATTGCATTTGGTCTAAGAGCTAATATCCAGCTAATGTGCCACAATTTATTCTTGGTGAGTACATGCAAGCTCCAGGGTATCACCATTATCCTTCCTAGTGCCAACAAATTAACTCTATAATAATTTCTTCTAAAAGATTTTCAGATCCCAATATAAAATTTATTAGAGTGTTATTTGCATAAGCTGACCTCTCCTCCTCTTTATTTTTGGCAAGGCAGGATTGCATTAGGCTTTGTTACTGCCCCACTTTGTCACTGTGACTTTTAAAGGATTACCAACAAAAACGTAAAAATCCTATCTACCTTTCCTCCCCAGGGTCCTGCTCTGTGAATTAGCTGGGCCTGGGAAAAGTAACTCAGTGGAAGTGGCTGGGAGTTACCCGGCCCCCTCCTGACCCGGGCAACTCCTACTGGCAGCTCCTGCAACTCCATTTGGAAGATTCTTTTCTTTGGTGGAGAAGTTCTGCCTTCTCTCTCTTTTTTCTCAATATGAACCTCCTCTTCCTCAGCACTGAGCCTAAACCTGCCTTATTTTTTGGTTTTTTTCTCCAAACATAGCTACGAAGGCCCTTTTTTGTTGTCTCAGCTTGTTCTGAGTTTTTGTCCTTCTGACAGGCTCAGGCCACTCTCATATCCATCCTTGGTCATGGTCCCCTCCTTCCATCTGTTGTACGTCCTTTACAACAGAAAAAAAAACAACTTTTGTCTGATATTAAGTGCAATACATGCTCATTGTAAAATATTTTGAAGATCAGTAAATTTTAAAAAATTACCCATAATCTTATCATCGAGAGTAACCACTGTTGGAATTTGGTATATATTCTTTTACAGTCTTTTTTTTCTGTGCATGTATAATTTTATATATAATTTTTTATCAAAATTGGAATGACATTGTATATACAGCTTGTCTAGCTATTTTCACTTAACATTATATAGAATCATTTTCACATATCATTAAATATTCTTTGAAAACATGATTTTTTAATGGCCACATAATCTTCCACTATTCAGTGTACATGTCCTTTTGAAATCTAGGCTCATCATATTTTAAAGCTTATTCGTGTGCAACAACAATGATTTCCCTTAAATGCCCTTCTCTTTCAAACCCTCCCCCACTCTCACTCCCTCTACATGATCAGGCTGATTCTTTGAGCTCGCAAAGGCAGAATTTCAATTTTAGAGCATCCAATCCTTATGGAATTGTGTTCCCTTCTAGAATCTCTTGCCATGGGATCACCTGGCTATTCTTTCTCTCAACACATAGCAGTTTGCCTTCCTCAAGCCGGGTTCTGGGCAATGCCTCCTTCCTTGGCTGCTGTCAGCTCTAGACACGGTTGCTTTCTCCCCAGATCCCCGTCATTTACCTTTCACCAGCTTCTCTTTCTTGGTCAAAATTAAGCAGCTTGGAATAGCGGAGATGGCTCTGGGCTGAGAACCTCGGCTCCCAACCCAACTATGGCTGGGTGACATGGGGAAGTTACAGAACCCTTCTGAGGCTTTTTTCTTTTTTTCTTTTTTTGGTCTCTAAGAGAGAATGGAGTTAAATAATCTTGATACTTTCCAGCTGTAAAATATGATGACACCAAATTCAGAGTAGCAATTTTCCTTGTTGCTTCTTTTTTCTTCTAAAACGTAAAATGTTGAATAAGGCAAATTAAGAATCTATCAACCTTTGCTTTTGGAATTCTATTTGACAAATCAATCGACCTTTTTTGATCACCTACTATCTGTCAGGCTCAATGCTAGGTTTATAAAGATGAAACAACTTGTCTCTGCCTTGAAAATGGAAATTATAATAGAAACTCCCTGCTTAAGTTCTGGTGAAAATTAAATGAGTTAATATATGTAAAATTCTGAGATGGATGCCTAATATATAGTAAGCACTTAATGTTAGCTGCTGTTATTGTAAGGATTAAATCAGTGGATGTACGTTCAGTGGAGTGTCTGGCACCATAATGGGAACTGGATCGATTTTAGTTATTATTATTATTTCTGCAATAGAGGTTTGGATAGATGGCTATTGGAACACAGAGAAGGGAGAAATTCATGCTGCTGAGAGGGACCTAGCAACCCTCTGGTGTACATCTGAGGAAACTCAATCCAGAAAAGCTCAAGGGACTTGGCCAAGGTCATACAGCACATGAGCAACAAAAGTAGTTCAACCAGGAGATGTTTCTACCAGTCCAGTGTTAAGTTAGGGTCACTAAGGCAGTTAATGTCCCCAGAGGCACAGGAAGACAGGTCAGGCAGGCCGGGCAGCCCCCCGCCCACCTCTCCTCCTACCATGAACTCATTGAGTGCTTGGAAGCCAGGCTTGGTCAAGGAGAACCCTTCGGTCAAAGGTTGCCAGGGCTGGAAGGCTGACCAGAACCTTGTCTTTGGACCAGATTGCCAAGGGCTTCTTTGTGCCCTCCTCTTCAGCATGGCCCGGGGTTCCTGGACAGCGCAGTCACAAACACTGTCCAGTTGAAGGATGGGAGGAGAAGGGGTATGTCACCCAGCTCCTTGGACAGACAGTGTCCCTGCCAGCACGGTCTCCAGCCCAGCCCCGACCCAGCACCTTGCTGCACCACCTTCCTCCTCTGTCCTCCATTTCCTTTCCGTTTATACTTTCCACTATGCCTTCCTCCACCTTTCTCCCTCCCATCTTTGCCCCCTCCCTTTCCCTGTCTTCAGCCCTTCCCTCCTCATTCTCTCACACTCCTCCCCTTTCTTTTCTCTGTCCCTCTCTCTTGTGCCCCCTCCCCTCCCCTCCCCATTCCATTAATCCTTGTTCTACCCCCAGTCTGAAAGCAGCCCCATTCCTGGTCCCAGACCCCACACTCCCTTTTCTCAATCAGATGGGAGGGCCAGGGTGGCTGCTCAGAGCTTCTCCGTCCTGCCGCTGTGGGGGTGGGGCTGGGGCTGCACAGGCGGGCTGCCCTGAATGACAAGCGGCGATATTGATCGCATTCTGAACTCAGCCCAGCCGATAGAAGGTAATTAATGACTCCATTTGCCTCAGTACGGAGGAGAACAATTGAGTTTGAAACTGCAACAACTGGCAGCTGGGGAGACTGGGGGACTGCCTGGGGGTGAACCCCTCAGAGGGGGAAGGGAGCTAAGGTGTAGAGAGAGGGGGGCAAAGGCCATAGGTCCCAAAGATATGGAGCAAATGTCTGCACAGAGTCCCACTCTTCTCCCCCATCCCCCTGGAGGCCCAAAGCCCATCACCCACTGTTTCCACTTCCTCCACGTTTTTCTCTTTTCTTCCTGTATCACTTTTTCAGGTCACTTTTTGTCTGCAGATGAAGTAAGACTTACTTTCCCCAAGATTACTTACTGTCAGCGATGTGGTCTTGCACATGCTTTTAACTCTCCCTGAGCTCGTTTGCTCTTTTGTAAAATTGAACTCATGGTATCTCTTTTGCAAGTGTTCCGTGAGGATTAGAGAGATGGTGTGTAAAGCACGTCGAGCCTGCCTAGTACATAGTTAGTGCTCAATAAATGATGATAACGACAATCTTTGACAAAGGAGGCAAATTTGAAAGAGTGTTGAACAAATAATTTTGCCTCTCAGCTGAAAATGAGAATAATAATTACCTTGTAAAGGTAAACAGATTTAATGAGCATATGTGAAATGTAATATTGGCAGTTTCCCCAATGACAGGTAGATGTTTGCGTTGAGTATTAGAAAACTGAAATCAGTATGGTTCTTTACTATATACTTTAGAACAGTCCCCTCAAATGCCTAGTTCCTACTTCCTGGGATTTGGTGGGCAGCCCATTTATCCCATTTTAATTTTGTAGACTTTGATAACCTGGGCACTTTCTGACCAAGAAAATGGCATTATTGCATTTTGTATTATCATTTCCTCACCTACTTTTTGGTCAATGCATGAGAATTTCTCTTGTCCCTCGCAGTGACTACTTTGGAGTTTGGGTATAATGTCCACACACAAGGAAGACAGAACACTTCTGTTTTATCCCTTGTCCCTAACCCTCATCCCTTAGACATGGTGTTCAGTGACTGCCGCCCTCTCCAAGCTGCTGAGACCTCACGGGATAACCTTATTTATGATTGGCCAGACAGAAGGTTCTGCTGAGGTCACAGAGGTGGGGGGCAGAGAACTCTGCTCCAGGGAAACCCACGGATAGTTGGGGGGTGACAAGGCTGAGCGAATGAGGAGATCAGGCCTTTTTATTGAGTAGTAAAGATTATTAGTGATCCTAGAAGTGGTACATGCTCATTGTACAAAGCTTGGATGATATGGAAAAACTTAGATGAGGTGAAAATTTCCACGTGAGTAGCTCTCCTTTCAGTCAAGATGATCTTTGGTTTTGCGGTTCACTTCGTTTTCATGGAGACTGGGAGCTGATGCTCACTGGTTCAGTCCACAGCTGATTACAGAGCACTTTCCCTATGCCAGGCTCCCTGGGAGACATGCCCTTGAGCTAGCCACTTACCCTCATTAACCTGCAGCTCATTTACTCTGAGCCTCAGTTTCCTCACTAGTTAAAAGGGGATTATAATCCTCCCCTACCTTGGAGAGTGGCTGAGAAACCCAAATAACCTAAGGTCTTTGAAGCCTTTTTGCTAACCGCTAAGCAAACACAAAGTGCTTAGAGGAGAAGACAATATGAGCCTTTGTTCCCCTTGAAAGAATAATATACGTCAAAGGTTTAACTCAGCAGTTTGTTTAATTGAATTAATGTACTTATACCTGCCTTGTCCCAAAAAGGACTTGTGGCAGTTCACTCTCCTTGAAAGCGCTCACACTGTAGTGAATAAAGGTCCTGGGATGGCTCCAGTCCTGAGGCTCCCTGGCTGTGTGACCTTGGGCTTGTCACCTCCCCTCCCCCATCTCGCTGCCCACCCCACTAGTTTTCATTACTGTAAAATGAGGACTTTTGGACCAGGTGTCCCCTAGGCACTCTGGGCACAGCCGGTGCTCAGCCAGCGCAGAGGACACAGGCTGCAGCTTCCTTGTAGGGAGGGTGCAAGCAGACAAGGGGATGCTGGCTGGGGCCAAGGGGCTCCAGCTGGGCTGCTGGGTTTGGCACCCGGGCAGCAGAGTGAAAGGATGCAGAGAGCAGGCTCTGGGAGCAGACAGACCTGAATTCAAGTCCTGACTGTCATTTACCAGCCGCATGGCTTTAAATAAGCTACTTAGTAATCTCTTTGCTCAGTTTCCCTATCTTTAAATAGGTCTCACAGTGTTTACCTCCCAGGGGTGTGGGCGGGAGAGGGATTAAACAGGCTTGTAAAGCTCAGTGGTGGCATGGAAGAAGCTCTCAGCACTGGGAGCTGCTAATGGCTGGTGGCTGGGCAGGGCTGGGCAGGAGAACAGGGCTGAATCCTTCACATAAGGAGGCAGGCTAGCCCACAGTTCCTTCCTTGCTCTGTGGGGTCTTACTAAACTTACAGCAACCCCATTTTCCAACCTCAGTCTAAAAACGTGGCCCAAGAATAGGAAAGGATTTTGGAAATCAGACCTGTTCCAGAAATCTCAGGACATATGGCCACCCTACTGCAGCCCTCTTCTTGGAGTCCTGACAAGGGATGGGTTTCTTATCCCATCAAGGTGAAGGCTCAGGGCCCCCGTCCATCATTTAGGAAAGGCTTTCCCTGGAACCCACTCCCACCACAGGCAAATCGACCCATTCTGTGTTGACCCTGCTCTATGGGACCAGGGATTGGTGCGGGGATGCAATGCAGAGACTTTCTGGGCCCCCCTCTCAAGCAACCTCTCTTACCCGCTTTGGATGGCAGTTCTGCAGCTCCAAGCTTCTTCACTGGGAATACACTGTTCTCTGTCCCTTGGGGAAAGGCACAGAAGGTGGGCAGGATAGTGTTGAGAGCAGGAAAGGCCTCCTGCGGGCCAGAGTCGAGGCTGCCAGACGCTAACAAGCAGTGGGAATGAGTGAAGAGGGGCACGGGTTTGCCCAGGGGCCTCTGAGAGCTGGGGTGTGAGGGACTTGCCCTACGAGTGACTGAGTGTCCTGGGGTGCCAAGCCAGTCAGGTCACCAGGCCAGAGACCTTCTGCCGGGGGTCTGGCTTTGAGGGCTCCCCAAGAGAACCTCATTCATTTATTCAGTCATTTGTTGAGTGCCAAGCTCCATGCCTGGCGCTGGAGCTCCCAAGATGCATCGGCCATGGTCCCTGCACACAGGAGCTCACAAGGGAAAGGATGCTATCTAATCACTCACACCCTTTCCTTCCCTGCTCACTCTGGAACATAGATCAAGACCCGCTTCTGCCTCCTCCTCTACTTTAGCCCAGCCCTGCCAAAAAGCACTTCAGTATCCAGGCCTAGCAGCAGCGGCCTAGCCCCCTTCCACCCTCGTCCTTGCTGTCTCCTCTGAGACCACCCTTGGGGGATCCTACTCTGAGCGCTCTCTCCCTTTCCATTCTCCCGAGGAGGTCTCTCCAAATGGTCTACACTAATGACTGCTTCCTTTTCTCATCCTTTTCTATTCTCCATGTTCTCTTGTCTTTTCTGCTCCTTCTCTAATGTCTTCCCCTCCTCCTCCTCCACTCCCTACCCCTCTCTGGGCCCTGGGCTGCCATCCTTAGCTGGAGGCCCAGGTTTATGGGGAAGCAGAGCCAGCCGGGTTTACTCCTGTGGCAAGTGCCCTCACCCAAGCCAGTGCTGCCCCAGGCTCCCAGAATGGGCATCTTCTTCCCTTTCTTCCTCTCTCTTTCTGCTCTTTCTCAGGCATCTCCCTTTCCTCACTCCCTTCCCACCCTTCCTCTTACCTTATTCCTCCCTTTCTTCTCTAGCTGAGGGAAGGGTACCACCCAGCTCTCGGGAGAGAGCCTGGGAGAATCGATGGGCCCTCTGGCTGATTTCACGGGGCTGCCCCCCTGTCCCCCACCTGTCAGGCCACTGCCCTCTCCCTGCCCCGTGGCTCCCCTCCCTGATCACCCAGAACTCCTCTGTGCTCCTTGGGACTCATCATTACTGCTGCTTTCCCCTCCTCATCACCTTCCTTCTCCTTTGTGGAGTTTACCCAAGCCTCCGGCAGCCTCTCTTGGGGGTCCCCTGCATGCTTTCATCACAGCAGTTTGCTTTGCCGCTCCTCTAGCACCTTCTTTCTCTTCCTCTCCCCACCCCCTTCCTTCTCCTCTTCTTCCCTTTCCCCGCCTCTCACTGCCATCTCTGCCAGTAGCAGACTTCCTTTTGCCTTTCCTTTTCCCTCCCCATTTCTCTCCATTGCTGCCTCTGTAACCTGTCTCATCACCAGGGCCCAAGTATACACAAAAATAAATAAATAAAAAGGTCAGTGAGTGGAGGGAGCAGCAATAACCCCTAAAACAGTACTATCAGTGGAACATGATTGATCAATTGAATTCCATAGCGGCTGAAAAATGTGGGATTAAGTAGTGTATTATACGCACAATGAGTTGAGGCATGATGTTCATTTCAAGTTCATTTCGCCGGCCTCTGCCACCAGATCAGGCAATCAATAGGGGCAGCAGATATCATATATCACCTCTCTGCGGGCTGGGGAGAGAGCACCATAATCTCTCGCAAATTTAGAGTGACAGATTTGTCAAGATCTGAAGGGCCCCTGAATAAATGAAGGAAAAGAGACTCCTCCAGCCAGTGACCTGAGGACAAAGCTTCAGTTCAGCCCCTACACACACACACACGCACACACACACACGCACACACACACACGCACACAAGCACAGGCTTAGCCAAGCCACACACAGACATATTTACAAATCTACACAGAGGCATGCTATGAGTCTCGCCACACATACGCACACATCCATGCACATAATGTGTGAGCCGCCGCTCACAGACAGATGCCCACCCAGGACCCACTGGTGACACTGTAATAACCACACACAAAGACACTCTCACTGCCTCCCTCAGTCCTGACAGCCTGGCTCCCCAAAAAGGTAGGGGGACCCCAGCAGGAGAGAATTAGAACACAGTGAAACATGCAAAGAGCTACAAGGGGTGGAATGAGGGTAATGGCACATCCTTGAAAGAGAAGCAGGGACAGGAGGGACATGGGGGCAGGGGGCTCATGTTCCCCACGCAACCTCTCTCTCACACACACACACACACACACACCTCTTTTCAGAAAAGTTCCCACTCTGTCACTTACACATACCCAGACACTTATATGTTTATACACGTAGAAATGCATCTGTTAGGAGGATACTCACACAAGAAAAAAAAATAAATGTGCCACACCCTAACTTATATAAAGAAAGGCATACACCCTCTCCGACAGAATGTCACTGTGGAGGCTTACACAGAAGAAACACAACCACCAAGTTTTGTGCCCATAGAAACAGAGAGAACATAGAGACACCATTGCGGATGTTCCTGTGTCTGTCTGTCCTCAGACTTGATCCTGGTTTTCATTTCTCTCTCCTTCTCCCACCCCCACCATTACACACACACTTTCTTTGCTTTCCCATCCCCTCCAGAATAAAGGGGAGGGTAGACAGGAGGTTCCATTAAGAAAGCAGACCCCTGTTCTCTGTCTGAGAGGCCAGCAAGAGAGGATGGCTGCAGGTTGAGGTTAATCAATATGTAATATTTTCTATGTTCTCCCAAATGATACTGTACAGTGTTACTGTATATAATGCAGTATTGATTATATCATATTGTATAATCACCTATAAACTGATATATATAACAGTCCCAGAGGATCACCCTGGGACCTACAACATGGGCTAGGCCCAGACCCAAGGCTCCCCGGGGGGGTTGGCCAAGGCGTGGCTGGGAGGACCAAGCTTTGGTCCAGGGAAGTTGCAGGGTGGGTGTTCAGGGAGAGGTGGCCAAGTAGGCACTTGGCCCACTGTGTACCCTGAAAACTCCTGTGGGCCTGGAGCGGGAGGGCAGGGGAGCAAGGACAGCAAGAAAGCCTGGGTAGAGCAGGGTGTGGACAGAGTTGGCCAGCAGTCCCGGGGAGCAGGCACTAATGTGGCACCTCTGTGGTCTGTCCTTCATGGAGCGAGCCTCAGCTCCCTGTGGAGACCCACAGGAGGAACGAGGTGGCCAAGGAACCGGCCTCTGATAAAGCCTAGCCGGAGTCCATGTCGGGGCGGAGGCTGAGCTGGGTGGTCTGGGCGGCACAGCGTCCACAAAGACTCTGTCTTCAGTCTCTGCCCAAGTTAGTGTTTTACTGCTCACCTGCCACCTGCTGTCCTCCTGCCCTGGTCTCAGTCCTGGCACAATGCAAGCGAAATGCCTCCGCTTGGCTTCAAGTCCCTCCCCGCTCAGTGGCGGAGTTAATTACTTCACCCAGGCTCCATGTTACACTCAGCCTCGGAGATTTGATGATTTTCCACCCTTGGAGTCAGTGGAACTGATATTCATCTCAGAGCCAAGTTCAATTCTCCACAGGCTGGGTAATGCCCGCCCCAGACACCCAGCCCCTCCCCCAGGCCGACCCTGGCCAGGGTGCAGGAATTCAGAGGAGATGGCCCCTGAGGTCTCCTGTGGCTTCCACCTCTGTCTAGTCCTCTGGCCCCGACACGGGGACGACTTCCCTGTCTCTTCCCAGCTCCTTCAGGGGCTCTGGCTACCTCAGCCAGATCTCTGAGGCATGGCCAGCCCTGGGCCAGCCCCTGCCGCCTCAAAGCTGGGAGTAAGGGTCCTAGCAGGGGTGCAAAACCCTAGGGACCGAGCCAGGTGCCCCCACTTGCCCACTGCACTACCCTATGCCTCTGCTGGCCTGTGCTGATGCCCCGAGTGTCCGTGTGTCCCCCAGATGTGTCCGAGGGCTCAGTCCCCAATGGAGACTCCCAGAGTGGCGTGGACAGTTTGCGGAAGCACTTGCGAGCTGACACCTTCACCCAGCAGCAGCTGGAAGCTTTGGATCGGGTCTTTGAGCGTCCTTCCTACCCTGACGTCTTCCAGGCCTCAGAGCACATCAAATCAGAACAGGTGAGGAAGGCGCTTCCTGCGTGCAGAAGTGGAAAGGAACTGGGCAGAGCAGGCCTCTGGAGAGCATGCACAGGGACCGGCCGTGTGGATAGCCAGCATTGCGTGTGCTACGTGTGACTGCACTGTGTGCGGCCCATGTGAACAGACTCACACAGGACATTACAGTAGAGTTAAGACAAATCATTATGGTATACGGTAGTTAGAAATGGTGAATTCTGGGTGCGAGTATGGCCTTAGGTAAGTCTTACCCCTTTCAGAGCCTCAGTTTCCCCATCTATAGAATGAAGGGTGTGGGCATGTGATCTCACAGATTCTCTCCGGCCCTGCCATGCCCCGCTTCTGGCATAGAGTACTCAGGAACCTCCTTTTGCTCTGTCCCTTGCTTAAATCCCTCAGGTCCTACACAAAGTCTACGCAAGCGCACGGCAGTCATCTTGGCCAGCTGTGCTGCCCCTTGCTCCCCAATCCAGAACACACAGCATGGGACACAGCCCACAGCTCACAGCCCACCCACCCAATACACAGTGTAGAAACACATCCCCTAACTTCTCACGCTTCCCCGGGTGCACACATTTACACACCCCTGCCACCCACCATCTCCCTCGCCCCCCCAGCCCACAGTACCCCCAGCACTCCCCCCACCAGCTCAGCACCCTCCAGCCCACCCCCCCACACCTCAGTGTAGCCCGCAGTGCATATGCTCACGCACAGGAACACATCCCCATTCTTCCCACAACCACAGCACCACACACACTGCCACGCGCGCACGCACACGCCGGCACACGCGCGCACACGCACCAGGGCAGCCCCACCAGCTCCACACAGCACAGTTCCGCTCTAGGACTCCAACAGCTCGCGGCCACTCGCCTCTCTCCCCGCCTGTCCTTTTATCCCATAAGCTGTTTGTCTTCATAAAACAAAAATCAAAAGTCTTTTTAAGGTGCCCTGAGCCATAAACCAACAAAGGAGGAGCCGGCCGAGGCAGGCTGCTCGGTGCACCCTCCCTGAGTCCCCGGCTGTATTACAATGAATAACCTTTATTTACTTTCATTAGACTATTAAACACCAGCACAGTCATTTTTCCCCCTGAAACTCGGAGCAGGGCCCATAAAGCAAATCCGAAGCCTAATTGAGTTCATTTTAATTTCTCTCCGATCACAGCGAATTACTCTGGTGATAAATCAGGGGGCAGCTTCACCCCCAGTAGAAGGCCTAATTTGCAGCTAATTACAAAACTGATTTCTACAGGAAGATCAATACGAGAAGGAATTGGAAATGACGAGGCAATCCCGTCCAGCCAGGGAGGAGAGGGGGTCCTCTGGGGGGGCCAGGAAGTGGAAGGGAAAAAAACGGACCCGAAAGAGCAGAAAATCAGTTTTAATTTAACGTAATATTAATCAGAGCAACTTTTCCTGCTTTGTGCAGGCTCCTGGCCTGCCCAGCTCTGGGGTCTGGCTTGGCGGTGGCTGCAATAAAAAGGCAATTACCCGAGTGTTTCGGGCAGGACACCCTTTCAGAGTCAATGACTGGCCCCCTCCCACCCTTCTGTTAGCCATGTGGACTCTCCCCCTCCCCAATTTCATACCCCAGTGCACAGGCAGAGAGCGAGGGGCCCGTGGGGCTGTCTTTGTTTGTTTTGAAAAAGGGGGCGCCAGCACCCGATCAGCCGGCCCAGCAGTGCCAGGCTGGAGGCCCCACTAGGCCCTTCCCCCAGCTACTGCTGCTTCTGCCATCATGTCATGGTCCGCCCCTCCTCCCCGAGGCTCCCCACTCCAGGGGGACCTTAAACCGCCCCCTTGCCTGTCAGCAGGGGATCCTCACTGCTACACTCCACCCTTGGGGCTTCTTAGGCAGGAGCTGCTACAGCAACGTGAAGGGTGCTGGGATAACCGCCGATCAGGTACACGCTGCACCTCGGCTTCACAGAGTCAGGTCTGCATCCACCCACACAGGACTCTCCATCATTCTCCAGCCCGCCCCTCCCACTCTCCCCTCCCTCTGCCTGGCCGTCTCCTTCCACCCCAGCTGGGAGGGCTCCCCGGTCCTCCTCCCCATCTGCACACTGAGCCCTTTCTCCAAGCGTGTGCATCAATAGAGAGCTGTCGCTTTTCTCTCTCCTCCCAGGGGAACGAGTACTCCCTCCCAGCCCTGACCCCTGGGCTTGATGAAGTCAAGTCAAGTCTATCTGCATCCACCAACCCCGAGCTGGCCAGCAACGTGTCAGGCACGCAGACATACCCCGTTGTGACCGGTAAGAGGGCTTCCAGGAGGGTGGGAGCATGGCTTTCAGGGGCAGCACCTCAGCTCATGCCATCTGGGGCCCAGAGTGACAAGTGGGCCCCCTGCCATATCTGCAGAGAGAGCGAGTCACCAAAACCCAGGGTGCTTCCTGAATAGATGCGTGCAGATGTGCGGGTGAAAAATTGTGGTCAGGGTCCCTGTGTGCCTCAGCCTGCAAAAGGGGCTGCTGCTCGCTCCTTCTGCCCGTCCTCTTGCCCCTCTCTGCTTTTTTCTTGCTTCCACCTAGGTGTCCAGAATTATAAGCCTCCTACCAGGACTCATGCATGAGAGGGCAGAGGGTAAATAGGCCAGGCTGGCAAGAAGGGAGCATGAGCATCCAGTGACCAGCCTCTTACATCCCCAAGGTTGTTGGGGATCTGCTTTCCTCTCCCTCTGGGCAGGCTGGGTTGCTGTGGCTTAGGGCTTCAGGATGTGGCATCCAGCTCTGTGGTTATAGAAAAGCACAATTATCCCAGCATCCTCTGGCTTCCCAGGGAAATCAGAGACCAAGGCTTGGTTTCGAGGCCAGGCAGGGTCCGGCCCGTCCCACACTCAAATGCAGAGGCACATACTCCACATGCTCCTCTGCATTAGGAGCGGCAGAGGCAGCTAGAATGGAAGAAGCCTGAGGTGTGGCTCAGGGAAGGGCCCAGCCAATGGAGCTCTAGGCCTCAGAGCTGCCGTCTGTGGAAGGCGCCTGGCACTGCAGAAGGGTTTCCAGGCCAGAAAAGTGCCCAAGTGGGAGAGACACACATTGAGGTGTTATTAAAATTCACCTAATTATTCTGGAGACACTAAAGCCAATGTGCCGTTTGTTCCTTAGGAGACAGAATGATTAAGAAGGGTCTCAGTGGGGATTGGGAGACACTGAGGCGTTACCTGTCGAGCAAGGCAAGCGGAGGCAGCTTGGGGACCTGGCGGCAGGGCAGCTAGCATCCAGCATCATAGCCAGTGGCAAAGACCGGGAGCAGGCCCGGCCCCACTCGCTGGAAGACAGGGCCCTGCTTCTGCTGTGGAGCCGATCCGAGTATGGCTCAGGCTTGAGATGGGCTGCACGTGGCCACCCAGCCTCCACCTGGGGGACTGTGGGAGCCCTGTTGCCTTCCCAGGTCCTCCTTAAGGAGTATCCTGGTACCACTGTTTCTGGCCTGGACAGCATTGAGCTCTTTGGCTAGACAATGAGAGGTCAAGTTCTGGAAGTGTCAGAAAACTGTACGGTCAGGCTTTGGGGAGTGACGACAACCCTAGCTGGATCAGGACACAGCCTGTTATCAACTGACCCTTGGCATGCGCACTCCTTAGCTCAGCTTGGAAGCTCTCTGAGCTGTGCTGGATGTCCTGATTCAAGGCAGAGAGATGGCCCAGGCAAGGCCACCTTTCTCCTGATCTGCCGAGAGTTTAGTGGTCACTTCCCAAAGGGTGCCCACCCTAGGCAGCTGGTGAAAGAGAGCCCGGGAGCCTTTTCTCTAGTCCCAGCTGTGCTCCCCTGGGCCCAGGGCCACGGTCCAGAAGGCAGGGGCTTCCTAGGTAGGAGAGATGGAACTTGGGGGCAGGGCTCCTGCTGCAGAAGAACTCGGTGCTGGTGTAGAGAGGTCCCTCCACCTTGAGCCTCCCCCACCCGCCTCCCCCCCATGGCCCTGGAACAGTCCCAGCTCAGCCTGGGAACATCTCCGGCTGATCCATCTGGATCCAAGTGTGAGAAAAGTTCATTTCAGACCCAGCTTGACATTCCCAGGTGGCAAGTTAGCACTAACATCTCAATCTGTATGCGACATTTCAATCAAGCGAGGAGTAACAAAAGCAGAACCATTAACATTCGGAGCTGTTCACCAGTGGTAATGACGGGGAAACTCGCTCAGAAACTGGAAATTACCAAAAAGAGAGAAGTGTGTGGAGAGGTGGGGGAGGGGAGGTAGAGGGGGTGGAGGCCGGGAATGATTTTCTACACTTAGGCCAAGATCCAATGTTTGGATGAATGGTGCCATTACCCGAGAAAGGGCTTCTCATTCTTAAAATGTTTTTGCTGGCAATTAAACGGCTGCAGTTATTGATCTTTGTTGATTTTATGTCCTCCTAATTTGCATAATCTATTAAAGATGAATGATTCATGATGTGTTTATTATGGGGACAAACAGAATTCCCTGAAGGTACTGTCAAGGTGAGAAGCGGGGCAGTGCCCAGAGACTTCACGGGCCATCTCAGGAGTGGGTCCAGCATGTTTGGCCTTCGGGCCGGGACTTTGTGAGCAGCAGTGGGCAGTGATGCAAGGAAAGCAGGCACAAGGTTCTCTAGAAAGATGCGGGCATCTTGGAGAACCAGGCTCCAGGCGTGGCTGGGGTGTGGGAGAGACTTTCGTGTATTTGCAGAAATCCCTTTCAAAGATTCTTGAAAAGCTGATTTTGTTGGAGAATATGAAGCACTTTGGTGAAGGAAGAAAAAGCGAGGCCCTTTCGGATAGGTGATTCTGGCCAGGTGTGTGCTCAGTGTGAGACGGTGGGAGGCATCCTGTGCCCACAGCCTGGCCTAGGTGGGCCTAGGTGGGCCTAGGTGGGCCTAGGTGGGCCCAGGTGGGCCTAGGGTGGGCCCAGGTGGGCCCAGGTGTGCCCAGGTGTTCAAGGAGCCGTCTTCATCCTCCGCATCTCAGGCGCCCCGCTCGTCTTCCCTGCGGACGGGCAGCTGAGGCTGCAAACCTCCGGGAATGAGTCCTGAGGAACGCAGCCCAGAATGCCCTGGCCCAACTTGAAGAGCCGACCTTATTGATATTCCTGCCACCTCCTGGCACTGGAGGCTGATTTCAAACTTCACCAGCCACTTGATACAGCTGTTCCACAAGGTCAGGACTGAGAGGAGAGAGGAGCTTGGACTATTGTGTGGAGGAGAGAGTGGGGCCCAGTGGGCCAGGACACAGCTAATCACATTGCAAGCAAGGGTGGCTGCCAGAGGCCGCGGCTCGGCCCGATAGCCTGCCCTCCCCGCCTTCCATCATGGAACCAAGGAGAGAGACCAATTTTTCTGGGTAGTGTTTGCAAGTTCTGCCGAGATTTTAATTTCACTGCATCACAACTCAGCAAGCTGCCAAGTCAAGCTGGTTATTTAAATTTATCACCCACTTTCTCTTCTGCCGCTGGGCTGCTCTAGCTCAGCGGCATCTCTTCTCTCCAGCCCACTGCTCTAGGCTGCTGGTCTGGAACGGAGCCGAGTAGCTCCTAAGTGATAAGGAAAAAGGGACCAGCCAGACGAGAGAGTAGGTTGGGGGCACTCTGGCCCCAGGCTTCCTCGGGTTGGCTGACTGTAGCTGGTACCTTCTTATAACTTCTTATTCTTCCGAAAGACCCTCCTGGGGGCCGCCATCAACCCCTCAGTAGTCGCAGGGACCTCTGGATCTGGACCTCTTCAGTGAGGACTCTGGCTCCAGCTGTGAGCTGGTGTCTTCATCCCTTACCACTGGCAAAAAAGGAGTCCCTCTTCCCCATGGCCTTGTCACCTCGAACCCTCCCTTCCACTGCCCCACTGCCATAGATGAATATAAGGGGACACTGGCATTAATGTAGATCTGGGAAAAGAGGAGTACTGGTTTCAGGGATCCCTAAGTCTCTTGGAGATGCTTCTGACCACTTAGAGTGTCCCTTGACCTGGTGGAAGTCCTCCCTGAAGGTGGGAGCAGGTTCTCTACCCTGGAGCCCAAACTGAACGAGATGGTACTGGAGAAAGGCAGGCGTTATGCGCAGGCTGTCGCGCTCCCTCTAGAAGCTGAGGAATCCACCAGTCCCCGGAGCTGCTGCGCTGAGCAGGCTTCACTGGCCTCTAGTGGGCATCACTGCCACGCACTAAGAGAGCTCTGTGCCAGCGTAGTTCTCACCACCCTCATTTTAGTCCCCGAGAGGGGATGCAGGAATGAGACTGAGGCCAGAAACGAAGCAGGTGAAACTCACCACAACACAGCTGGGTAAAACATAGCAACAAGAATTGTTAATACACAACCAAACCTCACTCTCTGGCAATAGAAATAGAGGGAAACTCAAACACAGAGCAGTATGTGAGAGGCTGCTGGTATCCCACTGGAGGTAAATCCTAATGGGGAGAGGCCAGCGTTGTAGCACACAAGACAGGAGACACAACCCTGAGTCCAAGAGAAGCAGGAAGCTAGAATGGAGTATTACCCTGCGCAAAGCTGGGAACAGAGAAGGACAACACCATTCAATAAAGGGAAGTACACAAACCCACCCCAATGGCCCAGGGAAGCAAGTGGGGGGGAAAAAGTCTCCATGAGAAATGAAGATCCTGCTCATAACCCCGGATCAGAGTCCAAATTTATCCCATGAGTATGTGGCAGGAACTCCCAACCAAGGACTTACTTAAAAATTTGTCCAGGATAGCAGCCAACTCAGAAACCCCAGCAGGAATAAGGACAAACCTTCTCTGCAGAGATATTCCCCAATCCGGGGCACCTGGGACTCCCACAAGGAAAAAAAAACCCACCACTAAAGATGAGCTGACTATAAAAAAATTACACACCTCACATCCACACAAAGCATCATGAGGCAGAGTTTGCAAAAGCAATAAATAGGACAGTTAACAGCCCCAAGCACTGGCCATCATAGAACAATCCAAAGCAACGATAAAATAAGCATGTTTAATATTCTAAAAAAGATAAAAGAGAAGTGTAGTTTTATGATGATCACAGATCTAGATCAAGTTTGCCCTCCCCCATGACTGCTCAGCAGATCGTGAGAGAGGGAGATAATAAAGGGTAAAAAGAAGACCACACATATAGCTTTTTGTTTTGGGGTTCAGGAGCCATGGAAAGGGATGAGCCACGAGCAGCCTTAAAGCAGAGCCTGTCCCCTGCTTATCCAAGCTCCCAGACAGCTCGGTCCCAGCAGAGAATCTTCTTTATTCTGAACATTGGAGAGTCATGACAAGGGCAATGCATTTCTCCCCAGTGGGCAGGGAGGTGGGGTGGGGGGAGAGCCTTGTTAGCCTCCCCACCCTGGTGGGAAGAAGGTAGTTTTATTCAAGGGCTTGGGAGAAACTTCTCTTGGTGCCTAGAGAGGGAGTGCACCTCTGAAGGAATCCATAGCTAAGGACCAGAAGGAGATGTGGTTGCTGCCCAGGAGTGACATGCCCAAGGCAAGGATAGGGAGCAGAAGATACCAGTTTGAGCAGCGGTGGGGAGGCCAGTAAGGTAAAATTCAAAGAAAAGCAAGGGCTGGCAGCCAGGGCCTGAACGCCTGGGAGAACAGTGTGGACTCGGCCTCTGAGAAAGGGTTGTGAGCCCTTAGAAGCTCAGATTCCCTGCCCATGTCTGGGATGGTCAGCAAAGTGGCCTTTTAGCAGATAGAAGTATAGAGCCTGGGAAACCCTCCTCCTCCCACTCAGGGAGTCCTGAGGACCTCCAGGAACTGCCTCTTTCCTGTAGTTAACAACTCCCTTCCAATGCAACTGCATTTCCCTCCATAAAACAAACAGCTTAGCCCTTGGCCAGCCCCTTGGGGGAGGAAAGGGCAATAAAGGCTGAGAAATGTTTCTGAAGGAGGCTGGGAGTCTTCTAGTCTCGTCTGCCCGCTCAAAGCCCCTGATTAGCTAGAGGAATTTAGGGCACAGACATCAGAGTTCCTCTCCAACCTTGAAAGGAGAGAGGACCAGGACACCATCAACATGTGGCAAGTGTCAGAGGGCCCTTTACTGTGGAGGCCGAGCCAAGCCAGAGGGTTCTCCTCAGCACCCCCAGGCCCTAGACCCTTCACTTAAGCTGAGAAGGCCCAATGGAGAGAAGCTAGCTTCCTCCAAACATCCCTAAGGCCTCCAGCCACATCCCCAAGGACCTCCAGCCACCAGACCTCAGTTCTGATTTAATTATGGGGGCATTTCCATAGCAATGAGACAGTGACAGATAATGCAGGTGCCCTGGGCCTGCAGCCTGGGGAGTCATTGGATCAGGGCTCTTTTTCTTCCTCCTTTATCCCATCCACCTCTAGAGGAGAAGGATATTGGAAAGAAGAGGCATTAATCTACTCTAGGACTGGGAGAGTCAGGTCAAATTTGAACAGAATAAAAGCTGTACCACCCCAGTCTCCAGCTCCATGCCATGCCCACCAGCCTTCCTATTTGCCTGCCCTCCCCCCAACCAGGATGACTTGGCAGAAGCACCTGGGGCTGCTAATGGAGCTGCAGAGGGGAGGTATGAAGGGTTCCCAGGCATTTTAGCAAAGACGTGACTCTATACTCTTCTAAGCTGAGTTCAAATCTGGCCCATTACCTGGGACCTTTCTTCCTAGCCCCTCCTTTCATCTCTTCCCTCCACCCATGAGACCCAAAGACTCAGTATGCCAGGTGGACTGGGCATGGTCCTCCACAGCATGGTCTCATCGATTCATTTAGAGATCAGGGAGATTTTAAATTTGAGTAAAAATATTTTCAAGAAATTGATGATCTTTATTTCAAGTCCATGTAGTAGCCAATTCAGGCCAAAAACAAAGTGTTACTTAATAGAAAACATGGGTTGCTGCTTTCATGATTAGCCAGGTTATAGGGAACATTTAGGCTGCTGTAGATATTCAGAGACACTTGGCGTATCCCAAAGGAGAGTTCTCAAAGGGGGATCTCCCAGCACTAAGCTTGTTTACTTCATTATCTGGCACTTTCTATGAAGAAAAGGTTGGCTAAGTAAAAGTAAAGTCAGTCAACCCAACCTTTTCTAAATGACCAGGAAACCTAAACTGCAGTATTCCAATGAATGTTACAGGTATGTATGGGGACCAAAGGCTTAGAAATGTTCTGGTGACCTCCAAGCCACCTAGGCAACACCCGAAAGCCTGTTTACCCCAAAGAGCCAGCCATCCCCCAAGGTGACAGGAAGACCCCCCCCCCCCCCCACTCCCTCCCCAGAGTGATCAGAATCCTTCCTTCCCCCACATTAGCTGTAGCCTCAGGACAAACACGCCAGCACTTTTTCAGCCCTGAGCTTTGGGAGGCAAGCCCTGCCACTATTGTTACTTCTGAGAGGGCTTTGCATGCCTTCAGACTGGAATCCTTCCCTCTCCTCCCAGTGGCGGCTGGGCCGGTGGGCGAGGAGGGAGGAAATCCCGGGCAGGCTCGGAGAGCAGCCTAATGCTCCGGCAGCTTAAGTGGCCGTTTTCCTTGGGATTAGGGTTTCACTTACACAGAGCGCCTGAAAAACGCTGCGCTTTCGGAAGGATTAGAGCTGACAATTCAGTGCTCTCAGAGAACAAAATAAAGCCAGAGAGGAACTGGGAGAGCTGGAGTATCGGGAGACTGTGCAAACAGGCTTAACCTCTGCCCACCCAGCACGAGGGCCGCTCTTGCCCTGAGCCCGTCCGTGAGGCCAGGCCCCAGCCTTCCAGAGAGCCAGCACCTGCCCAACTCTAACCTTCTGCGATGTGCCAGTGGAGCCAGAGAAGGCAGTGTGGGGAAGTGAACCGAGGAAAGGGCTGGAATTCTCCCCCTCTCTGAGCCTTCGTTTCTTCCTCTGTAAAATGAGAGAGTTAGACTAGACCATAACCAAGTACCCTATTAGCCCTCTGAACATGTGATTCTCCCCAGTACTCCCTAGACTTATCCCGGGATGCTGAGGCTGCAGCTCCATGCATAGTCTGGCTGAGTTAGAAGGACGCCTTCTCTAGGCCAGTGGATTGCCATGGCCCCGGCGAAGGCCATGTGCCGTGAGGAGAAGGGGAGTGAACAGCATGCCTGATTGTGTCCGGCCAGTTGGCTATGGAGGCGAAGACCTCACTGAGCCCACACAGATCTGCCTAGGATGCACCAGGGACTAAGTGAAAGGTCCAACTGTCTGTGGGAAGCAAGATCAGCTGGGAGAGCAGCCACCCTGAGCTGCAGGCACAGCCCCCTCTGCTGGAACCCGGAGGGGACAAGCTTCGGGATGAGGAGCTGTGGGGCCAAGACAGTGGCTGGGGCTGGGGACTCACACCGACACCTCTGCCTTGGAGGAGAAACCTTAGGAAGTAAGAAACAAAAGGAAATAAGCAAAACAACAACAACAGAAAACGTCTTTCCCTCTCCTTTTAAATCATCTTTTACAGACTTAAAGTTACCTTAGTGTATTATGTAACTTGGGTTGGTCATAAAGTGATCATAATTGGTATAGTAAATGTAAGCATACGGTATGTCTAGGCAGTAATTACAAATTTAATAACTGTGTATTCTTGGAAGTAGTATAAATGCTTGTGTCAAATGCAGCCACAGACTGCCATCCTTGGAGCAATCTAACGTCTTCATTTTCGTTACCTTATGAGAAGCAGGCAAACTTGAGGATAGGATAGTAAAACAAGAGTTATGTTTTGTGGCCTTAGGGTCCTCTACAGTGTCAAGTGGATAGCAAAAGTGCTCATTTCCAGAGAAAGATGCTGAGGAAAAGCCTCTCTAAACTCATTGAATATAACTTCTGTATAAATCCACGTCTAATAAGTCTTGCTGTCTGAGCCATCACGGAGCCAAAGCACCTCCACTGCTTTGGCAGCTTCCTTTTTATTATTTCCTTGGTCTTCTGAATGCCAACATGTTCCTAACTTGAGATAAGCCTCTCTGCTCCTTCATGTGTTCTTCATATGGTCTTGTTTATCAGTACAATTCAAGTGGCTTCAAACAAATCAGTGTCTTTTCTACACCAAAGAACAGAGGTTTGTTTAGTCTTTTATAAATACTACTTATTACTCTTTGGGTCATGAATGCTTTTGAGAATATGATAAAAGCCATCTAGATATTATATACGTATATCTATCACATTTTATGTATGGCTTTATACTGACTCCCTGAAGCATATCTGTGGAGTCCCACAGGATCAGCGAACCCTTGCTGTGGAAAATGGAAGTACCTGAAACATACAAGAAACAAGAAATGACAAGATGTTCTGTTATAGGAAGCATTTGCTTAGCATAATCTCAGGCCACTTTCCTGGACCCGAATACCTATCTATTTTCTGGGACTACAATATTTGAGACTGTCATTCTAGAATCACCCAGGTGTACTGTTTGTTCTGTAGTCCAGATTCTGCCATGCCATGTCCTAGTTAAGAAACCTTGGATATAATACATCCTGCCTTTCGGTTTCAGTTTCTTATCTATAAAATGGTGATTAAAAACAGGTCAGCATCATAGGTTGCATGAGGATTAAATGAGATAATACACAGAAAATATTTAGGGCACTGCCCAGCATATAGTAGGTGCTCAATGAATGCTAGCTAGTTAGTCTAGGTGCAAGTAGAAACACAAGTCTGCCCTGGAATCTTAGATCTGACAAAACAGCGTAACTTATCTGGTGACTGAAAATTTCCAATTTCTTAATAGCCTTTCACTTTGCTTTTCTCTGTCCTTGTAAAAGCAGCTTCACTTAGATTCTCCAAAACAGTTGATTCGATCTGGCCCATTTGGTAGGGAATGTCTGACAAAAGTGCACTGTCTGATTCAGATGTAGTGATTGCTGTAGAAATTGGCTTTAGAATCTTCAGGGACTTCTGCAGTTGAACTGAGAAGACATCCTCATCAAGTACAGTGCTTCGAACACTTCTGGGTACTTTAAGAATCTCAACTACTACTGTTTCTTGAAGAGCCTCTTTGTTTTCTAGAAAATTCTCAAAGGAGATTAATACCCCACCCCATGGGGTTTAACTACAGACTTTTGGTGTCAGTATTTTATTCTTTGTGTCCTGTTTTTCTTGCCTCATCTTAATGACGACAGTGACAATATGAGATTTTGCTTGTTGGAGGACTTCTTTTCCTTTTCTTTGGCTCATTTGTGAGTATCTGGCTTCATGTGATCATTAAAAGATAGTGTGGCACAGACATGGCTGCAAACTTTGGCTCTGTCATTCACTAGCTGTGTAACCATAGGAAAGTCATTGGGGCTCTGTGTGCCTCCTTTTCCTCAGCTTTAAAACAAGCCAGTTAGACTGATCATCTCAAAGGCTCTTCCATCTTTAAAACTTTGTGATCTTAGGAAGCAAGTATCCAACATGAAATGCCCATCCTCTTGTAATACATGGGGTTTTATCCATTTGCAATTCTTGGTGCTATTTTTATGTTACTGGGATTGTCAGTGAGCACAGCAAAAACTTTACTGCTTCCTATCTCCTGTTGGACATATTTTATAAGTGATTTATTTTGCTGTGTAGCTGGGTTTTGGTTTTTTTTTCCTCTTTCTGAGCTTTTGCTTGTTTAAGGAGGTGGCGGTGTTGTCTCTCAGTTTTAGAATTCATCTCCACTCCCATTTGTCCATCTGTCTGTAGTAACGCAAGACCCAGTACCCTGTCGATTCTTCCTTGCAGATTCCATTACCCATTCATATTCTCTCACTAAAAGGGGCTTGCTCAAAGAATGCTGCTGGGCAAATGGTTTGACGGTCTCAGTAATTTGAAAACTTCCTGCAGTATGCGTTTTCCATTATTGACAATGGTGTTCCAGAAGAATATATGGCTCTGGCAAGAGTTTGGTCAATTTTTTCCTGCTCTTCAGGTGTCACCTGTGTACTAATGAAGCTATTGAGAGTGCTTTGTGTGCAGGCCTGCACCTTTGCTGGCCTAGACATCCTGACCGGGCCCCTCTTTGTAGCGATTCTCATGTTCCAGACTCTGGAGCAGCAGAAGCGCAGCTGTGTGCTGAACATCAGGAAGTTTGCATGCTTTTTCCCCATCATGGGTTTCATCGCTCACATTTTAAAAATGTCTAATAACCACCAATCAGGCTGTATCTATGAGTTGGTTTTTGTTTTCTTTGTTCATTTGTTTCTTGTCTTCTTTTGCTTTACATTCCATATAAGAGTGAAAACAGACAATTTTTGTCCTTTTCTGTCTGACTTCACTTAGCATAATACCCTCAAGGTCTACCCATGTTGTCACAAACGGCAATATTTCATCTTTGTGCACGGCTGAGTAGTATTCCCTTGTATGTAAAGCGTATTTTCTTTATCCATTCATCAGTCTATGAACACTTAAGTTGTCTCCAAATCTTGGCTATTGTAAATAATGCTGCAATGAACACAGAAGTGCATATATCTTTTTAAATAGGTGTTTTTGTGTTCTTTGGGTAAATACAGAGACTGAATTATAATACTATACACCTAAAAGTTATATAATGTTATAAACCAATGTTACCTCAATAAAAAAAGCTCACTTTGAGAAAAAGATAAATAGACTGACACTTTGACTATTAAAAAAAAAAAAGCCTAAATAGCACTTCACAGATTCGGTGTTTAAAGTAGAATTTGGAAATGTGTCTTTCAATCAACAATTCTGTAGTGACTTTAAGCATGTAAGTTTCTATAGGCAGTTGTTGGCAGGAGAAAAAGCCAATGGAAATAAACATTGCAGTAAGGTTACCCCCCAGTTAGCTGGAAACACCTTTCCAGTCATCCAGCCTCTGAACCTAAGTATGGTATTATGTGACAAGACCTTAGATTACAAGGAATTCATGTGTGACAGGTTGTAGAAACCATGCAGCTGAAAATCAGAGTTCAGATGCATTTAAATTCCTGTTTATTAAAAAAGAAGCATACTTCTTTTCCTGGCCACTTGGTAGATATCAATATCGCAAGACCAAGAGGAATTGGCTTTCTGTATCTTTGTAATTTCAAAACCTCTATATCCGCTCTAACTCTTCTCTCTCTTGGGCCTTTTTTCACCAATAAATGCCATATTATTAATCTCTCTAGGAATTGATAGATATGGCTGTCATTGTCCACTCCAGATCTACTTCTCTGAAAGGTAGTCAGAAGGAGTAAATCATTTATTGACAATAGAAGTCAATGCAAGAAAACCCACAACAAATCAAACACAGATTCTTTCTGCTATCTCTCTGGGAGTCTGCAGTGGTCTCTTGTCTGACAGTTCTACTCTGTTGTTTATTCTTCAGTTTTAAAATGTAAGATATTAGCTATATTAGATAGGTTAGAGGAAAATCATTCTATTACATGATAAAGCTGAGTCACAATATATGAGCCCCTTACTGTAAATCTTTCATCAACCTATAAAAATTCATAATCCATTGTTCAAACTATCTTTAGAGAAAGGGCAGATTTGAACATTTACATTTGTCCCAGGCTTTACCTCTTCAAAGGAGACCAACACATATAAAACAGTTAAAAAAACGATATAACCCACTCTATTGTTTTCATTGCCTACAAATGCATAGAGTGATAGAAAATTAATCAAAAAGTATTTATTGAGCATCTACCATTTCTCAACTGTGCAAGATAGTGCAGAAGACGGGGCTTTTGGTTTGATTATGATCTGCTTGAGGAAGCCAGCCCTGGCATGGAACAGCAGGGCTGGTGTATTATGAAATATAATGACATTCTAAACCATGGAGCACAGACACTACAGAAGTTTAGGAGAGAGAAACTTCTCTGATGGGGAGAAACTTTTCTGATGGGTAGAAACAGTAGGGATATTAAAGCCCGAGCTAGAAGGAGAAGGAAACTATGCCTAAGAAGACGAAAACAGTATGGCAAAAGCACAGAGGTTTCGCAGCACACAAGCCGATGAACACAGTCACACTCAGCCGGGAGAGGTGTAAATCAGAGCTGAGCGAGCTGGGTGGGGAGGAGAGCCTGGGAGGCTGTGAAAGCCTGGCAGAGTTTAGAGTCAAACTGTAGCCTACAGAGAATCAATGACAGTTTTTTACAAGGGAAGTGATGAGAGCGATGTTCCATGAGGAAAAGCCAAGCATCCACATTTGGGAGAGGACTGAGGGGGAAGAATGTAGAGGCAGGAAATACAAGCAAGAAAAATTTTGTGGTGAACCAAGTGCAGCTCTTAAGAGCTGAGCTATGGAGGTGGTGGAGGAAATGGAGAAGGAACAGATGTGACAGACATTGATAAGAGGAATTGACCACACTTGGTGACTGACTTCAGGTAGAAGGGAGGAAAAAGACCATGTCAAGAAGGGTCCAATATTTTTGGTCTGATGGTCTTCAAGGAGGTTGTTGGTAGAACCGATTATGGGGACGATGAATCAGCTTTTATTCTTGTCAAGTCCGACGTGACAGTGGGATCGTTAATGAAAATGTTCAGCAGGAAGCTAGAAATACAAACACCTGAACTGTATCTCTGTTAGGCTGGGGGTAGGAAAGGCAAATCACTCAGATGTTAAGGTGGGGATGAGGAAACTCACAGGTTTCAAAAAGGAGGAGGTGAGGTCAATTTCAAGGGGCAAGTGGCAAGGACAGAGGGAAGGAGGGAGGAAGGGAGGGGGCAGAGAGAGAGAGAAAGAGGCACTTTGGACTAGCCATTAGGAGGATGAGGATTAGTGCAACTAATGAACAGAAGGTGAACTAGGCCAGATATGCATAGTTTGGTGACTTCCTCTAGCCACACTTTACTTTCCCAGGGTTGGGCAGAGGCACTAGAGTGGGAGAGCGGCACTGGATGAAGATGAGGATAAAGGGGGTCTGGAGAGGATGAACGGGACCCAGAAGACCCAGGAGAGCCTGAAGTTGTCTTTAAGGCATGAAAGTGTGGGAGGGGGAAGAGGGCCAGTTATTGTCATTGGAATATGACAATGCTAAAATGCAAAGGGAGGTGGGGACCCCTTCGTGGTGATGGAGGGGACAGGCAAGGAAGGGAGGCCACTCAGGTGCAGCTGTGTTCCAGAGGAGATGTCTGTAGACCCTGGGTATTTCCCTAACATGGACTCATTTTGCCTTCACTCCAGGACTCTAAGGAGAACCCTGGCTCCCACTCCTCAGGCTCTAGCTAATAGAGGACCCCCAGGACAAATGTCCAGCGGTTGGTGGGGGAGCAGATTTTGGAACTTGATCTGATCCACTTGCACTGTTGGCTTAAAAGCTCCTCATTTGCTTCAGAGATGGTTTTCTCTCATTTAAATGCCACTAACAGCAAAATAGCCCGCTGGCTGGCCCCCTGCTCTCCTCACCTGCCAGGCCCAGCACCTGCAGTAGCACTTGGAGAAGGCAAGAAAGACCCATCAGCCCATGTGGGGGGTAGTAGGGGTGTCCTCCAAGCCTGTAGGAAAGATGGGGTGTTACAGAGGAGAGAGGTGAGCAAGGTCATAGAGGTCCCTTTGGCTACTGGAGAAACTGCAGCTACTGGGAGATGTCTCACTGGGAAGGAGGAATAAAATCAGATTGTCCTCCCTCCCTTCTCCATCTGGCTTTGGGCTACAAAGAGATACCAAGCAAAGGCCAACACGTACACACACATGCACAGAGAAGGACAAAGAGCATACACACAGCTGATCACAGGACAGATAGGTGACAAGCTTGCATGCTTGTAAAGGCACACTCGGACCGGCTCATCACATATACCCCTGAGTGTCTACACACAGTTCTTTCTTCTCTAAGGGTTCTTTTTCCATGGAGAACCTGGTGTGAGTAGAGGCAGCCCTCTCTCTTCCAGGCCTCATGGCTTCCCCTTTGTGTTTTTCCAGGTCGTGACATGGCGAGCACCACTCTGCCTGGTTACCCCCCTCACGTGCCCCCCACTGGCCAGGGAAGCTATCCCACCTCCACCCTGGCAGGAATGGTGCCTGGTAGGTGACAATGGTGCAGCTGCCTAATTTATGTGGGGGTAACTAAATTGTGGGTGAGCTGCTGAGTGGTCTTTAGTCTGAGGCTGGGGGTGGGAGGAGATCCAACATCCCCTCCCCCAAACCACTGCTGTTCTATTCCTCTCTCTCCCCAGAGCTGCAGTTGGTCCCTAACCCTCCTTCCTAAGCCACCTAGAGAGGGAGCTTGCAGAAGTGTCTGCTGTGTACACCCCACTGTCTGTCATGGGCCCTCCGCAAGGCCCACCCACCCAAGCCTATGCCCAGGGAAGCACTCAGCCTCAGCTCCGCCCTCAGTGCCCCAGCCCACCCCCAGCCAGCTGACACTGCTTGGAAGAGCCTGCCCTGGTTTCCATGGAAACTTGGAGCCAAGAACCATTTCCAGGGACATGTCAGTCACTCAAACAAAGCCACCCTGGTCCACACCAACCCACAGGGAAGACCAGTGTTGAGAACCTACCCCACCCCAGAGAGAGGAGGGAGCTGGTCCCTAAGGAAAGAGGAACAGGGGGACAGGCTAAGGCAGGAACCACAGAGGCCGGCTTCAGAGAGAGAAGCTACAGCACGCCCACAGCTCCTCAGAGGAACCCGGTTCTTCTTGCTCCTCAGAGCCCAGGCCATGGCCAGTCTGAGGGCAGCTGGGTTAGGCTGTGTGCACCAGAGAGGCAGAGGCCGCATTTAGGGTCTGGTAGGGCAGCTGGAGCTTGTGCTCTTGCCAGCCCCGCACCTCTGATTGGGAGCCGGACTTGAAGCCAAAGAGAGGTGAAGCTCCTATTTGCATAAACACCAAAAAACTCTTGACTTAAAGGGAGTGAGACTCGCTGAGCCTGCACCCACTCCTGTGGCTGCCTTCTTGGGTGCTCCTTCCCTGAAGCTCAATTTTCATGGGAGGGGGGTGGATAGAAAAGGGGGACTGGCCCCATTCCTGGACTCTCCATCCAGGGACAGCCCCAAAAAGCAGAGTTGGGGGAGGGGCATGGCAAAGAGGGCATTGCTACTGGGTAGGGTAGAATCGGGGCTGAAGGGAGTTAGAGGAGCTGGATAAGGAGATCTGAGAGATGCGGGTGGGGGGTGTCCTAACCAGATGTGGGGTAGGGGGAGTAGAAGTGCTGGGGGCAAGGAGGTTTTTCCAGGAACGTCCCAGCAGTGAGCTGCTGGAGGCTGGAGAAGGTCTTGAAAAGATGGGGGTGAGGGAGGGGGAAGCCTGGAAGGAGGTGGGGATGAGGGGAGCGCAGAGAGCTCATGGTGGCAAGGGGGGAGTCGTTAAACAGAATCTAGTGCTGATGAGGAAATTACACTTGTTTCATTAGCGATGGAGAAGGAGATAGCTCAGTTCCTCTTGGTCACAGTTGAGCTCAGAAGCTCATTATCCTGCTGCACGCATGCTTTCCCTCCTCGTCAATAAACAGGCTTTCCAGTGGCTGCATCCCCCACCCCCACCCCAGCTCCCTCTCCGAGAGGGGCCCCTTCTCCTCTACTTAACCCGCGGTTAGGGATCACTGTAAACAGTCTGGGGTCATCACACAGGAGAAAGGGCGAGGGGGAAACCCGGAGGCCTGGCCTTTCTCCCGCGGAGGGAATGAAGCAGCTTCCGAGGGCTCCCAGCCCACGGAGGGCCTCCGCTTACGGACCGGAGGGCAGCCCACCGGCTCCCTGCCCCCTCCTTCACCTGCTGCGTGGCCCATGAGTGGAATCTCTTCAGGGAAAGGTGGGAGGGGGGCTTTCCCAGCACAGCCCGAACCCCTTTGCTTTGGCACAGTGCTGAGATGCCATTCTTGGGACTTTCTGGGACAAAGTGTCCCGAGGGCCTTTCTTCGCCACCCTCCCCCGCTCCCACCCCGTGGGGCTATGGCTCCCAGAACCAGAGTCTCCACTACAAAGACCCTGTCCCCCAACGCAGCGGGGTGGTCGTGCCTGGACCCAGAACCCCTCCTGCGTGGCCCAGGCGCCTCCACGAGCGAGCCCCAGGCAGATCCCTCCACACTCGTGTGCGAGGCTCGTGGGTGCTTCTGCATCACCCCCCTCCATACACACACACCACCGGCTCTCCCCACGCGGGCTCTGTCGATCGTTCCGCCTTCACCTGGCCCACAGCCTGCAGCAGGCATGCCCTGCCCGCCCCACCTGCACCTTGACCAGGGGAGGCTGCCAGCCTGGCACATCAGGTCCACCTCGGAGTTGCGTGTGTCTGATCCCCACACCCCCACCCTCCCGCAGGGAGCGAGTTCTCCGGCAACCCGTACAGCCACCCCCAGTACACGGCCTACAACGAGGCTTGGAGATTCAGCAACCCCGCCTTACTAAGTGAGTACGCCACCTGGCTGGCCGGCGGCTCAGCGCGTCAGCTCGCCCCTGCTCGCCCCGCTCGCGCTGGCTGCTTCTGGATGCGTCCGACTCCCAGGCACCTGACCTTTGGGTGCCGGCCGGGCAAGGCGTTTAGTGCAGCACTGAGGCCCGGGATCCCCTGAGGACGCCCGCGCCTCCTGCCCTTCCTTCCCCTCTTCTCCCTCCCCGCCGCTGAAAGGCCGTGCGCCACCTCCGCCCTCAGCCCCTCTGGAAGGTCCACAGTCGGGCAGCGGTGGTCGCCGATTGGGTCCCTCTCCCACCCGGTGAATGCAGCTCTCCTCGGGGCAACCAGCTCCCGAAGCCCAGCCAAGGTCTTCCTGCCCGGTCCTGCCATACCCGAGCCCCGGGAGGTCTTTGCTTTTCTTTCCTTTTTTTGTTCTCCTGTTTGTCCTCTCACCCAGCCCATTCTTCTCCTGTGTTAACTTCCAGGTTCCCCTTATTATTATAGTGCCGCCCCCCGGGGCTCCGCCCCTGCCGCTGCTGCCGCTGCCTATGACCGCCACTAGTTACCGCGGGGACCACATCAAGCTTCAGGCCGACAGCTTCGGCCTCCACATCGTCCCCGTCTGACAGCCCACCCCAGAGGGAGGGAGGACCGACTCCACTCGAAGCTTCCTGGCCACCGCCCCAGCCCCACCCCACCCCAGGACACCTGCAGCCCTTCACGTCACCCCATCGAAGGCCCGACAGGACTAGTGGAGCCGCGGGCGGGACCCTCAGGCCCCAGCCCACTGCCCCCAACCCCACCCGCTGCCCCTCCCTGTCTGCCTGAACTTCGAGGTGCAGTGCGTCGAGGAGGACCCGACCCAGCTTGCCCTGGCCTCGCCGAGCCCAACCGGAGCGGACCGGCCACAACTCCGGACTCACGCCGGGCGGCCGCTGTGCGCGGGACACGTTTCTGTGACACACAATCAGCGCCGACTGCAGCGCGGCCCAGCCCCGGAGCAGCCCGACTTGGATGCTCCGGCGCCAGGAGGCCTCGCTGGAGGGACTGGGCAAAAGAAATTAAGAACAAAATGATTTTCTGCAGGAGGAGAAAGAGCCTCCTGCTGAACCCTCGAACCCTCGGGAAAAAGTCCTTACCCCGCGCGCCAGCCGGACTGCCCCCACCTTCCGAGTGGGGTGTGCCCTGCCCCAGAAGGTGGAATGGAATGGGAGCGTGGGGGCTGGGCTCTAGGGACAAAGATTGGGGTCGTCAAGTCTTTCCCAGCTTGGAACCCAAGGCACGCAGGCCCCAGCAGCCCGCACCCACCGAGCCCGACTCTTGGCTCCTCTTCCCTGTTCCGCCAGAACTGCCCAGTGTCCCAGGGCCCAGGCACCTCCTACTAGTGACGAGACTCTCAGCCCCACCTTGCCCCTACCTCAGCGTCTCTGCCATCTGTGACCTCCCAGTCTTCCCTCCTGCCAGTCTTTTTCCCATCCCACGACTCTCTGCATCGCTCCTCCTAGCTCGCCGCCCCGAGGGAGGCTCTCCGGTGCCTGCGGTAGGACCAGTCTCCGTGCGCCCTGTGTACCGGTCTTCCCCAGCAGTTACTTGACGTCCCTCCCCCGACTCAGACTCTCGATCGGCCGGTGGCGGGGGCAGGTTCTGAGCTGGCGTCTGAGCTGCGGGCGGGGTGGAAGTGGGGGGCTGTCCACTCCATCCCCAGCCTCCTCCTCCGGCAGGAACTGAACAGAACCGCAAAAAGTCTACATTTATTTAATATGAATGGTGTTTGCGAAAAGGAAAAAACAACAAAAAACCCAACAGGCTGCTGCTTTGTAGAAAGACGGTGTGTGTCGTGTGAAGGCGAAGCCCTGTGTATATAACCCCGCCCTGTCCGCCCCGCCCCGCCCGGTAGAGTCCCCGACGCCCGCCCGCCCTGCCTGTAGGTTCGCCCGCGCTCTGTGCTGTGAGAGTCGCCGCTCGCTGGGGGGGGAGGGGGGGACACAGCTACACGCCCACTAAAGCACAGCACGTCCTGGGGGGAGGGGGCATTTTTTATGTTACAAAAAAATTACGAAAGAAAAGAAATCTCTATGCAAAACGACGAACATGGTCCTGTGGACTCCTCTCTGTTTTGTTGGCTATCTCTCTGTAATTCCGTGTTTTCGCTCTCTCATTCTCTCTCCCCCGCGCATCTCTCCCCTTTCTCCATCTCTCTCTACTCCTCAGTCTCTGTCTCCGTCTTTGTCTCTGTCCCTTCCTCGGCCTCTCTCCCCAGCCCCGCCCCGGCTGCCTCGCCCTCGCAAACTAGACCCGAGGTGGCAGCTCCACCCCCGGGCTTGTCCCCTCTCGGCTGTGCCCCGTGCGCCCTGGGCCGCCGGCGGCCGGACCGCCCCGCCCCGTAGTTGCTCTCTCGGTAGCGGCGATGCGCCTTGCATGTCTCCTCACCCGTGGATCGTGATGACTCGAAATAACAGAAACAAAGTCAATAAAAGTGAAAATAAATAAATAAAAATCCTTGAACAAATACGAAAAGGCTTGGAGTCCTCGCCCAGATCTCTCTCCCCTTCCAGCCTTTTTATTTGAAAAGGAAAACGAGAAAAGAGAATAGTTTAAGGGAACTGCCGGCGCCTAGCCAGGCTCCAGTGGCCCGAGCGGGACGGCGAGGGCGCCCTGGCTCGAGCTCCCAGACCCTCCCCAGCCCTAGCGAGGCTGGCGGGGCCGGGGCGCCGGAGCCAACGCCCAGCCGACCCCGAGAGAGAGCCCCTGATAGCTCTGGTCTCCTTGGCCACTTTAAGCGCGTCGGTTCGTTTTGATTCTTTTCTTTTCTTTCTCTTTTTTTCTTTTTTTATTGTGCACATGAGAAATAAATAATAATAAATAATAATAAATAAATAATAATAAAATTTTGTATGTCACTCCCCATGGCTCCAGGTTTGTCTCTCCCTGTCTCTGGGACAGGCCTTCCCTCACACTGGTGGACCCCAAATAACCCCCTCAATGATCCTCCCACCGCCACCCCCTCCCACCCCTTTCCCAAGACCCTCTTGGAGGCAGCTGAAAGCAGGCAAAGACCCAGGCCATTGAGCCTTCAGTAGCCACCCTCCACCATCCGCCCCGCCCTTGGGGCAAGGAGCTTTCCAAAACTTCAGAATAACTTCGAGTTACACATCTATACCAGGCCTATGCGGCTGCCCTGCCTCTCCACCCGCACCCAGCTTTAGGGTGTAAACTCTCAAAACGCAACGTCAGAGGCCCCCTCCGGAGGGGGAGGGGTCGGCGAGGTGTTTGCTGTCCTGTCTTCTTTCTCCGCTCCTCTGCGCAGCCGCGATTTTATCCCACGAGTCTTCAAAGAGACCACGGAGACCACGGGCGCTTGTCACAAATTCCCTCGCCGCTCAGTTAGTATAACGCGCGGACAGTGTCCAGTTCCGCGGAGACTCGGGGAGAACCTGCCGGCTCCTGGGACCTCGCGCACCGCCTGTGTTTTGCGGAACCCCGGGCGCTGGCCTGGCGAGCAGCAACTAGCATTGGTGTGGTCTGGGTGGTTCCGGGAAAGGGAGCGTAGGCGTCCGTCGGTCGGTCGGTGCTTCCAGTTCTGTTCGACCGCATGGGTCTAGATGTCCCTGGGTAGGCCTGGGGGTGGGGGAGTGGGATAACTGTTTGGGTTTTCAAACACTCATTACTGTCTTTGAGCCCAGGGGGGCCAGTGAAGGATCTGTGTTTGCCCTGTGTCTTTCTTCCTGTTTGCGGGAAAGGGTGGAGTGACTGTCCAGGATCATCCAGGATTGTCCAGGTGGCATCTGAGATACTTGGAAGGGGACTCCTCTCTATCCCTTCAGCAATCTCTCAACTCCAGCCCTCCCACAAAGGTTGCAACCTTCACCTGGTGTCCACCTTGGAGACTTTCATGTTCTGCCCTGGGGAAACCTTCCCAGCTTAGCTCTTAGCTGGGTCTCCTTCCACTTGGAAGATGATTCTTCTTCTTCTTCTTCTTCTTCTTCTTCTTCTTCTTCTTCTTCATATTGTATTTATTTTTAGAGAGAGGGGAAAAAAGGGAGAAAGAGAGTAAGAGGAACATCGATGTGTGTGACATCAATCGCTTGACTCTTGCACACTCCCAATCAGGGACCTGGCCTGCAGCCCAGGCATGTGCCCTGACCAAGTATCCAACCCCCATCATTTCAGTTTGCAGGAAAAGGCCCAGTCCACTGGACCACACCAGTCAGGACTGGGAGGTTCTTGAAGCACTGAGGTGCCAGAGATGGCTAGAGGGTGGGGGCTGAAAGCAGGACCTGCAGGCAGACTCAGGAGTGACTTTCCCTCTTGGCTGGGGGCAGTGTGTCCCAGACACCTCCTTCCCTCCAGGAACCTAGAGGCCTTTCTTTTCCCAAGCCCACTTGCCCACCTTCACCCTCCTTGACACTTCGGGTGGATATGCAGGATCCCCAACAAAGCATCAAGTGCCTAATCAATCCATCCCCTTTTTCCACCTTCCCTACCTGTGCCTCCTCCCTATTCCCCATCTTGGCAAAAGACTGCCCCACCTTGCACTGTTTGGCACTGCCCCTCTTAACTATCATTCTCCTAGAAGGGCGGTCTTCAAAGTTTTTTTCAATCATTTACCCTACTAGTAAAAAGAATTCTTAACAGGAACTCCCAATATAATGATATACTTATTTAAATATTTACTTACTTATAAATTCCATAAATGTACTACTAAACGAATATATTACAAATTTTATAAGATATAAAATAGTAAAAGGGTGAGATTGGAATACATATACCTAAAAGTTCTAATGTTCTCTAAGATAAATGGATCATCTTGCATCTCACCCCACCCCACCCCCAGGGAAATTATACCCCACTTGGAATGTCCTGCTCAGAACCCATCAAAACCCAGCATGGCAAAACTCCTGACTATTGCCTGATGCCCAGCCAGTAAGTTCCTGGAAGTTGTCAGGGCACTGGGTTGGCCCAGTCAATGCTGCCCTCATAGTATGTAGCAGGCTACCTGGCCCCCAGAAGCCTGGCTTTGCCTCCCGGTGCCCCCAGACTGGGACTGCTGCTTTGCCTAATACAGCAAATTAGGAGTTGGGGCCTCTTACCTGGTTCTCACTAGAACTCCTTAGCTCCTGTTCTGTCTCTGGCCTCCTCATGCCAGGTTGGTCGGTGAGAGTCCCACTGTTGACAATGACTACCCTGCTCAAAAGATTTCATGCTATGTTTCTTCTAGGGAGCTGCTTTCTGCTTGGATCAGCCCGAGGGTCCCCAAAACGTGTTCTATCATCCTTGAGCAGTTGTCTGTTCCAACTGCAGCCCCGTAAGCATACCTCAAGCACAGATAGGGCCTGTTCTCCATAACTCACCCAATTCTGACTCTCCTAGTCCTGTCGCCACCCCACCCTCACAGCTGGGATACATCATGTGTGACAGTTAGAAACAGATGAAGAAAGGTGTCCTGAGTTGGAGGAATAGCAAGAACAAAATCATGGAGGCATCAAAACATACCAGATAGAATGTGGCTGGACACCAGTTGCCTAGGGAGAGGCAGAGGGGATACAGGAGGTGGCAGGAGATGAAGCTTAAAAATAGCTGAGAGCAAGGGTACTATGCTAGAAATGTCAAAATAGTACCATCACTTACGTGGCTTCTTTAAGGAAGCTGCCCCACTCAACCCCTTCCTGCCTGGGTAACCACCATGTTGGTGCCAGTGACTCTGAGCTGAGCCATTCAGTCCCCTTTTCTCAGGACATAGCACTAGAAAGTATGGAGAGAATGAGGCCAGTAACCGTTAGCAGCAAAGCCCAATGGAGGCCCTAAAGGGATTCCCCAGTCTTCCTCATCTCAGTCAAGGACAGCTTCATTCTACCCCAAATCGTCCCTGACTATTTCCGTCTTTCCCATCCATGTGTGGTCCACCACCAAAACTAGACAGCTCTGCCTTTAAAATATTGGGTTGGCCAGAAAATTTGTTTAGTGTTTTCCCCTATGATGGTTCTAGTAATGGTTAGTTGTCTTCTACTTCATTCAAAACAATTTTGTTAGATTGTCTTGTGACAGCTGTCATATCAGCATGCATTTAAAAAAACCCATCAAAATTGGTGAATTTTTGTGCAGCCATTTTAATATTAAAGATGGAAGGAGATATGCAACATTTTCAGCATATTATACTTTATTATTTCAAAAAAGGTAAAAATGCAACTGAAACACAAGAAAAGATTTGCACAGTGTATGGAGAAGGCGCTGTGACTGATCGAACATGTCAAAAGTGGTTTGCAAAGTTTCTTGGTACTATTGATATTTTGTCTAAATAATTCTTTGCTGTGGGGCTGCCTTATGCATTAGAAGATGTTTAGCAGCGCCCCTGGCCTCTACCCACTAGAAGCCAAAAGCAGAAGATAGCCGACATGCTCAAAATATCCAAATCAATAGTTATTGATGAAAATGAAAAAAAGTATTTTATTTTATTGAAAAAACTAAATGGACTTTTTGGCCAACCCAATAGATTCAGAATTTGACCACTTCTGACGATTTGCACTATTTTATCCCAGCCCAAGGCACTGTGATCCTTCACCTGGATTTGCAAAAAGAAGTCTAATTTGGCTTCCTATTTTCATCTTTACCCCACTCACCCCGGCCTATTCTTCCCCCAGCAGCAGAGTGATTCTCCAACATATGTAGCAGATCATGACCCTCCTCTGCTCAGATGCCTCCAGTGGCTCCACTTTCCCCAAAAGTCAGAATCCTAAAGTTGATCTACAAGGCCCTACAAGCTTTTGCTGTCTGCCCTCCCAACCCCACCCTCCCTGATCCCCCCCACCACTCCTAACTCACTTCCCATTATCTCCCCCAGCTCACTGTGCTCTGAGCCCGCTGGCCTCTGTGCTTCAATTACACCAAACACTGGCCTTCCCAAGACATTTGCACTTCATGTGCTTCTACCCCTATACAGACTGGCTCCCCACTTCCTTAAGGTCTCTACTCCAAGGTTACCTTTCCAACAAGGCCTTCCCTCAATAACTTAAATAAAATAGCGTACACCCCAGCATCACTTTCCGTTCCCTTCCCTTGCTTCTCCACATTCTTTACCTCCTCCTGGAAGATTATGTTTTATTGGTTTAGATCCTGTCCTCTCCCATTAGAATGTTAACTCCATGAGGACAGATCTTTGTCTGTTCTATTTGTTGCTATATCCCCAATGCCTCCGTCCATGGTTAGCACACAGATGTTTGACAAATATACAGTAGACAAAGAAACAAATGGAGTGATGAGAGGGAAGAAGAACTCATGAAAAAGCAGGAGGCTGAAGCAGGGAAGAGGGGAAGAGCAGTGATGGTAGGCCCCACAGTCACATGGAGGAACGGGATGACCCACAGGGAGTAGCTGAGAAGCCAAGGAGGAGGAGAAAGAGGACAGATGCTATTCCTACTCCTTTTGCAGCCCAGTGGTTTGAGACTCAGGGGCATCAAGCTCCTTGAATAACTCTCACAATTATCTGGGGAATAACACTCTATCCTTTATAATCCACAGCACCTATCATAGTCCCCATAGGGGGCATCAAGAGTGCACCCTACTTCCGTTGGGAAACTGTCCCTCCACCGTCCTGTGGAGTTCTCGTGGGACTGTCAGTGAGAGTGCTACTCAGTCAGAGAAGCCATCAGCTCCTGACTGTGATGTGGACCTGAGATCCTTATCTGGCCAGTGGGGACCCGATGTCCCTGTCCAAAGCACATAGGTCTCAAGTTAGGAACAATTGGAGTCCTCTCAGAAGGCTTGTTATGTGGTACAGGAAAGGCAGGGGGAGCGTCTTGTCCTCTTTTGGACTCTGAGCTGCAATGATGAGAGCTCCAGGTCCCCAAGGACTTCCCCTCACCACGTGGAGAGCACAGTCATACTCTGAGCCGGGCAGGGACACAGAAACAAGAGAGAGAAAGAGCTTTGGCAGTATCATTCAAGCCCCTGGAGCCAGCTACACCCGAAGTATGACCACTTTTGGACTTCCAGGGTCATAAGCCAGTATGTTCTTTTTCTCACATAAGCAAATGTGTTGAATGTCTGTTAATTTCAGCCAAAAAGTGTGTGACTTCAACAGTTCTGGAGGGATGAATGCCCTGCTAAGGACTTTGGATTTTTTTCTATAAGCAATGAGCGTGATGGAAAACCTTTGAGCAAGAGAACAGTGTAATAAAGTTGCATTTTTGGAGGAGCTCTCTGTCCATAATGTGAGGAGTGGAAGCATAAGGAGAGACAGTGGGCATGAAGAAAACTGTATGAGCCCGCTACAGTAGACCAGGCAAGAGACGACGGCGGGGTGGGGGGGGTCTACATTGAGGAGTAGCTCAGGAAGGACACTGACATGCAGACATGACAAGGCTATACTTTTATGTAGAAAAAGAAAAAACCCTGACCTGTGTGGCTCAGTTGGTTGGGCATTGTCCGGCAAAGCAAAAAGTCACCAGTTCAATTCCTTGTCCGGGTTGCAAATTCAGTCCCCAGTCAGGGTGTGTACAAAAGGCAACTGATCGATGTTTCTCTCCCTCGATTTCTCTATCCTTTACCCTCTCTCTGAAAAACTAAATAAAATCTTTTTAAAAAAGAAAAAAAGTGCAGAACAGTGGACACATTGTGCAAGAAAGAAGAAAAATCAGAATTTTATCACATTAGCTTATAGGTACATAAACATTGAAAACATAAACATCAATCTAATGAAAATGGCCGTCTCTAAGGAGGGAAGAGGGTGGGTGGGGATTGGGTAAGGATGAGATTTCTGTGAGTATACTTTTTAATGTAACTTTGAGTTTGTTGAAAAATAAAATTTAAATTAAAAAAAAATTAAAGAGACCTGAGACAGCCAGGTGTTTGGCACATAAAGCCTAATTATTTAAAGAAATAAGCCAAATTTTGCTGGGGTTTTTTTTGTTGTTGTTGTTGTACAACTGCAGGGATAGCCATTGGCTTTAGTGACGAGGGGATACCTGGTAACCTGAGAGCTAGTGTTTCCTGAGGGTGGAGGGAGGGCTGCCGGGAGCTGGAGGCGAGGGGTGGCTAAGACCTGAGGAAATAGGAGGAGGCAGGGTGTAAATAAATCTTTTGAAATGTTTGGAAGGGAGGGGAACATGAGAAGGGCTAGAAAATGATGTTTTCAGTGAGTTCAAGGGAAGATTCTTTCAGGTTAAGGGCTATGGACAAGGCTGAGGCAGAGGGCAGGAGGCAGCCGGGGTGAAGAGAGGCTGTTTAGGGACGAACATGAGGAAGCTTATGAAAGGAGGCCTGAAATAATACGGTGGAGGCATAGGGCTGACGGTTAGGGAGGAACCAGAGAATTCTTCTGGGGAGAGGAAGGTCATGAGGGAAAGGGAGCTGCTAAGGCTGCTCAGAGAGATTGCAGGAGACACAACTGCTGTCTGCTGAGTGTGGGGGGAGCAGGGCTGGGTCTAGCCTTGAGGAAGATGGAGAGTTTGGGAAGCATTTTTGTTGGGGATTCAGAAGGAAGTCTGTGAGAGCCGGAAGACCTCATTGCCAGGCAGCAGCAGGGTGAGCACACAAGGGTGGACGGTCCTTAGCTCCCCTCGCCCTGGCTGACTCCATCTCTCAGGACATAGCATCCTGGTCCCCGAAGGTTACACTGCTCACCCCTCTCCCACCTCATCCACATTTATGTCCTCCATGTGGCCACCCTACTTGATGAATCCCAGTAACAACTCGGGCCCATTTTCATAGTCTGACCTTTGTGACTGTCCTTCTCCAAATGCGGAAGTGCAGCCTCAGCTACCTTGTAGGAAAGGCCTGTAGAAGACCCAGCCTCCCCAGGAACTCTCAGTCCCCAGATGCAGCCTAGAGGCAGAACAGAAAGCACATGTATATGGAGGTATCCCCAAGCCAATAGCAGAAGGAACCCAGAAGTTGGCTCACAAAGGTCACTGCGTAACCTTCAATAAGCCTCCCTCTCTGTACCTTAGCTTCCTCATGTGTAAAACCAGATGGCCTCTAGGCCTCGTTCCCATTTGACATTCTATTCTTCCATAGTTGTATTCTGCGGGTGCCCAATCTCTGTGGCCAGGAGAAGTTCAAGAAAGGTCTATGGAGGTGGGATGGGTATATTCAGATGAAGAAAAAGATGGAGGATGCTTTTTAATCTAGAGAAGGAGGAGGCAAGAATTTATTTATTTGTCGTCATCTCTCCCATTTGGGAGTTAGAGTTAGCACTGTCTTTTCTCTCTCTCTCCCCAGAGTCTGCCCAAAGGTTTCTAGAGGCAGGGGCTTTGAGCTTTGAGACAGAAGAATAGTGGGAACCTTGAGGGTGCAGAGCAGGAGACTAGGGGAAGAAGACAAAGGAAGCAGCTATTTGGGGCCAACTATATTTCCTGCCTCCCCCCAGCACCCCCACCTGCCCGACCATCCCAATACCCTAATTAGCCAGTCCCTTAGGCCCCTGTTAGCAAGGCCGGCTGAGCGCCCAACTCCCTAGGGACCAGCCCCCTTACCCCCCAGACTAATCAGTCCTTCACTCCTTGAGTATGTGAGTGTACGCGAGCGTGCACACACACACGCACACAGAGCCTTATTCTTCCCCAGAGCTCCAGGCCCCATTCCAGCCTTTAGAGAGTTAATGGAGGATGATGTTGAATTCCCCAGTGAAGACACCCCCATTTGAGATGTTCAAAGAGTTGGGGAGAGGCCAAAGTTTGGTGGGTCCCCTCCAATTTGGGGTTTTCTCTCAAATTTGTGGGATCAATGATGTGTAGCAAAGGATGAAGCCATGATTGGGGGTACTCTATGGCCCCCTAAGCTCTAGGGCTGGTGCCTCTCAGGCTCCCATCTATGGTCAATATTCACCCCAACACAGACCCCTCCCCCCTTTATCTCAGGCCCCCCATTCATCTCCCACCCCCCTACCCCCCGACACCCGCACTGTCAGCCCAAACACATGATAAATTGCCCTGTCAACAGAATTCATTCAGGGACCAATTAATTCCACAGAAATGAACCAGGAGCCATCAGTTGCTGAAAAACTCAGAGTGCAGGGAGCGGAAGGAGGGGGTGCAGACGAAGGGGGGGAGTGGGCAGCAGAGGAGGGGACAGGGAGGCTGGGGAAGTTAGTCTGACAGAAATTGGTCATTTAATGCTTAAGTGCACGCTAGACAGCCCTGTCATCGCCTGCGGCCCCCGCGCGGGATTAATTATCAGAGGAGGAGAGGGCAGCCCAGCCCAGCCAAGCCGTCTGTCACCAACCAAGGCTAGAGTCACCCAGGACTTGGGCCACCCTGAGTCCACTTCCAAGCCTTCAGGCCTCCTGCTCACTCAGCTTTGGGGTTCCCGCAGATCCCAACCCTAGGCCCAACTTCTTATCTTGGACCCTAAGCCATGTTTAGTCATGGTCTTGCCATTAGTTACCCCAACCAGGAAGACCTCTTCAGCCCCTTGACTGGGTTAGAACCTGTAACTCCCTGTACTTCATTATCATTACCCCCAACCATCTTGGGTGACTTCTTGTGTGGAGCCCAAAATATGATTGTCCCACCCATTGGCCCTAATCTGAGGTAACGGCACCATCTTCCACTCAAATGCTCAAACCAGAATCCCACCAGTTGTCCCTGACCCCTCCCTCTCCTTCATCCCTTTCAACCAATCAGAATCCAAGTCCCGTCAGCTCAACCTCCTGTAAACGTATCAAATCTGGGTCACTTGCTTCTAGCTTCCCCCATCACCCAAGGCTAGACCGCCAGCAGCTCTGCCTGCTGCCCTGATTTAGGTCCTTTCTTTCAGTTAAAGTTATCTTTAAAAATATAAGTGACACCCTGCTGTACCCCCCTCCCCCACATACACAAAATCCAGTTTGACACTCTTTGGTGGACCACCATAGGCCTGCAGGGGATCAAGTTCAAACTTTTAACTTGACTGAGAAGGCACAAAGCCCCAGCCTCTGCCTGCAGCCCAGCCTCGCCTCCAGCAGGCTTGCCCTGCTCTCTCTGCCCAACCCCACTGACCTTCCCTTTCGGCCTCTGCATACGTTGATCTTCCTCAGCCTGAAAAACTCTTTCTACCTTGCAACCCCCACCATTCACTTGACTAACTCCCATTCATCCTTGAAATCTCAGATTAAATCGCTCTCCCTCCAGGAAGCCTTTCCCCCCACCCCACGCCGACCCCTTCGCGAGCTTTTGCAGCTCCCAAACTTCTTCATCTGTCAACATTGTCACCCTACCTGTGCATTGTCTGTCCTTCCACCAAAATGTTAAGTTTCACAAGAATGGAATCCATGTTTTTATCCTTAGGGCCTGGCATTTAATGGATACCAGAAAATATTTGTTGAATAAATAAATGAATAAATGAAGGCCCAACTTTTTCTTGGTTCTGTCACTGGCCTGACTCTGGGGCCAAGCTTCCCAAAGTCAGACCTCTCCTAGGGGCCAAGAGAGGGTGGTGTGGCTGGAGAGCTGAGAAACCCTCAGAAAACAACTTGTGAGCCCATCAGTTGAACCCAAGCCAGCTGTGGTGAGACAGGGTCTGAGAGCTGGAGGTTAGCATGGTGGAGAGAATTGCTGGGAGGACTTTCTACAAAAGCAAAGCCCAGAGTCTGGCAGAAGCATGCTCTGGACACATATGAGGGTTGGCTGGGCATGGGCTGATTAGAGGAGGAGGGGAATAAACAGCTGGAAAGGCCACTTTCAAAATGGATTTTGATATATTTACCAGAAGTTGAACTGACAGGACTTGATTACTGACTGGAGGAAGAGGGAGGCCGGTCTTGCAGAGCAATGAATGCCAGGCTAAGTTTGCCTTTTTTTCCTGCCTTTGATGGCAGAGGATAGTCAGTGACTGCTTGTAAAGATGGCCAGGTACAGGTTTATTTGCCAAGTTAATTTTGGCTGCCAGACAAGATGTCTGAAGGAAAGGTTGAGGCAGGAAGGCTGGTGTAGTTATGAAAGAGGAGGGTGAAGAGAGAGAGAGAGAGAGAGAGAGAGAGAGAGAGGGGTCTGTGGAAGGAAGGTCTGTGATGGAGAAGTCTCCCATGAGGGGCAGAGGTGAGCTGAGTGGGCTCTGTCTCTAAGAAGCCCAAAAGGCCTGTTACCAGCCTCACTAAGATGACATCTCTGAACTTGGCTGCCAACTGGATCTGAAGATAAAGTAGAGAGAGAGGGAGAAGATGATTTCCTCCAAGGTGTGTGTTCCAAGAGGCCGGGTGGTGGGTGGGGCCATCAACAGAGGTAAGAAAAGAGGCTGACCTGAGACTAGAAACAATGAACATGACTTTGTATACGGAGCACACTTGTCTGGTTTGACATGCTTGGCATGATGTCCAATAGACAGAATTACAGAGTAGTAGCTCAGGAGCGAACTGGCCTTGGGATGTAGAATTGAGAGATATCTTCTTGCCCTCACTCTCCTACCCTCCAAACTTGCATTTAGTTAGAATGGGTTGATGTAATTTTGTGACAAAGTGATACTGTAACACTGAAACAAATGATCCTAAATAATATAATGTAGTAAAATGTGTCATGTAGTACAAGTGATAGTGTAGGACTTGTAATAATAGTGTAATATTGTAACCCAGAAATAGGATAACCATATGACAATTTACTAATATAAACCAGGAAATGATGGGTCAATGTACTAGTTAACAATATGGGGCTGTATTGTAGTAATGAAATAACCATGTAATCAGTGACACTGCAACAAGTCACACAATCCAGCAACCAAATGACAACCTGACAGTGTAACCATGTTAACTCAGTAATGACATACTGACACAATGATGCCATAATACAATGGCAGAGTGTGGTGATGATGTCATGCAATAATAAGAGGCAAACCAGTGAGCAGGTCGAGCCACAACACAAACAGGTAACATTCCTAAACACAAATTTTACTCAAAGACCAATGTTAAGATGAAGGAAAATTTGTATAATAAGCAACCATGTCTCTGAAAAAGAAAAGTATGAATACATATTATTGTTTGCTTACATTTTACAAAATGGAAAGATGAGCCAAAAAGTTTTTTAATGTTCATCTATTAAAGAACGGAGAAACAAAATGGAGAGGACAAGACAGAAGGTAGACATCACTGATTATATTTTGTAGATTTGACTTTAGAACCATGTACATATTTTACATAATAACATACAAAATTAAGTAAATAAATAAGCAATCCCCCAAAAGGTAGAAGCTAAATGAAATAAATGAACACAACTATCCATTGAGTTGGAATCATAACCACAGAGAGAAAAACTATTTCAAGTAATTTAAAACCTAATAATTGATTATATGTACACTCCTTAGTGTGCCATACACTGATAAAGCAAACAAGTAATGATATTGATGTTCTTGAAGATTTTGTTTGGTGTGGGACAAACAAACAAAACCAAATGGAAGATCAATGAAGATAAGTAAAATCCCTGTAGTCTGGGATTTCAATTGGATGCATTAGTAATAACTCAATGCATTTTAACTGTATTTCCTAGCTCTACCCACTGGAAAAGACAAGAAGTTAATCAACTCAATAACAATAAGCACCTCTAGTCCCCAGACTGTGGTCTTTTAATACCACATTGCACTAAAAGGAACCAGGATTCTTTAGGGAAATAGATGATTCTGGAAATCTTGCCATAACAGAAAGCAAGAAAGTTATTAAAAACTCCTAGAAAGGTCAGATCAAAAGGACGTAGGTGCCAGTTAGAGGCTGCCATTGACCAACAATGACATAATTGAGCATCAGTGAGAATAATAAGTACAATTGATTTAAATTCATCAAATATATTTAAATGCATGAATGTATAATTAAGAGAAATATCTTATTGACCTTCTTTGTAAGACACCAGGAAACCAACTCATTATTTGATAAATTAATAAATAAAGAGAAAAGAATCAAGCATTTCTACTGCCTTTCTTATAAGAACTGTATCTTTGGGAAAATCAAACAGTGGGTAAGGGGAAGTTTCTCTTTATAAATGTCTTACAGCTAATAAATGAAGAAGAAATGGATAGAATTAGAATATTACCATTTTGCAACCCCTAATGGAATAATAGATCTAGGAAATGATCATCAATGGCTGTTAATTTCACAAAAAGAGAAACAACAAAACATTATGTGCCCCTTGATGAAAATACAAAACACACACACAAAACAAAAATAAAAAAACCTATTAGGTAATATTTCCAAAAAATCAAACCTGCATCTGATCAAGCCTCTAGATGTAACTACCATTTTACAGATGATACTATGAACAGAGGAACTACACGGGTAAAATCTGATTTAGGCTCTTGCTTGTACATTTTCCCCAGACTGTGCAAATCTATAGGGCACATTATCTGACTTCTTCAATAAATAAATTTCAAGAGGGGAATGGATAGACAAAAGAGACATATCAACTAATTGCAATATATTTGAATCTTGCAAGTAGTTAAAAAGAGGAGGAGCAGGAAGAGGAAGAGGAGCAGTAAGAGCAGGAGGAAAAGTTATGAGATAATCAGTGACATATAAAGGCTGCACTAATTGCACATTATGAAATTTTTAGATGGGCTAGTATTAATATGGTCATTTTTAAAGTCCTTTTATTTTAGAATTATTTAATTGAAATATTTACAGATTAAATAATATAATGTCGGGGATTTTCTTTAAAATAATACTGGGGCAAACTGGTAGGACCAAAAATGGCTATAAATTGATAGTTCTTGGAGCTGGGTTTATTATACTGCTCTCTCTATTTTTATTAATGTTTGACATTTTCAATAATAAAAAGTTTTAGGCCTTTGTTATATTAAATCAAACTAGTTAAATTTGGGGGTAGTCACCTGCCCTATCTTGACTTTCAGAAAGCTGACAACTGTCTTCAATTGGTCAGCTGTCTAAGCTGGATATTCTGAAGAAACTGACCAGCCTAAAAGAAAATACCTTCAGATTCTGGTAATTGGGGTCTCCCACAAAACATATGGATCTCCACCTCATTACTCTTCAGTGATGTCTACCAATCAACAGGGCCCAAACATGCATACAGAGTTTCCAAGCAATCTTTTACTGCCTTACTTTTGTGTATGGATGGACAGGAAAGGATATTAATGATTTAAAATAAGCCTCTAACATGAGAAACAGAGACCAGAATTAACTACCACAAGAAAAAGAACTTGAAAAAAAATCAAAGACAATTCAGGAAAAAGAAGAAAACTAAAATCAAAACCAAATAAAAACTGTCTATAATTAATAACCTCAAAGCAGTAAAAGAAGAGGGGCAAAGGTGGAAAAACTTGGGACAACTGTGATAGCATAAACAATGAAAGGAAAAAAAGAGGTAAAAGAAGCACAACCATAAAATAAATACATTCTCTGAATGTATATTAAGGTACATTCAGAGAATAATAATAATTCTTAAATCCCTGGAAATTAATATATATGTGCATATATGTATATGTGTATATGCATATATATAATATCAGAAGTAAAAATATTCAATAGAAGGTTTCCAAGGTTAAGTTGAAGAAATATCTAAAAAGTACAATGAATGGCCACAGAAATGAAACTAGGAAAAAAAATAACAAACTACAAGATAAATAAAGAAAGAATAAATATCTGTCTAATAGGAATTTCAGAAAACGAAGACAAAGAAAATAGAGGTGAGAAAATAATAAAAAAATAATTCTATAAATTTCTCCAAAATGAAGGACATGAATTTCTAGATTGAAAGAGCCTATCAAGGACTCAGCACAGTGGACTTACAAATTCCCACATCAAAGCACATAATCATAAAATTATAGAACATCAAGGGATAAAGAGAAGCTTTCAGAATGAGAGAGAGGGGAAATAAGGCTTAAAGTATAACCATTCAGAAATAGGAATGGCAGCAAACTTCCCAACAGCAACAATAGAGACTATTAGATAATGGAACAATACCTTCAAAATGCTTAGGAAAAATTACTTCAAGTCTAGAATTCTATAGCCAGCTAAAATATCAATCAGGTCTGAGACTAAAATAGTCTTTTTCAGGCTTCCAAATCCTCCCAAATTTCCATTCATTCTTTCTTTAAAAAATTATTGGAGAATGTTCTCTATCAAAAATAAATGAATAAACCAAGAAACAAATACTTGGGACCTAGTAAGCAAAAAATCTAACACAGGAGAGAGGTGAGAGGAATTCCCAACATGATATAGGAGGGAAATTCCATAATGACAGTCGTGCAATATATCCCTGGAGTAACCAGTACCAGTAGGAACAGAAACAGACACATCACATAGAGTCGTGTAGGTTGTTTTCTGCCCAAGGGTGGCCATAAATGAGAGCTGAAATCCACCTTTGCACTCTGCTTGCCAAGCCACAATCTTGATGAAGGTTTGCATTAAACCTAGAAGAAGGAAACACTAATTGGTATTCCCAAAGAGAGCATTATTCTATTGTTTGTCATCCCAGGAAGCTCCTTTTTATAATCCATCTGTCCAGAGGAGGAACCTTTTTAAAAAACTCTACTCAAAGTTTCATTTGCATTAGTGATGGTCCTGAATGGAAAAAAACAAACAAACCTGTAGGCTTTCACAGGATGCCACCAGTAACAACAGATGACAAAATTTGCTTGACAAAAATAAAATGAGTTTCATATTTCTGTTGAGAATTTGCACATGAATTAGTAATAAGTAAGTAGAAAACTTAGCAAATAAAGGAAAACAGAAGCAGCTATTAAGCAGGAGAAAACAAAAAAGTTATATAAGAAATAAAACGAAGTGAAAGTCGTAACATGACTCAGCTGTAAAAAAAATTACTTTTGTTCTTTTTTGTTTTTCTCTCTTCTTGCCTTTTGCTGTGCTGGACCCGTGCTCCTAGTGCCTCACAAAATTGAGGAAATCAAGGACTTCCTGCCCACCACCATGAGGAAGTATGCCAAATTTGTCAAGATCAGGACAAATAAGGATAATGTGACGTTTAAAGTTCAAGGCAGCATCACAGAAAAAGAGAAGGTAGAGAAACTGAAGCATTTCCTGCCCCCAGATTTGTTATTGAAGGAGCTTAAATGAACCAGACCCACTGATATGAACTGTATTAAAATGTTAAAAATCACACTTTCATTTACATTAATACAGAATATTGGTTTTACTACAAATTTTGATATATGTATATAGAAAGAATTTTTAAAAATAAAGTAAATATAGATGCTCATATAAGACAGCCCCATCTCCATCTTCTATAATAGACAGTCAACAAATAATTCTAAAAAGTGAAAAGTCAAATATAGCAATATAAATGGAATATTTCAATAGAAACAGGGAGGTAAGTAAATCAAAAGATACAGTTAAACAATTTTAAAACATAAACCTATGAACAGCTAATGGGGTTTAACTATAAACTTTTATCAGTTTGCTATTTGAGCCATGTAACTAACTTTTTAATGAAAAATTCAAAGATACCTAAAAACAGAGAAAATAGTACGCTGATCTCCCATAGTCTAAACACTCAAAAGTGTCCTGGTTTAGGTAACTAATTTCATAGTGACTCTACTCATTGAACCTGAAGTTTAGATCCTTCACCATGACAGTTGCCTTCCCTAGACATCCCTCTTAAAAAGAGTCCTCAGCCCTAACCCTAGCAGAGTATGGAAGCTGGTGGCACGATTGAGTTTTCTTATTGCAAGCTTTCTGCATCTACTAAGGAAGTTTGGGAGCCAGGGTGTGTGTCATCATACCCCTGACAGTGCCACCTAACTGATTCACAATGAATTGACTGTCAAACTAGGTCTTTTTCAAGTGATTCATTCTTAAACCAGGGCTTTTCTGATCTTTTATAACCTGCTTGCAGGACTCCACACCCACCTTCCTCCAAATGTCATTTGCTCATAGATGTTCTTCGTTCCAGCCTGTCAAAATCATTTTGAACCTCAATTGTTATCCAGCCTATTAGTGATCCTGTTCCTCTTTGCATCATCTGGAAGTGTGATAAGCTAGACACCTACATCTTCATCTGAGCCACTTATAGAAACATTGCATGACCAGAGCTGAGTCACCGGCTCAGAGACCTCCTGCCTGCGAGACATAAACCCTATCATCATCACACCCCTTTGGGTACAGTGATTCACCAGTTATGAATCCACAAAGCAGGGCCATTATACAGCTCACATTTCCTCATCATTTCCACAAGCATAATCTGACTAACTGCTTAACACCCTGTTGAAAGCAAAGACAGTATCCTCAGCATTCTCCAATCCTCATCAAGAAAAGAAGAATGATATGCTCCTTTTAGGTATGTGTTCCACCAAAGGCAGACACATTCTCCTTGTTAAGCATTGCCAGTCCCCATATGTAATAAGAATTTCTAGAATTCTGCTGGGAATCAACATCAATTTTGACAATCTTTGATTTCCAAACCCATTGTCTACTCCTTGCTGAGTGAGGCGTCGCTGGTCCATTTCCGTCCCATGGCACGCCTCCATCGTCCATGACTCCCCAAGGGTCCCTGAAAGCAGATTCCTGATCGCATTTGATCTTGACACCTATCTGGATCTTGGTCTTTTTATCATATTTGCTTACTGTTTCTGATTTGAAATCATCTTCCTCAACACTCTGGAAAGGAAGGAAAGGGAGCAGCTCTTCTCTCTGTCTTTGGTTAATAACACAGCATGCCCTTCTACCCTAAAGGTATTAAACACATTTTATTTATTTCCTAATTCATTCATTCATCCATTCACTCATTCATTTATTTATGTTTAATCACACAAAACAAGTTAAAATGCACATATTATGGATATCATTGACCAGTCTGTCTAATTCCAGTCCATTCTTAATTGTTATTAGCTTGGTGTACATTATTCTGTGCATTTATACACCAGTATGTACATTAAAAAACACATGCTTTGGTTTTTTGTTTATCTATGCTGACATGTCCTGCAGAACATATTCCCCCATTAACATTTTCATGGCAGAACATCTCTAGGTTTTTAGTACCCAAACTTGATAGAACACATGGATCTCACAATAATATTTTTCACTTGTTTACATAAGGAAAACGTATATAGTATTTGCATCCTCCAAACTCAACATAGCATTCTCAACACAGTGATGTACAGGAAAAATTCCCAGTTACAGTTCAGATAAAATTGGTAGGGCATCAGATTCATGTATAGATGTTTCAAAGCATGTCATCAAAGGGGATATGAGTCTGGAGTGTGGCTGACACTCAGAGGCCTTATTATTGCCAACAAAGCAACCTTTTGTTACAACCATATTCCTTATTTGGTAACCAGAAAGCAATTTTTGAGCTTTTACATCCTAACATAATAATTTCTTATTTATATAGTATTGGCATTTTACTGGGATTTAGTTACATTTTAGGAAATCTGTGGAGGGATTTGAGTCGCCACAATCTGTTACCATTTTTGCCATTTAAAATAATGGAAGACAGGCTCCCAATTAGTGTTTCCACACAGAACATTTGATTTGAAGGAACAGATTTCTGACATTAAGAGAGAAAATGCCTGTCAGGTGAAGGGATAAAAAAAAATGTGGCACGTACACATGATGGGATCTTATTTGGTCATAAAAAGGAATAAAGTTCTGATACATACTACAGCATGGATGAATTTTAAAAGCATTATACTAAGTGAAAGGAACCAGACACAAAAAGACAAATATTGTATGATTCCATGTATGAAATATCTTATAGGCAAGTTCATAGAGATACAAAGTAGATTATGGGTTACCAGGAGCTTTTGGGAGGAGAGAGTGGGAAGTTATTGCTTAATAGATATAGAGTTTTTGTTTGGGATGATAAAAAAAATTTAGAAATAGTGGTGATAGCTGCACAACATTGTGAATATAATTATGTCACTGAAGTGTCCACTTTAATATGGTTAAAATGGCATAAATTATGTTATATATATTTTGCCAAAATAAAATGACAGGTTCTATATATTAAAAAATACTTTTAGTACTGAGACTCTTATTTACATTGAATCCTACAAAGATTGACATATATATGAAAAAAAATTCAGGGGGAGTCTTGTTTTTAATCTTATTAAACCCTTAATTTTTGGGGGGGAAAAAGTAAGATTTCCATATATACACAAATGACAAAGGTTTTCTTCCATAACTTGCTTCTCTCATTCAACAACACACGTTGGAGAGCCCCCAGTGCTAGGACCTGGGAGCACCCGACCCTGTGATTGTCGCCGAGTCCTCTACTGCCGCGATTTTCAACCTTTTTCATCTCATGGCACACAAAAGCTAATTATTAAAATCTGCGGCACACCAAAAAACATGATATTTTTGCTGATCTGACAAAGAAGTAGGTATAATTTTGATTTATTCACACTGGACAACTACTGTTGTGTTGGCTGCTGTCGTTTTTTATTTGATAATCTAAGAGAAAAGAGGTCAGTGCACCTGACTAAAGAGTCGGGCATTGCACGTGTCAGAAATTCTGATGGCACACGTGTTGAAAATCGCTGCTCTATAGAAGTACCTGGGCTTTGTCGGGCCATTGCCCTGCCAGGCAGTTTTCATGGCCTTCACGCTTTTCCAGCTCTAACCTTTCAGATGCTTTTCACAGTGTGTTGCCAATCTGGTGTCCCTCTCCCTGGTCACTCTTCGTTCCTCCATGGTCTGTGCAAGTCCTTGTCAATCTGGCCTCATTAGAGACCTTCCCAGGCAGTCACGTCGGTGTCCTCCCCTGCCTCTTCTGGATGTAGAGATACATGCTCAGAGATGTTCCTTGCATTACTGTTTTTAAAAGCAGAAAGCATTCTGAGTGTCCATCATTAAGAAATTATTCAGTAAAGTTATCCTTTCTGTAGACTACTACGCAGCCGCTAACAATGTTGGTTGGTATAAATTATAGAACTATATTTATTGACATGAAAAATTTCCCACAATTGCCAAATGAAAAAAGTGTTTTTCAAAACAACATTTATTATGTAATGCAGTTTTTTAAAAAAGAGAAAATTGATTATGTACATAAAAATAAACTCTGGAAGGATATACACATATACCCAAATGTGAAAAGTGGTCATCTGGGGATAGGATGACAGGTGATGTTTTTATTTTACACATCTGAATTTTCCCGTTTTTCTTTAATTAATATTCATAACTCATATAATGAGGGAGAAGAGTTTTTTGGGGTTTTTTTTTAATTAAAGAAGTCAGGGTTGACATCCCCGAGTCTGGTAATTGTACTGAACTAACTCAGAGCACAAATAACATTCCTCACATGTTTCTCTTTCTCTCTGGGACTTCCGTCTCCACCATAAGGAAGAAGGAGGGGAGGGAAAAAGAGGAGGCTACTTTTGTAGGCACAGTGCTGAGCCTCAGCCGGGAGGCTTTGTCTCCATCATTGCATTTAATCTTCACAAAAACTGAGTGGGGAAGATATTATTAGGCCCATGTTACAGATGAAAAACTGAGGCTTTGAAATGATAAGGCAATCACCATCAATCATGAGGCTAATAAATTACTAAATCAAAATTCAGAGCTTGGTTTGCCTCATTCCAAAGGCCACACACTCACGCACTGACACATTCTCTCTTCATGTACTAGTCACCCCAGCCCATCACAACTACCATCCTCATTTCTGTTGGAGGAGTTGTTTATTCTCTCGAGGGCTCTATACTGAGCAATCTACCCTCAGAGAGCCAGGCACTGGAGAGTCACTGAGGAACGGGATATGTGGTTCTTGCCCTCGTGGAGATTATATACTAGTTAGAAAATAGATTATTAAAGTCCATGGGCACTAAACAGAGAGTATTTTTGCAAAGTCATAACCCATATAGGCTCACCAAGAACCAGCAGCCTAAATGGAGAAAAGAAAGGAAAAAGTAGAAGGGTATAGAAGTCTGAAAGGAAATTTCCAGAGCCTGGTCCCGTGACTTGATCCGTGGCCCTTCCTAGTCCCTGTTTCTGTTAACGACCTCCAGGCTCCTCGGATTATCAGAAGATATAACACTTATTAAATGGCAGAGGCCAAAATTAGACAGCTTGAATTAATGGGTCAAATTGAACATAATGTAATTAAAGGGATAAATGTGAAGTCCCGAGTTCGTGTTACAATTACAAATCAATCATCCCAGTGCACTGTGAGATGGTCCGGGTTTGTCAGTGGCTCGCGTGAGAAAAAGCGGGGAGTTTTTGTTGTCCATGAGCTTAACGTGGGTCCACCAAGCCAACCAACCACAATGAAGCCAGGACATTGGTGTGGGCAGCCCTGATGGAGTCTGGCAGAGGCTGGAAAGACACTCCAGCTGTCCTTGGGGCAGTTCTGAGAGGGCCCTCCACCCAGCCCGCCTCTGGAGCAGGCTGCAGGGGTCAACAAAGACACATGCATTGCTGCATCATCACATACCAGGGCTGACCACCTTCTCCATCCACCTCATTTACAGCATAGCCAACTGAGGCCCAGAGCAGGGAAGGCTTCTGCCCTGTGAGGTCCGCGTGTTTGCAGCAGACCTAGGCCAATTCTTGACTATTGTGAGTACAGGGATGAATGAATGAGTGAGTGAATGATGTACCTGGATGACGATAAAGTGCATGGATGGGCAGCAGATGAGAGGAATTAATCGAAGTGATGTTTTTCCACTGATTTCTGCACTGATTCTCTGTACTAAGTGCGTGAGTGTGTATATGGATACCCACACCACGCCATGTCCCCAAAGGTTCTGCTGCAAACTCCCGTATGCTTTCCTCCTCGCCTCAGGCTAGTGCTGTCCCAACTCCCTGTTTTTCCCTTATCCATCTCCTCGAGTTTTCTTCGCTCTTTTCAAGGCCCCTCCTCCAGGAAGACCTCCTGAATTGGGGAGGTAGTGGTGCTGGCCTCCCACCCAGTCAAAGAGCCCTGCCAGCAGCAACCTCTGCTCAGGGAGTTATCCTAAATTGTCCTAAGGGGGCAGGAGCCTAGAGAAAGCCCCCACTTTGTACCTTTGTCCCACTGCCTGCCCATGTGCTCTGTGCCCCTGGCCCTCATCCTCTCACCCTTATCAGGGCCCCATCCTAAGACCTGTGTCCCTTGGACCCCAGACCCCCAGTTCCCTTTCTCTTCTCCTGTACCCTCCCCCAAGATTCTCTGTCATTATCTCTGGAAAGTGAGGCTTGTGCATCATCATTAATGGGCTAAACAGCAGGGTCAGCGAGGCAGGTAGCAGTAAACACAGCAATTACGGCCGCGCCTCCATCCGAGCGCCTTCGCTCCCAATCCATCTCCCCTCATCACCGGGCGGTGCTGAGCCGGCCCTGCCTTCATTACATTAATCAGGTTAATTCCAAGTTAGAGTCCACATTCTAATCAAAAAGCAGGCAACAAGGGCGGGGTGTCAGAGGGAGAGGGAAGAGCTGTCCTCCCAAGGAATGGGAGTTGACAGCAGGGTCCGGGTCTAGACACCTGACAGCATGGCCTGCAGAGCCCATCCCTTCCAGGTGCTGCTACCACTCTGTGCCTGGGCCTTGCTCCCGAGACCTCTTTTGCGTCTTGGATTCAACCCAGGGCTAAGGCTCTGGATATGTAGTTAGGGGCAAGGGAGAGTCTTTTCTCATCTCACTAAATAGGCCAAACAGGCCATCACGGACTGTTGGCAAGGCTGTACCCTGAGAACTCCAGGAGAGCACCATATTCATGTTGTAGTTGATGTGGATGATGCCCTTAGAACTGTGCGATGTACAACACACACACCAGTGCAGAGCAGCCCTGCAGCCGCCCTCCTGAGACACCAACGGCCTAGAGAGAGTGGGCGGCAGTGAAAGCAGGAGAGTAGACGCCATGGAGCCTACACTGGAACTCAGAGAGCTTGTAAAGAGGAAACAAAGATCAACAGGCCCAGCCCCCACCGCTATCAACCCCCAACATGCTGGCATTTCCCCAAGGTTTTGTCCTCACCCTCTGCTAAGTAACCTCGCTTGCTTTCATAGCTTCGGATATTGCCACGCTGATGAAGACCCCATTCCCCAAAATCTTCCCCACCCTGGCTTCCTGTTCCACATGGGTAACTCTGCATGGAAGTCCCTATAGCCCACAGAACAGGACTGAAATAGCTCAGAAGCTTCTCTCCCAAATTTATGTCTCTTCCCTTTCTTAATGGATTCTTCCCTGTCTGGCACAAGCTAGAAATCTTGGAAGTCATCTGAGGGCCTTTGTTCTTGGTCTCTTTATTAGTCCCTCATTGCTGCTGTAACAAATTAACACAAACTTAGTGGCTGAAAGCAACACAGATTTTATTATACTTTGGTTATGGAAGTCAGAAGTCTAAAATGAGTTCCACTGAGTTCAAGTCAAGGTGTTAGCAGGGCTGTGTCCCTTCTGGAGGCTTAGGAAAGATCCTGTTCCCTTGCCTTTTCCAGCCTCTGGAGGTCTGCATTTCTTGGGTTTCTTCCCCTTTCTCCCTCTTCAAAGCCAGCAGCATAGTATCTTCAAATCTTTCTCTGATTCTGACCCTCTTGCCTCCCCTTTCACATATAAAGGCCCTTGTAAGTGCATTGGGCCCATCCAGATAACCCAGGTTAATCTCCTGGACCTTCTTGGCATCTTTAATTTCACCTGCAACCTTAATTCCCTCTTGCCATGTAATGTAACATATCCACAAGTTCTTGAGATCAGGATATGGGCATTGAAGGACCATTATTCTGCCCACCAAAACACCAACTGCCTTATTACTCTTCAAGTCCTCTTAATTCTATGCCTCCAGGTGACCCTTCCTCCTGTCAGTCCCTACATTCTTCATCTTGGATTGTCTGGATGTTGCAATCATCTTCTAATTGATACCTCTGCCTCCAACCTCTCCCCTTTCAATCCATCTCCCAAGTGACTACCAGAATGTAGCTGATGCCTTTGTTGTACGTAGCATCTCTTCCTCTCAGCTCACTTCTGATTTCAGTGCAGCTGGCCTAAGAAAGGGGGTGCAATCAATGGGGAACCCCAGGCAGTGGATAAGTGCCCAGCTTCTTATCCTTTAGAGGGACAATTCTGAGGTCTATACTCTATGTGATTCCTGAAAGGGTCCCCAAAGATTGAGTCCACAGGGGCATTAGCTCTTTTATGTCTCACTTTTCTCACTCCCTCCCTACTGCTCCCTGGGATCAGCTCAGGACCTGATCTAGATGTTCTGGTCAAGTCATCTTCCTTATTAAAGATAGTCAATAACCCCTGCCCTCTGATGAAAGTACTAACTATTAGGTTGGTATTTAAAGCCCTATATGCCCCAACTCACTTCTCCATCTCATTGTCTTCTACGTTCATCCACTCATCCTATACACCAGCCATACAAGATTCCACCTCAAACTTTAACACCTCCAAAGCCTCACTCATGCTGAGAGCTCTGAGCTCTAAATCTTGGCCCTGGGGCATCACTGTATAAATGTCCCATAGCAACCTCAGATTCAACATGTCCAAAGCTGAACGCAGCTTCTTATCAATGTTCTCTTCTCTTTCCTAATTATCTCTCAGTTTTCCTGTTTTTATGACCCCTCCTCATCTTTTCCTGATTCTTTTTCTCCCTTCTGTCTCCTACACAAGAGTGCTCTCCAGCCTTTTCCCCTTAGCCTTCTTCTTTTCTTGATCTCAACACTTTCCCTGGGTAATCTCATTCATTCCCATGGCATTAGTTACTTCACACTCATGCTATATATATATATATAAAATTTTATTTATTTATTTTTTGTCTGCAGACCAGACTTCTCTGCCAAGCTCCAGGCTTATACCCAGCTGCTTGCTGGATGCCTTAACCTGGAGGTCCTATCACAACTTAAACTACATGTTCAAGGCCCCCATCCCCCAACTTGCTCTTCCTCCAATATCTCCCTTTATGGAATTGCCAACTACCTAGTTGTTCATAAATCTTCAATACTTTCTTTCCTATTCTCCTCCCCAAAGACTGTCCATTCTACCTAATCTATTCTCTCTTTCCCCTGCACTCAGACCTTCACAATCTCTCCCCTGGATTTTGCAATGATTGTAACTGGTTTCCTTGCCTCTGGTCTTGCCTTCACCCATCCAACCTCCACACAGAAGTCAGAGAGGCCTTTCTGACACACAAATCTGGTGGGGTTACTTTCCACTCAGCACCCAGGAGGAAAAGTCCACATTTCTTAGCATGACCTAAAGTCCTTCTTGCTCTGGATCTGCCCTTCTGGGCAGCCCCGCTTCCCTTATGCTCCATATGCTGTTTCCTCTGGCTATAAAACCCTTTCTGCGTCACGACCCCATCAATCCCTTCTCTATTTGGAAACTTCTTATCTTTTAAGCCACCTCTTCTGGGACGCCTTCCAGAAGAGTGCTCTCAGAGCAATCCATGCAATATGGTTCTATGACATTTATTTACCAGTCTGTCTCCTCTGTTAGTCTATGAATCCTTGAAGGCAGGGACCCCAGCTTAGTCAGCTTTGCCCCAAAGCACCATGTCTGGATCTTAGCAGTTCATTTGACGTTTGCTAAGCAAATGAACTAATAGATGTTCAGTTCCACATACAGCCGAATTCTTACCTACATAATAACACACAATAGTCAGTGTATTCATGGTTACACAGGCAGACACAGTCATCCTCATTCACACTGTTATTTCCACGTACAGGAGTCTTCAAAAGTCAATCACACACTTCTGCCGTCACTAACCTCCAGCCAAATACCAACACTCACCCACATACACACCTCTGCATCAACCAAGTCACTTACAGTCACACCCACGCAAACATGCATAGTCACAAACACTCCCACACAGTCGTGCACACAGATTCACACAGACACACACACACAGCTCCAAATACCTCGAGGGCACACTTCATCTCCAATTGTGAGCAAATGCTGTTGGTTTTCATTAATCTGCAGACTCTGTGTTTGCCAGTCTCTCTGGCTCCCCCTCTCCCTCTTCCCCACTCTCTCTTTCTGCTCGGAGGCAGGTGAGCGCATCAATTTTCTCCTCGTCTGTGGCAGTTAAATTAAATGGAATCGGCCTGATTGCTGAAAATCAAAGGGAAGGCTGATAAAGCAATTAAATCCCTCTAATTCCTCGTCCTGAAAGGTGCAGCGGCTCTGAAGCTAATTAACTTCATAATGAAAATCCTTCTTCACCCTTTTAGGCTCTTCTCCCCGGGTCTCCTCTCCTTCTCTCCTTCTGGGGAGAAGCTGGTAACTGAGGAAGAGCTGGATCAGCAGCATTAAAAGTCAGAATTCTGGAGAGGTCTCCCGAGGCCTTCCTGTGCTCTCACATCCAACTCCCTTCCTCAGCCCTGCCCCATTCACCTGTCTATCCTCAACACCTAGATCCCATTCTCCTGTACCCAGTTGCCTGCTTACCTCTCAACATTGCATTTCTAATATCAACCCCTATCTCAAACACTCAGCACCATGTCAACACCATCTCAACCTCCAACACATAACCCAGCCTCCAACATGTAACACCACTTCCAGCACAGCCCTACACAAAACGCCCAGCCTACTTGAACAATGACCCCATCTCCAGCACCCACCCATTTCACCTTAACACCCAGCCCTACCTCAACACATAGACTTACCTGCAAATCAGCCCTCCTCAACCTCAGCTCTGTTCTAATACCATCCCTACCCCAACAACAGCCCCACTTCCAATATTCAGTCTTACCCCAAACCAGCTCTACTCTTACACCCAAGCCTACCCTACCTCCCTATCAGCCCTCCTCCAATGCCCAGGCCCAACTCCAGCTCCACTCCTCTCTCAACACCAGCCTACCTCCAACGCACAGCCTATTATTTTGAGTACCTAATATGTGCCCAGAACTATGCTCAGCACTGGGGATATACAGGTGAACAAATAAAAGAGCCTACCCATAAATTATCTCCTTATCTAGAGGTAAAGACAGAAAAGTAAAAAAACAATCATCATATGAGCTAAAACTTTCTTAAAGAAAAGCCCATGACAAGTGTCCCTAATGGGCTCTGGCAGACAGAGAAGGCTCCCAGATGGGAGACACTGAAGTTAGGTCACTGTGTTAGCTAGGCTGGCTAGATGGGCAAGAGATGGTGTCAGAAGAAAGAGCATGTGCAAGGCTTGGGGAGAGGGGAGAATATGGGCTGATTAGGGATTGGGAGTTTAGAAAGCTAGCCTGTGGGCATCTGGAGATGAAGTTGGGTAACTGGACAGGGGCCAGAACATGAAGGGCTTTGAAGACCATAGCAAGGAGCCTCCATTTTTTTCAAATGATGTCAGAAGCTGAAGAAGGAGTTACATGTCAGATAGAACCAGAGTCTGTTGGACTTGTCTTCCACTACCCCATATGAGGAATCAGATTGCCTGATAGTCTCACATGCAGTGTCACGTGCAGTGGTCACAGTGACGGTGGGGGGCCACAGGGACCATCCAGTCAAAGCTTATCTAAAAAAGTAACGGAGCCACCCTGGCTGGTGTGGTTCAGTGGTTTGAGCGCCAGCCTGTGAACCAAAAGGTCACCAGTTTGATTCCCTGTCAGGGTACATGCTTGGGTGGCAGGCCAGGTCCTCAGTTGGGGGTGTGGGAGAGGCAACCAATTGATGCTTTCCCTCGCGCATCGATGTTTCTCCCCCTCTCTTTCTCCCTCCCTTCTCCTCTCTCTGAAAATAAATAAATAAAATCTTCATTAAAAGAAAGTAATAGAGCAAATGTACTGGATGGCCTTCCATGATGTGAGGAGGACAGGAAACCCCAGTGGTGTGGCTATCCCTTGTCCGACCCTGCGGTGCTGGCAGTCTAGCACCTTCCTCTCTTCTCCTTCTGGAAAGTTCATCCACTCCCAGGGCTTCATATACCACCTCCCCACTGATGACTGTGAGTTCCACAAGGGAAGGGCTCAGCCTGTCTCATTCACCACTACATCTCAATACTATCCATCACAGACGCTCGATAATATCTGTTGACTAATACATAGAAATGAACAATGACTTCCAAACTTACTGCCCCAAGCTTATATTCCACTGTCAACTCAACATTTCTGCTTGGATATTTCCATCTCACACACATCCTGTCCAGATCCAAGCTCAGCCCTCTCCCCACACCCTCCACAATCCTGCTCTCCTCCTGAGTTTCTCATCCTGGCTAATGGCACCACCAGCCACACTAGCGACCAAGCCAAAGTTCTGGGCTTCATTCGTGGCTCCTCCCTCTCTGCCACCCCTACCCCAATACCAGTTCAGCCTCCAGTCCTATTTATTCTGCCTACCCAATGGTTTCTCCTCTTTCTTCTCTCCCTGTAACACATCAGTCACCAACTCTCATTGTCTCTGTCAGTCTCCGGCACTGATTTCCTAACTGGTCTCCCTGCTTTGATTCCCAGCCACCTCCAGTCCATCCTCCAGAATAATCGTCCTTGATTAGAAAATAGGATCACACCATTCACTTGCTTATTGACCTCCAGGGTGGCTCCTCAATGCCTATAGAAAAAGGCTCAAACCCCTCAGCCAGCCAAAGGACCCCCAGTCTTCAGCCACAGCAGACTCCTTACAGCCACCAAACATCCCAAATTCATGTCAGGTGCTTTGACTCACATCTCCACCCCTGCCTGGAATGCCCTCCTCCAAACTCCCTCCCCCAGCCTAGCTTCCCCACATTACCACACTATTCACTTGGTAAAACTCCTCTCATCTCTCAAGACTCCCTGCAATTTTCTTTAGAGACTCTATTTTGTTTTGGTTTTCCTTTGAGCTTTTCTGATGCCTTCTCAGCATTCTGCACTGAGGAAATATTATTTTTGTAAGTAGAAAAAAGAAAATGTTTTGAATGCAGCTGAGAACCCCCTTCTCTAAAGAGATTTTCTCCATGCTTCTGCACCCTACCTAGAGAATTCAGCTTCCTTTGGGCCTCACTCTCTCTCCCACCCCCCACCGCCAAACACCAGCATTCTTATCTGTTCACCCACCTGCCTCCCTTGAAGGCAGGGTCTATGAGCATCTTGCTCATATTGGTTAGCACAGTGCTTGGCAGATCAAATGTGCCCCATGATTGTTGAATGAATGAATGATCAAATGGTCTGAGGAGGAACTGAGAGTGTGATCCAACCACAGCATTCTGTGGGGAGTGAGGGTGTTAGGAGAACTTCATCTGGGCCATGTGACGAACAGCCAGCATGCCCACCCTTACCTTAGGGCCCTGTTAAATACCCAAGCACCCACCATTACCACCAGCCAGGCTCCCTGTCTCCTTGCCATGACAGGGAAGGGTGTTAATAGAACTTCCCCAAATGAAGAAGACCACCCTAGGGACCAAGGCCCCAGCCCTACCCCAGACCTGATCTCCACCTTCAGAGACCCTCAAGGGGATGGCCAGACTGCAAGGAGAGAAAAGCGGTAAGCAGAGAGGAACAGGAATGTTGAAGGAAAGGCAGAGACAGAGAGGGAAGGTGGTCCTCATGAAGACACAGGGGGAGGGACAGAGAGAGAAAGGAAGGGCAGATATGCAGCAAGACCCCAAGCACAGCCCAGGAACCTCCTCCCAGGCTGGGGTTGAGAAACAGTGTCTCCGGAATGGAGTGTGTTCCCCACCCCCCAAGAAGGTACTGCTTCCATCCGGGCCATCCCTCCCACCCCCCCTTCAGAGCCTGTGGGCGGCACCCAGCAGGGGGCAGATGAGGCTGCACGGTGAGTAATGGGCTCCAATATGGGCCCAGATTCTCGGTGCTTGGGGAGCTGGCGCAGCTCCGAGACTGGAGGAGGGGTGGACTGGGAGGAGAGGTGGACTGGGTGTGCGTGTCCAGTCCACACCAGACTGGCCACTGGAAGTGTGGGTACGTCTCTGGCTCTCTTCCCTCAGCACCCAGGGCACTTCAAGTGACCAACGACTCAGAGCAGCAGCCAGGAGACTTGACAGGAGCACCTGGTGCAGGGCTTGACTTCGGTTTGCAGGGAGTGCAAGGCGGGCCTCCTGAAGGGGTAGTCACAGCTGAGCAGGGAGTTGGCGTGTGTGTCAGTAGTAGCTCCCTGAAACTGCCGAGGGCACATGTGCGCACGCGTGTGAGCACACACATGCACATCATTTTACAGCATTCACATCCAGAAATAACCACTGTGAGGTGGCTGGATAGACACACTCATCAACTCTGTGTGAGCACCTACTATGTGCCACAGCCTGACTGAACCATTCATATACTTAGTCACACCCCGTGCAACTCAGTCACACAGCCCCACAGATTAGTCCCCCACACAGAGTCATCCTCCCCACACTCGCACGCCATCACACCCTCATCGCCCCACAGACTTTTGTTCAGTCACTCGCACTTCCACAAGTGACAAGTCCCAGACAGACATAAAACAAAATGCACCCCCCTCGCAGTCACAAAAGGCCACCGACACTCATTCACCCTCTCCCAGTTGCTCAGAGGGTAAGTCATGCAACCGCACATAGTTCAACACAAAAGAGATTGCACGGTCACCCAGGCACCCCACACATATGCAGAAATAGGCAGGCACACACGCACGCGCGTACATGCACACGCACAGATTACTCAATTTTGCAAAAGTAATGGGGGAAACCCCAGAGACTGAGAGCAATGAATCTGGGTCTTGGTTTTGAAGAGAGAAGAAGGCAATCTCAGGCTACTGGGCTCATGGAGGCAGATCTGTGGCCCTGAAGAGTCCAGTGATGTCAGCCACAGGGTCCAGATCTCTTGGGGACAGTCCTGACCATCCAGCTGACTCAGGCCGCACCCACACTGTCTCCAGACATCTTCCTGCACCTACCAGGGTCCAGTCCCCTTCAGTCCCTACAGTCAGCTCCTCCCTGCCCCCCTCCTGTCAGCTCATTCTCTTCCCATCTGCATCCCTTCTCCTCCCCCCTCCGACCCCCCCATCCCCACCCCTCGGTGATAAAAGAGCCAGATTGGAGCGGGTGCCACGCAGCTTCATTCCCCACCATATGGGCCCAAAAGCCAAATCGTCAGCTAAGCGATTAAATCAAGTATGTCGAACAAAATGTTATGAACTGACATTATGGGTATATAATTTTATGCCATTTGTTGCCATCTGTTTATCTAAACAGCCCCCGTTCCACACAGACATACAGACTCACACCTTCTCTCTTACCCCCCCCCACCATCAGGATGCCCCCACTTCCAACCGGAGCCAAAGGTCAGGGACGAGAAGACATGTGCCTGGAAGTTGCAGAACGGTAGGCTCTGGGGTTCTTGGGCATCAGAAGGAATTGGGGACCAGGGGTTCCAGAGAGCTGAGGGATGGGAGAGTAGGGGTTAGGATTGCTCAAAGGCTTGGGAGGGGGCAAGGCATTTGGGGAGCTAAGGAATCAGGAGTCTTGAGCATAAAGAGTGTGGTGAGGACTCCAGTACAGGACCGGGGCCAGGGGAGCCTTATTGGCAAGCCTCCAGCCTGGCACGTGGCACATGTGAGCAAGTGTGTGCGCAGGGACAGTCATGAGAGCGGCAGCTGTGCACATGAGTGGCTGTGGGAGCTTCCTCTCCCTCTGCCCCCTGCCTGCCCTGGGGGCCTGAGGCTCTCAGAGCCTTGTAGGGAAGGCTGGCTCCTCTTAGGACCACAAACATAGACCAGGGATCCAGAGGCCTAAGGTGGAGCTACTCATGTCCCCTCCTCAGCATAGGCCAGTGGGCAGATGTCCCATCAAGCCCAGAGGCTGGGGGGCTGCCCTCCTGATAACCCTCCAGACAACCCTCCAGACCCAAACAGCTTCAGCGTTAGGAATAGCCTCTCAATACCAGGCCGGTGGCCTTCGCGCTTAAGTGTGAGCTCCCAGACACAGACACTGAACCCTCCTACCCTTTCCCATGCCCTGTTGCCTGGCCCTGGCCTGTGTCTGTCTATGTCTGTGGTGCCTCTGCCTGTCCCTCCCTTGTCCACCGCCTTCTGTCTGAATGTCGCCTCTGCCATGGTGTCTCTTTCACTCTGCATTAGTTCTTGTCTCTCATCTCTCAGTCTCTCCTTCGCACCTCTGGCTCTGTTTTGGCCTCCGGCTTTCCAAAAGGTGTAGGCTAGGACCTCAGGGACATCAAGCCACAGGAGTGGTGGCTCCATGGAAGGGTGTGGCCAGAGTCAGGGTCAAGAGCTGGACAGGCGCAGAGCAGGGCAAAACATTAGACCGCAGGGTCTCCAATGGTGGATGATGAGGTGATCCTGGGGCATTGAAAGCTTTGGGGACATTTGGGGAGCTGGAAAAAGAATGGCTTGTGGGTCACAAAGGGTGGTGAAGGTGCAGGAAGCCTCCTGCCCCCTGTGAGGCTAATCCAGAGGTACAAGGAGAAAGCCCTGCTGAAGGGCACTGGGCAGAAGAAGTCTCCCAGGGTTTACTAAAACACTGCCCCAAACACACACTCATTTATACAGAGACACGTCACATCCATACCCGCTCACACAGACACACACCCTCTCGCACTCAAGCAGCATCACAGTGATGCTCCCCACGTAAACACCTCAAGGTCACCCCCATACATACTCTCCCAATCAGGGGCAGTGTTGCTAGCAAAACAGCCCTCCACAGCTCACTGAGCCCCAAGCCAGGTGTCCCGATGCCCCGCCTCTTTCAAGGCCCCCCAGGTGTGTGTGCACAAGGGGTTAGGTACCCCACACTTAGGTTCACCTCCACTGCCCCACACAGCATCACGCAGCCACCAACTCACTCCAGGTCTCTGTCCCCGCAGGAGACTGAGTGATACCAAGAAGGGTCAAGGTGCGCGGTAGGAAGCCAGCTGAGGGAGAAAGAAATAGCCAGGAAGACTGAAGAGGAGACTGAGTCTGAAACAGAGACAGAAACTAAGAGAGAAGATGAGGAAGACAGAGAGAGACAGAGACCGCGCTCAAAGGACAGAGAGAGAAAGAGAAAGACAAAGGAAGCGACTTGAAGACTCCGAGGGAGAGCGGGACAGCCAGAAGAGCGAGGGGACGCTGCAGGTGGGCGGGCGGGAGGGGGTGCCCAGGACGCGAAGGCCAGGAAGGCGCGGTTGGCGGTGGCTGAGGATGGAAAAGCTCATTTTGCTGGTAATTTACTCTCCTGCTTTTGGGCCGCTCTGCCTGCCGCTGCCGCCCGCCCGGGCTGCCTGTTCCAATATTAGATATAAACAAGTAAACTGTGTAATGGATCACATTAAGCAGGCCTTGCGTCTTGAGGCAGGATTTAATTTGCATGGCAGATTAGCTTGTCTTCCCAGCAAGGCACCCCGGGGCACCCCGAGCTGTAATAGGATCCCGCCTCTTAGAGCCCATTAAGGCAATTGAGAGAGGCTCCTAATCTCCCTCCCCGCCCTGCACCAGAATCCCCTCCTGCTGGACTGGGAGGGACTTTCAATGGCCGGACCCCCTGCTTCCAACCCCCATCTCAAGTCCCACCTCACCCTTAAAGCAGTGACCCCAAATCCCACAAGTTGCCCCCTTTCCCTGCCTTGTCTTAGCACCCGACCACAGAAGCTCCCACTGCACAGTTCAACTCTGCTTGAGAGCCTCCAGCTGCCCTGAACCCACTTTTTCCAAAGTCTCCCCAAACTTCAGATCAGTGCTCTGACCTCCAGCTTCCTCTTGCCCACCGGGATTTCCAAAACGTTCCTCCAGTCAGTGGGCTTCCCAGCTGAGGGTGGGTAGTGGAATATGTTCCATCCCTTTCTTCAGTTTGTCATTTAACAACTATTCATCGAACTTCCTCCATCCTTAACAACACTGTCGCCAGGATGGAAATCAGAGCAGGACTCAGAATCTGTGTGAAGATCGATGTGAAAGTCACAATTTGGTTTCAAACTGAAGGGGAGGTGAGTGGTTATAAGGACCTGCACGCGTGGGAAGCTTTGACGTTTGTAAGTGTTATACCTATTAGATCACTAATCCTCACAGGAACCCTTTTAAATCAGCCTCGCTTTACCACCCAGTGCAGCAGCCTTTTTGATATACCAACACTGCTGGGGACAAGACAGGGGGGCCAGAGAGGGACAGAGCAGTCTTGAGGGTCTGTACGAGGGCCTGGACCAGGATTAGGACAGCCGTGGATCTCCATCCCCTGCCCCTCCACTGGGCGGGGTGAATAAAGCCCGCACACTACAGCTCAGGCTCCCTGCTTACTTAACAGGAGGTGCTCCTGCAGTGCAGTTACTGAGCGCTCTTAGGAGGACAAAACAACCGAAGGCCAGTGGGATCGGAAACGAGAAAAATCTAGGGATAGACGCAGAGAAGGACATCTGTGGGACATCGAGCTGAGTTCCCTCTGCGTTGGGGAGATCGGGAGCTGGATCGAGCTGGGCTGGCGAGGGGGGCTATGGAGCCTACAAGCAGGGAGCAGGGGCCCCGGTGGGTGGGTATGGGGCCAGGCTGGTGGAGAAGGGTCAGTTCAGCCCTGCTTAGCTCACAAAGGGTCCTTGTTGTGGGTAATGGGACTCCCCTGGCAGCTTTATTTGCTGTCAGTGGCTTTTATTAAAGTCTCCAGTTTCAGACCCTCCAACCTCCAGCCATTGTGTGCGCTCCCCCAGGGCCCTGCCCCCAGCCCCTGGCTAGCTGACTCTGAAAGGCCCCCCTGCCCGTCTCCTGGGCCCCAGGCCCCCCAGCCACCAGCCTCCCACCTCCACCTCCCAGCGAGAGGGCAGAGAGGTTGTGCACTCAAGAGAGAATGTCTCGGCCTTGGCCCTCAGCACCCAAACAGACCCTAATCTCCCAGATGTTGTGACTGGTGCCAGGGGGTGGGGCTGTGAGTCAGCCTACACAGAATTCATGCAGAGTGGCGCACACGTGTGCGCATGTATGTGCACCCATGTGTGTCCTTGAGGGGTGTGCACCCATCTGTTCCCTCAGTTCGTCTCTGCACACAGACCCACACAGACGCTCTAGGAATGTGTACCGTTTCGGGACTGAGATGGGGCGAGGACTACATTTTGATTCTGCAGCACTTAGAGACACTTTCCACCTCCACCGGGTACCTGGTCACTGCTGGGGGTGGGCGGGATGAGAAAATGTCTCCCGCTTCAGACTATCGTCTGGGGCATTGGCTCCCCATTTCCTTCTCTCTCCCTGCGTTAGGGAGTGTGTTGGCCCATGGAGGAAAGGCGGAAGGGGAGCCAGGCTGGGCCTTGGTCATGGGTGAGAAGGGGACCCTCAGCTTCCCAGAACATCAGCACAGAGTTTAACTTCACCCAGATCCAAACTCAGATCCAGACCCTTCCTTTGTCACCCAGAGCCCAGTCCTTAACTCCCCGCCCAGAACCTGAGCAGCCGGGGCCTGGTCCTCACACTTCCTTCCCAGAGGGGTCGGGGCACGGAGAGACCCAAGACAGCCTCTTGAGGATGACCCTTCAAGAAAGTTTGAAGTGAAAATGGGTACGTGATCCCAGGAAATCCTTGCTGGGCAGGGAAAACAGAGAGGGGCACAGAGGGCGGCCAGAGGGCCTCAGTGGGTGAGAAGAGACTCAGTCCCACACATGGGTGTCTGTCCCATGCCCCACTCACCCCATGTGGAAGAACAGGAAAGAGGTGGTGAGTTCTCTCCCTTGTGCATAGATCTGAGACCTGAGTTTGGCATAAACACATGGCCAGTAACTGTGTCCGTGTGCACCTGGGCGTGGACCATGGGGAGTCTGTGTGGACGTGTGTGTGTGCATGGGTGTTGGAGTCCATATCAGCATTTTTAGAGTCAGGCCAGGTATCAATTTGTGTACGTGCGTGTCTTCTCTGGGGGCGTCTGCTCTCGGGGAGCAGCTCAGTGGGTTTATGTGAGAAAAAGGTGTCTGTGTTTGAAGGCAACTCCATGAACTTGCTATGGGATATTTGTCCTGCATATGTTCAAGTGTATAAGAGAGAGGGAGATCCAAGGGGCCCACAACCCCCCCCCCAGGGTCTTCTGAGCTCCTGCCTCGGCCTGTACCAGGCCAATTGGGGAGCGCCCGTGCTTTATGGTGCGCGGGTGAAAAATGGAAATGCTAATAAGTAGTCGTTAAGTTGTCTTGCAAAAATGTTAAATGATAAATTGGGTAATGTTATTGTTGAAATGAAATATGTAAAATAAATGAGTTATTTATTTCTAATAAATATTTTGTTTATGATATATTTGTAGGGGTGTTAATTATTTTCCCCCTCAATCGGGGCAACATATAAATTCTAATAAAGTGCAGGCCGCAGTGAAGGCAGCGGCAATGGTGGAGGCTCCTCCGGGCCGGGCTGCTGCTGGACCTCCGCCCGTGATAAATGCTCCAGTCACGAGCGATTGTTCTACTCGCTGCTCTTGCAGGTTTCCAGTGTAGCCTGTTTTCCTTCTAAGAAAGAAGAGAAGAAAGGAAAGGAGAAAGGGAGGGGGAGGGAGGGGAAGGGAGGAAGGGAAATGGAAAGGGAGAAAAGGAGGAAGGGAGAGTCAGGGAGGGAAACAGATAGGCCGGTCCCGGTGTGGAGAGGATTAAATGCCCCTGGGCGGGATCTGGCTCCTTAGCCAGCAGCACAGGCCCTGGGCACGCACATCACTGCTGGAACCAGCTTTAAGGAAGGAGAGAAAAAAAATACCAGTAAGCAAACCAAGCAGCAATGAAATCTCATGTCCCCTAGACCCATCAGCAGCCCTGAGCACTCACTCTGGTCTGGGCACCCCCAGTCATTCCCACTGTCCCCTACCCCAGTTGGGGGATTTCCATGGGGCCAGAGGCCCACAATCTCCTGCTGTTTTCAATCCTGTCCCACCAAAAGGTCCTCCTTCCTCCACTCAAGGGAAGCCCCCCTTTCCCCTCTGCCCTTCCTATGCAGGGACCTCCAGGACCGTCCATGACCTCTCCAGGGGAACCCTAGAGGTGCCCACTCGGGATCCATGAGACCAGAAGTGCAATGAGGCCCTGGCCTGGCCCCTGAGGCTGAATTGGGGGGCGGAGGTGCATTCCCCTTCAGAACAGGCTGCCTCCCCTCAGGGTGCTATCTCCCCCTGGGTAATAAAACTGCTGAAGCAGGAAGGCCTGGTGGCCAGGGACAGGCGGCATGGGCACGAAATGCAGGGTCATTCTGTCCTTGCCAGAGGCGCCATCCACCCCTCCCGCTAACCCCCTCCCCCAACTCCTGGGGCTGAACTGGGCTCCAAGTTCTCACCGCAGGGCTCTAGGCCGACCTCCAACCAGGGATCTCAGGCACTTGGTGAGCCCTTCCTCAGGGCCATAGTGAGCTGGGATTGGGCGGATTCAGGGGTTCTTGTCGGCCCTTTAGAGCTGGAATGGTAGAGCAATGACCTGAGATAATGCCTCCCTGGTTGGGGTCCCCCAATGTCTGCCAGAAAGGGGGCCTGTACCTCTTTCACACACCTACCACTGGCCACAACTTCAAACTAAGGTATTGGGAACTGCCCCTCAAAAAGTGGCCCTCTGTACAGGTGGGTATGTGTGCATACACACGCCAATGTGTGTGCCAGAGGAATGAGCCAGGCTTGCCGATGGGAAGACCTTCAGCATGGCGCTAGAAGAAAGGTAAATAATAGAGGAAACTAATGGAGATTCCCCATATACCCTCTCTCACTCACGCGCGTCCACTCTGACCCATTCATAGATGTGGGTCTGGCTTGCACAGTCACGGTGCTGTGTTATGCACGTTCAGATGCAAAGCCCAGTCCCACGCAATCGCAGTCCCACACATGCGCATGCCTCACAACTACACTTTCAGGGGAGTTTGAGACAGGTCCATGGACTTACAAAAAGGGACACGAAATCATTGCTTGCTTACCAGTTAGGCTCTGATTAGGTGAAGGGAGGGGGTATCAACACTGGATGGAGGGCGCCCCCTGCTGGACAGAACAGCTGTAACTATCCACTCCCAGGCCAGGCCACGAAGCCTGCCCCTAACTATACCCCCATTCCAAACCGCCAAGATACCACATACCTTGCACTTACCCATCACACTCTGGATAAGCCCCCAGCCCGGCTGAATAACTCTTGGTTCTTTTCAAAACATGTACAACCTTTGATCATCATTTGTTTAAACTATATAAATAATCCACCCTGTTTTAATAGGATTTTTCTATGAATCGTCAACAAAGCATGAAATGTGATATTTTCACCATGAGTAGTTGGGAAATTAGTCACCTCTGTCTGTAGCTCACTGCTGGCTGGAGACCCCCATTCTGTGTAGACATTCCCTCCCCTCCACCTCAGACCAGCCTGGGCCCTTCACATGTTACCCTGTCAGCGCCCACCTTGCTTTGGGGGGAGTGGGGGACCGGCATGGCATTGCTCTGAGGAGCGTGTGCCGGTCACCTCCGTGTTCGAGAGCAAAGGCTAGCCTGCCCTGGGTCCCTGCTCCTCAGACCCCTCATCTGAGCTCAGAGTCTTTCATTCTCTGAGTCCTGACGCGGGCTCCAGTGCAGGCTGGGGTAGGGTTCCAGGACAGGCAGTGGCTTTAGGGAGAGTTATAGGGGGCAGAGTGGTGAGGTGGGGCAGAGCAGGGTCATTCGCCATTTCCCCCAGTTTCTCGGAATTGTTTCCGCACATGCCTACTCCTCAAGCCAGTCCACACTCTTTTGCTGTTACACACCCACGCGCTCTTACACACTCACAGAGGTACAACCCACATGCATACTCAAGGGGGCTGGGCCTGTCTCCTGAGGGTGACAAGCTGCCCACCCAGCCTGGGACAAAGATGCCAAGTCTGAGAGAAGAGCCATTGTTGGTGTCGAGGAAAGGTCAGAGGTGGGGGCCAGATCTGGGGAAGCAGGAGACGGGGACATCAGAGATGAGCTTCAGGGATGGCAGCCAGACAGGAGTCAGAGGTGGAGGACTCAGAGATCAGCCAGGACTGGGGAGTCCCATGGGTGAGGCAGCGATGGTGGAGACCGCCCAGTTATGCAAGAAAGGCCTTCGATCCCCCTTCCTGACCCCGGCCCCTGCTGCCATGTACAGCGGCCCCAGAGCAGCCCTCCTCTGCCTTGGTGCCCTTTTGGGAGAAGCCAGCAGCCCACAGCAGCGATCAAGGGCCTACGGAGCAGTTTGGCCTGAGCCATCAGGCCAGGCCTCAGGCCTCCCAGGGCTCGGGCTCAGGCCGAAGCCGAAGCCCGGTGGGGCTCAGCCTCAGAGCTGGGCAAGGCAGTGGGGGAGGGGGGTATGTAGGGTCCCCTCCCCTCCCAGCACCACAGTCCACGTGCTCCAAGCTGAGCTGGGCCCCCTTCCTTTTTGCCCCCTGCCCCTTGCCCAAAATGAATAAAACTCCAGGGGTGGGGGGAGCTATTCATGGAACCAGAGAATGTGTGAGCCGCCCAGCAGCCCCCTCTCATTAGGGGACCCCGTCAGGTGGCGCTCATTAACTTCAAGTTGTCTCTTGTTTTAAAACTCGGGTGAGGGGGGCGGGGTGGAGGGGCACATTGTCTGGCTGCTGCCCCAGAGAGATTAGGCGCCCAGGGAGAGGGGGGCAGGCAAAGGCCCTTTAATTAGTTACTTTCAAAGGTTCCCTGTCCCCTTTCTCTCGGGTTCCCCCCCTGTCTCCGGCTGGGCCCAGCTTCGAGGGGGGCGGTCTTTTCTGCTTGGCAGAGCCGCCTGGTCACTCAGCTTAAATCCGCCGTCTTTGTTCCCGCCTGGACAATGGGCTCAGCGCATCAGCCACGGAAGGAGCAGGGTCTTCTGTAAGCTTCGAGCTGGCTGAGAGGGGCGCACCCTGGCGCCGGGTGCAGCCTGGGGCCCTGGACAGAGGCCTGGGCACCAGGGGTGCTTTCTGAGCTGAGAACACACACACACACACACACACACACACGCCCAACCTCGAGACCTAATTCTAACAGAGGAAAAACTAGGGACAAACCTCACGTTAGGGTCTCCTTCCCATAGGAAGTTTCTGGGGGGCTAACCTGGAAGCTAGCTCAAGAACAGGGGTCTTCTTCCCTTCTATATAACCAAAAGAATATGATTTTAGAGTCAGACAAATCTGAGTCCCAATCTTGCCTTTGCTACTCATTAACAAGTAATTATTCTCTCAGGCCTCACTTTCCCTTCTTTAAAATGAGAGAAATCATGCCTGCCGCTTGGGGTGTAAGGATTAAATCACTTAACTGTGTAGACATGTCTAGCACAGTGCCCTGCACACAGTAGGCCCTCAGTGCTGTTCCTCATGAGGTTCTCGTAGGGAGAGCCTGACCCCCGCACCTTCCACCACTGGGTGGCGGGAGCATCTGACCCTTTCACCTGGGGTTGCTAGTGTCAGGGCTTAGCAGATCCTGGAGGTGGTCATGGGGGGACAGGCTGAGAGGCAGAGTTGCAGGAAAAGGTGGTGATTTGCCTGGGTCAGCAGCTTAATGGCACTAACGAAGTTTCCAAGAGCATGGTGAGTTGGGGGGTCGGGGGCACCCATGTGGAAAGGCACATGACTGGGGATTGATCAGGCCGAAGATGAAACAGAGAAAGCTTCCCAGGCAGCGGAGGTAGGAAACGCCAAAACCAATTACTCCCCAGCCCCTCCAGCATCCAGAGCCCTCCCCCAGGGAGGAGGGACAGGGCTGCGACCTCCCTGGTGGGGTGCATGCACTCCGGCGCGCGCACACAGGCCGCTCACACGGGTAGCTGGGCGCACAGGCAAGGCCCACACATGGGAGCAAGGAGACCCCGGATGTGAGGATGATGATATTTCTTGCGTTGATCTGTGTGCTCTCCCCCTTGTCTGTGGATCATTTGACTTCTCACAGATGTTCCCACATTCCCCCTAATTATCCCACGTGACCAGCACATGTGTCACCAGGAGAAGTCAGGGGACCATGGGTGACAGCAGAAGTAAAGGGGGTGCTGAGGATCCTTTTCATTCAATTTTGGCCTTGAGCGGCACCTCCACAAATTTGCTAGTTGGAGCTTAATCCTAGTTTCTGGTCAGAGGCAACCCCAGATTGCCATTTATGTGGCTAATTCCCCATGCAGGTACTTGACAACAACTCATCAGCCTCTGGTAAACGGGAGTGTACCCCACTTAAGGAAAGCCCACCCTCTTGGAAATAATCAATTATGCACAGGTTCCACCCTGACCAGCATGGCTCCATTGGTTGGACGTTGTCCCAAAAAGCCAAAGGTCACTGGTTCCATTCCCGGTGAGGGCACATGCCGGGGTCACTGGCTCAGCCTTGGTCGGCCACGTACAGGAGGCAACCGGGATCGGTGTTTCTCTCCTTCTCCTTCTCTCTCCCTTCCCCTCTCTCTAACATTAAATAAATAAAATATTTTTTAAAAAATTATGCACAGGTTCCTTTGAATAGCTCCTGATGTTTGTCGAATGAATACGTGTAGCGGATTGGGCAGCCCTCTCTCCAGCTTAAAGAATTCACAAAGTATATCAAAGAACTAGATCAAAGGGCAAGCAAACATCTCTTTCAGGACCTAGGGAATCCCTTAGTTAAAAATCAACAGTTAAGAAGTGATTAGATGTAAGATAAGGGCCCTTCAAACTCCTGACACTAACCCAATGGTTGTCTGTATTTGGGGTCTTTAAGGGAGACAGAGATGGGGGAGGGGAGAGCAGGAGGCACAGGGAGGCCTGGATTTAGCTCTTGCTTATGGAGGAAGAGCCTTCCTCCAAGCAGTATATGTGCCATGCAGTGTTTGCACCTTCATATTTAAGACAGAATTTGTGTTTCGTGCCATATGTTGAGTGGTGTTATTACAGTTATTAGCAATTTTGTTTTATCATAAAATCACTTTTCCTTTAAATATGTAAGTAAAAAAAATTCAGCTGTTCTTAGAGTAAGGTTTATTCAATCTATTCCTCTTGGAAATTACTTCAGTTTTATAATACAAGCCAACCGGCAAAGGGGATGGGAACCCTGGACGTGCGCATGACCGCCTGTGGGAAGCCTAGCCATTTCACACGGGGAGCAGCCACCGCACTGCTGGGTCCAGGTGGCTGAGGGGTTGCGGGGAGGGAAATCGTGCCTCGAAGGCACTGCAGAGAGTCAGTGTTCCCACCCAAGCCCAGGCCTTCCCCCTCCTCCAGTCTTCCACCCAGTTGACCACCTCACCAACATTGTCACTGGGCTTCTTGGCCGAGGATGGCTCCTCTTCTGCGTGCCCCTCATCCCCACCCTGTGCCCTTGCTGCAATGTCTACGAGGGAGACCGGCTCCTCTTGGGGCCTGCAAGCTTTTGTTAGCGTTATGTGAGCCGCTAGTGACAAGGGCCCTGAAACCCAACTCGACCAAACTCATAAAAGGGGTCACTGTCTCTTTAATTAAAGTTCCCTGTTTGGAGGTTAAAGACAAACCCGTTTGATGGTGCAGGTGTGTGTGGGGGTGGGGTGGGGGGAAAGGGTGGAGGGGGCTGGAGGGAAATGGAATTCTATCCTTGGAGGGGAGCCGGGAGGGCCTCGCCAGGGTCAGACTGGCTGACCATGGAAAGTCTGATGGGGGGCCCCCGAGGTCCCCAGTGTGGTGAGGGTCACAAGGGAGAAACCAGGCAGGAACAGGGAGGCCAGCGCAGCCAGCTCTGACTGTCCTGCAAGCACGCCCCACACACTCTGCCTGCCGGCTGCTCCCCACCTCCATTATGCCCACTTGCATTATCCCCACACCCCAAAAGTTCTGCATTAAAAGCAGACCCGGGGTCTACCCCTCTCCATATAGAAGCGACTTCATCACAGTTTAACATAAAAAGATCAGCTGGTATCGACCCGTAATTTGGACCCACGCCACGCTATTGGCAGAAAGACAGAATAAGTTAGGGTGGCCATGTTTCAAAAATTCTCTGTGTGCACTCAATCACGGCCCAGGGAAGGCGGGCGGGTGCGTAATAACCCAGCCGCGCTCTCCATTTCCCCTGTAGATCAATGCTAATACCAGGAGGCCCCGGAAGATGGATGGAACCGACAGGAACCTTGAAATCCCGACACGGGGGCTGGTGCCTCAACCGATAAAGGATTTCACTGCTGCTGGGGCGGGGACACTGAAACCCGAGGGGCCACAGGAGACAGTCTGGTGGGGGCAAGGAGGTAGGGAAGGGGGAACAGCCTCTCTTTCACACACACACTCATGTCCTCACTGACACCCACAGTCGTTCATGCAGCCACTGACTGATGCACACTCCAGAGTCACTGACACGCACGCCATTGGCTGACACACACCATCACTCACACACTATCCAGCCCACAGCACCAACACTTCCCCAAGAGGCCTTGACTCTGGAGCAGCCACTCACACAGGTCCTAGCAGGTACATACACACACAGGCAGATGAGCTCAAATCAACACACCAGAACCAGGGTCTCTGACACAGACACTCACGTTGACATACTGAGATACAAACACACCCACCCACTGGCATCTGCACATTGCCACAGTGAAACATAAAGATGTACACACCCACACACATATACACATCCCTGCCTTTCCATTCTTCCTCTCGGCCCCAGCCCTTCTATCTGTTACCTTCTAATTCTGTTCAGAACCTTGATGGCTGATGATCAATTGGGTGCTTCCCAGGACCTATGGGAAGTAAGTCACTAAGACAGAAGTGCACCCTGGAGACACCTCCAGACAGGAACCCACCCACACACATACTGGGCTGGAAGGAGAACGGGTTCCAGGGAGAGCTTGACTACAGATTTGCTGTGTGGCCTTGGGCAAACCTCTCTCTCTCTCTCTCGCTCGCTCTCTCGCTCTCTCTCTCTCCCCCTCTAGTTCTTCATCTATTAAACAAGAAGCTGAACTGGGAGATTTCTAAGGTCCTCTTCCAGATCTGAGTTTCTCAGCCTGTAGCAGATACAAATCCTTGCGATGAGTCACACACACACACACACAAGTAACCCAAGCAGGTACCACCTCCCCACCAGCTTTTGAGCACCTGGTGGCCTGAAGCCACATGCACACTGACATGCAGGGCCACACATTCACACACTACTCTTCCCAGCAAGGGTGCCTGCAGCAGGTATAGCGCCTCCTCATCCTTCCCAGAGCTGGATGTCAGGAAGTGGCAGAACCCACTTTTCTGGGTGCAAACAATTGAGGGCAGAGCAGAGATGGAGCATTGCTGTGAGTTTGAGGGACAGGTGAAGTGAAGAGCAGGGGTTGGGATTTGCAGAGGGGACACAGAAAGAAGAACAGGGCTGTTTGCCTAGACACCCGCCCCCACACACACCCTTTACTCAGCTGATTCCTTTCTTTTGAGTTCCCCACCAGGACAGGAGTCATTTCCACGGCCTCACACTGACATCTTGTGGCCATCTCTAGAATTGCAGGCATCTCAAGGAGGCACTCCTTCCCATGCAGAGCAGCATTGCCAGACCTACAGCCCTGATCATCCTGGACAGGAAAGTGGGCCTGATCCCTAGGGGTCCTGTCCCTTGCTCAGAAGCCAGAAAAGGCACAGAAGAATAAGACGTACCTTGAGCAGAGACATGTATAAGAACAGAAGTCTGCTTTGGGAAAAGGCTTCAGGGCGACTTGGTGACAAAAGGAACTGGAGAAAAATAATAGCTTAAGGGAGTTCCAGTCTAAGGTAGAGATATAACCTTGACTTCCTTCAGCCCCAGCCTAAGGTGGGGAAACATCAGCACCCTGACCCAGGGGGCTTCAGTCTGAGGGAGGAGATGAAAGCATTCCCCAGGGGTCCCTCACCTGAAGGAATAGACTCAACCCCAACTTCTTGGAAGCACAGTCTGATGGGGAGCATTTGGCCCCTTCACAGAGAGCCTAAGCATTGTGTGGGGGGCGGGGGAGGGGGACACAGTATGACATGGCCCTGCCCTAAAGGAGGCTCTAATTGTGAGGAGGGAAAAATCCCAACCCTCTTCACGGACCCCAGTCTTATCTGAGGAACATGTAATTTGGGGGAGGGTTGGAAGTCCCCAGCTAGCTCAGTCTCCCATGCCAAGCCCTGATCTGGAAGTCTAAAAGGAACATGATTTCTATGCATCAGCAGCCTAGGGTTGGAAGAGAGCTCCAGTGCCCTCCAGAGCCGTCCCCATTCATTCTGCAAAGTTCTGGTAAAGGATGGGGGGAAACCACACCTCCCAGGTCTTCCCAGACGAAGCCAGGAGTAAAGGCCCAGGCCAGTTCCAGGACTTCCCTGGACCAGTTCCTTGTGCTGGAGCCTCCAGCCCCTTCTGGAGCCAGGTCTCAGGCACCTGGAAATGACAGATTATACCCACACGAGGCAGAGGCCTCTGGTTGCCAACCTGGAGCTAGGGAACCCTGGAGGTGCTAGGCTGATGAGTTTGTTATAAATTAGAGACTCATTAAGGGAAGGTGAGAAGGGCTCAGTAACAGCTTTCAGGGCCCATCTTTTCGATTTCTTGTTCGGTTTGTTTATTGCGATTGTTCCTGTCTCATAAGCTTATTGCAAAACCAATAAAAATGATCTATTCAGAGAGGGGAGCTGCTCTTTTGACTGGTAAGCTGCTGCTTGGTCCTGAACCCCACCCCTCCCCCTTCCTGTGACTGCAGCCCCAGCCTGGTTGACCAGCTGTCTCCTGCCGCGGGGTCAGCAGAGGGTGCCAGATTCCTGCTCACCAGAAACTGTGTCCACCTGCCATGCAGCCACCCTGGGCTGGCCTCAGGCCTCCAACCTGGCCCCAGTGAGCACTGTACCCCAGCCCTCCAGCTCACCTCTGATGGACACACCAGGTCTGAAGTAGGCACATATCAGGGCTCAGTTATGGGAGACGGGAGGCCAGGATGGAGATTCAGAGACAGTCACTGGAGCCTGGAATTTTAGGTGGGATTTTGTCTCAGTTTCCTGTCTGTGCCTCACCGAGGCCGTGTCCTTAGCATGGCGTTCCCTAACCTGAGGTACCCTTAAGGGCTGGTGGATGGAGCAAAAGAGGCCCCAAAGAATCAAGTCCTGGCTTTGACCTTGATGCTAGGACAGAGGCTCCAGCCTCTTGTACATCTAGGAGGCTTGTCACAATTGAAGTCAAGGGCCCAGGGACCCCTCTCCTCCGTGAGCTGGCTCTCATCCTTATCCCTGTTCCACCAATGACATCTGTTCCATTTAGCGACTATAATATTTCTTAGATATCATGCATTTCTGGTGCTTGATTTCAGAGCCCTTCAGGTGACTATTGTTGGGGGCGGGGGTAGAGTTTATGGGAGTCAGAGAAGACAATCCTTCACTGGCCATACAGAATTCCAGGGTGTCAGAGCCACAAGGGACTTCTGAGGTCACTCTGTCCAACCCCTTTATGTCTTGGATACAGAATAAGGGTCAGAGTCGGCTAAAGTCCCACGGCCAGTGAGTGGCAGAGCTGGGACTGGAATTCAAAGTGACAGACCCTTGTATCATTGCTCTGCATCTTCCTTTGTCTACCCTGTTCATGTCAGAGAGCACGTGTCAGTCCCCACAGCCAACACGGTTAACAGGTCTTCCTTTCCCTCCCAGATCTCTAATGACGCTCTTTTCTCTGAAGCAAACGCAGTGTCCTGCTTCAAGGCCAATGTGCTGGTTCTGCCCACAGGCCCTGAGAAGGGAAAGAACCTTGCATAGAGGCCTTTGGAGTTTCTCTGTCACTTCGAAAAGATAGCATCAATGGACTCTCCTTTGTCTATTTATTTTGGAAAAGGAGGAGAAGAGGGGGAGGTGGCTGGGAAAGAGCAAAAGTTTTCAGAAAGCAGAGCATCTCAAGGACTTGGCACATCTTCAGAGAGAATCCCATCAACAGTTAGTTTTCCTTGATCTCTTTGTATTCATTTATTTTAACAAACACTCGATATAGCACTTACTATGTGTCAGGCACTCTTCTAAGAGCTTTATATATTAATTTATTGATTTAACTTTATATTAATTTAATAAATATCATATTTTAATTTATAGAATCCCCTAATAACCCTGAAGGCAAGTGCTATTACAGAAGAGGAAACTAAGTCACAGAGGTAAGCAGCTTGCCCCAGGCCTCACACCTAGGAAGTAGCAGCGTCACCATTCAAAGCCAGGCATACTGGCTCTTACCCACCAGGGTTGTGCCTTCTCTTTTCAGAAGCCAAAGCACAAAGGCTGGCAGGGCCCCTGTAACCTGGGGAGGAAGGCAGACTCTGAACTTTCAGAAAAGATCAGCCATCCTTGGCATCAGTCGCCACGTCTCCTCAAGTCTATCCCCTGTTAACCACCGTCCTGGTCACCTCTACCTTAGCCTATCTGAAGGCCAGTGATTTGTGGCTGGGGTGACCAAAGGAAGCATAGATAGTCCGGAACACAGGTAGTGTGGTCCTCCCCGACCGGCTCCAAATCGAGGAACCTCTGGCTGGGTTTTGGAAGCCAGGGCCCCGGGTGCAATGCCAGCCTCCCACTTGCCCAGGTGCTCATGGAGCCTTGCTCCCTCCCACGCAGCCGCCTGTCCTGACATGTCCGAGAGGGCCTTTGATTAAAGAGACAAGTGACTTTGCCCATTCTATTGATCAGAATAAATTACTAGGAACTAATTTATGGGTCTCCCTACAGCCGATGACATGGTGGATTGTGTGCTATTGGTCAGTAAATTGGATTGTCAGGCTAGATTATTGGTTCATATACAGTTATCTCTCATAGCAATATCAGGGAGCCCAGGTAAAGGAATGAAATCCTTTCTCTGCTGCCAGATGCCAGGATGTGAGGCCTTCACCAGGGCTGGTGAGGAAGGGCGGGAAGGGGAGAGGAGGCGAGGGGAGGAGGGGCAAGGCGAGGCGAGGCCTCTGTGTAGGATGCTTATTAATTAGTGCAGCATCACAGCATTAAAAGCACATTAGTGTGGAACCGTCTGCAGAGTGATGGGGAAATGACATTGTGGGCCTCCTCCTGATTCTCCAGCTATGGCTCTGCTGGGTAGAAGCAAGGAGGGGGTTGATGAGCAGACAGGGGGACAGGAAAGATAAAGGGTGGAGGAAGAAGGGTTCAAGAGGAGGGGAAGGGAAAGAAGAGGACACATTTGCTGGGAGTTGCAAGCAGAGCAGGTCTGCTAAGTGCCAGCGTCGCTGAGCCCCACGCGGGGGAAATGGAGCTGCCGTTCTGCTCCGTACATCACAGCCAACGATGAAAAGTTCTAGAGCTGGGATTTCTCAGGCAATTTGGCCAGTGATGCATGGGGCAGTAGATCCTCGCGCACTCTTCCGTGCTTCTGCCAAGCCAGCAATAACAAAAACTTATTTTTTGCCAGGGAAACGGATATGAGTCAGGCAGCCCATCAGGAGTAAGGGGGGCTTCACCACGCCGCTGCGATTTGTACCGCTCGGCTGTTTCCCTGAGCTCTAAAGACCTGCCAGGAGGTGACAAAGGCGAGACAATTTCAAGTTCACAGTCCTGTGTCCTCGAAGCATAACAGCAGCCATAGATGGGGACTTTCAGGGGCTGTGGGTTGCAAAGTCAGCGGTCCTTCCCCCAAGCCCACTGAGAAGGGGGAATGGGGTGAGCGAGGAGGCAGAGGGATGAGGCACTTGAGAAGCAGGCCGCCCTTGTCCTCTCCGCGGATTCCTAGGAGCAATGTCCCCAGGCCCTTTCCTCACAAGGGCCATGGCAGGGAGCGGGGAGAGGGGAGCAGTGCTGGAAGGCCAAGCTGGCTGTGGGGATGAGAGTGCAAACATCCCAAGTGAAAGCCCCGTGTGCCCTCCTGCCACAAGCTACCAGGTCTTTGTCACGTGCAGCCCCTGAGATTCCTGAAGGGTGGGTGTGGAAAGCCCACCGGGCCTAGTTTTTTCACTCTTCACTGTTTGAGGCGGGAGCCCTGAGGGGACCTGCACTATCCCTGAGGCGCGATCAGGAACACAGATAACTTGTTCTTTGGGCCGCGGGCCTCAGGGGAAATGTTCAAATGAATTGCTGAGCCTTTCTGACCCCAGGGATCACTCAACAGACTCTGCCAGTAACCCCACTAGTAAATGCCCGCTGGACGCACTGGCAGGGACCCAGGCCCTTCAGCTCACTTGAGTTGCCATTGAGAACAACAGAATGGTCTCATCAGTGTCACAAAGCTACCAAGGTCACTGTCCCTCGGTGCTGCTTAGCAGACACGGGGCATGTAGATTGGGGTCCAAGGAAAAGACTCAGCACTACGGTCTAAAAATATCCTGCGCAATCCAAAAGATAAACGTCAGAGATTTATAAGGTGAAAAACCCCTCCCCCAGAGCCTCTGGGTGCTTTGCTGATCCACCCCCGCCCCCTGGCAGGCCCCGCCCCCCCCTCCCCGGTCACTTTGCTCTCCCAAAGTTAAACTGTGGTCTTTGGCCATTTACTTCACCCTGGTCACTCTCCCTTTCTGCTCTCCACTGATAGACGTGAAAATAAAAGGGGGCAGACCCTCTAGACAGAGGGAGCAGAGCCAGGCCCAGACTCCCAAGCCCCACAGCAGTGCCTCCTGTCTGGCACTGCTGTGCCCTGGCTTCCATTACAGCAGCTATGCAGAAATGAGCCCGCAGGCCCCCCAGAGCACAGGAGCCTCTGAGATGGAAAAGTTTGCAAAGCTTGAAAAAAGAAAAGTGGGCCTGCTAGTCGGTCTATAAATTAGAGACTCATTAAGAAGAGGCGGGAAGGGCTTTGGGGGCTTGTGTCTTTCGATTTCTTGTTGAGCTGGTTTATTGCTATTGTTTCTATTTCATACGTTTATTGCAAAACCAATAAAAATTATCTATTAAGAGCAGGAAACTCATCTTTTGACTTGTTGGTTGAGGTTTCTACAGAATAACCTTTAACTGGTCCAACATGTCTGCAGGGGAGGAGCAGGCCCATGTAGATGCCTCCAGAGGTCACCCAAGCAGAAGGTAGCGGAGCCCAATTTGGGGTGGGGGGCGGGGGTTGCACGTCACAAAAACAAGAGCATCCTCTCCAGAACCTGCCAAGAGCAAAGGTTTTGACCTTAAGCAGCGGGGAGCCATACTGTGGTTTATTCACCCCATATTTACGTTTTTTTTTAATTCCTTGAAAGCATTTAAAATTTTAGACTTTCCACCAATCTATGCTGCTATCTGACTTCTCTTTTTAAAAAAGGAAGATCATACTGGGCCTCGTTCGCACCTGGAAACAACTGTTGCCAGACAACTTCTCTTCACAGGCCTCGTACCCGCTCCCCGCCCCCATCCCCAACAGTGCTCAGCTGGCTTGCTATATATTTGCCTGCCTGGCACCGGTTCATTGAGTAAGTTTGCAATCCCTGCTTTAGAAGCAGACTGGATTGGAAAAGGAGGCAGGTAAACATTTCATATATGGAACTACTCCTCAAATAAAATTTGGTGAGAATGTTTCCATCTCAGACTGATAAGATTTCTTTTCCAGCGTCCCTGAAGGAAGGCCTGAGTCTTGTCCCAGCTGGACAGAGAAGGGGCTAACATTCGTCCTCTGCCTTGGTAATCCTTTTTCATGTGCATCATCCCCATTTCCCCAAAAGGAAGATCGAAGCTGGGAGATGTCAGTGATGTGCCCACGGCAAAGGATAATGTGCCCCTCGGCCTCCGAACACCAGCCCTAGGAGACCAAGTAACCGTCTCTCTAGTCTTGAAGAAAGAACAGAACATCCATGGGGTCATTCTCCCAGGCTCGGAGTCCTTGGTGTCATTCTCCCAGGCTTGAGAGGATGCCCTTAGGGAAGATTCACAACCAATTGAGGGAAAATCCACCCAACTGTGACTCAAGTTAGAACTTGCCTCCAGAGTTACCAACACCCCTAAATCTAGTGAAAGGGAACCACAGGGTCTTTAATAATCACTCTGTCAGGTCACAGGATGGTGACTAATGGGCCTAGAGGAGGAGTCGGGGAAAAACACTCTAGGAAATAAATTTGGGTGATTAAATTTCAAGGCAGTTCATGGAACAGCAACCTGAGGCCTAAACTAAGCCATCAAGTTACCAAGAGAATCAAGATTTCAATTTAACCGCTGCTGCCCAGGAACCAAGCCTGAGCCTGCAGAACATTTAGTGGGCTAGGGAAGGCACCCCAAAAGACCTTCCTGTATGACTCTAACATCTTCCCAGCTTCTCCCATTTCTTCCAAAAGGCCAGCTAGCAATAAGTCGAGGAAATGGTTGCCTTTCTCTGGTTGTGACGTAATTCTGAGTCTTTAAGTAAAAACAATCGAGGTTCGTTCGAGTAAGGGGGACGGGGCGGGGAGGGCCTCCAGCCAGGTACAGGCTAGAACTTTGCACAAATCTCTTTGAGACTCTCGGTTTACTAAACTAACAGAAGAGACCCAAACTCCTCCAATTCTCTGCTATTGCAGTTGACTGCCATGTACCTTGATTGGATCTCATCCCCAAACAGCCACGTCTAGGGGCATAATCCCCCTCTGGCTGAATCACAAGCCAGGTGCTGGTAAGCTTTGCAGGTGAACACACCCGTGCTCTAAGGAAAGAGCCCTAGGTCTGATTACTGTCAGATACCGTGTGTTCCCTCTTTATAGTCCCCAGGGCATAACTGTAACTTGTTTGTTTCTTTCTGAGAAAGTGAGGGTCGGGGCTGTTGCAGCCAGGCAGGCCCCTGAGATTGAGGAGCTCAGGCAGGGAGAGTTTAGCGACTGCAGCTGCTCCCATCTCTCTCCCTTTCAATCTCTTCCTCTCTCGAGGTTTCACCTCTCTCTGCCCTGGCTCCGCCAGCTGTTTCCTGCAAATCCAGCTGAGACAGCTGCTGGCCCACCATGCTAAATTTCCAGGGGCCCTGGAACCCCTTGATTCTCTTGGCCCAAATGTGGGCAAATCTCAGGCGTCCAGATAACGCTAAGATTGTTCAAAAAGCATTTCACTAGGAAATTGGGGGGAAGCCAAAAAAGTAAATTACACAAGCGGAGAAACAGACAGCTTATAGGACAGATTCCTTCTCCCAGAATGACTCAACTCTAGTCCCAGGAAAGTGTGTTGCAAGAATAATTGAATAAGAAGGAAGGGAGAGGAGGAGAGAGAAAAAGCGAGAAGAAGGGAGGGAAGACAGAAAAGGTACAGCTTGATGGACACCCACCTCTCCTTGCTCCTCACTCTCCCTTAGTTGAAGGCTTGGATGTAGAACAAAGATGCTCACACTTTAGCCAGAGATAGAGGTTAACACTGTCACCATGCCTGATTGAGCCCTTACTTGCTTTTAGAAACAGCCAGCCAGGCCCCTGTTTCAATATGGCCCCCAGATCTGGGCTATGCTGCATGTCTGCTCTGCCCTTTCCTGGGACAAGGAAGGCACTCCTCTGTCACCTTCTTCCTACACAGGCTCCAGTCCACCCCTTCCAAAGAGCTCAGCAAATGCTGCCTTATCCCTGTGGCTGCGTCTGTACATCCTTAAGGTTAAAATTTCGGTCTCTTGGTGTGCTTAGGTGCTCGGCCCCAGGTTGATAGCTGACTGGCAAGAGAGCGGTGAACGGCTATCCCAGAAGCCCTTCCCCTCTGAGCACCTGACACTGGCAATGCCTTGAAGTGCTCTGTTCTGCGCCATTCGGATGCCTACCTTGCCCAAGTGACCTTCCTGCATTCCATCACTACCGCGGAGTGAAGCACAAATTTTTATCCACTATCAGTAAGAATTTAGAAGCTGTTCTCTCAGAACACCTACAGAAGAGGCGGAGCACGTGCTGGGGGATGCCTCTAATTCCCATCTCCAGATCTAGGTTCAGCAGGGTTCCCCTTCCTCATGTCCCACTGCAGAAAGGGAATTTCCAACTGGCTGATTCATCAGCGCCTCAGTATCCTTTATCCAACCCGCCCCCAACCGAATTTGTCATCTCCCCATTGTCAGGTAGCTGGGACATATTCGTCTGATCGTGGCTTTTGGGTTCAAACCTTGGTTCGGTCACCTGTTAGCTGGATGTGGATGAATTCGTTATTTAACCTGAACCGCTATCTTTCTGTGAAATGGGAATGTGTGTGTAGCTCCCTCTCATGGCTGATGTGAGGAATTAATAAAATTACATCTGTAAAACATCCAGCATTTCCAATGCAAACTGGTGCTTCATATCAACTTTCCAAAATCCTTCAGTGTTGCATCATTTCCAGAAAAGTCTGCCTCCTCAGAGAGACAGTGAGGCCTGCAAGAGTATCCTAAATTCATGTGACAGACTTCTCATTACAAATTAATAAAATCACATCCTGGTTTTAGGCATCATCTGATTAATATGCTTTTGCAACCAGGACACAGATCTGTTTCTGGTTGCATACAAAATGAGTTTTCTGAGCCTGCAGGCTGAGGGTCAGACCTTGAACCAGAGAAAAGTTTCCAGTTAAAGACTGTCCCCTGAGAAACCTCCCACGAGACTGCCTGCTCACTCCCATCCCCCTTCCCGCAACTGGTCACCTCCATATCTGACACCCTTGGCATGGCTGCCTCTTCTCCTGTTTGGAATGTTCTATGCTGGGCACAGGGGCTCCCATGTGATAGGCATTAGGGACCCACTTGTTTTATCAGTGAGTGGGTGTGTGGGGGGATGGTTGAGTGGGTCACCGGGAATTTGTGGCTCGTTTTGAGACAGGAAAGAAGCAGTGGTGGCCTAGCAACAGGGGAATCTGCCTAGCAACAGGGGTGGGAGGCGGGGCCTGCTGGAATCTGTAGAATGGCTGACTGAAATGCATTCGGAAAGGAGACCTTTCTGGATCTTGTCAAGCTGAGGTCTCAGGCCAAAAAGAGAAAGCAGACCCACGGAGGCCAGGAGAGGAGCATGGGAGGCAGGGCGGGAAGAGAGCAGCCTATTTGTAAACATTGCACACCCGAAACGGAAAAAAGCCTTGTCCCTTTCCCAAAGTGTGCTGAAGCAAAGAGGGACCTGCCATTCCCCGAACCCCCACCACCCATCACCTCAACCTCGAAGGGCTGGTGCCCCAAAGTGGACGAATTTGGAGAGTACACCACCTTTTCTGCACTCTAATTTGGAAGGATACCACAGGATACACTTTCACGTGTGCTGTAAAGTCTGGGATTTGCTTGACTTAGAAAGCTCCCCCAACACACACACACCCTCCCCTGGAAAGGATAAAGACGTATATTCACTTAAAATCAGCCCAGAGGGAGATTAAGCAACTTTGCAACCCGGTCTGTCCAGGGCAAGAAACCATTAAGAACTCAGGACTGGTCTGTCATGAATGTCTTTGCTCCTTCCCTCCCTTCCACCCATCACAGGACAAGAGCTTGGACATCCCCTCCTGTGAACTTTCAAGACCCTCCCCTGAAGAGAAGAAAAATTGTCATCAGCCTTTAACCTGATTAATAATTAAAACTGCTGAGTCTGAGCTGCCCCTAACAGCGAGGTGCTCCAAAACCCCAGCAAACTTTAACAAATAACCAGCCTGCTCAGGGGAGAGAGGAAGCTTTTTTCACTAGACAAACTGACAATTAGCCGCTATTCAAATCCCCCTCTAGTCTTAGCATATTGGTTCTCCTTTGAAAGTGGCTCGGCATGGGGTAGAATTTTTGGCCTTGAGTTTAGAACTACTGTGCATAAAATCAAAGCAAGGAAGCCAGCAGCTGAGAGAATAGAGGCTATTTGGGGATTAGTGATTTCAGAGTTAGATTTCTAATAACTTGGTGAGTGGTGGGTTAGGAATGTCCTCCAGGAGCATCAGGCAGTCAACACCGTGGGACATGTCCTCACATTGAACTGGAAAGCAGTGAGTCACTGCCCTAGAGGGCGGAAATACAAAATGGCACCGAATAACTGCAACTCAGCAGTGCTGCATGGTAATCTGCCTTTTGTAACTGCTGCAGGCTGCATCCCCGGCTTACAATCTTGGGGTGACATGTGAACCCCCAAGTCTGGCTCAAAGTTTTCTCCCCAAAGAGCCACCAATATAGGCACCTCCACATTAAGGAACCATTTATGGAGAACAAAGGGAGGAGAGTGGGTGAGATGGGAGAGGGGAGAAGGAGGGGGCAGGCATTCAAACTGCTCATTTTCCCCTAGGAAGCATAAGGCCCAGCCACTACGGTGGGTGAGCAAAGCAAATTGGTAATGGGCGATCCAGATTGCATCGCAGAGCCTTGCTTGCTTTCCAGGCACTTACTGAACTTTACAACTCTTTTGGGGGTAAGGCACAAAAACCCAGGGTTTCTTATTGACCAGCGAGGGAGAGGGAGTTTGAGCTGGCTGGTCCAGGTCCGATGCTTTTCCACAATACTTTACTGTATTCCATCAAAAGAGTTTTTAAAATATCTTTTTAAAAAGGAAGGGAGGGAGCTGGAAAATCATGACATGAATAGCAGCTGCAGGCACTTCCAGATTGCAGTAGCCCAGCCTAGAAAGCACTAGAAAATTTGGTTTTTCAGAGATGGAGAAGGCAGAAGACAGGGGTGGGCAGATGGCTGCTCATCCTAGGCGCCCTGAAGGAGAGGAGGGCAGTTCTGTGAGGGTGAATTTCCCTCTTCTTCCGTTTTGTTTTAATTGAAGACTCACTTATAAACAGTAAAGTGGGTGGTTCATTATACAGATAGTTTTTTCATGTAATCATTAGCCAGATCAAATGTAGAGTATGACCACCATCCCAGAAGTTTCCCTTTTTTCCCCTCATAGTCAATACGCATCCAGTCTCAGAAAGTAGCCACTATTCTGCCCCATCTCCAGATGAGTTTTACCCATTTTTGAACTTCATATAAATAGGATTGTAGAGTATGTACTCTTTTGTGTCGACCTTCTTCCGCTCAACATAGTATCTGTGAGATTCATCTATGTTGATGTGGGTGTCAACAGTTCACTCTTTTTCATTGTTGAAAGGTATACCATTATATGAATATACATTTTATTTATCCATTCTACTATAGGGACATTTGTGTTACTACCATGCATTAAGTTGCAATGAGTATTCCTGTACATTTTTTTTTTTTTGGTGGATATTAGCACACACTTCTGATGAGTATATACCCAAGAGTGGAATTGCTGGGCCATTTATTTATTTAAAAAAATAACCTGACTCAAAGAGGGCAGAAACCATGTATGTCTTCTTAACTGCTATATCCCCAGAGCTTGTCACAAAGTAGGTGCTCCATAAATATCTTTGGAAAGAATATTGCTAAAAATGTCAGTTTTTATGAAATTAATGTACACATTTGCTGCAATTCTAATTACTGTATTTTGCTGTGCATAAAGTGCTCCTGTGTGTGCACCCACATTTTTGGCCCAAACTTTCAGGAAAAAGTCTTTTGTGTTAATTCAATTATTTATTTATTTATATTTAGAAATAAAACCAATTATTGTATTCCAGGGTATTATTTTCAATACAGATATTGTTATTGCTTTCCAGAGTTACACTTTTAATGAATAAGCATAAATAAAAGAATTTTAAAAATTTATATAAATACAGAATTAGTACTACCCATGTATCATGCATATCCTTATTTTTCCCTCAAAAATTTGGGCAAAAAAGTACACATTTTACACAGCAAAATATGTAAATAACAAGAAAGTTTTTATTTTGAATTAAAAAAATAAATAAAATGAAGTTACATAGAAAAATAAATGCTTTTGAATGGCAAATAAAAATATGAAAAAGAAAAATAAGAGGTGAGGCTTGCTTTACCAGGTATCAGAATATATCATAAAGCCACTGTAATTAAATCAGTTTGGTACTGGCATGCAAATAGATAAGTGTACCAGTGGAGTAAAATAGAGAACCCAGAAATAGACTAGGTATATATATGAGAATTTACTATATGACATAATTGGTATTTCAATTCCATGAAAAAGGATGGATTATTTAATAAATGGTGCCAAGGCAACTTCCATCTGGAAGAAAATAAAACTGGGCTCCTATTTTATACTGCATACAAATATAAATTCCATCTAGATTAAATACAAATGTAAAAAGTAAGACAATAACAATCTGGAACATTTAGGAGTCTACATGTTCAATATAGGGGAGAACAGGGGCTTTGTAAGTGAAGACTGGAACCCAAAAACTATAAAAAATATATGGACATATTTTACCTTGTGACAACAGCAAAAAGACTTTTGTATGGCAATCAATAAAATAAAGTTAACAAACACTAGGTTTGTGGGAAAATATTCAGGACAGACAATTAAAAGCAACAATAAACAAAAAGTTTTTATATGTGGGCAAGAGGGAGACAACCAAATAGAAAAATGGGCAAAAGCTATTAGGAGACACCTCACAAAAGAGTTAAATTATCAACATGCATAGGAAAAGAAGCTCAAAATTATTAGTATTCAAAGAGATGCAAATTAAAGTACAATAAGATATCATTTTATACCTTTTAAACTAGTAAAAATTTAAATGAGGGTAATTTCCATTGCTGGCAGGGATGCATGGAAAACCGTTTTTCACATTACAGGTAAAAATATAAATTTCTACAGCCCTTTATAATCTGGCAACCTCTTTTGAAATTGAAAATATGTATTTCCTTTGACCATCAATCCCACTCTTATATTCCACAGGAATGAAAACACCAGCACATAAGGAGATAGATATAGATATCTATTCACATATGGGGGCATGTGGTTGTGCATTGTTTATTCATACTGGCCATCCTCCTCCAACTTCCATCCCACCCACCCCACAAAAAAACCTAAAAACAAACTAAAACCCATTAATAGGGGTCAGTGGTATGCTAGTTAAAATCAGGAAGAAGGACTGATTTTTTCCCTTTTGAAAAAGGATTAGCTCTTGCAGATTCCGACAGTGTACATATACTCACCACGCCCAACTGTCACTGAATGCAAGGCTGCCAAGAGATGTGAACAATCAGCATGAGAAAGCCAGGGGCTCCAGCACACCACACCTTAAATAAATTATAGCACAACCTTGGACTACTATGCAGCCATTAGAAAGAATGTAAATGTCCTATAGAGTTTACTTGGTAGACTTGCAAGGGGTATTGTGGAGGAAGAAAACCAAGAGTCAGAAAAGTGGTTAAGATGACATAATTATATTTTTATAAAACATACTGACAAAAAATTATACTTATGTGTATTCTATTTATAAGTGACTATATGAATTCTTTGAGAAGAGGGAGGGAAGAGAGCAAAGGAAAAAGAGTAAACAAAAAGGACACATTTATGCATCACATATGTGAGTATAAAAGTAAAATTCGGCCCTGACTGGTATGATTCAGTGGGCTGGGAGTCGTCCCAAAAACCAGAGGGTCTCCAGTTTGATTCTCAGTCAGAGCACATGCCTGGGTTTCAGGCCATGTCCCTGGTTGGGAGCATGCAGGAGGCAGCTGATAGATGTTTCTCTCACACATCAATGTTTCTCTCCCTCACTTCCTCCCTTCCTTCCCTTCTCTCTGGAAACAAATAAAGTAAATCTTTTTTTAAATTTTAAAAAGTGAAGTTTGGCCCGAACCAGGTAGCTCAGTTGATTGGAGCATCATCCTCATACACCAACGTTCCAGGTTCAATCCCCGGTCAGGGCACTTAAAATAGGAAGAAAAAAGTAAAATTCTTTTTAATTAAAAAAAGAAATAAAGAAAGATGTATTGGGTCTCTGATACATGCCAAGTTCTGCACCAGGCTCTTGGGAATAAAGGAGCACCTGAGACATGATTTCATCCTAATATCTAGCTGGAACTATAAAAGCAAATATTCACAGAAAAGTTTTTTAAAAAATACTAAGCCCTTAAGGCTCTCCTTGGCCCAAGTTAGCTACCAGGTCCAGATCTTCACCTTCTCAAAATGGGCCCTGGGGACCAGCCTGTTTTTGTCTCCTGGGAGAAGCGCCTTGACCACCTCCTCAGCTTCCCTTTCCTTGCTGCCCCTAAAGATAAACACGGTTTCTTTTAAGGCTTTTGCTGCTTTACTGCTAATCACCATGGAAACAAACCTGTAAAAACAGAAACAACAGAATTGGGAAAGCCACACACAGTGAAGAATCATACAGGAGCTGTAAGTTTGGGCTCCCAGCCCTGGTTCTTGACCCCTTTCTAATATGGTAACCGGAAGCGCTCGCTGGGCTGCCCATCTCCCCTCTCCTTCTCTGTCTCTCTGTCTCTGTCTCTGTCTGTCTGCCTCTCTATTTCTCTCTCTCTCTCAGAGCCTCTCTCCTTGGGGGGGCCATCAGCTTTACTGTGGGGCCAGGTCCTTCCACCTCAGAGGAGCTCTGCTCTCCCAGGCCTTTCTTTCACTGGGTTTTGTTCTCTGGGTAACACACCCACAAATAGGCCAGACAGGTAATCTGTGTGTCTCCAAGAAAAGGCTTAGCTAAAGCCCAGTAAATCCCAGGTGGCCTCAACAGCCTTTGTCTTCAGGAAGCTCCAGCCCCTGATGAATTCTCCACCCAGAGAAGCCTCTCTGTAAAAGCCCCTATCACTGCTGGATACCCCCACCTCCCCAAACGCTGCAGTCTCCTCACTGCCAACTAGCTACCTTTTGTCTGGCTCCAGTGGTTTAGCCTTCACCCCTAGACTGTCAGGAAACCGGGGAACACCCTCCACCTGGCATCATTGCCATCCATTCAAACATACCTTTAAGAACTGACTGCGCTCAATATCTTTAATTGATCATGCCCACATTTTACATTCATCCAGAGCATTTATAGAGAGTTTTGAATAGTGCGAGAAAATGGCCAGAAAGCTGTGTTTATATAGAAAGAAAAGAGGCCCTGTTTTATTAGAAATTCTGCAGTAATGTGAATTCCAGGGGGGGTCAAGCCAAGCTGGAAAAGAAAGAAACAGAACTGAGAATCTTAGTAGTCTGAGGAATGCCTACCAAACCCAGGTGAACAAGAGGACAGGTAGAGTGTGATGGGAGGTCAGAGGTGGAAGTAGAAGGACACAAAGAAATCACAGGAAACTGCCTTCAGGCTGGGCTTGTGGCGGAAGACTTTGTCCCTGAGTTTGGCAGCAATATCTCTGTAGCTGAAAACAGGCATTAAGACCGCATAGCCACCCAACTGATGAGTGATATTCCCAGACAAGGGCCAACTGCCCACTGCGTAAAATATATATGTTTTTTAGTTTGTTGTTTAATTTTCATTGCTTTCTGATTACAAAAGTAACTCACACTCATTTGAAAAATGTTAAAAGTTACAGAAATATATAAGGTAGAAATTAAAATTCTATCCTTCAGAGATAACCACTTTTCTCATTTTATTTCTTATTATTTTTTTATTGTTCAAATACAGTTGTCTCCATTTTCCCACCACCAACACTTTCCCCCAAAGAGAAGACCACTTTTGAGCTGAAGTGTATTTATCCAGATTGCTTTGTCTGTACATATGTACATTTAATATATATGCACATACATGTAAAGTTTTATAAAATTAGTATCATAAAATCATAGCCAGGCTTAGAACTTGAGCAAACCTAAGCCTGGAAATGGTTACGGTACCCTCCTACTCCACCCATGTCTCATTCAAAATAAAAATACTAAACAGTGAACAAGCACATGGGAGTCAAAGCTTTGATTTTTCATTTAATTATTATTTCAATACTTCAAAAAGTACTTTAATATTCTTTTAAAACTTTTTTTTTCTTGGCAGCCCGACATATATGCCTGGTTTGCATATTAGATCATCCAACACTATGTACAGCATACATTGTCTTGCAACATTTTTTTTTTTTTGCACGTGAGATATCTTGGGCACCTGTCCATGTCAGTCTCTAAACATTATTGTGACTAGCAGGTGTGGAGTCCTCTCCAGAGAAAGGATCCTTCAAATGCTAGTGCCTGTTGCCAAGGGTTAGGATCTTGGAGGAATTTCATGGCTTTGCTACATAAACATTACAATCACTGACAAGGAAGGTTCCTCCAGAATTCAGAATTGAGTTCACAAGCAACTGAACTACCTTCAAATTTTCATGAAAAGAGATGAGATATAAATAATAGACTCATTCATTTATTCACAGTTCAACTTAAAAGTAGTGAATATCCTCATTATAATTAAAAGTGAAAATAAAAATCAGAGGAAATTCATTGATATAAGTTTTCCCTTTATGTTATCACTGTTAGAGAATTTAGAATTGGAGTATGTGTTAGATTGGTGATTTAACTATTAAATACAGCCCTGGCTAGTGCGGCTCAATAGCTTGAATGCTGTCCTGTGGACAAAAGTTGCTGGTTCAATTCCCAGCCAGGGCACATGCCTGGGTTGCGGGCCAGGTCTCCAGTTGGGGGCGTGCAGGAGGCACCAATCAATATTCCTCTCACACATAGGTGTTTCTCTCCCTCTCCCCTCCTTCCCCCCTCTATAAAAATAAATAAAAAAATATTAACTAGTACTTAAATATATTATTTTTGTTACTGATTTCTAGTTCTATTACATTGTGCACAGAGAATATCATTTATGTGCTATCAGTTCTTTGGCATCTTTTTTAATCCTGCTGTGGCTCAGACATGGCAATTGTAAATATCCTGCATGAGCATGAAAAGAACATATATTATTAATACTGCAATTTTGTCCACCATCCTGGGTAAAGGAAGAAATCAGAAAACTGAAGTCCACATTCCTACTTGAAATTAGCACTGAGTGACATGCTTCTAAATATTGTACATCCTGAAATTTGCCTGGATGAAACTCTCCAAAGGTTAAAAAGAAAAGAAGTTTTAAAAATTATAAATGGCTTTAAAAACATTCAAACACAATAAAGATTATAAAGTTGAAAGCAATAATTCCCTGACACTTCCCCTAATTCCCAATCCCAGAGGGTGGAGGTGGGGCACTGTTAACAGTTTTATGTATTTCTCTGGTCATAAGAACAATATCCTTCCAGACATTGTCTGAGTATACACAAGAATATGTAAATGTATATTATATGCCTAACCTTAAAAGGAAATGCCATATAGAAATGGGATTTTACTATACACATACTGTGACCTATCATAGGTATGTTTTCATATCAGCACATTTATATACTCTCCATTCTTTTTAATGGCTGTATAGTATTCATATAGCGAAGTTCTCATTTATTTAGCAATCCTCTATTGATGGGCACTTAGGTTGTTTCTAATTTTCTACTACAGATAATGCTGCTGTGAGCCACCTTGTTCACACAAGAGATCGCTGCTTCTTGGCTCAGCCCTTTCTCCCTCCAACTGCTCCTTCCTACTGTGGGCCTCACCCAAACTCCCCTTGTCCTTCTTTGCTGCACCCCTCTCCGTGGAGGCTGTGGCTAAGGAGCAGCAGGTAGTTCCCTAAGCGCACTGCTTTGCTAGCGCTCCTGATGGCCAGCACACACGCCTTTTTGGTTTTAAGTGTTTTCTGTCATCACTGCAAGAATCAAACAAGAACAAATGTGGGGCGGCACAAAGCTTACAGCGTTTGTACTTTAGTAGTCCCTGGCTCTGGTTTCTGGCTCTGGAAAACTGAATTTCCAAAGTTCACCAACTCCATTTCTGATCCCCAAACTAAGTCAAGTCTTACTGATTTTTTTTTCCATAGTACTACTCCTTCCCCTCCTTCCCCTGCCTGAAAAGTCTTCTTATTTCAAGAGAGCACATGATGGCTCTGAGGGCCCTAGGCTGGTCTCCCAATTCAGCTGGTCTCTGTCCTGTCAGTTGTGGCCATCCCTGAGCATTTGCTTCCACTATAGTTTTTAATTATTATACAACATCTGTAGGTAGGCTGCAATGTTCTATGACTAATAAACAGCCTGAAAATGTCAGAACTTTGAGTCCTAAAGCCAGCTAATCCTGGATGAGTCACACATAACCTTCTGGTACCTATAACATAAAGCCAGCAGAGTGCATAATTCCCCAAGCCCTGGAGAGCCTGGGTGATAGGGGCAGCACATAGAAGGGGCAGATTTCATGAGAAAATTCAATGCCAGAGTGAGCTTTGGGTATGAGTGCCTCTTGGGTCAGTACATCTGTGGACACCTGTTGTTTTGCCATTTGTTCTGCTGAATTAGAGACACCCAGAATCCCCCAGGCTGATCCCCTGACTTTCACACCTGTCCACATCTGAATTTTTCATTTGTGATCTAAGCCGGCAGCACTCTAAGGGCCTCTAGAAAATCAGGCATGGCATTTCTAGGCTCTGCTCTACAGAACAAAAACAAAGCATATTTTCTTGCTGCCAACTACCCATGAAAGGTTTGTTTCTACTCTGGTCATAAGAACATAAAGTGAGAACTTTGTGCTTGGAAGAGTTCAGAAAGAACTTTATGGTAAAGAACATCTGAGGCTCCAACAGGGGAAATTGTGGATTCTGGGGGGGAGTCCCGGAACAGATGATATGGGTTTACCACATGTTGAGACCTCAGACTGAAGGCTGCTTCAAGGGTGAAGAGAAGAGGGAAAAGGCTGATTTGGTGAGTGGTTTGAGAGGACTGGGGTAGCCCAGAATGGCTAGCTGAGGTTTTTCAAATGCAGAGAATGTTCTCAGATTCATGTAATGTAATGCATTTTTCTAATGCCTCCAGTAATTTCTGGTATGGTCGCTAAATGCCTGGGATAAGGAGCAGGGCACAACTGACCAAGACCCAAGCCAAGACCCAGGCTAACTTTTAGTTGGGCATGTCCAAGTGTCACATAGGCTAGCACTGCTCCAAGTATATCCTCTTGCCTTAGGAATCTCTTTTTGAGGAATGGGCCTTATGTCAGGAAAATAGAGGAAGTCAGGACTGTGTCGGAGACAGGCTCGGGGAACTGACAGCTGTAGAAGCTAGCCCCCAAGGAGGATGCAACACAACCCAAGGACAGTGGACAGATGTTTCTGTGTTATCAGTACAAACCTTTTTATTTTTTTACTTCATGTTAATATAACAGAACTTTGCTTTATTGAAAATGTAAACATAAAACACACAATGCAGCTCTGGCCAGTGTGGCTCAGTTGGCTGGAGCATTGCCCCATATACAAAAAGGTTGTGGGTTCGGTTCCCATTCAGGGCACGTGTCCAGGCCCAGTTGAGGAGGCTACAAGAGGCAACCAATTGATGTTCATCTGTCACATAGGTGTTTCTCTTTCTTTTCTCCCTTCCTCTCTGTCTAAAAAAAGCAATGAAAAAAATGTCCTCATTGCAAACTCTAACTGACCTATCTAGATTCACAAAGTGAAAGGGAATATGCTAACCACAATAAACATTAGTTGAATAATTAACTATTGTTTTATTTTCACTACTAATTCTTTTTGTTTTTGTTCTCAGTGGACACAATACTGTCTCTTAGGGGGTGTACTGAAATTTTGTGGGGACAGTTTTTGTCCTGTAGTCCTCACATTGGCACATTCGTACCAAGAGTGTTTTACATTGTGAGAAACATAATATTTTATTATTTTTATTGATATGAGTGCAGTACTTTAGAATAAAGTACTTTTCCTTTTTCATCTATATATTAATAGAATGTTACATTGGTTTCTTGAAATTATTTGTGTAAATAGTTTCATTATCCATGACTTTAGTTCCAAGAGAGTTAAAGTGCTGTTAAATTTTTGTTGTAAATACAGGGTGTTGAGTATGGCAGGATTGAGTACCTCTGCTTATAAGATCATTAAGCTGCTTGCTTCTGCTCCCACAAGTTCTAGGCTTCTAACATGAAACATACAAATAAAAAGAAGCTGGTGTACATTGATTTCAATAATCAGGCTTCCACTTTTTTTTCCTTTCACAGCATTTTCTGATGTATATATTTTTTTCAACTTCTTTCTTTCTTTGTCGGGAGAGGGGAGGGAAAGGGAAAGAGAGGGAAAGAAACCTCCCTCGCACAGGCCCCAACAGGGGATCGTCTATCAGCTGCCTCCCACAGGCCCTGACACCCAGGCATGTGCCCTGACTGGGAATCCAGATGGTGACCTTTCAGTTTGCAGGACAATGCCCGACCCACTGAGCTACACCAGTCACAGCTATTTTTTTCAACTTCCTGACACAAAAGCCTACAACCTTACCCACATCCATCTTTTCTTATGTCCCTCCTATTTCTTTTTAAAGAGCTTGGCTTTATTTATCTATTTATTTTTAATTTTTGTTATTTATTCCCCAACTCTTTTGGCAACCATCACCTTGTTCTCTCTATCTATGGGTCTGTTTCTGTTTTGTTTATTCATTTGTTTTGTTTTTATAGATTCCACATATAAGTGAAATCACATGATATTAGTCTTTCTCCGACTTTTCTACTTAGCGTAATACCCTCTGGGTCCAACTATGTTGTCACAAATGGCAAGATTTCATTCATTTTTTTTATTGCTGGTATATACATATCACTTCTCCAGTACTAATTCTGAAAAAGCATTAAGACATCTAGAGCCAGTGGACAAGACATTTATTCATGCATATATACCGCATGCCTACCATGAATAATAATAGTTATGAATAATAGGTTAGTAAATAGGAACAATCAGAATTAACCTTTTTTAAAAAATAAATGTAAATTTTTAAAAAGATTTTATTTATTTATTTTTAGAGAGGGGGAAAGGAGGGAGAAAGAGAGGGAGAGAAACATCAATGTGTTGTTGCCTCTTGTACGCCTCGATTTGGGGACCTAGCCTGCAACCCAGGCATGTGCCCTGACGGAATTGAACCAGCGACCTTTTGGTTCGCAGGCCAGCACTCAATCCACTGCAGCCACACCAGCCAGGGGACAACTAACCTTTATTGAGCTCCTATTATATGATGGACACTATTATAAACACTCCACTGTATACATTAACTGATTTAATACAAGCCGACAAGATAGATACTACTATCATCTCCATTGTTCAAATGAAGACTCTGAGATACGGAGAAGGTAAGCAACTTCTTAAACACTAACAGCTAATTTAAACCAGGAAGTCTAGCTTCAGAGCCCACACTCCTAATCGCCCTACCATACTGCCTCTTCGACAAACAGACAGAGCCCTGGCCGACTGAAGCTTTCCATCCATAGAGAAGACATACATGAAAAAAAAATCATTTCAGTACAAGGTCATAAATATAACAGTGGTATCATAGTGCATACATTGGTTGAGCAAGGAGCAACCAGGTCTCTTTGGGGATGGCAGGGAAATTTTTACTAGGAGGGCAAGAGAGCAGTACAAATGGGTGCACAAAAGCCCAGAAGCATGAGTGAAGCTGATGTGTTCAAAGAATGGCCAGTACCACTCTTTGTTCTGAATGGCTGGATGTACGCTGCATGGAAAGAGCACAGCGTGATGGCCTCACTCAGGTAGAAAGGGATCAGATCGTGAAGTACCTGATAGGCATGCCAAAGAGTTTAGTTGCATTTGTTTGGGGATTTTGTTGTTGATGATGATGATTTTATCTTGTTTTGCTTCCCTGATAGTAATGAATTTGGGAATGGCTTGCTAGGAAGATAGCTCAGGCTGCGGTGTAGAAGATGAAGAGCAAAGTGAAAGTGGAGAGACCAGTTTGGAAACTGTTGCAAGAGACTTTGCACCGGATGATTGGGACCTGTATTGGTGTGCCGCAGGAGGGATTGAAAAGATTTTGAGTATGCAAAATACGTATTTTTAAAAATTCTACAAACCTGTAAGAAAATATAAACAGCTTAGAAAATGGGTAAAATATACAAATAGGCAATTAACAGAAAGAATTGGATTCTTCTTTTTGTTAATTTTTGTATATTGTGCCCAAAAAATGTATGGAGAGATATTCAACCTAATACTGAAGGCAATGCAAAATTTTTTAAAAATCAGAAACCATTTTCATGCCTCAGATAGCAAAAATAAAAAACGACAATATTAGATATTGGAGTGGACATGAGGAAAACAATGCTCCCATATAGTGCTAGTGAGACTGTAAATTAATTCAGCCATTTATGGAAAACAATTTGGCAGCATACAATAAACTTGATAATGCCAATACCCTATGACCCAGCAATTTCCCTTCTGATTATACAACCCATAGAAATTCTTGCATGTAGGCACAAAGAACATGTACAGAGATGCTCAAGACAGCCTTTTTTGTAATGGACAAATAAAATGTGGCATATGAACTGCTACATTTTAATGGCTACCTGGACATAAATAAAATGTACATGTGTGCATATCTTTAAAAACATATACAAAATAACCCCATAATTCTTTATAGCTAAATATATGTGCATGTAAAAAAATAAGGAATCTGAGGCATGGAGAACGTGTGGACTTGGAAACTACAAGAGTAGGGGTACTATAAGAGTACTATAGTAATTACTGTAAGTAACATTTAGTGTAACTTTTCATTTAAATCATTTGTCCTTTTATTTTAAGAGAGATAGGTAGATGATGAAAGAAAGAAAGAAAGAAAGAGAGAAAGGTGTTTCTTTGGAAAAATAATATATGTACCTGTCAAAATATAAATTTCACAAATAGGGGGAACCTCTCTCCAGAGGCAACCACTGTGATGAGCTTCTTTATGGTCAAGTTGGACCCTTAAGGACCAGTGGCCAATGTCTATCAAAAATATAAAATGTATGTGTCCTCTGACCCAGCAATTGTCCTCCCAATGTATCTTAGAGATCTACTTCTATGTTTACAAAGATGGATGTATAAAGGTATTTGTTTTGGCATGATTAGTAATATAAGGCTGAAAGGGAACTAACTAGTCCAGCAGTGGAGGACTAGTTAAGTAAAATACGACACATCCAATGTAGAATACTACACTGCAGTTAGGAAGTCACTTGCATCCTTCCAGAGATAGACACAAATAACCCCTTTTGTTTATACAAGCAGTCACATAGCATATGTATACATTGTAGCATATACTTGCTCTGCAATTTCATTTTTTTTCCACTTAGTATATTTTAAGAGATTATTTCATACCAGCTGATACTATTTAAAAAGTGTTGAGAATTCAGCTTAACTATTCCATAATATTGCTGTACCCATTTTGTGTGGCCAAGGAGTCTGCAGGGGCCTTGAACTGAGACTAGCCCTCCCACGCACATGCCTAGATAACACTCCGTGTAGTCACAAGTAAATGTAAGCTCCTGATGTAACTTCGCAGCAGCCCTTGTGATAAAGTCTCCCCTGCCTCCCAGAGCCTTCCCTTTATGCACCCCTTCATAAGATCCCCGTGAAGCTTACCAAACCTCAACTATTTTAGGTTTGAATTGACCAAGCCAGCCTTAGCCCAGTAACCTCAAAGCACTCCACCACAGACTCCAAAAAAGGCACATGCCCAGGTCCCACTGCTCTCTCTCTGCCTGCAGCCTGCCTTGACCTCCCTGGTGTGCTGTGTACTTGGAGCGATGAACTTCTCTATTCCATTTTTCCTTGTGGTCTTTTGTTGACCGTGGGCTCACCACCTGGCACCTCAGGGCTCTACTTAACAAATGTTAATTTAACAAAGTCACAACAACAATAACCCTAGCTAAGTCTTATAGTTCTTATATCCCAGGCACCGTTCTAAGTGCTTTATTTGCATTAACTTATTTAAAACTCACAAAACCTTATGAGGCAGGTACTATCATCATTTCCTTTTATAGATAAGGATAGTGGCACAGAAGGGTTAGGTAACTTGCTCACGGTCACAGGTCTGTTAAGTGGCAGAGCTGGGATGTGAATCCAGGAAGTTGAACCCTAGGGCTTACACGTTTAACCACAACACATCTTGTATATGTAACTCAGACTTCCTAACTGCAGCATAGTATTCTACTATAAAGATGTACCATAATCTGTTTAACTATTCCCTTACTGTTAGGCTAGTGAGTTCTCTTTCAGTCTATTGCTACTGGCAGTGCTGCAATGAATACCTTTATACATTTACCTCTGTGCAAATATAATAATATTTTGAAAATACATAAGAAAGGGGAATTGCTGGATCAAAACTCATATGCATTTTATTTTTTATTTTTGCTAGATATTGGCCATTGGGCCTTTTAAGTATTGCTAGGTGTTGTCATGGTACAAAGTATGGCAATTTCTTCAAGGAAGAATCCCTGAGTGAGAATCCTGCCAACTCCCTTTAAGACTCCCCTGGGCACCAAAAGTACTCACTATTTCCTGCCATTTTTGCCTCAAGAAATATTTACTTTAAAAGAGGATGATCTCATAGAGCTACAAAAACAAATGTTAGGGTATATATCAAGACGTCTATGGCAGCTCAGATAGGGGGCTGCAGGCTTTGACTGCGGGTCCATGTCATGTCTCACGCCACCACTCCCAGGTTCTGATGCTGAGCAAAGAGGAGGAAACACTGAGCCTACATTCCCACATGGAAACTGTGGCCAGGAGAGGCTGTCCCTATGCAGCAGGGAAGGTGTGCTCTGGTTCTCCCATAGTCCCACCTTGCCACTCACTAAGGCTGAGTTTCAGGTGCCATTTATTATCATGCTTGGGCAAACACTGGGCAAACACTGCCATTTCCTAATTCATAGGAATGTGTTGAAAATCAAATAGGTCAGTAATCATAAATCGCTTAGAATAATGCCTGACCCACTAAGGCCCAATAGGTGTTTGCCACCATTGTCATCACTGTTGTTAGGAATTATTTCTCTGACCCCAACTCTCTGTAAGAGTTAGAAAATGGACCTGATTCACATACTTATATTCCCTAGCTAGCCCCCGTAGGCATAAGTGTGAGACCCCTCTTTGTACTTCTTGAAGCCAGAAATTTCAAATTTTCTGAGATATCTCTTGATTTTTTTTAATTTGGCCATCACCTTTACAAAACTCTTTGGGAGCTAAAAGAAGAACGTCTTTGGGAGTCCATCTTGCCATGCATGGCATGAAGGGTTCAGTATTTTGGTGTTGTAGAAGTTCACAGCTTACGGATAATGACTCTGAAGAGACAGGTCAGAGACCAATTAAGGAAGGCTCTATGGGTAATGATAGGTGTGTTGTATTCTGGGAAGAGCATTGTGAAGGTGTGAGATCAAATTTAATATCCCCTAGAAACTGTCTCCAGTTCCAGGACAGTGGGATTTCATGTGATGGGCAGGTTGAATAAGGGATATAGATCTTTCTTCATCTTTTGCACCATTTCCCCTTCTCTCCCATTTCTCATCCAAAGCTCCTAGATTACTGAGGACAAGGCAGGACCAGAGAGGGCCACTTTAGCCACTTATCCCCACCTTGAAGCTATTGACAACACAGGAAGGGTAAAGGCAAGCTTCTTGGAGAGACATTTGCTTCCCTCTGCAAGACCCTCCCCACTGCTGGAGCTATAGCCTTAAAAGGACACAAACAGAGCCTTACTTATGTATCTACCCCCCTCCCTACCAGCAGGAGTGACCAAAAAAAGCCCATCTTGTTTTCCTCCAAGCAGCTTCTGCTGCTCAGTGCCACCAATATGCAGAAGCATGAATTATGAATACAGTTTAAAGCAACAATTTTCAAATGCTTCCACCACTGCCTACAGTTGGGGCCACAGAAATAATTTTACATCACTGCCACATAAAATATACATACAACTGAAGAAGTAAGTTTTGCAAAAGAACACATACCCAAATACTACGTGCAGTGTACTGATATTCTCATTCTCGCCTGTGACCCATTACATCAATTTCAAAACCCCTCTAATGGGTTGCTAACCAAGTCTGAAAAACATCTGATTACAGGTTGGAGTCCCTACAAACAATATTTCCCACAGAGTCTTAACTTGAGGTATATGAGTGATATCTATGCCTACCACCACTAGTAAACAAGATGCCTCTAGAAGAAACATGGGGATATATATTTTTTCTATTTGTTAGTTATTAGTTTTTACAGAAAGCTTCCATTTGGAAAGTTACCACTCTCCAAGTGATATGATTTTCCACATATGGAAATGCTTTTAAGTTTTACTTTAAAGTAAATGTTTTTAAGTTTTAGAAAAGGATTTAAAGAAAAATATTACATAAATAATAGTATAGGAAATAGGTATGTCAAAAATCTCATATGCGTTACTCATGTTAAGTGTGGGAAACACTATCTTGCACCATTCCACAATGAAATAACAAGAAACCTACTTTCCTAAACATCAAATCTGCTTTTGCAGAATTTTACTAATTACTCCCAGGAAGTTTAGGTTACATGATATGACATTATATTACATTTGACTTTTCCCAGCAGCCCATTAAAACAAAGCCAGGGCTTTTCCCAGGCACTTAGGCAGTTTTGAGTTCAACGCCCATTTGCAAAGTGGTTTGTGTAGATCTTGAGATGCTGGAGCTGCCTTTACCTTCTTCAGACCATGTGATCTTTTTTCTCTGTCCGGCTCTCAAACTAATTATTTCCTGTTTCTCTGAGTCTATTCCTTATGTCCCTCCCTTCTTCCCTCCCCTTCACACTTGCTCTTGACCACTAGCAGGCAGCCCTGCAGCAATCCCACCTTTATCTCTCAGCTTGCCCTAGCTCACTCTCCAAGAGCCTTGGAGTTTATTCCAGAGTGTAGCAATCGTAGAGCAAAAAAAATGTCATTATTGTAAAATTAGAAGTTTCTTTTAGAGTTCCCTGTTTTTAGTGACGTTCTTTGTAATTTAACTAACCTTTTGTTCTCTTACTCCCTGCCGACCGGCCAGATAAGGTACTGTAAGAGAGACAATCTTCCCAAGTTGTTTTCTTTCGTTGTGACTGCTTGGGATCTCTGGCGTCAGTTATACCTCCACTCCTCAGGACTCCCACCTTGGGCTTGGGGCTCTCAGCAAACTTTGAGCTCTTGTTCCCGCAACATTGTTTCTGCTGTTGCCCCATCCCTTCCCATCAAGGCCAAAGTCAGAGCTCCTATTTTCCTTAAAAACTCAGGGTGCTAAACCGAGCTGTACTGTACCCCACAGAAGCTTCATGCATAGAAACCACTCAGTTCCTGTGGTCTTTGCTTTCTCATTCCCATGTCCAAAAATCTTCTCAAACTAGCCTTATAAGGCCGTCTAGCCTAATTTCTCCAAATTATTTTTTTCAATCATGGCTGAAGTTTTGTCTTAAGTCTCTAATTCAGTCTTGTCTACTTTATTCATCACCCTCTCCTCCTAGCCCTAGCCCAAGTATTCTCTCCCCTTGTCTCCTCAAGTGCAAATACCTAAGCTCTTTAACTTCTTTTACATAGTGTACAGCTTCCTGGCCATCTGTTTCTGGCCCACTACAAATTAATGTACAAAAAGCCCTTATAGTAACTGCATGTGTGTGTGCATGCACACACTATATATTATACGTATTCAAAGTGGAAAAGGTATATAAACACAAAATAGATTGTCCAACACTATTTGGGGTGGTGGGGAGCCTTAGAGATTCCCAGCAGTTCTGGTTAGTATGTTGAGCATGTATCACCCTGCAATCCAAATTTGTATCATTTTCAAACAAAGAGCCGTGATGCTCATTGCAGATTTAGATAACTACTTCCCTGTTAAGAAGAGATTTCTTTAATTGTGTTTTCATTATGATTCCATCTCCATTTATTGATCAAGGGATTTCTTGCCTCACTTAACTCCATAATCTGTTGCTCAGATTAAGAAAATGTGAAAACTATTGTTTGGCAGCATGACTATAGACTTTAAAGTGATACCTTGGAGGCTGGATGGTTCAAATACTATAATGCAAAGAAAAGCAACTAACTGGTCATGTAGAACGTGTTTTTATGCATTACCCTTTTTTATGGACTGTGCATGCAATGAAACAAATCAGATTAAATGTTTTGTAGATGTGCTCTTACAGAAGCAGGAATTTACTAGTATAGAAACACCCAACAGAAAGCACTAATGCACGAGATGGGATAAAATACATGTAAAAAGCCCACAGTAAACAACATATGTCATTATTCACTCAACACATTTTGAGCATCTGGTGTGTCCTTTTTTATGTAAGGGACAATGCTAGGTATAGTATCTTCTCAGTTATTAGGAGAAATGCCCCTCATTTTAGTATTTTCTTTCTTGCATCGCTACTACCTAGTACATACATAGCTGTATATATGTGCTTTTTGGATGAATGCAAGACCTGTACATTCACTGTTTATCTTCTCCCCTCCACTTTGCCACCTTGTCTGCCATTTTATTCCTCATTAATTCTTCCTCTTGAGAGCTAACCGAGAAGGAAGGAGGTGAACTTCAGGTCAGTCAGGCATGCTTAGCTGCCGAAGCAGTTAAATCTCAATGCAATAAACCTTAAAGACCTGTCTAAACTCTTTTGTGTCATTTAAGATTTTATTCCATCCAACTAATTGAATAGGGCTGCCAATTAAAGCTTGACATCCTTGAGGTTGATATTTTGGTTAATAACAGTATGTGACCTGTCTTTGGAAGATTTTGTAAATTAAAGTCTCTCCGAAGAACGAAGGAACTCTAATTTGCTCCATACTTTACTACAGGAAAGACTCTGAACTGTACGGTTCACATTGTTTATCTATTTTATGGTTTACAATTACCCAGAAAAGTTGAACATCCATTTCATAGATGTGGAAACTGAGTTCATATACTCTAATCAGTCTCTCAGTCTGTAAGAACTCCAGCTCAGTCTCCAGAGCACAGGCTATTTACAAAGGGGGACTGGAGACTGCTGGTGACTTTCACTAATCTATGCTGTCCACACATAACATGGGTAATTGAAACCTGACCCTCCATTCCTTTCAAAAATCTCCAAGGAGCAGGGCCAGGTGTTCTATCCCCCGCCAGGCAGTGGCGTAGGGAGGCAACCTCTCCATGTTTCCTCTCTCTCTCTCTCTCTCACATCAATAAAACATATCTTCTAGTGAGGATTAAAAAAAAAAAAATCTCCAAGGAATCTGACTGCTGAGGCTTCCTGGACTTCTTTCAGCAGCGTAGAAACAAAAGGTTTTTGTGCAGTAAAAAGTCTCTATTTCAGTGGGATTTTTTCCCTTCTTGACAACAAACAAAAAAAGAACCTTCACAGAATGGACAGCCTTCAGATCGGGCTGTACAGAATACAGAGGAAATGGTGACAGCATTAAGGCACTTTGGCCTAAGATGCTACAGACAGATGTAATGAACAGCGGGGAATTTCTCAGACACAACTGTGTGACACAGAAAGCCAAAAGGTTAGCCAGCCTCAACCGAGGGCACCTGACGCTTGCGTTTGCTTTTCGCAAACCTCGCCCCTCGCTCAAGACCAGGCGATTCTCGCCTGCTGCCGCAGCGCCTACGGCGACCCGCGCCTTCCCGCCCCCGCGCACCCGCCAAGGCTGACGCGACGAAGACTTGGCAGCGCGCCCCGCCCCCTGCGCGCGCACGTGACGGTGGGCCAGTTTTCCTTCTCCCCTCCCCCTTCCTGAAACCCCTCCTTCTCCTGAGAGGCTGCGGCTTTCTATTGCACCACTACTGGACCGACCGCCTTATCAGCCAGTCAGAACCCGAATCTTCAAGTAAGACCCGCCCCCTGATGCTCCTCGGGTTCCTTCCCGCTCACATAGAAGTCACTTCCGAAGAGAGAGAACCGCCATGAAGAGAGAAGGGGGTGCCGCCCACCTCTGCTCCGACAGCTTCCCCGAGTCCCAGCAGCAAGACGGCAACCACGCTCCCAGTTTCTCCAGCCACAGCTCATGCCGCCGTCGCCAGCGGCGCCGACATGACAAGGCGCTACATGCTCGCTAGGCCAGGTTTCCCCTCATCCCCAGCCCCGGGGTCGTCGCCCCCGCGCTGCCATCTGAGACCCGGTAGTACCGCCCCTGCTGCAGCGGGAAAAAGAACAGAGAGTCCTGGGGACAGGTACCGTGCAGAGGGATTGAGAAGGGGCCGGGTCGCGGGGGCAAGGGTATGAGGGAGGACTGTGGACGACTGCTCTTCCAGTTCCCGCCACCCTTCGCGAGCTCAGGCCTCGGCGTTTTGGGGCCTGGCAAACCTCCGCCCCGCCTCCGCGCGGGGACTTCTGGGAATTCGAGTTTCCTTTTCTGTAGTTGGGACGCTGTCTTCGGTCTAATGACCACAGCCTGGATGGCTACGGAGATCCCGCCTTAGGTAGACGTGATTTATGTCCTTTATGATAGATAGCTGGACCCGGGGCCCTAACCGGTTAGTGCATAGTTAGGTGGTTTTCTGTACTTTGACAGTTCTACTGTCTAATGGTATAAATCTTTTTTTTATATTGTGGGTGAAATTATGTAAGATGTGATGAGGGAAACCCACGAATTACTTTATAGTTCAGTATAAACGATAATTCATACTTAAAAGAAAATGCAGATTTGGAATGTGATATGTTTTCTCCAGTAACTTCTTTCCAAGAGGTCAGTTTTTATGTAAAGATTTTGTGGGAGCTGTGTAATGAGATGGGGAGTTTCCTCAAATGACATCCTCTGACAATAAAACATGTTTAAATTCTCTACACACTTGGTACTGTCTTTTTTATTTTAAGTTTAGAAGCTTGTGGCATAAGTTTAACAATAAATTTATCTTCTGCTATTGCAGTACAGGTCCACAATCCCTTATCTTAATTCTGAAAATCAGAAAGCTATGAAAACCAAAAGTTTTCAGTAAGTTTGGCATATCTTACTTGGCAGCCAAACCTGACTAGAACTAATGGAAGGTTGTGTATGGTCTTTATCCCACTAAGTGTAAGTATTCATAAGTTTTGTTGGAAAAATATTAATTTATTTGCTTACAGGGTGCATTATCAGACCCCACTAGGGGGCTTTATGTGCTGCATCTAAGTTACCACTTTTCTAAAATCCAGTACATTCAGAATTCTAAAATACATTTGGCCCCAAATGTTTCAGATAAGGGCTTGTGAGCTATTAACAATTTTTTAACTAGTTAAAAATAAGTAATAGACATTTCTGTGCATATGAACTTAGGAAACTGTTCCTTCTTGAAAGTTATATTCATAGTTCTTTTACAAATGTCTTGCATGTTTTACAAAACCACTTTCTCTCTGACATTAATCAAAAAGGAGCCAGGGATCTAATATTTTAGGGAAGAGCTATAGTGTTACTTTTAGTAATATAAAGACACATTTAGTATTACCTTTTTATGAACTAACTGCTTCTTACTCCTGCCCCATCTCTCTTTCCTCAACCAATAACTGAAGATATCATCATCCTTTACATCATTTTTCTCCCCTTTGTAGAACCTCCAGCATTTCATTCTTGACTGTTGTGTAGTAAATTTGCCTGATACGATTTGTTTTATGAAAACAAATGCATAGATTCTTCCTTCTCTCACTAATTCATTTTATAACCTCGTAGCTTTTCTGCCACCATCTTAAACAAACATTGTAGACTATCAATAAACCATTAAAGGATCTTTTTTTTTAATGTGACCAGTAAAGGTACAAGATGAAGAAACTTAACCTTCAAGGGACCTGAATTGTTCGTTTTCTCTGAGCATTCCAACCTCTTAGTAGATAAATGTTTAGGGATGATCATACACCACTGCTTATTCTCTTTCAATAAAATGAATATATTTTAGCAAAATTTGCCAGAAAGTTGATTTTTCGTTCTACATGTCCCTCTTTATGCAGTTGACAAATAACTGTAAAGACCTGAACAAATTAGAATACAAATTCTGATAATATGGTCCTGTTTCACTTCCTGTCCACTGTAGGGTGCAGAAATCCTTAAAATTGAAAACAGTATGGTTTTTGTTATTCTTGTTAACTTCCTTTTCTCTTTGTTTTGTTTGTGTTTTTCCCAGATAGTGTGTTGTTTTTGTAAATATCTTAATTCTTAGATAAGATTTTTGAAACACTGTAGTTGTAAATGAATTCCAATTTCTGCTGTTACTTAGATTAGCATCTTACTGTAGTACATAAGGGTAATACAAGGTTAATACCTAATCCTTTCTGTCTTTTCCCAGCGCACTCTTCAATTGCCTCCTCAGACGAGCCAGATTACCCATATTGCCATACTACTGCCATCTACTCTTGTGAATCTGTTCAGGTTTTACTCAGTTTTTACAGCCTTTGTTATTCATTAGGCAAACATCTATTAAGCATTATTTTGTATCAGTCAGTGGAATTATCAAAGAATAGCATCAGATCCCCCCCAAGATTTTTTACTTGATGTAGCTAGCAGTGAGCATTCCAGTCCTAGGAAACAGTCTACCAATTCTCTGGACCCACACTCAAATCTTATCATTTTGGGACTATATTTTATATAAACCTCAGTTGTACTTTTATAAATTTACTTCTACAGAAAGTTGTGAGTTATATTTTCAATTTTTTGTAATCAGCTGAGCAAAGCATTATTGTTATTGTCAGAATTTGATTAAAACTGAACTAGATAGTGAAATCCAGCCTATAGTCTATAAATCTACTAGTGTTTTCCACTTACCCTGAATTATTGAGGTTTTAATATTTGCTTGTGATTCCATATTAGTTATGCTTTTATTTTCAGGAAGCAGTCAATTATAGATTTCTTCAAACCAGCTTCAAAACAAGGTATGTATACTATTAATGAATTTTTGTGGGATTTTTTGAGAGGGAAATAGATAAACTATTAAGTCTAAACTCATTAATTTGATTAAACAGTGTTCAAAATTGAAAATATAATGAAAATCCAGTTTCTAAACATCATGCAGAAACTCTTTTTTGCTGCTATATTTTCTTTTAAAATTAGTCCAGTAAATTTTTATAATGCATACTACTTTGATTTCTCTAACACAGTAACATTTCATAGAGCCATTAAGACCTTACATGATATAGCAAAAGGGATGCTTATGAAAGTAAGGCTGTTAACAAATAAACCATGTTGTAATCCCCCCATAAAATGTGCATCGTCATTCTAAACAATTTGAAATTTTTTGTGACAGATTAGTATTTTAAATATTAACACTTTAAATAAATATACAAGATTTAATAGTTTGTATATTTTTAATAACATGCAGTTTGTATTGTTTTAATTGGCTATCTAGACAGACATATGTTGGATTCTCCACAAAAATCAAACATCAAATATGGAGAAAGTGGTCTGTCCATCAATGGGACAGAGCAGTTTGAAAGGAAACCATCCTCACCAAAAAAATCTGAGCCCAAAAGGCCGTCATCAGAAAAGAGTCATATGGAGGATTTAATGAAAAGTGTTAGAGAACACCATAAAGATCGTGGTATACGTGAGTCATGTCGGCCTTGTGTGTCACTAACCACCAAAAGTCCCAAGACAGTTACAAAAACAGTCTATGTTCCTCTTTCGTGTCGCTTGTCTAAAGAGAGGAAGACACTAAAGAAGAAACATCGATCTCCAGAGAGACGGCAGTCGCTATTCACTCATGAAAACAGCAGGGAGAAGAATGACAGAGATCAAGGCAAGATCAATGCAGATACCAACAAGCAGGCCACGGTGACAGAAGCTGACATATTCAAGAACAGCCCCCGGAGTCTTAGCAGCAGGAGCAGCCTATCCAGGCATCACCCAGGAGAAAGCACACTGGGAGCTAAGTTCCAGTCAACACTAGCTTCTTACTGCAGAGAAAGACAACTAAAGAAGTTGAGAAAGGAGCAAATGGAGCAGAGAACCCACTCAGAAAATTCTTTCTCGGAAGCAAGCAGTCTTTCCTTAAAATCCTCTGGTATAGGAAGAAATTACCAACCAAGGCAGGAACCATGTAAACAGAATGATGTCAGACCTGGAAAAAGTAATATTTCAAACCTGGTATGTATAATAATTACTGAATTAGCTTGGCTACTGCTTTATCATATTTAGATACTAAATGTAAAAGTAATAATTAACATCACGCTGGTACCTTTTGTTAAGAAAATGATACGTGCATTCATTAGATTTTCTGCAGTTGCTCAAACTCAGTAACCAGTGTTTCTTGCCCTCAATTTTTTCAGACCAGGGACAAAGATCTTACTTAATCAGAAAAGTAAACATTCATTTTTTAAATTAGGCTGTGCTGAAGAGAGATGCGTGAGGGATGGAAAATCAAAAACAGCAGGAAGTGGTTTAGAACAGAGGTTCTCAAAATGTGGTCTCTGGGCTAGCAACATGAGCATGACCATGGAACTTGTTAAAAATAGAAATCTCTGGCCCCACCCCAGACCCACTGAACCAGAAACTGGGGTGGTAGAGTCCAGCAATGTGTGATTAACAAGCCTTCCAGATAACTGATGCACTTTAAAGTTTGAGAGTCCCTGCTTTAGATTAAATATAAATCTTAAATAATTGAGTACAGGTCTTAGAAAGCTTAGAAAATTATCCAAATATATCCTAACCTCCTCATATTTATCTTTTGAAACTAAACCAAACTTAGATAAGCATAAAAGCTGTCCTTCTTCCCTGGGAAGTCAAGCTGTTAAGTATATCTGTTGCAAAGAGTTTTTCTACATAAGAGAGCAAATTCAAGTAACAAGAAAGTGCTGTGTGGAAAAGTTGCTATAAAATTTGTAAACCAGGTAAACCAAAAATCAACCGAACAATGATATTTGGGGAGTAAATAGAGATCGTTGCACTGTATGTTACTGAAAAATGTAGTTTGGTGCCTTTACCAGTGGTCAAATTGCTAGTGATCAGCAGTGGTAAGGTCCTGGCTGCTGTGGCTCAGTGGATTGAGTGCTAGCCTGCAAACTGAAGGGTCACCAGTTTGATTCCCAATCAGGTCACATGCCAGGGTTACGGGCTGGGTTGTGAGAGAGGGTTCTCTCACACATTGATGGTTCTCTCTCTCTCTCTTTCCCTCCCTTCCTCTCTCTCTAAAAATAAATAAATAAATAAAATCTTTTTTAAAATAGAGGTTAGTAACATTTGGTCCATTTTTACAAGATTTCAGTGTTAGGTGTTAACATTGATACTTAAACAGAAGTATTGAAGAGTGAGTTGTATCCATTTGATTGGCAAATATTAGGCTCATTCTTTATCAAAATAACAGTGCATTGCTGTAATAGAATCTTAATCCTGAGTTATTAATACAAATCTTTAAATTTGTGTATGAAAACTCACTTTATGGTGTTTCTATATTTTTATGCTACACATCCTTTGTTTTATGATAAAACTTAAGAATTTAAAATATTTTATTGTAGGGAATTGACCTCCAAATATATGTTCTTGCTTTAGTCTATAAATCTGCGTTTAAATGTTATGAAGAAAAATTCATATTCTTCCCCCAACTCCTAATGAGTTTTTTCTCATTTTGCTAATAGGAAAATGGACATCTCTCAAGAAAAAGGTCATCTTCTGATTCATGGGAAACTGCTTCAGGTAGAATCAAAATAATTAAATTTATGAATTTTAAAATAAATTTGCATTATAATGGCACTGTTTTTTAAAGCAAATTTGTTTAAATGTGCAGTTTCTTTCCTAGAGGTGAATCGAATATCTCATTTTAGAGTTTGGTAATATATTCAAAACAAATAGTCCTTGAATTTAGCATATGTAACCTGTGGTTTGTCTTGACTTCTCTACCTTTTTCAGTAGTTTCTTATAATGTGTTTATTGTACTGGTGATATTCAGTGCCCTACTTCTGAATCCTTGACTATAATTTAATCTGTATTCCTGGAATTGTGGACTATCTGAGGTGTTAAAGATGCTTTGTTTAAGGTTGGGACTGTTACGATCCACAACAGTGTTTCCTATATTTCAGATATAAAGATCTTTTTAGTATCAAATTTCAAGGACATTTATATACTAGTTTGTACTTCCAGTATCTGTTGGTTGAGAAAATACATAATAGCAAACAGCTACTGTTAATTCAGAATCATTATTTTTTTTAACTAGAAAATAGAATAGCATAAAATTAAACACTGTAGAACTTTATAACACAAAAAATGAAAGGCCCTCAGAAATAACAACTGTTAATAGTTTGGTATATCAGGATTCTTTTCAGCTATGACTGCAAACTTTGAAAAACGGACTTTACAAATTTCCACCCTCATAACGATAATACCAAACACTAAGCACTTACTGTGTGACATGCCCTGTCCGATGTCCTTTTAATTCATTTGAACCTCACATCCACATAAGGTTACTTGTAGAAACTTAGAAAATAGAGGTATAGAGACAGTTCTTACTTATTCCTCTTCAAGTTTTGTGTAAAATTCTATTTTTTATGTATTCTAGAGGTGCACTGCATTTTGACCAAGTGACCTCAAGTGGTACAATCAGTCTTCAGCCAAGGCTGAAATCATACTTAGCATCATAAAAGGAGCTTTCAGGATACAGCAAGTTTTAAAGAATGTATTTTAATGTGTTTTAAAAAATGTATTTAATTTTTATAATGTTGATGAATTTATAATGTTAGTGAATTTTGACATTAATAGTGTAAGAACAGTAATTGCTCCGCCATGAGCTTGCTCTTGCAGTCACTGTATTTACATGCTTGTAATGTTAAATAAATGATCACTTTGCACTGAGGTACAAAAAGAACAAATGGAAGAACAAAATATTTTTAGGCTAGCTTTGCAAGTGTAAGGGGCTGCTGGTGATGTTGCCACCAAGCTATTCAGCATTTTTCCCCCCTTTGATAATGACTAAGATAAAAATTATTTTTACCTCATGGGTTTACAGATTTCATTAGTGGTGACTGAAGTAGTTTTACTTATGTAATTTAATTCCATATACTGAAGTTTTTGAACATTGCTTGAAAAAGATGCTTCCTGCATGTTTTCAGAGGCAGGCCTATGGTGGCTGCTTTCACTTACATATAATTCTTTAAAAATGTGTATTGGTTTTAGGGACAAGAGGGAGAGGGGGAGAATCATCAATTTGTTGTTCCACTGATTTATGCATTCATTGGTTGATTCTTTTATTTTTTTAAAGATTTCATTTATTTTTAGAGAGAGGGGAAGGGAGAAAGAAAGAGAGGGAGAGAAACATCAGTGCATGGTTGCCTCTCACTGGGGACCTAGCCCACAACCCAGGCATATGCCCTGACTACAAACCAGTGATCCTTTGGTTCGCAGGTTGACGTTCAGTCCACTGAGCCACACCAGCCAGGGCTCATTGGTTGATTCTTGCATGTGCCCTGACCAGCAATTGAACCTGCAACTTTGGCATATCAGGATGACACTCTAACCAGCTGAGCAACCCAGCCAGGGACTTGATATTTTTATTAATAATATTTTTGCATGTTTTTCATAATCTTCATAATTACGGTACTCTTTATACATTTATACTTCAGTTGACTGTCAATAGAATATAAAGGATATAAGGGTATTTTTCTTTCACTCTTGATAACATGAAGAATGCTTACTTTACCTGAATAGATATTAATAATCTGAATGTTACATTTTGTTTATATTTCTATTACAGTTATCAGTTGTGATGGTGCTATACATAATCACACGTTCCTTAATCACAGACAAGTTTGAGGATTTCAGAAATGTTGGTACTGTAGACATTTAGCTCTCTGGTCTTCCAGAGCCCCGTCCTATGGCTGAGTTATGAGGTCCAACTTAATCCATCCCTAGTTTATTCCTTAATTTATTAATAGCTATTTCCCTATTAATGAGCATTTAGATTTTTCCTTTTTTTTTTTCCCCAGACTCAATTGTTGGCTTACCTGAATATTTTATATACTAATACATATTTTTTTAACTTAATCTTCATTGTATTTTTCCAACAACATTTAGTCTCCTTATAGCTCCCTCCCTCAACTAGTACATATTTGAAATGTTATAAAACATTCAATCTATTTGTACAAGGGGTGCAAAAAGAATCATGAAATTTTTGCAGTTAATTCACTGTCCTAGAGAGCTTGCAGAAAGGAAGCCTACCTGTAGTACCAATTCACCTTCCTCTAATTCTAGATGTTAAAAGCTGTTAATAAGTTGATTTTCCTAAACTTTGCCCACAAATGGTTTTTCTCTCCTCCTGGACAAGTCTTCAATTCCTGAACAAAGCAGGAATTTCTTCTCATTACTAGCTGTGCATGAATGTCTGACTTCTCTAGGAAAATGGAACTAAACTCAAATTGGCAGTTCTTTCTTATAACCTTCAAACTTAAGGTAATCAGTGTAAGTCTACCCCATGTCTTCCCTTTTTCTTAGTTACTTGATTTCTCATCCTGCACTATAACGGAACCCTATTTTTCTTTTTTACAAGACATTTAGCCCCAGAAAACTGCATGGGCATGAATGGTTTCTTCAGGTAATAGGACATATCTGTAGAAGAATGGAGATGGGGGCATTTGTTTATAATTGACTTTTTATTTTTATAAGATGAATTTTCCAAAATATGTATGATCAGGGTATCCCAATAATTGCTTAACTCTTGAGGATTTTTGTTTGTTTCTTTGTGTTTTTAATCTGCCAAGGATTTTAGGACACGGAGGATCAGTCCATGCACAGAAATAAACTTGATTTAGGGAAATTTGATTTTTGAGAATACTGATTATATAGTGAATTTTTAATGAATGATGAATTTTAAGACTGAGTTAATAAAACCACATTTTTAAACAAGAAATTTTTAAAAACTGGTTAACTCAAATTTTTGTGGTTATTAAAGTGCTTCTGGTCAGAGCTACTATCACAGCTTATATTAGTTGTCTAGGGCTGCCATAACAAGTGCCAAAACCTGGGTGGCTTAACACAACAGAAATTTATTATCTTATGGTTCTGGAAGCTAGAAATCCAAAATTAAGGTTATCAGCAGGGTCTTGGTGTCTCTAACAATTCTGAGGGAGGATCCTTCCTAGCCTTTTAAGCTTCTGGTGTTTGCCTACAATGCTTGGCATTCCTTGACTCGTAGGCGCATCACTCCAATCACAGAACTTTCCCCATGTGTGTCTTCACATTGTCTTCCCTCTGCATGTATGTCTTCATGTCTCAATTTCCTTTTTTATAAGGGCATCAGTCATACTGGATTAGGATCTGCCTTAATGGCCTCAGTTTAATTTGATTACCCCCTGTAAGAAACCCTATTTCTCAAGAACATCACATTCTGAGGTTCTGGGAGTTAGGACTTCACATACTATTTTGGGAGCCATAGTTTAGCCCATAACATAACTGAATTCTAGAGGGATACGTGGGAAAGGATAAACAATTAAATACGAGGGAGAAAAACTTGGGTTAATTTTTTTAATTGAGAAATTAAAATGAGTCTTCCTTCAACTAGTTACTGTATATGTGTTTTAAGGTAATGTAAAGTTAGATATAGAAGTGTTGTATTTCTGGAACCATTAGTCCTTGGTCTAAGAGAGTGTATATGCACTTTGAGGCAAAGTGCCTTTGGAATCTTTCCCTTGATACAGATAATGCAGTTTTTTATGTTTGGGGAAGTTATACCCTTTATTCTATTTAGGTAGTAAACTTTTAATAGTTTTGGAATGAAAATAAGCATCTGTTACTGGCTTTAAATTTGGACTGACCAGTATTTATCCATTATAAATGATAGTATTAACTCTTTTCCCTTATTCCATATGTGATGAATAATTTCAGCCTAAACTTTTAGAATGTAAACATTTTATCAGGGTGTTCTAGACACTAATTGAGTAAACTTAACTAAAATAGGAAAATAGATTTTCACTAATCTGGCAAAAATTAAATTTTAGCAGGCTCTAAGCAGAATAAATTTCCTGACAAAAGAAAAAGGAACTCTGCGGACTCAGATCTGAAAAGCACAAGAGAATCGATAATGCCAAAAGCAAAAGAGCCCTTCCTTGAGAAGCGTCCTGATGGACCACATCAGAGAGAGAAATTTATAAAACACATTGCACTGAAGACACCTGGTGATGTTTTGCGCTTGGAAGATATATCGAAGGAACCAAACGAAGAAGCGGATTGTTCCTCTGCAGGCTTGGCACCTTCAAATTCTGGCCACCATTCTTCCAGGAATAGTGATCAAGTTCGTGTGGCAAGTACCAAAGAGACTAAGATGCAGAAACCTCACTTATCTTTACCTCAGGAAAAGTCTGCAGTTAAAAAATCTAGCAACCTTCAGAAAAATAAAACTGCTAGCTCTGTGCCATCAAAGGAGACAAAACTTCTACCTTTACTTTCCCATGTTCCAAGTGCTGGTTCCTCTCGGGTACCATTAAATTCTAAAAATTGCACTCTTTCAGTTCCTAAAAAAGATAAAGAGCGTTCCTCATCTAAAGAATGTTCTGGGCATTCTACAGAGTCCTCCAAACACAAGGAACACAAAGCAAAGACTAATAAGGCTGATTCTAACGTACCTTCAGGGAAAATTTCTGGGGGATCTTTGCATTCAGAATATAGCACTCCTACAAAGTCTCCCCCAACTGCTTTGGAAGTTGTGCCATGTATCCCAAGTCCTACAGCACCTTCAGATAAAACCCCTTCAGATAAAGAGAGTTCAGGAAATTCCAATGCAGGTAGCAATGCACTGAAAAGAAAACTAAGGGGTGATTTTGATAGTGATGAAGAAAGTTTAGGTTACAACCTAGACAGTGATGTGGAAGAGGAAACATTAAAACCACTGGAAGAAATAATGCCTTGGAACTTCAACCAGACTCCTGCATCTACAGGAAAGCCTCCTGTTCCTTCCAAGGGGCTTGGATCTCAGTCATCAGACTATACAGTAAGTAGTTTTATAACATTTATCTTTACTTGAAGAGGGAAAAATGGATTGATTAGTGAAAAAGGAATAGAATATTAGTATTATTTTAGAATCCAGTATTTGTTACGACTCATAATTGGTCTGCAACTGGTATAGTTTTTGTTTAATTAAGGGGTTTCCCCTATCTTGAGTTTTATTACTGTAAATCAGTGGTCTCCAAACTTTTTTGATCACACACACTTCTATTTAGTAAAAAAAAACTCTGAGCATGCACCCCAGTATATTTGTATACTTATAGATTAATACATGTATCACTATACTATGTACTTTCTAAAGAATATGAAAAACAATTTAAAGGAAGAAGAAAAAAAGTATTTTCCTATAGAATTTATGTAGAAGTTACTATAGACTAAGTTCTACAGAGTTTCTATAGAAGTTCCATATAAATAGAAGTTCTATTATTTTCTTCCTGCACCCCAATGGATCACCTTGCACACCCTCTGCTTTGGAGACCACTGCTGTAAATGAAGGTAGAGTGTAGAATGTTGTTAATTGTGGTGTGCAATTTTATTTATAAAGTGCTTCATTCTATCTTGGGAATAAGCTGAATTAAATTCTAATATGTCTGTAAAATTTGGTGGGGAAGGTGTTAATGTTCATGGTAACACCTAAAAATTAATAGTTTGATTCCACTAAAATAGAATTTAAAAATATAAAGACAGGGTAGCCATGAAGCCCTTGGGTGTTTACAGTCAGTTCCTAAGACTGGCAGGGTTTTTATAAGTAGTGCCTTTCCTTATAGATGGTAAAATCAAATTGCCTGTAGTACAAAATACTAGATTTAAAGCATGATGGTGAAAATTCTTTTTTAAGAAAGGTATCCTCCTGGCCCAGGTTATTGAAATAGAAAATATTCTTTAGTATTCTGAGTAACTTAAAACATCCCAATTCTTTTACGAAGATACGTTATAAAGTATTCCTAAATTTTCTTCTTGTTTTAGGAACATGTTCGTAGTGGAACTTACACAAATTCTCTAGAGCGTCTAGTGAAGGAAATGGAAGACACACAAAGGTTAGTTAGCATTATGACTACCTGGAAAATTTAAATACTGTTTTAGAAATGAGATATTCTTGTTCAAAGGCTGGATCAGAGGCTCCAGGTTTTTATGGTAGACTATTCATTAATAATACAAATATTTTTCTGCTTATCACAAGTGGTATCCAATAGCTGAAATTCTTCATCAAAAGCCTTAGTAGAATTTTTTTGGGGGGGGGTTATTATAAAATAGATATAAAATTTACCATTTGAATCACTTTTAAATGTACAGTTCACTGGCATTAAATACATTTACATTGTTGTGCAACCATCGCCATCTTTTAGCTCCAGAACATTTTTCATCTTCTCTAACTGAAATTCCATATTGATTAACCTATAACTTCCCATTCTCCTCTCCCCTCCCATCTCCTGGTACAACTATCATTCTATCAATACTTTCTCTATGAAATTGACTATTCTAGATACCACATATAAATGGGATTATAAGCATTTGTCCTTTTATGACTGACTTATTTCACTTAGCATATCTTCAGGGTTATCCATGTTGTAGCATATGTCAGAATTCCCTTCCTTTTTAAGGCTCAGTAATAGTCTGTGGTATATAGATACCACACTTTGTTTATTCATCAATAGACACTTGGGTTGCTTCTGTCTTTTGGCTATTGTAAATATTGTTGTTATGAACATGGCTGTACAAATATATCTTCAAGTACCCACTTTCAGTTTGGGGTATATGCTCCAGCAAGAAGTGCAATTGCTGGAGCATATGGTAATTCTAGGCATAATTTTTTTGAAGGACTGACATACTGTTTAATATGGTGGCTACACCATTTTGCATTTCCACCAGCAGTGCCCAAGGATACCAGTTTCTCCATATCCTTACCAAGCCTTGGTATTTTTGTTGTTTTTGATAACTATCCTAAGGAGTATGAAGTGGTATCTCATTATGGTTTTGATTTGCATTTCACTAATAATGTTGAGCATCTTTTCATGTTCTTACTGGCATTTGTATAGCTTTTCTGGAGAAATGTCTACTCAAGGTCCTTTGCTGATTTTTTTAATAAGGTGGTTCGGGGGGTCTTTTGTTTGCACAGGTGCAATTTTTTAAAAATGTTTATATGCCTTCTTAGTCCCAAGTTTTGACACCAGCATAACCAGACATGTTATTTCTACATCAAGCTACTCTTTTTGAGGAAGAAGTTTAGTTATGAATGACACCTGACATGCACACACCGTGAAATCAAAAAGTTTGAGGATCATAATGGCCCTGATGAAATTTATGTAACTAGTTGAAAAATGCTTTTGCTAATGAGAGGGGGAAAATATATTCTTCATTAGTTCAAATAATATCCTTGAAATGAGCCCAGAGACCTTCACTAAAAGTTCAACTGGCTTGAAGTTGTTATAGCTGTGTCTTAAACTTGATAACTTGATAAGATTCAGGATTTGCAGATTCTTACAGGTCAGAACTGTTTCCCTTTCTGAATATAATTAGAGAAATTATTTCTATTATAAAATTCTTTAAATGTTACATGAATTCATGTGATTTGTGATGTGTCAAATGTAGTGTTGCTTATTTAATATTGAATATTGCACAGACCAAAGACAGAGATGCTAGCTTGGTCTGATAATTAACTGTTTCCTGTAGTAATAGAGCAGTACATTTATCCATCATTTACTGTTGTATTACACGCATCTACTGTGGGGCTTGAGCTGGGGATAAGGATGTCAGTTAAAAGAGCCTAATCTTGGTGAGTAATATAAGCAAGGAATGACTTCAGAGCTAGACTCTCTGACTTTGGATCCCAGCTCCTCGCATTGTGAGCTTGAGTAAGTTAGTTTTTCTAAATGTCTTTTTCCTCATGTGTAAAATGGGTAATCATAAACTACCACATGGGGTCATTGTGAGAGTTAAAAAAAGTTTATACATAAAGTTCTTAGTACAGTGTATGTCACACAGCAAGTGTTTAGTAAGCGTTAGGCATTGTGATGATAATGATGATAACAGTGATTACTGCTGCTAGATAGCCTAGTTAACAGTATCAGGTGGTGGTTCTACTGGAAGTGAAATGGTATTAGACTACTGGCCAGGTGGCTCAGTTGGTTGGAACAGTGTCCCATACACAAATGGGTTGTGGATTTGATTCCGAGTCAGGGCACATACCTACATTGCAAGTTCCATCCCCAGTCAGGGCATGTACAGGAGACAGCCGATCAATGTTTCTCGTCTCACATCAATGTTTCTCTGTCTCTTTCTTTACAATCTATAAACATATCCTCAGGTGAGGATTAAAAAAGAAAAAAAAAAGAGCATTAGAGATTGAATGTCAAATTAGTAATGTTTATTTTTACCATTTTTCCTTCCCCTTTTCTAAATGATTTGGACATCATTCTTGAAGTCCTAACTATAAAGTAACATTCAAGTTTTTTATGTGATGGAATACTGTTCTTTTTCTTTCTTTTTTTAATCCTCACACAAGGATATGTTTATTTATTTGAAAGAGAGAGACAGAGAAAATGATGTGAGAGAGAAACATTGATTGGTTGTCTCTTGTTCACACCCCAGCTGGGGATTGAACCCACAACCTTTTAGTGCACAGAACGATGCTCCAACCAACTGAGCAAGCCGTCCAGAGCTGTGATGGAATACTATGCTAATACCATACCAGTAGCTGGATAGAAGACTAAGACCTAAAATAGATATTTTGTGTTTAATGAAAATAGTATATACTCTATCATACATCATGATGTATTTGGGAGACATTATTTGACCTATAGTGTAAGCAAAGTTTCTCTTATAACAATATGCTTAATAAGAGTTTTTCTTGGTGCTCCTTTTAGATAAGCTAAAGATTGTTTTTATTTTTAGAGCAAACCATTTATTGTAACATTCTTTCAATTTTCAGGCTAGATGAACTGCAGAAGCAACTACAGGAAGACATAAGACAGGGCCGAGGCATTAAATCCCCAATCAGAATTGGAGATCAAGACAGTACAGATGATGAGGATGGCCTCTTAGAAGAGCACAGGTACACCCTTTTTCATAATGTAGGCCCTATTAAGTTCATATATTTTTAAATTTTGTTTTTATAAAATAAATAGGCAATGATGGTAATTTACTTAGTGGGTAATCTACACTGGGTTTCTAATCTAGATGTGACGGATTTAGAAGGCAAACATTAGGCTAAGTTACATCATTTGTCTTTTCTCCTGGTATTGTTTCCTTTCTTTTTTTAAAGATTTTATTTATTTACTTTTAGAGAGAAGGGAAGGGAGGTAGAGAGGGAGAGAAACATCAATGTGTGGTTGTCTCTTGAGCACTCCCTGCTGGGGATCTGGCCCTCAACCCAGGCATGTGTCCTGACCGGGAATTGAACCAGTGACCTTTTGGTTCACAGGCCGGAGCTTAATCCACTGAGCCACTCCAGCCACAGCACCTGCACCTGGTTGTTGTTTCTTTTCACACACATTCAGTGGTTTTGAACTAATAACTAGCAAAAAGGGTGAGGAGCAAAACACATGTTCTCATGCTAGAGTTCTAACCTAGGATTAACAGGTCCTAAGGAAAGTTTGCCACCAACTTTTAAACAAAAAATTAGCTATAGTATTACTAACTGTTCGTTATTTAATGACTTTTTTTAATTTCAGGGAATTTCTAAAGAAATTTTCAATTACAATTGATGCTATTCCTGATCATCATCCAGGTGAAGAAATATTTAATTTCTTCAATTCTGGAAAAATTTTCAATCAGTATACTTTGGATTTAAGAGACTCTGGTTTTATTGGACAAAGTGCTGTAGAGAAGCTTATTCTTAAGTAAGTAGAAAAGCAGACATTTTACTTTTTCACATATAAAAATTACTCTAATATTCTGACTGATATAATCTTCTAAACTTCTAAACATAGCAGAAGGTTAACTTCTGCTATGACCAATCCAGTTTCTTAATCCTCTTAATAAGTACTATTGCCCTTTGTGTTGTATTATTAATTATAGAAAGCAATGTGAGATAGTTGTTACATTATATGCCTTTATTAGTTAGGATTAAGATCAGTATATAATAACAATGATGTCAAAATATCAGAGGCTTAAATAAGAAATATATTTCTTATGTGTAAGAGTTCAGAGGTAGGAAGGTCCAAGTCTGGTGTTTCACCATATCGTCTTTTTTTCTCCACCATCCTTAGCACTTGGTTGCTTTAGTTGCTACTGGAGCTCCAGCCTTTATATTCAAGTCTCCCGAAATCCCACATAACATTTCTACTTAGGGTTAGTTGTGTAGAATTTAGTCAACATGGCCATACCTACAAGGAAGGCTGGCAAGTGATTTTTATTTCAGACAGCTGGTGTGCCCAGATAAAAATCAGGGTTCAGTTACCAAGAGGAAATGCAAAGTTAGATATTGGGATGGGCAACTAGTAGTCTCTCAGATTACCACAGAGCTAATTTCTCTCAGTGTGTGATATCTCAGAGCGAGAGAAATCACATTAATTCTGAGTTTTATGGAAGTACAGACCCACACTGGCAAAAGCAGACAGTGCCCTGAAACTTGATAGGCCCTCCCCCTTACCACCACTGTTAGCTAATGTAGATTGGTCCAATAGACAGTTTTAGGCTCTCCATTGAATTTCTTTTATGAGTAACCCATCTGCATTGGGCTAGAATCCACTTAAGAATGGACTTAGGATGATTTGCTTGTTCATTTCCCTGATTATGTCAGATGTGGTGATAGAAGTTTCTTGTCAACAGTCATACTGATTTTACTTTATCTTTTCAGGTCAGGAAAAACAGATCAGATTTTTTTGACAACACAAGGCTTCCTTACCTCTGCTTATCACTATGTCCAGTGTCCTGTACCTGTGTTAAAATGGCTATTTCGGGTAAGTGAAATGTTTGGAGATTATAGTTGCCTCTTAGTGTATTTCCCAGTCAAAAGCAAGCCTAAAATATAATGTTATTTGTACATTACTAGAGAAAAAACTAAGATAGTACATCAAACCCATGATTTCAGTGGATAAGAATGAGGGAAAGGAATCAATGTAGCTCTGACCTGTAGGGCTCGGTTGGCTGTTGTCCAGCAAATAAAAGGTCATTGGTTTGATTCCTAGTCAGGGCACATGCCTGGATTGCAGGTGTGGTCCTTGGTTGAGATATAAACCTTTGTTCCTCTCTCACATCAATGTTTGTTTCTCTTCCTCTTTTTCTCCCTCCTTCCCCATCTCTCTAAAGGCGAATAAATAGAATTTTTTTTTTTTTTTTTAAGAATCAGTGTAAAGAAATTATAAAGAAAATAATAATGCAGGTAGTGTGCAGGATAGTCAATAATGTTAGTTGTACCTGAAACATTTCATCACATTGGTAAATCACTATTATACTTAGTTTCAAAAGAGGTCTTCTAATGCTTCCATATGTCAGCGGGGGAGTTACCCTGTTTTTCCCCATTTTTATGAAGGTGCCTGTATACATTTTTAGGATTTGGCTTGTATATTAATATTTAACCATTCATGTACTTCATGTAAGTCAAACAATGTTTTTCCTCCTCATTCATATTTAACTCTTAAATCTACTTAAATAATTATCTTAATTTTTGTATTATATGGTATCTTTATAAATATCAGTGCTATCAGAGACTATTATATGTGAAGTGAGAAGTGGGACAAACATGGAGTTTCTATTCTGGGCTTTAAGATAGCATTTCAAAGAATTTTACTTTTGGCAAGAGCTAGCTATTGCAATACAGTCTTTTATTCATTTTTTTTATAAAGCTGGCAATACTGAATGTCAACTATGCCAGGCACTGGAGAGAAGAGCAATGAAAAAAAAGCAGTGTCTCTGATCTTGTGAAACCCACATTCTAGTATAGAGGAGGCAGACAATAAATGTATGTGTACACATTTATAGGTATATTATGTCAGATGTTAAGTGCTTTGAAGAAAAAGTAAGCTGAGGAAATATACGGACTATCAGGGTGGGAAAGAAAGTTGGGGGCGGGGGAGAGAATATGAGAATATGAATTAGTAAGGCCTTACTGATAAGGTGAGGTTTGAGAAAAGACCTGAAGAAAGTGAGGGAATGAGCTTTGCCACTATGTGGGAAAAGGGCATTCTAGGCAGAGAATAACAGGTGGTACAGACTATGGGGCAGGAGCATTTACTTCCAGTAACTGACTGCTTGGCACCCAGTAATCTAACAGTCCTAATTAAATAAAAAGTTGCCTCCCTACAACTTTTAATCTATTGGTACTAATTATCTTTTCTATAAATTCCCAGAATATGCCTTATCTGTCTTTACAGTCCTTCAGTTATTTTTATTTATTGATTTTTAGAGAGAGAGGAAAGAAGAGAGAGAGACATTGATTTGTTCTTGCACCTATTTATGCACTTATTGGTTGATTCTTGTATGTCCCCTGACCAGGGATTGAACCCACAACTTTGATGTGCATAAATTTGATGTGACAACCAACTGAGCTACCCAACCAGGGCCCTTCAGTTGTTTTTAAACAACTATCATGACCCTCATCTCTCCCCATACTAAACATTCTGCAGTCATTAAATTTCCAGTCTCTTTATTGACCACTCTTCTGATAAATATTTAGCTTGTGTCACTCCTAAAGTGTTTTTCCCCTCCTCACATATGCTTCAGATAAGGACTTTCTTACCAGCAGCTTCTAGGAAGATTCTTACCTATCTATTCCACCCACATATTTCTGTTCATTACAATTCAGAATTTCATTTGCTGTCATGACAGGGCTTCATTCATTATTCTCTAATTATGTAGTATATCTTGTCTTAAACTTACAAGTAAGATTTTGCAATCATCTGTATTAGTTTTCATCTTTTTGATGTGAGCCCATCATTATGGCCTTTAAACCCTAATGATGCCCTGGCTGGTGTAGCTCAGTGGTTTGAGTGATGGCCTGCAAACCAAAGGGTCACTGGTTCAATTCCCCATCAGAGCACATACCTGGGTTGTGGGCCAGGTGCTCAAGAGGGAGCACGTGAGAGGCTGGCGCTCAATCCACTAAGCCACACCAGCCAGAGGACAATTAGTATGATTTTTAAAAAACATTTTTAAACTCAAGCTTTTATTCCCAAAGAATTATCTTACAAAATTTTATTAATTATATGTCTCTGCATATAAATTCCTTTGTAAAAAGGCTGACTAGGTCAAAGTACAAGGATAGTAGCTTTACGTAAATATCACCAAATTTTTTAAATTTTACTAAATTATACCCACACTGGGCATACTACCTCTTTCCTAGTACACTTCTGGATGCTGTATTATCAATAATCTTAGTCTTAACCAATGATGTCTTGTCACTTTTCTTTTTATTTCTTTGATTACTGGTGATATTGAACATCTTTTTAAAAGTATGTTGGTATAGTTGGCATATTTGTATCTTCTCAAATATTTTTACTAGTTTTTGGTTTGTTTGGGGTTTTTTTTGTTTTTTGGTTTTACTTTTTAGGGGTGGGTGGGTGTGTATGTGAGACAGTGAAGTAATTAAGCTTGCAGCCTTTTCCATTATGGTTTTTGGATTTCATGACATGGTATGAATTAGAAAATTTTTTATAATTTCAGATGTTACATTTGTCTTATTAAAAATAAAGTTGTAAAAACAAACAACGTGTTAGAATCAAAAGGCCCCGATTTCATAATCAGACCTGGATTTAAATTCCAACTACTCATGTATTACATTGGGTAGAGTTTTTTAGTCTCTCTAAGCCCATTTGCACCTATGTGTGATATATGTCCACTTCATAAGATTATTTGTAAGTATTAAATGAAATGCCCATAAAACGCCTGTATATCTGCCTGGCAAATAGTAAATGCTCATGTTTCCTTTCTTCTCTTTCAATACTCTATCATTTATCTATTTAGATGATGTCAGTTCATACAGACTGTATTGTGTCCGTGCAGATTTTAAGTACATTGATGGAAATAACAATTAGAAATGGTGAGTATATAATGGTGATCAGCTGTGTGAATTATTGGTTGCTATACATGGTCTCTTTTGTATTGCTAAAAATTAGTATATTTCAGAATACAGAATTAGAAGTTATTTTTGTTATCTAAAGTCTTTCATAATGAAATGAAACTCCAATCAAAAATAAGTATCTGCATTTCTCTTGTTGAATTGAGAAAAAGGGTAAAAAAAATCTTGCAAGTGGCAGCCCTTCCTTACCTAATATTTACCAAGTCATGGCTTTCTGTTCTGGGTAAGTAGAAATAGTTGCAGGTTTATTTATTTAGTCAATTAACTTGAATTGGCTCTTGATGAGCAACAGTATTATACTGATTATATACTGAGAAGATTGAAAGTGGTCACTGCCAAAGTATGACAGTTGCTTTCTCAACTTTGAGATCCTTTAAATTGAAAAAAGCAGTGTGATATAGTTGTCTTAGTTGTTTTGAGGATTGGAACAAATAGACACTGAAGATGATAAAATCTTCCTGTTCTGACAGTTGGTGTTTTACAATTGTTATTTCCAATTTTTTCAAAATACGGTACTTCCTCCTGAGCTACACCCTTTTATCTATCACTGTCAGATATTTTGTTCATAAATGTAATTTCTTTCATATTTATTTGAAAATTTGTAATTCATATATAATCATTCTAAATATATTGTTAACATACCAATACCAGCTTTCATTTCTATAAAATTGTAATAATCCATGTTTCAGATGCAGACTATCACCTTGTGAACTTGGGATTTGAAATAAAATATTTTCTTCTGCCCTGGCTGGTGTGGCTCAATGGGTTGAGTGCTGGCCTGTGAACTGAAAGGTTGCCAGTTCAATTCCCGGTCAGGGCACATGCCTGGGTTAGAGGCCAGGTCCCCCTTTAGGGGCATGTAAGTGGCAGCCAATTGATGTTTTTCTCCCTCCTCTCCTCTCTCTAAAAATAAATAAATAAAATCTTCTTTTAAAAATTTTTTCTATTATTAACCAGATACCTTCAGTGATTCACCAGTTTGGCCCTGGATTCCATCCTTGTCTGATATAGCAGCTGTGTTTTTCAATATGGGAATTGATTTTAGATTTTTGTTTCCTCTGGAGAATCTTCAGCCAGACTTTAATGAAGACAATCTGGTGTAAGTTTTCTTTTCACAATTAATGCTAAAAACATTCTTTTAAACAATTTTTATATAAGAACATCAAATATTAATTTATTTCTTAAGTTTAATATCCATTCTTGATTTTTAAAAATTTCTCAAAGTAGAAATGGACCTTGAATTAGAAACATTCTTAACATCTTAACATCATGGCCTTAATCTAAAGCCATGATCATGTTTAACAGGGAAAAAAACAGAAACTTTTTAAATTCAAAAATGCAATATAATAACATTTTGTCTATTTTCTGTTTTGCTCTCCCTTTGTTCTAACCAAATTGATCTGCTTGCTGTTTCTCCACATTAGACATTATTGCATTGGCTCTTCCTCATACTGATTCCTCAGCTCCACACTTAGTGTTTACCTGCCAAAATATTACCTGTCTCATTTATTGAAACATTATTTATAACAGCAAAAGATAGTCCATCTATTGGGGACAGGTCATGGTATGTTAATAATCATCATTACAGCTACTAACACATATTGCTTACTATGTGCCAGGCATGGTTCTAAGGGCATAATATATAGTACTTCATTTAATAGTCACTACAACAATTAGATATTATTTTCATTCCTATTTTACTGGTGAGTCAAGTACAGAAAGGTGAGTCAAGAACAGAAAGCTATTAAGTAAATTGCCTGGGGTTGTGCTGCTAGGAAGGGACACAGGACTATCAAGCAGACATTTAAAAAATAAGAAAGTTCTTCACATGTAGAAGTATCTCCATGATACACATTAAGTGAAAAGAGATGTACAACAGAGTATATAGTATGCTACCGTTTGTATTAAAGGTGTGTGGAGGTGGGGAATTATTTGTATATACATAAAACACGTGGAATGAAGGACTAAATCTAGTAGTGATTGTGGGGAGGGGAAATGAGTGGCTGAAGGTCTAAACTGGGAGGACAGTTCTTCACAGCATACTGTGTTTTTGATACCTCTTGACTTTTTAACCACATGAAGGTGTTATTTATTTAAGAAGTTAAGCAAGAAAGGACCTGACTGGGTCGCTCAGTTGGTTAGAGCATCATCCCAATACGCCAAGGTTGAGGGTTCAATCCCTGTCAGGGCATATACAAGAATCAACCAATGAATGCATAAATAACTGGAGCAAATCAATTTTTCTCTCTCCCTCTCTCTATCTCCCCCCCCCCCCCCGAATCAATAAATAAAAAATTTTTTTAAAACAAGAAATTAAGTCCCCTGTCTGGTGTGGCTGAGTTAATTGAGTGCTGGCCTGTGAACCAAAGAAAGAGTCACCAGTTTGATTCCCAGTCAGGGTACATGCCTGGGTTGCAGGCCAGGTCCCCAGTAGGGGACACATGAGAGGCAACCACACCCTAATGTTTCCCTCCCTTCCCCTCTCTCTCTAAAAATAAGTAAGTAAAAGCTTTTTAAGAAAAGAAATTAAGCATGAAAATATTTTGTCTTTTGAAGACCAAGTTATTATGTCTTCTCTTTCGTGAACCTTCACGTACCTCAACCAAAATTGGGGTCCTTAAAATTGTTTCTTCATACTCCAGTGGTGGTTTATTTTAGGCCACTCATGAGGCCTTGAAATACTATGAGTTCTTTGTAGTCAGAGCCACCTTCTACATAGCTCTCTGATACCAAGAGCATTGAGGATAGCGTCTTATAAGCAGCATTTGTTTAAGGAAGAACTAATGCATAGAAATAGAGATAAAATTCATATTTACCTGGAGTGGGAGATAGTAGGATGGCTTGCATTTGGCATGAAGGGACTTTTAGAGGTAATAAAAATACTCTATTTCTTGATTCAGATGGTGGTTACACTAGTATATATTTTTATCAGAACTTAAAATGAGTATATTCCTTTTGTTGTATACAAATTACACCTCAATAAAATATACATTTTTGTTCGTTATTTTTTTTATAATATTGTACCTAATTTCATGTTCCTTTATTCACTTCTCAATAGTTCTGAAACACAAATGACATTGGGAGGAAATGGAAGTGAAGATTCATCTTGTAAGCCAATTTTTTCAACTCTTCCTGAAACCAACATTTTAAATGTGGTTAAGGTACGAAGAAGCTCTTTTGTATGTCTTTAGCTCAGAGCTGGAACCATTTAGTTTTGTGGTTAATGGTTTTAAAACAAAACCAGTAGTGTTTTACTATGTGATTTCCAGTCTCTGAAATTTCTAAGCAATAATCTTTGTTTTCAAAGTAATGTTTGTCTTTATTTTTGTTTTAATATTAGGAGCGAAATAGATCTTCAGATTAGAGTATATATTTAAAATAGTGTAGGAATACTTTACAGAGGAGCTTTTTGAAACTATTTTTTTAAACCAGTAATTTTTCAGTATTAAGATGTATGGAGGAAAAAATATTACAGTACAACTTAGTAACTAAGAATTAATACAATTAAAACATTTTTAGTGTCTGGATCATATCAATGATATTCAGATGTTAAGATCTTGAAAACTGGAAGAACATAATTATTCTATGAGTAGGTCTTGTTTCCTTGTAGATAACTGATATTTTGTTTTTTACACAATCCTCCTTTGCATTTTTTATTTAAAAGTTTTACTTTAAACTCTTCAAATAAATATATCTCAAATTGCTTTGTCTCTGCATTTGTGTCAAAGTTTCTAGGCTTATGTACATCTATACATCCAGAAGGTTACCAGGATCGTGAAATAATGTTGCTGATTTTAATGTTGTTTAAAATGAGTTTGGAAAAACAGCTGAAGCAGATTCCTCTCGTGGACTTTCAAAGCCTCATGATAAACCTGATGAAAAACATCAGAGATTGGAACACAAAGGTAACATTACTTAAAACTTTAGTATTGGTTTCCTTACATAACATTACAGTTTGGCTTTCATAGTGCCAAATTGCAGAACACTTTCTAAGCTCAATTAAGATCTTCAGCAGATGAAAACAAACTGAGGGAGGGAGTGTCTTTGCTGGAACTGTATTTAAATTCATTATAACTGAATCTTCTCAAAAACGACAACTATTTATTCCATTAAAAAAAAAAATGTATGTATTGGAGAGTTACTGTGGGCCGGGCATCAATGTAGAGGCTACAGATACAACTGAAAGACAAAGGCCCTGACCTCATGGCAGTTTTACCCTAGTCAAAGGGTTATATAATAAAGTAAATGTAGATTATAATAAGTCAAGTATAATAGGGCTAGAAATAAAAAATAAAACAGGACATGGGTATCGAGAATAGCAAGGCAGGGGATGCTCTATTTCAGATGAGGCAATCAAGGAAGGCCTTTCTAAAGTGACCTTTGAACAGAGACCAAGAAGAAATGATGGAGCAAGGCACACATGCAATTAGAATTTGAGTTGAACTTTTGCAATCATACTGAAGCTAAACATGTATAATTTTTTTTAGGTTTTTAAAAGTTAATATTTTTCAACCTTTTTCTGTGGAAGCTTTCAAATAAATGTAATAGTAGAGGAAAGACTGTAATGAACCCCTAACTATCACCCAGCTTCATAATTATCAAGACGTAATCTTATATCACTTGTTATCCTCATCCCATACTTCTTTCCCCTGCTCAGCCATTATTTTGAAGCAATTCTGTTAGACTTGAAATACTAGAATAGTTGAAGATCCTTAAAATGCAAGAAATTCCAAGTCCAGAAAGATAATACGGTCTTTTGCAACTCTCATTATTCACCTTTGGAAACTGGTATTTGTACTTAAGGCACTTTATTCTTCTAAGAAGGAATATTAATGTTTAAGTGCATATAGAAAACGCTCTGGCTGGTGTGGCTCAGTGGATTGAGTTCCAGCCTGCAAACCAAACGGTCGCTGGTTTGATTCCCAGTAAGGGCACATGCCTGGGTTGCAGGCCAGGTCCCTGGTTGGAGGCCTATGAGAGACAACTACACATTGATGTTTCTCTCCTTTCTTTCTCCTTTCCTTCCCCTCTCTCTAAATAAATAAATAAATAAATAAATTCTTTTTTTTTTTTTTTTAAGTTTATATAGCTAAAGATGTAGCAAAAATATGAAAGCCCTGTGAAATTTGGATAAATGTATCTGTTCAGTCTGTTCTAGAGTTTAGATAAAATTGAATCTGTATACTGTGTATGTTTTAACAGGTACTAAAATCCATGCTATTTCTAAAAATAAGTGTTCTTTTCATAAGAATGCTTCCATTATGGCAAGATCATTGTGGATGATCTTTTGGATGTTTGATTCCACTGACCTGTTTAAAAAACCTTACTTGTTTTTTGTTTTCAGGTGCGTGAACTCTGTCTGGCCATAAATGAACTCTCCAGTCATCCCCACAACCTTCTGTGGTTGGTACAGCTGGTCCCTAACTGGACATCACGTGGAAGGTATTGAAAAGTGAGAATTAAACATTAAGAAAAATTTACAGTATTTACATTAATGGAATGCTTTTGGGTCCTTTATTTCCTTTCATCATTCCTTAAATGTTTGATCAGAGTCTTTTATTTCATACTCAGCTGTGAGAAAGGGCACTGACAGCCTGATTGTGATACTTAACTCAGATCATTTTAATTTTACTTTATCTAATAACTTAATCTAGATGGCACTTGCCATAAAGAATAAATTTGTTTTTTTGTTTTTAGTAAAAATAAATTTTTGCAATAAAATAAATTTTCTATCAGTAAATTAGTATGATCAAAGATAAATGCTTTCAACAATTTGCCTGAGCCTCAGGCAACTCTATGTACAATACTTTTCATGAATACTTTAGTGTTCTATTAAAGCTTATATATTTTTGTACAGCCTTCTCTTAAAACATTAGCTATATTTTCAACTAGCAGGAGTAAAAAAACTTTTTTTGGCTCATTCATCTGCTTCTCAAGCAGTATTGATTAAAACACATTCTAAAATTCTAATTCCAGGCAACTGAGACAGTACCTCAGCCTAGTGATTATTTCAAAGCTTTTGGAGGAGAAACATGAAGATATTCCTAATGCCAGTAATCTTCAGGTATAAATAACATTTTTATTTTCTTTTCATAACCAGAAGAGGTAGTAAGGTGTAGGGAAAACTGATGGATTCTGAGTACAAAAGTCCTGAGGTTAGATCATGACTCTCCAACATAATACTATTCATGTAGTCTTTAGAATGATATTTAACTACTGAGATTCAGTTTCTTCATCTGAAATAGAGATGGTGTCACACACCCTCTACCATCTCCATAGGATTGGTGTGGACATTTAGGTGAATTAATATATAAAAACTGGGGAAATTATAATGTGCTAAATATGACATCATTTATTAAATTAGTTCACCTTACCAAGTTTTACAATTTTATCACAAGATAAGAGCACTTGGTCAGTGTGGGTCAGTTGTTTGGGCATTGTCCTGCAAAGCTAAAGATCATCAGTTTGATTTCCAGTCAGGGCGCATGCCTGGGTTGCGGGTTCATTCCCTAGTCAGGGCATGAGGCAACTGATCAAAGTTTCTCTCTCACATTGATGTTTCTCTCCATATCTTTCTCTCTAGCTTCTCTCTCTAGAATCAATAAAAGGGAAAAAAAATGTTTAATTAGAAATTGCAAAACTATTGTACATTAATTGCATTTTGTACCTGTTTTAATATTAAATAGTCTTTAAATTATATAGCCTAAAATGTGGTTTGCCTTTCAGTACTTGGCCAGTAGTAAATATATCAGGTATATATGTATACGAGTGTGTATAAACATGTCCTATGCAAGTGCCACTCCAAGAAGGCCTTTTTCAAGCATTAATAGCACTAATGTAGACTCATAGTTATATTTGAAAACTCAACATAGAACCTGATCTAGATGTAGTGTTCTTGTTTAGTACCAGAGACTCTACTAGGGTTTTTTAAAAAGCGAATTAGAGACTCTGCCCTTGAAAACATAACCTAGTGGTTGAAACAAAGTAAATCAGCCATTGTGGTATAGTGTAGTAAGAGCAGTGATAAAAGTATTCACAGCGTGCTGTGAGACAGAGATTGAAAGAAACAGCTGGTTTCTGCATTAGTGGATTGAAATAGATTTGATGCCAGATATATGGGTACCACTCTTGAGTCACCAGGGTCATTATCAAATAGCTCTCAATCCTTTCAGTGATATTTACTGCCATCAAAAGAGAATTCTTTTCAGAATTCAGTGACTTCTGCTCACAGGGAGATTCAATTTTGCTGACTTTCAAATAACTTCACAGAAAAAGCACTCTCTTTGACCTCTATTATAATGCCATTTGGTCTCATCCTTAAGCTTTTATCCTCAATTACAAGTACTAAATGTTTAAAATCCCTTTTAAGCGATTGAGGACTTTTAAGTAAAGGAGAAATGGGTATCATGGGCCTATAAGGAAAGCTAAAAAGGGGCAAAATTAGAAAAGGCAAAATGAACAGAGGACACGCTGAAAAAAAGTAGCCCAAGAAAAAGCAACTGTATTGCTTAGTATTATTCAATGTCTTTCTTTTGGTAGATATCAGTCTTATATCGGTATCTTGTGCAAATGAAGCCTTCTGATTTGTTGAAGAAAATGGTCTTGAAGAAAAGGGCTGAACAACCAAATGGCACCATTGATGACAGTCTTCATTTGGAACTTGAAAAGCAGGTATCCAAAGCTAGATCATCTCAAAAGAGTATATAAGAGCATAACTGATGCCACCTTTCTAACCATAGGCTGCTAGAGCATAGGCATTTAGAGACTATTATAAAGTTAATATTTTTTAAATTGTCATAAAATTCTTCAGTAAACTTGAGAGTTGAGAATTGAGGTAAAAAGATGGTTATTGGTCATTTAATACTGGGGGTATATTTTTGTAGCCCTTTACTTTTGCAGTTATGAGATTAAAAAAGTGCCCTTGAGTTAGAAATCAGAAAGCCTAGGTTAAATGCATGGCTTTTTCCTACTTACTAACTTGGTTAACTTTAGCAAATCCTTAATCCTTCCTGTGCAGCTTTCCTAGTGTAGACTAGGATAATATCTGTGCTACTAAATTTCATGGGTGTTCATTTTATTCATTTCTTAATAGGCATATTACCTGACCTACATTCTTCTTCATTTAGTTGGTGAAGTTAGTTGTTCTCATTCTTTTTCTTCTGGACAACGGGTAAGTAGTTTTTAGTGGTTTTTGTTTTTAATAAGTGTACTATTGATGGAATAAGCAAACATTCTTTCTTAATTTTATTAAATTTATTGGGTGGCATTGGTTAATAAGGTTATATTATAGAAGTTTTAAGTGTACAGTTCTGTGGTATAGCATCTGCATATTGCATTGTGTGCTCACCACCCAAAGTCAAGTCTCCTCCTGTCACCATGTACTTGACCCCCTTTACCTTCTACCTCCCTCCGCCTCCCTGCCCCTCTAGTAGCCACCGTACTGTTGTCTGTGTCTATACGAGTTTTTTGTTTTGCTTTATTTGTTGCTTTCTGTTTTATATCTCGCATGACAGAAATCATATGGTTCTTGTCTTTTTCTGTCTGACTTACTTCGCTTAGCATACACTCTCAAGATCTGTGTTGTCACAAATGTCAGTATTTCATCCTTTCTTATGGCCGAGTACTGTTTCAATGTATATGTATACCACATCAAGGACACATCAGTTGTCCCCATGTCTTCATCACTGTGAATAATGCTTCAATGAACGTAGGACTATGTATATCTTTACAAACAGATGTTCTCAGATTTTTCAGGTAGATACCCAAAAGGGGGATTGTTCAGTCATATGGTAGCTCTATTCTAACTTTTTGAGGTACCTCCATACTCTTTTCCATAATGGCTCTACCAATTTATGAACATTCTTTATATGGGGGAAATTTTAATAACAGTTAACTTTGAATTTGCTATACAGCAACTATTTTCAACCTTTTTCATCTTATGGCACACTTAATTACTAAAATTCTGTGCAACACCAAAAAATATATTGTATTTTTTGCCAATGGCAGAATAAAAATGTACAATTTTGATTCATTCACACAGGACAGCTATTGTTGTGTTGGCTGTTGTCATTTTTTTTATTTGACAATCTAAGGGAACAGATATCAGTGCCCCTGACTCAATAGTCAGGTATTGCATGATTTAAAAATTCTTGTGGCAAACCAGTTGAAAATCACTGCTTTAAGATATTAGCCCTTCTGTCTAAAAACTGTATTATTTCAAAACCTTTATTGATGAACATTACATTTTTGTGATTACACACGGGGCATATGAATATATGCTTATTCATATATCTCTACGAATGTATGCAAACATTTCTATAAGGTAAATTCCTAGAAGTAGAATTGCTAGATTAAAGGTTATAAAACTTTAAAATTTTAGTTATTGTTTCTCTCTCACATCGATGTTTGTCTTTCTCTTCTCCCCCCACCCCCCATCCTATCTCTCTAAAATCAATAAATGTATCCTCTGGCAAGGATTAAGATAATTTTTTTAAATTATTTAAAAATAGCTGTTATCACATTTCTCTCCCAAAGAGTGTCGGTGTACATTCTCACCTTAGTATAGTCAACCTTGATATATGTATGAGAGTGACTGTTTTGGACTATACATTTCTAAAACTTACAACTTAATTTTTAAAGTAGTTTACAGAGAAAAATAGGTTAGCTGTTATTTGAATATTTCATGAGAAAATGTGTTAAAGAAAGGACTCTTTAAATTTGGGGACATTACATCATAGTCTAAACTCTAAAGTTAATTTCCATCAATGTGCTTCAGTACATCGCAGAAACCAACTTTTATTTTTGTATATATATTTTACATTAACAATAAGCCGTAACAGTCTTACTGTCCTGGCAGCTACTACTTTCAGTGCTATGACTGCTCTTATGTTGGATGGTTAAATTAGAAATTGCTGACTGGAGAATAGTAGATTTTTAAATGCTTTTTAGTTCTAGTAATTTGTAGTGTTTCAGAGTTGTTTTCATTCCTTGCATTTGTTTTGCACAGAAACACTTCGTGCACCTCTGCGGGGCTTTGGAAAAGCATGTTAAGTGTGATATTAGGGAAGATGCAAGACTGTTTTATAGAACTAAGGTAAGCGTGTGTGTTTCTTTTTTTGTTTGTTTTTTAACATTGGTTACATTAATATCTGAGGAAGAGAAGCATATAAGGCTGTTTTTGAAAAGAACATAGAAGATTAAAAATAGGATTTTCTCCTTTACTAACAGAAATCAGCTTCTACTAAGTTCTAGATTAAAAGTGAAAGAGAAAAAATCTTAAAGCAGATACTTTTTTAAATTTTATTATGATTTCCATTCAGAAACGCCTGACACCTAAGGAGAAAAATTCTTCCACTACTAATGAAACTTGTGTACAAGTTAAGACCTTTATGCTTAAGTTAGCTTCAAGAATTAAAGCATTGTTTAAATAAATATGTAAGTTTTAAAACAGTAGTTATAAAATTTTCTGATGGTCAAAAATTTGTTTTGTTCATAGAGAAGAAATAGGCAAGGTGTTATTCTTTAAATATTCCATTAGAGAATGTGTTAAAGGAAGCACTCTTCAAATGTCTGAGCTCAAGGATAGAAGTGATTCAGCAGTAAGCTTGCTAAACTTTTTTCAAAAAGGTTTAGTGTATTCAAACAGTAAAAAAGCTAAGTATAATATATGAGTATAGAGTTAGGAAGACAATTTTAGTATTAATAAAATGATACGGCATTTTTTCCTGAAACACTAACCTAATACTTTTTTTAAACTTTTTTTTTTAAGGATTTAATTCCAAATTATCCTTTAGCTTTTGTAATGGAAAGCTGATTTCTTTTGCTCCTGTGCTTTGATAGTCATTGAATGTGAAGAATCAGCTCTGTAACTTTATATCTTAACATTAATTGGTTATAAAGGCTAGCCCATTTGGATTTAATATCTATTTTTATTTTAGTAGATTTAAGTTAAATACAAAAATGAGCAACTAATGAAGTATCAGGTTGCAGAATTTCAAATACATGTAGAGGATAGCTCTTGGCCTTAGAGTGGAAACCATAGTTTCAGAAGCACATTCTTTTGAACACTAACAAGAGTTACTGGCCCATAGAACTTGGTGGTAGTCAGTAGTCAGTAGTGGCTACTGCTGACAGACACGCTAAAAGGAGACCACCCAAGGTTTTTGTTTCTTAAAGCCAGGGGCAGGGCGTAGATTGGTGCCAGGGTTCCCCTTACTTAGAGTGGAGAATAACATAGAGGTCTATGGAAATTGCTTAGAGGATGGCCCTGCTGAAATAATTTAGTTGTATGCCTCTCTCCACAGGCCTCTAGTAGAAAGGTAGTAATTGTTTTGAAGAAACTGAATCTACTGAACTCTAAATGGAGGGGGGGGGAAGCATACCTTGCAATTTAGCTTATAAACTTAAAAGTAGCTGTATTTCCTAATTTGTTTAAAACATTTTTCTCAGGGAATTATGTTCAAGAACTAATTGGGAATCTCTAGAGTGGTAGGAAAGTTTGAATTTTACACAAAGACTTGTTAAACCTCCAAATGTCAGAATATACCAGGTTTTTAAAGAAGATTCATCATACTTTACAAAAACCTAGAAAGGCATAACAGTTTGCCTAGAAAGGCAAAAGTAAAAGAATTTTGGATCTTTTGGTAATGTGGAAAGGAACAAATGACAGCCATTCTTTGTGGCCTTGAGTCTTTCAAATAGAAGCTAGGAAGGCAGGTAACAGCCTAAGCCTTGGGCCCTATAACAAAAGCTACCCTTTAGCCTCTGTATTTGAGTGTTCAAATGCCAGCAAGTTAAAAATGTACTTGTCTTGAAGTAGGGAATATGTTTTTCTGGATGATCTTTAAACTAATGGGAAAATGGAGTCCTAAGCATTCAGCATTTTATATTAGGGTTTTGAAGAAAAGTATTATTAATCACCATGATTTGAATGCCCCTCCAGAAAATGAGTAGTTTATTTTCTCTTTCTTGACAAAAATCAAATTGAGTTGTTGGGTATGGGCTTGTCACAGTTATCAGATCTTTTGTATCAAGCCTTCAGTTGATTTTAGGTGAGGATGTTTTAATCTGATCACTTTTCCCCTGTTTGATATTTTTAAGGTAAAGGACTTGGTTGCAAGGATACATGGAAAATGGCAGGAAATAATCCAGAACTGTCGGCCTACTCAGGTGTCATTTTATAAAACGGTTTTATTTATTCTTAATAGTTTTGCTAAATGGTGTTTCTTCATATTGTTTGAAAAAAGTATGACAGAGCACTTGCTTCTAGGTATCTTAAGATAAACTGAAAGTTCCAGTATAATAGTTTATAAATTTTTATTTTTTAGTTTTTATTGGCTTCATATTCATTAACTTATTTTATGAGGTGGCCGAACCCATTTTAAGATATTAAATTGCATCAAATAGAGGTTATTTCACAAGAAGGCTTTTTCTTAACAGCTTAATTGAGATAAAATTCACATATCATACATTTCACCCATTTAAAGTATACAGTGTTTTTTTGTATATGCAGAGTTGTGCAGCCATCACCACAATCTAACTTTAGAACATTTTTGGCACTCTAAAAAAAAAAAAAAAAAATCCCATACTCATTAGCAGTCACTCCCCATTCTCAACCACCTGCACTTCCATCCTCTTTCCACTAAGTCCTAGGCAACTATAGACTTTCTGTCTATGCAGATTTGCCTGTTCATTATTATTTCATATAGATGAAATCATATCCTATGTGGTATTTTATGACTGGCTTCCTTCGTATAACAAAATGGTAACTGAATACATGTTGTAGCATGTATGTTTTTTATTACCAGATAATAATCCATTATATGGATATATCACATTTTATTTATCCACTTGTTAGATGGGCATGCAAGTTGTTATCACTTCCTAGCTATTATGAATAATGCTTTCATGAATATTTGTATACAGGTTTTTGTGTGAAAATATGTTTTCAAGTGAAAACATCTTGGGCATATACCTGGAAATAGAATTGCTAGGTAATACAGTAACTCTATGTTAAATGTTTTGAGGAACTGCCAGACTATTTTCCACAGTATCTGCACCATTTTACATTCCCACCAGAATATTTGAGGTTTCTAATTTTTCTACATTCTTGTCAACTTGTTATCTGGGTTTTTGTTTTTGTTTTTGTTTTTGACTAAAGCCATAATAGGTGGTTGGAAGTAGAATCTCACTGTGGTTTTAATTTGCATTTCCCTATGACAAATAAGCACTTACTGTATGCTTATTAGCCATTCATATAGCTTCTTTGGAGAAGTGCCTATTCAAATTCGTTGTCCATTTTTTTAATTAAGGTTTTTATCTTTATTATTGAATTGTAAGAATTCTCTATATGCTCTAAGTACAAGTCTCTTATTAGGTATAATTTGCAAATATTTTCTTCCATTCTGTGTGTTGACTTTTTATTGTCTTGATGATATTATTTGTAGAACAAAAGTTTGTAATTGCAATGAAGTCAGCTTTATATACTTTTTCTCTTTTGTTATGCTTTTGGTATCATATCTAAGGAGACTTTGCTTAAGAAGGGCATTGTTTAAATACCATCCTGCTTGTTTTACAAACGAATTGATATGGTATTGTCTAAAATGATGCTTCTCATTTTTTAATGTGCATAAGCATCAACAAGAAACTTGTTGAAATGCAGATTCTTATTCAACAGGTCTGGAGTGGGACCTCAGATATTCTGCATTTCCACCAGGTTCTCAGTTTAATGGCAATGCTGATGATTCAGGGACCATACTTTCAGTACATAGGCCTAGAAGTTGCTTATATTTTTTTTGATCAAAGTAACAGGAGCACAATATTAATTAGGAAAGCAGTCTCACCATTTTGATATTTTGACTTTTGCTGTTGGTATCCTTCCTAAGATGTGCACACCCTTTTAGAGAAGTCTTTGAGAAATCTTAAGCTATTGTTCTGTTGTGGTTTCTAACCTCAGTAGAGCTTTTTTCCCAGCTGGCATCTTAGCTGATGTGGCATTAAAACAGAAAAGAATTTAAAACTAAAACTTTATATAATCAGCTTAACAATTTTACTTAATCTTCTTAAGTATGACCCTCTATATATTGTTGGTGAAGAAAAAACATCTTGTATTTATTTTATACTTTTTAATTGTTAGACCACAAAAAGTGAAACTTGAATCTGATTACCATAAATTTTCAGAGAAATATACAATGTAAAGATTTTTTTTTTTACTTTTGTTGTCAAAATCCATTGTCTGATGAAGAGACATTTTATAAAAATTAATTCATAATTTGGAATTTCTTTGTCCTGGGTTTGTTTGTTTTTTTGTTTTTTTGTTTTTTCCTTTCTGTTTTCTAGGGGCAGCTTCATGACTTCTGGGTACCAGATTCTTAACAGGAATTTCAACAGCAAAAATATGAACCAAAAGAAGTTCAATAAGAGCCTTTCCTAGAGGAGTAAAAAGGATTACTACAAAAACCAGTGGAATGCTAAGAAAATGTGCAGCAAGTGTGCCACTTGAGTATCTAGTATGAAGCTGGTAATAAAGAAATTGCCGCCCTGGCTGGTGTGGCTCAGTGGATTGAGTGCCGGCCTGTGAACCAAAAGGTTGCTGGTTCGATTCCCAGTCAGGGCACATGCCTGGGTTGCAGGGCAGGTCCCCAGTTCTCGCACATTGATTTTTCTCTCCCTCTCTTTCTACATCCATTTCCCTCCCTCTAAAAGTAAATACATAAAATCTTTTTTAAAAAGAAATTGCCATTTCTGAAGCAGATATGAAACACAATCTGCTTAATTAAGATAATTGGCCTTTTAAAAGAGCAGAATCCTATGACAGGCTGCAAGTGTAGAAGCAGCTAAAAGTTGCGTGTCTAACCTGCCCCTATTAACTTCTATGTTAGCCTGTTGTCTTTTTTTTCTTCCTTTTTATTTGTGGCACTTGGATTATCACAGGAAATATGTAAGAAAAGATTTGGACCAATGTAAGGAGTTAAACATGGAAACCAAGATCAAGTCCAGTTGGATTTAATTTTCCCTTTTAGTTACTTTAAGACTCAATGGAAAAACTTAAAATTCACTTTAGTAACAAAAAAGATAAATCTCTTCTGTAACTCCTATAAACCACAGGGAGGGTTCAATCCATGCGTTTTCCTTCACTATTCAAGATTATAAATCTGTTAAGTTTTTAAAATACATTTAAACAGACAGCTGAGAAACAGAAGGTATATTGTCAGATCCCCTTAAGGGGAAGAGGTTAAGCTACAAAATAGTGGCTCTGTTTTCATGCCAAAATACGCAGTTTGTTTTTAATTTCCAGTGTATTTTCTTAAAAATACTGGTTAAATCATAGAATTCTGACCCCTTAGTAGCCATATTACAGAAGTCTATATTGTAAAAGCTTAAAAATCTGGACAGGTTTCCAGAAACATTATTTTCATGAGTGTATAATGTTGGCAGAGACCTGGATGGTGTTATTCTTTAGGACACTACACGTGTGTGCACACACATGTGTTTGTGCTTGTATTTTAAAGTTGCACTTGAAAACCACAGCTGCTCTAAATTCTTAAACACTGGAAAGCCAGCCTTTGGTTTAAATGGTGGAGGGTTAGTAAAAGTGCACATGCTGGTCTTAGTCCAAGGGCCCTTTGAAGCCTTTGGTAGCTTCAATAAACTCTTACTAGCTAACTGAAAATTCTTTTGTTGACTGAGTTTCCCTTTTAGGAGGGTTTCTTAAATTAAGAAAATGCCACCTTTTTTTTTCAATATTGACTTGGATGACATTGCTAGCTATCTTGAGCACTCTGAGGTCTCCAGTTATGAGGGGAAAGATGATGGCGGAGAAGGGAATTGGATTTGATGTTTATAGTTTGAGAAGGGAGAAAACAAATTTTGAAAATAGCTTTCTACCTCTAAGTTGAGGCTTAGGCATAAAATGCATTTTATCTTAAATTTATCATTTCAAGTAGCATAAGTAATTTTTGAGCCCATGTCAAGCATTGAGCAGTTAGAGATTTTCTAGGGAAGACTAAGTAAATCCAGTTCCTAAGAACCCTGTCAGGCCAACAAAAGTTTTATTCTATGTTGAGTTTACTGGTAAGAATATTACTATCTTGATACTACCTCTCAAGGGTATTGTTAGAAAATGCCACTTACGGTTAATGAGATAAATACATAGTTATATTTGACAGAAGCTTGAAACTCTGGCATCTATCTGCCCAACAATGGGGGCTTTCACTCTGTAATTTAATAATTTGTAGATACATTATTTGTGTGTAATTTTATAAGTGTTCATATTTTTCTCATTTTGCATTGTGTAAAGTGTACAAAATTTCAAAAGTATAAAATTCTGCTTATATTGCTTGTAATTACAGTGTGTAAATATTTTCTAACCGTGTACATTGATGGGGGGGACAAGTGGGTTATTCAGGTTTTTTTTAAGTGACCCTTTTGTATTGCAGTTTCAACAGGTAACTGCTCATCAAATTTAAAACCACTTTGATACACTTTTATTTAGCAGTTCCAATAAGAAAGGTCTCTATTTTTAATTATCTTTCTCCATTAGAGAAAAATACTTCACATTTCCCTTCAAAATAAATGGCCAAACATCTGTTTGGACCTTTGTATTTATGACTCTGGTAGATGTCTTCAGTCTACAGGTCATATTCCAGTTACTACTTGCATTCGGGTTCTCATAAAAATTGTGTGATTCTCTTTTAGCACAAGTAGCCCATGTTTTTTTCTCCCAAATCAAGTGTTACTCCTTTCCCTCTTGAGTCCCCTTGCTTTGTCTCCCTCCTGCTGTTGTTGCCCACCCAGTGAAAGGGATGGTTGTGAGGGAGAAAATGTTCATTGCACAGAGAATGTCAGGCCACTTTTGAGACTTGACAAACAAAGCTTGCACTGAGTGGTGGTGTGTTTGGCAATATTATTGTGCCAAAAATCACCTTGTCTAATTTTCTGGATATGTATGTCAAACTTATTACCCTTATTGCAAGCTGAAATTTAGGATACTTGTAAGTGTTTATGCTTTTGTGTGTAACTGTTTGCCTTTTCTAAACTGCTTTTCTTGTTATCTGAAAATACAATTCTATTAGTTATATCATGTTAAGTGAAGATGCGCTCCATGCACAAAATGCATCTATGTAGCAGTAAAGTAACAGCATTTGTACATTTTCTGTCTATCTCCTGATGGCAGTGGTGCCTTTGTCACCTTTTGGAAGGTTGGCATTTTGTTTTTGTTTTGAGATACAAGTAATAGCTTGCTTTTGACTTCACAAAAATCTCCCCAGATATAAAAGATAGAGAATGGTGTGTTGCCATCCAGGCTCAGTTGGAACATTTGCATTTTTGTTTCTGTCAAAACAAGTGTAGTTGGTGGGGACTGGCCAGTAATAATGTGTGAAGTCTTTAAACCAAGAATAATTTTTAAATTTTATAAAGTAAAAATTTAAGAGGTGACCTATAAGTGACTGAGTTGAGAATGAGGGAAGGACTGCCCTGACTTGCCTCTCAGGAGGCGCCATAAGGGTACAGGTGGCTGGGCATGTAGAGCATGACCTGTGGTTATTCCTTGCTCATTAGCAATGTTGGTGCACCTCATTATCTGTTTCTTTTCCCCGAGCAGTCCTGTCAGTCAGTTAATCCACCAAGCTCTTAGGCAGTTTACAAGTAGAGGCAGGTATCTTTTTTTCTTTCCTTTTTTTTTTTAAGGATTTTATACTACATCTTGTTTAAAGTCCTATGAATGTATGTGTGTGTTATTAAAATGGCTTTTTCTCAGTTTGAACATGTGTTTGGAAGTATTTGTTTGGGAGTGGGGGGTGGTTAAGTATCTGGAATGTCCTGTTTCTGCCCCTGCCCCATTCCCTGTGTTTTAAACTAATTTCTCCTCTTTTTCATCTTACCTTGGATTCTCCACTCAGATTTTCAGTTTGATGACTCCTGTCTCTGAAATACTTAACAGCCATAGTTGTGAGGGCTGAATGAGCTAATGCATGACAAGTTTACTTTTAAATAACGCAGTTAAAATAATTTATTTGCTATATACTTTGCAGCCAGGAATTCAGTAACCTCATTCTTACATTACCTCATCTATTATGTTCAACAACTGTTGAGTCCCTGCTACCTGCTAGGCACCCTTTAGGATTCGGTGGTTAACAACACATAGTTCTCATGAATCGTACCTTCTGCTGTCCAGGTGAAAATACTTTCTGTTACTGAGCAAAGAGGGCTGGAAAAGAATTCCTTTGCCCGGGCCCCCTTGTTCCAGTCTAGGAGAGGCCATACAGTGCAGACGCTCAGGATCACTTCCAACCTGCCAGGCAGATACAGCTCTGGATATGCCAGTGCGGAGAGACATAGGTTGACCCCTCCTCACAGGAGCATTTATTCTTATGAGGTCATAGGAGGGCTAGGCATGGTTGCCAGAGGCCTCGGGTTCCAGAACCATCTCAGTATTTCTTCCTTCTGACATGCTAGTGAAAAAAAAGACAGCTTGTGAGCATTTTTTCTCCTGCAGTAGGGTGGAGAGGTCTGGGTGTGACAGCCCAAGCAAAAGCAGAGGCATTACCTAAGAACTTACTGGGAGGCAGGCACCACAGCTTTGTACAAGTTAGGGGCCTTGACTTTGCCCTTCATCTTGACCTCAGGTCCCAGATTCACCAATGTTTATTCCTTGGCAAGTTACTTAGTTTCTGAGTCTTAGTTTCTTCACCTGTTAAACGGAATAATAACGGTGTCTACCTGAGGTTTGTGAGGACTAAGTGAGCTAATATATGAGAAGTGTTTAGCTAAGTCCCTGGCATATAGCAAGAACTCAATAAATGCTAGCTATTACTATTTAGCTCTAAGATGAGGCTCTTCCCAGATCTCAAAATTGATCTTAAGGCACTTGGGCTTCCCTGACATCTGAGCAAGCCATATTTTTTTAAAATTCTGTGCGTTTTATTCCTTCTGACACACACAGCCCCCAGAGACCTCTCTGTTCAGCTGTCTGCTGGTAAAAATCAAGTTTGTGACTTTTCAAAACCCAGCATGCTGAAGCTGAGAAAGGGGTGGTGGGTGGTGATTTTCCAGCATTTGTGGACATGTCCTGACACTCCCTTCTTGCTAACCATTTCCCAGGCTGGAGTCAAGAGAGGTCAAACTGGAAGGCCCAGCTTTGGGTCTGACTCCAAGACGACTGGCAGGGAGGAAAACTTAACAGGCAAAACAGGCTTCTGAGGCACAGTGGAACAGTGAGACTACAGCATTATTGCATTGGTGACAGTCCCTACTGAAGAAGCAGCTCAGCTGTAATGTGGCCAAAGTAAAGATCACACTACCTAAAGGGAGAGTGCTGGGCAAACCAGAGGTGATGGCAAGCAGGAACAACTGCTGCCACAGTGAACAGCAAGCAAGACAGCTTGACTAGGCCAGAGTTCTTTTGCCTCAGGGAACCTCTGCTCAAATTTCAGTTCATACCTACCCTCTACACCCAGGATCTTTGCTACAGCAAGTAACGGTTCTGTGCAAAGCTTGGAGCCAAACACTGGAGTGTAGATGGCTGAGATCAACCAGCACTGCCCTCAGCCACTTTCCTACAAGAGTTGGGGAGAATAGCCTAGCAGAAACAAAACCTACATTTGTGTTCTGTTTATGAAGTACACCAAAAGGTTTTCAAATGGGATCCTCTCACAACCACCTAGTGAAACAGCCAAGGTAGTGACTTAGGATGAGTAACAACTTGCTTAAAGAATGACCTGCCTTGTGTCCCAGGACACACATTCATGGCTAGGTTAAGATTAATTTCTTGGTTTGTTTTCAGGTCTCTTCCCATGTCCATCTTCTCTTTATTCATATTTTATCAACTTGATTTGCAAAGAGTTATCAAAGGGGCTTCCAGTAGAAAGTTATATTAATTGCCATTACATCTGATAATTTCGTTAGGTTCAGAGATTGAAATGGATGGATAGCAGAGAGAAATGCATTGTGGTTGGAATCTATGTTATCAGAGGAACTAAAGTAACTGCCCAACTCTATTATAGCAAGTGCAATGCTTGAACTCAGCATTGTGATTTAGACATTTTGCTCACTTGAAAATATGTGAGGTTCTGAGTCTGCCATCAGAACACCTTAGAGGAGAAAGGCAAGCCCAGCAGAGAATAGGTGAGTGGGATGCCGAACCTGCCACCAAATCACTTTGGCCTACTTTGCCACCACCTGCGGTATATAAAGTCGCCACTGTGAGTTCTGTGAGAACACAAGAAGCTGCGTCCCTTAGCCCACTGGGGCCCCCTGCAGTTTAATTTCTCTCCTGTCTGGTACTACAGGGCTAGCAGTCTTCTGGGGCCCCCAGCCCACTTTCCCACAAGGACTGCAGATTTATTTCTCTTAGCCATGTCTTTCCCAGTCTTCCCAGCTTGGACTTCCTTCCTCTGTCAGCTCTTTCAGAATTTCTGTGGTCTTTTCCAAACCGCTGGCTGACTTTCCCTCCTATTACCTACTAGGAACACTCCCGTCTGATCAGATCAAATGCACCTTCCTCATGCCCTTTGCCTACTCCCCAACACAAACCTACGCATTTCTGCCTTTGCTCTGATCATACCCCTTCAGGCTTACTTTGCTCCCCTCTTCTCAGGCTTTCCCAGTCCTGCTTGTCCTCTCGGTAAACCAGAAGAATTTCAAGGCAAGTTATTTAATCTCTTAGAGCCTGTTTTCCCATCTATAAAATAAGGTTGTTAATCCTTATTTTATATGGAATGAAGATACAATAAAAAAAAAAAAAAAAAAGCTGGCAGTCTTTGTAGATGTGTGTGTACACTTGAAGCATTTGTCCCCAACTACCTCCCCCTCCACATACACACATCCTATTTGCAGAGTGCTGGGGGAGGTGGAAGTGTGATGTGGGCCCTGCTGTCTAGTGACACACGGCAGCCCAAACTACGAGATTGTATGTGAGGACGTGCCAAACGGAGCTTTGGGGACTTAAGAAAAAGAAGGAAGACGTGTCTTTCTCTGGGTCCCTTCAAATGACAGAGCCTCTTGAATCCTGTTCACCTGCTCTCTGGCCAGTGCTCATTTACCTGTTCCCCAATCCTCTGTCTCTCCAGAGCACAGATTCCTAAGCACATGAAAGAGTTACCTGTGTGGCCTTCATCATTTTGGTCCTGCTATTGTGACTATATCATTACTGTCATGGATGAGAGAGGGAGGATCAGGCCAGGTCATGTCTAGAGCTCAGGGTTGAGCCAAACCCTAGAAGGGTCTTTAATAGTAAAAGACGAAAGATTTATACGATCTGGAGAGAACCCAGAGTATGAGGGGTCTTTAATAGGCTGTGGGAAGGAAGCATGGCTCAAGTGGAGGGGAAACTGAAGAGCCAAAGTTTGCATGGGAGGCCCATCCTAGCTCAGTTAAAGGAGTTGGGGAATTGATTCTGAGGATGCTTTCTAGAGTGCTGCTGCATAAGGGGATTGAACCTAGGAAGGTCAGGATATTTTATTGCCTAGGAGGAGTTCACTGAAAGATCTGGAGTAAGAAACGTGTCCAAGGTGAGCTGGAAGGGAGGTAGGTGTCTGAATGACCCAGTCCCTCAGGATGTGTACCCCAGTTATGTCTAAGATTTGGCTGAGTGGACATGTACAGATGGTTGTGGCTTATTTATCCAGAAAACCAGAATTTTCTGTGTGCATTTCTGGTTAAGCTGTTACTTCATCCCTTCACACCTGACTCCCCCTTCACCCACCCAGGCCTCAGGCTGAAGGACCAGGCGACAGCGATCGTGAGCTGAGAAGACCCTGTTCTGTGTTCAGAGCTGCCCCAGCACTTGGTCTCCCCCTAGTGTGGCTCTCCGCACCCTATGCAGAGAGCACAAAGAGGTGCCAGAAGCTCAAGAAGTGAGGACAGGCTTTCAGTCCCACGGGCTTTGGGAGAATTTTAAGGCCCCAGAGGACAGGTTTGCTTGTCTCTAGCAGGAGTAAAGTCGGAGGAATCCTAGGGCTAGAGGGAGAGACGGTGGGCTGTGAGCCGTTGAGGGCACGCAGTGTAGTGAAACCACCACCAGGGGGCAACACCAGGGCCTGGGACCTTGGGGGCGGGGGACGCCATCGCCCTTAAACCTTCTCTATTGTGTAGGGTGGGGGGGGCCAAAGGAGAAAGAGCATCGCCCTTCTCTGCACCCCACCCTGTCGGCCCCACCTCCCTGTCCCGCCTTCCAGGCCCCGCCCGCGGCTCCGCCTCCACCCCCGCCCCGCCTCTGACCGCGGGCCCCTTCATCCTGCAGCTGGTGCTTTGGGGCCCAGAGCTGTGCGTCGCTGTCTCTATGGCCCAGGATCCCAGCGCAAAGGTGAGAGAGGCAGGGGGTGCGGGCGGTGGCGGTGCTTCGGCCAGGGTGCGGGTGCCGGGCCAGGCCTTCTTCTCATCCTTTCCACCCTCCTAGCTGGGCCAGGCCTTTTTCACCGCCAAGTCCCCCAGTCCCTCATAAAGGATGTAAAGGGGCGCGGGTGAGGCCTCGGGCCGCGCTGGGCGCAGACCCACCAACCTGGAGTCGGGGATCAGCGCGCAGAACCGGGGCCGCGTGGCGAGTAGTGTTCCCCAGGATCTGGGTCACGTCTCCTGGCGTCCGGCAGGATAGAAGGAGAGCTTGTCCTCGAGCTGCAGCAGTAGAAACTGAGGTTAGACCCGAGGAAAGCAGAGAACCCGGGAGGAGATGGTGGAAGGAGGTACGGGGGAGGGGCTCACAGGCCAGGAGAGACCACCATCATACTGGGCGGAGGGAAATACCTCCTACACTAAGCAGGTGGACATCGAAGGTTGAGAGCCTGCTGATTCTACATTGATCTTGTTGGGGGGGATGGGTTTCCCCTTCTCAGTTCCCTCTCCCTAGGATCTGCCTAGTGGGAAGGTGATCAGAGTCTAGGGAGCTGGCACTGGGGAGGAACCCAAACTGTGGAACCAGGAGTGGAGTGTGGGGTGTAGACTGGAGACCTTGAAGCCTGGTTGCCCCTTAGCTTTGCCCTCTCTCCCAACAGGTTTTAAATGGGGGCTGAGAGCTCAGGCCCAACTCCCATAACTAGAACTGCAGCATACAAGGGAGCAGAGGAGTGCCAAGTTATCCATTCTCTTTCCTTTGCTAAAACGAGAGGCTTCCTTCCTTTCCTGCAGAGCAGCCTTGACCCATGCACCCATTCCATTTGAGGATCTGAGGTCAGAAGCTTCCCCCATCACACACACACACACACACACACACACACACACACACACACACAGAAACACATACTTGGAATCTGGCCTTAGAATTGGGACACTGGGGAGGGAGGGAGGGCTGTGCTCTTTATCTTACGCTTCATGGACACTGGCAGCCCCCAAGTCTGCATTAGAACTGGACCCCTGTATGTACATATGCTTGTCTCTGCGTAAATGTAATTGTGTGTTTGAGGGCTGCGAACACACATGTACTTGACCCTTTTGTGAACGTAATAGTGCCTGACCCACTGTATCAATGAGTTTGTGTGCATGTCCCTCCATATATGTGTATATGTGCAGGACCCTCCTGCAAATAGGTTTACAATCCTTTCTATGCATGTGTGAGTTTATAACTCTCCTTGTCAACTTCTGAGGCTGTGTGACCTGCTGAATGAATGGGCATAGGAATATAACTTTACATGTGAATATATAGGAACACATGTGGTAGGCCCTTTGTGTGAATATATGTATGTACAAACCTCCCTGTGTGTGTGCATGAATCTCCTGTGAGTACACGTGTTCACAGACCTCCTGTGCATATGTATGTGTGTGTGCACCTGTTTGCACACACATCAGCCTCCTCTGGACACATGTGACTTGTGTAAATCGGTGTGAGTGTGCCATGTACCATACTCTGAGTGGTTCCTCTGACCTGGGGTGTGTTCATCCTGCCCAATCCTAGGGACTCATTCCTCTTCGCCATAGGGCTCCCGCCTCCTGCACTGAGCAAATAAGAGGACCCAAAGGTAAACAGGTGTGCCTCCACAGCGAGGGGCGGCGCATGGGCAGTTTGCCTGGGTCCTCCTGCTGCCCCAGCCCCCAAACCAGTAACTGATGCCCTTTCTGTGGGCCAGGGACCCTCTTCCCTCTATTCATACAGCATTCTCCCGCTCTGGGCTCTGTCCACTACACTGGTGAACTTTACCTCTTGAATAAATGCTCTAAATTCCTGTTCTCCCTCTGGCTAGCTCCCACTCTCCCCTCTCTTCAAGGCCACATAGTTAATCTTTGACTTGGAAGGGTGGGGAGAGGCCAGTGACCCCTCTTGGCCCTGCCTGTGAACATCCAATGAGAATGGGTGGGTCAGCCTTTCTCCACACCTAGCCCAGCTGAGGAAGCCTTCGGGAGCCACCTCAGAGATCAGGCCAGTTACAGTGCTCGGACGCCTGCCACCTACCCGCCACACCATTCCCAGCTGGTTGGGTTGAAGGAACATCCAGATGTGGGAATAGTCTCCAAGATATACCAGGAGAGGTGACCAAGAGCTCAGGGATCCCATCATTCCATGTTGCTCATGTCTCTGTTAACTGGACTTGCACATTAGAGCCTCTTGCACAGATGCTACACTCATGCTGCCAGGGGGCCAGATGCCCCCCCTGTGCTTGCGAGTGCCTGTTTGCAGGTAGGGGCATGTGTAGATGCCTAGTCAGAGGGAGTGGTGCACTCAAATGGAGAGGGCAGAGATGTGCACCCCCTCAGAGAGGAATGTTGAGAAGAAGTGTCTAATTAAAGAGAAATTCCAGAAGGAGCTCTCAGGCCAGGGAAAAGAAAAAACAAAGGGAAAACAGGGCAAAATAAACAAAGGCCCATTAAATGTCTCTGCCCAGGCCTTCCTGCATAAGGCACCCCCGCAGGCAGCAAGGGCAGCTGCTGCCCAGTGGGGTCTCATTGTTGGGAGGAGAAGGCGTTCTCCCTGAGAACCCAAGCTCCACCAAGATAGAGGGCTACCTAAGCTTCTAACTTGGTCAGAGAAGGGTTATTGCCTTGGGTTTAGGTTGGGAGGAGTCCAGGGTTTTATAAAGAGGGCAAGTTCCACCCAACTTCCTGCATCAGAATGACTGAGTCGATCCTGACATGGCTGTTCTGCGGATGCTTGGCCTCCTCCCTTCAGTACCCCCTGAAGTCTGGGGATAATGTCATTTACCTTCCACCCACACATAGATCAAAGGGCTTTTTTTCCTTTTTTTTTTTTTTCCTTCAGAAACCAGACCTCAGAGAACCAGGACTAGCCCTGCTTTCAAGGCAGGGTAGCCCCATCAGTGACCTACAACCCCTCCATGACCCCACAACTCCCTTTCAGCATGGAGTTTGTATTTGAAGCAGACAGGCAGCAGGTGATCCTCTGACCTCTTACCTGGGATTCAATGGCCACGCAAGCCTATGGTTCCATGTCCCCCCAGTTCCAGGACCCTCCCTGGCCCCATGACCCCTGACCTTCCAAGTGACCTCCCTGGACCTTGACCCCTGTGACTATTCTTCCCATCATCCCCTTGACTCTGGCCCTGGCTCCCCTTTGGGGTCTTGTTGGTCTGGGCTTCCCCAAGAAGATGTGGGGGAGGCTCTGGCCCCTCCTCCTGAGCTTCCTCACAGCAACTGCAGTTCCCGGACCCTCACCACGGAGACCCTCCAGAGAACTAGATGCCACCCCTCGGATGACTATCCCCTATGAAGGTTAGACTGACCTCCCCTTGCCCCACCTCAAAAGACAGCAGGAGCCAGGGCTGGGGGTGGGAGGCAGCTCCAGAAATGGGCTCACAACTCCTGCTCTCCCCAGAGCTTTCTGGGACTCGGCACTTCAAGGGCCCAGCCAAGAACTACTCAACACTGCTGCTGGAGGAAGCCTCAGCAAGGCTGCTGGTGGGGGCCCGGGGCGCCCTGTTCTCTCTCAATGCCCACGACATAGGAGATGGTTCTCACAAAGAGGTCAGCCCCTGGGACCTGGGCCACCCAAAGGGTCTCTCGTTTCACCCAGCTCCCCAGGACCTCAACTTCCTGGGAACCCTGCCACCCTTCCATAGCCCCCTGGTCAGACAGTGCTGCCCTTCCCAGCCCAGATCTCCCTTACACCCAATGCTCCTCCTGAAACTGACCCCACCCCAATTTTCACAGTTCCCTGAGGTCCTATCACCTGGTCCCGCAGGTAATGGGAGAAGGCAAGGGTCTTGGGGCCAGTACATCAGCCTTTCTTCCCTTTTCCCCGCTCCAGATCTCCTGGGAGGCCTCCCCAGAGATGCAAAGCAAATGTCATCAAAAAGGCAAAAACAATCAGGTATGTGGCCTGCCCTGTCCCCAGCTCCTTTCCTCCTCCTCCCCAGTTGTGGATGTCAGGGTTGGGAACACAGGTGGAGAGGTAGTGATCAGCCAGTCAGTTGCAGCAATACCACAATAAACATTGTAAGTGCTACTCGAGTGGCAAGCCCCAGGCACAGCGCTTCTAATCCAAACATCTGGTGACCTATTAGCTTGGTCTATGATGGCATCTTAATTTCCTCTGGGCTCCCAAATACCAATCATGATAACAGTAATTAATCTCTAGTAAGTGCTGATTTAGCTATTATCTCACCTAATTCTAAAATAACCCTGTGCAATGGTACTATCCTCCATTTTAGAGATGAGAAAAATGAGGCTTTGGTCCAGGACTAGCTCAAGTACCCAGTATTCCATGGACGGGTGTTGGCGAAGCGTCAGCTCTTTCTGGCTAAAGAAACGCTGTCTGCAAGGGTCCCATGTCTGGCTATGTAACAGATCCTTCTGTAAAGCTGTTTAAAAATACACATTCCCGCCCTGGGGGGCGTGGATCAATGGATTGAGTGCCAGCCTGGGAACCAAAAGGTCACCAGTTTAGTTCCCAGTCAGGCTACATGCCTGGGTCGTGGGCCAGGACCCCAGTTGGGGTCATGCAAGAGGCAACCAATTGATTGCACATCGATGTTTCTCTCCCTCTCTTTCTCCCTCCCTTTCCCTCTCTCTAAAAATAAATAAAATTTTAAAAAATGTTAAAAACACATTCCCAAGGTCCACCAGCCCATGGATTCTGATTCAGTGAGTCAGGGTTGGGGGCATCGCATGGGTCAGAGGAGGGAGGTCTGAACAGGCTGGTGGAGAGGAGGGATGGATGCCACCACTGCACCCAGGGAGGGAGCAGGATGGGCTGGACCCTTCTTTGGCTAAAGAGGCCTGCATGGATCCAAACCCTGGGAACTGGCAGGAGGAGGAATCGGTAACGAGGCAAAGAAGAGGGCAGCAGCTTAATGCATTGGATGGGCAGGGAAAGCCCGTGTGGCTGGAGCAGCGTGAATGCGGCCAGGGTAAGGGGCAGGGCCCGGGGCATGTTGGACCCTTTGTTCAGGACTCTGGTGAGCTGCCAAAGGGTTTTTAAATATAGCAGTGACATGATCTGGTTTACATTTTTTAAAATATGCCTTAGAAAGTGGGTTGCAAGAGAGTGCAGATTGGTAGTCTATCTCTGGAAGGAAACTCCAGACAATGCTAACAGCTGTCTCCTTTGAAGGCAACAGGGATAAAAAGGATACTCTGTTTACACCATATCCTTTTGTACCTTTTGAATTGTACACTGGGTACATGTATTCCTCATTCACTGAATAAATAAGTCGTTTTTTATAGAGAGTGGCTGAGGTTTGGGAGAGCTGTCAGGGGGTCGCTGCAGTGGTTTGGGGAAGAGGCGATGGTGGTAATGATTTGGACTAGGGTCGGGGCAGTGGAGGGGAAGCGGACCAAGTCAAGAGATATTCAGGACAACAAGACATTTAATCAGGAAGCAGGACTGAATGTGGGGGCGAGGGAATGGGAAGCAACAACGATGACTCCTGGTTTCTGGGCTGAGTAGGACGCACAGAGGAAGAGAGAAGGGAAAGACTAGATGAACAGGTTTAGGAGGGAACATCAGGTTAGGGAATAGTTTGCTTTCTGACAAGGTGAGTTTGATGTGTCTGGGATATTGGGTGGAGAGAGGGCTGGAGCCTGAGGATAGATTAGGTAGTGTTACCCCAAAAAGGGTGTGGGAGCTCCAGGGTTGGGGGACAGTGGTGGGAAGATGTGAGAGAAGCGTCGTAGGGTGGTAAGAGCCTGCGAGCACCTGAACTGAGGGTGCAGGAGATGCAGGAGAAGCTGGCAGAGTGTACCATGGAATCCAGGACATGAGGAGAGCAGTCATGCCACAGGGAAGCCAAAGGACAGTGAGTACCAGGGAGTGTTCTACGTTCTGGGCAGTGAGAAGGCCCACTGGGATCTTGGAAAGAACTGTTTTCCTGTGAGTGGGAATAAGAGCCAGGCTACCAAGCGGGGCTAATGGAAGAGGCCTCTAATGAGGCCCGGGGCTCACAGCCCTCCCCCGTCTATCCCACAGACGGAGTGCTTCAACCACGTGCGATTCCTACAGAGGCTCAATGCCACCCACCTCTACGCATGTGGGACTCACGCCTTCCAGCCCCTCTGTGCAGCCATTGTGAGTATGCCTGCCCCAGCCCTGATCACTGGTCCCTGACCCCAGACTGGTCTGACCTTGGGCTCCTGCCTGTCCTTGGAACCACTGACTTCTGAATTCTCATTCCCCCAGGATGCTGAGGCCTTCACCTTGCCAAGCAGTTTTGAGGAGGGGAAGGAGAAGTGTCCTTATGACCCAGCCCGTGGCTTCACAGGCCTTATCATTGGTGAGCGTGCCCTTCTCCCTTCTCCTCACAAGAATGCTGTTTGAGGGACATGGATGTCATTGCCAGAACTTGCCACCGTGTGTGTTATGTGCCTTGTCGTGTGTGAAATGTCTCACGCCGGGCATGTCCCTGCTCCAGATGGGGGCCTCTACACGGCCACACGGTATGAATTCCGGAGCATCCCTGACATCCGCCGGAGCCGCCACCCACACTCCCTGAGGACTGAGGAGGCGCCCATGCACTGGCTCAATGGTTAGGAGGATGAGGCACAGGATGGTGGGGGGCGCAGGGGACTGTTTCTTCATCTTTATTTGCTTGGACAGTTGACCATCCCATCCCCACAGCCCCAGGTGAGGCTACCTATTCCTGTGTATTGTTGAGTGAGGGGTAGGGGTCAGGGGGAGAGACACCCAGCCTGTCTCAGAAGCCACCTGAACTGCCTGGCTCACAGATGCTGAGTTTGTGTTCTCCGTCCTGGTGCGGGAGAGCAAGGCCAGTGCAGTGGGGGACGATGACAAGGTTTACTACTTCTTCACGGAGCGTGCCACTGAGGAGGGCTCTGGCAACTTTGCTCAGAGCCGCAGCAGCCACCGCGTGGCCCGCGTGGCCCGTGTATGCAAGGTAACTAGGACTGAGGGCGGGGCACGGGTGGAGAGGCTGAAGTGCGGCCCTGGCCCCTGACCCATGCCCCTACCTCTCCAGGGGGACCTGGGAGGGAAGAAGATTCTGCAGAAGAAGTGGACCTCCTTCTTAAAGGCGCGTCTCATCTGCCACATTCCACAGTATGAGACACTACGTGGTGTCTGCAGCCTGGATGTTGACACCTCAACCCGCACCCACTTCTATGCGGCCTTCACGCTGACCACACAGTGGTCAGTGCAGGGACAGTGGGGAGGCAATAAACCGGGGACAGCATAGGGGCTGCAGCAGAGGTCAGTGAGGATGAGACAGGGTCCACTGTGGGGGGGGCTGGCTGCAGAGAGTTTCAAGCATATCCAGCCAGCCCGGGGCCAGAGGCCACAGTGGCCTACTGACCCTCAGGCACCCCTGTGGCCCTAGAGCTGGGATTGACCAGGGTAACAGTGGGCTCCAGGCTGGGCAGGTGGCAGGTGGGCAGGCTCCACCCAGTGTGACTCAGCCCTCTCCCCTATGTATTATCCCCAGGAAGACCCTGGAGGCCTCAGCCATCTGCCGCTATGACCTGACCGAGGTGCAAGCTGTCTTTGCAGGCCCCTACATGGAATACCAGGATGGTGCCCGGCGCTGGGGCCGCTACGAGGGTGGAGTCCCAGAGCCCCGGCCTGGCTCAGTGAGTGCCCAGGCTTGGGATCAGTGCTCGGTAGACAGGACCGCTAGGAGGGACAGGAGGGCCTGGCCTTGCGGGGAGGACAGGCATAAGGACAGAACCCCTGGGAGAGCAGTAGGATCTTATGGGGAATCCTGAGGTTCACCACTCCTGTCCCCCACCCCAGTGTATCACAGATTCATTGCGCAGCCGAGGCTACAACTCATCCCAGGACTTGCCATCGCTGGTCCTGGACTTTGTGAAGTTGCACCCACTGATGGCTCGGCCTGTGGTGCCCACACGTGGACGGCCCCTGCTGCTCAAGCGCAGCGTGCGCTACACACACCTCGCAGGGACGCCTGTTCCCACGCCTGCTGGACCCACCTATGACCTGCTTTTTCTGGGCACAGGTGCTTCTGACCCCTAACCTGAACCTTCTGGTGACTACTGGGCCTATCCTTTGATCCCTTGTTGACCTCTAGCCCCCTTGATGTCCCTTGGTCACAAAACCCTGGTGACCACTGATGTTGATTCTTCAATGAACACTCACTATTGGCCCCCAGTGAGCGCTGGCTCTTGGTGACTGCTGACTCCTATCACCAACCACAATGACATTTGACCCCGATCACTAATGCTTCTGAACTCAATAATTCCTGCTACGAAGAGTCCAGAGTTCCCAGTGTCCTGAGGGCCCACTGCTACTGAATGTACCTTATCCCTGACCGCATGACTCCCAAGCTGGTCCCATTAGGCCAAGAGCAGACACCATTGCTGAGATCTGACCCTCTGCCCTTTTCATACTAGCTGATGGCTGGATCCACAAGGCCGTGGTCCTGGGCTCTGGAATGCACATTATTGAAGAGACACAAGTATTCAAGGAGCCCCAGTCTGTGGAGAATCTGGTCATCTCTCCGATGCAGGTAATGCTGATGCCTGAGCCATGACCCTCCATATGGCCTTGCCAGAATAAGGGGAAGGGATTGGGGAGGTTGGCCATGGGCTGTGTGTCTTCTAAGTGGGAGTGGTGTTATTGCTGACCAGCAGTCCTCTCTGGCTCCCAGCATAGCCTCTATGTGGGGGCTTCTAGTGGAGTCCTCCAGCTACCACTGTCCAGCTGCTCTCGCTACCGCTCCTGCTATGACTGCATCCTGGCCCGGGACCCTTACTGTGGCTGGGACCGCAGCACCCATGCCTGCGTGGACGCCATCACCGCAGTGAACAGGTCCCAGAGTAGCAGGTAGGAAATGGTGGGGGTGGGAGGGTGAGGGTCCCACAGGCGCAGGGACTCAGAACCTGAGGAGGAAGGCCTGCCAGCTGCAGGGGGAGGGGGAGCCAGTTGTTGGTAACAGCCCTACTGGCCCTTCCACTGGGGAAACTGAAGCCCAGTCTCCCTTGTTCATGAGCCCTGATCTTCTCTCTCTAGGATGGCACTGATACAGGACATAGAGAGAGGAAACCGAGGCTGTGAGAGCAACAGGGACACAGGTAAGTGACATTCATGGATGTGTGTGGGCCTAGCTGTAGAGCCTGTCCTCTTTACCACTTACTGTCATTTGTATGCATATATATGTATCTGACTGGCTATGTATGTGTGCTTTCAGAGCACACAAAGTAAGTGCTCAACAAACATTTGTTGCCCAAAAGAATTATAAATGAGGGAACAGGCTCACTTCCAAAGCTTACAGCCAAGTGGTGGGAGTGGGGTTGGCAATTACATGATCACACAATTAACTATAATTATTTCCATTGGGTTTTGTTACAAAAGAAATAGTTACAACAATGACAAGGGTTTGAAGGATAATGGGTACTTCCCCAAGGAAGATCAGATGACCGCGCTAATATCTGAAGAGCAAAAGTTAATAATCATAGCTAATATGTACTGAGTACTTACTGTGTGCCAGGCTCTGATCAAAAACTCACAGCATTCCTATGACAGAGATGCCATTATCATCATCCCCATGAGGGACAACCTCTCTGAGGCACACGGAGGATAAGTAAACTGCCTAAAGTTAATCAGCGGTTAAGTGGCCGGGTCAGAATTCGAACCTGCCCGCAGCAGTCTGAAGTGGAGTTGGTGCTGTTGATCACTGCTAGGCTCTCTCACCGCAAGTTACCCAGGCAAGCGAGGGCCATAGGGAGAGGGATGACACCCAAACAGAGGGAACAGCAGGCAGAGCAAGCTTGGTCTGTTTGAGCAACAAGAAAAGAGGCTGGAGAAGTGGGCGGGGACCATGCTAAGGCAGGGGAGTGGCATGATCAGCTGAGTGTTTTTTTAAAGGTCACCCACTGCTGCATGGAGAATGGGTTAGATGGGGACCAGAGTGGACCGGCAGTCGGGGCAGGGGAGAAATGAACAGCTCTGAGATATATTCCAGAAGCAGAATCTTGGGGAGGGTTACCTACAGAGGTGAGGAGGAGTGAGAGGCAAGGGAGACTCCCAGGTTTCTGACTTAAGGACCTCAGTGGCTGGTGATGACATGTCAAGGAAAAGACCTGTTGTGGGAGGGAGGCTTTGGCCTTAGTTCCTGGAACATGTCCAAGAGACCTCATGTTGATGCCCATCATGTGGAAGATATTCAAGTCTGACTCTCAGGAGAGAAGTCTGTGCTGGAGGTAGAGATTAGGCATCAATGGCAGATGGCAGGAATTGCAACCACAGGGAAGGGCCAATGTGAACCTTCTGTGGGAGCATTAAGTGCAGAGAGCTTGGACAGTTGTCACCGTGATTCCAGATTCTGTGACTGGTGCTGCGGACATAGCAGTGAGCCATCTGACTTGCCATCTCCAATGCCTTCACTGGGATTGGCAGGCATTGACTGCTCTTCCTGTCCCCTACTTCCTCCAGGGCCACCACCACCAATGAAGACCCGCTCTGTGCTCCGGGGGGATGATGTCCTCCTGCCCTGTGACCAGCCATCCAACCTGGCCCGGGCCTTGTGGCTGCTCAATGGGAGCCTGGGCCTGAGCGATGGGCAGGGTGGCTACCGTGTGGGTGTGGATGGGCTGCTGGTGACAGACACACAGCCTGAGCACAGTGGCCACTATGGCTGCTATGCTGAGGAGAATGGCCTTCGCACCCTGCTGACCTCCTACAGCCTCACAGTGCGGCCAGCCACCCATGCCCCGGCTCCAAAAGCCCCTGCCATGCCCGGGGCACAGCTGGCACCTGATGTCAGGCTCCTCTATGTGCTAGCCATCGCTGCACTCGGTGGCCTCTGCCTCATCCTGGCGTCCTCCCTCCTCTATGTGGCCTGTCTTCGGGGAGGAAGACGAGGGCACCGACGGAAATACTCGCTGGGTCGGGCCGGCAGGGCAGGGGGCTCTGCTGTGCAGCTGCAGACAGTCTCAGGCCAGTGTCCTGGAGAGGAAGATGAGGGTGACGATGGGGAGGGGGCTGGGGGCCTGGAAGGCGGCTGTCTCCAGATCATCCCCGGGGAAGGAGCCCCAGCCCCACCTCCTCCACCACCCCCACTGCCACCGGCTGAGCTGACCAATGGGCTGGTGGCGCTGCCCAGCCGTCTGCGTAGGATGAATGGCAACAGCTATGTGCTCCTGAGGCAGAGCAACAATGGAGTACCCGCAGGGCCCTGCTCCTTCGCGGAGGAGCTCAGCCGCATCCTGGAGAAGAGGAAGCACACGCAGCTCGTAGAGCACCTGGATGAGAGCTCTGTCTGAGCTCAGCCTCCCAGGACAAATGCTCTTCCAAGCCAGCCTGTCTGCCCCAGGCTGGGCCGCTGCCTCCCAATACAGCCACCCACCTTCACCACCCCCAACTCCAGGCCCTTCCAACTTTTGATGTCCCTATAGGGCTAGCCAGAGTCAGGTCCAGCCCAAGTCCCCTCCTTAATCTCCACAGACCCATCTGTGAGCAGCCCAGGCCAACTCGTTCTCCTCTGAGGTAGGTGCTCCCTCAGGTTCTTAAGCCCCAGCCCCAGTTCCTATTCTTTTAACCTAATCACTTGGGAGGAGAGGACCCTATCCTCCTTCCCCATTCATCTGCTCAAACCCTTCCTCTTTCTCCCAGGCAGGGCTTGCAGGTCCAGATGGCCTCAATGTCACCATCCTCTGCATGGCCCTATGTGTTGGATGGTCCTGATACCAGACAAGACCTCTGTCAGCCAAAAGAGCCACCTGAGCCCTGCGTACATTCACATGCCCACATGGAAGAATGTCTATCAGCTGGGCTGCAGGCCCCCCACCCCCTCTTCTGCTGCCTTCTTGTTACATCCCTTCTTCTGGACTTTGGGTACACTTTCAATTGCCACATCCCATCCTATTTAGTCCTCTCCCCTAGTCCCAGCCCCCTATGGTGACCTCTTTGTCAAGAACTTGGGAACAGACCGGCGTGGGGAGGTAAGACTGCATCATTCCCTCTTCTCCCTCAACGTGAAGCCCTTATGTGTCAGCACCCGCATCTCCTTGGTCACTCTCAAGAGAGAGACAGAGTTCTAGGCACGTCCCTCACATACACATGCTCACATTTCCACTCACGTGCACCTTATGAGCCTCCTCTTGCTGCCTTGGACCTATCAGGTCTGGTCCATGGACATTTCAGAGAGAGCCCTCTCCAGTTCAGCTGTCCTTGCAGACACTTCCCTAGGACGGGTGACGCACACTGCACTCAATGAGCCAGCCTTCCTTTTGGGGACCAAGCATTTGCTACCCCTACACCAGAGCAGAAGGAAAGATCTGATATCTCACCTGGCACATGAGCCCGTTCTTGGAACTATGCAAAGGGCAGAGGCTGGGAGTTTGGATGATTGGCTCCCACCCCTGTCCTACCTCACCGGGGCACTTTCAGGGTCCAGGGGCCTCTGAAGTCTCCAGGCCCAAATGGGACAATCAAATCCTGACTGAGCTCCCTCATTCCCTTGGGTGAGGATGACTGTTATTTTTGTAGCTGAGAACGTGGAATCCCACGGATTTTTACTGCCCTTCGCCCATCCTCTCCCACTCTACCCCACAATGAATGTATTTATTGTGAGATGGCTACACTACTTTAGGAATGCCCCCACTCACCACCCAGGTGGGCGGAATGGGCACTTGACAGTGGGGAGCCTGGGCTCAGCTCCTCCACCCTGTTGGTTAATAAATACCCTCTTTTCCCCATGGCTATGAGTAATCTGCTTGGTCTAAACTGGCCTCCCCGTGATCACCAGGGGACAGGCTTCTGAGCCTATGGGAAAGGTGCTGCAGGGTTGGTCCTGATCCACATAAAACCATATGCAGAGGAAACTGGGATCCTCAGCTTCCATCCTTGCTGCCCTGGGCAGGTACATAGGCCTTTGTTAAGGCTCTCACTATTCAATGATTATGACGACAAGGGCATGACAAAAGTACAATGGTTCAAGAATTCATACAAAGGTTTCTAGGTTTTTACCTCCTGGCTCCTTCACTCACCATCCCCTCCCCCCTTTTCTAGCTAAACCCCTAGAAGATGCTGCTCATTTATCAGCTAGCCTGAGAATCAGTTTCTCCAAGGGTCTCACCTGAATTACATGGTGATATAAAGCATTTATATGCAAGCATATATGAAGCATTGACAGACAAGACCTCTGTCAGCCTTTGATATGAAGCATTCTGAAGGGTTATTATATGTCCTGTTCTGGTTTTATAATAATGAAAAATGGGGTTATATGTAAAATATGAACACATTTTGAAGTAAGAACTCAAGTGTGACCATGGACAAGTTTATTAACCTCAGTTTTCTAATTTGTACACAAACATTCATACAGCCTAGCCTGATACCAGGTTCACAGCAGAGTAGAAGGTGCTGGCTCTCTAACTCACTGGTTTCAGAAACAGGACATCAGGGGTTCTTCAGAAACCAGCCTTAAAATTCCTAACTGTGATCTGAAGGTGCTATTATCAATTTTGATTTCACAAACGAGAACCCAGTAAGATCCTTGAAGACTCGGGTTTCAATAACATCGCCTGGATAAGAATTAAGAGACACCAAGTCACCGCCCCTCACAGTGGGCACCAAATAGAGGCAGCTCTTCTTTATCCCAAACAACAGCTTTGGCAACAGCTTTCCCTTTCGTGGGCCCCATCGGTCAGCCTGGGCTTGGAATCCCCCAAACCAAAAAAGGAGGAACCACCTTCACTGGGAACGGAGTTGGAGCAACTCTTTACTGCGCTTGCACCTGGGCTGGGGCAGAATCCTGGACCTCTCGGGGGCGCAGCCCACCGCACGTTGTCGGTTTGTTGGTGAAGGGGTGCCACTGGCCCTGTATGCTCGGGCTGTCCGTGTGGAAGGGCTTGCGGATGCGGATCACGTCCAAGCCCGACTGGTTCGCCAGCTTCTGCACCAGCCTCGTGATCTCCTCGACCGACTTGCAGTGGATGCTCTCCTCGCGCACAGCCCCGTTAACTGGCAGGAGAGAGGTGGGGGCAGTAAGAAGCAGGCGGTCAGACGTCAGTGGACGCGGGCCGAGAGCCCCGCCCCCTCAGGCCGCCCTCCCGCCCCCGCCCGGCCCCACTCACGGTATTCGGCCACGACTCTGGGCACACAGCACGGCCGCGGGTTCACGTATATTACGACACCTGGGTTCCGACGGGCGAAGTTGGCCACCTCCTGTTCCACGAACTCCCTGAGGAACCCGAGAAGGGTGAGCACCGTGACCCCTGACCCGGGCGACCTCTGCCCGGAGTCGCACCCCCGCGCGCCCTTCACCGGCTCACCTGGCACCGCGGGACGAGGGCGCGTCGCGGCTGAGGCTGAAGCTAAGACGCTGCAGCTGCTGCACGTAGCGACCCAGCCCGTTGTGGAGGACACTGGTCAGGAAGCGACTCGGGGTCCCGCGCGCCGTCATGGTTCCAGCCCCCAATCCAGCTCCCCGGCCGCCGAGGCGATGGGGCGGGACTAACACGCAGGCTTCCGGTTCCGGGGACACTGCGCCCGGGGGAGTTTTAATTCCGAGGTCTTGTTGAGTGGCGCGTGCGAGGAATTCACGCTGTGCTGCGAACGAAAGGACTGAGACAGGAGTGGTGGCACGGGGCCAGGGTTGGAGCGGCGGGATCCCGCGAGCGAAGCGGAGGGAGGCCGCGCGGGCGGGCGGAGAGGTGGCGCGGAGAGGGGCGGGAGCCACGCAGTGGCGCCCTTGTCGTGTCTAGTCCACTCTGAGGGGAGGAGCAGCGAAAAGGGCCACTAGTAGGGATCTAGAGCAGAGAGGCTGTAGAAAGGACGCCGACGGCTGTAGAGATGAGGACAGTGAAGAGACTCCGTGGAGGGCAGTAGCGGCGCAAAGATGATGTGGAGAAACCATAATCAGTGAGGGGCTGCGATGGGAGAAGCTGTAAAGGGCAAGAGAAAGAGAGGGAGCCAGACAGAAGGACAGGAGTGTGAAAGGGTGGTGTAGAGGGGCTTGGAGGGAAGTAGCAATGTACAAGGGCTGAAGAAGATTCAGAGAGATGTTCATGAGGGAGAAGTTTGGAGAAAGAGAGAAGCCACCTAGAGTGAGCTCTTAGAGTGCTGTGTGGAGGATCCCTAGGCTCTGACGTATTGAAAGCACCTGAACCAGGCACGTAAGGCATTGCAAGTAGGGACTTTCTCCTTCTGACTAGGGATGTGGGTCCTTCTGCGAAGTGGGTACCCCCTTCGTATCCTGCTGTCCCTGCGTGGGGAGTGGATGGGGAGGAGGGGCCTGCCTCGAAGCTTGACCCCAGGCCCTCCTCGCAGACGGTACAGGAAGGAGGCTCTCCCTGCTACAGAGGTACCAGTGTTGCCTGTAACTACAACGGAAATCCGCCAGTATTTGCGAGCACATGGGATCCCCTTCCAGGATGGCCACAGCTGCCTGCGGGCACCCAGCCCCTTTCTGGGGGCCTCGAAGCTCAAGGGCCAGACTGGTGACACCACTTCCTTCAGCCTCTTCATTGACAAGACCACAGGCCGCTTTCTCTGCATGACAAGCCTAGCAGAAGGGAGCTGGGAAGACTTTCAGGCCAGTGTGGAGGGACGGGGGGATGGAGATAGAGAGGGGATCCTGCTTAGTGAAGCCCCAAAAGCTGAGGACATTGAGGAGACCCGAAGGATCTGGAACCGAGCAGTACCTCTCTGGGAGCTTCCTGAGCTAGAGGAGGCCCAGCTGACTCGTGTGATGTTTGGGCTCACCAAAGTTACAGATGACACACTCAGGCGTTTTAGTGTGCGGTATCTGCGGCCTGCTCGGAGCCTTGTCTTCCCTTGGTTCTCCCCAGGAAGTTTGAGATTACGGGGCCTGAAGTTGCTACAGGCTGAAGGCCAAGGGGATGGAGTGCGCTATGTGGAGACCACCATACCCCGGCCTGGTGCCTACCACAATCTGTTTGGATTATCACTGATCAGTCGTCGAGATACTGAGGTGGTACTGACAAGTAGTGAGCTGGACAGCCTGGCCTTAAACCAGTCCACAGGACTGCCCACTCTTACCCTTCCCCGAGGAACGGCCTGCTTACCACCTGCCCTGCTCCCTTACCTTGAACAGTTCCGACGTATTGTGCTCTGGCTGGGGGATGACCTTCGATCCTGGGAAGCTGCCAAGTTGTTTGCCCGAAAACTGAACCCCAAGCGATGCTCCTTGGTGCGGCCTGGGGACCAGCATCCCTGTCCCCTGGAGGCCCTGAACCGAGGTTTAAATCTTTCTCGAATTCTGCGTTCTGCCCTGCCTGCTTGGCACAAGTCTATTGTGTCTTTCCGGCAGCTTCGGGAGGAAGTACTAGGAGAGCTGTCAAATGTGGAGCAGGTAGCGGGTGTTCGCTGGAGCCGCTTCCCAGATCTCAATCGTTTCTTGAAGGGACATCGGAAGGGCGAGCTGACAGTCTTTACAGGTGACCCTTTGGGAAATCAGTGCTTGGAGTGGTGGCAGAGTATCAGGTGACAAAATCATGTGGGTTTAGGCCACTGTAAATGTTAAAGAGGAGGCTTTCCCTCCCAACTTTGAGACCCTGCTCCAGGTCTTGGTTTCAAGGGTAGGACTTTCCTCCCTCACCCAGATCTGTGTTCACCCCTCCTGCAGGGCCGACAGGCAGTGGAAAGACGACATTCATCAGTGAGTATGCCCTGGATTTATGTACCCAAGGGGTGAACACACTATGGGGCAGCTTTGAGATCAGCAACGTGAGACTAGCTCGGATCATGCTAACACAGTTCGCTGTGGGGCGCCTGGAAGACCAACTGGACAAATATGATGAGTGGGCCGACCGGTTTGAGGACTTGCCCCTCTATTTTATGACTTTCCATGGACAACAGAGCATCAGGTGAGATTTCCAGGCTTAGGGTTTTCAAAGAATGGAAGGGCAGGATAACAGACCCCCGATAAAGAGTTTTTAGGATGCTGGCTTTCTGCCTGGGATGGGCTGGAGACTACTTGTAATTGATTCCTGAATTCATTGCCTCTTCCTCTTCCCAGATCTGTAATAGACACAATGCAACATGCAGTCTACGTCTATGACATTTGTCATGTGGTCATCGACAATCTGCAGTTCATGATGGGTCACGAGCAGCTGTCCACAGACAGGTGACATCCTCTTGTCTAGCTGGAATCCACTTGAACACAGATGTCTTGTCAGGCAGCTGGCCCTAGACACACACACACTGTACTGTTGTTTTCTCACATGTGTGCAGACATATCCCACCGCCTGTGTGGTTCTGTCTTTATAGAGGTGTGGGGTGTGGCAGCAGGAAGTATGGACAGGGACCTAAGTGTGAGTCCTTGAGTAAAGAGAAGTAGAGTGGGGTTATGGTGCTTTGTGGAGAGAAATGAATCAAGAGTATGTGTATATTGTCCTTCTGTCTATGATAACCTCTTGTTTTGTTGGGCTGGGGGCAGGATTGCAGCTCAAGACTACATTGTTGGGGCCTTTCGGAAGTTTGCAACAGACAGTAGCTGCCATGTAACACTGGTCATTCATCCCCGGAAGGAGGATGATGATAAGGAACTGCAAACAGCTTCCATTTTTGGCTCAGCCAAAGTAAGTGACCTTTAGCAGAGCCCATGCTTCAGAAAGGGGCGGGGGGGGCGGTGTAACCAGGGAAAGCCCTCAGTCAGCCTTAAATCATGACTTAAGGAATACAAACGCTGATAATTTTGGGTGCTTTGCCTTCCTTGCCCTCCAGGAGCTCACATTCTCTAGTTGGAAAAACAATGAGGCCCGTCTGATAAAGCTATGATAGACAGCACAAGTATTTGGGGAGCAAAGAGAAAAAACACCTGAGTCAGCCTGGGGCATCTGGAGAGACTTTCTAAAGGAGGTGTCAGCAACTGTTGGGTTGAGTTTTGGCCTTTGGGCCAAATGGGAGGGCCTCCTGGGCAGCAGGACCAGCCTGATTGTCGAGCTCCCAGTGGTACACAGAATGCCTGTTGTATGCCAGGCCTGGACTGGGCACAGACTGTGTACCATGATGGAGCAAGCATGGAGCTGGAGAAGAGAATAACAACACAAAAGTGGAAAGATGGTGCCTTCTTTATTTACGGGGATCAAGAGTAGTCTCTCTGATAAAGTGTGACATTTAGACCGAGACCTCAGCGATAAGAAGCTGGAGTTGAGTGGGATGGTAAGCTGTGCAGGAGAAGTGTTAGAAGCAGTGGGAACAGCGGGCACAAAATCTGGGAATGGCAACAAGGTTGTTAAGGAACTGAAAAACTCGTGACCCCAGCATCACGGGCAATAGTTCAGTGAGCTTTGCTGAAAAGGAAAAGTACTTCTTCCTTTCCCCATTCTTACCACTCCTCCCTGCACCCTCAACCTTCCTTTCTGCTTCTCTCATATATCTCTTCACGACTCCTTCGTTCTTTGCCCTCTTCCTCAGGCAAGCCAGGAAGCGGACAATGTTCTGATCCTGCAGGACAGGAAGCTGGTAACTGGGCCAGGGAAACGATATCTGCAGGTATCCAAGAACCGTTTTGATGGAGACGTAGGTGTCTTCCCACTTGAGTTCAACAAGACCTCTCTCACCTTCTCCATACCACCAAAGAGCAAGGCCCGCCTCAAGAAGATCAAGGATGACAATGGGCTAGTGGCCAAAAAGCCCTCATCTGGCAAAAAGGGGGCTGTGCCCCAAAACTCTGAGACTTGCTCAAGTGAGGCCGCCAGCCCTTACCAGCCAGACCCCTCCAAGCTTTCGAGGTGAAGGATGTGCAGAGCTGGACCCTGGAACAAATCTGACAGGACAGGCTGGGGCATAGACCCTTTCTTGGCCCTCTTCTAGGACCACCTCTGTCCTATGGTCCTAAGCTACAGGACCTTCTCAGTTGCAGGGGCCTGGCCTAGGGCAGGGTTCCATAGTGAGATTGGAACCCATAGTCAATTTAGCAGACATTGCAGAACCTACTGTGTGCCAGGCTTTGTTCTAGGTCCTGGGACTGTAGCACTGACGAGACAGACGAGTTTCCTGCTTCTATGGAAAATGCAGTCAGGTGATGGGACAAGATAACCTAATGGACAAATAAAACAATTTTAGGGAGTGAAAAGTGCTATTTGAGAAGTAAAATAGTATTGCCATAGTGCTTACAGGCTAGTTTAGATTAAGGTCTAAAAGGGTGTCTCTGAGCCAGAGGACATTTGAGCTGGGACCTAAAGAACTAGTATTAAGCCATGTGAACATCTTGAGAAAGGGGGATCCAGGCAGAAGTAAAAGTAAATAAAGAGGTCCTGAGATGGGAATAAGCAAGTTGAGTTCAAAGCAGTGGAGTCAGTTCCCCTGAACCTGGAGAATAGGAGACTTCTTGCCAAAATTCCAGCCTAGGCTTTCAGAGCTAAAACGTGACATGGTGGGTACCAAGCTTCTCTGCTCCCTACTCTGGAGACTGCTATGTGGTGGAACTCAATATCAGTAGATCCCAGGTGCTTGGCCCTGTAATAAAGGTGGAAGCTTGGCCAGAGAGCCATGCAATGAAGCTGTGATCCCACAGTGCTCGCCACCTGGACACTGAATGTATATACTGCTGCCTCAGACCACTTTAGTGGATACAGTCAACTTTTTGTAGAGCCTTTTGCAGTTCTGAAAAAAAAGTGTTTTTCCATTGCCTTTGTTTCTGTGCTTCCTCTTATTTGTCCACCAGGTGTCTCCCAAGTCTACAACTGGATTTTCTTCTCATTTTGAATTGGGAATGAGTGGGTCCCGTCCCCCACCCCCAGTTTTTGAGCTGTGTGCTCCCAAGGAGGCAGGAGCATTAAAGGGCCTTTGCACAGACACATCTTTTCACCTCTTCCTGGCCTAGGGGAGACATGGGGATGTGCCTGTTTACCTCTCTTTTCCCCAAGGATCTTCATGTGATCCCTTGCAGAGGTATGGGTCACCGGGCCACAAGCCTAGACTGCCTGGCCAGCTGTCCCTCTGTGATATGAGCCACTCACTGACCTCTCAGTGTGGACTCAGGCTCAGCATATTCTTATCTGGCGCTTGTCCATTTCCACCACCCTGGACCTTCGCTTCTCTTACGTTAGTGTGTATCAAAACTCCTGGGGCTCTTGTTTGAAAAAGCAAAACCTAGGCCCTTCTCTTACTCCAAGCCTCTCATGCACACACAGATATTTGTAACTCTAGAAGTTGAAGGAGAGGTATAGGATTCCTCGTTTTTAACAAGCTCTGAAGGAGATGGAAAAGAGACCCTGTCAGAAATATTCCTAAGTGACAACACTCTCATCTCACTTCCTCTGCTACTTTAAGTCCCAGTTTTCCTTTAGATTTGCCTGCAAGCATGGTGAGAATTGAAAGATGTTCTGAGGGGTCTGGGGAGAAGTCTTTTGTAAGTTTGGGGGGGTTGTTTCCTTCCTCCAAAGAAAGGCTGCCTTTCCAGGGTTTCCGTGTCAACCTAAGAAGGAGCTTCTGGGACCCTGTAGAAGAGTCTGGGGTCTTTGTTTCTTTTCCATGTGAGAACTGTGGCTACAATTGTCTCCTGAAACAGACCTGCGGCCAAGCTGTTTGTGGGGGAAGAACCTGGGGGGAGGGAAGAGAGCTCCTCCAGGGCCTCCCTTCTTGGGGGTCTCTCCCAGACTGGCTGGAGCCAGGCCTCCTAATCCCGCAGTAATCATTCCCAGCCGCTGGCTGATCTAGGCCTCATCCAAGGTCTATACGCTGAATGTCAGCCATGCCTTCCAGATGCACACCACCAGGTCGGTCCTACCTGTAAGGATGTGAGCTCCACATTCAGGTCACCCTAGAATGCCAGGTGCGTTCTAGGAAATCCTTTAGGGATTCCTATTAGGGGAACTTTGTGAGGTCTCTGTGAATTGGGGATAGAAGGCTTGCCTGTTTGTCTTGCCCCACCCTCCTAGCAAACACCCCCACACAGCACAAACCAGACCGATGGGGAGGGAAGGGACGCCAATGCCCCCTGCCCAGCCCTTCTTACACAAACATTCCGTTCCATACCTGCCACACTCCTCACATCAGGGTAAGCCCAAAATGTGTTGAGGAGTCCCTGGAGACTAGAAAGCAGTGGGGAATCCCTGAGAGCCATTCTCCCTGTACCCAGGGAAGGTGGAATGAAGCAAAGTACTCTTATGTCCAATTGGATGTGAAGGATCTCCCTGAGAGCTCAGGAAGGGCCTGGCCAAGCAGGGTCTAGCTGGATCTGCGGCCTTTCCCCAGATTCAGTATCACACTTGGGGCTGCTTTGGTCCTCCAGCAGCTTCTTTAATGTGAATGGGTTTGAGAAGGGACTAAACTCACCAGACTCCTGCTGCCCAAGTACTCAGGCTGCAAATATGGCCCAGATACCTGTAGACATCACAGGCTGCCTTAGGTGCCATGGAGGGAGGGAGCCGTAGGTGCCTCCCTGTAATACGGGCCAACTTCCTGTTTGTGCCTGTGGGTGGAACTTTATGAGTTTAAGAGAAGCCAGACTATGCTCTGTACGGGGGCCAGAATCGGCTGGCTTGCTCACCTGGGCAGACATCTATTCCAAGGGAGAGAGCTGGGTGCTGGTTCTGCTTGGGCAGCCCCAACTCGAAGTGTGTGTGGGGGGGAGGTGGGTCTGTTTTGGTGAAACCCGAGCCGCCTTTGTCTGCTTCCTAGGGGTTTTCCCTGTGTCTGGGGAGTGGGCCGAGAGTGGACCAGTTTAGGCTTCCTACAGAGCAGAAACTGGTGACAGGAAAGCCCTACAGCCAACTCGGTTAGGTCAGCCAGGTAGGTAGCTTAGCTTTTGATTACGCGCCGCTGGCCCTTTCCTCAGGTCGAAAGCCAAATCCAGTAGGCTGTGAAGTCAGAGGCCAGAGGGCAGCCTCGTGCCACCGTCGCATTAGTGCTGGGCTGGGTACTGGGTCGGCTACTGAGGGGGTGCTGGGCAGACCACTCCCTTCCTTGGGTCGGGGGCGCGGCCTCAGCGGCCCCGCCCCGCTCCACCAGGCCGGACCTGGCGGGCGCCTGGAGCCGGGAGCTGCCTTGAGAGCCGGCGGCGGGTCGGTGGCAAGGAGGTGCCGGCGCTGGAGCAGGAAACGGGCAGGAGCTGGAGCGGCGGCGCAGGTGGCACTGGGTGAGTGGTGGGACGAGGAGGTATAGGAACTCGCGCCCCGCTTACATCCCGGCTCTGGAGTAAACTTTCCTGTCTGGCGAAGCTGGGTGTTGGGATGAGGAGGGGGGAATCCCCACGCCGGGGCTCAGGCGAAGGGTCTGAACAGGGAACCCACACGGAAACTCACACAGACGGACCCACACACGCGTGCACAGAGACCCACGCACGTACTTGGGGCACACGTGCACTCAGGAAAGGACGCGCCCAGTGGGTTACTCTTGCAGTCCTTGGAGCAGCGCCACTGGCCTGCAGGGACCCCAGCAGGCAGGGAGCTCTGCTGTCGCGTACTTGATGGGAGTAGGAGAAAAGCGCTAACCGGTGATCGCTAACGGGGGCGGGCCGGGTGGGACACCTCCCGCCCCTCCGGCGGCTCCCTGCTGCCGGCAGGTGAAGACTAAGACGTAAACAGGCACCGAGCACGTGATCACTTCACAGACAGGTGAACTGTGCTTCCCCCCACCCTGGCGTTTGCGCAAGGACGTCCCTCCCCAGTCCAGGGCAAGTTTTCGGGGTCGTTTGCAGTGCCGTATTCCATTCTCCGCCTAGAGAGGTGGTAAGCCCTCCTCCAGAAATGGGACCACAACGCCCCCTGGAGTCCGGGTAGCGCAGGAGGACGGGAGACTGTAGGACTGGGGTGGGGTTACCTGTGCTCCTCGCCTTCCTTCTCGCGAACACATTCATGGTGCCTTCCTCCCTGAAGGTATCAGAGAGGGGCGCTATTCTTGATAGCAGTGGACAGCTGGCCTCCCCCTCCCCACCCCACACCTCCGGCCTGGGGAGCTGCTACGCGAATGCCCGTCGGTCCCGTTCCTATTAAGACCCCTCCTTGCAGAACTGGGAACTCCTTCCCAAGGTAGGAACAGAAAACCCACTCGCGCTGGAGTAGGAGTCCCCGTCCCCCAGAGAATGCAGCAGCGTAACCCTCCACAATACTGGAGTGGGCCTATACCCCTCGGGTGGAGGAAGGACGAGCTCCACCACCGCCACCAAGAAGGAGTGGGCAGAGGCAGTCAGCCTCCCTCCCTGCCCCACCCCCCACCCCTGCACACACGCTGAGCCCAGCTGCTGCTGGAGCTTCTGGGCAGGCTGCCAGAAAGGGGAGGAGGCTCCTGGTACCCCAGGAGGCTGGGATCAGGGCAAGGCCAGAGGAGGGGGTCTGTGCTGGAGAGAGGGGCTTGTCTGTTCCTGTGAGGCTGAGGGTCTGGGGTGAGCCTGAGGGTGGCTGGGCTATGTTTCCCTTTCCAGGGAAAAAGAAAGAAAAACAACCCTTTCCATAGAGCTAAAAATAGAGCTGAGAGCCGGCCAGGGCTGTGGCCTGGAAGGGGGCGGGGGTAAGGGGTGTGTGGGGGGAATGCTCCTTCCTGGGGCAAAGGAGCTCTGGCAGGCCTGGCCCTGGCTGGGAGGGAGGGAGGCTAGGGGGCAGGAGCCTGTCCTTGCCCAGGGGTGCTGGCATCAGCTGACCTGGCCAGGTCACAGAGACCCCTACAGGAAAGTGTGTGTGGTAGGGTGTTTGAGAAATAATATGTGTACGTGTAAGAAGTTGTGACTATGTGAATAAGACGGTCAATGTGAAAGATGCTTAGGAGACTAAGTGTGTTCCAGATTGTGACTGGGTGCGAAGGACTGCGAGCTGTGAAAGCCTGTGCGCAAGTAGCTGTGTGACTCCGAGTATGTCTCTGTGTGAGCTGGCCTGAAAGATTATGGAAATAAGGAACATGGAACCACGTGAAGAATGAGGCTCTGACTTGTGGCAGTGTTGGACTGAAGGTGGGAAAGGTCGTGTGGGTATTAAGACTGTGTTCTTTGCCAGAGGGTGGGAATATTCATGACCCCGAGGAGACAGTGGAATGTTGTCTGCTGTGAGGTTGGTGTGGGTTTGAACATGTTCACCCCAGTGATTGTTGAAGGGCCAGGGCTGCTTCGCTGAGCAGTGACCTCTCTCTCCTAGCAAATGAGTCTGAGGGAAGGCTGGGGAGCACAGAGCCGCCACTGGGGCAGGCCTGGGATCACGCGGAAGAGGAGTAGAGTAGGGGCCCCGCAGCCCCGAGGTCGGGGGACGGGGTTACTGGGTGTGTTTTCCGAGTGTGCCACCAGATGGCGCCACCTCCGCAAATCCAAGTGTGCAGCCACCTAGCCACTGGGGGTGGGGCAGGTACGGACGAGCCTTGGCCCCTTCCTAGCGCTGGGGCGCAGGGCCTGTGCCGCTGGAGAGAGTGGGTGGCAGCTGACCGTCGGCCTCCCGCTCTGGACTCCGAAGTCAGAGAGTGTGTCTGTGGCAGGGAGGCTTCGGCTAGAGGGGCGGAGGGGGCAGGGCGAGCGCCACAGCGCCTGGCCCTTTGTGCTTGAACAATGACCAGCTGCCGCTGGCCCCGGGGCCCAGGTTGGGGTTGAGGGTGACCTGCCGCTGCCGCCAAGTCCTGAGCCAGCCAAGGCCCCAGACACACAACCACCCGGCCTGGGAGGGAGGGACCCTGAGTCTGGCTGTACAGCCCCCGCGGGCGCCCGGCCCGGACACGCGTGACGCGGGGTGCTTCGTGGCCGCGCCCCGGGGGCGGGGACGCCCCTGGGACCCCTCCCCCGCGCTGCACCGCCCACTCAGGTCGGGCGGGGGCTGCCCTGCGGGGGGCGCCGCGGAGGCGGGGCGGGTCGGCCGGGCGGCTCCAAGTGGCCGCGCGCGGGCTGAAGCCGGGCGGCTTGCCGGTGGAGCGCGGGGGCGGCCCGGGGCTGAGCATGGAGCAGAGCGAAGGAGGTGAGGGGGGCCGGGGTGGGGAGGCGACCTAGGAGCCCCCCCAACTCCTGCGCGGCGGAGGGCCAGTGGGGCGGGGGCATTGAACTGCAGCCCCCACTTTATGGAAACGGCGGTAGGGGGGGAGGTCTGGCGGGTGGAATGGGGGCTCCGGCTTCCTGTCGCAGATGGGAACTCGTGATCCCAGACTCCAGGCCACTTGACCGGTCCTTGGAATGGGGTGAGGCGAGACTTTCCCCAACTCTTCAGCCCCCTGAACAGGCCTGTGGGCCCTCGGACCTTGGCCAGACCTCTCTCGGGTCCTGGCCAAGCGCTGCCCTCTGCTCTCTCCAGCCCATTAAGGTGGGTTGCTATGCCAGAGGGGTCACTCAAGGAGTGCTGGGGAGAGTGGGGATTCCCATTCCTACAGCCACAGACGCATTTCTCAAAATGGAGCCTCTACTTGCCCCTCCTTCTCTCTGAGGCTTCAAGAGCGGGAGTCGGGCTGGCCAGGCCTGGCTTTCCAGACGCCTGGCTCTGGCTCCAGTTCCCTGGGTGTCTGGTTCACAGGGCCCAGCTGATGTCTCTTCTGGGTTTAGGGGCCCCTGGCTCCCTGGGGTTCAAGGCCCCGGGCTCACTGGGTCTGCCTTGTCTACCTGACACCCTGGGGCTTCTGAGTCTTTGTCTCTTGGGTCCCTGTCTCTCTCAGTCTCTCTCCTCCCCTCAGTTTTCACTTTCTCTGTGCTCGCTGAAGTGGGGAAATGCAGACAGAGGTGCCAGCCCCCACTACCCCCTCCGAAGCCCCTTCCCCACTGTTTTTTTTCATGCTCTGGACTGGTCTAGGAGAGGGCAGAGGAGGACATGTTCCATTCACTTTGCTCAGGGCTGGCACTTGTGTGGTGGACTCTGCTCACCCCTAGCCCCAATTCCCAGTTCCTCCCACCTCAGTCTGGACATCTTCCTGGGTCTCAGGGTCTTTTGACTTGAGTGGGATGGTGGGGGTGGACCTAATGGAACATAAGCAAGAAAGAAGGGTAGCAAATCAGGCAAAGGAGTCAGATAATGTCTCTCCCCTCCCACACTCTGGCTAGTGACAAAAATCAAGCTCCCGCTTACCCATTTGGCCCTGCATGCCACCCAGGCTCCTACTCTCTCTCTCCCACATGCTTCTATTCACATGCACTCCTCAATAGACTCTTGTACACACTTTCCTGTTCACACACTTGTATAAAATACGTGCGAGTCTACATATAAACCCAGGTATATATGAGTGAGCATCTATTCATATTCTCTCATATAGTCACACTCATACATCACAAATTCACTTACTGTGTATGCATTTGTAACTTTCACATACTTTCTAAGAGTGACCCCCGAAACGTTTACACACATGCTCTTGTAAGATATTCCCATTAATTCACATGTATACTCCTGTATGTATATATCTAAACATATTTACTCGCATACACTTATTCATGATGTTGCCACACACATTTTCATGTACACAATGTACATTTTCATGCTGTGCATATAGTTCCCCACACGCAAATAAGTAAATGCATACACTCCTGCTCCTACACAATTCTCTGTCCACTTCTTGGCCTCCTCACTCTGCATGATGACTTCAGCAGATGCCTGAGTCCTGGTCTTCCTCTGACGGAGTGAGTTCCGGTTGGAGACTTGCTGTCCCCTTCCAGGAAGGAGGACGGCCTAGGGAGGTGGAGCTCTGGGCTCCAGGGAAGTGAGATCTTGAAGGGGCTGCCAGAGGTGATGGTAGAGCTTCTACCCTTATCCCCTCGGGATCACTCTAGAGAGCATCTAAAGCTGGAAGGTTTCTTGGAAGTTGGCCGTAGGCCTATGTAGTTTCCTTTAGGCCCCACTGAGTGGTATGGTGAGCCTGGGAGTTGTCATGGCAACAGCCCGCACAGAGTCAGAAGACCCCAGAGGGCACCTATGGGCTCCCTAAGAGCTCCGAGTTTCTTGTTTGGCCAGTTCTACCCTTGCCGCCACTGTGTCTGGGAGAAACTGAGGCCCAGCCGGGGGAGGCCGGGCACTGCCTAGCCTTGGCTCTTTGTTCCCTAATTACCATCTGAGTTGCTGACTTCGTCCCTGAGGTTGCTTCTGCCCAAACTGCCCTCTAATGAGGCCACCTGTCCCAGGGGACCAGGGACCTGTGCTGGGAGCTGGTAGATGAGGCTCTCTCCTTAACTGGAGTCCTGGTTTCAGTGGGGGATGCAGTTTTGGGGCTGGGCCCTGTGTAACCACCAGGCCTCCCCTCCCCTCATCATCACTGCTCAGTAGATTCAGCCCTCTGCCCTGGTGCGGCCACTGCCCAGGGAGAATTCAGGTTCATGCCAGTGCTCAGAGGGGGAGCTCTGGGGACATCGGGGCTTGTTATCGATGTCAGGGAGCTGTTTGGCCTGGGATCAGGGGTCAGGAGAGGGACTGGGGACCTTGTATAGGAAGGAGGCTCAAGATGGAGGGACCCTGACACCATTGCCCTGTTCACAGGTCCCCCTGGAGGCCCCCGGCCAGGCCAGAGCTTCTGCCGCCATGGCGATCGTGCAGACTCTGCCAGTGCCACTGGAGTCTGCGCCTGAGACCGCCACTAACCCACAAGCTCCAGCCATGGGCAGTGTGAGCAGCCTCATCTCAGGCCGGCCCTGCCCGGGAGGGCCAGCTCCTTCCCGCCACCACGGCCCCCCTGGGCCCACCTTCTTCCGCCAGCAGGATGGGCTGCTGCGGGGTGGCTATGAAGCACAGGAGCCGCTGTGCCCAGCTGTGCCCCCCAGGAAGACTGTTCCTGGCACCACCTTCACCTACATCAACGAGGACTTCCGGACAGAGTCACCCTCCAGCCCCAGCAGTGACATTGAGGATGCCCGGGAGCAACGGGCACGAAATGCCCACCTCCGCGGCCCCCCACCAAAACTCATCCCTGTCTCCGGAAAGCTAGAGAAGGTGAGGACCAGCCCTTCCTTTGGGGCCTGGGTGGAATCAGGAGCCCCCTGGAGAAGCTGGAGGAATTTACAGGTCTGTTTAGAGAAAGCAGCGTGGGCTCAAAATTCACTAGACCTGAGTTCTAATCCCAGCTCTTTCTCATTCTCGCTATATGACCTCAAGGAAGTCACTTAACTTTTCTGAGCCCATTTCCCTATCTGTGAAATGGAGGTGATAGGTCAGCTTTTACAAGTTTGTTGTGAGAATTAAATAATTTACGTGAAGTGCTTAGCCTCATACTTGGCATGTTACTGTGTACTCAATAAATGCTAGCTACTTGAAAATACTGTTGTTATACAACAGCAGTGTGTTGGACTTAGAGCAAGGCCTTTAACTCTGCTGAGCCTCCATTTCTCCATCTGTAATATGGGGAGAGTCATAATATTTTTGCTCATATAGCTGTCGTAATGAATAGAGATGAACCTTTTAAGTTACTTGACGTAAAGCTGACACTCAGGAGGCCATCAGTTAGTGGTAGCCATTGTTAATAATACATGGGGATGGGAGACCCCAGATGGGAAGACAGGGAGTATGATAAGGGCTTTGAAATATTGGGCCGCTCACCCCCAGCGTCACATGGCACCTCATTTCAGAACATGGAGAAAATCCTGATCCGCCCAACAGCCTTCAAGCCAGTGCTGCCCAAACCTCGAGGGGCACCATCTCTCCCCAGCTTCCTGGGTCCTCGGGCCACCGGACTGTCTGGGAGCCAGGGCAGCCTAACACAGCTGTTCGGGGGCCCCGCCTCCTCCTCCTCTTCCTCCTCCTCCTCAGCTGCCGACAAACCTTTGGCACTGAGTGGCTGGGCCAGTGGCTGCCCATCAGGGACGCTGTCCGACTCCGGCCGAAACTCACTGTCCAGCCTGCCCACTTACAGCACTGGGGGCGCTGAGCCGGCCACCAACTCCCCAGGCGGGCACCTGCCCTCCCATGGCCCTGGGCGGGGGGCACTGCCGGGGCCAGCCCGAGGAGCCCCTACTGGGCCCTCCCACTCGGACAGTGGCCGATCGTCCTCCAGCAAGAGCACAGGCTCCCTGGGCGGCCGCGTGGCTGGAGGCCTCTTGGGCAGCGGTCCCCGGGCCTCCCCTGACAGCAGCTCCTGTGGGGAGCGCTCCCCACCGCCACCGCCACCCCCTCCACCCCCTTCGGATGAGGCCCTGCTGCACTGTGTCCTGGAAGGGAAGCTCCGCGACCGTGAGGCAGAGCTGCAGCAGCTGCGGGACAGTCTGGACGAGAGCGAGGTGACCATGTGCCAGGTGTGGTCAGTAGCAATAATGGGGGTGGCATGGCAGGACACCCAGAGGTGCTGGGAATCTAAGGAGCATTCCCCTCTGCTCCAGGGTGGGGGCAAGTGGCGGGCAGTAGCACCTGTGGCCCCATTCCCACCCGGGTGTCTGGCTTCACTGCAGAGCGGTGAGGACTCAGATCTACTGCCATTTACGTGTTCTTTCTAAGCCTCACCCATAAATGGGGATATTTTTGTTTTAGAATTACGCAGATTAAGTAAGGCAAAGTGTGTAAAGTGTTTAGAATAATGCCCGGCACCTAAGAGGTGCTACATAAGTGCTTGCTGTTACTGTTGTTGTTTCTGTTATCATAAAAGTAGTCGTTACTGTTGTCATACTGTTTTCGTTGTTTAGTGGAATCTAGCTGCCCAAAGCCCCCCAGTGGGCCACCCGAGTAGCCAGTGACTGCAGGTGGCTAGGGCTCGAGGATTGGGGGAGCCACCAAGACCCAAGTGTACCTTCTTGCCCACAGGCGTACGAAGATCGACAACGGCACTGGCAGCGGGAGCGTGAGGCCCCGCGTGAGGATGGTGCGGCCCAGGCGCAGCGGGCCCAGCGGGCCCAGCAGCTGCTACAGCTGCAGGTGTTCCAGCTGCAGCAGGAGAAGCGGCAGCTGCAGGACGACTTTGCACAGCTGCTGCAGGAACGTGAACAGCTCGAGCGGCGCTGTGCCACCTTTGAGCGGGAGCAGCGGGAGCTCGGGCCACGGCTTGAGGAGACCAAGTGGGAGGTGGGTGAGACCGGGAGGGGTGAGGAGCAGGGTCCTGCAGGAACAACCCCTAGAAAGAGGGGCCCAGCCATACCCCCTGAGCCTGCCAGCCCCAGAGGCCTCACCTTTGTGAGATGAGAATCCCCCTCTGGCCTCCTTTACTGGGACAGAGCCTCCTTGTGCCTTCATGTTTGGTCTCATTAGTCTGGTCTAGGGCCCATAGCCAGTGGCATTCCCACCGGCTGCCTTCTAGCCAATAAGAATGTAGTGCTTGCTATGCACCAGGCACTATTCTAGGCGTGTGGCATAGACTATGTATCATCTAATCTTCATTATCAGCCCTGTGAGGTGGGTATTGTTAATACCCCCATTTTAGAGACGCAGAAACCGAGGCCTGGAAAGGCTGGAGCCCAAAATTATACCCAGTCCATGGCAGAGTTGAGGTTTGAGCCCAGGCAATCTGACTCTTCGTTTATGCCGTTAACCAAAATACTGTAGTGCCTCCCAGCTGGAAATGTGGGCACTGCCCTCAGCTGCTTCCACTCCTGCAAAACCTACCATCACCCATTCCCTAGAGCCCTGGGGTTTAAAGACAACACTTTAAAGCAAAAATATCTGGGTCTGTATCCTACTTTAGCCGCTAAGTAGCTGTGTAACCTTGGACATGTCACTAGGCTCACCTCAGTGTCTCCATCTGTAAAATGGGGGTAATAATCAAACTTCCTCTCCACCAAATGTCCAGCGTGATGTCAGGGCCTGACCCTCTGGGAGAACCCTTCTCACCACCCTTGCTTCCTACCACCAGGTGTGCCAGAAGTCAGGCGAGATCTCCCTGCTGAAGCAGCAACTGAAGGAGTCTCAGGCAGAGCTGGTGCAGAAGGGCAGTGAGCTGGTGGCCCTGCGGGTGGCCCTGCGAGAGGCACGGGCAGCGCTGCGGGTCAGTGAGGGTTGGGCACGGGGTCTCCAGGAGGCGGCGCGAGCACGGGAGCTGGAGCTGGAGGCCTGTTCCCAGGAGCTGCAGCGGCACCGCCAGGAGGCTGAGCGGCTGCGGGAGAAAGCTGGGCAGTTGGACACCGAGGCGGCTGGACTCCGGGAACCTCCTGTGCCACCTGCCACTGCTGACCCATTCCTCCTGGCAGAGAGTGACGAGGCCAAGGCACAGCGTGTGGCAGCCGGCGTGGGAGGCAGCCTGCGGGCCCAGGTGGAGCGGCTGCGTGCCGAGCTGCAGCAGGAGCGGCGGCGGGGCGAGGAGCAGAGGGACAGCTTCGAGGGGGAACGGCTGGCCTGGCAGGCCGAGAAGGAGCAGGTGATCCGCTACCAGAAGCAGCTGCAGCACAACTATATCCAGATGTACCGGCGGAACCGGCAGCTGGAGCAGGAGCTGCAGCAGCTGAGCCTGGAGCTGGAGGCCCGGGAGCTCGCTGACCTGGGCCTGGCCGAGCCAGCCCCTTGCATCTGCCTAGAGGAGATCACTGCCACCGAAATCTAGGGCCCTTGGGGTCCCAGCTCTGCAGGGAGCTCTACTGAAAGGGAACAGTAGCCTCAGGTCCACTGAGGTCTCCAGGGCCACTTGTCCCCTGGGATCCAGGACTCTGGGCCTCTGTCAGGTACCCAGGGCTGTTCTATGACTTGGATGAGCAAGATCAGACCCCTCGAAGGTCCCTGTGTTCGCTGTCACCCAGAGGCTCCTCATTTGACCTGTTTCACTCCCCACCTGTTGCCAGTGCCACTCCGCCAGCCCCGTTCACCCTAGATGCTCACCAGGTCAGCCAGCCAGGGCCTGGGGAGAGGAAGGGGCTGCTTCCTCACCTCCACACTTCCCCCCACTCCACAGCCAGAGAGAGCCAGGCAGCAGCAGCTGCTCCAGATGTGCCTGCCCCCACCCTGCCCTGTTGGGGGACAGGGCTGGGACTGGGGTCTGATCCCCAGCTTCCAGCTCTGCAGCCTCTCCCTGGTGGCGAGGGGGCTGTAGTCAGACCAAAGGAAGAACTCACAAATGTCTTGTTTAATGTGACCAAGTGGCCCTCCCAACACCCTGGTTTATGGCCTCGTTTTCACGTGTATATTTTTTACACTGTAAATTTGTTGTACAAACCCAAAGAAAAAAATTAAAAATTTTTGTTTTGTTTTTAAAAAAAGGAGTGTGCTGGGTAAAGATTATGGGAACCCTCCCCCACCCCCTTTATTTGCCAGCTATTCCCTTACCCCTTACAGAGGTCTTAGGGGGAGAAAGGGAGATGGGGAAAGGACAAATCCAGTAGAAAAGCTGAGGCTGGTGGGCCACAACATGAAATGGTCTCAGGGTTTGAGAAACTAGAAAAGACTTCTATTGCTTGCACAGAACACTGCTTGGGGTTAGGGGGTGGATGTGAGGGCTGCATCCCAGAGTCCAGGTCCCTCAGTGCTTGGGAGAGTCAAAGGGGGCATCATGAGATGCTGCCCACCAATCCCAAGTTCCAGACCCTGCGTTTCTAGACCTCCTTTCTGTCTCGAGAGGTTAGGAGCAGTGAATGGGTGACACAGGCTGCCCAGTAGCACCTTGTCCTTGACACAGTTTGTCTGGAAAGGGCAGAGCCTTAGTGACAGCTGGGGACAGAAGAAAGCAGGGAGATCTGAGCCACCAGTGTGGAGCTCTGGGGGAGTCAAGGCAAGCAGGAGTGGGAGGTTCCCGGGTCAGAAGATTAGTGGCGGGGGGCGAGGGGGCAGGAGGATTCCAGGGTCAGTGGGAGGGTCTGCTGTCAGTGGGGTTAGTTGTGGGATAGGTAGGCAGAGTCTGGGGTTAGAATCAGGAGTCGAGGGGTTGGAGAGGGGACTGGGCTGGGCGCCAGCTGGAGGAGCCCAGTACCAGTGGGAGCAGTCTGGGTACCGTTGGGAAGGGCCTTGCGAGGTTCTGGAAGCCAGTGGGAACACCATCGAGGGGTCAGCGGGCAGGGGAACGGTCCGCAGGAAGGAGTCGATCGGTGGGGGCTGATGAGTCGGAGGGTAAGGGTGGTGGGCCAGGCCCGGGGACCCTGACCACAAGCTCCATGGGCTCCCGCGACTTGTTTCGATAAGCCCGGCGAATGGTGTCCACTGCTCGCTGGTGTGTCACCTTCTCCAGGCTCTCTCCATCCACTGCCACAAGCTCGAAGCCAGCCTGGGACGGGAGTGGGAGAATCAGCCCTCCCTGCTCAGGTCACCCTCTACCCCAGCATCCGACTTCTCACCTCCACCAGCTGGGACACTCCTCCCCTTCCAGATGGAGAGGATGGACAATGGGACTTTTGTGCCTGGAGCTATTGGGGGCTGGGTGGGGCACAGACAATGGCCCTTTGTCCCTTGGGGCAAGGGGTGGAACAGGATGGGCCGCCCTCAGGCCCAGGCTGGCATGAGGGCACAGATTCTTCCCTGGCTTGCTGACCTGACCCCCCTCCTCCCACGACTTGGCCTAAACACGCCTGGCCAGCAGATGAGCTTGTACCAGCCTGCCCCCGCCAGAATGAGCTCGGGGCGGGGGGCGGAGGGCGTGGGCCTGGGCGCACTTCACCCACCTGCAGGGCCCCACTGAGGAAGGCGGCCCCCCCAGGGAAGATCTTTTCTATCTTCACCATGGGCTGCACCTTGGACTCGATGCCCCCCGAGATACTGATGCCTAGTGAGAGTGAGAAACACAGGGTGAGAATATACCACACCCCTAACACCCGGAGGTCCCAGGATAGACCCAGGGCCCAATCCTCACATCTGGGACCCCCAACTTTTTCCAGATCCCAATTCTGTCACTACTCAATCTTCAACTCCAAAATCCTCTAGAGCGCAAAGCCCCAAAATCTAGACCCTATCCCCAACTATACCCTAATACCCGGGTTCTTCTCCGAGGCCCAGTTCCCCTAGTCACTTCCCAAAGTCAAACGCACCAACCTTATCCAAACCCAGCAGCCCCTGCCAGGCCCAGTCCCACTCAGACTCACCCAAGGACTGTTTCATCTTGGACAGCGTGACTGTCCTCAGCTCCCCACTGGGGGCCTTTGCGGCCACTTGCTGGGCTGTCCTGCCAGTTCCATTCTCGGAGGACCCTTGGCTGTCCCCTGCCTTGGCTACCTGCCCATCCAGAGGTCTTGGCAGAGGGGGCCTGGCCTTCCGAGGCTTGTGGTAGCGCCCGTTGGCTATGCTGGGGGTGGGGATAGGCGCCGGGGATGGGGAGCGCCTGCGTCCAGGGGACTTGCCTCGGCTGCGACTGCGGCTGCGACTGCGGCTGTGGCTGCGGCTACGGCTGCGGCTGCGGCTCTGGGCCAGGCCTGGGCTCTGGTTCTGGCTCTGAAGAGGGTCTTCTCGGGTCAAGGGTTCTGTCAGCAGCCAGTTAGGCCTCGGGGGCCGGGGAGCAACGGGGGGCGGCTGGGGAGGGGGTGTGCAGGTGCTTCGGCGTGGGGCAAAGGCATCTACTGGCACGTCTTGGAGAGGGGGTATCCCTTTATGAGAGTGGCGGGGGGCAGAAGCACCCAGAGAGACCTGGAGGTCCCCCAGCCGCTCCCTCAGCTCCCCATCATCTTCCTCCTCAGGGAAGCCATTCACAGGCAGCAGGTAGAAGCCTCCACGGCTGTCTGGGGAAGAGGGTCAAGGTCAGGCTGCCCCCCTCCTCGCTAGCCCAGACAACCTTGCCAGGTCCCAGACGCTGCCTTTGCTCCTGTAGGGCCTAGGAGACCCAGGCGTGGGTTTGCTCAGGCCCTGTGGCAGCTTTCCCCACAGCGAGGGACACTGCCATGTTCCATTGTCGTAGTATTTAATACTTTCTATTGTAATAGTTACAGTTTCATTTTAATGTGTCTAAGGAAAAATATGACTCACACACCAAACTGGTAATTTCTTGGCAATTATTGCACAGAATGAGACTAGATTTAAAGAGTGAGTGGGTTTAAAGCCAATTATTATTAAAGAACAGTGGTCAGCGGATGTGACAGGAATGGTTCTGAGGGATGAGGGCTTTCCTTCAGGGAACCACACATGCCTCTGAGCCACAACACCACAGCCCCTGGGGCAGGGACGAAAGGAGGCCTGTTCTCCCTGCCCCAGTCCCCCAGGGGTGTGCCCGCCCTGGGCTCTGGGACTCTGACTGACCAGGCACAGGGGTGATGAGGTGACGCTTGGGCGGTGTGTCTTGCCGCGCTGGTCGCAAAGCAGGAGGCCGTGCTGGTTGGAGAGAAGAGGTCAGCAGCAAGGCCCTGCTGCCAGGCTCCCTGAAGGACACAACTGAGAGGGCTCTGCCCCCTTTCCAGTGGGATATGCCACACACAGCCCCACCTGGGGTTCAGGATCCACAAGTCCCGCCCCCCAGCTGCTGACCTGCCTGGCTCTTGAGGGCCTCAAAAGCCTCCAGCTCCACAGGCATCACCATGCTGTCGAAGCGGCCCAGGTCTGTGGGGGCTACCACGCTCCTGGGGGAGGGCAAGACGGGGTGAGCAAGGACTCAGCTCTGGAGCTGCTGGGAAGCTGTGCTTCAGTCCTGAGAAGGTTAGGGGAGGTATCAGGGGTCCCCCTCCTGCCTAAATCCCTTCCTACAACCCCCTCCCCACCTGATGTCCCGCAGGAGCAGCAGCTTCGCGGGCTTGTCCAGAATGGCCAGCAGGGGCCTCACCAGGTCCTCCACGCCGCCCTCATGCACGTACTGCAGAAAGAGGCACCACAGGTCAGACAGCAGCAGAGGCTTCCAGAGCTGGGCCAAGGGGAATGCCTGGGTATGTCTCCACCCCCCACATTTAGGAAAGGCTCTCCCCATCCCCCAGCTGTCCACAGCATGTCTTGTCTTGGTAACCAGGTGGAAGCTTGCAACAAGGATAACAAACTTGTAGTAGCAAAAACAGCACTGACAGCTTTGGGACCGGCACTTTTCTAAGCCTCTTACACATGTCTCTCATTTAGCAACCACACTGAGAGAGGACATTATTTATTACTGGTTTGCAGATGAAGAAACCAAGGCTCAGAGAAAAGGACTTTGCCAAGGCCACACAGATAAGGAGTTATGAAGAGGGACTGAAACCTGAGAGGCCTGGCTCCTGCCTATTCTGTACCGGAAAAGGATGTGCAGGGAGTGGACTCTCCTCCCCACCCCCATCTTCCAAGCAGAAGGAAGGAATTTGAGCCAAACACTAGGCTGTGGGCCTGGCTGGGCCAACATTTGTCTGTACACAGACCTACAAATTAGGCTTTGTTCAGGGCTGGACCGGGGACCTTGGGGACTGGGTGGCCCTACAGAAAGCCTCTGCAGTCAGCACTCAGGGTGGTGGAGGCCTTTCTGCCTGGCACTGCCCGGATGCCACCAGCCACACGCCACCTACGCAGACAAATTGGCAAACTGAACGCTGGGAGCCACTATAAGGGACAGCATACCGCCCCCTGGTGATGAAAGGGAGACATGTACTGATTCAGGGACACAAATACAGCGTCCTGTAGGGGCAGAGACACAGAGAAAGAGCATGCCCTGGTGGTCAGAGCGAGACAGTAAAAAATATCTGGAAATAAATAAAAGATAAACTTGTGTGTGCGGCCCTAAACCACACACAAAATTACAGGGACTCACACATACACATATCGACAGTACACCCCCAGATAGTCATATGTGTGCACATATTTCAAGTTCACAAACCTGCATTCAGCACCCACTAAATGCCAAGCTGTGCACTGGAGGGTGACAGTAGGGACACGATTATGAAGACTCTGTTCCAGATCTTCAGGAACTCAGTCTGGTGGGAATGAGGGGCAGAATGACCCATTTGCCCCAATTAACTAAAAACCACTGGCAGGGAGTCTCAGAGGAGGGTGGGAAGATCCAAGTAGGCTTCATGGAAGCAGTGGAATTTACACTGACTTTTTTTTTTTTTTAATACACTGGCTCTTAAGGATAAAGTCAGGGATCAGCAAAAGTTGGGAGAAAGGGGCTCTGAGGGCGATGTGGAATAACCAGTAGATAGAAGTTTAACGATCACCGGTCACATAAAGGGCCTCCATGTGGGCTGCGCAGGTTGTGACTACAGTGTGCATAGTGCCTCTGAAGCCATGCAATTCATCACCCGTATCCACCTCTGTGGTGCCCGGGGGAAGGTGATGACGTGGCGCTGTGGCGACTGTGGGAAAGCTGAGGTTAGCGGGCCGGGGAGTCAGATCAGGGAAGGCCTGGAGTGGGAGAATGAGGACTTGTACTCCATTCTGTCAAAGAGGTTCCAAGGGGGCTTGGGGAGTGTGCCGCGGTCAGAGAGGCAGTTTATAATGCCTGATTTGTGGCTGTGGAGAGCTGGCCAAGAAGCGGAGAGAAACGAGGTTCAGCGCCACACATCAGAATCACTAGGGAAGTTTTACTCATCTTTCAGCCCACCCCAGACGGTCTGATCTCTTGGTGTGGGTAGGGTTTGGGTCAGGTTTGGGCGGTATTCCCAGCTCCCCAGGTGCTGAGGGGACATATTGAGAAGCCTTCCAGCTTGGGTGGGGTAGGCGGAGCTGAAGGACAAGGGAAAAAGAGCCAATAGAGAGACACACAGAGCCCCATCTAGTGGCCACAGCCCAGAGTTGCAGGCCTCTGGAGGCTGGTACACACAGCTCCACTTAGCGCTGTGAGCTGAGAAGGACCCTGATTTTAGCCCAAAGGCCCTTAGCTGTCCCCAGCAGGCACCCTGTCACAGGGGGCCCTTCTGTAACCAGGCCTTGGTAAAGGGATGCATGAATTACCACATCTCCAGTCTCCGGGGGACACATATATGCCTTAGCCAGATACACACACATTCGCTCACAGATATAACCATATAGTTAAGTTGACATAAACCCAGGTACCCCACAGGCAGACAAATACACACGTCACACAGACATACAACACAGCCCCACCCTTACCAAGGTGAGGGAGTGGGGGGATCTGCAAACGATTTCCTGAAACTCTCAGGCTGCCCTTGCGCACAGGCTCACATGTGCACTGACGTAGATTCATCACAGGGAGCCCATCACAGAAACCTGGAGGTTCTTGAGAGAGTGGGAAGCCCTAGATACTGGAGAAGGCCTTCCAATCCTCCTGGAAGGCGTGGCCTGTGCCTCCTGTAGTCTCCCCAGCATTCAGGCTACAAAGACCCTCAAATCCAACCTCTGCTTCTCCCAGGGCCCCCTGGCCTGTTTCAAGTAGAAGGGAACAGAGAACAACAGCGTAGGAGCTGGGGAGGTTTGGGCTGAGTGTATGCGCATGCACTCAGGGAGAGGACAGGGATTACTTGCTTGTGCCAGGCCTGTTGGCTGACCCGGGAGCAGAAGGAGGCGTGGGGATGGGCTGGGGTTTAAAGGAGAATGGAGGCAGGTGACAGCAGGGCCTCATGTCCCCCAACTCACCCCCTGTCTGACCCCTTCTCTCCTCAGCTTGAATACCACCTCCTTAAGGAAGCCCTCCCAGACCACATCTAATGTGCGCCTCTTGGATTATTTCCCCATGTTCTTTTCCTTCTCGGCACTTCGCGTGATTTGTCACTATGGGTGTCCAGGTTCTAGTTATTATCCAATTCCCCCTTCCTGGTTGTGAGCTCAGTGTGTAGGTGTCTGTGTGTATGTGTGACAGGGGTGACTTCTGCTTTTAGTGACCACTGGTCTCAGAGTGTTGAACCCAGATACCGGTCAGCAGACAACAGTCTGAATGAATGACGGCCTGGGTGGCGGAGTGACCGTGTGCTGGGGCTGGGGGCGGGCTGGAGGCTCACCCGGGAGCAGTGGCGGGTGATGGCCAGCACCTCGTCGTCAGTCAGCAGCCGCCGGGCCAAGTCCTGAATGAGGGGCCGTCGGCTCTCCCAGGCCTGCACCTGCTCATCCACATTGGGCAGCTGGCTGGAGGGGCTCCCAGACCTGGCAGAAAGCAGGGCCCGGCCCCTCTCCCGGTCTGCAGGGCAGGAGCAAAGGGATATGATGAAGGAGCCTGGAGCCATCGGGAGAGGAGGTAAGGGCTTCCCTCAAGTGGGATCAGACCCCAGGACTGGCTGGCTGAGAGGCCCAGGTGCCCCTGACGGAGTCCTGGCCTAGCCCAGGTGCTCCCCTCCATGGTCTCCCATAGTGCTCTGCCCACCGGTGGAGCTCTGCCCCCCGCCCATCCGCCCCCCAACACAGACCCTCTATACAGTCTATTCCTTAATGGATTTCTGGCCTAGGGGTCCCTGGGTCTCTAAACATTCACTGTCATGCTAGTCTTGTCCCCAGTGGAGCTCTCACACAGGCTTTCTCATCTCCCCCAAATCTGTCTTTGGGAGTCAAGCTCCCCAGTCCTCAAAAATATACCCCATTATATCCCTGCAGCCCTACCTTTCCTAGTCCAGTTCTTCCAGCCGCCCCCAATGTGCACCTCCGCATCCGCCTGATTCCGCATGCGTGATCTCAACGGAGTTTAGCCCAAAGTCCCATAGCTGCCCCCAGCATGCACCCCATCAACAGCTCCACTGTAAAGCAGGCCTTGGTAAAGAGGTGCATGAATTACCGCGTCTCAGCCTCCAGGTGACAAACTTCTGCACAGGTCCCACTCCCCCTGCTAAGAAGAAGAAGGCTCAGCAGCAGGCCCTGGCCCCAACCTGAAATGCAGTTGGGGTGTTTAGGGCTGATGGGTTGGAATGGAGAGTTCAGGCTGGAAGGAGGTAGACGAAGAGGCAAGAGGCCAGGCCATGCTCACGCTAAGGGTTTTGTTTATAGGCAATGGTGAATCATTGAAGGTTTAGGATCAAGAGAGGGTGCAGTCTGAGCTCTGCATATAGAGATTCATTTGGAAGCAAATGTACAGAGGCAAGAACCCTAGGGACAAACCTGAGGGGAGCACCTACCTTCAGTGGACAAAGAGAAAAAAGAGAGCCTTTGAAGGAGAGAGAGGAGTGGCCATAGAGGCAGGAGGAGATCCAGGGAGCAGCAGGGCCCCCAGGGCTGCGGAAAGAGAGACGGGTTGAGGAAGAGAAGTCGGCTTGCCCTTATGTGAAGAGATTATCTCTCACATGGGGCTGTCACCTTGAGACCCCAGGGAGGGGTAGGGCCCGGGTCCTCACTCTCTGGCTGTTTTTGCCTACCTAACATCCACTCTCACGTCTGGAACAGCACCTTGATTTCACTTGGGGACCCCCATTCTCAGTGCATGTACCCCAGGGTGGGCACCTACCCCAGGGTGGGCACATACCCTAGCTGGTTGATAAAAGCCTTTCTCCCTCGCGCATCACAGTAATTTGTTGGACATGTGGCCCCAGCTGGGCCAATGAGAGCCTGGGACTTCAGCTGGGACTAGTTAAGGAGAAACTCTCTTTTCCTTGTGTTGCTAAGCAACAGTGGCCATCTTAGCTCTAGTGGGCAAAACCTGCATGATAATGAAGCCAACCTGGGGAAAGGCAACCAAAAGATGAAGGGGCAGATGTCTGATAAGACTGTTTAGATCTTCAGATCCAGCCTTAATCAGTAGCTGAGCCAAGAAGTGCTTTTCAAAGCTAGTTTGGGTTGAGTTTCTGTCACAGGCAATCCCAAGAGTCAATTCATCTAATCTTGGTCCAGTCTCTGAGCCTCCCCTGGGAGAGGCGAGGCCTGTGTGAGGGTCCTTAGGAAGCCCTTGACATGAGTGAAGCCTGCCCAGGCCCTTCTGCCTGTGCCCTGACTTAGAAATGGTTTTGCTCAAGGATGATTCTAGAACTGGGTAAGGCCTGTGAAATTCTGGCCAAGGGAGATGAAGCCAAATATTCTAGGAAAAGAATGTCCTTCCCTCTCCTCAGCACCAAGAGCTCATGGATCAGACCCAAGGTCTTCCACTTCCTTCTGTGCTGGGACTCTATCAGTTTTCCCTTCTGTAAAGTGGGTAGATGAGGCAGTATAACAATGACCACTACATTTTCTGGCGTACCTGATGTGTGGCAGACAATACCCTAAGCGATAAACACACACCAGTTCACTTATTCCTCACTGTTCCTACAGACATAGGTAATATTACTCTGATTTTACTCATGGGGAAACTGAGGCTCACAGGGTGGAGTGGTCGTCACTCACAGCTAGTAAGAGGCAGTATGGGACTGGATGCCAAAGTGGACTTTTCCTCCGTCCTCCCTGTCTGACTAGCCCAGCCCTTACCTTTCTCCATGTCCAGGCGCGGACGGGGCTTGGCTGGGCTCCCTCTCTCCAGCGTCCAGGCCTCTCTGTGCCCGTCCTCTGCCAGCCGCCCCTGCCGCCCTCCCTTGAAGAAGAGGTTCATCAGTGTCTTGGAGCGCTGCAGGGCCCCCTTCTCCCCAGAGGACCCCGACTTCTCCTTCTTCCGCTGCTTCTTCTCCTCTGCAGACACGAGGGAGCACCCAGGGGGCTGGAGGGGTGGGCAGAAGGGAAGGACCAGGGCCAGGGGTGTGGGCGGGGCAGAAAGAAGGGAGAGTAGGGGGGCAGACAGGATCCGGAGCTGTGTGGGGAGGTAGGGATAGGGGTGGGGGTCCTCCTCCAATTTTTCATCCCGCTTCATCCCATAACTACAGCTATGTGAGGAATACATGAGGGCTGGGGTGTGTGTGTGTGTGTGTGTGTGTGTCCGCAGAGACAAGCCTGGGAACTCCAGGCTGGAGAGAGCTTGGCTAGGGCTTTTTGGGAGCCCAGAGCTGACTGGAGCTGGGGGGCTGGGACTGAGAGTGGGTTTGAAGCCCGGGACTAATTTAAAAAGTGGACCAGAACAGGGTCTGAGTATATTCTGGGGCTGAGGCTGGGTCAAGGCCTGGGGCAAAGGAAAGTTTGGGGCTCACGAAAGGGTCTAAGGGAGGTTTTGGTCCAGGGGCTTTGGAGAGTAAAACAGCCATTCATCTCCCACGTACCCCACAAAGTCAGGTGGCTCTGGGAGCGGGTGATGGGGGGCCGAGGTCGGCTGAGGGCCAGCAGCAGAGCAGTCTTGGGGGACTCAGAGAGAGCAGAGTCAAGGCGGCGGGCAGCCGAGGGTCCGTCGGAGCGGATGGCTGTGTCCCTGAGGATGACTGTGGGCCGCACGCTGCACCAGGTCTCCACGCGGCCCCCCACGTCGGGGTCTGTCTGCATGGCTGTGTCTGCCCGCCCCCAGCCTGGGCCGCGGCTGCCCGGCTCCTCTGGCCCCAGACAGATATCCATGCGGTCGGAGGGCAGGGAGCCGGAGCCCTCAGCGGAGCTGTAGGGGGCGCTGGAGGCGTACGAGGAGACGCTGGAGCTGCTCTCAGAGGCCTGGGACAGCTGCTGCAGTACCCCGTTACTCACTGCGGGCAGTGGGGAAGGCAGGGGTGTCTGGGGGCCTGCCCGGGTTGCTTCAGGGCCCTGCCAGGCTTGCAGACCACCCCTGAGCTTGCGGGTTTGGAGAGCATCTGGCCACAGCCAAGGTTGGAAGCATGGGACCTGGGGACCCAGCTGCTCAGCATCTGGCCAGCAGGATGAGACCCTGGGGAAGTCACCCTTCCTCCAAGTACCCCTTTGGGACTCCAGGCCCTAGGAGAGGCTGCAATGGAAGCTGCAACTTCTCAGAGGAGAGCCCAGAAACAGCCTGGGCAGTGTGAAAATCCCAGTAAGGCCTTGGTCCTCCGGCCCATCTATCCCTCAACCTTGGGGGCCTGAGACACTTACGTCGATCCAGCCAACAGTACTCGGAAACCATCTCCTTGTATGCAGGGTACCGGCCAGTCTCCTGGGGGAGGGCATGGTGGGCAGAAGCAGGCAGGGGAGTGGGCCAGAAGGGAGAGTAAGAGTGGGGAGTGGTGGCACAAGAGTTCGTTTTCAACCCGACACTCTTCTTCCTCATGCTCTAGCTACATGGGCACTTTATTTCTGACCATCTGAAGTTCCTCTATACCTCAGGGCCTTTGCACTTGCTGCTCCTTCTGATTGGATTCTCTTCCTTCAGTTCATCTTGTAGCCAACTCCTTCTCCCTCTTCAGGTGTCACCTCCTCAGACAAGCTTGCTCTGACTTCTCCACCCCAGCTAAAGGAGTCTTCCTAAATTACCTCATCCCATCTCTCTGTTAATTTCCTTATAGCCTTTGTCACAATCTGCATGCATTCTATTTGTCTGTCTCCCCCCAGTAGAAGAGACCTGGTCTTGTTTGCTGTTGTAACCTCAGTACCTGGCATAGCGGCCATCACATAGTAGATACTTAAAAATGTTGAATGAATGAATACATAAATGAATGGATGAATGAATGGCAGGGTGGTGGTAAGGAGGAGACTCTGGGATCATTTGAGAGGAAGGAAAGGCAGAAACGGAATGTGGGAGAGGTGGGAAATAGAGGCGGCGGGGGACAGGGAATGGGGGAGGAGGCCCTGAATGTGAAATGGGTGAGAGGCTTGGAGAAGGGCAAAGGGTGGAGCAGGGACCAGGGTGAGGCCCTAGGGAGAGTGAGGCATCGCATCCTTCAGCAGCTAGAGTGAGAAGGACCTGATCCTCGGACAAGTGTGAGGCCCACATAAATAATAGATCCAGCCACCTCCCCTGAAACCCAATCTCTGGCCGCAGCCCAGCTCTCCTTGCCCTGCACCCTAAGAATGCCCACCATCTAGGTCCACCCAAAGCCACAGCTGCCACCCCACCCTTCTGAGAGGGACATTTTTTCCTTTTAATCCTCGGCCTCCACCACTCACAAGAAGGGGCACTGCCCTAGCATCTGAGGAGCAGGCCCGGAACCAGGTCCTGCTACTGAGTGGCAGAGTAATTGCCTATGGATCCTCAGTTACTTTTCCTCTCTGAGCCTCAGTTTCTTCTTCTGCAAAATGGGAACAGTGCCTGCCCAACCTCTCACATGGCTGAGAAAAAGTCAAATTGCAGAGTAACGGGCATAATTAAGTACTAGAATGCTCTAGGAAGTCCTTCCTACAGTCTGGCCTCTCCCCATCCCCCAAAGTTCTGCCCACCTTGATGGTCAACATGATGTGTGTTTGGCCCTTCAGCACCTCCACGGCCTGGCTGTGGCTGATGTCGTCGAACCTGACACCATTGGCCGCCAGGACCTGGTCTCCCACCTTGATGCCGTTCTCCTCGGCCAGCCCACCGTGGTCCACTCTGGGGTCAGAGAGGCAGCGGTCTGGTGGGCCCCCTGGCCTGCCCTCCCTCACGCCATTTCAGACTCTCTTCACTTGGTTACAGGGATGCCCCCATCAAACTCCCTGACCCTCCCCTTGGTGACCCCCGTCCCCCTCTGCAGGTCCCACCCCTGACCTAGGCCCTCGTTTGAGTGTGTAGTTGGCCAGGCCTCGCTTGCCGCCCTATCCCCAGGTCCCCGCCCAGGCCCCACTCCAAGTCCCATTCCCGGCCCTACCCACTTCATTCCCCGCCCGGGCCTCACTTGGACACGTAGATGCCCAGGCCAAACTCCTTTCCCCCGCGGATGTTGAAGCCCAGGCAGAAGTCGTCAGAGGTCGTGTAGAGGTGAACGATGCGCCGCACACCATCCTCTGAGCTGCTTTCTGACGGTGTTGAACTGCACTTCTCCACGACCAGCCGCCGATTCACCACGTCCACCCTGGTGCAGCGGCCGGGAGTGCTCAGCCTGGGCCCCCACCTGCTACCACCCACTCCCTCCCCCCAGCAGCCCCACAACTGCATGGGAAAGGCGGGGCTGCCTTTGGGGGACTTCCCAGGCATAAGAGCTTCAGTGGGACATAAATTAATCAAATCTGGGAAATCATCCTACTCTCCTTTTTTATCGAGCAGCTACAATGTGCCAGACCCGTCTCCAATCCCCATAGGCCCGTGAGGGAGCGGTGTTGTCACTGCGTTAGACTCGCAGCAGCAGCGTGGGGACCAGGGCCTCTGGAGTCTGGGAAAGCAGAGCTCTGGGGAGGAGGACCTGGGGAGAGACATGCCCTGTTCTCATTTCAAGGGCAGGCCTGAGGCTCCCCGTGGTTCCAGCCCCGGGAGTTGGGAGGAGCAGAAGCCGTCCTAGCCAAGCCCGGGCAGAGCCCGGGCCCTTAGCCTCTCTGCCTTGCCTTTGGGTGGGGGTGCCGGGGTGGGCAGCGCAGGCCTTCTCACCATGTGGTCTTCTCCTTGGAGAACTTGATGCCGGGTACGCGGCCCATGCGCCTCACCATCATGTGCAGGCGGCTGCTGCCTGTCAGGACCTTCACGGCACTGCCCATGGTGGTGCTCTCCAGGCTCAGCCCATTCACCTCTGTGATCTTGTCCCCCACGCACAGGCCGGCGCGCTCTGAGCAAGGGAGAGGGGTGGCTGGCACGGGCCGCTTGGGAGGAGTCCTCCAGCTCCAGTGTGAAGCTGAGCCCCATCAGACCGGGCTCCTCGGGGTAAAACTTCTTCCCTGAGATTGGGGATCCCCAGGTCGAGTCTGAGTGTCCCATATCAGACAAGGGACCTGTCCGGTAGCCTGCTGTGCCCTGGGAAAGGGCCCCGTCTCCCCATCAGATCAGGCCCTCCAAAGCTAAGGGCGCTTCCTCCCAACCATGACAACAACACCTCTGTACCCCACTGAGTTGAGGTCACATACATCCCCCAGGACCCCCCCTCTTGGGGCCCTGCTCACCTGCGCTGCTGCCCTCCTCGACCTTGCTGACGAAGATGCCCAGGCCGTGCTCAGAGCCGCCCCGCACACTGAAACCCAGCCTCCCTGCCGGGCTCTTTTCCACCCGCACTGCGTGGATGATGTCGCTCTCATCGCTGTTGGCTGTGGGGTTGGGGACACAGGCGTGACCCCCATGCCTATTCTGGGTGCAGTGGACCCCTGGGTTCCCAAACTTGGGGCCTGAAAGAGCTGGATTGCTGGGCACAGGCACCCAGGGACCTAAGCAGGGGGGACAGCCAATTGCTGAGTTTCCTCCAGGAGATTTTGAGACTACAGGCTAAGGAGGGGAGGGGAGCAGACGAGACAGAACTCCATGTGGGAAGACACTGTTCTCTCTCCCTCATAATTTCAGTGTCTGTGTGTCCAGTGCTTAGTAAGCTTCCCATACCCACAGCCCTGAGATAGGCCAAATACCTAAAAATCTTAGTACTCTGAGGACCAGATGGATAGAAAAGAGGTTCAAGAACCTATTCCATAGGGCATAGTTGAGGGAGACTGGGCTCTTCAGCGGAAATGAGAGTGTTAGCTCTATCTTCAAACAGTTGAAGAGCTATTCTGGGCCTCTTCTGAAAGTTATTAGATGTTTTTGACTATGCAACCCAGAGGGCAGAACCAAGCCCACATAGTGGAGTGAGAAGGAACAAGGGGAAATTTTCTAAACTTTCATCTCTCAGGCAATGGAATGAGTTTTCCAGGCGGGAGAGTGAGTTCCTCACTTTTGGAGGCATACACGCTGATCCCTGGTAAATCCCTGCCTAGGAAGTTGTGGAAGGATCCCTGAGGCAATTTCTATATCTTAACCTCTGGGATTCTGGAGGTAAAGCCTCTAAGAGCTACCTGACTATGAACAGAGAAAACTCAAACAACACCATGTTGCACATGTGCCCAGAGCCCAGGATGCTCCTCTCCATCTGCGCTGGGGCAAGGCAAGGGCGGAGGGTCCCTGGGGGCTGGAGTTGCGGGGGAGGCTTTCTTGCAGGACTAAGGTGGGTGGACTTTGGGTGGATGGAGGGGAAAGGGAAGACACTGACGAAGGGCTGGAGTGAGCAAAGGCCCAGAGTTGGGTTCTTGAGGAGGCCTTTCTGTTGGAGAAAAGCGCTAAGACTTCTTTCTCTCTCTCTTTCTCCACACATATGCGCGCACACGCACATGCTTCTGTTTGATCTAAGTGGAAAACCAGGCTACAGTGCATGATGAGGGCAGCTCAGGAAGAACCCCCCAAGGGCAGCCTGCGGGCCGGGGTGGTGCAGAACAGAGACGTGGAGATCCTGGGGCTTCCTAGCTCACTCTCTGCATAGGTTTTGAGACCTTTTAATCCCAGCCAAGGAGATTTTTGCTTTCCTGTTCCTCAGCCCCCTTTCTCCTCGACCATCCCTGGGACCTCCCTAAGGCGCTGGGCCAGGGGGAATGCCAGATTTGGGCATGTGAGCCTAAGAGCTTAGGGCATCGGAGGCTGGAACCTTCTCTCCCTCCACTGTTCTAGTCCAGGCCACCAACCTCTCCAGGCACTACGCAGCCTCCCTTTCCCCTGCTTCTTCTCTTGCCTCCTTTAATCCAGTCTCTACACAGTGGCCAGAGTCAGCTTTTCTAACAGATCATGCCTTTCCCTTGATTAAAAATGTCAATGCCTGCCCCTGCTTCCAGGAAGAAACCCATGCCCCTCCCATACCAGATAAGGCCCTTTACGGGCTTTCCTCTGCCCACCGCTCTCCCCTCACCTCTGGCCTCCCTCTGGGCCACCCCTGGGCTTTGGGCCACACCGATCACCTTCCTGTTTCTCTCGTGGGCCCATCCTTTCAGTGTCCCCTCTGAGATACTCTTGCCCAGACCTTCATGAAGCCGGCTCCCATCCCTCAGCCCTCCTGACTCAGATGCCGCCTTCTCAGAGAAGCTGGAGTGCCCTACCTCAGGAAGTCCCTTTCCTCCTCCCACATAGTCTCTGTTCGAGTGGCTCTCCGAGCTGGATCACGAGACCAGCAGCACCGCTGCCTGGGAACTTACTGAAAATGCGAATTCTCAGGCTTTACCCCACAGTCACTGAATCAGAAGCTCTGGGGGTGGCATCGAACAATCTGTCTTTTAACAAGCCCCCCAGGCAATTCCAAAGTTGGAGAAACACTGCGCTGTCATATCATCTGACTTAGTTCCTTCAAGAATCTTACCATGCTTTCTCATTATTTGTATATTATTATTCATTATCTGTCTCCTTTCACTAGACTGTAAGCTCAGCCATGGTAGGGAACTTTATCATTCTTTCCCACCGACATAGCCCCAGTATGTTGCTCAGTACTTGGTATTTGCTGAGTAGTTTTTGAATACACGAAAGAATGAGTGGATGGATGAATGGGTAAACGAATGAGCGAGCAGAGTGAGGAGAAAGAGCTGGTTTGGATTAAAGATACTGCAATTTCTCTGGGACCAGCTGAGTTTGAGGAGCTGGTGGGACTTCATGGGGGTGATGTGAGGGGAGGTGTTCCCCTTCCCACTCTGTCTCCCTTATCAGTTGCTTTAGGCCGCTGAGCGGCCTAAATAATAACATGGGGGAGGAGTTGTAGGCTGCAGTGAGTTGGGAGATATTTGCGCTCAGGCAGAGGGGGAGATTCTGAGTTCAGAGGCTCCCAGCCCAGACAGACTAAGGGCCAGCTGGTCAGAGCAATGCGCCTTGGACACGGCGTGTCTGGTGTGTAAGGGGTGCGCAGGAGGTGTCTGCGGTGTGTGTGAGAGAGGTATAGCGCGGCTCTTTTACTGCAATAGGACTTAGCAGGGGCAGTGTTACAGTGCTCCCCTCCCCGCGCCATGCCTTCTAGCCCCTCTGGGGACTTCTGCTCCATGACTGGAAAGTCAGTCAGTGGTGACCCTCAACAGCGCTCCACTGCTCCCCCTAAGGTGAGGCTGAGCGTGTGGATGATGGTGGTGAGTTGCTGGGCCACGAGTGGAGGAGAGCCTGATCTCTGAGCGACACGCTCCACCCCTGCCCCAGAGATGCCCCGCTGGGTCGGGGGAGGAGCAGGGTCCGAAAAGTCCAGTCTGGGCTTCAGCCAGGGCACTCTGCTGGCTGAGAGACAGGGGGAGAGCTGGAGATATTTATCTGGTCCTGTCCACAGAAAGCCCTGGCCCTGGGGGCCTCCCCTTCCCTGCTGCCATTCAAGGTCCTGCTTTGCTCATCTGCTCTTTGTTGCCTCACACCTGCCACTGCAGCCAGGCTGTCTCTTAAGCGCCTGCCCCATTGTGCTCCATGCTTTCTGCATCCATCCTTTGTCTGTGATACCTCCGCTCCACCACCAGCTGTTCTCACTGATGTCTCTAAGCCCCGCTACACTGTAAATTTCTGAAAGTGAACGTTGAGCCCTATTTCTCTCTAGATTCCCTGAAGAACCTAAGTAGGGCCAGTACCGAATCTGTGTCCAGTGAGATGACATGAAGCATCCACACAAGCTTAGCTCTCCTATCCTTCAGGGCCCAGGCCTGGGGCTCCCAACCTGACCTTCCACCTTCCTTTTCTCCCCGCTCTTCTAAACATCTGCTACTCTGTTCTCATTTCCTCCCTTTTGCATGTGAAGCCTTTCATTCTGTCTGTCCAACCGGGCACTGGCTCCTCACAGCTCAACACAGAGCTGGCCACACAATAGGCTAGAGATGGAGGACGACCTCTATCCCGCACACGCTGCAAAGGCATAAACGAATGGGTTTGGACAAAGGTGGAGTCCATGAAATAGAGGGGCCAATACCCTGCCTAGCTCACTTGGGGGCTGGCATACCACACAGGCGTGCACACACACACACACACACACACACACATACACTCAAATGCCTTGCCCTTTTTCCCGCCTCTGCCCTTGCTGCAATCTTGGAGCTCTTAAGGACTGGTCTGAAGGAGAAAAAAAAGTAGATGAGGAAGAATGTAAGGGTTGCCAGAAGCCCCCATCTTTAAGACTCCCATCTTGAGTTTCCCCACCCATATGGGGCTCTGCCTCTTTCTACTTAAAGCCACAGGTCCGCTCTCCCCACCCGTTACTCCGGGCCTGTGGCTGGGCCCCGCCCCCACCTTCGATGGGGGAGTTGATGAGGATGACACGGCCCATGGGCGATGAGGCTCGGATTCCGCGGGGGGGCCCATTCAGCAGCCGCTGTTGCTTCCTCAGCAGGTATCGGGTTGCGGAGCCTGAGTCGCTGCCCAGGTGGCCTCGGGAGGAGAGGGAGCTCAGAGAGCTGGAGCTTAGGTCTCCAAGGCCCAGTGGGTCGAAGCCCACTGAAAAACCGCGCGCCATTGCGGCTCGACTACGGGTCCAGAAGGAACCTGCTAGCCCTTGAGAGGAGGGCCCTGCGTGCTATGGGCACCATGAGACTTCGGGGCAGGACCGGAGTCCCAGTGAACGGGAGCCCCACCTCCGCTGCCTCTCTGGAGTGTGCACTCGAGGCCTGTGCAAGAAGAATGGGGTATTTGAGGGGTGTGTGAATGCTGCCTCCCAGGATTTCCACCTCTCGCCCTGGTCTGAGCATCCTGCACTCCCATGACTCAGGCTCCTCACTCCAGCACCCCTGGCAAGGGAACTGCCCAGTCCAGGCACCATCGTGGACTTTTGTAGCCATTCATACAAGGCGGGTGGGAAACTCTCCTTCGCCCCTCGTTCCTGCTCTCAGCTGAGTCATCCACTCGGTCCTCAGTCCTCATTAGAGGTTGAGAGAGTGGAAGAGACAAGATTATTGCAGACCCTGGGGTTTCAAGCTGTGTGAGGGAAACCGGGGCCAGGACAGTTCGCTGCACACCTCTCAGTGTATGAGGGCTGGGGGCTGCTGACGCTCAGGCCTCAAGGGCAGGGCTTCAGGACCTGGGACAGCTGCAGCCAAGGACTGCAGATTCCCTGGCCTCCAGAGACCACCCGCCCCCCGCAAGATGCCAGGCTGCTGTCCCCTCCATCCCCCCTCCTCTCCCGTCTACAGACGTTGCGTGACCCTCTCCCAGGCTTGGGGGAGGACCTGCTGGCGAGAGCTCCACATCATCCCGCGCAAACCCGGAGTCAAGTCCCCCAGAGCAGATCGCACCCGACCCCCAGGTCCGTCCTCCCGGTCCCCGCACCTTTCGGTGTTGGACCCCGGCTCCTCTCACCTGCTCGTGCGTGCGGCGGCCGCTGGCCTCGCGCGCCCGCGGGCGCGAGCAACTGCTGTAACAGGGGACCCCGCCCACGCCTCGCAGAGGCTGCGGGAGCAGGGAGGGCCTGAGCGGTCCCGCGCTCCTATTGGCTGAGGGAGCCGCCAGTCACTCCCTCTCGCCACCTCTTTTAGACGCCCGGGACAGCCTTTGTCACCTGGACTGGGGCCACTGGGTTCTACCCACTCCAGTTCTAATGCCTACCCTGAGCACGAACTTAGGGCGTGGGTCTTGGCTTGCCCTCCTCCCACTACCGGTTCAGCACAAGGGAGCCCAGAACCTTGTCTTCTCCAGGCCACGCCAGCTACTGAGGCTCATGGAATTGCCACCCGTTCACGGTCAACCCCGAAGCCTTAGTGAGGGAAGGGCATCTGGACAGAGCGGGGCGTGAGCCTGCATTGGGCAGGAGTGGACTGGAGCCTGGGTGTGCTGCAGACCTGCTCTGTACTGCGACTGGGTGAGTTGTGTGTGTGGTTGAGGGCTGCCTTCTTGACATGCATCCCCTGTTTATGTCAGCAAATAGTCTCACTGGTCACGCAGTTACAGAAAAGTCACAGGGACCGGCATCTTGATCCAGGACACTAAGGGGAAGAAGAATCTTTTTGAGCCACTTGCTTGATGCAAACAGAGCCTTGAGACCTGCCGCTTCACATCTCAGGACTGTGGTGCAAGGATGGGGAATGGGGACATAAGGAAACTGGGGACGCTAGCGATTACAGAGGGGAATAAGGACGGGGGACATAGAAGGGCACAGACACGAGCAGAACGGGACTGTGAAAGGGTGAGAATGCCGAGGTGCTTCGAGGGAGGAGCTTGTGGGAAATGAGGTAGGAGCCCAGGGGGCCAAGTTGGCAGAAGCCACTGCCAAGGCAACCGACAAGTAAACAGGCCCGGAGGTAACCCGAGTCCCTGCAAGCGCACCATCAGAGGGATGGCCTGTCCACAATACCCGCTTGCGCCGTTCCAAGTCTTGGCCCTGGACACCTAGAGCCCTGGCTGCCTAGGCCGGGGGCCTTGAGAGGCCTGCCAGGGGATTGCAGGCACCCTTGGCTCCTCCCCTCGTCTCTCTGACTCAGGACTGAGCCAGAACTGATCCCCGAGCCCGGATTGGCTCTGGGAGGGAGCGTTGGGTGGAATCCGGAAGGCTCGGGCTGGGGGCGTCGCCTCAAATGACACCCACCGCCCTCAGGCTCTGCCAATCCCTGGGCACGCCGGGCAGACGCGCTGGTGGGGGCGGGGGTGTCCCCCGCCTCCTGAGGTTTAGCGTCACGCCCGACGTTACACGTGAGGGGAGGGAAGGAGGGGGCGACGCGCAGAGAGTAAGGCGGGTCTGAGAGCTGCAGAGGCCAGGAGCCCAGGAAAGTGTGAGTGCTGCGGGAGGGTTCTGGGGTCAGACGGGTAGGGGGCTGAAGACTGGGAGTAGAAAAGGAAGACCGTCTGCCTTCTCTGTCCTTTCCGGGTTCAGGATATATATGCGTCTTTACCTGGGGCACGAGGAGAGGTTGTTTGGGGAGAAATCTCAGGGTGGGGCTCTGTGTGGTCACACTGTGAAGTGTCCGCAACTGATGGATATGGGCTGTGGGGGTGTGTGTGTGCACGCTCGCGCACAAGTAACGGTCTTTATGGGACAGTGCATGCAGGGTGCGTCCACCCTCTTTGTATGCCAGTGTGGGGCGAGTATGATGGTGTTTTGTGTGTGGGTATGTGACTGAGTCTGTGAAAGAGGGGAGGGTGTGTCTGGCTGCGAGGGAGGAAGTGTGGCAGAAGAGGATTAGTCATTCTGTAAGATTTTGCCTGATATAGCCAGCTGGCTGTTTCAGGCTTTCTTCTCCGTGCTGGGTGGAGGGGGCGCTTACAGGATCCCACCCCTTTCTGGAGACTGGTGGCTCTGGGGAGAAGCGGATGGCTGTCTGTTCCCGCCTTGCCCCGCTGGGGAACAAGGAGAGCTCTGGGCCATTCCTCGTTGAAAACATACACAGCACACACACTCAGCTGGCCTCAGAGTCCCCTGTTTGAGATCTGGGATAGATAAGCCCTGCGGTGGCCAATGAGCTCCTGCTCTCCTCCAATCAAGAGTGGTGGTGTGGGATGGCTTCTGGTGCCTTCCCAAACAGCCTTGGGAGTTTGTATCCAAGTTCCGAGGCAGCTGGGGCCTAATGCTGATGTGAACATAGCTGTGGTGTGCATAGTATATGCATTTTTGTACATACAGAGCACAGGAGTAGCTGCATGGAATTAGTTGCTGCTCATGTATCAACCACACACATGTAAATTCTCACTCACGAAAATCTGGACCAGGCCGGAGCACAAGATCTATTTTCCTGGTTCTGTCCCACCCACCTCCTCCACCCCCAGCCTCCTCCAGTGGTGGTAGGTGCCTGGGCCAGGACAAGGCCTAGAAAACAGCTCCTCCCCCACTGTTCCTTACCTATCTGGAGTCACCTTGAGCTAGAAGGGATTGGCGATAGGCCCAGAGACCAGGGCAGGGCCACCAAAGGCTTTCCCAAGTGGAGCTCTTGGGCGCTTTCCTTGGAGCCCTCTGACTCCGGTCCCTGTTCTGCAGAAAATGGGTGAGTTGCCCTTAGATATCAACATCCAGGAACCTCGCTGGGATCAAAGCACTTTCCTGGGCAGAGCCCGGCACTTCTTCACTGTTACTGACCCTCGAAATCTGCTGCTATCCGGGGCACAGCTGGAAGCTTCCCGGAACATCGTGCACAACTACAGGTGACCCTCCGTCCCCACCTCACCCTGTACCGCAGGATCTTACTCCCTGCCATTAATGCAGTATCCCCAAGCTTGAGAGTGACCTTGTCCCACCCCTCACTCCCTGGCCCTATGCATTAGAATCACAGACAACTATGGCACAGAGCTTTAACCCAAAAGATTGTAGGTTATTTGAAGAGGTGGCCTTGATATTTATGCCTCAAAAACTATGTACAGGGACTTTTCCCACTGCTAGACTACCCTCTGCAAGGACAGAAGGGCTCAAAGTTGCGTACCAAGGAGGTAGGAGGGCATCCCCTTTGTCTCCCGGAAGGAAAACGCTTGCAATACCCCCAGGCATTTTGTGACCTATTGGAAACCACCAGTATTTGGGCATAAACACAAGGGCACCTCTCTCTGTGTAGCTAGTAGGGAAATAGAAATAGGACCCACCCCCGGAAGATTTGATTGTCTTCCAGAGACCAGGAACTCCTTCATTTTGAGACTGGGGACCAAATGCCTGGTCCTCTGCCCAGACTTTTTCTGAGCCAGATGGGCAGGGCTTGGGAGGGCACATCTGCTGCCTAGAACACCGGTCTGTCTCCTGTTGACCTCTGTAGGGCTGGCGTGGTGACTCCAGGGCTCACCGAAGATCAGCTGTGGAGGGCCAAGTATGTGTATGACTCTGCCTTCCATCCGGACACAGGGGAGAAGGTGGTCCTGATTGGCCGCATGTCAGCCCAGGTGCCCATGAACATGACCATCACTGGCTGCATGCTCACCTTCTACAGGCAAGTCCTATCCTGTGTGTCCCCGCCCTGACCACTCTGTCCAGGCTAGAGCATAGCTTGATGGCTAGGTGCTTCCTCTCTGGGCCAATGTGGGCAGAAACTAGTGGGTGGATGAGAGCTTGTGTTAGAATCCCTTGCATTCCTGAGAACTCAGCCTCCGGGTGCCCCAACCCCACAGAGAGTAGGTGTGTGTGTGTAAGTGGGGAGGGTCATTTAGGGGTCACCAGAGCAGGATTTAGGGTCATCAGCTGGCTCCCTCCTGAAGGTTTGGGAATAACCTTTGGGGTTTCATTATTGGGGTCCAAGGATGAGGGACACTGTGGAGGGGACAGAAGTAAATGTCTTTGTACCCTCAGGACGACCCCGACCGTGGTGTTCTGGCAGTGGGTGAATCAGTCCTTCAACGCTGTTGTTAACTACTCCAACCGTAGCGGTGATGCTCCCATAACTATGGGGTGAGAACTTGTCCCCAGAGACTCTTCTCTCCGAACCCCGTTGCTCTCTCCCATTCGATACTGTTCACCGAGGGCCCGTGCAGCCAGGGGCTCTGTACCCTCCTCCCCACTTTCCTGGCCTGAGGGCATGGGGTCCTCTTGTGTGTGCTTTTGGGGGCGACCTGCTCTTCTTCAAGGGGAGGGATTGGGGCTTCCAGACAAATCTACACTAAGCATGAGAGGCGTTTCTCTGCAATAAGAAACGCCTTTGGTGCTTCACGCATTGAGGATTTGGTATGTCCCTGAAAGAAAAAAACGTATGTTGGAAAAAACCTATGTTCACCTCCCCCCTTGTCTCTTGGCTTTTCTACCCATAGGCAGCTGGGAACAGCTTATGTGAGTGCCACCACTGGGGCTGTGGCCACGGCCCTGGGACTCAAATCCCTCACCAAGGTAAGTGCCCCCCACCCCCCCCATTCCACTGGTCGCCAGTCATCCTTTATCCGCTTCCTTCCCCGTCACCCCTCCACACCAGCCCACGGCCTCCTGTATCTTTTCCCAGAGTTCCTCACCACCCCATGACCCACAGGGCCACTAAACGACATCTTTCCTCCCCAGCATCTGCCCCCTCTGGTTGGCAGATTTGTGCCCTTTGCAGCTGTGGCAGCGGCAAACTGCATCAACATCCCTCTGATGAGGCAGAGGTGAGTGGCCCCGACTCCTAGCCTGCGCGTGCCCCACGTGCGCGCGCGGGCACACCACCTAGTGGTGCACGCCAGCCAGTCGGCACCGCCCTCTCCCACCCTGAGCATGAGCTGCTGGGCCCAGTTGCAGTCTGATGCCGGGGTCTGGGTGAGAGAACCGGCCTTTCAATCTCGGATTTCTGAGGGGACCCCAGGGAATAGCTGCCCATGAGGGCGTCATGCTTGGGATTTGAGGCCTGTGATCAGACCCTCACCCCCTTCCTTTTGCAGGGAGCTGCAGGTGGGCATCCCTGTGACTGACGAGGCAGGTCAGAGGCTTGGCCACTCAGTGACCGCGGCCAAGCAGGGGATCTTCCAGGTGGTGATATCAAGAATCTGCATGGCGATCCCTGCCATGGGTGAGGCAGGAGTGGCTGGGTGGGCACGGGAGGCTCGGAGAGAAAGGGGGTTTGGAGGACTCTGGAGGCAGTGGGACGAACTGCAGAGGGGGATCCTCCTTCCTTAGGGTCCCAGCTGTCACTCTCCTTACTCTCTCCCTCCCTGCCCTGCTCTCTCCTCAGCCATTCCTCCCGTGATCATGGACGCTTTGGAGAAGAAAGACTTCCTGAAGGTAGGTCACTTTCACCTCTCCTGTCCTGGAAGTAGTAGTGACTGGGAACAGAAGTGACCAGTCCCTAACCCCCTCTCTGGCCGGACCTGAACCTAAGACTTGCCACCTGTTTGCCCCACCCCGGTGCTGCCTCCTGCGCCTTCATTCATTCAGAAACAATGAATTGGGCTGGAGTGAAGGACACTGAGGGAACAGGAGGGGAAGATAAGGGAAGAAAGGAAACTGGTGTCTCTCAGAGCCTCTGAAACTCACCACGGGTGGACTGTCATAGTCGTGCTCGCTATCATACCCATGTTGTCACCTATGAACAGCAGTGAGACACACACATGCATGCACACACAAGCAAGGAATATAAGCTCTGGCTCATTCACTGGATCATTTATTCACAAACATTGATTGAACAACAACTATGCCCGTCTGAGTGACAGAATGAGGTCCCCATGGCTGGAGCAAATCGAGAAGGGCGTGCAGAGCAGGAGATACGTTTGAAAATGGACAAATTCATGTCACTGAGATGGGAGGAAGGAAGTGGAGGGTCAGAGGGGGCTTCCTGTGGAAAGCAGCTCCTGGAGGAAGTAAGAGAAGAGAAAGAGGGGCAAGGAGTGCCATGGGATCCAATTCTGAGAGGCCAGAGCAGGTAAGGGGACACTAGGGAGGATGTCAGCAAACATGTCTGGCTGGAGTGGAAGGTGGTGATTTAAAGCTACTGACCTGTTACGGGTTTTGGAGAAAATAAAGGGCCGTGTACCAGAGGCTGGAAGGTAGGACGGATGGAATAGAGCCATGGTGGGTGAAGGGCGGGGCACAGGTGGGCAGGGGACACACACCATTCTGTTGTCTCTGTCTCCCTACAGCGCCGCCCTTGGCTGGGGGCTCCACTGCAGGTGGGCCTGGTGGGCTTCTGGTAAGTGTGCAAGGGGTTAGGATGTGTGGGGGCGCCCTTTCCATGGTGGACATGGGTGGGTATTTATTGCTTTTAAGATTTTATTTATTTATTTATTCATTTATTTATTTTATACATTGAGAAGATAGGGGCCTTAGACACCCATAGGTCATATTGTGTGTATGAGGGGTTGATCCTTCCTGCCCTAAAAGGTCAAGGGTTCAGTTGAAAGTGTTCCAGTCTTCATCTATGAGAGGAAACTATGGTAATAGACCTTTTGGTACCATCCAGGATTTCATGCACATTGAATTCCTGATTCTCACCCACTGGCCGTGGAGCTCTGGGTCACTGCTTTGGAGGTTCTTTCCTCAGCCAGAACCTAGTGTCAGTGTTGGCTTTAATCAGTCTCCGCCCCTGGGGGCAGTGTCCAGAAGTGGGGTGGGGTGCAGGGAGGGAACACCCTTCGGCTGAAGCTTCACAACCTTTCCAACACTCTTCTCCCCAGCCTGGTCTTTGCCACCCCTCTGTGCTGTGCCCTGTTCCCCCAGAGAAGGTAAGTGTAGCCCCTCGGGCTTGCCTGGGGCCTCTGGACAGGTTCCATACCCCTGGAACCAGCTGCGCTTAGGGTCCTTCAGTATGGCCGTAGCGGAGTGACAGTGATCTGGGCCTTTTGCTCTTCGACGGAGAGTCTTCAGCTTGGGAATAGGAGGGATGGTGATCCCTTAGCCTGAGGGGCTTGGGTTCAAGGGCCACTCAGCCTGCCTGTGCTGTTTTGTTGCAGCTCCATACGTGTGAGCAGGCTGGAGCCAGAGCTGAGAGCTCAGATCCATCAGCAAAATCCCAGCGTTGAAGTGGTTTATTACAACAAGGGGCTCTGAGGGGGAGTCAGCCCCGGCCCCTCCCTCACCTCCTTGGGCCGCTGCATTAGTGGAGCCCTGCCGTCCTGCCACTTTCTCTTCTGCCTGGTATTGGGCAGCGGGCTTGGTGGGGAGCAGCCATTGAGACCAGCAATCCACGAGGCTGGGGGAGGTACCCCAATAAGCCTTTTTCTCTCCTCTTTGGTTCCAAAGAGAAGGGTCACAAAGTCCCTTTCTCCTGCGCTGTTTTCATATATGCATATGTGATGTGTGTGTACATGCTGTCCTGGAAGCCAGGAGAAGACATGCTGTCCTGGAATGTCCTGATATCTGGCTTCTCCTCTTGGCCTCCTGCCACCTGCCAGCCAGCTAGCCAGGCTATGGGACTTAGTTCCACTGGCCAAGTCCTATCTGGCAGCACCTCACCCCTTCTGGACATAGTAGAAGCCCCGGAGCACAGGACAGACTGAGGGACACTCACAAATCAAATGGGGCTGAATCCTTCAGGTTTCTGCTTCCTGGCTCCCAGCGCTGACACAGGAACTGGGCTGGCAGAGAAAGACATGCCACGCTAAAGGAAGCAGGGGGCTTATGGCATCCTCCACATCCTGGAATACATTTTTTTTTTCGTCTCCTCTTCTCTACTAGAACAAAGGAATGTCAGTATTCTGTACGACTCTTGCAATCTTCCCATCCACCCCTCCCCTGCAATGTGGGCATCTTCAGGCACAATCCCGGGAGTCTTGGTCCACACGGACATCATAACCTCAAATCTAAACCTACAGTCCCAACCCTCTCCCTCAACCAAAAAGCCACAGAGGCACAGAAGCATTCCAGTCCTCTTTCAGAGCTCCCCGTCGCACCCTCTTACTGAGGGACACAGCTGTGGGAGCAGTGTTTCAACTCCATAGGTATCTGAATGGATGGAACTAGTACATCCTCAAGGACTACTAGGGCCCTGAGTGTATTATCTTAAAGGAGGGAATTTTGTGTTCCTTTGATCCTTGTTAGACATTCAGCGGAATCCCACCTTAGCTCCTTCTCTTTCTTGAGGCGTGGCCCTGCTCCCACCCCCACCCTCACCCCCATCCTCACCCCAAGAGGAGGGCCCAGGCATCAATGGCTGGTCCGAAGCAGAGGTGGGCTTTGGGATGGAGTGTGTGCTGGTAAACTAAGAGTACAGACTTGGACCTTGACTCCAACTCCCATGACCTCTGGCTGAAGCGGTGGGGTGAAGCCCCAGCAGGATCCATCACGAGCATTTTCCTGCTCCCCCAACGAACTGCCACTAATAATAAAAGCTATCAAGCCATTGTTAATAAACTGAAAACCTGTCTATTCTTGCTCTTCACTTTATTCCAGGTCTTGAGTGCCCAGGAAGAGCCTCCTGCCTGTGGCCTTCTCTCTCCATCAAGTGCAGGTCTTAGTCTCTTTCTTCCCCTTCGGTAGGGAGCCTCAGCTCCCAGCAGAGGGCGCTCTGAGACTAGAAAATCAGTCCTTCATCAGCACCCTGAGTACTTAAGGAGAAGGGACAGATAGGTAGATGCCTCTAGCTTTTATTCCCGCAGCAGATAGAGTCCTGGCTTCATTTCCTTCTTCGCTAGGGGTGCTGACTCACACACTTACATAACTACTCAGGTTCTGCGGTTCTTTGTTCCCTTCAAGCTTTTGGCATGGGGTGGTAGCATCTGGTCTCCCGAGAGGCCCCTGCGTGGAGGAAGTCTGGCTAAGGACTGCCCAGCATCATCAGAGAAAAGTTGTTAGTTCACCAACACACCCTCCACATCCCTCCAAGCCCCCATAGATACAACAGGGGAATGAGTCTGGCAGGGACCATTTACCTTCAACAGCCCTTTCCTCTCTCCCAGGGCTCTCTACTTCCCCCCTGCTTAGGTAACCCCCTCCCTTTTTTTCTGGGAGAGATGAGACCAAAAGTTCATGCAAAAGTGTGCAGCTGGTGAGAGCTACTATTAAACAGTTTATAGTTACCTTTCTTACCCTGAGTCTTGGCTTTGGAAGATTCAAAAGAATAAACAGGAATGAATCTATATTGAAATCCATTCCCTACTCCCTGCAGGGAATACCTCTCATTCCCTTTTTTTCAGCCCCAAACTCTCCAACTACATGGCGGGGAGAAATCTGAATGACCCCTCAGCAGCCTGAGGTAAACCTGCTACCTTGGCCTGGGCGCACCCACTCCTCTTGGGGTGTAGAAGGCGGCTTGTATGGGGAGTGGGAGTGATACCAGCTCCTGGTTAGTGAGTCCTGCTGTGTGGTGCCAGGGTTAATGAAACAAAGTGCTTTAACTCCCTTATTGCTTTTGATTTTCACAACCACTCCTGCGAAGCCAGACATGTGTCCATTCTTAGCAACGATACAAGCTTAAAGAAAGTTGCCCACAGCTACACAGCTAGGAGGTGCTAGAGTCAGGCTTCAAGCCACGCTGTGTAACTGAAGCTACTGTGGTATGCTGCTGCTTCACCTGCCAGCTGCTAGCCAAACCTGAAGTCATTTTCCTAGTCCCTGTGACGTTCCAAGATAGCAAAACTGACAGACCCACAAGTGTACACAGATCTTGTTACTAAAGTCACCGAGGAGTTTACAAGATTGAGGGTTTTATAGCTGAAGGAGTACGAGCACAGATTCCCATTCTTGATTAAATAGAGAAACAGTTTTAATTCCATCCTGTTCTGCGGACCTGGACCAGATCCCACCAAGCCCTCTGGAGCCCTGGGTCAGTTCCTGAAGCCCCTTTCTGCAGTTACAATTCTGGCCTTTGGTAACCCTCTTGAAAAGAGGCCTTGCACTTTCATTGGCAAAATCTATGTAAGATAAACCCATTTGGGAGTGAGGTGCAGGAATCTCTGTAAGACAAAATGTTCAAAACATTGTAGAACAGGATTGCCTGTTCTCAGCAGACCACATTAAACCATGTCAGAGAGAAGACTGGCCAGGGCACCAGTGGACCAGTTAGGAAGGAATGTTTCCCTGCCGTCTCTCCTAACTCCACGCCAGCTTCTCAAAGCAAAAAACCAGCTTTAGGCTAACTTCACAGGCTCTCTAGGGGCAAATCCTAGCCAGGTACATTTTCCAAACTGCCTCCGCATACTTAGACTTTTTCTTGGAAGTCAGCATTTGGGCAGAGGCAGCACTTCTTGCTCTGGAAAGTAATCTGCCCCCATTCTTGGGCCTCCCCTCCTCCTCCTAATGCTCAGGAGCCTTCTCTGGGAGCCTGCATCTGTGTGCTTGGCGTTCCTCCCCGCCTTCTTTCCCTCTCCTGGCCTCACATGCTTCAGAGACCCCACCCTGCCCATCATTAAGAAAGTCCACAAACCTTCCTATCTCCCGGCCCAAGGTCTAAGGAGAAAAGTGGTTTGGCTCTGGAGCCCTGGCTTAGCCTGGCCATAGGAAGGGGGCCATGTATCCTGCTTTTTTCCAGGATTACTGGGACTAATGAGACCAGCATTTGAGGGACAAGCTAGTCTCTAAGGTTAGTCCCTACTGGTTAGGGAAGCTTCACTCGAGCCCTGTGGGCTCCTGCCAGTCAGACTAGTCTCGTCCCGCGGGGTCCAGAGCCCTACGGGTCAGAGCCCTATGGGTCAGAGCCCAGCACCCCTTTCCTCCCAGTCAACCTTGTCAGTGTCAAGCCAGCCCCGCCCCGGGAGTCTGTCAGTCATAGGTAAGCCACGCCTCTGGGACGTAGCCAATCAGGAGCAGAATGCTGCCCCGGCTTTGGCCCCCGGCAGTCAGGCTCAGCTCCACCTCCCTGTTTCCCGGGCAACGGCTTTAGCCCCGGAAGTCTGAAATACAATTCATCCTCCCTACCTGAGCCTGGAACCTACTTCTCAGGTCAGCTTACCATGTGACTTGAGTCCTGGACCGCGAAATCCGTTAGGTTCACTTCCCCCTGGCCAGTTTCGGAGCCCACGAGCACCTCGGGACCCTCCCTTTTGACTTCCTGCCTGGAAATCCGCGAGGTTTTCGAGGAATCACACAAGGCCTCTCCTGGGTCCCAAGCCCCGATTTTTGCCGCGGCCTCTGGGGCTCTTTCCCTTGCCTTTTGCGCCGTCTGACCCCCTCATTCCCTCCGCCCTTGCATCCCATGTTCAGGAAACGTTTACTGAACTCTCATTAGAATGTTTCTGTGCTCGGATAAAAATGGCCTGCTGGGTGAACAGATTCCCTTCCCATCTGCGGGGACACAGCCTGTACCTAGTAGTCATTAAGGCTCCACTCCCTGTTCCCTCTCGGTCAATCTCCCCACCGATTGCAGTGATTTCTGGTCCTCATGCAGGGACAAACTTTTGCTAGAAGTTGTGGCAGAATCTTGATCTAGTTGCATCATTTCCCAAAAGGGAGCTTCCTGGGCTGCTGCTTTCTCTCTTCCTGTTTACACGTTTTTTCCCCCTCACAATCAGCCCCACGCACACTGCCAGAGGGACAATGGCACCCTCCGCTTCCGGCCTCAGCCTCCTCCAGCTTCTTTTTTTTTCAATCTTTTCGGACAAGGGAGGGTTTGGAACTAAATAACGACCCAGAGAATGTGGGAGGAAAACTGCCTAGCTTGGGGTGCACACACAACCCCTTCTTTCCCCGACTTCATTCAGCCAGGAGGAAAATAACCCGTGCCTGTAACAAGCAGCTGCTTTAGGGTGAAGTGTTTGCTATGGACCAAAAGTTTGCTATGTTAATCTATAAATCAACCAATGAACCGCCTATGTTATTTTCTGACTGAAGATCTCTCCTCTTCTATCACCAGCAAGTCCTCAACTGACAATCTTCATTTTAAAAATTTATTTATGTTTGGGGAGGCATAATGATGAAAACAAATTTATCCTTTCTCATTACACTGTTAAACTTGCTTTGTGGAAATGGACAACTTTTGGGGTGGGTTAGGTGGAGGAGGGCAAAGGGGGGGGAATTGGAATAACTGTAATACAATAACAATACAAAGATTAAAAACAGAAATTGACAACTTTTATTTCCCAGATGGAGCACTTCTAGTTTGGTTTTAATTGAAGTTATTTTGTGGAAAAGAGCAGACAATAATGGTGGCTAGCTTCAGTAAATAGGGGGATGTAGTGGAGGGAGTTGTCTGTAGGCCTAAGAACCAAAGATGGAATTAACCAACTTGGCCTTGGAAAGGGCAGGAAGCTGGGCAGCTCTGGGGGCCTCAGTAACGAGTTTATGGGCACTGCCACTAAGGTACAGCTTCAGCTAGCTCCAGACTCTGATCTCGCCATTCAAAAACTGATACAAAGTAGATCAGTTGTCTATCCCTCTGAGGTGGCCAGAGGTCAGGGTCAAGTTGCAAGGACATTGAACATCATTACTTCAGGTCCACCTCTGTGGTTGGGGCTGCTCCCAAAGGAAGGCCCCTGTTGTGAGCTGGGAATCATCCTGATTGGTATTTATTACAACATGTGTTATTATTGGTCCTACACAGATGATTCTCTCCAGTTTAAATGAAGACCCTCCTCAGGGCAGGCACTGTATCTTCACTTTTTTTTCTTAATTGTGATAAAAAAAAAACATAACATAAAATTCATCATGTTGACCATGTTTAAGTGTACAGTTCAGTGGTATTAAGTGTATTCAGATGGTTGTGAAACAGATCTCCATGGCTTTTTCATCATACACATCTGAAATGTTATACTCCCTGAACAACATATATCATCAATTTTATGTGCCCATAGCATAGTGCCTGATCGACAGTAGGTACTCAATGGATATTTGCAGAATAAATGGATGTGGAATCCAAAAGCACCCTAAACCCCATTCATATGTTGGTTCTAGGTAAGATCACTAACTCAGTGGTTCTCAATCTGTTTTACTCCTCAGTGAACATAAAAAATGTGACATATTTACAACAGAGACAAGGGCTGGCAGCTTTAGTGATTTTCAGCTTGGAGGATGGGGGAATGTGTCCTCCCAGGGAGGCGTATCAGAATCTTGGGGGTAATGTGGCTTGAAAAGTTCCCCAGGCAGAGTGGAGTTTGGCCCTAGATATAGCCCTACATTGAATGGTCAGCAAGAGAAGGAGCCTAGCCCTTCCTTTTCTGTGTCTCTTTAGGAGTCCCAAAGGTAGAGGGCTGAGGGAGAGTGTCTCATATGTAATCAGAGCTACCATCTCCAACTCTGTTGTCTGTCTGCTCCCCTGCACATGTTTATGCCATTTGCCTTTGGCAGTTTGTTCCTTGTGGTGCTGACCTACCCTCCACCCCTGCGGCTTCTTGGGGCTGGCACCAAGCTTCCATCATGTAAGGCGTACTGGAAAGGAGACACCTTCACCTTATTCTAGTCCAGTTCCCACCAAGTGGTCCCTCAGCAGACTTGTTTGGGCCTCTGGTGATACAGTTTCATTTGCATGAACTCCTTTCCAGAGTACCAATGCACAGTGAGGTGGGGAGTAGTGCTGGCTAGTTGTGATGTAAGATTAAGCCCTATGATATATCTGGAAGTCTTGCTTTTTATGATACTCAAGCCTTCTGCTGAGTCTGGTTCATTGTCTTGGACTTGCTCATCACTGCTAGTGATTTTCTTTCAGGACCCCATTTCTGCGAGCTGTCTTCCAACACCTGACCCCCAGCTCTCAGACTCCCTTGCTTATATGTGAACTCCAAGTTGTGGATAAGATTCAAGTTCTTTTCCTTTGGCAATCAGATGACCTCTATTCAGTTGTCCCAAACTTTCCTAGACCACTAAGGAGGATTGTTACTACAGAAAACAGGCAGACCCCCAAAATGTGTGATTTCCAAACGATGTACTGAAGCACCCCAGGGTGCCACAATGAACTCAGAGGACATTTTAAAATTTTGAGGGAAAACCAGCCCAACAATACTTGACATCTGTTGGATACTGCATAAACTACTAACTTGAGCTCACAGTTTCAAAATCAGATTGTGATGCAGTAGTACTTTCAATGTCTTTGTAAAACTGGGGTTATTAATGGTGACAAAAGAAGTAAGGACTACACAGAAGTCATTATGGGACAGGAAATGGAGGTGGCAGTATCCAGGCTGACTCTAAGTTTTGAGAAGTTATGCAGAGCCCAACAGGTGCACACATGTCATTAGTAAGTAATTGAGATTAAGAAGGACATGAAAATATTCTTTTTTTTTTCTTCCAGTTTATACGTATTAGCTTTTCAAACAGTTACAGTGGAGTTAGGATGTAAATACTTATTAAGTTCTTTGGACCTAAGTACTTAAAGGGGACTGATATATATATATATATATATATTTGCCCCAGGGTACTGTGGACAAAATTACTGAAAATCTAGGGGGCCCATGAATGTAGGAAGTTTGGGATCCCCTGCCCTAAGTGACTGAAGAAAGAAAGGAAAGAATGAGGAAGTAGCATTGGGTTGTATTTGGGTCTCAGACCTGCCCCCTGTAAACTCACCAGGTACTATGCCTTTGTAGGAAATCTTCTCTTACTAAATTCTTAATAATTCCTTTTGGCAAGTTCTAACCTTGCTTCAGTGATCCAGGTTGTTCACAATGTGATCAGAGGGTGGTGGAGAGTCCCTAGGTACTGGGGATGGTGGTGGTAACTTGGAAGCTAGGGCTGCGTTGGCTGGTCCAGCTCAGAAGGTGAGAAGCGAGGGAGAGAATGGAGGCTGAGGGGCCCCTTCCTGCCTGGCTCTGTTCTGCATCTCCGCCTAGATTGCGCTAGGTGGTCCAGTCTCCTTAGTAAACTCGTTCTCCAAAGACCTGCCCCCACACTGCGCCCCCTGGAGGCCACATTGGGTCTTTTGGAATGGAACGAAGGGCTTTCTCTCCGCCACTGGAAACCTGGAGGCATTTGAGATCCCATCCCACGGAAGGGAGCAGGTGGCCGCCGCTGGAGACCCACGCAGGTCTAGCTTCTCCCTCCTCACCCACCCGCATCCTCAGGTGACTGGGGGGCGCCTTCGCAACGCTAAGACGGCAGAACCGGCGAGTCCCTAGCTCCCGGCTCATACATTAAAGATGCGGAGGCGTCGGGACTACTGTGCCACAAACATGAAGACAAATTTTTAATCCCGAGCAAGAAGATGCCGGGAGATGGGGGGCGCGGGAGAAAAATGAATTAGGTTTTTATTATGTGTTTTATTATGCTGTAATTGAACAGGATTAGGTGAGAATACAATATATTTCTGATGCGGCTGGAAGGGGGAGGAGGTGGGAGAGAGGCTGACAGCGAGCGAAGGGCGGCGAGGCCGGCAGGGAAGTGGGGGCTCCGTGCCTCAGTGGATCCCAGGGGAGGGCGGAGGAGCGGCGCCGACCCTCCCGGGTGAGCCCAGCGCCCCTCCCCCCGCGTCCCGGCAGTTTGGGCCAGGATGGAGGGTGAGGGGATGCTTTGAAAGAACTAGGTTAGCGACTGGTCCTGGAGCATTTGCTCGGGAAGGGGGCGGGCTTAAGAGCTGGAGGGCTGGAGGCTCGCAGGTCCGCCCCAGGAGGAAAAATGACTACGGAGGGCAAGGGGCGCGGCCATGAAAAGACACGGCGCTTTAGAGTTCCTGGAGTCCCGGGGGCCCACGAATTAATATTTGCTGCCAACATCTTCCCCCTGCCCACGTCGGGCGCAGACCGGGCAAGTCAGCAAATATCCGAGCGCCCACTTTGTGCCCTCGCTTATTGCAGGGCGACTCGGGCTCTTGGACACTCCCTCTCTCCCTGCATCTCGCCAAACTCTTGTTTGCCCTGCAAAAATCCATACTGATGCAGGTCTAACCCAGAAGGTCCCCGCCCCCTTCACCCCCCTCCCCCAGCACTACGCCCCCAGGAGGCGTCCTCAGGTAAAGGAGCCCAGGTGAGCCCGGAACCAGGCTGTCGGCGCGGGGGTGGGTGAACCCTCCTCTCGCCCCTGGAACCGTCTCCCTCCCCCGAGCTCGCCCCTGGTCCGCCCCAGCTCCGCAGCTTCATTAAGGGCCGCCGCCTGCTCCGCGTCTCACCTGCTGCAGCGCCCCTCGCGCCCCGCCAGGGACCGACTCCTGGCGGTGATGAAGAGGCCCATTAGCCGCTTCTACCTTTAGGGCGGACTGGGCCTCTCTCCCCCCTTCCCAATTAGGACATTAGAAACCGTCAACCAAGATTAATAGTTGCCCGGCTCCGGGGCAGGGAGATGAGCCCAGATACCGCTGCAGCGCAGCTCGCTCCGCGGGGCCAACCTGGTGCGGGCCGCGGGCACCGCTTGCCGCCGACACGCCTCCCTCCGCCTGCTCTTCCGGCCTCCAGGCCCACCGGAGACTCTCGGGTGAGCCCCACAAAGCGGTCTGGAGCGTCAGAGCCCGGAACCCTATGCTGAGTCTCCGACCGGGGCCTGCTCTGAGGAAAGGCGAGTCGGGGAGGAAGGTGTGCCCTCTCCAGGGTACCTTCCTAGCTTTCCCACCGCAGACTCGATTGAAGAACTTCTGGTCTTAAATGTGGGAATGACGGTGGCTTTCTCAGAGAAGCGGCCTTAACCCCGCCGTCCTCCAAGTCAATTCTTCCCTTGTTCTCGCTCATTGCTCCCTGTCACATTTTCAGTGCATGCACTATATGCGTGCTTTTACCTTTATTTGTGTGGTTGTGACATTGATGTCTGTCTCTCCCACTGGAGTGTGGGCTCCAGGGAGTAGGGACCATTGTTTTCCTCATCATGGCTCTGCAGCGCTTTTAGTAATTGTGAGATGAATGAATGAGTAGGCAACAGGCATGTTCCCTGTTTTGTTTTGTTTTATTGAAACATCTGCTTCTTATGCTACATTCCCCATCCCCTTCTTAAGCACCTTCCTAGCACCTGCATTAATATTGTAATTGTATCTTATTATTTCTCTGATTATCAGTTCCTTATCTTCTTCCCCTTGAAGAGAGAAGCTCCAGGAGGGCAGGCAAGGGCTGGGCACACAGCTGCATTCAGCCTGCCAATTAGGGAATTCAGCACTCAGTCCAACAGAATATAGTGTGTGAGGGCTCAGGAGCCTTATAACTCTTCCAACCCCATTCTTTTGGGGCCTGGAGAGGCAAAATGACTTGCCTGAGATCACACAGCCATCTAGAAGCAAAGCCAGGATGAAAATAACTTTCCTGTCTGACTCACTGTGATTTTTCTCCAAAGTTCACATCATCTGAAACTCTGAAGAAGACTCTTTATGAATTCCGAGGTTTCTAAATCTTGGGAAATGTGAGGGATAGCACCAGGTATCTCTTCTCTTGGTGATGGTGGTTTCCCAGAACTAAACCTTTCCCCCTCCCCAGGAGTTTGGGGCCCAGGGATGCCCTGTACTCTGTATCAATAGGGATTAATTCTTTTCATTAAGTCTCAACTCTAGTTTCTCTTCCTTGGATGTAAAACTAGGGGAGCCCCAGCTCTCCAGCCCGGCTGGGATGTGAACTGTTTCTGATCTCTCTCCATTACTCCCCCCACACTACCCCAGTAGCATCAGGAAAAAATGATTTGGGAGCAGAAAACGTGGGGGAACTACAGAGCAAGTGCTAAGATGGAGACAGTGGGGGCATGAACACTTCCTCCATCTCATCACACCCCTGGTGTCACCTCTCTAGAACCCACTTACTCTTGGGGGGAGGGGCGGAACTGGGTTTGGGATGGGGTTAAGATCGATACCTCACTGGGTTTTGATGACCGCAGGCTTTCACCTTGCAGATAATGGGGTGAGCGGCGGTAAACTCTCACCGACATAGCGGGCTCCCCCGGCCTTAATGAGATAATCAATACTTGTTCTCGGCTTAATTTCCATCTAATTGCTCTTTAACGACGCCGGATAATGGGCCGCCTCCTGTGAGGAGAGAGCTGGCTGGGAATCCGACCCGCCTCGGACTCCCGCCCCTCTTCCCCGGGCGGGGTGCCCTCGCGCAGGTGGAATGGGGGCGCACCACGCTCCCGGGCGGGGCTGGAGCTCCCTTCGCGCGTCTCCTCTCCCGGCGCCGCCACCTACCGGAGGCGTTCTCGGCTCCCGCTGGGGGCGCTCCAGGCCTTCGATGCTGGATCCCTGCCAAGGCTCCTGGTTCTGGGCTCGGGATTGTCCACTTGACCGGACCTCGCAACTGCGTGGCGCCCTCGCCCCGTGATGGCGCCTCATTCTCCCTGCCATCCACCGGGTCAGGCAAGTCATGTCAGAGTCCTGTAGCCAAGGTGAAAGGCCTCTGGGCCCCTTTCCCCCTTTCCCTTCTCACCTCCATGCACTGTGCAGGGCGGTGGCCCTGAGGCCTTAGGTAAATTGCTGTGTTTCTGAACCTAAGAAAGGCTCCGATCATATTTTTCCGTGAGGTAGTTGAGCTGCCTCCTGCAAAGGAACCTGTCTGGCCGCCATATACCATCAGGCAAGGAGGGGAGAGGGTCAAAAATGAGGAGGACTGAAGTGGGACACCTAGGCCCCATGGCTCAGAGGCTCACACACCGACCTTGTCTGCTCAGAGTCTGAGAGCCACCTGATTTCCACGCACCACTCCTCGTGTCCTAACCAACCATAGCCAGGAGAGTTCCTGCCAACACCAGCAGCTGATATGGACCCTAACTTCCCTCACTTCCCACCTGCTTGTCTCAGCACTAGGAGCAGCTGGAGGTTCTCCCAGAGGCCTCCAAAAGTCCCAGCTTCACAGGGGATTAACCTGCCGGTCCCCACAGTGGCATCTCTCCTCTTCTCTTGATGTCAACCCTGAAGCACTTCGGTCTCAGGTGCTCAGATGACATGACCAACAATGTTCCCATCATCTCCCCTCACCTCCTAATCTGTCCAGTGTGGGCACACACACACCTGCATTTCTAGAGCTTGGCTCCTGAATCTTTGGTACTAAAATTTATAAAACACAAGCTGAAGTTCTGGCTGCAGTTGCACTGAAGTTAGGGTGACAAAGATACAGTGAGAGTGTTAGACTAGTGTGGTGATTTAGAATCAGGCCTTGGGCCTAGGCAGCCCCAGGTTCAAATCTTGACTCTGTGCATTAATGGTCAGTATGACAGGGGGCAAGCCTCAGTTTCTCATTTAAAAAATAAGGCTCATAATCTTAACTTTGTAAGTCTAAAATAAGATAATGTACATAAATTGCTTGCTGCAGTGCCTGGCACACCAAACCATTTGCTAAGTAGCAGCTATTATTATATAGTAGTTATTATTGACAGTTAGAGCTGAAGGAATCATCTAGTTCGAGGATCATAAACTCAGAGGCTGCAGAAGCAGGCAGGAATCCTAAATCAGGGAAGTAGGCCAGGTCAGGACTGTGGTAAGCTGGACAGGGCCAGCCTCTCCCAAAGCAGCTTCAAGTACATCTTCAGTAGTTTCTAGGCAGACCAGATTTCTGGTTTTTCTTTTCTTTTGTCAAGAGAATTTGCAGCACCAGAAGCTTAGATATTAGCTCTAACTTTTCTTACTTCCCACCACCCTATCTCAGCACTAGGAGAAGCTGGAGGGTTTCCCCAAAGCCTCCCTGAACATACTGGCTTGATAACTCTAGCCCGCAAAATCTGGATTTTTCTGTAAAATTTCATATAATTTAAAGAATGCCAATTAAGTAAAAAATTTAAAACTCTGCCAAACACAGTATGTCTGAAGGCAGAATTCACCCTCATTTCTCAGAGAGCTGAGGTACAGATGTGTCATAGCTGCTGGCAAAGCTGACTGGAAGCCTAGATTCTGAGTTCAAATAAGAACTTCTCCTAGGAGGCCCCTCCTAGACCATGGGCCTTTTCAGCTGCCACCCACTGCAGGTGCTGCCCACTCTGCCATAGGGGCTGCGTCAGTACTTGGCAGCCCCTGAGGCACAAGGCCTGGGTCATGGCAGCCTTCTCTCTTCTGATAAATCCAATTCTTTGAAAATGTTGTTGCCCTGACCAGTGTGGCTTAGTTGATTGGGCATCATCCCGCAAAGCGAAAGGTCACCAGGTCAATTCCCTGTCAGTGCACCTGCTTCAGTTGTGGGTTCAGTCTCTGGACTGGGCACATGGGAGAGACAACCAATTGATTTTTCCCTCTCACATCAATGTTTCTCTCCCTCTCTTTCTCCATCCCTCCCCCTTTCAAATAAATAAATAAATAAATAAAATCTTTAATGTTGTAGAGGGCACTGTGACAGCCAGTCAAGTCTCAGGATCCTGGAGATCTCAACTCCTAATTTAAAGCTCTTTCTTTCTTTCTTTCTTTCTTTCTTTCTTTCTTTCTTTCTTTCTTTCTTTCTTTTTATTCTCTGTTTATTTCTACATAGTTTGTAATTCTTCCTCCTTTTTTTGTTTTTATTTTTTGTTTGTTTTTAGAAAGATTTTATTTATTTATTTTTAGAGAGAAGGGAAGGGAGGGAGAAAGAGAAGGATAGAAACATCAATGTGTGAGGGATACATCAATTGGTTGCCTCTTGTTTGCCCCGAACCAGGAACCTGGCTTGCAACCCAAGCATGTGCCCTGGCTGGGAATCAAGCCAGCGACCTTTTGGTTCACAAGCTGCAGGCCAGCACTCAATCATGTTAGCCACACCAGCCAGGAACTTTTTGTTGTTTTTAAATCATTTTTTTTATTTTTCAGTCACAGTTCACATACAATATTATATTAGTTTCAGGTGCACATCGCAGTGATTAGACATTGTATAACTTACTAAGTGATTATCCTGATGAGTCTCATACCCATCTGACACTATACATAGTTATTAGAATATTATTGACTATATTCCCTGTGCTATACTTTACATCCCCATGACTATTCTGTTATAACAATTTGTACTTCTTAATCCTTTCACCTTTTTCACCTATCCCCCCAGCCTATCTCCTATCTGGCAACTGTCAAAATGTTCTCTGTATCTATGAGTTTGTTTCTGTTCTGTTCATTTATTTTGTTTTCTAGATTCTCTTAATAGATATGTATTTATTGCCATTTTATTATTAACATTTTTTAATCTTTTTTTCCTTCTTCTTAAAGAAGATCCTTTAACATTTCATGTAATACTGGTTTGGTGGTGATGAACTATAGCTTTTTTCTTGTCTGGGAAGCTCTTTATCTGTTCTTCAATTCTAAATGATAGCTTTGCTGGGTAGAATAATATTAGTTGCAGGTCCCTGCTTTTCAGCACTTTGAATATGTCTTGCCACTCCCTTCTGTCCTGCAAAGTTTCTGTTGAGAAATCAGCTAACAACAGTCTTATGGGAGCTCCCTCGTAGGTAACTAACTGCTTTTCTCCTGCTGCTTTTAAGATTCTCTCTCTTTAATCTTTTGCATTTTAATTATAATGTATCATGGTGTGGGCTTTTTGGGTTCATCTTGTTTGGGACTCTCTGCACTTCCTGGACTTGTATATCTATTACTTTAACCAGGTTAGGAAAGTTTCTGTCATTTTTTTCAAATAGGTTTTCAAGTTTGTGCTCTCTCTCTTTTTCTGGCACTCTCATGATACAAATATTGGTATGCTTGAGGTTGTCCCAGAGGCTCCTTACACTATCTTTGTGGGGTTTTTTTAATTATTATTTTTTTTTTGTTTGCTTTTCCAGTTGGGTATTTTTCCTTCCTTATGTTCCAAATTGTTGATTTGATTCTCAGCTTCATCCATTCTACCATTTATTCCCTGTAAATTATTCTTCATTTCAGTTAGTGTATCCTTCATGTCTGACTGGTTCTTTTGTATGATTTCTATGTCCTTTGTCATGCTGCTGAACTTCTCACTAAGTTCCTTGAGGTTCTAAGTAACTTTAGCACCCTTATAACCATTGTTTTGAATTCCCTATCTGGTAGTTTGCTTGCCTGCATTTCATTTAGCTCTTTTTCTGGAGATTTCTCCTGTTCTTTCATTTGATAACTGTTTATTTGTCTTTGCATTTTAGCTGCTTCCCTATGTTTGTTTCTATGTATGAGGTAGGGCTACTACGTCTCCTGGACTTGGTAGAGTGGCCTTATACAGTAGGTGTCCTGTAGGGCCCAATGGTGCAGCCTCCCCAGTCATCTGAGCTGGACACTACAGGTAAGCCACTGTATGGGTTGCGTGCACTGTCCTGTTGCTGTTCAGCCTTGATTGCTGTTTGTGTCACTGGGAGGGACTGACCCCTAGGGTGATGGGCTTCAAGGATGGCTGCAACTACAGCAAGAACCTGCTGTACAGGGGGCAGCCTAATGAAGAAGGACTTGCTTCAGTGGGGCTTTGGTGCTCACTGAGTCTGTCCCTTAAGTGTGTCACTCATGGAGGTGGTTGGGTTGTAATCTGGCATGGTCTGAAGTTTCCACAGGGTGCACTGGCTCTGGGGCCCCCTGAGAGGTGCAAGGTCAGCCATGCCTGTGCCCTGCCTGGGGCCACTAAGCACAAGCTACAGAGCAACCTGCTGATGGCTGCTACTTGAGCTGGGCTTGGAGGTTCTCAGGAGAGGCCAAGCTGTGAACCAAGGTTGGCTGTCGTTAGTGCCTGTCCTGGAGCCACTTAACAAGAAGTACAGGGTATGCAGAGGCCATCTGCTCCTTGTTAGAGATTTTAGGAAAGTCCAAAACATGAGGCAAGAGAGGACATTTGTATGCAAAAGCCACTGGAAACAGCTTAGGTGGGCCTGCAAGTTGGGTGGGGTAGGATCTAAGGGAATCACCAGGGTGGGCTGAACAGTGTGAGCCAGGTTGATGGAGACTTGGTGCCCACCCACAAGCTCTGTTGGAGTGTAGGTCTCAGAAAAAGAACAATGGCCTCTGCCAGCACTCTGGTCTGGTGGAAAGCTCTTGCTCTGATGCCAGACAATTCAGTTCTTCCCTGTATGTTCCTGGTTCCTTTCAAACTGCTGCCTCAGTGTTTGAATTCAGAGGGAGTGAATCCAAGTAACTCTGTGGATGGGCCTTTTAAGAGGAACTGTCTGGGACTTCAGAAACCCTCCATCTCCCTCAGCCACAATCCCTGATGGTTTTTACAGCCAGAAGTTATGGGGACTTCTCTTCCTGGCCCTGGAACTCAGGGCTTGTAGGCCTGGTGTGGAAATCATCTTGACATTATATAAAATATAGGTGTAAGTAATGAGGAATCACTGTAGAAATATCAGCAGAATGCTATCTTATTGGCTTCACCGACAGAAAATTGTCTTCAAGTAAAAAATGGATGTAAAACAGGACTGAAGAGCCTGCTGCTTTGGAGAATATCACTTTCATCACACTTTCCTTCTGAGTGTGCTGTAAAGAAAAGTGGACTTCAACCCATGACCCTCAGATGCTACCCATGCCCACAGCTACCCCAACAAGTAGATGTAGAGTGTGAAAATGTGTGAGAGTATTTAGCTATGACAACTAGCCTCCTTTCCCTTCACTGGCATTGGTGATAATATTTAAAGCAGCTTGTATGAGTATATTAAATGACAGTCTGTCTGGTATTATAGATTCTACTAGCATTTCCCTTGGCATGAGCATAACGTTTATCCTCCTTTACCCCATAAGACTCATTTACTCATCTCTTGATGACATAAACCTGTACATGTAATAAAATTTCAGTTATGAAGACACACAGAAATACATGTAAAAATCAGTGAATTGTGAACAAAGTCCATAGTTTAGTTCATAGTTTTGTAGCAATGTCAATGTCCTAGGTTTTTTAAAAAAAATTTTAAAAACATACTAATTTTAGAGGGAGAGGAAGAGAGAAAGAGAGAAACATTGATATGTTGTTCCACTTATTTATGCATTGATTGGTTGTTTCTTGTATGTGCCCTGACCGAAGGTTGAACCCACAATCTTGGTGTATTGGGATGATGTTCTATCCAACTGAGCTACTCAGCCAGGGCTTCAATGTTCTGGTTTTGATGATTTATAAAATGTTATCAATGGGGTAGATTGGGTGAAAGGTACAAGGGAACTTTCTCTACTTTTTTTGCAACTCCTATGTGAGTTTAAAATTATTTCAAAATAAAAGTATTCTTTTTTAAGATTTTATTTTTAGACAGAGGGGAAGGGAAGGAGAAAAAGAGGGAGAGAAACATCAATGTGTGGTTGCTTCTCATGCACGCCCTACTGGGAACCTGGCCCATAACCCAGGCATTTGCCCTGAATGCGAATCAAACCTTTGGTTTGCAGGTGGGTGCTCAATCCACTGAGTGACACCAGCCTGGGCTAAAAGTGTTTGTTTTAATATAAGGGAGGAATTCCTTGAAGAACTGACCATCTTAAAATTTTAGGGTCTAAAATACTTACTTAATGTCTAAAATTTTTTAAAAAACTCACAAAACCAAGAGCTGACAAGGATATGGCGCAATGGGAACTCTCATAAGCTGTTGGTGACTATGTAAACTGATACAGTGACTTTGGGAAAAATTGTTTGGTAATTACTAATGTTGAAAGTATGTATACTACCTAAAGCAGTAATTCTACTCCTAGGTGTATCGCAAGTTATATAAAAGTCAACGGCAGGAAAAATTATAGAGTTAGAAGTGGATTGATTAATAAAGAGAAAGGATTAGCGACTAGGAGAGAACATGATGGGAGCTTCTGGAGGTGTTAGTACTATTCTATTTCTTGACCATGATGATCACATGAGTGTTCATTTAAACTGATTAATTGAAATTATAGTTATTTTGTGCATTTCTTTGCTTCTCCATTATACTTCAAAACAAAAAAGAGAAATGTAGAAAATGTCTAAATGATTTAAACATCCTTTCTAAGTTTATCAATACAAAATGCAGCCAAGACTTCTGGTCAAGATGGCAGCATAGGTAAACACAGCTTGCCTCCTCACATAATCACATCAAAATTACAACTAAAATATAGAACAACCATCACTCAGGACCATCAGAAATTGAGTTGAATGGAAGTCTGACAACTATGGAATTAAAGAAACCACATCCATCCAGGCTGGAAGGAGGGACCGAGATCTGGAATGGGCCAGTCCTACACCCACATTGTAGTGGATAAAAATTTGGGAGGGATATAACAGGAGGGAGGAGTCTCAGCCCCTCACCAAGGTTCCAGCCCAGGGTTCTAGTGGCAGGAAGATAAGTCCCCATAACTTTTGGCTGCAAAATCCAGTGGGGACTGAGTCAGTGGAAGAAACATCTGGAGTTCCAAGAAGTTCCCCTTGAACTGACACACAGACTTACTCACACTCATTTCGTCTGAGCTCTAGCACCAGGGTAGCAGCTTGAAAGGCACCAGTGACAAACAGGGAGGAACTGAAGTATCTGGCATTAAGGCGGGAGCTGAGGGACAGCTTTTTCCCAGGCAGAAAGGCAGACAGAGGTCATTGTCCCTTTTCAGAACCCTCCCCACACAGAGCCTCTGAACCAGCAGGCAGGAGCCATATCTAAGACTCCATCCACATGGCTAACACTGTTTGCCCCACCTTGGAGATCCCCTGAGGCTCTGTCCCCCACAACTTACCAGCCCACCCAAGCTGTTAACAGTGGCTTTTCCATATAAATGGCTGGTCTTTTGTCCTGCTTCACAATTTCCTAAATCCTATCAAACAAGCTACAGCTGGCCTCAGTAAACCTCCAGCCCCTGTACCTCTTGCTAAGTGGCCCCAAGACCAGCACTAGTGGACAGTTATATAGTACGTTGGAGCACCACTACCCTGCCCTTGCACAGCTAATCCTCCATAGAGGGCAGAGGTTGGTAGTGAGTGGTCACAGCCAGTCCTTGCAGCTGACTGGCCTGGGTAAATCTCTCCTGTTGACCTGCCAACAGCAACCAAGGCTCAACTACAAGAGGAGGGTGTACTCAGCTTACACATAGGGTGCATCTCAAGTACCCAGCTTGGGTGATAGTGAAGGCTGTGCCACTGGACCCTACAGGACACCTATAACATTAGGCTATACTACCAAGACAGGGAGTCATAGCAGCTCTACCTAATACATAGAAACAAACACAGGGAGGCTGCCAAAATTAGGAGACAAAGAAACATGGCCCAAATGAAAGGACAAACCAAAACTCCAGAAAAATAACTAAATGAAATAGAGATAAGCAATCTATCAGGTGCAGAGTTCAAAACACTGGTTATAAGGATGCTCAAGGAACTTAGTGAGGGCCTCATCAGCATAAAAAAGATCCAGTTAGAAACAAAGGATATGCTAACTGAAATAAAGGACAAGTTACAGGTAAACAACAGTAGAGTGGAAGAAGCTGAGAATCAAATCAATGATTTGGAACTTAAGGAAGCAAAAAACAACAAATTAGAACAACAAGGAGAAAAAATGAATAAAAAAAAAATCAGGATAGTGTAAGCAGCCTCTGAGACAACTTCAAGCATTCCATTATTAGCATAATAGGGGTGCCAGAAGGAGAAAAGAAAGAACAAGAAATTGGAAATCTATTAGAAAAAATAATGAAAGAAAACTTCTCTAATTTGGTGAAGGAAATAGACATGCAAGTCCAGGAAGCACAGACAGTCCCAAACAAGATGGATGCAAAAAGGCCCACTCCAAGACACATCATAGTTAAAATGCCAAAGGTTAAAGATAAAGAGAGAATCTTAAAAGCAGCAAGAGAAAAGCAATTAGTTACCTATAGGGGAGTTCTCATAAGACTGTCAGCTGATTTCTCAAAAGAAACTTTGCAGGCTAGAAGGGATTGGCAAGAAATATTTGAAGTCATGAGAAGCGGGGACCTACAGCCAAGATTGCTCTACCCAGCAAAGCTATCATTTAGAATTGAAGGGCAGATAAAGAGCTTCCCAGACAAGAAAAAACTAAAGGAGTTCATCATCACCAAACCATTATTATATGAAATGTTAAAGGGACTTAAGAAAAAGATCAAAACTATGAACAATAAAATGGCAATAAATACATATCAACAATTGAATCTAGAAAGCAAACTAAGCAAACATGAAGAGAGACAGAATCATGGATACAGAGAGCATTTTGATGGTTGCCAGATGAGAGAGGAGTGTGGGGAAATGGGTGAAGAGGTGAGGGGATTGAGAAGTACAAATAGGTAGTTATAGAATAGCTATGGGGATGTAAAGTACAGTATAGGAACTGGAGTAGCCAAAGAACTTATATGCATGACCAATGGTGTAGGGATTGCTTGGGGGGGGGGCTGAGTTGAGGGGGGCAAAAGGGGAAAATTGGAATGAAGGTAATAACATAATCAATAAAATATAATTAAAAAATAAACCCATAAAAATTCTCTAAAAGAATTGTGACCAAGTCATCAGGTCAGATGGAGTTATAGTTTCCATCTCAAAGGTGGATAGGAAACTGGGTAGGGGATTGGGGGGAGTTGCCTCCTTGGATATAAGAGAAGCAAACAGAGAAAATTTTCTCCTGATTTCTTTCTGCATGTTTTAAAGCTCATTCAACTTGCCTTAATGCCTAGGTATCCCAAAGAGCTAGTCTTCTGGGTATTTCAGCTCTCATTTGGTAACATACAGCTGAATTATAATGCTTATCTTCCCACCTGGCTGTCTCAACTTTTTACATTTATCTCAACATTCTAATCTATCTATAAAATATCTTCTACTTTATTATGAAAAATAATTTTACAAAATAATAGTATTATACTCTGCCATTTGCCTCATTCCACATTTACTTAGGGTGTTTATTGATGAGATATATGATATTTACCTGGTTGTGATTAGTATCCATATACTTCTTTTTTTTTCACTTAATCTTATTTTTCTACATATATTTTTTCCCTTTGACTCAATTCACCTATTTGTCATAGTAGGCAGCTACAAGGTATTCTGTCTTAATTATCTAGTTGAGCCTTTTTTTTTTTTGACTTAACTGATTCTAATGTTCAGAGGAAGCACGATTCCTCTGTATCCATCTCTAATGGGTCAACATAGACCATTTGTTTCACTTCTGCTTCTTCCTTAAAGTTGCAAGCCCACTATTTTCACTGGCTATATCAAAACAGGGCTCATGAAGTGACAGGTTAGAATGTGTGGGTCCTCTCAAGTAACTTCTTACCAACTACATACTGACCCTTCATGCCTTGTTTCATTTTATGTTGTTCGTTTGTATAGGACCCATTTCCATCTGTCATTATATTTCAGTTATTTCATGGTCAGTAGCTGAAAGTGAAAACCTGTGAACTCCAGGCTACGAGTCACATTGGAAAGCAAACTACACTCTATACCTCATCCCTTCTTCAGTACAAGCATCTACAGGAAAGAGTGGAGAGGGGAAAGAGACAGGACCATCTGTTCTTCAGCAAATTTTAACTTCTCCCTCTTCATCTGAATCTAGTCTCCCTCAGGTAAGTACACAAAGGATACAGCCACCTAGTTTCTCTCCGTGCAGTACTCGCATCATCCAAATTAGAGAACCTGGTTAAACGGATTCAACATTTTTAAAGTATGAATACTCAAAATATTTAGTAAATTTATGATGCAAGTATATGTTATTAAATGTGTTTTGGAGCTTTATTGGATAGTGTCAGATAATGAGGATCTGGGAACGTATCAAAACTTCCAAATTGTGTCTTAGGCAAACAATCCCCTCCTAAAACTATTTTCACAATATGTGGTGTTTTCCTGGAACAAAACCTCTTAATAAAAGCAGAGTTCCTGCATAGTCAACATCTTTGGTGTCTCTGCATGCACGAGTTTTCCGTGCCTCCCGCAGGCCCACCAGGGGGCGTTCGTTCCCTGTCTAACCAGTCTTCATCAGCGACACAGGAAATCCAGGTTAAACGATTTTCACACTCAGGAAATCGTTCACCTTTAATCCACAAATATTTACCATTAATTTTCTGTTCTGTCAGGCGCGGGGGTAGGTTTGCAAGATGCAGTGGTGAGTTAGACACAATTCCTAATACCAGACGCTTGGGTCATAGCAAAGACTGAAAGTACAACCGGCTATAACAAAGAGGGTAAGAATAGGTCTGTGAAGTTTGTTGTTTAAAATACTGGCGCCAAGCCTTAGAAGTGGAATACGAGACCGGATTGCTTCCGCTCTGTATCACGGGCAAAGATCTCCGCCCTCAAAGAATTTTCTAAGTCAGAGCCAGAGGTCTCTCCTTGGGTGAGTGGCTCACCTCCGCAATTTCAAGCCTCTCTCAACCCTCCCATTTCTTTGCCCGACCCCCACCCAGGCCTTCCTGCAGTTCTCTTACAGTTCACTTCTGCCCCAGGTCGACACTTCAGTTGCCCTAAGGCCAAAAATAAGGGATCGCTGGCGACTACCAGGCACAGCTGGCTCCGCCCATTCTTTTTCCAGTTTAAAACCAGCGGGCTTTTCCTGTTCTGGATTCCTAGACTTCCTGTTCTAATTCTCGCGACAATTGCGAGTCAACGCGTGAACTTTGTTGCCTGTCCCTCTTCTGAGTTTGAGAGACCAGGTGACAGTGTACAGGTCTTCGCCCACCTCATCAGGCCCTTCCGGCCAGAAGCAGGCCTGTACGCTGCTAGGGAACTCCTAAATCAAAGGGGTTAGACAAGGTCAGGCCCGGAGCGAGAGTCCCGGACCGCACGCGGGAACGGTCGTCCGGGCCTCCTGTACGCATGCGGAGCCGATCCCCCTGGGCGGTCTCCAGGCCCAGGACCAGCTCTGAATTTGGGGGTTGGTCAGAAAGCCCCGCTCAAGTTGCTCCGTCCCTGATCAGGCCCTCCTGGACCGAGGTCGACTAAATACAGTCTCCTCCCCCGCTGCAAATCTCAGTTTCCGCCCCCTAGAAACTTCAGCGCGGCTTCTGTAAACCGCTTGGGGCCGGAGGGGCGGGGCGCGGCCTGGCAGACCCCCGGTGAGGCAGGCGGACTAACAGAAATTTCCTCCCCGTCCCCAGCTCAAAGTGCCACGGTGGCGCTGGTGGCGGCCGCGAGACCGTGCGTCTCCGGCCTTGCAAACCTCGCAAACCTCGTAACCATAACCTGTAATCCGGACCCCGGAGGCGCCCCGCCCACCTTTTGCTGTGGCCACTCGTCGGCTGGGACCTTTAATCACCCCGCTCAGCCGCGGTTAAAGCACCTGCCGGATGTGGGGAGGGAGGAGGAGGCCAGATGTGGGGAGGCTGATGTAAGCGCCCAGTCTCGGGTCGGCGCCTTGGTGGGGAAGCTTGGTGTACAAGCCTGCAATCACCCCCCAGGAAGCCGGTTTGGGGCTGCGAGGAGACAAAGTTGCGTGGCCCTACCCCACAGGAGCTCCCGACTTGGCACCAGAGATCCTACCCCAGGGACTGTAAAGTCAGATGGGACAGGGCATAGCTGGTCAGCCAACAATTCGAGCTTCACAACCACCCCTTTACCCCCTACTTTCAGCCCCCACCCCACCCCACCCCGTCTCTGGTCCTCTCCCAGCTTCGGTGTCCGGTTACGGCTCCTCTATTCTCACTGCGACTTTGGCCCAGGCTGAGGGAAGTGGCCCAGGAGGGTCCCCTGCAGCCGCATAAAATTGGCAGCTTCAGAACTAGAGGATAGGGGTGTCGGGGGAGGGGGTGCTACGTCTAGGGGCGGGGAGAGGGGCGGAGGAGCTGCTCTCTGAGTCCAAGCCCGTGGGCTCTCAGAGATCTTCAAGCCGGAGCAGAGGTGGCTTGCGGGCCCAGCCGATTGTTCTCTGCTTTCTTTCCACTGCCTACTTTTTCGGACTGGAGTCACGATTGCTCTGAAGGGCTTAGTCCCGGACACTAGGTGAGCGCTCCGGACCCCAGGGCATCACCCCTCTCCCTTCCCACCCTTATTAACAACTCTTTACTTGTCGTGGGTCATCCCTTCCCATCTACCTCAAGGGCAGGAAACCTCTTGAGAGCTGATGGTGTGTAGCAGTAGTGCTGGTGTATGGGGGGTGGGGGGCGCGCGTGTGCAAGTGCTCGCGCGCGCGTGCCTGACCTTTATCGCCCCCTCCTCTTACCTCTTCCTGACTCCCCAAGAACAACCCAGTCAGTTACCACCCAGCATAACTGGATGATCCCCATACCTCAGCGTTGAGGGTCTACTTGACTCCAAGGTAGCAGGGGAGGGGACAGTGCTAGAGTCAAACTTTGGTACAAGTAACAGTGAGGTTGCTTCTGACCTCCTGACCTGGCTTCCCTCCCTGGCAGGGTGCACGAACCCGCTGATGCCCAGAGGGCTCACAGGGCTTCCAGCTAACCATGCCACAGCCGCCCGCAGCTACCTTGGCGCTGCCCCTGCTACTGCTACTGCTGGTGGTGCGGGAGCCGCACTCGACCGGCGCGCGGCCATCCCCAGGCCCGGATTACCTGCGGCGCGGCTGGCTGCGGCTGCTGGCGGAGGGCGAGAGCTGTGCTCCCTGCCAGCCGGAGGAGTGCGCCGCGCCGCGAGGTTGCCTGGCTGGCCAGGTGCGCGATGCTTGCGGCTGCTGCTGGGAATGCGCCAACCTCGAAGGCCAGCTCTGCGACCTGGACCCCAGTGCCCACTTCTATGGGCGCTGCGGTGAGCAGCTTGAGTGCCGCTTGGACGCAGGTGGCGACCTGAGCCGCGGAGAGGTGCCGGAGCCGCTGTGTGTCTGCAGCTCACAGCGCCCGCTCTGCGGTAGCGACGGCCGCACCTACTCGCAGATCTGCCGTCTGCAGGAAGCGGCCCGAGCTCGGCCGGACGCCAACCTCACTGTGGCACACCCAGGGCCCTGCGAATCGGGTACGGGTTTCCTACCCACAGCTCTTGAAGGACTCTCTTGAGGCATTGCTGCCCCTGGCCCCCGACGGCATTAGCTCTTGGCCAGCGGAGAGAAAAAGATGAGGCCTGGAGTGCAGTATTAAGAGCCCGTTTTAGCTGCTCTTCCGCTGGGGCCGACGCCCGAAGGTTGGGGTCTGGAAAAGCTCCAGACCCGCTGGCAGGGACCAACTCTGAGAGAGCAGTCGCTTAGCCAATTGTTGGCCTCAAAACTGAGAAAATGAAGAGACTCCCAGACTTTGCCCCAGACCGCTGGAGCCCAGGCAGGGAGACTTGGGTTCCTTTGAGATGCAATCAAGTTCCATTTGGGCTGCTTTGTACTGCAAGCTGTTAACACAGTCTCGCCACCCAACCCCCTTCTTCTGCGCTCAGGGATTAGTGGGGAAGGGGGCTCTTCTAACTCCTCCCCCCATTCCAGGGAGCTCAGGGCCATTCAAACCTCAAGTTTTATTTGGCGGCTTTAGTAACTTTCACTTCCTGAGCCCCTTTGACGGGTCTTGCTGGGCTGAGGCTGCCAGGAAAACAAACACCCTGCCGGGGGTCCCAACTCTTTCTCCCAGAACTCCAATTTGGTTTCAGGTTCTCTCTCTTTGCCTTTTGGGACGCGTCCCAACCCCAGAGTGAGGTGGGGGAGGGGCAGCTTTTTGGGCCTTTGGCAACTGGACCTGGTTAGAAAAAGGGGAGGGTGGAGGAGGGAGGTGTCAGTTACAAATACAGGGGATAGGGGCCTAGAAGGTGGAATGAGGACAGCGGAGCTTTCTGGGACAGAGTGTGCCTGCCAAGGTGAGGTGTGGGTCTGTGTGTTTGTTTGTGCCTCATGTCTTCATGTACTTCTCCATTCTGCATTTGCACTCTTGTGTGTACCTGCATCCACATTGGTGTACATGTCGTGTTAATGGAGGTCGTGTTCATGGAGGTGTATTTACCCACGAACATATTCACAGTGGTTCATATATGGGAGTCCTTGCTGGGCTGGATGTACCATCCTGTTCTCAGGCTTCCCACCTCCACCCCCCAGAACCCCAGATCGTGTTGCACCCATTTGATATTTGGAACGTGACGGGAAAGGATGTGATCTTTGGCTGTGAGGTGTTTGCCTACCCCATGGCCTCCGTCGAGTGGAGGAAGGACGGCTTGGACATTCAGCTGCCTGGAGATGACCCCCACATCTCTGTGCAGGTAGGGGAAGGAAGCAGAGCTTCCCTGCGACAGTGCAGAGCCCACCTAGGAGTCCACTCTGCTGACTCCTCCTCTGGTTACAGTTTAGGGGTGGACCCCAGAGGTTTGAGGTGACTAGCTGGCTGCAGATTCAGGCTGTGCGTCCCAGTGATGAGGGCACCTACCGCTGCCTGGCCCGCAATGCCCTAGGACAGGTGGAGGCCCCAGCTAGCCTAACCGTACTCACACCCGGTAAGGGGGAGCCCTGAGTTCTGGGGGCAGGAGAGGATGGTGGTGGATTTGGGCCCTTTGGTGTGTATCCATGTGTGTATGTGCACCTGAGTGCACATGCTAGTGTGGCTTTCCCATGGACTGGGATATGCGGGCGCTGATAGCCCCTCTTTTCTGACCTCTCCTTTGCCCATATGTGTTTGCAGACCAGCTGAATTCTACAGGCATCCCCCAGCTACCATCTCTGCTCCTGGTTCCTGAGGAAGAGGCTGAGAGTGAAGAGGGTGAAGATTACTACTAGGTCCGGAGCCCTGGCCCATGGGGGTGGGTGAGTGGGGATAGTTTTCATCCCTGCTCTTGAAAGATCTGGAAAGGGGAAACAAGGCCCCTTAACAGATTTCTTTGATGCCTTTAGTAGGGGGCACATGGAGGGGAGACAAAAATTGGAGGAGGGTAAGGAAGGAGGCAGAGACTGGGCTACAGGGGCAGTGGGATGCAGAGGGGTCCCTTGCAGGAGATGCACGGACCAACTAGGAAGAAGGCAGCAGCTGCCTTCTGGTCCCTAGGCTGAGAGGAGGGTGGGGTGAGGTGGAGTGGAGCAGACAACAGGTTCCTCCTTTGCTTTCCAGCTGCCCTTTCTTCAGCCCGCTCAGCCAGTCTTCCTAACTGCCCTTCTGCATAGCTTCTGCTGTTATTTTCCTAGTCCCCAATCTTTGCCTTGCTTCAGTTTGCCCTTTCTCAAAACTAACCTTCCAAAAATTTCCCTGTCTCCTAAGTCCCAGTTGCACTTACTAACTGCAGTTCTCTTTACTGCTTGCATCTGCTATTAAGGAGAGCACAATGGATCATGGGTTAGTTCAGTGCAGTAAGATGGGCGTTTGGTCATGTCTAATTTCTCCTGTCATTTTGGAAACTCCATATCTTATACCACTTTGTATTGGACAATGCCTAGCACAGGGCTAGGCACAATAAACACACAATAAAGATTTATGAACAAACTGAGACACACAGATGCAGAGATGGTTCATGCAGATGTGCGCATGAAGACCGCATTTCATGGTAGTGAGACTCTGGCTTCCAGAAGCAGTGTGTTCTGCTCTCTAAGCACATGCCTGCCAGATGTACGGAGAGGATGCTTGAGCTGGGGCCTATCCTGCCCTCTAGGGAGGAAGGCTGGAGCCATCTGGGTGGAGGGAGGCTATCCCTCTCCAGTCAGCACTCCACTGGGGCTGGTCTAGAGATAGATTGCCTGCTCCTCTCTCTCACTCTGGTTTCCTCTCCAAACAGAGCGGAGAATTGGGTCTATGTGAGTAGGACCCAGGATGAAAGCATAAACGGGGGAAGGGGGTAGGGAGGAGGGGAGAAGTTTTGCTACGTGCATGGGCTACACCTTAGGATTCCCTTAGGAATCCATCCTTTCCCTGCAGAACCCAGAGTCATGGTAAATTGGTTTCTTCAACTGCCTCACCTGTCACCTGTCCTTTCTGGCTGAGGATCCCTCACGGAGCTGGGCTCTCGCTGTCCAAATCTCTCTCTACACTCTCCTTACCTAGCCAAGGGACACTGGTAAGGCGCAGTGTTTACTGACTGATTGAAGAAGATGAAAGCTTAAATTCTGAAGCCACGTAGGATGGCGACGGCCTTCTGCGCGCCTGGGCTACGCCCGAAGCCTGGCGCCACCACAGGAAAGATCGCAGTTGGTTCGGTGTCTGAGCTTGTCCTCTGGGGCCCAACGCAGGAGCTTGGCCTCTTGAGAGGGGCGTGGTCTGGAACCCCAACCCCAGGGCTTGGCCGCCCCTCTCGCGGAACAGCCTGGCTCCTCCGGCGGTTAAACCAGAGGACTGCTCTCATTGCCTGGCTGGAGCCCCGCGGCTCCAGGAGCTGTGCTCAACGTACTTGGGGCGAATTCCAAGGCGACCACGGAAGCAGGAGTAGGGATGTGAGCGGTGTGGCGGGGGCCTCGTGCTGTTTGTTCCCTGTCCAGACCTGGAGGAGGTGTGCTCGGCTCTGAAAGAGGAGAGGGGTCTAGGTCCCTCAGCGGCCCCGGAATCCACCCCTGCCTTGTTCTTTGGAGGGCGGGGGTGGCGGGTGGTGAGGGGTCGTGGGGGTGGGGTCGGGGGACTCCCGAATAGCAGGGCTCCAAGGCGCCCCCTGGCGGGCCCGTCGATCCTACTGCGCCCACCGGCAGACCAGAACCTCCTCCCGACCCTAGAGGGTCACACACTCCCCGGGGGAACCCGTACTCTTCCATCGCTTTCGTAGCAAGTTCGAGTTTAGCTTCCTTACAGCCTCAGTTTCCCCTTCCGCGTTCCTACTAGTTCAGGCTCCACAGCCTGGAACTGGAGAAACCCCTGCTTGTGCCCTCTACACCCCCACCGCCGCTGCCTCTGCTCCAGCGGACGCGCTTTAATAATGTCGCTGGAAAGTGACACGCGATTTATTATTAAAGTAATGCGGGGACGGGAAAGGTTTAATAAACGCGCTGCGATGCTGAGGATTATTCGCCACAAATAAATGAGAGCGCGGGCGGCGTTTTAATAAATAATTTCCCGCTGCTCCCGAGGGAAGAGAGGGGAGGAGGAGCGGGAAGCCGAACTGCTGCCAGAACCCCCGCTTCTCTTCCCCGCGGGTTTCCAAGACTTCCCCGCATTTTTCGTCCTAGGTTGCTCACACCCGACGTGTGAGGTTCCGGGAAAGATGATTCCGAGTGGCCAGGGCCTGGGGGCGGGGGGGGGGGAGGAGAGCCTGTGTCCCACCCCACTTCCCCCACCTCCGGGATTTTGAGTAGTTTGCTTAAAATGAACGAATACATTTCCTTCCGGCTCCAAACCAGAGATCTGGAGTCAAGACCGGACCGGCGCAGAAAGTGTTAACGAGGACTAGCCCCTTCCAAGCCGAAGGTCCCAGGTCCCTGGTTTGGTCATTCTCTCCCCAGCTTTTGCCTGACCCAAGCCATGCGTTCAGGACAGTGCGTAGAGAGTAGCCGAAGGGGGACCGTGTGTATAGGTGTGCGGATGTCATGTGTGGGCAAATGACCGTTGTGGGGATGAGGGCCACTGAGTCTGGTCACTCGTTACTATGAAGGCCCGGGAAGGAAGGGCCCTTGAGCCTGGTCTGAACCTACGGAGTCCTGGCGAAGCTCACGCTGTGGCTCGCTGGTGAACGGGTATGGATTTGAGCTCGGGCTGAGCAGAATTGGGGCCCCAACGGGGCGTCTGCCCCTTCCACAGAAGCCTGGAGGCTCGAGAGTATGAACTGGATTTCGGAGAGGACCGGGACTGCAGACTTTAGGGACCAAAGACACGCCCACCGCTCTGCTGGGTAGGGGAGAGAGGGGAAAGCTCGTGCGGTACACTGGCTCCGAAAGTTCTGTGCCTCCCACGAAAGAGGCGACACCTCTGGCGACACTTGGGAGTACAGGAAGTGGCGAAAGAGTGCTATCTGGTGGCTATTTCGGGTTATGGCAGCCAGGTCGAGGCTAGGGACCTTAAGACAATTAAGTTGGCTGGGAAATTTTGAGTGAAGAGGTGCTTCTCTTTGTATTCGTTTATGTAGGTGAAGGTGTACATGTATGTGTGGTATGTATGTGATATCTTTGTGTGATATCTACATGTAATATACAGGGTCCGGCACAAATAACGCCCCTTTTTATTACAAAATCTTTTATTACAAAATCAGAAGCATGTAATTCTATAATATAACAATATCACGCTCAAGTACACCATATGGCATGTTAGGTGAAATGTTCAAATTGCTGTCCATCTCATGTGAGACATTCATGTACCCTGCCAACCACACTCAAGCAAGCCTTACTTCTGTTGGGCCCTGTATATCATATATTCATAATAGTGATATGTTAATATATATACCTATATGCACTACCTATGAGGTGTATGTATACATGAATGTGTGTACATAACAATTTATGTTATGTGTGTAAGATATCTAAGTGTATACACATGTATGTGGATAACCATATAGGTGCCTATATGTATGTGTGTACATAGCATTATATATGGATGTATTATTATATGTATATATAGTTGTATGTATACATTTATTTGCAAGTACTTATTCTATTATGTGCCATCCTTTCAGCAAATATTTCTTATGTGCCAGCTCTGTTGCATAGGGCCGGAAGAACATCACAGAAAAACACATTGTTCCTCTCCTTATGCTTCTATTCTGAGATGTGCATGTAAATAAATTATATACATGTATGTGTAACTCTGTTTATGTGTGTATGTGTGAGGAGTAGACAGGCTTGAATGTTCTGTTGGGCTTGGAGATTCTCTGTTGTTTTTCTCAAAAGCTCAGGTCCTGTCACCTAGGACTATTCAAAGTGTGCAGGCAGCTAAGGACAGAGGGAACGAGGCTGGAGACATAGGCTGGTTACCTCCTAGGGTATATTTCAGTTATTTCCTCAGCCTTCTGAATGACTAGATTCTTCCTAAAATGGGAAACAACTATATAAGTCCACTTAGAGTAAGGAAATGTGAATGAAGATCAAGTCTTACCTCTGCACTCAGTGCAAAGCACCTTAAGCAGGGCTGGGAATGGCTGGGAATGGGGTCTGGGAGGCTGGGGGTAGAAACAGGTTCTTGGAGGGCAGTGATGAGCGCCTTTAGAGACTGGGAAGGGTCAGGTCTGGGATTCAGTTGCAGATAACGAGGGTGGTTTGAGAGCTCCTGGGGGAGGGACGGGCTGGTGGATAGAGATGGAGCCTGAGGGGAATAATGAGGTGAGGATTGGCGTGGAGTTGGGGAGCAGAGATAGAGGCTCCAGTGGCAGGGACACACCGGTCTTGGGGCGGAATTGGGAGGCTAGCTCAGGTGGAGTCACCCCTCCCTTTCTCCCACTCCTCCCTTCCCCACGCCAGGGTCCCTCATGTTCTCTAATCCTCTCTCTACACAGGCTGGGCCCCAGACATATCTTCTCCCCAGGAGAGGAGAAGAGCCTGGGCTCCAGGGCTTGTCCTGGCTTAGATGACTCACGGGGAGTGGTGGAGGGGGAGCGGAGGCAGGAGTCCCAACACCACTGTCCCATGAAGACTTGTCCCAGCTACCTGGGTCATTGACAGCCCAGCTGCTATGACCAGCTTCAGGTTTGGTTCGGTCCAGGGGTTTCAAACAAGGAGGGGGCCAAGGACCTGGAAAAGGTCACAGAAACCCCCCACCCCAAACACACACACACACACACACACACACACACACGCACGCACACGCATGCACATTCCTGGGACTGAATAGGGAAAGACGCTACTAAATCCTTTCTTCCTTCCTTCCCGTTTTTTGCTACATGTTTTTCAGATGCAGTCATGGTCACAAGTCTCTAGGTGCCATCCTCGCTCTTGGTCTGTGGTCATACCTCATGCCTGTCCCCTTCTCAACATTCCACGCTGGACTACTTCATCCAAAGACCATGGTTCCTGTCCTTCGTTGCCTCTCCTCCCTTCCTTCAGCCCCTATTTTTCCCTGCAAGGTTGAGATCTTGGATCCCTAGCCTGAGAGGCTGAAGACACAGGTTGGTTCCTGGTCTAGATTTAGTTTTGACATTTTCTCTGCCATCTGGGTAGATGAAGTCTCTCTGAACAGGATGAACACCTATGAAAGTCAGTATTGGTGACAGATGTTGCCCCACAATCAAGTCTCACCCTGTCCCTTTGGTCATCAGCACCTTGGGAGGCAGGATGGACTTGTACATACTGAAGTGAGGTCTGGAGTCCCTTGGGAGAAAAGACAGGGTCTCTGTAAGAAGTGATATGGTCTCCAGAATGGAAGTTGAGGATTCTAGGGACAATTACTTCTGCCTTCCACCCACCCCCAACCCCAGATCACTGGAGCTGGACTGCAGAAAGGCCCACAGGTCTCCTGGACCCAACTGGCCCTTGTAGGGACCCAGGTTCTAAGTCCAGCTTTTCCCCTCCTCAGACCCCTCCCCCACTGTGTGAATGGGTGTCAGAAGGGGCAGCAGTAGGGGGTCTCTGGTGGCAGTGGTCTCTGAAGAGATGGGTCTTTGGGAGCAGAACTGAGCTCAGGTCAAAATGAGGGGACGTGAGGTTTTGCAGTATGGGTTTGAATCTCAGTTCTGCTTTTAAGTGCATACCTTAAGCAACTTTCTTAGCTTCCCTTCTACTGTGTCCTCCTGCAAATAGTGATAAAAATTACTCTTTAGGGGTTGTGATGAGATTAGAGATCTTATAAATAATGTCTCTGGAACACAAGAGGTGTTCAACAAATGATCATTTTTACTATTGTTATTTCTGGCTGGACGAGCTGCATGGAGACGAAAGCAGGGAGCCTAGTTCAGAGCTTCCCACTGAAGTGTGTGTGTTGGAGTGTGGATGACTGCAAGCTTGGTGTCTGCCTGGAGGAGGCCTTAGGAATTGGGCCTTAGGAGGAGGGGAAGGTCTAAGGCAAGGTGGGGATGGGAAGAGACCAGGCTTCCCGAGAACTTAGCAGTCTTCATCCTCACCCTCAGCCCTCCTCAGGGAGCCCCTGTCAGAATCCAGGGCTCTAGCTCTGGGCTTGCTGGGAGGGGCGCCCCCTAAATTCACCTCCATCCATCTCTTTTATCTGGGCTGCTGAAGGGCTGGAGCTCCGATGGGGCCTCTGATGGGGAACAGATACAGACCAGGCGGAAGCAGCCGGAACTGTGCTGAGCTGGGGCTGAGGACTGGGCCAGGGGGTCAGTGAAGACAGATAAAGCTCAGAGTAGCTGGGGACTCAGGGGACCTGGGAGGAGGGGCAACACGGGCTGAGGGCTGGCTATGTCCTGGGAGGAGGTAAGGGCCGGAAGCTTCTGATGGGGACCGGTGTCCATCAAATGGCCAGACAGGGCCTTTAATGACTCTTTGGGAGGCGGGAAGGGGCAGAGCTCCGTCCCCCAGATGTGGCTGCAGGAAGGCCAGGGTGCCTGTCAGGGATGAGCGTTGGTCCCCGGGAGAGGTTGAGCCTGAGAATGGGCCCTCAAGGTCCAGGCTGGAGGCAGAGCTTCTGGGGACTGCCTCACCTTTGAGGCAGAAATGGGAAAAAGGTTGGTAAGCAATTCTTCGGTTTTAGTTCCTGTTTTAATTAACTTTGAAGGGCTTGGGGCCTCCCTGAACGCCAGGGAGAGGAGCAGAGCAGACGTTTATTTTCCTCTTTTCCCTTTTAAAGACAATTTTATTAAATCACTTTGTTTTCATTCTGGCTTGAACACGGGGCATTTAAATGGAAAAGTAATTATTTCACCTTGTTTGCTTATGGAGAGAGGAGAGTCGGGAAAGAGAGGGAGGGAGCCAGTGAGAGGAAGAGGCTGGTAGCTTCAGCTGGCACACTCGCGCGCGCACACACAACCGCGTTCACACCCACGGCAGCATCAGTGCCCACACTGCCCCCTCACAGCGACACATATTGTGTGCCGACAGGAAGACACACCATGCCCACAGCCTCCCAAATGTAGACACCTCAGCACCAGCAAGCACACATCCCATTCTCCTGAAGACACAGCCCTTCGCCAGAGCCGTACCTACGGACAGAAGCTCTGTCTCATGCACAAACACAGCGCGCTGTGCTCACAGTACAGGCATCCTCATAGACACCCGCAGATACCCCTTCCAAGCAACGCGGGTTTGCACGCGCACACACACCCCGTATCAGCTCCTCTGGAGCCTATTGAGTTACATCATCACAAATACACACAGGTTCAGACACACAGTTCTCATTCTCACACACACAAGCGCACCCCGACAACAATGCCTGGGGACAGGCTTGGGTGGGGAGGGGGACATAGCCGTGGGGAAGGTGGAAGAGCAGTGGAACTCTCCCTCTCACAGGGATCCCTGGGCCCCTATATGTACCTGCCCTATAGGCTATTCCACGAGTTCCTTTCTTTGTACCTATAATGTTCTTGGAATGATTGCTTGTGACTGTGATTCCGTAGCCTCCGGGACAGAGTGGCTTCCCGCCTCCCTCCCGTCCCGTACCACCCTCCGGATCGCTGGAACCGGAAGGGAGGAGGCCAGCAGGGCTCCAGGGCTCAGCCTGCTCTTGCCAGGACCACCCTCGCCCAGACCGGGGTTCTAACTCCGGCTTTGGAGGGGTTAAAGCTTGGGTAGCCCGCCCCTCTCCGCTCCCACCCCCAGCTGGTAACATTGAGGCCGGGTTCGCAGGAGCCATACCTGTACTTTGTCTTCATCTGTCACCCCTTCTGACAGTCAGATACATCTTGTGGGGGGGGTGTGGGGGTGGGGGAGCAATAATTAACCTCTGCCGCCTCATCCCCCAAATGCTGCTGCCTTGCCTGCAATTGCAGCGGGGTCTTCAGGAGAGAAGAGAGGGGGAGGGCGAAGGAGGAGTGGAGATGGGGAGAGGGGCGATGGGAGAAAGCGGGAGAGGGTCCAGTGAGAGGAAGCACAGAGGAAAGACCCTGACGTTTTTATTGCGCTGCCAACCTCTTTTTTGTACCCTTCTTTCCACTGTCTCTTCCTGGGGAAGGGCGATGGGAGAGGTGTTAGAGGAAGCCTGGTGCCGTCACAAGTTCATTTTCCCATTTCACCTCCCAGGAGTTCAGGCCCCTGTTGCAGGCCTGCGGGCAGATTTGGGGCAATGGTGGGCTAGTGAGCTTGGCACAGGGACGTCTTGGACTAGGAGAGTGTGCTGGCTGGTGTAGAAGGTGCGGGGGACACCTGCCTGGTGTTTCATATTTATGGCAAATGACTACAGCTTATGTTAAGGATTCAGTTTTCTCCCAGTCAATAAAGGGGGAGCGCAGTGTCTTGTGTTATTCCAGGAGAAGGCAAGAGATTCTAGTGCCAAGGGATTGTGGGATCAAAAGGACTCCGGATTTGGGGTGGGAGAGAGAAGACAGGTCTGAAAAATAAAGGAATTCCTTGGCGGGGGGTTGGAATCAGAGTTCGAATAAGAAGACAAGTCTGTCCTGAGCTAGGTCCTTGGATGAGGCAGGTGGGACTCAAGGCCGGGCAAGAATCCTCGGCGGCCAGGGAGGCGAACTTGGACAGGGAGTATTCCCAGCCAGGCTGCTGCCGGAAGGAGGAGGGAAGCAGCCCAGATGGGAAGGAGAGGTGTTGCTGTCACTGCTGGGGCTGCTGGGGGCATAGAGACAGGGCCCTGCCTGTCCCCAGGGCATCTTGAAGGCCAGGAGAGTCGAGCTCTTTCCATCTCTTTGAGAAGCTGTTAGTCAAAACTGTCATGTACGGGATCTCAGAAATAGGGCCTTTTCTCTAAGGTCTCCGACAGAGCTGTGGGTCACACTGTCCGCAAGTCAGGATCCCTGGTTCCCCCCTGTTCTGCCACTAGCCAGCTGTGTGATAGGAGATAAGTCATTTAACTTCTCTGGACCTTAGCTTCCTCATTTATAAGAAGGTGGTGGCAGGGGCGAGGGGGGTGGTGGCTGATGAGGCAAATGGTAGACACTGCTGGTACTGATGTCCTATAATCTTTTAAGACCTGAGGAACCTTAATTGGCTCAGCTGTGTCCCCACCTCCCCTTCCACATGCTCTGTACCCATCCCATCCCCTGAGCAACACACACCGAGCCCAGATGATTCTCTGTCTCTCTGCCTCTGCCTCTGCCTGTCTCTCTCTCTCACACACGCACGCAGCCTCCTTGGCCCACGTACTGTGCATCCCTGGACTCCCAACCATCTATAAAATTTGCTGTGCTTGGAAGGAGCCTGGGGCCAGGCCACCCCAACAGAAAAGCTGACTCTATGTATTTCTCCGAAAAGAAAAAAGCATTAGCAGAGCTGGAGGGTGGAGCATCAAAGCAGAAAGCTAGCTCTGGCAAGGGCTTGCCAAATGGACAGGGGGCGCTGGGGAAGGGAGGGTAGCCCTAGAGAGGTGAGGGGAGAGAAGGCAAGGGGAGCCTCCGCTCAGCTGCAGGGGACTCATGCTGAGAGTGAGGAGTGAAGAGCGTTGACAGCCTTGTCAGGAAATCACCTCAAAGCTTCCACACCCTGGCCCGTCAGGTTCCATCTCCCCAGGGGAGGAGCCCCTCTGAGTCATGGCTGCTGTCTGTCCCCTTGATTCCACCTCCACCCCGCCCCAACACACAGCCCTGCTCCAGAAAAGGGAATTAATTTCTCGCTATGGTTTTCTTCACCTGGAGAGATGCTGGGCGTTTTGGCACCATCAGAGGAGAGGAGAGAAAGAAAAAAGTCAGGGCTGCCTGGGCTGGGGCCACCTAGGGTTGCGCTGAGTCACCCAGAGCAAGAGAGTGCCTAGGATTGAGTTTGTCTTCTAGGCAGGTGTGGCACCTAAGAAAGAAGTGGGCTTTCTTTAACAGCATGGAGCCTGGGGCAGCAGTGGGCCACTTAGGACGGACATATCAGGGCCCCTGGCACAAAGCCGAGCTGTGTATTGGCTCAGTCCTTCCTCAGGGGAGGTTTGGAGTTTAGAGGGAAAGGTTCAGGCAGCCTCATTTGCGGAGTGCAGAGTTTCTCTCTTAGCCGGGGAGGTCCAAGAATGGGCCTGCTCTTTCAGGCGCACTCTGGGGTTTCTTCTGAGGCACTGCCTCCTTTTCTCTTGTTCCCCTTTCTGTGGGAACAGGTCTCAAGTGCCAGCCCCAATTCCATCTTTCACTCACTCCGTAGAGCTTCACCCGCCACCTTCATAAGATGACGTCTTAGTCTGTCTTAAAGATTCTTTTTATTGCCCTTTACTTTAAAAATATAGTGCATGACCATACGCTTATACAAATTTCAAACACTTTCAAACTATTCAGAATGTGTAGAATAAGAAGTAAAAGCCCCTCTTTCCTTCTTCCCTCTAATAGGGTATGTATTCTTCGAGATCTTTTACATGTCCACCACACACACGCACATGGACAGACACTCCACACATACAGACACACACAAATTAGGTTGTAAAACAGTTATTGTATAGATTTATCATGTCATGTTACTATTTTACTGTTTGCTTTTCTCACTTAAAAATCAGATACTTTCCATGTCAGTACATAAGGATATACCTCAATAAATATAGATATATTTCACGTGGCCCTCCATGATAGATTTCACCAATTCCTTATCGGTGTGCCTTTATGTTGTTTTTAAGTTTTTGCTTGTACAAACAATGCCACATTGAGCTTCCTTAAACATATGTTATTTTGCACAAGAATAAGTATTTCTTAGTTTCAGATGTCCAAAAGTGGCATCACTGGGTCAAAAGATACGCACTGCATATCTGACTCTGACTTCTCTTTCAAGTTTGAAACCCACATTCCAAGCAAGAGTCCATGGATGTTTGGAAGAGGGGGGCCTGCTGTTTTTGTCCAGGCGAATGTCTCCAAACGCTTCAAACTAAACACGTCCAATATGAAGCTCATATCCCCTCCTCGGCCCTCCGGCCGCTCCGCCTCCCAACCTCTTGGTGTGGTCAGCCTCCCCCTATCCTTGCTGTCATGCAGGCGCCACATCTTGGGTCATCTTTACGAAGGTATCTTTGTGTCCAGATTTGTCCAGGATTACTTCATATATGTCTACTGTCCTGGTAAAACGATTGCTAGTGCTCCTTTCATGCTCAAAACCTTTGGGGACAGGATAGTCCATGAGATGGCCTCTTCATCTCTGATTCCTGTTCAGTCCATCAGCGAGTCCCACCAGCTCTCCCTTCATTCTCCCTTCTGTTCCTTTCCCACTGCCTGGCTCTGCGACCCATCGTCAGGCTTGAATGGCGACAGCAGCTCCTAACCAGTCTTCCTGCTCTGCATCTCTCCTCCTGTCGCGCACTCTCCCACCCCACTGCCAGCCTTATCTTTTTAGGTCACTCCTTTTATTATATAACCCTCTTGTTCTCCATTGCCTATAAGAATGAGTCTACTCAAGGTCCATTACAATGCCATCGTTCACCAGAGCGCACATCTCCCATCCCCATAGGCCAGGAATCTCTATCACCTTATCTGGAGAAGAGGCAGGAGCCAGGTGCTGGAAAGACTGTTCTATGTCCCCCACATCTGCACGAGAAGGCCTGGCATGAGAAAAACAAATGAGTAACTGATGAAGAGAAAAGTCTGTATGATCTGAACAAAGCCCGGAGGTTGGTTTGGTATCTCTTTGAATTCAGTGCTGGGGGTTTCCATAGAGAAAGGGCCCTTGGGCAACATTCCTTCTGCTCACCTGCTTTGTCCGCTAGTGCCACATAAACTCCAATTAGTTTCCCCCCATTTCTTGTCCCAGGGCTGGAGTCTTCAAGGGCATCTTTTCATGTTTGGCGGTTTCTGACTGGCTCTCATTCAGCTGCTGCCTGCCCACTGCATTCGTTCCAGCTCTGAGCAGTGTCATATGTTATCAGAGATCACAGGAACACCCAGGCTTTGCGTGAGAAGGAGGGTGACAACAGAGGCTCTTGTCAGAGTGAACCCTCAAGCCATTTCAAGTCATACCTGGGGGGACTATTTTAGAAAAACTTCAGGGGGAGCCTGGTTAGAACTCCCTGTTCTTCCCCCCACCATGTTATCCACCACCACCCCGCCCCACACACCTGAATCTTTAGAATAAACCTCTGGAGCTCTTCACCAAACCTAGGGGCACCTGCAGCCTCTCCACTCCCTTCCCTGGCATCTCCTCCCCTTGCTCAGATGTTGCCAAATGAATGGTGAGCTTGGATGGGTCCTGGTGGCCAAACTCCAAATATAGGGGGAGGCATCCTGGCCCCCTGCCAGCGTTCTGTCCATGGTAATTTGGCAGGAAATCACCAGCTGCATATATCTGCACATCTGTTTATGCCTCTGGCTTGTTATTTATTCTCTGTCTTTCATGGGCAGCAGAGCCAGAGCACACCTCAACTCTTCCCAAGTTAGATTAACTGGGAAAGAAGGCTAGGACACTCAGTCACTACAATTGCTGATGTTCATTGAAGGGTATGCTTTCTCCAGCAGCTGCTGCCACTTTTCATAGAGACACAGAGGAGAGGAGCAAAGGGGTAGGGAAGGGGAGGGAAAGGGTAGGAAAAGAGAGATGAGGGGAGGGCTATGGAGTTAGAGCCATAATCATGCTGGGAGTACCTGAATCAGGTGGGCCAACCCCTGGCCCTGCTGGAGAGGAGGACAGTTGGCCAGCCTTTCAAATACAATTACTCTGACCTTCCTGCTGGACACCAGGTTTCAGCATATGTGTGTTCTCGGATGGTGTGGGTGATAGTCAGTTGTGGAAATAGGTCTTTAACAGAGGCTAGGTAGGACAGGCTTCTCGAGGTGTTTAAATAACTCTTCTTGGAGATTCCTGGGGTGAAGTACTTGGTGGTGAAGACCCAGTACCAGGCTCTGACCCTGGGATTAAGAAGGAGTGAGAAGAGGAGGAAGAGGAAGAAGAGAGGGAAGAATAAGAGAGAGGGGAGAAGAAAGAAAAGGAAAAAGATTATTAAAGAATGGAGAAACATGTTTGGCATGAAGGAAGAAGGAATGGGTGGAGGGGTCTGGAATTTGGATAGCCTTGAATTGGCTAAGGTGCTATCCTTGGTCCTGACCAACAAAGGGCCCGGAAATAGCCCAGAGTCCCTGTCCTGGATGGGGCTCCAAACTCCCTGTAATTTCCTTTGAAGGAGACTAGATGATTTTAGAATAAAACAAAGAGCTGGAGCCTCATATGGTGAGAACTGAATCCACAGGTCTGACTTCCCCCACTATTAGTTCATCTCCCTCCTGCCTTTCCCAAAGCAGCTTCCTATCTAGTCAATGCTCCTGGCAGGGGACAGGTAGGTGTGGGCTCTGAGAACCCTGGGGAGGGCTCCTGAGTAAGGGCGAGGGCACCTGAGCCCTGGGGTGTACTTGCACTGAGTGGGGGGAAGTGGGGATGCCCTAGGGTGGGCAGTGCTGGCCTGGTCAGATTTAAAGCAAATAGACCCGGCCAAAAGCCTGGACAGACATTTTTAAAAAGATTTTACTTATTTTTAGAGAGAAAGGAAGGGAGGAAGAAAGAGAGGGAAAGAAACATCAATGTGCAAGAGAAACATTCTTCGGTTGCCCCTCTCACCCTCCAGCCAGGGACCTGGCCCGCAACGCAGGCATGTGCCCTGACCGGGAATGAAACTGGCAGCCTTTTGGTTTGCAGGGCAACACTCAACCCATCGAGCCACACCAGCCAGGGCTGGACAGACCATTTGCTTCCGCTTTCCCTCCTGCTCCTTTGCAAAACTTGAATACCAAGTTCACTTTTCCCCTCCTTCAAAATATTATATGTAACGAGCTGTTCACAGGCAGGCCTTGCACAGATGGGGGTTTAATCAGCTAGAATCTAAGCACATGGCATTCCAGCCTAATCCAATTCCCATCAGTTCATTAGAGGAAATATTCTTCACCCAGAGATTACAGCGGGGCCAAAACTCTGAATGGATTCTAAAGAGCTGTCAGCGGAGCAGTAACTGCACCAGCCGAGACAGGAGGCCAGATTGTGCGGAGGGTGCCTGGCAGCCCCTGGCCATGCTCCGAGACCCCTGGCCCTACTAGGCTCCTCATAGGGTTTTTTGCTTTTTTTTTTTTTTTCCAAGAATCAAGTTTACAGACCTTGGGGCCAGGCACTGAGGGGGAATATAGAAAGGAAATATAAACTACCCCTGGGAGTCCCTGCTTAGAGAGATACATGGCCTCCTGCTTTTAGGAAACCCTTAGTCTGATGGAGAAAACATTGCTTCCACCCTCTAGACTGCTCTCTGAAGAATGCTAACATGCACCCCAGCTGGTGTGGATCAGCGGGTTGAGTGCTGGCCTGCAATCTGAAAGGTCACTGGTTTGATTCCTGGTCAGAGCACACGCCTGGGTTGCAGGCCAGGTCTCTGGGTAGGGGATTGTGAGAGGTGACTGATTGATGCTTTTCTAGCATATCACTGTTTCTCTCCAACCCTCTTTTTAAAAAAATAAATAAAATCTGCCTTGGCTGGTGTGGTTCAGTGGACTGAGTGCTGCGCTGGGAACCAAAGGGTTGCCAGTTCGATTCCCAGTCAGGGCACATGTCTGGGTTGTGGGCCAGGTCCCCAGTTGGGGATGTATGAGAGGCAGCCACACATTGATGTTTCTCTCCCTCTCTTTCTCCCTCCCTTCCCCCTCACTAAAAAAATAAATAAATACACTCTTAAAATAAATAAATAAATAACCCCCCCCCCTTTTTTCTAAGAAAAAGAGCGCTAACTTGTACGCAGTCAGAGATATTTGTCCTTTCTCTAATAAGAGAAAATAAATTGTCCTCTCATGAAGGCATAGGCTCCTAGGAGCGTGACTCCTGTCAGTTCCTGATGCAAATGAGAAGCAGAAGTTGGGAACAGAAGGCAGGGTTCAGGCTCCAGACCAAGGGACATCATCATTTCCCTTCTACCATGGAGGGACAGGGCTAGGCGAAGCCAGCGAGAGGAGGAAAGGGACCTCTTCAGGTTGGCTTCTCCCAAATAGATGAGACCCTCACTGATATCAAGTGACCCTTATCTCCTGGGACTGAGAATTTTGAACATTTCCCACATCCCCATGAGAAGTTTGGGAAACTTTATCATTCCTGGATTTCCTGATGCCAACTCTCTCTCTCCTCCTTGGTAGTGGTGGTGGAGGGAAGATCAGTGTCCAGGAGGCACATAGGGGCTGCCGTTCTCAGCCTCACATCCTCAGGAGGAATCAGAGAGAACTTCTAGATCCTGGGACAGGGGGCTGGGAGCTGATGGAGGGGAAAGTGTCCAGATAAGAAAGGAAAAAGCAGCTCAACCATAGCGATACTTATGAGTTATGAGGTGTGGGTATCCATAAATACCTTCCCACTTATACATAGGTATGCCCTACCTTGGACTTGAGACTTGGAGCCATGTCCTGCTGTTGAATGGGAGGTGGTAACGTAATTGGGGGTGGGGCTTCAAACCTTGTTTTCCCACTTACTAGCTATGGATTTTTTGATCAGCCACTGTGTTGTATCCGATTCCAATTTCCTTATCTTAAAAGGAGGGGGTATCAGTTAGGCAGACAACCCAGGACAGAGGTTTGTTATAAGGAACTGGCTTACGCAACTGTGGAGGTTGGCTAAGCAAGTCCAAAATCTGTAGGTGAGGCCTTCCAGAAGGAAAGATCAGGACCGGGCTGTGGTCCACAGGCAGCCAAGGAAAGAAGGTCAGGGGAAGGAAGGGCAATCGTGGGCCCAGCTGCTGTTTGCACTCTCCACCAGGAAGAGCTCAGGCCCTTTTAAGGGTTCACCTGATGAGGTCAGGCCCACAGGAGATAATCTCCCTAGTTTACAGTCCACTGATTAGGGACTTTAATTACATCTTCAAAATCCCTTTTCAGCAGGACTTAGTGTTTTCTGGAATAATTGGGAGAAGGTGTGTGTTTGTTACAAAGCGAATGCTTCCCTCTCTTCCATTCTTATTGCTCCATTAATTGACATGTCAAAAAATGATTTCTATGAAGATTAACTGCTAGATACTTTTTAGGAGAGTTCCCAGCTAGGAATCTCTCAGGGAAGGTTAGCTGAACTGACTTGACAGGAATTTACATACCTAGGAGCTGAGGCTGTGTTTCCCTTAGTAAAGGGAGGCCATGGAGAGTCCATCCTTAGTTGTTCTTAGAAGTAAGGTTGTCTCTGTGGGGCTGCTGAGGTTTGGGATATGGTACAGGATGGGAAGGGTCTCAAGACCAAACAGCGCTCCAGGGATGCCCTGCTCTGGCTGCCGGGGCCACCAGGGCCAGAGCCACAGGAGCAGTGATGGGAATGGCCCTCAGTGACCAGTGGCGCTTCAGCAGGTAATTACCCAGCAGAAGCTGGGAACTGACAGGGTAATTATTAGCTTCTAATTGCAGGGCAAACCCAGGCCGAGATCCTCCTCTCCAAAGCAGAGGGCATTACTATTTGCATAGCAATTAATTACTTTGGGAACTACGGAATTTAATTACCCACTAGTCCACAGGAGCCAATAATTAAATTACTCTCGGAAACAGGGTATTTATTTCCCAGTTAGGCTGAGCAGGTAGCTCCTACCTGGGGAAGTGAGCCCGGGTGGTGACCCCTGAACTAATGGTTGGCCCTCTCAGGCCTGAGCAGCCACAGAGTGGCAACCTCGGTGCCCCAGGAAGGAGCGTCCACGCTGTGACACAGGCAGACACCCAACACACACAGACGCAGGCCCTCGAGGAGCATGCGGACACACTGCACACTGAGGCCGCGGGCTGGTGCTCGGACACACGGTGTAGCCTGTGGAGCTGGGCTCAAGCGCCGATATGTCATCACACGTGCGGTGGGGAGAAGGACAGATGGACCAAATGGCATTTTGGCTCCATCATTTTGTCTGTTATTGGGCCTAACTTGTGTCAAAATATAAAAATGTATTTTTAGTACCATGTACTTTGGTCAACAGACTGATTCTGAGCCCATCCTGGAATCTCTTTTCCTCCCTGATTCCTCTCTGGTACTAGTTGGGATTGTGGGGGGCGGAGGTGGGGGCTCAGGACAGAGTGGGGTGGGGGAGGGGCTGGGGAGTACTTGTTCTGAGTATCACTGGATAACAATTAAAAAGCTTTGAAAGTTTCATGTTCCTGCACCAAAACGGCCATGTCAAATGTCATATACTCCTAAGAGATGTGAGCTCATAGACCACCCTGTGGACTGGAATCTTCCAAATAGAAAGTGGCTCCTTGGGGCAGAGCTGTTAGATCCAGACCTTAGTTTTCCTCCTTCATAAAAAGCCAGAGACCTCTGGGGTCGTGGGGATGAGAAGGAGCTGAGGGGAGGGGGAAGCCACCAAGGATGCGTCTGGGTCAGTGTGTCTAATGACTGGGACCCCGCATCCCGCAGGTCTAAGAAAGCCTAGAGGTTGGGGAGTGTCTTCCCCCACCCCGAATTGCCCACCCCTAAGTTCCCCTGCCCCGTTCTCCCCTCCATTGCTTCCCACTGGCGGCCTGGAACGTAGTTGAGGCACACGGCTTTTTCCTTGATCCCATCAGAAGAGCATGGGGAGAGGTGTCTGGCTCGTTAGGGCAGACCGCTGCCTGTGATTGGTGTTCTTGTCCTCTGGGCTAGTGGGCCTGCGATCTCTGTGCACCATCCCCTCCCCTGAGGAATGGGGAAGAATAGGGCTCACATCCCTAGCTCTTCACCTCCTTTCCTAGGAAGGGTCTCAGGCAGATCTGCAGTGTCCTGGTTATTCAGTCTTATTAGCTGCCTCCCTCCCTTTCCTCCTGGGACATTATTGAATCCCTACTGTGTGTAATTCCAGAGCCAGGACACCTCCCTGTCCCCAGTGCCTTTGGGTGAGTTCTCAACTGTTATGTGTACGCAGACCCTGACCCCTTGGAATTTCCTAGCAAAGCCCAGAGTTGAGCCCCAGCCCCCATCCCTCCAGCCTGGCCTCAGGGCCTCCCCAGGTGGGATCCTATAGGCGCTTCTAATAAAGTTCTCTCTGACACTGTTCGGGGCACCCACCACCCGAGGAACGGAGCAGCCGCCGGCCCTCAGCCCATGCTGCTGACAGCAGCAATCCATCTCCATCACAGTAATGGCGTCCCCATTAATCGGCCATAAACTAATAAAGCAAGCACTTTCCACCCCTCACCCCCCCCAACTTCATTAAGTCTTTAGTACATTAATATGTCTTACTTAGTGTCAGCTAAACCTCTTTCTCCATTTGGGGTGGAGCATGGCGTAGTGGGCACCCTGCCCAGTGGGGGGTGAACGCGGCCCCTCCCCTGGTCTGGGCAGAGGGACTTGCTGACTCCCCTCTCCCTCGTCCTCCACACACGGCCCCCTTGAGGGTCCTGAGAGGCAGAGTGGGAAGCAGGAGCAGGAGGAAGAGGAGACTGGGGAGCAGGGCAAGTGGGGAGAAGAGGAAGGAAAATGAAGGAAGAGACAGGATGGACTGAGGAGGAAGGGGGTCCTCGAGGAAGGAGGGGACGGGATGGGGGAGGAGCTGTACACCTCCAAATTAAATTTGTGATTCAGGCATCAGATGGGCCGACAGCCAGAGATTAATTCGACTGATCGAGTTATAAAGAGCGGGAGGCCTGGGTAATCAATCTTGCAGCTGTCAGTCCGACAGGCAGGAGTATTAACCTGGCGAGACGGCACATACCAAGGACTTTTTCATTTCATTCACCCCAACCACGTCCCTGACCACCTCTGGCCCATCTCTCCGAATAATAATAATTGTGTCTGTTAACGATGACAGAGACAGGATGAGGGGCCTGGCTCTCTGCCAGGGCCTTCTCTCCCAGAGTCCCACCCATTGCTCAGTTGGACCACTCCCGGAAAGCAGAGCAAGTAAGGGCACTTGCCTGGCCCTCATGGAGAGGTGGGAAAATTGAGGCAGGGAGTCCAACAAGACATTCAGACAGGCCAGAGGCCTGGGAAGGGACTTTGAGATAAAGGACAAAGTCCGAGATTCCTTTTGCCTCCTGGGAAAAGAGTAGATCCCCAACAAGTTGGCTCAGGCCATGGCACTTCCAGTTCTGGCCGAGAAAGCGGGATCCAGGTTAAGCTAACCACCCCATCTGGCCTCTTCCCACCCTGGCCTTGAACCTGGACACTGGGTGGGTTGGGCTAGGCCCCTGGGCTGGGGCAGCTGCTCTTCTTGCAAGCCATCTCCTCTCCTGCTCACTCTTTTCCTCGCTTGACAGCGTCAGTCCACACCTGGGGGTGGGGTGGGGGTCTCTGTAGAGACTTGTGGAAACACCATCCCTTGGGCAGGGAAGGGGTGGGCGGGGCAGTGTCTTGAAGTTGACACCTCTCTCAGCTCCAGCTAATTTTTACATCCTTCAAACTTTGATATCTCTTTCTTCCTCCTTGCTCCAGGGAACGGAAGGGGGAAGAGGGAACACTGCATATGCCCGCGCGCACGCGCATGTGTGTGTGTGAGGGGGAGCACACGTAAGAGGATGTGATGGGGCACCTTTGGGCTTAACCGGGAGTGAGCCCGGACTGAATCAGCCCTCTGCAGTCATCATGCCAGGGTGGCTGTAGCTAGTGGAGGCCTTGGAGGGCTGAGGTGAGGAGACTTGAATCCGCTCCTCCTTCCTCAGTAAGGACCAGGCATAAGATTAGTTGAGGAAGGCATGGCCCCTATGATGCTCTAACAATGTTATCTGTTATTATTGTTAGATAGGAACAACCCCATCCCTACAGACAATAACACAAAAACTCTCATTTATTGTGTTCTAAGTATCTTCAGATACTTGCTAAGCATTTTATGTTACAACTTGAATGTTCACAAAAAAACCCTTGGTAGTAGGTTCTAGTTTCACCCCCATTTTACAGGTAAAATTGAAGTGCAGAGAGGTTGGCAGACTTGCTTTAGCTTGCACAGCCAGGAAACAGCAGAGCTACTACCAGCCCCCTACCAGAGCCTCAGCACAAGCTAACTCCCTTCCAAGGTCTCCACATTTTACTTGCTCTCCACCCTGACGCCATCCCCACCAAGTTTCCCGCTTTGTTCCCTGTTGGCTGGATCTCTGTAGCTGAGGTGACTTGGGCACCAGATCCCTCTGGGTGTGAGGAGGCTGAGGAGGGTGGTGCTGTTTGTTCAGAGGGTGGGGTGGGGGGCTTGGTGTCTGAGCACACTCATCCAGCGCAAAGGGAAGAATAGGGGCCCCACCCGGGGAGGTTCCCCAGTGCCCTGCCCTGGAGTAACCCCTGGTAGAATTTGCCCCCTCCTCAGGCCCCATGGCCTCTTGGGAAAGAAGAAGGTGCTGACTTGCACACATCCCCCACCCTCCACAGGGATGGAACAATTGGAGAGTTGCCACGCTGGGTGTGTGCTTGGAGAGGAAGGGATCCTGGCTTAGATGGTTCTAGAGAGAAAGCTCTCCCTCTCACCTCCTGACCCCAGCTGGGGCTGGGCCCAGGGCGGGTTGGGGAAGTGGGCCTGGCTGCGGTGTCAGGCGTTGGAGGCTGGAGCCAGGTCAGCCGGTCTCCCAGGCTCCCTGGGACCCATTTCAAGTGCCTGCTTCCAGGCTGGGCCAGGCCAGGGGAGGGGGAGTGGGAACGGGAGCCTGTTTCCAAGCAAAGGTTCAAGGGTCTCTCTTCCTGAGCCCCGACCCCCTTGCTCAGGGCAGCCATTGATTCTACCCTGTCAGTCTCTAGTTTACTCCTTACTCCTTATCTAGGGCCAAGGCCCAGTGGAGGGACCTCAGTCCCCGGAGACTTTCTGTGTCATCTCCACCCCATCTTGAGGCAGTTCTTGTGCTTGGGGTGCGGGTGGATGGAGACCCCTGGCACAGACCCTCAGAGGCCAGCATCTTAAGGCCCTATCACTGGGGAAGCTAAGGACTTGGCCTGTTGTGGTCACTCTCACACACCTTTCATTTCCTCCCACCAGTCTTCTCATTCATACCAGATCCTGGGTCTGGGGCCTGGTTTCTAGCAACCCAGGGGCTTCTTGTGGCTGGAGCAATGGGGGTGTTCTCTGGTCTCTCGTCCTTTCATCCCTGTCAAGGTTGACATGGAATCAGATCCCCAAGGACTGTTTTACTGTGATCAGCCTGATGGTCCTTCAAACCATTGTTCTCCACCTGTAGGTAACAGAAAATGACCTTCATGGTAGCTGCTTATCCGCCCTTAGGACGGGGAAAGGCGAGTTGCTAGGGATGGAGAGAGGAAAGGTCTTCAAAGGCAGATCATGCAGAACACCTGTTTCAGAAACTGGCCATGCCTCTGTGCCTCAGTTTCTTTGTCCGTAAAGTGGGAAATGTAATGCCTGCTTTCTCGGGTCATGTTGATGCCCCAGTGAGATGGCCGAGAGCGCCTTGCACTGTGCCTACATGTTGCACTGTATGTGGTGGGTGCTGAATTAATGTTTGAAGTCATCTGCCAGAGCAGGGGAGGAGCCTGGTGTGTAGTGAAGGTGCAGGTTTCTGGGGAGATGCTCCCTCCTCGCCCTCAGTCTTCCCAACTCACGTCCCACTGTGAGAAGCCTGGGTGGAGGCCCTCAACTTGGGTGTCCCCATTCTGAGAAGCTCTTGGACAAGGCTGGGAGAGTGCGCGCACTGGACCAGGTGGTGCTTGAGGCTTGTGCATTTCCACATCCCTGTTTTGAGAAAGGAGTATTTGGATATCAGCCAGGCTGTGTATATGTATGTGAGGGTACGTGTCTATGCTCTTGCGTATGGGGGTGCTCAATAGCTGGCATCAAAATACTGGCTGGTTAATCTCTGTCTCTGCTCACCCAGCCCTAGTCCCCAGAAATCTCTGGGCCTGAGCTGGCATCCAATGGGCCTGAGGGGGCAGAATTAGGCCCAGGAAGATGGATTTCCCTGTCCCCTCACCCCCTATCCAACAGGGGAGAGGGGAAGTCTGCTTCATTATATTTAATGGGATTATTGGGGGGGGATAGTAGTCATGGGGCATTAGCTGCTAATTGGGTCCATTATAAAGTTTAATAAAGCTCTTATGGTCTTTGCCATTAAGTGTAATTAAGAGGGTGCTCCGTGGCAGGGGGTAGGTGTTGACGGAGAATGGATACTGAGCTCTTACTGGTAGAAGGAGCCAGAACAGGAGCAGGTGACAGGAAAGCTGGCAGCCATGCCAAGGCCAGGAGCTGCACCGGCTCCTGGAGCCCACTCTTCGTTGGGCTCGACAGCAGGTCCTCTGAGGGCTGGAGGGGGTGAGGTGGACAGAAAGAAAAGGGGGTTTGCTATGTGCTGTGTGTGGGTGTCCAGAGGGAAAGTACTAACACCAGCCCAGTTGTCCACACCCTTCTGAGAAGAAGCTCAGAGCACCTGCAGAAGATGCCGCGCTTCCCAGGAGAGATGGGATGGACAAGTTACGAGTTCTGGGTTGGGTTTGCTGTGTGACCTTGGGAAGTTGCATAACCTTCCTCAGCCTCAGTTTCCCCTTCTGCAACAAGAGGATAATAACAGTTCAGGTAATAATAGAGGATAATAATAGCTGGCTTCATAAGCTAATATGATAGGAGGGAAATAGATGGCTGCCTGTGATGCTGTTGGGGTTTTTTCCAACCTTTTATTTATTTTATCTTGTAATTATACAAAAAATGCTTGAAGCTTTGTTGTATATACATTCAGGCACATAGAGAGTGAATCTCCCCATCCCGTGTCCCCTTCTGTCTTCATTTTAATGTTTGTATATTACATATATTTATGTAATATATATGTACACAGGGAAACACAGAGTTTTCTTTTCTGTCTTTATTCTTTTAAAAATATAAATGGAATGATATTTTAGTACTGGTTTGCAATTTGCTTTTTCCTCTTACATTTGCCTTTGTAGTGTTTCCATGCCAGTACATGTAGACCTATTTCATTTTTGTACGGCCACTCAGTATTCTGTAGCCTGAATACACCATCATTTACTTAAACAACTACCTGTTGATGAACACTTGTTTCCAGTATATGACATTTAAACCACAGGCCATCCTTGTAAAATCTTGGCATACTTGTATGTTTCTAAAGGCTAGATTTCTGGAAACAGGATAGTTGGGCCCCAGGATATATGCACTTTACCTATTTTTGTATGTATAATAATTTTGCTTATTTTTGAAAGGTAAAGTATGTACAAAGTTCAAAAAACTCATAAAGAGTATAACAGTAAAACTTTGTCTCCTCCCATTCCTGCCCTCAGTTCCTGTTCCCATGGACCATCGTTGTTACTCCCTGAAGATTTTTTGAAAAGATGTTTCCAAAGATATTTGAAGGCTTGTTTGCATATTTCCCTTCTTACCCCACCCCTAAATTATGGCACATTCTACACTACTCTGTACCTGCTTTTTATCTGCACCTTGCTATCCTTCTACCTTGAAGATCATTCTCAACGGGAACACGCAGATTGCTCCTTGGAATGGCTGCATAGTATTCCAGTGTATGGCTCTGGCTTCATTACTTAGCTAGTCCACTAGGTGGACACCTGGAATGTTTCTATTCTTTTTTTTTTTTTTTCTTTAAAGACTTTTATATTTATTTTTAGGACCAGGGGAAGGGAGGGAGAGACACATCAATGTGTGGCTGTCTCTTGAGCGCCCCCTACTGGGGACCTGGCCTGCATCCCAGGCATGTGCCCTGACTGGGAAGTGAACTGGCGACCCTTTGGTTCACAGGCCGGAATTCAATCCACTGAGCCACACCAGTCAAGGCTGTTTCTATTCTTTAGCTCATACCATTCTACAATAGATTCTCTTGATACATTCCTCTGAGCACAACTGCAGGGCATACACAGACAAATTCCTCCAAGTGGAATTACTGAGTCAAATGATATATTTTCACTGAAAAGTTTTCATAGCTCTTGCCAGATTGCACATTGAGATGATGGTACCAACCTACCCCCACTCCCAAAGTGGGGTAGCTGCTGCCTCCCAAGCCCTTTGCTGCGGCCGTATCAGTTGCATTGGCACACTCATGGATCCTTCCAGAAGTTCCTGGGATCCGGGAGTCTCAAGCAGAGTGCAGCTTTCCCTGGGAGAGCCCAGGCAGGAGGGGCAAGGTGTGAGCCCTCTGCTCAGTGCCTGAGAAAGCCACTGGGTAAACACAGTTGTCAGCAGGGAGGAAGAGTTACAGTCAGGGTCAGGGGTTAATGCGGATGGAGCTACCGGACACGCTGCACAGAGCAAACAAAACAAGTTGAGGGGAGAGGGGCTGGCCCTGGTGGTGGTGGGGGGGCAGGGACGGTGCGCCAGCCAGCCTGGACTTGGCTCTTCCCTGGGTAGTTGCTGTGATGAGTATGGACTCTGGACCACTAAGGACCTTGCGGTTGGCTGCTGGGTTCTGAGGCCACGGGGGCAGCTTTTCCCTTCCATAAAGCCTCTCCAACCCAGAGCCAGCAGGGTGGGCCTGCTGAGCAGCCCTGCCCACCTCCAGGGCCCCTTCACAAGGTAATCTCCCTGGAGCCCCGTCTGGGAGGCTTTGAGAGGTATTAGAGGTGAGCCAGGCGGGGGGCCCTGGAGCCAGGCACAGTTTTTACAGCATTCCTAGGCATTAGGCACCCTGTCCCAGCCCAGCCTTGCCCTCACTCCACTGAGCCCCAGGGCCTTCTCGGGCTCAGCCACTGCTGGCCTAATTATAGGTGTCCATGTCAGGGTCAGCAGTGGGGTTAATTTGGGGCTTGTCCTGGGGCGGCCAGGGCTCATTAATGGAGTCCCTAGGAGTCCAGGGGATGAGCCAGGCAAACAGGGGATTAGGGGCTAAGAAAGACTGCTGTCGCGGAATGATGGCTCAGACAGGGCTGTGAGTGAGCCAGCTTCAAGTGTGTGTGTTCACATACTCCTCACACAGGCGCTAATACAGAGACACAACAGGTGCTCAGACACACAGGCACACACAGCTGCAGACCCAGACACTCACCAGAGACTCATGGAGGTAGACACGGAATTTCATACCCACACAGTCTCACACACAGAGACACACAGCATTATGACAATTCCTTCCCACAAAGCTGTGGGGTGTGCAGGCGGCGGGAGCTTGGAGGAGATGAACCAGAGACTCTCTCTCCAGCCAGAAACTCTGGCCAGTCTCTGCTGGCCTCCCCTGGCGCCCCATCCCACCCACCGCAACCGAGGGATGATGCTCCCTTCTCCTTGTCTCTCAGCACCTCCTCCCACCCTGGGACTGGAATTCTGAAGCCTTGGCCTGTGGGTAGAATGACTTAGGGCAGGCTCCCAGCAGGCTGCGGGAGCTGACAGCCCAGCTCCCAGAAGAACCCCCACACCCACCCTGTGCCACCTAATAACCCGTGGGTCCTGAGGGAAGTCAGGGCTACACTGTTACAGAGGTCACTGAAGAGGAAGAAGAGGAGGAAGAGAAGAAGGAGGAGGAGGAGGAGGAGAAAAAGGAGGAGGAGGAGGAAAGGAGGAAGGAGCTAATAGGAGCCAGGGCTGGGAGGCGCTGGGCAGGGGGAAATCGCTTAACCCCAAAGCCGCCACTGGTCTTTGGAACCCCCAGCATTGACGGGGGCCAGCTGGAGCTGGCTCAGGACGGGAGGCTCAAGTGTGGGAATCTAGGGAGGGCGCCTTCCAGGGCTTCCTAGGTCAGCTGGAAGGAGGGCACCCGAGCGTTCTTTCCCAGCCTGCCTTGCTGCTACCATCCCTGATGAGAATGTGGAGACAGGACCTAGCTCCCTGGCTCTGTTTCTGACAAGGAACTTTTTACAGCATTAGCCACCACCCCACACCCCAGCTGGTTGGCTGCTGTTACTCCACTCCTTGAGTGATAGTGGTGGCAGCGTGCGGCTGAGGGGCAGATGGGGTAGGGGGTTAGAAACCCAACGTTTGATGCTGGAAGAGTCAGACTTTCCCAAGGCTGCCTCCTTTCATCTGCCCCGGCCCAGTGCGCCCCCTTGACTAGTATTTAGAGGTAACTCCAGAGGCAAAGTGACTCTCATTACAGAAATAGCCACTACTCCATCCCACTGACTTAACCTTCTCATCAGTAAAGGTGCCCACAGGAATAGGCTGCCACCTGTTGTTGCCTCAACCTTGGTCCTAGGCATCCACTATTCTCTTCCTGGGCTCCCTGTCTCCCCACGCCATCTCCAGGACCCCCCACATACTCCCGGCCCATAATTGAATATAAAGGCCCAGAAGCCAGTGTGAACAGCAGCATTAATCACCAGCAACCTGGCAGCCTCCTGCCATAGATCTTTCTCACACGTAAAACAGTTCATGTTAATCATTGCTGCTGATTTATTGTCTTCTCCGCCTTGTACATAAATTATTCACCATTGCCTGCACGTGGAAGAATCCTGTAATGAGGGCTTCCATCCTTCCATCTCTGAGGTGGATCGTCAGACCTCTGGGCTGTGGGTGTTCCCCGGTCTGGCCCAGGCCCGGAGCTGGGGGCGAGGGGTTCGAGGGGATGATAGGGAGGGGGCCCCATTCACGAGTATCTGTGTCACTCAGGAACACACGCAGGAACTCTTCAGCTCCGGAAAACAGGACTTTGGTCTCAGAGACCTCTCTAGTCTGGACAGAAAAAACGAAACAGAACGGGAGCTGTTGGGTGGCCCCTGGGGCTGGGGGCTGGGCGTGGAGCCGAAGGAGCCTGTACCTGGAGGTTTCTGCCCAACGCTGGAGAGTTTCTGCAGCCAATCGAGCTTAGCGTTAGGGAGTTCCTCATCCCGGGAAGCAGGATGTGGGCGTGGCCATGGGGCTTGGAGACCTGCCTTGCAGTCCCTGTCCTGCCCTGGGGTCTGTGCTGCTCTCTCAGAAGGCCTCAGGAGAAAGCGATGGCAGTAGTTATGACAACGTCCACCAGATGGCAGACCTAAGACCCACCACAGCTGCTCCAGGAAGCGGGAGACCGCCTGAGCTTGGGTGAGATAGTGTCTTTGGAAAGGAGGGGAGTGATGAGGACTAGGTGGAGATGAGGGAGTCTTGCCGAGAGGGAGTCTTGCTGAGTGTAAAAGACTTTCGCCTCAGTGGGACCAAAAGACAAGACCACCTCACACATCAAACCACACGTGGTACCAGCCTCAAATGGGATGGTCTCGGGAGAAGGGCTGAGGGCCCCGGAGCTGTGTGTGGGCAGTGGGACTCCCATTGGTGGGGGAGAGTACGGTCGGTCCCAACTTCACTGGCCCTGGGCCAACCCCCTGAAATGGAGCCAGCCAAGGCTCTCCCTCCCAGGCTCAAGCCCATTGCTTTCCCAATCCCTGTCTCTTGGCTGGGAGAACCTCGGCAGCAGCCAGTACAGGAGCTATTGGTATAACGTGGTCAGTGTGGCAGGGTGGGGGGGGGTGGGTCCAGAAAAGCCCAGCTGGCAGCATCTGGAACACCCACTGATCCAGCAGTCTGATCATTCAAACCCCCAGGACTGTATGTGGCTTGGACCCATTTTACTCAAGGACCTCTGTCCTCCTAGTAGACCCATTCCTTCCCTCCCCCACATAGAGCTGGCTGCCCAGAGACACAAATAGGTCCTAAGATTCAGGAGACTTGTGGCTACAACACTAGTCTTGCCAGAGGTCTCCAGCTGGACCCTTCTTGAAGTCTCTCAGCCCTCACATACTCCTTGAGGCTATGGTTCTATGTCACCTCTGGAGGCCAGGTAGAGAACTGCATGGCATTGTGTTGCCACCTAGTCAAGGCGCTGCTTCTACCTTAGATGCAGGACTCTGGCCCTTTAAATGCCAAGAGTCCCAAGGGTAGAGCTGGCAGAAGCAGGCTCTGAAGAACAGCCAAGCCCCAGCTACCTCAACTGGAGTCCTAGGAAAACAATGGGAACATCCAACATCCGCCTCCTTGGCAGTTCTTGCCTAGGTGTCCTTGCAGTAAACCCCTCCCCCCAGCTTTCTGCAGCTCTTGATTTGCTAGGATCCTGGAGTGTCCCTCCTGGCTCCTGGACCTTTGTGACCTGCTGGGAACTCCAAGACCCAGGCAGAGCTTTATCTCCTGCTCTCAGGCTCCTTGAAGGCAAGGTCAAGACCTCCCCGTCAGTGAAGGCCAGTGTTTCTCTAAGGGCGACACTTGGCCCTGAAGGCCTACTACGCTGCAGACGTGGAGATGGGGTCCAGGGAATGAAACTGTTAATAAGCTTCCTCAGGTCTGCACAAGAGGCTCCCTCAGAGCCAGGGGAGTGTCCTACTAGACCTGAAGCTCCCTGAGGACAGTGGCAGACCAGGGTGACTGGGTGGAAAGGCTGTCCTAGTTGGCATCGGAGTGCTGACTTCCCGGCAGCAGCTGCCCTGGCCGATGCCACTGACCTCCTCCCTCTCCTCCCACCTGGCCTCCCTCCCTTCCCTGCCAGCCCTTCCACGCCCGGCTTGCCTGGCTCCCCCGGGCCCACTGTCGTCATATCTGTCTTCACATCAGTTCAGGGCTGCCCCAGCCCGGCTTGTTTATCCTTCAGGGGGTCCGAGTGGGTGTTTCAATCCCATTTATGCTCTGACCACAGTCATCACAGATACCAAAACAAATGTCTTGGGCGTCAGAGGTGGGGGAGGCTCAGACAGGCTGGTGCCGGGGGGCTGATAAAGGGGGATCTGATTGGGCCTGGAGGCGATGAGAACTGCTCCTAGTGATGGGGCCCTGGGGAGCAGGGGCTCCTGGGTAATTGGCCTCCCCAGCTAGGCCCAGGCCACAGAGAGAGCAGTCTGGGCCTCAGTGTCCCCTGACCTCCCACTTCCCTGTGGTCTTATCTGACAGTCCTGGGGCTGCCTTGGAAAAGCTTCCCCTTTCTTCAGCTGCTGGCTAAGTCTGGCCCCACCTCCAGAAGGTCCAGATCTTGACTCCTCAATCCAGGCCATGGAGACCTTTGTACCCCTTCTCAGACCCGGTGGGCTAATATTGGAAGTAAACGTCAAGGAGTCCAACCCCAGCTCTTCTGGATTCACCCTGTGACTTGGACTGAGATCCCGTGCCTCAGTTTCCCATCTTAGGGTCAATTAGCAGAAATTGCTTCCCATCTGCCTGGGAATTTTTCCCAGGCAGAAAACCCTCCAATTCTCCCTGGGGTGCCTGGAAAATGCCGTGGTTTCCCAGGGAAGCAGGGATAGGTAGGTTGCGGTACCTGTTTGGGGCACCCAGTGACAGGGATAAAGAGGAAAAATGGAGGCAGCGCTGATGGGTGGGCCCCAATTTCTATCTAGGGCTTCAGGAGGATGGGATGTCAGGCATCCAAGACTAGGCCTCCAGCTCCCACCTACCTCTGTGGCAGGACAGGAATTGCCCTTTGAACTGCGGACCCAGCAGAGGCTCAACACCTGTTTCCAGCTGTGCCTGCCCCACTCTGGGACGAGCCCCCTCACTCACTGCTGTCCTCTCTTGCTTCTCACCCCAGTACCTGCTTTACCCCCACCCCTGCCTTTCTTCTCTGCCCTGGAAGGACCACCTCAGCCCATCTGCCCACTGGCCAATCTCTGCAATGAGCCACTCCTGGGAGCATTTTCAATAATAGTGATAATAACAAGGGTAACAAAAAAGCTCCCATTTATTGAACACCCATGTGTCGTGCCGGGTACTTCTGCAATTTTATCTTCACATTAGTCCTGCAAGGCAGGCAGATATAGCAGCCCAGCTTTACAGGGGAGGAAGCAGAGACTTAGAGAGGTGAATTAAATTGTACAGATCACCCTGCTATGAGGTGTAGAACTGAATTCAAACCCAATAGGCCTAACTTCTGAGCCCAAGGTTTTTGTACCAGGCTCAGAATAGCCTGAGGGGGTCTGGATGTCAATGGGTTTCTATTCTGATCTCTGTTCTGGCCTTTCTACTCATTCAACCCTGGCTGCTGCCCAATCGCAGGCAGCCTCTGCCCCTGGGCTGGAGCCACAGTGTGGCAGGTGGAAGGGTGGGAGGTGGGCTGTGGGGTTCAGAAATCTGCTTCCCAGCCACTCCACTGAGGCCCAGACTCACCTTCCAAAAACACATTCAGTGAGGTCAAAGTCAAGATTAGAGACCTGGCCTCTGGGAAGGAGGGAGAACCACCAGGGGCTTATGAGGATTGTGCCTGTGTGAGTGTACGCTGGAGTCTGAGAGCATGTGTGTCTCCGACGTGTGCAGATGTGTGCCTATGAGGCTGACTGTATGCACCAGCATGAGTGTGAATGTGTGGGTCTTTGAAAGAGCAGGTGCAACTAGGCATGTGTGCTAATGTAACCGTGTGGGATATGGGTGCTCCCAAGTGTGAATGATTGGGTTTGGGTGTGAGAGCACAAACGTGGGTGGGAAAAGAAGTTACTGTCTGTGTGTCAGAAGAAAAATCCCAGAAGATCCAGAGTTCAATCTCTGCTCCGCTATTAACCAGTTATGTGGCTTTGGACACGTTTACATCTCTAAGCTTTCATACCTGGGGAGAAAGACCTCACAGGGTCATCGTGAGGGTCAAATGTGACATGGGCATAGCAACAGAAGTGACCTCTCAGAGTTACAATGAGGAACAAATGAGGAAATATGCAAGGCAGGATTCTATCCATGGCAGAGGGCTGTCTGATGTGACTGTTGGCATCACCTGTCACTCAATATTTATCATGAATCGCTGGGACTGAATCCAGGGTCTATAGGTACAGCCAGAACCTCCTGGGCTTGTCTCTAAGACCACAGATTACAAGTGAAGCAAGAATACAGTCAACTTGCCACTCTCTGCTTTCTATTAACCTTTTGTGATCTTTCTATGGCAGCTATTGCTTGGGCCATGGCCATCGTTCCTTATCTCTGTAAAATGAAGGACTCTAGCCAGTCTGCAAGTCCCTGTGACATTTGCCAAGGCAGCATTATTGCCAAAGATGTGGATAAGACTCTTGATTCCTCATGTGTGTATATCAAGTTTCATTGCTGATGCCTTTATTAATTCAGTCAATGTACCTTATACAAATTTATTTTATTTTATTTCATTTGCCCTGGCTGGTGTGGCTCAGTGGACTGAATGCCAGCATGCCAACCAAAATGTTGCCGGTTCGATACCCAGTCAGGGTATATGCCTGAGTTGCCAGCCAGGTCCCCAGTAGGGGCCATGTGAGAGGCAACTGATCAATGTATCTCTCTCACATGATGTTTCTCTCCCTCTTTTTCTTCCTCCCTTCCCCTCTCTCTAAAAATAAATAAATAAATAAACCAGTCCATAAAGAATGAAAACTAATATTTAAAAATTTTTCTTTTTTAAAAAAGATTTTTTTTATTTATTTTTAGAGAGAGGGGAGGGAGAAAGAGAGGGAGAAAAACATCAATGCATGGTTGCTCTCGTGCACCCCTACTGGGGACCTGGCCTGCAACCCAGGCATGTGCTCTGAGTGGCAATTGAACTGGCAACCTTTTGGTTCACAGACTGGCACTCAGTCCACTGAGCCACACCAGCCAGGGCTATTTTAAATTTCAAAAGTAAGCTACAAATGCACTTTTGCTGTAAGAAATATAGATAAAGCACACTTTCTAATTCCAGAATTCTCCCCAGAGGTTACTGCCATGGTCAGTTTACTGGGTATCATTTCTGATCATTTCCTCTGCATTTATGTACATGTATGAAGTCTGTCCAGAAAAAGTTCATCCATCATTAATATCACAACAGTTGGCTCGACATTGATGTAACCTGGCAGCCAAGGAGAGGGGACTGGAATGCACATGCGTGAACAATGACAACTCCACTTTACTAGTCAGTGGAGGCAGTAGATGCCATTTAGTGAGCATGGGTACTGCATGGCCAGCACATTCAAAATTACTGAGCGAGTAGAGGAACACGTTTGCTCCAAATTTTGCGTTAAGCTTGAACATTCCTCTGTGGAAACTATTTGGATGATTCAGAAGCCTGAGGCTATGGGCAACTGGGTGATTGGCAGCTTCATCATGACAACGCACCCACTCATACATTACATTTTATGCAGAGTTTTTTGGTGAAACATCAAATCACCCAGGTGACTCAGCCCCACTACAGCCCCGATTTGGCACCCTGTGACTTCTGGCTTTTCCTAAAACTAAAATCACCTTTGAAAGGCAAGAGATTTCAGACTGTCAATGAGATTCAGAAAAATACTACATGGCAGTTGATAGCAATTGGGAGAACTGTGTGAGGTTCCAAGGTGCCTACTTTGAAGGGGGCTGGGCCTTCATTGTCCTGTGTACAGTGTTTCTTGTATCTTTTCTCTTCTTCAATAAATGTCTCTATTTTTCATAGCACATGGCTGGATACCTTCTGGACAGACCTTGTATACGTCATACATAAACATATATCCTCTTTTGGGAGTGCACTTTTATCTTTGTACACAAGTGTTATTTTTCTGCAAACTTGCTTTTTCTAATTAAAAATATAACTTAGAAAAACATATGGCTTTGGAGATACTGCTGAATGAATACATACAGATCTATCTCATTATTTTTAACTGCTACATATTAAGTATTCCACAGCCTACGGTACCATTGTCTATTTAGCCACCCTCTCTCCCACCAGTGGACTGTTAGGTTGCTTCTAACTTTTCATTGTTTTATAATGCTCCGTGAACACCCCAGTATGTGATTCTGTGGGCAGACTTGAATATTTTTGTTAGGATAATGGATCTCTGGAAACAGAGTCGCTAAGACAAAGATGGCCATTAGTAATTTTAACAAAAACTGCCAAGGTACCTCCAGGAAGACTGGGTCAATTTATGTACTTCCAATTGCTGATGAGACAACCCACTTTTCTTTAAAATATTTTTAAATATTTCAATTACAGTTGATATACAATATTATATTAGCTTCAGGTGTGCAACATAGTGATTAGACACTTACATAACTTGCAAGGTTATCACCTCTGATAAGACTAGTACCCATCTGACACCATATAGTTTTCACAATATTATTGACTATATTCTCTATGATATACTTTATATTTTTATAACTGCAGTTCATACTTTTTTTAAAAAGATTGATTTTAGAGAGAGAGAGAATGAGAGAGAAACATTGATAGGAGAGAGAAACATCAACTGACTGCCTCATGTACACACCCCAACCTGGGATCAGACTTGCAACCTAGGTATGTGACCTGACTAGGAATTGAACCCACAAGCTTTTGGTGTATGAGACGATGCTCTAACCAACTGAGCCACACTGGTCAGGGCCCAATTTGTACTTTTTAATCCCTTTACATTTTTCACCCGTCCTCCCACAGCCCCCACCCCCTCAATCTTGCAACCATCAATTTGTTTTCTGTCTATGAGTTTGAACAACCCACTTTTCATAAATTGTCTTCAACATTGGACACTAGCCTTTTTTTTGAAATTTTCTAATCTAATGGATCAAGCAAAAATAAATGTTTAATTTGCATTTCACTAATTATGATTGCGTTTCTCTAATGTTGAGCATACTTTCCTAAGTTTATTGAATATTTTGTATTTATAGTTGTATGAATTGCCTGTTCATATACTTTGCCCATTTTTCCAATGGGGCTTTGACATTTTTTTCTTATTGTTGTGTTAGAATTCTTTATTCTGGATGTTAATATTTGTTGTACTTTTGTTGTTTATCCGTCACTTTCAATCTTTTATCGGCAGTTTCAAATTTAGATGAAGTGAATTTATTAATGTGTTCATTCATGACTTTTATAGTTTGGGTCTTATTTTGAACGGCCTTCTCTAAACCAAAATTATTTAACATACACATATATTGTCTTCTAACACTTTTAGAGTCAGGTCTTTATTTTCTTTGTGCACAATAGAAATAATCCTTTTGGAAAGTAGTTTGGAGACCTCCCCTACCCTCATCGGCTGCCCAGACTACGAATTTGATTTGCTAATATCAAGGCATGACATTAGTTTTCACAATTTGAAAGCGAGAGACTTTGTAAGGAATGTCAGGTATCTGGGGTGGTGAAGGAAGGTAGAGGTGGAGGTGGGTGTGACATGAGGGGCCCCTTCACTGGGCTCAGCTGAGTGAAGATAAGTAAGGGACTCTCGCCTTGGCTCCCCTTTCCCACCCCTCAGTAGGAAAATGGCTCCAGGCAAGGAGAACAGCAGGTGATTTCTACGGGATCCTGACAGGCACATCCCCGTGTGCACCTGATGTTCAGCATATCGTACCACACAAATGGCCTGTTTCCTTAGCACCACCCCCCGCTAAAATGTCAGCCTCTGGAGGGCCGGGACCGCATCCTCTTCATTTTCATCTCCTCCACCAGCAGTCTCCAACCTTTTTGGCCCCAGGGACCGGTTTTGTGGGAGATGATTTTTCCACGGACTGGCTGGGGGTGCCGCGCAGAAAGGTGTCAGGGTGATTCAAGTGCATTACATTCAAGCTCACCCCTGCTGTGCAGCCTGGTTCCTAACAGGCCTGGACTGGTACCGGTCCACGGCCCAGAGGTTGGGGACCCCTGTCCCCCACACCTAACACAGAGCTGTCATCCTTGGGTGACAGCACGTATACATTCTCATTTGCACATGCCCGTGTTTTTATGTGCAAGAGACATGTGCAAGGGGCGTGTCCCTGAGTGAACGCACACACACCCCCTCCCTACCATGTGCATGGCTGCGTGTTCAATGCCTAATGAGCAGCGCACCCTTGTGTCTCAGACCGTGTGGGCCTGAGAGTACAGGCTGGCGTACCTGGGTCTGTGGGCACGTGAATACTCATGTGCTTTCCTTCCCAGCCCCACCAGTTTCTCTAGCCTCTACTTCTCTGGTCATGGAGACTTTTCTCCTCAGAGGTGGGAGATATTATTAATGGAGACAAAGTCAAGATATGGCAAATCTTACAGTTTCTCCCAGGAAAGCTCCTTCCTTTCCCCAGCTCCTCCCTCTCTTTCTTGCTCTTTTCCCCCTCTTCTTATTTCACATTTCTCCCCTCCCCCTCTGGGAGGAAGCTCATCTGAGCTCAGCCTTTGCTGACATGGCCATTTGGGCCCATTAGCTGCCTTCTAATGAGTGACTGCCTTCTCTGCCCCTTCCCCCACCCCAGTTGGGAGGGTGGGATCAATTAGCTGCTGTACACACACCCCACACATGTATTCATGGCCCTGTCCACATATGTACGCATCACGTATACATGCATAGCATACACATGCATCCTTTCTTCTTGACCAATAATATCCCTTTAAGGGTCCTTACTTTCCGCAGTGTTCTCCAGGCCCCCAGAGAGAGAGCCTGCTTAATTTAACAAGAAGGACACCCACTGCCAATTCCACTCACCCCAGCTCATTCCCAAATTCCCGTGATTCTAAATTGATTCCAACTCTCATATTTTACAGACAGACAAACTGAAGCTCAAAGTGGGGAAGTGACTTGTCCAAGGTCCTTCAGTTAGTTAGAAGTCAAGCTGGGAATGGTCTCCTGTCCTCGGACTCCCAGTTCAACACTATTGCTATCGACAGAAATGTGGTTCCAACATGCCTTGTACTAAGCAGAGCTGTGGGATTCAAAAGGAGTAAGTTCACATTAAGGTGTAACAGGGTCATGGGGAGGCTCTGTCGTGCGCAAAGGAGGGAGAGGGTGAGCTCTCAGGGAGGCCTCCTCCGTCCCACAGAGTCAGCTTGACCCAGAAACTGGCCCAGCCTCCAGCCTCGGCCCCTCCCCTGGCTCTTGCAGGCTTCCCCTTGGCTTTCTCTCCCTCCATGGAGCTCAGATAAGAAAGGGGCACCTCACTGAGGATTCTGTTCTGAAGAGGGTCTCCTGAGGACTAAGGAAAGCTAGGTCCCAGGCTGGACCTGCCCCCGACCCATTCTCCAGATTCTGTATAAGGGTAGGAAAAGTGAGAACTGGGTCGCAGGCCCGAGGCATGCAGGATCCCAGCAGGGAGAGCCCAGGCCCCCGGGGGCGGAGTGCCCTGCACCACTACACTGAGTCACTTGGGAAAGTCTCAGCAGCTGGAGTTATGGGTGAGCAGTGGCAATTCACATCTCCTACGGTGCCAGCCCTGCAGGCTCTATATGAAAGAGGAGTTGAGGACAGGTCTGGGAGTCCTTCTGAAGGCTTATTGGGCGGGCGGGGGGGGGTTCACAGAAAGCTCACCCAGGGAACAGGAGCTTCCAGTGCCCCCTTGAATCCAGGAGCTAGAAATAGTAGAGTGCTTTCCTTGCCCCTGCTCAGTCTCCTCTCCCAGAGGCAGGGAATGGAAGAGTGGGCGTTCTTACCTGAAGGCCCTTTTTCTCCTTGGGAGCCGCAGATGCCCCTCCTTCCTAATCCTGTGTCCCTGTCCGGGAGGTACTGTGAAGGCTGAGGCAGCCCTCCATAACCTCGAGGCCTCGGTGAAGCTGATATGGACTCAAGAGGGGCATACTGGGACCCATGCCTTGGCTGACAGGCACCCTCGCGTAGTCTCATTCAGGTCCCCAGGCCCTCTCCCTGCCCTCCTCCCCATTAGGGCTCAGCCCAGCAAGCTCTCCCCTAGACTGGGCTGCCAGAGGGCATGTCCTTTTCCAGCAAAGCCCCTCACCCTGCCCTAAGGGCACCGAGCAGGGAGGCCTGGGCCGCTCAGGGGCGTGATGGAGCCTCTTACTGCAGTTGGGCCACCATCGTGCCAGCATCAGATGGAAGAGGTAATGCGTCCTGGGGCAAGGGGAGTGGTGGGTACCGGCTCCAGGTCAGGAAGACTTGGGCCGGCAGCTGAACTTCCCCACTTAATACCTGAGTGACCTTGGAGAGCTACTCCATTTTTTCAGAGTTTTTTCATCTGCAAAAGGAGGAGAAGCAGAGCTTCTTCAAAGGATTTTGCTGCAAGGATTAGAAGCCACCTATAATCTCTAACACTATTTGCTTACATGTGCATTGACAATTTCCGGAGGGTATACAAACAAACTGCTAATGGTGGTTACCTCTGGAAATGGGAATAACAAGAGGAAGGAGGGTACTTCTCAGCTTGTTTTAATTTTACTACTAAGCATATTTTACTTAAAGAAAGGAAGAAAAATACCCCAAATGATTTCCAGTCAAATAGCCGAGCCTCAGCTGAGTCAGTGAATGACGGCCTTAATTGCTCTCCGTTAGCTGGTAGCAGTCCCTCTTTCTGTGGGCACTATGTCTGGGCGTGAAAGTGATTTGTAAATAAATTGCTGTATAAATGTTAGGTATGATTAACATCTGCATAATGATGTATTTCTATGCATGCAATTATGTATGTGAGATGGTTTGTCTTAAGTATGAGTAGGTGTGTGTACGTGCGTGCATGTGTGTGTGTGTGTGTCCTCAAGGGTAATTATGCATATATTATAGGTGGTGGTTAAGAGCACCAGCTCAGTAGCCATGATGCCTAGGTTTGAGTCCTGAACCTGCTATTTACTGGAGATATGATCTTGGAGATATGACCAAATTACTTAACGTTTCTGTGCCTTAGTCTTTCTATTTTTTTTTGTTGTTGTTGTTGTTGTTGTTGAGATTTTATTTATTTGTTTTTAGAGAGGGGGGAAGGGAGGGAAAAAGAGAGAGACAGACATCAATGTGTGGTTGCCTCTCCTGTGCCCCCAACAGGGGACCTGGCCCACAACCCAGGCATGTGTCCTGACTGGGAATCTAACTAGCACCCCTTTGGTTTGAAGGCCGGCACTCAATCCACTGAGCCACAGCAGCCAGGCTTAGTCTTCCTATCTTTAAAATGGAGATAATGAATGTACCTTCTCGATAGGATTGCTGTGAAGGTTAAATAAGCTAAGTTAGGTAAAACTCTTTGAACGGCCCCTGGCACGTAGTAAGAGTTTAACAAATGGTTTTTTATTTTACGTATCTGTATATACATGGTAGTATTTCTCATGCCCTTAAAAGAAGGAACACTGTCTTGGCCCATCTTCCATCAAGGAGGGGAAGATGGCAGGGTGAGGGGTGGGGTCCAGTGCGCCCTTTTGGGCTGTTGGTCGGTGGAGACGTAGGGTCCTTGAGGAGACTGGGGTCACTCTTTTTCAAGAGTCCAGAGCCAGGGCCCCAACCTCAAAGGGACACCTGGGTGACTCACCTCTAGCTCTCATCCCTTTCATGCTTCTAGGACACTCCTGCGGGTCGTGTGCCCCAGTTGCCCCCTGACTCACTCAGACAAAATGCCAGCTGGACCAAGGAGGACTGACCTGTTGAGGGTGGAGGTCAGGAGAACGAGGTCACTCTCCAGCAGGAAAGAGAGACCAGGGGCAGTGGGGGAGGGTCACTGCAAGCTGAGGTCAGAGAGAGGCATGGGGGCAGCTTCTGGCAACAGCAAGCCTAATTTCCCAGCCCCTTCTAAACGGGTCGGCCTGCCCTCTCACCCACTCTGCTCCCAGCCCTGGCCGCCTCTCCTGGCTCTGGTGGGATGGCTGCTCCCCTGAAGAGGGGCACTGGAGGCACCCCTGGGAGATGCTGGGCTGCCAGGCAGGTTGAGCAGGTTTGGGAAGGGGTGGGAGGGGCCTTGATTGGGGGAGGGGCCTGGGATGGAGCTGACAGAGCCTAGTTACTGAAGGTGCCAAGGGGTACCAGGCTGGGGAGAGGGGTGAATGAGCCCCGCCTAGAGGAAGATAGGGGAGCTGGACCAGGCTGACCCTCTCCTCTTGGAGGCATAGCCCCCTTCCCAGTATGGACCCTATGTTCTGGAGACCTGGAGAAATCAGAGGCTCTGAATCCCAAACTGCGATACGTGGCAGGCAAGCGTGCGTGGAAATCAGAGGGTAGAGTAATTAGGAATGGGATGAACTTACTCTACCTCCTCCATGGAGCAGGAGCACAGGTAGTTATAAAGTCACACCCAGGGGCTCATGTGCACATCCAATCGCACGGGTACAAGCACATACACAGTCACACACGTCACCGCAGGCACGTGCATGCAGTCATGCCCACAGATACACACAGGCAGATGATCACAGGGCAGTGCTTTTTCTCACTTCACAGGCTAAGAAACTAGAATCTGGGAGCCAAGATGGTGCAGCCACGGTCTACTTTTGGGGGGGTTCTCCAAAAAGAGACCCCTTTTCTCCTAAAAAGCCATCCTCAATGAATGGCCTCCAGCCACCTACTCTCTCCCATGTGCGCTTTGTCCCTCTGTAGAGTGGCTGGCCTTCCAGCATTGCCACACTGGTGGGCACACCTGAGGTCTGACCCACTCTAGAACTTTATTTAGCTGGGGGGATCCTGGAGGGTGGGACCAAGTCTTCCCCATCTGAGCTCTACCCCCAGGGAAACTGCCGTACAAGGGGCAACTGTGTTCCCAAGGAGCCCACAGAAGTGAGAGACAGGAGGGGCGGCAGCTGTGGGGCTGTGGGACACTCAGAGGTGAGCTGTGGTCAGACAGGGATTTTGCCAAGCTCAGCCGCTCAGATTCAAACGCCTCTTACGCGCTCAGACACCCTCGTCCTTAGGGGGCAGGAGCAGAGAAGAGAGGAAGAGAGTCCAGGCACAGCTGAAGAAGGCGAACAGCACGGGCCTCTGTGAGGAACATGAGGGAAGGTATAGGGACAGTCTTCATGTTCAACTTTTGAAGGTAAATGTTTATTGAATTATAACATAAATCCAGACAGTACATAAATTATATATGTCCTTTATGGTTTATTATTACATGAGTGTATTGCTCAGCGAATTTCCACAAAGTAGACACACCCAAGTAAACAGTGTCCTGATCAAAAACTAGAATATCATCAGTACCCAAAATCAGCTTATGGCCCCTTTTCAGGCACAATGCCCTATTCTGACTTCTTATACCACAGAGTAATTTTGCCTGTTTTTATTCTTTATATAATTGGAATGATAGATTATGTTAACTTCTAGGTCTGACTCTACTCTTAACATTATAGTTCTGAGATCTACCCATGTTATTGTGCAGACACATTTTTAAACGATATTCTTACCTGGAGATGTACACACACATGAGCTCACACACAGGCAGACTCATGCATATGTTTCTGTCACAAGTCTGCACACCTAAACTACTCACACAGTCACAAACACACACCCAGGTTCTCAGGCACATATGCAGATGCTCATTGCACTCACCTGTGTGACTATCATGCACACACACACACACACACACTCACACTCCAAAACTCATGCTCTTCACACTCGCGCAGGTTCTCACACACAAACACATTCTCAAGACAGACACATTAAATGTACCTTGGTTTTCAAATTTAAATGCACGCTCACACCATGCACCCTCAGTCCCTCTCTCTCTCTCTCTCTCTCACACGTGCACGCGCCCACTCTCTCACACTGGTCAACCCTCAGCCTCTTAGGCTGGGTCTCTAAACAGACAGAGGAATGTGATCAAATCGACAGCTGAAAACTGTCCTGAGAGTAAAGCTATACTTCGTTGAGAAAGCAGAGCCTTTATTGGAAGGATACAAGTGTCTGTGTGTCTGAAGGCAGCGGGACAAGGGAAGTGGCGGGGTGGTCTCCCAGGGCGCCTGTGGCCATTGGGCTGTTTCAATTATAAAAAATGATGAAAGAGCCGGCGCAGTGAGAGCATGGCTGTGAGTAAATAAAGCTGCCACCTTTGACCCTCGGGGGCCAGGGTGCATCCCAGAATGCAAGCTCACCGGGGAGGGGGGTGCTCAGGCCCAGCCCGAGTTCTCCAGCACCCCCCACTCAAGGCCAGACTCCCAAGGGGGGGGGTGGAGGGGACTTGAGAAACTGCATGATGCTAGGGGACATGTAAAGGGAGGAGGGGGAGGAGAAAGGAGCTGTGGATAAAGAAGGAGGTTGGGGATATTGAGGAGAGGGTGAGGGTCATGGGGGAGGAGTGGGGACAGGCAGAAGAACTCTGACTTCTGGCTCTCCCTCCCTGTACTTCTCTGTCTCTGTCTCTCTCATTCTCTTGGCACCTCTCCAGGTCTCTTCTGCTCCTGGTCTCTGAGACAAACATACATCCCCTCGTGTTTAAGACTTGGTTTGCTTGTTTTTCTAATCACCAGGAACTACAGGCAAACAGGGGTTAGCAAAAATAACAAACACAAGCAAAGTACAAAGTCACCAGGAATTCCAGAAAGATTGAGAAGTGGTTGGTTCAGGCTTTGACAGAAATGAGAGTGTTGCTGGGCCCGCCCCGCCCCCAGTGGGCCCCTCCTAAGCCCCTTTCCCAGCTCAGCATTTGGCAGGTACAGTCCCCGGCTCTGAGCACAGCTCAACAGAGGTGGCTGCACGGATAAATACATGAATAAATGGGTGAATGAATGAAAGGTTCCTTGGTAATCAACCTCCCCAACTGTGTTTGGGCTCCAAACTCTTATGGACACATAGTGGGGTGGCCCTCACTGTGGAGTCAGGAAGGCTCCTCAGCTCTGCCCAGGTTTCCTTCTCTCTTTCTGCAGCCCTTGTGGGTTCCCCTTCCCCCAGGGCTGCCATTCACTTTGTTCTGCAGTCACTATGGCTCTTAAGGGTTCACCTGGTCCCTTCCCCTGGAGAAGAAAGTGCCTTGCAATCTGGCGTTCAAAGAGCCACGCCCTGCATATCCCTCCATCCTGCACAGACCCAGTGGGCGCTCCTTTGATCCTCTGAGGGGCCACCAAGTGGCCATAAGTAGGTTCTTGGAAGTCTTACCTGAGCTAAGCACAAACCTTTTCACCAAAAGGTAACGAAACTCCCAGCTTTATATGTGAGGGACACATAGGGAAGATGACAGGAAACAGACCACTCACTACACCTCCCCCTGTTGCCCAATCTGTGGCAGACTTAGCAAGGAGACTAGAGAAACGCTGTTCAAGAAAAGCATCCCTGTTTTCCCGTCAGCCTGGAGCCTCAGGCAGGAGCTGCCGTCTTGGATAGGAGGGAGCAGTGGTTGGAGGGGACTGAGTGCAAGAAAGCTCCGAGCAGGCAGAGCGCGCTTGGGGCCAGGGCTCTGCCCAGTGAGACGTGGCCTACCGTCAAGCGCCCAGAGCCTGGACCCTCTTCTCTTTACCCCCAGGCGCACAG